>NC_072427.2:41732500-44232500 GCF_028878055.3 Symphalangus syndactylus
CATAAGATCAAATAGACTGAAGGGTCAGTAAGCTGGCAGGAAAGGAATGGATTCAGTTCAGAAGAAACAGAATAATCAATGACCTTGGTGATTTCAGACAAATCAGATTTTCTATTGAAGGCAGGGATATAAATAGCACAAACAACACAGACACGTAGAAACAAAAGCCACCAACTCAACTTTTTGTTTGAAAACTTGTTAGGTCTAGAGAACTGTTCAAACCACAGCTGCTAATGGTTATGGATTTGGCAATCAAAATGTCTTTGTTAAAAAAAAAAAGTTTTAACTGCCTTACTATTGAGGTTACAAACCACAGCCTTGATGCATTGTTGCAGTCAACATCCTCCCTGCTGTTTTTGAGAGCTTACATCTGCTGCTGGCAGATAAAATGCTGGCAAAAGGCATGGGCTCCTTCCAGGGGAATCACAGGAGAAGCTTTAACGAGATGGCTCTCATCTACCTTTTTACCCTGAGTTGAACCCATAGCCTTTTCTATATCACTTCTACCTTCCCTAGGCTGATCCTCTGCCATTACTCAGGAGGGTTGAGGGTCTAGAAGAATTTTTTCTGGCACAAATTAGTCATGCTGGCCATACTAATCTTAGAAGATAAAAGGAAGACTACTAGTTCATGGCTCAGGAGAAAGCACATATTTTTTAAAGCCATTTAACAGGGTAGTGCACTTGATTTTAAAACAACCACTAACAAAACCTTTTCGACTTTCTTTTTTTAAGAGGACTAAATGATCACACTATGCCAAAAATAGTGAGGGTTTAGTGTATTTTAACTTGTCAAAGAAAGGCCAAGAATGTGAGGTCAGAAGTAAATTACTGAATTTTGGGGGGAAAAGAAAAAGGAACAGCATATAAAGGCAAAATGTGGTCCAAGTCACACAGGAAGTTAGTTTCAGTTGAAATAAAAATTACTAGATCCACATTAGTTTTCAAAGAAAATGCAATTCAACCAGGTGATAAATGAATATGGAGATACTGAAGGAAGACACAGGTCACAGGTTAGGAAACTACTTCCTAGATGGTTCTCTCTCAGTGAGTTGACCTATGAGAATAAAGAAAAATCAAGCATACTTAGACTAACACTTCCTAAACTGTAAATACCGTGATACCAGTTCTGTAGTATGTAAATAGGTAGTGCATGTGCGAGTGGGGGATTAATTTATGCTCGAAGTTTTGAGAACACTGCATGTTATATCCACCTCATAGAGAGTCATAATCCACACTAGCATATTAAGGGCTCTGAGATGTTCTACAGTAAACAGATATGTTTAATCCAAAGATATTTCCCAAATTTGTGTTTCAGAGAACACCTATGCCATGGGATAGTTTGGTAAATGCTAGTCAAGAGCAATTATTCCTAAACTCTCAACTCATTCATTCAGAAACAAGAATGAGGCTGGTATAACAGATTAGACAACTACATTTCTTTTTCTATTTTTATTTTTTATTTTTGAGACAGAATTTTGCTCTTGTCACTCAGGCTGGAGTGCAGTGGCACAATCTCGGCTCACTGCAACCTCTGCCTCCTAGGTTCAAGCAATTCTCCTGCCTCAGCCTCCCCAGAAGCTGGGATTAAAGGCTCCTGCCACCATGGCTGGCTAATTTTTGTAGTTTTTTTAGTAGAGACGGGGTTTCACCATGTTGGCCAGGCTGGTCTCGAACTCCTGACCTCAAGTGATCCACCTGCCTCGGCCTCCCAAAGTGCTGGGATTACAGGCGTGAGCCACTGCACCTGGCCTGACAACTACATTTCTTACATCTCAGAACTCTAGCTCAAACAGAGACAGGTAAATTACAAAGGGTGGTATTTTTTTTTTTTTTTTTTTTTTTTTGAGACTGAGTCTTGCTCAGTCGTCATGGGGTGCAGTGGCTCGATCTCCGCTCACTGCAAGCTCTGCCTCCTGGGTTCACGCCATTCTCCTGCCTCAGCCTCCTGAGTAGCTGGGACTACAGGCACCCGCCACCACGCCCAGCTAATTTTTTTGTATTTTTTTTAGTAGAGATGGGGTTTCACCGTGTTAGCCAGGATGGTCTCGATCTCCTGACCTCATGATCCGCCCTCCTCGGCCTCCCAAAGTGCTGGGATTACAGGCGTGAGCCACCGCCCGGCCCAAAGGGTGGTCTTGATATTTTCTAAAAGGCAGCCAAATACCAAAGCTGCAACTTTTTTTTTTTTTTTTTTTTTTTGAGAAACAGTCTCACTCTGTCACCCAGGGTGGAGTGCAGTGGTGCAATTTCAGCTCACTGCAGCCTCCACCTCCCAAGTTCAAGAGATTCTCATGCCTCAGTCTCTCTAGTAGCTGGGATTACAGGTATGCGCCACCACACCCAGCTAATTTTTGTTTCTTTAGTAGAGACGGGGTTTTGCCATGTTGCCAGGTTGGTCTCGAACTTCTAGCCTCAAGTGACCCACCTGCCTCAGCCTCTCAAAGTGCTAGGATTATAGGCGTGAGCCACCACACCCAACCCAAAAGCTACAACTTTTAAAACTGATAAAACTCTTTACTCAATAAATAAGATAAAAATAGGGCTAACATCAATTCTAAATAAATTCATATGCTACCCTTAAACACAGAAAAGAAATGGTGGAGGCTGGGCACAGTGGCTCACACCTGTAATCCCAGCACTTTGGGAGGTCAATGCGGGTGGATCACCTGAGGTCAGGAGTTCGAGACCAGCCTGACCAACATGGTGAAACCCTGCCTCTACTAAAAATACAAAAAAAAAAAAATAATGGCCAGGTGTGGTGGTATGCGCCTGTAATCCAGCTACTCAGGAGGGTGAGGCAAGAGAATCGCTTGATCCTGAGAGGCAGAGGTTGCAGTGAGCCAAGATCGCACCACTGCACTCCAGCCTGGGCAACAGAGTGAGACTCTGTCTCAAAAAAAAAAGAAAAAAGAAACAGTGGAAAAAAGTTACAGAAAAGCCAACCATAGGGAAAATGGGTATGGGATTCTCATGTCTGATGAAGCCTAGTGGCTTCTGGCTTCTGTTATATTTTAATGTTATATATCAGAGACATTCATAAAGAGAGTTGCCAGCACCTCTAGCTGGAAACATATGGGAGGATTCCTGCACTTCTACATGCTGTTCGAAGCAACCTCAGGAAATGAGATACAATATAAGTTCAAGGAGAAGTATCGTGAAAAAGAGGTATCCTTCGGAAATCAACAAGACTTGTTTTAATTAGATTTCTAATTCCTATAACCTTCATAGTATTCCATAGATCAGGATTATAGTTTCCTACCCTTCTCTACACAAATTTGTGGCACAAAGAAGATTGGCTATCTAGAGATTGAAATCATTTGACCTTGTATCAGGTGGTGGTTTGCTTGATCAATAGATGAGAAAATAAAGCAAGGCCTCTTGCCAAAAACCATAATCCACACTGCCAGATGCTCCTGGGTTCTCTTTTAGAATGCAAATACATATCCCAGGAAGAAAACATAATGCAGTATGTTATACTAAGCTGTTAACGACTGTGAATCTCCAAAACTGTAAAGCCTACACCAGTGTAAGGTATTTTTATAATATTACTTCTAGACTGGGGAAAAAAAAAGGGAGCGGGGAGGAAGAAAGTAGACATTGAAAAAAATGGGCAAAAGGCTCAGAGGGATAGTGCAGGCACAAGAGTGCGGGGGACAGCCTCCATGTGTCTATGGTTTTGCCTAGGTCTGGATCAGATACTAAGGGAAGAACAAAACGCTAGAACTCAAAATTCACACCAAAATGCATGCATTGTACTCACACACATAATCAGAGGAGGCAGAGGAGGTAACTCACAAGGAAATGAAAGACATAAATCTAGAGGGATAATAAGTGTTAGTTAAAATCAGTCAGTAGGCTGGCCACAGTGGCTCACACCTATAATCAAAGCACTTTGGGAAGCTGAGGCGGGTGGATCACTTGAGGCCAGGAGTTCAAGACCAGCTTGGCCAACATGGTGAAACCTTGTCTCCACTAAAAATACAAAAATTAGTTGGGCATGGTGGTATGTGCCTGTAGTCCCAGCTACTGGGAGGCTGAGGTGGGAGGATCACTTAAGCCCAGGAGGCAGAGGTTGCAGTGAGCCAAGATTGGCACTCCAGCCTGGACGACAGTGAGACCCAGCTTCCAAAAAAAAAAAATAAAGAGTAAAGAATACACAGGGTAAAATGGCTGGGAACAGTAAAGGAAAACAGTAGACAGTAATAACAGTAATGAAAGGTAAGTAAGTCTGAAAAAGAGAATTTGCTGAGAAAAATGAAACTGAAGCTCTTTTTCTTCAGCACACTGGTGGAAGCCCTATTATCTAAAGCAACTGTTCAAAGAACAGGAAAACCATACTGATAGGTAAGACTGTTTGTGCTCAAGGATGGACTTTTCCTGTTTTGGATTTCTGCTAGTTCTGTGTCTAAACATAAAGGTCCTACATTTCAGGAATTTTCTAATTAAGTTAAAGTCTTTCGGCTCCCTCTGCTGTTCAAAAATGTACTTTAGTTACATCAGTTTAATGTTTTTTTTTGGGGGGGGGGGACGGACAGAGTCTTGCTCTGTTGCCCAGGCCAGAGTGCCGTGGCATGATCTCAGCTCACTGCAACCTCCGCCTTCTGGGTTCAGGAGATTCTCCTGCCTCAGCCTCCCGAATAGTTGGGACTACAAGTGCGTGCCATCACACCCAGCAATTTTTTTTGTATTTTTAGTAGAGATGGGGTTTGACTGTGTTAGCCAGGATAGTCTTGATCTCCTGACCTCATGATCTGCCCGCCTTGGCCTCCCAAGGTGCTGGGATTACAGGTGTGAGCCACCATGCCCATCTTTTTTTTTTTTTTTTTTTTTGAGACAGAGTCTCACTCTGTTGCCCAGGCTGGAGTGCAGTGGCACGATCTCAGCTCACTACAACCTCCGCCTCCTGGGTTCAAGCAATTCTCCTGCCTCAGCCTCCTGAGTAGCTGGGATTACAGGCATGCGCCACCACACCAGGCTAATTTTTGTATTTTTAGTAGAAGCGGGGTTTCACCATGTTGGCCAGGTTGGTCTCAAACTCCTGACCTAAAGTGATCCACCCGCCTCGGCTTCCCAAAGTGCTGGGACTGCAGGTGTGAGCCACTGCGCCTGACCTGTCAGTTCAATCTTTAGTGATAAAAATAAAAATATATAAATGCATACATATGTACATTCATACATAAATACACATACCTCCTCCCAAATACGGCATAGTCCTGGCAATCAGGGTCAAATACATTTGCCTATCATGAGTTCAATAGCCTGGAAAAGCTCCAGAATTAGCAATAACAGATCCTAGTATTCCCATCCCTCAATCAAAATAATTCAAGGGATAATCAAGGGTTTCTTCAAAAGAAGCAAGGTTTTGGTAAGGCATGAAGACCCTATATACTTGTTAGCTGGATTGCGACAATAGCTTTTTTTTTTCCCCCAGAAGGAATCTCACTCGGTTGCCCAGGCTGGAGTGCAGTGGCAGGACCTCGGCTCACTGCAACCTCCATCTCCCGGGTTCAAGCTATTCTCCTGCCTCAGCCTTTGGAGTAGCTGGGACTACAGGTACATGCCACCACGCCCGGCTAATTTTTTGTAGAGACGGGGTTTCACTGTGTTAGCCAGGATGGTCTTGATCTCCTGACCTTGTGATCCGCCTGCCTCGGCCTCCCAGTGTTGGGATTACAGGCCTGAGCCACCGGCACCCGGCCTGGAAATAGCTTTTTATACAGATATTTATATGCACCAGGCTGGGTGTGGTGGCTCACGCCTATAATCCCAGCACTTTTAAGAGGCCAAGGCGGGAGGATCACTTGAGGCCAGGAGTTCAAGACCAGCCTAGCCAACATGGTGAAACCCTGTCTCTATTTAAAAAAAAAAAAAAAAGTATTCTTTACTCACCTGCTCCTTAAATTGCTTCTGGGACAAGCAGTCAATTAGGTCCACACAGCCCAGAAGACAACCTGACGGATAGTCATTAGGAAATTCCACATCTGAATCAGGAATAACAAAAATATTGAATAAATTTCTTCCTTTGTGATCTTGGAACTCAGGAATCTGTTTTCAATTCTGAACAAACATTAATAACTTTTTCCATTATCTATTTGTAGACATAAGGAAAACAGTGAGATTTACTTGGCACAACTGTTTGCATTTTAGCAAAAAAATCTAGTGAGTGGCTCACTTAGTCCACTATCCACATGTTAAGCTAGAAAATTTTTCCTTTGCCTTCATGCCATCAAAGTTCAAGAACCCCACAAATTCATCCTAATACAAATCAATTCTACTATACGCCATTGGATCAGATTGGAGTTTGGCAGTGATGAGTTTTGGAAGCAAAGTAAGGCAGTTACAGGTGACAAGAAAAAAAAAAACATCAAAATGTGATTAAAACCGTAAGAATGAATGTCTTTAAAACAAGCCAGTCATATCAATCGAAATAGAAGTGTGCTTTTAGGCCAGGCGCAGTGGCTGACACCTGTAACCCCAGCACTTTGGGAGGCCAAGGCAGGCAGATCACTTGAGGTCAGGAGTTCAAGACCAGCCTGGCCGACATGGTGAAACCTTGTCTCTACTAAAAATACAAAAAATTAGCTGGGTGTGGTGGCATGCGCCTGTGGTCCCAGCTACTCGGAAGGCTGAGGCAGGAGAATCACTTGAACGTGGAAGGCGGAGGTTGCAGTGAGAAGAGATGGCGCCACTGCACTCCAGTCTGGTTACAGAACGAGACTTTGTCTCAAAAAAAATAAAAATAAAAAAGAAAAGTGCTTTTAAGGAAGCATGAACTTTTTATTCCTAGTGATTCTTTAAGCCTTCTTTTTTTTTTTTTGAGACGGAGTCTCACTCTGTCACCCAGCCTGGAGTGCAGTGGTGCGATCTCGGCTCACTGCAAGCTCCGCCTCCCAGGTTCACGCCATTCTCCTGCCTCAGCCTCCCAAGTAGCTGGGACTACAGGCGCCTGCCACCACGCCCGGCTAATTTTTTTTTGTATTTTTAGTAGAGATGGGGTTTCACCATGTTAGCCAGGATGGTCTCGATCTCCTGACCTCATGATCCACCCGCCTCGGCCTCCCAAAGTGCTGGGATTACAGGCATGAGCCACCGCGCCCGGCCAGCCTTGTTTCTTAAAAACCTTTAAAGATGGTTGTGTAGTTGTCCTTTTATTCTACCCTCAAAACAACTGTATGAGCTGGATAAGACGAAGGAAAAACAGGATGCCCAAAGGTCAGAAGTCTTTTTAAGGATCCAAAGTTAGCATTCTTGGGGTAATTCCCAAAATATGTTGCTTAAGTCAATCAACTTTGATTTGTCCAAATACAATAGCAGGCGTCTATTTAGGCCACTCTCAATGAGAACTCCTATTTGTGGTTGTTCTTCCCAATGTAAGGATCTCAGAGTTTACACTAGTAATTTTACCCTTAGAGTAAAGAAGATGATTTTCTCAGATAAAAAAAATTAAGACTAGTTGATTTCTTGTGTTGGAAATTGATATTTTTATTTGCACTGTTTTGACAGATTAATGCTTTGAACGCTGTCAATGATTTACCACTAAACAAACAAACATATACAAAGATTAAAAGTCTCTTTTAACAAAGAAAAAACCAAAGAAAGAGGGAAGTGGAAGAAGATGAACGTCAATGACTTCTCTCACAAAGTAAAATTGCAAAGAGAATATACGGCTGTTACCTTTCCCACGAAGAAGACGATATGTAGCCTGGAGTTCTGAGACTTCTTGAGGGGAGGGTTTTTTAGCTGTGGCTGCTATCCAAAGTCGTCCTCTGTGGGGTGTGTACCAGGATCTGCCCTCCACCCTTAAACAAATAACAAATTTAGTGGGAAGGATCTAAATTCTAGTTTCCTGGAATATCCCATAATATATAACAAATCCTATAGCAAATTATCCAGTTGAACCAAGAGGTCTATAGATGATGCCTTCCCAAGAGCAGTATCTTTTGTCAAAAACACTTTTCTCTCACAATACCTTTCACTTGAGGATGAACTCTGTCCACTAATTTCTCCTCCATCAGAATAGTGACAAGTCATCTCTCTCAACTCTTGACTGCTTTTCACCTGATCCCTACAACTCAGATTTGGAGCCCTGACCAGTCTTGGTGCTTCTACAATACAAATCCTATATTTTCAAGGCATATAAGTCATATTAGAGATGTGGAAATCCTTGCCCTTGAGTCAAAGGCTAACCTTTCCTTAGAAGATTAGTTGATTTGTTCTCCAACCTGACAGAAAAATCCTCATCTACACATAACTCCCAAGAATGTTACTTTTTATTATTTAAAATAATTTAAGTAAATAAAAACGCTTATCTTTACTCTTCCATTAGAACCACACCCATTTGCTTTTTTTTTTTTTTTTTTTGAGACGGAGTCTTGCTGTGTCGCCAGACTGGAGAGCAGTGGCGCAACCTCGGCTCACTGCAACCTCTGCCTCCTGGGTTCAAGTGATTCTCTGGCCTCAGCCTCCCAAGTATCTGGGACTACGGGCACATGCCACCACACCCAGCTAATTTTTGTATTTTTAGTAGAGATGGGGTTTCACCATGTTAGGATGGTCTCAATCTCTTGACCTTGTGATCTGCCTGCCTTGGCCTCCCAAAGTGCTGGGATTACAGGCGTGAGCCACCGTGCCCGGCCCCATTTGCATTTTTAAATTGTATTTGGGGTTTTCTTTGTGGATTATTAAACAACTTGTGGACTAGTTTGAAAAAACCTGTAAAGAGAATAACAGAATGTATTCGGGAGAATTTAATTGCTACTTTCCAAGGGTTACAAAAAGATGTTTCTCTTTCCTCTCCCACCAAATTAAATAAAGTACCTTGATAATATATCCCTCTTATCCCATTCTTATAATGGAAAATGGGGTCATGAATTTTTCATATCCTTGGTTTCCCAACACAGATAAATTGGAAGAGTGCCAGGCACACAGTAGGCACACGATATGGGGAATGAACCAATGTATATCTTCCCTCTAGGCCAAATAACCTCAAGAATTACTGGGAAAATGGTCCCACAAATGTGGCAAAACTACCTACTTTATTTCTGTGGGATTAAAATAAAGTGACTGCACTAGATGCTGCTCATTCTGTTCACTTCTGTGAGAAAATTTGAGTAAGAGATCCAAATAGGATGAGAGAAATGTAAACACTCTGATTCCCTTAGCAGAAGGCAAATTGTTTAGTTTTCTACTTTGGAAAAGCAAGACACTTAAATTGCAGAAAATTCAATGAGAAGAACAGACATCTAAGTGTTTGATCATCCTGGAGCAGAAGTGGATTCCCATGCACTTGTTCTAATGGCGTTTACAGACATGAACTATGAAACAATTAGGAGCCAAAGCAAGGAAACCTGACCTCCAAGAGGGGAGAAGAGGTGTAGTGCACCTTAATACAGTAGAGAAATGGCAGCTAATAGTGAAACTACCAAAGTAGAAATGATTATGCCTAAATGCTGATAATCATTTGCTTTTAAGTAAAGTAAGAGAAATGTCTGAAGCCTGAACAGTAGAGGGGAAAGAGCACTCTGAAAACCAGAACTCTAGTTCCATCTCTGTCATTACCTAGCTTCATATTTCAGGGGAATCCATTTTACCTTTGCCTGCTTCAGTATCCTCATTTGTCAAAGACCATAATAATACTGGCCTAATCTACAGTCACATCTTGCTTAACAATGGGGATATGTCTTGAGAAATGTGTCTTTAGGCAATTTCATTGGCTGAACTTACACAAACCTAGATAGTGTAACCTACTACACACCTAGGCTATGGTATAGCCTCTAGCTCTTTTTTTTTCTTTTTGAGACCGAGTCTCACTCTATCACCCAGACAATCTCGGCTCACTGCAGCCTCTGCCTCCTGGGTTCAAGCAATTATCCTGCCTCAGCCTCCCGAGTAGCTAGAATTACAGGCATGCGCCACCACGCTCCACTAATTTTTGTTATTTTTAGTAGAGATGGGGCTAGGATGGTCTTGAACTCCTGAACTCAGGTGATCTACCCACCTTGGCCTCCCAAAGTGCTGGGATTATAGGCGTGAGCCACCGTGCCCGGCAGCCTCTTGTTCTTAAGTTACAAACTTGTACAGCATGTTACTGTACAGAATACTGTAGGCAACTGGAGCACAGTGGTAACTATTTGCATGTGTAAATACATCTAGACATAGAAAAAGTACAGTAAAGGCTGAGCATGGTGGCTCACGCCTGTAATCCCAGCACTTTGGGAAGTGGAGGCGGGTGGATCACTTGAGGTCAGGAGTTTGAGACCAGCCTGGCCAACAGGGCAAAACCCCATCTCTTCTAAAAATACAAAAATTAGCCGGGCATGATGGTGCATGTCGGTAATCCCAGCTACTCGAGAGGCTGAGGCAGGAGAATGCTTGAACCTGGAAGGTGGAGGTTGCAGCAAGCTGAGATCATGCCACTGCACTCCAGCCTGGGCAACAGAGCGAGATCCTGTCTAAAAAAAAAATAAAAGAAAGAAAGAAAAGAAAAGGTAGCATAAAAATATAGTATTATAATTTTTTTTTCCAGATGGAGTCTCGCTCTGTCGCCCAGGCTGGAGTGTAATGATGAGATCTTGGCTCACTGCAACCTCCACCTCCCGGGTTCAAGAAATTCTCCTGCCTCAGCCTCTCGAGTAGCTGGGATTACAGGCACACACTACCACGCCTGGCTAATTTTTATATTTTTAGTAGAAACGGGGTTTCACCATGAACTTGTGATCTGCCCACCTCGGCCTCCTAAAGTGCTGGGATTACAGGCATGAGCCACCGTGACCGGCCGGTATTATAATCTTATGGGACCACTGTTGTACATGTGTTCCATTGCTGACTGAAAAGTCGTTATGCAGCACATGACTGTATTTCATAGAGCTACTGCCTTGAAAACTAAAATTCTATTTAAATATAAGGTGTTTTTACTGCTATGAGTTGGGACATTGCCAGGCATATAAAATTCTAATAGAAAAAAATAAGAAATGGCCTGGCACGGTGGCTCACGTCTGTAATCCCAGCACTTTGAAAGGCCAAGGCGGGCAGATCACAAGATCAGGAGATCGAGAACATCCTGGCTAACACGGTGAAACACCGTCTCTACTAAAAACACATACACACAAAAATTAGCTGGGCATGGTGGCGGGCACCCATAGTCCCAGCTACTCAGGAGGCTGAGGCAGGAGAATGATGTGAACCTGGGATGCGGAGCTTGCAGTGAGCCAAGATCACGCCACTGCACTCCAGCCAGGGCGAAAGAGCAAGACTCCGTTTCAAAAAAAAAAAAAAAAAAAAGAAGAAGCAAAAGAAATATGTTGTAATGATAAGTGAAAGAAGAAAAACACAAACATATATATCATGCTCTCACCATTTAACAACTTACACAAGAAAAATAGAAACAGCCGGGCACAGTGGCTCACACCTGTAATCCCAGCACTTTAGGAGGCTGAGGCGGTCCAATCACCTGAGTTTGGGAGTTTGAGACCAGCCTGACCAACATGGAGAAATCTTGTCTCTACTGAAAATACAAAATTAGCCAGGCGTGGTGGCGCATGCGTGTAATCCCAGCTACTCAGGAGGCTGAGGCAGGAGAATGGCTTGAACCCAGGAGGTGGAGGTTGCAGTGAGCTGATATCGCACCATTGCACTCCAGCCTGGGAAACGAGCAAAACTTCGTCACAAAAAAAAAAAAGAAGCCAGGCACAGTGGCTCACACCTGTAATCCCAGCAGTTTGGGAGGCCAAGGTGCGCGGATCATGATGTCAGGAGTTCGAGACCACCCTGGCCAACATGGTGAAACCCCATCTCTACTAAAAATATGAAAATTAACCAGGTGTGGTGGCGGGCGCCTGTAATCCCAGCTACTCGGGAGGCTGAGGCTGCAGAATTGCTTGAACCCGGGAGGCAGAGATTGCAGTGAGCCAAGATCAGGCCACTGCACTCTAGCCTGGGCGACAGAGCAAGACTCTGTCTCAAAAAAAAGATAGAAACACTCCAAAGTGCTAATAACAGCGGTTTCTTGGTGTGGGATTTAGGTAATCTTTCTTTTTCTAGCTACTTTTCTGTGCTTTACAGTTTTCCATTTACATGGATAATAAAAGTCAAGAAAAACACTATTTTTAAAAACTGAATTAAGAAACAAACACGCTGGGCGCGGTGGCTCACGTCTGTAATCCCAGCACTTTGGGAGGCCGAGGTGGGCAGATCACGAGGTCCAGGAGATCGAGACCATCCTGGCTAACACGGTGAAACCCCGTCTCTACTAAAAATACAAACATTAACCACGCGTGGTGGCGGGCGCCTGTAGTCCCAGCTACTTGGGAGGCTGAGGCAGGAGAATGACGTGAACCTGGGAGGCAGAGGTTGCAGTGAGCCGAGACCACGCCACTGCACTCCAGCCTGGCGACAGAGCGAGACTCGGTCTTAAAAAAAAAAAAGAAAAGAAAAAAAACACAAGACACCATGGAATAGTAAGCTATTAAATATTATCATCAGTAATACGTGTAACTCAGCTGTATAATACCTCTACTTATCTCAATTTCCCCTACTTTTGTAGAAAAGGATTTTGTGATAAAATAGTTTCTCAATATTATTAGCCAGATTAATAGTTAGATCTATGGACAGGAAAATAAAATCAGTTATGCTGGTATCTTAATAAGTAAATAGGCAACAAAACTATGTTTCAAATAGGATCAAATTATTAAGGTTGCTGAGTAGTATATTACAAAGACAAAGCCAAGAGAAGTTTTTTCAATAGATTTCCTTCCAAAGATGAAAAAATTAGTCTTCTATCTTTGTTATGATTTTGTTTCTTAGCCTTTTTAAGCTCGGTTTGTTTAAGCTATTCAGTACAAAAACTACTACTATATTTGTCAATTTAAATGTTTTAAAATTAATTTTAAAATATACTACTACCAAGTCAGTAAAATGAATATGTTGTTCAAAGTTCTATTTATTGAAGAGTATTATAAATCATCACTAGATTGAGGAAAACTAATTCCAATCCATATTTCTAAATTAAATTTATGTCACTCTAAGATCTTCCACTGCCCAGATTCATTTTTATTCTTACCTTTTAATCCCTCTGACAAGCAGAGAAGCCCAGGGCTGATGTATAGAGAGGCACCAGCCACCATCAAAGCCTTCCTGAAATTCTTGATCCTGGATTCGCAACTGGTGCTGAAATGAGTTGAACTCTAGTCCCAATCCTGAAGAACGGAAAGCCTTCTTCTGTGAGGCTGCACCTGTGTAGTCAACCCACTACACAGAAAAACAAACATACAGTTTTGTCTTATAAGGCAAGAATCTGGGGTAGGTAGACAAAATGATGTGAATGCTAATAATGAGGAAATCATATTGGGAACATTTTTCTTAGAAAAATAAATACCAGGCTGGGCATCGTGGCTCACGCCTGTAATCCCAGCACTTTGAGAGGCCAAGGTGGGTGGATCACTTGAGGTCAGGAGTTCTAGGCCAGTCTGGCTAACATGGTGAAACCCCATCTCTACTAAAACTACAAAAATTAGCCGGGCATGGTGGCAGGTGCCTATAATCCCAGCTACTCAGGAGGCAGAGGCAGGAGAATCATTTGAACCCAGGAGGTGGAGGTTGCAGTGAGCCAAGATTGTGCCACTACACTCCAGCCTGGGCAAGAGAGTGAGACTCTGTCTCAGAACAATAACAACAAATGAAAAATAAATCCCATCTTTGTCTGAAATAAGGCCAAAAGGGTAGAGATAGTATACATTCAGTAGAAGTCTCAGGTATGGTAACAAGGCCCATCTTAAAGAATAATTAGAATGTTGAAATCTCCATACAATGCTTACTAATTCCAGCAACAGCACAAATATCAGACCAAAAGAGCTATAATTATTTCCAATTTATACTTAATGATCCATACTTGGTTCTGGATAATTTTTCAATAGAATTCTGTGAGGTAAATGAAGGTTCAACATTTTGGTCCACAATTCTGCATGTGCTTAGGGGCAGTGTCACATGCTGGCACCATGACAAAGCCAAACAGATGTTGTCAGGTCAGAGGCAGCAGTTCTGACTACTGGATGCATGAAATATTCTCTTACCCTGAAATGAAGAACTTGTCTCCTGAAAGAGAGGATGGAGGACTACTAAAACAGGGCTCCCATCATATAAAAAGAATAGAGAATTATAAGGTACAGGTAATTACAGGAGAGTGAAGAGTCTTGGCAACAGTTCAGACAGAGAATGGCAAAGGTTAATGTTTCTTCCAGAGCAACGATACCATGTGCTCCAAAATTAAAATTTAAAAATAAAGGCAATTAGCATGATGATATTTGGAGTTATCTTTTTAAAAAATTTAATAATTTATAAAGCTGGACACAGTGATGCATGCCTGTAGCATCACTAGCTACTCAGGAGGTGAGGCAGGAGGATCACTTGAGCCCACAAGTTTAAGGCCAGCCTGGGCAACATGGTGAGATTCTGTGTCTTTAAAAATAATAATAAGGGCCAGGCATGATGGCCGATGTCTGTAATCCCAGCACTTAAGGAGGCCAAGGCAGGAGGATTGCTTGAGCCCAGAAGTTTAAGACCAACCTGGGCAACAAGGCGAAACTCTTCTCTGCAAAAAAATATACAAATTAGTAAGGTATGATGGCATGTGGCTACTGTAGTCTGAGCCACTTGAGAAGCTGAGATGGGAGGATCTCTTGAGCCTGGGAGGTAGAGGCTGCAGTGAGCTGTGATCATACCACTGCACTCTAGCCTGGATGACAGAACAATATCCTGTCTCAAAAATAAATAAAAATGAACATAAAATAACTTATAGGAAAAAACTTCTAGTGGTAGTCGAAACCCTAGGCATTTAACCCCTAAAGATTTCAGTTTTTCCAACTGGAAAAGGATGAAGTTGGACTAAATACATTTCTAAGGATCTTTCTGCCGTACAATTTTATGATTCTTGTCAATTGTGGCATATCTTAAAAATACACATTTTTACAATAAATACACATTTATTGAGTACTTAACTGTGAAAAGCACATTAACTAGGGAGACATAAAATATGAAAAAGATACGGTTCTTGCTTGCAAGGAACTTAAAGCCTAGTGGAAGACAGACACATAAATAACTATTCAAAACATAAGGCAGAATTGAGTACATACTAAATAGGACATAGAAGTTTTTACAGAGGACCAAAGAGGAAAAAGAATTGATCCATTATAGGGTAAATAAATAATTTCTTTTTAAAAAATTTTTTTTGAGACACTGTCTTGCTCTGCTGCCCAGGCTGGTCTTGACCTCCTGGCTTCAAGTGATCCTCCTGCCTCAGCTTCCCCAAATACTAGGATTACAGATGTGAGCCACCACACCTGGCTGGAAATAAATAATTTCATAAAATGTTGGTATGTGAACAATCTTGAGGCCCAAATTATTTTTTCTATTTCTACTACAGCTGTTCCCTCTAATTATACAGCCACTTTCCTAAATTAATTCCTCATTATCTTTTGATAATACTATTAAAGAATCTGCCAGCAGGTCTCTTCATCTACATTTTTAGTCTTTATGATGATAATTATTTTTTTTTAGAGATGGGGTCTCACTGTGTCATCCAGGCTGGAGTGTGGTGGCTTAATCGTAGCTCACTGCAGCCTCCAACTCCTGGTCTCAAGTGATCCTCCCACCTCAGCTTCCCAAGTATCTGGGACTATAGATGTGTATCACTACGTCTCAGGCCCGGCTCCCACTTTTGGTCTTTAAATAACTCTCTACTGCCCCACTAGTGCTTTAATACTAATTTGGGCTTGCATCATCTTTCCATGGTGCTATTACAATGACTTCCTTGGCAATTTCTCAGCTTCTAATCTTACTTACTCTTCCCTCCAATCCATTCTCTATGTAGGCATGGAAGCCATGCCCATCTTCTGTTAAAATTCTTCCAGAACTCTTCTTTGCCTACTTTAGGGCAAAACCTAAACTCATTAGCATAAGACAAAAAATCTTTCATGATCAGATGTTGCTTACTGTACTGGGTTGAGTAGTATCCCCCCAAAATCAATGTCCACCTAGATGGAGTCTGTGAATACAACCTTATTTGGAAATAGTCTTTACAGATGTAATCAGTTTAAGATGAGGTTATATTAGATTATAGTAGGCCCTAAATCCAATGACTTGTATCCTTGTAAGAGGAGAGCGCACACAGTGACGGAGACACACATGGGGAAGAAGTCCATGTGAAGACAGAGGCAGAGATTAGAGTGATGAGCTACAAGGCAAAAGACACCTAGAGCCACCAGAAGCTTAAAGAGGTAAGGAAGCATTCTCCTGTAAAGCCTTCGGAGGGAATGTAGTCTTTCCAACACCTTGATTTCGGGCTTTTAGCCTCCAGGTGTGGGAGAATAAATTTCTGTTGTTTTAGGTCACCTAATTTGTGGTACTTTGTTACAGCAGCCCTAGGAAACTAATACACTTATCAGTCCATAACAATAGTTAATTATTTGTGATTCCCCAAACCTGCAATGCTCTCAAGCTGCTGAGCCTTTGTATGTGTTGTACCTTCTGCCTGGAAATTCCCTCTCTAGATTTGTGTGCTTGGAAATTCCTATATCTATATCCCATGTTTTTGTGTACACATGCCTTTGTTACTACAATTCATTCTGCCTGGAATTTTTTTCTCCACCATTCCCAAACATATATTTTTCTCAAATATTTACTTTTTTTTTTGAGACAGGGTCTCGCTCTGTCGCCCAGGCTGGAGTGCAGTGGCATGATCATAGCTCACTGCAACCTCTGCCTCCTGGGCTCAGGTGATTCTCCCGACTCAGCCTCCTAAGTAGCTGGGACTACAGGCACCACGCCACCATGCCCAGTTAATTTTTGTATTTTTAGTAGAGACGGGGTTTCACCATGTTGCTCAGGCTGGTCTAGAACTCCCAGGCTCAAGCAATCTGCCTGCCTCAGCCTCCCAAAGTGCGCCCGGTGAATATTTACTTTTAATGAATGCCAGCTTCCCTATAAAACCCATTGATAGCTGGGCACTTTGGGAGGTCGAAGCAGGTGGATCACGAGGTCAGGAGATCTAGACCATCCTGGCTAACACGGTGAAACCCTGTCTTTATTAAAAAATACAAAAAATTAGCTGAGCGTGGTGGCGGGCACCTGTAGTCCCAGCTACTCAGGAGGCTGAGGCAAGAGAATAGCTTGAACCTGGGAGGTGGAGGTTGCAGTGACCCAAGATCATGCCACTGCACTCCAGCCTGGGCAACAGAGTGAGACTCCGCCTCAAAAAAAAAAAAAAAAAAAAAAAAAGAGAAAGAGCATTAACAAAAGAACCATGGAATTTTTGTCTAAATTTCTACAGTACTTAACAAAACCCTTTCTTGGGAAATACTTGGAAGATAAAACAAGTCAATTTGTCAGAAGTACTGCAATAAAAATGGAAAAAATGTGGGCCAGAGAATAAGGTTGGCAGGTGTGTTGAGAGAGCTGATTGGTACAGGTGTGTTGAGCGAGCTGATTGGTATCTAAAGTCTATGAAATAGACATACTTAAAAGAAGGCAAAATTGAGGCCAAACTTCTCTTATTAACAGTTAGAGCAAAGGTCCACTAACCTGGGGAGGGGACTGGTACATGTTGGGATTTACCAGAACTCCCAAAGGCTCTTCAGAAGATCTATCCAATTTGGTCAGTGGCTGGTTCAAGGTTCCATTGGCAATGGCCTGTATTGTCTCATCTAGTCTGTGATAATAAACCAAAAGGATGCAACAATTGGTAATGTTCTATGCTCAGAATGCTTACCACCAACATAAAATGCTTTAATAGTAATAAAATTTGGAATATAAAGAGGAGTCTATGGATGACCTTCCCTAATACCCACTCCAACTTCCTTCTCACACCAAAATCCCTAAGGAATATGAGTTAATAAATATTGCAGAATGGCCGGGCACAGTGGCTCACTCCTGTAATTCCAGCACTTCGGGAGGCCAAGGCTGGCAGATCACAAGGTCAAGGGATCGAGACCACCCTGGCCAACATGGTGAAACCCCATCTCTACTAAAAATACAAAAATTAGCTGAGCATGGTGGCACACGCCTGTAGTCTCAGCTACTCGGGAGGCTGAGGCAGGAGAATCACTTGAAACGGCGGAGGAGGTTGCAATGAGCCGAGGTCGTGCCACTGCACTCCAGCCTGGGCAATAGAGCGAGACTCTGTCTCAAAAAATTTAAAAAAATAAAATAAAATAAAAGTTCCAGAATACCAAGAAAATACATAGGGCACACTACAGTCATTCACCTGCTCAACAAGATCATTAAACATGCCAAGACCAGAAAAGCTGCCTAGAGGCCAGGAGTGGTGGCTCATGCCTGTAATTCCAACACTATCATAGGCCAAAGAAGGCGGATCACTTGAGGCCAGGAGTTTGAGACCAGCTTGGGCAACAGAGAGACCCTGGTTCTACAAAAAATAAATTAGCTGGGCATGATGGCTCACTCCTGTAGTTCTAGCTACTTGGGAGGATGAGATGGGAGGATCACTTGAGCCCAGGAGTTCAAGGGGCCACTGTCCTCCAGCTTGGGCAATAGTCAATAAGGCCCTGTCACAAAAAGAAAAAAAAAAAGTTGCCTAGGAATACCCTGACCCACAGAGGGGTATTCTATGGCAGCTCATCTTCTCAGTACAACCTATACAGTTATTCCTCTGCCTACTCAGCAGTCCTTTCTCCACTCCTTCTCGCTAGTCTGCATTCTATCTTTGCTTGAAGGCTCAGAAGTTATACAGAGGTACCCTACTGGCCCAGCACAAAAATGCTTAATCCTCTCTCTAAGGTCCTATAGTACCCACTATCTAAACAATCATTGGATACATCCCATGTTATCCCGTGCCTATGATGTTGGCACTGGATATCTGGCTCTAAACCTATAAAATAATGTGATGATTTTCATTTAAAGATTGTGGAAACCTACTGGTTAGTTAGTAAGAGATCATAAGCCCTGAAGGAACCCTATCTTAATTCATTCTATAGCTCTACAGTACTTGCTACTCTATTCAATACTCCTGTTGGATGCTTGACAAACATTTGTGGATAACAACAATAATTGTGAGGCACAACATAATGAAAAGCTTCAACTAACAGGAAAAGCTAAACTTGACCTTCAATTCAATATATGTTTGTTAGGAATATCTCATATATAAGGCAGCTTAAAAGGTGGGGAAGACATTGTTCCTGCCTTCAAGAGGCTTTTTTTTTTTAAGAGGCTTTCAATCCAAGCGGCAGATTTAAGACAGCCGTATAGATGATGAATCATACATGAGGGGATGTAATAATTACTATGAAACAGGCACAATCCGTTTAGTGGTTATTATTCCATCATCCAACATGTTGTATCATGTAGGTTCAAGGGAGAGGTAGGTATGTGAAATGCAAAGACTGGGGGAGGAATTTCCAAGCCAAGGAAAAATCAGAAACAAAGGCCTGAAGCCTTTAAAAAGTACAAGAATTTGTATGATGAGGTAAGTCTAAAATAGCATGGGGAGAGTGAGGTCTGAAAGGAATAGATTTGACACAGTATAATGATAAGTATATCCAGAACTCTAGAATCTCTACAAAAGAAATAATAAAAAAGCAAATGAATACATTTTTAGAACACTCAAATATACTAGCATACAACTAAAGCAAAGGAATGTGAATAAAAATTAGAATGAAATACCATTTTTCATGTCTGAGAATGGCAAATTTTTAAAAAAATCTTTGACAAGGGAAAAGGAAATTGTTATCTTGATATCTGGTGTGTAGCTGATAAGTCAAAAGTATGCACAATTTAGTGCCGGGCGCAGTGGCTCACGCCTGTAATCCCAGCACTTTGGGAGGCCAAGGCGGGTGGATCACAAGGTCAGGAGATCGAGACCATCCTGGCTAACACAGTGAAACCCTGTCTCTACTAAAACTACAAAAAAAATTAGCCAGGCGTGGTGGCGGGCGTCGGTAGTCCCAGCTACTTGGGAGGCTGAGTCAGGAGAATGGCATGAACCCAGGAGGCGGAGCTTGCAGTGAGCCAAGGTCACGCCACTGCACTCCAGCCTGGGCAACAGAGCAAGACTTCGCCTCAAAAAAAAAAAAAAAAAGTATGCACAATTTAAATATTCTCTTCTAAAAAGTTGTTACTTTTTTGTTTATGTTTATGTTAATAGACTTTTTTTAAGGTGGGGTCTCGGTATGTTGCCCAGGCTGGTCTTGAACTCCTGGCCTCAAGTGATCCTCCCACCTTGGCCTCCCAAAGTGCTGAAATTACAGGTGTGAGCCACCGCACCCAGCCTTAGGCTTTATTTTTTAGAGCAGTTTTAGGTTCAGAGCAAAATTGAGAGGAATATACAGAGGTTATCCACATCTCGAGACCTCCCAAATACATAGCCTCCCCCATTATTAGCATCCCTCAACAGAGTGGTACATTTGTTACAACTGATCAACCTACACTGACACATCATTATCACCCAAAAGCCACAGTTTACATTAGGGTTCACTCCTGGTATTGTACAATTTATGGGTTTGGACAAATTTATAATGACATATATTTACCATTATAATTATATACAGAGTAGTTTTACTGCTTTAAAAATCTTCTCTGTGCTCCTTCTATTTATTCCTCCCTCTCTTCTAATCCCTGGAAACTACTGAATAGTTAAAATCATACAGTATGTAGGCTGCACCATTTTAATACTCCCATTCACAGTAACAGAATATCCCCATTTTCCTATACCCACACAATATGGAATATTATCTTTTTAAAAAAATTTAAGCCAAATTTGACGAGCCAAAAAAAATTGATATATTGTTTTTAAAGCTGTATTTCCTGATTGCTAGTTAAACATCTTTTCAAATGTTACTGGCTATTTGTACTTCCCCACTTGTAAATTGTCTGTTCTTAGTTTTTGTCCATTTTTCTGCTGGAGTTTTTGGTCATTTTCTTTTAATTTGCAAGAGTTCTTACTTATATAGTATGGATATTGTCCCTTTGACTGTTAAAACCACTTAAAATATTTTCTTCCAACTTGGTACTGTCTTTTTTATTTAAAATATCTTATATCTTCATGACTTCAGGATTTTGTATCTTGCTTAGGAAGAGCTTTATCACACCAAGACTATAATTATATTCTCCTATAATTCTGTATTTCTTTCTGATCCCTTTATATTGTTTATATTTAACTCTATAGTGAAACTTATTACAGCATCATAGAATGGTCTGAGATAAAGACATTACCTAGATTTTTTTCTAAACAGGCAATTATCCCAAAATAACATATTTAATTATTTATTTAGTGATTAAAAATGTTAGCTTTATTGATTACTAAGCTCACATACATATATACACATACCCGTGCACACATACAAACACAATGTAAACATACCAATCTGTTTCTGGATTCTGTTTCATTAATCTATTTCTGTGCCCAAACTATATCTCATTGTTTTAAAAACTTTTTTTTGCTGAGCATGGTGACTCATGCCTATAATCCCAGCACTTTGGGAGGCTGAGGTAGGCGGATCACTTGAGGTCAGGAGTTTGAGACCAGCCTGGCCAACATGGTGAAAACCTGTCTCTACTAAAAATACAAAAATTAGCTGGGCATGGTGGTGGGCACCTGTAATCCCAGCTACTCAAGGGGCTGAGGCAGAAGAATGGCTTGAACCTGGGAGGCAGAGGTTGCAATGAGCCAAGATCAGGCCACTGCACTCCAACCTGGGCAACAAAGCGAGACTCCATCTCAAAAAAAAAAAAAAAAAAAAAAAAAACCACAAAAATCAGTAATTATCTGGTAGGAGTGTTCATTTAAAAATTTTTTCTTAGCTATTCTTACATGTTTTCTGTTCCAAATAAACACATTTTTTAAATCAACAAAAATAAAAGATCCACTAGAAAGGGAAAATCCTTCATGGTCAACCTATTCCTTCTTTGAGACCCTTTCTAGTGCTGCTCACTTACCTGCTATGATACTCTGCTAGTGAATTTTCTTCTTCCAGGATCTTCCTTCCTGCAAAGTCAATGGTGACCTTCTTAGAAAGTCGAGAGGCGTGTCGAAGTTCTCTCAGCTCCTCCTCTCGCTTCTGCAAGGTTTCCCGCTCAAGTTTGGACAACCATTGGTTAGAATCACTGGCAAAGTAATCTGACTCATCATCAATGACTTGGGTCCTTCGAATACTGACAAAAAGGGAACACATGGTAATTAGGTCATCTGTTGACAAATAAGGACCGATTATTGGAAAACAGTTTCAAGGTAACTTAATATCTCAAATATGTTCCAAAATCAGGTCAAGCTCTGCATATGTTTTATCTCCAGTGTAGGCTCAGCTCCTAGAACTTATCTCAACCTCAAGTAAGAAAAGACACAGCACCATAATCCATTTTCCTTCTACCTTTCATATTAGTCCAGCCTCTACCTTCTGAAAGCTGGGCTTCAGCCTGGTTTTGCTGTATCTGAGTTCAAGTTCGACAGCTTACTAAGTATCCTAGTCCCTCTGTAATTGGGATCCAGTCTATTCTTGCTAGGCTTATTTGCTTACTGGAGTTCTATGCTGAAGTCTCAGTTCTGTAGCTTAACTATTTACCTTTTTTTTTTTTGAGACAGAGTCTCGCTCTGTCGCCCAGGCTGGAGTGCAGTGGTGTGACTGCCTCCTCAGCTTAAGCAGTTCTCTGCCTCAGCCTCCTGAGTCGCTGGGATTATAGGCACAACACCATGCCTGGCTAATTTTTGTATTTTTAGTAGGGATGGGGTTTCACCATCTTGGCCTGGCTGGTCTTGAACTCCTGACCTCGTGATCCACCCACCTTGGCCTCCCAAAGTGCTAAGATTACAGGTGTGAGCCACTGCACCTGGCCAACTATTTACTCTTAAGATATTCTATTACCCTACTACTATATGTCATTACCTATACCCCACTTTCCAGGTTCTCACTAATGCACTGGGGCCAAGTTCCAAGATATGACAATCAGGCCTATCTCTAAGATCATACTGACAGAGAAACTAAAAACTGGAAGGAATCTTGATGGTCTAACTCTCTCATTCTACATATAATAAACCTGGGGCTCATAGAAGTTGAGTGATTACTCCAATGTCATAAATCCAGTTAAGATTAAGTTTCCCCATAATTACAAATAGTGACATAAATAGACATAAGGGAAATACTGAAGTTAGATTCATATATTGGCTTCAAATTTTCATACTCAGGTAGAATTATAAAAAAATTTGGTCAGCCGGGCACGGTGGCTCATGCCTGTAATCCCAACACTTTGAGAGGCCGAGGTGGACGTATCACAAGGTCAGGAGATCGAGACCATCCTGGCTAACACGGTGAAACCTCGTCTCTACTAAAAATACAAAAAAATTAGCCAGGCATGGTGGCGGGCGCCTGTAGTCCCAGCTACCCAGGAGGCTGAGGCAGGAGAATGGTGTGAGTCCGGGAGGCAGAGCTTGCAGTAAGCCAAGATGGCGCCACTGCACTGCAGCCCAGGCGACAGAGCAAGACTCCATCTCAAAAAAAAAAAAAAAAATTTGTCTTCTTAGGCCAAGCGCAGTGACTCATACCTGTAATTCCAGCACTTTGGGAGGCTGAGGCTGGCGGATCACACACCAAAAAAATAAAACAAAAATAAAGCAGACTTAGAGTAGAAACTTTTTAAGAGTACTCTGGAGGAAATTTTTTTTTTTTTTTTAAGACAATCTCACTGTGACACCCAGGCTGGAGTGCACTGGATTAATCTCGGCTCACTGTAACCTCCACCTCCCAGTCTCAATCAATCCTCCCACCTCAGCCTCCCAAGTAGATGGGATTACAGGCATGTAACATTACGTCTGGCTAATTTCTGTATTTTTTGTACAGACGGGGTTTTGCTGTGTTGCCCAGGCTGCTCTCAAACTTCCAGGCTCAAGCAATCCATCTGCCTTGGCCTCCCAAAGTGCTAGGATTACAGGCATGAGCCACTGTGCCTGGTGGAAATTGGTCTTATACAAAAACCTAGATAATGAAACTGGTACCCATGAACACACCAGCAAAACAGCAACAATAGGGAGAGACCCTTTTCCAGTTTCTGTTTATCAAGAAGTAAGTGCATTCTATTTCTAGTTTTTTGTTTTTTTTTTTTGAGACAGAGTCTCGCTCTGTTGCCCAGGCTGGAGTGCAATGGCACCATCTTGGCTCACTGCAAGCTCCGCCTCCTGGGTTCATGCCATTCTCCTGCCTCAGCCTCCCGAGTACCTGGGACTACAGGCACCTGCCACCACGCTTGGCTAATTTTTTTGTATTTTTAGTAGAGATGGGGTTTCACCGTGTTAGCCAGGATGTTCTGGATCTCCTGATCTCGTGATCCACCCACCTTGGCCTCCCCAAGTGCCGGGATTACAAGCGTGAGCCACCGCACCTGGCCTCCATTTCTATTTCTAATAATACATTTTACTGAGTAGTGTGAAATGTGATACTGAAAGGATGAAGAGTGAATATGAGTTATACACCTTGTGATGGGTTTATTTAAGGAATAGTTTTCTAAATCTTATCTCATGTATTCATAGCTAAAGGTTTGGAAGTAGCAGGAATGTCTCATCAAAAGATTACAATGCCAGCAACAGACTCTCAGGTTATAAGAGATTTAGGGTCTCTCTGAGGACCCTCACAGAGTCATTTGAGAAGGGAGCATATAAATCCTATCCAAACATTTTTTACCACTAACTGGTTTTCAACAAATATTTTGTTCAAAAGAAAAAAAATGTAAGTAAGGAGGAAGTCAAAAACAGAATTATCATAAATCTATCTCCTAAAGCGAAGTCAATGGGCTAAATAATAATGCACTAGTATAAAGCTAATTTAGTTGTATTTTAATATACTGATTATTGAATGAAAAAACAAATTTAGTCAAAGGAAAGGAGAAGGGTAAATCATGCCTTCCTATGATAGGGCATAACCTATGTTCTCCCAGAGGCAATTCCTTACAAATTCTCCAGGGCCCAGCCTAACAGTTTGCACATAACAGGTACTCTAATACAGGTGACTGAATGAATGGCTACAAGTAAAACAAGTGGTGAATTCTGTCAACTCACATAACTGTCCAGGGGATATACTAACATTTGCCAGGAATCAAAAAATGCTACAGGACAGGATTCTTTTGGTGGGAGCCTATATTATTCAAACATGAATTAAAAAACAAGATGTAGGCCTCCTATGTAGAGCATCCAGCTCTTCTTTCGCTATAAACTCTTTCACACTCCACTTTGGGAAGGTATCAAGTACCAAGATAATGGCCAGAATCTGTGGACTAGTTTATTTCTTAGCATTTGTTATTCTAACCCTTTCATACCTAGTTCTGTCAAACTCTAACAGTTTGTCTTTATGCTTGATAGCCTTCTCCAGACCAGACTTAATTCGCAATTCTTGATGAGGAAGAAGGTCCTTGGTATAGATGTCCACCTTTCCAGAATTCTCCACCCCTGAAATTCAATAAGGAAGTCAAATGGTGTCAGCCTCTAAATACAAATTAGTTGTACCAGTGTGCAACAAAGAACAAAATATCAGAAGATCTGGTTCTGGCCTGATGGCCGGGAGCCTTCATGTCAACAGAAAACAAGTACGCAGTCCAGGCCTTACCTGTACAGCAATAAGCAGTGCTTGACACATGACAGGTTTTCAATAAATGGCAGGGATCTTTTCTTCCTTTATAAAAATTTGGTTCACTAAGGGCACCAAAATATTTAAGAATGTGACATAAAAATGTCTTCTCAGTGAAAAAAAAATTTGCTGAATATCACCTTTAAATATACGTTTTTTCAAGACAGGATCTAATGCTGTTGCCCAGTCTGGAGTGCAGTAGTGTGATCATAGCTCACTGCAGTCTCAAACTCTTAGGCTCAGGTGATCCTCCCACCTCAGCCTCCTGAGTAGCTGAGACAACAGGCACATGCCATTGTGTCTGAATTTTTAAATTTTTGTAGAGAGGGGGTCTCACTATGTTGCTCAGGCTGGTCTCAAAGTCCTGGCTTCAAACAATCCTCCCAACTCAGCATCTCGAAGTACTGGGATTCCAGACATGATCCACCATGCCAGCCTAAATATACATTTATATTATCAAAACTAAACACTAAATAATGGAAGAAAAAAGAAAATTTCACAAAAGGGGCAGAAAAAATGAACAGTTTCAGTTTAATGAGAACCTGCTAAATGCTGAGGCACTTAGTATACATGTTATTTAATTTTCACAATAACCCTGTAAGACAGTTTGTATTATCTTTATTTTACAGATAAAGTAACTGAAGTTCAGAGATGACTATAAATTTACTGAATTCACACAGTTAGAAATTAGACCAGTGGCCAGGCGCGGTGGCTCACGCCTGTAATCCCAGCACTTTGGGAGGCTGAGGTGGGCAGATCATGAGGTCAGATTGAGACCATCCTGGCTAACATGGTGAAACCCTGTCTCCACTAAAAATACAAAAAATTAGCCAGGCATGGTGGCGGGCACCTGTAGTCCCAGCTACTTGGGAGGCTAAGGCAGGAGAATGGCGTGAACCTGGGACACCGAGCTTACAGTGAGCCAAGACCACGCCACTGCACTCCAGCCTGGGCGACAGAGCAAGACTCCGTCTCAAAAAAAAAAAAAAAAAAAAAAAAAGAAGAAAAAGAAATTAGACCACAGAAACAAAATCTGAGCTCGAGTATAACTCTAAAGCCAACACTGATTTCATGGTTGTGTTTTCTTCTTTGACAGCATATTATAAATTTATATATCCCAGAAAAGAGAGCCATAGGTTATGATACACCCAAGATCCAAAATGGGTTAAGTGGCTGGCTGCAGTGGCTCACTCCTGTAATTGCAGCACTTTGAGAGGCTGAGGTGGGAGGATCACTTGAGTCTAGGAGTTCAAGACTAGCCTGGGCAACAAGGTGAGAGCCCATCTGTACAAACAATTTAAAAATTAGCCAAACATGGTGGTACAAGCCTGTAGATCCAGCTACTTGGGAGGCTGAGGCAGGAGAATTGCTGCAGTAAAATGTGTTCATACCAACGTACTCCAGCCTGACAGAGATCGTCTAAAAACAAACAAACAAGGCCAGGCGCGGTGGCTGTAATCCCAGCACTTTGGGAGGCCAAGGCAGGCGGATCATGAGGTCAGTAGATCGAGACCATCCTGGCTAACATGGTAAAACCCCATCTCTACTGAAAATACAAAAAATTAGCCGGGCGTGGTGGCAGGCACCTGTAGTCCCCCCTACTCGGGAGCCTGAGGTAGGAGAATGGCGTGATCCCAGGAGGCGGAGCTTGCAGTGAGCGGAGATCGCGCCACTGCACTCCAGCCTGGGCGACAGAGTGAGACTCTCTCAAAACAAACAAACAAACAAACAAAGGAAAGTACGTACAATCAGAACTATTTTTTCTCAGAATGATTACCTTAAAATCTAATTGAAAAAAATATAGAGGCATGTGCAACCTCATTAATAATAAAATTACAGGCTGGGCGTGGTGGTTCATGCCTGTAATCCCAGCACTTTGGGAGGCCAAGGTGGGTGGATCACCTGAGGTCAGGAGGCCTGGCCAACATGGCAAAACCCTGTCTCTACTAAAAATGCAAAAATTAGCTGGGTGTGGTGGCAGGCGCCTGTAATCCCAGCTACTCGGGAGGCTGAGGCGGGAGAATTGCTTGAACCCGGGAGGCAGAAGTTGCAGTGAGCCAAGATCACGCCACTGCACTCCAGCCTAGGTGACAGAGACTCCAACTCAAAAAAAATAAAATAAAATTACAGCCTTTTACAACTAAAACAAATTTGAAACGTCAAAACTCAAGAGTGAACAGGTTTCTGGGTAGAATGCTAATATTGCTATAGATTAATATGATTTTTTTTTTTTTTGAGATGGAAGTTTCACTCTCGTTGCCCAGGCTGGAGTGCAATCGTGCAATCTTGGCTCACCGCAACCTCCGCCTCCTGGGTTCAAGAAATTCCCAGCCTCAGCCTCCCGAGTAGCTGGGATTATAGGCATGCACCACCACGCCCAGCTAATTTTGTATTTTTGGTAGAGACGGGGTTTCTCCACATTGGTCAGGCTCGTCTCAAACTCCCGACCTCAGGTGATCCGCCTGTCTCCGCCTCTCAAAGTGCTAGGATTACAGGCATGAGCCACTGTGCCCGATGATTTATATATTTTGACAAAATAATCTGGCAAATACATCTCGAGTGTCAAAAAAAGATCACATTATTTGATGTAGTAACATTATTCTTAGGAATTTATCACAAGGAAATAAATCAAAAGCTATGTTAATAAAGGTGACAATTTGTGATATTATTTAAAATTTGGAAACAAATATCCAGTAATTAGGAAATAATCATATTATAATAAACCAAGTTAAAAGACTATTTTTAGCTACTAAAAACAATTATGAATATATAACAAGATGGCAGCTAATTATGAATTAGTTGGAAAAATGGAAAAACAAATGTTTTTACACAGATTACTACATTATAATCCCAACCAATCTGTTGATATAAAACAAAAACTACTATGAACCAAGGTAGGAACAAAATGAAATATTTGCGTAAGTAGTGAGTAATGAGTATATTGTTTTTCCTTTTAATAATGTCCTTAACTGCTGGGCACGGTGGCTCATGCCTGTAATTCCAGCACTTTGGGAGGCCGAGGCAGGTGGATCACGAGGTCAAGAGATCAAGACCATCATGGCCAACCAACATGGTGAAACCCCATCTCTACTAAAAATACAAAATTTAGCTGGGCATAGTGGTGCACGCCTGTAGTCCCAGCTACCTGGCAGGCTGAGGCAGGAGAATCGCTTGAACCCAGGAGGCGGAGGTTGCAGTCAGCCAAGATCGCGCCACTGCACTCCAGCCTGGGTGACAGAGCAAGACTCCGTCTAAAAAAAATTAAAAATAGGGGTGCGGCGGCTCATGCCTGTAATCCCAACATTTTGGGAGGCTGAGGCAGGTGGATCACAAGGTCAGGAGATCGAGACCATCTTGGCTAACATGGTGAAACACCGTCTATACTAAAAAAATACAAAAAAATTAGCTGGGCATGGTGGCGGGCGTCGCCAGTCTCAGCTACTCAGGAGGCTGAGGCAGGAGGCAGGAGAATGGCGTGAACCCGAGATCGCGCCACTGCACTCCAGCCTGGGCGACAGAGCGTGACTCCATCTCAAAACTAACTAACTAAATAAATAATAAATAAAAATAATGTCCTTAACTGACCGAGTGCAGTGGCTCACGCCTGTAATCTCAGCACTTTGGGAGGTTGAGGTGGGCGGATCACCTGAGGTCAGGAGTTCAAGACCAGCCTAGTCAACGTGGGGGAACCCCATCTCTACCAAAAATAAAAAAAAATTAGCTGGGCATGATGGCATGCGCCTGTAATCCCAGCTACTCAAGAGGCTGAGGCAGGAGAATCACTTGAACTCAGGTTGCAGAGGTTGCAGTGAGCCGAGATGGCGCCACTGCACTCCAGCCTGGGCAACAAGAGCAAAACTCCGTCTCAGAAAAAAAAAAAAAAAAAAAAAAAAAATGTTGGCCGGGCGTGGTGGCTCACACCTTAATCCCTGCACTTTGGGAGGCTGAGGCGGGTGGATCACCTGAGGTCAGGAGTTCAAGACCAGCCTGACCAACATGAAGAAACCCCATCTCTACTAAAAATACAAAATTAGCCAGGGTGGTGGCGCATGCCTGTAATCCCAGCTACTGGGGAGGGTGAGGCAGGAGAATCACTTAAACCCGGGAGGCAAAGGTTGCAGTGGGCCGAGATCGCACCATTGCACTCCAGCCTGGGCAAAAAGAGTGAAACTCCGTCTCAAAAAAAAAAAAAAAGTCCTTAACCATTTTTGTCAGGTGTGTATCAAGCATAAAAGGCATACAAAATAATTAGAAAATAAGTAGAGTTCCTATATAACCTTCACATAGCTTCCTTTAATGTTACCATCTTATCTTACAAAACCATAGTACAATTATCAAAACTAAGAAATTAACATTGGTATAACACCATAAACAGACTATTTGAACATTTTTTTCCCATTAATGTCATTTTTCTGTTCTAGGATCTAATACTGGATCTATACTGCAATTAGTCGTCACATATATCCTTAGTCTACTCCGATCTGTGACGTTTCTTCAATCTTTTCTTGTCTTTCATGACATTGTAAATCTCTTGTTCTTAAACTTCCACCCAATAATTTCAGTATCCATTGGTGGATTGTGCTTGTGGCAGTTACTACTGTAGTGTTCTAATTGTGATTTTCTAGTATTTTCATTTCTTGTACTTTATTAACTGGAATTCTTTTATAAGAAGAGTTGTCCTTTCTCCATTTTATTAACTTATTCAGTTACTTATACAAGTATGGTCACATGGATATTAATTTTATTCTTTAGATTATAATGTAATACTATTATTTATTTTGCTGTTCAATGTTATGTAGTCTTTTTTTTTTTTTTTTGAGACAGAGTCTTGCTCTGTCGCCCAGGCTGGAGTGCAGTGGTGTGATCTCCGCTCACTGCAACCTCCGTCTCCTGGGTTCAAGCAATTCTCCTGCCTCAGCCTCCTGAGTAGCTGGGATTACAGGCGCCCGCCACCACGCCCAGCTAATTTTTTTGTATTTTTTTTTTTTTATTAATTTTTTTTGCATACAAAAACAATAAACATTTTCTAAAAATACATACAAACAAAAAGATGCATATCAAACATATTAGGAAGGTTGCACATGGGAAGTCGGGGAATAGAAATGGGGGGTGGGAGTTAAAATAAATGAGAGAGGGACTTTATATGGATCAGTGATAATAACTCAATCCTCTATTTGACAAAGAAGAGGGAGAAGGAAGAGGAAGAAAAAGAAAGTGGGATAAAGGATCAGAAAGGGAGGAAAATAGAAAAAATTAGAGTATGACTCCAGGGTAGACCTGTCTTGTTGTCACTGAGTTGGTTGGTTGGTTTGTCTGTTGTATTCTTCATGTTTCGCCAAGTTGGCCAGACTGGTCTCGAACTCCTAGCCCGAAGTGATCAACCCGCCTCGCCCCCCAGAGTGCCGAGACCACAGGCGTTGGCCACCACGTCCAGCCCCCACATTGCTTCTGGCCTCCGTGGTAGACCTCCCAGACGGAGCGGCCGGGCAGAGGCGCTCCTCACTTCTACCCAGACACGGGGCGGCCGGGCAGAGGCGCTCCTCACTTCCCAGACGGGGCGGCCAGGCAGAGGCGCTCCTCACTTCTTCCCAGACGATAGGTGGCCGGGCAGAGGCGCTCCTCACTTCCCAGACGGGGCGGCCGGGCAGAGGCGCTCCTCACTTCCCAGACGATGGGTGGCCGGGCAGAGGCGCTCCTCACTTCCCAGACGATGGGTGGCCAGGCAGAGGCGCTCCTCACTTCCCAGACGATGGGTGGCCAGGCAGAGGCGCTCCTCACCTCCCAGACGATGGGTGGCCGGGCAGAGGCGCTCCTCACTTCCCAGACGGGGTGGCCGGGCAGAGGCGCTCCTCACTTCCCAGACGATGGGTGGCCGGGAAGAGGCGCTCCTCACTTCCCAGACGATCTGTGGCCGGGCAGAGGTGCTCCTCACTTCCCAGATGGTGGGTGGCCGGGCAGAGGCGCTCCTCACTTCCCAGACGGTGGGTGGTCGGGCAGAGGCGCTCGTCACTTCCCAGACGGTGGGTGGCCGGGCAGAGGCGCTCCTCACTTCTTCCCGGACGGGGCGGTGGGGCAGAGGTGCTCCTCACTTCTTCCCGGCCGGGGCTGCCGGGCAGAGGCGCTCCTCACTTCTTCCCGGACGGGGCGGCCGGGCAGAGGCGCTCCTCAGTTCTTCCCGGACGGGGCGGCTGGGCAGAGGCGCTCCTCACTTCTTCCCGGACGGGGCGGCCGGGCAGAGGCGCTCCTCACTTCCCAGAAGGGGCGGCCGGGCAGAGGTGCTCCTCACTTCTTCCCGGACGGGGCGCCCAGGCAGAGGCGCTCCTCACTTCTTCCCGGACGGGGTGGCCGGGCAGAGGTGCTCCTCACTTCCTCCCGGACAGGGCCGCTGGGCAGAGGCGCTCCTCACTTCCTCCCGGATGGGGCGGCCGGGCAGAGGCGCTCCTCACCTCCCAGACGATGGGTGGCCGGGCAGAGGCGCTCCTCACTTCCCAGACGATGGGTGGCCTGGCAGAGGCGCTCCTCACTTTCCAGATGGGGCGGCCGGGCAGAGGCGCTCCTCACTTCCCAGACGGGGCGGCCGGGCAGAGGCGCTCCTCATCTCTCAGACGATGGGTGGCCGGGCAGAGGCGCTCCTCACCTCCCAGACGATGGGTGGCCGGGCAGAGGTGCTCCTCACTTCCCAGACGATGGGTGGCCGGGCAGAGGCGCTCCTCACCTCCCAGACGGGGCGGCCGGGCAGAGGCGCTCCTCACTTCCCAGACGGGGCGGCCGGGCAGAGGCGCTCCTCACTTCCCAGACGGGGCGGCCGGGCAGAGGCGCTCCTCACTTCCCAGACGATGGGTGGCTGGGCAGAGGCGCTCCTCACCTCCCAGACGGGGCGGCCGGGCAGAGGCGCTCCTCACTTCCCAGACGGGGCGGCCGGGCAAAGGCGCTCCTCACTTCCCAGACGGTGGGTGGCCGGGCAGAGGCGCTCCCCACTTCCCAGACGGGGTGGCCGGGCAGAGGCGCTCCTCACCTCCCAGACGGGGCGGCCGGGCAGAGGCGCTCCTCACTTCCCACACGGTGGGTGGCCGGGCAGAGACGCTCCCCACCTCCCAGATGGGGCGGCGGCCGGGCAGGGGCTGCAATCCCAGCACCCTGGTAGGCCAAGGCAGGCGGCTGGGAGGCGGAGGCTGCCGCGAGGCCAGACCACGCCACCGCACTCCATCCCGGGCAACACCGAGCACTGGGTGAGCGAGACTCCGTCTGTAGTCCCAGTACCTCGGGAGGCTGAGGCGGGCAGAGCACTCGGCGTCAGGAGCTGGTGACCAGCGTGGCCAAGATGGCGAACGGGTGCCTGCAGCGAACGGAGAAAAGGCAGGCAGCGGTGGCGCGCGCCGGCAGTCGCAGGCAGTCCGCGGCGCGGGCAGCAGTATGCCGACTAGATTGTAGCCTGGGCCACAGAGGGAAAGAAAAAGAAAGAAAGAAAGGAAGAAAGGAAGGAAGGAAGGAAGGAAGGAAGCTTTTTTTGTATTTTTAGTAGAGACGGGGTTTCACCATGTTGGTCAGGCTGGTCTTGAACCCCTCACCTGGTGATCCACCCACCTCGGCCTCCCAAAGTGCTGGGATTATAGGCGTGAGCCACCGCGCCCGGCCCAATGTTATGTAGTCTTAATAATTTTTCTAAAAAATAGATGCTTATAGAATGAGTGAATAGGCCAGGCACAGTGGGTCACACCTGTAATCCCAGTGCTTTGGGAGGCCGAGGCAGGCAGATCATTTGAGGTCATGTGTTCAAGACCAGCTTGGCCAACATGGCAAAACCCCATCTCTGCTAAAAAAAACGTAAGTATTGGCTGGGCGTGGTGGCTTATGCCTGTAATCTCAGCACTTTGGGAGGCCAAGGTGGGTGGATCACGAGGTCAGGAGATCAAGACCGCCCTGGCTAACATGGTGAAACCCCATCTCTACTAAAAATACAAAAAATTAGCTGGGCATGGTGGCATGTGCCCGTAGTCCCAGCTACTTGGCAGGCTGAGGCAAGAGAATTGCTTGAACCCAGGAGGCAGAGGTTGTAGTGAGCCAAGATCAGTGCCACTGCACTCTAGCCTGGGTGACAGAGCGAGACTCCATCTCAAAAAAAAAAAAAAAAAAGTAAATATTTGCTACATGTGGTGGCACACGCCTGCAATCCCAGCTACTCCGGAGTTTGAGGCAAGAGAATCACTTGAACCCAGGAGGCAGAGGTTGCAGTGAGCCGAGATCGCGTCACTGCACTCCAGCCTGAGTGATAAGAGTGAGACTCCACCTCAAAACAAACAAACAAACAAACAAAAAAAAACAAAAAACTGAGAATGAGTGAATAAACTGCATCTTGCACTCCGGGGATACAGAAAAGAGAAACAACCACAGATGCAACAAGGTACCCATCATCCCAGTGATCCAATTACAAGACTGCTGTCTACCTGACATGAGTTTCTTTAGCAGTTTCTGGCTCTTGTTTGAATCACGCTGTAAAATATCTTGTTCCTCATGAGTACACACCTGTAAAATAATAAGAGTAAGATGTGATCCAATAGTTAAATTATATTGTTTTCTTGATATATCTAAAAGTAACCTGAAATTACACATTAGATGATGATAAAATAATGAGACTATTGGTGTTTTTTAATCCAAACACACCAAAATATAAAAATGCAAATGAGTTTTCTCCAGATCTCTTTCCATTTCTTTTTTATGACCCAAACAAACAACTTATATCACTGCACATGTCCCTGAATGACTTAATGGTTTAGAAAAAAAAAAAAAGGCTGGGCACAGTGGCTCATGACTGTAATCCCAGCACTTTGGGAGGCTGAGGTGGGCAGATTGCTTGAGCGCAGGAATTCGAGACCAGCCTGGGCAACATGGCCAAGGCCCATTTCAACAAAAAAATACAAAAATTAGCCTGGCATGGTGGTGTGTGCCTATAGTCCCAGCTACTTAGGAGCTGGGACTTCTTTGTAGATATGGGGTTTTGCCATGTTGCCCAGGCTGGTCCTGAACTCCTGGGCTCAAGCAGTCTTCCCTCCTCAGCCTCCAAAAGCAATGGGATTATAGGCATCAGCCACCATACCTGGCTCCTGGTTCTTTCTAATAAGACATCTTATAATTAACTTCTCTTGTCAGATTTGGGCTTCATGATTACAACTGGGTTGCTTTTTATGGTAAAGTCCTATATGTTTTATCCAGTATTCTCAACAGTGGGAAATATTTATCCTTTGAGAGTACGTTACTTTTTCTTCTTTTTTTTTTTTTTTTTTTTTTTTGAGTCAGGGTGTGGCCTTGTCACCCAGACTGCAGTGCGGTGGCACCATCTCTGCTCACTGCAACCTCCACCTCCCGGGCTCAAGTCATCCTCCCAACTCAGCCTCCCAAAGTGCTGGGATTACAGACATAAGCCAGCATGCCTGGCCTGAGACTCTGTCTAAAAAACAAACAAGGGCCAGGTGCAGTGGCTCATGCCTGTAATTCCAGCACTTTGGGAGGCCGAGGCAGGTAGATCACCTCAGGTCAGGAGTTCAAGACCAGCCTAGTCAATATGGAGAAACCCTGTCTCTACTAAAAATACAAAACTTAGCTGGGCGTGGTAGTGGGCACCTGTAATCCCAGCTACTCGAGAGGCTAAGGCAGGAGAATCGCTTGAACTTGAATCCAGGAGGCGCAAGTTGCAGTAAGCCACTGCGCTCCAGGCTGGGCAAGAGAGTGAGACTCCGTCTCAAAAAACAAACAAACAAACAAACTTCAAGGCCAATCTGCTTTACATTACTTTGTTTCTTCAACTAAAAGATTCAAGGGACCTAGGAGAAAACACTGTACAATACTTCCTAGCAGTTGCCTCAATGACACCACAGAGTTCCTGCCAGCAGCTATAAAAGCTTGCTCTAAAGAGAAAGCTCCATATGGGAGATTTACTGCCATTTAATGGACATTTTTATTGGCAGACATTACATTTTTCAGGTCATCCATTGTCTATCAGCTTATTCTGAGCATATGAAAAAATTAAGGGTCCCACCAGGCACGGTGGCTCATGCCCGTAATCCCAGCACTTTGGGAGGCTGAGGTGGGTGGATCACCTGAGGTCAGGAGTTCCGAGACCAGCTTGACCAATATGGTGAAACCCTGTCTTTACTAAAAATACAAAAAATTAGCCAGGCGTGGTGGTGTGCACCTGTTGTCCCAGCTACTAGGGAGGCTGAGACAGGAGAATTGCTTGAACCTAGGAGGCAGAGGTTGCAGTGAGCTGAGATCGCGTCACTGCTCTCCAGCCAGGGCGACAGAGACTCCGTCTCAAAAAAAAAAAAAAAAAAAAAAAAAAAGAAAAGAAAAAAGAAAAAATTAAGGGCCCCATCAGAAAAGAGGAGAAAATGCTGGGTGCGGTGGCTCACGCCTGTAATCCCAGCACTTTGGGAGGCCGAGGCGGGCGGATCACGAGGTCAGGAGATCGAGACCATCCTGGCTAACACGGTGAAACCCCGTCTCTACTAAAAATACAAAAAATTAGCCGGGCGAGGTAGCAGGCGCCTGTAGTCCCAGCTACAAGGGAGGCTGAGACAGGAGAATGGCGTGAACCCCCGGGGGCGGAGCCTGCAGTGAGCCGAGATCGCGCCACTGCACTCCAGCCTGGGTGAAAGAGCGAGACTCCGTCTCAAAAAAAAAAAAAAAAAAAAAAAAGAAAAGATGAGAAAATGAAGTAATATAAAATAGATGCCTTTACCAACACCAAATGTCATTGCTTCTGACAGCCAGCTCAACTTGGTAAAATTAGCTTTTTAGATAGCTCATTAAGGGTTTTTGTGAGTCATTATCACTACATTCTTGAGGTCATTCTCTCAGACAAAGCAGAGCTATGACAAGGTGGAATCCTGGAAATAGAAGCTATAATGACCTGAGGATTCTGTCACAGTGGCTCCTAGCCCTAGGAGCCACATCAGAACTGAAGACTTAGACAAAAAATTTTGACATTTCAGCCCCTATAGTTTTCTTAAAGTTAATTTGACACAAGAAGACTTGGATCTCTCAACAATGTATGTTCTCAAACCCTTCTCATTAATGGCCTCAGTACTAGGATATAACCTGGGGTTCTTTCTTTCTTCTGAGACAAGGACTTGCTCTCTCACTGCAGCCTGGATGTCCTGGGATCAAGTGAAGCTCCCATTTCAGCCCCTCACGTAACTGCTACTACAGGTGCGTACCACCACACCCAGCCCAGCTAATTAAAATCTTTTTTTTTTTTTTTTTGAGACAGGGTCTTCCTACATTGCCCAGGCTGGTCTCAAACTCCTGGGCTCAAGTGATCCTCCCACCTCAGCCTCCCGAAACCCACCTTGGCTTCCCAAAGTGTTGGGACTACAGGCGTGTGCCACTGTGCCTCGTCTAACCTTGGGTTTCTAACTAATCATATCCCTGCTACTCGAGTTCATTGGATATTTTAGGAAAGAAATTTACTAAGAAAAAGAGAAGGCCAGGCATGGTGGCTGACGCCTGTAATCCCAGAACTTTGAGAGGCTGAGGCGGGCGGATCACGAGGTCAGGAGATCGAGACCATCCTGGCTAACACTGTAAAACCCCATCTCTACTAAAAATACAAAAAATTAGCTGGGCATGGTGGCGGGCACCTGTAGTCCCAGCTACTCGGGAGGCTGAGGCAGGAGAATGGCATGAACCCGGAAGGCAGAACCTGCAGCGAGCCGAGATCGTGCCACTGCACTCCAGCCTGTGCAACAAAGTGAGACTCCATCTCAAAAAAAAAAAAAAAGAGAAATTACTTGAGATCTGAATGGCCCTGCGTATTAACACAAAGCACAGGAAAATAAAATAGAAAAGAAATAATTTACCAGAGTGCCACAGAATAAGCAAGGGCCTGAGCCTTCTTGTTCACAGACAATGCGCCCACAGATCAGACAGTTATTGATGAGCTTGTGCTTCTGGCCCAGGCAATCACAAGGGTGGCGACCAGGGAGCAGGACTGCAAGCCTATCCTGTCCCTCTCTTGTGTATAAATTGACAAACTTTGTCTTCTTCTTTACGGAGTTGCTGTTCTCTTGTGCCTAATCGTACAAAGACATCAAAATAACATCAAATAATTAATGACAATGTAAAAAGTCAAGGGAGAAAATGCTCAGTTCTGTTCAATAACAACTTATATACTATCCAAGAACCAAGAAAGAAGGCAGGGAAGGGAAGAAATACAAATTAGTTATAATCAAGGTTCTGAGGAAAGGTTATACTCTAGAAAAACTAGCTGATAATTACCTTGTCTTTTCTGCTAGTAGCTTTCAGCCCATTACTATGGCTAGTGGAAGGTAAATGCAGCAGTTAAATCTGTTTATATGACATCTTTAAGCACAGCTAAATTGGAGATCATAAGAAACAAGAATGCCTCTAAAAGCAGATGATATTCACAGATTTGGAAATACGGGCAATCAATAAAATAAGAAAAATAAATATAAAGTTGACTCAATAAGAAACCAGTAAGAAAAGGACAGATAATACAATAGAAAAACAGAAGGTGGAGGTTGCAGTTAGTCAAGTTCGCACCACTGGGCAACAGAGCAAGATCTTATCTCAAAAAAAAAAAGGGCAAAAAAAACCTAGTAAGAACTTCATAACAAAAGATATCCTAATGACTAACAGGCATATGAAAAAGTGCCCAATTTCATTAGTCGTCAAAATAATGCAAAAACAAAAACAAAATGCAATACCACTAAATATCAACCAGAATGGCTAAACTGAAAAAGAGAAAATATGAAGTGTTAGCAAAGATACAAAAGAATTAGACCTCTCATACACTGCTGGCAGGACTGCAAACTCGTATCAACTGAAGTTGAACATATGCATGTTCTATGACACAGCAATTCAACTCCTAGATATATACTAAACAGAAATGTGTAAATATGTTCACCAAAAATACATACAAGAATGTTCACTGTTGCACTGGAATTGGAAACTATTCAAATAATAGAATGGATAAATTGTGATGTATTCACTTAATAAAATTCTGTGTAGCAATGAGAATGAGAAAGTATAGCTGCCCAGAGTAGAGATGAATCTCATAAATTGAAAGAAGCTAGACACTGGCTGGGCACGGTTGCTCACACCGGTAATCCCAGCACTTTGAGAGGCCAAGGCAAGCAGATTGCTTGAGGTCAGGAGTTCAAGACTAGCCTGGCCAACATGGTGAAACCCCATCTCTACTAAAAATACAAAAATTAGCTGGGTGTGGTAGCATGCATGCCTGTAATCCCAGCTACTCGTGAGACTGAGGCAGGAGAATTGCTTGAACCAGGGAGGCAGAGGTTGCAGTGGGCCAAGATTGCGCCACTGCACTCCAGCCTGGGTGAAAGAGCAAGACTCCGTCTCAAAAAAAAAAAAAAAAAGAGAAAAAAGCAGCTAGATATAAGAGTACACACTATTTAGCTTCATTTATTTAAAGTTCAAAAACAGGGCCGGGCGCGGTGGCTCATGCCTGTAATCCTAGCACTTTGGGAGGCCAAGGTGGGTGGATTGCCTGAGCTCAGGAGTTCAAGACCAGCTTGGGCAACTTGGTGAAACCCCATCTCTACTAAAATACGAAAAATTAGCTGGGCGTGGCAGTGTGTGCATGTAGTCCCAGCTACTCGGGAGGCTGAGGCAGGAGAATCGCTTGAACCCAGGAGGCAGAGGTTCTGGTGAGCTGAGATTGCGCCACTGTATTCCAGCCTGGGCGACAGAGTGAGACTCTGTCTCAAAAAAAAAAAAAAAAAATTAGCTGGGTGTGGTGGCGCATGCCTGTAGTCCCAGTTATTTGGGAGACTGAGGCAGGAGAATTGCTCGAACCCAGGAAGTGGAGGTTGCAATGAGCAGAGATCACACCACTGCACTCCAGACTGGAAACAGAGCAAGACTGTGTCTTACAAAAAAAAAAAAGCAAAGATGTGTTTATAATACTAATCAGGTTGCCAAACAAAAAAATCTACCATATAGAAAGGAGTATATATAACTTTTTCTCCCTAAAATTCATGCACTTGTTGAAAAATTGCCATTCTAGACCAATTTGTACACTTTGCTCTCTGAAATATATTAGTCACTTGCTCTTCTCCAATAGTCAGAAAAAGCTTCAATCTATAAGCACTCACCTTGGCCAAATCAAAAGGTGTTTTAACCTCTGCAGTCGTGTCAGGTTCAGTAAATGCAGGAACTTCCTGCCTGTTTCTCCCTTTCTTCCTACCCCGCTTTAGATGGTCTCCTGATTTCTGCCCATCTAAAATTTCTTTAAAGATAGAAAAAAAAAACACACGCACACACAGATTGATAAGAGCATTCCTGGTGAACTAATATAGCTAATAAACTAAGGTGATGCTTAATATTTAGAGTCAAGATATCATCAGGAAGATTTTTAATTATCTTTTCCTGTCAAACCAGAATTAAATTTAAATCATCATTTTCAAGAGTGCAGTCAATGAAAAAGAACTCAAACAAGTGGCTGGGATTAAGAAGTTAAATTAAAATCTGATATTCTAAAATCAGCCTTAGTGGCTCACATGCATAATCCCAGCACTTTGAGAGGCCAAGACAGGTAGATTGTTTGAACCAAGGGGTTTAAGAGCACCCTGGACAACAGAGTGAGACCCTATCTCTAGAAAAAAATACAAAAATTAGCCAGGTGTGGTAACACACACCTGTAGTCCCAGGTACTCAGGAGGCTGAGGTGGGAGAATCATCTGAGCCCAGGAAGCAGAGGCTGAAGTGAGCTGGGATCAAGCCACATCACTCCAGCCTGGGCAATGAAAGTGAGACCATGTCTCAAAACAAACAAAATTCTGATATTGTAGATTGCACAGTAACTTAGATTATTTAGTTTGGTGCTCATCTTTTGTACTGTTTAAGCAGTTATCTCTAAATGCTATTCATACTATAGCCAATCAACACTTTACTTACACCCTGGTATGCACATGACTGAAAAATGTTTATGTATAAATTTTTCAAATTATTCTGAAGCCACATTTGTGTCTGTAAACACACATTTTTTTGTGATATTTTCCTTTTCTTTCTTTTTTTTGAGATGGAGTCTCACTCTGTCGCCCAGGCTGGAGTGCAGTGGCACCATCTCAGCTCACTGCAAGCTCCACCTCCTGGGTTCACGCCACTGTCCTGCCTCAGCCTCCTGACTAGCTGGGACTACAGGTGCCCACCACCATGCCTGGCTAATTTTTTGTATTTTTAGTAGAGTAGGGGTTTCACCGTGTTAGCCAGGATAGTCTCGATCTCCTGACCTCGTGATCCACCCGCCTCGGCCTCCCAAAGTGCTGGGATTACAGGCGTGAGCCACTGTGCCTGGCCTTTTTGTGATATTTTCTAAGTTGAAAAAGAACTGGAGCAATATTCATTACGGATTGAGTAGAACCGAACTAAAAATATGTATACATATGATTCTGTTTAAGTTAGCTGTGAAGAAACATAAGAAAGCAAAAAAATAAAATAAAAATTATTTAAGCCTGCCCACTTACCAATATTTCAACATTTGCTTAATTACATTAACTTACCATCTTTTTTGAAGCACTGCTGCAAAGGATCAGAAATCAACTCCTGATCATTCTTTTGCCATTTGGTTATAAGTTCTTCTATGAATTGACCTTTTTTGCCTTCATTTCCCTGGAGGAGATCAGTAACATATTCTCGTATCTCTTCAGCACTCTCAATTGACAAAACGTACCTCAGGAGGCAAAGATGTTAAGTTGTTGAAACAAGACTAACTTACACTGTTTCTCAGTAATCTTAACAGAGATCTAGGTAGTAAAAACCATTTATTAATCTATTAGAGTGTTTACTTTGAGCCAAGTACTGGGCTAGATGCTAGAAATACAATATGATCCTAACTGGTACGAATGTATACATACATACACTTATGTGTAGGAAAAAAAACAACGTTATACACCAAAACGATTACTAGTGAGTGATGGGATTAAAGGTAGTTTTAATTTATTTTTATTTTATTTTTTCCTACAATAGATATGTTTTTAAAATGTATTACATTATAATATATATGGGAAAAAAAAGAAAGAAACAGTGCTTATTTCTGGGTTGTAGTATTATGGTTTACTTTTTTGGTTTACTTTTTAAATTTTGGTTTACTTTCTTGTCCTTTTCTGATTTTTTTAGTTTTCTACAGCGAACATCTTATCATTACAGGAGAAAGAAGTGATAAAAATTACTTATAAATTAACACATAAGCGGCCGGGCACGGTGGCCCACACCTGTAATCCCAGCACTTTGGGAGGCCGAGGTGGGCGGATCACCGGGTCAAGAGATCGAGATCATCCTGGCTAACACGGTGAAACCCTGTCGCTACTAAAAAAAATACAAAAAAAAAAATTAGCCGGGCATGGTAGTGGGCTCCTGTAGTCCCAGCTACTCGGGAGGCTGAGGCAGGAGAATGGCGTGAACCCGGAAGACAGAGCTTGCAGTGAGCTGAGATTGTGCCACTGCACTCCAGCCTGGGCGAGTGAGACTCCCTCTCAAAAAAAAAAAAAAAAAAAATTAACATACAAGACACTGAAAACAGTGTAAAACCTGAAGAAACTGTAATTCAGACGCAATGATATGGAATGCAAGAAAAATTATTACCATAGTGCTATATCCTTTAACTTTTTAAAAATTATGAAATTGTCTTATGATTGGTATCATATATACTGCATTCTTTTCACAGTGTAATGGTGGAATTGCAGAATTATGCTCTAGATGTAAACAAATTTGTGCCTTTGGGCCTCACTAAGAGAATATTCTGACTGGGTGCGGGAGCCCATGTCTGTAATCCCAACAATTTGGGAGGCTGAGGATGGAGGATCACTTGGGCCCAGGAGTTTGAGACCAGCCTGGACAACATAGGGAGACCTTGTCTCTAGAAGAAAAATTAAAATTAGCCAGGCATGGAGGCACATGCCTGTAGTCCTAGCTACTTGGGAGGCTGAGGTGGAAGGATCCTTTGAGTCTCAAAGGTGAAGGCTGCAGAGCCATGATTGCGCCACTACATTCCAGCCTGAGCAACAGAATGAGACTGTCTCAAACAAACAAAAACGGCGGGGCATGGTGGCTCCCAGCAGTTTGGGAGGCTGAGGCAGGTGGATCACCTGATGTCAGGAGTTAGAGACCAGCTTGGCCAACGTGGTGAAACCCCGTCTCTATTAAAAATACACACACACATACACACACACCATCCAAAAACAGGCATCTTCTAATTACTATGGATTAGAAAAGACAATGGTTTTTCAGGACTTACACATTTTAATCATCTTGCTCCCCAAACTTACCAGTCCCCACCAAAAGATTAACTGCTATCAAAGACTTGCAAAACTGTAAAGAATCCCAAGGGATCATTTAACCCTGGAGGGTTTTTTTGTTTTTTGAGACAGTGTCTCACTCAGTCTCCCAGGCTGGAGTGCAGTGGTGCGATCTCAGCTCACTGCAAACTCCATCTCCCAGGTTCAAGTGATTCTCCTACCTCAGCCTCCTGAGTAGCTGGAATTACAGGCACGCACAACCACACCCAGCTAATTTTTGTTTTGTTTTGTTTTGGTTTTGCATTTTTTTTTAGTAGAGACGGGATTTCACTATGTTGGCCAGGCTAGTCTCGAAGTCCTGACCTCAAGTGATTCACCCACCTCAGCCTCCCAAAGTGCTGGAATTACAGGCTGAGCCACTGCACCTGGCTTTTTTTTTTTTTTTTTTTTTTTTTGAGACAGAGTCTCACTCTGTCACCCAGGCTGGAGTGCAGTGGTGCTATCTCGGCTCACTGCAACCTCTGGCTCCTAGGTTCAAGAATTCTCCTGCCTCAGCCTCCTGAGTAGCTGGGATTGCAGGCATGCACCACTGCGCCCGGCTAATTTTTTGTATTTTTAGTAGAGACAAGGTTGTGCCATGTTGGGCAGGCTGGTCTTGAACTCCTGACCTCAAGTGATCCACCCGCCTCAGCCTCCCAAAGTGCTGGGATTACAGGTTGAGCCACTGCACCTGGCCAACCCTGGAGTATTTTTCAAACAACCGGGGAAGAGAGTTCCAGAACCATTTGAATAAATGTCATTTTAACTACTTAACAAGGTATAATAAAGAACAACATTCATCCAAATATGTTACATACCAAATCTTATCAAAATAATATGAACTCATCCAGATTGTGGACCAAAATTTATTTTGTTAACTCTGTGTATAGCTATTTATGTCTTATAAGTGTATCACTAATTAGAAAGTTAAGGCTGGGTGCAGTGGCTCACGCCTGTAATCCCAGCACTTTGGGAGGCTGAGGCGGGCAGATCACGAGGTCAGGAGACCAAGACCATCCTGGCCAACATGGTGAAATCCCGTCTCCACTAAAAATACAAAAATTAGCTGGGCATGGTGTCACGAGCCTGTAGTCCAAGATACTGGGGAGGCTGAGGCATGAGAATTGCTTGAACCTGGGAGGTGGAGGTTGCAGTGAGCCAAGATCCTGCCACTGCACTCCAGCCTAAGCGACAGAGTGAGACTCTGTCTCAAAAAAGGAAAAAAAAAAAAAGTTAATAGCTCTGTGCTATTTCAAAAATTCAGGCTACTCATATAAATTGTTCAAGTTAGTACATTACTGTAGTACATACACCTGGGTAATTCTCAACTAAATGCCAGGCAAGGCACAGCAAATGCTTTCATCATGGCATAATAGCCTGTTGTGCAATACTAGTGAATACCTAACAAATGCTTCAAATAGTATCTTAGCATAATACATGCCGACGGGCGCTGACCTCCTTCCCAGGGGGAATATATATATATATATATATATATATATGTATTTTTTTTTTTTTTTTGAGATGGAGTCTCGCTCTGTCGCCCAGGCTGGAGTGCAGTGGTGAGATATCAGCTCACTGCAACCTCTGCCTCCTGGGTTCAAGCGATTCTCCTGCCTCAGCCTCCCGAGGAGCTGGGATTACAGGTGCCTGCCACCACACCTGGCTAATTTTTTTTTTGTATTTTTAGTAGAGATGGGGGTTTCACCATGTTGGCCAGGCTGGTCTCAAAATCCTGACCTCAGGTGGTCCGCCTGCCTTGGCCTCCTAAAGTGCTAGGATTACAGGCGTGAGCCACCACGCCTGGCCTGAGAACGCATTTTCTTGATATTGTGTAATCCAAACAAAATACAACTGGATTCTAGACTGAGAAGACTATACCTATCATTCTTACCCTATTTCAAATTGTTAATTTATCAAAAATAGCCTCAATCTTTCTTTTTTCCTTTTTTTTTTTTTTGAGACAAGGTCTCACTCTGTCACCCAGGATGGAGTGCAGTGGTACGATATCAGCTCACTGCAACCTCTGCCCCCGGGTTCAAGGGATTCTCCTGCCTCAGCCTTCCAAGTAGCTGAGACGACCTGCACACTCCACCACACCCGGCTAAGTTTTGTATTTTTAGTAGAGTGGGGGTTTCGCCATGTTGGCCAGGCTGGTCTGAAATTCCTGACCTCAAATGATCCGCCTGCCTCAGCCTCCCAAAGTGCTTAGATTACACGCATGAACCACTGCGCCTGGCCACCTCAATCTTTTTTTTAATACTGTATTTAATATAATGCACATATTTAATATATTTAATATAACATTTGATATATTTAATATTTAATACACATATTTACAATAAATATGTGAAAATTGGGCCAGGCGTGGTGGCTCATGCCTGTAATCCTAGCACTTTGGGAGGCTGAGGCGGTTGGATCATCTGAGGTCAGGAGTTCCAGACCACCTGGTCAACATGGTGAAACCCCATCTCTACTAAAAATACAAAAATTAGCCGGGCATGGTGGTGCATGCCTGTAATCCCAGCTGCTCAAGAGGCTGAGGCAGGAGAATCGCTTGAACCTGGGAGGCGGAGGTTGCAGTGAGCTGAGATCGCACCACTGTGCTCCAGCCTGGGCAACAGAGTGAGACGTCGTCTCAAAAAAAAAAAAAAAAAAAGTGAAAATTTTGAACTTATATTCATAAAAAACACTTTTCTGTTTTATATATTGCAAAGTTTCATTATTTCATTTGATAGCATTCCATTGCTTTAAAAAATGTTTGAAAAGTACTAAATACTTAATCTGACTGCGTTCAAGCAAGGGTAAAGCCAAACCATAGGATTTCGCTGTTTTGTTTTGCTGTCTATTCTAGTGTTCAAAAAAATCCTTTATCTTGTTGTTTACTTTTTTATTTCTGTAGAGACAGGGTCTCGCTATGTTGTCCAGGCTGGTCTCCAACTCCCAGTCTCAAGCAATCCTCCCACCTCCACCTCCCAAAGTGCTGGGGATAAGGGCTTGAGCCATCTCCCAGGGCCTCAAAAAAATCCATTAAAATAACCTACTTTGTCTCCTTGCCAAAAGTCTATTTTCTCTGAAACTCAGAAACTCATCTTCCTACAAAAGCCCTAGAACTGCAATTTAGGTTTCAGCATCAGTGACCAAGGAATCAAATTAAGGAACACTTTCAGTTCTTTGATCGAGTCCCATTTTTGTAGTTTTCTCCCCTGCCTGAACACTTTGGACCTCCACCTCTGTCTATTCCTTAGTTCTCGGGTGAAAGTCATCCTTTCCAATAAACCTTCCGAGTTTTTAAAATCTTAATAAGGATCCTTTATTTTGTGTTCCAACAAGCCCCTTCACTTCCCCAACCTTAGCACTCATCAACGAAGGGGAACCCAACTATCTTGTCTTTGTTACCCCACCACCTGGCGTGTAACAGTAGCGCAACAAATGTTCTTTAATCAGTTGAAAGCAGATATTAAGTCATGTTCACCATCTCCATTTCATAGGAGTCATAAAGCATGATAAACTCTACTAATGATTCATCTTATAAATGAAGAAACCAGGGTACAGAGAGAAAAATTAAGCTGTCCTGGGTTCTAAAACAGGTAAACGACAACAGAATACAGAACCTCAGACTCCAGAGTCAGAAGCTATTTGTACTCTACCACGCTGCTTCCACTTAAATTCTAGGTTCTATTGACACAGCTGATCCTGTTGGCTCTACTGACACAACTCAGACTGGGCCAACTAAAATGTTCAGAGTATATCTGGGTGCGGTGGCTCATGCCTGTAATCCCAGTACTTTGGGAGGTCGAGGCAGGCGGATCACTTGAGGTCAGGAGCTGGAGACTAGCCTGGCCAACATGGTGAATCCCTAACTCTACTAAAAATTTTTAGGCCGGGCGCGGTGGCTCAAGCCTGTAATCCCAGCACTTTGGGAGGCCGAGGCGGGCAGATCACGAGGTCAGGAGATCGAGACCATCCTGGCTAACACAGTGAAACCCCATCTCTACTAAAAATACAAAAAATTAGCCGGACGTGTTGGCGGGCGCCTGTAGTCCCAGCTACTCGGGAGGCTGAGGCAGGAGAATGGCATGAACCCGGGAGGCGGAGCTTGCAGTGAGCCGAGATCGCGCCACTGCACTCCCGCCTGGGAGACAGAGCAAGACTCCGTCTCAAAAAAAAAAAAAAAAAAATTTTTTTTTAAATTAGCCGGGTGTGGTGGTGCGTGCCTGTAATCCCAGCTACTTGGGAGGCTGAGGCAGGTGAATCACCTGAACCCGGAAGGCGGAGGCTGCAGTGAGCCAAGATCACGCCACCGCACTCCAGCCTGGGCGACAGAGACTCCGTCTCAATAATAACAATAATAATAATAAATAAATAAAAGAGTAAGGAGTTCAAAGTTAGGAAATACAGTTGGACCTGCCCCTCCTCTCTAGAAAGGAAACTGGTTCTGGGACAGCCTTGCAGTTCTAATTATTACAGATTGGGCATGTTCCCAGGAAAAAAGCCCGACCGTCAGATTGTGGAGCCGAACACCCTATTCCAGAAACTAAACTACAAAGGTGGAGGCCAAAATTCGACGCCTACAGACTACAGACTGCAGCCCCTTTATCATATTTCTCTTAACTTTTCAGTCCTCCCCGCTTCCCGGTTCGCTCAGGCAGTGCACATCCCAGAGTTCCTTCCCCGCTTGGACCCGAACGGTTCTCACTGAATGATCTCCTCGCTGACATCCAGGCCGAAAGTCTTCCGCAACTGCTGGGTGCACCAGTGCACCAGCGGCTCCCCGGACACCGCCCCAGCCACCGCCATCTTCCCCAGCCGGAACCAGCTGAGCTGCAAAAGCCCCACGTCCTGCACCGGACTAGTTCCCTTCGCAACACCAACCTCGCTCACGCGGGTTCCGCCTGCTTGCACCGCCCCTGAAGGTCGCACCGCCTCCAGTGCAGATCCCGCCCATCTGTGCGCCTCCTGCTTCTTCCTGCTTCCTTGTCTACTTCCTTGTGCCCACCGGAGTCGAGCTCCGTCTGCGTGATTCTTGCCAGTCGCTAAACGTAGGACTCGAGGAAGGCCGTTGGCAATTCTGCTGAGAAGACAGTGCAAGTGCCTATAAAAATGACAGTTTAGGGGGAAAACAAACCAATACCCGGAAAGCTGAGAGGCCAGCTTTTTAATCGTTATGGTTTTATGTAAAATAAAACAGCACGTGGAAGGTATTGTAAGCGCTGTTTTTGCACTGGTGGTGGTTTTAATTTTTTAATTAATTAATTTAATTAATTTATTTATTTATTTTGAGACGGAGTCTCGCACTGCCGCCCAGGCTTGAGTGCAGTGGCATGATATCGGCTCACTGCAAGCTCCGCCTCCTGGGTTCACGCCATTCTCCTGCCTCAGCTGGGACTACAGGCACCCGCCACCACGCCCGGCTAATTTTTTTTTTTGTATTTTTAGTAGAGACGGGGTTTCACGTGTTAGCCGGGATGGAGTGTTTATTTTTAATATCCCCCGTAGTCGACTACTAGATTCACGCCGCTAAAACTTCTATTTTATTTTTTGAGCCATGCATTTTCCAGGAGAGCCAAGACAACTCAGCAAGCTCGAGGGGAAAAAACAGTAAAACAGGAGTTGGAATTTGGCTTTGAGGACTTTCCGTATGAGTTCTCAACCAAAAATGACCGTATTTAAGGGGCGTCTGCAATTCCCTATCCCGCTAAGACAATGGGCTGGGAAAAATTTAGCCAAACTTTTCTGGAGATCATAATGTCTTCTCATTCATTTCTGGCTTTTTGTGGCATTTACAGGTTAAAAGTTCTTCATTTCTACTAGCCTGTTTAGACTAAGTGGTCACATTAAATTGGCAGCTGTTGTACCTTTTTGCTAGAGTTTTCATTGACGTAAATATTATAATTAAAATCATAAGTGTATTGGCTGGGCGCAGTGTCTCATGCCTGTAATCCCAGCGCTTTGGGAGGCCGAGGCGGGAGGATCACTGGAGCGCACACGGACACACACACACTGGACGCGGTGGCTCATGCCTGTAATGCCAGCGCTTTGGGAATCAGAGGCAAGAGGATCACTTGAGCCCAGGAGTTCCGGACCAGTCAGGGCAACATAAGGAGAATCCTCATCTCTACAAAAATGAAAAAAATTAGCCTGGCATGGTGGCACATGCCTGTAGTCTCAGCTACTTGAAAGGCTGAGGTGGGAGGATCACTTGGGCCTGGAAGGTCGTTTGGAGTGAGCCCTGATTGCAGGACTGCACTCCAGCCTGGGCGACAGAGCAAGGCCTTGTTACAAAAACAAAACAAAACCTCATAAGTGTATTGGTTTACATTCCATTTAGATTGTCGTAGATATCATTAATTTGGAAAGCATATGATTTTCCAGGGGTTTTTTTTTTAAGAAAAAGACAAAATACTCTGTGAATGTTTATTAATTATGGGTACAAGTTTTGTTTCTTTGTAAAACTCCACTATATTTAATAATAATTGTAAGGTATCAAAGTCATTTATCTGTTTATTTATTCAGTCCCTGTGTTAGGGTTCTCCAGAAAGACAGACCCAATAGGATAGATAACAGATAGCTATAGATACAGATCTATGAGGAGATTTTTAGGGAATTGGCTCAGGAAATTATGGAGACTGAAAAGTCCCATGACAGGCCATCTGCAAGCAGGAGACCCTGGAATGCTGGTAGCTGGCTCAGTCCAAGTTGTGAAACCTTCAAGTCTCAAGGCGGAGGGCCTGGAGTTCTGATGTCTGAGAGCAGAAGTCTGAGAAGAGTGTCTCAGCTCCAGAAGGAAGAAATATTTTTTCTCACCTTTTTTGTTCTGGGTCCTCAGTCAATTGGATGGTGCCCACTCACATTGAGAGCAGATCTGCCCCACTCAGTCCACTGACTTACATGCCAGTCTCCTTTGGAAATACCCTCAAAGGCACCCAGAAGTAATGCTTTACAAGTTATCTAGATATTTCTTTTTCTTTTCTTTCTTTTTTTCTTTTTTTGAGATGGAGTTTCCTCTTGTTGGCCAGGCTGGAGTGCAATAGTGCAATCTTGGCTCACCACAACCTCCGCCTCCCGGGTTCAAGAGATTTTCCTGCCTTAGCTTCCCGAGTAGCTGGGATTACAGGCATGTGCCACCACGCCCAGCTAATTTTGTATTTTTAATAGAGACGGGGTTTCTCCACCTGACTTTAGGTGATCCTCCCACCTCGGCCTCCCAAAGTGCTGGGATTACAGGCCCTGTAGGTATTTCTTAATCTGGTCAAATTGACACCTAAAATTAACCATAACAGTCTCCATAACTAAAACATTAAGTGCTTGAAGGCAGAGACTATGACTTAATTTTTTTCGTATAATATAATTCCGTATGTCATACATGTTATGATAAGTACGTCCTCCAGAATAACATAGGTGGCTGGGTACCGTGGCCCACACCTGTAATCTCAGCATTTTGGGAGGCTGAGGTGAGAGGATTGGTTGAGCTTGGAAATTCGAGACCAGCCTGGGCAATATGGGGAGACCCTGTCTCTACAAAAAAACCTAAAAATTAGCTAGGTGTGGTGGCAAGCACTTGTATTCCCAGTTACTTGGAAGAGGATCACCTGAGCTCAGGAGGTGAGGCAGCAGTAAACTGTGATCACACCACTGCACTCTAGCCTGCGTGACAGAGTGAGAGAAAAAAAGGCATTCTTTTCTCATAAGTCATATGTTAATTATGATGTAATTATAATGCAATTTATTATTACTATCATTTGTTAAATTACATTTCTGTCTGAGCAATGCAAGCACACCCATTTAGCAAGACTTAAAGATCTCTTTTTTCTTTTCTTTTTTGAGACATTCTTGCTCAGTCACCCAGGCTGGAGTGCAATGGCGTGAACTGGGCTCACTGCAACCTCCACCTCCCAGGTTCAAGCGATTCTCCTGCCTCAGCCTCCCAAGTAGCTGGGATTACAGGCACCAGCTATCATGCTTGGCTAGTTTTTGTATTTTTGTAGAGATGGGTTTTCACCATTTTGGCCAGGCTGGTCTCGAACTCCTGACCTCAGTTGATCTACCTGCCTCTGCCTCCCAAAGTGCTGGGATTATAAGCATGAGCCACCGCGCCGGCCAAGATTTTCTTTGGTATAAATGTAGGCAGGCCAGTTGCAGTGGCTCACACCTGTAATCCCAGTACTTTGGGGGACCGAGGCAGGCAGATCACCTGAGGTCAGGAGTTCAAGAGCAGCCTGGCCAGCATGGTAAAACCCTGTCTCTACTGAAAATACAAAAGTTAGCTGGATGTGGTGGCACATACCTGTAATCGCAGCTACGTGGGCGGCTGAGGCATGAGAATTGCTTGAACCAGGAGACAGAGGTTGCAGTGAGCTGAGATCGTGCCACTGCATTCCAGCCTGGATGACAGAGTGAGACTCTGTCTCAAAATTAATAAATAAAATAAATAAATTTAGGCAGAAATTGTATTGATACATACTGTAACTTTTCTTAATGCCCTAGGCCTTTGAAATTTTCAGGTTCATTCCACACCACTCTCTGTGTTTTATTTCATTATAAAAATTGTGTTTAATTGCTTCTGCAAAGCAAACATTTCAATGAAGAACTTTTACCAGGCATCAGCACTTTTTTCTTTTTTCTCTAACATGCATTCTTCATCATCATCATTGGTGTTAAAATGACAAACATGCAAACAAAAACAAACACACAACTATAGTAATATGTAGACTGCCCCCGGGTGGAAATGTATATTTGATACTCTTTCTGGCAACTTGCTTGGCAGGTGGGCAAGGAGAAAAGACTATCATATTCTTTCTGCAGGAATCTGGAATATGAGTTCAAATTAAGTAACTCAGACCTATGTAGAAGCCACTTAAACTGAAAAGGAAATAATGGCATTTAAGAACCACTGTGCTGGCCGGGTGCAGTGGCTTACACTTGTAATCCCAGCACTTTGGGAGGCGAAGGCGGGCAGATCACTTGAGGTCAGGAGTTTGAGACCAGCCTGGCCAACATGGTGAAACCCTGTCTCTACTGAAAATACAAAATTAGCCGAGTGTGCTGGCACGTGTCTGTAATCCCAGCTACGTGGGAGGCTGAGGCAGGAGAATTGCTTGAACCCGGGAGGCAGAGATTGCAGTGAGGCAAGAACACGCCACTGCATTCCAACCTGGGCGAAGAAGCGAGACTCCGTCTCAAAAAAAAAAACACCACTGTGCAAGTAGATGAGCCATGAGGACAAAAAACAAAGGAATGCCCTGTGTCTTGTGGATTTTTCCGGTTGATTTGGCTGTAACCTTAGATACCAAGGTTAAGACAAAACTACAGGTAATTGCCAATACATTTTCTTTTCTTTTTTTTTTTTTGTTTTGAGACGAAGTCTCGCTCTGTCGCCCAGGCTGGAGTGCAGTGACGCAATCTCGGCTCACTGCAAGCTCCGCCTCCCGGGTTCATGCCATTCTCCTGCCTCAGCCTCTCCGAGTAGCTGGGACTACAGGCGCCCGCCACCACGCCCGGCTAATTGGCTAATTTGTTGTATTTTTAGTAGAGAGGGGGTTTCACCGTGGTCTCGATCTCCTGACCTCGTGATCCGCCCGCCTCAGCCTCCCAAAGTGCTGGGATTACAAGCGTGAGTCACCGCGCCTGGCCTTGCCAATACGTTTTCTATTATTGTGTTAATTTAACCTGTTGCCTAGATTCCTTAAATCTATGTTACAGAATGCAGTTGTTGATTCTGTTAAAGTACTGAGTAGCCTAATTTTATTTTAAGTTCAAGCAATTCACTGGAGAGAATTAATGCTGTGTTTACACTTCAAGTGAGCCTTTCAAGTGAGCATTTAACAGAATACATCCCAAGGCAAGTTCCTCTGATCCTGTTTTTTGTTGTTGTTTTTAGAGACAGAGTCTCGCCCTGTCGCCCAGGCTGGAGTGCGGTGGTGTGATCTTGGCTCACTGCAACCTCCACCTCCCGGGTTCAAGGAATTCTCCTGCCTCAGCCTCCCGAGTAGCTGGGACTACAGGCACACGCTGCCACTCCCGGCTAATTTTTTATTTTTTATTTTTATTTTTATTTTAGTAGAGACTGGGTTTCACCGTGTTGCCCAGGCTGGTCTGGAACTCCTGAGCTCAGGCAATCCGCCCACCTCGGCCTCCCAAAGTGCTAGGATTACTGGCGTGAGCCACCACGCCTGACCGATTCTGTTTTATGTATAGTATTTAGAGAGTGAAAATCACTCCCCAGGGGTGTTGTGAGTAATTAGAAGGTAAGCATAAAGATAGAAAAAAATTATGACCCTTTATCCCAGAGTTATGCTCACTGTGTGCCAGGGATGTGGTCTTACCACATTTGGCAGGGTCTTTTTGTTTCGTTTCGTTTCTTTTCCTTGCCTTGCCTTGCTTTTCTTTTCTTTCTTTCTTTTTTTTTTTTTTTTTTTTTTTGAGACAGGATCTCGCTCTGTCGCCCAGGCTGGAGTGCATGGTGCGATTATGGCTCACTGCACCCTCTCCCTCCTAGGCACAAGCAATCTCCCATCTCCTGAACTGAAGCCATCCTCCCACCTCAGCCTCCCGAGTAGTTGGGATTACAGGAACATGCCACTGCACCCGGCTAATTTTTGTATATTTTTTGTAGAGACGGGTTTCACCATGTTGGTCAGGCTGGTCTCAAACTCCTGGGGTCAAGCGATCTGCCCGCCTCGGTCTCTCAAAGTGCTGGGATTACAGCCATGAGTCCCCGCTCCCGGCAGATTTGGCAGATTATTTAGGAGCTCTGAGACCATTCAGTTCTCAGGAAGACGTTTTATTAGTTTCTTTTTATGTGTGTATGTATATACAGTCCCCCTAGTTTTTGTTTAGTCTCACATCATCCTAAAGACATTTAAGAAAACCCTTGTAAACAAGTTGTATTAGCTTCCTTTTCCCCATTCCATAAATTGTTTTAGTATGGATGCTGTACAGAGTTCATGCCTGGGGTACTAAAGGAAAGTTCTTAAGTTCTTTTAATTTTGATTTGCATCAAAAAGTCCTCTTAATTTCAGGTTTCACCTCCAGGAGTCAATCCTTATGGACTTAAGGCTATAATAACTTTTGAAGATAGTTTGTAATTCGCTGTCTTTGCTGGGTTTTCTTTTCTAAGCAGGCTCATTTCTCTAGTTCAGAAACTTAGCACCCACTTATCGGGTACCCCCGGAGAGTCCTGGTACCGCCCACCTGGGGCGCCTACGAATCCTAGGCCTTTGCGTGTTGATGGACGGATCTGCGCTGCAAGAAGCCTCGCCGCTGTCACCACTGGGCATTGGCAATTGGTTCAGGGGGAACGGCGCGGAACCAATGGGAGCGGTGGCTCGGGAGAGTCCTTGGAGCGCGCGGGAAAGAGACCAATATAAACTGTGGCGGGATAGTTTTCGGGTCCTTGTCCAGTGAAACACCCTCGGCTGGGAAGTCAGTTCGTTCTCTCCTCTCCTCTCGTCTTGTTTGAACATGGTGCGGACTAAAGCAGACAGTGTTCCAGGCACTTACAGAAAAGGTGAGGCGATCGAGTGTGGTACTGGAGGGCGGGGGAGTCCTCCCGGCAGCCCGGCCGCGGGCGACAGACGCCAGAGGTCCCCCTGGGCCCTGTGCGCCAAACTCATCTAGCTAGCCAGGGAGCAGCCGCCCGGCCCCTTTACCTAGAAGAAGAAGTCGCAGGGGCAGGGTAAGGTTATCCTACTGTTCTGGATCGCCAGGCTCTCCTCTCCAAGCCACTGGGTCCAGGACTCGGTGTCCGAACCCTCCTGCCCGTTCTGAACACCCTCTTTTTCCTCTCTTCACAGTGGTGGCTGCTCGAGCCCCCAGGAAGGTGCTTGGTTCTTCCACCTCTGCCACTAATTCAACATCAGTTTCATCGAGGAAAGGTAAGAAGAGCCCTCCTAAAGTTAGGGGATCAGGCCTGGCACCTGCAAGCCCCTGGCTTGCCATGAATTTCTTTTTCTTGAGGTACTCACGCCCGAATTTCTTCCTTGCCCCGTGATATAATAAGAGAGGCTGGGCCTTTTGGCCGGCTAGGGTAGAGGTGGGGGGGAGGTATCATGGAAGAGAATCTCAAGCCTTGGAGTTAAGGACCGACACAGCTTCTTTTCAAGCCTATTTTTCTTTTCTTTTCTTTTTTTAGACAGGGTCTCACTTTGTCGCTCAGGTTGGAGTGCAGTGGTGCAATCACTGGTCACTACAGCCTCCACTTATGGGGCTTAAGCAATCCTCCTACCTCATCCTCCAAAGTAGCTGGGACTACAGGTGCATGCCACCACGCCGGGCTTTTTTTTCTATTTTTTGTAGAGACGGGGGTCTCACTATGTTGCCTAAGCTGGTCTCAAACTCCTGGGCTCAAACAATCCTCCTACTGGGATTACAGGCATGAGCCACCACAGCCAGCCTATCAATTTTTGTTTTTTGGCTTAGTATTTTCCTTTTTTTGTCTTCCTTTCTTTCTTTCTTTTTTTTTTGAGACAGAGTCTTGCACTGTTGCCCAGGCTGGAGTGCAATGGTGTGATCTTGGTTCACTGCAACCTCCGCCTCTCGGGTTCACACGATTCTCCTGCCTCTGCCTCCCGAGTAGCTGGGATTACAGGTGCATGCCACCACACCCGGCTAATTTTTTTATATTTTTAGTAGAGATGGGGTTTCGCTATGTTGGCCAGACTGATCTCAAACTCCTGACCTCGCGATCCGCCTGCCTCAGCTTCCCAAAGTGATGGGAACACAGACGTGACCCACCACGCCCGGCTATTATTTTTCTTAATATTGACAGAGGCTATTTAAGTATTGTTAGAGGCTATTTAAAAGCCCCGTTATTAGATTAAGGGTTTGAACAATCGTTGACAGTGCTGAGTGCTCATTGCAATGTCTACTAAGCTTTAATAAAAATGTTTTTGTTTTTGTTTGCTTGTTTTTCGTTTCTTCCTTACTCTTTGTTTGTTTGTTTGTTTGAGTATGATGTCTGTGGGTTTTCTCCAACTTTGCAGCTCCTAATACTGTCTTTGGGAGAGTAGGAGTGAAACCCGGCAAGGGAAATAGCTTCACGCTGCTCCTTCTGTGCGTGGAGTAGATGAGAAAATGCCCTACCATCTGGTGCCTCATTCCTTTCAGTAGGAAATTTGGCAGACAGGGAGATTAACGCTACAAGATTTAATTAAGAACGTAAAGAGGAACACTGTTTAGGACTTCATAGGTTTTGAAGTCAATTCAAATTTCTCCCTATTCGAAAAATTTCATTAGAAAACATTTACTATTTCTATCTCTTCAGATAAAAGGAAATAGAAGTTGATGATTTTTTTTAGAGTAACTTATACCCTGTACCACTTGACTAAGTTTCTTTTTCTTTTCTTTTTTCTTTTTCTTTTTCTTTTTTTTTTTTGAGACGGGGTCTCACTCTGTTGCCCAGGCTTGAGTGCAGTGGTGCAATCACAGCTTACTGCAGATTTGACCCCAGGGCTCAAATGATCCTCCCACTTCAGGCTCTTCCCAAGTAGCTGGGACTCAGGCACATGCCACCACACGCCTGCCTAATTTTTGTGTTTTTTGTAGAGACGGGGTTTCATCACATTGCCCAGGCTGGTCTCGAACTCCTGGGCTGAAGCAATCCTCCCGCCTCAGCCTACCAAAGTACTGGGATTACAGACATGAGCCACCATGCCTGGCCTGATGAAATTTCATTAGAGCTGCGTCCCATTGTCTGGTCCACTGTTGAATCACCACAGCCAACTAAATAGGCCCTTACTGAATATATGTTGAATAAATGCATCCTTTAAGGCATTTAAAAAATCTCTATTTTTAATCTGAATAATTGAATGTATGAAATGGGTAATATCCTTATTTTAAAGATAAGGAAATTTAATCTCTGGTTATATAACTTGATAAAGGTCACACAACTAAATCAGCGGAGTTGGGTTTGAATCTGTTGCTGCCATATATATATATATATATATATATATATATATATATATATATATACATATATATATATTTTTTGAGACAGAGTCTCGCTCTGTCACCTAGGCTGGAGTGCAGTGGCATGACCTCGGCTCACTGCAACCTCCGCCTCCTGGGTTCAACTAATTCTTCTACTTCAGCCTCCTAAGTAGCTTGGATTACAGGCATGCGCCACCACGCCTGGCTACATTTTGTATCTTTAGTGGAGACAGGGTTTCACCATGTTGGCCAGGCTGCTCTCGAACGCCTGACCTCATGATCCAACTGCCTCGGCCTCACAAAGTGTTGGGATTACAGGTGTGAGCCACCGTGCCCAGCTGCTGCTGTATGTTTTCTAGTAGTAAAAGCATTCCTGTAAGGTTCCTTTGGGAAAATTATGAACCAAAAGATCACTATCTTTTATATGCCATTCCTTCTTTTGGAGGCGAAGGCGGGAGGGTTGCCTCAGCCAGGAGTTTGAGACCAGCCTGGACAACGTGGCAAAACCCCATTGCTATTTTTATAAATGTAAATAAATAAATAAGTACAAACAATATAACTTCAGAGTCTATATGGAAACAACTTTTGTAAGCATTCTTTAACAACTAGAGTTGTTAAAGCAAATGTTTTAGCTTAAAGCAAAAGATTTGCAGTAACTGAATAATTTGTTCCTGGTCATTATTTTATAAAAAGGCAAGAATTTTCCCTCAATTTCTCCTTATATTACTGTTGAAAAATAACCAGGAATTGGCTGGGCAGGGTGGCTCATGCCTGTAATCCCAGCACTTTGGGAGGCCAAGGTGGGCGGATCATGAGATCAGGAGATCGAGACCATCCTGGCTAGCATGGTGAAACCCTGTCTCTACTAAAAATACAAAAAATTAGCCAGGCGTGGTGGCGAGCGCCTGTAGTCCCAACTACTAGGGAGGCTGAGGCAGGAGAATGGCGTGAACCCAGAAGGCGGAGCTTGCAGTGGGCCGAGATCGTGCCACTGCACTCCAGCCTGGGTGACAGAGCGAGACTCTGTCTGCCCCCACAAAAAAAGCAAAAACAAAACAAAACAAAAATTAGCTGGGCGTGGTGGCGGGCACCTGTAATCCCTGCTACTCAGGAGGCTGAGGCAGGAGGATCCCTTGAATCCGGGAGGCGGAGGTTACAGTAAACCAAGATTGCGCCACTGCACTCCAGCCTGGATGACAGAGCTAGACTCTTAAAAAAAAAAAAAAAACCCCCACCAGGAATTGGACTTCTCTTATGAACTGAAAAGGAGCCAGGTGCTTTGAAAAATGGAATCTACTTTTGTGGAGACTTCCACATTGCCTCTTATATGTGCTTTAACTAAATGACCTTAATAAGTAAAATGTTGGCACTTTATACTACATGGTCCTATCTTATATTAGGAAAAAGTGTGTCAAACTTCAGTATGTCAGTACATACAAGAATATATATATATATATATTTTTATTTGAGACAGAGTCTCGCTCTGTTGCCAGACTGGAGTGTGCAGTGGCGTAATCTCGGCTCACTGCAACCTCCGACTCGCTGGTTCAAGCGATTCTCCTGCCTCAGCCTCCCAAGTAGCTGGGAATACAGGCACGTGCCATCACACCCAGCTAATTTATGTATTTTTAGTAGAGACGGGGGTTTCACCATGTTGGCTAGGTTGGCCTCGAACTCCTGACCTTGTGATCCACCCTCCTCAGCCTCCCAAAGTGCTGGGATTACAGGCGTGAGCCACTGTGCCCGGCAAGAGTATTTGAATAGCTCTGCTTGTGGACAAAATATAAACATATTTTTCAGTTGTAAAAATTCTGTTACTACTGTTATTGCTAAGATAACCATCACACTGAGTTTATTGGTGGAATACAGCTTTATTGTGTCATATTTTCTAATTCTTTAAGTTGTATATCTTAAATAAAGATTATTTAATACCTTTGAGAATTTGATGTTAAAGAAGGAATTAAGTTGTTTAAGGAATGGCGATTGTATTATTAGTACTTATCTAGTTCCATCTGTTTATATTTTACAGCTGAAAATAAATATGCAGGAGGGAATCCCGTTTGCGTGCGCCCAACTCCCAAGTGGCAAAAAGGAATTGGAGAATTCTTTAGGTTGTGCCCTAAAGATTCTGAAAAAGAGAATCAGATTCCTGAAGAGGCAGGAAGCAGTGGATTAGGAAAAGCAAAGAGAAAGTAAGTTTTTATATTCTGGAATATAAAGAAAATATTTATCTCACGCCTGTAATCCCAGCACTTTGGGAGGCCGAGGTGGGAGGATCACTTGAGGCCAGGTGTTCAAAACCAGCCTGTCCAACATGGTGAAACCCTGTCTCTACTAAAAATACAAAATTAGCTGGGCACGATGGTATACACCTGTGGTCCTAGCTATTTGGGAGGCTCAAACAAAAGAATTGCTTGGTGCAGCAAACCACCATGCACACATATACCTATATAACAAACTTGCATGTTCTGCACATGTATCTCATTTTCACGCCACTGCACTCCAGCCTGGGGGACAGAGTGAGACTCCGTCTCAAAAAAAAAAATTAATTAATTAATTAATAAAGAAAATATCTTGAAAATAAAGGACAAATAGGATATTGAGTCAAGTTTCTCTTCAAGCTCATAAGAAAATGCAAAAAAAGTTTTTTTTTTTTTTTTTTTGAGACGGAGTCTCGCTCTTTCACCCAGGCTGGAGTGCAGTGGCGTGATCTCGGCTCACTGCAGGCTCTGCCCCCCGGGGTTCACGCCATTCTCCTGCCTCAGCCTCCCACGTAGCTGGGACTACAGGCGCCTGCCACCTCGCCCGGCTAATTTTTGTATTTTTAGTAGAGACGGGGTTTCACCGTGTTAGCCAGGATGGTCTCGATCTCCTGACCTCGTGATCCGCCCACCTCGGCCTCCCAAAGTGCTGGGATTACAGGCGTGAGCCACCGCGCCCAGCTGCAAAAAAAAGTTTTTTAAAACTTCTACTAATTTCTTATTATAACTCACTCCCAAATTTCTTTCTTTTTTTTTTTTTTTTTCGAGATGGAATCTTGCTCTGTTGCCCAGGCTGGAGGGCAGTGGCTCACTGCAACCTCTGCCTCCCAGGTTCAAGCAATTTTCCTGCCTCAGCCTCCCAAGTAGCTGGGATTACAGGCACGCGTCACCACGCCCAGCTAATTTTTGTATTTTTAGTAGAGACAGGGTTTCACCTTGTTGGCCAGGCTGGTCTTGAACTCTTGACTTCGTGATCTACCCACCTTAGCCTCCCAAAGTACTGGGATTACAGGCGTGAGCCACTGCATCCAGCCAGCAAATTTCATACATTAGTAAAAAGTATTCTTTTTACTCTTCCCAATCTCTCAAAGAGGATCAGTTCCCATTCACATAAGTGCTATGTCATTAACCATGAACTTAGTGTATTGAGTCTTTAATTTTTACTGTCTTTTTCCTTTATGCTTTTCTTACAAGGCAATTTCCTTGTTGGCTTATATACCTTGAATTCCATTAATCCTGCCCCTTAAAAACTACCAGTTCAACTTCCACAAGAAATATATAACCAGGCTGTGTGCGGTGGCTCATGCCTGTAATCCTAGCACTTTGGGAGGCTACAGTGGGCAGATCGCTTGAGCTCAGGAGTTCCAGACCAGCCTGGGCAACATGGTGAAACCCCTTCTCTACCAAAAGGGTGGTGGCACCGCCTATAATCCCAGCTACTCGGGAGGCTGAAGTGGGAGAATCGCTTGACCCTGGGAGAGATGAAGGTTGCAGTGAGCCGAGATCCTGCCACTGTACTCCAGCATGGGTGGCAGAGTGAGGACCTGTCTCAAAAATAGGCTGGGCACAGTGACTCACCCCTGTAATCCCAGCACTTTGGGAGTCCAAGGCAGGCAGATCACAAGAATGGGAAATCGAGACCATCCTGCAACATGATGAGACCCCGTCTATACTAAAAATACAAAATATTAGCCGGGCGTGGTGGCATGTGCTTGTAATCTCAGCTACTCAGGAGGCTGAGGCAGGAGAATTGCCTGAACCTGAGAGGTGTTGCTCGTAGTGCGCTGAGATCGCACCACTGCACTCCAGCCTGGGGGACAGAGCGAGACTCTATCTCAAAAAAAATCAAGTAAAATAAAAATAAAAAATATGACCAATATGGAAAAGTTGGAAAATACAGAAATCCCCATCACCTAGAACCAACCAAGACTAATACCATGGTGTATTGTCTTTACAACTTCTCTGTAAGTACGTAAGAATAGTGAAAAACAAAAAGTAGAGAAAAACTACACACACCAAACTTGGTGTGCAACCTTTAAAAAAAAAGTTTTTGAGTTTCATCCGTTGTATTTCATGAATATCTCATTCCTTTTTTCTTTCTTTCTTTCTTCCTTTTTTTTTTTTTTTTTATATGGAGGTCTCACTCTGTCACCCAGGCTGTAATGCAGTGACCCAATCTTCGCTCACTTCAACCTCTGCCTCCTGGGTTCGATTGATTCTCCCACCTCAGCCTTCCGAGTAGGTGGAATTATAGGCATGTGCCATGGAGTTCAGCTAATTTTTTGTATTTTTGGTAGAGATGAGGTTTCACCACGTTGCCTAGGCTGGTCTCAAACTCCTGAGCTCAAGTAATCCACTTGCCTTGGCCTCCCACTGTGCTGGGATTACAGGCATCAGCTGCCACACCTGGCCAGTGTGCAAACTTGTTTTTTTTTTTTTTTGAGACGGAGTTTCGCTCTGTTGCCCAGGCTGGAGTGCAGTAGTGCAATCTTGGCTCACTGCAACCTCCACCTCCCGGGTTCACACCAGTCTCCTCCCTCAGCCTCCCAAGTAGCTGGGACTACAGGCGCCCGCCACCACGCCCGGCTAATTTTGTTGTATTTTTAGTAGAGACGGGGTTTCACCGTGTTAGCCAGGATTATCTCAATCTCCTGACCTCGTGATCTGCCCGCCTCGGCCTCCCAAAGTGCTGGGGATTACAGGCGAGAGCAACTACACCCAGCAACAAACTTTTTAAGAAGCTAATTAAGGCCAGGCACGGTGGCTCACGCTTGTGATCCCAGCACTTTGGGAGGCCGAGGCGGGCGGATCACGAGGTCAGGAGATCGAGACCACGGTGAAACCCCGTCTCTACTAAAAAATACAAAAAAATTAGCCGGGCGTGGTGGCAGGCACCTGTAGTCCCAGCTACTTGGAGAGGCTGAGGCAGGAGAATGGCGTGAACCCGGGAGGCGGAGCTTGCAGTGAGCCGAGATCACGCCACTGCACTCCAGCCTGGGCGACAGAGCGAGACCCAAAATTCTGGATACAAAAGTACAATCTTTACTGTGTAAATACATGTATATGTACTATATGAAAATGTACCAAACATAAATAATGCTTATCTCTGAGTAAAAACCTCTTCTCATACTCTGTGCTAATAACTTTTCACAAAAAATATGCATCACTTTTAAGAATCAAGAAAAATTTCTGAAGGTCATATGGGACAGAAAAAAAAAAACAAGGGAAAAATCATGCCACTTGGGAAAAAAAGATTCGAAGCCTGCCTTTTTATAGATTTGTAATTAATAAGGTACAGGCTTTCTTTTTTTTTTTTTTTTTTGAGAGGGAGTCTCGCTCTGTCGCCCAGGCTGGAGTGCAGTGGCGCAATCTCGGCTCACTGCAAGCTCCGCCTCCCGGGTTCACGCCATTCTCCTGCCTCAGCCTCTCCGAGTAGCTGGGACTACGGGCGCCCGCCACCACGCCCGGCTAATTTTTTGTATTTTTAGTAGAGACGGGGTTTCACCGTGGTCTCGATCTCCTGACCTCGTGATCTGCCCGCCTCGGCCTCCCAAAGTGCTGGGATTACAAGCGTGAGCCACCGCGCCCAGCCCTAAGGTCCAGGCTTTCTAAGCAACTTAAATGTTTTGTTTCAAAACAAAGTATTTGCCTGGATATAGGAGGAAAGGGAGTGATGTCACTCCCTTTATGATGCCCCTTGAATATAAGACCCTACTTGCTATCTCCCCTGTACCAGCCAGGAGCCACCCATCCTCCAGCACACTGAGCAGCAAGCTGGACACACGGCACCCTGATCCAAATGGGTAAGGGGATGGTGGCGATGCTCATTCTGGGTCTACTACTTCTGGCGCTGCTCCTACCCGTGCAGGTTTCTTCATTTGTTCCTTTAACCAGCACGCCGGAAGCTACTGCAGCCGAGACCACAAAGCCCTCCAACAGTGCCCTACGGCCTACAGCCAGTCTCCTTGTGGTCTTGCTTGCCCTTCTACATCTCTACCATTAAGAGGCAGGTCAAGAAAGAGCTACAGTTCTCCAACTCATACTCTAAAACCGAATCAAAATGGTGCCTAGAAGTTCAGTGTGGCAAGGAAAAAAACCAGGTCTTCATCAAGTCTACTAATTTCACTCCTTATTAACAGAGAAACGCTTGAGAGTCTCAAACTGGACTGGTTTAAAGAGCATCTGAAGGATTTGACTAGATGATAAATGCCAATATTAAATCTGTTGGAGTTTCATGTATAAGACGGAGGAGAAAGACAACATCAAAAATTAGTTAACAAGCTATGGAATGGAGATTCAGTTTTCATTTTAGTTCGTTAAATCTACAAGGCTGTAAAATGATTAGGTAATATAAAAAGCTTCCATGATTCTATTTATTATATATGTGCATTGGAAGAAACTACCAGATGTTACTATAAATATTCTATGTATTGTTTCAGCCATCCTAATTTAATGCTGATATGCTCTAGATTTACATTGCTAAGTTTTTACTCTTCTCTTGGGTACTTAACTCTGTTTCTTTTGTTTGTTTGTTTTGAGAAGGAGTCTCACTCTGTCACCCAGGCTGGTGTGCAGTGGTGCCATCTTGGCTCACTGCAACCTTCACCTCCTGGGTTCAAGCATTTTCATGCCTTTCTTGAGTAACTGGGATTACAGGCACCTGCCACCACACCCAGCTAATTTTTGTATTTTTAGTAGAGATGGGATTTCACCATGTTGGCCAGGATGGTCTCGATCTCCTGACCTCGTGATCTGCCTGCCTCGGCCTCCCAAAGTTCTGGGATTACAGGCGTGAGCCACTGCACCTGGCCAAGGGCACTTAACTCTTTAGGGCTTTAGTTGGATTTGCCATTGCATTTGACTTTCTTTTTTTTTTTTTGAGACAGAGTCTCGCTCTGTCGCCCAGGCTGGGGTGCAGTGGTGCAATCTTGGCTCACTGCAAGCTCCGCCTCCTGGGTTCACGCCATTCTCCTGCCTCAGCCTCCCCAGCAGCTGGGACTACAGGCGCATGCCACCACGCCCGTCTAATTTTTTGTATTTTTAGTAGAGACGGGGTTTCACCGTGTTAGCCAGGATGGTCTTGATCTGCTGACCTTGTGATCCACCCACCTTGGCCTCCCAAAGTGCTGGGATTACAGGCGTGAGCCATTGCACCTGGCCCTGCATTTTACTTTCTATGTGGTAATTGAAGTATGCCAGAGCAATGATAGACTGGCATCTACTCCAAATCTAAGCATAACTAATTCTTGCATATACACTTAAAAGTGAAATAGTAGGCATTTCCTATCACCCATTCCAATTCAACAAGAATGCCAGATGTAGTTACCACACTTAACTGGATTCCAAAAATTAGAAGTGTATTGACTTCAACTAATTTTAAAATAGTGCCTTTTTATCTTTGTATATGTCAAATAATTTTCACAACTTAAAAACTGATTTTTTTGTGTGCAGGAGGTGGGTTAAAATTAAAATCTCCTTTGAAGGCATAGTTGATTAATCTTGAAATTAAGGCTGGGCGCGGTGGCTCACGCCTGTAATCCCAGCACTTTGGGAGGCCGAGGCGGGCAGATCATGAGGTCAGGAGATCGAGACCATCCTGGCTAACACGGTGAAACCCCGTCTCTACTAAAAATACAAAAAATTAGCCGGGTGAGGTGGCGGGCACCTGTAGTCCCAGCTACTCGGGAGGCTGAGGCAGGAGAATGGCGTGAACCCTGGGGAGCGGAGCCTGCAGTGAGCCGAGATCGCGCCACTGCACTCCAGCCTGGGCGACAGCGAGACTCTGTCTCAAAAAAAAAAAAAAAAAAAGAAAAGAGGTGACTTTGTATATGTTGAATAATTTTTACAACTTAAAAATTGACCATTTTTTGTGCAGGAGGTAGGTTAAAAAAGTTGACCTGGGCCAGGTGCTGTGGCTAATGCCTGTAATTCCAGCACTTTGGGAGGCCAAGGTGGGCGGATCACTTGAGGCCAGGAGTTTGAGGCCATCCTGGCGAACATGGTGAAACTCGGTCTCTACTAAAAATACAAAAATTAGCTGGGTGTGGTGGCACACACCTGTAATGCCAGCTACTCAGGAGGCTGAGGCATGAGAATCACTTGAACCCTGGAGGTGGAGTGAGCCAAGATTGCGCCACTGCACTCCAGCCTGGGTGACAGAGCCAGACTCTGTCTCAAAAAAAATTGATCTGTTTTGAAGTCATATTTGATTAATCTTGAAATTAAGCGGTGGGCTGGGCGTGGTGGCTCACACCTATAATCCCAGTACTTTGGGAGGCCAAGGCGGGCGGATCACCTGAGGTCAGGAGTTCGAGACCAACCTGGCCAAACTGGTGAAACCCCATCTGTACTAAAAATACAAATATTAACTGGGCGTGGTGGTGAGTGCCTGTAATCTCAGCTACTCAGGTGGCTGAAGCAGGACAATCACTTGAACTCAGGAGGCAGAGGTTGCAGTGAACCGAGATCATGCTACTGCACTCTAGCCTAGCCTGGGCAACAGAGTGAGACTTCGTCTCAAAAAAAAAAAAAAAAAAGCCAAGTGCTGTGGCTCACGCCTGTAATCCCAGCACTTTGGGAGGCCAAGGCGGGCGGATTACGAGGTCAGGAGATCAAGACCATCCTGGCTAACACAGTGAAACCCTATCTCTACTAAAAATACAAAAAATTAGCCGGGCATGGTGGCAGGCGCCTGGAGTCCCAGCTACTCGGGAGGCTGAGGCAGGAGAATGGCGTGAACTCGGGAGGCGGAGCTTGCAGTGAGCCGAGATCGCGCTACTGCCCTCCAGCCTGGGTGACAGTGCTAGACTCCGTCTCAAAAAAAAAAAAAAAAAGAGCATGAAATAAGCAGAATAACAAATCTGGTTCTGTATTTGCAAAGTGAAGACCAGAAATTTGTCTGCATTAAATTCACAAAACATTTCTGTAAATACTTAAAATAAAAAAAAAAACAACTTTATGAGTCCGATGAGCTACATTTGGGACACTTTCTATAATTAGTCAATATTTTTAGATAGAGGCCGGGCGCGGTGGCTCACGCTTGTAATCCCAGCACTTTGGGAGGCCGAGGCGGGCGGATCATGAGGTCAGGAGATCGAGACCACGGTGAAACCCCGTCTCTACTAAAACTACAAAAAACTTAGCCGGGCGTGGTGGCGGGCGCCTGTAGTCCCAGCTACTCGGAGAGGCTGAGGCAGGAGAATGGCGTGAACCCGGGAGGCGGAGCTTGCAGTGAGCCGAGATTGCGCCACTGCACTCCAGCCTGGGCGACAGCGAGACTCCATCTCAAAAAAAAAAAAAAAATATATATATATATATATATATATATATATATATATTTTTTTTTTTTAGATAGAGCCTGGGCCTAAGCATAAGTGGACTTGATTCTGGTAAGTAAAACTTTTACAACTGCCTTGATATATAGAAGCCTTTTTAGAAATAGACACTCCAGCCTGGGCGCGGTGACTTTTGCCTGTAATCTCAACATTTTGAAAGTCCAAGGCGGGTGGATCACCCGAGGTCGGGAGTTCGAGACCAGCCTGGCCAACACAGCGAAACCCCGTCTCTACTAAAAATACAAAAATTAGCTGGGCTTGGTGGCAGGCGCCCGTGATCCCTTCTACTCCGGAGGCTGAGGCAGGAGAATTGCTTGAACTCGGGAGGCGGAGGTTGCAGTGAGCCGAGATCATGCCATTGCACTCCAGCCTGGGCAACAGAGCGATAATCCGTCTCAAAAAAAAAAAAAAAAAGAAATATATACTCCATGGGGCCAGGCATGCCCAGCACTTTGGGAGACTCAACGGGGGAGGATTGCTTGAACTCAGGAGTTTGAGACCAGCTTGGGCAACATAATGAGACCATGTCTCTACAAAAAAAAAAAAAAAAAAATTAGCTGGGCATGGTGGCACACACCTGTAGTCCTGACTACTCTGGAGGTTAAGGTGGGAGTATCGCTTGAGCCCAGGCATTCGAGGCTGCAGTGAGTTATTGTGCCACTGAACTCCAGCCTGGGTGACAGAGCCAGATTGTGTTTCTATTAAAGAAAGGACACTCCATGAAATCTTTGGTTCACATGGTCACACACTGATGCTTAGTTGTTCCTGTATCCCATATGGCCATAGTAGCTTTAATAAGTCTTAAGGCAATATTTGCCGTCTTTAGAAACCTACATGGGAACAAGCAGATCCAACAGATCTCGACCTATGGTATGTGTGACTGAACAGTCCCTTTTGCTTCTTATTTGTACATTCTATATCTGTTACATCTGTTTTGGATTGTACATTGTATTTGGAATGGATTTTCATTGAACACAACTAGATAAAAATAGATGGCTGAAAGAGTAATTAAAACAAAGTATTTGACATGTGAAAGCATATAAAATATTAAGAATTATTCATTACAAAAATTAGCCAGGTATGGCGGCACATGCCTGTGATCTCAGCTACTGGGGAGGCTGAGATAGGAGAATCACTTGAACCTGGGAGGCAGAGGTTGCAGTGAGCCGAGATCACTGCACTCCAGCCTGGGCAACAAAGTGAGACTCTATCTCAAAAAAAAGAAATTATTCAGTACTGTTCATAAGCTCATTTAGTAAATGGTAATTGAGTGTCTATGATCCATGTTGTGAGATATTTAGCAGCAATTAAATCTTATGCTTTGTTGTTATATGACTATCATGATTTCTGGTTTCCATAAAAATCAACAACCAAAGGGATACTCTTTTTTTTTTTAGAGACAGAATTTTTTTTTTTTTTTTTGAGACAGGATTTTTTTTTTTTTTTTTTTTTTTTTTTTTTTTTTTTTTTTTTAGAGACAGGATTTTGCTCTGTTACTCATGCTGGAGTGCAGTGGTGATATCATAGCTCTTGTAGCCTTGACCTCTTGTACTCAAGCAATTTTCCCACTTCAGCTTCCTGAGTAGCTGGGATTATAGATGCATGCCATTGCTCCTGGCTAATTTTAAATTTTTAGTAGAGACCAGGCCTTGCTATGTTGCCTAGGCTGGTCTTGAACTCCTGGGCTCAAGCAATCCTAACACCTCAGCCTCCGAAAGTGTTGGGATTACGGGCCTGAGCCGTGATGCCTGGCCCCAAAGGGATACATTTTGGATAAAGCTTTTTAATAGGCTTGCTTTCCTGATCCAATAAATTTCTTCTAGTTTTCTGTCATTGTCTGGTACCATTCTTCCTCGGTCTTTTTTTCCAATAGGAACAAGCTGATAAGACTAGCTTTAGAATATATTTCAGATTTCTTGAATTACTTGTGGCTTACATTAAGGAAATAAAATATTTGGCAATATAGCCAAATGTGACTATAACACTGATCATCACAAGAATAAAACCTATATTATAGCCTTCCCACCATATGAAAAGAGATTACACATATATTCTCATAAAGAACTTTAATCCATGATATTATAAAATCTGTGACATAAACCTAGGTAATAGAGGTTTCTATTATTTCTTTAGGTGCTGTTCTTAGATTTGCCATTGTTTAGGAGCATTGTAATTACCCTTTTATTGAAATAATAAATGAGTTTATTAGAAGGACTTGTGATATAAACTCTCTATGGAATATGGTTATTCCCATGGCCTTATTTTTCTCCCAAAGGCAGGGTAAACTCCCAGCAGTTGCATGGGGGAAGAGTCAGAATCAAGAAAGACTATCTACTTAAACCTTTAACAGAGCTATGATGCCTAAAGTAAATCAGGCGCTTGCACAAAGGAAGTCTGGGTTATGATAATGTTCATTTGTTAATTTAATTTCCAGGAAAATACAATGAAGATATCTTTGTTATCTAATACTGAGTTAATGATAATCTTTTTTTGTTTTTGTTTTTGTTTTTGTTTTGAGACAGAGTTTTTTCTCTTGTTGCCCAGGCTGGAGTCCACCTCCTGGGTTCAAGCGATTCTCCTGCCTCAGCCTCCTGAGTAGCTGGGATTACAGGCACGCGTCACCATGCCCAGCTAATTTTTTTGTATTTTTAGTAGAGACAGGGTTTCATTATGTTGGCTAGACTGGTCTCGAACTCCTGACCTCAGATGATCCACCTGCCTTGACCTCCCAAAGTGCTGGGATTACAGGCGTGAGCCACCGCACCGGGCCAACGATGATCTTATACCAAATCTGAGTGCCTTCATTTTCACTTCCTTCTTTCACTACCTGGTTCTGCCCATCAAGGATTGCTGGATCCAATTTGAAAACCAAGAATTTTAGAGTAGATCTCACAAATCTTTGTCAGCTCTAATAAACCAAAAAAAAAAAAAAAGTAGTTTTTGATTAAGTTTTGAATTGACTTTTCCTCCATAAAAAGTGTAATGAGGCTGGGCACGGTGGCTCATGCCTGTAATCCCAGCACTTTGAGAGGCCAAGGCATGCGGATTATGAAGTCAAGAGATCAAGACCATCCTTGCCAACATGATGAAACCCTGTCTCTACTAAAAATACAAAAAAATTAGGTGGGCGTGGTGGCGCGTGCCTGTAGTCCCAGCTACTCCGGAGGCTAAGGCAGGAGAATCGCTTGAACCCAGGAGGCACGGGTTGCAGTGAGCCAAGATTGCACCACTGCACTCCAGCCTGGCGACAGAGCGAGACCCCATCTCAAAAAAACCTATAATGGGTACAAAATAACTTTGTTTTTTGTTTCGTTTTTTGGGGTTTTTTTGAGATGGAGTTTTGCTCTTGTTGCCCAGGCTGGAATGCAATGGTTCAGTTTTGGCTCACAGCAACCTCTGCCTCCTAGGTTCAAGTGATTCTCCTGCCTGAGCCTCCCAAGTAGCTGGGATTACAGGCACCTGCTACCATGCCCGGCTAATTTTTGTATTTTTAGTAGAGATGGGTTTCACCATGTTGGCCAGGCTGGTCTCGAACTTCTGACCTCAGGTGATCCACCCACCTCGGCCTCCCAAAGTGCTGAGATTAGAGGCGTGAGCTACAGGGCCCTGCCTGACTTTGGGATAATGTAAATTATTTTTCAAAAGCTACAACTATGCTATGCTAACAATTTTGGGGTTTTTCTTTTCTTCATTTTTGTTTTATTGACACAGAGACCTGCTCTGTTTCCCAGGCTGGAGTGCAGTGGCACAATCAATCATGGCTCACTGCAACCTTGAAGTGATCCTCCTGCCTCAGCCTCCTGAGTAGCTGGAACTATAGGCATGTGCCACCACAACCAACTAATTTTTTTTTTTTTTTAGACAGGGTCTCTGTCCCCCAGGCTGGAGTGTGCAATGGCACAGTCTCAGCTCACTTCAACCTCCACCCACCGTGCTCAAGCAATTCTCCTGCCTTAGCCTCCCAAGTAGATGGGATTACAGGCACACACCACCACTGCCCGGCTATTTTTGTATTTTTAGTAGAGATGGGGTTTCACCATGTTGGCTAGGCTCGTCTCGAATTCCTGACCTCAAATGTTCCACCCACCTTGGCCTCCCAAAGTGTTGGGATTACAAGCGTGAGCCACCAACCCCGGCCTGATTTTTTATTTTTTGTAGAGATGGGGTGTCACTAAGTTGCCCAGGTTGGTCTCAAACTCTTGGGCTCAAGCAATCCTCCTGCCTCATCCTCCCAAAGTGCTGGGATTATGAGTGTAAGTCACTGTGTCTGGCTAATTTGGGGTTTTTCCTAATTAGTTAATGTAATCACATGGTTCAAAAGAGTGTATATAGTCAAATGACAACTTGCTATATGTTTTCTCTGCTAAAGTGGATTGGTTAATTTTTTTACTTTTTATTATCACAAAGTTCTTGCTGATGGATTATATTGTTTATCAATCCATTTAATAACATGTTGAAATAATTTGCTATATAAATAGATTCTTTTTTAATAAAAATGACAACGTAGTCTAAAGGAGAAACACTAATTCTGCAAATTAACAGGCAAATAAATTGTTAAAAATTTTGTCGTGTTAATACTTGAAATTTGTAGGTGTTTGTTAATTAATGAAGTTTAATTTTCTTTCATTTCTAGTCATTAGACCAGATCTACTCCGGATTTACATAGGTTTGTAACTATTTTTTTCAAGCAGTTGATACTTGGATGGCTATTGATATTCTCTCTTCTTTCCACAGAGCATGTCCTTTGCAACCTGCTCACACAAATGATGAAAAAGAATAGAACTTTCTCATTCATCTTTGAATAACGTCTCCTTGTTTACCCTGGTATCCTAGAATGTAAATTTACATAAATGTGTTTGTTCCAATTAGCTTTGTTGAACAGGCGTTTAATTAAAAAATTTAGGTTTAAATTTAGATGTTCAAAAGTAGTTGTGAAATTTGAGAATGTAAGACTAATTATGGTAACTTAGCTTAGTATTCAATATAATGCATTGTTTGGTTTCTTTTACCAGATTAAGTGTCTTGTTCTTGCTAAAATCAAGTCATTGCATTGTGTTCTAATTACAAGTATGTTGTATTTGAGATTTGCTTAGATTGTTGTACTGCTGCCATTTTTATTGGTGTTTGATTATTGGAATGGTGCCATATTGTCACTCCTTCTACTTGCTTTAAAAAGCAGAGTTAGATTTTTGCACATTAAAAAAATTCAGTATTAACTAAACATTACTTACTCTACCCTTTTTTTGGCAAGGAGGACAAATACGCAATGTTGCGAAACCTTGGATGGATATCTTCTCTTTAAAAAAATGTAAAGATAATTTGGTCTTGAGGGTTTAAACGGTTGATAATGCCTCTATAACAACAATAAGAAAAAAGATAAAATACTAGGATAGAATCATGGTGGGCACAGTGGCTTCTCAGGAGGCTGAGGAGGGAGGTTTGCTTGAGTCCAGGAGTTGGAGACCAGCCCAGGCAACATAGCGAAACCCTATCTCTAAAAATATTTTTAAAAAGGCTGGGTGCAGTGGCTCACACCTGTAATCCCAGCACTTTGGGAGGCCGAGGCAGGTGGATCACCTGAGATAGGAGTTCAAGACCAGCCTGGCCAACATGGTGAAACTCTGTCTCTACTAAAAATGAAAAAATGAGCCAGGCATGGTGGCACATGCCTGTAATCCCAGCTACTCAGGAGGCTGAGGCAGGAGAATCCCTTGAACCTGGTAGGCGGAGGTTGCAGTGAGCCGAGATTGTGCCACTGCACTCCAGCCTGAACAACAGAGTGAGACAATGTCTTAAAAAAAAAAAAAAGAAAGAAAAGAAAAAAATATATATTTATATAGGAACAATAATAAAAAATTAGCCTGGCATGGTGGCATGCATAGTGGAACCAGATCCCATCTCTTAAAAGAAATTTTCCTAGGATTTGCATTTGATTTGCTATCATAAAATATAATTTTAAAGTTGGAAGTCAATATAACATGAAAGGCAAATCATGCCATAAACCCATAGGCATGGAAAAACTCCTAAGAGCTACTATGACATTTTTCAACATAACCAGAGGTATAATTGAAGAAGTGGGTATAATATTCCTCATCACACTTTTTGCAGCAGCCTGTTGTCAAAATTGATCATATTTTAGTAGGCATATTTTTCTGAAATATGTTTGTAATAAATGCATACTTATTTTTACAATACACTATCAATTTGTGTGCCTCCTAAAATTATTTTATTCTTTCCAAATACAAATCAGAGCATTGACCTGATTTTAACACCTTCCAAACTGTTTTGAGTCCTAATGATTGTAGATTATATTTTTTGCTTTGTCTTTTAGAGGTGGATATTATTAAACAGAATGTTACCGAATTGGGAGCCGAGTTTCTAAAATCCCAAGTACTTATTTGATAATTAAGTTTATTTTTTATTTTTTATTTATTTTTTTTTGAGACGGAGTCTTGCTCTGTCACCCAGCCTGGAGTGCAATGGTGCGATCTCGGCTCACTGCAAGCTCCGCCTTGCCGGTTCACGCCATTCTCCTGCCTCAGCCTCCTGAGTAGCTGGGACTACAGGCGTCCACCACCACGCCCGGCTAATTTTTTTTTTTGTATTTTTAGTAGAGACGGGGTTTCACCATGTTAGCCAGATGGTCTCGATCTCCTGACCTCGTGATCCGCCCGCCTCGGCCTCCCAAAGTGTTGGGATTACAGGTGTGAGCCACCGCGCCTGGCCTAATTAGGTTTATTTTTAAGGAGTAGTTTAAACAAAATATCTTAAAGTCAAGTTTTAATGGGTCTGACACTTGATTTGCTATTTTTCTTTTCTTTTTTTTTTTCTTTTTTAGATGGAGTCTCGCTCTGTCACCCAGGCCAGAGTGCAGTGGCATGATCTTGGCTCACAGTAACTTCTGCCTCCCAGATTTAAGCGATTCTCCTACCTCAGACTCCGGAGTAGCTGGGACTACAGGCGGTCGCCACCATGCCCGGCTAATTTTTGCATTTTTAGTAGAGGCGGGGTTTCACCATGTTGGCCAGGTTGGTCTCCAACTCCCAACTCCTGACCTCAGGTGATCTGCCTGACTGGGCCTCCCAAAGTGCTGGGATTTTTTTTTTTTTTTTGAGACAATCTCACTCTGTTGCCCAGGCTGGAGTGCAGTGGCTCAGTCTTGGCTCACTGCAAGCTCCATCTCCCGGGTTCACGCCATTCTCCTGCCTCAGCCTCCCGAGTAGCTGGGACTACAGGTGCCCACCACCATGCCCGGCTAAAGTTGTTTTTGTATTTTTAGTAGAGATGGGGTTTCACCCTGTTAGCCAGGATGGTCTTGATCTCCTGACCTCGTGATCCACCCGCCTCGGCCTCCCAAAATGCTGGGATTACAGGTATGAGTCACTGCACCCGGCCAAGATTCAAATTTTTTAGAAACAATTACATGCCTAAATTCAACTTCAGTCTGAGAGCAGTGGCTCACGCCTATAATCCCAGCACTTTGGGAGGCCGAGGCAGGTGAATCACCTGAGGTCAGGAGTTCGAGACCAGCCTGGCCAACATGGTGAAACCCTGACTCTACTAAAAATGCAAAAAAAGGCTGGGCGTGGTGGCTCACGCCTGTAATCCTAGCACTTTGGGAGGCCAAAGTGGGCAGATCACCTGAGGTCAGGGATTCAAGACCAGCCTGGTCAACTTGAGGAAACCCCGTCTCTACTAAAAACACAAAAATTAGTCAGGTGTGATGGCGGGCACCTATAATCCCAGCTACTTGGGAGGCTGAGGCAGGAGAATCACTTGAACCCAGGAGGCAGAGGTTGCAGTGAGCCCAGATCACACCACTGCACTCCAGGCTGGGTGACAGAGTGAGACTCTATCTCAAAAAACAAACAAATAAATAAAATAAATAAATAATAAAAATGCAAAAATTAGCTGGGCATGGTGGTGTGTGCCTGTAGTCCCAATTACTCAGGAGGCTGAGGCAGGAGAATCACTTGAACCTGGGAGGTGGAGGTTGTAGTGAGCCGAGATCATGCCACTGCACTCCAGCCTGGGCCACAGAGTGGGACTCCATCTCAAAAAAAAAAAAAAAAAAAATTTCAAATATATATTTGATGATGTCTCACTTTGATTAGGCAAATTTATACATAATGTTTCCTTTTCAAAGCATTTTCAAAATGTAGCATGGCAACTTAGCTTTTCTAAACAGAAGGGAAGTATAGACCCCTTCTTTTCATTGAAACCGAATTAAAAAGTAAAATCTACCCATTAAGAAGATAGTTAAACTAAGATTGATTGATTGATTGATTTTGAGGCAGGGTCTTACTCTATTGCCCAGGCCAGAGTGCAGTGGTGTGATTTCAGCTCACTGCAGCCTCAACCTTCCTTGCTCAAATGATCCTCCTGCCTCAGCCTCCTGAGTAGCTGGGACTAAGGCATGCGCCACCACGCCCAGCTAATTTTTAATTCTTTTTTAGATATGCAGTCTTGCTCTGTCACAAGCTGGTCTTGAACCCCTGGGCTCAAGCGATCCTCCCGCCTCAACCTCCGAAACTGCTGGGGTTAAAGGTGTGAGCCACCATGCCGAGCCAAAACCAAGGTTTTAATTTTGTACCCTTCTTCACAAAGTTAGTCTGTTTTTTTTTTTTTTTTTTTTGAGATGGAGTTTTGCTCTTGTTGCCCAGGCTGGAGTGCAATGGTGCGATCTTGACTCACCGCAACCTCTGCCTCCCAGGTTCAAGTGATCCTTCTGCCTCAGCCTCCTGAGTAGCTGGGATTACAGGCATGTGCCACCATGCCAGGCTAATTTTGTATTTTTAGTAGAGATGAGGTTTTTCCATGTTGGTCAGACTGGTCTTGAACTCCTGACCTCAGGTGATCACCTGCCTCAGCCTCCCAAAGTGTTGGGATTATAGGCATGAGCCACCGCGCACAGCTTGTTGTTTTTTCTTTTAATGCATTATTCAAATTATTAATGCTAGTGTTACTCCTGACCAGATAATGATTAAAACTACTCTGGAATTTTTGAATGCTAGAGCATTGTGAGCATCATATGTATTTTGTGTTTCCATAGTTTTACAAGATGAGCAAATACTCCAGAGAAAATTATAAAGAGAGCTCAAAGGCTTATTTAAAAGATGTCAAATGCTTATTATTTTTCCCCCTCATCTCTCCCATGAGATTCTAAAAAAAGTAGAATTTTGCCTGGGTGCAGTGACTCACACCTGTACTCCCAGCACTTTTGGAGGCTGAGGCAGGAGGATCGCTTGAGCTCAGGAGTTTGAGACCAGCCTGGGCAACATCGACCTCATCTCTACAAATAATAAAAAAAAATTAGCGGGGCATGGTGGCACACATCTGTGGTCCTGGCTACTTTGTAGGCTGAGGTGGGAGAATTGCTTGAGTCCAGGTGGTTGAGGCTGCAGTGAGTCATGATCACATCACTGCACTCTAACCTGTTCAACAAAGGGAGACCCTGTCTCAACAGAGAAAAGCATGGAATATAAAGCCTAAACTAAATGCACTTTTCTCGTGTACACTGCTTACAAATTCTACTGTACTTAGAATCTTCAAGCTAACTCACTTTCAGAAAAAAAATGTTCAACTGAGCCTTGGTTCAACCATCATTGTTATAATGGTTTCTTTTACCTTTGAGAATAGCATATGAAAGTGGGAGAGACATTACAGGTATGAGCCACTGTGCCCGGCCACAACCTTCAATTATTTAGATAATTGTTATATCTTTAGCCTTCCTAAAGCTGTTATGTCTTCAAGCTTTCTAAGCATTAAGATTTGATGGTTTATGTCATATGTATCCTAAGTGACTTTCTCTGAGTCCCTTGTGTAGGGACTATGTCTTTTATATTGTATTTTGCTTAGGCACATAAATGGTAAGTTCGGCTAAATTTCTTCTTGTTGACTCCACACATTCATTAATTGTTAGACTCTAGTTTTGGTATTTTATTTTATTTTATTTTTTATTTTTTGAGACAGAGTCTGGCTCTGTCACCCAGGCTGGAGTTCAGTGGTGTGATCTCAGCTCACTGCAGCCTCCACCTCCCAGGTTCTCCTGCCTCAGCCTCCCAAGTAGCTGGGATTACAGGCACCCACCACCACACCCGGCTAATTTTTTGTATTTTTTTTTTTTTTTTTAGTAGAGACAGGCTGATCTGAAACCCCTGACCTCAAGTGATCCACCCACCTTGGCCTCCCAAAGTGTTGGGATTACAGGTATGAGCCACTCTGCCTGGCCTAGTTCTGGTATTTTATGTTTGAAGATGCCAATGTAACTCTAACAATATTTAAATATTAATTCCTGTAGTAATATTTAAATATTAATAATTGAGTCATAGCATATTGGGTTTCCCCAATATACATTAGATATGTTAAGTTTTTAAATGATTACAAAGGGCAATAAAAAAATGAAGACAGCTCAAGAGAGTGGGAGAAAAGTTTGGAAGTCCCATATTGATCTGTAGGATGAAGGTACTGTACTGACTTAATGAGGGCTATTTGAGATCTAGTCCAGATCTGAGAGCACTTTCTTTTAGTTCATATTAAGAATATGGATTCATGGGCTGGGCGCGGTAGCTCACACTTGTAATCCCAGCACTTTGGGAGGCCGAGGCGGGTGGATCACGAGGTCAGGAGATCGAGACCATCCTGGCTAACACGGTGAAACCCCATCTCTACTAAAAATACAAAAAATTAGCCGGGCGTAGTGGTGGGCACCTGTAGTCCCAGCTACTTGGGAGGCTGAGGCAGGAGAATGGCGTGAACCCAGGAGGCGGAGCTTGCAGTGAGCCCACATCGCGCCACTGCACTCCAGCCTGGGAGACAAAGTGAGACTCGGTCTCAAAAAAAAAAAAAAGAATATGGATTCATGGCCGGGTGTGGTAGTTCACGCCTGTAATCCCAGCACTTTGGGAAGCTGAGGCCTCAGGAGTTCAAGACCAGCCAGGGCAACAGTGAGACCCCTTCTCTACAAAAAAACCAAAAATTAGCCAGGTGTGGTGGTTCACACCTATAATCCCAGCACTTTGGGAGGCTGAGGCAAGCCGATTGCTTGAGCTCAGGAGTTCAAGACCAGCCTGGGCAACATAGTGAGATCCCATCTCTACAAAAAATACAAAAATTAGCCGAGTGTGGTCACACACTGCATGCCTGTAGTCCCAGCTATTTGGGAGGCTGAGGTAGAAGGATCGCTTGAGCCTACGAGGTGGAGGCTGCAGTGAGCCGAGGTCGTGCCACTGCACTCCAGCCTGGGTGACAGAGTGAGATCCTGTCTAAAAAGAGAAAAAAAAAAGAGACTATGGATTCCCCACAAAAATTACAAAAGTGTAGTTAAACTCACATACCTAATTTTAGGTGGGGTTTGTACTATCTATCTTTAGAGATCTCAAAGCAATGAGTATGTTGAAAATAATAGAGTAGAGGACATGTGATGAATTAGGAGTCAAGCCAGTTATTCATACACCTATACAAAAGTGCCTGGAGTTTTTAAAAAAGCTGTAGGAAGAGAGGATGTAAACAAATGCTGCTTATAAATCATTTTTCTTCAGGCAGTGGGTAAAATGAGTGATGCATAGGAATTTGCATTTCTACATTGGCTTACGCTATCACATTTAATCGTAACTATTGATTTTCTTAATAAAACATTTCTTTCTATAGAACACATTTATTGTTTACCATAATCATGTTTTAATTTTTTGAAACATCCTAGTCTATCATAGTTTTAGATATGTTGTTGTTCATTGAGCTTATTTTATTTACTATTTCAAAGTTTTTTGATATTTAAACCTGTTTGGCAATTGAAATACCAAGCTCTGTTTTGTCAGGGTAACATGTTTACCACTTGTCACTTTCAGCCAGGTTTTTGTTTTGTTTTGTTTTGTTTTTCTTGGAGACGGAGTCTTGCTCTGTCCCAGGCTGGAGTGCAATGGCACGATCTTGGCTCACTGCAACCTCCGCCTCCTGGGTTCAAGTGATTCTCCTGCCTCAGCCTCCCGAGTAGCTGGGATTACAGGCATCCACCACCACGCCCAGCTAATTTTTTTTTTTTTTTTGTATTTTTAGTAGAGATGGGGTTTCTCCATGTTGGCCAGGCTGGTCTCAAACTTCTGACCTCAGATGACCCACCCTCCTTGGCCTCCCAAATTGCTGGTTACAGATGTGAGCCACTGCATCCCACCCACGTTTTTAAAGGAACAATTAGTGGATGAGCTGAAACTCCATTTGAATTGTGTATGTGTATATACTCCCACATGTATTCATGTCAATGGCAGAGGTGGAAATGTATTAAACATCCTATTGACCCATTTGAGCTTGAAGTGATTTCCTAAAGGTTTTGCTGAAGTGGTTGCCTATGGTGAATCAATTTAACCCTGTCTCATGCATACAGGAAACCAATAGACGTGGTGTTTCGTTTAAGTGACCAAAGCTCATTTCCTCTCTGCCCCAGTTAAGGTGGATAACAGTTCAATTTTGATGTCTATAAAGAGGTTATCATGACCAATAAAATTAAAGCCTGCCATGGCAAGTATATTCACTGCCATGGAATAGAAAACAAATTTAGGAGCTACTGTTAAGCATTCTGCTTGTAAGGAGATCTATTTAAGATAGGAAAACCAAATGAAGATTTTTACTCATCTTTCTCTGAATGCCCAACTGCATTTGTCTGAATATTTACCTGCCATAACGATATGAGTTCTTTTCCTTTCTTTTTTCTTTTTTTTTGAAATGAAGTCTTGCTCTGTTGCCCAGGCTGGAGTGCAATGGCGCGATCTTGGCTCACTGCAACCTCCGCCTTCTGGGTTCAAATTATTCTCATGCCTCAGCCTCCCGAGTAGGTGGGATCACAGGCGCCCACCACCACGCCCAGCTAATTTTTGTATTTTTAGTAGAGACAGGGTTTCACCAGGTTGGCGAGGCTGGTCTCGAACTCCTTACCTCAAGTGATCCGCAGGCCTCGGCCTCCCAAAGTGCTGAGATTACAGGCGTGAGCCACCGTACCCGGCCCGCAGATACGAGTTGTTTTTCTCGAGTATTACTTTGTTGACTTTTACCCCAACCATTCATTTTCCCAATATTTTCAAACCCCAAATCACCCAGACACAATAAATGAGGTCTCTTTTCTTATCCATAGTGTCGGTATGAAAGTTTATTTTGAAGGTTTTTTTGAGACGGAGTCTAGCTCTGTCGCCAGGCTGGAGTGCAGTGGCGCGGTCTCGGCTCACTGCAACCTCCACCTCCCAGGTTCCCGCGATTCTCTTGCCTCAGCCTCCCGAGTAGCTGGGACTACAGGCACACGCCATCACCCTCGGCTAATTTTTGTTTGTTTATTTATTTATTTATTATTATTTTTTTTTTTTTTTTTTTTTTTTTTTTTTTTTTTTTGAGACGGAGTTTCGCTCTTTCACCCAGGCTGGAGTGCAGTGGCGCGATCTCGGCTCACTGCAGGCTCCGCCCCCCGGGGTTCACGCCATTCTCCTGCCTCAGCCTCCCTTGTAGCTGGGACTACAGGCGCCTGCCACCTCGCCCGGCTAATTTTTTGTATTTTTAGTAGAGACGGGGTTTCACCGTGTTAGCCAGGATGGTGTCGATCTCCTGACCTTGTGATCCGCCCGCCTCGGCCTCCCAAAGTGCTGGGATTACAGGCGTGAGCCACTGCGCCCGGCTATTTATTATTATTTTTGAGACAGAGTCTCGCTCTGTCTCCAGGCTGGAGTGCTATTGGAGTGAAATGGCACGATCTCGGCTCACTGCAATCTCCGCCTCCCGGGTTCAAGCAATTTCCCTGCCTCAGCCTCCCGTGTAACTGGGACTACAGGCACGTGCCACCACCCCCAGCCAATTTTTTGTATTTTAGTAGAGACGGGGTTTCATCATGTTGGCCAGGATGGCCTCCATCTCCTGACCTCGTGATCCGCCTGCCTCGGCCTCCCAAAGTGCTGGAGGATTACAGGCGCGAGCCACCGCTCCCGGCTCATTTTTGTATTTTTAGTAGAGACGGAGTTTAACCATGTTGGCCAGGATGGTCTCCATCTCCTGACCTCGTGATCCGCCAGCCTCGGCTTCCCAAAGTGTTGGGATTACAGGTGTGAGCCACCGCGCTTGGCCTATTTTGAGTTTTGAGTGGAGGATTAGACAGTCTTCTTCCTTCCCAAATTTGATTATGGGCTCCCTTTAGCCTTTTTCTTTGTTTTCTTTTTTTTTTCCCCCACAAGGCGCAGTCTCAAGAGATCCTGAGAACATGTGCCCTGCTCTCTGTTTTAAGGATTAAAATAACTGTCGAGTTACATTGAATCTTTTTTGCCTATTCCATTTGGCTAGGTTAATTCCAGACCTTACACAAACATGTGCAGCTCTTACAAAATGTAGGTGAAGACAACATTTTTCTAACCATTCGGCTTCATGGGCTGTCACAGGAGAACTAAGTGCATGAAAAACCTTTCACAACATTGAAAGAAATTTTTAAAATCCGGTGGAAACACAATTAAAAATCCACAAGAGGGAGATGCTTGCTAAACCGTCAGAAAATAATTCCCTCGAGGGACCTGAGAGAGGAGCCTTAGGTACAGCCACTGGGTCAGCCACAGGATTAAGGGTGGGAGGGAGCAGGAGTATATAGAGGCTGGGGGCTTGGTGGAGGAGTACAGTTGAAGGGAAAAGCGGGATGGCACGAAGCGTGTACTCGGTCTAAGATCTTGAGCAGAAGGTAAGAGCGTGTTGCCAAAGCAGAGCTCAGTGCTCCCGATATATCTTCTGGTAGTCCCAGAAGAAATGGGGGTGGGTTGCTTTGAAGGCACTTCCGCTTAGCAACCCCACGCGGTTGCTAAGGAGGGGGCAGCCGTGGGGATAACCCGGAAGTGATGGTGTCAGTTTATTGCTGCCTGCATAAAGTTTGTCCTATTAGGCGCTCCAGGGTACTCCGGGACGAGGGCGGGGCCACGCTAGTGGTTCCGGTTCGGCTCCAGCCGCCCCTCGACTCCTCGCCTTCCCCCTCCCCTCCGCCTTCTCCCCTCCCTCCTGCTCCTGGGAAAGAGAGAAACCACCGCTGCGGGTGGGTAGAGAAGCACTTGGCGCCTCGGGGAGGGGACCGCGCCCGCCTCATTTGCGCCTTGCAGCACTGCTGGACCAGGTACCTGCCCCGGCTTCGCCGGGGTTCTGTAGGCTGAAGTCTGAGGGGGTGTGTGTGTGTCTGAGGGGGCTGGTGGGGGGCCCTTTCCTGGGTGTGGGTGGGGGACGCCGGGATCCCGGGTGGGGCGCAGGCTGGCGTTTGTGTCTGTGGAGGGTTGCGGGGGCGGAATGGAGGGGCTGAGGGACACAGCGGGTGGAGAGTTTCGGTTAGCGGGGTAGAGGTAGGCGAAGGAGGCACCCCTTCCGAGAAACTGACTCCGGCCGGTGTGGACCGGGAGTTTGCCACCTGGAGGGCTTACTCTGAAAGGGGGAGCATCCTCCGGGAGCCAAAAGGAGGGCACAGATCTCGTCAGGGTGGCTGGGGCAATCCCATGCTTCTATTGCCCTCTTTCCCTACCCACCCCGCCGGGACAGAGCTGGACTTCGAGGGTTGTGGGGGTTCTGAGTCGACTGGGCACCGCGGGGAGCCGCCCTTGGCGGAGCTAGGGCACAAGAGTGGGTAATGAGACCTTCCTCTACCCAACTTCCGTGCGCTTCCCCCACTTCTTCCTTCACTGATCCCTCGCCCCCACGTCCTATAGGAGCAGTGTCCCCCAAGTGGGCAGGCATCACAATGTAAAAGAGAGTGGAACTGGGTTTGTTGCTCCTAAAGGATACTTAAGATGTTTGGAAAGTGCCTGAATGACATATTCAACCAAGTCTTCCAGCTCGATATTAATTCCGGTATAAATTACCTTAGAAAAGTGGAATTCTGAAAAGCATTTAACAATAGGCTAGTCCAGGTGTAATCTTGTGTAGTAGTTGTACGTGTTTATTTAAAAAAAAAATGGACTGGGGAAGCCATATAGATGTATTAGAGGTCTAGGCAAGACATGTTGAGGCAAGGCTTTTCCAACCTCTTTCTTACCTGCCAGTAAACCTGCCCTAATTTAAATGAAGCAGAAAGATCCTCTTCATTTTTGTTTCAATCAGTGACTGAATACTAGGTGCTGTGTAGTGATGTCTCAATAGATACGTGAATTTTCAGAGAAAGAATGAATGTTCTGCTGTGGAGCCTGTGTCTTAATCTTTTAAGGAGATAATTGCGGTCAAGTGGAAGTATTGGCTTTCAGGCAGATAAATCTTGGGTTGAACCTAGACTATGCCAGTTGCTAGTTACTGACCTTGGGCAAGTCATGGAACCTACCAGAGCTTCTGTTTCTTCATAAGTAGTATGAGTTAAAATTCTTACCTGTATTATAAGTAACATCCCATTTTAAACGGAACCACCTTTGAATTACAAGATAAATTATTACCATTAATCATACACAGTCAAGACAGCCCAGTTTTGTGAAACAAGGTTTGAGATAGGAAGGCAACTGGATAATATTGAAAAAAAATGTATACAATAGGACTTTCAGTGTCTTCTCGAAATTGATCATAGGTAGCATGAAATTCAATTATCAGTAGTTTCTTTTTTTTTTTTTTTTTTTTGAGACGGAGTCTTGCTCTGTCCCCCAGGCTGGAGTGCAGTGGCGCGATCTCCGCTCACTGCAAGCTCCGCCTCCCGGGTTCACGCCATTCTCCTGCCTCAGCCTCCTGAGTAGCTGGGACTACAGGCGCCCGCCAACACGCCCGGCTAATTTTTTGTATTTTTAGTAGAGACGGGGTTTCACCGTGTTAGCCAGGATGGTCTCGATCTCCTGACCTCGTGATCCGCCCGCCTCGGCCTCCCAAAGTGCTGGGATTACAGGCTTGAGCCACCGCGCCCGGCCTAACAATTATCAGTAGTTTCTTAAAATTCAAAATAATAAAGTAGAATATGGCCCATTTATTGAAATGAGCAAAATATATTTTATAGGTTTTTCTCAGCTACACCATATTGGTGTTTATAGTATGGATTAACACGAAATACATGAAAAAATAATGTATGTAAATCTTAACATCACATGTCTCTTTAAAGAGAATTAAAATTGGGGTGTAAAATAGAAGGTACTTGTTTTTTGTTTGTTTGAGACAGAGTCTTGCTCTGTCACCCAGGCTGGAGTGCTGTGGTGCGATCTCGGCTCAGTGCAACCTCTGCCTCCAGGATTCAAGCGATTCTCCTGCCTCAGCCTCCTGAGTAGCTGGGATTACAGGTGCCTGCCACTACACCCAGCTAATTTTTTGTATTTTTAGTAGAGACAGGGTTTTACCATGTTGGTCAGGTTGGTCTTGAACTCCTGACCTTGTAATCCACCCGCCTCTGCCTCCCAAAGTGCTGGGATTACAGGTGTGAGCCACCGTGCCCGGCCTACTTCTAATTTTAAGATAAAAATCAGCAGCATCAGCAGCACCTCTCATGTAAATTAGATTTACACTACTAGAAAAACATATAGTATTCAGAAAATAAATGAAAATTGAATAAATTTCTGCCTGTAAATCATTCCTTATTACGATATAGAAATAAATCCAAGAAACATGAAGTCTGTTTTTTATTTATTTTTAGTGACAAGGTCTTTCTCTGCCACTTAGGCCAGAATGAGTGCACTGGGGCAGTTATACTCACTGCAGCCTCAAACTCCTGGGCTCAAGCAATCCTCCTGCGTCGCCCTCCCAAAGTGTTGAGATTACAGGTGTGAGCCACCTCACCCAGCCCATGAAGTCTTTTTCTTTTTTTTTGAAATGGAGTCTCACTCTGTCACCCAGGCTGGAGTGTGGTGGCATGATCTCTGCTCACTGAAACCTCCACCTCCTGGGTTCAAGTGATTCTCCTGCCTCAGCCTCCTGAGTAGCTGGGATTACAGGCGCATGCCACCACACCCAACTAATTTTTTTGTATTTTTAGTAGAGACAGGGTGTCATTGTGTTAGCCAGGATGGTGTCTATCTCCTGACCTCGTGATCCACCCGCCTTGGCCTCCCAAAGTGCTGGGATTACAGGCATGAGCCACCGTGCCCAGTCTTTATACTCATTTGTTTTGTGGATTTAAAATAATATAGTTATGTGTCACCTATTATATGTCAGATTTTCAGCTAACGTAGTTTGCTTTTTGAGGTGACTTATAGTTAGTTATTTTCACATGTAAGTTAGAGGACAAAAATCAAATAACTTGCTGTAATAATAGATGTTTGTGAGAATACAAAGTTTGTAATTCAGTTTGACCTTTTTTGAGAAGTTCATAAGTTTTGTGTAAATTTCTGAGAAATTTTCTTTTCTTTTTTTTTTTAAAGACAGATTCTTGCTCTGTCACCTAGGCTGGAGTGCAGCAGCACAATCGCTGCTCACTGCAACCTCTGCCTGCTAAGTTCAAGCAGTTCTCGCACCTCAGCCTCCTGAGTAGCTGGAACTGCAGGCGTGTGCCACCATGTCCAGCTAATTTTTGTGTTTTTAGTAGAGAAGGGGTTTTGCTATGTTGGTCAGGGGGGTCTTGAACTCCTGACCTCAAGTGATCTGCCAGCTTTGGCCTCCCAAAGTGCTGGGATTACAGGCATGAGCCAACACACTCAGCCCTGAGAAATTTTCAAATATATTTCTTCGCCATGTCTCTTTCTTTTATAAACAGTTGAAATTAGGCCGGGCATGGTGGCTCATGCCTGTAATCCCAGCACCTTGGGAGGCCGAGGCGAGTGGATCACCTGAGGTCAGGAGTTTGAGACCAGCCTGAGCAACATGGAGAAACCCCATCTCTACTAAAAATACATTAGTCAGGCATAATGGCGCATACCTGTAATCCCAGCTACTCGAGAGGCTGAGGCAAGAGAATCGCTTGAACCTGGGAGGCGGAGGTTGCGGTGAGCCGAGATTGTGCCATTCACTCCAGCCTGGGCAAGAGCAAAACTCCATCTCAAAAAAAAAAAAAAAAAAAAAAAAAGGAGTTGAAATTATGTTTTGTGATAGTTACAGAGTTTTGGTAAGGTTACTCAGCTTTCTAAATGGCTCTTCTGTGAGTGTAAGGTCTGTATATATCTAAGCTTTTTGCTGTGTTTTCTTTTTTCTATTTTTTTTTTTTTTTGAGATGGAGTCTTGCTCTGTCACCCATGCTGGAGTGCAGTGGCACTATCTTGGCTCACTGCAACCTTCGCCTCCCGGGTTCAAGCAATTCTACTGCCTCAGCCTCCTGAGTAAGCTGGAACTATAGGCATGCGCCACCATGCTGGCTGATTTTTGTATTTTTAGTAGAAACGGTGTTGACCATGTTGGCCAGGCTGCTCTCTTAACTTGTGACTTCAGGTGATCCACCCACCTTGGCCTCCCAAGGTGCTGGGATTACAGGTGTGAACTGCCCTGCCCAGCCTGCGGTGTTTTCTTGTATCATTTTTTATCATCCTTTAAATCTTAAAGTTGAGATCATATGCTTTGGTAAAGCTCTCAGAAGCTCCCACTTTTTCCCCTGTCTTCTTCTCAAACTTTAATACTGTATTAATATTTTTTAAAATCTTTTTTGTTTTTGAGACAGAGTCTCTGTTGCCCAGGCTGGAGTGCAGTGGTGTGATCTCAGCTTACTGCAGCCTCTGCCCCCCAGGTTCAAGCACCCCTCCTGCCTCAGTCTCCTGATTAGCTGGGATTACAGGTGTGCGCCACCATACCCGGCTAATTTTTGTATTTTTAGTGGACATGGGGTTTTGCCATGTTGGCCACGCTGGTCTCGAACTCTTGGCCTCAAGTGATTGGCCCGCCTCAGCCTCCCAAAGTGCTGAGACTACAGGCGTGAGCCACTGTGCCTGGCCCAATTATCTATTAATTTTGTTATAAGAGATAGGATACTAGCTGCTAGAGTAAAAAATTCTGTCTTAATTGTGTGCAATGAATAGAGGCAGTTAGAGATTTCCCAATCACCACTTCCTCTCAAAGACTGGCCGTTCCAAGGATCTTTGCAGTTGTCAGTTATGGAATTTGCTTGTCAGGAAATCTAAAAATGACTAAACCTTTGTTTAATATCTATCTCTTGGATGACCTCGGAAAGTTTTAGGAAAGATTGGGAAGGTTTATATATGTACCATATACTAGAATTAGATAATGAACAAAGTACAGCTAAAATTATTGGTGCTATACAATCAGGAGAGGGTTACTGTGAAAATGCTATTAAAAAGTCCAGGCAGTGCTTTCTTTTTACTCAAACCAAATGAGTATTCTTCCAGAGCTCATTTTTATTTTAAAGCGTATTTCTTTTATGGAGCTGTGATTTAGTCTCTAATAAGGATAAATAATTATATGAAAAAAAAGGCTGGTGTCATAGATTTTAGTACTACATATTGATAGAAACTGCTTCAGTGGTTTTAGATAAGTGTATTTTCCTGAAAGAACTTTTGAATTTGTGGAATGATAGTTTTTCTCTTTTTAACAGCTAACTTGTCTCTACTCATTTCTGCCCAATATAGAAGCTCTGAGAAGCTGGGAGGAAAAAAAAAAAAAAAGAATGAATTTACTTCAGAATTACCATTTTAAGTTGTGGAGATTACTTATTTGGAGAGCAAAATTGGATTTTGACATTATTGGGATTGTGTTCAAGATGGACTCAGGAAAAAAAATTTAGATGCCATCTGTTTCAGATTCCTTCTCTCCCAACCCCTTTTATGTTTTATGGCTTTGAGTTCATCAGATTATTTTGTAAAAATAAAAATCCTCAGTAGATTTAGGTTATATAATATCAGCTCTATCAGTGAACATGTAACCAAAGATCTTGCATTTTAATATTGAGTTATACAGGATGATGACAGATATTGTTTAAAGTTAATTGTTATTTCAAACTATATGAATGGTAACTTCATACATCTTTAATTCTCACTGTTCACTTGATAAACCATTTATTTTTTTGGACACAGAGTCTTGCTCTGTCGCCCAGGCTGGAGTGCAGTGGTGCGATCTTGGCTCACTGCAAGCTCCGCCTCCCGGGTTCACACCATTCTCCTGCCTCAGCCTCCCGAGTAGCTGGGACTGCAGGTGCCACCACGTCCGACTAATTTTTTTTCTTTTTGTATTTTTAGTAGAGACGGTGTTTCACCGTGTTAGTCAGGATGGTCTCGATCTCCTGACCTTGTGATCCGCCCGCCTCGGCCTCCCAAAGTGCTGGGATTATAGGCGTGAGCCACCGCTCCCAGCTGATAAAACCATTTTTATAAGTAGTATTTAACATAGTCCACTTGTTGGTGGAAGTTGCTTAAAAAATTGATAAAAAGATATTTTAGATTAAATCTTTATTCACTTGATGTCTTAAAACCAGAAGAGAAGCTTCTTCTGAGGATTTTTAACTTAAAACAAGCTTACTTAAATTTACTCTTTCAGTAGTGGATTTTATCTTACCCTGTGTGCCAGTTGCTTAGTTTTCATCTAAATGTGTGCACATAGTTGGCACTTTTCATTTGGGATTTTTTAAATTTAAATTTTTATTTTTTTAAATTTTTGGTGACGAGGGTCTCAGTGTGTTGCTCAGGCTGGTCTTGAACTCCTGAGCTCAAGTGATCCTTCCACCTGAGCCTCTTGAGTAGCTGGGATTACAAAATGAACCATGCTAGGTTCATTTTGGATCTTAATAAATTCTGCGGGCAGGCTTTTGGGTTACTAAACTGTAAGAGACCAAACTTGCTAAGGTTATAACCTTAACTTAGCGGACCAGAAAGACTCAGTCATCTCAGAGAAACTGAAATAGCACTAGTGTGGTATCCCAGAAATGGCCTAAAGAGAGAGCCATCTGGATAGAAGAGAAGCCATGCTTTGTCTGCAGCAGGAATGTTCTGATGAGATAGACAGATGGACTGTCCCCACACTAATGTAGTCTGTCCCTCACCCAGAAGCTCCAAGTGGGCAGTGTAGTTATAGTGGGGGTTGGGGTGCTAGGGATGGGAATTATTCTTTAATAATCTCTCACCCATCACATTGGAGGTGTGAGTATACTGGGTATAGGGATATTCTCTTAGTTTTTGCCTTGTCCAGAGATGTCGGGTGAACAGGTAGCCATTGCCCTTGCCACGAAAGGGGAGAAGCCTGGGTGCCGAGTAAGTCTGTCAGAGAGCTGCAGTTTGATGTCCCCATCAAAATGCTACATAAATTTGCCAGGGAACAATAGCATTGGATCCCCATGGATTTCTGCTGCTTATACATTCTAACTCCTTAGCCTGTAAAAGGGGGCATTTACGACTTCCTGAATGAAAGTTATACATTTACTTCTCTCTTGATACTTTTTTTTTTTTTTTTTGAGGTGGAGTTTCGCTCTTGTTGCCCAGGCTGGAGTACAGTGGCACGATCTCGGCTCACTGCAACCTCCACATTCCTGGTTCAGGCGATTCTCTTGCCTCAGACTCCTGAGTAGCTGGGATTACAGGTGCCCGCCACCATGCCCAGCTAATTTTTTGTATTTTTAGTAGAGACGGGGTTTTACCACGTTGGCCAGGCTGGTCTCGAACTCCTGACCTCAGGTGATCTGCCCGCCTCGGCCTCCCAAAGTGCTGAGATTACAGGCGTGAGCCACCGCGCCTTGCCAATATGTTTTAAAATACACTTTAATTTCTCTGTTGGCCATAATGAATGATGTGAAATTTTTTTCTTTTCTTCCTTTTTTTGGTGTTTGAGTGTCTATGATAATCACCAGATCTCATTTTAGCTTTAGGATAAATTGCTAACCACAGCTGTGATCAATCCGCTTCCCAGCTGGAGTTCTTTTCCATTTCCTAGAGGTCACTCTCTGATGTGGGTGCTGGTGAGCAGAGAGAAATGACTAATGCCAGGAAAAGGCAAGGGGATTAAAATCTCTTAATTTTGTTTTCACTTTGCTAGAATTTCTGTAGTCTACAGTGGCAATATTTACTCTTTGAGATTGCATATGCCCTATTGTGTTTTTTTCATTAATTTTTTTTTTTAGAATACTTTTAGATTTCTGGAATAAGAGAGCAGATAGTACATAGAGTTCAGTGTGCTTCTCCCCTCCATCCCCCAGTTTCCCCTATTATTAACATCTTGCATTAGTGTGGTACATTTGTTACAATTAATGAAATAATACTGATACATTATTGTTAACTATAGCATCTGTTTTACACTAAGGTTCACTCTGCATTGTACATTCTGTGGGTTTTGACAAGTGCATAATGACATGTATCCACCATTACAGTTTCCTACACATAGTTTCACTACCCTAAAAATCCTGTGTGCTTTACATCCCTCCTCTCCTCCCTGAATTACTGGCAGACACTGACCATTTTACTGTCTCTATAGTATTGCCTTTTCCAAAATGTCATGTAGTTAGAATCATATAACATAGAGCTTTTTAAGACTGTTTTTTTTTTTTTTTTTTTCACTTAGCAATATGCATTGAATGTTCTTCATGTCTTTTTTTTTTTGACATGGAGTCTTGCTCTGTCGCCAGGCTGGAGTGCAGTGGCAGGATATCAGCTCACTGCAACCTCCGCCTTCTGGGTTCAAGCAGTTCCCCTGCCTCAGCCTCCCAAGTAGCCGGGATTACAGGCACATGCCACCATTCCTGGATAATTTTTTGTATTTTAGTAGAGACCGGGTTTCACTATGTTGGCCAAGATGGTCTCGATCTCCTGACCTCGTGATCTGCTCGCCTTAGCCTCCCAAAGTGCTGGGATTACAGGCATGAGCCACTGTGCCCGGCCTCTTCATGTTTTTTTGTGGCTTCATAGCTCATTTCTTTTTATTGCAGGATAATTTTTCTTTCCTCTTTTCTTTTCTTTTTCCTTCCTTCCTTCCTTCCTTCCTTCTTTCCTTCCTTCCTTCCTTCTTTCCTTGTTTCTTTCTTTTTTTTTTTTAAGACGGAGTGTTGCTATGTTGACCAGGCTGGCCTTGAATTCCTGGGCTCAAGCGATCCTCCTGCTTCAGCCTCCAGAGTAGCTTGGCCTACAGGTGCAAGCCACCATACCCAGTTGGTATTGCTGAATAATTTTCTATTGTATAGATATACCACAATTTGTTGATCCCTTCACCATTTGAAGGACATCTTGGTTGCTTCTAGTTTTTGATAATGATGAATAAAGCTGGTATAAACATACATGTGTAGGTTTTTCTGTCATTAAACGTTTTCAGCTCTTTTGAGTAAATACCCAGGAATGTGATTGCTGGATCATATCGTAAGACTATTTAATTTGGTAAGAAATTGTCAAACTGTTTCCCAAAGTGGCTATACCATTTTGCATTCCTACGAGTAATGAATAATGAGATTTCCCATTGTTTCACATCCTCACTAGCATTTGGTATTGTCATTTTTTTTGTATTTTATTCATTATCTAATAGATATGTAGTAGTATCTCATTTTAATTTGCAGTTCTCTTTTTTTTTTTGAGACAGAGTCTCGCTTTGTCACCCAGGCTGGAGTGCAGTGGCGTGATCTCTGCTCGCTGCAAGCTCCGCCTCCCGGGTTCATGCCGTTCTCCTGCCTCCGCCTCCCAAGTAGCTGAGACTACAGGTGCCCACCACCGCACCCGGCTAATTTTTTGTATTTTTAGTAGAGACGGGGTTTCACCGTGCTAGCCAGGATGGTCTCCATCTCCTGACCTCGTGATCCGCCCGCCTTGGACTCCCAAAGTGCTGGGATTACAGGCGTGAGCCACTGTGCCTGGCCTAATTTGCAGTTCTCTATGATGTTGGGCATCTTTTCGTATGTTTGACATTTCTGGCTGGGCGCGGTGGCTCACGCCTGTAATCCCAGCACTTTCGGAGGCCAAGGCGGGCAGATCACGAGGTCAGGAGATAGAGACCATCCTGGCTAACACAGTGAAACCCCGTCTCTACTAAAAATACAAAAAATTAGCTGGGCATGGTGGCGGGCGCCTGTAGTCCCAGCTACTCAGGAGGCTGAGGCAGGAGAATGGCGTGAACCCGGGAGGCGGAGCTTGCAGTGAGCCGAGTTCGTGCCACTGCACTCCAGCCTGGGCAACAGGGTGAGACTCTGTCTCAAAAAAAAAAAAAAAAAAAACATTTCTGTATCTTTTTGGATGAGGTATCTGTTCAGGTCTTTTGCCCATTTTAAAATAAGGTTGTTTGCTTCTTGTTGAGTTTTAAGTGGTCATTGTGTATTTTGGATACAAATCCTTTATCAGGTATATTTTTTGCAAATATTTTTTCCAGTCTGTGGCTTGTCTTTTTATTATCTTAATAATGCCTTTCATAGTGCAAAAGTTTTTAATTTTAATAAGGTCCAAGTTAACATCTTCTCTTTCATTGATAATGCTTTTAATGTTTTATCTAAAAACTCATTTCCAGCCAGGTGTGGTGGCTCACACCTGTAATCTCAGCACTTTGGGGGACCAAGGCAGGCAGATCACCTGAGGTCAGGGGTTCGAGACCAGCATGGCCAATGTGGTGAAACCTCTTCTCTACTAAAAATACAAAGATTAGCTGGGTGTGGTGGTGTGCGCCTGTAATCCTAGCTACTCAGGAGGCTGAGGCAGGAGAATCACTTGAACCTGGGAGGCAGAATTTGCAGTGAGCTGAGATCGCACCATTGTACTCCAGTCTGGGCAACAAGAGCAAACCTATGTCTCAAAATAAATAAATAAATAAATAAGTAAATAAAATAAAAACTCATTTCCAAACCCAAGGTCACTTACGTTTTCTCCTATTTATCTTCAAGAATTTTTTGTATAGTTTTGTATTTTACATTTAGTTATAAGGGTTAAGTTAGTTTTTTTTTTTTTGAAAGGTGTAAGTAATATGTGTATATGCATGCACATGGGTGACCAATTTTTTTTTTAATTTATTTTTTAATTAAAAAAAATAAACAGAGATGAGATCTCACTATATTGCCCAGACTGGTCTTGAATTCCTGATCTGCCCACCTTTGCCTCCAAAAGTGCTGGGATTGTAAGTGTGAGCCACTGCATCCAGTCATGACCAATTGGTTTATACAAATTTTTTCTGCTGGGTGCAGTGGCTCACACCTGTAATTCCAGCACTTTGGGAGGCTGAGGTGGGCAGATCACGAGGTCAGGAGATCAAGACCATCTGGCCAAGAAGGTGAAACACCGTTTCTATTAAAAATACAAAAATTAGCTGGTTGTGGTGGCACGTGCCTGTGGTCCTAGCTACTCGGGAGGCTGAGACAGGAGAATCGCTTAACCAGGGAGTAGGAGGTTGCAGTGAGCCGAGATCGTACCACCGCACTCCAGCCTAGTGACAGAGTGAGACTCCATCTCAAAAAAAATAAGTTTTTCTTTTCTATTCTACAAGCGTTAATAAGGATGTTCTTAAAGAAACTAAAACAGGCCGGGCACGGTGGCTCAAGCCTGTAATCCCAGCACTTTGGGAGGCCGAGGCGGGCAGATCACGAGGTCAGGAGATCGAGACCATCCTGGCTAACACGGTGAAACCCCGTCTCTACTAAAAATACAAAAACAATTAGCCGGGCGTGTTGGCGGGCGCCTGTAGTCCCAGCTACTCGGGAGGCTGAGGCAGGGGAATGGCATGAACCCGGGAGGCGGAGCTTGCAGTGAGCCGAGATCGCGCCACTGCACTCTAGCCTGGGGGACAGAGCAAGACTCCATCTCAAAAAAAAAAAAAAAGAAACTAAAACAAATGAAATAATTTATGGGAGTTATTTTTAAATGAGAGTTTCCTAACCTTCTCGAATGTAATTAGAAGCATTGTTCAGAGTGTGGTTTTCCCTTTCAAGAAGATTGATTTTAGGTCATTAGGTCTTAATTGACAAGTGCTTAATTATTTCATACATGTATTAGAGTATTAGGAAGTATGAGCTAAATGTGGCACTGTCATGTGATAGTTTCAGGTTGTAAAGGGGCTTGATAGGATTTTTTTTTTTTTTTTTTTTTTTTTTTGAGACGGAGTCTTTCTCTGTCCCCCAGGCTGGAGTGCAGTGGCGCGATCTCGGCTCACCACAACCTCCACCTCCTGGGTTCACACCATTCTCCTGCCTCAGCCTCCCGAGTAGCTGGGACCACAGGCGCCCGCCAACACGCCCGGCTAATTTTTTGTATTTTTTAGTAGAGACGGGGTTTCACTGTGTTAGCCAGGATGGTCTCGATCTCCTGACCTCGTGATCCACCCGCCTCGGCCTCCCAAAGTGCTGGGATTACAGGCTTGAGCCACCGCGCCCGGCCTTGATAGGATATTTAAATGCAGAATTTTTCAACTGTCACTAAGGACAAGAGCCTTTGCCACTTGGGTTTTATTGTTGCGAAGGGTTTCAACTATACACATTTTGATCACCCTCTCTAGTGTTTGCTGCTGCTTATTACACTTGTTGAAGACTATCCAGAACCTTGAGCGGCAAAAACTGAGTAGGAAGCGCTTCCATGGGTACTGCTGTACTTTCCTGAATATTTTCAATTCTGCCTCAGGCTGAGAATCTTGATTCTAAAAGTAATAGAATGCTGTCCTGAGACATTTTATTCTCATGTAGCCTAAGTACTAATTGTTAGCTAGAATCCTCTTTCACTTGGCTTTATTTTTTATTTTTTTGAGACACAGTCTCACTCTCTCACCAGGCTGGAGTGCAGTGGCATCATCTCAGCTCACTGCACCTCCGCCTCCTGGGTTCAAGCAATTCTGCTTCCTCCCAAGTAGCTGGGACTACAGGCACATGCTGCCACGCCCAGCTATTTTTTTTTTTTTTTTTTTCCGTATTTTAGTAGAGACGGGGTTTCACCATATTGCCCAGGCTGGTCTCAAACTCCTGAGCTCATGCAATCTGCCCGCCTCGGCCTCCCAAAGTGCTAGGATTACAGGCGTGAGCCACCGTGCCTGGCCTCACTTGGCTTTATAACTGTCCTGTCCCGTACTTCTAGAACAGCTTCTATTTTCTAAAACATTTTAACCATAATTGGTATAATGACATCTAAATATTCTGGTCATCTAGGGTATGATGCAAAAATTGTTTAATAACTCTGTGTTTGGTGAGTTTTGTTTGCTTTTTCACCTAGTTAAATAAGTCAACTAAAGGAACTGTCTGTGTGAAAGCACTTAGATTCTCCAGAGATACATTATCTCCAAATCAATCAATATGAAAGCTCACTTTGTCTTTAAGGGATCCATCTGGTTAATGCTATGTTTCTTGAGTTTCATAGATTATGAAATCATAAAGCTAAAAGAAAATATGGAGATGGTCTAGTTAGACCCTTTCATTTTACAGCTGAGACTACTTAAGTGCAGAGAGGCTAAGTGACTTGCTCAAGATTGTACAGCTAATTAATGAGTCACACTGGAATTCAGGCCTGACTCCCAGTGTAGTCTTATTTCTGATATAACTGTGCTAATTTTTTCATTGCAGTTAGTGAAGAAATTATGGATTTATAAGAAGTAAATTTTCCAGGAGGTTTAAGTGGACTTAAATTAAGTATTTCTTATAATTGAAATGTGTATATTTCTTTCAGGTACCAGGTGTCACTGGATTTTTATGAGCAAATTTGTTATGTTTCACATTCCAGATAGAAATCAGCCAATTTAAAAATAATGGTGAAGTTATTATAGCCTATATTTAATGAACACACATTTGGCTGCATTAAAATGAATCTTAATGTATTTTTTGCACAGCAGAGATAATCTGTTAATATTTAATGCCATAAAGCAACAATGGAATTCTGCTTTCATGTGGTGTATTTATAAAACTAGAGTAGAGTGTTATGTAAAAACTAAAAGTACAGATTAATTTAATATGCATCTGGTGAATTCAGGGCTTGAAGGATGCACATCTGTTGAGAAAACAAATCAGAACTATTCAGAGTTTCAGCATCTTTAAATATGTGTGCTTTGATTCTGTTTTAACAGTTATGAAACAGTCTTTAATGGATTTAGAAAAGGCCATTTGCTCTAAGGAAGCAACTGTGAAGCCACTTACAATGCTATTATTCATTTTATTATTTTTTAAAGCATTTTTTTTTTTTTTTTTTGAGACGGAATCTCGCTCTGTCGCCCAGGCTGGAGTGCAGTGGCGCAATCTCGGCTCACCGCAAGCTCCGCCTCCCGGGTTCACGCCATTCTCCTGCCTCAGCCTCTCTTAGTAGCCGGGACTACAGGCGCCTGCCACCACGCCTGGCTAATTTTTTTGTATTTTTAGTAGAGACAGGGTTTCACCGTGGTCTCGATCTCCTGACCTCGTTATCCGCCCGCCTCGGCCTCCCAAAGTGCTGGGATTACAAGCGTGAGCCACCGCGCCCGGCTTAAAGCATTTTTATACATTACTATTTTTCTTTCCAATTTATTTATTGGGGAAGGAAGGGGCTAAATGATTCACCATAACAAAATGAGTTTGTTGCAGAACCATATTTAAAAAGAAAGGAATATAATTTGCTGAATTCAATAGATTAGAAATATTTTAAGGCTTTGTCAAAATAATATGCCAAAAAATATTTTAAGGCTCTGAATTCTAATTTGAACTCACAATCAGTGAAGAAATAATCAGTTTCTACTGTGTACTCATCACCATACTAGAGCTGTGGTAATATAGAAATTGAAGATATAGACTATATCTTCAATTTCAAGTTGAAAGAAATAAGACTTAAAATGAAAGGTAGAGAAGAACACAGATATGTAATGAAGCAAAAACTTGATCTAATCTGTCAACATTACGGTAATTTAGAGGGGAGAAAATCCAGTGAGTATTCACAATTCTGACAGGAAGGAGATTACAGTTAAAGTAGTGGATCTCAACTCTGACTGCTCCTTAGAATCACTTGGGAAAACTTAATCAAAAATCAGATGAATCAGAATCTCGGCTGAGGTGCATCTGCAGTTTTTAAAAGCTTTCCCAGATGTTTGTAATGTGCAGGCAGTGTTAAGAATCACAGGCTTAAAGGCTGGGTTTGATTTGGAAAAGCAAGAAAGTGTGCTAGGCCAGCACAGGGTGGGAGAATTGGCCACAGTCTGTGAAAAGATTAATCCAAAGCAGTGTGTGCTAGGTGGGGAGGAAGGAGAAATAAGCCTACGGAGGCAGAATGGGGTCTATTTTAGAAGAGTCCTCCGTGTGTGTGTGTGTGTGTGTGTGTGTGTGTGTGTGTGTGATGGAGTTTTGCTCTTGTTGCCCAGGCTGGAGTGCAATGGCACGATCTCAGCTCACTGCAACCTCCGCCTCCTGGGTTCAAGCGATTCTCCTGCCTTGGCCTCCCGAATAGCTGGGATTTCAGGCATGCACCACCACGCCCGGTTAATTTTGTATTTTTAGTAGAGATGGGATTTCTCCACGTTAGTCAGGCTGGTCAAGATAGAATAGTACTTTTCAAAATGTGGTTTCTTGACCAGCAGCAGCAGCAGCAGCAGCATCTCCTGGAAATTTATTATAAATGCAGATTTTAAGGCCCTGCTCCCATACCTACTGAATTGGAAACTCTGGACTGGGGTCCAGCAATCTGTATTTTAACAAGCATGCCAGATGATTTTGATGTACACTCAAAGTTTGGGAACTGCTGTTAAGAGAGGATAATGAAAGTTAGGCAGAGGAAATTAGATTTGATGTGCTCATAAGCAGGGATCCATGGAAGATTTTTAGTTTTTATTTTTTAGTAATTTACTTATTTTCCATGTATCCAAGGCACGAACCAGCCATGGGCACAGACCAAGAGCCAAGCTGGGATAAACAAGGGTTGCTTTATCCTTGGATGACATGAGATGGACATCACCACATTAAAGGTTCTTAAGCTAGAGAGTAACAGGAAGTATCTGTATGTATTCAAGGTAAATCTGATGGTGATCTGCATAATACTTTGGATTACTAAAAAATATGAAGTGAGCTGGTTGAGGAAATGCAGACATAATCTAGTGGAGATAATCTAGCAGCAGTAAAGGCTTGTTCTAGGGAAGTATTAGTGAGAAAACATAATACTAATAATAGTGATGGCAATTGAGAGTTTACGTAACAAGTGGCATGTTAAATGCATTTTATTCTCACAGCAAGCCACTGAAGTGTGGCTATTCCAGTGTTACAGATCAGCAAATGAGGCAGAGAAAGGAAGGTTACTTCGAAAGTTCACACTGCTGGTATGTGGTGGAGCCAGGATGTCAAGCTCAAGAATCTCTGCCTCTAAAGCCTCTTGAAGAAATAGCTAATAATATCTGGAGAGCCACGAGAAAAAGAAAAATACTTGAGTCTGAAAAGTTTTAATCCTACTTGACAGAGAGCAAGGGGATGTCACTGTCGGAAGGGAAATAGTGCATACAGTGGGTAACAAGGGAAGTCATTTAGCCAGTTGGGAACAAACCATCTTGTAAAAGTGACCGTGAGGAATAACCGATGGAAATTTTTATATAGTGCTTTTTCAGTATAAAGTTCAAAGTAACTTTCAATAGTTGAGTTTGTAGGTTTTGTTTGTTCTTGCTCATGCTGACTAAATTAGAAGAGTCACCTCATCCCGCTTTTAAAAAGGGTCTTTTAGATTTTAGAGTAAATAGTCTGTAAGTCATGCCCAAGGAGCTTACTGTAATACCACTTTTCCCTCTCTAAGCATCTTAGTCTTAAGACAGTTTAAGCCGAGTGTGGTGGCTTATGGAGGATCACTTGAGGCCAGGAGTTCAAGATCAGCTTGGGCAACATAGCAAGACTCTGTCTCTATAAAAAATAAAAAATAAATTAGCTAGGTGTCATGGCACGAGCTAGTAGTCTTAGCTACTCAAGAGACTGAGGCAAGAGGATTGCTTGAGCCCAGGAGTTTGAGGCTGCAGTGAGATCTGATCATGCCACTACACTCCAGCCTGAGTGACAGGGCAAGATGTCTCTGAAACCAACCAACCAACCAACAAAATAAATAAATGACAGTTTAATAAATATTTCAGGCCGGCCACTGTGGCTCACGCCTGTAATCCCAGCACTTTGGGAGGCCGAGGCGGGCAGATCATGAGGTCAGGAGATTGAGACCATCCTGGCCAACGTGGTGAAACCCCGGCTCTACTAAAAATATAAAAATTAGCTGGACGTGGTTGCGTATGCCTGTAATCCTAGCTACTCGGGAGGCTGAGGCAGGAGAATCACTTGAACCGAGGAGTCAGAGGTTGCAGTGAGCTGGGATCACGCCACTGCACTCCAGCCTGGCAACAGAGAAAGACTCCGTCTCAAAAAAACAAAACAAAAAAAATTTCAGTGTTACTTTGTTTTAATTGGGAGGTAATAAGTAGTAAAATACTTCATGTTTGGGTAATTGCTTTCATAAGATGCTATCAGAGCATCCTCTTATTTATTGAGGTAAAATTTATATAACAGAAAATTAACCATTGTAAAGTGCACGATTTAGTGGCATTTGGTATATTTTCAATGTTGTACAACCATAAACTCTCTCCAAAATATTTTCGTCATCCCAAAAGGGAACTTCATACTTTTTTTTTTTTTGAGATGGAGTCTCCCTCTGTCATCCAGGCTGGAATGCAGTGGCACCATCTCGGCTCACTGTAACCTCTGCCTCCCAGGTTCAAGCAATTCTCGTGCCTCAGCCTCCGAAGTTGCCGGGATTACAGGTGCCCGCCACCTAACCTGGCTAAGTTTTGTATTTTTAGTAGAGACGGGGTTTCACCGTGTTGGCCAGGCTGGTCTTGAACTCCTGACATCAGGTGATATGCCCACCTTGGCCTCCCAAAGTGTTGGGATTACAAGTGTGAGCCACCACGCTCAGCCACAACTTCATACCTATTAAGCAGTTACTCTCTGCTCCTCCCTCCCTGAAACTCCTGCAAAACACTAATCTGATTTCTTTCTGTATGGGTTTACTCATTCTTTGTATTTCACAGAAGTGGAGTCATATAATATGTGACTTTTTGTGTCTATTTCTTTAATTTAGCCTTATGTTTTCTGGGTTCATCCATGTTGTAGCATGTATAAGTACTTCATTTTAAAAAATATCCTCTGGGATAAGTAATCCCAAAGTACTTTTTTTTTTTTTTTTTTAAGAGATGGAGTCTTGTACTGTTGCCCGGGCTGGAGTGCAATGGCTCCATCTCGGCTCACTGCAGCCTCTGCCTCCCGGGTTCAAGCGATTCTCCTGCCTCAGCCTCCCGAGTAGCTGGGATTACAGGCGCTTGCCACCACGCCCGGCTAGTTTTTTGTATTTTTAGTAGAGACAGGGTTTCGCTCTGCTGGCCAGGCTGGTCTCGAACTTCTGACCTTGTGGTCTGCCCGCCTCGGCCTCCCAAAGTGCTGGGATTACAGGTGTGAGCCACCACACCCAGCCAGTACTTCATTTTTTTTTAATGGCTGAATAATATTTCATTGTATGGCTATGCTATATTTGTTTACCTATTCTTAGGCATTTTGGTTTTTCTACCTTTTGGCATTGTGAATAGTGCTGCTGTGAACACTGATGTACAAGTTTTTGTTTGAATACCTTTTTTCCGTTCTTTTGGGTATGTACCTGGGTCATGCAGTAATTCTTTTACCTTTTATTTTTAAAGGAACTGCCAAATTGTTTTCAACCCTGGCTGTACCATATTACACTCCCACCAGCAGTGTAGAGGGTTCTAATTTCATCCTTTTTTTTTTTTTTCTGAGGCAGAGTCATGCTCTGTTGCCCTGGAGTGCAGTGGCGTGATCTCGGCTCACTGCAACCTTCACCTTCTAGCTTCAAGTGATTCTCGTGCCTCAGCTTCCTGAGTAGCTGAGATTATAGGCGCATGCCACCATGCATGACCTTTTTTTTTTGAGATGGAGTCTTGCTGTGTAGCCCAGGCTGGAGTGCATGGCGCGATCTTGGCTCCCTTCAACCTCCGCCTCCTGGGTTTAAGCAGTTCCCCTGCCTCAGCCTCCCGAGTAGCCAGGACTACAGGTATGTGCCACCATGCCTGGCTAATTTTTGTATTTTTAGTAGAGATGGGATTTCAGTATGTTGGCCAGGCTGGTCTCAAACTCCTGACCTTGTGATCTGCCTGCCTTGGCCTCCCGAAGTGCTGGGATTACAGATGTGAGTGAACATGCCCGGCTGTCTGGCTAATTCTTTGTATTTTTAGTAGAGGTGGGGTTTCATCATGTTGGTCAGGCTAGTCTCGAACTCCTGATCTCAAATTATCCACCTGCCTCGGCCTCCCAAAGTGCTGGGATTATAGGTGTGAGCCACTGCGCCCAGCCTAATTTCTCTACGTCCTCAACAACATTTGTTACTTTGTTATTTATTTATTTATTTATTTATTTATTTATTTTGAGATGGAGTTTTGCTCTTATTGCCCAGGCTGGAGTGCAATTGCGTGACCTTGGCTCACTGTAACCTTTGCCTCCTGGGTTCAAGCAATTCTCCTGCCTCAGTCTCCCGAGTAGCTGGGATTACAGGCGCGTGCCACCAGACCTGACTAATTTTTTGTATTTTTTTTTTTTTTGAGACGGAGTCTCGCTCTGTCGCCCAGGCTGGAGTGCAGTGGCGCAATCTCGGCTCACTGCAAGCTCCACCTCCCGGGTTCATGCCATTCTCCTGCCTCAGCCTCTCCAAGTAGCTGGGACTACAGGCACCCGCCACCACGCCCGGCTAATTTTTTGTATTTTTAGTAGAGACGGGGTTTCACCGTGGTCTAGATCTCCTGACCTCGTGATCCGCCCGCCTCGGCCTCCCAAAGTGCTGGGATTACAAGCGTGAGCCACTGCGCCCGGCCCAATTTTTTGTATTTTTAATAGAGATGGGGTTTCACCATGTTGGCCAGGCTGGTCTTGAACTCTGGATCTCAGGTGATCCACCCGTTTTGGCCTCCCACAGTGCTGGGATTACAGGCATGAGCCACTGCGCCGGGCCTTATTTATTTATTTGAGACAAGGTCTTGCTCTGTAGCCCAAGCTGGAGTTCAGTGGCGTGATCTCGGCTCACTGCAGCCTCTTCCTCCCAGGCTCAAGCAATTCTCCCACCTTAGCCTCCTAAGTAGCTGGGACTACAGACATGCTCCACCACACCTGGCTGATTTTTGTGTTTTTGGCAGAGATGGGGTTTCATCATGTTGCCTAGGCTGGTCTCGAACTCTTTGGCTCAAGTGATCTGTCCTCCTCAACCTCCTGAAGTGCTGGGATTACAGGTGTGAGCCACTACACCCAGCCTTATTTTTATTTTTAGTTATAGCCCACCTAATGTGTGTGAAGTGGTATCTCATTGTAATTTTGATTTATATTTCTTTAATCACTAAAGATGTTAGTAACAGTTTATATTTCCCTAATTACTAAAGGTGTTAGTGGCTTAAGCCTGTAATCCCAGCACTTTGGGAGGCCAAGGTGGGCGGATCACGATGTCAGGAGTTCGAGACCAGCCTGGCTAACATGGTGAAACCTTGTCTCTACTAAAAATAGAAAAAATTAGCCAGGCGTGGTGGCGCATGCCTGTAGTCTCAGCTACTCAGGAGGCTGAGGCAGGAGAATTGCTTGAACCTGGGAGATGGAGATTGCAGTGAGCCAAGATTGTGCCACTGCACTCTGGCCTGGGTGAAAAACAAGATGTCCACTTCGGCCTCCCAAATTGCCATGGTTACAGGCATGAGTCACCGCACCCGGCTGTATTATTTTTCTGTAGTTTACTTACATTATTTACATTATTTATACAAACTGTGATATTATACAAAGCTAGTTATTTAAAGTTATTTCCCTGTTAACTGTTTTTATAGACTGTGAATATTAGGTGTTTACTTAGGTAAGAACTTTAAGATTAAATAATTTTTTATTTGGCTGACAACTCAGGATTTAGCTGTTTTCATTAAATCAACAATATTACATGCCTTAGTTATCAAAAATTACACAAACAGCCAGGTGCAGTTACTCACGTCTGCAATCTCAGCACTTTGGGAAATGAAAGCAGGAGGATTGCTTGAGCCCAGGAGTTCGGGACCAGTCTGGGTAACATAGTGAGACCCCATCTCTACAAAAAAATTAAAAAATTAGGCTGGGTACAGTGGCTCACGCCTGTAATCCCAGCCCTTTGGGAGTCTGAGGCAGGTGGGTCACATGAGACCAGCCTGGGTAACATGGCGAAACCTCGTCTCTACTGAATATACAAAAATTAGCCAGGCATGGTGATACACGTCTGTAATCCCAGCTACTCAGGAGATTGAGGCATGAGAATTGCTTCAACCCAGGAGGTAGAGATTACAGTGAGCTGAGATCACACACTGCACTCCAGCCTGGGCAACAGAGCAAGACTCTTGTTTCCAAAAAAAGAAAAAAAAATTAGCCTAGCATGGTGGCACATGCCTGTAGTCCCAGCTACTCAAGGAGGCTGAGGTGAGAAGATTGCTTGAGCCCAGGAGGTCAAGGTTGCAGTGAGCCGTGATCATGCCACTGCACTCCAGCCTGAGTGACAGAGTGAGATCTTATCTCAAAAGCAAAATAATAATACTGGGCTGGGCGTGGTGGCTCACATCTGTAATCCCAGCAGTTTGGGAGGCCTAGGTGGGCGGATCATGAGGTCAAGAGTTCGAGACCAGCCTGGCCAACATGCTGAAACCCCGTCTCTACTAAAAATACAAAAATTAGCCAGGCGTGGGGGCATGTGTCTGTAATCCCAGCTACTCGGAAGGCTGAGGCAGGAGAATTGCTCGAACCTGGGAGGTGGAGGTTACAGTAAGCCAAGAGCGTACCACTGTACTCCAGCTGGGCGACAGAGCAAGACTCCGTCTTGGGGAAAAAAAAAAATGATGCTACACAAAGATTATTCAGTTTTGGGCTGGGTTTATAGTTTTATAATCTTCATGCCAAACCTCAACATCATAAAATACCTAGCAGAGATAAATATGAAACTGTTTGATCAATAAATTTAGACAAAAATGTATGCTGACAATTCTGAAGACATTTGAAATTTTATTTAACCAATAATTTTAAGATGGTGTCTCGCTCTGTCACCAGGTTGGAGTGCAGTGGTGCGGTCTCGGCTCACTGCAACCTCTGCCTCCTGGGTTCAAGCGATTCTCCTGCCTCAGCCGCCCAAGTAGCTGGGATTACAGACATGGCCACCACGCCCGGCCAATTTTTGTATTTTTAGTAAAGATGGAGTTTCACCATGTTGGCCAGGCTGGTCTTGAACTCCTGACCTTGTGATCCACCCGTCTCGGTCTCACAAAGTGCTGGGATTACAGGCGTGAGCCACTGCGCCCGGCCTTAACCAATAATTTTAAAGCCAGTGTATTTATTAAAAACTTATGTCTTGTGAACTTGAAAATCATTTGAGCTTATATACTTAATTTACAAGTTCTCCTTTACTGGTAAGACAGTTTGGTACCTTGTGGCCACAACACATAACAACATACATGTATATATGCATACATACATACATCTACACAAAGATACTATAGCTGTTGCTTCAGAACTCTAACCTTGAGATATAAATATAAACTTATCAGCTTACAAAAAAAATGTTGGATCCAAACAGTGGTTTTTATCTCAACATCAGCAGAAAAATAACAGCAGATTTAAAGCAGGCGTTAAAGAAAATAGAGAAATGGGCCGGGTGGCTCATGCCTGTAATCACAACACTTTGGGAGGCTAAGGTGGGTGGATGCCTTGAGCCTAGGAGTTTGAGACCAGCCTTGGCAACATGGTGAAACCCCATCACTATAAAAAAACACAAAAATTAGCCGGGTGTGGTGGTGCATGCCTATAGTCCCATCTACTCAGGAAGCTGAGTGAGAGGGTCCCCAGAGCCTTGGGAAGTGGAAGTTGTGGTGAGCCAAGATGGCACCACTGCACTCCAGCCTGGATGACAGATTGAGACCCTGTTTCAAAAAACAGAAAAAAGAGAACCTAGGAGCTCTGTAGTTGCAGGTTGACCTTTGGGCTCTGAGTTTTTCTTTTCTTTTTTTCTTTTTTTTTTGAGTTGGAGTCTCACTGTGACTTAATTTTTGTATACAGTGAAGATAAAGGTCCAAGGCCGGGTGTGGTGGCTCATGCCTGTAATTCTACCACTTTGAGAGGTCAAGGTGGGCAGATCACTTGAGGTCAGGAGGTTGAGACCAGCCTAGCAATATGGTGAAACTCCGTCTGTACTAAAAATACAAAACGTAGTTGGGCTTGGTGGCGTTCACCTGTAATCCTAGCTACTCGGGAGGCTGAGGCATGAAAATCACTTGAACCCAGAGGTGGAGGTTGCAGTGAGCTGAGATCACACCACTGCACTCCAGCCTGGGCAACAGAGTAAGACTCTGTCTCAGAAAAAAAAAAAAAAAAAGATAAAAGTCAATTTTTTTTCTCATGTGGGTTTCCATTTGTTGAAGAGACCATTCTTTCTCTACTGAATGCTCTTGACACCCTGGTTGAAAACCATTTGATCATAGATGTATGGGTTTCCTTCTGGACACTCAGTTCTGTTTCATTGATCTGTATGTCTGTCCTTATGCCAGCACCACACAATTGCAATTATTATAGCTTTGTAGTAATTTTGAAATCAGGAAGTGAATCTTCTAACTTTATTTTTCTTTTTGAAGATTGTTTTGGCTAATAAAATTTTATACTGATTGCCCTGTGGTTTGCAGTATTCATTGACAAGGAATTTATTTACATTTTCAAATGACACTGTACTTTATGGTTTGTGTGGGTACCCTTTAACAGGATACCCAGTTTCTTCCTCCCGTCCCTTATGACATTTTTGTGATTCATTTCACTTACCCACAACCTATAATCATGCAATACATTGCTGCTATTATTTCGAAGAAATTGTTACCTAAACAATTTAAACTAAGAAAAGTAAGATATGATTGTACCTTCATTTCTTCCTTCTCTAACGTTCCTTGTTTATGTAGATTCAAATTTTTTATCTATACTTTCTTCTTCTGTGAGGAACTTCCTTTGACATTTCTTGTCAGGCAGGTCTACTGGCAACAGATTCTCACAGTTCTTGTTTATCTGAGAAGGTCTTTATTTCTTCTTCACTTTTGAAGGATAATGCCATTGGATACCAAATTCTAGTTTGGTGGGTTTTTTCTTTCTTTCAACACTTTATTTTATTTTTTTGAGACAGAGTCTCACTCTGTCCCCCAGGCATGAGTGCAGTGGCGCGATCTCAGCACACTGCAACCTCCACCTCCCTAGTTCAAGCGATTTTCCTGCTTCAGCCTCTTGAGTAGCTGGGATTACAGGCTCCCGCCACCATGCCTGGCTAATTTTTGTATTTTTAATAGAGATGGGGTTTCTCCATGTTGACCCGGCTGGTCTCGAACTCCTGGACTCAAGCGATCCACCCCACTAGGCCTCCAAAGTGCTGGGATTACAAGCATGAGCCACCACAACTGGCCATCTTTCATCCATTTAAATAGTTAATTCCACTCTCTTCTTACTTGTAGGTTTTGTGAAAAGAAGTAAGGTCTCTAGCAGCAGGCTTTTGCTCCTGGGCTTCTTTTTTTTTTTTTTTTTTTTCTGGAAAGCTGTGATTCTTTGTGTATGCTTCTCTGTCCAGTTTATACGGCAGTGGCTTGCCCTGTGACCTAAGTTCTCTGATGGATCTAAGAGGGTTCTTGTTTTTCAGCTTTTTCATTTTTGTTTGTTTTCCTTGTGAGGATGGTATTGACAGCTTCCAAGCCCTTTACATCTTGGAGCAGAAGTCTCCATATGAATTTTAGGAACAGCTTTTCCATTTCTGTAACAAAGACCATTGAGATTTTGAAAGGGATTGCGTTGAATCTGTGGACCAGTTTGTGTAATATTGCTGTCTTAACGATACTGATTCTCCCAATCCATGAACATAGGGCGTCTTTTTATTTAGATCTCATTTAATTTCTTTCACCAATGTTTGCTAGTTTTCAGTGTACAACTCTTATCCCTTCTTGGATAAATTTATTCCTAAGTATGTGGGCTGGATGTGGTGCCTCATACCTGTAATGTTATTCTTTTTGATACTATCGTAAATGGAATTGTTTTGGTTTCATTTTCAGATTGTACATTACTAGTATATATGAAGATATACACAGACATAAAACTGATTCTGTACTGAATTTATATATTAGCTCTAATAGCTTGTGTGTTTGTTTTTAGGTTTTCTATATATAGGATGAAGTCATCTGCAAGTAGAGAATTTTATAGTTTCCTTTCCAATTTGGATGGGTACATCTTTTTCTCCCCTAATTGCTCTGGCTAGAACTTGCATTACAGTGTTGAATAGAAATGGCAAAAGAAGGCATCCTTGTTTTGTTCCTGATCTTGTGAGGAAACCTTTCAGTCTTTCAGGATTAAATATAGTTTTAAGTGTGTGTTTTTTATAAAATCTTTTTGTCATGTTGAAGAAGTTCCTTTCTATATATAGTTTGAGTGATTTTTATCAGGAAAGGGTATTGGATTTTGTCAGATGCTTTTTTCTTTTTGCATCAATTGAGATGGCCATATGATTATGATTTTTCTCCTTCATTCAATTAATGCAGTGGGCCAGGTGCAGTGGCTCACACCTGTAATCCTAGCACTTTAGGAGGCCAAGGCAGGAGGATCACTTGAGCTCAGGAGTTTGAGACTAGCTAGGGCAGCAAGGTAAGACTCCATCTCATTAAAAAATAAAAACAAAAAAACACAGTATTACTTGATTTTCGTAAAGTGAGCCATCCTGGCATCCCTGGGATAATTCTGTTTGTTGTAATATATAATCCTCTTAATATACGGTTGGATTGGATTTGCTAGTAGTTTGTTTAGGATCTTTTGCATCTGTGTGTATAAGGCATATTCTGTCTATAATTTTCTTGTGATGTTTTTGCCTGGTAGTAAGGTATCCTGCCTTCATAGAATGAGTTAGTATTCTTGCCTCTTTTTTTTTTTTTTTTTTAATACTTTAAGTTCTAGGGTACATGTGCACAATATGCAGGTTTGTTACATAGGTATACATGTGCCATGTTGGTTTGCTACACCCATCAACTCGTCATTTACATTAGGTATTTCTCCTAATGCTATCCCTCCCCCAGTACCGACCCCCAACAGGCCCCGGTGTGTGATGTTCCCCGCCCTGTGTCCAAGTGATCTCATTGTTCAATTCCTACCTATGAGTGAGAACATGTCTTGCCTCTTGTTTTTTGAAAGAGTTTGAGGATTGGTGTTAATTATTCTTTAAATGTTTGGTAAGGCTGTGTGTGGTGGCTTACTCCGGTAATCCCAACACAGAGGTAGAGAGAGGCAGGAGGATCACTTGGGGCCAGGAGTTCTGAGACTAGCCTATGCAACATAGTGAGACCTTATCTCTACTAAAAAATTATATATATAAAAAAATTACCTGGGCCTGGCAGCAGCATCTGTAGTTCCAACTACTCGGGAGGCTGAGGTGGGAGGATTGCTTGAGCCAGAAGGTTCAAGGTTGCAGTGATCTGTAATGGTGCCAGTGTACCCTAGCCTGGGTTACAGAGTGAAACCTTGTTTTAAAATAAAAAGAAAAATGTTTGGTAGAATTTACCTGTAAAGCCTTGTGCTTTTGGGCTTTTTTTTTTTTTTTTTTAATTAAAAAAAATATGGAACGCGTCACAAGTTTACGTGTCATCCTTGCACAGAGGCCATGCTGATCTCTATATTGTTACATTTTTAATATATGTGCTGCCAAAGTGAGTGTGGGCTTTTCTTTTTGAGGAGGTTTTTGACTGTTGATTCAATCTAAGATTTGTTTAGATTTTCTCTCTTCTTGAATCAGTTTTGGTACTTTGTGTATTTCTAGGACCCTGTCTGTATCACCTAGATTATCTAGTCTGTTGGTGTACAAATTATTCTAAATCTTTTCATTTTTAAGGTGTGCAGAATTGTCTCTACTTTCTGAAGTTAGTAATTTGAGTGCTTTTTTAAAATCCTGGTCAGTCTAGCTAAATGTTTGTCAATTTTATCTTTTCAAAAAAACAGCTTTTGGTTTTACTGATTTTTTTCTATTTTTCTCTTCCGTGTTTTGTTCATCTCTGATCTGATCTTTATTTCCTTCCTTCTGCTAGCTTTGAATTCAGCTTGCTCTTCTTTTTCTGCTTGCTTAAGGTATTGATCTGGGTTCTCTTTTCTTTTTCATTCATTCATTCACTCATTCATTTATATATTTATAGAGATGAGATCTTGCTGTGTTGCCCAGGCTAAAGTGCATTGGCGTGACCATAGCTCACTACAGCCTCAAACTCCTGGGCTCAAGTGCGCCTCCTGCCTCAGCCTCTAAGTGCACCTAAAAAAAAGTGTATTCTGCTTTTATGGGTTGGAGTGTTCATATTTGTTTAGCTCTAGTTGGTTTATGGTATTATGTAAGTACTCTGTTTATTGATCTTTTTTTTTTTTTTATTAATTTTTTTTTTGCATACAAAAACAATAAACATTTTCTAAAAATACATACAAACAAAAAGATGTGTATCAAACATATTAGGAAGCTTGCACATGGGAAGTCGGGGAATAGAAATGGGGGTGGGAGTTAAAATAAATGAGAGAGGGACTTTATATGGATCAGTGATAATAACTCAATCCTCTATTTGACAAAGAAGAGGGAGAAGGAAGAGGAAGAAAAAGAAAGTGGGATAAAGGATCAGAAAGGGAGGAAAATAGAAAAAATTAGAGTATGACTCCAGGGTAGACCTGTTTTGTTGTCATTGAGTTGGTTGGTTGGTTTGTCTGTTGTATTCTTCATGTTTCGCCAAGTTGGCCAGACTGGTCTCGAACTCCTAGCCCGAAGTGATCAACCCGCCTCGCCCCCCAGAGTGCCGGGACCACAGGCGTGAGCCACCACGTCCAGCCCCCACATTGCTTCTGGCCTCCGTGGTAGACCTCCCAGACGGAGCGGCCAGGCAGAGGAGCTCCTCACTTCTACCCAGACACGGGGCGGCCGGGCAGAGGGGCTCCTCACTTCCCAGACGGGGCGGCCAGGCAGAGACGCTCCTCACTTCTTCCCAGACGATAGGTGGCCGGGCAGAGGCGCTCCTCACTTCCCAGACGATGGGTGGTCGGGCAGAGGCGCTCCTCACTTCCCAGACGATGGGCGGCCGGGCAGAGGCGCTCCTCACTTTCCAGACGATGGGTGGCCGGGCAGAGGCGCTCCTCACCTCCCAGACGATGGGTGGCCGGGCAGAGGCGCTCCTCACCTCCCAGACGATGGGTGGCCGGGCAGAGGCGCTCCTCACCTCCCAGACGGGGCGGCCGGGCAGAGGCGCTCCTCACTTCTTCCCGGACGGGGTGGCCGGGCAGAGGCGCTCCTCACTTCTTCCCGACGGGGCGGCCGGGCAGAGGCGCTCCTCACTTCTTCCCGGACGGGGCGGCCGGGCAGAGGCGCTCCTCCCCTCTTCCCGGACGGGGCGGCCGGGCAGAGGCGCTCCTCACTTCTTCCCGGACGGGGCGGCCGGGCAGAGGCGCTCCTCACTTCTTCCCGGACGGGGCGGCCGGGCAGAGGCGCTCCTCACTTCTTCCCGGACGGGGCGGCCGGGCAGAGGCGCTCCTCACTTCTTCCCGGACGGGGCGGCCGGGCAGAGGCGCTCCTCACTTCCCAGACGGTGGGTGGCCGGGCAGAGGCGCTCCTCACTTCCCAGACGATGGGTGGCCGGGCAGAGGCCCTCCTCACTTCTTCCCGGATGGGGCGGCCGGGCAGAGGCGCTCCTCACTTCTTCCCGGATGGGGCGCCCGGGCAGAGGCGCTCCTCATTTCTTCCCGGACGGGGCGGCCGGGCAGAGGCGCTCCTCACTTCCCAGACGGGGCGGCCGGGCAGAGGCGCTCCTCCCTTCTTCCCGGACGGGGCGGCCGGGCAGAGGCGCTCCTCACTTCCTCCCGGACGGGGCGGCCGGGCAGAGGCGCTCCTCACTTCCTCCCGGACGGGGCGGCCGGGCAGAGGCGCTCCTCACTTCCTCCCGGACGGGGCGGCCGGGCAGAGGCACTCCTCACCTCCCAGACGGGGCGGCCGGGCAGAGGCACTCCTCACTTCCCAGACGATGGGTGGCCGGGCAGAGGCACTCCTCACTTCCCAGACGATGGGTGGCCGGGCAGAGGCGCTCCTCACTTCCCAGACGGTGGGCGGCCGGGCAGAGGCGCTCCTCACTTCCCAGACGGTGGGTGGCCGGGCAGAGGCGCTCCTCACTTCCCAGACGGTGGGTGGCCGGGCAGAGGCGCTCCTCACTTCCCAGACGGGGCGGCCGGGCAGAGGCGCTCCTCACTTCCCAGACGGTGGGTGGCCGGGCAGAGGCGCTCCTCACTTCCCAGACGGGGCGGCCGGGCAGAGGCGCTCCTCACTTCCCAGACGGTGGGTGGCCGGGCAGAGGCGCTCCTCACTTCCCAGACGATGGGTGGCCGGGCAGAGGCGCTCCTCACTTCTTCCCGGATGGGGCGGCCGGGCAGAGGCACTCCTCACTTCTTCCCGGATGGGGCGCCTGGGCAGAGGCGCTCCTCATTTCTTCCTGGACGGGGCGGCCGGGCAGAGGCGCTCCTCACTTCTTCCCGGACGGGGCGGCCAGGCAGAGGCGCTCCTCACTTCTTCCCGGACGGGGCGGCCGGGCAGAGGCGCTCCTCACTTCCCAGACGGGGCGGCCGGGCAGAGGCGCTCCTCACTTCTTCCCGGACGGGGCGGCCGGGCAGAGGCGCTCCTCACTTCTTCCCGGACGGGGCGGCCGGGCAGAGGCGCTCCTCACTTCTTCCCGGACGGGGCGGCCGGGCAGAGGCGCTCCTCACTTCTTCCCGGACGGGGCAGCCGGGCAGAGGCGCTCCTCACCTCCCAGACGGTGGGTGACCGGGCCGAGGCGCTCCTCACTTCCCAGACGGTGGGTGGCCGGGCAGAGGCGCTCCTCACTTCCCAGACGGTGGGTGGCCGGGCAGAGGCGCTCCTCACTTCCCAGACGGTGGGTGGCCGGGCAGAGGCCTCCTCACTTCCCAGACGGTGGGTGGCCGGGCAGAGGCGCTCCTCACTTCCCAGACGGGGCGGCCGGGCAGAGGCGCTCCTCACTTCCCAGACGGTGGGTGGCCGGGCAGAGGCGCTCCTCACTTCCCAGACGATGGGTGGCCGGGCAGAGGCGCTCCTCACTTCTTCCCGGATGGGGCGGCCGGGCAGAGGCACTCCTCACTTCTTCCCGGATGGGGCGCCTGGGCAGAGGCGCTCCTCATTTCTTCCTGGACGGGGCGGCCGGGCAGAGGCGCTCCTCACTTCTTCCCGGACGGGGCGGCCAGGCAGAGGCGCTCCTCACTTCTTCCCGGACGGGGCGGCCGGGCAGAGGCGCTCCTCACTTCCCAGACGGGGCGGCCGGGCAGAGGCGCTCCTCACTTCTTCCCGGACGGGGCGGCCGGGCAGAGGCGCTCCTCACTTCTTCCCGGACGGGGCGGCCGGGCAGAGGCGCTCCTCACTTCTTCCCGGACGGGGCGGCCGGGCAGAGGCGCTCCTCACTTCTTCCCGGACGGGGCAGCCGGGCAGAGGCGCTCCTCACCTCCCAGACGGTGGGTGACCGGGCCGAGGCGCTCCTCACTTCCCAGACGGTGGGTGGCCGGGCAGAGGCGCTCCTCACTTCCCAGACGGTGGGTGGCCGGGCAGAGGCGCTCCTCACTTCCCAGACGGTGGGTGGCCGGGCAGAGGCCTCCTCACTTCCCAGACGGTGGGTGGCCGGGCAGAGGCGCTCCTCACTTCCCAGACGGTGGGTGGCCGGGCAGTGGCGCTCCTCACTTCCCAGACGGGGCGGCCGGGCAGAGGCGCTCCTCACTTCCCAGACGGGGCGGCCGGGCAGAGGCGCTCCTCGCCTCCCAGACGGGGCGGCCAGGCAGAGGTGCCCCTCACCTCCCAGACGGGGCGGCCGGGCAGAGGCGTTCCCCACCTTCCAGATGGGGCGGCGGCCGGGCAGGGGTTGCAATCCCAGCACCCTGGCAGGCCAAGGCAGGCGGCCGGGGGGTAGAGGCTGCCGCGAGGCCAGACCACGCCACTGCACTCCAGCCCGGGCAACACCGAGCACTGGGTGAGCGAGACTCCGTCTGTAGTCCCAGGACCTCGGGAGGCTGAGGCGGGCAGAGCACTCGTCGTCAGGAGCCGGCGACCAGCGTGGCCAAGATGGCGAACGCGTGCCTGCATGCAAAGGAGAAAAGGCAGGTAGCGGTGGCGTGCGCCGGCAGTCCCAGGCAGTCCGTGGCGCGGGCAGCAGCAAGCCGAGTAGATTGCAGCCTGGGCCAGAGAGGGAAATAAGAAAGAAAGGGCAGGGCAGGGCGGGGCGGGGCGGGGCGGGGCGGGGCGGGGCGGGGCGGGGCGGGGCAAAGAAGGAAGGAAGGAAGGAAGGAAGGCTCTTTATTGATCTTATGTCTACTTTATTATTCAAAGTGAGTTGTTAAAGTCTCTAACTGTTGTAGAACTGTCAGTTTCTCCAATTCTGTCAGTTTTTAGCTTTATATATTTTGTTGTGCTCTTATTAGGTTTGTTTATATTATTGTCTTCTTGAAGAACTATTGCAATATTTAGTGACCTTCTTTGCCTCATAAATATTTTCTTATTAAATTTTTTTTTCTAGAGATGGGGTGTCTAGCTCTGTTGCTGAGACTGGAGTGTAGTGGTGTGATCACTGCTCACAGTAATCTTGAACTGTTGGGCTTCAGCAGTCCACCTATCTCAGCCTCCTGTCATCACAATTTTTATTGTAAATTTCATTTTGTCTGGTACAGGCTGAGTATCCTTTATCTGAAATGCTTAGGACCAGAAGTGTTTCAGATTTTGGATTTTTTTTTGAATTTTGAATGTTGCTAATACATAATAAGGTATCTTATGAATGAAAATAAATTCATTTGTTTTGTATATGCCATATGCATATAACCTGAAGGTAATTTTATAGCATATTTTTAATAGTTTTGTGCATGAGACAAAGTTTGTGTATGTTGAACCAACTGAAAGCAAAATGTCACTTTCTTCTCCTGTGAGCACTTTTTTTTTTTTTTTTTTTTTAAAGAGACTGGATGTAGTGGCTCATACCTGTAATCTCAGCACTTTGGGAGGTTGCGGCAGGATTGCTTGAGCCCAGGAGTTTGAGACCAGCCTAGAGAACATAGTGCGACTTCATCTCTACAAAAAAAAAAAAATTGTTTAATTAGCCAGGTGTGATGAAGTGCACCTGTAGTCTCAGCTACTCCGGAGGCTAAGGTGGGATGATCACTTGAGGCCAGGAGTTGGAGGCTGCAGTGAGTTGTGATCATGCCACTGCACTCTACCCTGTCTAAAAAAAAGGAAAGAAGGAAAGAAAGGTGTCACTATCTCTGCCACCCATGTGGACAATCTGTGGTTGCTTGGCATCACCATCATTCCTGACTCTGAATTTATATGCTACCAATAAGCATTCATTTTTGCCCAGGTAGTCCTATAGCATTTCCCTAATGTTTTCATCTGTAGTTTCATAGTTTTGGGTCGTATATTTAAGCTTTAATCCATTTTGAGTTGACTTTTGCATATGGTGAAAAACAGGGATATAGTTTCATTCTTCTGCATGTGGATATCCAGTTTTCCCAGCACCATTCATTTTATATTGATTGATTGATTTGTTTTTTCGATGGGTTCTCACTCTGTTGCCCAGGCTGGAGTGCAGCGGTATGATCATAGCTCACTGCAGCCTCGAACTCCTAGGCTCAAGCAATCCTCCTGCCTTAGACAGAGTGCTGGGATTACAGATGTGAGCCACCATGCCTGGTCTATATTTATTTATTTATTGAGATGGAGTCTCACTCTGTCACCAGGCTGGAGTGCAGTGGTGCGATCTCGGCTCACTGCAACCTCCGCCTCCCAGATTCAAGCGATTCTCCTGCCTCAGCCTCCCAAGTAGCTGGGACTACAGGTGCGCACCACCACACCCAGCTAATTTTTGTATTTTTAGTAGAGACGGCATTTCACCATGTTAGCCAGGATGGTCTCGATCTCTTGACCTCGTGATCTGCCCACCTCAGCCTCCCAAAGTGCTGGGATTATAGGCGTGAGCCACCACACCTGTCTGTTTTTGTTATATTTACCCTTTTGAAGTCTGAGAGTTTTTCCTAATTTTTTATCTAGGGTTTTTCTAGTTTCATATCTTAAATTTAGGTCTTTAAACCATCTTGAGTTATGTTTTGTATCTGGTGAGAGGTATGGGTCCAGTTTTATTCTTATGCATTTGGCTACCTGATTTTCCCAGTACCATTTATTGAATAGGGTGTTCTTTTCCTAGTGTGTATTTTTGTTGACTTCGTTGAAGATCAGTTGGATCTAGGTGTGTGACTTTATTTCTGGATTCTTTATTCCATTTCTTTGAACTATATGCTTATTTTTATGCCAGTACCATGCTGTTTTGGTTACTATAGCCTTAAAGTATAATTTGAAGTCAGATAGTGTGATGCCTCCCAGCTTTGTTCTTTTTGCTTAGGATTGCTTTAGTTATTTGGGCTCTTTTTTAGTTTCATATGAATTTTAGGATATTTTTTCTAATTCTGCAAAAAATTATGGTAATTTGATAGGGAGTGTGTTGAATCTGTTAATTGCTTTGGGAAGTGTAGTCATTTTAATGATATGATTCTTCCAGTCTCTGAGCGTGGGATGTATTTCCATTTGTTTGTGTCGTCTGTGATTTCGCTCATCAGTGTTTTCTAGTTGTCCTTATTGACATCTTTCACGTCCTTGGTTAAATGTATTCCTATGTATTTTATTGTTTTTGTAGCTATTGTAAATGGGATTGTCTTCTCGATTTTGTCCTCCGCTAGATTGTTATTGGTGTATAGAAATGCTACTGATTTCTGTACGTTAAATTTGTGTCCTGAAACTTTACCAAATTTATTTATCAAATCTAAGTGTTTTTTGTGGAGTCTTTAAAGTTTTCTAGATACAAGATTATATCAGCGAACAGGGACAGCTTGACTTCCTCTTTTCCAATTTTGATGCTTTTTTTTTCTTGCCTGATTTCTTACGATGGTGAATAGAAGTGAAAATGGGCATCCTTGTCTTGTTTCAGTTCATACAGGAATTGCTTTCAACTTTTCCCCATTAAATATAATGTTGGCTGTTCAAGCGATTCCCCTGCCTCAGCCTCCTGAGTAGCTGGGACTATAAGCGCATGCCACCATGCCCGGCTAATTTTTTTTGTTTGTTTGTTTGTTTTTTTTTTTTAGTGTTTTAGTAGAGACGGGTTTTTACCATGTTGGCCGGGATGGTCTTGATCTCCTGACCTTGTGATCCAGCTGCCTGAGCCTCCCAAAGTGCTAGGATTACAGGCGTAAGCCACCGTGCCTGGCCTGTGTATTTATTTTTTGAAGTAGGTTCTCACTTTGTTGCTCAGGCTGGAGTACAGTGGCATGATCTTGGCTCGCTACTGCCTCAACATCCAGGGCTCAAGCAGTCCTTCTACCTCAGCCTCTTGAGTAGCTGGCCAGGATAATTTTTTTCTTTTTGTATTTTTTTTGTAGACATGGGATTTCATCATGTTGCTGATGCTGGTCTCAAATTCTTGAGCTCAAGCAATCCACCTCCCTCAGCCTCCCAAAGTGTTGGGATTACAAACATGAACCACCATGCCCAGCTCATGATGATCTTTTTAACGTGTTGCTGAATTTAGTTTTCTAGTATCTTATTTTATTTTTATTATTTATGTATTTGTAGAGACGGTCTCACTGTGTTGTGCAGGCTGGATTGCAGTGGTGCCATCATAGCTGACTGCATTCTCAAAGTGCTATGGTCAGGCTATCCTCCCACATAAGCCTCCTGAGTAGCTATGACTACAGGCACATGCTACCATGCTCAGCTAATTTTTTAAGTTTTTTGTGGATATGGGGTCTTGGTATGTTGCCCAGGCTGGTCTCAAACTCCTGGCCTCAAGAAGTCCTCCCACTTTGACTTCTCAAATTGTTAGGATTATAGGTTGAGCCACTGCCCCTGGCCTGCATCTTTTCAAAGCATTCAGCCTAATTTTTACAATGTTTTTCAAGAACTACAGCATACAGATAAAGAGTTCCGTGTAGTTTAAAGATCAAAAGGGAACACTGTGTACCTGTCCTTCAGAGAAGTAGAACATGACCAGTGTCTGAGAAGGCCCTATGTCTGCCTACCTTTTTTCTGGCCTACTAGCAGGCTTTACTATATGTTGTGACAGCTAGATATGCATACAAGTAGGAAAGTTTCACCCAGAAAAATCTGGTTCGTTAGAAGAAAATCAGTCAACAGAAACAGCTGTAAAAATGTTGAGATTACGCCTGGTATAGTAGTTCATGCTTGTAATCTCTGCACTTTGGGATGCCAAGGTGGGCGGATTACTTGAACTCACGAGTTTGAGACCAGCCGGGGCAACATGGTGAAACCCTGTCTCTACAAAAAATACAAAAATTAGCCAGGCGTGGTAATGTGCACCTGTACTCCCAGCTACTCAGGAGGCTGAGGTGGGAGGACGGCTTGAGCCTGGGAGGTGGAGATGGCAGTGAGCCGAGATTGCACCACTGGACTCCAGCCTGGATGATAGAGTCAGACCTTGTCTCAAAAAACAAAAACAAAGACAAACAAACAAAAAGTTGAGGTGATAAAATTTTAGTACACAAGGAGATGAAAACAGAAAAAGTAAGTTTAAGATTTTTTTTTTTTTTTTGAGATGGAGTCTCGCTCTATTGCTGAGGCTGGAGTGCAGTGGCACGATCTTGGCTCGTTGCAACCTCTGCCTTCTGGGTTCAAGTAATTCTCTTGCCTCAGCCTCCTGAATAGCTGAGATTACAGGTGTGTGCCACCATGCCTGGCTAATTTTTATATTTTTTGTGGAGACGGGGTTTCACCGTATTAGCCAGGCTGGTCTCAAACTCCTGACCTCAAGTGATCTGCCCGCCTTGGCCTCCCAATGTGCTGGGATTACAGGTGTGAGCCACCGCACCCAGCAGTAGGTTAAATAATTTAAAGCAAATATGAAAATACTGAAGAGAGAAATGGAAGATACAAGAACCAACTAAAACTTGTAGTGCTGAAAAATACCTGAATTGTTGCTTTTAAGTAAGCAATTTTCCATTTTTTGTTTTTTTTTTTTTTTTTTTTGAGACGGACTCTTGCTCTGTTGCCCAGGCTGGAGTACAGTGGCATGATCTCGGCTCACTGCAACCTCTGCCTCCAGGGGTCAAGCGATTTTCCTGCCTCAGCCTCCCAAGTAGCTGGGACTACAAGCACATGCCACCACGCTCGGCTCATTTTTGTATTTTTAGTAGGGATGGGGTTTCACCATGCTGGCCAGGCAGGTTTCAAACTCCTGACCTCGTGATCTGCCCGCCACAGCCTCCCAAAGTGCTGGGATTACAGGCGTGAGTCACCACGCCCAGCCGCAGATTTCAACTTTTAGTTGACAGTGTATTTTGGTAATTGGCCATATTTCCAGAAATGAAAGCATAGATGCATTGTTTTCCTCCAGTTGTATTTTTTTTTTTTTTTTTGGTATAGTAAATCCCAAAGAGCTTTGCTCTTTTCCAGTTTCATTATTTTATTTTTCATGTTAGTAACTTCACCCAATGTGGTAGTTTTTAAAAGTTGGAGATATAATTTCAGTTTAGCTTTAAGTTATCAAGTGAAGAATGTCAGTAATATTGCTTTGGTCAGATAATAAAAGATAAAAATTCTATGATTAAAAAACAATCAGGTAACCAAGATGAGTAATGAGTGAATGAAATAAGGACTAATATCATTAAAGTAGGAGCTGAGTATTTACTATAGGAATATTGGAGAATGATTAAACATAAATTGTGTTTCATGATGAACATCCACTTTTTAACTATATTTTTATATAATTAACCATTATCTTTTGATCTTGAAGTATACACCTAATCATTTCATAGACAAGACTGTGCTACATCCTTAAAATTTACTATCCTGTTGTTAGGACAGTACTGAACCTCTTTATGTGCTCAGCTATGATTAAAGTTACATCCTTGGTATAAACATACCAACTTCCAGTTACTAAACATACCTGAAAGCTTTTTAAGTTGCCACACTTACCAGTACTGATTTCAGGGCCATTGGGATTTATCTATGCATGGACCAGGTTAGAATGATGAATTATTTTTTTAATTAAGATTTTTAAGTTTTAATTCATTTTTTTCAAACATTATAACTTATATTTGAATATTCATACCAATTTCTGGTTGAGAAAGTTAAGAGATACTGACTTGGGCTACTGTCTTATCTATGTTTCGAATTCAGAATTTTTAGCCTTTTGTTTAGTTTTTACATGGGGCATTTTTCTCTATTCACCTTTGGATTTCTTTTTTTTTTTTTTTTTTTTTGTGAGACGGAGTCTTGCTCTGTCGCCCAGGCTGGAGTGCAGTGGCACGATCTCAGCTCACTGCAAGCTCCGCCTCCCGAGTACATGCCATTCTCCTGCCTCAGCCTCCCAAGTAGCTGGGACTACAGGCGCCCGCTACCACGCCTGGCTAATTTTTTGTATTTTTTAGTAGAGACGGGGTTCACCATGTTAGCCAGGATGGTCTCGATCTCCTGACCTTGTGATCCACCTGCCTCAGCCTCCCAAAGTGCTGGGATTACAGGCGTGAGCCACCGCACCCGGCCACCTTTGGGTTTCTTGTGTTGGTTTTCTTTTGATACTAAGATATATTAAGATGTTTAGTTGTTTATTCAGAATCATCAAGTACTTCTTATTTGAAAGGAGCTAAACATTGACTCCACTTAATCATTAAGAGTAAAATTATTTTGATTCTCCAGGACGACCAATTACTAAGGAGAATTTAATTTTGTCTTTGACAACAGTGACAAGAGGAGAGTTTAAACCTCTGTTTGACTTGAGAATAGTCTCTGGAATGCTCAGTCATGAAGTAACATGTTGTGTACATAAGTTTTGGTTTTAAAATAATAAAGCACTTCTCCTAGAAGCATGCCAGGCTGGAGTGCAGTGGTGTGATCTCGGCTCACTGCAAGCTCCGCCTCCCGGGTTCACACCATTCTCCTGCCTCACCCTCCCCAGTAGCTGGGGCTACAGGCACCCGCCACCATGCCCAGCTAATTATGTTTTTGTATTTTTAGTAGAGATGGGGTTTCACCGTGTTAGCCAGGATGGTCTCAATCTCCAGATCTCGTGATCCGCCCGCCTTGGCCTCCCAAAGTGCTTGGATTACAGGTGTGAGCCATAGCTTCTGGCCGAAGCTTAATTTTTCAAGAAGTATAGCATGTATAACCATAGCATATGTGATTGTTTTATAATATTCTGAATCCAGTGTGATTTAATTGCAATATCATAATAAGGCATAAAAGATAAAGTAGTATTAACTTTGGCATAATGCATACTTCAAACCAGTAACTACCTGGCGTTTTTGGTGGCAGTTTTTGTTAAACTTTGAGCTGATGTTTCCCTGCCAATGTCATTTTTAATTTAAACATTATGATTAAGAGTTTTCACCATTGAGAGCTGCTTACAGAGGTAAAACTTGCCTTATAAAAAATTCAAATGTTTTATACATTCATAACAAAGTACAAATGCTTGCAGTTTTACCTCCATTGAGAAATTCACCAGTTTGGTGTGTATTCGTTTAAATTCTGTTTCATTATATTTATTATTTTCTTGTTTAACAAATCTTTTTCTTGGCTGGGCGCCATGGCTCACGCCTGTAATCCCAGTACTTTGGGAGGCCAAGGCAGGTGGATCATGAGGTCAGGAGTTGCCTGGCCAGGGTGGTGAAACCCCGTCTCTACTAAAAATACAAAAAATTAACCAGGCATGGTGGCGCATGCCTGTAGTCCCAGCTACTCGGGAGGCAGAGGCAGGAGAATCGCTTGAACCCAGCAGGCGGAGGTTGCAGTGAGCCGAGATTGCACCACTGCACTCCAACCTGGGCGACAAGGCGAGACTCTATCTCAAAAAAAAAAAAAAAGAAAAACTTTTTCTTAGCAATGTCTCAGTTTTTTTCAGTGTTTTGAGGATGCAGACAAGACGCTTGGTTTGATTTCTTTTTAAAAATAGTTTGTGTAATTATTTAATATGTGATCATTGTAAAAATTTGGACAAAATCAAAAAGTGATAAAGAACAAAAGAAAACCATGTGAAATGCCTCCAAAAGAGTAATTATTATTAGCAGTGTAATTTTCTTCCCAGTTTGTCTTATGATTATATGCATATATCAATATTTTTAATGAAATTCGAATTATAGAGTTTTCCATTACATCAGATAGTTATTTAATGGTGTATTACACATAAATTATTTAGCTACAAGTCAATTGTTGGTTTTTAGGTTATTTTCAGATTTTTGCTCATAAATTCCTAATATAAACATCATCTTTTATGTTAATTTTTGATTATTTCCTTAGGAAACTCATTTCTTTAGGATTATTAGATGAACATTATTATTTATTCCTTAGGGTTCAGTCAATGACCATTTTGCCAGATAGTCTCCCAAAGAGGTATGGTCCCCTCAGCAAGGCATGAGAGTATTTCTCTGGATTCTGGCAATATTCAGTGTCATGATTTTCTGTCACATTTGCAAATTTTATTTTGTTTTCTTTTCTCCCTCCCTAACACATTTGCCAGTTTTATAGATGAAAAACATTATCTTCTGTCTGTGTCACATCTTTTTTTTTTTGAGACGAAGTCTGTCTCTTGTCCCCTGGGCTGGAGTGCGATGGTGTGATCTCGGCTCACTGCAACCTCTGCCTCCTGGGTTCAAGTGATTCTCCTGCCTCAGCCTCCTGAGTAGCTGGGATTACAGGCGCCTGCCACCCGGCCCGGCTAATTTTTGTATTTTTAGTTGAGACAGGGTTTCACCATTTTGGCCAGACTGGTCTTGAACTCCTGACCTTAGGTGATCCACCCATCTCGGCCTCCCAAAGTACCGGGATTACAGGCGTGAGCCACCACGCCTGGCCTTTTTGTGTTACATCTTTGATGTGTACTTCATATATTTTATTTTGTTTGTTTGATTGAGACCAAGTCTTGCTGTGTTGCCCAGGCTGGAGTGCAGTGGTACATTCTTGGCTCACTGCAACCTCCGCCTCCTGGGTTCAAGCGATTCTTGAGCCTCAGTCTCCCCAGTAGCTGGGACTACAGGCACCCACCACCATGCTCAGCTAATTTTTTGTCTTTTTGGTAGAGACAGGGTTTCACACATTGCCCAGGCTGGTCTTGAACTCCTGGCCTCAAATGATTCACCCATGTCAGCCTCCCAAAGTGCTGGGATTACAGGCGTGAGCCACCGCACCGACTGTACGTCTCATATATCTTTTTTTTGTTGTTTTTTTTTTTGAGACAGAATCTTGCTTTGTCGCCCAGGCTGGAGTGCACTGGCATGATCTTGGCTTACTGCAGCCTCTGCCTCCCAGATTCAAATGATTCTCCTGCCTCAGCCTCCTGAGTAGCTAGGATTACAGACCAGCACCACCACACCTTGACCTCTTGGGCTCCAGTGATCCTCCTGCTTCAGCCTCCCAAGTGACTAGGACGACAGGTGTGCACCACCACACCTAATTTTTTTTTTTTTTTTTTTTTTTGAGACAGTCTCACTCTTGTCACTCAGGCTGGAGTGCATGGCATGATCTTGGCTCCCTTCAACCTCCACCTTCCGGGTTCTAGCTATTCTCCTGGCTCAGCCTCCCTAGTAGCTAGGATTACAGGTGCCTGCCACCACACCTGGCTAATTTTTGTGTTTTTAGTAGAGACGGGGTTTCACCATGTTGGGCAGGTGGGTTTCAAACTCCTGACCTCCAGTGATCCACCCACCTCAGCCTCCCAGAGTTGAGCTACTGCGACTGGCCCACACCTGAGTAATTTTTAAATTTGTTGTAGAGATGGGGTCTTACTATGTAGACCAGGCTGGTCTCAAACTCCTGGCCACAAGTGATCCTCCTGCCTCAGCCTACCAAAGTGCCAAGATGACAGGTGTGAGCCACTGTTCTTGGCCTCAAGGATGTACTTCTGAAACTTCCAGGAGCATTGTCACTTGACCTTTACAAAACTTTACCAACAGATTTGGTTATAACATATAGGAGAAAGAATACAGAACAGGAAAGGAAGGTGCACTAGAACCAAACATACCAACAACAGCAAAAGGTGACTTTTGATACAAAGGAAAGGGAAAAAGTATCATCTTAAAATTCAGTAGCGGTCGGCACGCCTGTAGTCCCAGCACTTTGGAAGGCTGATGCAGGCGGATTGTTTGAGGCCAGGAGGTCGAGACCAGCCTGGCCAATATGGTGAAACCCTGTCTCTAATAAAAATATAAAAAGTAGCCAAGCATGGTGGCACATGCCTGTAATGTCAGACACTTGGGAGGCTAAGGCACAAAAACCACTTGAACCCAAGAGGCGGAGGTTGCAATGAGCCAAGATCACACTAATGCACTTCAGCCTGGGCGACAGAGCGAGATGCTGTCTAAAAAAAAAGACAAAACTAAAAACTCAGTAGCAGAGGATTTTAGTATAGTAGCATTTGGCCTTACACACTTCATTAAGGCATAAGGACATCATTGTTTTTTTCTTTTTAAATAGAACAAGACAGTGGTTTTCATCCCTTATCCAAAAAAGTTAAGTTTACATGTCATATGTTTGGCTGCCTAAGAGTTCATGTGTGAGGAAAACGACCTAAAATTCTTTTTTTTTTTTTTGAGACAGAGTCTCGCTCTGTCGCCCAGGCTGGAGTGCAGTGGCATGGTCTCAGCTCACTGCAAGCTCCACCTCCCGGGTTCATGCCATTCTCCTCCCTCAGCCTCCCGAGTAGCTGGGACTACAGGCACTCACCACCATGTCTGGCTAATTTTTTTTTGTATTTTTAGTAGAGACGGGGTTTCACTGTGTTAGCCAGGATGGTCTTGATCTCTGGACCTCATGATCCACCCACCTTGGCCTCCCAAAGTGCTGGGATTACAGGTGTAAGCCACCGCGCCTGGCCAAAACGACCTAAAATTCTTATCTCTTCCTTTCCAATATTTGTTGATCTCATTTCTTTTTCTTATTTTATTGAATTGGCTTGGACTGTTGGGTAAATTATTTTCATGGTGACTCTCATTAAATATAAAGTGTACTGTATCATAAACTTAGTTTTAGGGTTTATAGGCTCATGTGTGTAGTCACAACACTTTGGGAGGCTGAGGTGGATGAATCACTTGAGCTCAGCCACACAGGCTGCACGACATGGCAAAACCCTGTCCCTACCAAAAATACAAAAATTAGCCAGGTGTGGTGGCACACACCTGTAGTCCCAGCTGCTCGAGAGGCTGAGGTGGGAGGATTGCTTGGGCTCAGGAAACGGAGGTTACAGTGAGCTGATATCGTGCCACTGTACTCCAGCCTGGGTGACAGAGTGAGACCCTGTCTCAAAAAAAAAAAAACGAAACAACAAAAAAAATAAAAACTAAAAAAACCAAACTTTTTTTTTTTCAAGTAAAATTTTATTGTGTTTTTTATTTGTTCGTTTAACAGTAACTTTCTGATACACCTTATACTCTCAAAAAAGAATTAGCACTTTTTCACGAGGATAGAAAGAGAAGTTTTTGATTAAAAAAACCAAACTTTAATCTTCTAGTATATTCACTGATTTAAGACATAATTTTGTAATGATTAGACTAATAAGGAATTATTATACTTAAAGATATTTATGCACAGATAAAATTTGGCATGTATGTCTACATATATATGTGTACATTTATATGTGTGTACAAATATATGTGTGCTTATATATGTGTGTGCATTATATATATAAAATATTTATTATTATTATTTTTTTTTGATGCAGAGTGTTACTATGTCGCCCAGGCTGGAGTGCAGTAGCGTGATCCCGCCTCACTGCAACCTCTGCCTCCCAGGCTCAAGCGACTCTGCTGCCTCAGCATCCTGAATAGCTGGGATTACAGGCACCTGCCAGCACGCCTGGCTAATTTTTGTATTTTTAGTAGAGACAGGGTTTCACCATGTTGGCCAGGCTGATCTCAAACTCCTGACCTCAAGTGATCTGCCCACCTTGGCCTCCCAAAGTGCTTGTGTTACAGATGTAAGCCACCGTGCCTGGCCTACATATATAGTTTTTAAAAGTATTTGGTTATATGAATTGTGATTGGTAAAGGCATGAGTAGTTTAGAAGGTGGGACAAGATAAAAGCCAATTATAGCCTGCTGCATGTGTGTAATCCCAGCACTTCGGGAGGTTGAGGTGGGCAGATCAGTCGAGCCCAGGAGTTTGAGACAAGCCTGGGCAGCATGATGAAACTCTCTACAAAAAATATAAAAATATAAAAATTAACCAGGCAGTGTGGCATGCCACTGTAGTCCCAGCCACTGGGGGCTGAGGTGGGAGGATCACTTGAGCCCAGGAGGCGGAGGTTGCAGTGAGCTGGATTCATGCCACTGCACTCCAGCCTAGGTGATGAGAATGAGACCCTGTCTCAAAAAGAAAGCTAATTATAGAAGAGTAGATGTTGGGGAAGAGAAAACAAGATTCGTCTGAAAATCAGTATGCTATCAATATGCTAATACTTTTAATCTTGGTAATAGTTATTAAAAGGGAGCTTTGCATTTTCTATTTTGATTATGCCCCAAGTATCCTAGCCATTTTATATATTAGATATTGTCCTCTCATCTTTAAAAGTGGAGATTTTATGTAGTTGATGATTAAAATTATTTATTTTATTATTATTTTTTGAGACAGAGTCTTACTTTGTCACCCAGGCTAGAGTGCGGTGGCACAATTTTGGCTCACTACAAACTGCAACCTCCACCTCCTGGTTTCAAATGATTCTTGTGTCTCAGCCCCCTGAGTAGCTGAGATTATACCACCATGCCTGGCTAATTTTTGTATTTTTAGTAGAGACAGAGTTTCGCCATGTTGGCCACGCTGGTCTCGAACTCCTGACCTCAGGTGATCTGCCTGTCTCAGCCTCTTAGTGTGTTGGTATTATAGGTGTGAGCCACCCCGCCTGGCATAAAATTATTTATTATTATTAACAAGGGTATAAAAGGAAAACGAGTAAGTGAAACCCAGTTGTCTTTTGAGTAACAGCATTTTTCCTGTTCTAGAATTACAAAGCATTGATTCAGACATGGACTTTTATGCAGCCAAATGTACAAAATTATGTGAGTTTCATTACATTGTCTTTATAATTGAAGTTGGCCCAGGCTCATGGGAATCCTGTGGGTGTGTTAGGTGTTTTTGTCTCTGTATTTTTTGGCTTCTGAGCAAGCTACTAGAGGAGAGTTGGTTTTAATTAATGCTTCACAGAGCAGTGCTGAAATATGAGTTTTGGGCTTTTTGTTATTTTTTTTTTTTTTACGGTAGGCTTTGTTATGGTGGACCAACTAGTTGTTTCCTTTTTCATTGTGCCTTTCTTGGCTTTAAAGAAGAAACACGTTTTTACTCAGTGCTTTTAATATTTTAAAGTGAAACTGATACTCAAGCCCTATTTCTGTCAACTGGTATTGAATACGGAGTTAGCGGTACTTTTCCCACGTTGAAGCCATGGGGGAGGCTATAGCTTCCTACTTGTCTCAAACATTATCTTTTTAGTTGTTCACTAGGTTTCAGTAGAGAGGCTATTTTCCAGTCAGAATCTTTCCATCTAGTGATCCTGGCAATCTGGTTCGGCAGCTAAAAGCAGGTAATTTTTGTTTTTTTTTTTACTTATTTGGAATGTTTGCCAGTTTGCCTTTATTTACTAGCATCGTACATAGACCCAGAAGACTTAATAAGTTCTTGTGAATTCAATATGGAGTCACAGAAAGGAAAGGGGAAATTTCTGGGTCTGTTTGCAATGGTAATAAATAATGGTAAACTGGCAAGCAAGCCAGAGAAATTCAAGTTCAGATTCAAACAAATTCAAGTTCTTTTCAGGATTCTCTTAGTTTGTGGAGGCACAAAAACAACAGTAGAAACTTTTTGGCCCTCTGTGTGAATATGAGGAGAGGTCCTTTTACAAAGGTTATGGGTGTCTCTTGTCTAACTAGTTCACTTGCCTACTTACCTCTAACTTCCTATATGCTGCTTTAAAGCTGTTTATAGGAAGAGGAGGGATGAAAGGAAGAGGCACTCTTTATGGGTAACTCCACATTTCTTTTTTTTTTTATTTATTTTTTTTTTTTATTTTGTTTTTTTTTTTATTAATTTTTTTTGCATACAAAAACAATAAACATTTTCTAAAAATACATACAAACAAAAAGATGCGTATCAAACATATTAGGAAAGTTGCACATGGGAAGTCGGGGAATAGAAATGGGGGTGGGAGTTAAAATAAATGAGAGAGGGACTTTATATGGATCAGTGATAATAACTCAATCCTCTATTTGACAAAGAAGAGGGAGAAGGAAGAGGAAGAAAAAGAAAGTGGGATAAAGGATCAGAAAGGGAGGAAAATAGAGAAAATTAGAGTATGACTCCAGGGTAGACCTGTTTTGTTGTCATTGAGTTGGTTGGTTGGTTTGTCTGTTGTATTCTTCATGTTTCGCCATAACTCCACATTTCTGATCAGATTTGTTCATTATGTGTGGTGATCATTCTTATTTTACCAATGAAAAGATTGAGGCATAGTCAAAGATTACTGTTTCCTTGGATTCTCTGCCCATTGCTTTATTTTTTCAACCTTTCTATTCAATTAGTATATTTTCCCCACCCTTGACCTTGTGAAACCATTCTAACTTCCTTCTGTACAGAGGAGGTGAATTGAAATAGTAGTCATTTACTTGTTAGTGATTTCAGCCCAATTCTCTTCACTGGTAGATTGCAATATTGGGACTGCATTGGTTCTGACCATAAAATAAAATTCTGGTGGATTTCTGACACCCACAAAGAGTAGGGTGTCTTTCTATACCTTTGAAATAAAAAGGCAAGAGTAGATTAGAAGTCTGTAAACAGACTTCACAGTTACTGTTTCTTAGTTTGGCTGCCCATAGAAATTTACCAACACCCTGAAACAATTACTGGAGAGAATCTCTGATGGGGGGTAGAGTTAGGTAGCATATTTGTATGAATATTTTTTCAACCAAAGGTAGAAAGGGGAAGGTCGTGTTTTCACAGTTTAAAACAGTAGTGACATTCATTTTATTGTGTAATATAATGAAAATAATTACAAATTAAAGGAAAAATGAATTTCATCACCCCAACATGTACATTATTTTTATTTTCCATTCTTCACTTTTGTTTGTCTATAAGTATACCTAATTTTTGTTATTTGGTAATCATAAATATATTTTTATAGTTTAAAGCTGCATTTTAAGAATTAGGGATATTGAGAAAGTTTAGGGATATTGGAAATCAGTGGCGAAGACTAGAAAATAATCGTTCCTTAAAGTTTTTTGGTAGAGGAAACTCTTTTTTTCTTTTCTTTTCTTTTTTTTTTTTTTTTGAGATGGAGTTTCACTCTTGTTGCCCAAGCTGGAGTGCAATGGCGCAATCTTGGCTTACTGCAACCTCTACCTCCTGGGTTCAAGCGATTCTCCTGCCTCAGCCACCCAAGTAGTTGGGATTACAGGCATGCGCCACCAAACCCGGCTAATTTTTTGTATTTTTAATAGAAACAGGGTTTCACCATGTTAGCCAGACTGGTCTCGAACACCTGACCTCAGGTGATCCGCCCGCTTTGGCCTCTCAAATTGCTGGGATTACAGGCATGAGCCACTGCTCCCAGCCTGGTAGAGGAAACTCTTTAGGATATTTGAAGGGGTGAAGGAAGAGAAGAGTAAGGAAATGAAATGTGCAGGTAAAGTATAATTCAGAACCACTGCATAATATAATGTTACATTTATTATCAGTTAGGGATAGGTACAATTTATTTCCTATGTTATGGGAAGCTGTTCTTAGAAAAATGTCTTCCTACTATTAAACACCTAAATTTGTTGCAGCCACAATAGAAAGCTAATACAACATCTAATCAGAGTTCCACATGCAGACTAATGAGAGAAGGATAAGAGACATTGACTAACTTTAAACTTTAAGTTAAATGTACATTTTAAAATTTCTAGAATAGCCCCTGAAAGAATAATAGTTGGAGTAGAAAGCAAATGGAGTGGGAGAGGGAGACCTCAAACATGGAAAAAAAAAAAAAAAGGAGAGAGAGAAAAAAGGGTGGGACAAAGATATGGTGGAAATAATATGGTAGAAATAAGGGCAAATATATCATTGGTCATAATGAATATAAATGGATTAAATGCTCTAGTTAAAAGATAAAATTGGCCAGGCGTGGTGGCTCACGCCTGTAATCCCAGCACTTTGGGAGGTCAAGGCAGGCGGATCATGAGGTCAAGAGATTGAGACCATCTGGCCAACATGGTGAAACCCTGTCTCTACTGAAAATACAAAAATTAGCTGGGTGTAGTGGCACGTGCCTGTAGTCCCAGCTGCTCGGGAAGCTGAGGCAGGAGAATCGCTTGAACCCAGGAGGCGGATGTTGCAGTGAGCTGAGATCGTGCCATTGCACTCCAGCCTGGCGACAGAGCAAGATTCTGTCTCAAAAAACAAAAACAAACAGATAAAATTGTTGGCTGGGCGCGGTAATCCCAGCACTTTGGGAGGCCGAGGTGGGCGGGTCGCCTGAGGTCAGGAGTTGGAGACCAGCTTGACCAACGTGGAGAAACCCTGTCTCTACTAAAAATACAAAATTAGCCGGGCGTGGTGGCACATGCCTGTAATCCCAGCTATTCGGAAGGCTGAGGCAGGAGAATTGCTTGAACCCAGGAGGCTGAGGTTGTGGTGAGCCAAGATCATGCCATTGCACTCCAGCCTGGGCAACAAGAGCGAAACTCCGTCTCAAAAAAAAAGAAAAGAAAAGATAAAATTGTCAGGCTGTATGTAAAAATACAAGCCAACTATATATGGTTTTTAGGAGATTAAAATATTAGCACAGAGACAAGTTGAAAGTAAAAGAATAGAAAATGATATATCTGGCAAAATATCAACCAAAAGAAATTGGTATCATTGTGTAATAAAATAGACTGCAGGGTAAGGAGCATTACTAGTAACAGTATCAGTGTTTCAGATGGGAATTGCTTTTTGCTGCTGGGTAGAGATGGAAATAACAGTGGCTTAAAGACAGATACTTATTTTTCTCCCACTTACAGGATTCTAGAGTTTGGCACTTTAGGGCTGATACGAAGATTTCATTTTCTTATCAAGGTTCTAGTATACCTCTCTGTTTCTGTGCCACCATCTTTAACATGTGGCTAACGTTGTGGTCCAGGATGCTTGGAATACCAGCTCTTACAGATTGCTTGCTGGGCAGGTGGAGCACGTACAAGCTGTCAGTTCATTTCTTAAAGTCTTTTCTTTCTTTTTCTTTTCTTTTTTTTTTTTTTTTTTGAGACAGTGCTTCACTCTGTTGCCCAGGCTGGAGTGCTGTGGTGTGATCATGGCTCACTGCAGTACCAACTACCCAGGCTTTAAGTGATCCTCCCACCTCAGCCTCTTAAGTAGCTGGGACCACAGGCACATACCACCATGCCTGGCTAATTTTTAAAAAACTGTCTGTAGAGACAGGATTTTGCCATATTGCCCAGTCTGGTCTTGAGCTCCTGGGCTCAAGTGATCCTCTGGCCTCGGCCCCCCAAAGTGCTGGGATTACAGGCATGAGCCAACATACATGGCCTTAAAGTGGTTTCACAAAAGCTCTACCTAGCAACTTCATTAGCTCTTTGCTGCAAGGTAGTTAGGCTGCCCAGAATAACATTGGACTTTACTGAGGGAGTGGTGATTCTGGGAAAGCCACCTGCAGTCTCTATCACATCATATAACAATAAAAGGTTTAGTTTACCAGGAAGATACTAGAATTCTGTTATTTATACCAGATAATACAGGTTCAACATACATAAACCTACATAACAACTACAAGGAGAAATTTATAAATTCACCATTATATTAGAATAGATGTTTTTAACATTAAAACAATACTTCCTGCCAGCAGAGATGTGCTAAAGAAAAAAAAATCATTAAAACAACACAACAAGACAGAGCTATTGGGTGAATATAGAACATTGTACTCAAGTTTTAAAGAATTAGTTTCATACAGTTACTACTATTTGCAGATATAGTTACTTTGTGGAATCCAAAATTTCTGTAAGGCGAGAGGTAACAACCTTAAAAGTAGCCCTGAAAATCTCAACAAATTCAAAGAATATGTATTGTATAGACCAAACCTTCGATGACAGTGCAAGCTAAATTAGGACTCAGTTTTTTTAAAAGATAACCTTTAAAAATGTTTGGAAATTTAAAAGAACACATCTAAATAACTCTTGAGGTTACAAAAGAAATAATGATAGAGGTTTACCAGTACGTAACACTGAATGTTAACTAAAAAAAAACATCAGAATTGATGGATGCAACTTAGTGGTTCTTGGGCATAGCATATAGTCAAGTTTCGTAAATATTCTGTGAGAGTTTGAAAAGACCATTCTCTAGTTGAGGGCAGTGGTATTAATAGAGGAAAAGAGCTTCAGAAATTGAGAACTGTCAGTCGCTCCTCCTGATTTAATATTAGCATTTAAGGCCTTGTGCAATTTGTCCTCTGACAGTTGTCAGTGGGCACTACTGCTCCTCCTGTTTCTTTTGCTTTAATCTTAATTACATAATTACAGTTCCCTTATTAGACACTAGTGGTTCTAAAATGTTAGCATGTATTGGAATTTTCTGGAGGGTTTGTTAAAACACAGATTGTTGGCTGGGCACTGTGGCTCATGTCTGTAATCCCAGCACTTTGGGAGGCTGAGGCGGGTGGATCATCTGAGGTCAGGAGTTTGAGACTAGCCTGGCCAACATGGCAAATCCCTGTTTCTACTAAAAATACAGAAATTAGCTGGGCGTGGTGGTGGGTGCCTGTAATCCCAGCTACTTGGGAGGCGGAGGCAGGAGAATCGCTTGAACCTGGGAGGCAGAGGTTGCAGTGAGCCGAGATTGTGCCACTACACTCCAGCCTGGGCAAGAGAGTGAGACTCTACCTCAAAACAACAACAACAACAATAACAACAAAAAACAAAAAAACACAGATTGCTGGGCCTCACCCCCTGAATTTCTGATTCAACTCATCTGGGGTAGGCCCCCAAACTTCCATTTTCAGCAAATTTGCAGATGATGTTCATGCTGGTGACCTAGGGACAATGCTTTGAGAATCACTGTACTAGAGATTACATTCACTTGACTGTATCCCTTGTAACTGTTAATTCTTTTCCTATATCCCCTTTTCTCTCCTCCTTAACTTTTTCCCCTCAGAATCCTGCACTTTAACTCTCCCCTTTTCTTGGAAGTATTTTTTTTTTTGAGATGGAGTTTCGCTCTTGTTGCCCAGGCTGGAGTGCAGTGGTGTGATCTTGGCTCACTGCTACCTCCACCTCCTGGGTTCAAGCCATTCTCCTGCCTCAGCTTCTTAAGTAGCTGTGATTATAGGCATGCAGCACCATGCTCAGCTAATTTTGTGTTTTTAGTAGAGACGGGGTTTCACCATGTTGGTCAGGCTGGTCTCGAACTCCCAACTTCAGGTGATCCACCAGCCTCCACCTCCCAAAGTGCTGAGATTACAGGTGTAAGCCACCGCGCCCGGCCAGAAGTGTTTTTTTTTTTTTTTTTTTTTTTTTTTTTTGAGAGCGAGTTTTGCTCTTGTTGCCCAGGCTGGAGTGCAATGGCACGATCTCAGCTCACTGCAACCTCCACCTCCCAGGTTCAAGCGATTCTCCTGCCTCAGCTTCCCGAGTAGCTGGGATTATAGGCATGTACCACCACACCCGGCTAATTTTGTATTTTTAGTAGAGATGGGGGTTTCTCTCTGTTGGTCAGGCTGGTCTCGAACTCCTGACCTCAGGTGATCTGCCCGTCTTGGCCTTCCAATGTGCTGGGATTACAGGTGTGAGCCACCGTGCCTGGCTCGGAAGTGTTTTTAACCATCAAGTTGTTAGATGTCCCATGCCTATGCTTACTTAGAAAATGGTTCTTGCACATCTGTAAAAGTCCTAATCTTACTATCATACTAAATATCACTTCACATCTGTTAAGATAGCTATTAAAATACACACACAGAAAGTAAAAAAGTAGTGAGGATGTGGAGAAATTGAAACTGTATTTATTGCTGGTGAGAAAATAAAATGCCGCAGCCATTGTGAAAAACAGCTTGGCAGTTTCTCAAAAGGTTACACATAGGACTGCCATATAGACCCAGCAGTCCTCTCAGGCATATATCTAAAAGAATCAAAAACAGGGTTTTAAACAGATGTTTGTACAGTACTTTTATAGCAGCATTCATAATAGCCAACCAAGTGCCTGTTGACAGATGAGTGGATAAACAATATGTGGTATATACATACAAAGGAAGGAAATTCTGACACATGCTATGACATGGGTGGACTTTGAAAACATGCTTAGTATAATAAGTCAGACACAGGACAAATATTGCATGATTTCACTTATGAGCTACCTAGGATAGACAAATTCAAAGACAAAGTAGAATAGAGGTTATCAGGGGCTGATGGGGCAGAGAAAAGCAGAGCTGTTGTTTAATGGGTACAGAATTAGTGTTGAGGATAATGAAAATATTTTGGGTATAGATACTGGAGACTGTTACACGATATTGTGAATGTATTTCATGCCACCGAATTGTACATTTACAAAAGGAATTATAAATATTATGTTATATATATTTTATCACAGTAAAAAACAAAGCCAGGTGGGTTAACATCTGTAATCCCAGAGCTTTGGGAAGCTGAGGTGGGAGGATTACTTGAGGCTAGGAGTTTGAGACCGGCCTAGGCAACATAATGAGACCCATTCTACAAAAAATAAAATAGGCATGGTGGTACCTGTAGTCCTAGCTGTTGGGGAGGGTGAAGTGGTAGAATAGCTTGAACCCAGGAGTTCGAGGCTGCAGTGAGCTATCATGGTATGACTGCATTTCAGCCTGGGTGACAGAGCAAGATTCTGTCTCTTAAAACAGACAAAAATGTTAGTATATTACTGGAAAAACTTATTAGAAGTCTTTTTTGGTGATGAAGTTTCACTTTCATTTTTTTTGTCATATGCTTCTATGAGTTCTGCTTGCTTTTGTTTTTGTTTTGTTTTGTTTGGTTTGAGACGGAGTCTCACTGTGTTGCCCAGGCTGGCGTATAGTGGCAAGATCTCAGCTCACTGCAACCTTCACCTCCCAGGTTCAAGTGATTCTCCTGCCTCAGCCTCCTGAGTAGCTGGGATTACAGGTGCCCGCCACCGTGCCTGGCTAATTTTTGTATTTTTAGTAGAGATGGGGTTTCACCATGTTGGCCAGGCTGGTCTTGAACTCCTGACCTCAGATGATCTACCCGTCTTGGCCTCCCAAAGTGCTGGGATTATGAGTGTGAGCCACTGCTCCCGGCTGAGTTCTACTTTTTTAAAAATAACAAGCATGTGTTTCTGAATCAGAAAAAAGTAACTATATGTTAAAAAGATATATGTGAATATTTATAAAATATGTTTATGTGAAGGATTTTCTGTAATGTAAATCTCACTAGCTAAAATTTTTATATTACTTGAGTAGATGATTTTTCCATAGGATTGTGACTAAAACTGAGTTTTCCATAGAACTGTTACTAACCTGTAAACTTCCTCTCTAATAAAAGTTATATTTTCCTTGGTTACAGATGCTTTCTAGTTTGCTATGTCTATGTCAGTTATTTTGAATCTCTTAAATTTTCACATCAAAAATTATTATTATTGTTTTTTTTTTTGTTTGAGATGGAGTCTTGCTAAGTTGCCCAGGCTGGTCATGAACTCCTGGGCTCAAAGTGATCCTCTCACCTCAGTCTCTTGAGTAGCCAGGATTATAGATAGGCACATACCACAGGACCTGCCAAAATTATTATTTAAATTTATCAATGAACCATGTTCAGTGACATAGGTAAGTATTGAGTGCAGGTAGCATTTACGCTGACTTCAGTAGAATTCCTGGGCTTTAAAACAAATAGGAAGAAAGGAAGTATGTAGAGTGTGGCTTATACACTTTGAGGATATTGTGGTTTTGTTTTGTAATTTTCTTGTAAATAGAATAAAGAGTGAAATAAGAGAGATCGAATCTAGTTAATCAAGATAATTTGTCAAGTAAATTTCAGTTACTTGAAAACAGTCAATTCAATTTTACATTTGTTTACTCTGTTTTGGGCACGGTGCTTTGAACAGTTTAGGTACGTAAGTCAGAGAGCGGTCCCTAGTCCCATAAAGTTCCACAGAATGGTTTGGTAGGTAGACAGGTAAAAAATAGCCACATAAATCGATAGATGGATATATGAATTAAGATGAATATTATTCATTCATGCTCCATAAATTTATTGAGCAACTGTTATACTATGTGTTAGGCCTAGTGTAGGTACTGGGGGTATAGTGACAAACAGGAAATATTTATGTTTACATTGAAAAAGATTACTGGCATGTTGCAGGTAAATTTTATTTTCTCCTTATTCTTAGGTTTTTGAAGTGAACTGACTAGGACAATACAGGAACAACAGCAAGAATTTGTTGACTCTCAGCCTTGGAGGAACTCAAGTGAGGATGTAGTTTGTATGACAGTCTAGTATTTTCTTGATCAACAGAAAAGGTTGAAATTCTAATTGTTTCCATCGACATTAGAAGGATTCTTTACTACTAAGCTTGTGATAGGGTTTTTAAAAAATAATAATTGTTAAAGTTGATTATTAAAGCTTAAAATTCAAATCCTCAATCACAAAGTAAATATTCATGAAAGAAATACACTGAATCTTTAGGAGGTAGATAGTGATGAGGCAGTTAATGGAAAAATCAAGCCAGTAATTTCTTGGGACAATCATCAAGGCTGCGTTTTTGTGTTCTATAGGCAGTCATGGTGACTGACTTTGTTACCAAAGTGCAGTTATCAAAGCCCTTATTTTTTTAAGAAAAAATATAACAATTGAAAGAAAAATGAGGATCAGGACCTTTGTGGCACTTTATTTTTATGCCAGTAAGAAGTGTCTGTGGCTCCTCAATACTGGCTTCATCTTGATTGTTTTATTATTTATTTTCCTTGAGTAGGGAAGGAGAGCCATCTTCTCAGATAAGGTTATGTTTTTATTGTTTTAGCCTAGCTTTGCTTAAAAAAATTTTTAGTGAGGTAGACAAAACTCTATCAGGTATTGAAATATGTTTTTCCTAAAAGCATGTATTAGGCTACCCTTCTCACACAGGATGGGTTCTGAAATGACAGGTAGATTTGCAGCAGATTCTCATTTTCCTTGTAGATTATGTGAACTGAGCAGTACTTGCAAAATAAGTCAATAATCTGAATATTTGTAGTAACTCTTCTGGAGTTATTAGGGAAACCAAAAATGGAAATAATATTGTGGTCTCTAGGCTTACTCTAAATTAAGTAGTTATAGAAGTACACTTTTTGGTGAAGGTAAGTTTAACTGCTGTCATCTGTTAGATAAAACAGGGATCCTGAAGATCTGGGTCGCAGACCAGTAGTGGTCCATAGCCCGTTAGGAACCGTGCGGCACAGCAGGAGGTGAGTGGCAGGTGAGCATGTGAAGCTTCATCTGTGTTTAAAGCCACTCCCCATCACTTGTATTACTGCCTGAGCTCCACCTCCTGTCAGATCAGTGGCAGCATTAGATTCTCATAGGAGCGTGAACCCTGTTGTGAACTGCACATGAGAGGTATGTAGGTTATGTGCTCCTTATGAGAATCTAATGCCTGATGATTGGCCAGAGTCTCCCATCACTTGCAGAAGGGACCATCCAGTTGCAGGAAAACAAGCTCAGGGCTCTCACTGATTCTACATTATGATGAGTTGCATAATTATTTTATTGTATATTACAATGTAATAATAATGGAAATTAAGTGCATAATAAATGTAGTGTGCTTGAATCATCCCTAAACCATTTCCCCCTCCCCTCCACTCCCAGTCTGTGGAAAAATTGTCTTCTGTAAAACTGGTCCCTGTGCCAAAAAGGTTGAGGACTGCTGAGATAAAAGATTTTAGGCGGGGCACGGTGGCTCACTCCTGTAATCCCAGCACTTTGGCAGGCCGAGGCAGGCATATCACTTGAGGTCAGGAGTTCAAGACCAGCCTGGCCAATGTAGTGAAACACCATCTCTACTGAAATACAAAAAAATTAGCCAGGCATGGTGGTCAGTGCATGCCTGTAATGAATGATCCATGTGGTAATGAGAATACTGTATATCCTGCAGTTCTTGGGTAGAATGTTCAGTAAATATCTGTTAGGTCCATTTGTTCTCGAGTGCAGTTTAAGTCCAGTGTTTCTTTGTTGACTTTGTGCCTCGAAGATCTATCTATCTAGTGCTATCAGTGGAGTGTTGAAGTCCCCCATTATTATTGTGTTGCTGTCTCTGTCTTTTCTTAGGTCTAGTAGTAATTGTTCTATGAATCTAGGTGCTCCAGAATTAGGTACATATATATTTAAGATTGTAAAATCTTGTTAAATTGATCCTTTTATCATTATATAATGACTTTCTTTGTCTTTTTAAACTGTTGTTTCTTTAAAGTCTGTTTTATCTGATGTAAGAACAGCTATTCCTTCTTGCTTTTGGTTTCCATTTGCATGTAGGAATCCTTAGGTGTTAGGTGAGCCTCTTGAAGACGGCAGATACTTGGTTTCCAATTTTTTATCCATTTTGCCAATTTGTACCTTTTAAGTGGAGCATTTAAGACCATTTACATTCAGCATTAATATTGAGATGTGAGGTACTGTTTCAGTCATCATGTTGATAGTTACCTAGACACTTTGTTGTCCTCATTATGTTATTTTATAAACCTTGTGAGTTTTGTGCTTTCAGGAGCTTCTATTCTGGTACATATTGACCTTTTATTTCTTTCTTTCTTTTCTTTCTTTCTTTTTTTTTTTTTTTTGAGATGGCATCTCACTACGTCGCCCAGGCTGGTCTTGAACTTCTGGGTTCAAGTAATCCTCCCACCTCAGCCTCCCAAAGTGCTGGGATTACAGGCATGAGCCACTGTGCCCAGCCATTGTTTCAAGATTTAGACCTCCTTTTAGCATTTCTTTTTTTTTTTTTTTTTTTTTTTGAGATGGAGTCTCACTCTTGTTGCTCGGTCTGGAGTGCAATGGCGCAATCTGGGCTGCCTGCAACCTCTGCCTCCTGGGTTCAAGTGATTCACCTGCCTCAGCCTCCCGAGTAGCTGGCATTACAGGTGCCCGACACCATATCTGGCTAATATTTGTATTTTTAGTAGAGACAGGATTTCACCATGTTGGCCAGGCTGGTCTCGAACTCCTAACCTCAGGTGGTCCATCTGCTTTGGCCTCCCAAAGTGCTGGGATTACAGGTGTGGGCCACTGCTCCCAGCTAGTCAGGGAAATTTTCTTCAATTATTCCCTCAAATCAGTTTTCCAAACTTTTTGGTTTTTCTTTTCCCTCAGGAACACCAGTGATTCTTAGGTTTGAGCATTTTACATAATCTCATTTATCTTGTGGGCTTTGTCCATTTCTAAAAATTCTTTTTAAAAAATTTTATGTAACTTTAAACATAAAAGTACGATATTTTGCTTATATGAGCAAGAAAAATTTTAAACTATTTTTCAACTACTTTTTTTTTTTTTTGATATGGAGTTTTGCTCTGTCACCCAGGCTGGAGTGCAATGGCGTGCTCTCAGCTCACTGCAACCTCCGCCTCCCAGGTTCAAGCGATTCTCCTGCTTCGGCCTCCTGAGTGGCTGGGATTAAAGGTGCCCGCCACCATGCCCGGCTAATTTTTGTATTTTTAGTAGAGACGGAGTTTCACCATGTTGGCAAGGCTAATCTTGAACTCCTGACCTCAGATGATCTGCCCGCCTCGGCCTCTCAAAGTGCTGGGATTACAGGTGTGAACCACCACGCCTGGCCTAAACTACTTTTTTAAATGTTAAAAATATTTTCTTGGGCCAGGCATGGTGGCTCACACTTATAATTCCAGCACTTTGGGAGGCCGAGGTAGGTGGATCGCTTGAGGCCAAGAGTTTGAGACCGGCCTGAGCAACATGGCAAAACCCTGTCTCTACTAAAAATACAAAAATTAGCTGGGCATCATGACACACACCTGTAGTCCCAGCCACTCAAGAAGCTGAGGCACAAGAATCACTTGAAACCTGGGAAGTCGAGCTTGCAATGAGCCAAGATCGTGCCACTTCACTCCAGCCTGGGTGACAGAGCAAGACTCTGTTTCCGAAAAAGCTATTTCTTTTTGAAGTTCATGGCTTAAAACACTACAAAACTGAAAGCTGAGATGCAAAGGTTTTTATTCACATTTAATGAGGTAAAGTGTGATGTAATATAAGATATGACATGATGTGGGTGGCACCACTGGAATCAGGGCAGATATGAGCTTGAACTAACTCTCTCTCTGTGTCTGTGCCATTTCTTAGCTGTGTGGTATTAGGCCAATTACTTATCCTCTCTAATCTTTTCTTTCATGTAAAGTGATAATAATCATACTTCTTTCAATAGGATAGTTATTAAGATAGTCCAGGTGAAGTGTCTTGCATAGTGCCTGGTATGCAGTAGGCACTTACAAGATGCTTGTCTTATTACTATAAAAATTTAGAGATGTGATTTAAGGCCTAAAGTTATAATAGTTAAAGGTAGTTATAATTATGGAGCTTTTAAAACCTTTATTTAAAGTAGTTGTGAATCTGCTTCTCTGCTATTTGAGTAAATTTGTTATAGAAATGATTATATAATCTTTTGTGATTCTGGGGCTATAAGAGTTTCTCTTGGTATGAAGTAAGTAAGCCATTATAATATGAGAATAAGGCAGTACTAACAGTTATCAGGATATGTGCATTGTCTTTTAGGCAAGCTCACCACCTATATACCTTCTCCAATTAATAGAATTTGGAGTTGTTTTTACTGAAAATAATGAAAGATGAATCTGAAAGCTGAGAATATACATTTGTAGAATTCAAATGGATGCCTGCTATGCTGCTTATGAGTGAGATAATGTCACTGTAGCTATACCCCAGTGAAGGTAAAATATCACTAACAACCACTTGAAATTATGTTGCTCCATTCTCCTTAGAATATACTTTTATTACTGTGTAGGGGATGATTACAGGAAAAAGTGTCCACTACCCAGATGTCACAAACACTGAAAACAACAAAAGAATTCTTTATTAAATCCTGTATTAAGTTCTCATGATTCAGATGCTTTTTATGTGTTCAATAGTTACCCTGCTAACACATATTACAGAGTATCAGACAGTATGGTAATTTCACTGTACAATACAAGCTAATTTAGTAGGATTCTATTGATGTATTCAAAACTTGAATGTTTTACATGAAAATGTACTTATTCCCTAAAAGAATAAATTTTCTTATAATAATATGTGCATTTGTTGCACAGTCAGCAGTAACTCTTAAGAACCATTAAAGAAATTTCATGGAGTTCCTTTATAATTAGGCAACAAGAATATGTGGTCCTAGGGTGTATTAGTCAGGGTTTTCTAGAAGGACAGAACTAATAGAATGTATGTATATATGAAGGGGAGTTCATTAAGCTGAATTGACTCACACAGTCACAAGGTGAAGACTCACCATAGGCCATCTGCAAACTGAGGATCAGGGAAGCCAGTCCGAGTCCCAAAACCTCAAAAGTAGGGAAGCAGACAGTGCAGCCTCCAGTCTGTGGCCGAAGGCCTGAGAGCCTCTGGCAAACCACTGGTGTAAGTCCAAGAGACCAAAAGCTGAAGAACTTGGAGTCAAATGTTCTTCAAGGGTAGGAAACATCCAGCATGGGAGATAGATGAAGACTGGAAGACTCAGCAAGGCTGCTCTTTCTGTCTTCTTCTGCCTGCTTTATTCTAGCCATTTTGGCAGCTGATTAGATGGTACCACCTAGATTAAGGGTGGGTCTGCCTCTCCCAGGCCACTGACTCTAATGTTAATCTTTGGCAATACCCTCACAGAAACACCCAGGAACATTACTTTGCATCCTTCAGTCCAATCAAGTTGACACTCAGTATTAACCATCACATAGGACAATCATATGCTTCGGTATTTATAGGTTTGGGTAATCAGTGTAGTGTTTATAAATACAGAGTCGTGTAAGTCAGGGGCTTTTGAGTCAGGATGTCAAGTATCTACTTGACAAAAGTGTCAAAGTCTCTACTGCTTTCTAGTTTTGTTACGCACCTTACTTGGTTTCCTCATCTGTGAAGTGAGAATTATAGTAATAGTATTACTATCCATAAGGTAGTGAAAGGATTTAATGAATTAATGTATTTAAATCATTTAAAGTATACCTGGTGCATAAAGGCCCAATAAGGTTTAGATGGTATGGTTGTTACTGTTCTACAATGTGACAGATGTCTTAAAGCGAACTATTTTTATAGAACAGTAAAATCAGCTGGGAAAAGAGAGGCTTTGTTTTAAGAACACTAGTATTCCTTTTGCATTTCTACACAGCTGTAGAGTGAGAAGATAAGGGGATAATGGCCTTTTGAAGGAAGGAGGGGAGTAAATATAACTTTAAAGATTTTAATTGGATGGGTGAAATTGTTTATATGTTTTAAGTATAGTCAGTAATTGGCCAGGCGTGGTGCTCATACCTGTAATCCCAGCACTTTGGGAGGCCGAGGCGGGCGGATCACCTGAGGTCAGGAGTTTGAGACCAGCCTGACCAACATGGAGAAACCCCATCTCTACTAAAAATACAAAATTAGCTGGGTGTGGTGGCACATGCCTGTAATCCCAGCTACTAAGGAGGCTGAGGCAAGAGAATCACTTGTACCTAGGAGGTGGAGGTTGCAGTGAGCCGAGATCATGCCACTGCACTCCAGCCTGAGTGAGAGAGCAAGACTCCGTCTCAAAAAAAAAAAAAAACAAAAAAAAAGTATAGTCAGTAATTAAATAATTTTTTGAGACTGGACAAAAGTTAAATAAAAGTAGAATAGTAATTATATTCAATGTCATAGCAGATTTTAAACCACAGTAAATACCACGCAAAAGCAAGAGGAGGCTTGTTGTGGTAGCTTACACTTGTAATGCTAGCACTTTGTGAGGCCAAGACAGGAGGATCACTTGAGGCCAGGAGTTCAAGACCAGCCTGGGCAACATACTGAGACTCCATTTTTTAAAAAGAAAAAAGGAAAAATTAGCCCAGCATGGTGGCATGAGCCTGTAGTCCTAGGTACTCAGGGGGCTGAGACATGAGGATTGCTTGAGCCCAGGAGTTTGAAGCTACAGTGAGATGATTGTGCCACTGCACTCCAGCCTGGGCAACAGAGCAAGGAAAAAAAAAACCCAAAAACAAAACAAGAGGAATGTAAAAGTGCAATGCATTTTACAATGTTATTATTAAAGTGAACTCTATCTTAAATTTTGTAATAACTGACTTTATTTTACTTATTTATTTTTTGAGATAGGATCTCCTCTGTCACCCAGGCTGGAATGTAGTGGCACAGTCTCCTGCTCACTCCAGCCTCTGCCTCCTGGACTTAAGTGATCCTCCCACTTAAGCCTCCTGAGTAGCTGGGACTATAGATGTGCACTACCATGTCTGGCTAATTTTTGTATTGTTTAATTAATTTATTTTTTTGCTAGAAACAGGGTTTCGCCATGTTGCCCAGGCTGGTCTTGAACTACTGGGCTCAAGGGATCAACCCATCTTGGACTCCCAAAGTGCTGGGATTACAGGCATGAGCCACCGTGCCTGGCCTGTGCTAAATGAGATTAAAAACTTGCTTTGGGCCAGACATGGCAGCTCATGCTGGTAATACCAGCACTTTGGGAAGTCAAGGTGGGAGGATTGCTTGAGCCCAGGAGTTTGAGACCAGCCTGGGCAATGTAGTAAGACCTTGGGCAATGTAGTAAGACCTTATCTGTATTTAAAAAAAAAAAAAGATTCTAAAACTTGTTTTGCATGCATGTACCAATTGAGAGTATAGTATGTGCTTGAAGGGAAAAAGGTTTAACTGTTGAACAGCTTTGGGAGAAATAACCAAATTGCTTTGTGGGTATTTCATGCACAAAACTAGGAAAGAGAAATGAATATGGGAGGATTCAAGTTATAATAAGACTTTATGCTCCATGAGAGGAAGATATTACATATTACAGAATATTGATTTCAGAAGGCAAAAGATATATACTACTTAGAGTAATTTAGTTAAGAAAAAAGAAAAAATACAGTAAAATGTTAGGTAAGATCCAATTAGAGCCTACCAGGCACTCTTGTGAGGTTCGTTACTGCCTTCTGTGGTTTATCAGTAGCTTTGTGGGAACTATAGAAAAATAATTCAGGCTTTATGTCCAAAATCATAACTCTAACTCCCTCCGTTCTTCTCCACTTTCAGTAGGTGGAGGAAAGTCTTGCTCAGGGAAAATTTAACAATATGATCATTTCATAATTAGAAAACTTTATTAATACTGGTGTTAGGTCTTTGACTAGACACTTTTAAATTTACCGTGTTCATGGCCTCCTTAACTGAGTACAATATCAGAAGCAGCTGTCTTCATATTAGCCAATAGCCCATAGATTTTTAGTAATTTTGTGCATGATGTATTATGGCCATTTCTCTTTATATTATAAAACTATCTGTCATAGAAATGCTTTAATTAGGCTGGGTGCGACGGCTCGTGCCTATAATCCCAGCCCTTTGGGAGGTTGAGGCAGAAGGATCGCTTGAGCCCAAGAGTTTGAAACCAGCCTGGGCAACATAGCACAACCTAGTCTCTTCCCCCACCAAAAAATAGAAAAATTAGCTGGGCATGGTGGTATGTGCCTGTGGTCCCATCTGTGGGGAAAGCCGAGGTGGGAGGATTGCTTGAGCCCAGGAGGTTGAAGCTCCAGTGAGCCATGATTGCACTGCTGCACTCCAGCCTGGGCGACAGAGCAAGTCCCTATCTCCAAAAAAAAAAAAAAAAGAAAAAAAATGCTTTTTTTATTTCAGTGGGGAATAAGCTGTTATTTTGTGTGATGCTCATTTCCTTAAATAATACATTAAATTGTTATTTTTTGTATTTGAAATTGAAAAATGGGAATTTTTCTCTTGAATAAGAAACAGAAATGAATTAAACTTATTACCAATAGTAATCATACTATTCTGAATTTCTCTATAGAGAGCATTATAAATATCTCATACTCTTGCTTTTATATTATGAATTTGTATTGTAGGGTGAACAAGATACTTTTTAATCTTAAACAGGATATTTTCCTTTGTGTTTTGTGAATTCCCACCCTCGTTTTTGGCAATGTAGATCACTTATGCTAAAGATTTAAAAAGCCATATTTCACTTTAAGAACTTGAGATCAGAGGTTACAAACTGGTGGTGTGGACAGTGTTTAAAAATTTTTTAAAATTAATTGCCGGCTGGGCGCGGTGGCTCACGCTTGTAATCCCAGCACTTTGGGAGGCCGAGGCGGGCGGATCACGAGGTCAGGAGATCGAGACCACGGTGAAACCCCGTCTCTACTAAAAATACAAAAAATTGGCTGGGCGAGGTGGCGGGCGCCTGTAGTCCCAGCTACTCGGGAGGCTGAGGCAGGAGAATGGCGTGAACCTGGGAGGCGGAGCTTGCAGTGAGCCGAGATTGCGCCACTGCACTCCAGCCTGGGCGACAGAGCGAGACTCTGTCTCAAAAAAAAAAAAAAAAAAAAAATTAATTGCCAACATATAAAACTGGGAGATTTTATTAAAATTTCAGTGTTAAGCAACTTCTGAAAACTCAGAGCTGGCAACACTGCCTGGAACCCATATCTTTTTTTTTTTTTTGCGACGGAGCCTTGTTCTGTCGCCCAGGCTGGGGTACATTGACACGATCTCAGCTCACTGCAACCTCCACCTCCTGGGCTTAAGTGATTCTCTTGCCTCAGCCTTCCAAGTAGCTGGGATTACAGGCACTTGCCACCACGCCTGGCTAATTTTTGTATTTTTGGTAAAGACAGGATTTCCCCATGTTGGCCAGGCTGGTCTTGAACTCCTGACCTCAAGTGATCTGCCCGTCTCAGCCTCTGAAAGTGCTGGGATTACAGGCGTGAGCCACCATGCCCGGCCCCATATTTTTATATGGCAAAATTCAACAGGAGCAGAAATAGCTGTGCCTGTTAGGTGGGACACCCACTATTCACTTTGCCACTCTACAGCTTCCCAGTAAAGAATCAATATCTGGTACTTCTGAGCGTTGTAACCTCTTCATTAATGCATTTTTTTTTTTTTTGACGTGTGCCTGTTTTGGTGGAATTATCTAGAGAATAAGAAAAAGGGCTGGGTGCAGTGGCTCACTCCTGTAATCCCAGCACTTAGGGAGGCCAAGCATGTGGATTGCTTGAGCCCAACCTGAGAAACATGGTGAGACTCTGTCTCTACAAAAACTAAACAAAAATTAGCCAGATGTCATGGTGCTCAGTTGTTGTACCAGCTACTCAGGAGGCTGAGGTGGGAGGATTGCTTGAGCCCAGAAGGCTGAGGCATCACTGCATTCTAGCCTGGGTAGCAGAGTGAGACCCTGTCTCAAAAAAAAAAAAAAAAAAAAAAAAAAAAAAAGCCCTGGTCTACTTAGGCATTTACTTTATACAATCAGTATTTTTCTTTTATGCTTTATTCAAGATAAAGGTATTACATTTTATGTCTGTAACACGAATACAGGGGGTAAAGCATGATAGCGGATTGCCTGAGCTCAGGAGTTTAAGACCAGCCTGGGCAACACGGTGAAACCTCGTCTCTACTAAAACACACACACAAAAAATTAGCTGGGCATGGCGGCATGCGCCTCTAATCCCAACTACTCAGGAGGCTAAGGCAGGAGAATTGCTTGAACCTGGGAGGCGGAGGTTGCAGTGAGCGAGATCGTGCCACTGCACTGCAGCCTGGGCAACAGAGGGAGACTCCATCTCAAAACAAAACAAAACAAATTCAACGAACTGAAATAAGCTTATAATAATTTAAAATTCAGGCAAGTATTGCTTCCATAAAGCAAGTCACCTCAAGAAAGCACTTATTCTAAAAGCGCTACTCAAAGCATTTTTGGAAAAAAAAAAAGTATATTTCCTTTGAATATTCTCAGGATGTCTGTTATCCTTTGAGAGTAGATGCATTTTAATGATAGTAATACATGTAATTTGACAAAATCAAATGGGACAAATTTTATTAAGTAGTGAGAAACCAGCTCAAAGTCTAACATGTGAGACTCTGGATGATACCACGTTTTATCCAGCATCACAGTAAATTTGAACCTCATTAGAAACATTTGTCCAAAGTAAATAGTTCTCTGGAAAAGATGGTATTATAAATGTAAGTTTAGGTCAGGCGCAGTAGCTCACACCTGTTAATTCCAGCACTTTGGGAGGCTGAGGTAGGTGGATCACTTTGAGCCCAGGAGTTGGAGACCAGCCTGGGCAACATGGCAAAACATTGTCTCTAAAAAAAAAGTACAAAATTTAGCCAGGCGTGGTGGTGTGCGCCTGTAGTTCCAGCTACTCAGGAGGCTGAGCAAGAGATCACTTGAGCCCGGGAAGTAGAGGTTGCAGTGAGCCAAGATCATGTTGGCCAGGCACGGTGGCTCATGCCTGTAATCCCAGCACTTTGGGAGGCCGAAATGGGCAGATCACCTGAGGTCAGGAGTTCAAGATCAGCCTGGCCAACATGGTGAAACCTCGTCTCTATTAAAAATACAAAAATTAGCCAGGCTCGTTAGCATGTGCCTGTAATCCCAGCTACTTGGGAGGCTGAGGCAGGAGAATTGCTTGAACCTGGGAGGCGGAGGTTGCAGTGAGCTGAGATTGCACCACTGCATTCCAGCCTGGGTGACAGGCCGAAACTTTGTCTCAAAAAAAAAAAAAAAAGATCATGCCACCGCACTCCAGTCTGGGCAACAGAGTGAGAGCCTGTCTTTAAAAAAAAAAAAAAAAGAAAGAAAGAGAGAAATACAAGTTTATACTCAGCAGCCCTTCAAACTTACCTCCCTCCCAAAATAATATGATATAATGAATTAACCAAAAAACAATAATACCAAAGCATCAGTAGCAAAGAAAACTTCAGAGTGATGAAAACCAGGTAACTGCCCTAATCTCATGCCACAAATTTCTAGAAATGTCTTTCAGAAACAGTATTATTTAGACCAGATGGAAAGAAATCATTTGCAGCTATTTTTTTTGACCATACACTGTTGTTGGAACCACATAAAGTTTAGAAACCCCTACTGATACGTCACGGGAAGAAGAAAGTTAGCTGGGTATATAATTCAGTTGTGTCTTGAGGCCACAACAACAAAGCCATTAAAAATATATATATATGATTATTTGTAAAAATTTTTATATAAATATATATGTCCCTCCTCTTTGATAAAAGCTCTTGATATCACAGTTGGCTTACTTCTCCCTGGAAGAACTCCCCACCTAAGTTGGATAAGGTTTAGAAGTGAGGTCATTAGGTGAGAAAACTGGCAGCAGTCTCGAAATCCTTTTCCCAGCTATATAGCAGTTGCTTAAGCCCCTAGCTGCCTGTCCATCTTTGTCAGGTGAAATGAATTAGAGAAACTGATATTATTTACCAGGTAAACTCAAGAAAAATCAATTGCACTAATTGTAGGCTAAAGACCACATTTGAAATCTCCCAGTTGAAAAATTATTTTAAAAACAGACATGAGACTGAATGTGGTGGCTCATGCCTATAATCCCAGCACTTTGGGAGACTGAAGTGTAAGGATTGTTTGAAGCCAGGAGTTTGAGACCAGCCTGGGGGACATAGTGAGACCACGTCTCTGCAAAAGAATTTAAAAATTAGGTGGGTGATGGTATGCCCCTGTAGTCCCAGCCATCCTGGGCCATCCTGGCCAACACTATGAAACCCTGTTCCAAAACAAGTAAAAACAGATGAAATGTAATTCACCACATTAAAAAAAAAAAAAGGAGAAACCTTATCACTTTGATGGATACAAAAAAAGTATTTGATAATATTCACTAGTAGTTCATAATAGGAAGACCTTCACAATAGGATTTAAAAGGAACTTAATCTTATAAAGACTCTACAAAAATTCTAGAGAAAACTTTAGGCTGGGCACAGTGGCTCACGCCTGTAATCCCAGCACTTTGGGAGGCCGAGGCTGGCGGATCACCTGAGGTCAGGAGTTCAAGACCAGCCTGGCCAACATGGTGAAACACTGTCTCTACTAAAAATACAAAAATTAGCCGGGTGTGGTGGCGCACACCTGTAATCCCAGCTGCATAGGAGGCTGAGGCAGGAAAATTGCTTGAACCTGGGAGGCGGAGGTTGCAGTGAGCCTAGATTATGTCACTTCACTCCAGCATGGGCAACAGAGTGAGACTCCATCTCAAAAAAAAAAAAAGTTCCATGTCCCTAAAGGCTGTGACATAATAATAGCAACAATAATACGAATTATGATGTAGCAGGACAAGCCGTAGACAAAACCCCTCAGACACCAAAGGGCTTTATTCGGCCGGGAGCATCAGCAGACTTAGGTCTCAAAAAACCGAGCTCTCCGAGTGAGCAATTCCTGTCCCTTTTAAGGGCTTACAACTCTAAGGGGGTCCGTGTAAGAGGGTCATGATCAATTGAGCAAGCAGGGGGTATGTGACTGGGGCTTGTATGCACGGGTATTCAGAATGGAACAGAACAGGACAGGGATTTTCACGATGCTTTTCCATACAATGTCTGGAATCTATAGATAACACAAGCAGTTAAATCAGGGCTTGATTTTTAACTACCAGGCCCAGGGCTCAGAGCTGGGCTGTCTGCCTGTGAATTTCATTTCTGCCTTTTAGTTTTTACTTCTTTTTTCTTTGGAGGCAGAAATTGGGCATAAGACAACATGAGGGGTGGTCTCCTCCCTTTATGATAGACAAGCTGTATTAACTTTTTTTCTTTTCTTTTTTTTTTTTTTTTTTTTTGAGACAGAGTCTTGCTCTCTCGTCCAGGCTGGAGTACAGTGGCATGATCTCTGCTCACTGCAACCTCCGCCTCCTGAGTTCAAGCGATTCTCCTGCCTTAGCCTCCCAAGTAGCTGGGACTACAGGCGTGTGCCACCATGCCAGGCTAATTTTTGTAGTCTTAATAGAGACAGGTTTTGCCCTGTTTTCCAGGCTTGTCCTGAACTCCTGGCCTCAAGTGATGAGCTCTCTTTGGCCTCCCAAAGTGTTGGGATTACAGGCGTGAGCCACCGAGCCCAACCTGCATTAACTTTTTCTGTTTGTTTGTTTGTTTGTTTTAAAAAGCAAAGCTGAGTGTCAGTGGCTTATGTTTTTAATCTCAGTGCTTTGAGAGGCTGGGGTTGGAGGATTGCTAAAGGCTGGGAGTTCAAGGCTGCCGTGAGCTCTGATCATGCTACTGCACTCCGGCGTAGCTGACAGAGCGAGACCCTATCTCTTAAAACAAACAAGCAGCAACAACAAAACCCAAATGTGTGCTTTAAACAGATAAATTGTATGGTAGGTGAATTATATCTTAATAAAGCTGTTTTTAAAAAACACAGATTTGACCCATGGAGAAATTTTGCCCCAGAAAGGGGGCATAAATATAGTATTCAAGTGAGGAAGAACATTCAGTGTGTTAGAAGAAATTTTAAGTCACTCGAGGGAGGGAGAATTAGCTCATTTGAAAAAAAATTGTGGACATGTTAAAATCACTGCACAGATTTTTTTTTTTAAATTGTTTCAGGACAGTTGTGAGGCCAGTGCACTTTTGGCCCAATGGGAATGAATGGGTAAGTGAGTGAGCAAGCAGGATCATTTGGTTGGTGTGGCAGAAGGGAGGAGGGCTCAGGCTTTTTGGACTCCTTCGGCTGTGTTTGACAATGTGACCTAGTCAGTGAATGTAATTCTCTGAGTCTCAACGTCCTCTTTGAAAAGGAATAATTGCCTTTACTAAGGCAAGTAATTCCAGTTTGACTCCACTGAATAGGTCACACAGCACCTAGAGTCAATAGTTTAGAAAATGTAAATGCTTTTTGTAAAGCTAAATCCCTTTGAGCATAAATGTCAGTACCCTTCTTAAATGTCTTCTTATTGGACTATCAGCGACCTATAAAATCCTGAACAATGGACTCCTGCTACCTCTTCACTTTGCTCATTGTGATCCCCGGCGTTGCTGGTCTTCTTTCACCAAAAGCCTTTCTTAATAGGCTGCTGCTTTTCCCTGTCTGGAAACTGTGTTCCCTAGCTCTTGACAAGGTTGGCTCCATCTCTTCCTTGAGGACACTGTTTAAATGTGGCTTCTAATTTATGTTTTCACAACAGTGTACAAGGATTCCCTTTTCTTCTCATCTGCACCAATACTTGTTATCTTTGGTCTTTTTTATAATTGCCATCTGACAGAGCAAGAATGTAAGTTAGTATTCCTATTATGGAAAACTGTGGAGGTTTGTCAAAAAACTAAAAATAGAATTACTACATGATCCAGCAATCCCACTTCTGGGTATTTACCCAAAAGATTTGAAATCAGTTTGTTGAAGAGATGTCTGCTTTCTTATGTTCATTGCAGCATTATTCACAATAGCCAAGTTATGGAATAAACCTAAGTGTTCAACACATGAGTGAATAAAGAAAATGTACACACACACGCACGCACACACACATATACATATTCAGCCCTAAAGAAGGAATTATGTCATTTGTGGCAACTTGGATGGAATTGGAGAATATTTTATCATGCTAAGTAAAATAAGCCAGGCGCTGAAAAACAAACACTGCGTGTTCTCACTTATGTGTGGAATCTAAAACAATTGAACTCACAGAAGCAGAGAATAGAATGGTGGTTACAGAGGCTGGAGGGTTGAGGAAGTGGTGAGACCATGGTTAAAGGGAACAAAATCTCAGCCGAGGGATATGTTTTTTTTTTTTTAAATTCTGTTGTACAGTGTGGTGAAGATAGTTTTTGTACATTTTAAAATTGCTGAGAGAATAAATTTCAAATATTCTTACCACAAAAATGTTAAGTATTTAAGGTAACGGATATGTTAACTAGCTTGATTTAATTATTATATATTATATTCATAAATTATAACATTACTTTGTACCCCCTACATTTATATAATTATAAATTGTCAACATACAGTTTTTAAAATTTTAAAAAATAAATATGTCTTCTAATAAAAGGCTTCCCACCCCTCTATCTAAAACTCTTCCATGCTGTGCATGATGACAAATGCCTGTAATCCCAGTTTCTCAGGAGGCTGAGGTGGGAGAATCTTTTGAACCCATATGTTCAAGGCTTCATTGCACTGTGATCTCACCTGTGAACAGGCACTGCACTCCAGCCTGGGCTACATACCAAGAACACATCTCTAAATATGAATAAAATAAAACTTTCCTCTTTGATTTCACCATAATCCTTAGTTTAGCAGATCTTTGATATGTAGCATCGTCCCGATTTGTGTTTTTTTAATTCATATGTTTGGAGGCCCTCTCTACACTAGAAGTTCTGTGAGCAGAGGAGCTACATAGGTCAAGTTCACTGTTATATCCTCAGTGCAATAACCCAGTTTTAGGCACATAGGAGGCACTCACTGAATAGTTATTAATTTTTTTTTTTGCCATATACCTACAACTTTCTTTTATTTTTAAGATTAAAAAAAAATGTTCTTGGTTTTTGGGTTTTTTTTTTTTTTCTCCCAGCAGGAAACAATTACTTTGAGATTTTTTTTCTTACTTTTAAAAAATTATTATTATTATTATTATTATACTTTAAGTTCTGGGGTACCTGTGCAGAACATACAGTTTTATTACATAGGTATACACGTGCCATGGTAGTTTGCTGCACCCATCAACCCGTCACCTACATTAGGCATTTCTCCTAATGCTATCCCTCCCCTAGCCCCACACCCCCCAACAGGCCCTAGTGTGTGATGTTCCCCTCCCTGTGTCCATGTGTTCTCATTGTTCAACTCCCACTTATGAATGAGAACATGCGGTGTTTGATTTTCTTTCTTTCTTTTTTTTTTTTTTTTTTTTTTTTGAGACAGAGTCTCGCTCTGTCGCCAGGCTGGAGTGCAGTGGCGCAATCTCGGCTCACTGCAAGCTCCGCCTCCCGGGTTCACGCCATTCTCCTGCCTCAGCCTCTCCGAGTAGCTGGGACTACAGGCGCCTGCCACCCCGCCCGGCTAATTTTTTGTATTTTTAGTAGAGACGGGGTTTCACCATGGTCTTGTTCTCCTGACCTTGTGATCCGCCCGTCTCGGCCTCCCAAAGTGCTGGGATTACAAGCGTGAGCCACCGCGCCCGGCCATGGTGTTTGATTTTCTCTGTTCTTGTGTTAGTTTGCTGAGAATGATGGTTTCCAGCTTCATCCATGTCCCTGCAAAGGACATAAACCCATCTTTTTTATGGCTGCATAGTATTCCATCGTGTATATGTGCCACATTTTCTTTATGCAGTCTATCATTGATGGACATTTGGGTTGGTTCCAAGTCTTTGCTATTGTGAATAGTGCCACAATAAACATACGTGTGCATGTGTCTTCATAGTAGAATGATTTATAACCCTTTTGAGTATATACCCAATAATGGGATTGCTGGGTCAAATGGTATTTCTAGTTCTAGATCCTTGAGGAATTGCCACACTGTCTTCCACAATGGTTGAACTAATGTACACTCCCACCAACAGTGTAAAAGCATTCCTATTTCTCCACATCCTCTCCAGCATCTGTTTCTTGACTTTTTAATGATCACCATTCTAACTGGCGTGAGATGGTATCTCATTGTGGTTTTGATTTGCATTTCTCTAATGACAGTGATGATGAGCATTTTTTCATGTTTGTTGGCTGCATAAATGTCTTCTTTTGAGAAGTCTGTTTATATCCTTTGCCCACTTTTTGATGGGGTTGTTTGGTTTTTTCTTGTAAATTTGTTTAAGTTCTTTGTAGATTCTAGATATTAGCCCTTTGTCAGATGGGTAGATTGCAAAAATTTTCTCCCATTCTGTAGGTTGCCTGTTCACTCTGATGATAGTTTCTTTTGCTGTGCAGCAGCTGTTTAGTTTAATTAGATCCCATTTGTCAATTTTGGCTTTTGTTGCCATTGCTTTTGGCGTTTTAGACATGAAGTCTTTGCCCATGCCTATGTCCTGAATGGTATTGCCTAGGTTTTTATCTAGGATTTTTATGGTTTTAGGTCTTACGTTTAAGTCTTTAATCCATCTTGAGTTAATTTTGTATAAAGGTGTAAGGAAGGGGTCCTGTTTCAGTTTTCTGCATATGGATAGCCAGTTTTCCCAACACCATTTATTAAATAGGGAATCCTTTCCCATTTCTTGTTATTGTCAGGTTTGTCAAAGATCAGATGGTTCTAGATGTGTGGTGTTATTTCTGAGGCCACTGTTCTGTTCCATTGGTCTATATATCTGTTTTGGTCTATATATCTGTTTTGGTCCCAGTACCATGCTGTTTTGGTAACTGTAGCCTTGTAGTATAGTTTGAAGTCAGGTAGCGTGATGCCTCCAGCTTTGTTCTTTTTGCTTAAGATTGTCTTGGCTATGCGGGCTCTTTTTTGGTTCCATATGAAGTTTAAAGTAGTTTTTTCCAATTCTGTGAAGGAAGTCAGTGGTAGCTTGTTGGGGATAGCATTGAATCTATAAATTACTTTGGGCAGTGTGGCTATTTTCGCGATATTGATTCTTCCTCTCCATGAGCATGGAATGTTTTTCCATTTGTTTGTGTCCTCTCTTATTTCCTTGAGCAGTGGTTTGTAGTTCTCCTTGAAGAGGTCCTTCACATCCCTTGTAAGTTGTATTCCTAGGTATTTTATTCTCTTGGTAGCAATTGTAAATGGGAGTTTACTCATGATTTGGCTCTCTTGTTTGTTATTGGTGTATAGGAATGCTTGTGATTTTTGCACATTGACTTTGTATCCTGAGACTTTGCTGAAGTTGCTTATCAGCTTAAGGAGATTTTGAGGCGTGGTCTCACTCTGTCGCCCAGGCTGGAGTGCAGTGGTGCAATGTCAGCTCACTGTAACTACCACCTCCCAGGTTCAAGCAATTCCCGTGCCTCAGCCACCTGAGTAGCTGGGATTACATGCATGCACCACTGCACCTGACTAATTTTTATAGGCATGAGCTACCACACCCGGTGGCTTTTTTTTTTATTACTTTTTTTAAAAAAGACTGGCTCTCACTATGTTGTCTAGGCTGGAATGTAGTAGCTCTTCACAGGCATGGTCATCATGCACGTCAGCCTCAAATTCGTGGGCTCAAGTGAGCCTCTCACCATAGCCTCCCAAGTATCTAGGAATATATGTGTGTGACACCACACCTGGCTTCAAAAAATATTTGTTGATTGAACTAGGAACACTTTGAATAAATGTAGTGGTTTGTATTTTTCCTTTTTGACACCTGGAAATTATCCAAACTCCTTCTGTAATTGCTATTATTCTTTAAGGTTCATTTATATAGAAATAGTATTTAAAAATGCGTATGTAGGCTGGGCATGGTGGCTCACGCCTGTAATCCCAGCACTTTGGGAGGCTGAGGCAGGCAGATCACCTGAGGTCAGGAGTTCATGACTAACCTGGGCAACACAGTGAAACCCCATCTCTACTAAAAATACCAAAATTAGCTGTGCATGGTGGTGCGTGCCTGTAGTCCCAGCTACTTGGGAGGCTGAGGCAGGAGAATCCTGGGAGGTGGAGGTTGCAGTGAGCTGAGATCATGCCACTACACTCCAGCCTGGGTAACAGAGCGAGACTGTCTCAAAAAAAAAAAATAAATAAAATGCATATGTATATATGTTTTTCTTTTTTCCTTTTTTTTTTTTTGAGATGGAGTCTAGCTCTCTTGCCAGGCTGGAGTGCAGTGGTGCGATCTCGGCTCACTGCAACTTCCACCTCCAGGGCTCAAGCGATTCTCCTGCCTCAGCCTCCCGAGTAGCTGGGGTTACAGGCACGCGCCACCACACCCAGCTAATTTTTGTATTTTTAGTAGAGATGGGGTTTCACCATGTTGGCCAGGATGGTCTCGATCTCCTAACCTTGTGATCCACCCTCCTCGGCCTCCCAAACTGCTGGGATTACAGGCGTGAGCTGCCGTGCCTGGCCTCTTCCTTTTTTTTGAGACAGAGTCTTTCTCTGTCACCCAGGCAGTAGCACAATCATAGCTCACTGCAACCTCAAACTCCTAGGCTCAAGGGATCCTTTCACCTCAGCCTCCCAGGTAGCTGGGACTACAGGTACACACCACCATGCCCAGCTAATTTTTTTTTTTTTTTTTTTTATAGAGACACGGTCTCACCACATCACCCAGGTTGGTCTTGAACTCCTGGGCTCAAGCAGTCCTTCTGTCTTGGCCTTCCAAAGTGCTGGGATTACAGGTATGAGCCACTGCGCCCAGGCTAACCTTTTTTTTTTTTTTTTTTTTTTTTTTTGAGACGGAGTCTTGCTCTGTCACCCAGGCTGGAGTGCAGTGGCGCGATCTCGGCTCACTGCAAGCTCCGCCTCCCGGGTTCACGCCATTCTCCTGCCTCAGCCTCTCCGAGTAGCTGGGACTACAGGCGCCCGCCACCACGCCCGGCTAACTTTTTGTATTTTTGGTAGAGACGGGGTTTCACCGTGGTCTCGATCTCCTGACCTCGTGATCCGCCCGCCTCGGCCTCCCAAAGTGCTGGGATTACAAGCGTGAGCCACCGCGCCCGGCCACCTTTTTTTTTTTTTTAAAACAGTTATTTATTTATTTATTTTTGAGACGGAGTCTCGCTCTGTCGCCCAGGCTGGAGTGCAGTGGCGCAATCTCGGTTCACTGCAAGCTCCGCCTCCCGGGTTCACACCATTCGGAGTAGCTGGGACTACAGGCGCTCGCCACCGCGCCCGGCTCATTTTTTTTTGTATTTTTAGTAGAGATGGGGTTTCACCATGGTCTCGATCTCCTGACCTCGTGATCCACCCGCCTCAGCCTCCCAAAGTGCTAGGATTACAGGCGTGAGCCATCGCGCCTGGCCTTAAATAGTTATTTAAATCTTCTTTTCTTGCAGTACAAGATACAGTACATTTCACATATGTCCCTTTTCCTGTTGGAGAAGGTGAATCAAGTGGAGGGAAGTAAATTGATATTGAGGCTGAGAATAAAATTGCAGATTTCTAGCCTCAATTTTCTACCTCTCACCTACTTTGTGCCTATGTAAATAGGCTGTTTCTTCATGGCCAGGAAAAAATGAAATAGCTGACTATTGACAATTCCAGAAAGCACCCAGGTAAGAATACTTAGAGTTGGATTTAAAACAAAACCTACCCACCCCGTTTTTGGGGAGAGACAGGGTCTCTCTGTCTCCCAGGCTGGAGGGTAGTGGTGTGATCACAGCTCACTACAGCCTTGACCTCCTGGGCTCAAGTGATCTTCCTGCTTCAGCCATCCAAGTAGCTGAGACTACAGGCATGTGCCACCCTGCTAATTAAAAAAAAAATGTCTGTTTGTAGAGATGGGGTCTCAGTATGTTGACCAAGCTGGTATTGAATTCTTCGGCTCAAGCGATCCTCGTCTTGACCTCCCAAAGTTCTAGGATTATAGGCATGAGCCACCACACCAGGCCAAAATCAGTTTGTTGGCCATAAGTTTTCATCTTTTGGTGTTCTCTCACGCCATTTAAAATGGGTGAAAATTTGGGTTATAGCTTTCTAATGACTGTTGCCTTTTCACAATGATCACAATGATAACACATGGCAGATAATTAGGGCAGGATATACCTTAAATGTCTGTTTCCCAAAACAAGCAATTACAATGCCCTTCTTATGTACTCCTTTTAGCACTTCACCATAGCACTAATCACAGTGCATTGTAGTTGCTTGTTTACTTGTGTAGTAGCTCTAGTAGCTCGGTGAAGGTTGTCACATTCACTATTTTATTTGCAGGGTACTTGTGACAGGTACTATAGTCATGGTACTTTTGATTATCTTTTTCTTCTCAGAATGATGGCAAGAATTATGATATCTGGAGTTTGGATTTTTTTAGCCTTATGAGATCTGTTCATTGGTTGAAAACCAAGATTGAGAACTCATTTGTGTGTGTGTGTGTGTGTGTGTGTGTGTGTGTTTTATTCACTAAGTATTTGAGAACTTACCATGCTAGGCCCTGCAAATAAAATGGTGAATGTGGCAACAGTTTTTACCTTCACAGAGCTAATACATGAGTAAACAAGCAATTACAGTGCACTGTGATTACTGCTATGGTGAGTTACTGAAAGGAGTACATAAGAGGGGCACTGTAATTGCTTGTTTTGGGAAACAGACATTTAAGGTGAAAACTAAATATAAGCATAAGTTAACATAATGAAGAGCAGAGATAAAGGAGTGCCCTGGTCCAGGGCCCTTTGGAAGCCTTGAAGTAAGTTTGATGTTCATTAACATAAAATATAAGGGAACAGTTTAACAGAAATTAAGCGGAAGAGGTAAGCAAGTGCCAGATCTGGAATGACCTCAAGCCATATAAGGAATTTTGTTTTTTTTGAGACAGAGTCTCACTCTGTCGCCCAGGCTGGAGTGCAGTGGTGTGATCTCAGCTCACTGCCAGCTCTGCCTCCCAGGTTCATGCCATTCTCCTGCCTCAGCCTCCCGAGTAGCTGGGACTACAGACGCCTGTCACCACGCCCGGCTAATTTTTTTGTATTTTTAGTAGAGATGGGGTTTCACCGTGTTAGCCAGGATGGTCTCAATCTCCTGACCTCGTGATCCACCCGCCTCGGCCTCCCAAAGTGCTGGGATTACAGATGTGAGCCCCTGCGCCCGGCCAGGATTTTGTTTTATCCTAAAGGAAGTCGGAAGACTGGAAGAGGCTGCTAGAGAGTTGAGGGTCCACAGAGGTTGATGAAATCATAGCACAAGTACAATGAGAGTAAATGAGTGAGAGAGCTGGAAGGCAAATAAAATCAAAGTGCCACTGTATTTTGCTTTGACTCCCTTACTTTAATAATGAACAGCTGTTCTAAAAATTTGTCTATAACTAGTGGGGCTGGGCATGGTAGCTCATGCCTGTAATCCCAACACTGTGGGAGGCCAATGCTGGAGGGTCTCTTGAACCCAGGAGTTTGAGACCAACCTGGGCGATATAGTAAGACCTCGTCTCTACAAACAAATATAATAAACAAAAATGTACAACAGGTAGAACAGACGAATTTATGAAATTGAGATTAGTTGTTTTCACTGAAAAAAGTAAGGGATCTGAATATGTAAACCCAAAGACATAAATTTTATTAATAATTTACTTTCTAGTTATAGGATCCAGTCATTTCCAGAGATCAATGTTATAAAGAAATAAGATAAAAATAAGTATCATAGATTAAGTGGACAGTGTTTTCTGTGCCTTTTTGGCAAGTAGAATACAAAGAACATTTTTTTCCCTGACCACATAAGAATAAGTTGCTGACAGGCAGGGCGTGGTGGCTCACTCCTGTAATCCCAGCACTTTGGGAGGCTGAGGCGGGTGGATCACAAGGTCAGGAGATTGAGACCATCCTGGCTAACATGGTGAAACCCTGTCTCTACCAAAAATACAAGAAATTAGCCAGGCCTGGTGGCGGGCGCCTGTAGTCCCAGCTACTCGGGAGGCTGAGGCAGGAGAATGGCGTGAACCCGGGAGACGGAGCTTGCAGTGAGCCGAGACTGCACCAGTGCACTCCAGCCTGGGTGACAGATTGCACCAGTGCACTCCAGCCTGGGTGACTCCATCTCAAAAAAAAAAAAAAAAAAAGTAAGTTTCTGACAAGATGTTTCATAAGTCCCCGTACTTTAGTATACTACTAAAATGTAGTCTGAAGATTAGATATACTGTGGTGTGTATGTAAATATATATGTACTTGAAATATAGTAGTGTATACTAAATAGAGACAGGGTTTTGCCATGTTGTCCAGGCTGGTCTTGAACTCCTGGCCTCAAGTGATCTACCTGCCTCAGCCTCCCAAAGTGCTGGGACTACAGGCATGAGCCACCACGCCTGGCCAATATTTTGTAGTTTTGAGCATAGATTTTTGTACAGGTTTTGTAATATAGCTTCCTAAGTTTCTTGTTGCTTTTTTTAGATAGAATTATTATTTTAATTAACAAGCTTTATTTTTAGATTGTTTTGGTACAGTTTTAGGGTTACAGAGAAATGGAGTGGAGAGTACAGAGTTCCCATATATCCCCTAACACTCCTTCACCCCCGTTTTCCCCTATTATTAATGTCTTGCATTACTATGGTACATTTGTAGTAGTTAATGAACCAATATTGACACATTATTAACTAAAGTCGGTAGTTTACATTAGATAGAATGTATTACACTATTTGTATTATACATTCCATGGATTTAGACAAAGGTATAATGACATGCATCTACCATTACGGTATCATACAGAATAGTTTCCTGCTCTAAAAATCCCCTAGGCTCCACCTGTTCGCCCGCTCCCTTCCCCACCCAGAATATCTGGCAACCATTGATCTTTTTACCATCTCCATAGTTAGGACTTTTCTAGAATGTCATGAATTTGGAATGTAGTATTTAGCTTTTTCAAATGGATTTCTTTCACTTAGCAATATGCATTTTAGGTTCTTCTGTGTCTTTTTGTAGCTTTCAATAATTCATTTCCTTTTATTGCTGAATGATATTCCATTGCATGGCTATACCACAAATTTGTTTATTCATTCACCTATTGAAGGAAATCTTAGTGTTTTCATTTTTTGACAATTACAAATGAAGCTGCTGTAAACATTTTGGTGGTGGTTTTTGTGTGGGCTTAAGTTTTCATTTCATTTGGGTGAATACCAAGAAATACGATTGCTGGGTCATAGGTAAGAGTATGTTTAGTTACATAAGAAACTGCCAAACTTTCTTCCAAAATAGCTGTACCATTTTGCCTTCTCACCAGCAGTGAATGAGATCTCGTTCCTATTGCTCCATATCTTCCTTAGCATTTGATGTTGTCAGTGTTTTGGATTTTCACTATTCTAATAAGTGTATAGTGGTATCATTGTTTTAATTTGCAATTCCCTTGTGACATATGGTACTGAGCATATTTTCATATATTTATTTGCCATCCGTATATCTTCTTTGAAGAAATATCTGATTCAAATATTTTGCTCATATTTTAACTGGGTTGTTTTCTGATTGTTGAGTTTTAAGAGTGTTGTATATTTTAGATAACAGGCCTCTAACAAGTAAGTGTTTTGTAAATATTTTCTCCTAATCAGTGGCTTGTCTTTTCATTCTCTTAGCAGTGCCTTCCCCAGAGCAGAAGTTTTTAATTTTAGTGAAGTTAAACTTAACAATTTCTTCTTTCATTGATCATGCTTTTGTTGGTATATCTAAGAAGTCATTGTCAAACCCGAAGTCATTTAGATTTTTTCCTATGGCATATTGTAGGAGTTATCATTTTGTGTTTTACATTTAGGTTGTGATCCATTTTGATTTTATTTTTGTGAAAGATGTAAGGTCTGTATCTAGATTATTTTTCTTTGTTTGCAAGTATATGTCTAATTGTTCCAGCACCATTTGTTGAAAAGACTATCCTTTCTCCATTGAATTGCCTTTGCTCCTTTGTCAAAGATTGGTATGAATATATTTGTGTGAATCTATTTCTGGGTTTTCCATTCTGTTCCACTGATTTATTTGTGTATTTTTTTTTTTTTTTTCAATATCACACTGTCTTGAGTACTGTAGCTTTGTAGTAAGTTTTTTTTTTTTTTTTTTTTTTTTTGGAGACAGGGTCATACTGAAGTGAAGTGGTGCAGTGGCACTATCATAGCGCACTGCAACCTTGAACTCCTGGGCTCAAACAATCCTCCCAGTTCTGCCTCCTGAGTAGCTGGTTCCATAGGCGTGCACCACCTTGCCCGGCCAATTTTTATTTTTATTTTGTAGAGACAGTATCTCGTTTTGTTGCCCAGGCTGGTCTTGAACTCCTGGGCTCAAGTGTTTCTCCCACTGTGGCTTCCCAACGCACTGGGATTACAGATGTGAGTCACTGCACCTGGCCTTTTGTTTTGTTTTGTTTTAGCTTAAATGCATTTCAAGCCTTGTATTGGTACTCAAATTGTCCTATAGTGTCTTTTAATTTGTCCTATAGTTATTGATAGTTTTATAAACACACATTCATGTGTGCACTTGAGCACACAGATATCATTTTTGCTTAATGTTTGCTAAATACTTATTCTGGGTATGATACTGCTCTTGAAACTTACCCTGTGTTTTAAACACCAGGTTAGGCTTTTATCTCATTCTTTGAAAAGCGTACAATTGGAATGACAGGTGTTGGTACAAAAACCACTGGCAACCCAATATAAGGGGAAATTTGTTGGGGTATTTCTTAGAAGAATTTTTATCCTTGACCAACATAATTTAAAAAAAAAAGACTTATAAGGAGAAAGACTTTTGTTTTTGCCCTATTATTTCTGTTTTGGACAGTAGGATGGGAAGTGATGCCTGAAGCCGAAACTTGTGGCCAAGAAACAGAAAGCATGAGAACCAAAAGCAGTATGTGGTGGATGAAGAAGTAGTAGATCAGAAAGAGCCTGGTTTGCTTTTGAGTTTCTCTTACACTTACCATATGATCCAGCAGTCCTATACGTATAAACAATTTCATCATAAGTTGTGTAAGAAGAGAGATTTAGAAGCCTGGCAATCTCTCTTTTGATTATTAACAAAAACCCAGGGTGTTTTGACTTTGAAATTTAAATATTTGTGTACCTCACTTTTGATAAAGCCAATATATGATAATCTGAAATATACAAAGAGTAAATTAGTGAAACTTTTTTTGATGCTTTTATAATATGACTTAATTTTCTTTTAGACTTCATGTAACCTCTCAGATACTGTTTTACATGAATTTAAGTAGAGAGTTCAAATGATAAGCCAAAGAGTTTGTAATTGAGCAGAGGGTAGTGATAAAGAAATAGGATTTTAAAAAACTTAGTAACTTTAATTTCTTAAATGAGAGATACCACATAAAGTAGTACTAAATATTATTCATCTTTCTTTTTTTTTTTTTTTTTTGAGGCGGACTTTCGCTCTTGTTGCCCAGGCTGGAGTGCAATGGCGCGATCTCAGCCCACTGCTGCCCCCTCCGCCTCCCAGGTTCAAGCGATTCTCCTGCCTCAGCCACCCAAATAGCTGGGATTACAGGTGCCTACCACCATGTGTGGCTAATTTTTTTTTTGTATTTTTAGTAGAGACAGGGTATCACCATGTTGGCCAGGCTGGTTTTGAACTCCTGACCTCAGGTGATCTGCCTGCCTCGGCCTCCCAAAGTACTGGGATTATAGGCGTGAGCCACTGTGCCTGGCCTCATCTTTCGTAATTATAGATTGAACAGTGCTTATGTCCCATGCATAGATTAGAAAATTGACACAGCACCTTTAGTGTCAGTTTTTGTCATGGTTGTGGGAAGTAAAGTGATTGTTCTGTTCTACAAGTAGGTGTTATGAACATTTTTCCCCAGCGGAGTGAGATTTTTGGCTTTTTTTTTTTTTTTGACAGGGTCTTGCTCTGTCACCCATACTGGAGTGCAGTGGCACGATCATGGCTCACTGCGTCCTTGAACCTCCCAGGCTCAAGCAATCCTCCAACTTCAGCCTCCCCAAGTCACTGGGACCACAGGTGTGCGCCACCATGCCCAGCTAATTTTTTTTTTTTTTTTTTCTTGAGATGGGGTTTCGCTCTTGTCGCCCAGGCTGGAGTGCAATGGCACGATCTCGGCTCACTGCAACCTCTGTCTCCTGGGTTCAAGCAGTTCTCCTGCCCTAGCCTCCCGAGTAGCTGGGATTACAGGCGTGCACAACCACACCTGGCTAATTTTTTTGTTTTCAGTAGAGACGGTGTTTCGTCATATTGGCCAGGCTGGTCTTGAACTCCTGACCTCAGGTGATCCACCTGCCTTGGCCTCCCAAAGTGCCAGGATTATAGGCATGAGCCACTGCGCCCGGCCCTAATTTTTAAATTTTTTGTAGACATGGGGTCTCCCTATGTTGCCCAGGCTCATTTCAAACTTCTAGGCTCAAGTAGTCCTTCTACCTTGGCCTCCCAAAGTGCTGGGATTACATGGATGAGCCACCATGCCCAGCCAATTTTTGGCTTTCTATAGGGTTTTTTTAAATTTAATTTTTAATATTTTTAAATTTAATTTTTAATTTTTTTTTGTTTTTTTTTTTTTAGAGACAGGGTCTTTCTGTGTTGCCCAGGCTAGAGTTTAGTGGCTGTTTACTGGCATGATAATAGCACATTCCAGCCTTGAACTCCTGGGCTTGAGCAGTGTGCCCATCTCAGCCTCCCAAGTAACTGGAGACTATAGGCACATACCATTGCATCTGGCTTCTTTGGGTTTTTAACCTGACAAATACTGTGTGTTCTTCTAATACATACATGTAAGTAAACATGGATAATGAGGGCTATGTGTGATTATTCCATCTAATGTTATACTAGTCTAAGTGCAATGGAGGAAATTAATGCGAAGTATTATAAAAATAACATCCATCTGTTGGAAAAAACAGAGTGAGCAAAAATGAAAAATATGAAGAGAAATAGACAATGTAATATAGTTTCCAAATCTTATAAATGAGGCTATCTTAGTGATAATTTTTGAAAATTTGTGAGTTCATTGAATACTTATAAATTGACTGAATTGGGCCAAGACACATTCTGCCTCTGTCCTCATATTAACTTATAATGGAAGGAAGTATAGTTGACAGTCTCACACATAGACACACTCCCAACAATTATGATGTTTTTTTCTCTTTCTTTCTAATATCATTTGAGGGATTGGGCAAAAGACAAGGATAATCGGGATAGTGGATATACTTGGAAATAGGAGAAACAGTGAGGAAATATGAATTCTTAATGTTGTTCATGTAGGAAGTTCAGTAGTTGCTGGCTTCCTTTCATCGCTTTGATTTTTTTCCTTTACAGAATATACATTATAAATATAAATCTATTGTAAAGCAAAGAAAACAAAAATGAAAAGCAGTTTATTTAAACTATAATAAAGGAAACAGAGGCCAGGCATGGTGGCTCATGCCTGTAATCCCAGCACTTTGGGAGGCTGAGGTGGGTGGATCACCTGAGGTTAGGAGTTTGAGACCAGCCTGGCCAACATGGTGAAACCCCGTCTCTACTAAAAATACAAAAAATTAGCTGGGTGTGGTAGCAGGCACCTGTAATTCCAGCTACTTGGGAGGCTGAGGCAGGAGAATTGCGTGAACCTGGGAGGCGGAGGTTGCAGCTAGCCGAGATCTCGCCATTGCACTCGAGCCTAGGCAACAAGAGCGAAACTCCCTCTCAAAAATAAATAAATAAAGCAACCAGATTGTGTTATTGGATTATGTGCCCACTTCTACAGTCAGCTGACAGCTTTTTACCTGTTACTTTAGTAGGGAATTACAGGTGTCCTCAGGAAGTTTAGAGTATAGGCATCTTTGCTCTGTTGTATAATTGGTGATAATAACCAAACATTTGTTCTAATTCTCTTAAGTTTTCTTTCTTTCTTTCTTTTTTTTCTCTGAGAGAGTCTCACTCTGTCACTCAGGTGGGAGTGCAGTAGCACGAGCTCGGCTCACTGCCACCTCCACCTCCTAGGTTCAAGCTATTCTCCTGCCTCAGCCTCCTGAGTAGCTGGGATTACAGGTGCCTGCCACCACGTCCAGCTAATTTTTATATTTTTAGTAGAGACAGGGTTTTGCCATGTTGGCCAGGTGGTTTCAAACTCTTGACCTCAGGTGATCTGCCTGCCTTGGCCTCCCAAAGTGCTGGGATTACAGGCGTGAGCCACCGCACCCGGCCTTCTCTTCCCTTAAGTTTTAAGAAAAACATTTATGAAAGTGAAATATAAGTGTGTGTTTAGCATGTGATTGGTGATAACAGTATTTTTTTTTGTTAAGAATACGCATATGGATAATCAAATATAGCATCAAAATTATCTCATTGCAAACATTTGTGTTGGGCTCAGTCCTGAATTTGGACACTGCAGAATTTTGGTAGAGATGAATGTTATGCTTAAAATTTTTTTTTTTTTTTGCTTTATTTTCACTTTGGGGTTCTGCAAAGGATCTCTTTTTGGCACTCTGTCATTGCATACTCAGCATACAGCAAAAACCACCAAAGTTTAGCTTTTCAGAACTTTAGGACTACTTAATACCAATAGAGTTTTGGAATTTCCTTCATAGAGGTTGTCTGTGTTGATTGGTAACTGAAGATTACATAATTCTTGCCAGTGCTTGGTAAATGGTGGGGATAGGGGAATGGGGGAGTGAATAGTCTAATTTCTTATAAGTTTTGGTGAAATTAAAAGGAAGAGCTTAAAATTAAATCAGCCTCAGTTTCTTTAACTTGGTTTCAGCACTGCTATGTATTTCTGTTAGCCAGTGATGAAAAAAACAACAATTGTCTTTCTTTTTGGTCATATGTACATTACTAGAAGAAAGCATTCTATATTAAAGGCTTGTATGTTTCCTTAGCTTCTATGGTTTGCAGCCTACTGAGCTTATGATACCATGTGAATAACTAATCCAGATGGTTAAACTGTTGGAGGATAGAAAACCAAAACCCATTTCAGGAATCTATGCATTTTGCTCACCTTTGGATAGGATTCATTCTAATTGGTAGTGACTTTCTGAATTTGTTTCAAAATTTAATTTTTAACTACATGTTTTCTTGATTTTTACCTAGGTTACAAGATGTTTACCTAAGCTTGAGACCCGGTGACTACATTTCCTACGGGAACAAATAAATGGTTTTTCATCTCCCAGAGATACATTAGAAACAAATATGGTGCTAAAAGAACTCCTTACCTTTCTCTGACTACAATTTATTTGGACATACTTTTGTACTGAAGAGAGGTATACACACTGAAGTTACTTGCTGTACGGAGACTCTGTCCTGTAGGATCATGGACCATCCTAGTAGGGAAAAGGATGAAAGACAACGGACAACTAAACCCATGGCACAAAGGAGTGCACACTGCTCTCGACCATCTGGCTCCTCGTCATCCTCTGGGGTTCTTATGGTGGGACCCAACTTCAGGGTTGGCAAGAAGATAGGGTGTGGGAACTTCGGAGAGCTCAGATTAGGTAAGCACTTGGTTATGTCAGTGACTTCTACTAACAACAATACCTATGATAAGCTTTGGTGTGTTTCAAGACAAGCTGTTTATAGTTTTACAAGAAATTTTTCTTGAGGAGAACTTGTTGTTATAAGAAATAATTTGTGAAGGGGCACTATGGTCATTATCAATTATGTGTTATCCAAGGCTCTTCTCTCTTTATGTGTGTGCGATGGGCTTTAAAGTTTTCTACCAGTTCTGAGATTTTCTGATGAAGATAGAGTTGCATACAGATATCAGTAAAATGCAGACTCTGGATTTAGGAGGTCTGAGGTGGAGCCCCAAATTCTGCATATTTTTACAAACTCCAGGTGATGCAGATGCTGTTGGTCCTTTAAGAAGGGCATAAGGCCTTAGTTTAATTCAGACTCTGCCCCTGAAAAGAAAAGAGTAAATCCTTACTCAGTAATACCCAGGCTTAGTCTGCAAGGATATACAGTACATCCTGTTTGGAGAAGTTTTCCAACAGATAATTTGTTTGCATTTCTTCCTGGAGTTTCCAGCACTAGAATTAAGTTAGAACTCCAAGGAGAACTTAGGCAATTTTATTTCCCAACTAAGGCAATGGATTTTCTATTTCAATTATGATTTATGGGTGAGATGGAAAATAATGACAAAATTAATCTGTCTAAAGATGTGAGATTGGGAAGAAGGTACATTGGGTATTTATATATATATATAAATTTATATAAAAATATAAAATTATATATATATATATATATATATATTTTTTTTTTTTTTTTTTGAGAGGGAGTCTCACTCTGTTGCCCAGGCTGGAATGCAGTGGCACAATCTCGGCTCACTGCAAGCTCTGCCTCCTGGGTTCACGCCATTCTCCTGCCTCAACATCCCAAGTAGCTGGGACTACAGGCATCCACCATCATGCCCGGCTAATTTTGTTTTTTGTATTTTTAGTAGAGACAGGGTTTCACCATGTTAGCCAGGATGGTCTTGATCCTCTAACTTCGTGACCCGCCTGCCTCAGCCTCCCAAAGTGCTGGGATTATAGGCATGAGCCACCGTGCCCGGCCATTTATATACTTTTTAATGACTCTCCCTTGATGAGTGGGATAGAGAAAATAAAAGGCCATATAAACGCATGAAGTTGGGGATTAGCCTGGAGAATGTGGAAAGGTCATCTTTTAGGCTAAAGTGTTTTCTTTTTCTTCATAGCTCTTGAGACTGTGGATTAATATGAAGACTCATTGTAAGAAACTTTGGCCCTTGGGGGGAATGGTGGGAGGGTGGGAACATAACGTAATTACGTTTGTTACCTCTGCTACTTCTTTTTCTTTTTGAGATGGAGTGTCGCTCTGTCACCCAGGCTGGAGTGCAGTGGTGCGATCTTAGCTCACTGCAACCTTCTCCTCCCAGGTTCAAGTGATTCTTGTGCCTCATCCTCCAGAATAGCTGGGACTACAGGCATGTGCCACCATGCCCAGCTTATTTTTTTTTTTGTATTTTTGTGGAGACGGGCTCTTGCCATATTGGCCAGGCTGGTCTTGACCTCCTGGCCTCAAGTGATCCACCCGCCTCGGCCTCCCAAAGTGTTGGGATTACAGGCGTGAGCCACTGCGCCTGACCACCTCTGCTACTTGTGATGGTCCTGCATAGAGAACATGGACAAAATCTTACCTCTGATCCCCCATAGAGAGCCTTGGAGAAACATCGCTATATTAGCCAGAGACCATTTGAATTTAAGAATCATGAGAATGGATTTATTTTTACTGTTAGAAGGCTGGCAACCTGGAAATTCAGGACTTAATTAGGATAATGAAAGGATCTTTATATTTAGAATTGTGTTCGGGTTACCAAAGCCAGCAGATGCTACTTACAATAGGAGTAAGATGTGTAATTACTGCTTTACTTTCTAGCAATTACAGAGTTGCTTTAACGAATAGTTTTGTGAATATTTCTTTATGTCATAGATTGACTGTAACATCACAGTACTACTTGGATGGATTAAATAATTATGACATAAACATCCACAAAATGATTGCTAAGAGGCAATTTCTAATGCATCTAAATCTTTGAATTCTCAAAACATCAGACAATTGTTTCATTTCTGTGAAAGTGAAGAAAAACCTTGGTGAATTAAAAGTGGGAATCTGTTTAATCACTTAAGTCTAGATTTGTATTATAAGTTTACATGGGAATGGAAAAATTCATTCAGTTAAAAGCATACATTTATAGCCCATATATATTTTCAGAGTAGTATTGTGTTTTGTTTCCTCTTTGAATCTGAGATAATTTTGATGTTTCTCATTTGGACTTGCCTGTAGTCAGAAGAACTTGTCTTTCTTTTCATGTGCTTTTACTCTTCTCTGCTTATCAAGTTTTCATTAGCCCTGGGACCATACTGTTATGGCCTTGTATCTAGAAAAGATACTTTCAGAATTATTTGGCATCTTCCTAACAATAGAGTGGGCTGCATACCCCATTTTGTCGTTTTCTTGTTCTAATATTAGCGAGGAGAAGATTGTAAACTACAAAATTCCAAAGTCAAGGCAGGTGCAGTCAGGCCTCCATCATGGCTACCACCTACAAGGCTCTGCTTCTCTAAACTAATTTCCTTTCCTAGACACAGTCTCTCAAACAGCCAAGTGCATTTCTTCTTCTTCTTCTTCTTCTTCTTTTTTTTTTTTTTTTTTTTTTTGAGACAGGGTCTTGCTCTGTTACCCGCACTGGAGTGCAGTGGCATGATCATAGCTCACGCAGCCTCCAACTCCTGGGCTCAAGTGATCCTCCTACTTCAGCCTCCTTAATAGCTAGTGCATAAGAACACGCCCAGCTAATTTTTTTATTTTTAAATGTTTTGTAGAGATGATGTTTTGCAGGCTGGTCTTGAACTCCTGGCCTCAAGTGATTCTCCTGCCTTGGCCTCCCAAAGTGTTGGGATTACAGATGAGAGCTGCCATACCTGACCAACCATGTGCATTTCTGCTTCACAGCCTTTACACTTGCAATTCCTTCTGCTTGCAGAATTATTTCCCTAAAATTTTGCATAGCGGGTTGTTTCTCATCCTTTAGGCCTCAGCTTATTATGTTTCTCAGAGAAACATTCTGTCACTTGTTCCTCATTCCCATTTAAAATAGCACGTTTCTTCTCTAGCACATCCTGTCTCATCAAACTGCTTTATTTTATTCATTGCATTCATCACTATCTGAAATGACCATATGTATGTTTCCCTATCAATTGCCTCTCCTTACTTGAATATAGGCCCTTTAAAGGGCAGGGATTCTTTCTGTATTGTTTACTGTTATTTATGAGATGGAAGGATAAAAAGCTGATGAATAGGAAGAGGGAGGAAAATAAAGCATACTTTCTTTGGGCTCCAGGTTTATGTGGGGGTAGTGGTAGATAGTAGACCTATTGATTCTAAATAGCAAAAAAAAAAAAAAAAAGTAACGATAGTGCATTTTGGTTCTCTGCAAATATTTCCACCCCATTATACAGTTTTCTTTTTCTTTTTTAAGATGGAGTTTTGCTCTTTTTGCCCAGGCTAGAGTGCAGTGGCGCAATCTTGGCTCACTGCAACCTCTGCCTCCCGGGTTCAAGTGATTCTCCTGTCTCAGCCTCCCAAGTAGCTGGGATTACAGGCGTGTGCCACCATGCCCGGCTAATTTTTTATTTTTAGTTGAGGCAGGGTTTCATCATGTTGGCCAGGCTGTTCTCGAACTCCTGACCTCAGGTGATCTGCCCACATCAGCCTCCCAAAGTGCTAGGATTACAGACGTGAGCCACTGCACCCAGCCCTCATCATACATTTAACAACTATTTCTTGAATATTTACTGATACTAGACTCTGGAAAGGATAGAAATAACAAGATATAGTTTTTGTCCCTACAAATACCACAGTCTAGTGGTAGACAGAGAAAAACAAATTGCAATACAAAGTGATAATATAGCAGATTGGGGGCTGGGTGTAGTGGCTTATGCCTGTAATCCCAGCACTTTGGGAGGCCAAGGCAGGCAGATCACTTGAGCTTAGGATTTCAGTACCAACATGAGCAATGTGGCAAAACCTCGTCTCTACAAAAAATACAAAAATTAGCTGGGTGTGGTGATATGCACCTGTAGTCCTAGCTACTTGGGAGGCTGAGATGGGAGGATGGCTTGAGCCTGGGAGCCTGATGCTACCATGAGCCAAGATCACATCACTGCACTCCAGCCTGGGCGACAGAGTGAGACCCTGTCTCAAACAAACAAACAAAAAACCAGATTGTATAGAAACTACATTGGCAGAGAAGGTTAATAAAGGCTTCAAAGAGGAGGTATGATGTGATGATAGGACAGGATTTCTGCTGGTAGACATAAGGAAGAAGAGCTTGTGCAGGATACACAATCACTAGATACTGTGCAAGTGCCCAGCATATCACAGCAGCATTTAGTTATACATGACTGGGTCATAGGATGTGAAGTGAAAGAAAAGTAATAGAATGAAGCTTTTAGGTAAGTTGGGACGAAATTGTGAAGTGTTTGCATATATTAAAGCATTTGGACTTTATCCTGTAGGCAATGGGGTCGAATCATCAGGAGTTTTACAACAGGGTGACATAATCTAGTTTATATTCTAGAAAGAGTATTCGGGTTGTATTGTAAGATTAGATCAAATAGGAAAGAAATTGACATCTTGTAGATTTTGCTCTAATTGTAATACTTACCGTGTTGTACTTTATTCTTCCATTTCTCTCTCCCAAGATAGGTGTAAGGGTATTACTTTGCTTTATTAGTCCTCATATTCTAATTCCTTTCACTGTGTGTGGTATGTAATGGGTACTCAAGAAAGGCTGAATTGTCCAGGTCAGAAGTAGCAGGGCCTTTGGTCTTAGCTCTGAAAATGGAAGTGAGATGGAGAGAGGACAGGGTAAATTAGAAATTTTAGACATAGTCTATAGGCAGGATTTAGTCACTAATTATTTGATGGGAAGGAGTCAAAGATGACTAAATGTGCCAGCTTGAAGAGACCTTGTAAATGAGGAAGATCTAAACCCATTTATGCTGGAGGCTGCAAGTTTTTTTTTGTGAAAAATCAGACCTTGGTGATGACCTTGAGCAGTAGTATATAAATAACTCCCACCAGCCTAGCATTCCAATAATGGAACACTAGGCATAAATGAGTTAATTGAGATAGTAAATATAGGACTAGGGAGAGTGGTTGGGAAGGCAGGTAAGATAGAGTTTGTGAATATTTGAGGACTATGTGACACATATGCAGAAATGCATATCTGAGACTTAGAAAGTTAGTCTTGAGATAGGGATTAAGAAATCACACCAGGGCCGGGCGCGGTGGCTCACGCCTGTAATCCCAGCACTTTGGGAGGCCGAGGCGGGCGGATCACGAGGTCAGGAGATCGAGACCATCCTGGCTAACACGGTGAAACCCCGTCTCTACTAAAAAAAAAAAAATACAAAAAATTAGCCGGGCGAGGTAGCAGGCGCCTGTAGTCCCAGCTACGCGGGAGGCTGAGGCAGGAGAACGGCGTGAACCCCTGGGGGCGGAGCCTGCAGTGAGCCGAGATCGCGCCACTGCACTCCAGCCTGGGTGAAAGAGCGAGACTCCGTCTCAAAAAAAAAAAAAAAAAAAAAAAAAAAAAGAAATCACACCAGACCAGAGATGGGGTTTCACCATGTTAGCCAGGATGGTCTCGATCTCCTGACCTTGTGATCCGCCCACCTCGGCCTCCCAAAGTGCTGGGATTATAGGTGTGAGCCACCGCACCTGGCCACCCTCTTTTTTTTTTTTTTTTTGAGATGAAGTTTCACTCTTGTTGTCCAGGCTGGAGTGCAATGGCACGATCTTGGCTCACGGCAACCTACGCCTCCTGGGTTCAAGCGATTCTCCTGCCTCAGTCTCCCAAGTAGCTGGGATTACAGGCACCTGCCACCATGCCCAGCTAATTTTTTGTAATTTTTGTAGAGACGGGGTTTCACCATGTTGGCCAGGCTGGTCTTGAACTCCTGACCTCAGGTGATCTGCCTGCCTCAGCCTCCCAAAGTGCTGGGATTACAGGCACTGCTCCTGGCCCTTCCCTATCTTTTTAAAATGAGCCATGTGTATTTTGTATCAGAAAAAAGTAGTAATCAAAGCAAAAAAATTTCATTAAAGCAACTTTTTTAAAAAAGAAAATACGCTTATTGCTTAAATTTTTTTTAATTTTTTAAAATTCTACTTTAGAGGTGTCTGTGGAGATAACCACTAATGATGGTTTAATTTTCTACAGCTCAAAAATGTGTATTAGGACATATTTTAGAAATGCAATCAAATTGTGCTCTAAGCTTCCTTTTATGGCTGGGCGAGGTGCCTCATGCCTGTAATCCCAGCACTTTGAGAGGCCGAGGTGGGTGGATCACCTGAGGTCAGGAGTTTGAGACCAGCCTGGCCAACATGGTGAAACCCCATCTCTACTAAAAATACAAAGAATTAGCCAGGCTTGGTGACAGACGCCTGTAATCCCAGCTACTTGGGAGGCTGAGACAGGAGAATCAGTTGAACTTGGGAGATGGAGGTTGCAATGAGCTGAGATTGCACCACTGCACTCCAGCCTGGGAGACAGAGTGAGACTCCATCTCAAAAAAAAAAAAAGCCTCTTTTTATTGCTTAATAGAGCATGAACATCTTATTTCAACTTAAATATATCTCATCAATTTTAAATATTTCTATGGTATTCAATTTAGCCATTATCAATATACACACAAATTATTTTGTATTTTAATATTATAATTACTACAGTACTCCTGCAGTCTCCAACTTTTTTGGCACCAGGGACCCATTTCATGGAAGACAATTTTTCCATGTACCAGGAGTGGAGGATGGTTTCAGGATGAAACTGTTCCACCCCAGATCATCAAGTATTAGATGTAGCCTAGATCCCTCACATGCGCAGTAATAGGGTTTGCACTCCTGTGAGAATCTAATGCTGCCACTGATCTTTCAGGTGGCACTCAGGTGGTAATGCTTGCTTACCCACTGCTCACCTCCTGCCGTGCAGCCTGGTTCCTAACAGGGCCATGGACTGGCACTGTTCTACTCAATCTCCTTGTAGTTTAAAGTTGGTTTAATTTCTTAGACTACATCCTGGAAGCGTAGTTTTTGTGTCAAAGGATATGTATGTTTGCAATTTTGTTACACATTGTCAGTTTGTCCTCCAAAAAGATGTTTCAGTTTGTGTGTATGTGTGTCCTTGTGCTTATTTCCTCCAGTACTTCAGAAATCTTAATATCAAGAATCTTTTCATCTATGCCAGTCTGATAGGGGAAAATGGTATTACTTAAATGTGTATGTGTTCATAGATGAAGTTAAACATATTTACACATATTTGTGTATTTTTTAAAGAGTTATTTCTGTGTGGCATTTGCCCATTTTCAATGGAAAGATTATTTCTGTGGAGTCTTTTGTGTGCTGGCTCAATGAAAGGAGAATTATGCAGATTTACGACAGAAGGGAAAATTGATGGGTAGTGATTGTGCAGGTAGGAGGACATGATGGGATGAAAACAGATTTTATAGATTGATACTAACTGAAAAACATGGGGAATCTTGTGAGAACTTTCTCATTTTTAAAGTTTTGAGCCTTCTGCTGAATCAGGCCTGGAAAGAATCATGTAAACATTAAAATAAGAAAATTATTTTCCTCCAGAGTTAAGAAAATATACATCCTCAATGTACAGATAATTGCTGGTGTTTTTCTTACTTGCAAGAATAAGTAGATAGATGATATTTATCTGTGAGATGGAGTCTCGCTCTATCACCAGGCTGGAGTGCAGTGGTGCGATCTTGGCTCACTGCAACCTCTGCCTCCCCGGTTCAAGCAGTTGTCCTGCCTCAGCCTCCTGAGTAGCTGGGATTACAGGTGCCCGCCACCATGCCCGGCTAATTATTTTTTGTATTTTTTTAGTTGAGACAGGGTTTCACCATGTTGGCCAGGATGGTCTCGATCTCCTAACCTAGTGATCCACCCGCCTCAGCCTCCCAAAGTGCTGGGATTATGGGCATGGGCCACTGCTCCCGGCGAGTGATATTTCTTTCACATCCACATAGAGGTGCACGTGTGTTTATAGGAGACCTGTTAGACTAGAGAGACAGGCATATAATTTTAATAATATTCATATTATCTTTTTGAAGTAGGATAGGGTGAGAGGGTCTTTTTACTTGCATACAAGAAAATGGAGGCACAACAGATTAACCTTTTTGATCTTTTCCATCTTTGGTGTCTGATGAAATATGCAAAAATGCATTAGCACAGGATACTTCTGACAAAGGTAAATAAATTGGCTAAGAGTAGCAGCTTGTTCTGTGACACTCCTGCATGGCTTCTAAAGTAAGACACTTATTTCTGTGATTGATGTAGGGTTTATATGACAGGCTCTGCATATTGTTCTTTCCTTGTCTGAATTACTGAACTGTCACTTGTGAACTTAAATTGGAACTTTTTTTTTTTTTTTTTTTGAGACGGAGTCTAGCTCTGTCGCCCAGGCTGGAGTGCAGTGGCTCGATCTCAGCTGACTGCAAGCTCTGCCTCCCAGGTTCACATCATTCTCCTGCCTAAGCCTCCCGAGTAGCTGGGACTACAGGCGCCTGCCACCATGCCTCATTTTTTTTTTTATATGTGTATTTTTAGTAGAGACAAGGTTTCACCATGTTAGCCAGGATGGTCTCGATCTTCTGACCTTGTGATCCGCCCTCCTTGGCCTCCTAAAGTGCTGGGATTACAGGCGTGAGCCACTGCACCCTGCTTAAATTGGAACTTTTAACTTCTGCTACTAGCTGTTCTTTTTTTGGCAGTTGTAATTATTAACAATTTACAGATGAGTACTATCTAAAGCAGTTCATTTCGTATTATATCCCACAGTCTTAGATCCATTATTTTCCACTCTCCAAGTCAATGGGAAAAGAAAAGTGAGCAGGCAGAACTCTCCATGTTATCTGTTTTATACATTGAGTTTTCAATAAGATTTTGTTTGAAAGGTATGATTCTGCTGCTTTGAACATTTTTTTTTTTTTTTTTTTTTTTTTTTTTTTGGAGACGGAGTCTCGCTCTGTTGCCCAGGCTGGAGTGCAGTGGCGCAATCTCGGCTTACTGCAAGCTCCGCCTCCCGGGTTCACGCCATTCTCCTGCCTCAGCCTCTCCGAGTAGCTGGGACTACAGGCGCCCGCCACCACGCCCGGCTAATTTTTTGTATTTTTAGTAGAGACGGGGTTTCACCGTGGTCTCAATCTCCTGACCTCATGATCCGCCCGCCTCGGCCTCCCAAAGTGCTGGGATTACAAGCGTGAGCCACCGCGCCCGGCCTGCTTTGAACATTTTTGAAAATCGTCTGAGAGAATGCGGGCTTAAGATGAAACATAATTTTATTTTATTTTATTTTTGAGATGGAGTTTCACTCTTGTTGCCCAGGCTGGAGTGCAATGGTGTGGTCTTGGCTGACCACACCCAGCTAATTTTTTGTATTTTTAGTAAAGATGGGGTTTCACCATGTTGGCTAGGCTGGTCTCGAACTCCTGACTTCAAGTGATCTGCCCGCTTCGGCCTCCCAAAGTGCTGGGATTACAGGCGTGAGCCACTGCACCCAGACCAAAATGTAACATAATTTAAAGATATTTCTTCTGTAGTTCAAAATGAAGCCATTTTAAAATTAAATTTTTGCTTTTAAGTTAATAGTTTCTTAGAAAATCATGGTATTTTAAACAAATATCATTAGAAAATCATGGTATTTTAAACAAATACCATTAGAAAATCATGGTATTTTAAACAAATACCATTAGAAAATCATGGTATTTTAAACAAATATATATCAGCCAAACACCTAATTAACCAGAAACATTGATACATTATATATTTGTAACCTTGTTAAAGTTTTCTTATAAATTTACAAATTTTTAGATTCTGTGGATGGAACAAACTAAAACAAGTTTTAGAAGTCATGTCATTATTATTCTGCTTAAATGATTAAAAATAGAAGTCTTGGCTGGGCATGGTGGCTCACGCCTATAATCTCAGCACTTTGGGAGGCCGAAGCGGACAGATCACCTGAGGCCAGGAGTTCGAGACCAGCCTGGCCAATGTGGTGAAACCCCGTCTCTACTAAAAATACAAAAATTAGCCAGGCGTGGTTGTGGACGCCTGTAATCCCAGCTACTTAGGAGGCTGAGGTGAGCCGAGATCGTGCCATTGCACAGTAGCCTGGGTGACAAGAACGAGACTCTGTCTCAAAATAAATAAATAAATAAAATAAATTAAATGATAACTTTAGATAAAATGCATTCTAATTTTTTTGTTGTTGTTATGTGGATATATTCCCTAATGGTGAAGTCTGAGTTTTTTGTGTAACTATCTGTCACCTGAATAATACGCATTGTATCCATTAAATAATTTCTCATTTTTCACCTCTCTCCCACCCTTTTAAGTCTTCAGTGTCTATTATTCCACACTCTGTGTCCATGTGTACACATTATTTAGCTCCCACTTATAAGTGAGAGCATGCATTTTTTGATTTTCTGTTTCTGAGTTGTTTCACTTAAGTTAATGGCCTGTAGTTCCATCCATGTTGCTGCAAAAAACGTGAAATTTTATTATTTTTTTAAGGGCTGAATAGTAGTAGTTCATTGCCTGTCTGCCTGTGTGTGTGTGTGTGTGTGTGTGTAAGAAATGTGGTGTGTATGTGTATATATAATCATCCATGAGGGACACTTGTTTCCATATCTTTGGCGATAAACATAACATGTGCAGGCGTCCTTTTGATGTAATGATTTCTTTTCCTTTGGGTAGGTACCCAGTAGTGAGATTGCAGGATCAAATGGTGGTTTTAGTTTTTTGAGAAACTTCCATACTGTTTTTCATAAAGGGTGCACTCATTTACATTCCCGCCAACAGTGTATAAGTGTTCTGTCTTCTCTGCACCCATGCCAACATCTTTTATTTTTTGACTTTTTAATAATAGCCATTCTTAGGAGTGTAAAAGGATTATTGGAAAAACCAACCAAACAAAAAATAATAATAATAGCCATCCTGACTGTTGTAAAATTATATCTTATTGTGGTTTTAATTTGCATCTCTCTGCTGATTAGTTCTTTTGAGCATTTTTCCCTATGCTTCTTGGTCATTTGTATGTCTTCATTTGAAAAATGTTCATGTCCTTTGCTCACCTTTAGATGAGGTTATACGGTTTTTTGTTGTTGTTTGAGTTCCTTGTAAATTCTTACAATTAGTATTGTAAATACTATAAAATCCTTGTAATTGGATATTAGTTTCCTGTTAGATGCAGAGTTTGCAAATATTTTCTCCCATTCAGCAGGTTGTCTGTTCACTCTCTTATTTCTTTTGCTGTGCAGATGCTTTTTAGTTTAATTAAGTCCCATTTGTCTATTTTTGTTTTTGTTGTGCATTTTAATTTTCTTGAAAGATTATCAAATGTATATGAGATTGTTGTTTGTAGTAGTATCGTAGTTTAAATTTCTTTTGGAATTACACCCTAGTTTAACTTAAGCACAATTTGTTAAAGTTAAGCAGTTTTAACAGATCTTGGAGAAGAATTATCTCTGTCAATAGCATAATCCATCAAAATAAAGTAGAAGTGAAGAGTTCTAACCACATTAGCTGACACACAGTCTGCATTGCATTAATATGGTAATTTTAGAAGTGTCACAGATATAATACTTGCAAGATTATGCATTGACATCTTGACTGGTTAACCAGGAGAATATAATGGTAAAATTTCCAGGCTTGCCAAACAATTCCGGAATTTTTTTTTTTTTTTTTTTTTTCTGATACAGAGTCTCACTCGGTCGCCCAGGCTGGAGTGCAGTGTTGCAATCTCGGCTCACTGCAGCCTCCATCTCCTGGGTGCAAGTGATTCTCGTGCCTTGCCTCAGCCTCTGGAGTGGCTGGGGTTACAAGCGTGCGCCACCACGGCCGTCTAGTTTTTGTATTTTTAGTGGAGATAGGGTTTCGCCATGTTGGTCAGGCTGGTCTCAAACTCCTGACCTCAGGTAATCTGCCCACCTTGGCTTCCCAAAGTACTGGGATTACAGGCGTTAGCCACCGTGTCTGGCCAGAATTTTTGAGGACTATGATAGTAGGATGGTTATGGGCAACAGAAGTTTATAGAAAGATGTGTTTATGAGGGTGATTCAGAAGCAGTATTTGCATGATGTCATCATGCATCCTAAGGAAAAAACTGTCTGAACTTATGGCCTACTTTTCCAGAAGAAGGCAAAGCTTTTGTCAAAGAAAGTGGAGCTTACTGCCAGCTGTTGTGGGCTTTCAAAGAGCAGGTGATGCTGGATTGATTCAAATTTTTTTTTTCTATGTTGGGGTTACTAGGACAAGAGGAAATATATATATACACATGCACACAAACACACACACACACACACATATATATATAACTTTATAAAGTATCATATGTAATATTTTTTATAATTTATCTTTAATTCCAATAACTAGGTTACATAGATTCTAAAGTCCTGAATCCTATAGGCAAGTGGTTCAATTCTTTTATCCATGTTGTCTAGATACCTCATTTCTAAATATTATTTAATTTTTTAATATTAGATATTGTTATTGATTGTCTCACACATGCCATCCCTAATGACATACATCCTTGCCCATATTCTCCCAATATACTTATGTCATATTTTTTTGGTTCCATAATTTTTTTACATTTACAGCTTTATGGCTGTAGAAGTATTGTTTACAACCGAGCTATGAGAGCACTGTTACTGTATTTCCTTTTTAGTATGACTCCATCATTCCTTCCCTCAGAATTAAAAATTGCTGATACTTGATTTTTTAAAAAAATTCTTAGTTATCTATATACCTTTCATTAATTTTTTTCCTTCAAGTCCAACAATTAAAAAATTTGTCATGATATTAGGTAATTCTGTGTTTAGATTCCTTTTCTGCTGGATGGCTTAGTTTTGCTAAGTCATTTACCATTTGTTTATTCAATTCTCATCTTCCAAAATGTTGACATCTCTAGTCTACTGTTTCCTCACCTATTCTCTTTGTCCTTTCTTGTTTCCTTTGTCCTTTCAGTGGGGTTTTGGAATAAATAGAGCTAAATGCCTCAGTTTTTTTCTGCCATGTTAAACTAGATGTCTATGTTATACATTTTTATTTCAGCAAGGCATTTATTTGACATACTTTTGTGTATTCTGGTAACATATATAGAAATGTGCGGTGACTGATAAGATGATTAAGTAGATTTGTCATTCCTTTAACCATCTTCATCAAAGAGAATGAGTTAATGTATCATTGCTCCCACTGATGCTAAACAGTAGAATTCTGTATTTTGGTCCTATCCACTTCAACAGTGAATTGGATCAAACCTTTGAAGAACATACTAATGAAAGCTGAACACAACACAGTGCTTTGGGTGGGGCAGCTAATGTGTATTGCGGTTAACAGAATCAAGATTCAGCATTATATTAAATAAGCAAAGAGTTGAACAAAAGTCCTGACCATGGTTCACAAACCAGTTCTACTGTACAATTTTGGATTTGACAACTAGATTAACAACAATTAATTTGAAAAAGATGACTGTAAGTTTAGAATGAGGCAAGAATGGTCCCAGGCTTCCCAAAAGTTTATGGTAACTTTGAGTAACTTAATATGTGAAGTCCAGATCAACAAAAGTAGTTAAGTTTTAGACCTATAAAGAACTTTAGCATTGTCTAGTTCAACTATCATCATTTTAAAGATGAGAGAAATTAAAAATTAAGTGGCTTGGTCTAGGGAGGACAACCAGCTTGTCACAGAGTTGGAACTACAGCCCAGATCCAAGACATCACAAATAGCTATTTCTATTATATGCCATGTAGTCTTACCAGTTACTGGTTAAGTGTATAGTTGAAATACCACATGCCAGAAAAAAATAGTTAGAAAGGACATCAGAATAAATGTCTAATTATAATACAAAGATGATAGTCATTAGCATTTAATATAATTACATGTTACCAGAAAAAGAAATATAAATAAAGTATAAAATGATAACTAATGATCTTTTAAGTGACACCATCTAGTTTTTATGGTGGATCATCCCCAACATTAATCGTCAGAGATTTTCCAGGGGGTGAGGAGGAAAAACATTGGTAAATTAATTATTGCGAAGTTTAATATTATACTATTGCAAAGTAAATTTAGAGCAGAATCAAAGTGGAGGATGTTATAAACACTATGCCTCTTTCAAATAAAAGGCTGGGGTAGATTTCCATAATTACCTAGCCATTTATTCATTTAACAAATTGTATTGAGCATCTGGTTTTTTGGCAGGCATTTAGCTAGGCCCTGGGGGTACAAAGATCATATATAAGACATGGACCCTGCTTTTGCCAAGATCGTTATTTGGGGATTCACACTTAGAAATTAGTAACTATACTGCAATGCAGTAAGTAAAATAATAGAAAATATATATAAGATGTAATGTAGCTTAGAAAGAGTGATATCTCTGCTGGAATTGGCAAATGGCAGAAAAGCTGCACAAATAAGACACTGTGAGTTGAACCTTTAAGGCTCGAATTGGACACTAAGGAGAAAGGGCTGGGGTCAGGGGGTGAGAATGTGAAAGAACATTCTCAAAAGAGGAAGCCGCACCGTACAAAAGGCATGGAGGTGTGAAATACAAGAAAATGTAAAGAACTTCAGCACTACTGGAAAGCATGGGTGACTAAGATCCACAGGGGTTGTTCAGTGGAATTGGTATTAGGAAGTGAGGCCGGAGATGTGAGCAAAGCCTGTTCTTGACCGTGATAGAGATTTTGGACTTTATTGTGTAGGCCATGAAAAAAGGAGGAATTATAAGTCATCGTTTGTTTTTTTTTTTTTCCCCTTCTTGGAGAAGATAAATTAACTAGAGTGATCTCACTCCCCTTTCCTCCAAAATGTAGTTTTTCTGTGCTTTTAGAAAACATGGAGCAATCTGTTTTTATCCAGAGGTGTTCATATCTAAAGAATAGTAGGATTTTTTTCCAGTTTATCAGGGCAAAAAGCTGAAACAGTAAATGCTTTGTGATTTAAGTAATTCTAAGTGTTTTTTGATTAAAGAACTATTCCAGGTAGTTTGGGTTAATGTTTGTACTGCGAAACTAGAAGTTAACATGTTAACAATATCTCAGCAGAGTGGGGTCCTTTTTGAGGGTTGTAATGCTACTTTTTATACTTGTTAGTCTTCTTTATTTTATAGAGTACTTCAGCAAATAGATTAACCTAAATGATAAACAGGTTTTTTTGGATTTGAACATCTAGACTATGGACAGGTTTAGGATAATTCTAATTTATGAAGCTTTTTTGTTTTGTTGGTTTGGGCAATTTTTTTTGGTAGGCAATATTGCAATGTCATCACAAAAGTTAGAACAAAGACTTTGTTCAGGTATGTGTGTACCTGGATATAAATGTTGGATATACTTTGGGATTCGGCTTTTTTATTAACTAAATTGCTATGTGGTTTTCATGATCATAATTTTAATGGCTACATTCCATTTCTTCAAGTGGAGTACTAGAACTGTTAACCATAAAATTGGGCTTCCAGTTAAATCTAGATTTTATTATAATAATAAATAACACAATAAACATTTTCATGAAAATAGAGGTTATGATAAATATATCTTCCTCTGTAGCTTCTGGATAAATTTTATTTTGTATAGATTGCACAGAAAATTTATACATTGATGATACAACTATATTTTTCAATAGTTTTATTCTACTCTAAAATATTTGTATTGAGGAGTCAAGGCTAAATGTAGAATTTTCACAATACTTGTATACAGTATAAGTTAACAGTAATATGAATTAAAATTACAAATTATAGTTGCTGAAATTTTTAGCTGTGTCTTAGAAAAACTTTCATATGATATCACTTGTGTTAATAAGCTCCAGCTGTCTGGAACAAGGCTGAGGACTAGGAAACAAATCAAAATAATAATAAAAATTAAAAATATCTTAGCCAAAATAGTTCCCTAGTAGACATTTAAGAGATACTAAATTATTCTCATTAAAAGACATAATATGTTTCTGGGGATAGATCATGAGAGAAGAGGTCTGAATCAATATTACACAAAAGTATATATATTTAAATGAAAAATTAAAATTTAAAAATTTCACTTACATTAGCATCAAGAATAAAATACTTAGGAATAAATTTAACAAAATGAGTATAAAATTTATACTCTGAAAACTATAAAGTATTGTCATAGGGAATTTAAGATCTAACTACATGGTAAGACATTCCACATTCATGGATCTCAAGATTTAATATTGTTAAGATGGCGGCACTCCCCAAGTTGATGTACAGATTCAACACAGTCCTTATCAGAATCTCAGCTGGCTTCTTTGTGGAGACTGACAAGCTGATTCTAAAATCCATACAGAATTTCAAGAAACCCAGAAGAGCCAAAACAATCTTGAAAAAAGAAGAACAAAGTTGGATGACTCATACTTTGGATTTCAAAATTTACTACAAAGCAGACAGTGTGGTGCTCCCATCAGGATAGACATATAGATCGGTGAAATAGATTTGACACCTACCCGTGAATCTCTAGTCAATTGCTCTTGACAGATGTGCCAAGACCATTCAATGGGGAAACAGTAATTATTTCGACAAGTGGTATTGGGACAACTGGATAGCCACAATCAAAAGATTCAAGTTGAACCCTTACCTCATACCATAAATAAAAAATTAACCCAAAGTAGGTCAAAGGACTAAATGTAAGAGTCAAAACTATAAAAGTCTTAAAAAAAAAAAAATAAGGATGAATCTTACTGCCCTCATATTTGCCAGTGGATTCTTAGTTATGACACCAAAAGCATAAATAGTAGAAGAAGAAAACAGATAAATTGGATTTCATAAAAATTTAAAACTTTTGTGTTACAAAGAACACCATCAAGAAAGTTAAAAGTTGGCTAGGTGCAGTGGCTCATGGCTGTAATCCCAGCACTTTGGGAAGCAGAGGTGGGTGGATCACTTGAGGTCAGGAGTTTGAGACCAGCCTGGCCAACATGGTGAAACCCCATCTCTACTAAAATACAAAAATTAGCTGGGTGTGTTGGTGCGCTCCTGTAATCCTAGCTACTCAGGAGGCTGAGGCAGGAGAATTACATGAACCCAGGAGGCAGAGGTTGCAGTGAGCCAAGATCACACCACTGCAATCCAGCCTGGGTGACAGAATGAGGCTCTATCTCAAAAAGAAAAAAAAAGAAAGTTAAAAGTCAATCTACATAATGGGAGAAAAATATTTGGGAATTATGTATCTAATAATGGGCTAGTATTCAGAATATATAGAAGATTCTTACAACTCATTCATAAAAAGACAAATAACCCAATTTAAGAATAGGCAAAGGATTTTTTTTAATGGTCACTTTAAATACACTTTTTGTTTGTTTTTCCATAGGTTATTGGGGTACAGATGGTGTTTGGTTACATAAGTAAGTTCTTTAGTGGTGATTTGTGAGATTTTGGTGCACCCATCACCTGAGCAGTGTACACTGCACTCTATCTGTAGTCTTTTATCCCTTGTCCCCCTCCCACCCTTCTGCCCAAAGTCCATTGTATCATTCTTACTAGAACAGGCCAAAGATTTGAATAGACTTTTCTCCAGAAGCAATGTAAGGATGACTAGTAAGCACATGACTTGATGCTCAACATTGTTAGCCACTGGGGAAATGCATATCAAAACCACAGTTACCATTTCATACCCTCTAGGGTGACTAGAATCAGATAACAATTATTGGCTAGGGAGGAAGTGTAGAAATCTGAGTCTTTATACACTGCTGTTGGAAATGTAAAATGCTACAACCACTTTGGAAAACAGTCTGACAATTTCTCAAAAAGTGGCAACACCCCAAATGTTTATCACCTGATGAAATAGGTCAACAAAATGTGGTATTATTAGCCCATAAAAATGAATAAAGATACATACTACCACAACATAGATGAATCTTGAAAACAGGTTAAATGAACAGATCCAGTAACAAAAAGACCATTGGTTTTGTGATTCCATTTCATATGAAAAATTCATGGGAGACTGAGGCGGGCGGATCTCTTGAGGTCAGGAGTTTGAGACCAGCCTGGTCAACATGGTGAAACCCTGTCTCTACAAAAAGATACAAAAATTAACCAGGCATGGTGGCATACGCCTGTAATCCCAGCTACTTGGGTGGCTGAGGCACTAATTGCTTGAACTCGGGAGGCTGAGGTTGCAGTAAGCTGAGACCGTACAACTGTACTCCAGCCTGGACAACGAAGTGAGACCCTGTCTCAAAAAAATAAAAAATAAAAAATTAGGTCAGGCAATTCTGTAGAGACAGAAAGTAGAGGCTGGGCATGATGGTTCATGCCTGTAATCCCAGCACTTTGGGAGGGCAAGGCAGGAGGATCACTTGAAGCCAGGAGTTTGAGACCAACCTGGACAACATAACAAGACCGCATCTCCACAAAAAATGTTAAAAAAAAAAATTAGCCAGTCTTGATGGTGCATACCTGTAATCCCAGTTACTTGGGAGGCTAAAGTGAGAGGATTGCTTGAGCTCAGGAGGTTGAGGCTGCGCTGAGCCTAGATTGCACCACTACACTCCAGGCTGGGCAACAGAATAGACACTGTGTTTTAAAAAAAAAAAACTCCATAAAATTATAAAATTTGCCATCTCAATCATTTTTACGTGTACAATTCAGTAGTGTTTAGTATAGTTACATTGTTGTGAAATACATCTCTAGAACTTTTTCTTTTCTTTCTTTTTTTTCTCGGCACAGTCTCGGCACACTGCAACTTCTGCCTGTCAGGTTCAAGCAATTCTCCTGCCTCAGCCTCCTGAGTAGCTGGGATTACAGGCGCCCGCCACCACGCCGAGCTAATTTTTGTATTTTTTAAATAGAGACGGGGTTTTGCCACGTAGGCCAGACTGGCCTTGAACTCCTGACCTCAGGTGATCCAACTGCCTTGGCTTCTCAAAGTCCTGGGATTGCAGGCGTGAGCCACCGCCCCCAGCCTAGAACTTTTTCATCTTGTGAATTGGAAACTCTATGCTCATTAAACAACTCCTACTTTCCCCTCTTCCCAGGTAACTACCACTCTGCTTTCTGTCTCTCTTTTTTTTTTTATAGAGATGGAGTCTCACTATGTTGCTCATACTGGTCTGGAACTCCTGGCCTTAAGTGATCTTCCTGCCTTGCCCTTCCAAAGTTTTGGGATTACAGGTGTGAGCTGCTGCACCCAGCCCCTACTTTCTGTCTGTATGAATTTGACTACTTCAGATATTTGATAAAAGTGGAATCATACGGTAGTTGTCTTTTTGTGGCAAGTTTATTTTACTTAGTATAACATCCTTAAGGATAATAGTATGTATCAGAATTTCCTTCCTTTGGCCCGGCATGGTGGCTCATGCCTGTAATCTCAGCACTTTGGGACACTGAGGCGGGCAGATCACGAGGTCAGGAGATCGAGACCATCCTGGCTAACACGGTAAAACCACGTCTCTACTAAAAATACAAAAAATTAGCTGAACGTGGTGGCAGGCACCTGTAGTCCCAGCTACTCGGGAGGCTGAGGCAGGATAATGGCGTGAACCCAGGAGGTGGAGCTTACAGTGAGCCAGGATCGTGCCACTGCATTCCAGCCTGGGCAACAGAGCGAGACTCCATCTCAAAAACAAACAAACAAAAAAAGAATTTCCTTCCTTTTTCAAGTTGAATAATCCATTGTATGTATATATCATATTTTGTTTAGCCATTCATTCATCAGTGGACATTTGGGTTGCTTCTGTCTTTGGGCTATTGTAAATGGAACTAAGTTGGCTGTTTCTGAATGCTTAGCATAAGACACCAACAGAATAGAGTTTTGATTTGGAGGGAGAAGCAGCAGTTCTGAAGATAAAATATGAGAAAAGGGGCCAGGCACGGTGGCTCATGCCTGTAATCCTTAGCACTTTGGGAGGCCGAGCCGGGCAGATCGTGAGGTCAAGAGATTGAGACCATCCGGGCTAACACAGTGAAATCCCATCTCTACTAAAAATACAAAAAAATTAGCCGGGCTATTTTTATAGAATCGCTTGAACCCAGAAAGCTAAGGTTGCAGTGAGCCGAGATTGCGCCGCTGCACTCCAGCCTGGGCGACAGAGCGAGACTGTCTCAAAACAAAACAATACAATACAAACAAAAAAAAAAGGTAGGTCTGAGTGGAATGACTACCTATTTTGCCCTGGTTGTCCTGGGTGGTCAGTGACGATTGTTATATCAGCTCAACTCACAGCTTCCAAAGACTTCTTGAGAAGGGCTCTTTTTTCAACATGCTGCTTGGTGGAATGCAAAGTGAATTTGATAAGCTTATTACCCTTGTTCAGAAAGAAAGGGCTTGAACAAGCTGAAACCTTTATGTGTGTGTGTGCGTGCGTATATACGTGTACTTCTTTTTAATTAACAGTATGGTCCTCTAATGTAAGAGGACTTATGCTTTCTTATTTATCATTTTAGTAAAACTAGGTCATGTCCTCATCCAGTGTATGAATATACCACATTTTGTTTATGCATTTATCAGTTGATGGGTATTTTATTTGTTTCTGTTTTGTTTTGTTTTGTTTTTTTGAGATGGAGTCTCGCTCTGTTGCCCAGGCTTGAGTGCAGTGGTGCGATCTCGGCATACCACAGCCTCTGCCTCCTGGGTTCAAGGGATTCTCCTGCCTCAGCCTCCCGAGTAGCTGGGACTACAAGTGTGTGCCACCATGCCTGGCTAATTTTTGTGTTTTTAGTAGAGACGGGGTTTCAATATGTTGGCCAGGCTTGTCTCGAACTCCTGACCTTGTGATCCGCCTGCCTCGACCTCCCAAAGTCCTGGGATTACAGGCGTGAGCCACTGTGCCTGGCCTGTTTGTTTCTGTGTATGAATACTGTATGATCCAGAAATTCCACTCTGGGTATTCACTTAAGAAAATGCATATATATGTGCACCAAGAAACATATTTAATAATATTCATAGCAGCATTATTCCTAATGGCACAGACTGAAAACAGCCCAAATGTCCATCAACAGTAGGACAGATAAATGAATTGTGGTATATTCATACAATGGAATACCATCTAGTAATGAAAAAGTATGAACTACTAATGCATGCAAGAAAGTGCATGAATCTCACGGACATAATCAAGGAAAAGAATGCAGATACACGAGAATGCTTATTAGATAATTCCATCCATATGATGTCAAAAATAAGCAAATGTGATTTCCTACATTAGCAGTCAAAACAGATTACCTTTGGTTGTGATAAGTAGGAGTTAGTCATTGAGAGGAGGTACCAGAAAACCTACTGGTATGCTGAAAATGTTCTCTTTCCAAATGGTAGTTACATGGGTGTATGTATGGATATATAAAAATTCACTGAGCTCTACAGTTAACATTTGTGTGCTTTACTGCATGTAAGTTATACCTCAGTAAAAAAGAAAAAGTAGGTGTAAACAAAATTACAAAAAAAGGTAGATCATTTGTGCAAGAGGATTGAAATTTGTTTTTTGATGTTAACAGTATATGTCAGTGATCTTCATACCACTTAGGTGGAGCTGCTTCACAATCACTGGATCTAAACAAAGCTGAAAATTATGTGCCAGACTCTTTAGGAAATTGTCCAAATAATTAACAGTAAAGCAAGACTTAAAAAAAAGTGAAACACATAGGTTAACGTTGCTCCTTTTTACATAAATACTTTCATAAAGATTAAAAATTTTTAGATGTGGGGTGTAGTTGCATCAGTGGGATCTGTGAAATTCTCATTATACTCTGGCTTCTCCTATGTGTACATTAGTTGGGTGCCTAATTTTACATAAAAATCTACTTTTATGGCTAGGCACGGTGGCTCATGCCGGTAATCCCAGCACTTGGGAGGCCAAGGCGGGCAGATCACGAGGTCAGGAGTTCGACACCAGCTTGGCCAACATGGTGAAACCCTGTCTCTACTAAAAATACAAAAATTAGCCAGGCGTGGTGGCCTGTGCCTGTAGTGCTAACTACTTGGAAGGCTAAGGCAGGCGAATCTCTTGAACCTGGGAGGCAGAGCTTGCAGTGAGCTGAAATTGTGCCACTGCACTCCAGCCTGGGTGACAGAATGAGACTCTGTCAAAAAAAAAAAAAAAAAAAAAAAAAAAATATATACACACACACACACACACACACACACACACACACACACACACGCACACACACACTGGGTGTGGTGACTCATGCCTGCAATCCCGGCACTTTGGGAGGCTGAGGTGGGTGGATTACCTGAGGTCAGGAGTTCGAGACAAGCCTGGCCAACATGGCAAAACCCTGTCTCTACTAAAAATACAAAAATTAGCCAAGAGTGGTGGTGGGCACCTGTAATCCCAGCTACTCGGGAGGCCAAGGTGGGAGAATTGCCTGAAACCAGGGGGGCGGAGGTTGCAGTGAGCTGTGATTGCACCACTGCACTCCAGCCTGGGCAACAGAGTAAGACTCCATCTTGAAAATATATATGTTTTAATAGATAATAAAATAATATTAATACATTATTATTAAAACATATCAATATTAATATATTATTAAAATGCATCAATATTAATATTAATATATTTTATTATATTACATTTTATTATTTTAATATTAGTAACAATATTAAAATAAAATTTGTAGCAGGGGTCGAAGTGTGTGTATATATATTGTTTTATGTATGTACATATGAATGAATGAATGACAGGGTCTCACTCTGTTGCCCAGGCTGGAGTGCAGTGGTGCAATCACAGCTCACTGTAACCTTGAACTCCTGGACTCAAAGGATTCTCCCATCTCAGCCTCCCAAGTAGCTAGGGCTGAAGGGTGCACCACAATGCCTGGCTAATTATTTAATTTTTTTGTGGAGACAGAGTCTCACTTTGTTGCTTAGGCTGATCTCAAACCCCTGGCCTCAAGTGATTCTCTCACCTTGACCTCCCAAAGTTTTCAGATTACAGGTTTGCGCCACAGCACCCAGCCTACAACTTTATTAATAACATCTATATTTCACTTGCATCACTGTCTAGAATAGAGGTCTATATTCTTATTGGCAGGAAAATATATTTGACTATTTTGTCTAATGATCAAGTTCAAGTCACTGACGTTGCATGGTTTCAGTTCTTCCAGAATTGATTGCTTTACTTTGAACTCTGTTCATGATTGTTTTTTCACTTTCAACTCTTTTCTTTTTCTTTTCTTTTCTTTTTTTTTTTTTTTTGAGACGGAGTCTTGCTGTGTCACCCAGGCTGGAGTACAGTGGTGCAATCTTGGCTCACTGCAAGCTCCGCCTCCCAGGTTCATGCCATTCTCCTGCCTCAGCCTCCCGAGTAGCTGGGACTACAGGTGCCTGCCACCACCCTCAGCTAATTTTTTTGTATTTTTTAGTAGAGACGGGGTTTCACCGTGTTAGCCAGGATGGTCTCGATCTCCTGACCTCATGATCCGGCCTCCTCGGCCTCCCAAATTGTTGGGATTACAGGCGTGAGCCACCGCGCCCGGCCTCAACTCTTTTATTTTTCAAGGGACTGTTGGACCTTTTTTTTTCTACCTGGGTGGCTGAAATGTCTCATTGGTACATCACTCATTTTCATTTTCATGGGTTCCCATTTGATCTTTTAATTTTCCACATTGATATTGTAGAGGTCTTCAAATAATAAATGATCCATCTGTTCTGAAAAAGTACTTCAATTCTGTTTCAGACCCATAATGAAATATTTACTGATAAAATGATATAACATCTGAGATTTATTTCAAAATAATAAAGTTACTGAAATTGGGTAGGTTACATTGGGGAAAATCCTATGCCTTTGAAGTTATGCATAAAAATTTTAAAAATACAAAAATACTTCAGTATTTCTCTGCTGCAGAAAATCATACTTTCTAGAATGATTCATTCCAGTTTTTCTGCCCACCACTATAATATAGAACATTTTACAAATTGTCTTTGTAAAGTGTAGGCCCTTGAAAGTACATAGACACTTTCTCAAAAATGGAATATGAGTCCTGCTTTCATGCTATTTATAAATGACTTTCAACTTCTCCCTTTCTTTTGGCCCTTGCTGCCTTTTACCTCACTCCACGTAGCCTCACTTTAGACTTTCAGTTGTTAGAAGCACTCTCATTTTTCTTATTAACAGATTAATGAGAATATCATGTGTAATACCTTAGGAAAGTTACATAGAAACTAGTCCAGCCACTGACCAGCTTTTCATTGCAAAATGAAATAATTGAAACTGCTTTTTAGAAGATTTTTATTGATGGCTCTTATTATTCTTTGATCATAACTCACACTAAAAAAAATTGTAATTTAGTATACACATAGTTAATATCTGTGTATATGAAAAGTTTCATGAAATAATATTTTATCCTTACTAAGTATAATGTATTCTGATACTTTTTATTTTATATATTTTTTCTTTAAAAAATTTGGTCAAGACATTTTTTAAAATCAATATTTGAATGTATTTACTTTATATCCCACTAATGGATCATGTTCTACAGTTTAGAAAACATTTGAGCATTGTCTGTCTTGTTAATAATGAACATGCTGTATATACCATCCCAGTGATATTAAGCTTTAATAAGACTTTCTTTTATTATAATGTACTTATTGATAGGTAAGCCCTTTAAAAAACTTGACACAAGAAGAAATTATTCTTGCTATTAACTGCTAATCATTTGGGAAATGTTTCTGCATAGTATACTAATATTTTAATACTATTAAGTTAGTAAAAGTGAAAAAATTATCTGCTTTTTTTCCTTTGAGTTGTATTGCTATCGTTATCTTCTTACCCCTAATCATACTGCTCACTTAAAGAGATGCTCTTTGGGCCGGGCACGGTGGCTCATGCCTCCCAGCACTTTGGGAGGCCCAGACGAGAGGCTCACCTGAGGTCAGGAGTTTGAGACCAGCCTGGCAACAAGGTGAAACCCGTCTCTACTAAAATACAAAAGTTGGCTGGGTGTGGTGGTGTGCACCTGTAATCCCAGTTACTCGGGAGGCAGAGGCAGGAGAATTGCTTGAACCTGGGAGGCAAAGTTTCAGTGAGCCAAGATCATGCCACTGCACTCCAGCCTGGGCAACATAGCAAGACTGTGTTTCCACAAAAAAAAAGAGATGCTTTTTGGGTGGAGGTGGCAATAGGCCAACCTGTCCTCTTCGCCCTAAATAGACATGGTAATCATCTGACTTATATAAAAGTAGTTACTTGTTTTAACTACTAATTGCCTCAAGTTCATTTGGCTGGATTTTTTACAAGTTCTAGGTAGTAATTTATACATGTACTGTTTTCACTGAAGGGCAAGAAAATGTGACAGCTAGAGCTCTAACTAAACAGACTGTATGTTCCTTTATCAGTATGGCTCTGAGAACTGAGAACTCCTGATTCTTTGAAATAATGCAGTGTCTGATGAAGCTTACGGTAAATGTTGTCTCTGTAGGTGACTTACAGAAACAGGAAGTCTTCATGCAGAGGGTTTTATGGACAGCATCACATCCAGGACTGCTGCTTTGAAAGGGCTGAGCTTAAATATAAAGCTCCAGAAACTACTGTGTAATGCAGTTCCTTTTCTATTAAGAATAAAAGAACCAATAGCCAGGAAGTGAGCTTGGGAAGCATTGTGGATTTTGTGCAACAGATACTAAAAGCTTTCAGTGCTTGGGATTGTGCCAGCTCATCAATGGTACTTTTCTGTCCATTAAACGGCCTTCCTTCCTCGTAGTTATTGGTATGCTTTTATTTTTATTTTTTTTAGCTGAAGCAGTTATTTATTTTAAATGGGCAGGGTTTTAACACAATCTTTGTAATTAAATTCATCTGGAGCAAAATTTTTGAGTACTGTACATTATTTAGGATAGTGGTTGAGTGATTGTCTAAATTTCTGAAACATGGCTGCATTTTGTGTTGACCTGTGACATTTTAATGAATGCATTTGTGCCCTTGCAAAGAAGTTCATTTGAGGCAATGCTTAGCTCAGGAGAATTATCAAGTCACCTCCAGTGCCTCTTAAGAAAAAGGATAATAAGAGGGTAACATGTATTTGATTCTTTTGGTGCCCTTAGAGAAATCAAGTAAACACAAGCTAGCATTTTGTGATGTATCAGCCACTATGTTGGGTGTTACATAGGCTTGTCTCACTTGTTATACTTCTGTGATTATACTCTTTCATATACATGTGAAAATAGAAGCTAAGAAGCATTTTATAATTTGTCTGTCACTTTTAGGTTTAGTGAGAATTTGGAGGAATGCATCATAGTAGCGTGGAATGATATTGTTTACTCTCCTAACTAACTCTGTTCTCCCAGGACAGCTTTGAATGCAGCCCAACACAAAATTGCAAACTCTCTTAAAACATTATGTGATTTTTTTTTTTTTTTTTGGCTCATCAGCTTTTGTTAGTGTTCATGTATTTCATGTGTGGCCCAAGACAATTCTTCCAGTGTGGCCCAGAGAAGCCAAAAGATTGGACACCCCTCATTTAGACCCTTCCATTTTCCTTATCCCTCACATTACATGTAATCCAAATGTTGTTAGGTTTTCCTTCAAAATACCTTGCATGAAGATCCTATTTTAGTCCTCTCAGGAATTATTACCTCTTCTCTGCTATAATAATAGAAGTAATAAAAATTAGACTTATCTAGCACCTTGCAGTTTACAAAATATTTGCACATATTCTATCATCTTCATAACAGCTCTGTGAAATAGTTATTCTTTATATGTTCTGTTATAAAAACATCTTACTCATCTTCTTTCTAATTACCCCATTCGCTTCTGTTTTATACATTGGGGCCAGATTAATATTTTTTATTTTGTTTATAATTGACAATAATTGTACATGCTTATGGGGTAGAGTGTGATGTTTCAATACATGTGTACATTATATAATAAAATAAGGATAGTTAGCATGTTCATAGCCTCCAATCTTTATCCTTTGTGATAATAACTTTCAACATTCTCTTGTCTAGCTATCTTGAAATATACAGTGTGGTAAGTCCTCACTTAACTTCATCAATAGGTTCTTGGACACTGTGATTTTAAGTGAAACCATGTATAAAGAAACTAATTTTACAATAGGGTAATTGATAAAAACAAGAGTTAAGGCCAGGCACAGTGGCTCATGCCTGTAATTTCAGCACTTTGGGAAGCCGAGGTGGGTGGATCTCTTGAGCCCAGGAGTTTGAGACCAGCCTGGGCAACATGGAAAAACCCTGTCTCTACAAAAATTAACTGGATGTGGTGGTGCATTCCAAGATTTCTTGAGCCTAGGAGATTGAGACTGCAGTGAGCTGTGATTGCACCGCTGCACTCCAGCCTGGGCGACAGAGCAAGACCCCATTCCAAAACACCACCAGACCTGCCTTACGAGAGATCTTGAAAGGAGCAATAAATATAGAAAGGAAAGACTACTACCAGCTAATACAAAAACATACTTAAATATACAGACTAGTGATACTATAAAGCAACCTCACAAACAAGCCAGCATAATAACCAGCTAACAACACTATGTCAGGATCAAATCCATACCTATCAATACTAGTCTTGAATGTAAACGGGCTAAATATCCCCATTTAAAAGTCACAGAGTGGCAAGCTGGATAAGAAGCAAGACCCAATAGTATGTTGTCTTCAAGAGACCCATCTCATGTAATGACATCCATAGGCTCAAAATAAAAGGATGGAGGAAAATCTACCAAGCAAATGGAAAATAGAAAAAGGCAGGGATTTCAGTTCTAATTTCAGACAAAACAGACTTTAAACCAACAAAGATTAAAAAAGACAGAAGGACATTACATAGTGGTAAAAGGTTCAATTCAACAAGAAGACCTAACTATCCTAAGTATATATGCACCCGACACAGGAGCACCCACATTCATAAAGCAAGTTTTTAGATACCTACAAAGAGACGTAGACTCCCACACAATAATAGCAGCACTCCACTGACAGTATCAAACAGATGATTGAGGCAGAAAATTAACAAAGATATTCAGGACCTGAACTCAACATTGCACCAAATGGATCTTACAGACCTCTGCAGAGCTCTTTACTCCAAAACAACAGAATATACATTCTTCTCATCACCACATGGCATATACTCTAAAATCAACCACATATTTGGACATAAAACAATTCTCAGCAAATTCAAAAGAACCAAAATCATATCAAACACATTCTTGCACCACAGTACAATTAAAATGGCAGTCAAGGCTGGGCACTGTGGCTAACACCTGTAATCCCAGCACTTTGGGAGGCCAAGGTGGGCTGATTGCTTGAGCTCGGGAGTTCAAGACCAGCCTGGGCAACATGGCGAGACCCTGTCTCTACTAAAAATACCAGAAAAAAATGGATGTGGTGATGTGCACCTGTGGTCTTAGCTACTTGGGAGGCTGAGGTGGAGGATTGCTTGAGCCTTGGGGAGGTGGAGGTTGCAGTGAGCTGAGATGGGGCCATTGTACTCCAGCCTGGGTGACAGAGTGAGACCCTGTCTCTAAATAAATAAATTGGCCGAGTTCAGTGGCTCACACCTGTAATCCCAGCACTTTGGCAGGCTGAGACAGGCAGATCACTTGAGTTCAGGAGTTCAAGACCAGCCTGGCCAACATGGTGAAACCCTGTCTCTACTAAAAATACAAAAATTAGCTGGGTGTGGTGGTGCATGCCTGTAGTCCCAGCTACTCTACTCAGGAGACTGAGGCAGGAGAATCCCTTGAACCCAGGAGGCAGAGGTTGCAGTGAGCTGAGATCGCGCCGCTACACTCCAGCCTGGGAGGGAGAGTGAGACTCTGTCTCAAAAATAAATAAATAAAAAAAAACATATATACATACATAGTAAAATAAAATAGAAGTCAAGACTAAGAAAATCACTCAAAACCATGCAATTACATGGGAATTAAACAACCTGCTCCTGAATGACTTTTGGGTAAATAATGAAATAAAGACAGAAATCAAGAAGTCCTTTGAAATTAATGAGAACAAAGATACAGCATACCAGAATCTCTGGGACATAGCTCAGGTAGTGTTTTTTTTTTTGTTTTTTTTTTTTTTTGAGACAGAGTCTCGCTCTGTCACCCAGGCTGGAGTGCAGTGGCACGATCTCAGCTCACTGCAAGCTCCGCCTCCCAGGTTCACACCATTCTCCTGCCTCAGCCTCCCAAGTAGCTGGGACTACAGGCGCCCGCCACCATGCCTGGCTAATTTTTTTGTATTTTTAGTAGAGACGGGGTTTCACTGTGTTGGCCAGGATGGTCTCGATCTCCTGACCTCGTGATCCTCCCACCTCGGCCTCCGAAAGTGCTGAGATTACAGGCGTGAGCCACCGCACCCGGCCACAGCTCAGGTAGTGTTAACAGGGAAATTCATAGCGCTAAATGTCCACATCAAAAAGTTAGAAAGATCTCAAATTAACAACCTAGTATCACAATGAAAATAATTAGAGAAACAAGAACAATTCAACCCCAAAGCTAGCAGAGAAGACAAAAAATAACCAAAATCAGAGATGAACCGAAGGAAATTAAGACACGAAAAACCATTCAAAAGATCAACAAATCTAGAAGTTGGTTTCTTGAAAAAAATTGATAAATAGGCCACTAGCTAGACTAATAAAGAATATAAGAGAGAAGATCCAAATAAACACAATTAGAAATGATGAAGGGGATGTTACCACTGACCCCACAGAAATACAAACAGCCATCAGAGGCCAGGTGTGGTGGCCCATGCCTATAATCCCAGCACTTAGGGAGGCCAAGGCGGGTGGATCACTTGAGGGTCAGGAGTTCAAGACCAGCCTGGCCAGTATGGTGAAACCCTGTCTCTACTAAAAATACAAAAAAAAAAAAAAAAATAGGTCTGGTGGCATGCACCTGTAATTTCAGCTGCTGGGGAGGCTGAGGTGGAAGAATCACTTGAGTCTGGGAGGTGGAGGTTGCAGTGAGCTGAGATTGCACCCCTGCACTCCAATGTGGGTGGCAGAGTGAGACTCCATGTCAAAAATAAAAATAGCCATCAGAGGCTGGGCACAGTGGCTCACGCCTGTAATCCCAGCACTTTGGGAGGCTGAGGTGGGCGGATCACCTGAGGTCAGGAGTTCAAGACCAGTCTGGCCAACATGGCGAAACCCTGTCTCTACTAAAAATACAAAAATTAGTTGGACGTGGTGGTGTGCACCTGTAATCCCACCTACTCGGGAGGCTGAGGCAGGAGAATCGCTGAACCCAGGAGGCAGAGGTTGCAGTGAGCTGAGATCACGCCAGTGCACTCCAACCTGGGCCACAGAGCAAGACTCCGTCTCAAAAAAAAAAAAAAAAAATAGCCATCAGAAACTACTACAAACACCTTTGTGCACACAAGCTAGAAAACCTAGAAGAGATGCATAAATTCCTGGACACATACACCTGCCCAAGACTGAAGGAAAAAGTCTTGATTTCCTGAACACACCAAGAATGAGCGAAGTCAAATCAGTAATAAATAGGCTACCAACCAAAAACCCAGGACCAGATGGATTCACAGCCTAATTCTACTGGATATATAAAGAAGAACTGGTGCCATTTCTACTGAAACAAAAAGTTGAGGAGGAGTGACCTATGGCATACTTCTGATCACAAAAACATTACCAAACTTCTAGATAAAGGCCCAAAACACTTGTAATGTTAAACATTGAAATAAATGTGGACTATACATACATTTAAGACAGATTAATAAAAAGATAATTACCCTTTTTTTTGGTGAATCAGTGAGTGATGGCAGCACAATGGTGGTGGGTAAAATCAAGGACTAAATGTTTGCAAAGCAAAAATGGTAAGGAGAATATCCTACTACAATGCAGTGCAAAAACAAATATAGCAGGCTCCTTGAGCACTTTTGTACTCTGTTGTTGATTGTCTTGCATATATATGATTACCATAGACTAGAATTTTCATTTTACAATAATTTGTATTCATGCATTTTTTCAACCCACTTATCCCAGTTCAGGGTCTCAGATTGCCAGACCCTATCCCAGCAGTTTAGGGCACAAGGTGGGAATCAACCCTGGAGGAATGTCATTCTGTGGCAGGATGCTGATACATACACCCACATTCACTCCTCCTGGGACAATTTAAGCACCCCAGTTAGCTCAAAAACAATTGAAATAAAAAGAATAAAAAATGAAATCCTGTATGTTCCCTAAAAAACAAACAAAACACCCCAGTTGACCTAAGGTACACATCTTTGGGATGTGGGAAGAAACTGGAGTACTGAGAGGAAACCCACACAGACATGAAGAGAACATGTAAACTCTACACAGATGGTGGTTCTGGCTGGGAATTGATTTTTTTTCTCATCAGTATTATAACATGAAATGATGTTATTTGAGGTCCTTTTGTTAGCTATAGTCATTCTACTACTTAATAGAACACTAGAACTTATTCTTAAAATCTCACTGTAACTTTGTACCCATTGACAAACCTTTCCTTATTCCTCTTCCTTCTCCCTCCCCAGCCTCTGATAACCACCATTCTGTTCTCTCCTATGAGATCAGCTTTCCTAGATTCCACATGTAAGTGAGATCATGCAGGATTTGTGTTTCTGTGCCTGGCTTATTTCACTTAACATGTTCTCCATGTTTATCCCTTTGCCACAAATGACAGCACTTCGTTTATATAGCTGAATAATATTCTATTGTATATATGTACATTTTCTTTTCATCTATTGATGTACACTTAGGTTGGTTTCATATCTTGGCTATTGTGAATATGCTGCAATAAACATGGGCGTGCAGATACCTTTTTGGCATACCGGTTTCCTCCCCTCCCCTCCCCAATTTTATTTAAAAAATAAAATTTATTTTATTTTATTTTTTTGTAGAGATGGGTTTTGCCATGTTGCTCAGGCTAGTCTTGAACTCCTGGGTTCAAGTGATCCTCTCACCTTGGCTTCCCAAAGTGTTGGAACTACGGGCATGAGCCATCATGTCTGGCTAACATACTGGTTTCAATTCCTTTGAATATATACCCAGTAGTGGAATTATTGGGTCATATGGTAGTTTTGTTTTTAATTTTTTGAGAACTCTTCATATTGTTTTCCATAATGGCTGTACTAATCTACATTCCTACCAACAGAGTATAAAAATTTCCCTCTCTTCACATTCTTGCCAGCATTTGTTTTTTTGATAATTGCCATTTTAACTGGGGTGAGGTGGTTTCTCATTGTGGTTTCGACTTGATTTCCCTGATGATTTGTAATGTTGAGCATTTTGTCATGTATCTGCCAGCCATTTGAATGTCTTCTTTTGAGAAATGTCCATTTTGGTTTTTTGCCCATTTTTAAATTGGATTATTTGTTAGTGAGTTGTTCAAGTTTCTTATATGGTCTGGATGTTAACCCTTTGTCAGATGAATAATTTGCAAATATTTTTTCCCTCTAGGTTGTCTCTTCACTCTGTTGAGAAACTTTTAAATTTGATATAATCCCATTTGCCTGTTTTCACTTTTATTGCCAGTGCTTTTTTTATTTTTCTTTTCTTTTTTTTTTTTTTGAGACAGAGTCTCGCTTTGTCTCTCAGGCTGGAGTGCAGTGGCACAGTCTTGGCTCACTGCAACCTCCTCCTCCTGGGTTCAAGTGATTCTTCTGCCTCAGCCTCCCAAGTAACTGGGATTACAGGTGTGCACCACCACGCCCAGCGAAATTTTTGTATTTTTAGTAGAGATGGGGTTTCGCCATGTTGGCCAGGCTGGTCTTGAACTCCTGTCCTCAAGTGATCCACCTCGGCCTCCCAAATGCTAGGATTAGAGGCGTGAGCCTGCCTTGCTTTTGAGTTCCCATCCAAAACATCTTTGCCTAGAGAATGTCATGAAGCATTTCCCTTGTGTTTTATTCTAGTAGTTTTATAGTTTTGGGTCTTACATTTAAGTCTTTAATTCATTTTGAGTTGATTTTTGCATAAGGTGAGAGATAAGGGTCTACTTTCTTCCTTCTGTGTGTGAATATCCAGTTTTCCTAGCACCATTTATTGAAGAGACTGTTTTCCCCAGTGTATATTCTTGGCACCTTTGTCGAAAATCAGTTACCTGTAAATGTGGAGATTTATTTCTGAGTTCTCTATTCTGTTTCACTTGGGTGTTTTTATGCCAGTACCGTGCTGCTTTGGTTACTGTAGTTTTCTAGGAGATTTTTGCATCGGGTAGAGTGATTCTTTTGACTTTGTTCTTTTTTTTTTTTTTTGAGACGGAGTCTCGCTCTGTCGCCCAGGCTGGAGTGCAGTGGCGCAATCTCGGCTCACTGCAAGCTCCGCCTCGCACGTTCACGCCATTCTCCTGCCTCAGCCTCTCCGAGTAGCTGGGACTACAGGCGCCCGCCACCACGCCCGGCTAATTTTTTGTATTTTTTTTAGTAGAGACGGGGTTTCACCGTGGTCTCGATCTCCTGACCTCGTGATCCGCCCGCCTCGGCCTCCCAAAGTGCTGGGATTACAAGCGTGAGCCACCGCGCCCGGCCTGACTTTGTTCTTTTTGCCCAAGATTATTTTGGCTATTTGGAATCTTTTGTGGTTCCATATGAATTTTAGGATTTTTTTTTTCTCTTTCTGTGTTGAATGTCATTGGTATTTTGATAGAGATTGCATTGAATCTTATAGATCGCTTTGGGTAGAATGGACATTGTAACAATATTCTTCCAATTTTTTTTTTATTTTTTTTAAGAGACAAAGTCAGGGGCTGGGCGTGGTGGCTCACGCCTGTAATCCCAGCACTTTGGGAGGCCAAGGTGGGTGGATCACGAGGTCGGTGGATCACGAGGTCAGGAGATCTAGATCATCCTGGCCAATATGGTGAAACCCTGTCTCTACTAAAAATACAGAAATTAGCCAGGTGTGGTCCTCATGCCTATAGTCCCAGCTACTCAGGAGGCTGAGGCAGGAGAATTGCTTGAACCCAGGAGGCGGAGGTTGTATTGAGCCAAGATCGTGTCACTGCACTCCAGCCTGGCGACAGAGCGAGACTCTGTCTAAAAAAAAAAAAAAGACAAGGTCTTGTTTTGTCACCTAGGCTGGAGTGTAGTGACATGAACTCAAAGATCCTGGACTCAAACACTCTTCACATCCCAGTCTACCTACTAGCTAGGATTATAGGCACTTACTCCTACACCTGGCTAATTAAAATAATTTTTTTGCAGATACAGTGTCTCATTATGTTGCCTAGCTGCTCTCAAACTCCTGGCCTGAAATGATCCTCCTGCCTTGGCCTCCTAAAGTGCTGGCAGTAATAGGCATAAGCCACTGTGACTGGCCAATTTTCTTCCAATGGATATATTTCATTTTTTTTGTGTGTCTTCTTCAGTTTCTTTTGTTAGTATTTTATAGTTTCCCTTGTAGAGATCATTCACCTCTTTGGTTGAATTTATTCCCAGGTTTTTTTTTTTTTTAAAGCTATTGTAAATGGGATTGCCTTCTGTATTAGTCTGTTCTCATGCTGCTAATAAAGACATACCCAAGACCGGCTCATTTATAAAGGAAAGAGGTTTAATTGATTCACAGCTCCGTAGCTGGGAGGCCTCACAATCATGGCAGAAAGCAAAGGAGGAGCAAAGTCACATCTTACATGGCGGCAGGCAAAGAGAGCATGTGCAAGGGAACTCCCCTTTATAAAACCATCAGATCTTGTGAGTCTTATTCACTATCATGAGAACAGCATGTGAAAAACCCACACCATGATTCAGTTACCTCCCTCTGGGTCTCTCCCACTATACATGGGACTTATGGGAGCTATGATTCAAGATGAGATTTGGGTGGGGACACAGCCAAACCATATTTCCTCCCACACACTTGTGCTCCGATTATATTCTCTATTTTTCCACTGGTTTGTTTTTGGCATTAGAAATGCTACTAATTTTTGTATGTTAATTTTGTATCCTGTAACTTTACTGAATTCATTTATTCTAATAGTTTTTTGGTGGAGTCTTTGGGATTTTCTATATATATGATTATGTGATCTGCAAACAGGAACAGTTTGATTTCTTCCTTTCCTATTTGGATGCCCTTTCTTTTGCCTCATTGCTCTGGATAGGACTTTGAATACTATGTTGTATAAAATTGGTGAAAGTGGGCATCCTTGTCTTGTTCTAGTCTTTTGAGGAAAAGCTTTTAATTTTTCCCCATTCAGTCTGATATTAGCTGTGAGTTTATCATATATGGCCTTTATTATGTTGAAATGTGTTCCTTTTATACCTAATTTATTGAGAGTTTTTATCATGAAGGGATGCTGAATTTTATCAAATGTCTTTTCTGTGTCTGTTGAGATGATCATATGGTTTTTGTCTTTCATTCTGTTCATGTGACGTATCATGTGTATTGATATGCATATGTTCAAGCATCCTTAACATCCCTGAGATACATCCCACTTGATCATGGTGAATCATCTTTTAGTGTGTTGTTGGATTTAGTTTGTTAGTATTTTGTTGAGTATTTGTGCCTCTATTTTCATCAGGGATATTGGCCTGTAGTTTTATTTTGTTTTATCCTGGCCTGGTTTTGGTATCAGTGTAATGCTGGACTCAGAATAAGTTTAGAAGTATTCTCCTCCGCTTTTTTGAAATAGTTTTAAAAGAATTTATATTTGTTCTTTCAATGTTGGATAGAATTCAGCAGTTTGAAATAGTTTGAAAAGAATTTATATTTGTTCTTTCAGTGTTGGATAGAATTCAGCAGTGAAGCCATCAGGTCCTGGGCTTTTTCTTTGTTGGAGGAGTCTTTATCATTGCTTCAATCTCATTACTTGTTATTCTGTTCAGGTTTTCTATTTCTTCTGACTCAGTCTTGGTAGGTTGTATGTATGTTTCCAGGAACTATTCCATTTCTTCAGATTTTTAAACATTTATTCTCATATAGTTGTCAGATTAATATTGTAAAAATACAACTTTCACCATTTGCTTTCCCCCTTCATTCACAGCAAGCTGAAGAATGAAGTTAAAACTCCTATATTTGCATTTAGGATTATCCATAATCTTATTCTAAACTAGCCTTTCTTTTTTATCACCCAAGAACTTTCTCACAAGAACTTTCTACGTATATCAAGTCAAGTTGTTCACTTTAGCATCTCTTACTTACTGAATGTCAGATACTATGTTTGTTTCTAGGGATAAAAAGATGAATTAAACATTCTTGTCCTCTGGAAATTTACTGCCCAGTGGAAGTAAAAAGATATATGCATAAATAATTATAGGTAGAAGTTCATGAAATTGGGTGCTGGCTTAGTCTTAAGACTAGAAAGTATATTTAGAAAAGGGCTTTTTTTTTTTTTTTTTTTGTAAACAAAAAGGCATAAAACCACAAGGAACCAAAAAAAAAATGAGAGAGAAAGTGAAAACAGATTGAGAAATGTTAACAAAATTTTGGAAGCTGAAACACAGATGGTTAGGTGGTAACTGACCTAGCACTCCAGACAAGGCTGAGTGCCTGAAGGGGCAGGCGAGTTAATGCTATAAAATATACCAGATAGGTTTCAGAATTGGAGACACTAGGAACTTCACAAAGGTGGGATGCAGAAGGGGCTAAAAATGGAAAACTTAGTTGAAAGTCAACTGCACTGTGAAAAGCGGCTGCCCAGCTAAATGCAGGAAAAATAAGAAAAAGGTTGCACACTGAGCCCGGGAGTGGTGGCTCATGCCTGTAATCCCAGCACTTTGGGAGGCCAAGGCAGGCGGATCACAAAGTCAAGAGATTGAGCCCATCCTGGCCAACATGGTGAAACCCCGTCTCTACTAAAGATACAAAAACTAGTTGGTCATGTTGGCGCGCACCTGTAATCCCAGCCACTCCAGAGGCTGAGTCAGGAGAATCGCTTGAACCATGGAGGCAGAGGTTGCAATGAGCTGAGATCGTGCCACTGCACTCCAGCCTGGGCAACAGAGCGAGACTCTGTCTCAAAAAAAAGAAGAAAAAGGTTGCACACTGAATGACGAGACTCCTCAAGACTTCTTGTGGAAGAAACAAGTATGTAAATGCCCAGGATTTCTTTGAACTCTTGCTTTTTTTTTTTTTTTTTTTTTGAGATGGCGTTTTGCTCTTGTTGCCCAGGCTGGAGTGCAGTCGTGTGATCTCGGCTCACTGCAACCTCTGCCTCCCGGGTTCAAGCTATTCTCCTGTCTCAGCCTCCCGATTAAGGTGGGATTACAGGCATTCACCACCACACCTGGCTAATTTTGTATTTTTAGTAGAGACGGGGGTTTCTCCATGTTGGTCAGGCTGGTCTTGAACTCCTGACCTCAGGTGATCCGCCCACCTTAGTCTCCCAAACAGCTGGGATTACAGGCGTGAGCCATTGCGCCCGGCTGCATTTTTTTCTTCAAAAGAAATCTATGCACAATTTCTTTAATATAGTAGGTTTGTTTTTATATAAAAAAAGACTTTCTCCAAATCTTCAAATGAAAATGAGGATCCAAGAAAAGTGTATCTTACTTGTCCTGTAGCTTAGTACACAAGGGCCTTGGCACACTTCCAAGTACCCACGGGTACATACCTCAGAGTGGGGACCTGGCATTGGTTATTATTCATAACCTGTCCTTAGCTTAGTGGATGTTTGTGGCTTTTCTTCTGTTCCTTCCCACACACTGTGCTTCGATTATATGGGTCTACCCACAGTATATCAAATCCTGTGCATTTTCTATCATTTATCCATATCATTGTTCAAATTAGTATTTTTTAAACATAGAAAATGCCTTTTATTCTCTCCTCTGTTCATCCTTCAGGGCTCACTTCAAGTGCTGCTTGTGCCCAAATTCATTACCCTCCATATCCAAGCTCTTCTACTGACTCGTTTGTATTTCTGTTTTAACACTCACTGTATCATATGATTTATTTGACACACTTTTGAGCCACCACATACAAGACCTTGTGTGAGGAGCTAGAATACAGTCTATGAAGGGTAAGAACTGAGGTTGCTCATCTTAGATGTCTGGTATCTGTTTAGATGGGCATTAAATATTCACATGCTTTTCCCTACTTCTGTTCTCTTATTTTTCTAGTTAATCTTGTACTACCTCACAATGCTCATGCAAAATCACAGATCTTATGAGGTCACAAAACCTGTCATTTTAAACTTTAAGATAACATTGATGTTCTGCAATTATACAGGAAGTAGGAACAGGGAAAAATGGTATTAATGGCTTTTTTTTTTTTTTTTGAGACAGAGTCTTGCTCTGTTGCCAAGGCTGGAGTGCAATGGTGCAATCTCAGCTCACTGCAACCTCTGCCTCCCGGGTCAAGCGATTCTCCTGCCTCAGCCTCCTGAGTAGCTGGGATTACAGGCGCATGCTACCACACCTGCCTAATTTTTGTATTTTTAGTAGAGACAGGGTTTCACCATGTTGGTCAGGCTGGTCTTGAACTTCTGACCTCGTGAGCCACCTGCCTCGCCCTCCCCAAGTGCTGGGATTATAGGTGTGAGCTGTAATTAAGTTCTTAGGGTTAAGCCTGTGCTAAAATTAGTTGTTTTTTTTGTTTTTTTTAAGACAGAGTTTTGCTCCTCTCTCCCATGCTGGAGTGCAATGGCATGATCTTGGCTCACCGCAACCTTTGCCTCCCAGGTTCAAGTGATTCTGTTGCCTCAGTCTGCCGAGTAGCTGGGATTACAGGTGCCCACCACCACCCCCAACTAATTTTTGTATTTTTAGTAGAGACAGGGTTTCTACTGTTGGCCAGGCTGGTCTCAAACTCCTGACCTCAGGTGATCCACCCACCTCGGCCTCCCAAAGTGCTGGGATTACAGGCATGAGCCATTGCACTTGGCCCTAAAACTAGTTTTAAGTCACAGTAACAATGCTCATTTCATTTCAGGAAGAGCTGTCTTGAAAAATCTTTGCGCAGCATCACATCTGGTGTGCAAGAAGTCCTGGGCCAAATTAAAGTTTTAATCTGCCTGGGAATTGGCTATTTGTTACTGCCTCATCTGTTCCTCTCTTATTACTATCCTTTTTTATAATTTCATGAAATATATTTTAAAATGGCTTTGGTGGGAACATTAATCAGAAACATAAAGTAACCTTTAGAAGGTTAATGCAAACACTCTATATATGAGAGAAATGCCTATTTTCTACTTGTGCTCCCCTAGAAAAAGAAGTTATTCATCTTATGGTTTCTTAGGTGTTTGACCTAAGAAACCAACCTGTTAGTCTTCTTTTTATCTTACTTGCAGACAAAAATTAGTCCTAAATTAGTGTACTCTTTGACACATAAAGGTACTCGCAATCTGATGGCAGTATGAAAAGTTTAATGATGTAGTTATATTGCAGAGGGCCTTCTGTTGTCTAGAGGTTTGTAAATGAGAATTTGTATTGTAAGCAGCTTTTTGTGTTTGTTTGTTTATTTATGAGACGGAGTCTTACTCTGTTGCCCAGGCTGGAGTACAGTGGTGTAATCTTGGCTTACTGTAGCCTACACCTCCTGGGTTCAAGCGATTTTCCCGCCTCAGCCTCCCAAGTAGCTGAGATTACAAGCGTTCACCACCACCCCCGGCTAATTTTTGTATTTTTGGTAGAGGCAGGGTTTCACCATGTTGGCCAGGCTGGTCTTGAACTCCTGACCTCAAGTGATCCACCTGCCTCAGCCTCCCAAAGTGTTGGGATTACACGACACCCAGCTTGTTTTTTTATTTATAAAAACAATGTGCATTATATAAAAATCAGAAAATACTAAAATAGTAAAACTATTTTATATTCCTTTTATATTCTTTTTCACGCACATATATTCAGCTGTGTATTACAGAAATATAACATTTACTGGTATATTTTAAAAATAGTCATACTATATGTACAGTACCAATAACTTTTAATCAGTCGAGATTTTGAGTGGCTTATATGTGCTGAACATGGTCTTAAGCACCATAGGGTATTGAGAAAACTTAAAATCCCTATCCTTAAGATATTTACACTCTAGCTAGATAAGAAGGCAAACGTTTAAGAAGAGATACGCTTTGGGAGGCCGAGGCGGGCGGATCACGAGGTCAGGAGATCGAGACCACGGTGAAACCCCGTCTCTACTAAAAATACAAAAAATTAGCCGGGCGTGGTGGCGGGCGCCTGTAGTCCCAGCTACTCGGAGAGGCTGAGGCAGGAGAATGGCGTGAACCCGGGAGGCGGAGCTTGCAGTGAGCCGAGATTGCGCCACTGCACTCCAGCCTGGGCGACAGAGCGAGACTCCGTCTCAAAAAAAAAAAAAAAAAAAAAAAGAAGAGATACGAAGTTCAGTGCAGTGCCTAAACTACATGATATGTACTAAGCACTCAGGAGGAATTAAAGTTAAGGCTTCCAAGGATTAGTGAGGTTGGGGAGGTGAGAGGAGCTGAGTATCCAGCATATATTACAGGTTCACTAAGTGAATGTCGTTGCTCTGGCCCTCATCATCATTCCAAGTTCTTAGTCTAAACGTCTGGGAATATTGATTACATTTGTAGAAATAGGAAAGTTTAAAGGAAAAACCGTTATTGCAGGAAGAACTTTGAGATGTGTAAGTGTTGTCTAGCTGAAGATCTGTTTCCTGTAAATAGTTAAAGATATAAGGCTGTTGGTTCTGGTGAACAGTCAAAACAGCTTTGAGAATCATCTGCTTACAAGCAGTAGATGAATTCTCCAAAAGTAGGTTTGGGCAATAATTGGTTTTATTCACACTATCCTTCATGCCATCCAAAGTTGACACGAAATACCATGACAAAATATATAGAATTCTATTTGCCAGTTAGTTCAAAGAATGAAGGTTTGTGTTTATTGTGCCAAGAGCTAAAATCTGTTTGAAATTCTGGCATTTCTTCTTGAATTGCCTTGTGGCTTAATAGTTGGGAAGCATTAATATGCACGTGTGTGTGTGTGTGTGTGTGTGTGTGTGTAAGAGAGATTTGTTTTCTTTTTTAGGAAAATTCTCAGGTGTAGCTTACATTTCTAAATTTTCAAGCTGTTCTAGCCTTGCTAGATCTCATTATCTCTGTAGCTTTTCACTTATAAATCAAGTTTCATTTATGTGAACAGCATTGGGAATATAACCTTTCTCATGACCCTGTAAGCTAATATTTTGCTTTGCTTTTCCCAGAATAAATGTCACTAAAACATATACATTCTGCTTTCCTCTTAGGTAAAAATCTCTACACCAATGAATATGTAGCAATCAAACTGGTGAGTAGAATCTGTTTGTGGTAATTAATGTTTTGGTGCTCCCATTGCTTATATCTTTTTATAGGAAATAGTTTTAAGCATTCATTCACAAAAATGCTAATGGTTTGGGATTTTTTTTGTATATGATCCCACATTTTTCTTCAATTATAGTGTTGCAGTGGTGAATCACTGTATACTGTATAACACTATATAGTTAAATGATACTAACTTTAGTGTTAGCAATGATGACTCAAAAATTAGTTGATTAAAAAAGGCTGGAAGAACTAGTAATTCTGTGAACTTAATCTTTCACAGAGGTATCTTAATTAAAAAGATAAAATCATTCAAAAATTTTGCTGTTTTTTCTCTAACTTAACTGATTTATTTTTTGTACTTAGAAGAAAATCATAACTGATCATCTAATCATGGCCTTAAAAATCTGTCAAGCATGAAAAACATACCATATGGTCATATTAGAAGCAAAGAAGTCAATTGGTATATTAGTACTAACCTTGTGAATAATTAAACTAGTCATTGAAAATGATACCCTATTAAAAAAAAGTAATAATTTTATTATTTTTGAGGACTAATAATTTTAAAAGACAATTCTTTATCTTATGTTTAAGGTTGATAACAAAACCATTTTTTCATGTGAAATGTTTCATATGACTAGCTTCACCGAAACTCTGTGTTTGTCCTCATATAAGTGTCCCAGGATTTACAGGTAGCTTTGTTTTATTAGTTGGAAGCCAGAGGAGTTAATGGTTGAAGGAAATTGAAGGAAATCTATGCTATTCTTTTCTTTTATTTTTTTTTGGAGACAGGGTCTCACAGTGTTGCCCAAGCTGGAGTGCAGTGATGTGATCTTGGCTCACTGCAACCTCTGCCCCCTGGGCTCAAGCGATCTTCCCACCTCAGTCTGCCTCCTAAGTAGCTGGGACTACAGACTACACATCACCACACCTGGCGAATTTTGTATTTTTTGTAGAGATGGGATTTCATCATGTTGCCCAGCTCGGCCTCCCAAAGTGCTGGGATTACAGGCGTGAGCCACCATGCCTGGCATTGTTATTTTCTAATGAATTGCACTTACCACATCCACACTTGTTCTGTGATTGGTCGTTCTTCTCATCCAGCTTGCTTGTGGAGGAGTTAGGGTTGTCTTGTGAGGAACTGACAGTTACCAGATGTGTTTCCCTACAAAGGGGTGGGCGGACAGGGAGCAGGGCTTAAAGCAGCAGGTACCTTCTAGGAAACCAAGTATTTTTGTATTTTGACTTGGAACTCTTGTTGGATAGATGGGAGCAGGAAGAGAGGTAATACATGTAACAATGCAGGTCAAATATCCTCTTAGATTGAATATTAGAGGATTAACTGAACAGACGCAGTGGCTCATGCCTGTAATCTAAGCACTTTAGGAAGCCAAGGCAGGCAGATTGCTTGAGCCCAGAAGTTCAAGACCAGCCTGGGCAACAAGGTGAAACCCTGTCTCTACAAAAAATACAAAAAATTAGTCAGGTATGCTGGCACACACCTATAGTCCCCACTACTTTGGAGGCTGATGTGGAAGAATCACCTGAGCCCAGAAAGTCGAGACTACAGTAAGCTGAGATTGCTTGCAACTCTGCACTCAGCCTGGGTGACAGAGTGATACCCTGTCTCAAAAAAATAGGATTAACCATATTTTTTAATTTATAGGAATTTGTTTATTCTTAAAAGTGTTCTCTAGTACACCTGCTTTTTTTACTTTTTCTGTTTTATTATTCTGATGAGTTGGAATAATCTTTGATTACTTGGGACTACTGAGAGAACAAAGCACTTCCTAAAACACTTTAAAAATTTGCCACATTACTACATATTTGTTAGGCTTTCTGTTAGGGACAGTTCTTTCATCTTGATTTCTTCTGCCAGGTTATACCAATCAACCTATATAGATAAGCTTACATAACATATTGTTGACATGATTGATCGTTACATTTCATTTCCTTTTTAAAAACTTATATTCTGCTTTGTATGGCCACTATTTAAAGCTAAAAATGGAACTCTTAAAATCTAGTATGGTGTGACTCAGTACCGCGTTTCTCTTTCAAATAAGTCTCAAAGGCATTTTAGAGGATAACAATTTGTCTACAGGCTTTCACTCTTGTTTTTGGGCTTCTGTTCTCCAAAGGGAGATATGAAGGCAGTAATTGAGCTCTTTGGATTGTAATGGTAAATTTTCCATAAGCACTACACTCCTATAAGGTAGCTGTCTGCTGTTTGTTTAGGATTTTAGACAGGCATATGTTTTCCAAAATAACTGGCAAATATTCTGGCAAATGCACAGCCCTCTATGGAAATGTAATCAGCATCTGGCACAGAAATGCAAGGAAGCTCTGCTGCTGCTGTTTCAGTTGTACTTTGTTTGGATCTTCATTGTGGACTCTTTTTTCTTAGATTTCTTAGATTTCTAAAAACCTTAAAAAAAATCATACACAAAGTAAACAAAATAGTGTAATGAGCCCCTCCTTTATCCATCACCCACATTTCTAGGGTTCTTTTTACCAGAGGTTTTCTAACAATTGGGTTTAAAAAAAAATCTCTGTGCTGCTAATATTGCTGCCTTCTGCAGTCTGTAGACTGAGTTTTCCAATGCTTTCTACTTATAGTGCTTCCAGAAAAGCACCTTGAAGCCCAATTGGCTGAGCAGGCTATGGCCATGTGCTAAGGAGTTGGCTGAAGTGTGTAATTCTCTCAGTCTTCATAATAAGATCCTCATGTCTGAATATATGTGATGTGTATGCCTTTCAACCCTTGAACTCTATGGAGTTTTGCATTTTTAATTTACTAGCTTGGCTACCCAATGTCGGATTGAATATTTTCTATTATGCTTTCCAGCATGAAGATTGAGAGTATAATATTTGAGGAAGGATGTGTGGTTTTTAAAATTCATTGCCTCTGTGGTTTGTCAGAATCCAAAAGCGATTTCTCTGGAAAGAATAGTCCCTTTTCTAGTGTTTTGATCAACTTCTAGTTCCATGTTGATTTGTCATCACTGTTTCTGTTTGGTTCCTTGTGAATTCTTAGTTATTTTGCTAATGGAAAAATTCTATACCTGGCTGCTTTGACAGTGATTCAGTGGAATATCTGCAACCAAATGGAGACACAAGACTGATATGATACCTCTCTATCTGAAGAGATAAATAAGAAAGGGACTCTACAGTATAATTAGTCTTATGTACTTTTCTTTTGACTGAAAGTCTTGAGACACTTGAAGTCCAACTCTAATGATTGCTGATTTTATACTCAAAGAAGGATATGAGTTCTTTCTTCATAGCGCTTCCTACAGATATGAACATTCCAGTCTGGCCTGAATTGATTTAGAGACAATCTTCCTAGAAGCAGAGGGATAGACTAGACAACTTCAGAGAAACTTCTGAATTCTTTGATTAATGGATTCTATATCTTAAGAAAAATGCAGAAAACTTCAAATGGATTCAGGAAAGAGCCTTCAAAGATGATCAAAGAATTAAAAACTAGGACCAATGAGGAAAGGTGAAAGGAATTTGAAATTACTTTACCTGAGAAAAGAAAGTCTAGGAAATGATTGGATTGTTTTGTTATTTGAAGAGAGCTACTTAATAGTATTCGAGGTTATTGAGAAGCTTTTTTATTTTTTTGCTGAGGACTTAAGAAAAATAGGCTTAAGTTTCAGTAGTGAGATTTGAGTATAATATAAAAGTGTTCCAAACCATGAAACTTGTTCAACATCAGCATGAGTTATCGAGGGAAGTTATGGAATCTCCTTCCTTGGAGTCTGTCCTAAACATAAGACAAATAGGCTGGGTGCGGTGGCTCATGCCTGTAATCTCAGCACTTTGGGAGGCTGAGGTGGGTGGATTATGAGGTCAGGAGTTTGCGACTAGCCTGGCCAGTATGGTAAAACCTCGTCTCTACTAAAAATACAAAAATTAGCCGAGTGTGGTGGTGTGCATCTGTAGTCCCAGCTGCTTGGGAGGCTGAGGCAGAAGAATTGCTTGAACCCGCGAGGTGGAGGTTGTAGTGAGCTGAGATTGTGCCATTGCACTCCAGCCTGGGTGACAGAGTAAGACTCCATCTCAAAAAAAAAAAAAAAAAAAAAAGACAAATAACTATTCAGTGGGGGAAAGGACAGTCTTTTCAACAAAGGATGCTAGAAAAACTGGATACCCACTTAACAGTGAAGTTGGATTCTTACTTTACATTTTATTCAACAATTAATTCAGAGTGGATCAAAGACCTAAATGTAAGATTGAAACTATAATACTTTTACTAGAATACACATGGGAAAAGCTTCATGACATTGGATTTGGCAGTGATTTCTTGGATATGACACCAAAATCACAGACAACAAAAGAAAAAAACTAGCTAAGTTGGACTTCAGCAAAATTTAAAACTTTTGCACACTGTCAACAGAATTCTAAAAAGGGCAACCCATGGAAAGGAATAGGAGAAAATAATATCTAATAACAGATGATATCCAGAATTTACCACTATAACAATTTTTTAAAGTTCAGTGGCATTGGCCAGGTGCCGTGGCTCACGCCTGTAATCCCAGCACTTTGGGAGGCCAAGGCAGGCGGATCACTTGAGGTCAGGGGTTTGATACCAGCCTGACCAACATGGAGAAACCCCATCTCTACTAAAAATACAAAAATTAGCCAGGCGTGGTGGCGCATACCTGTAATCCCAGCTACTTGGGAGGCTGAGGCAGGAAAATCACTGAACCCGGGAGGCGGAGGTTGTGGTGAGCCAATATCATGCCATTGCACTCCAGCCTGGGCAACAAGAGTGAAACTCCGTCTCAAAAAAAAAAAAAAAAAAAGTTCAATGGCATTAAGTACATTTACATTGGTGTACAACCGTCACCACCATCCATCTCCAGAACTTTTTCATCTTCCCTAACTGAAATTTTGTATCTGTTAAACACTAACTCTTCATTCTCCCCTCCCCACAACCCCTTGGCAACCACCATTCTGTCTGTCTCTATGAATTTGACTACACTAGATACTTAATTTTTTTTGTTGTTTGTTTTTTTGGAGACGGCATCTTGCTCTGTCGCCCAGGCTGGAGTGCAGTGGTGCGATCTAGGCTCGCTGCAATCTCCACCTGCCGGGTTCAAGCAATTCTCCTGCCTCAGCCTCCTTAGTAGCTCAGACTACAGGCGCACGCTGACACTCCTGGCTCATTTTTTGCATTTTAGTAGAGACGGGGTTTCACCGTGTTGCCCAGGCTGGTCTCGAACTCCTGAGCCTCAGCCTCCCAAAGTGCTAGGATTACAGGCGTGAGCCACTGCGCCTGGCTACTAGGTACTTAATATTAAGTGGACTCATGCAATATTTGTCCTTTGTAACTGGCTTATTTCACTGAGCATGATGTCCTCAAGGTTTGCCCATTTTGTAGCATGTGTCAGAATTTCCTTTTTAAGGTTGAATAATACTTCACCATATGTATATACCCAATTTTGTTTATCCATTCATCCAATTATGCACACTTAGGTTGCTTCCACCTTTTAGTTATTGTGAATAATAATGCTATAAACATGGATGTACAAATAAATCTGAGTTCCTGCTTTCACTTCTTTGGAGCATCTATCCAGAAATAGAATTGTAAATCATAATGATTCTGTGTTTAATTTTTTGAAAAATTGCCATGCCATTTTCCAGAGCAGTCGCACCATTTTGCATTCCCATCAGCAGTGCACAAAGGTTCCAGTTTCTCCACATCCTCATCAACACTTGTTATTTTTCTGTTTTTGATAATAGCCATCCTAACGGGTATGCAGATGTTGAGCTTTATTTTATTTATTGATTGATTAAGACAAGGTCTCACTCTGTTGCTCAGGCTGGAGTACAGTGGCACAATCACAGCTCCCTGCAGTCTTGATCTCTGGGACTCAAGCAATTCTCTCACCTCGTCCTCTTGAGTAGCTGGGACTATAGGAGCATGCCGCCCTGCCAGGCTAATTTTTTAATTTTTGGTAGAGACAGGGTCTCTCTGTGTTGCCCAGGCTGGTCTCTAACTCCTGGGCTCAAACAGTTCTGCTGTCTCAGCCTCCCAAAGTGCTGGGATTACAGGCATGAGCCACCATGCCTGTCCTATTTTGTTTATTTATTTGTAAAGATGAGGTTTTGCTGTGTTGCCCAGGCTGGTCTCTAACTCTTGGTCTCCAGTGATCCTCCTGCCTCAGCCTCTGAAAGTGCTGGGTTGGCAGGCATGAGCCACCATGTCAGCTAGTGTTGAGCTTTTAAAGAGAGATTATAATGTGTTTAGGGTAATGTTTGGTTTTCTTGTTGCCAGTTGCCCAGTACACTGTCAGTTTAGAATAATCAACCAGCCAGTTGCTCAACTGGTATAGAGCAAAGTATGGTTGTTTGGCTGCTTTATCTCTGAGGTTTTTAGAAAACTCCATTTTTGGAAACTTGAACACCACATTGATTGAAGTTACGTATTTTAATTGCATTTACAATCTTTAATTCTCAATAGTTTAAAAAGAAATATACATAAGGATGTTCCTAAAAGCATTGTTCATAATATTGGAAAATGAAAACTGTTCACGTGTCCAAAAATTATGGGGAGGGTGTGTATACATACATACATAAATACATATCCACATACAGGGCAATACTTAAACCATTAAAAATAATATAAGCCAGGCGCAGTGGCTTATGCACTTTGGGTGGCTGAAGTGGGAGAATTGCTTGAGCCTAGGAATTTGGGATCAGCCTAGGCAACATAGTAAGATCCTATCTCTACAAAAAATTAAAAATTAGCTGTGAGTGGTGGCACACACTTGTGGTCCCAGCCACTCGGGAGGCTAAGATAGGAGGATGACTTGAGCCTGGGAGGTTTCAACTGCGGTGTGCGAGACCCTATCTTTAAAAAAAAAAAAAAAGAAATTATACACGTTTATTTACTGCCATGGGAAAATGTTATTACATTGTTGAATTCAACAACAGCACATTAATGAACAGCAAATATATTATAATCTCATTTATATAAAATTAAGTTCATTAGTCTATATTATATATATTAATACATATATAGATAAATAAGTACTTTGAAAGACATTCACTAAAATGTTAATAGTGCCTCTCTTTAAAGTGACAGGATCACAGATGATTTTTACTTTCTTCCTAATTTTTGTATATTTGAATTTTCTTCTGAGCATGCATTATTTTTCTAAAAATAATAAAACCATGAACCACCCAAAATTCAGAACAAAACAAGCAGGAAATACATTCTGGTATTTTTTTATTTAAAGATTTGGCATCAAGTTTCCTGGGAGAATACATATCAGGAGAATATTTCATTGCAAGAAAGGTATCCTTGAATGATAGCTCATGCAAAGTCTATTTTTATTTAACTATCCATGGAAGGAGTTGTATGTAATTCACCTTCACCTTCTCTTAGCTATACTGTCTAAGACCAATTGTGGTTAGAAAAGGCTCTTATATATGGATATTATCTCTCAAACATTGGGTGATCTTAGCCCTCGTTTACTCCAAAAATTTAAGAATGGAAGAATCCCATTTGTTTAAATCTGATCACAGAATCCCATTTGTTTAAATCTGATCACAGTTTTTCTTTTTGGATTTCAGGAACCAATAAAATCACGTGCTCCACAGCTTCATTTAGAGTACAGATTTTATAAACAGCTTGGCAGTGCAGGTAAGTCAAGTTTTTTCTCTCCACTTACTTAGCATGTAGCTTAGCTGGAAGCCCTAAAATATACAAATTTTTTTGTCTGGTTTACCCTTTTCACCAAACCATCTATCTCCCCTGCTTGCCGATAGGTAAATAAACACAGTCAACCACAAAGCTACTTGCACTCTGGTTCCTGGAGTTGAGTTGACAGGGGAACTGTGTTGCTATGACTATGCCCACAGACCAACTTGCAGATGCCTTCCACTTGTCAAATACTCATAGTGTGAAGGATTTGCTTTTCAGCAGTTCATTCTCTTTTCATTTCTTTACTTATACCAAGAGAAAGGAGGAAATGTTGGTAATTTGCAAAATATACTTTACCACATTGAGGTGGTTTATCTGTTTTGAAGACATACTAAAATATACATTCTGAAATACTACAGCACTGTCATTTTATCCATTGTTCTCATTAATTTGCAAGAGCTATCCATATGATTGTAATAACCTATGACCTTTGACAATTTTTAAAAATTAAGCTAATCACTTTAAAAAATGTTTGTTTTTACCTAAAAGCTCTAATTTCTCAAATATCTTACTGGCTTCCAGAAAAATGTTTTGCTAATGTTTACCTGTAGGGACAAGTCTCTCAGAAGATGAAATCTTTCAGAGCCATTTTCACTATTTGACATTAGTAGAATTTCCTCTGCTTTATGCCCCCTTCACTGTGACAGGTTTTATGTGAATGACTAAAGCTCGGTTTCTATTTTTTTTCTTTCTTTCTTTCTTGTTTTGGAGACAGGGTCTCACTCCCATCACTCGGGCTGGAGTGCAGTGGCACGATCACGGCTCACTGCAGCCTTGACCTCCTAGGCTCAAGCAGTTCTCCTGCCTCAGCCTCCTGAGTAGCTGGGACTGTAGGCATGCACCACCACACCAGGCTAATTTTCTGTATTTTTAGTGGAGATGGGGTTTTGCCATGTTGCCCAGGCTGGTCTTGAACTCCTGGGCTCAAGTGATCTCCTGCCTTCAGCCTCCCAAAATGCTGGGATTACAGGCATGAGCCATCATACTGTTGGTTTCTATTTCAAGTAATCCTATTGAAGGTACTACTGAAGGAATTTGAGTTCTACTTCCTAAAATATTTAGAATTATATGAGTCATTGTGTATTATTCAAGTTTTATTATACCCTGACTATAGCAATAATCAACTATAGTTATAACTCAGGAAGCCCACAATGGACTTGTCTTTCATTGAACTTAATATGAATTCTTGCTCACAGTAGCCTCTCAGTATATATTTGTTAATTCATTGGAGTGTTTTTGGCATAAGATTTAAGACTGGCAACTGAGTTCACAGGGTGTATACATAACTTGAGGCTTATCTTCCCAGATGCCCCAAGACTACATTTTAATTGTTGTTCTTCTTACATTCCTGGTTTCATAATGTTGTTAAGTTATTCTAGGTTTCATAAGTTTTAGGGAAAAGACTGTCACAGCCCATTTATGATAAGCATGTTTGTATATGTCTTATAAATCTAAGGGTCAGGTAAAAACATGCTTAATCCAGTCCAGCTTAGAAGTTTAAATGGGGAAGTGGACAGGCCAGTTTTCAGGATTTCCTCTGTAAGCCCTTTCAAATAGATCCACCAAATCAGACCAATCTTCCCTTTTCAATATAGAGCCAAAAAATCTAATGAATTTGTTAGGTAGGAATAACATCTGTGCTGCTGGGTTGGTACTCTCCCCAAATACAGAAAATTGCAAGCTCTTGAAGTTTCAGCATTCTCTGTGCACTGAAAATGAGGAGTAAACAGGGAGGGCATTAGAGGGAAGGTGACTATACAAATTGCTTTTCACTTAAGCAGCAAGGAAAAACTGGAATCTCTGAGACTGGTACATCCATCATTGTCATGAGTGGGAATAGGAGGGCTCTGTTGTACTGGTTAGGCCAACTGTTGACTCATAGGTAGGCTGGCCATCGTTGGTCTGTCTCCCAATACCTTTTCTAACAAACATATAAAGGTCACAAAGCCTTCTAGGTCTTATATGCAGTTCAGTGGTGACTACTGGCCTCTTTTCTGCTTCTTGAGATCACCCACTACTCCTAAAACAGCTGCGGTGGGCATCGTCTTAATACCCTTGCCTGCAACTAACAAGGTAGCTACAGACTCTTCCAAGATAGGAAATGCTTTAGTTATCTGTTTCAAATCCCCTCGCTACCCCTACCCCCTAGTGTAAGAATTGCTTTTAGGATTTTCTTATAGTAATCTAAATCGGCTTGACTACTTAGTTCTAATCATAGAGTTCACCAGTCTTCAGGCTAATTTAATGTGGGAAAGTCCAGTGTATTTGAAGTTCTTCATATTAGGCCCAAGTTTGCCATTTATTTATTGTTTTTTAAATTTAGATGGAGTCTTGCTCTGTCGCCAGGCTGGAGTGCAGTGGCACTGTCTCGGCTCACTGCAACTTCCGCCTCCCAGGTTCAAGTGATTCCCCTGCCTTAGCCTCCCGAGTAGCTGGGACTATAGACATGCACCACCATGCCCGGCTAATTTTTTGTGTATATATACATATATATATATATATATATTTTTTTTTTTTTTTTTTTTTTGAGACAGAGTCTCGCTCTGTTGCCCAGGGGGTAGGAGTGCAGTGGCACGATCTCGGCTCACTGCAAGCTCTGCTTCCCGGGTTCACGCCATTCTCCTGCCTCAGCCTCCCGAGTAGCTGGGACTGCAGGTGCCCGCCACCATGCCCGGCTAGTTTTTTTTTGTTTTTTTGTTTTTTATACAGCCCAGAGGTGCTTTATTTATTTATTTATTTTTAACACCTATTATGCCATGAATTCATAGGGAATAGGTTCCAGCAGCTCAGGCTCCTTCCCATTGGTTCTCACAAAGTGTGCTTCTCTGGGTGGAGCAGGCTGGCACTTTAGTTGAACCCAAGTACCTTTCTCTTTGGCTTCTTTCTTTTTCTGATCATTTTCCTTCACGCGTTCCAGGAAGCTATCTTGGCTCTTAGAGTGCTTAATGTGCTCAAATACGCACATTAATTCTCTTGGCAAGAATCTTGCCCTTAACTTGTTTGCTTACAACAATGCCAACAGCATGCTGGGTAACACTGTAGACTCTTCCAGTTTTGCCATGGTAACACTTGTGGGGCATTCCTTTTTGAACAGTACCCATTCCCTTGATGTCCACAATATCACCTTTCTTATAGATTCGCATATACATGGCCAAAGGAACAACTCCATGTTTTCTAAAAAGCCTAGAGAACATATGTCGGGTGCCTCTCCTCTTTCCCTTTGTATTTGTCATTTTGGTGAATTACTGGAAGATGGCGGTTCCGGCCGAATGGTGGTTTTTTTTTTTTTTTGTATTTTTAGTAGAGACGGGGTTTCACCGTGTTAGCCAGGATGGTCTCGATCTGACCTTGTGATCCGCCTGCCTCGGCCTCCCAAAGTGCTGGGATTACAGGCGTGAGCCACCACACCTGGCCAATTTTTTGTATTTTTGTAGTACAGATGGGGTTTCACCATGTTGGCCAGGATGGTCTTGATCTCCTGACCTCGTGATCTGCCTGCCTCAGCCTCTCTAAGTGCTGGGATTACAGACGTGAGCCACCGTGCCTGGCCATATTTTTTATTTTATTTTTTCCAGAGTCCAGATGAGGAAGAACATTGGGATATTTTTAAAATCCTGATTATATTATCCTATTGATAATTAGGCGTTGACTATTTTTTTATTGTAATTGCATATTGGTTCCACTCTCCCCACTCCCTGCCATAAGATTATAAGCTCCTTGAAAACAAGGCTTGTGTCTTCTTCACCCTTGTATCTCAAGTGTATCTTAAGGCCTGGTGTGATGTCATTCTGTCACATAGTAAGCAGTTAGCAAGTAGTTCAGTGGCAGAAAGAAGTTAGGAAGATTTAACAAGCTTGCCTTTTTAGATTTTTACCAATGTTATTAATAAAAATATTCCTTGTGATGGTTAAAAAAAGGAAATTTATTTTGAAAGAAGATCAATTGACAAGAAAATAGACAAGATTTCATCATGTGTCATTGTAAACGTGAGCATGAACACCAGAGCTTGTTTTAAACTTACAGGCACAGCATTCCTCCCCCTATTTTTTTCAGAGTAAGTTCTCAGCTGCAAGTGTGACTCATTGGTAGTTAATATTTGAGCAGCCAGTGCACATATGCCACTCTTTTCATTACCAAGGTGATGTTGCAGCATTGTAAATAAACAACCTTTTGTGCCAAAGCCACACAAAGACCACAGTAACATAATTAGTGTTTTTACTCACTAGTGTTTTGTCTGTCATTGTTCATTACTGTCCAATGAATTATAAAATATTTGAATTTCCTGACAAGGAATACTTAAACAAAAAGCCTATTATGACTTAGGTTTGTTCAGTGAATTAATCATTACTTATAAAATAAATGTATGAAATTATTTGGGAGAAATGATTGATTATGAATTTAAAGAATACCTATTGCTGCGATATCCAGAGCTTGAGACATTAAATTCCTAAAATAGGAACTTTTTTGTTGTCCTGGGACTATGACCATTTTCTTCAGCACCCAACTCTTAATCATTACCTTGGCCTTTTGGACCCCAGTTTCACATTGACGACCTGATCTAGAAATTCATACCAATTCTCTAATTATGTAGAGATAGAACAAAAATGACAGCACTGGATAATTGTGAACGTGGTTCTGGTTGGAGGTCTTCCACATTGTCTCTGCTTTTCCTTGTGTGACCTCTAACTCTTTCCCTTCCATTCCACTTTGTTTTCTACTGAGTGGTCACACTTTTCAAGCTTTGTTTGTTGATTGCAGTTTTACCACCAAGATTTTCAAGACTTAATGCTTAAGAATTGATATCTCCAAGATAATCAGGGAAGAAAGTAAAGGGGACCATGAGAACCTTGAAACTGAGAATAAGCATTTTATTTTCCTGTTAGCTATCATTTTTTCATTTCTTATAGAAACCAAATTGTAAAATCTTATAACTATTTTTCTTATTTTCTTCAATCATCAATGTTATGTTAATTGTATTATGGTCACCATAGGCAAGTTTTAATTTCTTTTCTTTTTATGGGAATGATTTTAGGTTTTAGTATTCCCTTAGGGTCTTTTACATAGGAAGATACATACATTATCAATTTAAAAATTTTCCAATCCACAAATCTTTTTTCCAGCATAGTTCTCACTTTTGCTTGTATTCTAGCACACAGGAACAAGATTTGGTGGATGAGAGGTTTGGGGCAGAGATATGAAAGAGCCTGTGGCCGAAACAGATCCATATTAGGAAGAGTGACAGTATGAGAATGACTCCATAGCTAGGTATGGGCTGACTACATGACAGCAGTGTGGTACATGTTCGGTAATTGAATAGAAGATGAATAAGTCAGAACTAAGTGTGCAGCTGAAGTGGGAGGAAAAACGGGGGGAGGGGATGAGTCAGCAAGGACCAGAGCAAATGAAAGAGGATTGAGGGTTTAGAGGGTAGGTATACGGCAGGATGATAGGATTCTTTGCAGTAAATGACAGGAAAATGGCGATCTCTGACATAACTAGAAATTTCTAAGTCTAGGCTGCCATATCCTGGCTTCCCAGCAGCTATTGTAAGCTAGTGACTCTTCTGCTTTGGTTCTCTTATAAAGGAGAAGCTAATCCTCAAATTAAAAAATGACAAGATTCCCCCCTCCCTTTTTTTCCTTTTTTTCTTCTTTTTTTTGAGAAATAGACTCTTGCTCTGATTCTGAGGCTAGAGTGTAGTGGTGCAGTCGTAGCTCACTGCAGCCTCAAATTCTTTGGCTCTAATGATCCTCTCACCTCAGCTTCCCAAGTAGCTGGGACTACAGGCGCAATGCACCATAGCTGGCTAATATTTTTAGTTTTTGGTAGGGATGGAGTCTCACTATGTTGACCAGGCTGGTCTTGAACTCTTGGCCCCAGGTGATCCTCTCACTTTGGCTGCCCAAAGTGCTGGGATCACAGGCATGAACCACTGTGTCCAGCCTTAACAAGACGCTAATTGAAACTTCACAAATGCAGGAGTCAAAACAAAATCTCACTGGGCAGAGAAAGCCAATTAACTTGTTAAATACCTAGTAGGTGGTTCATTTTTAAAATTGATACATAATATACCTATTTATGGGATATATGTGATATTTTGATACATGCATACCTATGTGTAATTATCAAGTCAGGGTGGTTAAGATACTCATTACCTCAAAACATTTACCATTTCTTTGTGTTGGGAACATTTCAAATCTACTCTTCTGGCTATTTTGAAATATACAATAAATTATTGTTAACTGTAGTCACTCTGCTGTGCTATCAACACTAGAATTTATTGCTTCTAACTGTATGTTTGTACCCATTAACCAAGCTCTCTTCATCCTCCCCACACTCAACCATTCCCAGCCTCTGGTAACCATCATTCTATATGAGATCAACTTTTTAAGTTTTCACATGAGCGAGAACATGTGATATTTGTCTTTCCCTGGCTAGCTTATTTCAGTTATTATAAAGGCCTCCAGTTCCATCTGTGTTGCTACAAATGACAGAATTTCATTCTTTTTTGTGTGTGTGTCTCTTTTTTTCCTTTTTATGGAGAATGGGGTCTCGCTATACTGCCCAGTCAGGTCTCAAACTCCTGGGCTCTAACTATCCTCCCACCTCGCCTCCCTGAGAGCTGGGATTACAGGTGTAAATTTCATTCTTTTTTTATGGGTGAATAGTATTTCCTTGTGTATATGTACCACATTTTCTTTATCCTTTATCTGTTAATGGACAGTTAGGTTAATTGCATATCTTTGCTATAATGAATAGTGCTGTAATAAACATGGACGTACACACGTTTTTGATAAACTGATTTTGATAATGGCTATGAAGATCATTTGCCCATTTTTAAATCAGATTATTATTGTTACTATTTTTTGCTATTGAGTTGTTTGAATTGCATATATATCCTGGCTATTAATTAATCCCTTATTAGATACATGGTTTGCATATATTATATTTTCTCTTATTCTACTTGTTGTCTTTTCACTCAGTTGTTTCCTTTGCTGTGCAGAAGCTTCTTAGCTTGATGAAATTCCATTTGTTTATTTTTACTTCTGTTGCCTGTGTTTTTGAGGTCTTACCTGAAGGATTTTGCCCAGACCAATGTCATGAAGCATTTCCCCAATGTTTTCTTCTAGTGGGTTCATAGTTTCAGGTCTTACATCTAAGTCTTTAATCCATTTTGATTTGATTTTTTTTTTGTATAGTTAGAGATGGGGTCTAGTTTTATTTTTCTAAACAGATCATCCTTTCCCTACTGAATGTTCTTGGCACCTTTGTTGAAAATTAGCTGGTTCCAAATATGTGGGTTTATTTCTGGGTTCTCTCCTCTCTTCCCTTGGTCCGTTTGTCTATTTATGCCAGTAACATGCTCTTTGGTTACTGTAGCTTTGTAGTATATTTTGACATCAGGTAGTGCATGATTAGTGGGTGATGCCTCTAGCTGTGTTCTTTTTTTTCCCCCCACCTTGATACAGGGTCTTACTCTGTTACCCAGGCTGTAGTGCAGTGGTGTGATCACGGCTCACTACAGCCTCAGCCTCCCTCACCACGCCCTGCTAACTTTTTGTAGAGGCAGGGTTTCGCCATGTTACACAGGCAGGCATCAAAGTCCTGGACTCCAGTGATCCACCTGCCTCAGCCTCACAAAGTGCTGGGATTACAGGTGTGAGCCATTATGCCTGGTCTTGCTTTGTTCTTTTTGCTCAGGATTGCTTTGGCTATTCAGAGACTTTGTGATTACATAAGAATTTTAGGATTTTTTTTCTATTTCTGTGAAGAATGTCATTGGTATTTTGATACGAATTGTGTTGAAGCTATAGATTGCTTTTGGTATTATTAATATTTTTACAATATTCTTCCAATCTATGAACAAGGGATGCCCCCCCGGCCCACACTTTTTTTTTTTTTTTAATTTTTCAGTTTCCTTCACCAGTGTTTTATAGTTTCCCTTGTAGAGATCTTTCATATCCTTGGTTGAATTTATTCCTAGGTATTATTTGTAGCTATTGTAAATGGAATTGCTTTCTTGATTTTTTTCCACTAGTTTGTTATTGGGATGTAGAGATGCTACTAATTTTTTTATTTCTTATTTTATTTTTATTTTTTGAGACAGAGTCTCGCTCTGTCACCCAGGCTGGAGTGCAGTGGCGCGATCTCAGCTCACTGCAACCTCTGCCTCCCAGGTTCAAGCAATTCTTCTGCCTCAGCCTCCCAAGTAGCTGGGATTACAGGTGCCCACCACCACACCCAGCTAGTTTTTGTATTTTTAGTAGAGACGGGGTTTCACCATGTTGGCCAGGCTGTTCTCGAAGTCCTGACCTCAGGTGATCCACCCGCCTAGGCCTCCCAAAGTGCTGGGATTGCAGATGTGAGCCACCATGCCCGGCCTATTTATTTATTTTTTTGAAACAGGGTCTCACTCAGTCACCCAGGCTGGAGTGCAGTGGTATGATCTCAGCTCACTGCAACCTCCACTTCTCAGGCTCAAGTGATCCTACTGCCTCAGCCTCCTGAGTAGATGGGACTACAGGCACATGGCTAGTAATTTTTGTATGTTGCTTTTGTATCTTGCAACTTGACTAAATTTTTAAATTCATTTTGAGAATTTTTTTGGTGGCAGTTTTAGGATTTTCCACATATACAATCATGTCACTTGCATATAGGGACAATTCGACTTCCTCCTTTTCAATTTGGATGCCCTTTATGTCTTATTCTTGCCTGTTTGCTCTGGATAGTACTTCTAGTACTATGTTGAATTAGAGTGGTGAGAGTGGGCATCCTGTCTTGTTCCAATTTTTTGAGGAGAAATTCAGCTTTTCCCTGTTTGGAATGATGTTAGCTGTATTTGTCCTATATGACCTTTGTTGCATTGAGGTATGTTCCTTCTGTACCTAGTTTGTTGAGGGTTTTTTTGGTTTCATTTTGTTTTTCTTTGAGATAGAGTCTCGCTTTGTCTCCCAGGCTAGAGTGCAGTGGTGCAATCTTGGCTCACTGCAACCTCTGCCTCCCTGGTTCAAGCGATTCTCGTGCCTCAGCCTTCTGAGTAGCTGGGATTACAGGCACACGCCACCACACCTAGCTAATTTTTGTATTTTTAGTAGAGACAGGGTATCACCATGTTGGCCAGGATAGTCTCGATCTCTTGACCTCATGATCTGCCCTCCTTAAAGCCTCCCAAAGTGCTTGGGTTACAGGCGAGAGCCACCGCGCCCAGCCGAGGATTTTTTTTTTTAATCATGAAAGGATGTTGAATTTTATCAGATGCCTTTTCTGTGTCTATTGAGATGATCATATGGTTTTGTCCATTCTACTCATGAGATTTATCTCATATGTTAATTTATGTATGTTGAATCATTCTTGCATCCCTGGAATAAATCCCACTTGATCATGGTGAATTATCTCTTTTATACATTGTTGGATTTGGTTTGCTAGTATTTGTTAAGAACTTTTGCATCTGTGTTCATGAGGAATATTGCTGTGTAGTTTTCTTTTGCTGTTGTGTCCTGGTCTAGCTTTGGCATCAGGATAATCCTGGACTCAGAATGAGTTTGGAAAAATTTTCTCCTCTTCACTTTTCTAATGTTTTAGAAGAATTTATATTAGTTCTTGATGTAAATCTGGTAGAATTCAGTAGTGAAGCCGTATGAGGCCATTCTTGCATTGCTATGAGGAAATACCTGAGACTGTATAAATTATAAAGAAAAGAGGTTTAATTGGCTCATGGTTTTGCAGGCTGCACAGGAAGTATGGCACCAGGCATCTGCTTGGCTTCTGATGAGGCTTCAGAAAGCTTACAGTCATAGCAGAAGGCAAAATGGGGACTGGTACATCACAATACAAAAGCAGGAACAAGAGTGACTGGGAGTGGGGGGAAAGTGGGGGGAAAATGACCAGATCTAATGAGAAGTCACTTATCATGAAGACAGCACTGCCATGATTCAAACACCTCCCACCGAGCCCCACCTCCAGCATTGGAGATTACAATTACATATGAAATTTGAGCAGGGACAAATATTTGAACTATATCAGAAGCCATCAGGTTCTGGCCTTTCCTTTGATGGAAGAAGTTACTGCTTCAGTCTTATTACTCATAATTAGTTCAGGTTGTCTGTTTTTCATGGTTCAATTTTGGTTGGTGGTATGTGTCCAGGAATTTATCCATTTCCATTAGATTTTCCAGTTTATTAGCATATAGTTGTTCAAAATAGTCTCTAATGATTCTTTGTATTTCTGTGGTATCAGTTGTAATGTCTCATTTTTCGTTTCTGATTTTATTTGAGTCTTCTCATTTTTTTCTTGGTTAATCTAGCTAATGGTTTGTTGGTTTTGTCTGTCTTTTTTTAAAAAAAATAACTTTTTGTTTCATTGATCTTTTGCAACTTTTGGTCTTAATTTTGTTGATTTCTGCTCTTATCTTTATTATTTCTTTCCTTCTACTGAATTTAGACTTTTTTTTTTCTTTTCTAGTTTCTTGATATGCATCATTAGGTTGTTTATTTGAAATTCTACTTTTTTGATGTGTTTATTGCTATACCCCATCTTGATTTCTTCATTGACACTATAGTTATTCAGGAGCATGAATTTCCATGTATTTATATAGTTTCTAAAGTTCCTCTTGTTATTGATCTCTAGTTTTATTTCCTTATGGTCAGAAAAGATATTTGATATACCATTTATTTTAAATTTTTTGAAACTTGTTTTGAGGCCTAACACGTTGCCTGTCCTGGATAATATTCCATGTGCTGATGAAAAGAATATACTCTGAAGCTGTTGGATGAATCATTTTGTAAATGTCTGTTAGGTCTGTTTGGTCTAAAGTGATGTTTAAATCCAATGGGATGTTGAAGCCCCCAACAATTATCGTGTTGGAATCTATCTTTCCCATTAGATCCAATAATATTTTATCTTTCTGAGTGCTATGATGTTGAGCACACATATATTTACAATTGGTTATATCCTATTGCTGGATTGTTCTCTTTATCATTGTATAATTACCTACTTTGTCCCTTTTTACAGGTTTAACTTAAGATGTTTTGATATATATACTCCTCCTTGCTTTTGGTTTCCATTTGTGTAGAATATCTTTTTCCATCCCTTCATTTTTAGTCTGTATATATCTTTATAGGTGAAGTGAGTTTCTTGTAGGCAGTATATAGTTGGGTCATGGTTTTTTATCTCTTCATCCAGTCTGCATCTTTTAAGTGGGGGAATGTAATCGGTTTATATTCAAGGCTATTTTTCACAGGTGAGGAATTACTCCTCTCATTTTGTTAAATCTTTTTCTGGTTGCTTTATATATTCTTTGTTCCTGTCTTCTCTTATTGTTAATCATCGCAACTTGGTAGTTTTCTGTAGTGATACGGTTTGATTCTTTTTCTTTTTCTCTTTCTCCTTTGTGTATCTGCTTTATCAGTGAGTTTTATAGATTTACATATTTTTATGATGGTAATTATCATCTTTTGACCTCCAAATGCAGGATTCTCTTGAGCATTTGTTGTAAGGCCAGTCTAGTGGTGACAAATTCCTTCAGTTTTTGCTTGTCTGGGGAAGACTTTATTGCTTTCTCATTTCTGAAGGATAGCTTTGCTATATGTAGTATTTTTGGCTGAGAGTTTTTTTTTTTTTCTCTCCATTACTTTACACATATCATTCCATTCTCTCCTGGCCCGTAAGGTTTCCACTGAGAGATCTGCTGTTATTCCCTTATAATTTTCTTGACTCTTTTTTCTTGCTGTTTTTAGAGTACTGTCTTTGTGTTTGACTTTTCATAATTTAGGACTATAATATAAAGTGGACCTTTTTGGGTTAAATATATTTAGGAACCTTTGAGCTCCCTGGACCCGGATGTTCATATCTCTCCTTAGTCATGAAAAATTTTCAGTTGTTATTTCATTAAATAGGTATTCTATGCCTTTTTTCATCTCTTCTTCTAGAAGTCATATAATATGCATATTTGTTCACTTAATGGTGTCCCATAAGTCTTGTAAGCTTTCTTCACTCTTTTTCATTATTTTTGTTTTGTTTTGTTTTGTTTTTTGAGACGGAGTCTTACTCTGTCGCCCAGGCTGGGGTGCAGTGGCGCAATCTCAGCTCACTGCAGTCTCCGCCTCCGGGGTTCCAGCTATTCTCCTTCCTCAGCCTCCCGGGTAGCTGGGATTACAGGCATGTGCCACCATGCCCGGCTAATTTTTGTATTTTTAGTAGAGACAAGGTTTTACCATGTCAGCCAGGCTGGTCTCGAACTCTTGACCTCAAGTGATCCACCCACCTCAGCCTCCCAGAGTGCTAGGATTACAGGCATGAACCATTGCTCCCGCCTTATTTTGTTTTGTTCTGTTCACTGAGTAGTTTCAAATGACCTGTCATCAAGCTCAGAGACTTTCTTCTGCTTAAGTCTGCTGTTGAAACTTTCTGTGGTACTTTTTATTTAATTCATCGAATTCTTCATCTGTGGGATATCTGTTTGGTTCTTTTTTATATCTATCTCTTTGTTGAATTTCTAGTTTATATCATGAATTATTTGTCTGGTTTTGTTGACTTACCTGTCTGTATTTTCTGGTATCTCATTAAGTTTCCTTAAGATTATTATTTTAGGCCAGGCATGGGTGACTTACACCTGTAATCCCATCACTTTGGGAGGCCAAGGCAAGTGGACCGATTGAGCTCAGGAGTTTGAGATCAGCCTAGGGAACATAGCAAGACCCCATCTCTACGAAAAAGACAAAAAAATTAGCCAGATGTGGTGGTATGCACCTATAGTCCCAGCTACTTGCGGAGCTGAGGCAGGAGGATTGCTTTAGCCCAGGAAGTTGAGGTTGCAGTGAGCCATGTTTGCGCCACTGCACTCCAGCCTGAGTGACAGAGTGAGATCCTGTCTCAAAAAAAAAAAAAAAAACACAAACAAACAAACAAAGAAAGACACATACAACAACAACAAAAAAGATCATTATTTGGAGTTCCTTTTCCAGCAGTTTTAAAATTTCTTTTCACTGGGGTCTATTACTAAAGAGTTATGTTTCTTTGGTGGTGTCGTATTTTCTTGCTTTTTCATGTTTCTGTACCGCTGTGTTGATGTTTGTGCATCTAATGGAACTGTTGACTCTCTTAAACTTTCTAGAGTGGCTTTGATAGACAAAGACTTTCACCTGCAGTTGAGTCTTAGTGTGCCAGTTGGGAAGAGTGTGATGAATCTGTGTGCAGGTAGGTTTAGTGATACAGTCTCTGTGCAACTTCTTTGGCTACATTAAACATCAGGAATAAGTGTGGATGCCTTACTGGCCTAGGGTATAGAATTTTTTTGGTAGTGATAGCAGTAGGTTGTTAATATCCTTGTTGGAAAAGACTTTTGGGTCCTCCTGTTCTCATTTTCCCCACAATGGGGAGACTCTTGGTATCTGACATAGCATACAAGCAGCTATGAGACTAGGATCCTAGGCTCAGGGTCTTGAGGTACCTTTAGCAGCCCAGATCCAGGGGGTTGGGTTCCAGCTGTGAATCTCTATCCCTGGGGGGGCATGGCACAGCCCTGGCCCAACTCCAGGGAAAAAAAGGGTGTTCTGGGGGTTTGAATTCAGAATACAGGCCATAGCTGTAATTCAGGAACCCAAGTCAGCAGGGCTCAGTCTAGTAGGCACTTTATGTGGTTATTTCTTTTTTTCCCATTTTTGAGCACAGGAACTTTAAGTAACTTACCTAAAGTCACACAGTAAGCAAACCTGCACTAGGAATGTGGTTTTTTTTTCGTACATATATATATATATATATATATGTTTGTATATATGTGTGTATGTGTATATATATATGTTTTTTTGTTTTTTTTTTTTAAGGGACAGGGTCTTGCTCTGTCACCCAGGCTGGAGTATAGTGGCGTGATCATAGCTTACTGCAGCCTCAAACTCCTGGGCTCGAGAGATCCTCTCACTTCAGCCTCCCAAGTAGAGTAGCTGGGAATATAGGTGCACACTACCATGCCTGGCTAACTTTTTATTTTTTGTAGAGATGGGATCTTGCTTTGTTGCCCAGGCTCTATGTTTTTGTACAGATTTTTTTATGTGCATATATACCTATAAACCCAGCAGATTCCTAGAGCCATCCACACATTATCCCTTACCTAATTTTAAAACAGTGGCAGAAGGCAGTCTTAAAGCTTTTAACTGGGGCAAAGACTGGAAATTTCCCCCAGTGAAAGAGCAGGATTTCCTGTTTCACATGATGCCCCCTAATTTTGTGACTCAGAAGGCTACCTTTGTTACTTCCAAAACCTTTTATGGCCTTGAGCTTTTTAGGTTTTGAAATTTTTTTTCCCACAGTGAATCAATCATTGATGTTGAATGCATGTGCCATGTATACAACTGAGAAGCTTAGAGCTCCTGTATTCAAACTGTTTCACCCACTGAAACCTTTGTGCTGTGAATAGAGTAAGTGTTAATAGAAGTTAACAGGCTTTGCAATTTTGAAGTCGCTTGGAGGGAATAGTTTTATATGCCCTCATAAAAGATAAGCAGTGCTGGTCGGTACCACAAAAGAGCTTTGAATCTAGGCAACTGTAAATTAACAGGAGCATGGTTCTGTTTCAACAGAGCAATTAACTATAGATCTGAAGAAGTCATAAGAAAGTGTAATATTGATAAGACCCTTTTATAATGTTGTGAACATCCTTAGGAGTACATTATAAATAAGCTGAGCAACACAGGAAACAGAATACAAGAATTCAAGAATACAAACTTCTGAAGATATACTAGAAAAAATGGGAATTTTACTTAAAGAGGATTCTAACACAGGTAGTTGTGAACAAAGAACATGTCTGAACTTAGTTGTCCTCTAGGAGTGCTTAAGGAACTTAGAAGAAACCTTTTGATCTTCATTTGAGTAGAAAATTTACATAACCTGGGAAGAAAGGATGAAATAGTGAACTTGGTAAAAGAAAGTAAAATTTGGATCTTTTCTTGCCATGTATAAATTTTTCAGAGGTCTCTCTGCCAGAGGTATTACATATACTCCTAAATTCGGGAAAAGTTATTTTGTCTTCCTGTTTCATTTGTACAAATTTTGAGGATACATGTGCAATTTTGTTACATGCATAGATTGCACAGTGGTCAAGTCAGGATTTTTAGGGTATTCATCACCCAAATAACATACATTGTGTACCCACCAACCAATTTCTCATCTTCCTTCCCCCCCACTCCCTCACCATTCCAAGTTTCCATTGTCTATAATTCCACTCTCAACATCCATGTAAACCTATTTTTTAGCACTTACTTATGAATGATATCATACAGTATTTGTCTTTCTGTGCCTGGTTTGTTTTAACTTAGGTTCCATCCTTGTTGCTACAAATGACAGGATCTCACACTTTTTGTGGCTAAATATTACTCCATTGTGTATGTATACCACATTTTCTTTATCCATTCATCCATTGATGGACACTTAGGTTAATTCCGTATCTTTGCTCTTGTGCATAGTGCTGTGAAAAATAACATGAGTACAGATATCTTTTTGATATATTGATTTCTTTTCCTTTGAGTAGATACCCAGTACTGGGATTGCTAGGTCCAATAGTAGTTCTATTTTTAGTTCTTTGGGAAATCATATTGTATTCCATAGAGACTGTACTAATTTACATTCCCACCAACAGTGTAAAAGAGTTCCCTTTCTCTGCATCCTTGCTAACATCTGTTATTTTCTTAATTTAATAGTAGCCGTTCTGACTGCAGTAAGATGATATGCCATTGTGGTTTTGATTTGCATTTCTTTAATGAGTACTAATGTTGAACATTTTTAAATAACCTCTTGGCCATGTGTGTCTTCTTTTGAAAAATGTCTATTAATGTTCTTTTCCCACTTTTAAATGGGATTATTTGTGGTGGTTTTTGTTGTTTGAGTTCCTTGTATATTCTGGTTATTAGTCCCCTGTCAGATGAATAGTTGCAGTTATTTTCTCCCATTCAACAGGTTATCTCCTCTCTCTGTTGATTATTTCTTTTGCTGTGCAAAAGTATGAATGGATAGCCTTGCAATTACATTTTGAAGACTGAAGATTTAGACATTGTCATCTCCAGTTCTAGATAGTGTGAATAAGTGGAGATAGCCATGAATTGAAGTGAGAAAAAGTTTAGCTCAAGTTTTCCTTACTATTTTCTTTTCTTTTCTTTTTTTTTTTTTGAGATGGAGTCTCGCTCTGTTGCCCAGGCTGGAGTGTGGTGGCGCAATCTCAGCTCACTGCCATCTCTGCCTCCCAGGTTCAAGTGATTCTCCTGCCTCAGCCTCCCGAGTAGTTGGGATTACAGGCATGTGCCACCACACCCAGCTAATTTTGTTGACGTAACATATTTCCAGGACCATGTTAGCTGTTTACCTAACAGTTTTCTACCTGTTAGCGTTCCCTGTGGATAGAGTCTGTACCTTATTTATCTTTTTTCTCTTTCTTCCCTTAACTGTCTAGTGTAGTATCTTGTACATAGTGAGTATTTAAGAAATGTTTGAAATACAGAAAATAAATATATACAATACAAATGAGTTCAATGTTTGAATCTTTCTCAGTCACCTCTCTTGGAGTTGCACAATCGTTGCCAAATATGTTCTCATTAACACAGTTCTTAAGTTACCATCCACTCAGGAGTTTAACTTCTACCTTGCAGGGAAGATAATCCAGAACCCCCTTTCCTTTACCCAAAAACTTCTTATGGGTTTTTAGACTTTTAGACTCTTTCTGCTTCTGCTATATTTATGCAGAAGAGATTTAAGCTACGTATATTTTGTTGATTTTTAAAGCCCAATGAGGCTTTTTTCCTTTTCAGTGTCATTGGAAATACTGAGGCATCACTCTGGTTTGCCATGATTTCTCAGACACCCACTTTGGGGCTGAAATTTCATTTTACTGATACATGTGTTAAATTGCCATCACACATTTTGTCATCTCATGTTTGGGTGCTTTTCCAGTTATCTATTGTGTGAAACAAGCCAATAAAAAATGTTGGTTTAAGAGGAGGTAGAGCAGTTATATATGTTCTTAGTCAACACTGTTTTGATTGCAAATAACAGCATCTATTTAAATTAGCTTAAACTCAAAAGGAAGATTTACTGGAAGACCAGCAGGATATGTCATGAAACCAAGAAAGAAAATATACATGCCTATCTAGGGATTAGAACAAAGTACTTGGATAATCCCTAGGAACAAAGACAACTACTCTTGGTCCCTGGCTTTCTTTTCAACTCTTCTTGTCTCTGACACTGTTTTTGACCCTCCTCCTGTTTAGGGCTGTAAAATCTCTTGCCTCAGCTTGCGTCTACCAGCATCATTTTCTCTACATTACCAGCCTTCTCTGCTTCTTATATTTTGTGGGAAAAGGCCTCCTGCACAGCCCTTCTCCTCAATTTAAGCCCTAGCAGAGATTGAGTAGAGCCCTTATGTCACAACTGCAAATTCCTAAGAAGAAGATTGGCTGACCCATGTTGGGTCAGCTTTTCAATCCTGGTCCAGGTAACTTACTTGTGGGTACAGAACCACATGGGCCCACCCCTCAAGAGACAGCAGATTCTCTAAGAATGAGTTTTAAGAGCTAGGAGAAAAAAAATGACAATATAACAAGGAAATGGAGAGCTTACAGACCATGCTTTTCTTTCTCTTCTAACACTTGCTAAATAGCAGGCCATTTTGCCTTGAGACATTTTAACATCTTGAGATTGTCACAGTAGGGAGTAGAAACTGAGAGCTAGTGTGTGGTCCTGGCATAGGGCAATGAGTACTCCCAGAAAGAGAACTACACCTTTCACAATGTATTGTACTCAGCACCTCTTGTGGGAAAATAATCATTTTGGAGAAAAACCTTCTTTGAGCCTCTATTAAGAGAGGCAGCCCCCTCTCATACTTTGAGGGGGTCTGGAATGATGAGTTGAGGTTTAAAGCAACATCTGCCTAACTTTTACGCTCTGAGGACCTGCTCCTCTCTGTGTGAGTGGCCTATTTGAAATAAGTAAATATTAGGGCAACAGCAACCTAATTTTATTTTATATTTTATTTTTTATAATATTTTATATTTATTTTTACAGCCTCATGTTAAAAACAAAAAGTTACAATCCTGTTCTCTGGGTAAAGGGTGAGGGGGGTGTTTGAAAATATCTGAGCAGCACTAATGTCACAGTTTCATCTTAGGGAGCAGAACTTAAATATAAAAGTGTGCCTGATTTGGTGAGTTAGTAGCAAGAACCTGATCAGTATATGAAAACCAGCCCTATCTTATGGAACAAATGTCAGATGAGGAAAAGTATGGTGTAGTCATCTTTTCCTTTGAGAGAAGAAGCAGGAGGGAGAGAGATTTCAAATCTACCTACATTGTCAGGAAACATTTTAAAAGGATATTTAAATGCTTCCATTGATGTTGTAGCTTAAGTCCAGTCTGTGGCAAATGCTTAATTTTGTGAAGAAAAAAATAGGAAGAGTTGTTTCATTTACTGGACTTGGAGAGGTATAATTCACATACTCAGTACTAATAATTTCTAGTCTTAAATGGAGCTTAAATAGTGATACTATGAATTTCCATCTCTTCTTCCAAGGGTGAAATATCAGGACCTCAGCCTTTCGCTACGCTGGTTTGCAAAAAACAAAAACAAAACCCTAGTATTTCTGTGGCCCGACTTCTGGACCAGGACGAACTTTCCAGTTGTGTGTCCTTTGTAATTTCCGTAAAGTTTTAGGACATTTCTGATACTATGGCTAACAATGTACCCTACTGCATGATGAAATATAAGCAAGTGATATTCATATATAATGCTGTAAGAGACTTGCTTATCTTTTAGGGCCAGACCTCCTGTGGTCCTTCCCTGCCTCTTTAAATTCTCAAATAGTTCTAAATCACCTGAGCCACATAGAGTAATTGCCTTTAATTACATTTATAAAATTTTAGAGAATTTTGCACTGGGGAAAGGAAAATGTAAAAAAAGAGAGAGAATCTGTCCTTTTCCCTCCTGCAAAAGAAAAACACTTCTATTTTACACATTTTGGACAAATAATTTCCTTAATTGCAAATAGACTGTTGTAAGTTTATTATAGAAATTGTTTGGTCTTCATACATCCCACGGTAACACAAAGTACTGACACCTTTTCAGTGCATCATTTTGCAAAGTGCAGAACTGCTTGAGGTTATTTGCTCAGTGTGAAGGTAGAATTTGCTGCTTAGATTTTGTTTTCTTTTAAAGGGCTTCATGAAAAATAGAAGGTAAGGTTCTAGAAATACACCCATGTAACTTACATATAAGTGAATTGGACTGAAGAGTTGTGATTAGTTATAGGAAATCGATATAGTGCTTATGCAGGCAGAGGTTTCAAAAAGGTGGATCACCAAAACCTGTCAGTGGGAGCTTGCTTGGAAATAGACACAGACCCTGAAGGTTCTGGTGCTATTTTCTCCCTTTAATTCTATGTCATATTTTGACCTTTTTTTGGTCTTTACTCATGTCTCTCTTACTGTATACCTGTATGTTTCTCTTCCATCCGTATTCTCACAGCCATTTTTCTGGCACTGAGTAGAGCTTTTAGTGGCTGCCCTTAGAGAATGCCTCAACCTCCTGGGCTCAAGAGATTCTCCTACCCCAGCTTCCTGAGTAGCTGGGACCACAGGCATGCATCACATGCCCAATTAATTTTTTTATTTGTTGTAAACATGAGGTCTCCCTATGTTGCCCAGGCTACTCTCGAACTTTTGGCCTCGAGCAATCCTCCTGCCTCAGCCTCCCAAAGTGCTGAGATTGCAGATGTGAGCCACCGTGCCCAGGCTTAATTAATGTTCTAAAAGGAATATAACCTGCGATTTTGTTTTATTTTATTTTTTATTTTATTTATTTATTTATTTTTTTTTTGAGACAGATTCTCGCTCTGTCACCCAGGCTGGAGTGCAGTGGCGCGATCTTGGCTGACTGCAAGCTCCGCCTCCTGGGTTCATGCCATTCTCCTGCCTCAGCCTCCTGGAGGTCAAAGACAAGGGAAGACTCAGTCTAAAATAAGGTCTAGAAGTAAGCTCAGTGACCCTCAAAGGACTGACCACAGCCCTTAGTCACTCTTCCTCCTAGCTCATAGTATGTCAAGGTTAATCATTTAGAAGGGAGGTAACATTTAGCATTCCCAAAGCTGTGGAGTACTGTGGAATGAAGAAGGTGAGTCATTGAAGAGAATTATTCCTATGATTATGAGAAGGCAGAATTATGTATCTACTGTATTATATTAAAACTTAACTAGTTCCTTTCCAGTATCTGTCAGTGTCATTGGTAAGAAAACATTTCCTTAAGTTCCAGTAACAAACTATTTAAAGATAGATAACTCCTTGTGCCTACTATCATAATAGTAATCTAGCTGCTATCTAAGCCCTTTTATATTTGTAGAATATAAGTTATTTGTAAGTGTGCTTGGAACAAAAACCAATAAAAAGATCAATTTTTAACATTTGTGACCAATTATATTGTCATTTTCTTTCTACAAAAGTAATTTATATTCCATACGTTAAAAGAAGAGTTTGTCGGCTCTGCATGATTCCACATTCTTGTGCTTTCAGCAGTCTAACACACTTTTAACATTTTTCTGCATTTTCTTTTCTTTATACTTCATATTGCCTTAAAGCCAGCCTGTAGGTAATCTCTTCTACATTAGTGATAATGCAAGGAGATGAAGTTTTCACTAACAAAACACTACACATCACTGTGTTTATAGCTAGCACTATGCTGGGTAATTTGAGGGCCAAAGAATTATAAATAAGATGATCTCTGCCCTTCAGGACACTAGAGTCATTGGAAGGAAAATGTAATATTTACTGAGCTTACAGTATGTTCATGGTAGGACAGTAAGGTTAATGGTAGAACAATAATGGTAAGTAACTGTAACACAAGCTAAAACAGTAGAATGTTATATATTTTAAAAATGCATATAAAATGAGGAAGTTCTGAAAGAAAAAAATGGTTTCTAATTTTGAGAGAGAGAAAAGGTTTTATAGAGAGAGTGGCATGTATGGGGCTGAGCTTTAAAAAAGGACTATGATTTATTTGGACATATAAAAATGGAAGAGTAAGGAAAGCTTTCCAAGTACAAAAAATAAACCAAGGCCCAGAGGCTGCTATGTCTCTGTTTATGCATTTATTAAAGAGATACTCTTGAGCATCCCACTTGGGTTAAGTACTATTCTAAGCTAAGTCTTAGGGATACAGTAGTGAACAAGATAGGCACAGCGCCTAATATATATAAGAGCAAGACCTCATCTCCAAATATATACATATTTATATTTATATAAATATAAAAATATAAAATATAAATATATATATAATATATATATTTGGCGATGAGGTTTTGCTCTATCACCTAGGCTGAAGTGCAGTGGTGTCATCACAGCTCACTGCAGCCTCAACCTCCTGGGCTCAAGAGATTCTCCTACCCCAGCTTCCTGAGTAGCTGGGACCACAGGCATGCATCACATGCCCAATTAATTTTTTTATTTGTTGTAAACATGAGGTCTCCCTATGTTGCCCAGGCTAGTCTCGAACTTTTGGCCTCAAGCAATCCTCCTGCCTCAGCCTCCCAAAGTGCTGAGATTGCAGATGTGAGCCACCGTGCCCAGGCTTAATTAATGTTCTAAAAGGAATATAACCTGCGATTTTGTTTTATTTTATTTTTTATTTATTTTATTTTTTATTTTATTTATTTTTTTGAGACAGATTCTCGCTCTGTCACCCAGGCTGGAGTGCAGTGGCGCGATCTTGGCTGACTGCAAGCTCCGCCTCCTGGGTTCATGCCATTCTCCTGCCTCAGCCTCCTGAGTAGTAGTTGGGACTACAGGCACCCACCACCACGCCTGGCTAATTTTTTTGTATTTTTTAGTAGAGACAGGGTTTCACTGTGTTAGCCAGGATGGTCTCGATCTTCTGACCTCGTGATCCACCCGCCTTGGCCTCCCAAACTGGCAGGATTACAGGTGTGAGCCATTGCGCCCGGCTGCCATTTTATTTTTAAATACCCCCATAGACCTGAGTACTCAAGTAATGGGGACTGTAGTGCTAAATGTTGAAAACAGGTCCAGGCCTAGAGTCAGAATAGGAACCAAAGAAGATTTAGAACTCTGGCAGTTTGGGAAGGATGAGGTGGGAGAACTGCTCGAGCCCAGGAGTTCAAGACCAACCTGGGCAACCTAGTGGGACCCTGTCTCAACAAAAAATTAAAAATTAGCCAGGCATGGTGTCACACGTCTATAAGTCCCAGCCACTCAGGAGGCTGAGGTGGGAATATTGCTTGAGCCTGGGAAGTCAAGGCTGCAGTGAGCCATGGTTTGTGCCACTGCACTCTAGCCTGGGTTGTAGAGTGAGACCCTGACTTAAAAAAACAAAAACAAAAACTGGCAATTTTGCACTATATACTAAAATGTTAACTATGCAAGCATTTGACTCAGCATTTCCTCTTTAAGGAATTAACATTGAAGATATATTTACGGGGCAGGGCATAGTGGCTCACGCCTATAATCCCAGAACTTTGGGAGGCCAAGCACCTCCGGTGATCTGTCTGGCCAACATGGTAAAACCCTGTCTTTACTAAAAATACAAAAATTAGCCGGGCATGGTGGTGCATGCCTGTAATCCCAGCTACTCCAGAGGCTGAGACAGGAGAATCCCTTGAACCCGGGAGGTGGAAGTTGCAGTGAGCCGAGGTCGCACCACTGCCCTCCAGCCTGGGCGGGTGACAGAGTGAGACTCTGTCTAAAAAAAAAAAAAAAAAAACGCATTTACAAACATGCCCAAAAATATAGGCATAAGGATTTTTTTTTGTGGTATTGCATGCCTATTTGTCTAGATGCTTTTATTTGCAAAGAGTACAATCCCAGTTTACGCTCACTTGAGAGAGGGAGAGGGGAATTTCTTGGTTCACAGAACTGAGAAGTCAAAAGCATTCTCACTTCAAGCCATCCAGATACAGGACTAATAATGTCCTTGGTCCATAGGTATGTGATACATTTGCATCTCTTTTTTTCTCACCTCTTCTTTGTCTGCATTAGCTTCGTTCTCAAATAGGCTTTCTCCGTATGGTGGTCCCTGGCAACTCCAAGCTGAGCTGCTTTCAGTTTAGTGATCAGGGAGAGAGAGAGAGAGAGAGGGAATACTCCTCCTTTTCTATAGTTCCACAAAAGTCCTAGAGTTGACTCTTGTTACATGAGAGACATGGCACCCATTCCTGAGCCAGTTTTCCCAGGCAGGCAGATAGAGTATTCTCATTAATTGGGCTTGTAGCATCCTCGGGATGGCGATGGGAGGTGGGTTGCCCTCACTTTAACCACATGAAGTAACACTGGGGAAATGGTACTTTCCCACTGTGAGAATAAGGTGGTGTTATCAGAAGGAACGAAAGGATGAGACCAGGCGAAAGCAATAGGTGTTCACTATAATATATATTTCTAATTAACACATGGAAACAGCATAAATGCCCATCAGTAGGGGGAAAGTTAAACAGATATGATACATGGTGGAATACTATTATACTACTATTAATATGTAGCTATTAAAATGAATACTACTATTATACTACTATTAATATGTAGCTATTAAAATGAATACTACTATTAATATGTAGCTATTAAAATGAATAAGGTAGGTCCATGTTGATAAGAAAAAATATCCACTCTGTAGTATTTTTCTTTTTCTTTTTCTTTTTTTTGAGACAGAGTCACACTCTGTCGCTCAGGCTGGTGTACAGCAGTGTGATCTCAGCTCACTGCCAACTGCTGCCTCTGAAGCTCAAGTGATCATCTCGTCTCAGCCTCCCAAGTAGCTGGGACCACAGACACACACCACCACACCTGGCTAATTTTTTGTAGTTGTGGTAAAGACAGGGGTTTCACCATGTTGCCCAGGCTGGTGTTGAAACTTCTGAGCACAAGCAATCCACCTGCCTTGGCCTCCCAGAGTGTTCGGATTATGGGCGTGAGCCATCATGTCTGGCCCATGCTATAGTATTAAATTAAAAATGAAGTTGCAGTACACTATTCTTAATCATGTGCCTTTGTGGTTGTGAATACTTTTTCTTTTTCTTTTCTTTTTTTGAGATGGAGTCTTGCTGTGTTGCCAGGCTGGAGTACAGTGGCATGATCTCGGCTCACTGCAACCTCCGCCTCTGGGGTTCAAGTGATTCCCCTGCCTCAGCCTCCCAAGTAGCTGGGAATACAAGCATGCGCCACCACGCCCAGCTAATTTTTTGTATTTTAGTGAGACGGGGTTTCACCAGAATGGTCTGGATCTCCTGACCTTGTGATCCACCTGCCTCGGCCTCCCAAAGTGCTGGGATTATAGGCGTGAGCCACCGTGCCCAGATGTGAATACCTTTTCTTTATATGCTTTTTACTGCTTTGGTTTGCTGTTATGTTTGGTTGTCTAAAAATGGGTAATATAGATATCCATGCTATATCTGTCTGTTTATCACTTTTATAATTTAAAAAAGTAATGCCCCAGGTGGTTCCTGTTCCAGACCAGGACTGGAATTGACAAGGCTTGAGAACCACAGAGAGGTGGACAGGAAAGGCGAAAAGATAGTGTTTGTGGAGCTGATTTTAAAATAATGGGGGAGAGGGCAAGAAAATTTCTTAAAAATTAAAAATAAGGGAAGGCAAAAGGGTGAGTAGGACAAATCAAGCTGCCTGTGGAGCATAGTGGGGGATTTATGTACTGGAAAGGTGATAAAGAATTGGTGGAAAAAAAAAAATGTTAACCAAAAGGGCAGGACATAGGGTTTGGAAGATTTGGTTTGGGCAGCATGGAGAAAAATTTTGGCAACAACACAGATGAAAAAGAACATTAAGAGTAAGAGAATGTTTACACTGTTGGTGGGACTGTAAACTAGTTCAACCATTGTGGAAGTCAGTGTGGTGATTCCTCAGGGATCTAAAACTAGAAATACCATTTGACCCAGCCATCCCATTACTGGGTATATACCCAAAGGACTATAAATCATGCTGCTATAAAGACACATGCACACGTATGTTTAATGCGGCACTATTCACAATAGCAAAGACTTGGAACCAACCCAAATGTCCAACAACAATAGACTGGATTAAGAAAACATGGCACATATACACCATGGAATACTATGCAGCCATAAAAAATGATGAGTTAATGTCGTTTGTAGGGTCATGGATGAAACTGGAAATCATCATTCTCAGTAAATTATCGCAAGGACAAAAAACCAAACACCGCATGTTCTCACTCACAGGTGGGAATTGAACAATGAGAACACATGGACACAGGAAGGGGAACATCACACTCTGGGGACTGTTGTGGCATGGGGGGAGGGGGGAGGGATAGCATTAGGAGATATACCTAATGCTAAATGACGAGTTAATGGGTGCAGCACACCAACATGGCACATGGATACATATGTAACAAACATGCACATTGTGCACATGTACCCTAAAACTTAAAGTATAATAATAATAAATAAATAAATAAATAAAAAGAGTAAGAGAATGCAGGCAGCTTAGTGTAGAGAAGAGAACAGTGAATCTGGAATTGAGAGATTTAGTTGTATTATTTGGGAACCTAGGAAAGTTCACACAATATTTCTCAGGGTTTTTATTTCATCTGTAAAATAGGGTCTTTAGTACTTCCTCTGTTTTTCCTCACAGGATGACCATGAGATTCAAGTGTGGTAGGAAAAGACTACTTAGGTGAAGAAAAGACCGTGTATTTCCAAGTTAAATGGGACCAAAATAAAGAATTTGTTTACAAATTGAGAGGGAGAAGATAAGGATAGGAAGAAGTTACTGGACTTCCTTTCATATTAGATGATTTAGATGTCTAATTTTTTTGGTCATTTAATCTGTTTGGATGGGCAGGTGCTGTTTTGAGAGAGGAGAAGATGTTTGTGTGTAGTTTTCAGTGCTGTTAACTGAAATAAGTAATTCTGCATAGTTGTTTACCTACATATGGGAGCAGCAAGATAAACTGTAGATACCATTTACAATCATCATGGAAGATTTAAAATACACAGAAGTCAATGTAGAAATATTGCAACTCTGAATTTAGTTGGAGTATTCGCACTTGTGGCTTGCCCAACAGAACTGTCTTTTAAAAGTATTCCCATGAAATGTAAGCAAGAACTCAGAAAAATCAATTGTGTTAGTATTCTGTGCACATTTTAAATCCACTGAATTTGCTTTGCTCTGTATGTATTGTGTGTATTTCAGCATTTTGAGGAAAGCATTAGGCATTCCAAATAGAAAACTCAAGTGCCATCACATTGAGTTGTAGTTATTAATTTACTTAGTACTTATTTTAACCATATCTACCATATGCTTGGACCGGTGCTAGGTGCTGACATACAAAAAATTAACACACAGTAGTTGCTGCCTTCAAATAGCCTTCTGTTAGTAGGGAAGACAGACACATGGATAAAGAAAGTGTAATGGGACCGGGGCACGATTGTCAGGAAGGGGATCACTGTACTTTGGGTAACCTCATTTTTTCCTTTTCATTCCTTCTAGATGCTTGCTAGAACCTTCTTGACTGTTTAGTTGTTAATTGTTCAGGTGTGTTTTAAGAAGAATCAGGTGTCTTTTCTTAGGTTTTGAGGCAGATTTTACAATTCAATAGATATTCCATCTTTTTATCTTAAATCGCAGGAACTACAGTACTAAGGAAGGTGGAAAAATGTTAAATACTGGGTTTTTTAATCTCATGAATTTACCATCTGAGTAAAGTTAGTCTGTTAGTAACTCAGCTGAGCTGAGTAAGTCTTTTTTTTGAGACGGAGTCTTGCTCTGTCACCAGGCTGGAGTTCAGTGTTGCGATCTTGGCTCACTGCTGCCTCCACCTCTTGGGTTCAAGCGATTCCCCTGCCTCAGCCTCCCTAGTCTGGGACTACAGGCGTGCACCACTACGCCCAGCTAATTTTTTGTATTTTAGTAGAGACGGGGTTTCTCCATGTTGACCAAGATGGTCTTGATCTCCTGACCTCATGATCCGCACACCTTGGCCTCCCAAAGTGCTGGGATTACAGGCGTGAGCCACTGCACCCAGCCGAGTTAATCTTTTTGGAAAGGGAAAGGACTTTACTCCTCTGCCCCTACCCCACCTCCAATACACAACACACTTTTACCTATTTTTATTTTGGGCCAGGCACAGTGGCTCACGTGCCCAGCACTTTGGGTGGCCAAGGTGTTACCAGATGGAAAGTCTTGACTGTGAGTTGTCCAAGTTCTTGGTGCATTGAGCAAAGAATTGAACAAAACGCACAAAGCAATGGAAGACGAAGGCATAGATTTGTTGAAGTGAAAGTACACTCCACAGAGTGGGAGCGGGCTTGAGCAGGTGGCTCAAGAGCCCTGATTGTAATGTTCCTTGGGGTTTTTATTGAATTAAAAGAGTATGGTAGGCCGAGGCAGGTGGATCACCTGAGGTCAGGAGTTCCAGATCAGCCTGGCCAACATGGTGAAACCCTGACTCTACTAAAAATATAAAAATCAGCTGGATGTGGTGACAGGCACCTGTAATCCCAGCTACTTGGGAGGCTGAGGCAGGAGAATCACTTGAACCTGGGAGGCAGAGGTTGCAGTGAGCCGAGATCACGCTATTGCACTCCAGCCTGGAGGACACGAGTGAAACTCTGTCTCAACAACAACAACAAAAGATCATGGTAACACGTCTAAGTACCTTTAGAGGCTTCTGATAGGTTATGCCCTATGGAAATGAAGGATTCTGCCCTAGACCAATCAGAGGCAGGATTCTGTCCAGGACCAGTCAGAAGCAAGATTCTGCCCAGGACCAATCAGAGGCATCTCACCTATGGCATATATGCATATGAAGGTCCCAGAATGGACCAAAACCAGACATTCCCATTCCTGACATAGGGGAGGGGAGGTTCGGAGAGGGATGGGCCTTTGGCCCCTTATGACTTGGTTGTGAACAGGTGGGGTTTTCCTCTTAGTCCCATTCCAAGAAGGCAGCCATAGGTTGGCCTTAGGTTTACTGTTTCCAGACCCTATTCTCCTGCCTCAGAGGCAGGTGGACCACTTGAGGCCAGGAGTTTGAGACCAGCCTGGCTAACATGGTGAAATCCCAGCTCTACTAAAAATGCAAAAATTAGCCAGGCATGGTAGTGCATGCCTGTAATCCCAGCTACTCAGGTGGCTGAGGCAAGATAATCACTTGAACCCAGGAGGTAGAAGTTGCAGTGACCCAAAATTGTACCCACTGTACTCCAGCCTAGGCAACAGAGCAAGACTCTGTCTCCAAAAAAAAAAAAAAAAAAAAAAAAGGAAAGTGTATTTTGGATTCTATCTACTATAGAAGAAATCTGTCCTGTCTTGGGCTTTCTTTTCTGACTCCTTTTGGGTAAATAAAATGTTGAGCCTGCTTTAAGGCTGAAGGCATTCATAATTGTGTGTATGTAATACAGACACTGTTAAAGCTCAATGTCTGTGGCTCAGAAATGTGAAATTATTCCTCTTCTTTTGCCTTTCCTCACTACCTCTTCCCCCACCATACAAATTTGAGCTCGTGTTAGCAGCCTATGTTTGGCAGTATTCCAGTTCCCAGGAGGCCTTTAAACAAGATGATTGTAAAACATTTTTCATTATAGGACAGACAAAGTAATCCTGTTTTCTTAATTCTGGGCCTAGCTGTTTTTGTTAGTAAACCAGCATTTTGAGTAAATTCATATGTTTAACTGGTTCATGTTGCAAAGAGACATTTTTCGGAGTCAGAGACATGACAGGGATTGTTTGTTCTTTTTTAAAAAAGAAATACTACGTATTATCTCATATCTTTGTAATAATGCATTGTTTTATGGGTTTATTCTCTGAGTTTTAAAGGCTATGTTTCCATTTTTCCCTTTCATTACTTACAATGGAATAATGTCTCATTTATCTGCCTATTTCTAATTTCTTGCTAAGAGTACATGTTTAATATTATTTTCTTTAATGATAATTGCCCATGTATTATAATAATAATTGCCTGATCCCTCAGATACATTACAGAGCATTTAGTAGTTGTGCTAGAAACTATTACTATTGATGGGGCTGAGAAGAGAATTTAATTTGGGAGAAAAATTATTCTGTTTTCTTTAAACATTAAAAAATAAACTATATAAACAAAGCAAAAGAATGGGCTTGCCAAAGTTGTTGTCCTTCAAAGTTAGGTAATTTAGTTTTTAAAAAAGAATGAAAGACTAATTATTAGACAATAATAGGATCAAATTACCAAAACCTTTGAGGTGGTTCTATTTCAGTTCTCAACCTGATGTGCATTTTAAAATATCTCTACTTAGAGTAGTTACGGTTCATAATGTGTTGTAGATTGTTTTTAGATAACAGCTTGGATGATAAAAGCAGCCGTTTTCCTTGAATTGGTTTATTTAACTCAAGTTAAACTTCATACAGACCGAAAATTGGCTCTAGTGTTCTACATTCATTGCCTATTCTGTGCAGCTTGATGTATGTGTGAGCCATATGTCCAGCAGGGTTTATAACATCATGTTATTGATGATGGAAAGGCTGTTTCATAGTACTAAGAAAAATATACAAGATAACATATGTACTGTATATGTAACCTTGCAGTTTGGTTTATAAGAGATTCAACCTGTAGTTAAAGGAAAGATAATGAAATCTACTGGAAATCCTTCAGAAAAGGAAAATTCAGTAGTCACTTCTTTAGTTTCCAGGTTTCTATGCAGTTTACCAATTTAGGAGGGGGAGACCTCATTTCCAGAGCAGTTGAGAGATTATAAAACTGTTAATACCTTAGTTTCCAATATACCATTGATCAAAGACTCCAGCACATATCTTCCTTGCCTGAGTCTCCCACTTCCTTTCCATTCCCTCATAATTATTTATAGAAAGTACCTGTTTACTGCATGTGTACCTTATGTTGCACTTAAGGATCTGCCCTTCTCCCCAGTCTCATTAAAGGATTTCATAGCATAATGTGGATTAATTTAAAATTTCTTAAGCAGTAGATTAGAGATGTCTCTGCAAAAGAAGAATGAAATATACAGGATTTTTTGTTTTTTCATTTCAGTGCAGCCCGGCTGATAAGCTGTTACTGTGTGGTAATCTCTGACCAAAGAGGCAGACTTTCTTAGTGTGCCTGTGTTTGTGTCTTTTACCACCAGCACAGACCACTTTATGGGCACTCATGCGAAAAACCAGGCTCAGAGTAGAACTTGCATGGGGAGCTTTCTGTACAGATAGTTCTAATAAATTACAGCTACATCTCCCAAAAAAACGTTTATTCTCAAAGGTATATTTTCTATAAGAAAATAACTAAGAAACTTTAAACAGAGAAATCTTTTTAACTTGCCTTAAAATTCTTTTCTTCAAAAGGTATTGAGTCCAGTTGTTTTGATCTGAAATTTTCACTGTATTCTGAATCCTTATGATGTATTAATCATAAAACAAAGCAAAACCCTTTATTTCTACTCTCTAGATATAGTGTTTTTCAGCTGAGGTTACACATCAGCATCACTTGTGGAGCAATGTTTGCTTCCACTCCTAGAAATTCTGACTCAGTAGGTAGGAGGTAAAGTCACTGTATCTCATTTTGGGTATTTTTTTTTTTAAGTTTTAAAGATATTTCTGATAGATACACTTGCAGTTGAGTTTCACTACCAGCTTATATTTGAATTGGTGCCACACGTTATTTCATAAAATATGGAGGTGAGTTTCATTCATAGTTCTGTGGCTTTACAAAGAGGAACCCAGAAGGTAGCTAGAAGGAAATCCTGGCCATAACAAGAATTTGGGTTTTGAAAGGAACCAGTCTAAACCCCCTCCTCTTTTTGTTGTTGTTGTTGTTTCTTTATTTCTTCTAAAGAGAAAAAACGGGATACATGGGCAGAATGTGTAGGTTTGTTATGTAGGTACACGTGTGCCATGGTGGTGTGCTGCACCTATTGACCCGTCCTCTAAGTTCCCTCCCCCCACCCCCCATCCACCAACAGGCCCTGGTGTGTGTTGTTCCCCTCTCTGTGTCCATGTGTTCTCAATGTTCAACCCCCACTTATGAGTGAGAACATGTGGTGTTTGGTTTTCTGTTCCTGTGTTAGTTTGCTGAGAATGATGGCTTCCAGCTTCATTCATGTCCCTGCAAAGGACATTATCTCATTCCTTTTTATGGCTGCATAGTATTCCATGGTGTATATGTACCACATTTTCTTTATCCAGTCTATCATTGATGGGCATTTGGGTTGGTTCCATGTCTTTGCTATTGTAAATAGTGCTGCAGTAAACATACATGTGCATGTGTCTTTATAGTAGAATGATTTATATTCCTTTGGGTATATACTCAGTAATGGGATTGCTGGGTCAAATGGTATTTCTGGTTTTAGATCCTTAAGGAATCACCATACTGTCTTCCACAATGGTTGAACTAATTTACATTTCTACCAGCAGTGTAAAAGCGTTCCTATTTCTCCACAGCCTCGCCAGCATCTATTGTTTCCTGACTTTTTAATAATCACCATTCTGACTGGCGTGAGATGGTATCTCATTGTGTAAACCCCCTCCTCTTTACAGATAAATAAGCTAACCCAGAGAGGCTAAGGAATGTGCCAGAAGCAAATACTAGATCTAAGACTCTGACTTGAGCTCTTTCTATCTCGGACCTTGACCCTCTCCTAGAAATGCTTCAAAGTCACTCAGTGGTCTAGAAGTTGCTTTGAGCATCCCAAAGCCTGCCAGTGTGTTGTGAGGTCTCAGGGTACTTAATAAAAGCAATAATGCAGCGAGCAGGAACTCTTAATTCTTCAAAGTTCCTAGGTAGGAGTAATAGGTGACATTATAGTTAGAAATTGTAGATATTACTCAAAATCCCTTTGTGACTTCGTTGTAAACATGGAAACTTCTGGCAAAAGATAATCTAGATTTGATACTAAGGATTATTAAGAAAAAGGTCAGTTGTCTCATTTAAACTGAACCTTAAGTATTGGCAACAAGTGTAGGAAATTATGCCAATATTATATTTCTAAGCAAGCCTGACTTTTAGCTTGTACTTTAGAAAGAGGATATTATGCCCAGATTTGCAATTTAACCAACGAATGGAGTAATATGTTTATTAATTAGGATTAGAGTTGGCTGCTTTTTAAAAATCCAAATACAAGTAGCTCAGTCAAGGTGGAGATTGATTTTTCTTTTTGATAAAAAAAGTCCAGAGAGAAGAAAAGTCCAACATTGGCATGGTTACTCCACAGCCATCAGGGACTTAGGTTCTTCTCTTTTTTGCTCCATCTATTCTTGGCACTACTTTACATCGTCAAGATGTCTGGTGACTCTAGATGGCTTCTGGACCTTTAGAAGATCACACATTCACCTTTCATTCTAGCCATCTCTCTTGCAAGAATTTTTTTAGAATTATACACTCAGTGGCCAGGCGTGGTGGCTCATGCCTGTAATCCCAGCACTTTGGGAGGCCAAGGCAGGCAGATCACTTGAGGCCAGGAGTTTGAGACCAGCCTGGCCAACATGGTGAAATCTCATCTCTGCCAAAAACTAAAAAAAAAAATTAGCCGTAGTCTGTAGTCCCAGCTACTCAGGAGGCTGAGGCAAGACTAAAACTAAAAACAAAATTAGCTGAGTCTGTAGTCCCAGCTACTCAGGAGGCTGAGGCAAGAGAATGGCTTGAACCCAGGAGGCAGAGGTTGCACTGATCTAAGATCATGCAACTGCATTCCAGCCTGGGCAGCAGAGCAAGACTCTGAATAAAAAAAAAAAAAAAAAAAAAGAATTATACACTCATTTCTGCTTCCATCTCATTGGTCTTTCCTAATTGTCAAGGGAGGCTGGAGTTATAACTGGGCAAGTTGCTATTTGCAACAATTAGAAGTTCTGGGCCAGGCATGGTGGCTCATGCCTGTAATACTAGCACTTTGGGAGGCTGAGTTGGGTGGATCACTTGAGGTCAGGAGTTAAAGACCAGCCTGACCAGCAAGATGAAACTTCGTCTTTACTAAAAATACAAAAATTATCCAGGCATGGTGGCAGGTGCCTGTAATCTCAGCTACTCATGAGGCTGAGGCAGGAGAATGGCTTGAACCCAAGAGGCGGAGGGTGCAGTGAGCTGACACCACGCCACTGCATTCTGGCCTGAGCAACAGAGCAAGACTCTGTCTCAAAAAAAAAAAAAAAAAAAAAGTTATGTTATTTTAAAAGAAGGGGAGGCTGGGCATGGTGGCTCACACCTGTAATCCCAGCACTTTGGGAGGCCAAGGCAGGCAGATCACGAGGTCAGGAGATTGAGACTATCCTAGCCAACATGGTGAAATACCATCTCTACTAAAAATTAAAAAATTAGATGGGTGTGGTGGCACGTGCCTATAATCCCAGCTACTTGGGAGGCCGAGGCATGAGAATCACTTGAACTCAGGAGGTGGAGGTTGCATTGAGCCGAGATCGTGCCACTGCACTCCAGCCTGGCGACAGAGCGAGACTCTGTCTCAAAAAAAAGAAAAAAAAGAAAAGAGAAAAAAAGAACGGGAGGGGCATCCCTGTAATCTCAGCACTTTGGGAGGTCAAAGCAGGAGGATCAGTTGAGCCCAGAAATTCAAGACCAGCCTGGACAACATAGTGGGAGCTCATCTCTGGAAAAAATTTTAAAAACTAGCCCGATGTGGTGGCATGTGCCTGTGCTCCAGCCTGTGCTCCAGCTTGGTGGCATGTGCCTGTGCTCCAGGCTGTTTGGGAGGCTGAGGCAGGAGGATTGCTTGGTCCCAGGAGGTCGAGGCTGTGGTGACCCATGGTCATACCACTGCCCTCCAGCCTGGGTGACACAGTGAGACTCTGTCTCAAAAGAAAAAAGGAGAGGGAGAATGGATATTGGGCATGCAAACAACAGGCACTGCCACAACCTGCTTTGAAGAATATAATATTTATATTAGGAAAATAACATTTTAGTAGCATTAAATCCTTATATAGGACATAAATTTAAAAGATCCCCAAACTGCATTTACCATGTGTCTGATCAATAAAAGCAGTAAATCTCTAGGACAGAGTGTTCTGCTTTGGATGTCTCAGCAGGAGTCATTGGAAACAACTATTGGGTTTTGTGTATTTTTAAAAAACTGAAAAATGACTTCTTCAAAACAACCAGGAAAAAAAGACTCTTTGAGGCCTGGCGTGGTGGCTAACGCCTGTAATCCCAGCACTTTGGGAGGCCGAGGCGGGCGGATCACCTGAGGTCAGGAGTTTGAGACCAGTCTGGCCAACATGGGGAAACGCTGTCTCTACTAAAAATACAAAAAGTAGCTGGGCATGGTGGTGTGCGCCTGTAATCCCAGCTACTCAGGAGGCTGAGGCAGGAGAATGGCTTGAACTCCAGAGGCGGAGGTTGCAGTGAGTCGAGATGGCGCCAGTGCACTCCAGCCTGGGCTACAGAGTGAAACTCCATCTCAAAAAAAAAAAAAAACAAAAAAAAAAACCACTTCAAATTAAATCCTTTTCTCTTTTGGAGATAGGGAGAATCAAGACAACCACAAAAACAATTGAACAGATATTTATCGAACTAGCAGGAGTAATGTATATTAGAGGATACAAGCTAGTAATAAACATATTTAAAGAAAATGTTCAAGTTGTTTAGGATTTAGGCCGGGCATGGTAGCTCACGCCTGTAATCTCAGCATTTTGGGAGGCTGAGGTGGACTGATCACTTGAGGTTGGGAGTTCGAGACCAGCCCGGCCAACATGGCAAAACCCTGTCTCTCCAAAAAATACAAAAAAAATTGCTGGACACCATGCCTGTAAACTCAGCTACTTGGGAGGCTGAGGCACAAGAATTGCTTGAACTCAGGAGGCGGAGGTTACAGTGGGCCAAGATTGCGCCACTGCACTCCAGCCTGAGTGACAGAATGAGACTCTGTCTCAAACCAAAAAAAAAATTGTTTAGGATTTAATGAATCAAGATAGACTAATACAATATATGAAATAGTTATTAATTCCAAATATGTGAGACCTACCCTCGAGAGAAGTATGTGTTAGATGTACATCTGCCTATATCTCACCCATAGAAATAAAAAGGGAATGGGGCCAGGCACAGTAGCTCATGCCTGTAATCCCAGCACTTTGGGAGGCCAAGGAGGGAGGATTGCTTGAGCTTGGGAGTTGTTCAGGACCAGCCTGAGTAATATAGTGAGACCCCATCTCTATAGAAAATCAAAAACTTAATCTGGTGTGGTAGAGCGAACCTACAGTCCCAGCTGCTACTTGGGAGGCTGAGCTGGGAAGATCATGTTGGTCCGGGAGGCAGAGATTGCAGCGAGCTGAGATCTTACCACTGCACTCCAGCCTGGGTGACATTGAGACCTTGTCTCAAGTTAAAACACTTAGAGGCAGAAGCAAACAATAATCTACAACATATACAACTATAGACCACCATATACATAAATGTATAAGATGGGAATGTTTCTGCTCTATGATACCAGTTAATTTTTTAAGTGTTCTATAATCTTTTTTTTTCTTTTCTTTTTTTTTTGAAATGGAGTCTCGCTCTGTTACCCAGGCTGGAGTGCAGTGGCGCCATCTCAGCTCACTGCAACCTCCGCCTCCCGAGTTCAAACGATTCTCCTGCCTCAGCCTCCTGAGTAGCTGGGACTATAGGTGTGCGCCGCCACTCCCAGCTAATTTTTGTGTTTTCAGCAGAGACAGGGTTTCACCATGTTGGCCAGGCTGGTCTCAAACTCTTGACCTTGTGATCCACTCACCTCAGCCTCCCAAAGTGCTGGACTTACAGGCATGAGCCACTGTGCCTGGCCTCTGTAATCTTATTTAATATCTACTATTCTCATGGTACCAGTTATATATTTAGTGAATGCCTCATATTTACAATGTACTTTATAAAGGAAATTTATTCACAATTTGCCACTTAGGTGAGAAAGTCTGGATTTTGGCTTCTTAATAGCTATGAATTTCAGATCTGGGGAAAACCCAGCCTTATGTTTTTTCCCCCTTTTCCTTTCATCAGTACTTATCAGCAACCAAACACTAAGTGTCTGTTGACTTTTCTCCAGCTGATAGAAAACAAAAAACTATAGAGACTCCCTGTGAAAAGAGGGGCAGTTGTGCTGGCCTGGGGCCAGGCTGCACTCTCTGTGACCTTGCCTCTTCAGTCTGAGTTGTCCATAGGGCAACAGTTCCAAATAGCCCATGTTGCCATGGCAGTAAGCATAGAGAGTGCTCATGAACCAGCTAATGTAACAAGTTCTGTTAGCCTGGCCTTTGAGCTCAGTGAGCCATCCTTTGAGCCTTTTATGATACTGTACTTTCAGGCATCCTTTTGGGAAGATCCAATGGATCAGGGACCGTTCTCTGTCTTATAGCAGTGGAAATGTTTTTGGCACTGTGGTATTAAATAACTACTCATTTGAACATATTGTGCAATGACTTAGTCTTTCCCATCATTATTAGTTCCCATTGAAGCTGTTGTGCTCAGTTTAAGTTTCCAGTAGGGACTATGAAAGAAAATGGAAATCTCACAAATTGTACTTTTAAAAATATTTTATTCAGTGCTAATACTGTTATCTCATGTTTTGGCTTTTGTGTCTCCCACTCTATACCCCCATTTCCCCTCTGCTTTCAGGTGAAGGTCTCCCACAGGTGTATTACTTTGGACCATGTGGGAAATATAATGCCATGGTGCTGGAGCTCCTTGGTCCTAGCTTGGAGGACTTGTTTGACCTCTGTGACCGAACGTTTACTTTGAAGACGGTGTTAATGATAGCCATCCAGTTGGTAAGTTGGAATTGCTATTCTAGAAGAGAATAGGCTGGTTCCTCAGCCACATCCTTGTGGGCCTTTTGGTGATTTGCTAGCTGTAGCAACACATCAAGAATTAGTACTCACAGGCTTGATGGCATTCTGGGAAGCTGGCTGGGGCAAAAAGGGTAAATTCAGAGAAATCACACTACATCTGCAATTTGCTCTATTTCAAGACTTTGCACCTTGGAGCAATGCTCTGCCCTTAACTGAAGAGGAAGTATATAATTTAGATTAGGGAGAAAGAGGACGATTAGATGGAGTTGTAAAAATGTGAATAATTTACTTGATTTTGTTTTGTTTTGTTTTGTTTTTCGTTTTTGAGACAGGGTCTCTGTCACCCAGGCTAGAGTACAGTAGCATGATCATAGCTCACTGCAACCTCAAACTCCTAGGCTCAAGCGATTCTCCTGCCTCAGCCTCTCCAGCAGCTAGGACTGCCGGTGCCAGGCCAGCTCATTAAAAAAAAAAAAAAAATGTTGTAGAGACAGACTCCCACTATGTTGCCCAGGCTTGTCTAAACTGGTCTCAAGCGATCCTCCCACCTCGGCCTCCCAATGTGCTAGGATTACAGGCATGAACCACTGCACCCAACCTATTTATGTGTTTTAAATATAGCTGTAAGGTTTTGTCATGTCCTATCTCTCCCTTCACTGTTGCAACCAAGAAAAGATTGATATTTGCACTAACACTCAGATTCAAAATTATGTGACTAGGAATTTGCTGTAGTTCTCTGGCCTCCAGTTCTCTGAGAGACAAATTTCAGCTGAAGAGGCAGCTCTTGTAGCTCCTACCAAATTATACACCAATACCAGTGTAAGAAGCAGGTCCAACAGTTCCTTTGAGAAGTTTGTCACAAGCCCTTTGGGGAAGGATGCAAATATATCTTCATTTGTTTGAAATGGTAATGGTCTCTCCCACTGTCCTATAAAAATTTGGAAATGTTAGATAATTGACTTTGACTTTTGAGCCCCAAATTCAAATATCTGAGCTTCTCCTTCTCTACTAAAAGTTAGTAGAAAAGGGCTGGGCATGGTGGCTCACGCCTATAATTCCAGCACTTTGGGAGGCCAAGGCGGGCGGATCATGAGGTCAGGAGATCGAGACCATCCTGGCTAACATGGTGAAACCCCGTCTCTACTAAAAATACAAAAAATTAGCCGAGCATGGTGGGGAGCACCTGTAGTCCCAGCTACTCGGGAGGCTGAGGCAGGAGAATGGCGTGAACCCAGGAGGCGGAGCTTGCAGTGAGCTGAGATCGTGCCACTGCACTCCAGCCTGGGCGACAGAGCAGGACTCCGTCTCAAAAAAAAAAAAAAGTTAGTAGAAAAGCTTAGTAGATAGAAATACTTAATAAAATTTGAAATACTTTTATGATTATTATTTTTGGTTATATTTAACTTAACATAAAAACTGTAGCCCTGACCAGGCATGGTGGCTCATGTCTATAATCCCAGCACTTTGGGAGGCTGTGGTGGGAGGGTCACTTGAGGCCAGGAGTTTGAGACCAGCCTAGGCAACATAGACCCCATCTCTACAAAAATAATCTTAAAATAAATTTAAAACGACAACAAGAATGAACTGTTTCGGCCAGGCATGGTGGCTCATGCCTGTAATCCTAGCACTTTGGGAGGCCGAGGAGGACGGATCACCCAAGGTCAGGAGTTTGAGACCAGCGTGGCCAGCATGGTGAAACCCTGTCTCTACTAAAAATACAAAAATTAGCCAGGCATGGTGGCACGTGCCTGTAATCCCAGCTACCCAGGAGGCTGAGGCACAAGAATTGCTGGAACCCAGGAGGCTGAGGCTGCATCCCACCCTGGGTGACAGAGCAAGACTCCATCTCGAAAATAGTAATAATAATAATAATAATGAACTGTTTCTCTGTCTCTGCTGCTAATTAGCTATGTGATGTCAGGACAGTACTAACTTCTCTGGGCCTCACAACATTGAAAACTGGGTTGGGTAGTCTTGTCCAACTAAGGATAGGAAGATGTGGGCAGAAGGTGAATGTAGCAGTGGCATTTGTCTCAAAGGTCACCAACAGTTTGATATCCTACCTGGGAATACTTCTTTTCTCTCAAATGCTTAATTTTCTGAAGTAGCATACAAACAACTGATTTCATTTGTCGTTTGCAAATTGTGACATTATGAGGTAAAATTGAGCTATCATTTTAGCAGACCTGTACTATCCCACTTTCTTTTCCTGATCTTGATATTTGTTATGTACATATTTATAGCAAAATATTTTTTTGTTTACAAGTTAGTGAAGTGACTCTGGGTGGTGAGAGGAGATGAATTTTACTGTTATTTCAGTAATTAAAACCTTGGTCTGGTTAAAGAAACTGTTTTGATGTATTTTCCTGATATACTTCTTTAGAGTATTTCCATCATTTGTTTCTCTTTCAGCTTTCTCGAATGGAATACGTGCACTCAAAGAACCTCATTTACCGAGATGTCAAGCCAGAGAACTTCCTGATTGGTCGACAAGGCAATAAGAAAGAGCATGTTATACACATTATAGACTTTGGACTGGCCAAGGAATACATTGACCCCGAAACCAAAAAGCACATACCTTATAGGGAACACAAAAGTTTAACTGGAACTGCAAGATATATGTCTATCAACACGCATCTTGGCAAAGGTGTGTTTTTTTCTGTTCCATGAAAGGGGCAAGTCATTAGAACAGTTTATTATTCCTGTAACACTTATATCCCCATTGTGCATTACAACTTGTGGTTTTTATTGTTTCATAAGGTTAAGTGATTTTTATACATGAGAAGTTGAGACGGTAAGTTAATGACTTTTCAAAGAATCCTATAGACTATACGTAGGTTCTTAATTCTTTACACTGCGTTTCCAAATGTTTAGTTTCTGAGCAGTGTGAGTACTTGAATTATTGTAAAAAGAGGATAGCATTTTAGTGAGTTTAGTAACGAATTTGGTATTTACTTATGTATGACCCCATATGTGATAGTCCTGAAGAGGACATCAGGCTGGGTCGGCAGTGGGGAAGAGTGCCTCACTAAAAATGGAGTAGACTTCTGTTCACTGCACATAATTCTGCACAGAAGTCTTCAAGGAAGAGCTTCTGTCTTATTCAGTGAAAATATACTTGGTTTACCATTAGTCTTGCAATTTACTCAGGATAAACAACCTGCACAAATATTGTTAAATGCTCTAATCAAGGCAGAAGACCTTACCTGTGAGGAACTAGCCCAAGGGGGAGAGTATTTGTCAGAGAAGTCTAAGGAACAGTGGGGAGACCAAGCAGGCAGAGCCCTGGGCTTATCCGCTTCAAAAAAGCTTCCCTTTTTTACGTTTCATATATTGGGCTTCCATGGAAGATTCTATTTGAAGAAAAGACTCCTAGGTGATTGAAAAAAACATGTTTGAAAATCAACATTCTAGAGAGTAGACAAGCAGAATATTCTCAGATTCCATACTCCTAGACAGAAATAATTATAAAATATTCTTAAATATGAACTATTGCACACTAAGATGTATTTATTTTTTTATTTTTTTTATTTTTATTTTATTTTTTTTTATTTTTTTGAGATGGGGTCTCGCTCTATCACCCAGGCTGGAGTGCAGTGGCACGATTTCGGTTCACAGCAACCTCTGCCTCCTGGGTTCAAACAATTCTCCTGACTCAGCCTCCTGAGTAGCTAGGATTACAGGCATGCACCACCACACCTGGCTAATTTTTGTCTTTTTAATAGAGACGGGGTTTCACCATGTTGGCCAGGCTGGTCTTGAACTCCTGGCCTCAAGTGATCTGCCTGCCTCGGCCTCCCAAAGTGCAGGGATTACAGGTGTGAGCCACTGTGCCCGGCATATCTATTTTATTTTTGGAGACAGAATCTCACTCTCACTCAGGCTGGAGTGCAGCAGTGTGACCATAGCTCACTATAACCTCAGTCACCTGAGCTGGAGAGATCTTTCTCAGCCTCAGTAGCTAGGGCTACAGGCGCATGCCATCATGCCCAGCTAACTTTTAAATTTTTTTATAGAGACAGAGTCTCACTATGTTCCCCAGGCGTGTCTCAAACTCCTGGTTTCAAGAGATCCTGTTGCCTCAGCCTCCCAACACACTGGGATTATAGATGTGAGCCACCATGCCTGGCCTGGACATTAATAAGTATTTTAAAGACTAATGTAATATCTACTAAGTTGCCTCATTGAGTAAACTACACAGGTTATTCACCTGAGGAATTCAAGTGATAGTGAAGAGTAAAAAATGGCATTACAAAGTAGTATGATACAATTTGATTTGAAATTATGATGTTCAATTCCTGGATATCCTTGTTAACTTTCTGTCTCGTTGATCTGTCTAATGCTGACAGTGGGGTGTTAAAATCTCCCATTATTATTGTGTGGGAGTTTAAGTCCCTTTGTAGGTCACTGAGGACTTGCTTTATGAATCTGGGTGCTCCTGCAGCTCTACATAAAGTGGACCTAATAGACATCTACAGAACTCTCCACCCCAAATCAACAGAATATACATTTTTTTCAGCACCACACCACACCTATTCCAAAATTGACCACATAGTTGGAAGTAAAGCTCTTCTCAGCAAATGTAAAAGAACAGAGATTATAACAAACTGTCTCTCAGACCACAGTGCAATCAAACTAGAACTCATGATTAAGAAACTCAGTCAAAACCGCTCAACTACATGGAAACTGAACAACCTACTCCTGAATGACTATTGGGTACATAATGAAATGAAGGCAGAAATAAAGATGTTCTTTGAAACCAACGAGAACAAAGACACAACATACCAGAATCTCTGGGACACGTTCAAAGCAGTGTGTAGAGGGAAATTTATAGCACTAAATGCCCACAAGAGAAAGCAGGAAAGATCCAAAATTGACACCCTAACATCACAATTAAAAGAACTAGAAAAGCAAGAGCAAACACATTCAAAAGCTAGCAGAAGGCTAGAAATAACTAAAATCAGAGCAGAACTGAAGGAAATAGAGACACAAAAAACCCTTCAAAAAATTAATGTATCCAGGAGCTGGTTTTTTGAAAAGATCAAGAAAATTGATAGACTGCTAGCAAGACTAATAAAGAAGAAAAGAGAGAAGAATCAAATAGACGCAATAAAAAATGAAAAAGGGGATATCACCACCGATCCCACAGAAATACAATCTACCATCAGAGAATACTACAAACACCTCTATGCAAATAAACTAGAAAATCTAGAAGAAATGGATAAATTCCTCGACAAATACACCCTCCCAAGACTAAACCAGGAAGAAGTTGAATCTCTGAATAGACCAATAACAGGTTCTGAAATTGTGGCAATAATCAATAGCTTACCAACCAAAAAGAGTCCAGGACCTGATGGATTCACAGCTGAATTCTACCAGAGGTACAAGGAGGAACTGGTACCATTCCTTCTGAAACTATTCCAATCGATAGAAAAAGAGGGAATCCTCCCTAACACATTTTACGAAGCCAGCATCGTCCTGATACCAAAACCTGGCAGAGACATAACCAAAAAAGAGAATTTCAGACCAATATCCTTGATGAACATTGATGCAAAAATCCTCAATAAAATACTGGCAAACCGAATCCAGCAGCACATCAAAAAGCTTATCCACCATGATCAAGTGGGCTTCATCCCTGGGATGCAAGGCTGGTTCAACATACGCAAATCAATAAATGTAATCCAGCATATAAACAGAACCAAAGACAAAAACCACATGATTATCTCAATAGATGCAGAAAAGGCCTTTGACAAAATTCAACAACCCTTCATGCTAAAAACTCTCAATAAATTAGGTATTGATGGGACGTATCTCAAAATAATAAGAGCTATCTACAACAAACCCACAGCCAATATCATACTGAATGGGCAAAAACTGGAAGCATTCCCTCTGAAAACTGGCACAAGACAGGGATGCCCTCTCTCACCGCTCCTATTCAACATAGTGCTGGAAGTTCTGGCCAGAGCAATCAGGCAGGAGAAGGAAATAAAGGGTATTCAATTAGGAAAAGAGGAAGTCAAATTGTCCCTGTTTGCAGATGACATGATTGTATATCTAGAAAACCCCATTGTCTCAGCCCAAAATCTCCTTAAGCTGATTAGCAACTTCAGCAAAGTCTCAGGATACAAAATTAATGTACAAAAATCACAAGCATTCTTGTACACCAATAACAAACAAACAGAGAGCCAAATCATGAGTGAAATCCCATTCACAATTGCTTCAAAGAGAATAAAATACCTAGGAATCCAACTTACAAGGGATGTGAAGGACCTCTTCAAGGAGAACTACAAACCACTGCTCAATGAAATAAAAGAGGATACAAACAAATGGAAGAACATTCCATGCTCATGGGTTGGAAGAATCAATATCGTGAAAATGGCCATACTGCCCAAGGTAATTTATAGATTCAATGCCATCTCCATCAAGCTACCAATGACTTTCTTCACAGAATTGGAAAAAACTACTTTAAAGTTCATATGGAACCAAAAAAGAGCCCGCATCGCCAAGTCAATCCTAAGCCAAAAGAACAAAGCTGGAGGCATCACGCTACCTGACTTTAAACTATACTACAAGGCTACAGTAACCAAAACAGCATGGTACTGGTACCACAACAGAGACATAGATCAATGGAACAGAACAGAGCCCTCAGAAATGATGCCGCATAGCTACAACTATCTGATCTTTGACAAACCTGACAAAAACAAGAAATGGGGAAAGGATTCCCTATTTAATAAATGGTGCTGGGAAAACTGGCTAGCCATATGTAGAAAGCTGAAACTGGATCCCTTCCTTACACCTTATACAAAAATTAATTCAAGATGGATTAAAGACTTATATGTTAGACCTAAAACCATTAAAATCCTACAAGAAAACCTAGGCAATACCATTCAGGACATAGGCGTGGGCAAGGACTTCATGTCTAAAACACCAAAAGCAATGGCAACAAAAGCCAAAATTGACAAATGGGATCTCATTAAACTAAAGAGCTTCTGCACAGCAAAAGAAACTATCATCAGAGTGAACAGGCAACCTACACAATGGGAGAAAATTTTTGCAACCTACTCATCTGACAAAGGGCTAATATCCAGAATCTACAATGAACTCAAACAAATTTACAAGAAAAAAACAAACAACCCCATCAAAAAGTGGGCAGAGGACATGAACAGACACTTCTCAAAAGAAGACATTTATGCAGCCAAAAAACACATGAAGAAATGCTCCTCATCACTGGCCATCAGAGAAATGCAAATCAAAACCACAGTGAGATACCATCTCACACCAGTTAGAATGGCCATCATTAAAAAATCAGGAAACAACAGGTGCTGGAGAGGATGTGGAGAAATAGGAACACTTTTACACTGTTGGTGGGACTGTAAACTAGTTCAACCATTGTGGAAGTCAGTGTGGCGATTCCTCAGGGATCTAGAACTAGAAATACCATTTGACCCAGCCATCCCATTACTGGGTATATACCCAAAGGACTATAAATCATGCTGCTATAAAGACACATGCACACGTATGTTTATTGCGGCACTATTCACAATAGCAAAGAGTTGGAACCAACCCAAATGTCCAACGATAGACTGGATTAAGAAAATGTGGCACATATACACCATGGAATACTATGCAGCCATAAAAAATGATGAGTTCGTGTCCTTTGTAGGGACATGGATGAAACTGGAAAACATCATTCTCAGTAAACTATCGCAAGGACAAAAAACCAAACACCGCATGTTCTCACTCATAGGTGGGAATTGAACAATGAGAACTCATGGACACAGGAAGGGGAACATCACGCTCCGGGGACTGTTGTGGGGTGGGGGGAGGGGGGAGGGACAGCATTAGGAGATACACCTAATGCTAAATGACGAGTTAATGGGTGCAGGAAATCAACATGGCACATGGATACATATGTAACAAACCTGCACACTGTGCACATGTACCCTAAAACCCTAAAGTATAATAAAAAAGAAAAAAAAAAAAAAAGAAATTATGATGTTATCGAGATTTTTTCAGTAACCACATGGAAATCCTCACTTAAATAAATGTAATACTTTAAAATTAGACTAGAAGTCCTCTGGTACTTATTATCAGCGTTACTTTGGACAAGTTACTTAATCTCACTGAAACTCCTCTGTAAAATGAGGGTAATGCTTCACAGGGATATTTTGAGGGTTGAAGGGATAATATATGTGAAAGCACCATGTCTGACATAGGTCTCTTGCATAGTGCTCAGCATCCCCTTCTTCCTTCACAATGACAAGTAATTTTCCATTTTACAAGGAAACAAAAACTGTATCTTAAATAATACAATCTTAAAAAAACTTAAGATTGTGTGGTTTAACTGACAAACTCTAGAAGTTGTTTTAATGCCCACTTCCTGGGCTCAGCCATTCGTGTACTAATTTTATTGTTCTTAAGAGTAAAGACAAGAGCACAAGGGATGGGTGTTCATGTTATGTTTGTATAAGATACAGAGTAGCGGTTAAGAAAAAGGATGCAAATCCTGGCGCTCTTACTTAATAGCTATGTAATTTTGATCCAATAACCTTCTTCCCTCAGCCTCAGTTATCTCATGTATAAAATGGGTATGATAATTATGCCTGTAATATATGGTTCTGTGAGATAATGTATGTAAAATGTTTAGCATAATGCATGATAATAGTAATATCAGTCCATATGGTAATTATCCTGATTATTATTTATTCAACAAAATCTGTTTTAAGCATCTACTGTGCATCAGACTGTTTCATCTCTTGGTGTACTGCCATTCCTGCCGGAACTTTTGAGTTTACCCCCAGACTTGGCTTACTGAGTACCAGAGTTTTTCAGGTCAAATCTAACCTGTCATCATATTTCATGCTCTCTACATTGCAGAGAATACATACAGAAAGTTGTCACTGCTTTTTAAACTCTTTCCCATGCCTCAAACAATAGAGGTTTTTGTAGGAACTCTAATGCTATTGGTTTTCAAATGTGTTGCAATGAAGAAGAAATGACTGGGATGTGTATTTTCAAATGACTTTGAGAAAATCACTTCTTAATTTTACGGAGGAGGAGAACAAGAGAAGTCTCCTAAACCTTGCATTAGTTGCCACATCAGAGTAGCCACACTTACTTAGTCCATTTTGTGTTGCTATAAAGGAATACCTGAGGCTGGATCATTTTATAAAGAAAAGACCTTTAAATTTGGCTCAGAGTTCTGCAGGCTGTACAAGAAGCATGGCACTGGCATCTGCATCTGGTGAGGGCCTCAGGGGCCTCATGCTGCTTCCACTCATGGTGTAAGGGGAAGGGGAGCAGCCAGCATGTGCAGATCACATGGGAAGGGGGGTGCTAGGTTCTTCTCACCAACCTGCTTTCTTGGGAACTCATCCCTAAGGGAGGTCATTAATCAATTAATGAGGTATATACCCCTGTGACCCAAACACCCTCCATTTGGCCCAGTTTCGAACATTGGGATCAAATTTCAACGTGAGGTTTGTGTGTGTTCGGGGGTCCGAGGGGAGGACAGAAATCCAGACCATAGTAGCCACCTTCCCACTGATTAAGCCTTTACTGAGAAGCCCAATTTATATTATTTAATGGTTGAAATTAGGGTGAGAACACTGGGTTACCTTGCCCCCTGCCTTCAACAAATATATTTAACCTAAAATCAGGGATGTTACGCATGTAAAGCAAGCACATCTTTCTGATTGGATGAAAGCACACCTTTCAACCCATCAGAAGAATTGAAGAATTTTGTGTCCTGCTGGTCTCACTGGTATTGGAAACCTTTCTTCTTTGAAAATGAAAATATTCTGCATGAAAAAATGAGGGCAGGTAGAAATAATGAATTGGACAAGTGTGGAGTGTTCAAAGTCATATGAAAACAAAGCATGCTCTGGTTTTCACTCTTATTTTTTTCCTGAAAGGCCCTAAAGGCTTAAGTTATCAGATTATTTTAGGATTTTAGAGCTGGAAAATGACTTTTCAAATTCTCCAGATTGAACACTTTATTTTCAGATGAGGAAACTGAGACCCAAAGTAGGTGACTTGACCATGCTTAATTTCACTGGATTAAATTAGTGGAAAGGATAAACCAAGATCTAGATACCTAAATCATTGAGCTGATTTAGGTACCCTTATTTTAAGTACCTTATTTAGGTACCCTTCCTGATTTAGGAACCCTTATTTTTCCTATTGTCCCATATTCTACAGTTCTTTTTCATAGTTCTCAGGATTTGAAAAGTTACTTTATTACTTATTCCAGTGAGTTTTAAAAATATTTTAATCTCATAATTTATTTTGCTGTGAAATCTTTTTTCTGTAGGCCTGATCAATATTGAAGATGTAGAGAGTTTCGCCCTCTAGTGCTCAACTATCTAAAATTCAAACATTTGTCCAGTGAATTTTTAATAACCAAGGGGCCTCTTGTTACAGGAAGTGGATATAAAAATGGAGAGGCGATGAGTAGGTGTGATACAGTAGGAGAAACTGCAGAGTCGTTTCTCTATCTACCCTGCTTTGTGGGAGGCCTCCACTCAACTCTCCTTGTTCTTTTCTCTTTTTCATTTGTGCATCTTTAGGTTCTGTCAACAAACTGTTTTTGTATAACTTCCTCTTTGTTTTCAATTGTGAACATTTTATTGCAAACTTCAGACAAGCCATGTAGTCAAAGGATTCTGATGGTCGTGCTGCTTTATTTCATTCTTTTTAAGATTTTTTCAATTGATGTATACCAACTCAGTTTTATGTTATTTATCTCTGTCAGGGTACCTCTCCTTCCCATTAGTAACCATCTTTTTACAACCTCCATCAAATCATTATTTAAAAAGTTGCCTTTTCTTTCTTCATCTACCCTGTAGACTACTATTCTTTTTCATGCAAATTCCCTATAATTTAAGGCAATAGTTAAACATGTTGCACTTCTGTATTTTGAGTTAGCTGAATGGCTTTCTCTGGCTCTCTTGGGTTTTACTTTCTGTACAAAGAAAGCACAATCAAGTTGAAGGTAGCCTCTTAGTCTTGCTTCTGTAGTTTATTCAGATAAAGCCCTAAACTTGATTCTGAAAAATAAACACATAAAATGTCTGAGATGGGCCAGGTGTGGTGGCTGACACCTGTAGTCCCAGCACTTTGGGAGGCCAAGGCTGGTTGATTGCTTGATTGGCCCAGGAGTTCAAGACCAGCCTGGGCAACATGGCAAAACCCAGTAACTATAAAAAATACAAAAAGTAGCCAGGGGTGGTGGTGCATGCCTGTAGTCCCAGCTAGTTAGGAAGCTGAGGTGAGAGGATCACTTGAGCCCAGGAGGGCGAGGCTGCAGTGTCCAAGATCATGCTACTGTACTCTAGCCTAGGCAACAGAGCAAGACCTTGTCTCAAAAAAAAAAAAAAAAAATCTGAGACTAAACCGTAATTGGCAAATTCAAAATGAATGCATGGACTGGGTGCAGTGACTCACATGGGTAATCCCAACAGTTTGAGAGGCTGATATGTTAGGTTTGCTTGAGGCCAGGAGTTTGAGACCAGCCTGAGCAACATAGCGAGACCCCATCTTCACAAAAAATAAAAATAAATAAATTAGCCGAGTGTGGTTCCACACACTTATATTCCTAGCTACTCAGCTGAGGCAGAAGCGTCCCTTGGGCTCGGGAATTTGACGCTGCAGTGAGCCATGATCACAACACTGCACTCAAGCCTAGGCAACAGAGCAAGGACTCTGTAAAAAAGAAGAAAAAGAAACGAAGGTGTGTACTACTTAGATTCTAACAGTCAAAGAATGTGTAGGATGTTTTCTGAGATGAAGTTGCAGTTTTTTGTTAACTATTTTGCAGTTCTTTGTCATCTTCACCTTCCCAATGAAAAGGAGAGAAAAACCCAGCAACTTGTTTTAGATAAACTTCCAGAATGCAGGGACTTTGGTTTTTTGTTTTATTTTGTTTTGGGATGAGGTCTCATTATGTTGCCCAGGCTTATCTTGAACTCCTGGGCCAAAGCGATCCTCTCACTTCTGCCTCTTAAGTAGCTGGGACTACAGATGTGTGTAGCCTTACCCATCTAATTTTGAGGGGACCTTGGTAATAAATTTTAAAATGTTTTTGAGGTTATAGGACATGGTACAAATTGAATAGGAGCCAAGAGAGTATGTACTGATGTTCATTGATACGAAACTTAATTTTAAGTGTTAATTTTTATGATGAATAAAAAGCACTTAGCATGTTTGCTAGGCATTTTGCAGCTTGTATCTTTGCAGGCCTAGCCAGAATGGACTGTTTTAACAGTTTGGGTTGCTTAATCTGCTGCTCACTCCCTGGTGGTAACTAAAGGGTAATTGTAGCCCATATACTGGAAATAGCATTTCATTAAAATTTTATCACTTTCAGGAAGGTGACAGCATTGAGTGAGGGGTAGTAATTCACTGTTTAGTGATTTGGGCTTGGTTTTAATTCAGAATGTGTTCTTTTCTCTTGATATTTACTTACCATCAACAGATCTAGGCAAAGGAAGTACACATTGGTTTAGGGTTTTGATCTAAAATACTATCCTTGGTTTAAATATACAAGTAATCAGTAAACAGAGCCTTTCCAGAGCCAAAGCGTTTCTGAAGGGATTACTTGGTTTTGAAACTCTTTCTACTTTAATAACTGCAAACATAATGTGTGATCTGTCTTCTCTTTTAGAGCAAAGCCGGAGAGATGATTTGGAAGCCCTAGGCCATATGTTCATGTATTTCCTTCGAGGCAGCCTCCCCTGGCAAGGACTCAAGGTATCCTTGAAAGTGTTCCGTGGAGGGCTTTGTTTCAATGCTCAGTTGTTAATGAAGGGGCCTCTGGCTTCATGTTTTTAAGAAATGCATAGGGGGCTGGCCAGATGCGGTGGCTTATGCCTGTAATCCCAGCACTTTGGGAGGCTGAGGTGGGAGGATTGCTTGAGTCCAGGAGTTTGAGATCAGCAATATAGTGAGACCGCATCTCTATTTAAAGATAAACAAATAAATATTTTTTTAAAACAACACACAAAAAGGATTATTGGCTATGGAGACAAGAAACAGGGACTAGTTACATTAGTCCACATTATAAATGCCCTCCAGGACTTTGGAAACTGTTTTGTTCACATTTGTCTTCCCTTTCTTAATTTTTCCTTGTTTTTGGATTTTCCGTGATCTTTTCCCTCATTTCCTCCCAGCCTTGACAGTGCTGCTTTTCTCTCTGTGTTGGTATTCCTCCTCCACTACCATTATGTAGCAGGAGGAGTGTTCCCAGTATGTAAGGGAATTTCTGGAACAAATTGTTGATAACAGCTGCTACACATTTTACCAGAAAGGCCAGCAGGGTGTACTCAGGAAAACTTAGAAAATATTTGTTTATCCTATGTAGGCTAAGAAATCACCTGAACTAAAATGAAAATCCAGGTTTAACATTGCTGTTCAAGTGTATTATTGAATAAATGCCTATTCAGACAATATCTATTCATTGCAAAATGTGTAGAGTTTAAATAGCCTTCCTTAGGTAGGTGTCAGTACAGTGGTTACATGTCAGTTTACTATTATAATTATGAGCATTATCATTACTCTGTGCCTTTGGCTGTTTGACTAGGAAATGGTGAGCTTCTAACCCATTGTAAGTCCCATTAGTATCTTGTGAGACTTTTTTTTTTTCTTTTTGAGACAGAGTTTCGCTCTGTTTCCCAGACTGGAGTGCAGTGGTGCGATCTTGGCTCTCTGCAACCTCTACCTCCCAGGTTCCAGCGGTTCTCCTACCTCAGCCTCCTGAGTAGCTGGGATTACAAGTGCACGCCACCACGCCCAGCTAATTTTTTGGTTTTTGTTTTGAGACGGACTCTCACTTTGTTGCCCAGGATGGAGTGCAGTGGTGCAATCTCGGCTCACTGCAACCTCCGCCTCCTGGGTTCAAGCAATTCTCCTGCCTCAGCCTCCTGAGTAGCTGGAACTACAGGCACAGCCACCACACCCGGCTAATTTTTGTATTTTTATTAGAGACGGGGTTTCACCATATTGGCCGGGCTAGTCTCAAACTCCTGACCTCGTGATCCGCCTGCCTCGGCCTCCCAAAGTGCTGGGATTACAGGCGTGAGCCACTGCACCCAGCCAGTTTTTTGTATTTTTAGTAGAGACGGGGTTTCACCATGTTGGTCAGGCTGGTCTTGAGCTCCTGACCTCAAGTGATCGCCCATCTAGGCCTCACAAAGTGCTAGGATTACAGGCATGAGCCATCGCGCCTGGCCCAAGACATATTTTTTGGTTGTAATTTATTTCAACTTATTAATATGGAAAGAAACTTAGTAGTTTGGGGCACTCCTACACCCCCTCTTCCAGAAAGGCAGGATGGTTCATTTTGCTGTAGGCTTTCTAGACTACTGTCCTAAAATGTAAGACTTCTACCCATTCCCTTTTAGATTTTATTTCTTCACTCTTAAATTCCTCTCCTGTCATATACATCTTCTCATTGATTTTTATAGCTTTCAAATAGAGTTTCATGTCACACTTGGTCATCATACAGCCAAACAATGCATTAGTGTATTATTAATTGCTTGAAACTCTCTCGTCCATAAATCATTTTAGTGGTAGTTGTAGATCTAAAATTTCTCCTACTTACTTCAGAACACTATTGCTTAAGTCTGAGTGCAGCAAGCTAGGTAAAGCCTGACAAGAATTCCCTAGGAGCCCACTGTTGGTCCAGGGTTCAGAAGCCCTCTGGCTATAGCTCTGAGCATACCAGACTTGGGCTGCTTTTGAGTTACTGACATACACCAAACCTGTCAGCCATGGCTGTACCATAGACAACTTTTTTCCCTCTGGAAGCACATTGTTGAAAGACATTTTTCAGTTACTGTTTTTTTTTTCTGTTCAAAGTCTCAATATATGTGTAATAGAATTACTTATCTGTTTCCCCCACCTGGATTAGCAGTACTTTTAGAGCTGATCTAAGAGAGAATGCTGACATATTGAATTATGGTGGCCATGGGAGATTACTAAGCTTCCGCAATTTTGAAAATATTGCCACATAATATTGTTATTTTCTTATCCTAGCCACTCATCCATTATATTTGATGGTGTTTATCTGAGACAACTAAATATTTTCACAAGTAAAATTTTCCAGAACACAGCAGATGTTTGTATATATCTAAATATATAATTTCTGCTACATTTCTTATTTGTTAGTGTTAGAAAAAAAAATCAAGAACAACAAATACTGCGAATTTGAGTGAAATAACCATTGTGTCCAAAAACATATTGAATCTCCCATGCTTAGGACCTCTTTTAAAGTGACTTTCTCTCTTTACTCTCTACAGGCTGACACATTAAAAGAGAGATATCAAAAAATTGGTGACACCAAAAGGAATACTCCCATTGAAGCTCTCTGTGAGAACTTTCCAGGTGGGATGCTAAAAAGACATTCCAATGTGACTGAGCTTTGAAAGTAGGTAGAGTCCATGACTGGGTATCTCTAGATAAGGGTGCTGTTTAGGTAATTAACATTTCCTTTTGTGATACAGACCAAAGTAGGTTTTATCGCTTTTATTTTGTCAGTAAAGAAAATATCAGTGTCAAATTGTCTGTATAAATAACCCCTTTGTGGCCCAATGCTTCCCCACAACCACTATGGAAAGCATTCAGCTAATGAGCAGGGCCTTTCATCTCTTTCCTAACAGAGGAGATGGCAACCTACCTTCGATATGTCAGGCGATTGGACTTCTTTGAAAAACCTGATTATGAGTATTTACGGACCCTCTTCACAGACCTCTTTGAAAAGAAAGGCTACACATTTGACTATGCCTATGATTGGGTTGGGAGACCTATTGTAAGTATCCTTTTTTTTTTTTTTTTGCCTCATTACCTCCTTTCTCCAACCAACACTGCCTCATGCCTTTACTTGCCAGTCTTTCTGCTTGAATCTTTGGTAAAAATATTCCTTTGATCGTAGACTGTATATTTACCAGCCTTGTCTGGGTGTTGCCATAGATTACTCTTACTAGTTCAGAAGTAGGAAGGAGTTATGTATTTTTTCCTAGTAATATAGGAAGATAATAACTTGTACGTCCTAAGATAACAGAATTTAAGCCTGGTTTTTAGGAGAAGTTTCATTTGAATGATTCAGAAGTTGTTGTTGCATTTTTTTTTTCCCCAGGCTGGAGTGCAGTGGCGCCAATCTCAGCTCACTGCAACCTCCACCTCCTGAGTTCAAGCGATTCTCCTGCCTCAGCCTCCCAAGTAGCTGGGATTGTAGGCACGCACCACCATGCCCAGCTAATTTTTATATTTTTAGCAGAGACGGGGTTTTGCCATGTTGGCCAGGCTGATCTCAAACTCCTGACCTGAGGTGATCTGCCCTCCTTGGCCTCTGAAAGTGCTGAGATTATAGGCGTGAGCCACCACACCTGACCCCATGATTCAGAAGTTGATGCTACATACGCTGTTAACGTACTTGACCTTTGTAGCGGTGGAACCCAGCATCATAGGAAGCTTTTGAATTTGTTGTTCTGGTCAGGGGTTCACAGGGCCAAAGAGATATCACTGGAGGATTTTTTTTTTTTTATGGAGTTTCACTCTTGTTGTCCAGGCTGGAGTGCAATGGCATGAACTTGGCTCACTGCAACCTCCGCCTCCCAGGTTCAAGCGATTCTCCTGCCTCAGCATCCCGAGTAGCTGGGATCACAGGCACACACTGCCACACCTGACTAATTTTGTGTTTTTAGTAGAAATCGGATTTCTCCATGTTGGTCAGGCTGGTCTCGAACTCCTGACCTCAGGTGATCCACTCACCTCGGCCTCCCAAAGTGCTGAGATTACAGGTGTGAGCCACTGCACCCGGCCCTGGTTTTTTATTTTCGAAGGTAAGCTACTCTCCAATGAACTATTGAGGACCAGGCTGCCTCCCTTTTGCAGATGAGCAAACTGAGAAGACAAGACAGCTTGAAAGTGCTCTTGGTAGCTGAAAATAATTACTACTACTCTATTAGAATTAGAATGATTCTGTCCTTTGCATATGCATCAGGTTGGACCTGTTTCCCCCATTTGACTTTTTGTTTCATTTTTCCAGCCTACTCCAGTAGGGTCAGTTCACGTAGATTCTGGTGCATCCGCAATAACTCGAGAAAGCCACACACACAGGGATCGGCCATCACAACAGCAGCCTCTTCGAAATCAGGTATGTGTTGATCCTCCATTCTTTCAGACACTACCCTTCTTCATGGCTAATATTAAAACCCAAATTCTTCAGCTTCTCTGCTTTAGTGTATATACTGAAAATAAAGATCAAATGCTTGCCATTTCTTACAGGTGTGGTATGACTTTCAGGTAACCCTCAGGGCATGTATAGTTGCACTGAGATGTGGCCAGGTGCCTTATATGAAGCATCCAGTCTAAAGAGTCAGCCTGGCCAAGTGCGGTGGCTCATGCCTGTAATCTCAGCGCTTTGGTAGGCCAAGGCAGGTAGATCACTTGAGCCAGGAGTTCAAGACCAGCCTGGGCAACATGGCGAAACCCTGTCTCTACATAAAATACAAAAAATTAGTTGGGCATGGTGGCACGTGCCTATAGTCCCAGCTACTTTGGAGGCTGAGGTGGGAGAATCACCTGAGCCCGGGAAGTCGAGGCAGTAGTGAGCCAAGATTGCTTGCGCCTTTGCACTCCAGCCTGGGTAACAGAGAGAGACCCTGTCTCAGGAAAAAAAAAAAAGTGTGGGCCTGTCAGAGTCTGTTGGCTGTAGGGGGAACTAGCTGTAAGTTAGGATCAGAGGCATCTACCGTAGGACCGAAAGACCTGTTGGAGGCTACTCTGGGCACAGTGCCTGTGGAGTAGCCCTACTCACCAAGGAGCAACTTAAAAAAAAAAAAAAAGACCTGTTGGACAGACAAGTAGCCCACTTTGGGTCTCATCTGCCTAGAGCTCTTGCCAGTTCTGGTTTTTCCTTGCTGGTTAAGAAGGGTAGGTAATTTGGACTTCCAACTGACTTGGGCATGAAATGGAACCTCCACACCACCCCTTGTTCTTCTACCCGGGCAAATTATAGAGCTGGTCAAGATTTGAGATGGACCTGCAGTGAAGACTCAGCTTAGGCCATGTCATCTGTCCTTCAATGTTCATTGTTTGGAAAACTAGTGGTGTAAATGAGGGACATCTCTTAGCCTAAAGACAGATAAAGCAAACACACACCAAAAAATCAACAAATTTGACATTTTTAAAAAGGGCTTATGTATTTGGGAAGTAAATATGACATAGGATTTTTATCTTTATATTAAATATATTGCTAAGAGAAAAACAGAGACCACAGTAGGTAAATAAGCAAGCATAATAAACAGATTACATATTTTTAAAATAATTATCACACATCAAATTAGCTTATTTCCTTATGATCTCACTTTTTTGTATTAACATTTTTACAAGAAAATACAAAAACATTTATTTCATAGATGCACATGTGCAAGTATATAGGTTAAGAATAGTATATAAAAACACACACACACACACACACACACATCCAATGGAGTACACCACAAATATATTTCCTCACCAGTAAGTATATACTCTTGGCAAAATATGTGGTTTGGTGGGTAAGAAAAAAGTATGTAAAAGAAGGAAAGCCATTTACTAGAGAGTACATATAAATGAGAAAATAGGCAAGCAAAAAAGAAAGGGTTTAGCAAATTGGGCACTAATTGGGTCCATAGTCACATCCTTTAATTAAAGTTGTTGTTTAAGACTTATACTTTGACTGACTTGTGGTTTGACAACAAAAGACTGTTGACTTCTGCAGTTCTTTCCCATCCCTCCCTTTTTAAAAGCTAATAGCTAGTGCAGGTGAGGGCACAGTTAAACTGACATATTGCTGTTGATTTTACAAATTGTACAAATTCTCTAGAAAGCAATTTCTTTTTTCTTTTTCTTTTTCTTTTTTTTTTTTCTGTCTTGCTCTGTGTGGCGCAATCTCAGATTACCTCAACCTCTGTCTCCCAGATTCAAGCAACTCTCCTGTCTCAGCCTCCTGAGTAGCTGGGATTGCAGGTGCATACCACCATACCTGGCTAATTTTTGTGTTTTTATTAGAGATGGGGTTTCGCCATGTTGGCCAGGCTGGTCTCGAACTCCTGACTTCAGGTCATCCACCTGCCTCGGTCTCCCAAAGTACTGGGATTACAGGTGTGAGCCACTGCGCCTGGCTAGAAAGCAATTTGATCAAGTTATTTTGTTCTCTGATGAAATACCTTACTTCTTGAAATCAATCAATAAAACCACCCAAAGTATAGGTTATGTGCATAAAACTGTTGCATTGTCATTGGTACCAAAGATATAGAAATGATCTGCCCATCCACCTATAAAAGCATGGTTATAAATCTGCTTCACATCCTTTATTGAATAAACTGGGTTATAGTAAAGTGAGCTGGACAGGATGGGGAAATAAGCAGAATCAATGGAAGGAGATCAAAATTATTAACAGAAATAGGGTTGGAAGTGTAGTAATATCTTCTAAAATATTTTAAATGAAGTTTTATTACTCTATAATGCAGCCAGGCACAGTGGCTCACGCCTGTAATCCCAGCACTTTGGGAGGCTGAGGTGGGTCAATCACCTGAGGTCAGGAGTTCGAGACCAGCCTGGCCAACATGGTGAAACCCTGTCTCTACTAAAAATATAAAAATTAGCAGGGCGTGGTGGCATATGCCTCAAATCCCAGCTACTCAGGAGGCTGAGGCAGGAGAGTCACTTGAAGGTGGAGGTTGCAGTGAGCCGAGATGGTGCCATTACACTCCAGCCTGGGCACCATTGCACTCCAGCCTGGGCAACAAGAGAGAAACTCTATCTCAAAAAACAAAAATGCATTTAAGTAGAAAATGTATGTAAAGAAAAAATAGATAAGTAGTGTCATATCACAGTCAACATATATCCTTGTGTCTCTTTTTTTTTTTTTGAGACAGAGTTTCACTCTTATCACCAAGGCTGGAGCATGATCTTGGCTCACTGCAACCTCCGCCTTATGAGTTCAAGCGATTCTTCTGTCTCAGCTTCCCCAGAAGCTGGGATTACAGGTGCCTGCCACAACACCCGGCTAATTTTTGTATTTTTAGTGGAGATGGGGTTTCACCATGTTGGCCAGGCTAGTCTGGAACTCCTGACCTCAGGTGATCCACCTGCTTCAGCCTCACAAAGTGCTGCAATTACAGGCATGAACCACCACGCCCGGCCCCTTGTGCCTATTTTTTAGAATATTTTTTATTTTTTAAAACTCTTTTTCACCTCCATTCTCTTAGAATGTGATAGAATTTTTTTAAAAGTTTTATTTATTTATTTATTTTGAGATGGAGTCTCGCTCTGTCGCCCAGGGTGGCGTGCAGTGGTGCGATCTCACCTCACTGCAACCTCCACCTCCCGGGTTCAAGCAATTCTCCTGCCTCAGCCTCCCGAGTAGCTGGGACTACAGGCGCACGCCACCACACCCACCTAATGTTTTGTATTTTAGTAGAGACAGGGTTTCACCATGTCTGCCAGGCTGGTTGCGAACTCCTGAGCTCAGGCAATCCGCCCGCCTCGGCCTCCCAAAGTGCTGGGGTTACAGGCATGAGCCACCGTGACCGTCCTAGAATATCTTAAAATATGTGTTTCCTTTACTTTCCTGCTTCAGTGAATTTATAACCAATGCTGTGGTTTTGCATGGATTTTTAAAGTATGAGGAAAAGAGATGGTTGAAAACTTCGGTTGTCAGGGTAAAAACTGAGTAGTGAATTTCAATGTACTTTTAAATGAAAAGTCTCTGACCACAGTGTATAATTATTTAGGAAAATCTCATCTGTATTTAACTACTATGCTTATTTTTGAAAAGTCGAATCTTGAATTTCTCTCTTTGATATATATTTTTTTCTCTTTTTTTTTTTTTTTTTTTGAGAAAGGATTTCACTCTGTTGCCCAGGCTGGAGTACAGTGGCACAATCACAGCTCACTGCAGCCTCAACTTCCTGGGCTAAAGTGATCCTTCCACCTTAGTTTCCTGAGTAGCTGGGACTATAGACACACGCCACCATGCCCAGCTAATTTTTTTTTTTTTTTCGTATTTTCTGTAGAGACAGTTTCACTGTGTTTCCCAGGCTGTTCTCCAATTCCTGGGTTCAAGCAATCTGCCCACCTCTGCCTCCCAAAATGCTGGGAGCCACCATGCCTGGCCCTATTTTTTTAATTTTAGAGTTTTTAGTATCCTATGGCTGCTAAGAGATTGGAATTCTTCCACGTTCATGTAAATGTTATACCACCTTCCCACCAGGATTCTGAATCCTTGCTGGGTAAAATTCTTTCTGTGCTATGCACCGTGGGTAATGGATTTCTAGTGTCTGTTCAACCTTTACACCATCTTGGTCTGTGTTAATATTACATTTCTTCCATCTTTAGGGTTGTTTTCTTAGGCTTTTTTTTTTTCTTTTTAAGAAAATTTGCAGCCAAATCTCTCTTTTATTACTCTAAGAATTGAAAACAAGATGGTTTTCTAGACTAATTCCTTTCAAGTTTTGAAATTAGCAAAAGAAAAATACAGTTTCTCCCTGAGCGAGATTGACAGGCATTGACTTTAGGAACAGCTAACCTTTCATCAGCAACTTTGACTCAGTAAATCTGAGCTGAGGACCTGCTATGTGAAACTGTATCCTGTGGGCCGGGCACGGTGGCTCACACCTGTAATCCCAGCACTTTGGAAGTGTGAGGCGGGTGGATAACTTGAGATGAGTTCGAGACCAGCCTGGCCAACATGGTGAAACCCTGTTTCTACTAAAAATACAAAAATTAGCTGGGTGTGGTGGTGGGCACCTGTAATCTCAGTTACTTGGGAGGCTGAGGCAGGAGAATTGTTTGAACCTGGGAGGTGGAGGTTGTGCAGTGAGCCAGTGCACATAAGACTGTGCCACTGCACTCCAGCCGGGCCAGCAGAGACTTTGTTTCAAAAAAAAAAAAAAAAAAAGTATATCCTGTAGATACCAAGGTAAGTAGGGAGTCCTTGTCCTCAAAGAGCTGACAAGTAGATAAGCCAAATGGACAGATAACTATAACACAAGGCAGAACAGATAAGCATCCCAAGTTGGAAATTATTGTCATCTGGGTTTGAAAGAAGAAATTTCATCTAGTCTGAGCAAGACAAATAATTTGATGAGAGAAGCTGCATTTGACATGCTCTTAGCAGAATTAAATGAGATGGAAGAGGCATTCCAAGCAGAAGAATATATGATCAACAACAAATGTTGTATCTAGTTCAGTTTTCTAAAATATATGATGTGAGTAAACGAGTCCTAGGAGACAAGGCTAGGAAAGTAGGTTGAAACCATTTGGTGAAGCTCCTGGAATGCTGGGCTGGCGAGTTGGTGCTTATTTTAAGTAGGAATAGGGACTAAAGATTTTTAAGCAAATGAGTGATATGATTAAAACTCTGCTTTTGAAATCTTTTGGCACAGAATGTGGTACTAGCCTAGCAGCAAACATGGAAATCAATAAGCAGGCAGTGAATTCCCTTGAGATGTAGAGGGAGCCTAGATGGGTTATAGTAGGGCAAATGAAACAGAATTGAACAATGCTACAGTGATATAATCTACCAGAATTGGCAGCCCACATGAATGTCAGGATTAAGGGAGAAGGAAGAGTCAAAGCTGTTGCAGAGATCTTGAGCCTGGATAATTAGGAGGCACGTGGTACTATTACTAGAGATGGCAAAGTTGGGGGAGGAACTTGCTTGGAATTTGAATTTAGGCATCTTGAGTTTGAAATACTAGCAATGTATTCCACCTGAAGAGGTCTAGCAGGCAGAGAGGATGGTTCTCTAGAGACAACTAGAGAGATATTTGGGAGTCAAGGCATAGAGATGACATTGATGATAATGCCTAAAGAGTCTCCTTATTCTGGGAAATCTGAGCCTGGGGCTCAACAAACTGTTTAGTCTCATACTTACAGTAGAAGGAGAAAGAAGAGCTCAGACCTTGGTTTTATCTTATCCCAAAACTTTGGCCATAGGACATTTAACCTATTTAGGGTGTCAGCATTCTCAAATTGGAGCCTTGTAAGAGCAGAGATTTTTGTTGTTTTGTTCACTGCTTTAACCCTAACACCCAAACCAATGTTTAGAATAGTGGGCACTTGATGCATACTTGTTTGAATGAATGAGTGAATGAATGAATCTGTCAAATGAAGGGTGCAAATGTAAACATATTTGTTTATAGCATAGATTTTTATTTAACCTTTATTGAAAAATAAATTTTAAGCTTTTCTTCCTACTTGTTTTTGTTTCCACAAAGATCCATTTGCCTCTGTTTGGCAGCTAGAGTAGGGCTGGATTCTCTGCTCAAGGGGAGGGGTGTTTAAAAAAAAACACACACACACAGCAGTCTTTTGCGGCAAAGAAAGTTCAGGTGATTGCTGGGTGCGGTGGCTCCCGCCTGTAATCTCAACACTTTGGGAGGCCGAGGCAGGTGGATCACCTGAGGTCGAGAGTTCGAGACCAGCCTGACCAACATGGAGAAACCCCATCTCTACTAAAAAATACAAAATTAGCCAGGCATGGTGGTGCCCGCCTGTAATCCCAGCTACTTGGGAGGCTGAGGCAGGAGAATCACTTGAACCCGGGAGGCAGTTTGCAGTGAGCCGAGATCGTGCCATTGCACTCCAGCCTGAGCAGCAAAAGTGAAACCCGTCTCAAAAAAAAAAAAAGTTCAGGTGATCTTTGTAGTTCTTTTCCATCACAACAAGAATCCTATTTTCCTTGTATTCTGGGAAAATTTTGCTTTGCTTGTTTAGATTTTAGGTATATTGAATTGAGTACTGTTTGGTTTATCTATATACAATAGTAGATCCCAAATATGGTTCCTAAAGGACTACGTTTAAACTCACATATATTGGATCTACCTTTTAAAACTATCTTAATTCCAGATACTTAAGCACTTTTTTTTTTTTTAAATAGAGGTGGGATCTCGCTCCATCTCTCAGGATAGAGTGCGGTGGCGTGATCATAGCTCACAGCAACCTTGACCTCCTGGGTTCAAGCAGTCCTCCCACCCCAGCCTCCCAAACAGCTGGGACTATGGGCGTGAGCCACCACACCTGACTAATGTTTATTTATTTTTGGTAGAGACAGGGCCTCACTGGTCTCAAACTCCTGGGCTCAAGTGATCCTTCTGCCTCAGCCTCCCAAGTAACTGGGATTACAAGTGTGAGCTACCATGCCTGGCCAAGCACAATTTTTTTGAACATAAATTTTACTTAACTAGAGAACTATAATTAAACTATGAATTTGGATAGAATAAATGTTCCTAAAAGCTAGATCCATTCAGAAAGATCCCAGTTGAGTTAGTCTTTCCATCATTTTATACTTCGTGTTTGTCCTTTCCCAGTACCAAAAGTTGTAAATCTTGCCATGGGTCTGATTCCTCTCTAAAGAACTCCGTATTACCATCCAGCAGAAAGGGGATGAAAACCTTAATAGTTCTGCCTGCTTCTACCTGGCAAAACTTCCTTTGCATTATCTGATCAAATTCAATCAGGAAGTAAGTCCTGCCGGTATCCACAGATCTGAGTACAACATATTAGAGTACAACATATTGTACTGTCATAGGTTTTATTCAGTGTGTTTGTTCAACACACTAAATGTAGACTGTTGCGTTGACTACTATGTGCATGCAGCAGCACTCTTCCTGCCCTTTCAGTACTTTAAATCCAGGCTTGTGACAATTCTTATGTAAATGCTACATAAACATTACATCGCAATGGTTCAAGAGTTATGATAGTGTCTCCTTTTTCTCTGGCTGACCTCTTTTATTATGGTGGGTTTTGTTGTGGGCATGTGAAAAAGAAGGGCTACTGTAGCCTAGCAGGTTAGAGAAAACAGATCCCATTTTGACATTGGAGAGAGTCATATTCACTATTAAAAGCTTTTAAATGGTAACAGACATGGTATCCTACCCCAAAATGTCACTTACTCTTTTTTGTGTTTTTGTATGTGTAGCATAGATGTTTTGTTTTGTTTTGTTTTCATTTGCCACGTGAAAAGAGATGCGTAGCATATGTTTAAGGGAAAGAATTTATTCTTTGTAATTTTGTACTAGGTGGACTGTTCCCTTGCAAATTCTCCAATTTGACTAGGAAAATATGAATCAAAGATCAGTAAAGGTAATCTCTCATCCTTCCAAAAGAACCATGTTTAAACTAACTCAATACCTTATAATACACAGAAAAATAAACACAGAATTTAAAAGAGTTAAATCATGTGAGGTCTGAAGAAGATACGCCTCCAGTAAAAGAGTGTTTTGGATTTGTTTGTATCTAGACTGTAAGGGAATACATTTAAAGGACATATAGCCTTAGAAAAATATACTGTGGCTGGCTGGGGTCGGTGGCTCACGCCTGCACTTTGGGCAGCTGAGGCGGTGGATCACCTGAGGCCAGGAGTTCAAAACCAGTATGACCAACATGGTGAAACCCTGTCTCTACTAAAAACACAAAATTAGCTGGGCGTGGTGGCTCATGCCTGTAATCCCAGCTACTTGGGAGGCTGAGGTAGGAGAATCGCTTGACCCAGGAGTCGGAGGTTGCAGTGAGTTGAGATCGCACCATTGCACTCCAGCCTGGGCAACAAGAGTGAAACTCTGTCTCAAAAAAGAAAAAAAGAAAAGAAGAGAAAAAGAAAAATATATTGTGGCTTAGTGCTGTCATGCTTACTGAATAAAGCTTGTTATGAGCATAATTTTTCTAAAGGAAACATTAGGTCAGATTGCTAAATAGCCAAGGTAGTCAGAGATCTTCATAAAATGAATACCTTTAAAAAAAAAAAAAAAGCTGATATAGTTATCTGTTTCTGTCTTTTTACAGAGTACTGTTTAGTTCTGACCGAGGCTCAGGGTTTGCTAGTTGAAGGGGCTGAGTTTGCGCAGAGATAATCTGCCTCCTTCTGACCTGTGTGCAGTTTCCAAACATGCTGCCTGCCATCTAGTAGGAGCACAGACAGAGATTGCACACTCCTTCTGGCCACAGGATGGCCACAGCTCCACATAGAGTTCAGTGCAGGAGAGGTCTGCCCCTCCTCATTTCTGGGACCTTGACTCTGAGAGGAGCTTTGAAGCAAGCAAGTGCAAAACTGAAAATAGATTCCTTAGCGTCTTCTGTTCTATCACCTAGTCACTGCGGCTCACCTCTTCTCTTAATTCTGTATTCCATATTAAAAGTTTTTTTCTTTCTGTATGCATTCTTAAGTGTTTTGTATTTCAGCAGACACCCTGTGTTCTAACCCAGCTCCTTGTAGGAGGAAACTTGGTGATTCTGAAGTAATCCTACCTAGATAAACCAACATTTCCTAGGGAGGTATCTTACACCATTGTAAGGATAGGGCAGAGTTCGAATAGAGAATTGCAAACTTCTAGGGTGGTTTCCGTGATTTTTCTAAAAGCATCACAGAATTGATACTCTCGTCTCTGGATAGTATAGTATTGAGCCTGGGAATAATCCCCTTTTCAGGTTGTTGTCAGTGATTTTTAAACTTCCCTCATGTTTGATAAAGTTTATAGAATGCAGGATATCTCTGCACAAATGACAGATTACATGGCATAACCCCTGTCTGGCATGGGAAAACTGGTTCTGTTTCATGAGCTTAATAGAAGGAAGTTTTTAGTTTTGTTCAAGTATATACTTTTTTTTTTTTTTTTTTTTGAGACGGAGTCTCACTCTGTTGCCCAGGCTGGAGTGCAGTGGCGCCATCTCAGCTCACTGCAACCTCTGCCTCCCAGGTTCAAGCAATTCTCCTGCCTCAGCCTCCCGAGTAGCTGGGACTACAGGTGCGAACCACCATGCCTGGCTAATTTCTTTTGTATTTTTAGTAGAAACGGGATTTCACCGTGTTGGCCAGGATGGTCTCAATCTCCTGACCTTGTGATCCACCCACCTCGGCCTCCTAAAGTGCTGGGATTACAGGCGTGAGCCACCGCACCTGGCTTCTGTTCCATTCTTCTTCCATCTTACCCCCACCATATCATAAAAGAAAAAAAAGAGAAATTTTAATATTGAAAGTGTGATAAAACCAGAATGTAATCCAGTATGTTCTCTTTGCTAACCTTTTGGTACTATTCAGTCTGTATTCTTATTAATTTATAATTGAAGACAGTTAATGAGGCTGAGAAGACTTACATGAGAGGCCAAAATGTTTCTTTATAAATGGCAGCTTTTAAGGTATTTTTTGAGCCATAACATGAAGTAGATAAAGTTGTTTGTATATGTAATCAAAAATAATTTTTTTAAATGAGTTTTTTATGAAGAATAGGATTTGGTGATTTTTTTTTTTTTTTTAGGCAGATCTCACTCTGTCACTCAGGGTGGAGTGTGGTGGCACAATCTCAGCTCACTGCAACCTCTGCCTCCTGGGTTCTCAGCCTCCCAAGTAGCTGGGACTATAGGCATGTGCCACCACTCCCGGCTAATTTTTGCATTTTTAGTAGAGACAGGGTCTCACCACGTTGGCGAGGCTGGTCTCAAATTCTTGGCCTTAGGTGATCCGCCCCCCTCAGCCTCCCAAAGTGCTGGGATTACGGCACTTTGTTAGTGTCACTCTTACATTAATCTTTGCCAAATGAATGCTGGGAGAGATTTGTTTCCCCTGCCATAGGGCATAGGTGGGGGTTTTCACTTTTTCAACAGTCTTCTATGTTTTCTCAAGTATTTTTGTTACCTTTACCTTTCATTTATGCTATGCTGGATTGCTACTTTCTTGTTTCAAGATTTACCTACTACATGGTAAACCAATCATTTCCACGAAGGTGATGCAATCACGACTGAAAATTTTAAAGCATTCCCCCAAGGAGTTACCACTACTTGAGATTCCTGCTTCTGCTTTGGGGGACTTACACACTCCATGTGGACCTCTGCTTTTCAAGTAATGCAGAGAAATTGACTTTGCTGAATGACTTTTCTACTCATGCACCTCTTGAGTGACATTTAATTAGATGTGTATGCATGAGTGCTCTTTAAGAATGAAGGATTTACATGCTGATCTCTTCCACTAGTTTGCTTAATCTAACTAGCTACTGTGCTGATGAGGCCTAATCATAACTCCTGTGTACACAGTATTGCCTAGAATACCTTTCTTGGAGAGTTACACTAGCAGACTGCTGTAGTTGTCAACTTTCTTTCGTTTCATCTATTTCCTAGGCATTCTGTTGCTTTCTAAAACTGCAAATGGCCCTTTCTACTATGTTATCCTCTAGATACCAGTCCAAGTTCTTAAATTCCAGAAAACAGTAGCCCTAGAGTTTAACATCTTGCTGAAAACTTGTTTCCAAAGTAAAAACCAGCAACCCCTAGGTTCACGTCTGTGCTTAGTTTTGATGCTTTCAACAGATACAGAAGGCATTGGTGGGCAGTATTATGGTATAGTGTGTTTTTCCTTCTTCATAGTGGAAACATTTATGAAGCAATCTAGAGTGTTAACATTAGTTTTCTATTTATCTTTAGAAGATAAATAGCATATTGCTTTGAGAATGGAGATGGAATTTGATTTTTAGGCCTTTGAAAAATGTCTTGGTATTTTCATTTAAACAAAAATCTTAAATCTTTCAACAAATTATTTATTGAACTAGAATGAATATAAAGAACCATGTAGCCCTGTGAATCAGACGATAGCATAAAACCAGAGTTCTTATGTGTGGTCAGTAAAAATGGAAATAATTGTTGATCAGCTGTCCAGGGTTTTCTTAACTTTAAAAGCCCGTGAGTATACATGAACATGCATTTCCAGCCATTTTCTATTTTATCTGCCTCAAAAACAAATGCAGGCTGGGTGCAGTGGCTCACACCTGTAATCTTAGCACTTTGGGAGGCCGAGGTGGGCAGATCACGAGGTCAGGAAATCGAGACCATCCTGGCTAACACGGTGAAACCCCGTCTCTACTAAAAATATTAAAAAATTAGCAATCTGGTGGCGCACGCCTGTAGTCCCAGCTACTTGGGAGGCTGAGGCAGGAGAATGGTATGAACCTGGGAGGCAGAGCTTGCAGTGAGCCGAGATCGTGCCACTGCACTCCAGCCTGGGTGACAGAGCAAGACTCCATCTCAAAAAAACAAACAAAACAAAACAAAAAAACAAATGCAAAAACAGAGCATTCATGAGATGTAATTGTATTTAGTATGTATTATAGAACTCAACACTAAATGGCTTATCATCGTCTGGATTTTTTTAAGCACTTAAGTTTTTAGAAACCTGACAGTACTATATAATAGTTTAAGAGCTTAAATATTATATTTAAATATTACAAAAAATAAAAAGTTCTAGAGAACTGAAAAAGCCTATCACTGATAGGTTTAGTTATAGATATTACTTCTAATATTACAAGAATAGGTTTATTCTCAGATCTCCAGCAGTCAGAATAAATGAGACTAAGTGCTCTGAGGATATAGACAATGTCAGTAAGTTTATAAAATATGGCCGGCACGGTGGCTCACACCTGTAATTCCAGCACTTTGGGAGGCCGAGGCGGGTGGATCACCTGAGGTTGGGAGTTCGAGACCAGCCTGACCGACCTGGAGAAACCCCGTCTCTACTAAAAATACAAAATTAGCCAGGCATGGTGGCACATGCCTGTAATCCCAGCTACTTGGGAGGCTGAGGCAGGAGAATCGCTCAACCTGGGAGGCGGAGGTTGTGGTGAGCCGAGATCGCGCCATTGCACTTCAGCCTGGGCAACAAGAGTGAAACTCCATCTCAACGAAAAAAATAAAAGTAAAAATAAGTTTATGATTATGTTGTACACCAGTCTTATTTTAGAAAATGAAACATTTGAACCTCTTTTGGCAGAAATAATTGTAGTAGGGGAATATTTTGGGTAGCTTTGATTCTCTCTAACATAACTAGCAGCATAAAATCAGACTCCTCATTTATAAGGTAGTAGAGCAAGTTCATATAGCTGCCTTCTCATAGAATATGTTTATTTTCTGAGGAAGAGCAGAGAAAATATGAACAGGATCCTTTATAGTACTCTTGTCCATATGACTTCATATGCCATTAATAAAAAGGAGTAAATTGGCCGGGCATGGTGGCTCACGCCTGTAATCCCGGCACTTTGGGAGGCTGAGGCAGGCGGACCACGAGGTCAGGAGATCGAGACTATCCTGGCTAACATGGTGAAACCCCGTCTCTACTGAAAATACAAAAAAATTAGCCGGGCATGGTGCTGTGCGCCTGTAGTCCCAACTACTCAGGAGGCTGAGGCAGAAGAGTGGCGTGAACTTGGGAGGCGGAGCTTGCAGTGAGCTGAGACTGCGCCACTGCACTCCAGCCTGGGCGACAGAGTGAGACTCCATCTCAAAAAACAAAAAGTAAATCGTAGCTGGTGTACAAAGCTCTGATTGTTACGAGAAATGCCTTTTTGGTGACTTACGGGTGAGCTTTAAGCAACTCTTGTCAATGAGATACTGAAATATGGGGAGTGAATATAGACCCTCAAACCATTACTTCCTTGCCCTTCCTTTTTTATAGAATACAACTTTTATAGCTGTGAACATTTGTAAGATTTATAGTCCTTTCTGGTTTTCTTGCAGAGCAGCAATATCACATCCTAACCCCTGCAGCTGTTTATATCAGCAGCAATTAAAATTTGATTTACTAATCTCTCATTGCTGCCTCTCCACCTACTCATTTTTCATTTTTGTAGAGCCTTAGGACTGTTACAGCTGAGCATTATGATGTTAACAACTCAGCCATCTGGCACAGGGGAAGAGGCACCTAAACAGATTCTTCTGAACAAAAGTCACATATGAGCAAGATCAGAATAGTAGCAGATCTTAAAAGCAGGTAAAGAAGGAGGAGAGCCTGAATGATACTAAAGTGAAAGCAGAATCCAAAGAAGTTTTCAGTTGAAGGTCGACCCCCCTTTTGCTTTCCAGAAGAAAATAATTCATAGTATCATTTTTTTTTTTTTTTTTTTTTTTGAGACGGAGTCTCACTCTGTCGCCCAGGCTGGAGTGCAGTGGCGCAATCTCGGCTCACTGCAAACTCCGCCTCCCGGGTTCACGCCATTCTCCTGCCTCAGCCTCCTGAGTAGCTGGGACTACAGGCGCCCGCCACCGCGCCTGGCTAATTTTTTGTATTTTTAGTAGAGACGGGGTTTCACCGTGGTCTCGATCTCCTGACCTCGTGATCCACCTGCCTCGGCCTCCCAAAGTGCTGGGATTACAGGCTTGAGCCACCGCGCCTGGCCGCTCACAGTATCATATTAATAAGCAAACTTTTTCTAATTCCAGTCTAGAAGCTGTTAGCTAGAAGAACCAGGCAAACAATGTAGCTATTTTTTTTTGTTATTATTATTTTTTTCGAGATGGAGTCTTGCTCTGTCGAGCAGGCTGGAGTGCAGTGGTGCGATCTTGGCTCACTGCAACCTCCACCTCCCGGGTTTAAGCAATTCTCCTGCTTCAGCCTCCTGAGTAGCTGGGATCACAGGTGTGTGCCACCATGCCCAGCTCATTTTTATAATTTTAGTAGAGACAGGATTTCACCATGTTGGTCAGGCTGGTCTCGAACTCCAGACCTCGTGATCCGCCCACCTCGGCCTCCCAAAGTGCTGAGATTATAGGCGTATGCCACCACCCCCAACAATCTTAACATTCTGAGTTTAATCTGCTTAGTGGCTACTGAAATTTTACCTCTATGGAAACTAAAAGATGATCCCAGCTTTGACTGTGTGTTTTTCCCCCCTCCCTCCTCTTTTGGTCGTTATTGGTTTTCTGGTTCTGGGTAAGGAGGGTATGCTGTAGATTCATGTATTGACTCATTAAGGCTAAAATGAATGTAGACAATCTTACTTTTCCTTAGTGTTTTCTAGTTAGTTTAAAATCCAAAATCAAAAGAAAAACCTACAGGGACATGAATGTACTTGATTTTGTTACTGCTTGCTGTTGCTTCACCTTTCCTTCCATATCTTGCTCTCATGCTGTCTAATGCCTAAGCAGAATGCATCATCAGAGCGCCGAGGAGAGTGGGAAATTCAGCCCAGCCGGCAGACCAATACCTCATACCTGACGTCTCACTTGGCTGCAGACCGCCATGGGGGATCAGTGCAGGTATTTACTGCCTTTATTGCCTTTTCCTGGCCTTTCCAGCTTGGCTGGTGGAATGTTGGCTTGCTTCTGAACCTTCAGCAGCTTTAGAAAGGAAGCTTATAGGAAGGGCTAATTGAGTATCTCTGTAGATTTTCTGTCTAGATGGACTTGGTAAGAGTCACTTGTTAAGATGATTGCTTCCTGTTGTCATTGACTAAGAAACATCTATATGATTTCTGATACTGATTTCTGGTTAACCTAGTCCTACCACCTTGATGCATTCATGATAAACCATAAAAATAACACCAAGGTAGGATTGTGTTAGTGTCAAGTCTGTGAATTATAAAGACCTGAAACTTACAAGTATTTTTTGATAGAGGACTAAAGGACTGCTTATGTTGCTCATTCCATGATATGCGCCTTAACGCATAAGCTGAGAATGTTAATTTGTATAAGTCATCTGTTTCTGAGTGGGTACCCAGGAAGTTGGGCTGTTTCCTTTTTTCTCCCTGGAATCAATGTGATCTTAAGAAAATTATTTCTGATTTCATTTGGGCTATTCTGAATCTCTTTTTTCTGTTTAGTACTAGAACATCTGGTGTCTGTTAACTTGTCTTATATGTGAATGTTTTTAATAATTTTAGCCTTGATATTCTCATACTGGTAAGTGACACCATCAGTTGGGACACACAGTGAACTCAGAGCTGTCAAACATAAATTCTTATAAAGATGCAGACAGGTTTGTGCATGTAGAAATGCATCTTGGTAGCCTTGATCAGCTAGGATACGCTGTTAAAGGAGTGATTCATAGAAAGATCTTAATCACAGCTTGACAGACAGTTTTGGCCCTATAGAAAACTACATAGGATCATATAGGTTAAAATGATGGATTGAGGCTGGGCTATGGTAGCTCCTGTAATCCCAGCACTTTGGGAGGCCAAAGCAGGTGGATCACTTGAGGTCAAGACTAGCCTGGCCAACATGGTGAAACCCCATCTCTACTATAAATACAAAAAAAAAATTAGCTAGGCCCGGTGGCGCATACCTGTAATCCTAGCTACTCAGGAGGCTGAGGTGGGAGGATTGCCTGAATCTGGGAGGCAGAAGTTGCAGTGAGCTGAGATCATGCCACTGCACACTCTAGCCTGGGTGACAGAACGAGGCTCCATCTCAAAAAAAAAAAAAAAAATGATGGATTGGACAAGACTGAGCAACAAAGGGAGAGCTCGTCTCTACAGAAAGTTAAAAAATTATCTAGGATGGCCAGGCGTGGTGGCTCACGCCTGTAATCCCAGCACTTTGGGAGGCCAAGATGGGTGGATCACGAGGTCAAGTGATTGAGACCATCCTGGCCAACACGGTGAAACCCCATCTCTACTAAAAATACAAAAATTAGCTGGGCATGGTGGCGCATGCCTATAGTTCCAGCTACTTAGGAGGCTGAGGCAGGAGAATCTCTTGAACCTGGGAGGCAGAGGTTGCAGTGAGCCGAAATCACGCCATTGCACTCCAGCCTGGGTGATGGACTGAGACTCTGTCTCAAAAAAAAAAAAAAAAAAAAAAAAAAATCATTGCTCTTAGGAGCCAGGCACAGTGGCTTACACCTATAATTCCAGCATTTTGAGAGGCCTAGGCAGGAGGATCACTTGAGGCCAGGAGTTCTTGACCATCCTGGCAATATAGCAAGATCTTGTCTCTACACAAAACAGAAAAATTGGCTAGGTGTGGTGGTATGTGCCTATAGTCCTAGCTGCCAGGAAGGCTCAGGCAGGAGGATCGCTTGAGCGCAGGAGTTTGAGGCTGCAGTGAGCCATGATCGTACCACTGCATTTCAGCCTGGGTGACAGAGCAAGACCCTGTCTCTTTAAAAACAAAACAAAACAAAACAAAACAAAAACTCTCAATTTTATTTCTCAGGCACACTTTCTTATGAAGCCACATGAGGATGTGTGTTATCAGAATTAATAGAATAAGAGAATAGCAGCCGTGTGCAATGGCTCATGCCTGTAATCCCAGCACTTTGGGAGGCTGAGGAGGGCAGATCACAAGGTCAGGAGTTCAAGACCAGCCTGGCCACCATAGTGAAACCCCATCTCTACTAAGAAATAATTTTAAAAAATTAGCTGGTCATGGTGGTGGGTACCTGTAGTCCCAGCTACTCGGGAGGCTGAGGCAGGAGAATCACTTGAACTCAGGAGGCAGAAGTTGCAGCGAGCTAAGATTGCGCCCCTGCACTCCAGCCTGGGCAACACAATGAGACTCTATCTCAAAAAAAATAAAAAGAAAGGAATATCTGGGATCCAGGAAACCAGAGATCCAGCACAGGAAAGAAACAAAGGGAATCCCTAGTATAATAATAAAGTTAGGAGATCCTGGGATCTGTACACCAATAGAAGAGAGCAGCTTATTCACAACAGAGCTGCAAGAGCAGCTCTTTGGTGTTTTCCTTTTTAACATTATGGTTTATCCTTGTCTTTTTATAATTACAAAATAAGCATATTTCTTTTTTTCTTTTCTCCTTTTTTTTTTTTTTTGAGACGGAGCCTTGCTCTGTCATCCAGGCTGGAGTGCAGTGGTGCGATCTTGGTTCACTGCAATTGCTGTTTCCTGGGTTCAAGCGATTCTCCTGTCTTAGCCTCTAGAGCAGCTGGGATTACAGGCACGTGCCACATACCCAGCTAATTTTTGGATATTTAGTAGAGATGGGTTTTTGCCATGTTGCCCAGGCTGGTCTCAAACTCCTGACCTCAAGTGATCCACCCGCCTCGGCCTCACAAAGTCCTGGGATTACAGGTGTGAGCCACCGTGCCTGGCCTCGTAAAGTGTCCTTTAGAACTGGGTCCAATTGAGGTGTCTTTGGCAGCTCTTTTGAAACATGCAACTTCCTCTACTCCCTATAAACTAAGTTTTACCAGCTTCCTTGGCACTTAGATAGACGACAGGCAGTTACACCATTTACCTAATATTATTTTCAGCTCTGCTGCTCCTCATTACTTTGGCATCTTTGGGCTTACACTGTTTTTAGCATACCTTTTGCAAACCAAATTAACAATACTTTCCTAACACAACAGATGTCCACATATTTCTGAGTTGTCTCACTTGCCAGAGGTAACGTAGTAAAATCATGTTTGGCCTAACCTGGGTGACTTGCAGACACCATGACCCTAGGAGGGAGTGCAGAATGCTAAGACAAGAAAAGTTTGCTCTGATAAGGCACATGGAGACTCCTGTTCCAACATCTTTAATGGGCAGACCCCCATGGTTCTCATCCTTCCAGTATTTCCACAGATCTTTTATGTGTGGAAGGCCTAAATGCAAGAAGATAATATATTTTCCCTTTCAAAAAGAGTCCTCTAAAGTTGTCTAAATTAAAATGTTTAGGGAGTTTTTAGAAATGTTCAGGACCAAGTAAGGACATAAGACTTAGAATGACACATGAGTTAAAGTACTGTTTCCTTTGGTACACAGCTCTGATTTCTCCTCACAGTGACATTTTAAGAAATGAAACTAATAACCCAAATTATTGAGACTCCTAAAAGGGATATTACCAGGTCTGAACGTCAAAACAGTGCTTCATCTTAGTCTTTCTCATGAGTAATGCTATAAGATATTAATGGGTCTTGTTTGGCATAGCCAGAGTAATAAGCGATTAATTTTAATAGTGATTAAAGCAAAATAAATGTCTATTTGAAATATGCAAATCTTTTTTTTTTTTTTTTTTTGAGACAGAGTTTCTCATTGTTGTCCAGGCTGGGGTGCAGTGGCATGATCTTGGCTGTCCACAACCTCCGCCTCCTGAGGTTCAAGCAATTCTCATGCCTCAGCCTCCTGAGTAGCTGGGATTACAGGTGCCCACCACCACGCCCAGCTGATTTTTTGTATTTTAGTAGAGACGGGGTTTCACCATGTTGTCCAGGCTGGTCTCGAACTCCTGAGCTCAGGCAGTCTGCCTGTCTCGGCCTCCCAAAGTGCTAGGATTACAGGCATGAGCCACCATGCCCGGCCGCAAATAAAGCTTTTTATAATGAAGCTTATTTTTTATTATCTTTTATAATGAAGTTATACTAAAAATTATTTATTTATTTATTTATTTATTTATTTATTTATTTATTTATTGAGACGGAGTCTCTCTCTGTCGCCCAGGCTGGAGTGCAGTGGCATTATCTCTGCTCACTGCAAGCTACGCCTCCCAGGTTCACACCATTCTCCTGCCTCAGCCTCCCGAGTAGCTGGGACTACAGACATGCGCCACCACTCTCGGCTAAGTTTTTGTATTTTTAGTAGAGATGGAGTTTCACTGTGTTAGTCAGGATGGTCTTGATCTCCTGACCTCGTGATCTGCCTGCCTCGGCCTCCCAAAATGCTAGGATTACAGGCGTGAGCCACCGCACCCGGCCATAAAGTTATACTAAAAATTTAATAGAGAAAAACATAACAGCTGGATCACTTGGGGTCAGGAGTTCAAGATCAGCCTGGCCAATATGGTGAAACCCCATCTCTACTAAAAAATACAAAAATTAGCCAGACGTGGTGGTGCATACCTGTAGTCCCAGCTACTCGGGAGGCTGAGGCAGGAGAATCACTTGAACTCGGGAGGCAGAGGTTGCAGTGAGCCAAGATCACTCCACTGCACTGCAGCCTGGGCAACAAAGCGAGACTCCATCTCCAAAAAAAAAATAAGGAAAACATAAAGATAATATTGTTTAAAATGTCAGTAACTTGTTATTCATAAGATTCTTTTTAATTTTTTTAAATTTATTTTCTAAGCATCATTGTATTTAATTCCCTTCATATTTATGAAGTTGATAGGATCATGGTCATTTGCCTTGTCTTGTAGAATTAGAAAATAGGGCTCACAGAGGATGTTAATGGTAGAACAAGGCCTAGAATCCAACTCTTCCATCATTTACACAGTGTTTGTTCCACTGCCTGCAGTTCAGTAGTTTGACAAACCAGACCTCTAACCTGAAATAATTAAGCGGATGCTGTGAAGGCCCAGATGTGTAGACTTAAAGGCTACACATCTGGGCCTTTAAGTATGTTTTTGGTACAATTAAGTTTAAAAGTAGAGAATGGAGGCTCTGTTGATGTCTCATTCATTTGAGACCAGATGCTCATTGATACAGACAAGATGTCTAGTCTGTAAAATGGGGATAACCTCTTATTCCTTAGATTGCCCAAGGACAGTGCTTATAGCCCAAATGGCAATTTGTAGCAAGGAGAATTTAGGAAGTATAAGCCATGTGAAACGCTGTGAGCAGGCCTCATGACGCAGAGTCACCAGGTAATTCTCAGTGGTGATGCTTACTAATGTTTCATTCATGTGAATAGAAGCCAAGACATTTTATTTAACATCTTGTCTAGTTCCTGAATTGTCCACTAGAAACTTACTATGTTTTCTCCTGTAACCCTTGTGCTCACAGAATGAGTTTACCAGTATTATCACTGGTATGCAGCCAGAGTATGTCCACAAGAAGCAAATGAAGCACTGAGGAAATTAACAGGATAGCATTAGAGTGAGGAGCTGTGGTTTTCCAATCCATATACCCTATTTCCTCAACTTTTTGGTTTTGCTGGTTTTTCCTCAACTTTTTGTATTGAAAATTTCAACTCTACAAAGAAATCGGGAGGGAAATGCAATGAACTCTTGTATATCTCTAACCTTGCTGAACGAATTATTAAGATTTTGCCATATTTGCTTTAAATCTATGAGTGAAAGTTTGTGTGTGTGTTTGCTTGCTAAACCATATGAAAGTAAGTTGCAGACATCATTATATCTTATCCCAAAGTACTTCAGCCTGTATCTTCTAAGAACGAAGACATTCTAAGAAAGTTAATTTCATAATATCTAATATACAGTTCATGTCACATTCCATCTAATTCCAGTTGTCCCCAGAATTAATATTGTAGTGTCCAGGATTTAATCAAGGTTCATGCCTCGAATTAACCAATGCAATATGCCTCATCAGTCTTTTACAATGTCTTAGTCTCTTTTAATCCGTTTTAATCTTTAAGTCTCCTTGTGTTTAAACAAATAAAAGTCTTTTATAAAGATTCAGCTGGAGGCCGGGCACAGTGGCTCATGCCTGTAATCCCAGCACTTCAGGAAGCCGAGGTGGGTGGACACCCTGAGATCAGGAGTTCAAGACTAGCCTGGCCAACATGGTGAAACCCCATCTCTACTAAAAAAACAAAACAAAACAAAACAAAAAAAACAGCCAGGTGTGGTGGCACATACCTGTAATCTCAGCTACTCGGGAGACTGAGGCAGGAGAACCGCTTGAACCTGGGAGGCAGAGGTTGCAATGAGCCGAAATCGTGCCACTGCACTCCAGCCTGGGCGACTCTCTCTCAAAAAAAAAAAGTGTTATTAATGAGAACAATAATTATTTCTTGTTTAGAAATAATGGTGGATATAGCTTGCTAGTAAGTAGTATTCACCCTATCTGTCCCAAAGGCTACGTGTACTAAATATTTCCTCCCACCCTCCTCTTTATGACTATTCAGGAAATTTTTGTGGATTAACTGCTGGTGAGGACCCCTGAGCTAGAGGCAGATAAGAATAAACAGTTATGGAGAGAGAGTAACAGTAAGATGACCATTTATTGAGCTGTTACCATGTCTCATGCCACTGGGCTAAGCACTTTCTGTCGGTTGTCTGCACAGTAAACACCATTAGGTAAGCAGCATTGTTCTCCCATTTTAGAGATTAGGAAGCTTAGGCATAGACTGAGGATCTTGCCCAAAGACCCACAGCAAATAACTGGTGGAGCTGGGGTTCAAACTTAGGGCTGATTAGGGCAATTTCTACACTATGCCGCTTCCCTTATTTATACTAGGTATTATACTAGATAGTCTTATACATTTTCTTGTATAATTCTCTCATCAACCTAGAAGAAACAATCTCAAATAGATGGAAGTACTTATCCAAGGGCATATGATATCCAAATTGTTTATCCTATTTTGTGTTCTCTCCCATGTTTCAGCCAAAGTCTTTAACAAGCAGAGTGTTTTGTCCAGCAGTGAGGCCCCTTTTCCCACTTCCCAGCACCCACATAAACAGGAATCACGTGCTGGAAATGAAACCAGGTGGCAGAAGCAGCTACACATGCGAGAGAAGCCTGATCGGGTCCACATTAACCAGATGACAGGAGTGAGAGCCTTCATTTACATTTCGGGGACCATCAGTGAGAAGTAGGATGACAGTGAACCTGAAATAAAGATTGTTGAAATAAGACTGGCTTTCCAAGGGAGAGTGTTTTTTTTACCATCTTCTCTCTTGTCGGAGAGGATGTGACAATCTTGTTATTTGTGTAACTTCGAACCAATGCTCAAAGCCATGAGGAAATTTCTGAAGGAAAGTGTGATTATTTATAGTTTCTGGTACCCACTGTTGACTTCCTTTTTAGAACTTTTTCTTTCAACATCAGCACCAAGTCTATATAATTATAGCATAATAAACTGAGAGAAGTAGACTTCACCCATCACATTCAAGGGAGCCAAGTGATTTTACCTTTAGAAGTCAGCCATGCAGTTATTTTTAACTTAACAAAGTAATGTGTGTGTTTTTGCAATATGAAAGAATCTGTGTTTAGAACAAATTTTCCTCATGGAAATTCACAGATATTAACTCTAAACCTTGGTTAAGTCATTTGTTAGTGTTTCCATCTGTAAAAAGACCTATTTCATAAGATTTTTGTAAGGATTAAGTTTACACACGCAATGTAGCAGAGTGTCAGACACCGAGTAGGCACTCAGTTTGTAAGTTATTATCATCATTATATGATTACATCATTGATATTAGTGTTCTCGCATGATATGGGCGTGGGAACCTTCCCTAAATTGATCCCTTAACCCAGGAAAACAAACATTCCAGACACTGCCTGTTTAGTGACCCTGTTTGGCGCTGGCAAGAGATTTCTGTTGCCATGGTGCCTGTCACACACTCTGTCTTTCTGTTTCAGGTGGTTAGCTCAACCAATGGAGAGCTGAATGTTGATGATCCCACGGGAGCCCACTCCAATGCACCAATCACAGCTCATGCCGAGGTGGAGGTAGTGGAGGAAGCTAAGTACGTACATCTTTCAAGGGGGCTCTTAAGTCATGGGTTGAAAAATCTTTTCTGTCTCTTCCTCTCTGTGTGCTGCTCATCTCAGACTGGATTTCTCATGCTTGTAACCACAGCTTTCTTCCTTAACTGTTTTAATTTTTGCATGGTACCTTAAGGCTGCTACTGCCCTTCTTTAGCTGTGATTTCGGGGAAGACAGTCACATTTTTCTAGTTCACATGAAAAAGACATAGTGAACTGAAAGAATCATGTTATCAGGGCTACAATAGATAGTAGCCATGAGCTTCTTGGGGCTGTGGAGCTTCTTGCTCTGTATGGGATATAGAGAAAAATCTGCTGTTAAACCATGGGCCATGCTGAATAGCATTCGATTTCTGATTGTGGGCTAACAACTGGATGTACGGTCATGGAACAAGGAGTTCAGGGCCGTTTTGTTCACTCTCAAATAATTCTGGCTTCAGAGAGACTAAGTCAGGCAAGAAAAATATTATAGTCTGCATCTGTGAATGAGAGTGTGGGAAAAGAATGGAAGTCATACTCATCTCAGGAGGGTAAGGAGGTTGCCCAACACCCTTTTCTGCTTCTCTTGCATGTGTATGTCTTGCCCCACCCATACCACCAGCCCCTTGGGTGCGCTGCATGGTCTGTGTTTAAACTCTTAAAATCTGGGGTGGAAGGTGAGATAACTGCCAATTCTGCTGCAAAAGCAGCATTTCTACCACTTTTTTCCCTTTTTTCCCCATCACAAATTTAGATCCAGATTTAGACTTCAAGAAGATACCAGGTAGGGAGAGATAGAGACACCATGAGTCAGTAACTGCTGCTATCCCTGATATGGAGGACCTTTCTTGTGAGCCCTTTGAGAACCTTCAGGATATCCCAGGGTCTTGTTTTCTGAAGCAGACAACATATTTATAGTGATATTGTACCTAAGTGGTCTCATGAGCCCCAGGTAGCTTAATACAAGCCAGAACACTCTTATACCTCTAAATGTAAGTTAGTGAGATGCCACTGAGACTTGCATTCTTCCACCTTCCAGATGCACTTTGTGTTGTTGTCTTTCCTGCCTATTCCGCTGGTCTCCTGCCCATCTTTTTTATTTATTTATTTTTTGAGACAGGGTCTCTCTCTGTTGCCAAAGCTGGAGTGCAGTGGCACGATCATGGCTAACTGCAGCTTCTATTCCCCAAGCTCAAGCGATCCTCCTGCCTCAGTCTCCCAAAGTCATGAAATTACAGGCATGAACCACTGTGCCCAGCCCTGCCAATCTATTTGATGAACTCATTTTACCTTCAAGAAGTCCTTTCTAGCCAGGTGTGGTGGTTCATGCCTGTAATCTTAGCACTTTGGGAGGCTGAGGCAGGAGGATCACTTGAGTCTAGGGGTTTGAGACCAGCCTAGGCAACATAATGAGACCCCATCTCTATAAAAAAATTAAAAATTAGCTGGGCATGGTGGTATGCACCTGTAGTCCCAGGTACTTGGAAGGTTCAGGCTGCAGTGAGCTATGGTCATGTCACTGTACTCCAACCTGGGTGACAGGTGTGACCCTGTCACACACACACACACACACACACACACAAAAGTTTTTGGCCAGGTGCAGTGGCTCACACATGTAATCCCAGAACTTTGGGAAGCTGAGGCAGGAGGATCACAAGGTCAAGAGATTGAGACCATCCTGGCCAACATGGTGAAACCCCGTCTCTACTAAAAATATAAAAATTAGCTGGGTGTGGTGGCATACACCTGTAGTCCCAGCTACTCAGGAGGCTGAGGCAGGAGAATCGCCTGAACCTGCGAGGCAGGGGTTGTGGTGAGCTGAGATTGTGCCACTGCACTCCAACCTGGCGACAGAGCGAGACTCCGTCTCAAAAAAAAAAAAGAAAAGTTTTTGCTTGGAAAACCAGGGCTTGAGGATTCCTACCCAATACATCAAAAGTAAATGAGGATGACTTGACTGTCTCTTGTTGAGCCCCTGCTAACTGTAGGCAGCTTCAGAGCTCTTCTCCCAGCTTCTATAAGGCACTGATATATAAGGGGGTGAGGGTTATGCTGGTTATGCCAGGAAAAGACCATTTTAGTAAGGAAACATGCTCCTATTCTCATTAATATCTCTTGGAGATATTAATGGTACTCACAGTTTTCAATTTCCATACAAAACTACATTATCTTAAATAAACAATATGTTACTCCCACCCTCTGGGCTCTCAACTGGCTGCACTTTGGAGTCATCTGGGGCATGGTAGAAAATACAAATGTCTGAGTCTGGCCTCAGGCATTCTGATTTAATTTATTGAAATGTGGCCTGAGCATCAAGAATTTTAAAAGTTCAGGTCATTCTAACATGTAGCCAATGTTGAGAACCACTGTACTAAGCGTGGTCTGATCCAAACATTGTCAGAGTTTGAAGGATGGCCATACCTGTTCCCAGCTCCCACTGCATTCTCAATTCACCTTTGTGGCTATTACTTTGAAGGCTAGAAGTTTAGCTTTGGATTTAATAGTATACTTTGAATGCAATAATCAAATGGGCTTTAGTTTTATGTTATGCCCTATACAGGTTTATCTTTTGAACCCATTCATCTCATCTCATTTTGGTAAATGTGTATACTAATTGTGTATGTGAGTGTGGTATTTGTGTTCTGTGTGTAAGATATGGGCTCATTCACACAGAGATTTCAATCTGGTGTAGTCTGTATTGGTATAATCTAACCTCTAGAATGTAAGGAGAGTTTAAAGTCTTGTCATTTAGCCAAAAGGACAAATGTGCCTCTTTGCCACCAGCTTCAGGTTTGGACCTTCTAAAAGATGTAGAAAGCTTAGGGGAGCAATTATATTTGACCAGATGTCATCCCGAAGCTCATGGCTTAGGGCATTTAGTGATTTCATGGGCTATCAATCCATCTTGCCCAGAGAACTGTCAGGGCCCAGCCATGTGTTATTTTTCTTGGCCTTTGTGTGTGGGGGCAAGGAAAGGGTAGCCCTGTGTCCACCTGGTTGATCATTTTCATGGGAAGAAGTCACAGCTAGAGAAGCACGAGGTGTTCCAAACAGCCCCTCATTGCACGCAGCTGTGATGCCATTTGTTCATGCAGCCTGCTTGTGGGGTAGAGGGGGCTGATGCTTATATTGAGACACACCTCAGTACTGGGGAGACCATGTGAAACCTTCACTTTCAGGCTTTTGATTTTGGGTTCCTCACCCAGCTTGTTTAGTGTAAAGGTGGAAAGAAATAACAGGGTCTTAGGTTTTGTTCTGTGTACAAAATGAACATGTGAATTCCCTTTTTCTCTAGCTCCAGGACATGTGTCCTTGTTTGTGGTTTAAAGGGTGGTAAGGGCAGGCAGCTTTTTGGTTGATTTTTGTTACAGTAAGAATACAGGAATTTTTGGTTATCCAGACTTTAGCTATAATTTAACAAACGTGAACCTCATTTCTCCTGAGCATTAACAAGAGTAGAATTGAGGTCCTTCTCTGGTAGTTATACCTAATACAGAGCAGTGACCCTCCTCCCTGTGATTCATCTTCTAATAAGTTAAAGTAAGTGTCGCTTAAACCTTTTCTCCCTCTCTAGAGGAAGATCTAACTGCTAGCTGCTTTGATCAGGCATGTTGGACTTGTACAAAGGCTAGGGACTTTCTTTTTCCCTCAGAATATTTGAGAGGCTAGCTTAATATTGCACAGTAAGACTTCATGTGGAAACCAAAATGGTTCACCCCTAGTGCTTGATTGAGTTCTTACAGGCAGGGTCATTTGCTCTTTCCCCTGCTGCCTTCCTAGAAGTTGCCCAGGAAAGCCCACCCTGGAGCTCCCACCAACTCTTTCTGTTTTGCCTTACCCCTGAGATCCAGCTCCCACCTTGATGCTTCTGTCAGGCTCCTGTCCGAACCCTGCACTTTAACGTGGGGACCAAGTGGCCTGGGCCTACTCACCCTACCTTGACAGAAGAAGAAACTAAACACAGACACATACTGCATGTTTGCATGGCTCACAGGGAGTCGCTTCCATTTCACCTCTGTGGACTAATATCTCTCTCTTTCTCTCTCTTCCTTTCTGTGTTTTTCTCTTTATATACTCTGTAGCTGCCTGAAAATGCTCAACCTGTGGTGAGTCCCTCTCTCCAGTCCATTGCAAGGGGAGTGGACCAGACTAGGCTGGGACTGGCAAAGCCAAACAAAATGCCTTAGGAACATTAAATAGCTTCCACAGGACTCCTTGTGCCGTAACCACCCTGACTGGGGATCTAGATCCATAAGGTGGGGATGGGGCAGGCCTGTACCCAGGAATTAATCTATTCCTTCTTTCAAACCCACCTTATCACTGTCTCCTTCTGCCATAACAGTATCCCACAGTATCCAAAATTATCTGTTTTTAGCTGAGTAAATTTTCTCCCAAATTAATACAACCAGATATGGAGAGGGACAGAGGTAAAAGGGCCAGATTACTGTATCAGTTTTTACATAGCAGTTGTGTTTGCTCACAGCCACAAGGATAGTGAGTTATTGCTGGATAATCTCACATTCTGCAATGTGGTCTGTAACCTGGAAATTGGCTACTTTGGGAAAATCTGACTTTTTTTGATTCAGCTGGCTCTTCCCTCTGTAGAGTAGGAACCTCAAAAAAGGGGGAGCTCCTTCAGGGAGAGGTGGATGTTTTGTTGTTGTTTTGAGAGTTGTTTTGTTTTTGTTTATTGTCTTTTTCTTTATTCCTATGTGAGAGTTTAGTAGGCCAAGGACTAACTCAGCTAACTGATATATTGGAGCCTGTCTTTTCCTCTCCTGGAAAAGGTTCCTGGAATGTATTTTTAGGAATAACATGGAGTTTATGGAAGGAGAAGCCCTCAAAAATCCATGTGTGGTGAGGAACATTCTTGCTACAAGACAGCCCCTTCCCCTGCTCTCTTGCCTGTGACCTTCCAGGTACTCCTGAACTTGTTGGTCTGTTGCAGTCTGGAATTGTAACTCTCCCACATCGTCCGCATGCGTAAAGTCATGTTCTATATGGAGGTAACAACCTGCTAGTTTCATGACTGCCATGTTTCTATTTGTCTTCAGTGACTGGGTTGGGCACTGGTTTCTGAACCCTAACTATATAAGCCAGATTGCCTACAGGGGCTTCCTTAGGGACAGGAATGTATTAAAGAAAACAACTGGGTTTTGTGGAGGTCAGATTTATAGTCTTAGGGGATCAAAGAATACCTTTAGCTATTTGTTTTGCAAATACGTGTCTGTGTAATCCGACATTGTGGTGGTCTATTTTTTCCTGTGCGGTGTCAGTCACATGATGCTTACTGCAGATACTTGAGGGCCTGCTATATGCTTATCCAACCCTGTGCTTGGAACTCTAGTGGGGTAGGGGGCGGATTACAAAATTTGCCCCAAAGAGCTTGGGTACCATCTAGCTGAAGAGATCAGACATACACATGAAAGGATAAGGAGTTCTGCAGGACATTGAGATTATTGCCCTTGAGAGGCTGAGGGGTCAAGAGGTCACCATGGACAGGATGGTCAAAGAAGTCCTTGTAAACACTGTAGGACTTGAGTTAAGTATTAGAAGAAAGGAAGAATGTACACATATGGCAGAGAAAAGGAACATAGCAAGGGAATAGCTGAAGAGAGAGGGCCAGGACATAGTAAGAATGACGTATTGAAAAGGTAGTGGGTCAGAGGCCTGGGGTAAGAGCACTAGATGGCTTGAGAGTAGGGAGATTTGGATCGATTTTGACTCCAGCATGTTGAGAACTTCTAGTCATCTAAACAGTCAAAGAATCAACTGAAAGGAAACCTAAGCCATGAGGGGTCCACCACCTGCCTTCATTCTCTTCTGAGAGGAACACATCTGAAAGTCAATCAGTGGACTTGGTCTAGAGTCTGACCCAGTTTAATAGATCCTGTTGCTAGTAGTCACCACAGACACCAAAGAGTTGAAGAACAGATTGTGGGGCCTGCTTTCTTGTAGGTAGAATCATTAAAAGCTTTGCCACTGCTGAAGCTTTAACTACAATAACTAGCAAAGATAAATCCAGGGCTCTAAATTTGAAATATTCCAACTCCTTTGAACCATAGCTCACACTCCCTTTTAGTCAGATGGGTTCAGCATTGCACATCCAGTTATGATATGCTTGTAAGCAGACATTAATTCTTATGGCTTGCCTTGGAGGAGGTAAAAGAGAAGTTATTGTACGGTTTGAAATGGACTTAAACAGTATTTTAAACTTTTTTTATTGCTTTCTTAAAAACACAAAATCGTCATCTTAGCATCTTCCAAAAAGATTAAGAATAGAAGTTGACTTAAAAGTTAGTAATACCTCTGAAAATCATAATTCAGAAGAAAAGAGGTAAGTCTATTGAAATAGAGATTTAATTTGCCTCTTTTATTATTAATTTCAGGACATTCAACTTGGAAAATGTCAATTTCTAAAGCATACGTATAGAAAAACACCATTTGGGCCGGGGGTAGTGGCTTACACCTGTAATCCCAGCACTTTGGGAGGCCGAGGCAGGTGGATCATTTGAGGTCAGGAGTTCGAGACCAGCCCGGCCAACATGGTGAAACCCCCATCTCTACTAAAAATACAAAAATTAGCCGGGCGTGCTGGTGGGCACCTGTAATCCCAGCTACTCAGGAGGCTGGGGCAGGAGAATCGCTTGAGCCCAGTAGGCGGAGGTTGCAGTGAGCAGAGATGGTGCCATTGCACTCCAGCCTGACTGACAGAGTGAGACTCAGTCTCAAAAAAAAAAAAAAAAGAACGAAAAGAAAGAAAAACACCAAAAAACACCATTTGTTCTTGAATTCTTATTCTTATCCAGGGTTTCCATTGAAGATTATTTTTAACAATCAAAAATGTTGGTCACTTTTATTTAAAAGAATTTAGTTTCCAAATACATATGACACTTTGCTTAGTGATTATATTTGCACCCATTAATAGTACATCACAAATGTCATTGATACTTTCAGAGAAAATCTTTCCAAAGACCCTCTTAAGAAACTCCTATTTCTGGCCGGGCGTAGTGGCTCACGCCTGTAATCCCAGCACTTTGGGAGGCCGAGGTGGGCGGATCACGAGGTCAGGAGATCGAGACCATCCTGGCTAACACAGTGAAACCCCGTCTCTACTAAAAATACAAAAAATTAGCCGGGCGTGGTGGTGGGTGCCTGTAGTCCCGGCTACTTGGGAGGCTGAGGCAGGAGAATGGCTTGAACCCGGGAGGCGGAGCTTGCAGTGAGCCGAGATTGCGCCACTGCACTCCAGCCTGGGCGGCAGAGCGAGACTCTGTCTCAAAAAAAAAAAAAAAAAAAAAAAAAAAACTCCTATTTCTAAAATTTTCATGTTTGATTCATTCAGATACGATTAAAGCCCATCATGGTCTGTGTAAATGTTTGTTTCTGCATTCTTAGAAACTTTCTCCAGTTTTTGATAACTAGTCCATTGGATGTAGGAATACCAAGGAGTGTAACTAAAAAGAGAGGGAATCTTGGCTACAATGGAATACCTAGGGGTATGGGAAGTAAGTAACAGTCTTTATTTCCATATGAATATTGCTGGCATTATACCTGCAATGACTAGGCAAGAGACTCAAAGATAGTTTTTTCAGAAAAGTTTTCTTTCAAGGATCTAGCAAGTCTGAGCTATGCTTCCAACTTTACTGCCCTCCATCATCCAGCATCTTTGACTCATCCACCACCTTCTGTCCCTTTCATTCTCATTCCCCATGTGTCAGCTCCCCAGAAAGGACATATCTTGTGCACCTTGCCACAGCACTCATCACCTGCTTCTGGACTGCCTGAGCAAGAGTGATTCTTCCTGTTCTAAAGACAGGAGTGAGAGGGGGGATACTCAGACTTAGGGATGTGCCAGAACTGTGGCTAGTCCCCAGGGAGCAGAACTTGGAGGACTCGTAAAGGAGCCAATCCCACCTCCATCCTAAACAGGGCCAGTTCATAAACCCCATCTGGCACAGCAGCAGTCTCAGGAAGCTAAACTGGGGAGTGCCCTGTATCTCACTCCCTAAATTGGGGAGTGAGAGCATCCCGATGGTCAGCTCTTGGGCTGTGACAGTGGTCCCCTCCAAATGAAAAGGGGAGCTGTACTGATGTCAGGAGATGTGGCTCACAGTCATTATTAGAGTCAGGGCCTCTCCTGCCTACTTCGGTGGGTGAGGGCAGAGAGGGGGATGGAGAGAATCCTTAATCCTTCATTGGTAACATCCTGAGATCCTCCTAGAGTTCCAGACATCATACTTATCATGGGATTTGTTTGCCTTATTTTAGCCTCCCTGCCCTCTGGCCAGTGAGTTGCATTAAATAATTGTGCCCTCAGTATCAAGGAGTAGACAATGTAGACTATTTTTATGCAGCCCTGAGGACCCCCAGTCTTGGCTCTTGATAAGGTGAGGCATCTGGGTTGGGTGCTAAACTATGAGCCTTCTTCATCCTCCTTCCAGTAATGCCTATTTCAGCCCTGCCTATCCTGCACCATCTTGATAATTAGGTAGGATGACTGCAGATTGAAATCAAGCCGCTATTTCCTTTGGCTTTTCTGGCAGACACTGCCCACTGCCTCCAGTGCGTGCACTGTAGATGGTGGGTGGTCCCTATGGGTGGGTGCCAGGGGGAAAATTCCACCCCCTACAGTAAGCAGAAGCAGGCAGAAGTCTGCTGGAAGCTGCAGGCCTCCCGCACTGACTTGCAATGTTCCTTGTGCTCCAGGTGCTGCTGTTTCTTTAAGAGGAAAAGGAAGAAGACTGCTCAGCGCCACAAGTGACCAGTGCCTCCCAGGAGTCCTCAGGCCCTGGGGACTCTGACTCAATTGTACCTGCAGCTCCTGCCATTTCTCATTGGAAGGGACTCCTCTTTGGGGGAGGGTGGATATCCAAACCAAAAAGAAGAAAACAGATGCCCCCAAAAGGAGCCAGTGCGGGCAGCCAGGGCCTAGTGGGTCATTGGCCATCTCCGCCTGCCTAAGGCTCTGAGCAGGTCCCAGAGCTGCTGTTCCTCCACTGCTTGCCCATAGGGCTGCCTGGTTGACTCTCCTTCCCATTGTTTACAGTGAAGGTGTCATTCACAAAAACTCAAGGACTACTATTCTCCTTCTTCCCCTTAGTTTACTCCTGGTTTTTACCCCACCCTCAACCCTCTCTAGCATAAAACCTAGTGAGCTAAAGGCTTTGTCTGCAGAAGGAGATCAAGAGGCTGGGGGTAAGGCCAAGAAGGTAGGAGGAAAATGACAGACCTAGGCTGGAGAAGAACCTTCTCCGTATCCCACGTGTGCCTGGCAGTATGGTTTCCTCTTCCTCTGTGCCTGTGCGGCATTCATCCCAGCTGGCCTTGGGGTTCAGGTTCCTTCTTCCCTCCCTCCTGTGAAGTTACACTGTAGGACACAAGCTGTGAGCAATCTGCAGTCTACTGTCCCTGTGTGTTGGCGTTCTTAGCTTTTTTGACAAACTCTTCTCCAGGTAGTAGGACAATGAAAATTGTTCTGAGCAAAGGAAAGAAAACTGACTTTGTTGCACTTTTAGTTTTTTTTAAAAAAACAAAAACAAAAACAAAAACATGGCAGATGCATATTGTGTCTGGTTATATTGGGGGTTTTACTTTTACCTGTTTTGAGGGGGATGGGGCCAGCCAAGCCATTCAGAGAGAACATGGGTCCAGAGGACATTCTCAGTGGAAAGAGTTTGATCTGCAGCACCCAGAAGAGAAGCCAAACTCGGTGTCATTCTGAGTGAACACTCAGGTTGGCAAGAAAACATACTTGAATTTTCATTCATCTTCTCAGCAGCTGAAGAATGTCCCTACCAGAGCATCTTGACCTAATCAGCTTACAGTTTGAAAACCTAGCTCTCCAGAACATGAGATGAGCCAGCCGAGCCAGACTGTGACCAGGAAACAGCTCATCCCAGAGAAGGAGATGCTTAACAAAAAAAATTGAAATTGTTTCCTCTGCTGCCAGGGACTTCCAACTAGATAGCCATGTGACTTCCTGGTGACTTGGGGGAAAAATTAGTGATGAAACAGCCACCACCATATTGCCATTAGTGGAAAAAAAAGAGGAGGACAGTGAACCTGCCTTCCACCTGCCAGAGGGACCTCAGGGTGTGGCATTATAGGGCCAGGAAAAGAAAATCGGTGTATCCTATCTGCCCCAATAGCTGAGCTGTAGCATTTGGGCTGGCCTGCCTTATCAGAAACCAAGCTTATGAAGATCTTCTCCCAGCAGGTCCATAGCAGGCTTAAGATGCAGTATATGGGGCTGCATTTAAAAGGAGGGAAAGATTGTTTGGTGCTGGAACATTCCAGGGAAAAGGAGACTGGAATGAAAGGTCTGAAATTATCTTCTCAATTGCACATAGACTCCTTCCAGAAAGGTGGCCATGCCTCTAACCATGTTTTTCCCGGTATGCCCTCAGCCTCCCCCCATGGTGTTTTCATATGAGGTACTACTGTGAAGGATCTTGGTTCCTCATTCACTGTTTGACAAGTCTTTCATGTGTGGAGTTACTCTTCTCATGCCCAATTTTCATTTGAGTTTAGTGGCTTAACCAAACAATGACTCCTCATTCCAGAGGTGACAGAAGAGAAAAAGTCATTTACATCAGGAAAGAGGTCTTGTATCTGGGAGTAGAGAGCTAACCATGGAGCACAGTGGCTGATGGGTGACTTAGTCTGATGGTTTGTGGAGCTTAGAAGTCTTCACCTCTGGCGTGAGGTGTAGGGCTGTCTTTTGGACTGGAGGGTGTGGAGGTATTTTCTGGTAGTTGCCATTTCTTGAAAAATTCCCTTGATGTACCTTACACAGAGGAGAAATAACATTAACATGGATCAGAGGTACTGGGCTTCATCTGTTCCACTGGACCTTGGCTAGGGAATATCATTTCACTGGCATCAAACCTGCTTAGCTTATAAAAAGATGGTAATATGTCATTTCTATAAATGTTTTATATATGAAACATAGAGTGGCAGGGAGATGCAGTATCACACCCCTTCCCTACAAGGACTGTGAATATTGGGATTTTTGTCCTTGCCATTACCTACTGGTTACAGCCCTGTCACTAAAATTTACATCGTTTCTCAGCTGGGATTTGGGCAATGCTAACTTACTGTATAGAAAGTGTAACTTTTCCTCACCCCTGTATAGAAAATGCCTTGCCTCTCGAGAGGGTAGAGGGAGGCCAGGCGCAGTGGCTCACGCCTGTAATCCCAGCACTTTGGGAGGCCAAGGCAAGTGGATCACGTGAGGTCAAGAGTTTGAGACCAGCCTGGCCAACATGGTGAAACCCCGTCTCTACAAAAAATACAAAAATTAGCTGGGCATGATGGAATGCACCCATAGTCCCAGCTAGTCAGGAGGCTGAGGCAGGAGAATCACTTGAGCCTGGGAGGCAGAAGTTGCAGTGAGCCGAGATCGCACCACTGCACTCCAGCCTGGGCAACAGAGTGAGACTCTGTCTAAAAAGAAAAAAAAAAGGGGCAGAGGGAAATGGTGGGAATGCCTGGAGCATCCTGGCACTCTATACTTTACTGAGTGCCTCTCTTCAGCCCCTCACCCTGCTTCCACACACACACACAAAAGCAAAGGCACTGACCAGCTTGGCTGCAGGGCAAGCTGCCTTGCAGCTGGATTTGCGACTTTTTTTTTGTCTTAAAATTTTTACTGGATCAGTTGTAGGGGACTGTCCTTCCTAAAACACTGTTCTCACCTTCCAACCTCCACAAATCTCTTACTAGATATTTGGTTTTCATAACAAAGGTAAAGAATCCCAGGTCCCTTTAGCATGCAGGGTAATGGTGATCCCTCCAGGGCCATTGGCACTTCAAAGTGGTCCCAGACCTGGGAGATTCTGATGGGATCTTCCTTAAAATTAAGCAAAAAACCTGAGTACCCTAGATGCAATTGGCCATCAGTTTCAGCCCCATCAACAAACCAGGGCTCCCTCCTCAGCCCTACTGCTACAGTTCCTTAGCTGTATGCCTCAGCCAGATCCTTGGGGTTAGGGCATGCACTCGCTGACTGTCCCCACCCATCCACTTGCTCTGTAGTTTCTGAGCTTTCTCCATTTCACAAGTATGGTGCCTAAGGATCTTTTTCTTTGGGATTGATGCAGTTGTTTTTCCTGAAAGCTAACTCAGCATCTGTTCATAAAAACCCTTAATAGTATACATTAGGAGTTTTCTCAAGCTCTACAGTCCCTCAGACATTGCATCCTAAACAGATTTGAGGCACAAAGGCCAAGACTCCACCAAGGCATAAATGGTCCCCCCCACTCCCTTTTGACCAGGGTATCATTTGTGTCTCTGCAGTAAGAGTTGGTCAACTTGCTCTACGCACCTTGGCGCTTTCCAGAGATCTCACTCCAGACTGCCCCCAAGAGTGGATAGAGCATCCTGACAGCCAGTGTGCACTCATGACTGCCTTAATTGACATTCTTCTGCTATTATGGGGCCTGTCTGGCAATAAACAGGGTCTAGGAAGGTGCAAGATTAGCTTCCAGTTAAAATCCCATTTTATATTGGAATGCATGAGCTACAGATGACAGCAAAGATCCTGAGGTTTCTAGACGTGTTGATTGTCTCTTTTTTCTAAATGAACTCCAAGTACTTAGAAAACAGTCCCTGCCCATTAGCCAGAAAAGGTGACCATCACCCCTAAAGTAATTTCCAAACTTAGTTCAGTGGAAAGATATGCTGGTAGTGCATATTCAGTGTTGATTTTCAGTGCTAGTAACCACTTTTAATGCCAGAAATATGTAACAATGATAATGTAATGTCAGAGTGGTTACTAAAGATTATAGCCTTAACTATTTTATGTAAGAGATAAAATCCATTCCTCCTCCCAGTGAGCAAGCATGGCTTGCATTTCTCAAAAATGAGAACTTCCATGGCAGCCAAGAAAACGTCTTCTCAGAGGAACTTTCGTTTGACGTATCTCCCAAGCCCACATGCCTCCTGTGTCCCAGCCACCTCTTCCATTTCACATTTAAACCAGCTCTCCATTCCCATTGAGTTGCCCTAACAACATTGTCTCCAGTGTCAGAACCATATTAGGGTTCGTTTCTCAGATTGGGAGCCTGCAACACCATACAGCCAACATTGCCTTTGCCACGCCACTGCCACCATCCCCACCATTGCCCTATGGTGGGCAGACGAATTCCAGAAACCCTCAGGGAGCCAGGATAATTAGGCAACCCATCTGAATTGGCCACGTGAGTGACAGGCACTTATCTCTCGGGTTCTTGCTTTTGCAGACTCCAGGGAAGTCCTATCTAGAGGTTGACGGCAGAGACTCCTAGTCTTTCCCATGAGGGGTTGATAGGAATCAAATTGGGATTCCTTTGGCTTTGGGTTTTGTTTTTTTGTTGTTGTTGTTTGTTTTCAGTTTGTTTTTTGGTGTATGGGGGGTGATTTTGTTTCTGAATAAGAAAAAGAAGAGGCAACCATCGCCCTTACTTGGGTTTATAAAGTTTTGAGCAATGTTTTAGCCACAAGTAAGGAATCTTGAAAGTCTTTTATCCAGCAAGCAGTCTTAAAAATGTTTTTCCTAACTCCTTTTGCAGGTGACTAAGTACAAAAAAATAGGTTTCTCATTGTATTCAATGTGTATTATCCCTGGATAATACACAGTGGTAGTTGACCTATTTTCTCAAAACACAACCAGAAAACCCACTTCCAGTATTTGTAAATCACCTTTCAAGGGACAAAGTGAACATGTATTCCTTGTATTTCTAGTTTGATTACCAAACTTGATGTTACAAAGAAACCTCAGTTCTGTAGACAGAATTTCTTTTATTTTTCTTCTTTTACTCCTCATAATCACTTTCCCAGTGCCATCACCATCTATAAGGTCTCAGAGCAGAGGATTATTCATGGTAATAAGTGGGGGTGTGGTGCAGCCATTCCAGTAACACCCACAAGAGGACAGCTGTTCTGAATGTCCCCACCCACCCCTCTTTCAGTACAGGTGAGACATTTTCAGTTCATGAGCTCCAGACCAAATCCCAGGCCAGCCCTTGCACCAAAAGCCTTTTTTAGAAGGCTTATCATTCTATTAGGAATGTCTCAGGAAAGATGAGCCATTTCTTTGGGGAGAAATATATTTACAGATGGAAGTGTGTGTTGCGTGTCTGTGTGTGGTGTGTGTGCGCACGTGAGTGCGTGTGTTCATCTATGTGCATTTCACTTCCATAAAGACCCAGCCCAAGTTGCTGGGAACCATGTGTTCCTGAGTATTCTCAGAGGTAAACAAGTGACAAGTGAGCTTCTGAAATTAGTGTCTCAGCAAGCTGGCTTTAGGAATGAGCCCCATTTTATCAAGCAGAGAAAAAAAATAACAGCAGAAAAGATAAAGATAAACCAAAAATATATACCCCCGATGGAAAATAATGTTGATTCAGCAATTCCCATTGGATGTATTACATGCTCTAATTTATTATATTATTATTTATCTGTCTTTGATCTTTGCCCATTGTACTCTTAAAAAGATGTTGGGATGTTGATTGATTTTTAAACAACTAGATAATGTATAAATCAGCAGTGGAAATCAGTTTTAATGTGTGGATGTGTCTGATTATTGTTAAATGCCTCTTTTTTTACTTTTTTTTTTAGATGTATAATGTTTCATAAACCCTGGCACTGGTCACAAAGCTCAGCTGTGAAAATGAAATTTGTAGTATTTTTAAACATGAATGTCAATTTCAAGTGTATTTGAAATGGTTCCTCCAGGAGAGATATTTGTGCACCATTAGGAAAAGCTTCTCTGCAGAGGAAGTAGCCTTCTTTGGAGAAAATGGAAATGGGTTCTGATATGTGATCTCAGAGTAGCCCATTTCCTAGGGCACCATGGAAAACACAAATGTGATCTTTAAGTATACCTCTTCCCCAGTTTGGGGAGGAAAGGACTCAGTTTGCACCCTTTTTGTATGTAAAATAAAATGTCTTACCTTTCTTGGCTACTTCTGCTTGTTTGGTTGGTTGATTGGTTTGTCTGTTTTTAATCTCCCTTGGCTCATTTTTAATTAACAATCTAGCTAGGACTTACTTTGATGCGATTCAAGGCTCCTGTGAACAAAAATAAATGCCTGATAATTTGGCATTCTTGTTTCATTCCTTGGATTAAATATTGTCTTCTCCTGTGAGTCACTTCAAAAATAAATATTGCTGTCTCTCTTCAAGTGCTGAAGAAGAAAATTATTTTTTAATTAAAAAAATAAATATTGGCCGGGCGCAGTGGCTCTCGCCTGTAATCCCAGCACTCTGGGAGGCCAAGGCGGGTGGATCACTTGAGGTCAGGAGTTCGAGGCCAGCCTGGCCAACATGGTGAAACCCTGTCTCTACTAAAAATACAAAAATTAGTTGGGCGTGGTGGTGCACACCTGTAATCCCAGCTACTCAGGAGGCTGAGGCAGGCCAATTGCTTGAACCTGGGAGGTGGAGTTTGCAGTGAGCCAAGATTGCACCACTGCACGCCAGCATGGACGTCAGAGCAAGACTCCGTCTCAAATAAATAAATATTCCTGGAAGAATTTGGACATTATCACTCACATGTTAGTTCCTGGGTCCCTGTTGTTCTCAGGTGGTAGAACACAGGAAATCAGGATCTGATATGTGGAACAACTTTAGTAGCTTTATAATTCTGCTCTACAAATGCGGAATATATGTCCAGACAGAAGATAGAACTACCATGAGCAATGTAAAACCATACTGCATATGTAGCCAACAGAACAACTGTCAATCTGGGCATGATTGACTCCTTCCAGTTTGTTACTACTCTTTAATTACTTTTTCACAGGCAAGTAGCAGCGGAAGAATCATGAGAGAAAAGTTTCACATTGAGAGCATTTTATCCATCAACCTGATGTCTTTTGAAAGTGGGAGTGGGAGAAAGGCTGCTGTAATGCCATTTTAGCCTTAGCTCCTCATGTGCAGGAGGCTACTTGGGTTTTTTGAGTGTTTCCTTGTTTTTGAGACAGGCTGGAGTGCAGTTTCAGGATTACAGTACACTGCAGCCTTGACCTTCTGGGCTCAGGTGATTCCTCCACCTCAGCCTCTGGGGTAGCTTCAACTACAGATGCGCACCACCACGCCCTGCTAATTTTTGTATTTTTTGTAGAGACAGGTTTCACCATGTTGCCCAGGCTCAAACTCCTGGACTCAAGTCATCTGCCTGCCACAGCCTCTCAAAGTGCTGGGATTACAGGTATGAGCTACTGTGCCCAGCCGGAGGCTACTTTGAAAACATGATTTAGTAAACATTTTTCTCTGGCTATGGCAGCCTGAGACCAGTGAGTGAAGAAAGAGGCTTAACAAAATAGGAAAAAAAAAAAAAAAAGTGGGGATGAGAGATGGATCTGGAAGATCATCTTTGTCAGTATAACAATGTTTAAAACTTCCTCCTGATTGGGGTTGTCTGAATTGAGGTGCAAGGATGGGAAATAAGAGAACTGTCTTGAAGCTCTACAACCTGTGTAAGGCCGCTGTAATGAACAACAAAGTTAATGCCAGTGGCCTTGCATAACTTCAGTCTCAGGTCAGCGCCTCATAAAGACTGCATAATTTATGTAAGTGGAGCCCTGCCTATAATCTGTGCTGTGATGACCTGGAATTTCTACGAAGTTAATCTTTGAAAATCAGTTTTAAAGACGTTTTAACGCCATAGGTCCAAATTTTGGAAGTTTTGTGTTTTGAAAGTTTGTGTTTTGGTGTGTAAGACTCCCAGTACCAAAGTATGTTGTAGAGTAGGACAACACTAAGTGTGTGAAGACCGAAAATAGCCCTGTGGGGACATCTAGTAACTATCCTTGACCTCTGGAAAAAAGGCATTGTATCCTCAGGCCGTGGCATAAATTATTGCTCATGTCAGTGCGGATGTGAAGCTATCCCAACCAGGACTTGTTGGGCACTCAGTACTGCAGCGCTGTGCTTGATTTCAATCACTGCAGCGCTGTGAGGGACCTGTGGACAGAGTAAATGCAACACAGTCCCTTGCGCAGAAAAAAAAAATGTAGTCTATTGGGGGAAAAGGTAAAGGAAGTTAAGAACAGCGTATACGATAAGATGTCCATTGATATATACATCAGTAAGCACAGCAAGATTACAGAAGGGAGAGAAAAATGGGTAGTAACTTGACGGCCTCAGTAAAAAAGGAAGTGGGTTGTGTAGCAAGTTTTGCAAGACAAGTGGAAGGAGCCGTACAAGGTCACGCTCGGTAAGCATAAATGTCCCTGAAGTGTCTGGAAGCCACAACGTTTAGAGCCAATTTGGCGGTGACAAACACTTGATTGGCCCAAAACAGTGACAAGCGTCCCGTGCCCCTGTCCAGGCCCACGTATTTGCTAACCTCAAGCGCCAGCTACCGCAGGCCAGTGGAACAGCGCTCCGGGCGGGACGCGCGCGGCGGGGCGGGGCGGGGCGGGGCGCGGGGGCGGGCAGGCCGCGGAGCATGCCGGGGCTTGTGGTCTTCTCGGAGCCCGGGCCCGTGCTCTGCGGGGCCGCCTTCCGCCGGTGGCCTTCCTGTGGGCAGGAGAGGGCGGCCGGGAGCCCAATGAGGGAGCAGTAACGTGGCAACCACCCACGAGCCCGCGTCGGTGCCCGCCCCGCAGGGGGACCTACTATCCGGCGCCGAGCCGAAGGGGGGAAACGGCGCCCGCCGCCCGCCCGGAGCCCGCGAGCAGCCTCAGTCCCCCCTACCCGCGCGTGGCGGCGCCGGCTCCCTAGCCACCGCGGCCCCACCCTCTTCCGGCCTCAGCTGTCCGGTCCGCTTTCGCCTCCGCCTGTGGATGCTGCGCCTCTCCGAACGCAACATGAAGGTGCTCCTTGCCGCCGCCCTCATCGCGGGGTCCGTCTTCTTCCTGCTGCTGCCGGGACCTTCCGCGGCCGATGAGAAGAAGAAGGGGCCCAAAGTCACCGTCAAGGTCCGGTGGAGTCCGCGGCATTTACGGTGCCGGAGCTCGGGCCCGGGCGGCCTTGGCTTGGCCTTGGCTCAGCCCCTCCTCCCTCGGCTTCTGTTTGTGGCCTCGTGGCGTCTGGGCCGTCCTGCCCATTCAGTCCAGAGAACGACCCGGACCCACCCCGACACCCCCAGCCCCTGCCCTGACCCAGGGAGTTAGTTGGATCCCCGGATACCCATCTGGGGCCGGCACTGGCAGTCTCAGAGCAGCCTTTATTGCAAAAACCCCTCAGTGCTGGGGAGATGGTGAAAGATCACGCCTGCCGGATTCCTAATCCTTTTTCTGCTTAAGCCAAATTTTAGCCACTTCCAATTACAAAGCACAGTATGTATACTTCAAACTTAAGTGGTGAACTTAGGCTCCGCTCCTTATGGGTTTTCTAATGTTAATTTTTAGAATCTGGGTCCATTAGCTGTTTAGAGCAAATATTGTTATCCTGTAGTCCAAGGAGGGTATAGATAAGCATGTTTTCCAAGAAAGGGGTCTGGAGTTTTCATTAGATTCTCATAGGATTTTTACCGTCACCAAAATCAGATTCAGAACCAGTTCTCTAAAAATATGGCTCTATTCTCTCTCCCATCCTCAGGTTAGCTTCTTGTACCTTCCCTCCCCTAGCAACGCCCCTTTAAAGAAGCTAAGTTGGAAATGGTCTCTTTCCTCAGGTGTATTTTGACCTACGAATTGGAGATGAAGATGTAGGCCGGGTGATCTTTGGTCTCTTCGGAAAGACTGTTCCAAAAACAGTGGATAATTTTGTGGCCTTAGCTACAGGAGAGGTAAGTGGCTGGAGCAGGGGTAGTCAACTCTAATGAAGTGAAATTGGCACTGGGGATGGCAGCAAACTGACCTGCAGAGTTCAGTCGATCTGTAGCATGGACCTCACTCACTGAGCACCGACTGCCTGTTGTCCTGGGAACACAGTATTGCCCTTTCTTAAGAGTAAGGGGGCCCTGACCAGGCACAGTGGCTCACACTTATAATCCCAGCACTTTTGGAGGCCAAGGTAGGAGGACTGCTTGAGCCCAGGAGTTCAAAGCCAACCTGGACAACATAGCAAGACCCTGTCTCTACCCCCGCAAAAATTTTTTTTTTTGAGACAGAGTTTCACTCTTGTCGCCCAGGCTAGAGTGCAGTTGTGCGGCCTCAGCTCACTGCAACCTCCGCCTCCCGGGTTCAAGTGATTCTCCTGCCTCAGCCTCCCGAGTAGCTGGGATTACAGGCATGCACCACCACGCTTGGCTAATTTTGTATTTTTAGTAGTGACAGGGTTTCACCATGTTGGCCAGGCTGATCTCGAACTCCTGACCTCAGGTGATCTGCCTGCCTTGGCCTCCCAAAGTGCTGGGATTAGAGGTGTGAGCCACTGTGCCTGGCCAAAAAAAATTTTTTTTTAATTAGCTGGGTGTGACCGGGTGCACCTGTGGTCCCAGCTACAGCTACTCAGGAGGCTGAAGTGAAATGGAGGTTGCAGTGAGCCATGATCATGCCACTGCACTCCAACCTGAGCAATAGAGTGAGACCCTGTCTCAAAAAAAAAATTAAAAATAAAAGGCCGGGCGCAGTAACTCACGCCTGTAATCCCAGCACTTTGGGAGGCTGAGGCGGGTAGATCACCTGAGGTCAGGGGTTCGAGACCAGCCTGGCCAACTTGGCGAAACCCTGTCTCTACTAAAAATACAAAAAATTAGCCAGGCGTGGTGGTAGGCGCCTGTAATTCCAGCTACTTGGGAGGCTGAGGCAGGAGAATTGGTTGAACCCAGGAGGTGGAGGTTGCATGAGCCGAGATTGCCCCACTGCACTCTAGCCTGGGCAAGAGGGAAATTCCATCTCAAAAAATAAAAATAAAAAAACAGGCCAGGCGTGGTGGCTCACGCCTGTAATCCCAGCACTTTGGGAGGCCGAGGAGGGCAGATCACCTGAGTTCAGGAGTTCGAGAGCAGCCTGGGCAACATGGTGAAACCCCATCTCTACTAAAAATACAGAAATTAGCTGGGCATTGTGGTGGCGCATGCCTGTAATCCCAGCTACTCAGGAGGCTGAGGCTGGAGAATTGCTTGAACCTGGGAGGCGGAGGCTGCAGTGAGCGGAGATTGTGCCATTGCACTCCAGCCTGGGCGACAAGAGAGAAACTCTGTCTCAAAAAAAATAATAATAAAATTTAGGCCGGGCGCGGTGGCTCACGCTTGTAATCCCAGCACTTTGGGAGGCCGAGGCGGGCGGATCACGAGGTCAGGAGATCGAGACCACGGTGAAACCCCGTCTCTACTAAAAATACAAAAAATTAGCCGGGCGTGGTGGCGGGCGCCTGTAGTCCCAGCTACTCGGAGAGGCTGAGGCAGGAGAATGGCGTGAACCCGGGAGGCGGAGCTTGCAGTGAGCCGAGATTGCGCCACTGCACTCCAGCCTGGGCGACAGAGCGAGACTCCGTCTCAAAAAATAATAATAATAATAAAATTTTAAAAATGAGATAAAAAAGCGTAAGGGGTCCAGAGCTTCCTGGGGAGACTTCATCTAGGGTGAGGGCAATGGGTTTTAAGGAAACAACAGTGCCCTATTTCAGTTTATATTAACTTTCCATTGAGCCAGCAGGTGACCTTTCTTCTCAGTTTTCTTTTTTTTTTTGAGACGGAGTCTCGCTCTTTCACCCAGGCTGGAGTGCAGTGGCGCGATCTCGGCTCACTGTAGGCTCCGCCCCCCAGGGTTCACGCCATTCTCCTGCCTCAGCCTCCCGCGTAGCTGGGACTACAGGCGCCTGCCACCTCGCCGGGCTAATTTTTTGTATTTTTTAGTAGAGACGGGGTTTCACCGTGTTAGCCAGGATGGTCTCGATCTCCTGACCTCGTGATCCGCCCGCCTCGGCCTCCCAAAGTGCTGGGATTACAGGCGTGAGCCACCGCGCCTGGCCCTTCTCAGTTTTCTTGTATCTGCTCTTATGATTGGAAGAAATGAGGGGGAAAGCATTATGTGATGTAGAATTATATAAAGCTTGGGAATTGTATGGAGGCAGAGGAATTTCCACATCTGTGTGTACCATGCCTGTCCTGTGGTGCCTGCCTGCTCACTTAGTAGCACATTGAACAGTGAAAGTGGTCAGCAGTGGTGTCTCTTCTGCGAGCAGGAGTTGTGCACTTGTTCCTGTGGGGCCTATTTAATGTAATGTCTTCCTGCTGCCCCATACTACCTCCTTACCTTCTCTTCCCTTTTTCTAGAAAGGATTTGGCTACAAAAATAGCAAATTCCATCGTGTAATCAAGGACTTCATGATCCAGGGCGGAGACTTCACCAGGGGAGATGGCACAGGAGGTAACCACAGGTCCTCTGGGCCAAGGAGTATGTCAGTGTAGCCTCCACGGTGGGAGGGCCAGGTTCTGCTGGGGAGACAAGGCCTCTTTCTTCCCCGGCTCTAGAGGCAGGGCTACTTATTACTTACCTACTTTGAGACCAGCGGCACCCTTCTTTGAAGAGGGAACCCAGTACAAAGAAGAGAGAATAACGGGGTGGACCTGATGGTAGACCTAAGAGAATCTCTCCCAGGTGGCCGTCCTGCTGATCCAGGCCCATAGCCTGGTGACCTTTCCTGATACCTCTTCAGAATGGGGATTGGGGAGAGAGGCGTGTGGAAGCAAAGTGAAGACATGTGGGTACGCGATTCTAGGTCAGGTGCCCAAAGCCTCTCCAGGCTACCCTGGAAGCCCCAGCAAGAGTGGGAGGGCCAGGCATGGTGACTCTGTGATCCCAGCACTTTGGAAGGCCAAGGTGGCTGGATCACTTGAGGCCAGGAGTTCAAGACCAGCCTGGCCAACATGTTGAAATCCCATCTTTACTAAAAATACAAAAGATTAGCCGGGCATGATGGCACGTGCCTATAATCCCAGTTACTCAGGAGGCTGAGGCAGGAGAATTGCTTGAACCCGGGAGGCGGAGGTTGCAGTGAGCTGAAATCACGCCACTGCACTCCAGCCTGGGCGACAGAGCAAGACTCCATCTCAAAAAAAAAGAGTGGGAGCAGTTGCTTTCCTTGACAGTCTTTTACCAGAGACCACTCTGTAAGGGCCGACTCTCACCTTGGCATTCACTTGCACACGTAGGACAGAAAGACCCCCGGACGCCTGCATGAGTCTCACTGAGCTCAGGTACAGCCTGCTGCTCCCTTAGAACACAGCTCACTCCTCGATGAGTGTCTGTGGGCTCTGTGGTGGGGGTTGAGGATGTAAAGACCCAGGGGGCAGTGGCTCCCTTTTACTTCCAACAACTGAAAATGTACAAGTGGGCCATGATGCAGCGTTTAGGACTTGGGCTCACGAAAGAGACCAAAGAACTGTATTTGTGGGGTCAGACGCAGTTGGGCTCGATCCAGCGTCTGCCACCTTCTTGTTTTGTGACCTCAGGCAAGTGAGTCCTTGGAGCTTCAGTTTCCTGTTCTGTGCAGTGAGGGTGAAGAGAGTTGTGGGGCCATGAGGATTGGGCTAGATCTGGAGTGTGAAGTGCCTGGCATGCAGTGAGTGCTTAGTAAGTCAGCCATTGTTGAAGTGCTGACAAGCAGAGGGATCCCCTCAGGCCAGGGAACAGGGAATGGCCTTGTGGATGTGAGGAAAGATTTCAGTGGGGTCCTCAATGAGGAGAATTTGAATGGGCAGAAAAGAGGCAGGGTTAGGGCCTGAGCCCAGTGCTGTTCTGTGGCAGGAGCTTGGCCAAAGGTCAGGTGAGGGCATCTGTACCCGGAGTGCAGAGAGGTGGGTGATGGCCTGCAGCCTGGGCTTCGGCCTGCAGGGAGTCAGGGCCACGGAGCTGAGTAAGAGGATGACCCCTCGCTTGGGGTGCCAGGGGAGTCATGTGGTGGCAGATCTAGGATGTGGGGGCCAGGGCAGGCAGGCCGCTGGGGCCACTGGTGCCGCTGACCCTGGGCAGGGAGATTTGGACCTGATCCTGAGGTGGCTGAGAGCAGAGATTTGAGAGCAGAGACCACCTTGGTCTGAACCCTAGCTCTGCTGCTGCTCTGCTGGGGCTCCTTTTATTCTCTGTGCCTCAGTTTCTTCATCTTTGAAGTGGAGCTAGCTCCTCCTCATAGGGTGGATTGTTAAATATGTAAGAATGCTTGGAACAGTCTCTCGCACACACTGTGAGCACCCTAAGCACTCGCCTACTGCAGCGGTGGTGGCGGGAATGGAAAGAAAAAGTACATGGGGAGTGGGCAGGGACAACCTGAGCCACGTGCAGAGGAAAAGGGATCAGAAGAATAACAGGTCTGGAGAGAAAGATGACAAGGTATGTTGAGTTTAAATAGAAATGCCCATTTGAGTTTGGAACCCCTGTATGTTGGGAGACTGGTTGGAGCTAAGGATGGAGATTCGGGGGTTTTCTGGATAACAACTATAATCAAAATCCCACAGTTGGCTCAAATGGGGGAGGCTTTTAGCCAGCATTCCAGCCAGGACTCACTGCACATGTGGCAGAGTCCAGTCTCCCCAGCGTGGGGGTGAGAGGTGGGGCACAGGCAGAAGCACCCCTGTCCCCACCAGCCAGAATCTGGTCATTCTTGGTTTTCAGTCATCCTACCTGCGGCCCAATCAGAAACATCTTCCTGGTTGGCATCGGTCTAGGACAGTTTCCCAGCTCAGTTCCATTCTGTGGAACCACAGGATGAAGGTAGGTGCAGTGAGAAGGAAAAAAGAGTTTTGCACGCCAATACATTTGAAAGGTGTTAGATAAAACAAAATGAAAACGACCCCGTTTTTGGCTGACTTTCTTGGGGCCTAATGCACAGCGTCAGTCTCCAAGGGGTGATAGGGAAAAAGAAGGGTTTCGGTGTTCCTCCTGGAAGCAGCTTTGGAACTAGGATCTCCGAAACAGCGTAGAGATCACTCCGGATTGCTCTCGTCATATCCCCAAGCCCCACGTGGACAGATGCGGCACACACACTCACAGCTGTCTTTTATTCCTGTTCATTCCCTGTTAAGAGGCTTTGACTCTTCAGAACGCAAGGGGCAGCCCCTCTTTTCTGCCCCTCCCCACCCATCTCTGGCTGCTTTCTCCTCTGCAGCTATGCCTGTGTCTTTTGTGCTCATAGGAAAACAGGCTGGTCAGCCACAGCAGTCCTCCTTTTCTGGAGAGTTCCGACCCTGTTGACTCCCCTGCATCCTGCACGGCACCTCCCTCCACCAAAGTCCCTCCATGGCAGGCCTGGGCCATAGCTAAGGGGAGCTGATAACATGCGCCTTATTTAAAAGCCACGAAACTATCCTCTTGAAGTAATCCTTCTGTGAGCTGTTCGCCACATCAGCCTGGCCTGATGCCCCACTTGGCCTCAGTCAGCATGGCTTGGCTCTGAGGCCAGAAGATAGGAAGGACGTGGCTTTTATGTCCTTGTACTCCACTCAAGCCTAGCCTGGCACAGAGGACAGGTTAAGCCCCCTTAGTCCTGGCCCCGAGTGTCTGCCTGGTTTGGCCCAGTCCAGCGCCCCGACCTGCTCTGTCTTTTTTCCCAGGAAAGAGCATCTACGGTGAGCGCTTCCCCGATGAGAACTTCAAACTGAAGCACTATGGGCCTGGCTGGGTAAGCATGGCCAACGCAGGCAAAGACACCAACGGCTCCCAGTTCTTCATCACGACAGTCAAGACAGCCTGGCTAGATGGCAAGCATGTGGTGTTTGGCAAAGTTCTAGAGGGCATGGTGAGTTCTGGAAGCAAGGGCTACTGCTGGGCAATCCTCACTGGGGATTCAACACAGACCCCAGGGCAGGAGCTCCATGTGTCCATCCCTTTCCCAAAAGGACCCAACCCACAGATGCGGCCCAGTGCTCCTGTCCAGAAGAAACCCTGTACCTCCATGCCTACAAGGTTCTAAATTCTTCCAGCCCCCTCAGAGCCCAGCCAGGAAGGCTGTACAACTGCCGGAGCCTCCCTCCCCTCATTTGCTCCGTGATGTGCTGGTCTCACCCCTGAGGTATACAGAGTGCAGCTGAACGCAGTGTCCCTGAGAAGCCACATTCCCTGGTCACCCTCTTCCTCCTCCTCGCCCTTGGCCCAACCTGGGTCTTACTTCAAAGGAACAAAATTCCTGCATCCCCTTGTCAAATCTGCATTCTCCCTGCTCTGGCCAGGAGTCTGTTAGAATTTTGGTGCCTCCAGTTTTGTGTGCTGTTGATCACTTGTGGGTCTCAGCTCTCCTGAGCCATATGCTGAGGCCTTTCTCCTGAGCGGTGGACCTCCTGACCCACCGTGCCCTCCTACTTCCACCTTTCTTTTCTAGGAGGTGGTGCGGAAGGTGGAGAGCACCAAGACAGACAGCCGGGATAAACCCCTGAAGGATGTGATCATCGCAGACTGCGGCAAGATCGAGGTGGAGAAGCCCTTTGCCATCGCCAAGGAGTAGGGCACAGGGACCTCTTTCTTTGAGTGACCGTCTGTGCGGGCCCTGTAGTCCGCCACAGGGCTCTGAGCTGCACTGGCCCCGGTGCTGGCATCTGGTGGAGCGGACCCACTCCCCTCACATTCCACAGGCCCATGGACTCAGTTTTGTAACAAACTCTTACCAACACTGACCAATAAAAAAAAATGTGGGTTTTCTTTTTTTATATATATAATGTGTGGGCCTGGTTCTTGAGCCTGCAGCACCTCCCCTAGGCCTACATCCCAACATGCCTGCAACTCTTCTGTGGCAATGGGTGCCTGCCCCTTCCCTGGGATCCTGCCTGAAACTTCTTTGACCCAGGAGCTGCCCAGGAAAAGTCAGGCGGGAGCTTTTGCCCCCTGCTTCTAAACTTTGCCAGCTACTGGGCCTCCACATTTGCTCCCCTTGCCATCACCCTCCAGTCTACGTTAAGGGATATACCTGTACTTTTTCATAGCCTACCTCTAAACTGACTTTTTTTTTTTTTTGTAGAGACAGGTCTCACTATGTTGCATAGGCTGGTCTGAAACTTCCAGACTCAAGCATCCTCCTGCCTTGGCCTCCTAAAGTGTTGGGATTACAGGCATGAGCCTCTGCACCCAGCTGACTTTTTCCTTTATTATTTATTTATTTATTTTGAGACGGAGTTTCGCTCTTGCTGCCCATGCTGGAGTGCAGTGGCGCGATCTCGGCTGACCACAACTTCCGCCTCCCGGGTTCAAGCGATTCTCCTGCCTCAGCTTCCCAAGTAGCTGGGATTACAGGCATGCACCACCACGACGCCCGGCTAATTTTGTATTTTTAGTAGAGATGGGGTTTCTCCATGGTGGTCAGGCTGGTCTTGAACTCCTGACCTCAGGTGATCCACCCACCTTGGCCTCCCAAAGTGCTGGGATTACAGGCGTGAGCCACTGCACCTGGCTGACTTCTTCCTTTATTACTTATCTTCTTGACAGCCTTGGCTGTTGGGCTCTAAGAGCATGCAAATTCTACCACCTTCAGCTACCAATGCGAGCCAAGTTCGGAGCCTTGAGCGGGAATATGGCACAACTGGGCACTCGGTAGTTAAGTCCTGGGTCCAGGCCAAAGGAGGACCTAGCCTTATATGGAGTTCATAGCAGGGAGGCACATGACTTTCTTAGGAGGCAGCCAAAGGCCTCTGGACTGATCAGGGCATCGGTGGTAGAGGAGCAGGGTGACAGGCCGCCTTTGGCTGGGCTTTAGCTGGGCTGATGCTGAAGCTGTAGAGGCCCTGGAGCACACCATTCACCACCACGTTGGGCAGCGACTCTGTGGGACAGAATTAAACAGGTCTGGCCTCAGGCCTGCAGCTCCTTGAGCTCCTGCTCATGGGCTCAGCCCCCACTTGGGAGTAGGAGCCCCTGCCAAGGCAGCAGACAGCAGCTGTCCACCCCAAATGAAGCCTCCGCATTCCCAGGTCACATTCTGTTCACATCAGCTTGGTAAAGAAGTCAGGCTGCTGAGGAAATGGAGACCAGGGAAGCCAAACTTGTTTTCCTTGTGTCTACAAAGCAGGCTCCAGGGGACAGGAGCAGGAGGTAATGGCTCCAGAGGTGGGCAGCAGGAAGGAGATGCTGCCTCAGGGTCCCAGGAGCTGCGAAATGCAAACAAAGCCCACAACCCAGCCCTTTAGCCCCGTATCTAGGCACCTCCTCACCTGGGGAGGGGGTGTAAACATAGGGATCCACATGGAAGTTCAGGACAGGCCGCTGGTGCTGCTGGGAGCTGGGAGGAAAAAGGGTCATGAACCATGGGTGCGGGAGGCAGGGCAGAATCCCACAGAGGGGTGGAGACCACCAGGGACCCATGAAGGAAAAGGTGAGTGGGAAATGGGCTCAGGAGGCACCAAAGGGAAAATAGACTTCAGGGCCCAGGCCAGACAGGCCCAGGCAGCAGGCCCGCCTCCTAGCATATGGCCACTAGGGGGCGGCAGGGGCCAGGCGCGGGCTAGGGCTTTGACTTGCCTGCTGTGGCCAGGCAGGAACTCCCCCAGGGTGCTGAAGAGAAGAGAAATCACTGTAAGCTGCCTGGGGATGCCGAGGGAGCGTGAGGAAGGGGTGGAGACACCAGAGCCCAGAACTGCACTTCCCAGGGGACCACTGCTTCTATTTGTAACAAGCCCCAGTTCCGGAGGTAACCAAGTCTGTCCAAAAAAAAGCCCCTCCACCCAGGTCAAGAAAGCTGGTGAGGGTGGTCATGTCAGGCTGGATCCTGGCAGATGTGAGAAGAAAGGGCTTGCTCTCCAACACCTTTCCTCACCTGCTCACTGCTGACAGCCCCTGGCCCCCGCCACCGGCCCTCCTTACCCCCAGTTGCTAGCCTTGGGGTCTGTGGGGAAGTGCCGAAGTCTCAGGAATTCCAGTAACTCCTTGGGCACCTCCTGGTTCAGGTACAGGATGCCCTGGAGAGGACAGAGGAGACCTGCAATGAGACCCAGCTACTAATTTGCATAGCGCAGTGTCAATGAAAATGCAGGGCTCTTTGTTCCCAAAAAAGAATTTCACGACAATGACAGCAGAGCATTGAACCAGGCTCAGGGCCCTTCTGAGCGCTGCGCCCTGTGTGCACAGGTTGTACCCCATGACGTGGCATAGCTTTGCTGTTGGGGGAAGGACCCTCACCCTACATGCCATCGGGAGGGCAGCACAGGACCTCACCATGGAGGGGACAGGACCTGGCTTTCATGGACGTGGGACTACCTGTGTCCGTTACCTCATTCAGTCCTTTCAACAAGCCAAAGGGGGTGTTTGGACCTATATTACTCTCAGAAAATCGATGCTTGAGGTGGTGAATAACATCCCAAAGTTGTGGGTTCCCTCCCTGCCATGCCCCCACACCTCTCTGGGCCACACCCCTGGCACAGCAGGCTGGGGGGCAACCAACTGTGCCCTCGCATACCTGGATGTAGGCCTCCAAGCCCTGCCGGCGCTGTTCCAACCCTCTGGTCCTCCAGTTGGGCAGGCGTTTCGAGGGGAAGTCGGGCACTTTGTACAGCTTCTTGATCTACTGGAGGTTGACCGCGTGCGATCACAGCATCCCAACTGAGCCCTCAAGCCCTCTTCGCCCGATCCAGAAGCCCTCCCGCGCCCCCGCCTTCAGACTCTACCCTGGGACAGACCCTGGTGAGTGGTGGACCCGCCGAGGGCGAGGAAGGCCCCAACCCACCCACAGAGGCCCAGGGGCTGACCGGCCGCGCAGGGACTGAGGCAGTAATGGGGGTGGCGGAGGCTGGGGCTGGAGCTCGCCCGCCCGCCTCACAGGGCCTGGGCAGGGGCTGGATAGAGGCTGGGCCCGGGCCGGTGGGAGGTCGGCGCCGCCTCACCCGCTTGTGCAGCGCGTGGAACTCGCTGTAGCGCCTCGGCACCGTGTGTCTGCGCCCGCTGCACAGCACCTCCACTCGGAACACCTGGCGGCGTGGGCGGGCAGCGGGTCTGCGCGTGAGGCCCCGCGGGAGGACGCCGCAGGACCTGCGCCTGGCGACTTGCCCACCCTCCCGCGCTCAAAGGCACAAAGCGGCCTTGCGGCGCCGCGGCTCCCCGGGGACGCTCCGCTCCAGCACACCTGGGAGAACGGGTTGGCGGACCTGCCCCTCGGAGCCCTGGGGTCCCTCAAGAGCTCGAACCACGGTCCGCGAGGCTGGCAAATCCAAGCGGCCCCCAAACCCTCGACAAGGTTTCCCCGACGGTCCAGCCCGCAGCGCTCGTTCACCCGGGCCCGGGCTCCGGGTCCCCCACTGAGCGCAGCGCGGGGAAATCCTGCGGGTCCCGGCGCCCCTCCCCATCCAGGGGCCGCGCTCACCATGTGGCTTTTCTCCGGGCTCTGCCTGGGCCCCTCGGCCTCGGGCCCCACCGACGGGATGTGAACTTCCAGCATCCGCGCCCCGGCCCCAGCCGCTCCGCGCGCTCGGCTCGGAGCCCTAACTCTCCCGGAGCGGACGGAGGACCCCGGAGCGGCCGGCCCCGCCCCCTTCGGCCCGCAGGCCCCACCCCAGGCCCCGCCCCCAGGCGACCCCGCCCCGGGCGTTCCCTTGCGCCGCGGGTCCTGAGCCTAGAAGATTAGGGGGGACCCGGACGCCGCCCCCCAAGTCTAGTGCGCCCACAGCGCGCGGCAGTGGAGTCACCCGTTTGTCAAACATTGACAGAGCACTCACTGATGCCAGGAACTGGAGAGCGAAAACGTCACCCATCCTGAGTTAAGCGCCTACTATGGACTAAGGACGGCCTGTAGCTCCAGGCGCGGACGGAGGCGGGGCCCGGGCCTCAGCGCCGGTCCTGGGGCCAACCAGGGACCTGTCTTGTGTTCCTCAGTCCCTTCCCGAGCCTTTCGCTCCTTTCAGCCTGGTTCCTGGGATTGTGATCTGGATTTCCCGGCTGAGGCCACACCTGAGCAAGGCTAGGACCCAATCCAGCTTTGATGCCCCCTTCCCCAGCATCCACAGGCCACCCCCATTCATTCATTGTTTTCATCCATCCATTCACACATATCTTCCAACCCTAAGGGGCTCCAGGCTGTTTGTGGGGAAGAGGCAGTTTAGGGACCTAGGCTCCGATTTGGGCGTCAGACTGCCTGGACTTCAGGAGCTCTGTAGACCTTTGCTCATCTGCAAAATAGGGATAACGTGGCTCCTTCAGGCGAGTGTATAAAATGAGATGATTTGGCCGGGCGCGGTGGCTCACGCCTGTAATTCCAGCACTTTGGGAGGCCGAGGCAGGCGGATCACCTGAGGTCAGGAGTTCGAGACCAGCCTGACCAACATGGTGAAACCCCGTATCTACTAAAAACACAAAAATCAACCAGGCGTGGTGGCGCATGCCTGTAATCCCAGCTACTCAGGAGGCTGAGGCGGGAGAATCGCTTGAACCTGAGAGTCGGAGGTTGCAGTGAGCCGAGATCAAGCCATTGCTCTCCAGACTGGGCAACAGCAAGACTCTGCCTAAAAAAAAAAAAAAAGAAAAAAGTGAGATGATTCATGTTAGGCCCTTAACAGAAGCGTTGAGTAGCAGCTTGACTGTGGGCTTGTCCTGGATGACTAGGATAAGTGGGCACAGGGCAGTAGATGGGAAGAGGGACTTTGGGGGTGGCACCGGGTTGCTCTTGTCCACCCCTCTGGGCAGGTTCTTCCTGGATATGTGGCAGGATTTTGATCCAGAACTCTCTCAGGCCATGTGCTGGAAAGGACCTCTGCTCCCACCTTTCAGCCCTGCACCCTTCAGCTGTCGGAGAGCTGCTATCAGCAGCACCATGGCAGGTCCTCTACTCCACTGACTTCCCCGACAAAGGCCCCGTGACATGCAGAGAGGCGAGGCCCTGCCTTCCAAAGTTCATACGTAGTGGGAGGTCTTGGGGTGCGCAGGAGGAAGCAGAGTGCCTGTCTTCGGGGCTGGGGTTGAGGGGACTCACCCCTCCCCTGCTTCTGCAGAGATGCCTCTGATCTGGAGCAAAAAACCTCCGTCCCCAGCCCTGCCCCCAGAGAAGGGCTGAGATGACGACCCCAAAATGGGGCAAACAGGTCTCACCAATATCATGTCCCACATTCTCTTTTTCCAAATTGCATCACACAAGGACCACAGAACCAGGAAGCTGAAACTTCCCAGATTCCAGTGGGGTCCCCTAGAAGAAAAGCAGCCCAGAGTGAAGAGAAGTGCTGTGCTTTCATTTCCTCCCTACGGCCCCATCATTCAGGGACCCAGCTTTCCCTGGCCTACAGGGCCTCCCCAACTCCCACTGTCCAGGGAGGCCTCCCCTGGGATCCTCAGACTTCTTGGTCCCCATCCTAATGACTGTCTGCGCCTCTGTCTGTGAGTCTCCATTTTTTCCTGCCTTCATCCCCAATAGAACGTCCATTCTCTACCCTGCAGCACAAACTGTTATCAAGGCATGTGCTTAAAACCTTCCAATGTTTCCCACTGCACTTAGAATAAAACTCACTCTCCCTATGCAATCCGCAAAGTTGTAAACAACCCAGCCCAGCCTCCATCTTCCACCTCATTTCCTCTCCTCTCCTCTCCTCTCCCCATCATGCACCAGGCTCTTCCAACCTGACAAGCTCTTTCCTGCCTCAGGGCCTTTGCATTAGGCTGTTTGCTCCACCTGGGGACACTCTTCCTTGACTCTTCAAGGATTGGGCTCATCCTCCAATTCTTAGCCTAAAACTCAACTCAAAAAGGGTTTTTTTTTTGAGACAGGGCCTCACTCCAGTCACCCAGGCTGGAGTGCAGTGACGCAATCACAGGGCTCACTGCAGCTTAGGTGATTTTCCCACCTCAGCCTCCTGAGTAACTGGAACTACAGGTGCGCACCACCACACCCAGCTAATTTTTGTATTTTTTGTAGAGACAGAGTTTGGCCATGTTGGCCAGGCTGGTCTCGAACTCCTGGGCTAAAGCTATCCACCCACCTTGACCTCCCAAAGTGCTGGGATAACAGGCGTGAGCCACCTCACCCGGCCGAGGCTTCCTTCTTGACCACTCTATCATATGACCCTTTCTATGCACGTATTATAGTCTGCAGTTATTGTTTGGTTACTGTGTGTCTCAAAAACATTTGGGTTGGCTGGGCATGGTGGCTCATGCCTGTAATCCCAGCACTTTGGGAGGCCGAGGCAGGCGGATCACGAGATCAGATTGAGACCATCCTGGCTAACACAGTGAAACCCCATCTCTACTAAAAATACAAAAAATTAGCCGGGCGCGGTGGCGGGCACCTGTAGTCCCAGCTACTCAGGAGGCTGAGGCAGGAGAATGGCATGAACCCCGGGGTGCGGAGCCTGCAGTGAGCCGAGATCGTGCCACTGCACTCCAGCCTGGGCAACAGCAAGACTCCATCTCAAAAAAAAAAAAAAAAAATTGAGTTGAAAGACTATATGAATAATATTTGTGATTGAAAGACTATATGAATGAATGGGCACTTGGGGTATGTTGAGAAAAAACTAGGGAGGGGAAGGAGCAGCGGCTGCTGAAGGGTTTAAAGGCTGCCTGCAAGGTGGGACAACAAGAATCTTCTTCCTACCTCCAGAGTTAAACACACCTCTCCTCTCTTCTCTCTTGGCAGATCATTGTCTACTTTATCCATTTACTTAATTTTCAGGTGTTCCAGGAAGCCTCAGATCAGTGGATTTTCATCACCAGTTGTGGAAAGAGATTCCATGCAACTGACTTGTCAAACATGTGATAGTGAACCTGCAGCTCCTAATTGCACAGTGTTCCACCGCACAAGAGTGCAGGTACAAAAGAATAAAAACAAGATCCTTGACACAGAGGCATTTAAGATGTCTTTGGGGTGATAAAACAAGGTATGGAGAATATTTTCTAATTTTTAAAAATCAATTATATATTAACTTATTGAGACAGGGTCTCACTCATTTGCTGAGGCTGGAGTGCAGTGGCACAATCATGGCTCACTGCAGCCTTGACGTGCCAGGCTCAAGCGCTCAGCCTCCCAAGTAGCTGAGACTACAGGTATGCACTATCAAGCCTGGCTAATTTTTGTTTTGTTTTGTTTCATAGAGACAGGGTCTCACTATGCTGCCCAAGCTGGTCTCCAACTCCTGGGCTCAACTGATCCTCCTGCCCTGGCCTCCCAAAGTGCTGGGATTATAGGTGTAAGTCAGTGCCCGGCCAAATATTTTCCTATAAAGAGGAACGCATGACATGATGTAAATACCATAGCAGTTATTACAGTCAAAGAAAGTTTGCTTTCTGTACGCTTTCAGTGCTGGCCAGCTCAGCATATGAACACCACGTTCCAGACTCTATATGATGGGTGTGCAGACCTCAAAGTAACTTGTTTTTAGAATGAGCTGTTTTACGATACAGGCTTTTGTCTTTTCTCCACCATGATCTAGCATATGGATTGTATTTCCATATTAGATTATAGTAGTTCTCAGACTTTAGCAATCATCACCACCACTTGTAGGGCTGTGAAATCTCAGATTTGAGTGCCCTGGCCCTGGATTTTTTTTTTTTTTTTTTTTTTTTTTTTTTTTTTTTTTGTGAGACAGAGTCTGGCTCTGTCGCCCAGGCTGGAGTGCAGTGGCGTGTTCTCAGCTCACTGCAAGCTCTGCCTCCCGGGTTCACACCATTCTCCTGCCTCAGCCTCCCGAGTAGCTGGGACTACAGGTGCCCGCCACCATGCCCGGCTAATTTTTTGTATTTTTAGTAGAGACGGGGTTTCACCGTGTTAGCCAGGATGGTCTCAATCTGACCTCGTGATCCGCCTGCCTCGGCCTCCCAAAGTGCTGGGATGGCTCAACAGGCGTGAGCCACCGCGCCTGGCCGCCCTAGCCCTGGATTTTCTAATTGCTGGGCTGGGGTGGAGCCTGAAGCGGTCATCTTCAACAAGCTCCCTGGTGGTGCGGAAGCTCCTGGTTGGAGATCACACTAAGCAAGCACTGCTCTCCTGATTACTGCAGCAGCCCCGCCTGGGGCCGGGCTCCACTCGCTCCTCTATGCAGGCACAGAGCCGGCAGTTTGCCACTTGGAAATAGAACTAAGGAGCAGAGGGCAGGAAGGGCTGGGGAGTGAAGATGTACCCCGACTCGCCCCATTCCTGCACACGGATAGGCTGGCCCACAGCCCCTGCCTTAGCTCAGGCCCTGGCTTCCACTGCAGTCACACAAAGCCCCCTTTCACCGGCAAGGCTTCTGCCGCGCCACAAAGGCTACTCAGGAGGTTTGGTTAACCTCGTTAAGAAAACAAACAGCCCCTGGGCCAGGAGCTTGTGGGCGCCACGGGGCACAGAGGCTGGATTCTTTTCTGGGCCCGGGCTGGGCGGGCGGCAGCGGAGGGGTGGCCTGGCCAGGAGGGGCTCAGACACTGGGGGCTGTCTGAGCCAGGGTGGAACTTGCCTGCTCCACCCCAGCCCAGCTCTGGTCACCGGTATCACCTTAGACAACCCCCCTGAGGCTCAGGGTCCTTATCTGTCCTTATCTCAGGGTCCTCACACAACAGTGGTGTGTGGATTGAAGGACAGCAGCTTCCACAGTGTTTGGCATGGGGCCCAGCACACAGCAGAGAGATGTTAGCTATTATTGACTGAATTATGTGAATTTGCTGTTTTCGTAGGCAAAAAACAGCAGTCTTACCAATGACATGGTTCATCCTGATGGATACTGACTCATTGACAACAAAAGCAGATTCTACTATTTCTTCCGTACCCTGAGACTGCAAGGTTAGCTTAAAAAAAAATTAACAATTTCAACTACTAACACTGCAGTAAGGATTTTTCTGATTTCCTCCATATTGTGCAACCAAAAATAGTAAAGAAATAAATTGGAAGCAGAGGTTGATATAAATCACCAACTATGCTGTTCATCAAAACAGCCTCCTACTGTTTACAGAGTTCCTACTGATTACCTTGTTAATAAGTACATTTTAAAAACTGAAATAAATATAACATTTAAAAACATCATTTTTATGTTTATTAGATTTTGGTGTAACGTGTCTTTTAAAAAGAGTGCTACTAAAAAGCGTTGTTACTGAGTTGGTCCAAACCCTTCATTTCTGTCAACGGGGGGAAGCGAGGCGTGAGGGAGGGGTGGGTACTGGAAGCAGCTGTATTAGAAGGCACCTCTGACAAGCATGTCCTGTTCAAGTCCTTAGAGCAAAAATTGGTCCAGGACAGGCAGGCCCCAGACCCAGGGCTCCAGCCAGCAATGCCACTTCTAGGAGTCTCCTGTCCCCTGCCCAGATAGGACAGCGGCAGCTCAGCTGCTTCAGACAACACGACTCAGGTCTGGCACAGGGAAAGCTGGCAGAGGCCACCCCAGCACTTTTGACGGCACAGCTCTCCAGGCTGCGTGTGGTGATACAGCAACTCCCAGGGCCTTTCAAAGCCGTGTCAGCCAATCAACCAAGCGGCCCCTCTGGTGTGCCAAGCACTGGGGTTCAAGAAACAAAGACACGTGCGGGTCCCTCAAGTAACAGGGGTTCATTGTGAAGAGAGCTGAGAGACCAAGAACTGGGGACAACAGGCAGAAGCCAGGATGGGCAGGAGCTCCAGGCCTCAAGGTCTGGAAGGGAGGCGGCCCTGCCTCATATGCTAGCCGTCCCCAGGGTGCTGCTGGTGGCTTCTCAGCAAGTGGAGTTTTTCATGTCTGCCATTAAGGTCCCCAGCTACTCACCAAAGCTGCTTCTGTCTTCCAGCCTCTGCTACTACTCCACTGGGCAACCCCTGCCCATCTGGGGAAAGAGTGTCTTGCAGGGGTCAGAGAAGCTCCAATGCTTACCAGGTCAGGTGGGTATCCAAATGGGACTTGTCCTTAACAGGCCTGTGTGGATGCCTTCAGGTCTTTAAGAAAACAACTTAGGGCCGGGTGTGGTGGCTCACACCTGTAATCCCAGCACTTTGGGAGGCTGAGGCGGGCGGATCACGTGAGGTCGGGAGTTCGAGACCAGCCTGGCCAAAATAGAGAAGCCCCCATCTGTACTAAAAACACAAAATTTGCCAGGCTTGGTGGCACGTGCTTGTAATCTCAGCTACTTGAGAGGCTGAATCAGGAGAATCACTTGAACCCGGGAGGCGGAGGTTGTGGTGAGCTGAGATGGCACCATTGCACTCCAGCCTGGGCAACAAGAGCGAAACTCCACCTCAAAAAAAAAAAAAAAAAACGAAAAACAACCACAAACTTAATGGGTTGATTTCCAGGTTCCTCTTGTCTGTCCCCATCTAGATGTCTACAGTGTGTGGGATAGGGTGTGGCAGAGAGGCCACGCTAAGAGCTTGGGTTCATCTTAGCTCTGGGGTGTGACCTGGGCTGGCTGCTTCAGCTCCCTGAACCTGTCCTTAGTGTGGGTCATGAGCGCACCCTGCAGGGTGACAGTGCTGGATGAGCTATCTCAGCGCCCTGAGGCAGTTCTTACTATAGTTAATAATTAGGCCCGAGAGTGGGAAGGGGCGGTCATGGGCAGTCTGTCCCCTGCTCCGGAACATGCTCCTGGCCGCAGGAGCCTGGTCTATTTTTCTTGAGAGGCTGTCAGTGAAACCTGCGTGTTGGGCCCCTGTGGCTATAGCCACTGCAGCTCATAACGGAAGAGGAAGCAGCGAGCTCTGAAGCCCCGAGGGGGCAGTCATTTGGAAACAGTCACATCTCTTTATGGAAAGGTCCTGTCTCGGATTGGACAGGGTTTTTCTGTTTCTTTTCTGGACCCAGACAAAGAGCATCCTGTGGAGGGCGAGCAGCTGGCTTCCTCTGAGCAACCTTGGGTGGGTGAAGTTTTCTGCCCCAAGGTCTGGTCATCAGAGACAGAGGAGCATTTCCACAACAGACAAGGGCCAAAGGGGTGAAAGGCCTGTCTGAGGCAAGCCTTGTGGGGCCTGCAGGCTTCCCCAGCACACTGAGCACCAGTCTTACCAACCACGGTGAGGCCTATTAAACCTCAAATTAGGCCAGATTTCCGGATCTCTTGAAAAATCTCCAGATCTGGCTTCAGTGACCCACAGGCTTGTACGGCAATGATCTTGAGCCGAGGAGCAGCCATTGCCTCGGAGGATCCTCTGCAGGTTGGAGGACACTGGGATGAGCAGAGACAGTGCAGCCCAGGACCCCAGGGAGTCCAGGGCTTGGGAGGCTACAGAGACCGCCTCAGAGCTGACACCACACAGGAGAGGAAGACCAGAGGCTGAAGAGGATGACAGACGCAGGGCCCACCTCCAGTCCGGGGTAGGGCAGAGGGCGGATCAGGGGAAGCTGCCTGAAGGACAGATATGTGACGCGGGCCTCAAAGCATGCACTGGATTGTTTTCCCATAATGAAAATAGCTTTATTTGATTTTTCTTATTTTAACGATAATACATAGAAATTTTAAGCAATACAAAATGGTATTAAAAATTAAAGGCAATGCAAACTTCCATCTCTAGAGGTGACCATAGTTATTAACAATTCAATCAACATCCTTCCCATATATAAAGTTTATATAAATGTGAATATCATGCAATTCTATAACCTGCTTTTTTCACTCAAAAATATGAGTTTTCCTTGTCAATGAATATAGCTATATATCATCTTCAATGGCTGTAAAATATTCAATGGTGTAACTGTACCATAATTCATTTAATCCCCTCCTGATGGACATTTCAATTGGCTTCAGTTTTTGCAACTGTAAACAGTGCTATGACGGGCATTTCTGGTTAGTCATCTTCAAGGATTTGGTTTCTAGAGGTGCCTATGAGGATCCTCAGTGAATGTTCTGACACACAGGCAAATGCTCCGCATCTCCTTACACTTATATTCCCATCTAGGGCATTGGAAAATGCCTGCTTCAGACAGGTGTAATTCTGAGACTGAAGATGGGGAAGGGGAAACGGTGCTTAAGGTACCAAGCCCAGCATTAACCCAGCCTCCTCGGGCCACACAGAAGTGAGAAGTAGCACATTTGCAATCAGTTTCCATGAGGTGTCAGCACTGTTGGGAAGGACTGGGAGATAAAGAGGGAAAAGTGAGCTGGGTCCTTTCACAGACAGTATGAACGCCAGGTGGCAGAGCCTGCAACTGGGGAACAATCATTCAACAGTTATCTATTTGACACCTGTTTTGAGCCTGAACCTTTGCTGGGGCCCATGGAGTTATAAAGGCGTAAGACCCCAGAGTTTACCATTTGGTGGAGACTGTAAATCACCCAACTTTATCACAAGATGCAGTATCGGCAGGTGACACATGCACCAGAAGACAGGCTTCAGTTGTTCTTGTCCATTTATCTCAGATCAGGCATGACCCTGTCCAACATGGAGCAGAGAATCTTAGCCAGTGTCTCCAAAGACAGAGTGTGCATCCAGGCATGTGTGCACTGTAGCACAGATGTGTCCTCCTATGTTTGGAGCCAGGGATCCCCATTATCTTCTCCTGCCCTTCCCTTCCCCCTAGGCTGCCAAGTACTGGTGGGGAAAATCCCACCACCTTGGGGCTTGATGTCCTTGAAGTCTATGGGTTTCTGGTGGGCCCTGAGTGTGCTCGGCAAAGGACACGCCCTCCATCACCACACGCTCTCCAGCCACATCTTGGCCCCATCTTGAGACTTCCAGGAGCTCCTCTCCTTTTTTAAAACTTGAGTTGCTTCAAAGACTTTTTTTTTTTTTTTTTTTTAGGGTTCCCAGCTACAGGAGCATTCAGAATGAAAATCTTCCGGGAAGAGTTAACAGTTGCTAGTATTTTTGTGTAAGCGATAATTCTTATTCCCGTTTCTCTCATTTATTTTGTCACTGAGTACTGACACTGAATACTGGGATCACACCTGCTTGAAGTCCAGTCCTCATCTTCAGCACTCCGGAGCTCAAACGCTGAACTAGCCAAGGGGAAAGCAGGTTCCATACCTTTTATCTAAAAATACTTGGCTTAAATAGGTAAATATGACATTCCTATCTCAGAAAATTTTAATTATCAAGCATGAAACTTCCCCTCTTCGGCCTCCCCTCCACCTACAGATTCTTTCCTGTGGCCTCAGCAGTGAGGCACCCTCTGAACACAGGTCCCCTTCCTGTGCTCTGGACCCCATTTTCTTCCAAACATGGCTCTGACAGTCATTCTCTTTCTCTTCTCTGACTTTTATTAATATGCTTAAGTTTGTCCCAACTTTAAATAAAACAAAGCCTCCTTTAACTCTATCTCCCCTACTCAAAGCAACTGGCCTCCCTTCCCATCCAGAGCTGCTTTTTTTTTGAGACAAGATCTTGCTCTGTCACCTAGGCTGGAGTGCAGTGGCGCAACTGTAGCTCACTGCAACCTCAACCTCCTGGGCTCAGGTGATGTTCCCGTGTAGCTGGGGCTACAGGCATGCACCACCACACACCCAGCTCGTTGTTTTTATTTTTGTAGGGACAGGGTCTCACTATATTCCCCAGGCTGGTCTCAAATTCTTGGGCTCAAGTGATCCTCCCATCTCGGCCTCCCAAAATGCTAGGAATACAGGCATATGCCACTGTGCCTGGCCCAGAGCCGCTTCTTAAACACCTTCAGCACTCACTGCCCCCACCACTGCTTCCCCTCCCATCTGCCCCAAACCTACTGCCTCATGTGTTACAAAGGGCTTCACTGTCTGCCCAGTGTCTGAGCCAGAAGCCTGCGGGGCATGCTAGCTACCTCCCTCTCCCCTCAGGCCTCTCATCAAATCAAGGACCCATCTCAGTGGTTCCGAAACTCTCCCGAGCTCTGGCCCCACCATACCTGCCCTTCTCAGCTCTCCTGAGGGTAGGGATGAGCCTGGCTGCTCTTCCTGCCTCCAGTCTCACGCCTTCTGGTGTGTGCAGATCACGAAGCGATAATGGTAATGTGGAAAGTGCCTCCCAGATCCTATCAGGAACCCATGTGATGTGGCTCCTGCTCATTTTTCTCCATGGGCCTCATTGACTTTACCCCACACCAAGCCACTTGACATTTCCCTAGATGCGCCTACCTCACACTGCCAGACAGGGAGGCAGAAGCAACAAACACTTTTACACCTTTTAGACTCAGTTCAAGCATCAGGTTCCCCACAAAGTTCTCCCTCCTGGGTCCCCAGCTGGAATACCACCTTCTTCCTTTGTGCTCCTGTTATTCCTTGTAGAGGCTTCTGGCTCAGTACCCCTAACCCACTACTGGCCTACTTGTTTTCCACACGTGCAAGCTCTTTACAAAAATGCACCTAAAGACAACTGGCCCTGCCAGCCTCAGGACACAGGAAGCAGAGGAGGAAGTTCTGAAACCAGAGGAGACGTCATTCCAAGGAAATAAAAACAGACTTACGTCAGAATGATCATTAGATGGAACTTAACAAAGCAACCTGAAATCTTTGTCTCTCTGGAGGAAAGAGTTAACAACATGGAAAAGGGGGCAGACTGGAATAAACCTACAGGGCTGGTCTCAAAGCATCAGTGTGAATTCATGATTTTTAGTATCTATTTATGTCAGGTATCTCTACCCTATCTTGTTTCTATAAATCTATCTATCTATATATCTTTGCACTATATGGTGAGAGCCTAGAGGCAATGACATTCCAGTAACAAGAAGCACATTTGGCACCCAGATCTTTGTTTCTAAATAACATTCTCTGGCTGGGTACGGTGGCTCACACCTGTAATCCCAGCACTTTGGGAGGCTGAGGTGGGCAGATCACCTGAGGTCAGGAGTTCGAGACCAGCCTCGCCAACATGGTAAAATCCCCATTTCTACCAAAAATGCAAAAATTAGCCGGGTGTGGGGGCAGGCACTTGTAATCCCAGCTACTTGGAAGGCTGAGGCAGGAGAATTGCTTGAACCCGGTAGGTGGAGGTTGCAGTGAACCGACATTGTGCCATTGCAATCCAGCCTGGGTGACAAGAGCGAGACTCTGTCTCAAAAACAGTAATAATAATCAAATCAAATAAAAATAAATAAATACCATTCTCCATTATAAGGAACCAAGACTCCCTGGAGAAATGGCTGATTCCAGGGCTAGGGCAGGGAACATTCAAAATGAGCCTGGAACATCTTGTTATGCCAGAAGGTAAGGAAGTACTCAAAACATGATGGGGGCAAGCTACAAACACACAAGAGGCTGCTATAAATCTGGGACAATTTGAGAATCAAGATAAAATCAAAGCAATGGCTTGCAACTCTGAGTAAAATAGGAATCCCTGCATCCATATTGATAAACAAGTGAATAAATAAATGGTGAGAAAGGATGTTTTCTTTATATGTAGAATGTCAACCAATAAATGTGGAAGGCATTATGGAGTTAGGAAATCATGTTGGTCAATCATGACAGTAATAACTCGGACAAGACTAATCAACTGATACTATATAACTAGTGAATGAGGAACAAAATACTTATATAGTCTCAAAGTATCTCCCCACAAATTACTTGTAAATTACAAAGGGGAAATCGTCAATTTAAAATGAAATCTGGCAGACACCAACCTAAGCGGTGAACAAAGTTAACAACATTAATGGGACCAACTGACATTATATGCTGATTACAATGCACTGACGACACACTGCTTCTGTGATATTCCTGCCCAGAATGCAAAACCCTCATCTAGTCATGCGGAACCATCACACAAATCCAAACCGAGGAACATTCGACAAAATAGCCTGTATTCTTCAAAAATGTCATGGTAATGAAAGACAAAAGAAAGCTGAGGAATCTGCAGTATTGAGAGACACATGTTTACAAAGGTAACACATGGGCCGGGCGCGGTGGCTCACGTTTGTAATTCCAGCACTTTGGGAGGCCGAGGCGGGCGGATCACGAGGTCAGGAGATCGAGACCACGATGAAACCCCGTCTCTACTAAAAAATACAAAAAATTAGCTGGGCGTGGTGGTGGGCACCTGTAGTCCCAGCTATTCGGAGAGGCTGAGGCAGGAGAATGGCGTGAACCCGGGAGGTGGAGCTTGCAGTGAGCAGAGATTGCGCCACTGCACTCCAGCCTGGGAGACAGAGCGAGACTCCGTCTCAAAAGAAAAAAAAAAAAAAAAAAGAATAACAAATGTAGGAAAAAGAATGGCTACAAAGGACATTATTAGGATAACTGGCAAAATTTAAATATGAATCATCGGTTAGATAACAGTATTAAATCACTGTTAAACTTCCTGATTTTGATAATAATACTTAAAAAAATATTGAATAATGCTTAAAATAATTCTCTTCTTCTTTTAGAAGAGAATGTCCTGTTCTTAGGGAAATGCATACTGTTTTGGGAATAATGGGGTATCTGTGCAGCAAATTACTCTGAAATGATTAAGAAAATACAACATGAAATATAGATAAGGCAAATGAGATAAAATGTAAACACTCAGTAAATCTGGATAAAAGATATATAGGAGTTCTTTGTGATATTCCTGCAACTTTTCTGTAAATCTGAAATTGTATTCAAAATTTTAAAGTTACCAACAAAACAAAACAAACAACCTCCAACCAAGAATCCAACAACAAGGGATGAATCAAAATTATGGTACAGTCACCCTATGGAAGCCTTCAAATTACACAGCTTTACAAATCAACTTTGTGAAGATATATAACAATATAGAAAAATGCTTATAACATGTACAATGTTGAATGATAAAAGCAGGATACAAAATATTTTATGTGTATATTATTACAACTATGTAAAAGCAAGCATATAATAAAGACTGGAAGGATAAAACCAGAGTTGATGATAAGGATACTGAGGGGTAGGGGAGTGACTTTTTCCAAAAACTTCACCTGTTAAAAAGAAATACTTGCACCACTGGCCCTTACCCTGTTGCTGTGTCGGTGTACAGGGAATCAGAATGTTTACTGCATTCTCTTGCCTCAGGTTGCCTCACCCCAAACCTTAGCCCCCCACCAAAGAGAACTGATACAGCAGGACCTGGGGCCCCAGTGGCAGGAGCGTCTTTGGGATTGAGGGGCTGGAGGTGGCAAGGCTCCCATAGTGGCAGTCAGCAGCTCTAGCTCACAAAGGAGCTTCAAAGCCCACTCTGACCAGTACAGCTTGAGCAGCTGTGGACACAGCTAAGGGGGAAGCCCAGCCTTGACTGACCTGAGACTCTGGCCTCCCCTGGCCAGACCGGCAGAGATCTGTGTGAACATCCTTTGGCTGTGCGTGCAACTCCTGGGGGCTCTTGCTGGCAGGCTACCTCCTGGGCATAGACAGTAGAGCTTCTTTGAACCTCCTAAGGTTCAGGAGCTCTTGGGTCACCCTATCTAGAGGCAGAGGGCATGGCTTTCATGTCTACGGAGATAAAGCATTAAGTCCTTATCAGACCTTCACACCTTCACACAGTCTACTGAGGATGTGTTTTGATGGGTGACAAAAATAGGTTTAGTTATATATAAGACTTGCCATCAGACGGCAAGACTCAGAGAACCCTGAGCAGCTTAGGGAAGCAGGAAGAATAAAAGAGAAAGGCTCTTGCTTAATGATAGAGATACCAAAAAAAAAAAAAAAAAAAAAGAGAGAGAGAGAAAGTCTCTGCCTCCTTTGCAGGAGAACAGGTTTTAATAGATTTTGCTCCTCTTATTTTAAGAGATGTTTTTAAAACTCCTTCCCTAAAGAAGTGGGAATACGAAACAGATTGAGACCCTCAGAACAGGTAGCTGAGGTAGGCAGAGAGAAAGAAACCCCATTTCCAGAGGGAAGCAGCAGCAAAAAACTTGTGAACGGTAGAGAAAAACTTACTATACCTGGGCAACTTCTTGGTTAGGAGTATTCCAGACCTGATTCCCAACTGCTCCCCAGCCTAAGCAAAAACCACCAACATTCTGAGTCATGTGGCCTGATTTTAAAATATTTTATTACATAACCTTTTCATGGCACCATCAGGAGTAACAGAAAACGTTATTCCCAGTTCCTAAACCACATCCTGAAAAATATACATTTGTATTTATATATTTATATCAATACTCCACTCCATTCCATAATTCCACCACCTATTGTAGGTCTTTTGCTTAAAGCAGGAAACTATTCTCTTAGGTAAGAAAATATATATGGAAGCTAAATGAAATAACGGTTAGAGTAACTGGGGACAGTTGGTCGTGGGGATAGGGAGGAAGGGGTTAAGTCCAGCCTAGGCAGGATGCATCACCGGGGGTCCATCAAGGTGGAGGAGGACAGTGTATAAAAAGGCAGCGTCACACAGGTGGGCTCTGGGGTCCCTGGTCCATTAGGAGATGGCCTTTGCCTCAGGAAGAAAGGCTTCCCAGTACTTTGCCAGCTGCAAAGAAGTGGGGACAGTAAGCAAGCGCCCCCACCTAGTGGCAGAGCCTAAGCCAGCCTGGGAGGAATCAAGCACAGTACCCTGGCGCTCCCCAAGCGCCTGCCACACAAAGGCAGGGTCCGAGCAGCTGCACAGGCCACATGACCTTCACACCTCCCTCTCGACAGGGAAGGCAGCAGTTCCTGAGCCCCAAGTGCAAGGGCAGTCTCTGAAGACAGTCTTGGCTCCACCCCAGAGGGAGCACCCCTGTGGTGGCCATGGCTTTGCCTGGCTCTGCCTGGCTCAGTTAGTTCCTCACAGTGGGGCCACTGTTTCACATACTGATGAGGCCTCAGCCTCAGGAGGGCCAGGTGGTACCATGGGGTGGCTCCTCGAAGAGTAAGCAGTTACAGGGAGATGGGGTTTGTCCTCAAAAACTAACTCACCTCAGAATGAGGGCAGCAGACCCGGGCCCTCCTGCTTGGTAAAAGACCCTGTTGGATGCTCCATGTCAGAGCAGCAGGGCCTATTTTCAATGATGGACTATAGGAGGGCCCAGCTCCTCAGAAGCAGGGCCTGCACATCTTGTCACAGAAGCCCCGAGGAGGCAGCTGGCCTTTGGAGTGGGCAGTAGAGGATGAAGGTCACGCACAACTTACATACCTGCTGCTGTGAGTAAAGGAGTGTCTCAAGGTACTTGATCACGTGGTTCTTGAAGTCCTTGGATTTCTCTTTCTAGGAGACAAGATTCTACACTGACCATCCAGTTTTTGCTTTCCCTTTCAATGGGATGGTGGTGTTTATTGCTGACCAAGGCCAAACACAGTCTCAGAAAGTAGAGGCAGCAGGTGGAATAGCTGTAATTTCCAGCCAAAGAGGGTCTGCCAAGGCCTTGAAAGGCTTTGTTAGAGGGCAGGAGATGGGAAGTGGAGGAGAAAGGACAGGGGACCGAGGGTATGTGGCAGCTGCAAGATTTGTGTTTAACTGCTGTGGTCCAGCCACAAGTGTAAGATTGCCACTGTGCCTAGGATCAAGCACACCCCCCCCCAAAGAAGGCCACGCCTGCTCACGAGAACTGCCAAGTCACTGGCACCTCTCTCTTTACCCAATAGAGTTGGACAACACCAACAGTATTCCTAAAACAAGCACTGCATGCTAAGTGAGAAGTAGGATCTTCTATCTCACCTCAAACCGTATCACTTCTTTTCGGACCACGGTTGAAATCCTCTCAAAGTCCCTTTCATATTGAGTCACCCGAGACTCCCACTGGGAAGAAAGAGGAAAGAAAGGATCACCTCATATAATGGCATCATTATTAAGCCTTCACATTTGAACCGCAATTTTACAAATGAGGCCTAAATTGATCATTATGTCTGTCTGTCCTTGTGGATAAGATGAGGTGTCACAGAAGATTTCACATGGAAGTCAGAGTCCAGCAGAAGGCTACTTTAGGGGCGGACTGGAAAAGAGATGCCTGTGTTTCAGGCATCTGGGACCAAGTGTGGCCGTTCAAGAAGGCTCTGATATGCCAGCAGCCTCCAGTTTAGGTACTCACCAGCAGGGCTGAAAGGCCTGGAAAACTTAATTTAATTCTCACGAGAAGGCATATCTGAATCAGCTAGGTAGCTTTTCAAAGATCCAGCCAGGACCCCCCCCGCCGAGATTCTTTTTTTTTTCGAGATGGAGTCTCGCTCTGTCGTCCAGGCTGGAGTGCAGTGGTGCGATCTTGGCTCACTGCAACCTCTCTCTCAGGTTCAAGCGATTCTCGTGCCTCAGCCTCCTGAGTAGCTAGGACTACAGGTGTGTGCCATCACGCCTAATTTTTTTTTTTTTTTTTTTTTTGAGACAGAGTGTTGCTCTGTCACCAGGCTGGAGTGCAGTGGCGTGATTGCAGCTCACTACAACCTTCGCCTCCCAGGTTCAAGCAATTCTCCTGCCTCAGCCTCCTGAGTATCTGAGACTACAGGTGGGTGCTACCATGCCCAGCTAATTTTTGTATTTTTTTTAGTAGAGACAGGGTTTCACCATGTTGGCCAAGATGGTCTCAATCTCTTGACTTCATGATCTGCTCACCTTGGCCTCCCAAAGTGCTGGGATTACAGGCGTGAGCCACTGTGCCCGGCCCCGGCTAATTTTTTGTATTTTTAGTAGAGATGGGGTTCTACCATGTTGGCCAGGCTGGTCTAGAACTCCTGACCTCGGCCGGGAGCGGTGGCTCACGCCTGTAATCCCAGCACTTTCGGAGGCTGAGGCAGGTGGATCACAAGGTCAGGAGATTGAGACCATCTTGGCTACTAACACGGTGAAACCCCGTCTCTACTAAAAATACAAAAAATTAGCCAGGTGTGGTGGCAGGAGCCTGTAGTCCCAGCTACTTGGGAAGCTGAGGCAGGAGAATGGCGTGAACCCAAGAGGCAGAGCTTGCAGTGAGCCGAGATTGCGCCACTGCACTCCAGCCTGGTGACAGAGCGAGACTCCATCTAAAAAAAAAACAAAAAAACAAAAAACAAAACTCTGACCTGAAGTGATCCGCCCACCTTGGCCTCCCAAAGTGCTAGGATTACAGGTGTGAGCCACTATGCCGGGCCAGAGATTCTGATTTGACAAGTCTGGGTAGAGTAGAAAAAGAACAGGGGGACTAGGCCTCAGGAAGGCCTGGAGTCATTCTCAGAGGCTTCCTCAGCAGCCACGGCCCTTTAGACTCAATCAGCACTCTTCCCTCTGTGGGGTTCCAAACCTCTGGGGGGGATGGGCCCTGGGTTCATTTGGAACCAGCAGAACATCCCTGGCTGGGCTGCCTCAGGGGACTCACCTCGAGGATCTCGTCCTTTGCCTGCTGCAGCTTATCAGGCTTGTTGGCCCACAGCAGCCGAGCCTCGGCCTCCCGCTTCTTCTGCAGTGTGGCTTGGGCATCCTGCCAGCGCTGCCATGTCTTCATGCGCTGGTCGAAGGCAGCCTGTGGGGGTGGGGTTGAGGAGGAGCACAACCAGCTCTTCAGGAGCTCTGCTGGCTCTGCCTTGAGGCAGGCTCTCCCAGCAGCTGCACCAGGGACGGACTGAGCAAGGGCAGATTCTGCAGCCACATGTTAGTGCCCAGCTGGGAAGTTTAATGTCTAGGAGCAAAGCTTGGGTAAGACTCCTCTCCAAGCTTCCAGGAGTCCAGTGCCATGCTGCTTCATGCTACTCCCAGGGCTGGATGGCATGGAGGCAGTAGGTGGCCTCATGCCAGTGACCAATACTATGGCTTACAAAAGTACCTCCCTCAGATCAGTCAGTTCATAAGGCTACATACTTTCCCTGGGTGCCTGCCATGTGCCAGGAGCTAAGAATACAGTGGATGAAACTCATGGTCCCGTTTTCATGGAACTTGTCATCTAATGGAAAAGGCCAACATTACATTCACAATTACAAATAGATACAAGTATGCAGACTACTGGGAAAGCAGCAGGGTACTATAACATGAAACCAGGGGCCTAGCTTAGCCAGGGAAATATGTCAGGGAAGTCCACCCTAAGGACTCAGCCTTTAAACTGACACCCAAATAATGCACAAGGTTAGCTTAATAGATCTTTAAATCAACACCTAAAACCACCATAGGGCCACATTGCTTTTTCCCAACCACACACTTACCTGCTCTAGGCTACCAAGGCCTCCAAGAAGCTCCCCAAAATCTATTTGCTAGTTTTCCTTGTTTCCAGTTCCTTGACCACAATCAACATTTCCAGGGAAGGAAGTTGCTGGCCTGACTAACCACGCCCACTCGGACTTGCTTAATAGGCCCCAAGCAGCAGCCTGGATCAAGGATCTGTGCCTGGCGCCAGCCACCCAACCGGGTTCCAGCGGCTCCCTCGCTGCCCTGCAAAAGTTCCCTGAATATTTTCTTTTTAGACAGTTTCACTCTTGTCACCCAGGCTGGAGTGCAATGGCGCGATCTTGGCTCACCGCAACCTCTACCTCCTGGGTTCAAGCAATTCTCCTGCCTCAGCCTTCTGAGTAGCTGGGATTACAGGCGCACATCACCACGCCTGGATAATTTTTGTATTTTTAGTAGAGATGGGGTTTTGCCACGCTGGCCAGGCTGGTCTTGAACTCCTGACCTCAGGTGATCCATCTGCCTCAGCCTCCCAAAGTACTGGGATTACAGGCATGAGCCACCACACCCCGCCTTCCCTGAATATTGTCTATGCCTCCTTAGAGCAGGCTTTTGTCAAAACTTGAACCTTAGGGAATGCAATGCCTCCAAATTCACCTGCCCCAGCATTGTCATTGCTGCTCTCCTGCAGCATCTTAACACCTCAATGTCAAAAGATTAGGTAAAGGGTGACCTCATATCTGAGTTAGACTCAAGCCCAACCCACTGGCCTAACAGCTGTCTGGCTCCACGCTCAGGGAAGAGCAGAAAAGAAACCTTTGCTCTTCTCTCCAATCCTACCACCAGGCTCATAAGCATGAGGTAGGCAGATGGAGGGTCTCTGAGAAAAGACCATTTGCAATTCTGTGCTGTGAGGCACACTTCCCCAGCCCCAGCCCATGTAGCTCTAGGCAAGGCCCCCACCCCTGTGGTCCAAGCTCACTCTGCCTGGGGGCCATATCCAAGAACTGTGCTCTCCAGAGACCCCAAACAATGCTCCTCATAGAAAGCTTCCCCCAGAGGGTGCCCTTCCTGCGGCTGGCTCTCCAGTCTAAGTAGCCTCACCAGTTCTAAGAATCACATAGCAGGTTATTTTTAAAGCCTCTTATCATTCTGGAGTTAGCAGCAAACCAAATAGCAATGGGAGAGGACAATGAACAACCTCCCAGGCTCTATGAGGCATCTCCACCCCGGGGGAAGCGATAGCCTGGGAGCAGCTCAGCTCCTGACACAATGCACAAGCTCCCTAATGGGAGATATGTTGGGGACAGGAACGAGGGGTGGCACTGTTCTAACTCTGAGGCTCATACATCCTGATCCCAAGCCGAATCAGGGACAGACTTAGGCCCTTAGAGTGTAGGCACCGGGCTCCCTCTTGGTTCTTTCCTCTGTCTTAGGGAGGCCATGCGACTGCTAATACCACTGTCAAAATTCCCTAACCTTAACCACTAGGAGTGCTCACGGGGAAACCACACTGCTTGATCACCAGGAGAGTGAGGTGCTTGACGAGGGGCAGGCTGGAATGTTACCAGTGTGGGGTGGCACAGCACAGGAAGGCTCTAGTGACAAGCTCTCTCAGTCCCCTGGCCGCACTCCTCCATGCAATGCCAAGCCAGTTCCATGTAGTTACCTGACTGCCCATACTGGAAGGACAAGTGGAAGCCAGCAAGAGCTCTTAACCAGGGCAAAGCCACCAGTTACTGTTAAGGAGGCAAAGACCAAAGGACTGAGGAAGTCACTGCTCCAAGGAACCAAGAGAGCAGGTCTGTAAGCAATCTTGCTTCAAGAAAGGACCACAGAGGACACTGTCCGGCCTCAACAATAAAGGGCAACTTATTTGGAAATTCAAGAGTGGTCTTTTCTCCAAATGCCATCTAGGAATCTTGGCTGTGGGGCTCAAAATGATTCAGTGATAACTAGCTAATAGGTGAACAGATTGCTTGGTTTATAGGATACCTTTCCTCTTAAAAGTAGAAAAAGTGACACCTATTTATAAGCTATAATGGGATGAAACTGTCTTGGGAAGGGGACTAGCAAAGGAAAAAGAAATCAAATCAAGGGAAGGAGGAGAAAAGAAAAACAGAAGCTTACACGGACTATGGCCAGGAGGCGAATGTAGTCACTCAGGAGCTCAGCAAGGAGGAAGAAGTCATTGTTGGCCTGTTCCTGGTGGAGCTGCTCAATTTTTTCTTCCACCTCAGCCAGCTGGGAGAGTGCCCGTGACAATGCCGTGTTGTCCTCAGAGCTCCCAAGCATGGCTAGACTCTTTGCAAACTGGGCTGTGTTCAGCGCTAGCTCTGGAAGGAGGAAAAGACAGCAGAGGCCTCTCTGATCTCACAAGGAAAAGGGACAAATCAGCTGACACTGCATGGCATGTCTCAGCAATGCCGCCCACTGCATATCTGGGAATTGAGGGCTCTGCAACCCAGTCACTTACACCACAGTTAACTGTATTCAGAGAGTAAAGAGAATGTGGCCTGGTCACAGGAGCAGGAGGGAGAGGCACTAGCTGTCCTGAGTTTCACTGGGTTAGGCCTACCTGAAGGAAGCAGCTCCAATATCCCTGGAGAACCAAAGCCCAGTTGTTAAATAACAAACAGGCCAAAGAAACTATTCTTATATTTATGTTAAAGCTCATGAGTGGTAGCCTCTCTGTACAAGAGAGAAGAGTGAATATATGTGCACACCGTATAGTCTTGCACGTTCTAGAGTAGGGCAAACTTTGTGTAAAGGAGTGCAGTGGCGCCATCTCAGCTCACTGTAACCTCCGCCTCCTGGGTTCAAGCAATTCTCTGCCTCAGCCTCCCAAGTAGATGGGATTACACATGCCCACCACCACATCTGGCTAATTTTTTGTATTTTTAGTAGAGACAGGGTTTCATCATCTTGGCCAGGCTGGCCTTGAACTCCTGACCTCATGATCTACCTGCCTCGGCCTCCCAAAGTGCTGGGATTACAGGCGTGAGCCACCGCGACCGGCTGATAATAAATTTTTTAGACTTTGCAGACTACACATAGTCTGCTACAGATTCTTTTCTCCCCTCATTCATTCCTTTAAAAATGTAAAAACCTAAATTTGTAGTTCATGGCAATAGGAACCAGGGTCAGATTTGGCCCACAGGCTAGATTATACTTTGCCAGCCCTTACTTACCCTGGCCTCATGCTATGGGTCTTCTGTCTGTTTCGATTTCTAATTATCAGCATGTTTAAGGCAGAGAGGGAAAAGATTCAAACTGGGAAAATTTCACAAGCTCTTAAGCAAATTTCACTAAAGAAAGACGCAGAAGGATTAGGAGACAGGTGGTTTCCTTGCATTTACGCATTGCTGGTTTGACCATGTAGCTAAAGCATGTATGACATCATTTTGGATGTAAGCCATCAACTCAAAATCAACAGAAGCCCATATCCCAGGTCATGCTGTATCTGGGATGGCTTCCCTGCACCCCTCCTAGGTAGAAAGTACAATGCCCACAGTGGTTGAATCATGTTTTCTGCCAGGAGATGCAGGGCATACCTTTTTTTATCAGAACATCAAGGACCAGGTGGGCTGAGAATTTCAACTTGGATGGCTGAGAGGATTGCAACAGCATGCCCTCCATCTCCAGTTCACTAGAGACAACAATTTCCCCTAGCTCCAAGTGCATTTCAGAGCTTGTTACCTTTCCTGTGGTTGACTAGAGTTTCTACAACAGCATGCAGTTTCCGTAAGCGCTGCTCCTCACACTCTACCTCCTGGAGCTTCTCCTCAAACCACTGAAACACAAAAGCCCAGAACTTTAATGAGATTACTTTTATAGGTGCAGTACAGTCTTTCTTTAGCAGTTGTTTTTCAAAAAGGGACTGAAAAATCTTATAAAAAAGTTTCTAATCTCAGAAATTTCAGGACTCCTTAGGGGTTCTGACCCATAAGCCTGAGGTATAGGTGGAGGTAAGAGGCACAGGGCTACTCACAATGTCCGATTCATTCATCTTGATGGTCATTTTGCTGACGGCATCTGTGGCTTTGTTGAACATCTTGAGGAGACCAGCACCACTCAATGTCTGGGTACCCACGGCACGTGGCAGCTACAAGACCAAGAAGGCAGGGATGGCAAGTTATCTGCTGCCCCTATTTTAGGTTCAGAAGAATTAGTATCCATCAGATGGCATGCCCAAAACTTGCCAGACAAATTATTTGAACTGTAAATTGTTTTCAAAGGCAGTCTGAGTAATCCACAACTAACATGTCCATAAAGAAAAATCAAGAACCATGTTAAAAAGAATCAGCAACATTTTCAGCTTTTGATATTTTATACAGAAAAAAAGTAGACTAGGGTGTTACGTGGCCAGGTGACCTCAAATTGAGATTGTCTGCCTACCCAGGCATGAACTGCTTAAGTACCAAGCACACTCTTGTTAAAAGTCAAAAGTTCCCTTGGATTAGCGTACTTTGTACAAAACCAGACTTAAAAGACTTAAGACACTGAAATCGTGCTGTGTTCGAATTTTCTTCAGTGAACAAATATCCAAGGACAAGAAAATTATTGATTCAGATCAAGGCTACTTTCAGGGATAACCTAGTAGTCAAGCATGCCAAATATTTAGAAACAATCTGATTGCTGTTCAGTCTCCCCAGTACTCTCCTAGGGCATGGAAAGGACGCTGAAAAATCTATAGCATATACAGCATACTATGCTAAAAAGTCAGATTTTAGTGTTCAGGACTCTATGGCGTAGTTTTTTTTTTTTTTTTTTTTGAGACGGAGTCTTGCTCTTGTCGCCCAGGCTGGAGTGCAGTGGCATGATCTCAGCTCACTGCAACCTCTGCCTCCAGGGTTCAAGTGATTATCCTGCCTCAGCCTCCCAAGTAGCTGGGATTATAGGTGCCCACCACCACGACCAGCTAATTTTTGTATTTTTAGTAGAGAAGGGATTTTGCCATGTTGGCCAGGCTGGTCTCGAACTCCTGACCTCAGGTGATCCTCCTGCCTCAGCCTCCCAAAGTGCTGGGATTAAAGGCATGAGCCACCACGCCCGGCCTGGCAGTAGTTCTAAACTTGGGGCCACTTTGCTTCCTAGGGGACATTTGGCAATGTCTAGAGATGATTGTGGTTGTTATAACTGGGGAGGGGGTGCTACCTGGATCTAGTGGGTAGGTACCAGGAATGCTGCTAAAACCCCCTGCAATGCATAGGACAACCCCTACGACAAAGAACTATCTGACCCAAAGTGTCCACAGTGCTGCTACAGACATACCCTGCTTAGGGGTATGGAGTAAAGACGAGAAGGTGAAAAGGAAGAAGGGATTTAAGAATATCCACAAGAAAAGACTAAAAGATTTGAAGAATTTGACAGGGAATTTTTAATGAAAACATTTCATTTTAGAGGAAAAAAACCCCTCATTTATTTAGTATCATTTTCTTCACTGGAGTAACACATACTATATACAAATGAAAGAAAAATTTAAAAATAAAAATTAAAGCAAAATGATAGCCCTACCTGGTCACTTACTTCCTTCTAGTTTGCTTTCCTGTGAGATAAAACATTTCACTCCAGTGTTTCTTTTGATTCTTAATGACTTACATGTTTCTACAGCTGTATTTGTATGCTATTTCATGTTTCACATTTTGTAATTATTTTAACGTACATGACCATGTACTAACATTTCTGTATACTTTATGATGAGAATCAAATATTTGGTTATATTGATATATTTTACTTAATTCTTCCACTGTTAGCAATTGGGCTGTTTTCAATTTTTGAGAATCATGACTGGCCTATGCATAGCCTGTGAAAGAGACGGTCTACTTCAATTAACACTTTTCCTAAATGGCAGTTCTGTGGTTTGCGGTAAATGGTTTTTAACCAGTGACCCGCCTGGCATAAAATATGCATTCAATCTGAGCCAAAAAGTAACCTACAACATGCCAAGGACCTGCCAAAGAGATCACTGTGTTGATCCAGTAAGACAATACTAGGCTGCTATTTGACCCTTACAACCAACTGCTTTTGACTTTGGGCAGAGCTTCTTTTATTTCAAAGGCTGAAAAATACTTCTCACTATCAGGGGTTCACACAAAACTAGGATACAGTCTAGTACTAGGCATGTTAAGTGCTCACATATTTTTGGAATGAGCTAGTTTCATTTCACTAGCGGCAGATATAAATTATGAAATTCAGTTTGCACTGAATACTAACCTCTTCTTTTTCCAAGAACTCTCTGACGTCAGGGTCCTGTAACATAGTAGGATGATTTACAATCCTCTGCAGGTACCTAAAAGGTAAGCAGTTATCATCTGGTTAGTTGAGCTGGCCTCAGAAGGTTCTGGGCGTCACAAAGTGCTGGCAGTGATACCATGTCTTTTGTACTTTTTGTACTTAAAGTACCCTGAGATAAGGTACTTAAGCAGGACTCTCCTTGTAAGCATATTCAAGTTCACATTCCTGACATTTCCAAAAAGGGAGAGAAAAATAACTGGTCAGAAAGAAACCTCAGAGCCATTCATATTTGATTGTCTAAGAATATGACTGCCTGCTCACTCAGGATGGGGAAAAAACAGAAGATGGTCTATTCCCGAGAAGTGGGAAAATAAGCGACTCAGGAAAAGTTAAGAGATAATATGGAGGTGTGCAACTTCAATTCATTCACGTTTCATCTCTAACTCAAAGGACTGTCTCATCATTTAGACTCACTTTTCAGCTTCTCATCTGTCCTCACATTATTCAGGAAAATTGCTGTATGGCACTTACCTTTCTAAAGCAGCCCTCCGTTTTTCAAGAAATTCTGCAGAAGAAGAATCTTCCTTCCCAACTTTCACTTTTGTCATCCCTAGAATGGAATTTAAAAAGCAAAATAACCATAAATCATCATGAACAGGATAAATCCTTTTTTTTTTTTTTAAGTGTCAAGAGGAGGAAAGGCAGTGAGGCTAGCACACAGCCTAAGGCCACTTCTATGTTATGTGCAGGGATGAACAAAAGGTTCTTTTTTTTTTTTTTTGACACGGAGTCTCGCTCTGTCGCCCAGGCTGGAGTGCAGTGGCGCTATCTTGGCTCACTGCAAGCTCTGCCTCCCAGGTTCACGCCATTCTCCTGCCTCAGCCTCCCAAGCAGCTGGACTACAGGCACCCGCCACCACGCCCAGCCAATTTTTTGTCTTTTTAGTAGAGACAGGGTTTCACCGTGTTAGCCAGGATGGTCTCAATCTCCTGACCTCGTGAACTGCCTGCCTCGGCCTCCCAAAGTGCTGGGATTACAGGCGTGAGCCACCGCGCCTGGCTGAACAAAAGGTTCTTTACATGAGAGCCACTTTTGAAAACTAGTTTCTAAGTGCTGAAGGTTCTAAACTCTAGGACTTGCAGAGTAAACATTTTCTTAAAAAGGCAGCCATGGAACCCTGAGTACAAACATCAACTGATGTTAATGAAGAGGCTCCTGGCCGGGCGCAGTGGCACACACCTGTAATCCCAGCGCTTTGGGAGGCCAAGGCGGGCGGATCATGAGGTAGAGAGATCAAGACCATCCTGGCCAATGTGGTAAAACCCTGTCTACTAAAAATACAAAAATTAGCTGGGCATGGTGGTGGGCACCTGTAGTCCCAGCTACTGGGAGGCTGAGGCAGGAGAATCGCTTGAACCCAGGAGGCGGAGGTTTCAGTGAGCTGAGATCGCGCCACTGCACTCTAGCCTGGTGACAGAGTGAGACTCCACCTCAAAAACAAACAAACAAACAAACAAACAAAACCCAAAAAGCCAAAAAAACAAACAAAAAAATGAAGAGGTTCCTTCCTCTGACCCCTAATCCAATGTAGTCTATTTCAATCGGGAGGCAACAGCAATCATTTAAGACTCCTGCAGACCAACAGAAAACAAATGAACATAACAACTCTGGAGGCTAAACCCAGAGCTCCTACTGCATCCAAGGAGAACATGCCAAAATATGCTATTTTTCTCTAGACCTCCAGGGTAGGAAAACACTGGAAATGTCTCTTTTCTAACCACAAGACTGTTAATAGAAGTAGTCTCATATACTAAACAGTAAGTGACTTTTGGAGAGAATGCAAAGGAAAACAATCCAAGTGGAATGAAAGACCACAGGCTTACCTATGAGGCTCTTCTCTGGTGGAGGAGGGACAATGAAGCCATTCTGAGAGTGCTTCTCGGAAAGCTTCTCATAAAGACCCAGAAAGTCACTGAATCTTCTTTTTACTGCAAACTGTTTGCTTCTGAACAATGGTAAGCTCGTCTTGGGGACAGGGAAAAAAAACAAGGCAATTTCATTCCAAATAGGGGATGGTATCTTGAAAGTCATCCTATTGACATTAAAGAAACCCATTTCCCAGATCCCTGCCCTTCAGTCACCAGGCAAATAACTTTCTCCAAGGCAGAGAGTCTTAAACTTTTTAAAACTATAGTTCCCCCTTTGGCATTCTGGGAGCCTAAGGAGCTCTTCTCAGAATAATGATTTTAAATGCAAAAAATATATAGGATTATAAAGGCAATCAATTAAATTCAAATACATCTGAAGCCATGGTGACCTTTGAGAAAAAAAAAATTCAAATACAGTTTCATTCCCAGGTTAAGAACTCTTGTTCTAAAGAAAGAAATGTTCAGCTCTAGAATTCTACAGTAACTAGTAACCCATTCATCTTTTATTGACTTTTTTTTTTTTTTTTTTTTGGAGATAGGATCTCACTTTGTTGCCCAGGCTGGAGTGCATTGGTGCGATCATAGCTTACTGCAGCCTCAAACTCCTGGGCTTAAGCAATCCTCCCACCTCAGCCTCCCAAGTAGCTAGGAATACAGGCATACACTACCATACCCAGCTCATTCTTCCCTGCCTTTTTTTTTTTTTTTTTTTTTTTTTTTTTTTTTGAGATGGAGTCTCACTCTGTCACCCAGGCTGGAGTGCAGTGGTGCAATCTCGGCTCACTGCAACCTCCGCCCCTCGGGTTCAAGCAATTCTCGTCTCAGCCTCCTGAGTGGCTGGGATTACAGGCTCCTGCCACGACGCCCGACTAATTTTTGTATTTTAGTAGAGATGGGGTTTCACCATGTTGGCCAGGCTGGTCTCAAACTCCTGACCTTAGGTGATCCACCTGCCTCAGCCTCCCAAAGTACTGGGATTACAGACGTGAGCCACTGCACCCAGCCTCATTGACTTATTTAAGGGTATTAGCTGCTGGAATTACAGCAGCCAAACTAAAGACAGATAAAAAGTGCTTCTAAGAAGGGGAAGCAGATGATGAGCAGGGTGGGAATTGGATAAAATGTCTAAGCTGTAGACAGTAACCTCTAAAGTATCATAATCTAGAGCTCACAGGACGCAGGCCAACAAGTAGTAGAGAGACAATACAAAGCAGATTTCTACCAAAAAAGGTTAGGCCTACATCACAATGACAGTTCACTTTAAACTCACCAGGTAGGCAAAATTTAAGGAGGTTGGCCTCACCAATTGCTGGCAAGGAAGTGAATCAATGGGAACTTTTATATACTGCTGATGGGGTATAAATTGGTACAAAGAGTTTAAAAAACAGTTTGTATTCTTTGTGTCCAATATTTGCAGTACCTATGACCCACAGGAATTACTCCTGGTTACACACTCTAGAGAAACCCTTCCACGTGTGCACTAGAGACGTGCAAGAAAGTTCCCAGTTACAAAAACCAGAAACATGTTGACAGCAGAAAATGTTCACAACAGGAAAACATAAATATTTTGTGGTATATGAACTAACTACAGCTATGACTATCAAGGATGGGTGAGAGAAACAATGCTAAATAAAGCAAGCACAATTATCAGCACGATACTATTTTTTTTTTTTTTTTGAGACAGAGTCTCGCTCTGTCGCCCAGGCTGGAGTGCAGTGGTGCGATCTCGGCTAACTGCAAGCTCCGCCTCCCGGGTTCACGCCATTCTCCTGCCTCAGCCTCCCCAGCAGCTGGGGCTACAGGTGCCTGCCACCACGCCCAGCTAATTTTTTTGTATTTTTAGTAGAGGCGGGGTTTCACCGTGTTAGCCAGGATGGTCTCGATCTCCTGACCTCGTGATCCGCCCACTTTGGCCTCCCAAAGTGCTGGGATTACAGGCGTGAGCCACCGCGCCTGGCCCCCATGATACTATTTTTATGAAACTCAAAACAAAGCAAAACAGTCTAATATATATATATGTATATACATGTAAAGATTTCTTATAAAAGAAATGAGAGACAACTCAGGAGAAAGGGCATCTCTAAGGTATGAGGCAGGGGATATGATGGAAAAACACGCAGGTGGATCCAATGGTACTCAACTTAAGACTAGTGGTAAGTTTAGGGCTTCATTTATTATGCTTCATAACTTGTATACAACATTGTGTGAATTTTGTATGCATTAATATTATATACAAAAGAAGAGCAGACCAGTGGGGCAAAAGGTTAAGTATTAAAAAAAGCTCTCTGAAACCTCAGAAGCATTGAAGATTTTAAAAGATAGTTTAGGACAATCTGTGAATCTAGCTCCAAACCACATGGTTCTCTAAGAAGGATGGGGCTGTATCAGATATACCACGACTTAATAGAACCACATTGAAATGTTAGCTTTCTGGAAAAGTATTAAAAAGACTCAGTCTGGAGTACCCAGATGAGATTACCAAGGGGATGCAGGCTTGCTCCATCTTGAGTAAACATGAAGATGTTGGCAAAGAAACAAAGGAGATACCCAGAAATAATCTGAATGATGACCTTGGTATAAGCACCAAAGTCTATGAAGATGGTCATCAGCAGGGTCACCTGGACTCACCTGTGTTGTAACTTTGTAGGCTACATATGCATTCATACCATCCCCTGTGGGAGAACAAGAAAGCAGAAAATTATCTTGCAAACCAAAGCAGTGCCAATCCAGCTAACATTTAACCAGGAATCATAAAAGCCACAGGAACCCTGGATAAGAAGGGATGCTTGTTTCATCTCCAAGCTTTATATGCAATCTTAGAATCCAGTTCCTACTTTGCCTCAGGGCCTCTGTGGCACATAGTAAGCCCCCATGGATGCTGGCTGGGCCCCAGTTTGAGTTACACAAAGAGTCAGCCCTCTGTTCCAAAGCCAGGCCGGGCTCCATTTATACCCTCCACAAAGCAGCACTGGATACTGACAATCCATCAGTTGTTACCATGCCAATATTTGGGCTGGCTACACACATCTGTCCAAAACCAAACAATTCTCTTGCTGTATAAAGCAGGAGGAGAAGGAAGCAACTGATGTAAAAGGAAACAAGTAGTTCTACCCTAGGCTAGCTCTGGGCTCGATTTGCTCTTTCAGAAACATCGTCACAACCCCCTCCATTGGTGCCGGGGGGTACACTGACCTCTCTGATCTAGCATGTTCACCAAGAGCAAAGGGTCTGGCAGGAAGACACTTTGGCTGCCTAATGTCACACAAATCTCCCTTTCCTGGAGCAATTATTTTTATGAAAAAGCCTTTGACTGTTAAATAATTTGGGATTCAAGCTATTGTTTTTGTCTGTGGTGATGTCCTGACCTAGACCACTTAAGGAGATAAAGATGCCACTGATACCCTGAGCACTGAAAAGACATATTCTGGAATCCAAACAGACATAGCTCCAGTGCTGGACTATGGTGTTTGGGGTTGGTTTTGTTCCCTGCCTCCCCCACCCTTGATTCCTTCCCACATCAAACAGGAAAATCTAGGTCAACAGTTACCAGCTGCTTAAGCCCCTGAACTGGTTCTGGGGTGAGGGGTGAGGGGCCAAGGGAAGGAAGAGCAGGCAGTACTGGATGAGCAGCATCACACATTATAACTTGGTTTCAATAAGATGGCTGGAAATGCCTGCTTTTTGAAAAATTTACCAAGAATTTGAAGATTACATAGGAATACAGGGCTTGTCTGCTATACTTCTCCAGCCCCTACCAAAAGGGTGTATATAAAACAGAAACTATAAGCTAAACTTCAGAAATTATTTTATACTGATTACCAACTTTAGTTCTCTTCTAAACCACCTTACTAACATTACCCAATACTACTAAGGATGTTTACTACTGATAAAAGAAAAAAAAAGAAATCTAAGTTTATTTTATAGAAGTAATACTCAAAATTTCATTCACAGCGGAATAGTTATGGTCAAATGTCCAAGAAGTCAATCCCATAATTTAGTGCCTCCAATTAAGAAAGTCTAAATGCAAACACAGAGAAAACAGAAAAGCAGGATCTTCAGATATTTTGTTTCTCAGCTGCTTTTACTTAGGCAATGTACATGAAAAGAGACATATTGCATGTACATAGAGAGCACACAGATCTGCAAATGAGCTAGTAATACAAGGCTTTAAATTTACGTAAATTTCCAGAATAATTTCAGAGTTGAAGATAACATATGCAAATTACCAAGGCTCTAAAAAGTATATCCTGGTAAAAGTTAAATTCTAAATTATTTAGATGTGTGCAGGAACAAGAAGCACATGTTGAATAAACAGCCCACACAAACAGAATGTGTTGTTATAAAGATCAGGTCTTGAATATGAAAATATTTTAATTAGCTGGTTTCTTGGCATCAACATGACTAAGAAACTAGACTACAGTGCAAAGAGATGAAAACTTATCACCAAGAGTGATTTGTGTTTAAATGCATCTGATCCATGGGCTGTTTAAATTACTCTCTGTAATGGGATAAATTGTGTCCCCTTCAAAATAGGTACGTTTTACGTTCTAACTCCCAGTTCCTCAGAATGTGATCTTATTTAGTAACAGGGTCTTTACCAATGTAATTGAGTTAAAATGAAGACATTAGGGTGGGCCCTACTCCACTCAGGTTGGTGTCCTTATTTGTTAAAGAGGGAATGTGCACACAGAGATAGACATGCATACAGGGAAGGCAATGTGGAGATGCTTAGGAAGGATGCCACATGACAGCAAAGGCAGAGACTGAAGTGATGCATCGACAAGCCGAGGAAGGCCTGAGACTGCCAGAAGCTGAGAGAGAGGCATGAACAGTCCTTCCCTAGCGCCTTCACAGTGAGAATGGCCTGCCAACACCAGGATTTGAGATTTCTGGCCTCCAAAACTGTGAGAAATTTCTGTTGTTTTAACCAGTTTGTGGTACTTTGCTACAGCAGCCTTAGGAAACCAGTATGTTCCCTCTCCTGGTTCAGACATCATGACTTATTACATTTTAAGAGAATAAGTGCCATTCATTCATCTTATTCCACCAAGGATTTAAAGCAGTGAATAACTAGCTTAAAATGTTTATAGAATATCCATAAATATTAGAGAAGCAAGAGAGAATCTAGACATATCACCCAAAGTCCTGGTCCAGGATCTATCATGGGCCACACTGTGCCCTCACAGGAAAGCTACTTCCTTTTTGGTCCTCAATTTCCTTTTCTGTTAGATGAAGAACTGTGTAAGATGCTCAAAAACATCCTACCAGTCCAACAGTCTGGGAAAAGTAAGACTCAACAGTTCAAATTAAAAAAAAAATTTTTCTTTCTGAGACAGGATCTCACTCTGTTACCCAAGCTGGAGTGCCGTAGTGTTACCTCAGCTTACTGCAGCGTTGACCTTCCAGGCTCAAGTGATCCTCCTACCTTGGCCTCCCAAGTACGTGGGACTACAGGCATGTACTGCCATGCCTCTGTAATTTTTTATTTTTTTGTAGAGACATGGCTAATTTTTTACTTTTTGTAAAGTCATGGTCTTGCCATGTTGGGCAGGCTGGTCCTGAACTCCTGGGTTCAAGTGATCCTCCTGCCTTGGCCTTTCAAACTGCTGGGATTACACATGTGAGCCACTGCACCTGGCCTAAAATCAACAGTTTAATGACAACCATTTTGGCCGGAGACCAGGCTAGGCAACATGGTGAAACTCTGTCTACAAAAAATATAAAAAAATTAGCCAGGCATGGTGATGCACACCTGTAGTCACAGCTACTCAGGAGGCTGAGGTGGAAGGATCACCTGAGCCTGGGGAGGTCGAGGCTGCAGTGAGCTGTGATCGTACCACTGCACTCCAGCCTGGGGGACAGACAAAAAAAAAAAAGACAACCATTTTGGCATAAAGTCTAACAAGTTCCTGTCCCTAGTTCCAAAAAGACCAAGAGTTGAGAATTACATTTGTCCTCTTAACTGTATAAACACCACTCCTGTTTAGGAAGACAGGCTCTGTATAGCCTCTTCCGTTAAGGGACTACAGCTAGAACAAGGAAAGATGAGGCCTATTGTTCTCCACTCAGGGATAACTCTTGCAAGCTTGGGAGAGGGGAAAGCCATCCTAAAAATCCAAGTCTAGACAAAGTTAAGTGTTATGCTTTTAGAAGATCTAACTTCAATTTTGAGTACAATTCAACCTGGATCCCACAGATAGACTTCCCCACCTCATAAGGTTATCAAAAGTATGTGTATAAATGAGAGTTTCAAACTTCTTGAGGGAAAAAATAAGTTCAGTGTCCCTCAATTTTAGAACATGTATTTTTTAGGGTGCTTACATGGAATTTACCATCTCAAAAGACAGTAAAATGGTCTTATCAACTCTGAAGGAGAAGATAATGTTTTTTTGTTTTGTTTTGTTTTTAAGATACAGTCTTGCTCTGTCGCCCAGGATGGAGTGCAGTGGCATGATCTCAGCTCACTGCAGCCTCCACCTCCTGGGTTCAAGTGATTCTCTGGCCTCAGCCTCCTGAGTAGGTGCAATTATAGGCGCACACCACCACGCCTGGCCCATTTTTTCATTTTTAGTATAGATGGGGTTTCACCATGTTGGCCTGGCTGAACTCCTGACCTCAAGTGATCTGCCTGCCTTCGCCTCCCAAAGTGCTAGGATTACAGGTGTGAGCCACCATGGCTGGCCTGTTGGGGTTTTTAAAAAGAGACTCTAGCTGGGTGCGGTGGCTCATGCCTGTAATCTCGGTGCTTTAAGAGGCTAAGGCAGGAGGATCACTTGAGGCCAGGAGTTTGAGACCAGCCTGGGCAACATAGCAAGACCCCATCTCTTAAAAAAAAAAAAATTAGTCGGCATGGTAGCATGTGCCTGTAGTCCCAGCTACTTGGGCGGCTGGGGTGGCTGAGGTGAGAGGATTGCTTGAGTCCAGGAGCTGGAGGTGATAGTGAGCTATGATAGTGCTACTGCGCTCCATTCTGGGTGACAAAATGAGGCCTTGTCTCTAAAAAACAAAAAAACCAAAAGAATAAAAATAAAAAGGGATTCTAGTAGTATTTGATGACTCTGATTTTTCTTCCTGAAGCCAAGAAAAGACTGACTAACGCATTGAGTAACTGCAGTCTCTGAGCTCAGAAACATAGCAAGGGGTCTACTTTTACAGAAAAGATACTAATGAAGTACTTCACATTGGCTAGTTCAACTCTGGGGGTAGCCATCCTGAAATTAGCTACCTATGCTTTCCACAGCCACATCCTAACATCACAAGGAGTCCTAAGAACTACTTACCTATCTTCTCAGGATCAGTTATACCGACAGTCAAATCAAATTGATCCTCCTGTTCTTCTTCCTCTAGCTTTTTAAAGAAAAGACAAATCATGAGAGTTGACATGAAAAAAAAGCTATCAATTTTACCCTGTAATAACCTTACACCAATCTAATAAAATCAAGATGTATCCTTCAGTGTTCAGCTTTTGTCCATTCCCAACAATCCCAATGAACCAACTCTCAAAATTTTAAATTAGGAGCCAGCTTACAAGTCTTTGTTACATGTATCCCCTTAAAATCTTATTTTGATGACAATGAATAACTGCCAGATTTAGAAAGACTTGCCTCTTGCAGGCTAGGAAGGGAGTGAGGAGAAACTATACTCCTGAATATGGAAGCTTCACACACTAAGTATCTTTAGTAACCATTGAAAACCTTTGTGCTCTGGGCAATAGATACTCTGCCCAAGAAAGACCTCCTGTATTGGATTCTGGCTGTCCATTAACCATAAAGATCTCCTTCAAGAGTCATAAATATTTTCCCAAGGTTCATACTCAACTACACTTCAGACTGGCAGTACACAGTCCTAAACATCTAAAAGCGGTAAGACCAAGAACACAGATTCTCACCTCCTCATAGGTTGGCTGGGGCTTCGAAGAATTTGTGGCTTCCTGCGGAGGAAGAGAAATGAGTGTTTTGGCTGGCACCTTCTTCTGATTATTTTGTGTGCTGTCCAAGGATAGCTCCACTGTGGCATCTAAAATGAAGTTGATATTTTAAAATGAAGGTCAGTAATGAGTCTTTGAAGGCTAAACTTGTGTAGGCTAAGAACTTACAAGAACAATAGCAAGCACTCTCAATACACAGAGGCTCTTAGACTAAGAGTCATAAAATGTTTACAAGGAGAAAAGGGGAGGAAGGTAAGGGAAGTGCTCTTCCAGCACAGGCTTAGTAGAACAACCTCTCCTTCTCCTTTCCAAATACACCCACTTGGCTACCCTCTCCTACCTAGAATTTAGGCAAGAACCAAGGATAAGCAAAAAGACAACACAGCCAAAATAAGTTTATCGATTTTATTTTTTTTAATTTTATTTATTTTTTAGACAGAGTCTCACTCTGTCACCCAGGTTGGAGTGCAGTGGCATGATCTGGGCTCACTGCAACCTCCACCTCGTGGGTTCAAGTGATTCTCCTGCCTCAGCCTCCTGAATAGCTGGTACTACAGGTGCACACCACCACAGCCAGCTAATTTAGTTTGTCAATTTTAATCTTAGGAGTATTCCTTTAGAACATTATATGAGCCCTATTTATTCTTGTTATAATTGTTTGTAAAAGGCTGGGCACAGCGGCTCATGCCTGTAACCCTAGCACTTTGGGAGGCCAAGGTGGGCAGACTGCCTGAGCTCAGGAGTTTGAAACCAGCCTGGGCAACACGGTGAAACCCCGTCTCTACTAAAAATACAAAAAAACAGTAGCCGGGTATGGTGGCCTGAGCCTGTAGTCCTAGCTACCAGGAGGCTGAGGCAGGAGAATTGTTTGAACAGGGAGGCAGAGGTTGCAGTGAGCCAAGATCGCGCCACTGCACTTCAGCCTGGGCGACAGAGGGAGACTCCGTCTCCAAAAAAAAAAAAAAAAATTGTTTGTAAAAGAAGTTCAGATATTTGCTTTACACACCAATATGACAGAAGAGGCAGGCATACTGACAGGAAAAAAATGACGTCAAAGGAAGAGTCAGGAAAACTATAAGCTAGAAAAAAATGGAGCCAAGATACAAGCACAGTAACATTTGGGAAAGGGCAGTTTTCCACACCTGATGACAGCACTGTTATTTTGTCATGGTTTAAGAATTTTTCCTAATGGTTTAGATCTCCTTGTAAAGGCTAAATTATACTTAATATATGCTATCCAATTTGAGAAAAAAGACATGTAATATCTGAAAATCTTTCTACTCAAAACAGTTTAAAAAATAATGCTTAAGGTCTGCCTTTGTCTATCTGGGGAGAACTCAGTTGAACAGAACGACTCATTCCCTCAGTGCTCCAGAGAAGGGACTTTAAAAATAGCATTATATACCATTCTTAGGCATTAAAATTTTTTATGCAAATAAAAAGAATGCACTTTCAACTTGGAGCAATGGAACTAGATGCTCTAAGCCTAAACAGTCCAAACTTTTTTTCTTTTTTAGTAACAGAAAACATAAATATCAATTTGGGTTTGGTCTGATCAGTAGGTATTCTTTTTTAATTTTAGGAAATTCAAAGAGTGCTGTTTCTTCTTCTTTCTCATTTGGGGCTAAACGAAACCAGAGATGATGGTTTATGCATATATGCGTATAGCATAATCAAGTCCCAGATCAGTATTCTAATCATTAAATGTGAATCAAGTCTGCAAACAGGGTTGCCACACTGTTAGAAATGAAATCTGATCCCTATCAGGAAAGCGAGAAAGGTGGTAACATAATCTGACTCTGGGGTGGGAGTATAAAACGAACAAGCAAAAAAGTACAGTTGACCCTTGAACAACACAGGTTTGAACTGCATGGGTCCATTTATACATGAATTTTCCTCTGCCTCTGCCACCCTGAGGCAGCAAGACCAACCACTCCTCTGCCTCAGCCTACTTACTCAATGTGAGGATGCAAGAATGAAAACCTTTATGATGAACCACTTCCATTTAATGAAAGGTAAACATTTCCCTTCCTATGATTTTCTTAATAATTTTCTCTAGCTTACTTTATTGTAAGAATACAGTATATAATACATGTAACATACAAAAGACATGTTAATTGATTATCTTATCGGTAAGGCTTCCAGTCAACAGTAGGCTATTAGTAGGCTATTAGAAAAGTTTTGGGGAAGTTATAAACAAATTTTTGACTGCGCCTGCATTGTTCGAGGACTAACTATACATATAATGAACATGCTAGGATATTAGGAGTCTCTGAAACAAGCAACTAGTTGAAGTATGCATAGGATATTCACATCACACAGGTCCCACACAAATAATTCAGTTAACAAACATGTTTGGAAATGAAACAGGAAGTATCACTCATCTAAAATATTTGGCCCTTTAGAATGCTACTAAAAACCTTTTACCAGCTTGGGCAACATGACAAAAGCCTGTCTCTACAAAAAATAAAACAAAACAAACATGCAAATATTAACAGGTGTGGTGGTGCCCACCTGTGGTCCTAGCTACTCAGAAGGTTGAGGTGGGAAGATCACTTGAGACTGGGAGGTCGAGACTGCAGTGAGCCATGACCACACCACTGCACTCCAGCCTGGGCAACAGAGTGAGACCCTGTCTCATTAAAAAAAAAAAAAAAAAAAAAGCCTTTTGAAGAGCTGTGCATCTTCTACTGAAATTCATGTGATAAAGATGCCAAAACTTATATTAAAACATGCTTTTCTCTTTGAACTCCTGTTAAGAGTACTGGAAAAGCATTCAGGCTCCATGAGAGACTCTGATCATCACTAGATTTATTATTTAAAAATGAAATCAGAATATTTAAGTTTCCACAGTCAAATATCTAAAACAACTGAGAAGCTACTGAAGTCCTAAACTAAATGTCTCATTGTAGACATTCCATTCTAGAGATAGCTTATGTTCCTTTCTTAGAAGTGGGGCAGGTATTGGCTACTTAAAAAACTAGTAGGCGAATGAAGTAAATCAGTATCCTCGCTATGAACAAATATGACCCTAATAAAGATCTACATGTTCATGTGTATAAAACCCAATCACTGGGTAACTATCACACTAAACTATCAGGTCAGGTCTTCTTATAATGAAAGATCATATAAATGTTAAGGTCCCAAAGATAGAAAATTCACTTTCTTTTCAATCTGCCATATAACCAAAGACAATTCATTATTTGCCTTCATATCACTTCTCCTCCAGAAATTTATTTTTATTTTTTAATAGAGATGAGGTTTTGCTATGTTGCCCAGGCTGGTTTTAAATCCTGGGCTCAAGGAATCTTCCCACCTTGGCCTCCCAAAGTGCTGGAATTACAGGCCTGAGCCACCGTGCCTGGCCTCCTCCACAAATTTTATCCAAAAAATAATCAGTATCAGAATAAATACTGTATATTTAAATTTCAGGGATGAAGGGAAGTGGAAAATCTCAATTTTTCTATTCCTTCTTCTAATCTCTTCTTTCCTTGTATGTTTTTTAAATTTCCTACCAAGGTTCTAACGTAAGAGTCGTCCCAAGATCTTACCCTCCACCCTCATCTTTCTCCCTCCTCACCATTGACTCTTTTGAGGATCTCGTTCACATGGAAGTTTCAACTACCACCTCTAGAAAGATGATTCCCATATGTCCAGCTCTTGTCTTTCCTCAGGTAGGAAAGAAAAGTTCAAGTCACCTCCTGGGTATTTCCCTTTGCATTTCAAATTTAAAGTATCTAAAACCAAAGCTAACTTTTTTCCCAAAACCAGTTTCTTCTTTAGAATGGGGTTCTATAATGATACCATTTTCTTCTCAACCCTTGGACTTGAAACCTTTTAACTTTGTCTTCAATCCCCACTTTTTTTGATACCCATTATATTCAATCACTAAAATCAGACTTTGTTGATTTCCCTTTTGAAAAGTTTTCACCTTTCCTTTCCTGCTTTTATTACCTTATGTTCAGTCTTTGCTATTTCATTCTTGAACTAGTTTGTGATTGCCTTCTAAAAATTATCTGGTCTCTGCCCACTGCAACTAATTTAATATAATTCCAATTCCACTAGGTCAGTCTTCCTAAAACATTACTTGGCCCATACCACATTCCTTACACAAAGCTGCCAATGGCTTTTAATTGGCATTAAGATGAAAATCCAGACTCGAATTATTAACGTCTAAGGTCCTCCCCAAATCCGTTTCCAAATTACATTTCCAGCCTTATCTTCCATGACTTCTCCAAGAATGTCCTGCTGTGGTCCACCAACTTTACTGACTGCTGCTCAAACATACCTTATACTTCCTGCCTAACCATGGGGCCCCTTTTTCCTTTTCTCCTACATAAATCCTGCTTCTTCCAAGATCACTTACTTTCTTTCTTTCTTTCTTTCTTTCTTTCTTTCTTTCTTTCTTTCTTTCTTTCTCTCTCTCTCTCTCTCTCTCTCTCTCTCTCTCTCTCTCTCTCCTCTCTCTCTCTCTCTCTCTTTCTTTCTTTATTTTGAGGTAGAGTCTTGCTCTGTCACCCAGGCTGCAGTGTACTAGCACAATCTCAGCTCATTGCAACCTCCACCTCCAGGGTTTAAGCAATTCTCCTGCCTCAGCCTCCTGAGTAGCTGGGAGCACAGGTGTGCGCCATGGAACCCAGCTAATTTTTTATATTTTTAGTAGAGATGGGGTTTCACTATGTTGGCCAGGCTGGTCTCAAATTCCTAACCTCAAGTGATCCACCCACCTTGGCCACCCAAAGTGCTGGGATTACGGGTGTGAGCCACTGTGCCCGGCCCAAGATCACTTTAGACAAAATTTTTTCAACAATAGCACTACTGACATTTTGGGCTAAACAATTCCTTGTTGTGAGGGCCTGTCCTGTTATAGAGTGTTTAGCAGCACCCATGGCCTCTATCCACTAGATAACAGTAGTACTCCCAGCTGTGACAACCAAAAATGTCTCCAACCGTTTCTAAATGTCTTCTGGGGGGCAAAAGCACCCCCTCTGTTGAGAACAGCGCAGCACCCCTCAACAAAGAATTATCCAGCCCAAAATGTTAATAGTGCCAAGGTTGAGAAACTGTCCTAGTGTTTTTCAAACTGGAGGTTACAGCCTGTTGGTGGATTGTGAAATCAATTCAATGTGTTGCAAAGAGCACTGAAAAAAGGAAACAATAGAAAGTTTCAGGCTGTATTAGAAGTAGTAAGGGCAAGTCATTTAATAAAACTTTTGTTTCTGTTTTGTACCAGTATGCACACTTTTGGATTATGACACCAAATGCATTTCTTACTCCTAGTCTTGGTCACACAAGGCTACAGGTACTGCTTTAGTCACTGGTCTCACACTCCTCTGAGCTCCTGTGACTTAGTATTTCTATCATTCCTCCAGCTGCATTTCTGTTATTGTTTAACAGTTTAACTCACCTTCTTAAACAATTGTGTATTTATATCTTACTCCCTAAATCTGAAAGAATCTTGATGGCAGGGTCTGTATTTCATGTACTTTGGAATCCTCCACAAAAGTACTTTACATAAAGTTATGTGCCCAATACATTTTTTTTTTTTTGGTTTTGACTTTAACTCAGCAACTTAACAAAGCCATTTAGAAGGTTCCTAGAGTAATTTTTGAGTCCAAGCTTGCCTGCAAAGAGATCCTGTGGCTCTTGGTCTTGTTCTTCATGGATCCCATTTTCTTTGGAGCCATTGTTGATGGGAAGAAGGGATGTAGTTCTCTTTGGAGACTGGTGCTTACTCTGAAAACAAAGAGATACTCTGAATAAAACACTACCATGAAAAACAAACCCAACTTGCCTAGAAAGCAACTTTTAATGCCTCCCTCAGTTGCCACCAGTCAGCCAGTTCAATAAGCAGCAAATCATTATCAGTAAAGTAAGTGCTGCTCAAGTCATGACAGAGCAAAAATAAGTCTATACATTTTAGGGTTAATTTCTAACAACATAACCTTGCTCAAATGCCCTACCCCAAAGCACATGATACCAACATGGGTATGTGTACACACAGATAATTTTCAAAAGAACATGTCCAAATGTATTTCTCTTTCTCAGTTGATGACCTTTATTCTTTCAAATGCTGACTGTGCACATTCTAGTGACCAGGACACTGCATTGGAGCCCAGAACTCAAGCTCTGACCCATGCTTACTTTGTAGCCTCAGCTAAACTGTTAACTGAAGCCCAGTTGTGTGGATATTACTGACCCATCTGACATGCAAAGGAAGGTATAACACTATGTTCTAATGCTGTTAAAAGTAAAATTTATCCTTTCATCCTTAACTCACACAAATATAATTTTCAATAATGCCCTGTGTCATTGGGTGTTATTGAATTGGGTGTTATTAAAGCTAGGAGAATAAAAACTAATCATGCTTAACCTAGTAGGCACATGGTGAAAATACAGTCAGTCCATAGCCTTTATTCAAAGTTCAGTGATCAGCCACAAACAAGGGTGGGGTGGGTCCCCAGACCGGTACCAGAGTGAACAAAGCTGGATTGTGCAGAACATGAACTGAAAGTTGAGAATCTGGCTTTTGAAGCAGTGTTTTGAAGTCAGACCCTAAGGGCAAATCAGTTAAAAGACCTGGCTTAAGGAACCTTTTATGACACATTTCCTTAACAAATCTGAGGGAGTTTGTTCCTTGGAGACAGACCTTTTCTGATCCAACAGAAAGAAGTGAAACGACAATCTATTTGAGTACTCTAAATTTGCAAATAGCTTCATCTAAATATTGGGGACAGATTTCAGAAAAGACACTGTTAGCAGGTCTGAGGGTAGTGAGTTATCTCAATTGACTGTTCAGTCAGTTACAGATCGAAACCCTTGTTTGATATTTCCCCACTTCTCACTACTGCACTTGACTAGTCTTAAAAATTTTTTTTTGAAGAAAAAAGAACAAGAAAAGAAACATACCAACATTTAGACTTCTATGAGCAAACAATCCTTCTACTGGAACTATTCCCTGCTAATGAAGTTTCATGAACACTTGGTTGTATAAGCTTAAATGTTATTCCAAGTCTGTTAGAGACAGTGGTCCTGTCCTCGAGCTGCTTTAACAATCTTAAAAACAAAACTAAAAAATCACTGCAGAAAGACAGAGACAGGATAAATACAAAAGCAGCATTTCCCTTTTGCTTCACCCATCACCAATAACCAACCACCTTCTTCCACAACTACTTCCTTCCTACACTCTTGTACAGTACATAGATCTCATATGAAGCCATCTGATTTCATTCACTTCCTACTGACACCAGTCATCTCCAAATCGAGATCTATGAGAGATTAAAATCCAGTATACGTTAAGGATACATGTATACAAATGTAACTTACTAGTAGCTCACGGGGGAGACTAAAACAACAGAAAAGGCATAGGTTAGAATTTAGAAATTTAAAAAATGCCTAGAAGGACCCATTCCTGTGATATAAAGATGAATAAGCCAACTTTCCATTTCCGATCCACTACTTAACTTGGAAGATTAATGACTAAGAATATTTTCTGGAGCAGTGTTAGAATAGTAGCCTATCTTTCCCTCAAGAGACAGATCCACACAAATGGGATACTGCAGTGAAGTACTAATACTGCAGAGAGTACTAATACCTCTCTTCCTCCACCTAACTTTTTTCAAAAGCCCAAACTGTGGCCACATGTGGTGGCTCACACCTATAATCCCACCACTTTGGGAGGCCAAGGTGGGAGGATTGCTTAAGCCCAGGAGTTGGAGACCAGCCTCAGCAACACAGTGAGGCCCTGTCTCTAAAAAAAATTTTTTTTAAAAGTAGCCTGGCCTGATGGTGTGCACCTGTAGCCCCAGCTACTCTGGAGGCTGAGGTGGGAGGATCACTTGACCCAAGGAGGTCGAGGTTGCAGTGAGCCATGATCACACCACTACACTCCAGCCTGGCTGACAGGGCAAAACCCTGTCTCAAAAACAAAACAAACCCAAACTGTGATTAAAACAGACTTATGTTCCCTTAGTAAGCTAGATAACAACTACCTGTGAATCTCAGATATCCTCTGGGACTCCATCCCAAAAATCACACATGGCTGAGTTCTAAGAGAGCTGAAGATAGACATGACCATACTTACTATCCTAATCTTTTTTCTGTAGTTCTCTTACAAAATTAATCTTCTACCTATGTAAAACTCTGTGTCCTGTTTTTTCCCCTCTACTGCCTGAGCACTTTCTCATGTCATTAAAAAGTGTACAAAAATTCCACTTTTAGTTACTGAACTCTCCTTTATATGGATATAAAACATAATCATTCCCCTAATGCTGGACAGTTTCCAGGTTCCACCAAATACTACTGTGAGACCCATCCTATATATAAATCCACATCTGATTATTTTCTTGGGATAGATTCTTAAGTAGAATTGTGGTATCAAAGGCTCTGCTAAGCTCCCTTCCAGAAAGACCAACAATTTACATTCCCCCAGAAGTGTATAAGAGTGCAGCATCCACAGCAACACTAAGCATTCTTTTAAAAAATCTTTGTGCCGGGTGCAGTTGCTCACATCTGTAATCCCAGCACTTTGGGAGGCAGAGGTGGGAAGATAACCTTTGGGAGGCAGAGGTGCCTACATAACCTGAGGTCAGGAGTTTGAGACCAGCCTGGCCAACATGGTGAAACCTTGTCTCTACTAAAAATACAAAAATCAGCCGGGTGTGGTGGCGGGTACCTGTAATCCCAGCTACTTGGAGATTGAGGCAGGGAGAATTGCTTGAACCTGGGAGGCAGAGGTTGCAGTGAGCTATCGAGCCACTGTACTCCAGCCTGGACGACAGAGCGAGACTCTGTCTCAAAAAAAAAAAAAAAAAAATCTTCACTAGGTTGAGTAGTGAAAATTTCTTTCCACTCATTTGCTGGTCATTTGAACCTGTGACTTGTCTTTATGTTCTTCACCTATTTTTCTATGCTAAGTTGGCATTACTTAGGTGTGCATTTTTCTTTTTCTTTTTTTTTTCTTTAATTGTGCAGTGGCGTGGTCTTGGCTCACTGCAACCTCTGTCACCCGGGTTCAAGCAATCTCATGCCTCAGCCTCCCAAGTAGCTAGGACTACAGGCACGTGCCCCCACATCCAACTAACTTTTTTGCATTTTTAGTAGAGACGGGGTTTCACCATGTCGGCCAGGCTGGTATGAAACTCCTAACCTCAAGTGATCTGCCCACCTTGGCCTCCCAAAGTGCTGGGATTACAGACAGGAGCCACTGCGCCCACGCTAGGTCTGCATTTTTCTTACACGTAAGTATGTTAACCCTTTCTCTCGCATATTGTACAGTACCCCTCCCCAACTTTCTCTTTTGATTTTTTTTTTTTTTTTTTTTTTTGAGATGGAATCTCACTCTGTTGCCTAGCCTGGAATGCAATGGCGCGATCTTGGCTTACTGCAACTTCTACCTCTGAGGTTCAAGCAATTATCCTTCCTCAGCCTCCTGAGTAGCTGGGATTACGGGCACCCGCCACCACGCCTGGCTCATTTTTGTATTATCAGTGGAGACAGGGTTTTATCATGTTGGCCAGGCTGGTCTCGAACTCCTGACCTGAGGTGATCTGTCCACCTCAGCCTCCCAAAGTGTTGGGATTACAGGTGTGAGCCACTCTGCCCAACTCTTTTGATATTTTATTTTTGTCCTTATCAAATTTATTTCCAGCACTGGAAAAATTAAGTTTTTTTAGGTTGAAGAGTACCTTGCACACAGTTGGCCTTCGAGGCATAAAAACATTATCAAGTTTTACTTAAAATCAGATTTTAAAAAAACTGAGGAGAACCACTTTTAAAGAAGAAATGGACTCATGTTCATGGTATCCTATATTCACATGGAGCAGTTAAAAGAAAACAAGTCTTCCATGAGATTTGAGTCCATAATAATAGCACATTATCAAAATACAAAGCCACCTGGACATTATAACACACTTCATATGCTATGTCTAAGATTAAAGCTGATTTTTATTAGTATTATTAAAGTATAGAAAGCTAATTTTAAATCAACAGTTAAAATTTTATAAAGAATTTACTTTGGGGGAAGGGGAAAACACAGTGATTAATTCAATGGCAAAACCAATACTAAAAATAAGCATTGCTTTATAACCCTTTTTTTTTTTTTTTTTTTTTTTTTTTTTTTTGAGACGGAGTCTCACTCTGTCACCCAGGCTGGAGTGCAGTGGCGCAATCTTGGCTCAATGCAAGCTCTGCCTCCCAGGTTCACGCCATTCTCCTGCCTCAGCCTCCTGAGTAGCTGGGACTACAGGCGCCCACCAGTACGCCCAGCTAATTTTTTGTATTTTTAGTAGAGACAGGGTTTCACTGTGTTAGCCAGGATGGTCTTGATCTCCTGACCTCCTGATACGCCCACCTCGGCTTCCCAAAGTGCTGGGATTACAGGCGTCAGCCACCGCGCCTGGCCAATAACCCATATTTTTAAAAAACTCCTTAGCAGTCAGTAAGTCACATAATTATTCACCTGTGTGAAAGGGGCTAAATTTCTAGGCAAGAAACTATTCTCTGTGATGAAAATACTGTTTGTGACACAGTAAATAACGCCAAAGAACTGCCCTTGCTTTTTTTTTTTTTTCTTTTCGCAGCTAAAATCCTAGCTGGGATATCCCACACTACTCCCTTTGGCTGTTAATTCTAGCCAGTGGTTCTACTGATAAGCCTGTTTAAGAGTTCAACTGTTTCTGTTTATAATTAAAAGAGCATACAGACAGACCAATACTAATTCACAGAGAGGTACTAGAAAGGTGTGCCAGAAAGAGAGAGCACTTTTGTTAAGAGCAGGTATTTCTCCACAATTACCAGCCTCAAGCCATTCTAGGCCACTAGCAGAATTTTCTTAGCTCAGAGGACAGACATGGGCTTGCTGCCCCTCAGAGCTGACGAAGCCATTCACTACTTTAAGTACTGCTGTGACTCTGGGCAACTTCCTTTTAGGTTGTCCAGTTGTGATTCTTCCTCATGTTGCTTAACTGCTCTTTGCTCCACACAGAACCCTTACATTACAGTCAAAGGATCTCAAAAGCATAGGTACTGTTAAAACTCAACTGTATTTAGAGGTCAAATCCAAATTAAATGGTAAGGTAACATGGCTCTTGAAGGATGAGATAACTCATTTTTCGAGGGAAAATTAGTATACTTTATAGTAAGGCAAGACAGAGCTAAGGAGTTGTGTGATCACACTAATGTAACAGGACAAGGACAATTAGGAGTAAATCTATCCCAGGAGCTATACCCAGATCATAAACGGGCAGCCATGGAGTCTTTAAAAATTACCCTGGAAGAACAGCATGAAATACTGTTGGTTTTGCCACCTTTACTTCTAGGGAGAAATGAGTGAGGCGGGACAGCCTATTAGTTTTTATTGCTGCTGCAACAAATCATCACAAATTTAACAGTTTAAACAATGCAAATTATCTTACAGTTCTGAAAAAGTCCAATGGGTTTTGCTGGGCTAAAATCAAGGTGTCAGTAGGGGCTCTGTTCCTTTCTGGAGGTTCTAGGAAAGAATCTGTTTCCTTGCCCTTTCTGGCTTCTAGGGTTCTTTGCCTCACAGCCCACTTCTTCCATCTTCAAAGCCAGCAACGTTGCATCTCTTTGCATCTCTTCCATATCGTCTTTCATAGCCTGTCTTACATTTTTAAGGATCCTTGTGATTACAATGTCCCACCCAGATAATCCAGGATAACTTCCATATCTTAAGGTCAGCTGATTAGCAATCTTAATTCCATCTTCAACCTTAACTCCCCCTTGCCACATAACCTAACATATTCACTGATTGCAGGATTAAGAGGTGGACTTCTTTGGGAAAAGGAAGGGGGGCATTATTCAGCCTACAGCAGACAGTGACTCCTCTCTCACCACGTTTCAAAACTGGCACGGATGCACTAAAAGTATTTGTGCTTGGGAGAATGGACATTCAATGTCCACTGGATTTCAGAATAGGGTGTATCTAACTCTACAAACTAGAGTTTAACTCCATAGCTTAAGGAGTTAAACTAGGGGTTCTTATCTTGGGGTCCATTAGCCACATACTTCACGGGGTAATCTATGAACTTGGATGGGAATAAAATTATTATAATTTCATTTTCATTAACCTTGAACTGAAATTTGGCATTTACATTAATCATAAAGATAGGCAACAAACCATAATAGTAATAGAAGTACCTGAGATTGTAACTGATATTAGATATTTTTATATGACATTATGGTTTTTATAGATCTCAAAGTCTCATTTACGCTCATCTATATTTAAGTTTGTTATTAATGTAAAATTGTTTTAATGTATTAAAACTGAATTTCAATATAATTGGTTTCCTTCATAATTTAATGTATTTTATTTTATACATTTAAAAACATTATTCTGGGGATGTGTCCACAGGCTTTACTAGCCTGCCAATTGGCCCGCAGCACAAAAAAGGTAAAGAACTTCTGAGATACAGAGTAGAGGGACTAATGAAAATGGAAAAGGGAGAGCTGGAAGGATGAGGAGAAAAGCATGAAGCTGACCACTGAGCTAGTTAAGGAAAATCATGAGCAAGGCCATTAGAGACCTCATGAGACCCCAAATTTAGCCTCAGACATTCTACTGAATTCTCTGGTTTAATTTCCCAACTAAACTTTTTGGGTCTCAACCTAACAAAACTTAGAAAGGGCCCAGAAAACTGCAGAAGAATCACAGTATTAATGGGTGGATTACCTTCTAAATTGAAAAAGCAAACCCAGTTCAAATCTGCTCTGAAAGCAGAATGAAGCTCCAGCTGTCCATGTGACGAAGCCAAAGAATAAGCCAGAAAAAGTTGAGCAACAGCTTTTCCTGGAGATGAGATACGTATGGCTACTTGCTCTAGTAACTATCAACTACTCATGATTTATTTATGTCAAAAGTTACTTGAGTGCTGAGAAGCTTGAGGACCAAGGAAGAGATACCAGATTTTTTTTTCTTTTCTTCAGTCCAACCTAATGAACTACAAATGGCCAAGCTGTCAGAGTGGCCTTACCACCTAAGTAAACGATGCGTTGGCAACCCCTTACAGAAACCAGAAGTCTGACGGCAACCCTTATTGTTTCTCTCATAAGCCCCAAACCCTAATTTTTTTTTTTTTTTTTGAGACAGAGTCTCACTATATCCCCCAGGCTGGAGTGCAGTGGTGCAACCTCCACTTCCCAGGTTCAAGCGATTCTCATGCCTCAGCCTCCTGAGTAGCTGGGATTACAGGCACGCGCCACCACACCGGCTAATTTTTGTATTTTTAGTAGAGACAGGGTTTCGCCATGTTAGCCAGGCTGGTCTCGAACTCCTGACCTCAGATGATGCACCCACCTCGGCCTCCCAAAGTGCTGGGATTATAGGCGTGAGCCACCGCACCCAGCCCCAAACCCTACTTTTAAATAATTTTTAAGTCAGGTTATTATTAGCCATCTTTTTTTTTTTTTTTTTTAAGATCAAGTCTTGCTCTGTTGCCCAGGCTGGAGTGCAGTGGTGCAATCTCGGCTCACTGCACCCTCTGCCTCCCGGGTTCAAGCAATTCTTCTGTCTCAGCCTCCCAAGTAGCTGAGATTACAGACATGCGTCGTCACACACAGCTAATTTTTGTATTTTTAGTAGAGATGGGGTTTCACTATGTTGGCCAGGCTGGTCTTGAACTCCCAACCTCAGGTGATCTACCTGCTTTGGCCTCCCAAAGTGCTGAGATCACAGACATGAGCCACAGCACCCGGCCTATTAGCCATCTTTAAAAGTCTTCTCCCTGGGCCAGGCGCGGTGGCTCATGCCTGTAATCCCAGCACTTTGGGAGGCTGAGGGAGGTGGATCACGAGGTCAGGAGATTGAGACCATCCTGGCTAACACGGTGAAACCCCATCTCTACTAACAATACAAAAAAATTAGCTGGGCGTGGTGGCGGGTGCCTGTAGTCCCAGCTACTTGGGAGGCTGAGGCAGGAGAATGGCGTGAACCCAGGATGCAGAGCTTGCAGTGAGCCAAAATTGTGCCACTGCACTCCAGCCTGGGCGACAGAGCAAGACTCCGTCTCAAAAAAAAAAAAAAAAAAAAATTCTTCTCCCTTCACTCCAAAACTTGTGTTTTATAATTACTTTTATTAGCTTTTCCTCCATAATTCTGAAAGCTAAGTTTACTGCTAGTACAACACAATGATCAAGAAATTAATGAGTTTATGTATTTCAGGGAAATCTAAACTTAGGAGAAGTAAAACTTTACTATGTGAGCTGAGCACTAAAATGAGTCTTTGCATATACCTATCACTTTTTTCAAGAATATATTTACCATAAGGTAGAATTTCAACTTCCGATCATTTGACCAGATGTGACCACTTGATGTAATGTTAACTCCAAAAACAAGTGTTTGAGGCAATATCCCTGTAGAAAACACTACACACTAGAATTTTTACCAATATTAGCTGTAAATGACTAAACTAGTAACTAAACAAACTAAGTGATACACCTTTGGTTAAAGATACTGTTATATAGATTCACTTTCAGAAGTCTGATTAAGACCAGAGAAGGGCTAATATCAAGAAACTTAATGAGGATGTGTTATATCTTTGGGAACAACCACCATGCGTTTCACAGAACAGAGAATTAAAGTATTAGCCAGATTAACCATCAATTTTCTTATGGCTTTTAATAAAACTACCAAACTCTATCCAGATCTAAAGAAGTTATCCTGTAAACACTCAAAGAGAAATAAACTGTTTATAGTTAACAATCTTTCCATAAAGCATAAATAAAAATACCAAGCCCAAACAGTTTTACAGGTGAGTACCACCAATTTTTAAGAAACAGATCATTCCAATTGTATAAACATTCTTGAAAGAATAGAAAAAGAAAGTACCATATAATCTTAATTCCCCAAACCATACAATTTTCATGAGAAAGAAACTACAGGTTTATCTTATGAACATAGATGTAAAAGAATATATAACAGCAATCCAAACCCAGCAATGTATAAGAAAAGACAATATATTAAAAATACAAAAAACAACAAATGCTGGCAAGGATATGGAGAAAGGGGAACACTCATACACTGTGGGTGGGAATGTGAAGTAGCACAGCCATTATGGAAAACAGTATGGAGACTACTAAAAGAACTAAAAATATAACTACCATAGCATCCAGCAACCCCACTACTAGGCATGTATCCAAAAGAAAGGAAATATATCAAAGTATATATATTTCTTCTGCATGCCCATGTTTATTCCAGCACACTATTCACAACAGTCAAGATATGGAATCAACCTAAGTGTCCATGAATGGATGAATGGATAAAGAATATGTGGTATAGGCCAGGCATGGTGGCTCACACCTGTAATCCCAACACTTTGGGAGGCCAAGGAGGACGCATCACTTGAGCCCAGAAGTTTGAGACCAGCCTGGGCAATGTGGCAAAACCCCGTCTCTACAAAAAATACAAAAATTAGCTGGGCATGGTGGCATGCACCTGCAGCCCCAGCCACTTGGGAGGCTATGGTGGGAGGATCACTGGAGCACAGGAGGTCAAGGCTGAAGTGGGCCATGATTGCGCCACTGCACTCCAGACTGGGAGACAGAGCAAGAACCTGTATCAAAAAAGAACGTGTGGTATATATACAAAATGGACTATTATTCAGGCATAAAAAAGAATAACTCCTGTTATTTAGAGCAACATGGATGGAACTGGAGGTCATTACGCTAAGTGAAAGAAGTCAGGCACAGAAAGACAAATGTCAAGCATTCTCACTCATCTGTGGGAGCCAAAAACATGGATCTCATGGAAGTAGAGGGTACAATAGTGATTCCCAGAAGCTGAGAAGGGAAGGCAGGGCAGGATGAGGAGAAGTTGGTTAATGGGTAGAAAAATACAGTTAGAAGGAATAAGTTCTAGTATTTGATAGTAGGAAGATTATAGTTAGCAATAATTTATCGTATATTTCAAAAGAGCTAGAAGAATTCTAATGTTCTCAACAAAAAGATAAATGTTTGAGGTGATGAATATCCCAAATTCCTTGATTTGGTCATTACATTTTGTATACAGGTATCAAAGTACTATGTGTATCCCAAAAACATGTACAACTATATCAATAAAAAATACAAAAAAGACAATATACCATAACCATGTTGAGTCCATTCCACTAAAGCAGCTCACCATATAACAGATTTAAGACAGAAACCCCATGACCAAGGGATGTCAAAAAATAATAAAAATTCAATAGATATTTTAAAATTCTTATCAAAACAGCAATAGAAGGAAACTTTTTAAAAAACTTGGTATCTACAAAAAATCTTTAACAAGCATCATTCTTTAAATTTTTTTTCTCTTTATGTTTAGTTGACAATTGTACATGTTTACGGGATTCTGAGTGATATTTCAATATATGCATACAATGTGCAATGATCAAATCAGGATAATTAGTATATCCAGCATCTCAAACATTTATCATTTCTTTGTGCTGTAAACATTCAAAATCCTCTCTTTTAGAAAGCTTTTTGGGCCGGGCGCGGTGGCTCACACTTGTAATCCCAGCACTTTGGGAGGCCGAGGCGGGCGGATCACGAGGTCAGGAGATCGAGACCATAGTGAAACCCCGTCTCTACTAAAAATACAAAAAAATTAGCCAGGCGTGGTGGCGGGCGCCAGTAGTACCAGCTACTCGGAGAGGCTGAGGCAGGAGAATGGCGTGAACCTGGGAGGCGGAGCTTGCAGTGAGCCGAGATCGGGCCACTGCACTCCAGCCTGGGTGACAGAGCAAGACTCCGTCTCAAAAAAAAAAAAAAAAAAAAGAAAGCTTTTTGAAAATATACAATAAATATAGTTAACCACATTCACTCTACAGTGCTGCAGAACAAGAGAGCTCATTCCTCCTATCTAGCTGTAATTTGGTATCTGTTACCAGAGGTTGGTTAGGATTCAAAATTAAACAGGTTTTAAAAAGCTGAGGTGGGACCATAAAATGGTTCAAGTACCATGGAAAGCAGTATGGAGGTTCTTCAAACAAACGAAAATAGAACACAAGATCCAGGAATCCCACTTCTGGATATATATCCAAAAGAATTAAAAGCAGGATTTTGAGGAGATGTTTGCACACTCATGTTGCACTCTCATGTTGCACACTCATCAGCACTATTTACAATCGCCAAGAGGAGAAAGCAAACCCAAATGTCCACTGGCAGATAAACAAAATGTGCTATATACATTCAATGCAATATTATTCAGCCTTAAAAAAGAAGAAAATCTTGTCACATGTTATAACATGGATGAACCTTGAGGACACTGTGCTAAGTAAAATAAGCCAGTCACAAAACAAATACTGTTTGACTCCGACTTATAGGAGGTATCAAAAATAGACAAATTGACAGAAACAAAGTTAGAATGGTGACTGATTACCAGGGACTGTGGGAGCTGTTTAATAAGTATAGAGTTTCAGATTTGCAAAATGAGGAAGTTTTGGATCTCTGTTTCACAACAATGTGAATGTACTTAGCGCCACTAAACTATACACTTAAAAATGATTAAGAGGGTAAATTTTGTTATGTGAATTTTACCCCAATTTTTTCAAAAAGAGTTTTCTTGGGCCAAGCGTGGTGACTCATCCCTATAATTCTAGCACTTTGGGAGGCCAAGGTGGGAGGATCACTTGAGCCCAGTAGTTAAGAGACCAGTCTGGGCAACATAGGGAGACCCCCATCTCTACAAAAAAATAAATAAATGAAAAATTAGTTCAGCATGGTGGCGCATGCTACTCAGGAGGCTGAGGTGAGAGGATCACTTAGCCCAAGAGGTAGAGGCTGCAGTGAGCCATGATTGTGCCACTGCACTCTAGCCTGGGAGACAGACAGAAACCTTGTATTTATTTATCAACAAACAAATAAAAAGCTTTTGCTTCCTCTTGCAAGATGTTATAGTGATCACAAATTTAGAAGTAGTTTCTGAAAAGACCACGTCCTTTCCTGCCTAAATGCTAATACATAACTTATATAACTCTCTAAACTATTTGTAGTTTTAAAGTAATGACTTCAAATTTATTTCAGTAATTTTTTTGAGTCTCTTTTTTTTTTGAGATGGAGTTTTGCTCTGTTAGCCAGGCTGGAGTGCCCTGGCACGATCTCGGCTCACTGCAACCTCCAACTCCCGGGTTCAAGCCAAGTGATTCTCTTGCCTCAGCGTCCCCAGCAGCTGGGATTACAGGCGCGTGCCACCACGCCTGGCTAATTTTTGTGTTTTTAGTAGAAACAGGGTTTCACCATGTTGGCCAGGCTGGTCTAGAACTCCTGACCTTGTGATCCGCCCGCCTCGGCCTGTCAAAATGCTGGGATTACAAGCATGAGCCACTGCGCCTGGCCAAGTCTCTCCCATTTAAGTAACTGGCTTACAGATTCTGAGATGCATGTCTAAGGCTGCTCTTTCAAGCATAAATTAAACCACATTTTAATTACTCAACTAACAAAGCCTCTTGGGCTGTAAAAGAGAGCAGATGGGATGATTAACAGCAGCAGTTGTTGTATCAATGCCCAGGAAATTACGGGCATACCATAAATTAGTTTTAACTTTACATGCCTCAACTTCAAAATTCTTCAATGCTCCTCTCTGTCTCCAACATGAAACAAAATAAAAGATGAAGATTAACTTAAATTAGTAAAATGCTATTGAAGTCGGTCGGGCATGGTGGCTCATGCCTGTAATCCCAGCACTTTGGGATGCCAAGGTGGGCAGATCCCTTGAGGTCAGGAGTTCCTGACCAGCCTGGCCAACATGGTAAAACCCCATCTCTACTAAAAATACAAAAATTGGCCAGGCATGGTAGTACATGCCTGTAATCCCAGCTACTCAGGAGGCTGAGGCAGGAGAATCGCTTGAACCCAAGAGGCAGAGGCTGCAGTGAGCTGAGATTGTGCCACTGCACTCCAGCCTGAACAAAAAGAGTGAGACTACGTCTCAAAAAATTGAAGTCGTTAAGTGTCTATTTGATGGCTTTTAGCTAATCAAATAAATATTATTAGTTTTGTTGTTGTTTTGAGATGGGGTTTCACTTTTTCGCCCAGGCCAGAGTACAGCGGTGCAATCCCGGCTCACTACAGCCTCAAGCTCCTGGGCTCAAGTGATCCTCCCACCTCAGTTTTACAAGTATGTGGGACTACAGGCTTATGCCACCATGCCAGGCTAATAATAGTTTTGACTTTGATCAACTGTATTACCCATTTTTAAGGTTAACTTTTCTAATCCATTATTACATTTTGTTGGTTTTTTTTAGAGTAATTCCAGTTTATTACAAAATGCTCACGAACAAATACAGCTCATGCCCTCAAAAAGTAAGCACTCTTTAAATGTTTATTATGGAGGGAACTCTTCTAAGCACTTTACAGGCATTTTAATTTAATCTTCACAATAGTGGTGGAGGTAAATACTAGTATTATTCACTTTTTACAGGTGAGGAAACTGTAGAGAGTAATTAAGTACCATGTCCAGGGATAAGTTAGCCAGCCATAGAGCCTAGATTTAAATCAGACTTCAAAGCCCACACTCTTAATTACTTAATTCTTCAATGTTGTTCTTTAAAATACCACAAGTGCTGCAATCCTCTATCTTCTTTGGCTCACAACTAAAGCATTTATTGGATTATAATTTGTTCTTTATGGCTGTTTAACAAGACAGTTAAACTAGAGAGCTATCTTGGGGTCTTGGCAACCTGAAGATTAACATCAGGATGGGCAGCTTGAAAAGTGGCTTATAGGTGGCATTTTAGTTTCCTTAGCAACTCAATTTTCCTAGATCATATCTAAATAAAAATAATTATGCTTTCTGCGGTAGAACAAGGTCATTCTGACCTCCTCACCTCCCTTTTAGCTGGAAATTAGGCAAAGGATTTTTACAGTCTTACGAAAAAGAGGTATTGATAACTCCAAAAAGTATGGTAAGATGAATCAAACTGAAGCCTCCCACATTTCTTTTTTAAATTTCTACTTTTTTTTTTTTTTGAGAGAGAGAGTCTTGCTCTGTCACCTAGGCTGGAGCACAGTGGCACAATCTCGGCTCACTGCAACCTCTGCCTCCCGGGTTCAAGTGATTCTTGTGTCTCAGCCTCCCTAGCTGGGATTACAGGCACGTGCCACCATGCCCGGATAATTTTTGTATTTTTAGTAGAGATGGGGTTTTGCCATGTTGGCCAGCCTGGTCTCCAACTCCTGGCCTCAAGTGATTCTCCTGCCTTGGCCTCCCCAAGTGCTGGGATTACAGGCGTGAGCCATGGCACTCAGTCACTGCTTTAGGTAACTCTAGAAAATAACTCCTCACCCTTCCAGGTTCCTTTTTGGAAAATAAATCAACATTTGCCTATGTGACCAATCACTTTCAGTGTCAGTTTCTGTTTTCATATTCTCAGTCTGCATATCATTCCAGCAGTTACCAACAGTAGCTGTCTTCCATGACTTATAGAAGAATTACTAAAGGAACAGACTAAATATTAATTTTAAATAACATACAGAAAGACTAAATTAGAGGCAAGAATTATTATTTCTCAGGCATGCACCTGCAATCCCAGCTAGGAAGGGAGGATCCATTGACCCCAGAAGTTCAAGACAAGCCTGGGCAATACAGGGAGACTATGTCTCTAAAAACAAACAAAAATTGTTTCCTGTTTTATGACAGTCACAAAGACTTATTATTTCTCAGAATAATAGACTTCATTTGACAGTTTTAGTTGTTATATTAGAATTATCAAGCACCTTATGAGCTGAGATTATGGACTCAATTTCTGAATACACGACAGGGAAAATCTGACATAAATGAGGAAAGTCTCAAACTTTTTCAGACCACATGTTGCATAAAGAATTTATAGCTGTTTTATTTAGTTAGTTACACACTGAGTAGCTACTATGAAGAGAAGCATTATACCAAACAGACAAATTCACAGACCCAGCATTGAATTTTACAGCCTGGAACAACCCATACCAAGTGGTATGAGTAAATATTCTCATAAAACAGCCCAAAACATCTCTACTGGTTCCATAACTGATTACTGATTTCCACATTACAAAGATTAGTTTTTTCTAATACCTAACTCTTATTAGAGACCCGGATTATTCATTACTGAGGCAGGAGAATAGGGTCTGGAGGCAGGGAACTTAAGGGCAATTCATGCTGAATCAAGGAAAAACACCACGGTTTGGGGGCAGGGAATCTGAGGTCAATTTACGTTAACTTTCTAAAAGAGAAAACACCAAGGTCTGGGGGCAAGGAAGCTAAAGCCAATTCGTGCTGACTTCCCAAAAGGAACCCCCTGGGTTTGGGGGTAGGGAACCTAAGGCCAATTAAGGCCAACTTCCTAAAGCTAAACCAAAAGGAAAAAACCCATCTCCCCACGCCTGAGTGGCAAAGGATCAAAGGCTAATATCCCTGCAACCCTCTCCTTCCACCACGTCTCACATGGAAAGGGGGAGTGCCTTAGACTGGCCGCAGGCCAAGCAGGGACCATCCGTTCATCTGTACAGGACGGCAATTCACCTTGGCCTTTAATTAGCCACACACCAAATCCTTCACCCAGATAAGGGGTAACCCATAGGAACCATAAAAGGAGCACTTAAAACCCAGAAAACTTTGTAAGTGGGCTCTTGAGCCCCTTGCTCCGGCCCACTCACACCCTGTGGGGTGCTTTCTCGCTTTAATAAATTCCTGCTTTCGCTGCTTCGTTTGTGTTTCATTCCTTTGTTATTTTGTGCGTTTTGTCCAATTATTTGTTCAAAATGCCAAGAACCTCGACAACTTACACTCAAGGGCCTCCTACCGGTAACATTACGGGAAACACCATTTCCTCCTCACATTTCAGATTTGCTCCCAGTGAGGTACTTGGGCACTTGAACTCAACCCTTTAAAAAGGAGAAAGCTTTCTCATCTATGTAGTGATTTATCTGGCACTGCCTTCTCTCCACCAGCCTCTGGCCTGATTTTCCTAGAGATCAGAAGAATCAACATAACTTTTGTAAACTAAGATCCAGAAAGGGCCTTTGGTTATTATCGGTAAATGCTGGGCTAAAGAAAGAACTGGTGGGCGGGTCACCACCCCAGGCTACTCCACATAACGCTATTCATCTTAGAAGCAGTAAGACGGGGGAAAGGTCTGCATCCCATTCGCTTATTCGGTCCTACTGAATCTGCCTTGGCAGGACACGACCTGCAAAATAACCCCGTGGATCCGTGGAGTGTCACCACACTGCAGGGTCAAAGGACGGCGTCGGCGGTTCTCGGCTGTTAGGGACCTAGCCGACGAAGGCACCACAACCCTCATTCTTTACTCTTCCCGCCTGAGGGCCGGGAAGCCAAGCCCTACCGCTCTGAGCACATCCAGGGTCCCCGGGCCCGGACTGCTGACACCGAGGCAAGGTCTCACCGGGCCCACTCTGCCCAACCTCCCCGATTCTCGCTTAGCCTCTTTCCCTTTCGGGGTGCCCTCCTGCCTGCTACCCCGAGGGGTGCAAACTCACGACCACCGCGGCGCCGGTGAAAATGTCCTCCCCCTCGGTGTCGCTGTCCCCAGCCTCGGGTTCTGAACCCCCGGCCGCCCCCTCGGACTCCGGCTCCAGGCCGGGGAAGGGCGGAGGGAGTCTCTCCGAAGCGCTACAGCCACCACCACCCGACGCCATCTTCCTCCACCCGCGGCGGAAGCCGCAACAACAACTTTATCGAGAGATAGCGCCGTGAGCAAAGCGATCCAACGGTGCGAGGAGTGGGAGGGCCGCAAGGGACCCCGTGGGATCCGAGGGGCGGAGGCGTAGGGGCGGGGCCTAGGGGCTGGGGGCGGGGCGGCACCCGGCCAGCTGAGGCTGCCCAGCAAATCCGAGGCCTGGTTCGCGATGCTGAGATATTAACGAGTGGGGCCAAAGGGGCAGAAAAGTAGGAGTTAGGGGCTGCTCAGGTTGCTAGGGCCCTTTGTGCTCTGGATAGCTTTATCCAACAGGCTTCTAAGAGTTTCGTCTGAATGAAGGAGTGTGACTAAAATGTTTGAAAACCTCTACATGCCATCTACCCATGCCAAGCACAATGCCCTCACAGAGAGTCAATACATATTTCGATTGAGGTGTCTGAACAAGACTAGAAGAAAGCTTCACCACTTATTCCTTGAGCAACATTCGGTTAATTCATTAAGAAATATAGATATTGAGCATCTACTGTATGCCTGGCACCTTGCTGTGAATTTCAGATACAGAAATCAGGTATTTAATCGACAGTTTAACATGTTCAATGCTATGGTGTCCTGTGGGAGCACAGGGAAAGAGATAATCAATTCTGCTTGGAGAAGTCAGGAGGCCTCACAGAGGAAGTGAGACCTCAGTGTCCTAGATTTGGCTGGAAAAATGTTAGGATTATCCTCTCAGTTGCTATGGAGTAAGTGGAGTGGAATAGACGGCAGGGAAATTATTGAGCCCTGACCAAAATTTCCCTGGGACCTAAGCAATTCATTGTCTGGTGATCCTAAGGCCTACATTAACTAGACAAACAGGACTGGAGTTTAAAGATAAATGGGCATGTTAGCATGGGACAATTCTGCAAGATAATCCTATCTTCTCAATAGAGAGGGCATTTGTCACCAACTTTGACAAGAGGTTTAGTTTGGTTGTAACTGCAAATTCAGGGATGGACTCTCTCACAGGTCATGTGAGCTGTTTGAAGGCAGGGGCAGCGTTTTATCTTTGTATCTTCCATGCCTATGGATCACCTATGGCAAATTAGTACCTATAAATTTGATCGGAGGGATGGACGGATAAAATAAAATCGATTTTATTACTGACATCCATCACACCCACGAACACCAGAGGGCTTAAGATACACTTTTTTATTTTTATTTTTTGAGAGAAGTCTTGCTCTTCTCCCCCAGGCTTCAGTGCAATGGCTCGATCTCGGTTCACTGCAACCTCTGCCTCCCGGGTTCAAACGATTCTCCTGCCTCTGCCTCCCAAGTAGCTGGGATTAAGGCCCCTGCCACCACGCCCGGCTAATTTTTGTATTTTTTTAGTAGAGACGGGGTTTGCCCATGTTGGCCAGGCTGGTCTCGAACACCTGACCTCAGGTGATCCGCCCGCCTCGGCCTCCCCAAGTGCTGGGATTACAGGCGTGAGCCATCGCGCCCGGCCAAGATACACTTTTAAGGATGACGATCTCCATTATATCACCACTGTACACATTAGACATGGGAAAACTTATGTTCTAAGTTGTCTTTGGAGGCCATTAGCAGAAATATTCTTTCAAAGGAGGGAAGCTGTGCTGGACTGAGTCTCTTAGGAGACGAGAAAGCCAAAAAGCCTTCCCCATGCCATGCCTGACTACCTTACTGGCTTCTCATGACATCCCTTTTCACAGCAACTGAAACCCACTTCCTGTCCGATCAGGAAGTAAGAAAGACTGGCTGTTAGCGGCTCCCGCGGAGAAATAACTGTAAAGAGTCTCCGTGATGGAAACCTCCTCCAGCACTAGAACTCAAGATCTGCTTTCCCCTACCTCTTCGGGATTCATCTTTAACTTATCACGGATACTGAGTGAGTCAGTCGCTGTTAACAGACCGTTACATCCACTTCTACCGGGCGGACACTACAAGTCCCAGAATACAATTCGCTGCCTTCCGAAGAAAATAGTTCACGCATCCCAGCATGCCATGCGCTGACGAGCCGCGAAGATTGTTTTTGTCCCGCCGAAATCGAGCAAAGCACGCCGGAACTTGTAGTCCTTGAGTCCTCTTCCCCAGGTCCTTCGAGCTACTCCGTCCGGCCCTGCCTGTTCTCTGCTCTCCTGAACCTTTAGGCTCGTCTCGGCCCATTTGAAGACCAGGAAGTTGATCAATCCCGAGGCTGCTGAGAGACGGTGGCGCGATTGGGACAGTCGCCAGGGATGGCTGAGCGTGAAGATGCAGCGGGTGTCCGGGCTGCTCTCCTGGACGCTGAGCAGAGTCCTGTGGCTCTCCGGCCTCTCTGAGCCAGGAGCTGCCCGGCAGCCCCGTATCATGGAAGAGAAAGCGCTAGAGGTTTATGGTAATTAATTTTACCCAGCACAGCATTTGGCGTTATAGGTGCAGGCCGGAGCTGAGGGGTGCGGGGATGATGGCCTCACCTGAGGGCTGGGAGGGGAGACCTGGCTTTTTTTTGCCAGATCTTGTCCAGGGCGTAGCAGGCGCTTTCTTCGGGGTCCTAAGTCACGTGGGGGTGTGAGTCTTTCTGGGAACTGGGCTCTTCGTAAACCTGGGGCAAGCCGACCCCGGAGGTCTTAAAAGCTTTATTCTCCACGCGTGGCCTACGTCTTAGTGACCATTCCAAGACTTGTGGGAAGAGCACAAGTCTAGGGTGCCTGGTTAGGAAGCAAAGCTGGCCTGATTGCACTACTAGAGCCTCGTTCTCTAGCTCCTGGACACGCACTCTTGCTACCGCTGAGGGCGCTTGTGGGTGACAGTCGAGTTGGGGACTGGCCCAAGGTCACAGTCACTCTATCCAGCAAAGTCAGCAGAGGTCCCCGAAAGAAGAGAACGAGATTGGCTTCTTGTAGCGAAGCCTTGTGTACACACACGTGCGCGCACACACACATACTCTTCCATGTTGCATATTAAATATTTTCTGTTTAACCCTTGGGGCCATCTTTGTTGTACAAATGAGGAAACAAAGGCTTAAAGAACTACCTGTAGGTCACACTGCCAGTAAGGAACACAGCCAAAAAGCAAAGGCTGTGCCTACTGGTTCTAACCGTAATGCACTTTCCACCACTTCACAATTGCCTTACAACTTTTTTTAATTATGTTGTATTGTTTTTGAAAACCGAAAAGACTGGATATGATATTGAGAGATCTAACCATAGAATAGAAACATAATTCAAGTACGGATTATAGGCTAGTAGAAGGAAGCTAGGGTTAGGAAATACTTTGGGAGCTCATCTGGTTGACCTCTCTTACTAGAGGCAGGACTTACCTAATCAGCCCCCAGGCAGATGATAATTATGAGTGAAATGAACTCCACAAAGCAGACCACATCCCTGTCCTGCCAGATCTCTGTCCACATAATCTAGGGATGGTAGGGCTCTGGAGATACAACTTTGGAAGAGAGTGACTCTAGTCTTCAAACTGATATTGAAGGAAACCCATATATGCAAAAATAGAGTATGTAATAGAAGGCCGTAGACTGAATAAGAGATACAGAAATTCAGAGAAGGGGAGATACTAGTCTCCGACTGAGGGTATCTGGAAAGACTTTGAAATAAAGAGAAGGAGCCACTTGAGTTGGGCCTCAAAGAATAATTAGGATCTAGATATGTAGAGGGTCAGAGGGCATACTAAGAAGAAACTTAAAAGTATGGAGGTAAGAAGATAGGAAATGACAGATGGGGCTATAGGATAGGGTTTGTGGTTAAAGGTGGAGATGTGGTTGAACATTGTTCTAGGTAGTGGGATGCAATTGGATACTGAAGGTTTTAAATATAAATGAATTTTAATAGTGCAGGGCTGTGGAAGAATGTTAGTGTGGGGAGTAATATGCGGAGAACTTTCTTTTAATTTTTTTTTTTTTTGAGAAAGGGTCTCACTCTGGTAATCAGGCTGGAGTGCAGTGGCGCAATCACTGCTCGCTGCAGCCTCCACCTCCAGGGCTCAAGTCATCTCCCACCTCAGCCTCCTGACTGACTAGGACTATAGGCATGCACCACCATGCCCAGCTAATTTTTGTATTTTTTTGTAGAGATGAGGTTTTGCTATGTTACCCAGGCTGGTCTTGGACTCCTGAGCTCAAGTGATCTGCCTGTCTCGGCCTCCCAAAGGCTGGCATTACAGGCATGAGCCACCACACCCGGCCCTTCTTTCTTTTTAAAGAAGTAAAGCCAAACCTCTCAAATGTAGAAACTAGAAAACTAGAGAAATTTAATAAGGATGATATTTAATTTTAAGGTTTAGTAGCATATAAAGAATATAATACAATTAAATGAGCCTTATGGGGAGAAAGCCTAGTATGAGAGGCAGAAAATTCCTTTTCAGAAAACTCTGTTTCCCTAAGTCCCATGATAACAGCTCTGTGAAAGAGAAGCTTTATCCACTTTCTTGCCTATGTTTTCCAATTCTGTTCCTTTTTTTTTTTTTTTTTTTTTTAAGACAGAGTCTCTTCTGTCACCCAGGCTGGAGTGCAGTGACACAATTTTGGCCCACTGCAGCCTCAGCCTCCTGGGTTCAAGTGATTCTCCTACCTCAGCCTCCTGAGTAGCTGTGATTACAGGCACATGCCGCCACACCCAGCTCATTTTTATATTTTTAGTAGAGACGGGTTTTTGCCATGTTGGCCAGGCTGGTCTTGAACTCCAGAACTCAGGTGAGTAATCCACTTGCCTCAGCCTCCCAAAGTGCTAGGATTACAGGCATGAATCATCATGCTTGGCAGAATTCTGTTTCTAATCAAGTGACAAGCCCAGGAGCAAATTAAAGAGAAAATAGAATTTGTTCTTGTTTTTCCCAGTTGCATTTCTGATTACATATAATTTGTGTGATAAAGAATAGAACAAAACTTCAGATTTGAGAACCTCAAGCACATTCTATGTAAAATTCTGCTTCTTTCCTTTCTACCTCACCATTTCTCCTCATTGTTCTCCTTTCCTTCATCTCTTTCTCCAGCCTCAGAGTAAGAAAGAAATCTTGTCTTCTCCAAGGCCAACCGAGACTTCTAAATATTTGATTCCAGTCCCTTCTGCTTATTTTACCAGTCTCCCCTCCTCCTCACTTATATTTTCAATTTCTCTTCTCAAAGTTGCCCTTCTCCTTGTCATTGTTCTAGCTTCCTTATAAAGTCACTGTCCTTTTCCTGTCCCTCCCTTCCCAGCTAAGGCCCTAGGAAGACATTTTCTTTTTTTTTTTTTTTTTTTTTTTTTGATACGGAGTCTCGCTCTGTCGCCCAGGCTGGAGTGCAGTGGCGCAGTCTCGGCTCACTGCAAGCTCCGCCTCCCAGGTTCACGCCATTCTCCTGCCTCAGCCTCTCCGAGTAGCTGGGACTACAGGCGCCCGCCACCACGCCCGGCTAATTTTTTGTATTTTTAGTAGAGATGGGGTTTCACTGTGGTCTCGATCTCCTGACCTCGTGATCCGCCCGCCTCGGCCTCCCAAAGTGCTGGGATTACAAGCGTGAGCCACCGCGCCTGGCCGGAAGACATTTTCAGTTCCTACTTGCTTCCCCTTTTGCAAGCTGGCTTCAGCCCACCCCCTCTCTACTGAAACTGCTTTCTTACAGCTGACTGGGGTGACAAATGAAAGACTTGTTTTAGCTCTCATGAGCCTGAATTTTTCTGCAGCATTTAATGTTATTGACCATCCCTCTCTTCCCTTCTCTAGTTCTTTTTGCTTTTATTTCTCATTCTGATCCCTAAGTTAGGTGCTTCGCATGGATCTTTTGGGTCTCTTTTTTCTTTATACCACTGATTCTCTTACTGGGTTGTACCTAAGAACAACCTGAGAAATTTTTAAAACTCAAAGGCCAGCAAACCAATTAAATCAGAGTCTCTGGAATTGTGGCCCAGGCATCAGTTTTTTTTGTTTGTTTGTTTTTGTTTTTGAGACGGCGTTTTTGCTCTGTTGCCCAGGTTGGAGTGCAATGGCAGGATCTCGGCTCACTGCAACCTCTGCCTTCTGCTTTCAAGTGATTCTCCTGCCTCAGTCTCATAAGTAGCTGGGATTACAGGTGCCCGGCACCACGCCTGGGTCATTTTTGTATTTTTAGTAGAGACGAGGTTTTACCGTGTTCACAAGGCTGGTCTCGAACTCTTGACCTCAGGTGATCCACCCGCCTCAGCCTCCCAAAGTGCTAGGATTATAGGCCTGAGCCACTGCGCTCAGCCTTGTTGTTTGTTTTGAAACATTCTTGGTAATTCCAATGTTCAGCCAAGGTTCTACTTATTCTTTGTGAATCCTGTGGGTTTGACAACCACTCTAGCTTTGGTGCTGTTTTAAACCCTGTGCTACAGTTCACCGCTTGCTAGAAAACTCCACTGGATAACCGCTTCAGCACCTCAAAATCATTCTGTGTGAAATTGAACTCATTTGCCCTATGCCCCACCCAAATTTCTTCCTTGTTCTGTTTCTTTTAGTTCTGCCAGTGTTGTCCTAGATACTATTTTGGGCCTGGTGTTTTTAGCTGGTATCGTTGGTTCTGCTTTTTAGTCTGAGTCTAGCAGCTGATGATGAGTTTACCAGCTGACAGCACAGTGTTGTGCATGTCACTTGTCTCAAACGTCTTGAGGACTTGCTATTGCCGGTAGCTGGCTGTAAAAGACACTTGATGGTCAGACCCAAATCTCATACTCTAAAACACCTTTCACTTATGCCTGCTTCCAGGCAAACTAGGGCTCTTCTTCTTTACTTTCCTTTCCTTCACTTTTTTTTTTCTTTGAGACAGGGTCTCACTTTGTTGCCCAGGCTAGAGTGCAGTGACACGATCTCCGCTGTCACTGCAACCTCTGCCTCCTAGGCTCAAGCGATCCTCCTGAGTGGCTGGGACCACAGGCCTGCACCACCACACCCGGCTAATTTTTGTGTGTATTTTTTTTTTTTTTTTTTTTTTTTTTTGAGACGGAGTCTCGCTCTGTCGCCCAGGCTGGAGTGCAGTGGCGCAATCTCGGCTCACTGCAAGCTCCCCCTCCCGGGTTCACGCCATTCTCCTGCCTCAGCCTCTCCGAGTAGCTGGGACTACAGGCGCCCGCCACCACGCCCGGCTAATTTTTTCTATTTTTTAGTAGAGACGGGGTTTCACCATGGTCTCGATCTCCTGACCTCATGATCCGCCCGCCTCGGCCTCCCAAAGTGCTGGGATTACAAGCGTGAGCCACCGCGCCCGGCCTGTGTGTATTTTTTGTAGAGACGGGGGTCTCACTATGTTGCCAAGGCTGGTCTCGAACTTCTGAGCTCAAGTGATCCTCTCGCCTTTGCCTCTCAAAGTGTTTGGTTTATAGGTGTGAACCACCATGCCCAGCTACTTTCCTTTACTTTAAATGTCAAATATTGAAATGTTACCTATTTTTCAAGGCTTGATTCAGATTCCACTCCTATAAAGCCTGATACCACATTCTTTCAAGCTGAAAGTTATTTCTTCCTCTTGAGCTTCCATGACACTGTTTCCATTCTTACTATATTTTCTCTGCAGTGTCCGATTAGAGAAACTAGATATGGTCTTATAATAATCCAAGAAAACAGTTTTCTCAAGAGGAAACCAGTAGTGAAAATTTCTGTCAGAAACCTGGGAGTTGCTGTAGCATTTGCTTAAACGTAAGAGAAGTCAGTGCTTAAATCAGGCCTGGCAAAATCATCTTTATTTAGAATAGTCATGTTTTAATAGAATATCTTATCTCTGATGATTCTTTAGATTTGATTAGAACTATCCGGGACCCAGAAAAGCCCAATACTTTAGAAGAACTGGAAGTGGTCTCGGAAAGTTGTGTGGAAGTTCAGGAGATAAATGAAGAAGAATATCTGGTTATTATCAGGTTCACACCAACAGTACCTCATTGCTCTCTGGCGACTCTTATTGGTAAGTTTTTATGTACATACATGTATATTTATATAAATTCTAAATTATTCTTGCTGATATTGACCCATAATAACAGTTTGCATCATTGTTGAAAAACCATACAGTGTATGTATTACACTTTGTGGTTTACAGAGTATGTTCGTGTATTCATCTTCTGTAGTCCTCACAATTAGCTTGTTGAGTTAAAATATTATTATCTTCATTTTGCAGATAAGGAACCTGAAGCTCAGAGAGTTTAAGTGACTTGCACAGAATCAGGTAGCCAGGAAATGGTGAAACTAAGGCTCATACCCAGGTCTCCTGACTCCAAATCTGCTTCTCCTTTAGTTATGTCAGGCTGCCCCTCCCAGGTATACATGCCCACAATTAATGGAGAGTGCATGTGGGCCAGTGCTTTTCCTCAGTTCTGGAGGTTGGAGTGGGTGGTGTCAGACTAGCATTGCTTCCATCACCATCTCCTTTCAGTGACTCTTCTGGCTTCTACATAGCATGGGTAGAAGTCCTGGTAGGAGGTTGGATTCCCAGTATTTTGGATTTGTTAGCAGGTACAATAAATGTCTTTGAACATATGCTTTGTTATAAAGGGATTTTATTTCAAACCAAATGTTCATGAGTAGGGGATTGATTAAATAATCATTGATGGTGAATATAAACAGTGGAATACTATGCAGCTATAAAAAAGAATGAAGAAGCTCTGCATGTACTGATATGGAGAGATCTCTATGGCACACTGTTAAGAAATAAAAGCAAGTATCATTTTGCTATCATTTGTGTAAAAAAAGCAAAAATATACATTTGTATTTGATTGCATATGCCTGAATAATATTAATACATAAATGAATAGCTATAAGGGTGTTAGCGGTTAATAGTGGTGGTGGGAGCTGGGCAGATGGGAGAAAGGGTGGGAGGGGGACTTTATACCTTTTTTATGTTTTTACATTTTCGAACCATGGGACTATCTCACCTATTAAAAAGCAACAAGTTTATAAAAAAGATTGAAAAGGTCGCTATTTCATTATTATTTCCACTATTGTGATTTCTGTCTTTTCTCACTGGTTGACCTGGGTTCCCTCTATTAGTGGTTTCCACCATATAGGCCACATCTTGAGGGACTGGAGGTCTGTGAATCCATAGGTATTATTGTGGTTATTAAAATCCCATTGCTGACTGGGCATGGTGGCTCACACCTATAATCCCAGCACTTTGGGAGGCCGAGGTGGGTAGATCACTTGAGGTCAGGAGTTTGAGACCAGCCTGACCAACATGGTGAAACCCCATCTCTACTAAAAAAAAATACAAAATTAGGCCGGGCGCGGTGGCTCACGCCTGTAATCCCAGCACTTTGGGTGGCGGATCACGAGGTCAGGAGATGGAGACCATCCTGGGTAACATGGTGAAACCCTGTCTCTATTAAAACTACAAAAAATTAGCCAGCATGGTGGCGGGTGCCTGTAGTCCCAGCTACTCGGGAGGCTGAGGCAGGAGAATGGCGTGAACCCGGGAAGTGGAGTTTGCAGTGAGCCGAGATTGCACTACTGCACTCCAGCCTGGGCGTCAGAGTGAGACTCTATCTCCAAAAAAAAAAAGCAAAATTAGCCAGGCATGGTGGCACACACCTGTAATCCCAGCTACTTGAGAGGCTGAGGCAGGAGAATCTCTTGAACCTGGGAGGCAGAGGTTGCAGTGAGCTGAGATCATACCATTGTACACCAACCTGGGCAACAAGAGGAAAAAGTTCATCTTAAAAAAAAAAAAAAAATTTTTCCATTGGCATGGTGGCTCACGCCTGTAATCCCAGCACTTTGGGAAGCCAAGGCAGTGGATCACTTGAGGTCAGAAGTTCAAGACCAGCCCGGCCAACATGGTGAAACCCCATCTCTACTAAAAATACAAAAATTAGCTGTGCATGGTGGTACACAACTGTAATCCCAGCTACTCGGGAGGCTGAGGCAGGAGAATCACTTGAACGTGGGAGGTGGAGGTTGCAGTGAGCTGAGATTGTGCCACTGCACCCCAGCCTAAGCAACAGAGTAAGACTCTGTCTCAAAAAATAAATAAATAAATAAACTCCCATTGCTAGAAAAAGCGTTACTGAATGTTGAATGCATGGTTATTTTTGGTCATTGGACAATTTGTGAACAAACAGATACTGAAAGTACTGCTGTGGGTGTTGTGGAGGGGGTGTCTTAAAATATTTTGACATATAAGAAGGAGTTCTTAAATGGAAAGTTCAAGAACCTATAGCAAATTTATTTATTTATTTATTTTTTGAGATGCAGTTTAACTCTTGTCACCCAGGCTGGAGCGCAATGGTGCAACCTTGGCTCACTGCAACCTCCACCTGCCGGGTTCATGTGATTCTCCTGCCTCAGCCTCCCAAGTAGCTGGAATTACAGGTGCCCGCCACCACGCCTGGCTAATTTTTTTTGTATTTTTAGTAGAGATGGGGTTTCACTACGTTGGCCAGGCTGGTCTCGAACTTCTGATATCAGGTGATCCGCCCGCCTCGGCCTCCCAAAATGCTGGGATTACAGGTGTGAGCCACCACTCCCAGCCAGCAAATTCATTTTTTAAATTAACATTTATTTAAATTATATGAGTAACATGTTTATTGGCAGTAATTTTGATACCCCACAAAAACATAAAGAAAAAAACCAGCTATTATGAAAGAATGTCACTGGGTGCGGTGGCTCACTCTTGTAATCCCAGCACTTTGGGAGGCCGAGGCGGGCGGATCACGAGGCCAGGAGTTTGAGACCAGCCTGGTCAACATAGTGAAACCCTGTCTCTACCAAAAATGCAAAAAATTAGCTGGGCGTGGTGGTGGGTGCCTGTAATCCCAGCTACGTGGGAGGCTGAGGCAGGAGAATCGCTTGAACCTGGGAGGCGGAGGTTGCAGTGAACCAAGGTCACGCCACTGCCCTCCCACCCAGGCTACAGTGCAAGACTCCGTCTCAAAAAAAAAAAAAAAAAAAAAAAGAATATATGCTCTGGGCTAAAATTCCAAGTCTATTGGCTGTACTGTATTGTGGGCTTGGTTAAGTTACTTAACCTTTCTAAGACCCAGTTTCCTTATCTGTAAAATAGGAATAACAAGGATATCTATAGAGTTGTAAGAGTTAAGTGAAATATATGAATTATTTTTCTCTTTAAATATTTCTTAAACTTTTTTTGTTGTTGAGACAGGGTCTCACTCTGTCGCCCAGGCTGGAATGCAATGACACGATCTTGGCTCACTGCAGGCAGCCTCCACCTCCCGGGCTCAAGTGATCCTCCCACCTCAGTCTCCTGAAAAGTTAGAACTTCACGCAGATGCCACTATGCCTGGCTAGTTTTGCCGTGTTGCCCAGGCTGGTCTCAAATTCCTGGGCTCAAGCAATACATATGCCTCAGCCTCCCCAAGTGCTGGGATTACAGGCATGAGCCACCATACCCGGCCATCATTAAATATTCTTTAATTACATAGTTATAGGTTACATGCTAATCATATTGATACATCATAAGTTTTGTAACCATTTGGACTACTTCTAGCCTTTTGCAATTATAAATAATACTGCGATGAGCAACTTTATTTTATTTTATTTTTTGAGACAGAGTCTCACTTTATTGGCCAGGCTGGAGTGTAGTGGTGCAATCTTGGCTCACTGAAGCTTCCACCTCCCGGGTTCAAGTGATTCTCCTGCCTCAGCCTCCCAAGTAGCTGGGATTACAGGCGTCCTCCACCACGCCTGGCTAATTTTTGTATTTTTAGTAGAGATGGGGTTTCACCATGTTGGCCAGGCTGGTCTCGAACTCCTGACCTCAAGTGATCTGCCCTCTTTGGCCTACCAAAGTGCTGGGATTACAGGTGTGAGCCACCGCGCCTGACCAAACAACTTTATATATATATTTATTTATTTATTTATTTTTTGAGACAGAGTTTCGCTCTTGTTGCCCAGGCTGGAGTGCAATGGCACGATCTTGGCTCACCACAACCTCTACCTCCCAGGTTCAAGCGATTCTCCTGCCTCAGCCTCCCAAGCAGCTCGGATTACAGACATGTGCCACCACACCCGGCTAATTTTGTATTTTTAATAGAGATGTGGTTTCTCCATGTTGGTCAGGCTGGTCTCTAACTCCCAACCTCAGGTGATCCGCCTGCCTTGGCCTCCCAAAATGCTGGAATTACAGGGGTGAGCCACCGTGCCTGGCCTTATATAAATATTTTTATATATCTCATTATTGCCTCAGGATAAATTCCTATAATGTGGAATAATTGGGTTAGATTATGTAAGTACTTTGAAGCCTCATGGTATATATTGGTAAATCCCTATTTGGAAGTTTATACTCTTTGACGCAGGAGTTAAGGAACTAATTTTATAGAAGAAAATATTCGCCAGACGTGGTGGCCCACACCTGTAATTGTAACACTTTGGGAGGCTGAGGCGAGAGGATCACTGGAGCCTAGGAGTTTGAAACCAGCAATCTCTTAAAAAAGAAAAAAAACATGAAAAAGCTTGAATAAGTTCAAATTGCATCATGATTGCAGTTATAGAAAAATGTGTATGTGGACAAATATCAGGAGAGTGCATGAAATAAAAATAACTGTTTTGTAAGGTTGCTAACATTAGATTATAGTTGATATTTCAGATCTGTACACTTCCTCAAGAAACTTTTGTCTTAGCCCTTTTGTTATGCATTTCAGCTAAGACCATTGGCTTTTTATTTTTTATTTTTATTTTTTATTTTTGGAGACAGAGTCTTGCTCTGTTGCCCAGGTTGGAATGCAGTGGTGCTATCTTGGCTCACTGCAACCTCCAACTCCTGGGTTCAAGCGATTCTCGTGCCTCGGCCTCCAAGTAGCTGGGATTATAGGCACGTGCCACCATGCCCAACCAATTTTTTGTATTTTCAGTAGAGACTGGGTTTCTCCATGTTACCCAGGCTAGTCTCAAACTCCTGGCCTCAAGTGATCTGCCCACCTCGACCTCCCAAAGTGCTGGGATTACAGGTGTGAGCTACCACACTCGGCCTATTGGCTTTTTAGAGAATTGTATAATGGTGTATCATAGTAGTTTTGTTCAGTCAACACAGCTGGAAAACTTGAGAGAGCCCTTTGTCTGTCTGATGTGTTAACAGATACTCCTCCTGAGCAGGTAGTCCTAGCCCGGAAAGGTTCCTGAGTAAGAGTATCACCTACTCAATGTTACCTTGGTAAGTGATTGACAAGAAAGACTCCAAGGGAACAAGAGGGTAAGGCAGGGAAATAAGTTGATAATCATTTGTGGTGACTTATTCCAGATAAGAATGGCTGAAGGCAGCGATGGTCCAATGGGAAGGGTCTTAGGGTTTGGAGGTCAGAAGGTGTACATTTGGGTTCTACCTCTGCCACTTGTTAGCTAAGTAATGTTAAATCACTTACCTTGGTTTCTTGGCTGTAAAATGAAAATTATAAAATAGTAATATTTTATACTATTATTTTTTACTATTTGTAGTAATTATTTTTATACTATTATTATATGACACATACTTATGTGTCAGGTACTGTTTTAAACACATTGCATAACAGGTTATTCCTCATAGCAACCCTATATATTGTGATATTATTATATATTTTTAATGTTTTATTATTATTATTATTACTTTTAGAGATGGGGTCTTGCTACGTTGCCCAGGCTGGTCTTGAACTCCTGGGCTCAAGCAATCCTCCCGCCTTGGCTTCCCAAAGTGCTGGGATTACAGGCATGAGCCACCTTGCCCAGCTGATACTATAATACCTGTTTTGCAGATAAGGAAACTGAATCTCAGAGAGGTTAAGTAACTTATGCAGGATCACAGCGAGTATGTAGTGAAGCTACTTTTGAAACCCAAAGTATCTCAGATATGCTGTACTACCTCTCTTGAGGATAGTGATGCTCAAAAAAGTGCTTTGTGAATTGTAAAACACCTACCAATAGTGACTAAAATACTTCAGGATATTCAGACAGTACACAGATAACAAATTAAGGAGACAATGGTGGGGCCAGGGGAAGAGGAACTCTCCCAGATATGCTTTAAGGCAGATCCTCTGAAGATAGACCCTCTTAAGGAAATGATATATTTTCTTTAGAATTCTCTAATATTTATTATAGAACTACTGTGTTCAAGACTCTATAAGGCTGGGCGTGGTGGCTCACGCCTGTAATACCAGCACTTTGGGAGGCCGAGGCGGGCAGATCACTTGAGGTCAGAAGTTCAAGATCAGCCTGGCCAACATGATGAAACCTTGTCTCTACTAAAAATACAAAAATTAGTGGGTATGGTAGCGTGCTTCTGTAGTCCCAGCTACTCGGGAGACTGAGACAGGAGAATCTCTTGAACCCAGGAGGTGGAGGTTGCAATGAACCGAGATCTCGCCACTGCACTCCAGCCTGGGCGGCAGAGCAAGACTCTGTCTCAAAAAAATAAATAAGTAAATAAAGACCCTGTGGCAGGCACCACCTCATTATATCTCATCTAATCCTTTTCCCTGTTTTGGGATTTTTCAAAAAATTCTCTTAGAAAACCAAATGGTACTTAGAAAACCAAAACCAAGTTATTACCTCCCTAAAAGATAGGTAGTCTAATAATTATATCTTGCTGTATTGCTGTATGGTTTGAGGTTTTGTTGAAGTGTCTTAGCATGGGATGATAAACTGAACTTCAGTGGAACTTGTTTTAAAGAAGCTACTGTATTTGTACCTTGCAGGCATAAAGGATTACAAATTTGAGAGGTTTTATGTGGCCCTTTTAAAATGGCTTTGACTTGTTTTATTTTTTTGCGTTGTCCTGGCCTGTTGTGGGGCATTTTAAAAAGTTTATTGAATTGGCCAGGTGGGGTGGCTCATGCCTGTAATCCCAGCACTTTGGAAGGCAGAGGCAGGCAGATCACTCGAGGTAAGGAGTTTGAGACCAGCCTGGCCAACATGGCGAAACCCCATCTCTACCAAAAATATATAAAAATTAACTGGGTGTGGTGGTGTGCGCCTATAATCCCAGCTACTTGGGAGGCTGAGGCAGGAGAATTGTTGAACCGAGAGGCGGAGGTTGCAGTGAGCCGAGATCATGCCACTGCACTCCAGCCTGGGCGACAGTTCGAGACTCCATCTCAAAAAAAAAAAAAAAAAAAAAAAAAAAAAAAAAAAAAAAAAAAAAAAAAAAATGGTTAATGAGTTAATTGACTTTTGCTGGAAGGCCAACTGATGTAGTAAAAATGGCCTGGGCTTTCCAGTGGTCATAGGTTCCAATCCCAATTCTGCCACTATTGTAACTCAGTGACCTTGAGGAAGTTACATTGTGACTTTGTTTTAATAATTTGTAGAGGGGGGTTAGTAATAGCTTATTGGATTATCCTAAGGAATATGTAAGATTAGGCCGGGCGCGGTGGCTCACGCCTGTAATCCCAGCACTTTGGGAGGCCGAGGCAGGTGGATCACGAGGTCAGGAGATCGAGACCATCCTGGCTAACACGGTGAAACCCCGTCTCTACTAAAAATACAAAAAATTAGCCGGGTGAGGTGGCGGGCGCCTGTAGTCCCAGCTACGCGGGAGGCTGAGGCAGGAGAATGGCGTGAACCCCGGGGGGCAGAGCCTGCAGTGAGCCGAGATGGCGCCACTGCACTCCAGCCTGGGTGAAAGAGCGAGACTCCGTCTCAAAAAAAAAAAAAAAAGGAATATGTAAGATTATATATTAAATTTCCTAGTGTGGTGCCAGCCTCAAAGGAGCTCTGCTCTGGATTGAGCCAAAGCTGTTTTCAGCAACTGTGTTGTATGGGGGCACATAAACACAGCTGTATGCTTTTTCAAGAACCAATAAGAAGCAATAAAGAGATAATTGGAGGTGTTTTTTTCCCTCCACAGGGCTGTGCTTAAGAGTAAAACTTCAGCGATGTTTACCATTTAAACATAAGGTAAGAAAGATGTATTTTTGTTGTTGTTGTAAAACAACTTTGTTGAGATGTAATTCACATACCACACAATTCACATATTTAAAGTGTACCAATTCAGTGGTTTTTGCTTGTCTGTTACTCAGTTGCCTGTTATTCAGTTGATGGACATGTAGGTTGTTTCTACTTTTTGTCTATTATGAGTAATGCTGCTGTGAACATTCATGTATAAGTTTTTGTGTAGGCATATGTTTTCATTTCTTTTCCACCTGTGAGTGGAATCGCCTGGTCCTATGGTAACTCTATGTTTAACATTTTGAGGAATTGTTTGTTTTCCACAGTGGCTGCACCATTCTGCATTCCCACCAACAGTGTATGAGGGTTCCCACTTCTCCACATCCTTGCTAACATTTATTATTATCTTTGATTATAGCCATTCTAGTGGGTGTGAAGTGATGGGTTTTTGTTTTTTGAGTCAGAGTCTCACTGTCACCCAGGCTGGAGTTCACTGGCACCATCTCAGCTCACTGCAACGTCTGCCTCCCAGGTTCAAGCGATTCTCCTGCCTCAGCCTCCCAAGTAGCTGGGATTACAGGCACCTGCCACCACGCCCAGCTAATTTTTTGTATTTTTAGTAGAGACGGGGTTTCACCATATTGGCCAGGCTGGTCTCGAACTCCTGACCTCATGATCCGCCCACCTCAGCCTCTCAAAGTGCTGGAATTACAGGCGTGAGCCACTGCACCTGGCCTTGTTTTTGTTTTTGAGACAGAGTCTTGCTCTGTCGCCAGGCTGGAGTGCAGTGGCGCAGTCTTGGCTCACTGCAACCTTCGCCTCCAGGGTTCAAGCGATTCTCGTGCTTCAGCCTCCCAGGCAGCTTGGATTATAGGCGTGTATCACCATTCCCGGCTAATTTTTTTTTTTATTTTTAGTAGAGACAGGGTTTCACCATGTTGGCCAGGCTGGTCTTGAACTCTTGGCCTCAAGTGATCCACTGCCTCGGCCTCTCAAAGTGCTGGGATTATAGGCGTGAGCCACCGCACCCTGCTGTCATGGTGGTTGTGATTTTTATTTCTCTGATGGCTAATAATGTTGAGAACCTTTTCATGTGCTTTTTGGCCATTTGTATATCTTTGGAGAGCTGTCTGTTCAGATCCTTTGCCCATTTTAAAATAAGGATGTCTTTTTATTATTGAATTATAAGAGTTCTTTATATATTCTAAATACAAGTCCCTTATCAGATGACTGGCAAATATGTTCTCCCATTCTGTGTGTTGTCTTTTCACTTTCTTGATGGTGTCCTTTACAGTACAAAAGTTTTAAATTTTCATAAAGTCTAATTTTTTTTTAATTTTTTAACTTGTGCTTTTGGTGTGATAATCTGAGGAAGATGTTTTTAACCCTACTATTGAGCAAGAATATGGATATCACAGTTAATTCATAGTAATTGGTTATAGCTCATGAATGATTCGGTGTTGTCTCTTACTGCCTCTTGTAATTGCTGGGCAATTATGCCTTCTCTACCTGGCTGCTATCTAGCCTTTACACAGAGTACCCTGTCTACTTGGAGTTCCCTTCCTCCCATCTCATATGTTCAAACCCTACACATCTTTTTTGTTTGCTGTTGAGACGGGGTCTTGCTGTGTCTCCCAGGCTGGAGTGCAGTGGTGTGATCACTGCTTGCTGCAGCCTCTATCTCCCAGGCTCAGCTTCCCAAGTAGCTAGGACTACAGGCACTCACTGCCATGCCTGGCTAATTTTTTCTTAATTTTTGGTAGAGATGAGGTCTCTCTTTGTTGCCCAAGCTAGTCTCAAACTCCGGGGCTCAAGTGATCATCTTGCCTTGGCCTCCCAAAGTGTTGGGATTATAGGCATGAACCACTGGGCCTGGCCACATCCTACCCACATTTTAAGGCCTAGTGAAATACTTTTTTATTTTCCCTGATGTCAGTCCTGATTTCTTTCTCTTTTTTAAGATGAATTTTTATTTATCTTTTTAAATTCTTTTTTTAATTTTTTGTATTCACCTTTCCATACTACTAGTCCTGATTTCCATAACTAAAGCTATTTCTTTTTTTGAATTGCCATAGCTCTTTCTTTTTTCTTTCTTTTTGTTTTTTTTAAAGACAGGATCTCACCCTGTTGCCCAAGCTGGAATATAGTGGTATGATTACAGCTCACTGAACCTTTGATCTCCCAGGCTCAAGTGAGCCTCCCTCCTTACCCTTCCAAGTAGCTGGAACCACAGGTATACGCCACCATGTCCAGCTAATTTTATTTTTTGTAGTGACAAAGTCTCACTATGTTGCCCAAGCTGTTCTTGAACTTCAGGGCTCAAGCAGTCCTCCAGCCTCAGTTTCCCAAAGTGTTTGGGATTACAGGCGTGAGCCACTGCACCCAGCCCCATGGCTCTTTGTCTTCTGATGTAGAGAGTGTCCTTTTCTAACTTGTGTTCTATTTGTTTTTCATCTTCCCTCCTGGACTGTCAGCTTCTCTCTTATTTTTATTTATTTATTTATTTTTTCAATGGAATCTCGCTCTGTCACCCACGCTGGAGGGCAGTGGTGCGATCTCGGCTCAGTGCAGTCTCTGACTCCTGGGTTCAAGCGATTATCCTGCCTCAGCCTCCCAAATAGCTGGGATTACAGGCGCACACCACCACACCCAGCTAAATTTTTGTATTTTTAGTAGAGACAGGGTTTCGCCATGTTGGCCAGTTTGGTCTTGAACCCCTGACTTCAGGTGATACACCCGCCTCAGCCTCCCAAAGTGCTGGGATCACAGGCATGAGCCACCACACCTGACCAGCTGTCAGCTTCTTGAAGTCAAGATTCATATATGATACATCTCTGTGTTCCTGCTATGATCTTATACATATTCGGAGCTCAATAAATATGTCTTAAATTGAGTAAATTAATAAATTATTATACTAGTGGTTTATGATGCCCTGTAAATTTTATTTTATTTTGCATTTTTAACTGTTTTAATTACAATGTTTAACTTTTTATTTGAAATGAAAATAATGAAAGAAAAGAAATAAAATAGTGAAGAATAGTACAAATAAATTCCATATATCCTTCACCCAGATTCAGATTCACTAATTGTTAACATTTTGCCACATTTGGTTTATCATTAATTTATCTCTATATATGTACACACACACACACATGTTTTTTGGAAACGTTTGAGTGCATTTGTAATGCTCCCTTACTCTAAATACTATAGGATGTATTTCCTGAAAACAAGGGCATTCTCTTACATTACCACAGTACAAATTTCAAAACCAGGACATTGATACAGTACTGTCATCTAATCTACAGCACGTATTCAGATTTCCCCTGTTGTCCGGTAACATCCTTCATGGCGGTCCCTCCTCCTGGCTGTGCTTCTCTCCCCCATCATACATTGCATTAGTTGTCATATCTCTTTAGTCTCATTTAATTTGGAGTAGTTCCTTAGCCTTTATTTCATGATCTTGATATTTTTGAAGAATGTAAACCAGATATTTTATAGATTGTCCCTCAAATTGAGTTTTCTGATGTTTCCTGGTTAGATTCAGTTTGTGCATTTTTGGCAAGAATACTGAATAAATGTGTTCTTATTGCATCACGTCAGAGGCCTATAAATTCAGTTTGTCCCATTATTGGTGACAGCTCCCCTCATCAATTGTTTGGTTACCCTGAAGTATAGTTCATATAGGAGTAGCTGCATAAATGCTGCCTCTTCCACTTTATCACTTTTAGAATAATGAGTCCTGCATAATTTTAAACTCAAGTAAATCAGTATAGAGTGATTCTATACCTGTTGCTTTGAGGTCTAGAATAAGAGTGTTTTGCTACTAGGAGAAAGGTGTTTTGTTTTGTTTTGTTTTGTTTTGTTTTTTTTTTGAGACGGAGTCTCGCTCTGTCACCCAGGCTGGAGTGCAGTGGTGCAATCTCAGCTCACTGTAACCTCCGCCTCCTGGGTTCAAGGGATTCTCCTGCCTCAGCCTCCTGAGTAGCTGGGAATACACGCCCGGCTAATTTTTTGTATTTTTAGTAGAGTTGGGGTTTTACTGTGTTAGCCAGGATGGTCTTGATCTCCTGACCTCGTGATCCGCCTGCCTCGGCCTCCCAAAGTGCTGGGATTACAGGCGTGAGCCACCGCACCCGGCTTGTTTTGTCTTTTTAAAGAGATTGGGGCCAGGTGCAGTGGCTCATGCCTATAATCTCTGTACTTTGGGAGGCCTAGGTGGACAGATCACTTAACCTCAGGAATTCAAGACCAGCTTGGGCAATATGGTGAAACCCTATCTCTACAAAAAAATAGAGACGAGGGAGGAGAGGGGTGGGAGTGTGGGAGCTGAGGTGGGAGGATCACCTGAGCCCAGGAAGTCGAGGCTGTAGTGAGACATGATCACGCCACTGCACTCCAGCCTAGGCAACAGAGTAAGACCTGTCTCAAAAAAAAAAAAGATTGGACTAGATGACCTTTAAGGTACCTTTTAACTATAATAAGTTATGATTTTTCTTACTCATGAGAAATGTTTATCTCAGTAGTAAATAAGTAAATAAAAATTAGTTCATATGTTCCAGTGTTCTCTGGAAAGTAGATGTCTTTATTACAGCATACTTTCTTTACCACAGGATTTGTAATAATTTTGTAGGTTGTCTTTTTTTTTTTTTTTTTTTTGAGACAGAGTCTCGCTCTGTCGTCCAGGCTGGAGTGCAGTGGTGTGATCTGGGCTCACTGCTAGCTCCACCTCCCGGGTTCACGCCATTCTCCTGCCTCAGCCTCCCGAGTAGCTGGGACTACAGGCATCCGCCACCGCGCCCAGCTAAGTTTTTGTATTTTTAGTAGAGATGGGGTTTCACCGTGGTCTCGATCTCCTGACCTTGTGATCCACCCGCCTCGGCCTCCCAGAGTGCTGGGATTACAGGCGTGAGCCACCACGCCCAGCCTGTAGGTTGTCTTAAAAGCTCTGGGTCTTGGAGGGTAGCTCATGTCTATGGGTGCAGCAGGGCCAGAAGGGATAGCTTAACCAGTATTATACTTGAGAACAGATTTAGCAAGATAATAATGAATGAGAAAAGAAGGATGCTGAAAACTGTATATTGTGATCCCATTTTTGTAAAACAAGCAATGTGAAGAAACATCCAACCCTGATATGTAGGGGTGTGTGTGTGTAAAATCTGTGTAAGATTCTGTGGGTATAGAGAAGACTATGGAAGAAACCACACTAGATTGTTATTGTAGATTTCCTGAGTCAGTGGCAGGGCAGGAGGAAGTTTAGATACTGAGTTGGGAAGAAGTTGAGTGCAGAAGAGAGATATTCTTAAGTAAAACCACACATATGAGATCTCATTTGTGTGAAATGATATTTTTGTGTATTCATAAAAAAATTAATGGAAGTACCACCTGCAGGCATTTCCCAGGTGACCAAAATTAAAAGTCCTACTCATTTCAGTCCTTTTTTTTTAGAGAAGGATGTGGGGGATTTGTCCCTATGTCTCTGATGTTAGAAACAGGATTTGGGGGGCGCTGGGCACAGTGGCTCACGCCTGTAATCCCAACACTGGGAAGCCGAGGCGGGTGGATCACCTGAGGTCAGGAGTTTGAGACCAGTCTGGCCAACATGGCGAAACCCCATCTCTACTAAAAAAAAAATAATAATACAAAAATTAGCTGGGTGTGGTGGCGTGTGCCTGTAATTCCAGCTACTTGGGAGGCTGAGGTAGGAGAACTGCTTGAACCCAGGAGGCAGAGGTTGCAGTGAGCGGAGATCATGCCACTGCACTCCAGCCTGGGCAGCAGGGTGAGACTCCATCTCAAAAAAAAAAAGAAAGAAACAGGATTTGGGCCGTCATCCCTAGATGTTTGAATTTGCTGTACATTCCACTTCATTCTCTTATCTTAGAATGTGTTAATGTTTTTTCTTTTACTTTTTTTTTCACTTTCCAGTTGGAAATCTACATTTCTGAAGGAACCCACTCAACAGAAGAAGACAGTAAGTGAATGTTGAAACATAATTGAAAAACAACTTCAGATAGTATTTTATCTTGGATACTGGATTTTTCCGCCAGCCAAGAATCTGCTGGGTTACTTTCAAAAAAGTACACAATTAGTTATTGGCTCTTCCTTCCTAGGTGAGGAAACCTAGGCATTTCAAAGAAGTAATTTTTGCAGTGGACTCCGAGTGCACTAGAGCCCACAGATGTTGACTGGTTTAGGCCAGTGGCTACACATCTGTAAAGAATATCCAGCGCTAGGGACCTTGACTTATGAGCTCTAAGTAGGCTTCTTTTCTTTGGTGACAGGATAGAGAGCTGTGTACTTGAAATTGAAGGTCTAGCAAGTAGAGCTTTAGTGAATCTTGGGGTAGGTGCTGTCTCTCTGGGTTAGTATATTAGAATGGGAGTGGGGAATCTTTTTTATGTAGAGGACCTCTGGCCTACAGAGAGAAATCAATCAGTAGCTACTTAAAAATAGCACAAGTGGGGTTTGGGAAAAGCAAAAGACAAAATGTTCTGTATGATCCCTGTGTTACATTAAAAACAGAATTTTAATGTTTTTAATCTACAAATGATAGAGTGCAAAGAATGAGAAATACATTTAAAAGGCATGTTGTACTTAAGTTTCATCACTAAGTAAATTGAGAAGTTGGGAAAAAATAGCAGAGGAATGGAAGAAAGAGATAATAGAGGAAGAGCAACAGTGAGATAGATACCCAGAAGACTCAGAAAGGCGTACACAGGGCTGGAGAGAGACACTCAAAATCTCCTACATAAAAGGGAGCTATAGAGAGGGAAGCCTGCTGCTTCCAGAGGAACAGCCCATCCAGGAAACTTCTTAGGTACTATCATGAAAACTTAAAAACCATGCCCTATCTATAGTTCTAGACATGTAGATTATTATACTCTCTGTGGGCTGAATTTCTTTAAACTCCACGAGCTGAGGGCTTCTACCTGTAATTTAGAAAATAAGAGTTTAGGTACCCTAAATCCACTCAGGTTATCCTTTTTAAATTCCTTGAATGATAGGATTTTACAACAGCAATAGTATGAAGTGTTATGATTCTTGTTTTTCATTTAGTATTTATTCATTGCCTTCTATGTGCGGGTATAGTTCAGCCTTTGAGATACATTCCTGCCTTTGTGGAGCCTACATTGTAGTAGGAAGAAACTAAATTGAAAATATTTTCACAGGAATATGTGTATGTTTGTGTGTCTTCTACATGAGACATTTTAGCAGCATCCCAGAAAACTCAATCCACATTAAGAATATAGTCGTCTCTCTTTTGAACTCTTCTATTAAGAGTGCTGTTAGCTAATTACAGAAAACGTAATGGGCCAATACCTTTATTATATGAAGATCCATTCAAAATAATTTAAAAAAAAGATCTAGTAGATTAATAGAAAGAGACATGAACAGGAAATTCATGCAAGAAGAACTAATATATGCACATGGGAAATGTCCTATTTTCCTATTAATCAAGGAAATGCAAATTATAACAATAATATTGAGCCATTTTCCATCTCCTGTTTTATGTATGTATATGTGTGTATTTGTTTTTATTAAATAATACCAGCTATTGCCCAGGTATGGTGGTTCACACCTGTAACCCTAGCACTTTGGGAGGCCAAGGCGAGAGAATGCCTTGAGGCAAGGAGTTTGAGGCCAGGATTTCAAGACTAGCCTGGGCAACATAGTGAGACCCTGTCTCTACAAAAATATTTGAAAATTAGCTAGGTGTGGTGGCTCATGCCTGTGGGAGGCTGAGGCAGGAGGATCTCTTGAGCCCAGGAGTTGGAGGTTACAGTGAGCTATGATTGCACCACTGCACTCCAGCCTGGATGACAGAGCAGGACCCTGTCTCAAAGAATAATAATAACAATTATAATAATACCAGGTATTGTTGCTAAACTGGTAGCTCATGTATTGGTGTTGACAGTATAAACTGGTGAGTAATTTTGGGAAGTAAATCAGTGATATGAATCACACCATAAAAATATTCGTACTCTTAAAAATAATCCCATTTTTGAGAATATTTCCCAAAAGAAGGCTATATGTTTAAAGGTATTCATTGTAGCATAATCTTCATAATTACTTTAGAACACTTAAGACTTTTACCATGTTAAATAACCCTGTAGTTTAAAATATAGGCTTATGGGGGAAAAAATAGCAATTTTCAAAATTGTATTTATTCTGAATGTAACTGTATAAAAATATGTATATGGACAAAGACTAGAAAGAAAAAAATAGATGTGGTAAGTAGTAGAATTCTAGTAGATATTTTTCTCTTAAATCTGCCTTCTAGATGGGAAATTACATTATGAGTAATTAGCCAAAAACAGGTTTAAGTTCTCAAGGAGTTAAAGTTTTTGTTTCAGCAGGCTAATAAAAATACTGTCGGGCGCTGTATATTGACACAGTTCTTCTGCTAACTTTTGTCTGTGTATTTTTCAGTCAATAAGCAGATAAATGACAAAGAGCGAGTGGCAGCTGCAATGGAAAACCCCAACTTACGGGAAATTGTGGAACAGTGTGTCCTTGAACCTGACTGATAGCTGTTTTAAGAGCCACTGGCCTGTAATTGTTTGATATATTTGTTTAAACTTTTTGTATAATGTCAGAGACTCATGTTTAATACATAGGTGATTTGTACCTCAGAGCATTTTTTAAAGGATTCTTTCCAAGTGAGATTTAATTATAAGGTAGTACCTAATTTGTTCAATGTATAACATTCTCAGGATTTGTAACACTTAAAATGATCAGACAGAATAATATTTTCTAGTTATTATGTGTAAGATGAGTTGCTATTTTTCTGATGCTTATTCTGATACAACTACTTTTCGTGTCAAATATCTACTGTGCCCAAATGTACTCAATTTAAATCATTACTCTGTAAAATAAATAAGCAGATGATTCTTGTAATGACTCACTGTTTTTATTGAATTGTAAATTCCAGTGTAAATGTCAACTCCTAAAATATATCTTCAAAGCTTTATTTTTGCTGATTATTTTGTAGAATCAGAGATCTGAGAACCAAAAGGAACCCTTAAGATTGGGCCTACCTTCCTTCCAAGGAGAGTCCTGGACCCCTTCATAGATAAGGAACAAATGTGGAGAAGGCCAGATGGCATACACAATTTTGAAGATCAAGAAGTCCACCAAAGAAGTTTTGATTAAACCAACCTAAATGTATGATCCGCACTTTATCTACTTCATTTGGTTTGTTTTAGGGGTTAATGGTCATGTGAAGTATAGTAGCCTCCAACATGGCCCCCATGATCCTCACTTCCTGGTATTCATGCCCTTGTATAGTTAACTTCCATATTGAATTGGAGCTGATGGGTGTGACTAATAAAGAATGGCAGAGTGACAGTGGGTGACCTCTGAGGCTAGATCATAAAAGGTATTGCTGTTTTCACCTTGGGCTCTTGGATTGCTTATTCTGTAGGAATCCAGCTGCTATGTCACGAGAACTCAAGCCACCCTGTGGAGAATTCCACACGGAGTGCAGCTGAGTCCTCCCAACAACAACCAGCACCAATTTGCAAACCATGTGAGTGAACTCTTTTTTTTTTTTTTTTTTTTTTTTTTTTTTTTTTTTTTGAGACAGAGTCTCGCTGTCGCCCAGGCTGGAGTGCAGTGGCGCGATCTCGGCTCACTGCAGGCTCCGCCCCCCGGGGTTCACGCCATTCTCCTGCCTCAGCCTCCCGAGTTGCTGGGACTACAGGTGCCCGCCATCTCACCCGGCTAATTTTTTGTATTTTTAGTATAGACGGGGTTTCACTGTGTTAGCCAGGATGGTCTCGATCTCCTGACCTCGTGATCCGCCCGCCTCGGCCTCCCAAAGTGCTGGGATTAGAGGCGTGAGCCACCGCGCCCGGCCCTGTGAGTGAACTCTTGAGCCAGAACTGCCTAGCTCCCAAAGTCTAGACCCAGGCAGTCTTGGGTGCCAAGGACACAAAGATAAATCAGCCATTGTCTGTGCTCCTGGAGTTCATACTTATCAACCTGGACCTTCAGCTTCTCTCTGCTCCAGGCAGTGAGTGATTCAGGCTCAGTCTCATCTAGTGCCTGAGCTAGTCCTGGCCAAGTAGAAACAGAAGCCAGGCAGCAGGTCCAAAGACAAAACCATGCCTTAGGGACTGTCTGGTGAGGACACTACTGACATGCAACTCCAAGTGGATCATTGCTACAGGAGTCACCTGAACTGCTGGCCCTGCTGCTCCTGGAAGCTAGATGTGACTTCTGTTGTCTCCGCTACTGCCAGAGTGATTTCTTGTTTTTGTGTGACTCACTCCAGCTTCCTAGTCTTAGCTGAGATCTCTAGTCAGCTGATCTCAAGTCACATGTCCATGTCCTGGCTGCCAAGGAGTCAGGAGAAAAGAAAATCTGACCTTTGTTGTGGGGAGGTGGACTCTGTCCCCCCAGCAAGACTCACATGGTGGGAATTCTATAGTAGAGTGAGAGGGGTCAAAAAACGAACATCTACTGCATTAATTATATTAGAAAATGAATTTAAACTTTATTAATCATAATGGTATCTACATAGAAGTGAAAGATAGAGGTACATATATAGTCAGAAGTAGTGTTAGCTAGTCCGTGTTTGGCAAGGGTTAGGAAAAGTTTTTGGAAAAGGGCCACATAGGCAGTACTTTAGGCTTTTCAAGCCATATGCTCTGTTGTAACTATTCGACTCTGCCCTTGTAGCACAAAAGCAGCTGATAGTCTGTAAACAAATAAGTATAATTGCACTCCAAGAAAACTTTATGGACACAAATTTGAATTTCATATAATTTTCATGTGTCATGAATTACTATTTTCCTTTTTAATTTTTTCAACCGTTTAAAAATATAAAAACCATCTTAGCTTGTGAATTGTACAAAATTCCAGCACTGGGCTGGATTTGGCCTGTGTGCCATTAGCAAACTCCTGATTTACAAGAATGATTATCCTTTCTGAAAAGTCAGACCAATTGGAAAATCAGATAAAAGATGTGGAATGGGCCCTCTCCCTAGGGGGAAAAAGGCACTCACATGAAACTTTGCATGTGACTCCAGGACATTCACAGACTTGCTAAGGAGCCAGTGGACCCCGGGTTAATAACTCTGCTTTACAAGTAATGCTAGCTGAGCATTGGGCTTCCCCCTCCTTTAATAACCCCTCAGAACCCTGAGGGTTCACAACTTTGGCTGGGAGTATAGGGGCAGAAATGTGTGATACCTTTCCTCACCCATCATAAAGGTCATGGCCAACACCCCCGTGACAAAAGACAGGGTAACAAGAGAAAAGCATAACAGATGTGGTCAATCCAAGTTTTATGTGACACAGCAGGCTTCAGATAGGAAGAATCCAAAGACCCAGGGAAAACTGTCTTATTTTTCTGCTTAGGTTGGATGAAGAGTGGACAATTGTGTAGAAATGTGATTGGACAAAAAGTGCGATCTAATGATAATGGACTAAGTGGGGAAACCCAGCAAGGCCTATCTCTTCAGATTCTTCTTGGCCTTTCTGTGTAGCATTCCTTCCTCCCAGGTATGGGGCAGTCGTATGACCTACTGTTAGATAAGGTAGGTCAGAGAATTTCTTTATGGCCATCTCATGCACAGAAAGGCGGGGGAAAGTTAGAGTAATATTTCTGGGTTTTATGGCTTGCTTTTTGTTGTTGTTGCTACTGTTTTTGTTTTTGAGATGGTCTTGCTCTGTTGCCCAGGCTGGAGTGCAGTGGCATAATCACGGCTCACTGCAGCCTCAACCTCTCAGGCTCAAGTGATCCTCCCACCCCAACTTCCCAAGTAGTTGAGACCACAGGTGCACGCCACCATGCCCAGCTAATTTTTTTTTTTTGTATTTTTTTGTAGAGATGGGATTTTGCCATGTTTCCCAGACTGGTATGGCTTGCTTTGAAAAGAGGTTCTGGTTTCTATTACCTCTCTTGGGGAAGAGAGATTCTGTTTTCTATGACTCCCTTTGGAAGAGGAAGGGGCAGGAGACAGGAGGGCAGGATATGGTCAGAGAAAGTCTTTGCTTTTGAGGCTGCTTCTGAGGCTTTCTATTGTCCTTTAATTCACAGCACACCAAGGAGCCATATTTTGGGTTATTGCTTTCTGAGCCCCAGTAGGAGCCACTACCTTCTTGTTTTTGGTTTTGAGACAGGGTCTCTCTCTGTCACCCCTGCTGGAGTGCAAAGGCACCATCAGGGCTCACTGCAGCCTCAAACTACTGGGCTCAAGCAATTGTCCCACCTCAGCCTCCCAAGAAGCTGGGACTACAGATGAGAGCTATCACGCTCAACTAATTATTTATCCACTACTTTCTTAGACCGTTACAAATAAGAAGCTTATGGCCAGGCGTGGTGGCTTAGGCTGGGTGCGGTGGCTCACGCCTGTAATCCAAGCACTTTGGGAGCCAAGGTGGGTGGATCACGAGGTCAGGAGTTCAAGACCAACCTGGCCAAGATGGTGAAACCCCATCTCTACTAAAAATACAAAAATCAGCTGGACATGGTGGCATGTGCCTGTAATCCCAGCTACTCGGGAGGCTGAGGCAGAGAATTGCTTAAACCTGGGGGGCGGAGGTTGCAGTGAGCCAAGATTGCACCACTGCACTCCAGCCTTGGCAACAGAGTGAGACGCTGTCTCAAAAAAAAAAAAAGAAAAAGGCCGGGCGCGGTGGCTCAAGCCTGTAATCCTAGCACTTTGGGAGGCCGAGGTGGGCGGATCACGAGGTCAGGAGTTCGAGACAATCCTGGCCAACATAATAAAACCCTGTCTCTACTAAAAATACAAAAAAATTAGCCGGGCGTGGTGTCGGGCGCCTGTAGTCCCAGCTACTCAGGAGGCTGAGGCAGGAGAATGGCGTGAACCCAGGAAGCGGAGCTTGCAGTGAGCCGAGATGGTGCCACTGCACTCCAGCCTGGGGGACAGAGCGAGACTCTGACTCAAAAAAAAAAACCAGAAAAAAAGAAAGGAAAAACAAAAAGCAGCTTTCCCAGCTCCACCATGAAGCAACTGCTACCAAAACTGCAGATGTGTCCAGCAGGACACAATTAACTGTAGTTAGTGGGGGACAGTTTACTAGGAAGGGGTAGGATTGCTATAAAAGTCTCATTGCGCTCATATCCCAGGTGGTTTTCCGCATGTGTTAATACCATGGTAGAAAACAAGCCAGTGAACTGTCGGAGTTCAAACCCATTACTGATGCACCACTACTGTTAATACTCTTTTTTTTTTTTTTCCCTGGGACATGGTCTCACTCTGTCACTGGGGCTGGAGTGCAGTGACACGATCATGGCTCTATCTCCCAGGCTCAAGCTATCCACCCGCCCCAGCCTCCCGGGGTAGCTGGGACTACAGATGCACGCCACCAAAGCTAGCTAATTTTTAAATTTCTTGTAGAGATGGGGTCTCACTATATTGCCTAGGGGGTCTCAAACTCCTGGGCTCAAGTGATCCTCCCACTTCGGTCTCCCAAATTGCTGGGATTAAAGGCATGAGTCACTGCACTCAGCCACATTATTTCTGATATCTTTTTGTGTATATGAACTACAAGTAAAGATTTTTCCAAAAAACTCCATTGGATTTAGCCTGAAGTGGTTGTCCATGACTCAGGTTAGACTGCCTATAGGGCATGAGTGAACCCAGTTCTGGTATGGACTTATTTGGGGCAGATGTACTGGATGTGGAGAGGATGTTGCTGTATGGGCTGTCCCGTTCTCTCCAAGTGCTGTTAGTACCACACAGACCCTGGATCCTCTTCACAAAGGATGTGGTCAAGAGCACAGACACTGGTGCCAAACTGCCATCTTGTTCGAATCCAATACTCAGTCACTTAGTAGCTGTGTGACTTTGGGCAAGTTACCTAGCTTCTCTGTATTTTAGTTCCCTCATTTGTAAAATGGGGATGATAAAATTACCTGTTTCATGGGGCCCTTATGAGGACTAAAAAAGGGAATGCTTGTAAAGTGCTGAGCACAATGCCTGGAACCTAGTAAATGCTTTATTAGGGTTTGTTAAAAATAGAGAAGGCCAGGTGCAGTGACTCACGCCTGTAATCCCAACATTTGGGAGGCCAAGGTGGGTGGATGGCTAGAGCTTTTGAGACCAGCCTAGGCAACATAGCAGGACCCTGTCTGTACAAAAAATAAAAAAATTAGCAGGGCATGGTGGTGCTCACCTGTAGTTCCAGCTACGCGGGGGGCTGAGATGGGAGGATCGCTTGAGGCCAGGATATTGAGGCTGCAGTGAACCCTGATCGCGCCACTGCACTCCCTCCTGGGTGACAGAGCGAGACCCCCATCTTCCGGGGTAGGGGAGAATAGAGGAAAGGGCTGCTTGGTGCTAACTTGGAGAGTTTTTCCTCTGGGATGGGTGAGATTACCTGGGAGAACACCAGATGGCAGCAAAGCATTATTGCTTAGTGACAGAGCATACCCACTTCGCATCAGCTGCGCTGGGTTTTCCCAAAGGCCCTGAGGGCACCCTCACTCCCCCTCTAACCGGGCTGCGCTAAATGGTACCAGACCACCATGGACTCATTGCAGCCTGCGCCTTTGTTCTGACCGGAGTGATTATCACTGAAGACTTTTTTTTTTTTTTTTTTTTGAAGGGAGTCTTGCTCTGTCACCCAGGCTGGAGTGCAGTGGTGTGATCTCAGCTCACTGCAACCTTCACCTCCCAGGTTCAACCGATTCTCCTGCCTCAGCCTCCTGAGTAGCTGGGATCACAGGTTCACGCCACCACGTCCAGCTAATTTTTTGTATTTTTAGCAGAGACGGAGTTTCATGATGTTAGCTAGGATGGCCTCCATCTCCTGACCTAGTGATCTGCCTGCCTCGGCCTATCAAAGTGCTGGGATTACAGGTGTGAGCCTCCGTGCATGGCCAATCACTGAAGACTTTCTTAGATGTGGAACTGTTTGCTAAAGATTATGAATGATTTTGAGGCTTTGATACATATTGTTGAATTGGCCTCTGGAGAAATTGTACCAATTGATACCCAACCAAGAGTGGGGTAGGTGTTCCTGTGCTACGCTAATACTGGGTATTATTATTTAAAAAAAATATTTGCCCAAGGTGGAGGATTTTAAAAAGGTTTTTCATTAGCATCTATTTGTAAGGTTAAACATGTAGAATTTTTTTTTTTTTTTTGAGATAAGAGTCTTGCTCTGTCATCCAGGCTGGAGTGCGGTGATGCTTTCATACTCACTGCAGCCTCAAACTCCTAGGCTCAAGCAATCCTCCAGCCTCAGCCTCCCGAAGCGCTGGGATAACAGGTGTGAGCCACTGTGCCTGGTCTCTACTGGAATGTTCATGTTTTAAAAAGCTAATTATACAATACAAATATTAGCATTTTCTGTCACATATACTGCAAATATATTTCCTATTTTCTTGCTGTGTAAACATGTTTGACCCTATTCAGGTTTTTTGTTTGTTTAAGATACGAGGATCTCGCTCTGTTGCCCAGGCTGGGGTGCAGTGGCAAGATAATAGCTCACTGCAGCCTCTAACTGTTGGGCTCAAGCAATCCTCCTGTCTCAGCCTCCTGAATAGCTGGGACTACAGGTGCAAGCCACCACACCCAGCTAATTTTTGTGTGTTTGTTTTTTGTAGAGATCAGGTCTTGCTATGTTGCCCAGGCTGGTCTTGAACTCCTGGGCTCAAGCAGTTCTCCGATTTCAGCCTCCCAAGTAGCTGAGATTTTTATATTTTTATTCATTTCTTTTTTTTTTTTTTTTGAGACGGAGTATTGCTCTGTTGCCCAGGCTGGAGTGCAGTGGTGCAATCTCCACTAACTGCAACATCCGCCTCCTGGGTTGAAGCGATTCTCCTGCTTCAGCCTCCCAAGTAGCTGAGACGACAGCTGCGTGCCACCATGCCTGGCTTTTATTCAGTTTTTGAATGAGTAATACCACAGGTGGTTCAACATCAAAAAGCATTCAAAGCTATACAGTGAAAAGACTCCTTCCCAATTTAGTTCACATCCTTTTCCAGTAGGTTTCATGATTAATCACGCTTTACTTATAGCTTCAGAGTTTTTTATACCTGTAAAAGCCAGTACAAACACATATGCCCCTTTTTTGCTTACATTTTAGCATATGTTGTGCTAGAGTGCAGTGGTGCAATCACCAGGCTCAAGCAATCCCCCCACCTCAGCCTCCCAAGTAGCTGGGACTACAGGCATGGGCCACCATGCCTGGCTAATTTTTAAATTTTTTGTAGAGGCAGGGTTTTGCTGTGTTGTCCAGACTCTTGAACTTCTGGCCTCAAGCAATCCTTCTGCCTCAGCCTCCAAAAGTGTTGGGATTACTGGTATGAGCCATCATGCCTATCCAGTTTGTCCTTTTTTACTTTTTCTCTTTTTTAATTGCCATGAATATACTTTTATGGGATTTAATTTGTCATTCCTTAATTTTATGTATCCTGGATTGTTTTGGTCATAATTAGAAAGGTCTTTCCCTCTCCTAGGGGAATATTTTTCCTATCCTTCCCTTTAATACTTTTATGATTTTATTTTTAAACATTTCAATCTTTGAGCCATTTGGAATTTACACTGGCATAAATACTCAGTATGATTTACTAAATATGCCGTATAAATACTCAGTACAGACTACTGAGAATTTATACTGGTATAAATACTGAACCAACTCAGTTTTGTATCCAGAAGACTAGTTATTGTCTTGACATCACTTATTGAATAGTTTATCTTATCCATGACCATTATTTTCAAACCGTACGTTATGAATTATATGATGATCACAGCATTATTTTTTTCATGAAAAATGTGCAACTTAATGACTAACAATATGTAAGGCATTAAATAATTGATACTACACTTATTTAATGGAATCTTGATGTTTTCAAAGACTCTTTAATTACATGGGAAATTCTCAAGACAAAATTAAGACAGAAAGGCAAGATACAAAATAATATATGCCAAGTGATCCCAATTAAAAACAAGAGTGCATTTATGTATAAAAATAGAAGAAATATCAACATTTTAAGAGTATTTATTTCTGTCTTTTAAAAAGTTTATCTGCAATGAATGTTTCCTTTTGATAAGTTGATAACCCCTAATAAATATTATTTAAAACACCGAAAAAGACTCATGTGGTAGACAGGGCACAGTGGCTCACGTCTGTAATCCCAGCACTTTGGGAGGGCAAGGTGGGAGGATCGATTAAGTCTAGGAGTTTGAGACTAGCCTGGGCAACATAGCAAGACCCTGTCTCTACAAAAATAAATTAAAAACAAACTTAGTTGGGCATAGTGGCATGTGCCTGCCATCCTAGCTACTAGGGAAGCTAAGGCGGAGGGTCACTTGAACTCAGGAGGTCGAGGCTGCAGTGTGCTGTGATTGCACCACTGTACTCCCACCTTGGTGACACAGCAAGACCTTGTCTTTAAAACAAAACCAAAACACCTCTTGTGGTATGTGTCTTTTATAAAATCATTTTTTAAAATATATTTTTAAGGTGGGAAATACAATGTATTTTCTCTCTTGGGAAAGTTTCCCTTGATTTTATCCAAACTCCTGGGGGCTGGAGCTGCAGCCCACTGCTCACATTCTTGGCTATCTCGAATGTGTTTTCTATTTCATGTCTCCTCAGGTGTCTCCTACAGCTGCTGGTGTGTTTTTTGCATATTGGACTTCCAACATTTCTTGTTGAATTATTTCAGGCTCACCTTGGTCATAATGAGTGAATCTGGCTTTACCCAGGGCTTCAGCCTTTGGCATTTCACATGAGGAATATCCACTGAGCTGGGGGTCAAGAGGCCTGACCTTTAATCTTGGCTCTGCCCCAGACAAGTGTGAACTTGTGTAAGTCACTCTTGCTCTGGTGGGCCTCCTTCTGTCTTCTATAAAGTTAATGTGTTAGGTGATCTCTAAAGTTCCTTCTGGTTTTGAATGTCTAACTATAGAAGCCACAGTGAATGTTGGCTTTCTAGGGGTTCCGAGGATCCTTTAGCATCATTAACAACAAACGAGATTAATACTGAGCTTGGTCTACAGTTGCTAATCCACCGATTCATGCAGAATTAAAAATGATCATGACCTTTTACCAAAACTTATTAGGTTAATAAATCTCTCTGTGTGTGAGTGTGTGTGTGTGTGCTTTTTTTTTTTTCTGCAACTTGCACCTCCTGGGTTCAAGCAATTCTCTTGCCTCAGCCTCCCGAGTAGCTGGGATTACAGGTGCCCGCCACCACGCCCAGCTAATTTTTTGTATTTTTAGTAGAGATGGGGTTTCACCATGTTGGCTAGCCTGGTCTCAAACTCCTGACCTCGTTATTCGCTTGCCTGGGCCTCCCAAAGTGCTGGAATTATAGGCATGAGCCACCGCTATGGACCCGCTTTTTGTTTTTTAAGGAGTGTTATGGTTCCTAGGCTTTTTTTTTTGTTGTTCTGATTAAGCAAATTTAGCTAAGCTGGGTCCTATCAACTGAGTTTCCTTGTAGCTGGATTCCTCAGACTGTCACAACTGTGAGTGTTTTTTTGTTTTTTTGGGTTTTTTTGGCTACATTAAGCTGAGTCTATTCAGATGAGACAGAATGTAAAGTGAATCTGTGTGCAAGATTGCCTTTCAAGGTGAAACTTACCAAGTTGCAGAGCCTTGTGAGACCTACATTTCTCCCACTGAAAAACATGGCTACCATCAGGGACAGTGAGGGCTAATTTTGTGTTAATCTAATTCTACAACTTCATTTTACAGGTAAGAACACTGAGGCCAGGAAATGTTGAGTGACCTGTCCATACTCACATAGCATGGAAGAATCAGAGGCCATGGGGTCAGGACCTATGGGCTTAGGATATACCAAAAGAGGCCTGATTTCCAGTTGAGCATTTGCCAAAAATCAGCAGTGTGATTTGGGCAAGTCATTTTCCCTATTGATTAAAGTGAATTAACAGAACACAATGCAAAATTTTCTAGGTTCCTTACCTATTTTGTGGATTGAAAATAGGGTCCAGGTAGATTGACAGACACAGAACTTCCTGGTGAAATAAATGGGACATAGCTGGACACAATAATCAAGATATGATTTTACTCATTTTGCTATTTTCATCATTTTCTGAAGGATATTTACAGCTTAATGTGTCTTCACATTAGCATGTTTGATGCTCTTGGCAATTATTTTCCTCTTAGCAAGATTTTGCAAAAGAATACATTACCCTTTACTAAGTGCTGTTGTTGAAAAGAAATGAAGCCGAGGAAATCTGCATGAGCTCTAAGGACCTCAGCACTCACTAATAGGTCTAAAAACTTAATGAGCATTAAAGGGCATTAAATGCAATGCTTATTCATTTTTTTTCTGGAATGAAGAGACCCCCATGGATAAAAGCTTACCATCCTCAGAACAGCTTCTGTTGTAGATATTTTGTTTTATTAATTAACCTAGTTCTCTCTAATCATAGAAGTAATATAGAAATATAGCAAAACCAAAAAAGTTCAAAGAATATAAGATGAAAACTAGAAGTACCCCTTTTGGCCCAACCCAGTGATACTACTGTGGTCTGAATGTTTATGTACTCTCCAAATTCATATGTTGAAACCCTAACCCCCAAAGTGATGGTATTAGGAAGTGGGAACTTATTAATGAGTATTAAGAGGTGGGTGTTAATTAGGTCATGAGAGCAGAGCACACCCCCTCTTCCCACCCCCTGCTTTCTTTTTTCTTTTGAGACAGGGTCTCACTCTGCCTCCTAGGCCAGAGTGCAGTAGCACAATCATAGCTCACTGAAACCACACACTCCTGGGCTCAAGCAATCCTACAGCCTCAGCTTCTCAAGTAGCTAGGACTATGGGTGCACACCACTATGCTCAGCTAATTTTAATTTTTTGGTAGAGAGGGTCTCACTATGTTGCCCAGGCTGGTCTCAAACTTCTGCCTCAAGCAATCCTCCTGTGTCCGGAATTGGTGGATTCTTGGTCTCACTGACTTCAAGAATGAAGCCGTGGACCCTCGCAGTGAGTGTTACAGTTCTTAAAGGCGGCGTGTCCGGAGTTTGTTCCTTCTGATGTTCGGGTGTTCAGATGTGTTCGGAGTTTCTTCCTTCTGGTGGGCTCGTGGTCTCACTGGCTCAGGAGTGGAGCTGCAGATTTTCGCAGTGAGTGTTACAGCTCATAAAGGCAGTGTGGACCCAAAGAGGAAGCAGCAGCAAGATTTATTGCAAACAGCAAAAGAACAAAGCTTCCACAGTGTGGAAGGGGACCCGAATGGGTTGCCACTGCCGCTTGGCCAGTCTGCTTTTATTCTCTTATCTGGCCCCACCCACATCCTGCTGATTGGTCCATTTTTACAGAGAGCCGAGTGGTCTGTTTTGACAGGGTGCTGATTGGTGCGTTTACAATCCCTGAGCTAGACACAAAGGTTCTCCAAGTCCCCACCAGAGTAGCTAGATACAGAGTGTCCATTGGTGCATTCACAAACCCTGAGCTAGACACAGGGTGCTGATTGGTGTGTTTACAAACCTTGAGCTAGATACAGAGTGTCGATTGGTGCATTTACAATCCCTTAGCTAGACATAAAGGTTCTCCAAGTCTCCACCAGACTCAGGAGCCCAGCTGGCTTCACCCAGTGGATCCCGCACGGGGGCCGCAGGTGGAGCTGCCTGCCAGTCCCGTGCTGTGTGCCCGCACTTCTCGGCCCTTGGGTGGTCGATGGGACTGGGCACCGTGAAGCAGGGGGCAGCGCTTGTTTGGGAGGCTCGGGTGGCACAGGAGCCCACGTAGGGAGGGGGGAGGCTCAGGCATGGCGGGCTGCAGGTCCCGAGCCCTGCCCCATGGGGAGGCAGCTAAGGCTCAGCGAGAAATCGAGCGCAGTGCCGGTGGGCCAGCACTGCTGGGGGACCCAGCACACTGTCCGCAGCTGCTGGCCCAGGTGCTAAGCCCCTCAATGCCCGGGGCCGGCAGGACTGGCCAGCCGCTCTGAGTGCAGGGCCCACTGAGCCCACAGCTACCCGGAACTTGCGCTGGTCCGCAAGTACCGCCCACAGCCTGGGTTCCCGCTGGTGCCTCTCCCCCCACACCTCCCCGCAAGCTGAGGGAGCCGGCTCCGGCCTCGGCCAGCCCAGGAAGGGGCTCCCACAGTGCAGCGGCAGGCTGAAGGGCTCCTCAATTGCGGCCAAAGTGGGAGCCCAGGCAGAGGAGGTGCCCAGAGCGAGTGAGGGCTGCTAGCACACGGTTACCTCTCAATCCCACCTCAGCCTCCCAAAGCTCTGGGATTACAGACATGAGCCACTATGCCTGTCCCAGAGTGCTTTTAAAAGATTAGTGCTCTTATAAAAGAGGCCTAGGACAGCTGCCTTGCCCCTACCATCATGTGAAGATGCAATGAGAAGACTCCATCTATGAGCCAGAGAGTTGGCCCTCACCAGACCAATTTGCCAGTGCCTTGAACTTAGACTTCCCAGCCTCCAGAACTGTAAGAAATACATTTCTGTTGTTTATAAACTACTCAGTTTATGGTATTTTGTTATAGCAGTCCAAATAGACTAAGACATCCCTAGAGACAACCACTTTCAAAAATTTTTAGTTTTGCTGTTTCTGCTAATTACTGTTAGTAAAATTTTTTTTTTTTTTTTTTTTTTTTTTTTTGAGATGCAGTCTTGTTCTGTCGCCCAGGCTGGAGTGCAGTGGTGTGATCTTGGCTCACTGCAGCCTCTGCCTCCCGGGTTCCAGCGATTCTTCTGCCTCATCGTCCTGGGTAGCTGGGATTATAGGTACATGCCACCGCTCCTGGCTAATTTTTGTATTTTTAGTAGAGATAGGGTTTCACCATGTTGGTCAGGCTGGTCTTGAACTCCTGACCTCAGGTGATCTGTGTGCTTTCACCTCCCAAAGTGCTGGGAGTACAGGTGTGAGCCACCATGCCCAGCCTACTGTAGTAAATTTTATGTTTTATTTTCCCTCACTTTTTTTTTTTTTTAAATTTTTAGTAGCGATGAGATCTCACTATGTTGCCCGGGCTGATCTCAAACTCCTGGCTTCAAGCAGTCCTCCTCCCTCAGTCTCCCAAAGTGCTGGGATTACAGACATGAGCCACCACACCTGGCCTTTTCTTTTGTTTAGAGAAAAAGCATACAAATTTTATTAACATGTACATGGGGGTGACCACAGAGTGATTACCCCTGTGTTCCCCAACTTTTGATTTACAAAAATTTCAAACTGGCTGGGCGTGGTGGCTCACGCCTGTAATCTCAGCACTTTGGGAGACTGAGGAGGGTGGATCATGAGGTCAGAAGTTCAAGAACAGCCTGGCCACGATGGTGAAACTCCATCTCTACTAAAAATACAAAAATTAGCCAGGCGTGGTGGTGGGTGCCTGTAATCCCAGCTACTCAGGAGGCTGAGGCAGAGAATTGCTTGAACCCGGCAGGCAGCGGCTGCAGTGAGCCAAGATTGAACCATCGCACTCCAGCCTGGGCGACAGAGCGAGACTCTGTCTCAACAACAACCACCACCACCACAACAAAAATTCAAACTTACAGGGAAGTTGCACAAATTTCCCTAGATTCACTTATCAACTGTTAACAATTTGCCATATTTGGCTTTCTCTCACTGTACATATATACAAATTTTCTTTTTTGCTGAATCATTTGAGGAACAGATGTAGACATAGAGCCATTTTTCCTCAAATATGCATGCTCCAAGAATTAAGGATATTTGGCTAGGAGTGGTGGCTCATGCCTGTAAGCCCAGCACTTTGGGAGGCCAAGGCAGGTGGATTGCTTGAGGCCAGGAGTTTGAGACTAGCCTGGCCAATATGGCGAAACCCCATCTCTACTAAAAATGAAAACATTAGCCAGTCATGATGGAAGGTGCCTGTAATCCCAGTCACTAGGAAGGCTGAGGCATGAGAATCACTTGAACCTGGGAGATGGAGGTTGTAGTGAGCCAAGATCATGCCACTGTATTCCAGCTTGGGTGACAGAGTGAGACTCTGTCTCAAAAAAAAAAAAGAATTAAGGACATTCTCCCCATAACCACAATATACTTCTCCCACTTAGAAAATGTTATCACCGACATGATTATCTAATGAAATGTCCATATTCAGATTTTCATAATTGTCCAATAATGTCTCTTTCAACATTATTGAAATAATTTGTTTCAATCCAGGATCCAATCACTCATCACACATGACACTGAATTTGTTATGTCTCTTCAGCCATATTTTTCTTTCATGACACTGATATTTTTGAATGATACAGGTCAGTTGTTTTTTAGAATATCCCTCAATCTGGACCTGTCTGATTGTGTCCTCATGATTAGATTCAGAGTCTACATTTTTGGCAGGAGAACTACAGGGATGATGTGATATCTTGGTCCTGCACACCGGTAGACACATGGTGTCAGTTTGTCTTATTATAATTGATGCTAAGTTAGTTTGGTCATTTCCTTAAGGAAGTATATGTCAGATTCCTCCCAAAGTACTCACAAATGAGTAATTTGTGAGGTGATACCTAGAGACCAGATGAGTACCCTGTTCCCCAACAATCGTTCACTCAGTGTTGTTGTTGTTGTTGTTGTTTATTGAGACAGAGTCTTACTCTGTCACCCAGGCTGGAGTGCAGTGGCATGATCTTGGCTCACTGCAACCTCCACCTCTTGGGCTCAAGCAATTCTCCTGCCTCAGCCTCCCGAGTAGCTGGGATTACAGGCACCCGCCACCACACCCAGCTAAATTTTTGTATTTTTAGTAGAGACAGGGTTTCACCATGTTGACCCAGGCTGGTCTCGAACTCCTGACCTCAGGTTATCCACCTACCTCGGCTTCTCAAAGTGCTGGGATTACAGGCATGAGCCACCGTGCCTGGCCTCAGTGGTTTTATTATCCAGTGATGCTCCTTGCCTGAATCACTTATTACTGTGTGCTGCTTAAGTGGTTATTTTTAAAATTCCATTACTTCTTCTATGCTTATTGGTTGGCATGTTTCTTGAAAATACCATTTTCCTTTCTTTCCCTCTCCTTTAAAAAATTTAAGCATTTCTTATTTTAGTATTTATTTTTATTTCTTATAGAGACAGTGTCTTGCTTTGTCACCCAGGTTGGCGTGCAGTGGTGTGATCATAGCTCATTGCAACCTTGAAATTGTGGGCTCAAGTGATCCTCCTGACTCAGTCTCCCACGTAGCTGAGACTACAAGCATGCACTACCATTCCCAACTAAGTTTTTCTATTTTTTAGAGACAGAGTCTTGCTATGTTGCCGAGGCAAGTCTCAAATTGCTGGCCTCAAGCAATTCTCCTGCCTCGGCCTCCCCAGGTGCTGGCATTGCAGATGTAAGCCACTGCACTTCGCCAAACATTTTTATTTTTAAATAGATTGGAACATATAGATTCTTTTTTTTTTTTTTTTTTTTTTTTTTTTGAGAGCTGGAGTTTCACTCTTGTTGCCCAGGCTGGAGTGCAACGGTGCAATTTCGGCTCACTGCAACCTCCGCCTCCCAGGTTCAAGCAATTCTCCTGCCTCAGCCTCCCGAGTAGCTGGGATTACAGGCATCCACCACCATGCCTGGCTAATTTTTTGTATTTTTAGTAGAGACAGGGTTTCACCAGGTTGGCCAGGTTGGTCTTGAACTCCTGACTTCAGGTAATCCACCTGCCTTAGACTCCCAAAGTGCTGGGATTACAGGCATGAGCCACCGCACCCGGCTGGAACATATAGATTCTTTTAAAATTATCTGATGTGTTGTAATCTGGTCCTGTCATTATTTATTTCAATACTGAAATAATTCCTAATCTGGCCAGTGAGAGCCCCTTCAAGTTGGCTTCCTTGTCCTCTTGGCATGTTACTGTCATTTTTGAGCACTTTCTTACTTTGTGGCACAAGATGCTCTAGGTTACTTTGTACTCCTCCTGCTCCAGCCCTGGTATCAGCCATTTCCCGTAAGAAACTTCCATTATAATTTAGATTTATTTATTTATTTTTGAGAAGGAGTCTCACTCTGTCGCCCAGGCTGGAGTGCAGTGGTGTGATCTTGGCTCACTGTGACCTCCACCGCCTGGACTGAAGTGATCCTCCCACCTCAGCCTCCCGAGTAGCTGGAGCTACAGGCACACCACCACACCTGGCTACCATTAATAATTTAAAATAACCTAAGCTGGAGCAAATTCCCTTCCTTCTATTGCTTTTTCCCTTTCCACTTCCTAAATTTGCTATACATTTTTTTCATTGTCAAGATTAATAACATGACATTTTGATGTGTGCCTATAAACTAGTCAATCCTTTATGTTCATAGGTTGATTCTAAAAAATTAAAAACAAATAAATGACTCATTTTATGATTTTGTATATACAGTATAATATTCCCTCTAGAACCAAATACACATTGGGTCTCAAATTTTTGTAGATATGCATCTCCTTCAGGGCCTGTTGAAGATTCACATTTCTCAGCCCCAGAAGTTCTGAATCAATTTTAAGGGGCCCAGTGATTCTAGTACATTCCGAAGAGATGTTATTGGGTATATAAAGAAAGAAGGAAATGTAATTTCATGCTATTAAACTTTGGCAACTTGTCTAAGAGTCCTCCAAATGTCAGCCCCTGTTTTATTTCTAGCTGTATTTTCTTGAGTCTTATTTGGCCCAAACTATTTCTTATATCCCATATCACCCTCTTTCTTTGATTCTTCTTTTTTTCTGAATATACATTCCTTCTTTCTTGGATTCTTTAAACTCTTTTTTACGCTTTCTAGAGTAATTTTTTTATATCTGTTTTGTATGTTAAAATTTCTGAGCCATTTTATAAAACTTGCTTCATTTTGCTGTCATACTTAGAAGACAGTTTGGCTTGACTAAAGTCTGTTGTTCTGATATGTATTCTTGAGGCAAGATGCCTTTCCCTCTTTTTCATTTTTATTTTTATTTATTTTCACTAAAGATGAGGTCTCACTATGTTGCCAAGGCTGGTCTTGAACTCCTGGGATCAAGTGACTTTTCCCCTCTTAATTCTTGTTTTTTTCTACATTCTTGGAATTCTGAAATTTCAACATGATGTGCCTTGGTATAGACCTTTTTTTAACCCTTCTAAACCCTACTTGGCACTTGGTGGGGTCCTTTAATCTGAACATTTTTATCTTTTTTTTTTTTTTTTTTTTTTTTTAGCTAAAGGCAGTTTTCTCTTGGTATATTTTTTGCTATTTCTTTCAGTATTCTCTCTTCTGTCCTAGTATTCATTTTAAACAAATACTGGACTTCCTAGATATATTCTCCATGCTTTAAAAATTTTCTCAGCATTTTTCATCTTTTTGTTATGTTCTGGTAGACTTCTTTGCTTTATTTTTTGATTTTTAAAAATTAATTAATTATTTAATTATTTTGACCTCCCAGGCTCAAGCAATCCTCCTGCCTCAACTTCCTGAATAGCTGGGATTACAGGCATATGCCACCTTGCCCAACTAATTTGTTTTTTAAATCTTTTTTTTTTTTTGAGATGGAGTCTCTCTCTGTCGCCCAGGCTGGAGTGCAGTGGCGCAATCTCGGCTCACTGCAAGCTCCACCTCCCGGGTTCACGCCATTCTCCTGCCTCAGCCTCTCCAAGTAGCTGAGACTACAGGCGCCCGCCACCACGCCCGTCTAATTTTTTTTTTTTTTATATTTTTAGTAGAGATGGGGTTTCGCTGTGGTCTGGATCTCCTGACCTCGTGATCCGCCCGCCTTGGCCTCCCAAAGTGCTGGGATTACAAGCGTGAGCCACCACGCCCGGCCTTAAATCTTTATTAAAGACAGGGTCTCACTATGTTTCCTAGGCTGGTCTTGCACTCTTAGGCTCAAGCAATGCTCCCACCTTAGGTTCCCAAAGTGCTGGGATCACAGGCATGAGCCATTGCAACTGGCCTGAGACTTCTTTATTTTCCAGTTTACAAACTGCGTAAGTGGGTTGGGAGTGGATTGGGCATGTTAGACTAGCTTTCTTGTTGGGGACTGGGTGGGGAGTATACAGGTTGGGGACAAACTGCCAAAAAAGTAGAGCTTTACTCTGAGTAAAGTGTCCTGTGGTGTATCTGCCTTCTAGATGAAGCTGTCTTTGCTTTTTCCCCCTCTGTCCCTCATGGAGGACCGGAGTTACCTCTGTTTTGCTTTTCCCTGTGGCTCTTACGGCTGCCCTATTTGTTTCCGTAGTCAAGTTGTTCTCCCCTTCATGGAGTTATTCTCATTCAGCTTTTCCCCAGATCCAAACCTGTATCCTCTAGCCACTGTTAGGTGGAAACGAGGGAGAGTAGCCTACTGACCCTGCTGTGCCTAGTATGGCAATTCATGCGTTATTCTGATGGTCACCACCCAGTCCTGGTCTTCTGCTCTTCCTAATGTTTAATGCAGAGTTTGGAGCTTCAGCGTATGCTGTCATTGGGGCTCTAAGCCAGACTGCCTGGGTTTAAATCCTATCTCTGTTATATGTTAACTACCTGAGTCTCACTAGATTTCATCTATAAAGTGGGGATTATAATGCAGTGATTTGTGTACAGTAAATGCTCAATTATTATTAGTGACTATGAAGATTATTAACTCTGCTATCTTTTTTTTTTTTTTTTTTTGAGACGGAGTCTCGCTCTGTTGCCCAGGATGAAGTGCAGTGGCACAATTTTGGCTCACGACAACCTCCGCCTCCCAGGTTCAAGTGATTCTCCTGCCTCAGCCTCCAGAGTAGCTGGGATTACAGGCATGCACCACCATGCCTGGCTAATTTTTTTTGTATTTTTAGTAGAGACCGGGTTTTTCCATGTTGGCCAGGCTGGTTTCGACCTCCTGACCTCAGGTGATCTGCCTGCCTCTGCCTCCCAAAGGGCTGGGATTACAGGCGTGAGCCACTGTGCCCGGCTCAACTCTGATATCTTGAGTTGTGATTTTTATCTGCTTTTAAAAAAATCAATCTGATCCTACCCATTTTTTATCTTTTTATTTTATTTTTTATCCAAGTAATATATTGTTTTAAAGAACAAAAACTTTGTAAGTCTTATAACTAAGAACCATTATTCCCTGCCCATCTTGTTCCACATTTGAGCCCCAAGACCACCAGTTTCAACACTGAAAACTCTTTTTTTATTTCCAAGAAACATTATTATAAAACTGCTTCATGACTTTTCAATTTCATGTATCTATTGACTTCCTATTATGAAAGATGAGGACTTAATTTTTTTTTTTTTTTGAGACAGACTCTCACTCTGTCGCCCAAGCTGGAGAGCAGTGGCATGATCTCTGTTCACTGCAGACTCTGCCTCCTCCTCCTGGGTTCAAACGATTCTTCTGCCTCAGCCTTCTGAGTAGCTGGGACCACAGGCGCACCATGCCCGGCTAACTTTTGTATTTTTAGTAGAGTTGGGGTTTCACCATATTGGCCAGGCTGGTCTCGAACTCCTGACCTCGTGATCTGCCCACCTTGGCCTCCCAAAGTGCTGGGATTACAAGGCGTGAGCCAGCGCGCCCAGCCACTTAATTCTTATACTTTTCCCCAACCCCATCCTTCTCTCTATCGAGACAAGACAAAAATCTATTGTTCACATGATGATGACATGTAAATATTATTCACTGCTCAAAGCTGAGCCATAGTGTATTATGATGACATTTCCTTACTTATACGCCTTTTTGTTTTTTCCTGGAAATAATAATAACTTTATTTATTCATTTAGTTTTTCTATGTACTTACAATAAATTCATCCCCAAACTTTCCTCTCAAAGAGTGCCACTCAGTAGGTGAAAACAGATTGCCTGATGTATGAGGTTCACTTTTTTCTTGGAGACATTGCCCCTGGAGCCTGCTGTGCCCCTGGGCTGTCAGGTCTGACTGCTCTCTAGGCCTGCCGTACGCCAGGCTTCCCTTCCCCGGGAGCCTGGGAATTCTCTCCACCTTTCTCCTGTGTTGGAAGCTCTATGATGAGGTGGATTACTCTGGGTGTGAAAGAAGATGTATGGTTCCCGGCCCTTCAGCATTGAGCACATTCTTGTGTCTCCCAGTATCATTCAGGTTCTTGCCAACTCAGCACAAAAGGTGTGCGGGAGGGTGAGAGGGACACAGCATCAATGAAGCTGGAGCAGCAGGAACCAAAGGGGCTCCCGAGGCTGGAAAAATAATCTGTCCAGGAGACCTCGACTGCTGCTGACCCCACTGTGAGCATCTTGGCATTACTTATTTGGGATTCAAAGTGCTGGGCAGAAGCATCTGATTGGCCATGCCTAAGTCTCATGGACACGAGGAAGGAAGATTTCCTCCCTTCAACTTTTTTTTGAGAGACAGGGTGTTGCCGCTGTGTCACCCAGGCTGGAGTGCAGTGGAGCAATCTTAGCTCACTGCAGCCTCGACCTCCCGGGTTTAAGCGATCCCACTGCCTCAGCATGCCACCAGGCTTGGATAATTTTTGTATTTTCTTTTATAGAGACAGGGTTTCGCTCTGTTGCCCAGACTGGTCTTGACATCCTACGTGCAAGCAGTCTGCCTGTCTTGGCCTCCCAAAGTGCCATCATGCCTGGCCTCCCTTCAACTTTGGTGGTGAGGGGTGGTGCATTATATCCACTTACACAGCCACCGTAGTTGTTTCCTCCCAGATAGGAAGCGGGGATTGGAAATTGGGCAGCAAAACTAAATGTGAATATCCATCATGCTCTTTGATTGAATCTGTTTCCCCATCTATATAATTTAAAAAAATTCATATTGGTCTCAAAAATGCATTCAGCTTGAGGATTAAATGAGATAATTAGAAAACAGCACAGTGCCTTAGCTCATGATAAATTCTCTACAAATTTTGATTTGATCTGGGTGGAAGGATGAAAATATCTTATGTAGTTGGAGTGATGGAAACCAAGGCTAAGAGGCCAAAAAAATCTCATGAAAGAGAAGGGCTGAGGGAGCCTGGAGTCCTTTATCTTGGAGAACAGATCTGGAGGGGGCAGAGCAGGGCCTAGTCCTGTTTGGGGCAGAGGCCACTGCAGATGGTTGAACTTGGCCTCCTGTGTCTTTGTTTTCCTGGATGCAGCTGTTCATAACTGGGTCAGGATCTGGGCTCAGCTGAGATGGAGTCACCATGCAGGTCAGGGAGGGCAGAGCAGGGCCCCAAGTGGGAGGACCAGCCCACACAGAGGTCAGGGCTCAGGCGGGGGTGTGGAAGGAGCTGCTGTCCTACCCATCCTTCCTGCATGGATCCACCAAAGGCCCCTGATGACTCGACTACATCCCTAGCACAGAGTGGGGAGGGTGACAGGGGTCACTCAGGGACCCATTAGCAAACACAGAAAGGTGAAATCATATCTTCAGCTCAGCAGATATGGCTGTGAATTCTTAACTAATGAGGTCTAGGAAGAGGTCCTTTCCTCTGAGGAGACTCCCTGCCCCCTACCCACCTTCCAGGCACTCAGGGTCCACCCCTCCCATGTCTGGGCTCCTTCTGGGATCTGCCCAGCCCCTGATCTGGCCTCAGAACACAGGATTCCAGCATTTTGTTCCCAGGGTATTTCCTCTGCTTGGCTCTGAGTTGCTGCGGGGCAGGGCCAGTGACTCATTTCTTTCAGGGCCCAGCCCAGAGTCTGGCCCAATGGGCACCGAGAAAGGATTGAAGAATGAATGAAGTTGGAATGGAGCTGAACCTTGGATAGATAAAGGAGAAAAGAAGAAAGCATTTCAGAGACAGAGGCAGGAACAACATGGCTGGAAAGATAGGGCACACGTGACCGACTATCTTGAGGGACAGAAGGATCTGGTTTGGGAGGGAGGTTGACATTTGTGCCAGTTCTCTCTCTCTCTCTTTATCTCTGTCTCTCTCAAACCTTTCCTATGGTGCTGAGCCAGTGCCCTCTCAAACATCTGCCACAGTGTTTGTGAGTCTCGTCCTCACATCAGCCCTAAGAAAAGGATGTAATTATTCTCATTTTATTGATGAGATAACAGAGGCTCAGAAAGTGGATGAGCAGGAATACAAATAGGCCTGTCTGATTCCCGAGCCTAAAGAAGAAGGTGGTTGGAGTTTGTAGCCCTAAAGGTGGGTATAGTTTGAGGGCTCCTGGCCACACAGTATGTCACCAGCCTCTGTCCTGAATAGAAGGCAATGGCATATGCATGGGTCATAATCCCATAGCATAGGCCCTGTGCTGGCTCAGGTGGAAATAGGGGCGGTGAATGACAAGTGGTTTCATACCCGCAGCCCTTTACATGGCACAGCTGCTCACACCCCATGTGCCCTGCCTCCCTTGCCCCACTGCGGACTTTTCTGGTCCTCCCGGTGATCCCTACTCTTCTTTCAAGCTTGAATCAAGCTTTCCTTTTCTCTGGAGGCTCCTTCTGGAGTAGATCTGACCTTTCATGGCATTGGGTCTTTATTTGTCCCTACTCCAGCACATAACCCCAGGAAGTACTATTGAATGTTTGCAGAGTAAATGAGTGTGTACACATGTCCAGGAAATCCCCATCCCCCAGGTTCTCTAGAGAGGCAAGGCCTCTCATCCCCCAGCTCCTTCCTCTCTTCTCTCCTCCCCTTCCCTGCCCCATCCCTGTGGTGTCGAGTCCAGCAAGGCTAGAGGCTGAAGCAGCTGCCTCTGGCTGCAAGAACCAGTGGGCCCAGGGGGTGGGGAGGAAGCAGGAAAGGTTGCCAAGCCTGCTCCACACCTCCCATCTAGGAGGGCAGATGGCACAGGGCAGAGTGGGCATGGCTGGGAAGGGCTGAGAAGCCAGGCCACAGGTCAGTTTGGGAAGAAGCAGCTTCCTGCCGGCCTTCCACCCAGTAGGCAAGCCCTCTGGGGAGGAATCACCTGTGCACTCCCTTGGCCGAGAGCCTGAGAGTCAGGACTTGACCCATTGTCAAGAAGACTGCATTTCAGACTGCATTTGGCAATTCTCTGGGCCAGGCTAGGGGTGGGATGGGTGCAGAGATAAATAAGATCCATTTCCTCCCCAGGGGAGCTTACTGCCAGACATTTAGAGAATAATAGTAACAGTTAATAATCATTGAGCACTTTATCAAGTGCCAGACACTGATCAAATTGAAAAGTAACTGCATGCTAACAACAGCCCAAGAGATAAATGCTACTAGAAGCTCCATTTGACCTATGGGGATAATGAGGCACAGAGAGATCAAATAGCCTGCCCCAGACCACATGGCACGTAAGTTGCATGCTGGGATGCCTGAGTGTGGGCCTAGGCAGTCTGGCATCAGAGTCTCTGCATTTAGCTGTTACACTACACATGCTGTAAGCCAACCCTGGTGCCATCTGCCATGGCCAACACATGCAGCATCTTAATCCCCACCTTGCCCCCTTGTCAGGAGGTTTTTAGGCTCTGTAAACTTGCCAGGCACCGAAGTATGCTTTAGGATATCACCATGACTAGTGCCCTTTGCTGCCTGCCATGGTTACATCTTTATCTATGGGCTTGTATTCTCATCTCTGGGAAGCACAGCTCCTGTGACTCTACCATCTCACAGTCCCTTGGAATCTCTTGTACAAAGCAGGTACTCAGATGTGTTTGTCATTGAGGGGGTTGAGAATTTCCCCAGGTCTCTGTGACATGAACAGACTGGGTCTCAACCTGTGCACTGGGAATCACCTGGGGAGTTTAACAAAAACTGATACCCAGAACCCATCCTCAGAGGTTCTGATGTAATTGATGTAGGGTGCAGTCTGAGCATGGGGGATTTTAAGCACCCCATGTTATTCACAGTTATTCTGATATACTGCCTGGACTGAAAAGCTCCATATTAACACTGTTTTAGAAATCTTGGAAGTTTCAGTTGAGGGAAGGCAGCAGAGGGAACAGCTTCAGAGACCAGTAGGCAAGATTCACGTCACAACTCAGCCACTTACAAATTGGATGAGTTTGAGCAAATCAAATTTCCCAAGCCTCAGTTACATCATCTGTAAAAGAGGATAATGACATCCCCCTAGAAGTGAAGCACTTGAAGTAAGATTATTGAGCATCTACTAAGTGCCAGGTGCTTGGGTGCTCTTAGGGGACAATAGAAAACAAGACAGCTGTGGCCCCTTATCTTGTGATATTTACCTTCCTTAATTCAGTTTAAGAAACCTTTACTGGGTTTGGGATATCAAGCACTGTATGGGTTCAAAGATGGACAAGAAATTGTACTTGCCCTTGAGAAAAAGAGAAGTAGACACTAATTAAAATAGAGGAAGGAAGATGATAAGAGAGGTACCAACCAAGAGTGGTGGGGTTCAAAGGAGAGAGGTATTTAGAGGGCGGACCAGGGAAGTTTCTGTGGAAGTCATGATACTTTAGAAGGCTCTTAGAGGATAGATAATATTTCGTAGAATGGGATGAGGGGAGTGGTAGTGGAAACGAACAAAAGCATGGAGGCAGCAACAGCCAATAATCCAACCTGGCAAAAGAGCTGGATGTGCATGCAGAGGAGGGAAGGGAATGTGCATACACAGCAGGAAAATAAGGGTTGGAGCCTTAAATGCTAGGGTGAGGCATTTACACTCGATTTGGTCAGCCGTGGGAACCATGCAGGGACTGGAGCTAAGTTGGATAATTCTTAGCTCTTAATACCTGGTCTGCCTCTGGCTTCATTCTGTAGTTTGTGTCTTCACTGCCACTGTCCTTGGGGCCTCCCCTTTTCTGCTGATGGCCACCTTGGTCCTGTGTTCAGTGCCCTGTCGCTGCCCTCAGGTGAGGGTCTGATGAACTCACCCAACCTTAAGCATAAGTTGCATCTCCAGATGGTACCTTCCTAGATAGTTGCATTTTGGCAGGTACAGTGGAAGGGGCACCAGACTGAGAATCTGGAGGAGGCCTGGTTCTAATCCTATATCTGTCTCTCACCAGCTGTGTGACGTTGGGCAAGTCACTTCCCTTCTCCGAGCCTCAGTTTCCTCATCTGAAAAGTGGCCAGGCTGGATGGGTCAATTGACAATGACCCTTCCAGCTGCAATGGACTCTGACTAACTTGTCAATTGGTAAACCCAAGAATGTCTCTTTTGACTCATGCAAGGGGCTGCTGCTGCTGAAAATGAGGTATTAAGCATGAGGCTCAAGGGAAAGAGATGGAGAGTCCACATGTAGGTGATTAGCAGGGTCAGCTGAGGCCAGCCTTGGATTCATCACAGCCCAGGCACTGGGTATGGGAATGGAGAAGCCTCCAGATGATTTCAGCCCCCAGCTATTCAGGTGTTCCCAGTTGAAATCCCAGACACTGCAGAGCAGAAATAAGCCATACACACTGTGCTGTCTGAACTTCTGTCCCTCAGAATGCATGAACATAATGAAACTGTCGTCCTGTGCCACCAAGGCTGGTAATGGTTTGTCACCAGTGATAGGTAAATGGAAATGGAGGAAGAGGTGTTTAGGGATAGTTTGGTGGGGGACTCCTCATGTTGGTGAAACTTCACCAGTTGGTGTCCTTCCCTTAGGTCCATCGACATCAGAAGTCACCTCTGGTCTTGGATATTACTCTATATATCATGGTGCTCTTAGGAAACGAGGCTCGCTGGCTGCGCTGTTCTGGATTATTGTGAAGTTTATAAACAAGGAACTCTGCTGAGGATGTCCTGGACGCGGAGGCACTGCTCAGCTGGGGGGCGGGGTCCATCTATATTTGTCCCAATGTCCAAAAGGCTGAAGGGTGTGTGTGTGCTCGCACTGGTAGAGGTCCTCTAGGTGCCTCTTACACACTCCATCTCATCTCAGCCCCACCATAGCTTCATTAGGAGCTACCGGAAGGAGCGTTTCTCCCACTTTACTGTTGAAGAAAGAGCCATGCCCAAGAACACACGTGCGGAGTGGCAGGGCAGGGCTTTGAACCTAGTGGTAGGACTCTGAATCTAAGGCCCTTTTGAGGAGCCCCATGGGTAACTTAACTTCCAGGGGTTGGAGGGGTCCTCATTTGCTTCCTCTAAACAGCCTCTTGTTTTGAAATAAGACAAATGAACTTGGCTTAAGTTCTGTTTTCCCTTCCTTCCTCCCTTCACCCCCTCACTCTCATTCCTTTTTTCCTCTGGGATTTTTTGGCAGAGGGCAGAGAGAGGAACCCACTCCCAAGTCCTCTATTAGAGAAGGCGTGATGGCGAGATGGGGCTTCACTCACCAACCGTGCCAGGACAAAGGGCAAACGAGGGCGGGCCGCTCCCAGGCTGGGTCGGGGGAAGTGAGGAGCAGAGCGGCCGTTCTCATCGTAGCCCCCATCTTGCTGTGCGCTGTGGGCGTGAGGTTTCCAGGAGAGTCTGCGGTGCAGGGAGCGCTCTGGCTGGGAGGGAGGAGACGGCCTATTCCTCAGTGGGGCTTCCTCGCTCATGGTGTGTATGGTGGGGAGAGGAGCACGCAAGTGCCATTTTCTGAGGATTGTGCCAGATCATATCATACGTATAAGCTCATTCAAAGCGATTTCCAGATAAGGCCGGGGGAGGGTAGCCTACTTGCCCAAGGCCACGCAGCATGAGCGCGGTAGAGCCGGTAGGGACGCGCAGAGGGTCTTGCTACCGACTCTCCCCGCTCTCCCGGGAGTCTGGGAGCCCTGAGGTGTCCCCTACCTGGCCGGGAAGCTGGGCTCTCGCCCCGGGACTGTCCGGAGGGGGCTCCAGCAGGGGGCGCCCCGAGCCCCGTCCCGGGCAGCCGGGCGCGCCTCCAGCCGGCGCCTGGGACGGGGCTGGCCGCTCCGCCCCCTCGGCTCCTCGGCTGCTCGGCGGGCGGGCGCCGGGCACTCCGGGAGGAGAGGACTGCAGGGCCGAGCCCAGCGCACCCCGCCGCGTCCCCCGTCCCCGCCCTGCCCGCCGCGCCTGCCGCGGCAGCGCAGCCTCCCGCCGTGAGTAGCACCCTTCTGCGGGCTCGACGGGCGGGACGGGGCGCGCGGCCTGACGGCAGCAGCGCCCGGGTCTGGGGCTGGCGGGGCGAAGAGATCCGGGGCACTCGCTCGCAGATCCCGGGCCCGCCGCCCCAGTGCCTGACGCCGTGGCCCGGGGCATTGTGGCCGGCACCCGAGCGCGGGAGCTGCCCGCTGCTGCTCTGGGGCGCCCTCCGGAGCCTGGCACTTTGACCTGGGAGACAGGGTGGAGGCGGCGGGCAGAGCCAAGCACCCAGCAGGGAGATGGGAGACAGACGTCCATCGAGTTAGGCCCCCTGGAACGGGCAGAGCACGCCCGGCTCCCGGCCAAGTCTTCTCAGCTTGGGCCGACTCTCTCACCTCTTGCTCCCGCCTGGCACAAGGAGGTGATGCGAGGAGGGTGCTCAGATGTCTGAGCTTCCTCTGGGGCTGAATGAAGCTGGGGTCCCCGCCATCAGGCGCCCCGGGCCTGGGGTAGAGCTAGGGTGGGCGCGGGGGCGGCCAGCAGGTGTGCTGCAGGTTGGGGTGGAAGGACTTGGAAGGGCGTTGCCAACAGTTGACTAGGACTCTGGGCTAGGCATTTTGGAGGTCCCAAGGCCTGCGTAGGTCTGGCTAACCCTCACCGTAACTCTGCACGGTGGAAATTGGTATTCTTACTTTACAAAAGAGAAAACAAGGCCCAGAGAGGTGAGCCTCGTTGAGGCCGTGCAGGTAATGATAAGGTAGGGGTGCACACTGGAGGAGAGGGCACCATAGCTGGCTGCCTCGGGGGCAAGTGGGCAGGTGCAGGGACAGCGCCTGATATCTTGTATCCTGGAATCCAGTGGAGGGCAGCCGCTCTGGTTTCTGACATTGCGATTCCCAACTGCCTCTATGGAAGACATTCCTGGGAGAGTTCTGTTGACCTAAGAGGACCTGGTGTCTTGGCCTCTTCACAGCTAACTTCACAGCCCTGTCCTTCCCCAAACCACTCATTTCCCAAGATGTTTTTTGAGCACCCTCAAGTGGCACCACTGATGATTCAGCACCTTCAGAGGAGACTTGGGCAGAGGGGTCAGGGGTGTGTGGATGTGGCTGGAGGTCTGCTCCTCTGGGGTAAGTTCCTGGCTGGCAGGAATGAGACCCGCACTGACCCTGCCCACCTCCCTGAGGCCTCCCGATTTGTTAGCTGTGGGGTGAACAAGCAGGCTTCCCAAGGGAGCTGGATCTTTGCCAGAGAGACCAAGTTTTTCTTGTGTCACCTCAGGCAGGTGGCTGACCTTCTGTGGGCCCCAGCTTCCTCATTGGAGACCGTGATGGGTCAAAGCCTGGAATGTAGAGAGGAGCTCTGTAATGCCGGAGCCCCATCCCTTCTGTTGGCAGCCTCTCCAGAGCCTGAGTGTGATGATTCCTAATGGGGGGGTGTGTAATGAGACAGTCGTGTGTGTTTGGCCCAACCATTGCCTGCCCTCTTGCTGTGCTCCCGTTTCACTCACTTGCACTTGGTGAGGTGGGATGAGGAACTGAGAGAGTTCACTTTGCAGAGTGAGCTGGGCCAGTGGCGGAGAGGGCTTCTTGAGTGTTGAGAGTTTCCTATGAGGTGATCTTCCAGCCCTAGACACCTCCTCCTAGCTTGTCCCTCAGGAGGCCACTGACTTTGCCAACCCTGGTGACATCTTGGAGGAGCTGGGGTGTCTATCAACAGAAGAAGCCCTGGGAAGAGGAGCGGGATGGGTCACCTGTGTGATGTTCAGCAAGTCCCTTCCCCTGTCTGGATCTCAGCTTCCTCTTGTAAAAACAAGTGGGTTAGACCAGACAGCAGTGGTTTTCAAACTTCTGTTTCACAGTGAATTCTTACCCAGAACCCCAACATATAGTATGGATAACATGGAACTGCTCTGGCTTCCCCTTCTCACCCTGGTGATCCTGAAGCCGGTCTAAAAATCCCTAAATAGATGATCTGTGGGGTTCTAGGAAATCTGTGGTAGCCCCCTGAAGTGTTGCCTGGTATTAGAGTTGTAGGCAGGAATTTGAATTCCAAGGACTCCATCAGGAGAAACGTGGGCATTAAGGTGGGTATCATCCTGGGAGCGTCTGGAGCTGATGGCCTGTGCCTCTGGCCAAAAGTTGTAACTGTGTTCCTCCCCTCTGCCATGTGATTTCAGCTTTTTGAGGCTGGAAAGGTCCTTGTGCCTCTGGCTCCTTATCTGGGTCCTAGCTGGTGACTATAGTTCCACTTCAGTTTCACCCCTTTAGTTTGTTTTTAAACTGGTAAAATGCAAATTCACCCTAGGAGAGGTATTAGGAAAGTGCTTGAAGTGGCTATCAGTTGTTTTACCTGATGAGCATCTGAGCAGCGGCCTTGAGAAGGGAGGCTGGGGAACTAAGTTAAAATCAGCCAACACTTATATAGTGCCTACTGTGTACTAGCCTACTACAAGGGGACGGAGGTGAGAATGTCACAATTCTTGCCCTTATGGGTGCTAGTTCCAAGACACAAAGAGGAGGGAAGGAATTCATGTTATCCAGGGACCATTTAAAACATTACACATGGGTTATCTCATTTGTCTCACATTAGTCTCATTTTAAAAAATTATATAAAATTTTGATCACATACAAAATCATCCCATATATCCATCTAACTACCACCCAGATCAGGAAACAACATTGCTGGCACTCTGAAGCCTCCGAAGCTTCCCTGCCAACTATCCCGAGTGAGGGGATAACCACTCTTCTGATGTCTAGCACCATGCATTAATTTTACCTAAATGGGATCAGACAGTATGCAGTCTTTTGTGTCTGGCTACTTCCATTCAACATTATGTTTCTGAGAATCGTCCATGTTGTTGCAGGTAGCAGTAGTTTGTTAATTCTTATTGCTGTATAATGATTCCATTGTATGGGTATATAGTACCTCAATTTGTTTATCCAGTCTTCTATTGATAACCATTTGGTTGTTTCCAATTTTTAGTTATTACTAATAGTATTGCAGTGACCATTCTAACATGGATCATTTGGGAAAACATCTGCATGCATTTCTCTTAGGTACGTCCAAAGAAATTGCCGAACAGTTTTCCAGAGTGGTGGTCCCAGTGTATACCCCTCCCAGCAGTGTTTGAGAGCTCTAGTTGCCGCACATACTCACCAACACTAGACGTTGTCTCACGTTCATTTTCCATGGAAGGAATGTGAAACTCAAAAGTTATCCTGTGCTCAGCTAAGCACCATGTGCCACTAAGTGACGGAGCTGGGATTTGAACCCAGGTCTGTGTGATGACTATGGAATCTATTCTCTCCCTCTGGGTTAGACATAAACATAAACCAGAATATGATCAACTTGAACCCTAAAAATGTATGAAGAGCACTCTGGGGGAACTTGAAGAGGTGGAGAATTGTCATCTGTTTTTGGGAGGGCAAGGATCATGGAGCCGCACAGAGATGGTAGCATTTGGCCGGGTCTTGTGGGAAGTGGGTAGTTATGCCCACTCTCCAGGGCTTTCCAGCTGGGCCCGCCCTGGCAAGGGCCCCACTTCAGCCGAGATATAGCAGGGATGAAAGTTTTAGGGGAATGGGAAAGGTCAACTTTGGCTGGAATATAGGATATGTAAGGGAGGGGGCAAAGGCTGGAAAGATGAGCTAAAGCCTAACTGGTGGGCCTAGTTTATCCCTAAGGGGCTCACCTTCCCCGCTAACCCTGGCCACCCAGGATATAGAGCCCAAGGCAGAGGCTTACCATTTTGCTGGGAACTGGGGCTTCTTTGAATCCTGCTCTCAGCAAATGGAGCTGGCCTGTCACCAAATGGGAGATCTTAGCTGTTCCTGGGACCACTCTCAGGGTTTCTGCCAACAGAATTTTTTTGGAGTTTCGTGTTTGCTTCTAGCTGTGTGAAATTGGTAACCCCACCCCACAGGACGTGACCCAAATTGTTTATTTGGGAGGAATTTTTTTTTTTTTTCAGTGAAGAGAAGATGGTAGATAGCACTCCCTTTACTCCCTGGGCCAGTCTCGGGAGATCTGCCAGGATGTTGGGGATGAGGGGCGTCGAGCTTCTGATTATGGTCAAGCTAAACTTGCTAGAGGGCTCCCTGGCATGGGTTAAATCACAGTAATAATCATCTTTCTTATTTGTACAGTAGTTTATATCCTTATCCCCACATGGATGTGTGAAGTATGTGATATAGATAGTATGACTCTGTTTACAGGTGAGGGGATGAGTCCCAGAGAGGGTACCCACCTGCTGTGGGTCACAGGGCTAATATACACTCACGCTAGTCTGGAACTGGGGCTCCTGGAGCCTACTCTTTTCACTATTTCATGCTTGCTCCAGCCCTTGCCAAGCATGGAGGATGCATGAGGGAGCCTGGACACCCACAGGCAGGTGACCACGAGAGTAAGCCCTGGGAACCAGGCCAGCTCTGCCTGAGGGTCTTCAGGCTCTGTGTGCCTCGGTGGAAGGGAGAGAGGCAGGCAGCATCTTGGTAATGAAGCTCTGGTTTGCAGGGGGCTAAAGTGGTAGAAAGAGGGTGAAATGTATACACCCGCTGAGAGTGAGGACAGCTCCAGCCACTTGGCGTTGATGAGATGTGCCCTTATGTAATGGTGCCTCCACCCAGCCTGGTGAAAATAGTCTTTTGAGGTTCGTGGAGCCCATGTGTGGTTGGGATCTGATTGGCAGTCAGCAGAAAAGCTGCCAGTGCTAACCAAAATGAGCTCCGACAGGCCTTTGCCAAAGACCCTTGGAAGACACATCCACAGGCAGCTGGTTTTATTCTTGTGATTTGCAGACTGCGCCCTGGGCCCTGCTCTTGGGGTGTTTTGTCCAGAGTGGCACGTGGCTGTCCCAGGAATAGGTAAGCATCTTGGGGCAGAGGGATCCCAGGAGAGGATGCAGACAGTCTTTTCTGGTGGAGTGGTAAGTGCTCCCCATAGCTCAGAGTTGGCCTATGGCTTTCAGTGAGATGCCTGGGGCAGGCAGAGTTGGCTTAATTTTACAGATGAGGACACTGAGGCCCTTCTGACAAGAAAGGAGATCACAGGGCTAGTTTTAGGCAAAGCTGGAACTAGCACCTCAGGCTCCTGACTCCTGGTGCCTGTTGGAATTTGCCTCACTCCTCTCGCCCATCTTTCCTTTGGGGGTGATGAGTGAGAGAGTTTACAGATTAGTTCAGACAGGCAGTTGGGTGGTACAACACCTGAGGGAGCTGAGGTCATGATAAGCCCTTACCTTTTAACAGCATTTTCTAGTTTACAAAATAATTTCATGACTTGAAGTTGATTTTACAGTATTAGCCCCATTTTACAGATGAAGAAGCTAAGTCTCTGGCAGCTTAGGTGGCTTACCCAAGCAAGACTGGGGCTTGTACTTAGGACTTCTGACTTTAAAGCTAGTGGTTTTTTTTTTTTTTTTTTTTTTTTCTGTCACCCAGGCTGGAGTGCAGTGGAGCAATCTCGGCTCACTGCAGCCTCTGCCTCCCGGGTTCAAGTGATTCTCATGCCTCAGCCTCCTCCGGAGTAGCTGGGATTACAGGTGCATGCCACCATACCTGGCTAATTTTTGTATTTTTGGTAGAGATGGAGTTTCACAATGTTGGCCAGGCTGATCTCGAACTCTTGACCTCAAGTGAGCCACCCACCTTGGCCTCCCAAAGTGCTGGGATTACAGGTGTGAGCACTGTGCCTGGCCATTTTTTTTAAAACTGTACAACAGCTGCCTCTTTTTGCAGTAGTTTCGAATTTAATGAAAACAAACAGCTGAAGTTCACCATGGATGTTTCTCTGAACTTCTTCAGACAGATCTGAAGACCTGAGGAGCTCTCCTTTCCTGTCTCCTTAACAAATTTGAATTCATATAAATCAAATAAGAACCATACATCATCAGCTGCAGGTGAGAAAAGGTTTGAGCAGGGCAGTTCTTGAGGAACCAAGGCTGTGGATTATTACTAAATTATTAGCTCCCTTGCGGCCAATTACGTTTAGGCCTTAGACTCTTAGGCTTGTGCTAATTTGGATGGCTGTCCTAACCACAGGTTTCTTCCTATTTCAGGGTTGTATGTTCCAGGCCTCAATGAGGAGTCCAAACATGGAGCCATTCAAGCAGCAGAAGGTGGAGGACTTTTATGACATCGGAGAGGAGCTGGGGAGGTAGGAGACTGTGTGAGAGGTGGGGGGATGCCGAGGGAGCCAAAGTCATGCTTCTTCTGGCACAATTGTCAGTTGGTGTTGGAAGGCAGGGCCACAGGACCAGTGGGAAGCTTTAAAAATGAGCCTGAGGATTATTCACCTGCCTGGGTGACTTTGCACATAGTCATTGCTCTGGAAATAATGACTTGTCAGTAAAAGGCACGAGAATTGTTGAGTTCTGTGTTTTCAGCATAATCTAGCTGGCAGGGACAACCTTCATGATTCTTGTTTGATCTGTTACTTTTTTCATAAAGCTCCCCCAGGCTCTGGATGGAGACCTGACTTGTTGGCTCTCTTCCGAGTCTCACTTGGGATTCTCCATGGTTCCCAGGGTTTTGTTTTAAGCTCAGAGCCTGAATGGGAGGTGAGGTAATCCTCCTGAGAATGGATTTATGTTGAGTAACCAGCCACACGAGCCCCATCATGAAGTTTTCCTGGGATCTTTGTTACTGGTGCATTTTCAGGTTTGCTGAGCCCAGAACACAGCCAGGGTGAAAATCAGATCTGAAAGTACCATCGTTACGATTTGGATAGAAATTAAGATTTTCTGAAGCTCTTTTCTTTCCTTCCATTTCTACCAGCTGCTAATATTTAGGTGGTAGTGTAGTGATTACAAAACACTAGTCCTGAAGTTTGAGTCTCACAACAATGCATGAAATAGGCATTATTTTTACTCTCCTTTTCCAAAATGAGGAAACTGTGGTCCAGTGTTTGGGCAAGTTGCCCAAAGTTGCTGAGCCAGTGAGTGACATAGCCAAGGTTTTGACCAGTCCATTTTGCACCTGCACACCTGTTATGCCCTCTCCCATGAGCTTGGCACTTCTACACTCACATATGCTCATCAGAGCACCTAGCCTCACCCCTTCACACACAGCGCAGCATGAAAACATGGGAATTTAGAGTGTGTAGACCCAGAAAAATCTGAGACAGGTCTTAGTTAATTTAGAAAATTTATTTTGTCAAGGTTGAGGACACACGCCCATGACAGCCTCAGGAGGTCCTGACAACCTGTGCCCAATGTTGTCACAGCACAGTTTGGTTTTATACATTCTAGGGAGACACGAGACATCAATCAAATATGCAAGATGAACATTGGTTTGGTCTGGAAAGGCGGGACAACAACTCTAAGCAAAGATAGGAAGGCTCTAATGGGGAGGGGACTTCCAGGTCATAGGTAGATAAGAGACAAATGGTTGCATTCTTTTGAGTTTCTAATTAGCCTTTCTAAAGGAGGCAATCAGGTATGCATTTATCTCAGTGAGCAGAGGGGTGACTTTGAATAGAATGGGAGGCAGGTTTGCCCTAAGCAGTTCCCAGCTTGACTTTTCCCTTTAGCTTACGGATGTGGGGGCCCCAAGATTTATTTTCCTTTCACAAGTGTCTACTGTATCCAACAGGCAAAACAGGAGTTCTTTTCCCTTTATAGAACTCTTATGTCAGGACTAATTGTCTTTTTTTTTTTTTTTTTTTTTTTTTTTTTTTTTTTTAACTTTCAAAGATAACAGAGCTTCAAAGCCAGGAGAGCTTCACTCCAAAGAGAATGAAAGGCAGCAGGTGCTTCAAGATCAGGGAGTTAGTCCTGGCTGGCTGGATGGTGGGTGGGGGAGCAAATAATTGCAGAGACCCCAGAGGGGGATGACTTTTCCCAGTCTTGGGCCTGGTGAAGGGGTAGGAAGAGGACATAGGACCAGAGGCTGGGGTTGGTCAGCTGGAGCCTGCCTCTGGATGGGAAGCCAGGTTCTCTTTGCCTCAGGTTCTTCTCCTGCCCTTGGTGGCACCAGCAGAAAGGTGGCATTCTCAGCAACAAACCACGGCCAGCCCTGCCAATGGTGCTTGATTCAGTGCCCTCACTTGGCCATGTCCTGCATGTAGGGGTCTGTGCTGAGTACTGTGGGTACAAAGACGAGCAAGATGAGACAGTCTCTGCCCTCCTGGAGCTCCACCCTGGCAGCTACACACATGCTAACAAGGGCATTCATGGATTGGACTAGAGTCTGGATGGGCAGAGAAACTGAGAAGTTGTGGGGAGTGGGACTCTGAAGAAGGAAGTAGAAGCAGTTTCCTGGGGATTGCATTTATGATTCCTTCTTAGTCTTGTCTCTCCCCGACTCCATATATCAAGGACATGTGCTATTAGACCCAGAAGAGACCTCATGTTTCCTGGTCCTCCACCTGCAACAGGGTGTGGAGATCCCATGCACCTCATAGCCTGGGGTGTCTTGGGGTGATTCTCACCTTCCATACTCTTCTAAAGTGCTAACGGAGCAAAAGGTGAGTAAGCAGCAGGGACTAGGGGCCAGGGACCTTTGGAGTGGCCAGATGTCCTAGGATTTGTGGTCTAGGTCAGATGACCTAGAAGGCCTTTAGAGGTCCTCTCTTCCAGGCCTCTCACTTGACAGTTGAGGAAATGGAGGATCAGAGAGGGGAAAGGTCTTGCTTGGGGCCATAGAACAGGCTAGAACTAGAGCTGCCTTTGAATGACCACTCAGCTTCTGAAGGGACAGTCCTATTCTTCTCTCCTGCCCTCCTGTTCTTAACATATTCCTGAGGACCTACTGTGTGCCACGCACCGTCCGAGCAGTGGAAAACAAAACAGACACAGTCCTGTCCTCTGGCAGTTTATGCTCCCCAGGCTGGTGGAGAAAGGCACTAGACAAGTGGACGCTAAAAGATAAATCACCATAAGGTGTGTTAAGGGCTAAGAAATGAGAGAAAAGGATGCCCTGCAAGGGAATGATGGGGGATGGGGATGTAGTTCCATCTGGGTGGTTAGAGAAGATTGCTCTGAGGAAGTGACTGTTCATTTGAGAACTGAAGGGTAAATGCACAAGCAAAGTCAGCAGCATGGATGAGCCCTGAAGGGGGGAAGTGCCTGGGACCTGGGGAGCCGGCAGGAGGCCAGTGTGCCCTTGGAAAGTGGGCCAGGGGCAAGCAGCATTACATGAGGCTGGGGGCACTGGTGGGGACCAGATCCAGTTGGTGAACTCCCTGCCAACACAGAGTGGTGGAGAGGTTTGGCCTTTGGGGTCACATGGGTTGGGGTTTGGGTTCCTGTCCTAGCTGTGCAACATTAGGACAACCGGCCCTCTCTGAGCCTCAGCTTTTTTACCTGTAAGACAGAAATAGTACCATTACCTAGCTCATGGTTGTGGGGATGAAATGAGATGCTGAGTCAGGAATCCCTCAGAGCTGGGCATGGGGTAAGTGTTCATGATCAAGAGCTTCTGGCCTTCAGTGAATAGATCGAGCCTTTGAAGTAGGTTTGGGGTGTCAAGGCCCCACCTTCTGCCTCTGCAGCCTTCTAGGAGGAAGGCATGGGACTGCAGGAAGAAGAGCAGGGGGATCATCCTGATGTCTGGAGAGCTCAATGTAAACCTCTTTACTTGGCTGTCAGTGAGCACCCTAGTGTAGACTCAGGGCCCTGTCATTGATTTTAGCTCTTCATTAAGTCTTAACTATGCAAAAATGAAAATGAACAGCAGTTTGTTACATATAACAATGGATGAAGCTCAGACATGTAATGCTGAGCAAAGGAAGGCAGACTCAGAAGGGTCTGTACTGCTTTATTCCATTTGTGAAAGTTCAAAACGGCAAAACGAATCAGTGGTGCCAGAAGTCTGAATGGTGGTTATCCTTTGGGGACTAGTGACTGGAAGGGGGCACAAAAGGGATTTCTGGGGTGCTGTATTCTGTTTCTTGATCTGGGTGTCTGTTTCACAGATGTGTTCATTTTATGAGTATTTATATGAAGACATGCATTCATATGGGCATTTTCCTGTGTATTAGACCTTAACTAAAATAGTATATATATATATATACACACACACACACACACACACACACACACATATATATATATATTTTTTTTTTTGAGATGGAGTTTCACTCTGTCGCCAGGTTGGAGTGCAGTGGTGAGATCTCGGTTCACTGCAACCTCCGTATCCTGGGTTCAAGCTATTATCCTGCCTCAGCCTCCTGAGTAGCTGGGACTACAGGTGCGTGCTACCACGCCTGGCTAATTTTTGTATTTTTAGTAGATATGGGGTTTCACCATGCTGGCCAGGATGGTCTTGATCTCTTGACCTTGTGATCCTCCCCCCAAAAAATAAATAACCTTTAACGCTACTTCCTGCCCTGGCCTAGTCTACATGTTTCTGATTCCTTTAGAGGCTTTGTCTATCCTTATCCTATGAGTAAGAGCATCTCTGTAGGAAAAGCTTTGGATGGAAGCAGGATACCCTGGCAGGAGCATCCTGCACTCTGCTGGGACCCTCCCTGGCCCTGCATATTTTGCCTGATTTCTAGCTTCCAGCGCTGAGTGCAGGCAGTTGGCTGTGCTCACACTTTTGGCACCAGCCTGCTTGGGATGCTGGAGGTTGTCTGCTGTTTCTGGGAGTGTTTGGAGAAATATTGGCTTGCAGAAATGTTTGGCATCTCCCAGCCTTGGTAGCAATCAGTAGAGCAGAGCAGGGAAATATTAGAGCAGGGCTCATAAAGAGAAACTCATCCAACTCCTCATTTTATAGATGAGGCTAAGGCCAGAGAGGAGAAGAGGTGAACTGGTGATAGAACCAGGGTGGGGTCTGGTGGTCTGACTCCTAGCCCAGGACTCTGGCTACCGCATCATAAGGACCCACAAGACACAAAATCATTACTTCCTTTACTCAGAATGCTTCTGAGGAGTGGGAGAGAATATAAGGGAAGGAAGTCTTTTCTGTTTCTACTCGAGGGTAGTGTAGCATAGTCAAAGTTAGGAGGATGAGCCTTTGGGAAGGCATGATGTTTCCCAGGGGGAGGGTGCTAGTAGGTAGGCCCAGTGATGGTTTTGTGAACTTCCGCATAGACAACTACTGCATGCACAATGTTATAAAGTAATTTAATGTAAGCAGCATATAATGAAGAGTGATTCCTTGTTTCCTATCCTTTGATTACTTTCCTTTACTTTGATGATTTTTTTTTTTTTTGAGGTGGAGCCTTATTCTGTTGCCCAGGCTGGAGTGCAGTTGCATGATCTCAGCTCACTGCAACCTCTCCCTCCCGGGTTCAAGCGATTCTCCTGCCCCAGCCTCCCGAGTAGCTGGGATTACAGGTGCACGCCACCATGCCTGGCTAATTTTTGTACTTTTAGTAGAGATGGGGTTTCACCATGTTGGCCAGGTTCATCTCAAACTCCTGACCTTAGGTAATCTGCCTGCCTCAGCCTCCCGAAGTGCTGGGATTACAGGAGTGAGCCATCGCACCTGGCCAGTTTTTCTTTACTTTTATTATATTAACATAAAATCATAAGATGTTTCTGTTGAGCTGGATTTCAACAAAAATTTAATCCAAACCTACCATTTTATAGATGAGGAAAGTGAGGCCCAGAGAGGGGAGGTGATTTGTTTAAGGTCATAAACAAGCATTGGAGGAAGTGGAACTCAAAGGCAGAACCTTCTTGACTACTGTGCTGGTTTAAACAAACAAACAAACAAGCAGATAAGAACTTATTTAAATCTACATCCAACTTTTATCCATAGCCCCCACTTCTCTTAAGGATCTTACCTTACCATTACCCCACATATCACCTCTGCCCTGAAGAAGACAGCAACTGTATAATTGCTACCACTTAGAGGAGGCTCATGTATGTAAGACACCCTGCCAGACACCCAACCAGCAGTCTCCTTGTGTGGGGATGAGAGACTTTGGCGGGGGAAGGAGCCTCTGCACTAAAGCCTCAGCCTTCCTGAACGTGGACAAAGGATTCCCTGGGGCAGCCCTGTTGATGGGGGCAGGGAGTAGCCAGAGTGGAGTCTCCCAATGGGATCATCTGTGGTTAAGATGAGCCACCACACGTTCAGCTTAGCCAGGATAACCTCTTTGGGGAAAGAAACAGCATCCTTTAGGAAATATATGAAGTTTAAATTTACCCAGGCTGGGTTCAATAGCCCAGTCTAGCCACACTGGGCACTATAGAAAACAACAAACATAGGTGTTCGATTTACTCATCTCAGCCCTTGGCAAAAGAGCTCCTAAGACTAAGCCTGAAGCAAGGGGGCTTTTATGATCCTTTTAAATTGAAAAGATGTTTGTTTATTATAGAGGTTATTCAAGGTAGTGCTTGCTTCGGCAGCACATATACTAGAAGTTATTCAAGGTGAATGTCATAAAGTTATGAAGAGTATAAAGTAAAAAGTAGAACTCCCTCTGCCCTCTCGCTGAGTCTCACACCCCACAGGTAGACTTTGATGGTCATTTTCTTTTTTTTTTTTTTGAGACAGAGTCTCGCTCTGTCACTCAGGCTGGCACGCTGGAGTGCAGTGGTGCCATCTCGGCTCACTGCAAGCTCCACCTCCCGGGTTCACGCCATTCTTCTGCCTCAGCCTCCAGAGTAGCTGGGACTACAGGTGCCCTCCACCATGCCCACCAAATTTTTTGTATTTTTAGTAAATACAGGGTTTCACCGTGTTAGCCAGGATGGTCTCGATCTCCTGACCTCATGGTCCACCTGCCTCGGCCTCCCAAAGGGCTGGGATTACAGGAGTGAGCCACCACGCCCGGCGATCGTCATTTTCTTCTGTCACCATTCAGAACCTTTCTAAGTTAAGCAAGTGTGTGTGTGGACAGAGGGGACCACATGACCATAACAGTCAACCACTTGCTTTTCTCACTTAATGAAATCTGTTGAATATCTTTTTATAGCAGTGCAGGTAGATCTGTGAGACTTATTTTGGATGAATGGTTTTTTTAAATTAATAAATTTAAGGCCAGGAGCCATGGCTCACGCCTGTAATCTCAGCACTTTGGGAGGCTGAGGCGGGTGGATCACCAGGTCAGGAGTTAATCCAGCAGCTATTTTTTTTTCCCTTCCTTCCTTCCTTCCTTCCTTCCTTCCTTCCTTCCTTCCTTCCTTCCTTCCTTCTTTCCTTTCTTCCTTCCCCCTTCCCTCTTCCCTCTCCCCCTCCCCCTCCCCCTCCCCAGGGGTCTCTCTGTTACTCAGGCTGGAGTGCAGTGGTTCAATCATGGCTCATTGCAGCCTCGACCTCCTGGGCTCAAGCAATTATCCCACCTCAGCCTTCCAAGTAGCTGGGACCACAGGCATGTGCCACCATGCCCAGCTAATTTATTTGCTTATTTATTTTTGAGATGGAGTCTCGTTCTGTTGCCCAGGCTGGAGGGCAGTGGTGCCATCTTGGCTCACTGCAACCTCCACCTCCTGGGTTCAAGCAATTCTTGTGCCTCAGCCTCCCAAGTAGCTGGGATTACAGGTGTGCACCACCATGCCCGGCTACTTTTTTTAATTTTAGTAGAGATGGGGTTTCACCATGTTGGCCAGGCTGGTCTCGAACTCCTGACCTCAGGTGATCCGCCCACCTCAGCCTTGCAAAGTGCTGGCATTACAGTCATGAACCACCATGCCCACCTAATTTTTAAACTTTTTGTAGGGGCAGGGTTTCGCTGGTCTTGAACTCCTGGGTTCAAGCAATCCTCCTGTTTTGGCCTCCCAAAGTGCTGGGATTATAGGTGTAAGCCACCACGCCTGGCTATTTTTATTTCTGAATCTTGCCTACTAATCCTTGCAGGGGTATTTTTGATACCCACAGACCTCCTGCCCTTTGCAACTACTGTGGCACATGTATTTGCATGTAGTTCACATTCCCCCAAGTGCTAAGCAGGGACAGGTTGGAGAGGCTGGGGCGAGCAGCACTAATGGCCGTATGAGAGCCAGTGATGAGATGAGGCTTATCTGGCACTTGTTTATCAACTCTTTGAAAGCAGGTTCAGAGCTGTTCTCCTATTTGGAATATCACTGCAGCACTGAGACAGAGGCCAGAGGCCCACAAAAATATGACTTATCTTTGCTCTTGCTGTTTCCTCACTCTTGGAAAAATTAAGCTTTTTCTTCAAGGTCCAGATCAAACACGGTGACTCTGACAAAACCTGCCATGCCCCGCCCCATCCACCCCACTCCCTTCTGTCAGATTTAATTACCTCTTATTCTGGACCACATCTCTGATCATACCTCATGTTACACATAGGGTTTTCCCGGTTGTCTTCCCTGCTGGACTGAAGGTTTCCAGGCTGGGCTCCTGTGTACATCAGCTTTTATCCGTCCATCTCCTCTGCTGTGGTGTCCAGCCCAGGCCTTTTATACTTGATAAGTGCATAACACCGACAGATACCCATAAGTTAACTGCAGAGCATCTGGGATCTGCCTTGAGTTAAATTTAAACCTAAGGTAGACAACCTCAGCCAAGCAAGCTCACAGCCCCCATAAGCCCTGGAATTCGTGAATGTCCAGGATTCCCCAAACACAAAGTGGGAAACAAAACACAAAAATTACTTCCATTTACTGGACATACGTTATTGTGTTTAATTCTCATAACACCCTGTGAAGTAGTTATTCCCATTTTATAGATGAAAAAACTCAGTCTCCAAAATTTTAGGTAACTGGTTCAAGAAATACAAACCTACCTTTTTTTTTTTTTTGAGACGGAGTCTCGCTCTGTCACCCAGGCTGGAGTGCAGTGGCGCAATCTCAGCTCATTGCAAGCTCTGCCTCCCAGGTTCACGCTATTCCCCTGCCTCAGCCTCTCCGAGTAGCTGGGACTACAGGCGCCTGCCACCACGCCCGGCTAATTTTTTGTATTTTTAGTAGAGACGGGGTTTCACCGTGGTCTCGATCTCCTGACCTTGTGATCCGCCCGTCTCAGCCTCCCAAAGTGCTGGGATTACAAGCGTGAGCCACCGCGCCCGGCAAACCTACCTTATCAAGGAGATGCCAAGTGGGAAATTCTACTCTGTGTGACACAGAAAATCTCAAAGAATGTGGGAAATAAAAGCCAGAAACTTCCTCTGGACAAAGCCCTGTTCACTACCCTGGCCTGGGATTTTTGTGCCTCTCTGATCACACACATGCTTACTTGTATTTCCTGCTGCTGGGAAAGTGAAAACGATTGACATATGTTAAGAATCTACTGTTGAGGCAGGCATGGTGGCTCACGCTTGTAATCTCAACACTTTGGGAGGACGAGGTGGGAGGATTGCTTGAGCCCAGGAGTTTGAGACCAGTCAGGGCAACACATGTGAAACTCCATCTCTACAAAACATAAAGAATTAGCCAAGCGTGTTGGCACATGCCTGTAGTCCCAGCTACTTGGGAGGATGAGATGGGAGGATTGCTTGAGCATGGGAAGTTGAAGCTGCAGTGAGCTGTGATTGCACCACTACACTCCAGCCTGGGCGACAGAGAGAGACTGTCTCAAAAAAAAAAAAAAAAAAGAAAAGAAAATCTGCCCTCTTGTGAGTGTCTGTGCTGAGTACTTCCTGTCCTTTTAGAACAATTGGACTTGGATCGCATTCCCATTTCCCAGGTGAGGACAATGAGGCTCAGAGAAGTTAAATAACGTATTCGTGGTCACATACTTTGAACAAGGCAGTCAGGATTCCATCCTAGGTCTGTCAGATTACAAAGCTCATACTGTTTCTATTATACTCTGCAAATTCCGTGTGTGTGTGTGTGTGTGTGTGTGTGTGTGTGTGTGTGTGTATTTTGAGACAGGGTCTTGTTCTGTTGCCCAGGCTGGAATGCAATGGCACAACCACAGCTCACTGCAGCTTCAAGCTCCCTGGCTCCAGCAATCCTCCCGCCTCGGCTTCCTGAGTAGCTAGGGCTATAGGCATGTGCCCTAGACTTTGATAATTTTAAATTTTTTTGTAGAGATGGGTGTCTCACTGTGCTGCCCAGGCTGATCTTGACCTCCTGGCCTCAAGCAATCTTCTCGCCTCAGCCTAATTCTATAATTTAATAAAAATCAATCCAGGAGAGTCTTCAGAGGTCATCTATTCTAGTAAAGGCCCAGGGCTCAGGGTGGTTGAGGGTGAGTAGGTATGGGGGTGTCAAAGAGTTGTCAGTAAAAGGGGCTAGAAGGGGAGCAAGGGAGACAGGGCAGATATATCCATTGTCTACATAGGGCAGCAGTGAGGACCATACCAGGCCACCAAATTCCCTTGGTGGAATTCCATCCTGCAGCCTTGATGAGGTTCTTAAACCCATGAGACTTGTAGCCACAGGACTATGGCCCAGTTCAGGGTTGGAGAGTGGCCACAAACAGGAGAGGCAGATGAGGGGAACCAGCAGCCCCATCAGCATCTAGGTGCAAGGGTATTGTATTTACATCATCTTTGATCTTGTCAACACCACAACAGACTTTGGTTTTTGGTTTTTGTTTTTTGAGACGGATTTTTGCTCTGTCTCCCAGGCTGGAGTGCAGTGGCGTCATCTCGGCTCACTGCAACCTCTGCCTCCTGGGTTCAAGCGATTCTCCTGCCTCAGCCTCCCCAGTAGCTGGGGCTGCAGGCACCTGCCACGCACAGCTAATATTGTATTTTTAATAGAGACTGGGTTCCACCATGTTGGCCAGGCTGGTTTCCAACTCCTGACCTCATGTGATCTGCTCTCCTCGGCCTCCCAAAGTGCTGGGATTACAGGTGTGAGCCATTGCGCGCGACCATACAGCAGACTTTAGAGAAAGGGATGTCAGAGAGGGGCTTCCTACACCAGTCCTCCTGAGGAGTGTAGGGAACTGTGAGCTGGCCGGATGCAAAACGGTATAGTACAGTGGTCTCCTGTTACTCAGGCTGTAGACTGAGAGCAAAATGAACTTGGCTAAAAGCAAGGAAGCCTCCTCCACCACAGCAGCACCCTAGACAAGCTGGTGGTTTCTAAAAGGTTAGTGGGTGTGTGTGGATGTGTGTGTGTGAGGGAGCTTATGAGTATGTGCACGTCTGCACTGTATGTAGGTCAGTATCACAGTCAACAATAAATATTCTTGGGCACCCACTGTGTGTTGGGGAGGAGACTTAGGGCTTAGGCCTTGCCCCAGAAGAGCTAAGGCTCAGTTGGGGCAAAGGAGTACTCTCCTCCTTAGCAAATGAAATGAGATGTACTAGACTATGTGCTGATAGTGGGACCCAAAAACACGTGCCAGGAGATCAGGGGAGGAAGCTATCACCCTGGGTGGGGCAGGGTCTAATCCAGGAGACAGGCCGGTAACTACCTCAAGGGTGAGGGCTCTGCCACGACCAAGGAGCAGAGGCTCAGGCTTGGGCAAAAGGGCACGTGGAGAGGGTGAAGGGATGGGGCTGCCAGGAGGACTGACAACTACAAGGGGCCCTGGGTGGCAGAGGCTGTGGATGAGAGAGGGAGGCACTTTCATCACCCATTGTTAGGAAAACAAAGCACAAAGCCACTCAGACAAAGTGGCTGCATTGCACACGCTTGAGTTAGAAGCTCAGCACACAGTGCAAATCGCTTGCCCTAAGGGTAGGTCTCATTGAGCTCTGTCTGCATTATGGAAACTGTAAGAGCTGGGGCGGGGGGACAGTAGTTTTGCGGGGGAAATGGAAACCACCATGGGCCTGTATCTTCTGGATATCCTTGCTTTTCTACTTATTTATTGCCAGTGTGTACATTTTGTGTTGGATTGTTGTTTTTTGACTCCATGTTGTTTTTAAATATGTACCTTTCCACATATCCAGGGTTCATATACTTAAAAATATTTTTGTTTTGAAATAATTTGAAATGTGATAAAAAAGTTGTAAGAATAACAAAACTGCCATATACCCTTGACTTATATATACCAGTTTTTAACATTTTGTCATTTCTCTCTCTCTCTTTCCCCTTCTCTACCTGCCCCCTTTCCTCCTTCCTTCTTTTCGTCTGTGGGTTATCTGTCTGTCTGTCTGTCTGTCTACCTATCTACCTACCTACCTACCTATGTATCCATCCATCCTAGTTTCTGAACCATTTGAGAATAGGTTGCAGACATTATGCCTCTTCACCCCTTAATACTTCACTATGGATTTCCTAGTGAAGTATTAAGTACATGGACGTTCTCTTTCATAACCACTATACAGTTACAAATTCGGGACATTTAATACTGATATAATATTTTTACCTAAGCTATCACTCTTGCTCTAATTTTGTCAATTTTCTTATTAGCGTTCTTTATAGCAGTTTTTCTCCCTGCAGTGAAAGACACAGGGCAGGATCATGTGTTGCATCTTGTTGTTATATCTCTCCAGTCTCCTTTAACTGGGAACAGTCTTTCTTTGACTTTCATGACACTAACATTTTTGAAGACTACTGGACTATTAAAAAATAAATAGGGTCTGGTGCAGTGGTTCATGCCTGTAATCCCAGCACTTTGGAAGGCTAAGGCAGGCAGATCACTTGAGGTCAGGAGTTCGAGACAAGTATGGCCAACATGGCGAAACCCCATCTCTACTAAAAATACAAAAATTAGCCAGGTGTGGTGGCCCACACCTGTAGTCCCAGCTACCTGGGAGGCTGAGGCCAGAGAATCACTTGAACCGCAGAGGTGGAGGTTGCAGTGAGCTGAGATAGCGCCACTGCACTCCAGCGTGGACAACACAGTGAGACTGCATCTCAAAAAATATAAATAAATAGATAGATAGATAGATACAGTTTATGTACTTATGTTAACTTCATAGTATTCTATCTAGGCATGCCCCATTTAGGTAACTTTCTCCTGTTGTTTCTCACTGCTAAAAATATTGGTGTTTCGGTGAACATATTTGTTTAATTTCCTCTCTGCATTATTTTGGTTGGGTGTATTCCCAGAAGTTGCATACCAGGTCAAAGGTTATGACTGATTTGCTTAATGGTTTAAGCTGGAAATAGTGAATCACTTTACAGTGTCATCAGTATGTACTTATTTCCTTGTGGCTTTGCCAATACTCTTTTATTGTTTTTGTGTATTTTTGGTAGTTTATGAATTTTGTAAAGATACATTAACATTTTCACTGTGGGGAAATTTAAAGTAGTTCAAGTTTTCTGTACTTTCCCCTTAATTTCAAACATTATTCTCTCCTGCACTTGACTTTTCTTCATGGTGTTTGCATTTCATTTTTATCTTTTCTTTTTTTGAGACAGGGTCTTTCTCTGTCACCCAGGCTGGAGGGCAGTGGCGTGATCACGGCTCAGTGCAGCCTCCGACCTCCTTGGGTTCAGGCGATCCTCCCACCTCAACCTCTTGAGCTGGGCCTACAGGCATATGCCACCACACCTGGCTAATTTTTGGGTTTTTTTGTTTGTTTGTTTTTTTGTTTTGAGACAGTCTCGCTCTGTTGCCCAGTCTAGAGGGCAGTGGCATGATCTCAACTCACTGCAACGTCCACCTCCCAGGTTCAAGTGATTCTCCTGTCTCAGCCTCCCGAGTAGCTGAGATTACAGGCACACACCACCACACCTGGTTAGTTTTTTTGTATTTTTTGTAGAGACAGGGTTTCACCATGTTGGCCAGGCTGGTCTCGAATTCCTGACCTCAGATGACCCACCTGCCTTGGCCTCCCAAAGTGCTGGGATTACAGGCATGAGCAACCGCACCTGGCCTCATGTTTTGTATTTTTTATAGAGACAGGGTTTTGTCATGTTGCCCAGGCTGGTCTTGAACTCCTGGGCTCAAGTGATCTGCCTGCCTTGGTCTCCCAAAGTGCTGGGATTACAGGCGGTGAGCCACTATGTAAGTCATCATTATATTTTCATGGATATTTTGAAGTTCCAATAGCAACACAAGGTAGGTAAGGCAAACATAATAGTTCCCATTTTGTAACTGATGAAAAGGAGGCTCAGAGACTCTACCAGACCCAGGCCAGTTGGGACTAAATGCAGAGCTCTTCCCTATAGACTGATGGTTTCACTTTCCTTCTCTGAGAAGTAGAGTATACATGTCCTTAAGGGACCTAGAACTCCTGCCAAGGGGTCTGCTCCTTTGTCTCTGCTTTTAGAAGCTGGCTCACAGGATTTTCTTAGGAAGTTTTCTGAGAGAGTACCATTGGGAGAAGCAGGTGCTTGGGATGGGGAGTGCTTTTGAGAGGGCAAAAGGGAGAGCTTCTGTCCTCCACCTTGCTGGGGAAACCAAAGTGAGGCTTAAGAGGTACCCTATCAGGCCGGGTGCGGTGGCTCACTCCTGTAATCCCAGCACTTTGGGAGGTGGAGGTGGGTAGATAGCTTGAGCCCAGGAGTTTGAGACCAGCCTGGCCAACATGGCGAAACCCTGACTCTACGAAAAATACAAAAATTAGCCTGGTGTGGTGGCATGCGCCTGTAGTCCCAGCTACCTGGGACGCTGAGGTGGGAGGATCGCCTGAGCCCGGCAGGCAGATGTTGTAGTGAACGGAGTTCATGCCACTGCACTCCAGCCTGGGCAACAGAATGAGAGACTGTCTCAAAAAAAGTAAATAAAATTTTAAAAAAGAGGTACCCTATCACCTCAGCTGTAGCAAAGCACCCCAGGGCTCTGGTAGGGCAGGTGGGAGGTTGTATGAGACCCCGGCAGCTTCCAGGGTCTTCCACAGAGGGGATGGCTCAGCCGCCAGCCTCTCTTCTCAAGATTGCCCCTCACCCCCAGTCGGCCGTCCACAGGGTCTAGAACCAGGAACTTTCACCTGCAAGGGCTCCTACATTGTTGAGTGTGGGGCACAGAAAACTATAGCCCCACAGCCAAAATCTGGCCTGCGCCCTGTGTGTGAGTGGTCCTGGAGCTAAGATTGGCTTTTACAGAGGAACGTTTCCAATCAATTTGATGATAGAGAATGCTAACTTTAGACCCCAATTAAGCAAAATGTTATCCATCCCCCACAATGTCCATGTGTCCATTCTTCTCATTGGAACACTTGTATTATAAAAACAAAACTCAATTATTATTATATTTTGAATTTCATTAATTAATTAATGAATTACAAACTTAAAAACTTGTGGAAATTCGATTTTCTCCTTTGTTATATAGGTGCCTACATAATATCCTACATTTTGCTTCTTGGCTTGCAATACCTCAAATATTTACCATCTGGTCCTTTGTAGAAAAGGTGGGCTACTCCTGATCTACTCCAGCAGGGTTTACCATTGAAGCAGCAAAACTGTAAAAGTAATTTATGATGGAATTGGGGTGCAGATCAAAGTGAAGGTGCAGTGTTGGGAAAGGAGGATGCAGCGGTTAGCAGAGACCACCTGCCCCTTGCCCTGACATCCCTCCAGGGACTCAGGGCCCTGGGAAGCCCAGAAGCACTGTCCACCTAGGTCAATCCTGCCCTCTTCGGAGTGTGGCTGGAGTAGGAAGAAGGGAAGGGAGCTCTGGATGTTGGGGATGGAGTGTCTCCTTGATACCTGGCCCTGCACTAAGCTCTAAGGTCTGTTACCTGGCTTCATCCTCTTGCAGTCCTATGGGATTATAGGTATTTTTGCCTTTTTACAGATGAGGAAGCTGAATCTTAGAGATTGAACTAACTTACCTTGGTAAGTGTCTGAGCTGGGATTTATGACTTCTGACTTCTGGTCCAGTGCTCTCTTTGAAGTACCAAGTTGCCTAGAATTTTCTTTCTGTCTGTGACCCTGGGATCCCCTCCAGAGAACAGGGAAGGTGGTTGATAATAGTGTCTGGGTCTCTTGGTGGTTTACTGGGGAGCCTGCTGAGGGTCCAGTTGTCTCGTGTCTAATCCATTTCCAGGGCTGGTACTGCCTCCCTGCTCACCTCCACCTCCTTGCTGGCAGCTTCTAACCCTGAGGCCTTAGGACCCTGATTTTGAATCCTGAAACACTGGCCCCTGGTGGCCTGGCCACAGGGCCTGAAGGGTGATGAAATATCCTTCCCTCCTTGGGGTGAGGTTTATTTAGCACCCTGGGGGCAGGGCCCACTAGTTGAACTTGACTGCTCAGGGCTGTGGTATGGCTCTAGTTGATGAAGCATTCTTCCCTGTCTATGTTTTGCAGGCTAAGAGACACGATGGACTGGGCAGAGGGGAGAAGGGCAGTGGAGAGAACCAGGCAGAAGGATAGGCTCAGGGCAGGACAGCCTGGCAGTGACTGTTCTGAGCACTGGAATCACCAGGTCCAAGTTTGATCCTGGCTCTGCCACTATGAGCTCCTTGGAGCTTTGCACTCATAGGCTCTGTTTCTTCATCGTAAAATGGTTGCTATCTCCCGGGGTTGTTGAAATACCACATGTGGAATCTCAGTCTCTACTTCTCCAGCTTTCTGGAGACTCTGTCCTTTAATGTCCAAATAAGAACGAACATTCCATTCCAGGCAACAGGAAGTCCTGTTCCCCATCCCAGGCTTTCCAAGCCTCCCCAGGGCATGCTCTTCCTCTGTGCCCTAGGCCCTTGCGACTCGAGGATCACTTTCCTCCTTCGAGACAAGGCTGCACCTCCTCTGTGACCCTGGAGTCTCAGGCAAGGACGCTGGCCCATTTCTGAGTCCCTCCCTTGCCATTGAGACTGGTTGCAGGATGAACTGATTTTCACCTAAGACTTGGGGTTGATGAGAGGAATTGCTGCACAGAGAAGGAAATGGCTTAAAGTTGGGTAACAAAACCTCTCCTTCTTTGACTTCTGACCTCTGCCATGATACCAGGGTCTTCCAGGACCCCAGCCTAGGCCCCAAATGTGCTACCATTCTTTTTACTTACCGCACAAGGTAGACTCCCCTTTTCTTTCAGATAGGCAGTTAAACTCCTTGTTGCAGCACCTCCCTGATTGGACCCCAGGCCTCTCTTTTGCAGAACCAAAGGTCCTTTAAAGTTTTTCTTAAACAAAAAGCCATCTCTGACCCCCGCACTATGCAGTCTTCTGCCTCCTATAGCAGATGGTACTGGCTTTGAGCAGCTTTTCAAAATAGCACCTTTTCCATTCCTGCCACAGATGTAAGGGTCATAGCGTGGCACGTGGGAAGTGCCCAGCAAATGGCCACAGATAGCAACATCATTTCCTTAAAGGCCCAGTGGTCATCAGTTGTTTTGAAGAGTTCACAGGGAGGAGTTGCAGTGAGGCCCTGGCATTGGTATTTTTTATATGCCCCAGTTTGAGCAGAATATACAACTGGATCCACCATCAGTTCTTCAAAATGGTACTTGAGACACATCAGAGGCTCTCAGAGATGTCAGTTTATTCCTTTCGTCCCTTGATTGAGTGAGTCGGTTTATTATCCTCTGTCCCAACTCTGTTAATTCTCTCTCTTTGCCTTTGCTCACGTTAGACTCCTGCTGGGATCTGCCCTTCCCCCACCGTATGTGTGTGTACCACAACCAACAGTGACTCCACAAGCCAATTCCTTTATGGCTTCTAGGTTTACTTCCCACTCCTAGGTGTATCCTTTCAGTGGCCACCTTTTCCTTAGAGTCCTATGCTCATCTAGGTCTCATCCATGCATTGAGCCCTACTCAAGTTCTGCTTCCTCCTGGAAGCCTGCCCTGACTACTGCAGGCAGGGTTGGGCGAGCCTGTTCTGTGTTCTCACAGCATGTTGTGGATATCCCTGCTGTTATTCTTTGCCTGAGAGTCAGCTTCCACCCTCCTCCACATCACCCCTTGACAAAGAGAAGAGACTCTGTAAACCCATGCTGAATGAAGGATTAGTAAGTTAAGATGGCAGCAACTAAAAGAGAAGGTAAAGAGATGGTGAGGATTGTATATTGGTACCTACAGTGAGTCTCCTAGCACTTTTGCCAGAAAATTTCTGGCAGAGATAACCTAAGGGGGTTTGGAAAGAGTCATTTCTCATCATGCTATCTTAGAATTTAGATTGGGAGGACCCCAAGATATCATCTGTCTACCCTCCTTTGATGGACTGTGAACTCTTTTAGGGCTTGAGCTAGAATACACACAAGTATTCTTCACTTGGTCTCACTCTGTCACCCAGGCTGGAGTGCAGTGATGCAATCTTGGCTCACTGCAACCTCTGCCTCCTGGGCTCAAGAGATCCTCCCCCTTCAGCCTCCTGAGTAGCTGGAACTATAGATGCACATGACCACACCCAGCTAATTTTTTGTTATTTTTTTGTAGAGATGGCGTCTCGCCATATTGCCTAGACTGGTCTTAATCTTCTGGGCTCAAGTGTTCACCCCCCTCAGCCTCCCAAAGTGCTGAGATTACAGATTTGAGCCACCATGCCCATGGGGCTGTGAACTCTTTAGGATCATTTAAACATTTTAAGTAGTCAATTCTTTATGGAAGTTGTCACCATGCACAAGGGAACTTGTCTATTGGGTGAAGTGAAGAATACTTGTATGTATCCTAGCTCAAGCCCTAATTCTGGCTAATGCTCTCTTTAGGAAGCTATTCTCAGAAATAAGTCTAGGAAACCTTTGCCTAATGCTCTGAAGAAAATGACTGTTAACAGAGAAAATAACATAAACTATTTAAATGTTAATAATTGCAGGTGCTCTTTTAGTAATAACAGTGTTGTACATTTCCTTTTGTCTCTGTGAGATCACCCAATAGCCACTACCTGTAGCATTGCCGAGATTAGCTCCCTTGTTGATACTAACCAGCATTTGGATCTTTACCCTTGGAAAATTGTACTCTATGCCTGTGGTTTGTGTTTCTAATATGTTTCCCTTCCCTTTTTGTTACCCTACTTTCCTCTTTGCAGGGTAAGTGCTTCCAGACCAACGTCTAGGCCATCTCCACCCTATCCAGTGTCTAATACAGAGTCAGGAAAGTGGCTGGCAGATAAAACGGAATGATGTGACCAACTTAGTCTCATTGCTTTGCCCACTCTGCTGTCCAAACTTACCTCCCAATACTTCCAAGCTTTCTCCTCTCTAGCTGCTTAGTCTAAGCCTTTTTATGAGATGTTCTTTTCCTCCTTCCTGTCTCTTCTTGTCTTCCACATAACTAATTATACTTAGCTCTCAAGTCCAGTGAAAATACTTCCTCTCCCTCTGAGGCCTTCCCATGGGTTTTCCTTTCAGCCCCATCTATCCCTCCAGCTTTGAGCATCCATAGCCCTTAGTATCTGTGCCTCTTACACAATTACTCCAAAGTAGAAGGTTTTCTGGGGATTCATTCTGTATTTTAAGCCAAACTGTGAGCCCATTAGGACGGGGCCATATTTTATCCTTCTTTGTGTCCCTTCCACTTCTAGCATATGGCTGGATCCACAGTAGGCACTCAACGAGCACAGGGGCTGGTAAAGCCATCAGCTGTGCTTAGCCAGCTTTGAGGCCCCAAGGGCGCTGAGCTTGTGTCCACAAGCCCAGGAGAAGGTAGAAAATCAGCAGCAACATTTTCATCAGGGCCCTGTTCACATGAGCTTATTTGTTTTCTTGCCTGGAGGGGGTGGGACAGGGGAACAGACCAAGTGTGCAGAGCTGCTTGACATCCCAGCAACTGTACGGAATGCTCACTTGCACTCCCTTTCATGTGCCAGAGTCGCCCCACATCGCAGTATCATCCTGTGCTGACGTGAGCATGGGGGCCTCTGTCCTGTTCCTCCCAAAAGTGACTGAGACTGAACCCCACTGAAGTGCCTACTCCTAGGAGAAGATGCCAGGGCTTCCCCTTGTGGGTAGGGTCTGATCTCTACTGAGGGGAAAGACAAAGAGAAATTCTGTTGTCATGGATGTTCTAGATCAGGGTTGTGGCTTTCTTTAAGGCTAATGATAAGAGGGGTAGAAAGACTCATCTGTGGCATCTGGCCCATCGCCATGGACTTGGAGTAAAGAACTTGCTTCATATCCCACTTTGGCTACCAATACATTAATGCACTTGGGCAAGGTACTTTCTGTCTCTGGGTCACAAGGCATTTTGGTGGCAGAAGTGAGACCTGAATGTGGGTCTTGCACTCCAGGTCCTTTGCCCTTTCCATTACTCCATAGAAACACTATAGGCATTTGGTATCACACCAAGTTACCTATCCTTTCCCTTTTGATTTATTCCTTCTAGTACCTGAGGTACTTTTGGGAACAGGGACTTTCTTTAGAGGCCTGCTGTCAAGGGGCTACCCTGACATCATTCCATGATTCTCCTACATTTCCTTTCTATAAATATTTTTCTTTAAGCCTAGATTTCTTTGCGCTGTCAAATGGGTGTGTCTCTTTTGTCAACTATAAATCCTTCCCAGAGGAGACGGGCAAAGTAGTGCTGCTTTGGTGAAGCAAGTGATACCTTTCCATAGCTGGTGCTTAATAAAAATATGTGATATGAATGAATAAATGACAGCAAGAGGCAAGAGAATTGATGATGCCATAGTATCACCTTGATCATTACTGCAAGAGAACATGCCACGCTTGGGGAAGACCCCTGTGAAATTGACCGTTTCAGAGCAAGTGCCCAGTTTCCAGTCCTGATGAAATGGGTTCTATCCCCCACTGCCTTCTCAGCTGTTTCTTCATGTTGATGCATTCAACAAGGCAGTGCAATAAGAGTGTGCTAGTGTGGGAGAGAAAGGGGTCCTGGCTTTGACTCTGGAGCTGCATGTGCTTAGGCAAGTCCTCAGTTTCCTTTCCCCATCTCTAGCATGTAAGTGCCTTCTGGCACTTAGCGTCCTGCAACTTCATGATTATGTGAAGTGTTCTTACTGGGCCATGGGCTGTCTACTCAGCTGGGGCAGGAATCACTCATCTAGAGCCATGGCTTATGGCACAGTAAAGCCTGTGGGTGCCACTGAGACTGCTTCTGCTGAGATTAGACACAGTGGTTTGGCACCAAGTGTGTGACCAGTGCCTGTTTTTAGCAACATGGCTAGTAAATATTGACTCTGTGGCATGAAAATGGAAAGCAGAGATGACTATGTCAACTTACTCAGAGGATAGAAGTTCACCAACCTCTGATAAGATGTAGTTATACAACGCATAGGTGTGTCACTAATAAATAAGTTGTTTAGGGGCAGGGAGAATGGAAAACAAGACAAGGAAGCATTCCATGAGCAATTAACAGCTGCTTTCCTGTCTGCACTGTCTGGCTGGCTTATTCATTTGTTCGCTTTAAAATGAATGGATACTTACATACACACTGGCATGTAGGAAAAAAAAGGCTAGAAAGAAATACACCGAAGCATTCACTGTGACATTCTCTAGAAACAGTGAAATTGCCACAGATTTGTACTTTCATATACTTTTTCTGTTTTCCTCATGGTCTACAATGAGCACATATTACTTTTATAATCTGAAAAGGACAATGTATTAGACATAAGATAGTTCTTTCTGAAGAGTCTGAAGGAACTTTCAGAATCATGCAAGTACCTCAGACCTTTGTGTTTTGCCTACTGGACACTGGGTAATACCGTAGTTATCAAAAGAGAAAAGTCCATGTAAGAGAAGCTGCTCTTCCAAATAAATCCTGATCTAAGTTTGTTCACTGATTTATATCCATAAAAGCAGATGTGGTGGGAAAATATTGCAATCATATAAGATTTCAGAATTTTTTTCTGTGTAAACAGACACTTAACTGCTTTGAGTGCATTCTGTACTTCACAGCAGCTAGCTCTGCTTGGCCCAGAGGTGGGAAGGTCTGAGACGGGGCACTCTGGTAAATGGTTGCATGTGACCCGAAGGTGGGAGCAACCAGTTCTGGAGGATTGACTAGACCTCAGGATTTGGAGTGTTGGGGTGGGGATGGGGGTGAGAATGGCGTTATAATAGTAATTACCACTGGTTAAGCACCAACCATACACCAGGCACCATCCACATATTGTTATAACCTTACAAAGCCTTATTGGACAGGCGTTAGCCACCTTTTAGGGAGGAGGAAACCAAGGCCAGGAGAAGTCACTTCTCTAAATCCTCAGAGGCAGTCAGCAGCAGGCCCTGGACTCAAACCTGGCCTCAAAGCATTTGCTCTACCATGCTAGGGTGTCTCTCAAAGGGTTCAGAGTTTTGCAACAGAGAACAGAAACTGCTAAAGGGAGCCTGAGCTAACAAATAAGGTGCATGCATCTCCATCCAGGACTGAGGACCTTTGGAGTAAGAGGTAGCCCCAGGTGTAAAAGCTGGGCGAGTAGCTACAGGTAGGATCCTGGCCTTGTTAGCCCTGAACCCAGGACTGTGTGTGTCTGTCTTCCTCAGCCTGGTACAACCTAGAGGGGCCAGGTGGTCTGGGTTGTGGGACCCAGAGAACCATGGGACAGGTGGCCATTTCCAGTCTGGGAGAGACTTTCATCTGCTGGCTGCCTGTGTGATGGGGGAGGCCATTTGTTGGGGGGCAGGGATTTGGAGTGTGGGGTTGTGGCATCCAGGCCTGTGGGGGAGGAGGAGTTGGTCTCTCACCTTCTTCGTACCTGGTTGATTAAAACAACCAGTAAAAGAGTCTTAAGGCTGTTTAGCTTTTTCGCCGGGTTAGTAGAGCTAATTTCTGAGTCTGAGGCAGCAGCTGCTTCCTTGGGCTCACAGGTCCTGTCCTCACAGCCCTTGGGACTGGCCAAGTGCTGATTTCTTCCACCTCCACTGGAGATCTGTCTACCTGCAAACTGTCATTTGAGAATGCTTGTCTGCCCACCTCACCAGGGAATGAGGGGCCTGCTCTCCGAGAATGAATGCCTCAGAGTTGGGTTTCATCAAAGTTGGATTTCATTTAATTTCTTAAGAGAAAGGATGTATGTTTTGGGGGAGAGGCCAAATTGTGGTGTGTGGTGTTTTTAAAAAATGACTTTTTTGGCCCAGGCAGCTGAGTTGATTGAAGCCCAGTAGTACCCATTATAGAAATGGCCCATCTTGTGGTTCTGTAGAGTCGTAGCTCGAATATTTTTGGTCTCCTGGCAAAGGCATATAGGATTTTGCAATTTTATGGAGCAGGTTTCAAAGTTACAGGAATTGCAAGGAGCAGTGGTGTTTGTCCTCTCCTCCTTCTCCAGGAGTCTGTATTCCTCTGAGGCTCAGGCCAGTGTGGCTGCTTTTCAACCCAATGGGAATCATTGTAATAATCACCTGAATTTGTACAGAACTGTACAGTTGACAAAGCACATTGACATGCATTGTCTGTTTCAATGCTCAAGGCTACATTTCTAGTTAGGCAGGGATAATTGACTATTTTTTACAAAAGAGAAAACTGAGGCTTGGAGACGTTAAGTGGCCTGGAGACACAGCTAGGAAGAGGCAGCATCAGACCTGAGTAAAGGCTTTCTGACTCCAGACCAGGGAAAGCAGGGAGATTTGCACCTGTTAAGGTGCGGACCTGCACGTGTCCTGGAATGCGGCTCTCTAGGCACAGGAAGATGCAAGCACCTTGAGACCTGACCGTGACTGTCCTAGGCCCAGCAGAGCCACCTCGGTGGAGGGTAGGACAGCCTTTGAGGTGCAGATGGGGCTTCGTGTGGTGCTTTGCTCTCTTCCTATGCCTTCCTTGGCTGTTGTCTATTTGGTCTTTACAACTGCCCTGTGAGGTAGCAGGGTAGGTAGACACTATTAGCTGCATTTTATAGATGAGGGAACCGATGTTTCAAGAGGTTAGGTGACTCACTCAACATCATGTATTCATTAGTCACAAAACAAATATGTATTAGGTGCCTACTGAAGGTACCTAGGGGACTGAGGTCACAGCCAGTGTCTGGGGAAGAAGAGACTTGAAGGCAAGTAAGAAAAGGGAACACAGTAGGTCCCTAGAACTCCCTGCTGAGTGAGAGCCTCCAAGGACAGCCCCCACGTTGTGGATCTCTTTGCATCCACAACAATGAGAACAAGCTGGGCTTAGGCCAGTGTTCTAGAAAAACTTTGTTATGATGTAAATAATGGTAATGAAAATTCCTGCCATTTATTGTGCTCTTGCTGTGTAGCAGACCATATGTTGGGCATTTTACATGCCCTTCCTTCCTTCCTTCCTTCCTTCCTTCCTTCCTTCCTTCCTTCCTCTTCCCCTTCCCCTTCCCCTTCCCTTCTTTCTTTCCTCCTTTCTTTCTTCTTTGCCACCCAGACTAGAACTCAGTGGCATGGTCATGGCTCATTGTGGCCTTGACCTCCTGGGCTCAAGCGATCTCCCCGATTCAGCCTCTGAAGTGGCTAGGACTACAAGCATGAGCAAACATGCCCGGCTAATTTTAAAATATTTTGTAGAGGCCGGGCGCGGTGGCTCACGCTTGTAATCCCAGCACTTTGGGAGGCCGAGGCGGGCGGATCACGAGGTCAGGAGATCGAGACCACGGTGAAACTCCGTCTCTACTAAAAATACAAAAAAATTAGCCGGGCGTGGTGGCGGGCGCCTGTAGTCCCAGCTACTCGGAGAGGCTGAGGCAGGAGAATGGCGTGAACCAGGGAGGCGGAGCTTGCAGTGAGCCGAGATCGCGCCACTGCACTCCAACCTGGGTGACAGAGCGAGACTCCGTCTCAAAAAAAAAAAAAAAAAAAAAATATTTTGTAGAGACAGGGTCTTGCTACTTGCCTAGGCTGGTCTTGAACTCCTGGCCTGAATCAATCCTCCTACCTCAGCCTTCCAAAGTGTTCAGATTAGAGGCTTGAGACATTGCACCCAGCCTATGCTATTTCTAACTGTCACAATAACCTTGTAAGGCAGCGATTATTTACCCCACTTTACAGATGAGAACACTGAGGCTCACTGAGGTCAAATCACTCATATCCCAAGTCACCCTAGGATTAAAATCCATGTCTCTTTGGCTCCAAAGCCAGAACAGTTTCCACTGAACTACACTGCCTCTCTGTGATAATGGACTCTAAGAAACTTGCTGGAGAAGGATAGTGCCAGTTACTTTGGGAAACTCATGGATAAGGGGGGTCAGGTGTGGAAGGTGCTGGAGAGGTGGACAGGACCATGGCTCTAGACAGAGAATCTGTAAGAGGCCGTGTGTCCTGCTGGTGGCAGCAGTACCTGAGAGAGAGGAGGGCTCTCCTGCTTATGGCCATGCTGACCTGCAGTCCCCAGGAGCCAGCCCTCCCTGCGCTGTGTGGGCCCTGAAGAGCAAAGGCTGCTTTGTCCTCTTGGATGCTTTCCTGAAGAACCCAAGCCTTCCTCCCTGTGCCTCTTTCCCTGCTGTTAGTTTGCTGGGGCTTCCATAACAAATGACCACAAACTGGGTGGCTTCAAACAACATACATTTATTCTCTCCCAGTTGTACAGGTCAGAAGTCCAAAATCAAGGTGTCAGCAGGGTTGATTCCTTGGGGAGGCTCTGAGACAGAATTGGTTCCGCACCTGTCTCCTAGCGTCTGGTGGCTGCTGGTGATCCTTGGTGTTCTTGGCTTTTAGACACATCACTCCAATCTCTGCCTCCATCTTCATGTTGCTTTCTCCCTGTGTGTCTCTGTGAGTTCTCCTCTGTCTTTTCTCTGCCTACCTCATTCTTATGGCATCTGTCATTGGATTTGGATAATCCAGAATGATCTCATCATAAGATCCTTAAATTAATTACATCTGCAAAGTCCCCTTTTCCAAATGAGGTCACGGTCACATGTGCCAGGGGTTAGGATATGGACACATATTTTGGAGAGCCACTATTCAACCCACTATGGCTGCCCACCACTGTTTCTTCTTGGAGTTGCATGAGAACTTTGGGGGTCAATCCACTCACTGCAGGCTGGGCCCTGAGCTGACAGCAGCTGCCTCTGCTCTGCCTATAGCAGTACCCTGAGTGTTGTGGTCAAGTGGTCTTGACTCCTGTAGATGGGCAATGGGAAGACCTTATATAAAGAGCTCACAGAGCTCTGGGATTAGCTACTTTTGAACGTCAGAGTGGTAATTCCCACCTCGAATATGCTGTCATTGTCCTGTGTGGCATAAGTGAGAGAGAGGATGTCCTTGGCATGGCAGGGCCCTGTGGGTCAGCCAGGCTGTTTGTTCTCCTGCCAGACTGCAGCTGGCACAGATTCCTGACCACACGTTACCCTTTCCTGCTGCCTTACATTTAGTTAACACTGCAAAATCTGTTCTTCTCTTCTGTCCAGATCTCCCTCCCCATCATTCCCTGTCCACCTCCTCTTAGCATTCTTCCTTACTGCATGCCTCTTGGCTATCAACACATCTGTTAATTTATCTGTCCTCCTTCAACAATGTCAGATTTTTTTTTTTTTTTTTTTTTTGAGACAGAGTGTCGCTCTTTCACCCAGGCTGGAGTGAAGTGGCACGATTTCAGCTCACTGCAACCTCCACCTCCTAGGTTCAAGTGATTCTCCTGTCTCAGCCTCCCAAGTAGCTGAGATTACAGGCGCCCGCCACCATGCCCAGCTAATTTTTGTATTTTTAGTAGAGACGGGGTTTCACCATGTTGACCAGGCTGGTCTCGAACTCCTGACCTCAGGTGATCCACCTGCCTTGGCCTCTCAAAGTGCTAGGATTACAGGCGTGAACCACCACACCCAGCCAGGTCTTATTTTTATGTAATAATATTAACTCTTCTAAGGGATTAGGCCTTGTTTTTCCAGTTAGATGTAAGCCCCCCTGCAGTACCATGCAGTCTTTGGTAAACACCTGTCAATGCCTCCTTGGCTGCTCAACTGGCGTAGGAAAGTGTTTGGTCTCGTCTCCTTTCTGTTCCTAAATTGTTGCATGATTTTGAAAAAGTGACCTACTCCAAGGGTTTTCATTTCTTCCTGTGGAAAGCCAGAATGTTGGACTATTGGATACTATTAAAGGTCCTTTTCAGGCATAACACTGTGTGATTGTCCCAACAGCTCTCAGGTCTCTGAAGGCTCATGTCTGATAAGGCCAGGGCCTGGACCAATATAAATGTTCTCCCTGTGGCCAAGGTAGGGTCAGAGATCCCATTCCCTGATCCTGGCCCCAGCAGTGCTGCCTCCACAGGTAGTATTCCTAAAAACCCAAACTGCAGGATGGACCACGCTTTTCCCTGCAAAGCATTCTGTGTAATAACCCCATTTCCCAAGGATTAGGTTCTCCGTGGGTAGGTGAAGTCCATCTGGGAGCCTAGTTAGAGGAAAACCAAGTAAATAAACACTTGACCTGTGTTGGTGCAACCTCAGCAAGGCCTCTGGCAGCCTAGCCTCCTGGCCAGAACCCTGGCTGGAAGGTGTTTCTTTCTGGCACAGCTGCCAACCACACCCAGAGAAGGTTGGGGCCTCTCCCATTTGCTAAGTGAAATGACTAATTAGTCCTGAAGCAGGAGATTTCTATCTGCTTATAATGGCATCATGACTTATTTATGTGAGGCTGGACCACTTACAGGGACTGGGCCCATGTTTCCTGTGGCTTTGATGTGATATGCAGCCAACTGTAGTTTTCCAGAAGGAATAATTTCTCAAATCCAGCTTGCTTTCTCAGTCACCGCTGCCAGGAAACCTATAACTCTGTTCACTTAATAGCATGCTTCTTCCTAGGTCTGCAATCATTTTAGAAGGAATGCATTCTTACCTGGGGCTCAGTTCCTTCTCTGGCAATGTGGGGGTTAGGCTAGATGGTATCTCAGGGCCTTTCTAGCCCTTAGGTTTTTTTACTTTTAAAATTCTTGCCCCTTCTCCTCATGTTTTCTTAAGGTATTTGCTTCCATAGGACTGAATGCAAGGCAATCAGAGACATAGCTGTTGAAAGCTTCTCTCCTGGTTTCACTTTTCTGCCCAATTACTAAGGCTTAAAGGCACGTAGTGTAGTTTAAGCTGTTAGTTCCTGGCCTCTTAAGACTGCCCACATTCACTTAATGTCTTGTGACTTGCAGCCTCCCAGCTTAAAATCTCAGTAATGAAGAACAAGATCTTAACCCTTGTATAAAGATAATGGCAGGTTACCCCATTTCCATAATCGCGTGCAGAACAAGGGAGTTAGACTGGTCTTATTTTACAGAACAACCGAAATGTTATTGTGACTGCTTTGTGCACGTGCACCGTGGAATGAGTCGGCTCTTTAATGATTTGGTTGCCACTTTATGGATTGTCTGGGGGTCTGGGGTGGCAGGGGTCTCAGGCCTCCTTTCAGGGACTAGGCTGGTAGGGACTGTCATAGTTTTGTGTCTGTGAATTCTTTCTTGTCTGTTTGACATTATGATCATATCGAAGATACAATTTATATCCCATTTCCCTATTTATGTTATAGTGTAAACATTTTACTGTCATTCCCTATATAAATATATTCATTGGCTATGCAGTGCCCTGGATAGAATGTTTAACATGATCATGTTTAACTTGTATAGTTAAGAAAGAAAATCAGTTAATAACAAAATCAAATAGTGCATTTAAAAGTTCCCTCCCACCATCCTCCTGAACCTCTCTAGTCCTATTCCTCATAAGTGATCATTAAGTTTCTTGTATATCCTTCCAGAAATTGTCAATGCATATATGAACATACATACGCATAGTCTATATTTTCAAAAAGGTAGAACAGACTATATACATAGATGGGATCAGAATGTTGTTCTGTAACTTTGTATTTTAATCTTGTGTATTTTCCCAGATCAGGATATGTGTATCTTTTTAAAAGCTTCATAGATCACCTATTATGGATGGACCATAATTAATTTAAGCAGTACCCTCTTGGTAGACATTTAGGTTGTTGCTGAAATGCGCATCTTTTTACATACATCTGCATACCTCATTTACTCATCTGCTGTCTGCCAAGTATGGTTCTAGGCACTAAGGATTTAACTGTAAACAAGACAAACTCTTGTGTCACCCTTGTACTGGTAAAATTGTCAGATAAATTCTGGAAAATGGAATTGTTAGCGCATCAATTTATCACATTTCTTGAATGCATGTGGCATATAAGCCATGTAGACTATTATTTTACCGAACGTTTGATAAATCAGTGCATATTCTCCTATCCCGCAGTATGGTCACCTCTTTCCAGCCTCTCAGTGGTTAATGGGTCATGTATTGAGGCTTCAGGAAGGTTGCTGGAGCAGTGAGGGGTAGTGACAGTCAGTAATGTATGTTTGCGAGGACTTTTACGGTTCCTTATGGTACAGCTTTTCAGTGTGTTATCGCAACTGTGTGAGGAAATCAGAGTGGCTGGTCTGCACTTTACAAAAGGAACTGACACACAGAGAGATCAAGGCTGGGGGGCTGGAAGAGACTCATCACTTTCCATGAAGGTGGCTGGTGGCCAAGCTGGGCTGAGGGCCCAAGAAGAGGGGCTTTGCTTCCTGGGACTTCTTTAAGGGGTCCTTGGAATTTCTCCCACTTAGAGTAAAGCATGTGCAAACTGGAGGAGCAGTTTTATTTTTTCACTTACTATATGGAGACAAAGTTCTCAAGGACTTGCATTTCATGAATTCAGTTACAGCTGCGTTGTCCAGTGTGGTAGTCACCAACAACATCTGACTACTTAAATTTAAATGTAATTAAAAATAAGTAAAATTGCAAATTAGTTTCTCAGTTGTACTATCCACATTTCGAGTGTTCAGTAGCCACACGTGGCTAGCAGCTACCACATTAGACAGCACAGATATAGAACATTTTCATTATCCAAGCATCAACCTAGAGTATATATAAGGCTGTAGCATTGTTTTTCTCCTAAACACTTCTACAAACACTTGAGTGTTTTGAGTCTTGGCTCACTGCAACTTCCGCCTCCTGGGTTTAAGCGATTCTCCTGCCTCAGCCTCCTGAGTAGCTTGGATTACAGGCGCCCGCCACCATGCCTGGCTAATTTTTGTATTTTTAGTTAGAGATCGGGTTTCATCATGTTGGCCAGGCTGGTCTTGAACTCCTGACCTCCAGTGATCCACATGCCTCGGCCTCCTAAAATGCTGGGATTACAGGTGTGAGCCACTGTGCCCGGCTTGAGATCATCTTTACTCTCTAACTTTTAGGGAAAGGAGGCTCACAGGCAAGAGGTGACTTGGTGCCAGAAGTCATGTAGTTGGGGGTGCAAAGCCACAAGCACAGCCAATCCTCCACTTGTGTTTTTTCCACTCCAACCTGCCCTGTTGATCCTGATCCTTTGCATATGGCTTTATCTGTTCCCTTGTCCTGCCTTTATGCTAATCCAGAGGGTTCAGATTGGGTGCCTGCCATGAGTGGGGCCCTCTGCCCCACTAGCTCTGGGTCTGTGTTGTTGCTGTGTCCCCAGACAGGAGACCACAGAATGAGTCAGCCACCTCCACGTGGGGATGCTGGTGCCCTGCAGATTCTGCCCCAAGACTGAAGGCTTCCCTGTGAACCCTCTTCTGATGCGGTCAGGACATGCATCAACAGTTTATAAACAAGATTACAGGAAGCTCGGCTGCTGTTCTACACACAAACCCACCCCACTCACTGACCTGCAGAGCTGGGACAGGTGCTGAAGAATGAGTCCATGGGAAGCTTGTCTTCATGGATGGGATAAAACCCAAGCTGGTAGCAGACTGACCCAATGTTTTCCAAAGTGGGGATGGGTAGACAAATGAGAGACCAAAACTGCAGTAGGGGCTCAGAACAATTATAGTGCCAACTCTGAAAAATCAAGACATGAAGGCAAGCGGGTGGGGCCTTTTCCGGAAGTGGTCAGCTGGGGTTTGGGAGTGATGAGAAATAACTGGTTTGAGGCTGAGAGACAAATGTGGGGATCATCATCACATTGAAAAAGCCAAGAGTGCAGATGCTGATAACCTCTTGCTCCTGAAAACTGTAGTTGGGAAAGTTGGCAGAGGACACTAAGCAGTCAATACTGTGTTATATTATTACTATTATTATTGGGAGTAGTAGTAAACAGAAAGACATATGTTAAAAATGATATTTATAGGCCATCTTTAGAGATAGAAGAAACTGAACCTTCTGGCATACCAGGATATTCCTGTTGTGTGAGAACTCGTGGTTCTCAAACTTTGGTGGGCATTAGAATCCTCAGAGGGCTTATCAAACCACAGATGCTGGGCCCTACCCCCAGAGTTCCTGACTCTGTAGGTCTGAGCTTAGGGCCTGATAATTTGCATTTCTGACAGGTTGCCAGATGATCCTGATCTTACTGGTCCGGGGGTCACACTTTGAGAACCACTGGTTTATACCATCAGGTGCTAGGGAGAACTCAGTTTGTTTCAGTGGCATAGGTTTACAATTCTGAGGCCCTTTGACAAAACCTCTTACCCATGGCCCAACTGTGCTGGCTGCCTAGAACAAACCTTTGTGCCACTGGAAACTGCTTTTGTCGTTACTCATCATGACTGTGTTTCAGATTTTTAGTGCTAACCACCTCGAAGTCTTGTGCTGCTGTAAGGTGCCTCTCTTACAGTGGGTGTGGTGGGTCACATAGGTGAAGTGTAAGACATTGCCCTGCCCTTAAGCAGATTAACCTAGTTTGGGGGCGGGGGGAAAGGCAAACACAGTAAAGAAAAGGGCACAAAGAGACAATTAAGTGTACTGAACTTTAGGAGCTGACACATTCCAAGGTGAGGATTCCTGGGGAGTGGCATGGTCAGGGAAGACTTCCAGGAGGAGTTGGAACTTGAACTTAAAACAGGACTAGCATTTGGGTAGGCAGACGACCTCCTAGTGTAGGCAAATAGGGCTAGCAGAAGCCCAGAGGTGGGAATGAGTGTGTTGGGGTGTGTCTGCTGGGAAGCAGAGTACATTTGGGCAAGTAGAATGGGGCTAGGTGGTGAAAGGTCCCTGGGGCCCAGCCAAGGAGCTCAGGCTTGATGGGAAGGAGAAAACAATCTTGAGCAGAGAACATGATGATGTCTGCATTTTAGGAAAATATACTGGGGGATGTGGGGTGTGGATTGGGAGTGTGGGTGGAGGGTTGAAGACAGGAACACTGATCAGGAAGCTGTACTAAGTGTTGGTCTGTAAAAGTCTAGCTCGAGAGGGTGGCAGGTAATGAAGAGACACTAGCCCAAGTCCATTCAGAAAACATGCACTGCAGATCTACTGTGTATCCACTGTAGTTGGTGCCTGGGGATACAAGGCTGGACAATTACAGTCTAGTGAGGAAGAATAATATATAGAGAATTTCAGTAAAATGGGCTGAATCCCATGATGGAGGTGTGCACAGGAGGTGAAAATAGAGGAGGGCCTCATGTCCAGGACACACAGAACATCTTGAGGGAAAGATCAGTTGTGACAATAAATTCTGGCCAACTTTCCTAATGCCTCCTTTTAACAAAGAGGTCTTATGTTTGCAGACTGAAAAGGGAATCCTACCCTTTCCTCCCCTATCGTCTGTAAGACCCTTGGTGATGCTGCAGCTCTGTGGCCTGCCCCTCAAGTACACCCTTGATTGGATGACAGCAATGCACTGCTGTATTGGTTAGGGATGTCTATGCAGGTGTTTCTTCTCATTTTCTTACTTTTAAAACACAGGAAATTTTAAAAGGAAAAGTTTCACTCAACTATTTGTTATCCTCATGCACTTTTGCATCTGTGTTCTCTAATACAAAAATTGAATCAAACCATATGTATCATTTGTGCATGTTCACTTATTATTTTATAAACATGTCCCTCATGATGTTCATACTTGCTATTTTAATGTTTATATAACTGTGTATTGCATCCAGAACATCTGATTGCCACAGCTGTTCCTTAGTGGAGAATGCTTAGCCTGTTTCCAGCTTTCTCTTGTCTATGAAACTATGTTCTTTCATTTGAAGTCTCTCTAGAGGCCAAATTCCCAGAATACAATGAACTTGGACTCAGATAATCTGATTTTAAGTTCTAGATCTGTGGAAAATTGGCTCTGTGACTATAACTCTCTGAGTCTCAACTTCCTGATCTCTATAATGGGGATAGCACTGACTGTGCAGGGTGTTGAGATACGGTCTGAGGCCAATATATGAAAAGTACTTCATAAAGAACCTGCATATAGAGTAGAGTTGATATCACCTGGTGAAAGCACGTATTTTTATGGTTCTTATTTTTTAAAACAGAGATATAATTTATATACAATTCACCCATTTATACTGTACTAAAGCCATCAGTACATTAGCATATAGTGTATTAAAGCCATTAAATGGCTTTAATGTATTCAGAGTTGTGTGACCATCATCATCATCAATTTTAGAACATTTCATTACCACTCAAAAAACCCCCTTACCTATTAGCAGTCACTCTCTGCTTCTGCCAAACCCACTATCCCTAGGCAACCACTAATCTTCCTTCTGTCTGTGGATTTGCCTATTCTAGACATTTTGTAAAAGTGCAATCATACAACATGCGGTCCTTTGTGACTGGCTTCTTTCACTTAGCATAGAGTTTTCAGGGTTCATCTGTGATATAGCATGGATCAGTACTTTTTTCCTTTTAATTGCCAAATAATATCCAGTTGTATGGCTACACCACCTTTTGTTCATCTATTCACTAGATGATGAACATTTGGACTGTATGGCCTTGACATTTAGTGCTAAATGGCACACAGCAAACATAGTTGCACGCTCCAAGCTATTTGATGTGCCAAAAAAGTAGGACTCTTAGTCCCTTATGCAGAATTTTATAGTTAAACAAACTGCAGACATCAGGTAACTGTTAGGAGAAGCATCATAGAGCTATCCAAGAGGGTTTTGGGAAACTCCCGTGCAGAGTAAGCCTGTCCCCTCCAGGAGGAGACCTGTGCCTGCCTTCCCAGCATTGACTTTCTCTGAGGCTGGGAGATCAGGAGGCAGGAGAGGCTTCCTACTGGCCCTTGGAGGATGGAGAGCTCTGGCTGGAGCTAAGATGAAATGTGAGCAGGGGACAGGTTGCCATGATAGGGGAGAGGAAGGAAGCCTGGGGGGAACTGGAAACTGAGTAGGGGCCAGAAAACAGGCTGAGGGGACCCTGTACCTTCTGGTCATTTTGAGAAGAGTGAGAAAGGGTTTTGTAAAGGGGAATGAGAAAGGTTGGCTGGGCATGGTGGTGCGTGCCTGTAATCCCAGCTACTCAAGAGGCTGAGGTGGGAGGATCACTGGAGACCAGGAGTTCAGGACCAGCCAGGGCGACATAGTGAGACCCCGTCTCTAAAAAAATAAAAATTTTTTTAATTAGCTAGGCGAGGTTGGCACACATTTGTAGTCCTAGCTACTTGGGAGGCTGAGGTGGAAAGATCACTTGTAAAGTGAAAAAGCACAGTAAAGTGAGGGTGGGCCCACCACTGCCTTTAGATCCCCTCCCCTGTAGCCCGTGCAGGTTTTTCCGAGTTAAGGTTTGCGCCTCCCTGGATTTCAGTGGCTTCCTGGAGTCGGGCTCCCTATGGGTGGGAGGGAAGAATAATGTCTACTTCCTTCTTGGCTACCTGCTAGATTGATGTAATCTGTACTTGGCCTCACCTCCTCCAGCTGCCAGGCCTTCCTCTGGCAGGCACCAAGGCTGAGTTGTCTGACACATGAGGCAGGGTGAGAAGGGAAGAGAATGGGGCCACCTGACAGGAGACCTGTCTGGTCCTGCATCTGTCACTGCCCGGGAGAATAGGTAATGTGGGCAAGTTCCTTTCCTTTGCTGGGCCTCAGTTTCCCCATTTATAAAGAGGTGATGGTGAGAAATTCCTTTTATTTCCATGGTTCCATGAGATTTGCCAAGTTTTATTGTATACTGGGGGATCTCTGACATCTTTCTTGGTTGTTTCTGCCCTGCTTTGGTGAAGTGGGAATGGAGTTGGGGGAGTTTCTTGCTTCTCTTGAGCGTCCTAATATAGGTGACGATGTTGTACGTCCTTAGCTGGTGGTTGCCAAGGGCTGACATATACTATATAGACCAGGACATGATATAAGGAGAAAAAACTCATTTTTGCTCCCTGGCTGGTCAGTCTGGGGGCCTATGGCCTCTGATGGTAAGGGCTGATATTCTGCCTCCTGACTGTTTTTTGGTAAATTGGCAAAAGCTACATGTGTCAGAACTCAGGTGGCTACACATCTTGGTGGCAGGTGCTGCTTTGATGGCAGAGGGGTCAGGTTGGCCTGGGAAAGCTGCATGGACCAGTGTGGTGAGCGGAGACCACTCAGTGTGGGTTGGTCCTGACACTGTCTCAGGAGTGATGGGATGCCAGGAGATGCCATAGGGAGAACCATGCTGAGCTGGCTGGGTTTGTACGTGTTGCAGAGGGTTTTCTGTGGTTTTTTTTTTTTTTTTTTTTTTTTTTTTTTGAGACAGGGTCACCCAGGCTGGATTGCAATAATGCGATCATAGCTCACTGCAGCAGCCTTAAACTTCTGGGCTGAAGTGATCTTTCCACCTCAGCCTCCCAAGTAGCTAGGACTACAAATGTGTGCCAACACGCCTAACTAATTAAAAAAAAATTTTGTTTTTAGAGACAGGGTCTCACTATGTTGCCCTGGCTGGTCCTGAACTCCTGGCCTCCAGTGATCCTCCCACCTCAGCCTCTTGAGTAGCTGGGATTACAGGCATGCACCACCATGCCCAGCCATGTTGCAGAGTTTTACGTGGGTTGAATCTGGTTCTTCTCCCAGATCTAGTCTTTGTGTTTACTTCTTGTCCTTTGTGGGCAAGACAGTTTTTTGTTTTCCTCCCCTGCCCACCCCTACCTTGGCTATCTGTCTCCCAGTGTTTGCTGTTGGCCTTAGGCATGAGGGACTCTGGGCAGATTGGTACAAGCCCATTCCCATGTTGGGAGGGCACATGGCTGTCTTCCCACCCTCTGAGTTGTTTCAGACATTCCCTTTCCACATCTTCTCCAGCACCTGCACATGTTTCCAGAACTGCACATGATATTCTTGGGCTGGCATCTATGACTTAGCTCAAGGAAAGGTAAGTTTCTGCTCTTGTATCTAGTATCTGTGGTGGCTGAACTTACCAATCCCTTGATCAAACACACAACCTCACACACAGAGCCTGAAACTGAATCAAAGGGTTTGAAATTACTGCTCTTTGGGAAAATCTAGGTAGGATGACTTGCCCTGAGCAAACTGGATACCCCTCCTGAGAAGAGCCTCTTGGCTTCCCTGAGACAACAGGACAGAGCACCACTCAAGGATGGGTATTGGATTCACTCAGAAGACATGTCTTTGTCTTGTCAAACCCACAATCTCGCACCCTGAAGTGCAGGCCTGAGGCCAGAGCACAACAGCAGGTGGATCAGTTAAGCTTTGGGCTCAGTTTCCCCGTTTGGGAAGTGGGGTCTCTCGACTAGTCACCTTTCATCCTTACTTAAGTGCTAGGAGGATTAGGTAAGAGAGTGTTTTGAAAGCTCAGGAAAACCCTCATCTCAAAGGAACTCTGGGAGTAGAAGGAATTAACGTTTCAAAGGAAAGAGAAGTCATCACTGATTTTGGCACTGAAGCCAAGAGTGTGAGGTCAGAGAACAACCTGTGGCTGCTGAAAGGGAGGGTGTGGCTCTCAGAGTTACAGGATCGTTGGGTTGTGTCCTTGGATGACTCAGGAGCGGTGCTGCACGTGCTTAGTGCTTTTGTATGTGTGCCCTGGAGCCTGTGCGAAAGCCCGCTGCCAAACCAAGGGGCCCACTGTGGAATTATTGTTATGCATGCTGAGGGGAAAGACCCCACCAAACCAGCCAGCAGTTTCCATTGAGGCCTAGCAGAGACCCCTACCTCCACCCTTGAAGGGGGGCAGTAATGTCTTTGAAAGTCTCTATCCCACTAAGGTGCTCAAAGTCCTCAGAACACTTGTCTAAACCAAGCTGCTCCATCCAGGCAAAGGTATCAGCATGAGGCAAGCCATAGGTTATGATGAGGATTTTTTTAAAAAGTGAGGGTCCCCCTGTTGAATTAATGGATCTAGTCATTGATCATCAGAAGCTGGTAATATCACAAAGAGAGATAGCCAACATTAGGCACCTCCTGATGGGAATGCACAGCACCATCAATGAAGGAGTCTTGCAAGAAACTCAAACCTGAATCTGATCAAGCCTCTAGATCCAGCTACTCATTTACAGGAAATACAGGGGACAAAGAAACATGTAAACAATACTATGAGGAAGTGGCCAATAAAATCCAGACAGTGAGAAATGGTATAGGTCAAAAGACCTGGTATTTTTGACAAATGAAGTATAAGAAAAAGAGAAAAATGGAGCGATGGAGGGGAGCTCTGGGAAGGGAGAGAGCAAGAGAGAGAGAGAAGAACCTAAAGATTAAAAGAGGCTTAAGAGACATATCATTTGCAATATGTGACCTTCCTTGGGTTTTGATTTGATGGAACGAACTGTAAAAAAAAGTTTAAGGCACATGGGGGAAATATGAACACCAAATGGATATTGATGGCATTAAAGAATTATTGTTAATTTTAAAAGGTGTGATAGGCCAGGTGCCATGGCCCATGCCTGTAGTTCCAGCACTTTGGGAGGCTGAGGCAGGCAGATACTTGAGGTCAGGAGTTTGAGACCAGCCTGACCAACATGGTGAAACCCCGTCTCTACTAAAAATACAAAAAATAGCCAGGTGTGGTGGCACACACCTGTAATCCCAGCTACTCGGGAGGGTAAGGCAAGAGAATCACTTGAACCTGGGAGGCAGAGGTTGCAGCGAGCTGAGATTGTGCTACTGCACTCCATCCTGGGTGACAGAGCAAGACTCTGTCAGAAAGAAAAGAAAAGTAAAGAAAAGAAAAGAAGGAAGGAAAAGAAAAGAAAAGAAACTTAAGACACAAGAGAGGATGACTGATTTGCTCTTGATCACTCAGCTGGTTAAACCCAGGTAATGCCACCATGGGTCAGCAAAGAAGTAGGCGAATCCTAGTGATGCTGGAAGCATTGGATGCCCTGTAAGGACATGATTTTGCAGTCTGAAAAGTGTGTCTAGGTCTCTGCCAGAGCAATGCACTGCCTATGATAGAGTGCTATTGCTAAACCTTCCCACTAATGCAGATTAATTTCACACCCTTTGCAAGCATTGCTATTCCAAGTTTTTCCTCACTCGGCCACTGAAGAGGGACAGAATCTAGGGATGTGCTCTGGACCGAAGTCCAGCCTTCAGAGTTAGAAGAGAAGAGCCAATAGGGGGTTGTCTCTCCATTCTATCCTCCAGGGGTCTCCCCTGAGATCAGTTCTTCCCCACCTTACCTCATGGCCTCATTGCATCCACCCACCCTCCTCAGCCTCCAAGCCTGGGTCCCATTCCTGCTAATTCCTGCTTTGGGTAAATTAATAAAAGAGTCAATCTTAACACTACCCCACCACCTCTGGTCCCACGACACACACACACACACACACACACACACACACACACACAGTCTTTCTCTCCCTCCCTCTCTCCTCCTCCCTCTGCTGCTGGTTTCATTAATTAGGCGATTCTCTGTTTAAAAGACCCAAGACTCTAAGGAATGATACTTTACAGATGAGATGTCAGTGAGTTTATTGGGTGAGTGGGGGGCACAAAGTCCCCCTGAACTCTTACCAAATAGCTGCCTACTGTATCTGTGTGTGACATTGATGGGAGTTCATACTATCATCCCTTGCATGTGTGTGGTCTTTTGCAGTTTACAAAGCATATTCACTTGCATCGCTATGTGAGCCCCATAGAAGCGTGACATAGGTAAATATTAGCCTCATTTTACAGAAGAGGAAACTGGAGCTGGGAGAGTTTAGTATGTGTTCTGCCAATTCCTCCAGTTGGTCATCTATCCATCCATCCGTTAATTATGAAATATTTTTTACTATTATGTACAAATTATGTTGATAGATGCTATAGAAGACACAGGGACAATAGAAGAAACTGTTAAAACCTTTCAAATTATGTTCATCTTCAAAACGTATTTTATTGAAGGACATATATTGTTTATTGTTAGAGCATGTAGAGCTCATTTGTGTTTCCAATAAGAAGACTTACATTAAAAAAGGAATTTCTGATGAACTCTGTTAATAAAAATGTTTTAGAGTAGTCCATCCTTTCCTCTCAACACTATGGTTGATCTGCGTTGAGCTGGGACATTTCCACCAGATGGGGATCAGAGGTGCCACCTTGGAGGTTGACTGTGCCACTCTCCCCAGGGCCCTGAGCTTGGCTCTTCTGTAATAGGAGTTGGCAATACCTGTCCCATAAGCCTCCCAAGGATTTGAGAGTGTAAAATGAGAGGATTCATGTGAAACTACTTTGCAAATCATGAAGTTGCTCTTCAAGTGCTACTTTTATTCACAGGAGTCACTCAACAGATATTTATTAATTTGTGCTTGCTCATAATATTGCCTTTACCAAGGTAGGAAAGCAAATTTTCAGCAAAGAGGGTCAGAACCAAAGGAAATGTGGCATGAATATTGGGGTGCCTAGGATTCTGTTAAGCAGTGTATTGGGGCCTTGCCATAATATTTTCTAAAACAGCACTTCTCAAACTTTAATGTGTTTGTGGACCACCTGGGAGTCATGTTAACACACAGATTCTGATTCAGTAGTGCTGAGATGAGATCTAAGATGCCACTTTTCTGACAAGCTTCCAGGTGGAGTCAATGCTGCTGGTCCAACATTTAAGAGCAATGTTCTTAAGGGTGCAATTGAGAGGAGAGGAGGGGAAGTACAGCCCAGGGCCCCTAGAGTGGGGAGGGGGGCACACTGCAGACCTATTTGTGCCATAGGGGGGAGATTTCCAGAAAGGTCGTCTTGGGAGCTCTGATCACTGCTTAGTAGCCCCACTTCCTTCCCATCCTCCTCAAGTGGGAAGAGGCTATTGTCTTCTTAGGCTGTGTATTTGCTCTGAATTTTGGAGAAAGAAAATGTATATTGTGAGCGCTTGAGCCCCATCTGGGGGTAGGAGGAGGAAGGAAGGAGATTACACCATCACATACAGTAACTGTTCTTTGTCGGGCCAAGCTGCTTGGGGAAGCATGGCTGGACCGTGATCTAGAGATAGCAGATTGAGCCAGTGCCCGCCTTCAGCATCTGATGGCGCAGCGCAGCAGAACCCAGTGCAGACCAGAATTTTTTTTTTTTTTTGGCAGGTAGTGGAGGTGGTTAAAGAGTGTTGACTCTGGCCAGGTGTGGTGGCTCATGCCTGCAATTGCAGCACTTTGGGAGGCTGAGGCAGGATCACCTGAGGTCAGGAGTTCTAGACCAGCCTGGCCAACATGGTGAAACCCTGTCTCTACTGAAAATACAAAAATTAGCTGGGCGTGGTGGCACACACCTGTAATCCCACCTACTTGGGAGGCTGAGGCAGGAGAATCGCTTGAACCTGGGAGGCAGAAGTTGCAGCGAGCCAAGATCACACCATTGCACTCCAGCCTCAGCAACAAGAGCAAGACTCCGTCTCAAAAAAAAAAAAAAAAAGTGTTGACTCAAGTGTTTTGAAGAAGGGAAGGATTGGGGAGTAAGCAGTCAGAGGGTGCCTCCACCACCTTCATTTTACACTCATCAGACACTTTTTGTCATCACCTATTCCCAGCTTGCCAGGCTCTGGGCACCCTCATGTGGCTCTCCAGCACCCCAAGGACCTCCACTGTGCTGCCATCTTGATCTGCCTTCCCCCTAATTACCACGGTTCTCCCCACCCCCAGCATCATGCGTTCTTCCATTACATTGAAATTTCATTTTTTTTCCCTTGCATACCTGAATTCGGCCATCTAGTAGGAAAGCAGTCTAATTCAGTCACGTTAAGGAATGCATGGCTACTGATCCAACCAGCTATTAGTTGCATTTTTGTGAGTCATGACACGCAGGGGTTCCTCCCTAGTTCTCTCCTCCCATTCAGAGCCTACACTTTAGGGAAAACCAGAGGCTTTGTAGAGGTCTCTTTTGCTGTAGATGGTGACACCTCAGGAGTCTGGGTGTGGGGACAAAGTCCAGGTATGCTTGGTGCAGGCGTTTGTTCAGGGAGAAAGGTTTCTTCTGCCCCATAGCAAGCAGGCCCCAGTAAAAGCGGGATGCTGTGATGTAAGGGGGAGTTTGCTGTAACAGGTGGTTTTTACACAATGTCTTGTGGAGCAGACCTAGAGGCTGTGTGTGTGTGTGTAGTAGTAGTAGTAGTAGTAGTAGTAGTAGTAGTCAGGCAGGTGCTTTGTATCATCCCCCTTTCAACCAAAGCAAAGACACTTTGATCTATTCTGTACATTAAACATCTATGTAAGCCTTATTTGAAAACGTTCTTGATCGGGCGTGGTGGCTCATGCCTGTAATGCTAGTACTTTGGGAGGCCAAGGTGGGTGGATAATTTGGGCCCAGGAGTTCAAGACCAGCCTGAGCAACATGGCGAAACCCCATCTTTACAGAAAATATAAAAATTCGCCAGGCATGGTTGTTGCGTGACTGTGGTTTTACCTACTCAGGAGGCTGAGGTGGGAGGATAGCTTCAGCCTAGGAGTTTGAGGCTGCAGTGAACTGTAATTGCATCTCTGCACTCCAGCTGGGGCAACAGAGTAAGACCCTGTCTCAAAAAAAAAAAAAAAGGAGAAAAGCATTCTTAAATACAAGAAGACTTAAAAATGGTTGCCTCTGGCAAGCAGAGCTAGGGCAGGAGAGGGATGGGGCAGGGGACTCTTGTTTCCATTATAAGGCTTTCTATGCAATCTCATTTTTACTTAGCCATGTTTGTGTATATTATTCTGCTAAAAAGTTTTAAAATAATGAAAAGGAAAAGACCCCTACTGATGGAGCAAGTTTGGAAATCCTAGCTGTTGTAGAAAGTCACAGGAATAGGAGTAAGAGACCTGGGGTCCTGGGCTGTGTGACTGTGAACTGCTTTGTGGCCTTGGGCAAGCTGCTGTGAGTGTTTCCTCAGTTATGAGATGGGAGGAGAGATGATCCTTCCTCTCCCCTGTGGTTTGACCCTGCAGTTCCACGAGAAGCAGCTGTTGGCAGCTGTGGGGACAGAACTGTCCTCCCAGTCCCCACGTGCCCTGGAAAGGCTTGGGTCTGATGCCTGGCCCATGGATAGTCCTGATCCCCAGCCCCAGCTTGGTCAGATCATTCCTGGGCTGGAGAGGAAGAGAGATTTTGACCAAATTAGTTTGCTTCTTACTGGCCTCTGGGATCCATGGGAGAACTCCTCTCAGAACAGAGATTGACGGCTGAAGAGTGAATGGGAGAGTTTCCAGCACAGTGTCCGTGCCTTGCTCCCCAGCTGAGTTTAGTTTGTGTCAAAGCACCTACTGTGTACTTTCTGGGGGATTGGGAGGTAGAAAATTTCACAAAACAGCTCTGCCCTCCAAGAGCACAGGAGAGTCAATACATAGAATATTTCCTTTAGGAAAGAGAAGATTTGCGAGGAAGCTGCCTTCTTCCAATATTTGGTGGTTCTTCTGTGGATGAGCACTGCATCTTGTTCATCTTTGTGTTCCCGGTGCTTACTCTCAAGATTCATTATTCAACTAATCCTCATCAAGCACAAACGCACAACAGTGAACAAGCAGCACTGTCCCTTCCTTTCGGGAGACCACAGCCCATGGTGAGATTTGGGGAAGGAGACAGAACAGTGCAGGGCAGGATGAGCTGCAAGGGGGAGGATGCCGAGCTGTGCACACGGAAAGCACCTACTGTTACGGCCATGGCAACCTCAGCTGCTCCTGCCTGGGCTTCCTGGTGATTCCCCTGGTCTCCTCCGGGCATAGGTCCACCCTGCAGAGACCCAGGGAGCCAGAGAACCTGGCATATATGGAGACCTTTCTCTGCGTATAGAGGAGGCTTGCCAGCCAGGCCCAGCCTCTGGCAGGAGAGACCCTGCAGAGTCCCCAGCCTGGAGGAACAGTGTGGTGGCAGGCGGCCCGAGGGAGACAGTCCATCCTTTGGCTGTCCTGGGCCCTGACATATTTAGACACAACCTGGCTTCTTCCTCTGTCCCAGAGGGAAAGCCTGGACCTGCCACCTCTCAAGATAAGGCAGGAATGTGCTTGTCTGGCCAGCCCACATCCATGTGGGAGCCCATGACTGCTCTGTGGGCCTGTTTCCCTGAGGACGGAGGTGATTTTCTGGGGTACTGAGGGGCAGGAAAGGGCAGCCTGCACCCATGGGTAAGAATGTCTGCTCTGACCCATGAAACTCACTGTCTGACTGCTTCATCCTTCATCAATCAGAAACCATTTCCTAAGCACCAAGGAGGATATGTCAGGCTCTGTGCTGTGTTCTCCCAATTCTCAAATTCCTTTTTCTTAACTGACTGTGAGATAAGTGTATTACTTTCATTTCACAGGTGGGAAAACAAGCCCAGAGCGCCAAGGATAAAATCCTATTTGTTGGTGTTTACCACGTGCTGGATGCCACTGTGGGCACTTGTGTGGATCAGCACATGAAATCATCATAGCTTATGAGGCGGTTTTCATTCCTGTCTCACTGATAATGAAACTCGCCCAGGGTCTCACAGCCAGCTCGTAACGGAACTGGACTGGAGTTATCCTGGAGTCCTTTCCAGAGACCCCCCGTGCCCTCAGAGCACTGCTGGTTAACCTCTGCCCCTCTGTGACTCCAGTGTGGGCCATGTGGGTGAAGACAAGGGCAATTGGAGGCAGTTAGTGTGGGAGACTTTGATGGGTGGGTTTTCTAGAGGAAAGAGACCATTTTAGAGGCCAGGGTCCATTTTAAATTGCAGCTAAGGCTGGGCCTGGTGGCTCACACCTGTAATCCCAGCACTTCGGAAAGCCAAGGTGGGCAGATCACCTGAAGTCAGGAGTTCGAGACCAGCCTGGCCAACATTGTGAAACCCCGTGTCTACTAAAAATACAAAAATTAGTTAGGCATGGTGGCGGGCGTCTGTAGTCCCAGCTACTTGGGAGGCTGAGGCAGCAGGAGAATTGCTTGAACCCAGGAGGTGGAGGTTGCAGTGAGCCAAGATTGTGCCACTGCACTCCAGCCTGGGTGAGACAGCGAGAATCTGTCTCAAAAATAAAATAAAATAAATTGCAGCTGGGGTAGACAAAGGACAAATAAATCATGTTGGATTTGACACATACCTTTCCTGCGCCCTGACAATTAGGCTTGAAGGAAACCTGTCAGGCAGTGCCACAGCCTGTAATGGCTTAGAGCAGAGTTGGAGGACTGGGGCAGGAGTGGCAACCCTGAAGGCACCTGGGAGTTGCTAATTGGGGGTGGTGATGACAGAGGAGATGGCACAGCTGCACTCTGAGCTGCTTGCCTGACAGAGGCTCTGGCGTCTGCTGGGGAGTAGGGCTGGATGGGAGAGGTGTAGAGGAAGATGTGCTTCTAAGAGAACTTGGACCTATTCCTTCTGTCCCCACCCAGCCCTCCAGGCTTGTGGGCATAGAGAAGCTGGGTGTGGACCTAAAGCCAAATCCTTTGAGGGTGGGGATGAGGGAATAGGCCACCTGCAAGCGTGGGGGCAGAAGGGGATGGGGTGGCACTATTTTATTCCTGTGATAAATGCTTTTTGCTCTACAATCAACTTGGCCATTAGCATCAGCTGTACATGATTGCTTGAGTAGTCCTCCCTTGGGCAAAGCCTTTCATACTTTGGGACTCCTTTTAGCCATCTGTGAAATAGGCTAAGCTCTGATTTGGAAGGCATGCTCTGCTGCCCACTATATTTCTCCATGCTCGTGTGCTGGAGTGAACGCTGTAGTGATGGCAGCACAGAACCACTTATGGTTCCTCTTGCTCATGCATGTTAAGAATTTGAAGCAACCTATGATGAGAGGCACATGGATAGAAAGCAAACATAAAAGTGGAAGACCAAAAGCCAGATGCCCTCCAGAAGAGTATGATTTAGCAAATGTGTGGGTGTCTCATTTGTTTTTATTTATTTTTAATATTTTTGTGTTTAGAGCCAGGGTCTTGCTCTTTTGTCAGGCTGGAGTGCAGTGGCACCATCATAGCTCACTGCAGTCTCTTGTTCCTAAGCTGAAATGATCCTCCCACCTCAGCCTGCTGAGTAGCTGGGACTGTAGGCACATGTCACCATGCCCAGCTAATTAAAACAATTTTGGGGTGTGGGGTAGAGATGGGATCTCACTATGTTGCCCTGGCTGGTCTTCAACTCCTGGCCTCAAGTGATCCTCCTGTCTCAGCCTCACAAAGTGCTGGCATTATAGGTGCGAGCCACTGCATCTGGCTGTGCCTGAATTTTTAACCACCTCCCCAAATGATTCTGATGTGCCCCCAAGTTTGAGAATCCGTGGTGCAAAGGAAGAAGGAGGAAATACACCCAACATGTAGGTCATCATAGTTGTCATTCGGTACCAAGATAACAAAAAGGAAATAAGATAGATGACATCATTTTCACTATCTGAAATGAGGTAGACAAACATCTTTATGGTAATTTCTGAAAGAAAGCCAACATATGAGTCTTACTGTAAAGGACACTACACACATGCTGAATAATCTGGGGTCAGGAGAGATGCTTTGCCTCTCTAAAGGGGTCTTGTGCTGGTTGCTTCACAGCTGTGGCCCACCCTGGGGGCACCAGGCACACTCTGCAGCAGGACCTGCTCACCCTCCAATGCCATGCCTTCCTTTAGCTAACAGGAGGACATTGCCCAGGGCAAGAGTGCAGCGACTTTGAGGAAAGGACGAGGTCAGGGGGACAAGGGATGGCAGTGGGTCCCCTGGGCCGTGCAGTAAGTTTGAAAGTACACCCTGCATGGAGTGACCAACAATGTGACCAGCAATGGCAAGAGTCACTGAGGCACAGAATTGCTCCCTTCAGAGTAGCCCTAAGACACAGCAGTTGGGTGATTGAAGTAACAGGCAGGAGAAGTGAAGGGAAAAAACTTGTTAACACCTTCTGATGCTGAGAAAGACCTATAGCTCCTTTAGACAATAAACCCATAACCACTCTGGCCTATAAAAAAATCAGTTAGGGAAAATCTTTTCAACATATTTGACAAAAGGTTAAATATCACACATACATAAAGAGCTTTTACAAGTAATAAGAAAAAGGAATAGCCAGGTGTGGTGGCGGGCGCCTATAGTCCTAGCTGCTTGGGAGGCTGAGGCTGCAATGAGCTATGATTGTGCCACTGTATTCCAGCCTGGGTTACAGAGTGAGACCCTGTCTCAAAAAGAAAAAAAAAAAAAAAAAAACAACAACCAGGGATGTTTGCAGAGATTTATACATGTGGGTATTTATAACAGTATCATAATGATATTAAAAATTGGAAATGATAAAAATGTCCAAAATTGAGAATTTGCTTTAAAAACCATGGTTTACCTATATAATATGATATTATACAGCCATTTAAAATTAGATATTAAAATAATTTTTAATTATATGAGGAGATGGTAATGATCTATTGTTAAGGGGAGAATTTTTAAAAAGCTGGCTTCAAAATAGTATCTACAGTACCATCTCACTTACATTAAAAAATGAAAAAAACAGGCCAAGCACAGTGGCTCACGCCTGTAATCCTAGCATTTTGGGAGGCCAAGGCGGGCAGATCACCCAAGATCAGGAGTTCGAAACCAGCCTGGCCAACGTGGTGAAACCTGGTTTCTACTAAAAATACAAAAATTAGCCAGGCATGGTGGCGGGTGCCTGTAATCCCAGCTACTCAGGAGGCCGAGGCAGGAGAATCGCTTGAACCTGGGAGGCGGAGGTTGCAGTGAGCTGAGATGGAGCCATTGCACTCCAGCCTGGGCAACAGAGGGAGACTACATCTCAAAAAAAAAAAAAAAAAAAAGTAAAAAAGATTTTAGTATGTGCTGAAAAACATCTGAGGGGGCAGACACCAAGATGATGACGATGGTTATCTCAGAAAGGTGGGGCTAAGGAACATTTTTTAGCTTCCTTTTTGTGCTTTCCTTTCCTTTCCTTTCCTTTCCTTTCCTTTCCTTTCCTTTCCTTTCCTTTCCTTTCCTTTCGTCCTTCCTTCCTTCCTTTTAACATTCTTCTTTTTCTAATCAAAAACAATCAAGAATGTTTTATTTGTAAGCGAGTCTGCCAATGAAGGGTTCCTGCTGCATTGGGGGCCAGCCAAGTGTGGCAAGGCCCTTTATCACACTTCCCGGTTCTTCAGCTTAGATCATCATTTCTACAAACACTGGCTGAATACCTGTTTTGTGCCAGGTGCTGAGTGGGCCCTGTGAGAGTTATGAAGATAGCAGCTCTTACTCTCCAGGCTCTTACAGGCTGGCTGATAGTTGAGCACCAAGATGAATGCCCAGGTCATTTCTTATAGAAATACTTTTGTGGTGTTTGGAGAGTTCGGCATTTTCCTGGCCATGAAGATAGTCCCTGAGATCTGCTCTCCTTTCCTGAAGCCCTGGTCCTCCTTTGTCTTTGAAAATTTAGTTGGCTGACACGTGGCAGATCAATGTCACTAGCCTGGACCCATGGCTGGGCCCTGTGCGGTAGGAAACCCAGAAACCACCCTGTGTGTCTGTGGAATGTTTCATATGTATCAATATGAAACATATGATACCTGTGATACAGTATATCACACACTGACCTGCATCAGAGACTCTAACAGGGATTGGGATGAGGACCTGAAAGAGATATCTTGGTCCAATCCTTCATTTTTGGATGAGAAAACTGAGGCCCCAAGGGAAAAGGAAGCTTGGAAGTTGGTGGTAGAGCCAGGACTCCTAACCCTGTACTTTGCCCAGGATATGTAGTCTTCCCCATTCACAGCCCTGATGTCTGGGAGAGGCAAGCAATCTTGGGCATTTTCAAGTCATGGTGAAGAAATAAACATGGGATTAAAAATTCACAAACATTTTGAGAAACAGAGACCATTCATCCTAGATGGCTAAGAGCTGACTATATCAGTGAAAAACAAGATTCTTGCATCAAGAATCTCTCAGGCCTTAAGATCCTGGTGGACAGAAAAAAAATGGGCAAGAAATAACTGGTTATGATTTGTACACCATCCACATTCACATACACAGACACACATGGCCCTCTGCAGAGCCACCTATTTAATGTGAATCTTGGGAAAGTAAAAAGAACTTTCTATCTCCAAGTCATCCTACCACTTGCCCCATGTGTGCCTAAACTTGCCACTATTAAAGCCCCTTCTTGGTCACAAATAGTGTTAAACTGTGAAGGTGTTACTTTGGAGGGAGGTCAGGATAACCCTTAGGGATCCTTTGTCACCTTACATGAATTATGGGAAGGATCACAGGGGGTTGTGGGCCAGGAAGAGGTGGAAAGTTCACAGGAGACGGGCTGGATGCAGGAGAGGGGTGGGCAAGTGGGGAGGGAGGTATCCTAGAACATGAATGGTTCACTTTACCATTTTATGAGGGGTAATCCTGTACCCCCACAGTAATAGGACAGCCTCAAACCATCCTGGATTTTCCATCTTCTTTCTGCAGTCTTTTTTCCTGTGTGGCAGCACAAGCTTGTTTTTAAGGTATTATCCTTTGGTTCTGTCTCCTAGGCTTTGCCCAGGCTATGGGCCTGGCTGGCATTTCTAGGAGGGAGCGAACTGACCTGCTCTGTTGAAGTTCTTTTGTTAATCAAACGTACATCTGACTGTCAGGAACTCAGATGGTGGGAAGGGTGCCTGACCCAACTGAGCACGACTGGCCCCTTGACTGCTTGTTCTCTCCTTCCCTGTGCTCCCACAAGGAGGAAAGGAAAGGGCAGGTTCAGCTTCCTGATGTATTTCCTTGAGAAGGCGGCCACAACCTGATAGGGAGGGAGTCAAGGTGAGAGGTTAGTTGGGGCCTCCACAAAATGAAGCGTTTGTGTATCACTCCCTGCCTCTCCAGCTGTTGCAGATATTTCTTTCACGCCCAGGCTGTATTTCCGTTTCATCTGCGTTTGTCTAATCTCTGCAATAGACTATATAAGCCTTTCAAGTTGAGGTGTGTCTTGTTTACAGCACTTAGGACAATGATCAGTAAATAAGAGACAGATGGATAGGTGAGTGGACAGGAAGATGCATGGGTGGATGGTTGGGTGAGTACATGGGCAGGTGGGTGGGTGGTGGGTGGTACCTTCCAAGCCCAGCATTTCCTCAGTAACCTACATCATGTTTAGTGTCTAGAATCTAGACTCTAAGGGAAATATCAGAGGATACTGAACTATATTTTCAGTGAAAATCTTTCTTTACATAGCCAAGTCAAACTTTAATTAAGCCTAACCTATTTCAGGTCCTAGACTTGCATGCTTGAGCTCATTTGACAACAGCATCAAAATGTACTTAAGTTAAAAAATAGTTGTCATACTTTAGCCCGGCTTGGCCCTGCTAAGTGATTCCTTCCTTTTCGTGCTTTAGTTTTTCTGACTCCCTGTCCCCCGAAAAAAAAAAAAAATGTCTAGAGGAAGGAAGTTAGTCTGTAGGACCTGGGAATGAAACAAGTCAGCCTCTAAAAGCAGCTGCTGCAGGTCCATACAGAGCAGCCACCTGTGACCTGTGACTTTGTGGACAGGGGCCATTTATAGGTCAGGAGTCAGTTCCCTGGAGACTCTGGCTCCTGGTACTTAGCCTACATGTGCTCCTCACCGCTGACCCTGAGTTCAGCTTGGTTGGAGTGACTTCCTGAAAGACTAGATAATAATACTGAGAAGCATCTGCATGTTCTATTTTTCATTTTCATTTATGATTTGAAACTTCTTTGGGATCATCTAGAGCATGCTATGCTTCCATGCTATAGAGCAGTACTTCTCAAACTGTGTTCCCTGAAGCTTTTGGGGTTCCATGAAGCCCCTTTAGGCCTCATGGGTGGGGGCGGTCAGTGGGTGGGCTCTGGATGCCTCTCCAAAAGAAGCACAGCTTTTCATCTGTTTTACATATTGGACTTCGGTGAAAGATTTGAGAGAGGGTTCCACACCTCAAATTTCAAAGCCACCGTCAAGGGACTAAAAAGACAGTAGCAACGAGGTCAGGGAGGGGAAACAGGCTCGTGAAACGGGAGGCCTGGGTCATTAGCTGAGAGAAGAGTCGTATTGGGCAGCCCTGTGCCCTCTTCGGTTTGCAGGTTCTTGGCTGGCGTTTCTGTTGTTCCAGACTCTCCACCTGCTGCTGACTTTGCTGCTGCTCCCTGCGTGTTTCTCACTCCTGTCATGCCCGTCTAGTTCCCAGCACACTGCCCACCTGGCTTTGGTAAACTTTTCCTCCTTACCCTTGTCTCTCTGGCCTAAAACCCTGACCTGTTTCCTGCTTTGACCTCAGATAACATTATGTTTCTTCACTCTGTTTTGGTTTCCTGAATATCTGGTCCCTTGCGTGCTCTGATCTTGGGGAATGTGTCCCCAAGTGTTTTCTGCCTCTTGTTCATGGGATTTGGAGTGGCCTGGCTGGGAGATGGATGTGTTGGGAAAGGGTGGGAAATAAAGACAGGGTCACCACAGAGGCTCCACAGTGGAGCCTGGCCAGGCAGAGGAGTAGGGGGGGCGCTCAGTGACACCACCCCCAGGCAGGCTGTGGCTGTGGGATGTGGGTGTGGATCCTCCGGGATCAGGCTGACCTGGTTCTTGTGGACTACAGCTTTGAGCTGCTCCTGCCTTTGAGATACATTGGCTGAAGGTCCTTGGCTGGAAGTTCCTAAGCATTATCCCTGCCCTATGGCCCTGAAACCTCGCAGGGTAATTCCAGAGGAACCACGGCTCATTGTTCTCCAGAGTGGAAAGAGGAACTGCGGTGTCTGCAGTGGGGAAGCAGGAGGAGGAAGCCAGTCTCCGTGACCCTCTGCTTTGGAACACTTCCCATTTGGTACCTCTCACCTCTGGTGGCATCTTGTCCCTCGGCTGGGGCCCTGCATTCTAGGCAGCTCTGCCTCATTTCCACCTTGATAGACTGGCGACTTAGGGGCACATCACTCAATTTGTGGACACTTTAGAGTTGACTAAGAGAGGGAATGAGGTAGACCCACTCAATCTATAGACCTTTCTTTTTCTTTTTCTTTTTCTTTTTTTTTGAGATGGAGTCTTGCTCTGTCAGCCAGGCTAGAGTACAGTGGTGTGATCTCAGCTCACTGCAACCTCCACCTCCCAGGTTCAAACGATTATTGTGCTTCACCCTTCGAGTAGCTGGGACTACAGGTGTGCACCACCACGCCCAGCTAATTTTTGTATTTTTAGGAGAGTTGGGGTTTTGTCCTGTTGGCCCAGGCTGGTCTCAAACTCCTGACCTCAGGTGATCCTCCCACCTCCCAAAGTGCTGGGATTACAACAACCACACCCAGCCCATAGACCTTTCAGAGCCTTTAGCAGCTTGGCCCTGGTAGTTGACAGAACAAGTTTGGTTGGCTGTGGCTTACCACAGAGGGTGAGGGTGGGTGGCAGTGGGAGTGGTCTACCTTGATGCAGGCCGTGAGGGGTGCATTGCCTTTTGAGAATTTAAAACCAATAATAGGCCCGGCGCAGTAGCTCATGCCTGTAATCTCAGCACTTTGGGAGGCCGAGGCGGGCAGATCAGTGGGGACCAGGAGTTCAAGACCAGCCTGGCCAACATGGTGAAACCTCATCTCTACTAAAAATACAAAAATTAGCCAGGCATAGTGGTGTGCACCTGTAATCCCAGCTACTTGGGAGGCTGAGGCAGGAGAATTGCTTGAACTCAGGAGGTGGAGTTTGCAGTGGGCTGAGATTGCACCACTGCACTCCAGCCTGGGCAACAGAGCGAGACTATGTATGTATGTGTGTATGTATGTATGTATGTATGTATGTATAAATAAATCAAACAAACTGATAATAAAATCGAGTAAAAATCAGTCTGCTTTTTACTATCACCACATGCCAGCAATTCAAAACAATGTCGAATACTGTTCTCTTCTGGGATGGGCCCCTCTCCTCACTACTTGGTACATACTACTGGTCAGTTACCTCGAGAGCCTCACTGTAGCCGGAGTCAGTGACGTGGATCTGTGTCCTAGCCCTGTTCCTTGGCCCAACTGTCAGTCACTTTACTTCTCTAAGCCCAGTTTTTTCTCTCTTTTTTTTATTGGCTTTTTTTTAGAGACAGAGTCTTGCTTGTCGCCCAGGCTGAAGTGCAGTGGTATGATCATAGCTCACTGTAGCCTCAAACTCCTGGGCTGAAAACCATCCTCCCACCTCAGCATCCTGAGTAGCTAGGACTGCAGGTTGTGCCACCTTGCCTGGCGTTTTTTTTTTTTTTTTTTGGAGACTAAGTCTCACCCTGTCACCCAGGCTGCAGTGCAGTGGCATGATCTCGGCTCACTGGCACCTCTGCCTCCTGGGTTCAAGTGATTCTCATGCCTCAGCCTCCCAAGTAGCTGGGATTACAGGCTTGTACCAGCATACCTGGCTAATTTTTGTATTTTTGGTAGAGACAGGGTTTCACCATATTGGCCAGGCTGGTCTCATACTCCTGGCCTCAAGTGATCCCCCCGCCTCAGCCTCCCAAAGCACTGGGATGACAGGTTGAGCCACCATACCTCTCCAGTTTTCTTATCTGTGAAATGGAACTAAAAATGATACTTGCAAATATTGAAAAAGAGAATGAATATGAAGTTAGCTCATTAAAAGAAAAGCTGGCCGGGCGCGGTGGCTCATGCCTGTAATCCCAGCACTTTGGGAGGCTGAGGCGGGCAGATCACTTGAGGTCAGGAGTTCAAGACCAGCCTGGCCAACATGGTGAAATCCCGTCTCTACTAAAAATACAAAAAAATTAGCCAGCCATGGTGGCGGGTGCCTGTAATCCAAGCTACTCAGGAGGCTGAGGCAGGAGAATCACTTAAACCCAGGAGGTGGAGCTTGCAGTGAGCCGAGATTGTGCCACTATACTCCATCCTGGGCAACAGAGCGAGACTCCATCTCAAAAAAAAAAGAGGAAAAGCTGGATGTAAATGTTGTGATGTTCACATTGCTATACAAAATCTATCCCATGGTGTAACATTTGGGTCATGCCCTGTTTATTCACCCTCGACAGTGAAGACTTTGGGGAGTAGGGATTAAGCCAGGCTCCTCCATGAACCTTAAGAGCTGAGGTTGGGGACATTTCTGAGCACTGAGAAGCTGTTCTAGGTGTACCCTTTTTCGTGTGAGTCCTGGGCAGACAGAGAGCCCTTATGAAGTGCCACCTGGGGGCCTGACAAGTTTGGAAATGAGGCCCATCTGCCGGTGACACTGATCTTGACACAGCCCACTTGTCCTCCCAGGTGCTGAGTGAGTGAGGAGCTGAGTCCTCTGCCTGGGAAGAGGGGTGTGTTCCTGACGGAATTGCAGGAGAGTGTGCTGGCAGAAGTGGAGTGTTTTCTGTATCTTGAGGATTTACTGTCCCTCATGAAACCATCCTACGTGACTTTTGCAAGTCAGTCTCAGGCACAGAGTTCCCACCCACCCACGCCTCATGCTCTTCTGCAAGGCTGGATGGTAAAGTCCTATCTCAGACATTACCTCATGATTTCCCAAACAACCCTGGGAAGTGGGCAGGGCAGCTGTTATCGTCCCCATGTGACAAAGAAGGAAACTGAGGCCTGGGGAGTTGAATAGGCTGCCCAGGGTCCTGGCTCGTTAGTGGTAGGGCTCTGACTAGACTCCCAGTCTCCTGACACCAGCCCAGAGTTAGGAATTTGGAGAGTGAAGGGAAAGGGCTTCGTTCCTGTTTAGAGTTGTCCCAGGCTCTTTGGAGCTTTCTGACAGGAAGCTTTCTAAGATGAGACCTGAGGTGGCAGATGGAGAAACATGAACTGAACAGGCAGCTCCCTGTCAAGCCCATGAAACTTTGATAGCAGATTAGGACCAGGAATCGGGCCTCCTACCAGCCCCATGCTTCAGTAGACCATGCACAGGTATTGATTGTTGCTACGGGGGGCAGAGATACTAGAATGTGTGCTTTGCATATGTATACCAGATTCCAGTATTCCCATCATTTTTGATTTAGTGTTAGCAATGACCTTCATTAGAGGTTGAATTGCTCCCTTCTGCTCCCTCCCTGGATGACATTCTGGGTGGCTCTGTCCTAAAGTAGACAGGCCCTCGCTTCACACCCATCATCCCTGTAGCCTAGCTGGTGACTTCTACACTGTGGGGCTTCAACTTCTGGCTGCAGAGCCTTCTGTGTGCAGAAAAAGGCCTGTTGCTCTCACTGTCTTCACCTGCCCTTGGGTTGGCTGGGCCCTCTGATGGGCATACTAGAGCCACCTCAGGTTCTGCTTTTGTGCATCTGCTGAGTACAGTGGCCAGGGAGTGCCTGACTGCAAATTTTCACTCCTGTTATCCTCCAAAAGCTAAAGTAATCTTCTGTCTTGATTTGCAGATTCATAACACAGCAGTTAGACTGGTGAACCCCTCAAGCAAAAATCATGCTGATGGGAGAGACAACCCCTCCCCTCTGATTCTCTTTCTTTACACCTTTCCTGAAATGATCAGATCAGAGAACTATGGGGAAGTATAATACTGAAAAGGAGGAACTAGTATGAGTAACAGTGGTATAGTTTCTTCATTTGTGAAATGGAGATAATCAGAAAGCTGTTGTAAGTCAGTGGTTCTCAGCCCTGGCTGCACGTCAGTTACCCAGGGGGCTTTTAAATAGCCCCATCTTCAGGCCCAGACCCAGGAGATCAGAATCTCTCAGGGTGAGACTTAAACACGCGGAGTTTTAAAATTCCCCAGGCAATATCAATGTGTGGCCTGGGTTGAGAACCACTGCTCTAGGATTAAAAGAGTTGGCTAATTGCTTGGAATAGAGCTATTTTCACTTCTGGCTGTGCATGGGAATCATCGGGGGCAGGGGGTAGGGTGGTACTTTTAAAATTAAACTGAAGCTGGGTGGTGTGGCACGCACCTGTGGTCCCAGCTACTCGGGAGGCTGAGGTTGGGAGGATTGCTTGAGCCCAGGAGTTTGAGGCTGCAGTGAGTTGTGATTACACCACTGCCCTCCAGCCTGGGCAGCAGAGCTAGACCCCATCTCTAAAAATAAATAAAATTAAACCAATTCCCTGGTTTCACATTCCAGACCATTTGAATCAGTGATTTATGTCTCCGGATGTCTCTTGCTCAGCCTTCACATGAACCACTTTTGAGTACCACGGGCCAACATTACAAATATTTCCAGTCTTCACAATTCTCTAGCAGGGAACCCTGATTCCCATTTGACAGATGAGCAAATCTGTGTTCAAAGCAGGTGAAAGCATAAGTCTCTGAGGCCAGGCCTGTCTGACCTTGAAGCCTGGGGGCTGGGTCTGGTGGAGGGTGTTCTCTACTCTTCTGGAAACAGCCCAAGGAGTAGGGGACACCAGCCAGCGGCCTTGGCTCCCTCTGAGGCTCCCCTCCACAGGTTGAGCAGAGGGCTGTGCCTGAGTGAAGACAGGTGAGATGAGTGGTGTTGTGTGGTATTTGGCGCCATCTTAGTCACCCACTCTCAAAATACCTCCATTTGGGGAGGGGAAGATGCCTGTGCAGTGGGCCTGCCCTGGTCACCACTCATTGCCACAGCTGTCTCACAAAGAGAAGACTCAGGCAGGAAAAGCAAACACTCATTTGCTTTTTGAGAGTTTGAGGAATTTTTCAGGCATGTGATATAGAAAAAAATCCCTCTGTTTCCCTCCTAAGATGAAGGGGAAACAATGTCAAGGTGGCCTGAAATGTTTAGCTGTAGTTTACAAAAGCCCTTCTGCCCCTTCACAAGTCCTAAGGCTGTCAACGCAGTGCGGGGCTGGAAGCTGGGGGATTTGGATGCCAAGCCAAGCCCTGCGCCACTACCTATGTGCTCTGTAAATCCTTACCACCCTTAAGCTTTGCTTTCCCCACCGGTCAAGTAGGAACTCAGGGCTTCTGTGACAAGGTCACATGGACTCTGAAATGCCAGGCCCTGCCAGTGGCCACTTGAGGTGTCGGAGAGGAGTGGTGTATGGCTGCCTTGACACTGAGACTCAGAGCCACCTGGGCCTGGAAGCTCGGTCAAGTGTTTGCTGGCACCTACCAAGGCACCCGCTGCCCTCGAGGCCCAGAGTGGCTCCAAGAGACCATATGTATTAGAGATCACACTGAATGTGTTCACTCTGGCTCTGGGAGGCCTGGCTGCTCTCCACCTGCGTCAGTCCCTAGTATGTGGACAGCTCAGAGCCAATATTTAGAACTGAAATAGCTGAAAATTTAGAGTCGGTGGACGATGTAAAATAAATTTGGCTCCACAAAGCCTTCTCTGCCCAGTCCAGCCCCCAGGGTCTTCTCTCTCCCTAGAGCTCCGTCTGTACTTGTTGTTTGTGCCTTTGGTCCCTGCCCCATAGTGCCCAGCACAGATCCTGGCACAGAGTGGATGCCCAGACAGTGTTGAGTGAGTGGAGGTTGAGGGGATAGAGAGATGCATGAGTTTGTGTTTGGGAACATCTCTGAAGTGGCTGCCATAGAATGCTATCTAAGTGTTGGCCTATCTATCTGTTGCGTGCTCAGTTTGACTTTGTTGTTGTTATTGCCACTCCTGGTATTTTGAAGACTGTCTCACTGAGGATGATGCTAATGATGGAGTGGTTCAGATGCAGTGCTATTTTGCTATTTTCTGCAGTTGGGGCAAATATCCCAGGCATTTCCTTGTATATCGCTTTTAACCCAGAGCCACTAAGAGTGTACCTTGTAAGTCTGAGTCTGCTGGCCCCTTATTAAGCCATTAAGCTGAACCAGAAAACTTTCTGAGTTACTCAAGCAGTGGGTATTTTGGGTGTCAAGAAAACATGGGGCAATGACAGCAAATGGCAGTAAGGGGATGGGAGGACTCCTGGGTAAGATGGCCACTGGGAAGTCTCTGGGGACTTAGATCTGCTCCTGCTGGTCACTGAACTGAGGTGCAGAAGCAGGTGGTTGGTGCCCTTCCCTGTAGGGAGGGCCCCTGGAGCACTCAGGGAAGCTGGCTCAGGGCTGCCTGCCACTCTGCCATGGACTCCATTTCATGGTTGCTGTCTCTGTCCCTGGAGTGAAGGGTTTCTGAGCCCAGCCCTGGGTGCTAGTGCCTGAAGGGGACTAATAATGGTCTAGACTGCTCTAACTATCTCAGAGGCTTTGTGGACAGCCAGTTGGGTGTCTGATTTTGAGGCTTGGCTTTGCCATTAACTCTGCGATGACCTCAGGTGAGTCACATGACCTATCCTTATGCCTCAGTTTCCTAATTGTACAACTCTCTGTTTATACCAGGTCCTCTGACTGTGATGCTCCCCCACTACGATGATTAACCTTGTTAGGCTGCCTCCTCCCCAAACTCTACCCAACTCTGGATCCCCACCAGCCCAGTCTGCTTATGGACATTGTGATTTCATCTGGTGGATCCTAGACTTGGGCTCCAGCTGAGACTTTGCAATGACAAGGCTATGTCATCCTGATCAATAACCTTTCTGGACCCCAGTGGTCACCTCTGTACACTGGGACTAACAATACTAACATTCATTCATCATAGAAGGAATGGACAGAAGGGAAGCCCAGTCCCTGCCCCATCTCAGCCACAGATTGTCATCAGGTGGGGATGCAGACTGGTGGCATGATTTGTCCTGTCCTGGCAGAATCACTCTGAATTTGTATGACCTGGTAGCTGGCAGTGGGGTCACTTCCCCAATGACCACAGTGACGACCTAATCTTGTGGGTCTGTGTCCCCACAGTGGCCAGTTTGCCATCGTGAAGAAGTGCCGGGAGAAGAGCACGGGGCTTGAGTATGCAGCCAAGTTCATCAAGAAGCGGCAGAACCGGGCGAGCCGGCGCGGTGTGAGCCGGGAGGAGATCGAGCGGGAGGTGAGCATCCTGCGGCAGGTGCTGCACCACAATGTCATCACACTGCACGACGTCTACGAGAACCGCACCGACGTGGTGCTCATCCTTGAGCTGTGAGTGGGGTCCCCAGGACCCACAGGGTTGGGGGGCAGCAGGGGCAGGCAGGGTGGTGGAAGATCCAGCCACAGGCCCCAGGGGGCAGCAGCAACCAGGCCTAAGCTCAGCCCGGAGGAGGTGAAGTCAGTGGTGGGCAGATCCCCTCTGTCTCAGTTACCCCCTTCCTCCTCCTGAAACTGAGCCAAAGGAGGGGCAAGCTTGCTGAATAGCAGGGGCAGAGGGCAATGGCCTAAGTCTGGCTTCCACTGGATCCTGGAGATCAAAGGGAAGAAATGACTGCACTGGGGTCTTTTCCTGGCTGGAGAAGCATGTGGGAGGGTGAGAGGGACAGAGGGTGGGGTGGGGCCAGGGGAGGCTGTCAGGGAGAGATGTGTACTATGAGGAGGGGAAGTACAGACATCTCCTGGCTCTGCGAAGCCCTTCTCCAGCCCTTTCCTGGGGAAAGTCCACTGCATTTGTGCTGTGATTGACACCTTTATTGTTATAATAATAGCTATTATTTAGAGAGTCCTACTGTAAGCCAAGAATTTGCTAGGCGCTTTGTATCTGTCGTCTTGTTCAATCTTTAAAGACTGTGATGAGGGACATGTCTTACTAATGCAGACAGGTTATTTTGTATTCATCGTGCAAGCCAAGTATTTCGGTACCTTATTTAATCCTCCTAACAACGCGTCACACAGACACTGTTATTATCCCCATTTTACAGAGAAGAACACTGAGAGGCCAGGACATTTACAAGAGCCTATAGCCAGGAAGTGGCAGGACCAGGACTTGAGTCCACATGGCCTGTGCAGGCAGCTATGAGTGTGAGGCGAGTTGGCCTTATGCTGGCTTAGCAGAGGAAGACCTCACAGTTCATGATGGAATTTGGATAGATGACCTCAAGACTCTAGGTGTTGGCTGGCCACCCTGGTATCCTCCTGGGCAGGTGGGGCTCTGATAAACAATAGAGTTTGAGTTGGGTTGTGGACAAGTTACAGTGGCTGTGTCCAGTCAAGCAGCAAGGCCTTATATAAAGAATGTTCTGGCCTGGTGCAGTGGCTCACGCCTGTAATCCTAACACTTTGGGAGGCCAAGGCAGGCAGATCACAAGGTCGGAGTTTGAGACCAGCCTGGCTAACATAGTGAAACCCCATCTCTACTGAAAATACAAAGATTAGCCTGGTGTGGTGGCAGGTGTCTGTAATCCCAGCTACTCGGGAGGCTGAGGCAGGAGAATTGCTTGAACCCGGGAGGTGGAAGTTGCAATAAGCCGAGATTGCATCACTGCACTCCAGCCTGGGTGACAGAGCAAGACTCCATCTTGGAAAAAAAAAAAAAAGAATGTTCTGAGGCTCATAAGCATGTATGCACCTGCCTGGTAGCGGGAGTGATAGAATCTCTCAGGAATCCTTGATTTTGTGCCCTTGGGCAAGTCACCTCAATTCCCTGAGCTTTAGATCTCATCTGCAAAGCAGGCAGCCATCCTTAACCTGCCTACAGACTGGGTGGACCACCCGACATTTGAGATCATTCTAATTTGAGAACTATGCTCTGGTATTGGCAGGATATAGATTTAAGTAGCAGATGGGCATTTGCATACTCTTGCATTTGATTCTTAAATTATCCATCTCAGTGTTTAAATGTATAGAATTGCCTGTGCTCTTCCCTTCGCTAGCTCCCAGTGTCCTCCATGTTTCTCCCACGGACCTCCCAGCTGGTTGGACTACTGGATGCCTGCCTTGCCTGACCCAGAGAGAAGCTGAGGGTCAGCAGTCAGCATCCTGATTCCCAGCAGAGAGTGACAAGCGTACCTTGCCGGAAAGGCTGAGCCACTTCTTAAAAAGTTTATTATGGGGAGAAAAAAAAAAAACTAAGCAGGAATGGAAAAGAAATTACATTTATAATCCTACAACCCAAACACAGCTATTTATGTTTTTCTGTGGTTCCTCTCAATCTTTATCTATTTGTATACAATCATTGTACTTGTATAATTTCCTGCTCTACTTTTTTCCCCAATTAACATAATTCTAAAAATTGGCTTTTCTTTTTTAACTGACTGTATGTTTCACTGAATTGCATACCAGTATTTCCCTTGTCTTAGTCCATTTTCTGTTTCTTGTAATAGAATATCTGAAACTGGTTAATTTATAAGGAAAAGGTATTTATTTCTTACAGTTATGGAGGCTGAGGAATCCAAGGTTGAGGGGCCACATTTGATTAGGACCTTCTTGCTAATGGGGACTCTCTACAGAGTCCCCCAAGGCAGCCCAGTGCATCACATGGTGAGGGGACAGAGCGGGATATCTCAGGTCTCTCTTCTTATATAGCTACCAGTCCCACCCATGGTAACCCATTAATTCATTAACCTGTTAATCTACTAATACATGAATGGATTAATCCATTCATAAGGACAGAGCCCTCATAACCCAATCACCTCTTTTTTTTTTTTTTTTTTTTTTTTGAGATGGAGTCTTACTCTGTCGTCCAGGCTAGACGCAATCCTGGCTCACTACAACCTCCACCTCCTGGGTTCAAGCTATTCTCCTGCCTCAGCCTCCCAAGTAGCTGGGATTACAGGCACTCACAACTACACCCAGCTAATTTTTATATTTTTAGTAGAGACAGGATTTTGCCATGTTGGCCAGGCTGGTCTCGAACTCCTGACCTTAGATGATCCGCCTGCCTTGGCCTCCCAAAGTGCTGGGATTACAGATGTGAGCCACCGCGCTCCGAGCCAATCACATCTTAAAGGTCCCACTGACTAATATGGTCACATTGGGGATTAAATTTCAATGCGAGTTTGTAGGGCACAAATAGTCAAACCATAGCATCCTTATTGTTAGACACATGGTTTTTATTTCCTAGCTTTTAACCATTACAAATTTTACTGATAAAACGACTTTCATCTCATGATCTTCCCCTTTTCTTTTTAATTAATTCTTTCAGCAAAGTCCCCAGGATTTAGCTAAAATCCCCAGGAATGGGATGACTAGGCCAAACGCTGACATTTTGGGGACTCAATATCCTTACTTTTCAAAGATGGTGCTGGTTAACCATTACCACCAAAACGTAGGAGTGTTGCTGTGTGCCTGTGGCCCTGCCAGCCCTGGGTCATTTGTTTTGAAATGTGTTTCATTATTTATTGATCTTTATAGCTATAAATTGATACTTTCTTACTGTAATTGGCATGTCTTTAATTGCTGGGGAAATTGCTGCTTCTTCCTGTTTGTAGAACCCTAGGAGTCGGTGGCGGGGGTATGGCAGGTAGATGCTCTTCAGATGTCCGAGTTTTTCCCAACAGGGCTCATGGTCAGCCAGTTATGTGCCGGCTTCTTGTGAGCTCAGGTGCACCATCCGTAACATCAGTTGTCATGCTGGTGCTCCCATGACTTGCTTGGGCCTCTGTGCTTGTTAAGTTCTGTCCCGTTTCTGTCTCTCCCTTCACTTCCAAGCTGTCTCATTGTTCTCAGGGTGCCTGTCTATGGATTGCTAAGAATGTATGAGATTGGAGAAGACCCAAGCGTTCTAAGACTGTGCCTAACCCATGTATGGCCAGGGTCTGAGAGGGAGGACCTCCCAGGAGAGGAGTTCCTGGGCTTTTGTTTTTGTTTGTTTGTTTGTTTGTTTGTTTTTTGAGACGGAGTCTTGCTCTGTCACCCAGGCTGGAGTGAAGTGGCATGATCTCGGATCACTGCAATCTCCACCTCCCGGGTTCCAGTGATCCTGATGCCTTAGCCTCCCATGTAGCTGGGACTACCGGCATGTGCCCCCACGCCTGGCTAATTTTTTTTGTATTTTTAGTAGAGGTGGGGTTTCACTCTGTTGGCCAGACTGGTCTCAAACTCCTGACCTCCGGTGATCCACTCGCCTTGGCCTCCCAAAGTGCTGGGATTATAGGCATGAGCCACTGCGCTCGGCCTCGTGGGCTTTTGTTGCTTAGACTTAGTGACTCCTGTTAGGCTGGTCAGAAGTCTTCGGCCTCCTGGTCCTCACTGTGCCCTAATAGGTTAGTGGGTTTGCCCAGTGAGTGTTAGTATCCACCTACTCAGTTGAAAGCTGCCCAGTTGCAGGTTTTATGAATGAGTCTAACCTGATCCCACTGTCCCTCTCAGCAACTGTTGTCTGGTGCAGGGCTTCCTCCTGCTTTCTGCTCAAGTGGCCAGCACTAGGAGAACATGCCTGGCCCTGATCTAAATCCCTTTCAGCTGTTATTATCCCATCTGTGACTTCCCTAGAAGCAGCTGCCTCTGGTCATGACTACTGAAGGCAGACCTGGGAAGGATTTAATTGTCCATGTAAGTTGACTTCTGTATGGGGAATCGAATATATTCAAAATCTCAGTAGCTTAACTCATGTCACATGTGGAACTAGCCCTGAAATATGTAAGTCTCCCTGTGAAGGTTGGGCTGGTCTCCCATCACAGGCCCCTGACTGCTCTGGGGCTTCCTTGATTCCAAGCCTGTGGAAAGCTATACCACGATGGTTGCATACCAGAGAACTGCCTGGCAGAGTGCTCCAGGGTGGCAGTGATGCTTCCCAGGTTCCTGAATTGAGCCCAGCTTCCTGGGCCCAGCAGCTCTGGCAGCATTTTCCCCCCATCGCTGCCTGTGCAGGTCATTCGTGTATACATTCCCAGAAGAGTCTGAAAAGCATTTCCAGCAGGCATGCCACCCTGCAGGGAGGAAGGAGGCAAAGGTCAGATTTGCAGGAAGGGGATGATCCTGGGAACACTAGGAGAAGAGATGAGGCCAGGTCGTTAGGCTTTGTTTTTCATCTTAAAGCTAAAGAGATGTGGGATGTAAGAGGAAAGAAACTGGGAAGGAGATGGGGGGTGGCTCCAGGGCAGAGGTCTTAGAGGCTAAAAAATGACACCCAGGCTCCTTGATTAGGCTTTGAAAAGAGGTGACTGAGCATTAATGTGAATGTCCCAGCCTGGGTATCCAGGGCCTAGACAGTGGCAGGTCATCAGCCTCCCACCTTTCTGAGTTTCTGGGGGAGATTCTAGGGGGCCCAGTGGCTGTTCCCTTCTTCATCCCAAGGAGACCATGTCTCACCAGGTCTCCTGCCCAGATCCCACTTTCAAACAGATGACTGATGACCGCCCCCCAAAGTCCTGACTCAACCCGAGCCTTCATGTCAGTGGCTTTTGGGAATGCTAAGCTAAGAAGCTTTTACATTGATGCAGCATTTTATTAAAAGTAGGAATTGCAGGGTTATTATTTATTTAGATGTTTGCCCGAGGTCACAAGCCCACACAACCTGGCAGGGGCTGGCAGACTAAGGGTGGAGCTGGGTTCTGTGTGTTTCAGAGAGGGCACTGCAGATGTGAAAATTTGCAGAGGGCTCTGGACAGGTCTTTCACAAATATGAAGGCTTCACTGTCTATATGATACAGAATATTCTACATCATGTTATTTTTAATGTTTTATTTCTTTCTTTGTTCTTTTATTCACTAAACTTCTGAATGAATGGCTTTCTTGCACTAGGTGCTGTGGAAGCAAAAATAATCTAGCTGGGGAGAGAGAAAGATAGATAGTGAAGCCCACTGTGATGAGAGCACGGATGCAGCAGAACAGGGATATCAGAGGACTGCCCAGTGCTTGGGGCTGCTTCGAGCCTTTCCGTTTTGCATCAGCACCTCAGGCTTTGTAAAGTGAAGGATTGTGGTGAGAGGGACACGTGGTGAACTGGGTCTGAGAAAATCTGAGTCTAAATCCTGGTCCTGCCACTTACTAGCTATGTGATCTTGGGCAAGTCACTTGCTCTCCTGAGACCTCAGTTTTCTCATCTGAGAATGAGGTTGCCCTCTGGGTGGATATCAAGTTCAAGTGAGGGAATGTTTGGGAAAGCACATTGCACTGGTGGCAAACTTCGAATAAACTCTAAATCAAGCCCCCTTCCACCACTGCCACCCCTGATGATGACACCATGTACGGTGTTTATGTCAAGGACTTTATCAAGGATCTCATAGAGATTCCTCTCACTCCCACCCTCACCTCCAAAGCTGGTAATGAAAGCATTTTTTTTCACTCCTGTTTTACAAGAAGAAAAGCTGAGCCCTAGAACTCTCACATGTCCCACCCCAAGGTGAAGGTTGTGTCTTTGCTGCTGAAGGATTGGAGCCATCATCTTGGCCCTTTGACCCCAGCCTGCAGAGCAGACCCAGGGTTACTCCAGTAGCTGGGAGGGTGCTCCAGCTTCCAGCACCTGCCCAAGGTGGGGGCAAGGGTCAGAGTGGGGCACAGGACAGCCTCACCCATGAGACACCGAGAAAATAGTACACCAGCCTGGTCCCCAACACCAAGGCAGCCACCTTAGGCCACACCCTGCTCACCCTGAGCAGAAGGGCGCTGCAGCTATGGCACACGGTACATATGCTCAAATGTGCCATCTTATCTCAGTCTCTCTTCACCCTTTCATCTTCCCCCTTCCCTTTTTTTGCCTCTTTTTTGATGCCATTGATATGTTGGAAAACTAGGCCACTTGTCCTGTCTCACAGTCTAGATTAGACTTGTTCCTTCCTCATGGTGTTCTTTAACTCATTCCTCTGTTCCTTGTATTTCCTGTAACTAGTAGTTGGATCTAGACGAGATACCCTGCCTATTGACGCTGTCCAATAGGAATGTAATGTGAACCACATACGTAATTTTAAATTTCCTGGTTGCCACACTGACTAAACAAAAAGAAATAGGTGAACTGATTTTAATAATATTTTTATTTAAAATTATTAATGAGATATTTTACATTCTATTTTTCAAACTAAGTCTTCAAAATCCAGTGTGAATTTTATACTTACAGCACATCTCATCTCAACCTCTTTTTTTTTTTTTTTGAAACTGGATCTCACTCTGTTGCCCAGGGTGGAGTGCTATGGCACAAGCATGGCTCACTGCAGCCTCGACCTCAGGTGATCCTCTCACCTCAACCTCCTAAGTAGTTGGAACTACAGGTGCACATCACCATGCCTGACTAAGTTTTGTATTTTTTGTAGAGAGTGTCTCACTATGTTGCCCAGGCTGGTCTTGAACTTCTGGGCTCAAGTGATCTGCCTGCCTCAGCCTCCCAAAGTGCCAAGATTACAGGTGTGAGCCACTGTGCCCAGCCCACATTTCAATTCTTATGCAAAGCAATGCAACGGTTAAAGTGAAATGCAATTCTACTGAAACAATAAAGTTGTATTTAATGGAAAATATTTTATACCACTTCGGTTTTTAAATTAGAATTACTTAAAATTAAATAAAAGTTAAAATTCAGTTCCTCTATTACATGAGCCACATTTCAAGTGCTCAGTAACCACATGTGACTAGTGGCTACTCTATTGGACAGCACATATCTAGAACATTTTCATCATTGCAGAAAGTTCTGTTGATAGTGCTGAACAAGAGGCTTAAGCAGATTTAGGTTCCATTTTTTGAGTGACAGCCTATCATAGGTGTTGCTGTGTACTTCCTATTGCACTATTTTATGTCCGGTTATTCTACTTTTAATGATGATGAGATTATTGAGTGGGTCCAGGTGTGCTTCTGGAAATGTTTAAAGAAAGGAGAAAAGAAGATTTTGATGCTCTTTATTTAGGACGGACTAGGGGGCAGGGAATGATCCCCAAAGTTGGGTCAGAGCGATTTTAGCCATATAAGAATCATCTGGAGCCAGGCGCAATGGCTCACATCTGTAATCCCAACACTTTGGGAGGCTGAGGTGGACGGATTGCTTGAGGTCAGGAGTTCCAGCTTGGCCAATATGGTGAAACCCCATTTCTACTAAAAATACAAAAATTAACTGGGCGTGGTGGCATGCACCTGTAACCCCAGCTACTTGGGAGGCTGAGGCATGAGAATCAGTTGAACCTGGGAGGCAGAGGTTGCGGTGAGCTGAGATCGCATCACTGCACTCCAGCCTGGGCAACAGAATGAGACTCTGTCTCAAAGAAAAGAAAAGAAAAGAAAAGAAAAGAGAAGAAAAGAATCATCTGTGATACTCAGTATGCTGTAGTGGTTGAGAGCTGTTCTGCTTGGGTTTGAATCCTGACTCTATTTACTAGCTATGGGACTGTGGGCAAATTGCTTAACCTCACTGAGCCTTTATTTCTGTAAGTGTGAAATAGAAAAATGATAGTCCTTAGATCATAGGATATTGTGATGATTAAATGAGATAATATGCATAAGGCGTGTAACATAGAGTACGTGTTCAATGAATATTAATTACTATTATGTTGTTGTTATAGTAAAAATACAGGTTTTAAGGCCTCACTGCTGGAGAATCTAATTTGTTAAAGTCTGTGGTGGGATCTGGAAATCTGCATTTTAAAACAAGTTCTCCAAGTGATCCCAAGGTCCTGGACCCCTTGGTCTAGAACCCTTCCTGAGATCTTCCCCTTTCGGCCCTTGGCTTTATTTCAGCCCCAGCGGAACACATGCTGGCTGGATACCCCGGTTTCTGTCAGAGGATTGTAAACCAAAAATTAAATTCTAAGACCCCCAACCAACTGAATAGACCCCTTTCTCAGCCAAGAGGATTCCAAAGTAAACCTGAAAAACTTTCAGGCCGTGATGGGAAGAGGGGTTGGACATGCCTCACTATATTCTCCACCCATTGAAATTTGGGTGCAAGTGACCAGCATTAATATGAAAACAGTGAACTTAAGACTAACAAAACAGACTCTTTGCAGCAATAAGATAACAGATTCCAACCTGACTCTACTATAACATCCCATGACAAATAGCAGGCCCTGAAAGAAATAGAAGTATTTTACCCTAATAAATCTTTTGACATATTTTGAAATGGCCCTGCAAAGCTGACTCTTGTGGGAAAAATCTATATTCTGTGGAGAATCTCTGTGCCTTTCCATGTCTTTTTCTGATCCTGAAGAGATTAGCTGAGAGTCTAGCACCTTTTAGGAATGTTAATAGTAAACATTTGCCATCTATTGCCTCCAAGGGCAGCCACCTGTGAGACTTCATCTACATAATAAAAACCTTGGTCCATAACCCTTGTCTTAACTCAGACACTCTTTTCTATTGATTCCAGGTCTTTTGATAATAACCAGTTGCCAATCAGAAAATCCACCTGTGACCTAGAAGCCCTCCCACTATCCTCACCTTCAAGTTGTTCCACTTTTCCAGATGGAACCAATGTACACCTTACATTTATTGATTGATTCTGCCTGTAACTTCTGTCCCCCTAAAATGTATAAAATCAAGCTGTTACCCAACTACCTTGGGCACATATTCTGAGGACCTTCTGGGACTGTCACAGGTCTTGGGCGCTCATATTTGGCTCAGAATAAACATCTTTAAATATTTTACAGAGTTTGACTCTTTTTGTTGACAGGATAAACAAGCCCAAGTAGGGTTGCCAGATTTAGCAAGTAAAAACCTATTTTATCTGGCAATCCTAAATCTCAGGGGAGATTTTTTTTGCTCTGTCACATCAACTATAGGAAGCAAGAATGTAGAGTGCGAATAAGTAGTATCAAACATCAAAAATAGTATTCTAGAGTCTTTAGAGATGAATATAATTAATGGAGTCTTATGCTTAAGTTAGGGGCCATGCTTAGATTCTCTTGAGCCCCATAAAGGGGCCATCTTTTATAAAATTAAAGAAAGGGGCTTTGGGGGCTGTCTTGCCCAGTCTGCTTCTTTTGTAGGTAATGAAACCAGGGCCTGCCTGGAGAAGGGAAATGAGTTGTCCAAGGTCAGTGGCAAGGCTGGAATGGAACCTTGGTCTTTAGTTTCTGGCACAGCATTTGTTCCTCTTTGTCATCTGTCTTAGTCCATTCAGACTCTGGCATTCTGTCTCTGCCCCCTACCCCGATTAATGTCCTTCTCAAATGTAAAATATATCCCTCCGTTCCAATAGTTCCAAAAGTCTTAATTAATTCCAACATCAACTCCAAAGTTTAAAGTCCAAAGTCTCATCTAAATATATAAATCAGATGTGGGTGAGACTCAAGGTATGATTCATTCTGAGGCAAGTTGCTCTCCAGCTGTGAACCAATGACATCAAACATGTCTTGTTACAAAATATGATGGTGGGACAGGCAGAGGATACACATTCCCATTCTAAAAGGAAGAATAGGAAAGAATAAAGGAGTGACAGGTTCTGAGCCAGTACAAAACATTGAGAATAATCTTTGGCTCAATGCTCTGCCCTCCAGGCCCATGGGAGCGGAATGGAGGTCTTGCCCCTGCAGCTTTGAGCAACCCTGCCCATAAGGCTTTGCTCTCCAAACATTGGCCCCCACACCAAAGGCAGTTCTCTGCCCAGGGGCCCACCAGCTCTCTAAGGCATCTTTTGAAATCCAGATGAAGGCAGCCACACACCCACCAGCTTTGCTTGGCACAGCGCATGCCACACTGTTGCCCTCCAGGAGCCACACCTGGTATGTCTGAGGAGTGTGGCAACAGAGTTTGGAGACCAAAGCCCACAATGTGAGGCACCACTGGGCAGTGGAGGCCCCTCCTTTGATATTCTGCCCTCTAGGCTCTGGCACTATGAATCTGTGATGGGAGGGACACCCCTCTTTTCACCCCCATGATCTCTGAAATGACTTCAGGGTTATTCTTCCATTGTCTTGGACAATCGGTCCTGGCTTCTGTTTAGATGGCTGACTAATCCCCTTATTGTCTTGATGAATAGCACCTGGCTTCCCTGCAGAGTCATATTAATCTTTTTATCAAATGGTTGCTTGGTCACACCTATGTTCTTTCCCAAACAGGTTTTCTTATGTTTTCCAATATGAGGAGGCTGAGAATTTTTCATACCTTTGAGCTTTCTTCCCTTTGAGTAACAATTTTGTCTTTAAACCATTTCTTTTCACATTTTACTTTAAGTAGTCAAGAGGAACCAGGACACTCTTTCAACAGTTTGCTTAGAAATTTCCTCAGCCAAATATTCAATTTTTATTGCTTACAAGTTCTGCCTCCTATAAAACATTAGAGCACACACACAATTCAGCCACGTTCTCTGCTACTTTATAACAAGGATGCCCTTTCCTCCATTGACCAGACCAGTAACATGTTCCTCATATCCATCTGAGACATTATCAGAATGGCCTTTCCATCTGTATTTCTACAAATATTTTGTTGATGGCCACCAAGAAGACTGAGAATCTCCTCTCTTTGTGATCCCTCACCCTCACCAGAACCACCCTTACAGTCCACTCGTTCATGGCAATGTAGGCTTTTTCTAGTTGGCACCCCAAACCTCTTCCAGCCTCCACTTGTTAGCTGATTCCAAAGCAGCTTCCACATTTTTAGGTATCTGTTAACAGTAGCACTCCACACTTGGTACCAATTTCCTCTCTCAGTTCATTCAGGCTGCTGTATAACAAAATAACCATAAACTGGGTGGCTGACAAACAACATAAACTTACTTCTCACAGTCCTGGAGTCTGGGAAGTCTAAGATCAAGATGAAGGTTCACTTCCTCATAGATGGCTGTCTTTTGACTGTAACTTCACATAGTGCAAGGGGAAAGTGAGCCCTCTGAGGTCTCTTTTATAAGGGCACTAATCTCATTTGTGAGGGCTCTAACCTCATGACTTAATGACTTCCCAAAGGCCCTATCTCCTAATACCATCACCTTAGGGGTTGGAATTTCAAAATATGAATTTGGAGGAACGCAAACATTCAGGCTAAATAATCTGCTTGTTTTTGTCCCCTGCCGTCTCAGACATATGGAGGGGAGAGGGCAACCTCCAGGGTGACTGGGACCAGGGCCTAGAGTGGAAGCAGAGGCCCTTCTGACAACACCTCCAGGGTGATTCCTGCCCTTGTGATCCAAAAGAAAGAACAAAGCAAATAGGAGCAAAGTCAGTCCCTGGCACTGGACAAAGCCCCAGACATAAGCAAGGGGGATTCTGCCATACAAGTTCCCTGGGGGGTGAGGATCAGGGCTTGCACCCATCAGCCCAGCCTCATGACATGCAGAGCTGACTGGGCCTGGGCCTCCCCTCCCCCGCTGGTGTTTTACAGAGTGTCTGGCGGAGAGCTCTTCGATTTCCTGGCCCAGAAGGAGTCACTGAGTGAGGAGGAGGCCACCAGCTTCATTAAGCAGATCCTGGATGGGGTGAACTACCTTCACACAAAGAAAATTGCTCACTTTGATCTCAAGGTCAGTAAGGGGAGAAAGGGAAGAGAATCAAGTTTAGGAAGAAGAGGTTTAGTCCCTCCTGGTGTCTTTCCCAGGATGGGCCCGGTGCCCACCAGCCCTCCTTTCTCATCTTACAATGAAAACCACTGAGCTCATGGGAAAGAGATGATGCCATGGAAATGTCCACCTTCTCAGCTTCATTTTTCATAGCAGGGTTTCTGCACACAGGAGCTGACTGCAAGAAGCTGCTTAAATCAGACTTCAGGCACCTTATTTATTTCAGGGAGCAGTAGGGAACACTTTCTAGATAAGTAGACCGATGACAGGAAACTTGAAACGAAACACCTTTCACAAGACTGAACTTTTCAGTACCAAAGAACTAGAAATGTTTGGAGGATTGCTGAAGTTGGCTGGCTCGCTAGACCCATTCACAGTGCAGCCTCCATCATCCCTTGACCAGAGCTTGTAACTCCTGGAGCCCAGGGACCACTGGCTGCCCTCCCCCCCTCACCACCCCGACTGTGCTCCAAACTGTGGCCATAAAACTGCTTGTAGGGGCCACTGATCATTTGTGGTGACTGGTATTCAGGATTGAGAAAGTTCACTGTGACCACATAGGACTTCATAAAGCAAGAATGTGGTCAAAGTAGAAGGATCGGTTCCCTTAGTAACCGAGCTCAGTTGCATAGACTAATGAGCCTATACAGATACTTAACGTGTAAAGGTCCTCTAACTTTGATCAATTCTATGACCTGTTTGCTGGGGAGATCCCTTCATTTTTCTATCCAGAAATCCCTGTGGTCTTTCAAGCATGGTGCTGGGTGCCTGGGTATTGCTGCAGATACAAAATTCACTGAGGCCCTGTCTGAGATTACTTCATGTTTTCCAGGAACCTTAGTGTAGGAGATAGAAAAACCAGCAACTCTAAGTACTATGCTAGAAGGAAGCCCAGGGTGGGTGGCGAGGCTAAAGGAGGGGACCTCTAAGTCCAACCAGGGTATCAGAGAGGGCTCCCTGGAAGAAGTGCTATTTAGTTGAGTTCTGAAGGATTGGCAGGAATTAGAAGAAGGGAAGGGCCTTCTAAGGAAAAAAGGCCAGCAGAATACATGGTCACAAAACAGCGCAATGCATTCAGGGAAGTACAGGCACAGGAAGTGTGTGCTGAGTGGCTGGGGAAGAAGTCAGGAAGAGTGCAGGAGGCAGACACAAGGGTCTGGGAGCTAAGCCAAGGAGCTTGCACTTTACCCTGAGAGATAAGGGTTCAGGTGAGCAGAGAAGTGAGGTGAGCATGTACATGTTTCAGAATGATTCCTCTGGCTGGGAGGATGGATAGGCTGGAGACAGCCTGGAGGCTGGGGCTCAGCTAGGAAGCTAAAACAATAATCTAGGTAAGATGTGAGGAGGGGACAGAGTGAAGATCTTTTGCAGAGGTCAATCTGAGGATTGATTTGGTGCCTAATTAGAGGCAGAGATGAAAGAGAGGACAGGGTTCTGGATGACAGCCAAGTTCTGGCTTGTGCCCCTGGCCCAGAGAGGATCTGCTGTGTCCATTGTCTCACAGTGGCTATGCCAGGGCGGGGGCTCGGTTCTCATATGAGTTCCTACCCCAGCTCTTATTCTACTCTGCCTCATAGGGTGACCTTCTATGAGTCCCCTTAGCATGGTCCCCCTTCCTTATGCTCATTGTCACATTTTTTTTTTTTTTTTAATAGAGACAGTCTCGCTCTGTCACCCAACTGGAGCACAGTGGCGTGATCACAGCTCACTGCAGCCTCGACTTCCTGGGCTCAATCTATCCACCTGCCTTAGCCTCCTGAATAGCTGGGACTAAAGGCGTGTGCCACCATACCTGGCTAATTTTTGTATTTTTTGTAGAGGCGGGGTCTTGCCATGTTGCCCAGGCTGGTCTTGAGCTCCTGGGCTCAAGTGGTCCACCCACCTCAGTCTCTCAAAAGTGTTGGGATTACAGGCATGAGCCACTACATCTGGCCATGATTGTCACAGTTTGTTTTTGGTGTTTCTTTTTAGGGGGGACAGGGCCTCACTCTGTCAGCCAGGCTGGAGTGCAGTGGTGCGATCTCAGCTCACTGCAGACTTGACCTCCCAGGCTCAGGTGATCCTCCCACCTCAGCCTCCCAAGTAGCTGGGACTACAGGAACATGCCACCATGGCTGGCTAATTTTTGCATTTTTTGTATAAATGGGTTTTCGCCATTTTGCCTAGGCTGGTCTGGAACTCCTAGGCTCAAGCAATCTGCCCACTTCAGCCTCCCGAAGTGTTGGGACTACAGGCATGAGCCACTGCTCCTGGCTGTCACGGTATTTTTTAATACTCCAACAGAAGTCTTCCAGAGTTTTACTGAGGCATCACAGGGTAAAAACTGGGGTCACTGAGGATGGTGAGGCCTGGGCAGGCCTTTGAACCTCAGGGTGGTAACAGCAGGAAATGGTCTGCCTTGATTGCACCTGTGTGCCTTCCTGGTACTGCTATGGACAATTAACTTGTTGTTTTCTTGGATCTTTGCTGGCTCCAGGAGAACAGCTTCAAAATGGGCTCCTTTGTCTTCTTGAATGGGTCTGGTAGGAGGAGTGGCTGGAGCCCAGCAGGCACCAATGACTGTAGCAGGTTGGTGATGTTTGGCTTGCCTTTGTGGCAACTCGCTGTGGTGGGGAGAGCACTGGCTTGGAATTAGCCAGGCTGGGTTACCATGTACCATGATACACGTGAACCTCAGCTTTTCAGCTTCAGTGCAAATAATAATACCTGCCTGGCAGAGCTGTAAGGGTTAGAGAGAAGCATTAAGTGCCAAATGTGGAATAGGTGCTCTGTAATAGTAGCTGTTATTGTTATTCCCCTTCTCAGAATAGAGGAAAAGGAAATCGAACTTTGTTACAGTGTTTTGGGCCCCATAGACTAGGAAAACAAACCCTGCGAGTACAGTTCTGCTAATAAATTGCCCAGCAGAGAGCTGAGTTGGTTGCTAGGTAGAACTGCTGGCAAGGGCTGGTGAGGCTCCGGGGCTAACTTGGACATTTTCCATGACCTGGAAACAGTCTGGGTTTTCCTTGGATGCATGTGAGGTGAGGATGCTGCCAGTCCCCACCATGGCCAGGTATCCTTAGAGTTGTGAGGACCTGAGCTTTCTGATTCTTCCACCCGTGGGTCCCTTGGCCTAGGCCCACCTGGGCAACTTCAGGAAGTGATGAGTAGCTGGAACTCAGAAGGATTACCTCATGATTGGGTAGATGTTTCCTAACGCCAGAATGTGGGTATGCCTGCCTCCTGGCTGGAACATTCCGTCTCCTGGAGGTTATCATGCAATTAAGATCCAGCTGGTAGCTTAGAGGAGGCTTCTTGGTTCTGTGTTGTTTCCCACCATATAAAGTCCACATTTTTCTTCCTGATTTTCATTCTCCATGATCGATTTTCACTTTCCTCTCCTGCTTATATTCTGTCAACTCCTTGCCAAGCTCAGGGTCCTTACTGCCCCAGGAGCACAGCCAGCATGTTGTCTCCACACCCTCACCCATAACCTGTGCTCCCTGCACACCTTCCAGCTTGAAGGGGCAGGTAATAGAACAGGGTTCGCGCTCTTGCCTACCTTTGGAATGTGAACAACCTCTCTTCAGGCTGGTGTTTAATCAGCTTCTCCTATGTTCAGCCATTGTGCAATGGACAGTCAGGCTCTGTCCCTGCTCACCACATGCTCCTAGCCTGGTTTCAGGGAACAGACAAATGGACATTTTTTTTTTTCTTTTTGACGCAGGGTCTCGCTCTGTTGCCCAGGTTGGAGTGCAGTGGCACAATCTCGGCTCCCTGCAGCCTCCGCCTCCTGGGTTCAAGTGATTCTCCTGCCTCAGCCTCCTGAGTAGCTGGGATTATAGGTGCCTGCCACCACGCCCAGCTAATTTTCGTATTTTTAGTAGATACAGGGTTTCACCATGTTGGCCAGGCTGGTCTTGAACTGCTGACCTTTGGTGATCCCCACCACCCACCTTGGTCTCCCAAAGTGCTGGGATCATAGGCATGAGCCACCATATCCAGTCCGAATGGACAAATTAATATGAGATAAGCAGTATTGGTAAAAACAGGAGACAGAGCAAGATGACTGAATAGAAGCCTTCACTGATCACCCTCCCTGCAAGAACACCAAATTGAACAACTATCCATACACAAAAAAAGCACCTTTATAAGAACCAAAAATCAGGTGAGAGGTCACAGTACCTGGTCTTATTTATTGTTTTATTTTATTTTATTCTTTTTTTTGAGACTGAATCTTGCACTGTCACCCAGGCTGGAGTGCAGTGGCGCAATCTTGGCTCACTGCAAACTCCACCTACCAGGTTCACGCCATTCTCCTGCCTCAGCCTCCTAAGTAGCTGGGACTATAGGCACCCACCACCATGCCCGGCTAATTTTTTTGTATTTTTAGTAGAGACAGGGTTTCACCATGTTAGCCAGGATGGTCTCGATCTCCTGACTTGTGATCCGCCCGCCTCGGCCTCCCAAAGTGCTGGGATTACAGGTGTGAGCCACTGCGCCCAGCCCACGGTACCTGGTTTTAATTTCATATCACAGAAAGAAGCACTGAAGAGGGTAGGAAAGACAGTCTTGAATCACCTATACCACCCCTTCCCCATCTTCTGGCAGCAGCCATGTTGCATGGAGAAAGAACCTGTGCACTTGGGGGAGGGAGAGTGCAGGAATTGTGGGACTTTGAATTGAAACTCAGTGCTGCCCTGTCACAGCAGAAAGCAATACCAGGCAGAACCCAGCTGGAACCCATGGAAGGAGCATTTAGACTAGCCCTAGACAGAGGAGAATCGCTCATCCTAGTGGTCAGAACCTGAGTTCCAGCAAGCCTCACCACTGCAGACTAAAGTGCTCTGGGTTTCTAAGTAAACTTGAAAGGAAGTCCAGGCCACAAGGACTGCAATTCCTGGACAAGTCCTGGTCCTGTGCTGTGCTTGCAGCCAGTGGACTTGGAGGGTACACCTAGCGAGACATCAGTTGGGATGGCCAAGGAAGTGCTTGTACCACACCTCCCTCAGCCCCAGGCAGCGACTCCAGGAGGGAATCCTTCCCTCCACTTCAGGAGAAAAGGGGGAAAAGTGAAGAGGACTTCGTTTTGCAATTTGGATACCAGCTCAGCCACAGTAAGATGAGGCATAAGGCAGAGTCTTGAGGCCCCCATTCCAGGCCCTAGATCTCAGACAACATTTCTAGACACTCCCTGGGCCAGAAGGGAATCCACTGCCTTGCAGGGAAGGACCCAGTCCTGGCAGGATTCATCACCTGCTGACTAAAGAGGCCCTGGGCCCTGAATAGTCAGCAGTGGCATCCAGTGTATCACTCAGAGACGTGCACTCAGAGACATGCTGGCTTCAGGTGTGACCCAGTACATTCCCAGCTGTGGTAGCTACGGAAAGAGGAAAGGGAATGATAGAGGGGACTTTGTCTTGCAGCGTAGATACTAGCTTGGCCACAGTGGGGTAGAGAACCAAGTGGGCTCTTCGGGTTTCCAATTTCAGGCCTTGGCTCTTGGACAGCATTTCTGGACCTACCCTGGGCCAAAGGGGAGCCCACTGCCCTGAAGGGAGAGTCCCAGGCCTGGCAGCATTCACCACAAGCTGACTGAAGAGTGTTGGGGCCTTGAATGTACGCTGGCAGTAGTCAGGGAGTACTTGCCATAGGCCTGGGTCAGTGGGGGCTGTGGGGAGAGATGTCCCCGCTTGTGGAAAGGAGAGGGAAGAGTGGGAAGGACTTTGTCTTCTGGCTTAGATACTGGCTAGGCCACATTAGAATAGAGCACCAGGTAGATTCCCAAGGTTTCCAGCTCCAGGCCCTGGCTCCCAGATGGCATCTCTGGACCACCCAAGGCAGGGGGAAGCTCACCACCCTGAGGGAAGGACACAAGCCTGGCTGGCTTTGCCACCTGCCTATTGTAGAGCCCTAGGGCCTTGAGCAAACATAGCCAGTAGCCAGGCAGCTGTTATAAGCCTTGGGCAAGACCCAGCGCCATGCTGGCTTCAGGTCTGACCCAGCACAATCCCAGTGGTGATGGCCACAGGAGTGCTTGTGTTACCCCTCCCCTAGCCCCAGGCAGGTCAGTACAGAGAGAGGCTTCATTTATTTGGAAGAAAGTAAGGGAAGAGAACAAGAGTCTCTGCCTCATAAACCAGATAATTTTTCTGGATCTTATCCGAAACTACCAAGGCAGTACCTTTACAAGTCTGCAAGAACCACAGCATTACTGGGCTTGGGGTGTCCTCTAATACAGATATGGCTGGAGTGACCAAAAACTTAGATTACAACACTCAAGTCCCTTCAAATATCTGGAGAGCCTTCCCAAATAGATGGGTACAAACAAACTAAGACTGAAGACTAGAATAAATACCTAACTCTTCAGTGCCCAGACATCAATAAACATCCACAAGCATCAAAACCATCCAGGAAAACATGACTTCACCAAATGAACTAAATTAGGCACCAGGGACCAATCCTGGAGAGACAGAGATATGTGACCTTTCAGACAGAGAATTTAAAATAGCTGTTTTGAGGAAACTCAGTGAACATCAAGATAACACAGAGAAGGAATTCAGAATTATATCAGATAAATTTAACAAAGAGATTGAAATAATTAAAAAGAATCAAACAGAAATTCTGGAAGTGAAAAATGCAATTGATGTACTGAAGAATGCATCAGAGTCTCTTAGCAGCAGAATTGATCAAGCAGAACAAAGAATTAGTGAGCTTGAATACAGACTATTTGGAAATACAGAGTCAGAGGAGACAAAAGAAAAAAAAAAGAATGAAGCATTCCTATAAGATCTAGAAAATAGCCTCAAAAAGGCGAATTTAAGAGTTATTGGCCCTAATGAGGAGGTAGAGAGATAGAGGTAGAAAGTTTATTCAAAGGGATAATAACAGAACTTCCCAAAGCTAGAGAAACATATCAATATTCAAGTACAGAAAGGTTAATAGAACACAAAGCAGGTTAAACCCAAATAATAATCAAACTCCCCAAAATTAAAATAAAGACATTTAATAATCAAACTCCCAAAAGTCAAGAGTAAAGAAAGGATCCCAAAAGCAAGAGAAAAGAAACAAATAACATACAATGAAACTCCAATATGTCTGGCAGCAGACTTTGCAGTGGAAATCTTATAGGCCAGGAGAGGGTGGCATGACATATTTAAAGTGCTGAGGAAAAAAACTTTATTCTAGAATAGTATATCCAGCAAAAATACCCTTCAAACATAAAGGAGAAATAAAGACTTTCCCAGACAAAGAAAATCTGAGGATGTCATCAATACCAGGCCTGTCTTACAAGAAATGCTAAAGGGAATTCTTCAGTCTAAAGGAAAAGGACATTAATAAGCAATAAGAAACCATCTGAAGGTGTAGAACTTACTGGTAATATTAAGTACACAGAAAAACACAGAATATCATAACACTGTAATTGTGTGTAAACTACCTGTATCTTGAGTAGAAAGACTAAATGATGAACTGATCAAAAATAACTACAATGTTTCAAGACAGACAGTACAATAAGATATAAATAGAAACAAAAAGTTAAAAAGTGAGGGGAGAAAGTTAAAGTGTAGAGTTTTTATTAGTTTTCTCTTTGCTTGTTAGCTTGTTTATGCAATCAGCATTAAGTTGTCATTAGTTTAAAATAATGAATTATATGACAGTGTTTGTAAGCCTCATGGTAACCTCAAATCAAAAAACCTACAGCAGAGACATAAAAAAATAAAAAGCAAGAAATTAAAACTTACCACCAGAGAAAATTACCTTCACTAAAAGGAAGACAGGAAGGATAGAAAGAAGGAAAAGAAGACCACAAAACAACCAGAAATAAAAAAGCAAAGTGGCAGGAGTAAGTCCTTACTTATCAGTAATAACATTGAATGTAAATGGACTAAATTCTCCAATCAAAAAACATAGATTGGCTGAATGGATTAAAAAACAAAAAACAGTTAAGAGGTTCCAAGATGGCCGAATAGGAACAGCTCCAGTCTGCAGCTCCCAGCATGAGTGATGCAGAAGATGGGTGATTTCTACATTTCCAACTGAGGTAGTGGGTTCCTCTCACTGGGGCTTGTCAGAAAGTGGGTGCAGCCCATGGAGTAGGGCAGGGCATCACCTCATCCGGGAAGCACAAGGGGTCCGGGAATTCCCTTTCCTAGCAAAGGGAAGCTGTGACAGATGGTACCTGGAAAATCGGGACATTCCCACCCTAATACTGTGCTTTCCCAATGGCCTTAGCAAACGGCACACCAGGAGATTATATCCCGTGCCTGGCTCGGAGGGTCCCATACCCACAGAGCCTCACTCACTGCTAGCACTGCAGTCTGAGATTGAACTGCAAGGTGGCAGCGAGGCTGGGGGAGGGGCATCTGCCATTGCTGAGGCTTAAGTAGGTAAACAGTGGCCAGGAAGCTCAAAGTGGGTGGAGCCCACTGCAGCTCAAGGAGGCCTGCCTGCCTCTGTAGACTCCACCTCTGGGGGCATGGCATAGCTGAACAAAAGGCAGCAGAAACTTCTGCAGACTTAAACGTCCTTGTCTGACAGCTTTGAAGAGAGTAGTGGTTCTCCCAGCATGGAGTCTGAGATCTGAGAATGGACAGACTGCCTCCTCAAGTGGGTTCCCGACCCCCGAGTAGCCTAACTGGGAGACACCTCCCAGTAGAGACTGACTGACACCTCATACAGCCAGGTGCCCCTCTGAGACGAAGCTTCCAGAAGAGGGATCAGGCAGCAACATCTACCGTTCTGCAATATTTGCTGTTCTGCACCTTCCACTGGTGATACCCAGGAAAACAGGGTCTGGAGTGGACCTCCAGCAAACTTCAACAGACTTGCAGCTGAAAGTCCTGATTGTTAGAAGGAAAACTAACAAACAGAAAGAACATCCACACCAAAACCCCATTTGTACGTCACCATCATCAAAGACCAAAGGTACATAAAACCACAAAGATGGGGAGAAACCAGAGCAGAAAAGCTGAAAATTCTAGAAATCAGAGGCCTCTTCTCCTCCAAAGGAACGCAGCTCCTCGCCAGCAATGGAACAAAGCTGGATGGAGAATGACTTTGACAAGTTGAGAGAAGAAGGCTTCAGACGATCGGTAATAACAAACTTCTCTGAGCTAAAGGGGGATGTTCGAACCCATCGCAAATAAGCTAAAAACCTTGAAAAAAGATTAGACGAATGGCTGACTAGAATAAACAGTGTGGAGAAGTCCTTAAATGACCTGATGGAGCTGAAAACCCTGGCACGAGAACTATGTGATGCATGCACAAGTTTCAGTAGCTGATTTGATCAAGTGGAAGAAAAGGTATCAGTGATTGAAGATCAAATGAATGAAATGAAGCAAGAAGAGAAGTTTAGAGGAAAAAGAGTAAAAAGCAACCAAAAAAGCCTCCGAGAAATATGGGACTATGTGAAAGGACCAAATCTACGTCTGATTAGTGTACCTGAAAGTGATAGGGAGAATGGAACCAAGTTCGAAAACACTCTGCAGGATACTATCCAGGAGAACTTCCCCAACCTAGTGAGGCAGGCCAACATTCGAATTCAGGAAATACAGAGAACGCCACAGAGATACTCCTCAAGAAGAGCAACTCCAAGACACATAATTGTCAGATTCACCAAAGTTGAAATAAAGGAAAAAAATGTTAAGGGCAGCCAGAAAGAAAGGTCGGGTTACCCACAAATGGAAGCCCATCAGACTAACAGCAGATCTCTCGGCAGAAACTCTACAAGCCAGAAGAGAGTGGGGGCCAATATTCAACATTCTTAAAGAAAAGAGTTTTCAACCCAGAATCTCACATCTAGCCAAACTAAGCTTCATAAGTGAAGGAGAAATAAAATCCTTTACAGACAAACAAATGCTGAGAGATTTTGTCACCACCAGGCCCTCCCTAAAAGAGCTCCTGAAGGAAGCACTAGACATGGAAAGGAACAACTGGTACCAGCCACTGCAAAAACATGCCAAATTGTAAAGACCATCAAGGCTAGGAAGAAACTGCATCAACTAACGAGCAAAATAGCTAGCTGACATCATAATGACAGGATCAAATTCACACATAACAATATTAACCTTAAATGTAAATGGGCCAAATGCTCCAATTAAAAGACACAGACTGGCAAATTGGATAAAGAGTCAAGACCCATCAGTGTGCTGAATTCAGCAGATCCATCTCACGTACAGAGACACACAGGCACAAAATAAAGGGACGAGGAAGATCTACCAAGCAAATGGAAAACAAAAAAAAGCAAGGGTTGCAATCTTTAGTCTCTGATAAAACAATTTTAAACCAACAAAGACCAAAAGAGACAAAGAAGGCCATTACATAATGGTAAAGGGATCAATTCAACAAGAAGTGCTAACGTTCCTAAATATATATGCACCCAATACAGGAGCACCCAGATTCATAAAGCAAGTCCTGAGAGACCTACAAAGAGACTTAGATTCCCACACAATAATAATGGGAGATTTTAACACCCCACTGTCAATGTCAGACAGATCAATGAGACAGAAAGTTAACAAGGATATCCAGGAATTGAACTCAGCTCTGCACCAAGCAGACCTAATAGACATCTACAGAACTCTCCACCCCAAATCAACAGAATGTACATTCTTCCCAGCACCACATCACACTTATTCCAAAATTGACCACATAGTTGGAAGTAAAGCACTCCTCAGCAGATGTAAAAGAACAGAGATTATAACAAACTGTCTCTCAGACCACAGTGCAATCAAACTAGAACTCAGGGTTAAGAAACTCACTCAAAACCACTCAACTACATGGAAACTGAACAACTTGCTCCTGAATGACTACTGGGTACCTAACGAAATGAAGACAGAAATAAAGATGTTGTTTGAGACCAATGAGAACAAAGACACAACATACCAGAATCTCTGGGACACATTTAAAGCAGTGTGTAGAGGGAAATTTATAGCACTAAATGCCCACAAGAGAAAGCAGGAAAGATCTAAAATTGACACCCTAACATCACAATTAAAAGAACTAGAGAAGCAAGAGCAAACACATTCAAAAGCTAGCAGAAGGCAATAAATAAGATCAGAGCAGAACTGAAGGAGATAGAGACACAAAAAACCCTTCAAAAAATCAATGAATCCAGGAGCTGGTTTTTTGAAAAGATCAACAAAATTGATAGACCGCTATCAAGACTAATAAGAAAAGAGAGAAGAATCAAATAGATGCAATAAGAAATGATAAAGGGGATATCACCACCAATACCACAGAAATACAAACTACCATCAGAGAACACTATAAGCACCTCTACGCAAATAAACTAGAAAATCTAGAAGAAATGGATAAATTCCTTGACACATACACCCTCCCAAGACTAAACCAAGAAGAAGTTGAATCCCTGAATAGACCAATAATAGGCTCTGAAATTGAGGCAATAATTAATAGCCTACCAACCAAAAAAAGTCCAGGACCAGACAGATTCACAGCCGAATTCTACCAGAGGTACAAGGAGGAGCTGGTACCATTCCTTCTGAAACTATTCCAATCAATAGAAAAAGAGGGAATCCTCCCTAATTCATTTTATGAGGCCAACATCATCCTGATACCAAAGCCTGGCAGAGACACAACAAAAAAGAGAATTTTAGACCAATATCCCTGATGAACATCGATGCAAAACTCCTCAATAAAATACTAGCAAACCGAATCCAGCAGCACGTTACAAAGCTTATTCACCACAGTCAAGTTGGCTTCATCCCTGGGATGTAAGGCTGGTTCAACATATGAAAATCAATAAACGTAATCCATCATATAAACAGAACCAAAGACAAAAACCACATGATTATCTCAATAGATGCAGAAAAGGCCTTTGACAAAATTCAACAACACTTAATGCTAAAAACTCTCAATAAACTAGGTATTGATGGGATGTGTCTCAAAATAATAAGAGTATTTATGACAAATCCACAGTCAATATCATACTGAATGGGCAAAAACTGGAAGCATTCCCTTTGAAAACTGGCACAAGACAGGAATGCCCTCTCTCACCACTCCTATTCAACATAGTGTTGGAAGTTCTGGCCAGGGCAATCAGGCAAGAGAAAGAAATAAAGGGTATTCCATTAGGAAAAGAGGAAGTCAAATTGTCCCTGTTTGCAGATGATATGATTGTATATTTAGAAAACCCCATCGTCTCAGCCCAAAATCTCCTTAAGCTGATAAGCAGCTTCAGCAAAGTCTCAGGATACAAAATGTGCAAAAATCACAAGCATTCTTATACACCAATAACAGACAAACAGAGAATCAAATCACGAGTGAACTCCCATTCACAATTGCTTCAAAGAGAATAAAATACCTAGGAATCCAACTTACAAGGGATGTGAAGGACCTCTTCAAGGAGAGTTACAAACCACTGCTCAATGAAATAAAAGAGGACACAAACAAATGGAAGAACATTCCATGCTCATAAATAGGAAGAATCACTACTGTGAAAATGGCCATAATGCCCAAGGTAATTTATAGATTCAGTGCCATCCCCATCAAGCTACCAATGACTTTCTTTACAGAATTGGAAAAAAATACTTTAAAGTTCATATGGAACCAAAAAAGACCCCGCATTGCCAAGTCAATCCTAAGCCAAAAGAACAAAGCTGGAGGCATCACACTACCTGACTTCAAACTATACTACAAGGCTACAGTAACCAAAACAGCATGGTACTGGTACCAAAACAGAGCTATAGACCAATGGAACAGAATAGAGCCCTTAGAAATAATACCACACATCTACAACCATCTGATCTTTGGCAAACCTGACAAAAACAAGCAATGGGGAAAGGATTCCCTATTTAATAAATGGTGCTGGGAAATCTGGCTAGCTATATGTAGAAAGCTGAAACTGGATCCCTTCCTTATACCTTATACAAAAATTAATTCAAGATGGATTAAAGACTTAAATGTTAGATCTAAAACCATAAAAACCCTAGAAGAAAACCTAGGCAATACCATTCGGGCCATAGGCATGGGCAAAGACTTCATGACTAAAACACCAAAAGCAATGGCAACAAAAGCCAAAATTGACAAATGGGAGCTAACTAAATTAAAGAGCTTCTGCACAGCAAAAGAAACTACCATCAGAGTGAACAGGGAACCTTCAGAATGGGAGAAAATTTTTGCAATCTACCCATGTGACAAAGGGCTAATATCCAGAACCTACAAAGAGCTTAAACAAATTTACAAGAAAAAAAAACAACTCCATCAAAAAGTGGGCAAAGGATATGAACAGACACTTCTCAGAAGAAGACATTTATGCAGCCAACAGACACATGAAAAAATGCTCATCATCACTGACCATCAGAGAAATGCAAATCAAAACCACAATGAGATACCATCTCACACCAGTTAGAATGGCAATCATTAAAAAGTCAGGAAACAACAGGTTCTGGAGAGGATGTGGAGAAATAGGAATGCTTTTACACTGTTGGTGGGACTGTAAACTGGTTCAACCATTGTGGAAGACAGTGTGGCGATTCCTAAAGGATCTAGAACTAGAAATAGCATTTGACCCAGCCATCCCATTACTGGGCATATACCCAAAGGATTATAAATCATGCTGCTATAAAGACACATGCACACATATGTTTATTGCGGCACTATTCACAACAGGAAAGACTTGGAACCAACCCAAATGTCCATCAATGATAGACTGGATTAAGAAAATGTGGCACATATACACCATGGAATACTATGCAGCCATAAAAAATGATGAGTTCATGTCCTTTGTAGGGATATGGATGAAGCTAGAAACCATCATTCTGAGCAAACTATCACAAGGACAGAAAACCAAACACCACATGTTCTCACTCATAGGTGGGAAATGAACAATGAGAACACCTGGACACAGGGTGGGGAACGTCACACACCAGGGCCTGTCATGGGGTGGGGAGAGCGGGGAGGGATAGCATTAGGAGATATACCTAATGTAAATGACGAGTTAACGGGTGCAGCACACCAACATGGCACATGGATACATATGTAACAAACCTGCACGTTGTGCACATGTACCCTAGAACTTAATGTATGATAACAAAAAAAAAGACCCAATGGTATGTTGCCTACAAGAAATGCATTTCAACTACAAAGGCACACATAGACTAAAAATAAAGGGATGAAAAAAGATTTTTCCAGGCCAATGGAAACTAAAAAAGAGCAGGAGTAGCTATATTTACATCAGACAAAATAGATTTCAGGATAAAAACTTTAGAGAGACAAAGCCATTATATAATGATAAAAGGGTCAGTTCAGCAAGAAGATATAACAATTGTAAATATATATATGCATCCAACACTGGAGGACCCTGCTTTCAGCATTGGACAGATCATCCAGGCAGAAAATCAACAAAGAAACATAGGACTTAATATGCATTATAGACCAAATGGACCTAATAGATATTTACAGAACGTTTCATCTAATAGTTGCAGAATACACATTCTGCTTGGCACATGGATCATTCTCAAGGATGGACCATATGTTAGGCCACAATACAAGTCTTTAAAAAAATTTTTGGCCAGGCGTGGTGGCTCACGCCTGTAATCCTAGCACTTTGGGAGGCCGAGGCGGGTGGATCGTGAAGTCAGGAGATTGAGACCATCCTGGCTAACATGGTGAAACCCCGTCTCTACTAAAAATACAAAAAAATTAGCCAGGCATGGTGGTGGGTGCCTGTAGTCCCAGCTACTTGGGAGGCTGAGGCAGGAGAATGGCGTGAACCCAGGAGGTGGAGCTTGCAGTGAGCCGAGATTGCGCCACTCCACTCCAGCCTGGGTGACAGAGCGAGACTCCGTCTAAAAAAAAAAAAAAAAAATTGAAATCATATCAAGTATCTTCTCTGACCACAATGGAATAAAACTAAAAAATAATGAGGAATTTTGGAAACTATACAAACACATGGGAATTAAATAATATGCTTCTGAATGACCAGTGGGCTATTGAAGAAATTAAGAAGGAAATTGAAAAATTTCTTGAAACAAATGATAATGGGAATACAACATACCAAAACCTATGGGATATATTGAAAGCAGTATTAAGAGGGCTTTTGCAAACCAACCCAAAATTAGTAGAATAAAAGAAATAATAAAGATCAGAACAGAAATAAATAAAAGTGAAATGAAGAAAACAATACAAAAATCAGTGAAACAAAAAGTTGGTTTTTTGAAAAGATAAAATCAACAAACTTTTAACCAGACCTACTAAGAGGAAAAAAGACCCAAATAAATAAAATCAGAGACGAAAAAGGAGACATTACAACTGATACTGCAGAAACTCAAAGCATCATTAGTGGCTACTGTGAGCAACTATATGATTTCGAATAGGCTGGAAAACCTAGAAGAAATGGATACATTTCTAGACATGTACAACCTACCAGGATTGAACCATGAAGAAATCCAAAACCTGCACACCAATAATAAGTAAGAAGATCAAAACTGTAATATGAAGTTTCCTGGCAAAGAAAAGCCTGGGGCCGTATGGCTTTACTGCTAAATTCTATCAAACATTTAAATAAGTACTAATGCCAGGCCAGGTGCTGTGGCTCATGCCTATAATCCCAGCACTTTGGGAGGCTGAGGTGGGGAGAGCACTTGAGCTCAGGAGTTCAAGACCAACCTGGGCAACATGGAGAAGCCCCTTCTCTACTGAAAATACAAAAATTAGCGGCCGGGCGCGGTGGCTCACGCTTGTAATCCCAGCACTTTGGGAGGCCGAGGCGGGCGGATCACGAGGTCAGGAGATCGAGACCACAGTGAAACCCCGTCTCTACTAAAAATACAAAAAATTAGCCAGGTGTGGTGGCAGGCGCCTGTAGTCCCAGCTACTCGGAGAGGCTGAGGCAGGAGAATGGCGTGAACCTGGGAGGCGGAGCTTGCAGTGAGCCGAGACTGCGCCACTGCACTCCAGCCTGGGCGACAGAGCGAGACTCTGTCTCAAAAAAAAAAAAATTAGCTGGGTGTGTTGGTGCATGCCTGTAGTCCCAGTTAATTGGGAGGCTGAGATGGGAGCATCACCTATGCCCTGGAGGCAGAGGCCACGTGAGCCATGATCACGCCATTTCACTCCAGCCTAGGTGACAGAGCGAGACCCTGTCTCAAACAATGACAACAACAACAACAAAGAACTAATACCAATCCTACTCAAACTATGCTGAAAAATGGAGGGGGGAATACTTCCAAACTCGTCCTAAGAGGCCAGTATTATCCTTATACCAAAACCAGACAAAAACACATCAAAGAAAACTATGGACCATGTCCTTGATGAACATTGATGCATTATACCAACAGAGTTAAGGAAAAAACATATAATCATTTCAATTGATGCTGAAAAAGCATTTGATAGAATTCAACATCCCTGCATGATAAATATCTCAACACAATAAGAGCTGTATATAACAGACCCACTGCTAGTATCATACTGAGTGGTAAAACCTGAAAGCCTTTCCTCTGCAATCTGGAACACAACAAGGATGCCCACTTTCACCACTGTTATTCAACATAGTACTGGAAGTCCTAGCTAGAGCAATCAGACAAGAGAAGGACATAAAGGGCATCCAAATTGGACAGGAAGAGGTAAAATTATCCTTGTTTGCAGATATAATCTCATATTTGGAAAAACCTGAAGACTCCACCAAAAAATTGTTAGAACTGATAAACAAATTCAGTAAAGTTGCAGGATACAAAATCAACATATAAAAATCAGTAGTATTTCTATATGCCAACAGCGAACTATCTGAAAAAGAAATCAAGAAAGTAATCTCACTTACAATAGCTAAAAATAAACCTAGGATTAACTTAACCAAAGAACAAAATATGTGAAAGATCTCTGTAATGAAAACTATAAAACATTGATGAAAGAAATTGAAGAGGACACACAAAAAAATGGAAAGATATTCTATGTTCATGGATTGGAAGAATTAATATTGTTAAAATATCCATACTACCTAAAGCAACCTATAGATTCAATGCAATCCCTATCAAAATACCAATGACATTTTAACAGAAATAGAAAAAACAAAACCTAAAATTTATATGGAACCACAAAAGACACAGAATAGCCAAAGCTATCCTGAGAAAAAAGAACAAAAGTGGAGGAATCACATTATCTGACTTCAAATTATACTACAAAGCTATATAGTAACCAAAACAGCATCATACTGGTATAAAAACAGACGCATAGACCAATGAAACAGAGTAGAGAACTCAGAAACAAATACATACATCTACAGTGAACTCATTTTCGACAAAGGTGCCAACAACATAACTGGGGAAAGGACAGTCTCTTCAATAAATGGTATTGGGAAAACTACATATCCATATGCAGAAGAATGAAACTAGACCCCTGTTTCTTACCATATAGGAAAATTCAAAATGGATTAAAGACTTAAATCTAAGACTTCAAACTATGAAACTACTAAAAGAAAACATTGGAGAAACTTTCCAAGACATTGGATTAAGCAAAGATTTCTTGAGTAATACCCCACAAGCATAGGTAACCAAGAAACATAGACAAATGGCATCACATCAAGTTAAAAAGCTTCTGCACAGCAAAGAAAACAATCAACAAAGTAGAGACAACCCACAGAAGGGGAGAAAATATTTACAAACAACCCATGTGACAAGGGATTAATAACCAGAATATATAAGGAGCTCAAACAAGTCTGTAGGAAAAAAATCTAATAATCTGATTCAAAAATGGGCAAAATCAGCACCACAGGAAAGGTTAAAAAATGGGCAAAAGATCTGAATAGACATTTCTAAAAAGAAGACATACAAATGGCAAACAGGTGTATGAAAATGTGCTCAACACCATTGATCATCAGAGAAATGCAAATCAAAACTACAGTGAGGCATCATCTCACCCCAGTTAAAATGATTTTTATCCAAAAGACAGTCAGTAACATGCTGGTAACAATGCTGAGAAAGGGGAACCCTCGTACACTGTTGGTGGGAATGTAAGTTAATACAACCACTACGGAGAACATTTGGAGGTTCCTCAAAAAACTAAAAATAGAACTAACATATGATCCAGCAATCCCACTGCTAGATATACACCCGAAAGAAAGGAAATCAGTATATCGGAGAAATATCTGTACTTGTGTGTTATTGCAGCACTGTTCACAATTGCCAAGAATCGGAAGCCACCAAAGTGTCTCTCAGCAGACAAATGGATAAAGAAAATGTGGTAAATATACACAAATAAGTACTATTCAGCCATAAAAAGAATGAGATCCTGTCATTTGCAACAACTTGGATGGAACTGAAGGTCATTATGTTAAGTGAAATAAGCCAGGTACGGAAAGACAAACTTTGTATGTTCTCATTTATGGGAGCTAAAAATTAAAACAGTTGAACTCATGAGAGATCGAGAGTAGAAAAATGGTTGCCAGACCTGGATGGAGCTGGAGGCTATTATCCTAAGTGAAAAAACTCAGGAATGGAACACCAAACATTGTATGTTCTCACTCATAAGTGGAAGCTAAGCTATGAGGATGCAAAGGCACAAGAATGATACAATGGACTTTGGGGACTCGGGGGAAGGGTGGGAGGGGGGTGAGGCATAAAAGACTGCAAATTGGGTTCAGTGTATACTACTCAGGTGATGGGAACACCAAAATCTCACAAATTACCACTAAAGAACTTATGTAACCAAACACCACCTGTTCCCCCAAAGCCCATGGAAATAAAATTTCTGGTTGCCAGAGCCTCAGAAGGGTAGAGGGGCCAGGCCAGGGGTGGGGGGAAGGGAGACTGGTTAATAGGTACAAATAGATAAATGAAGATTATCTAGTATTTGATAGCACAATAGTGTGTAGCTAACAATAAGTTATTGTACATTTAAAAATTACTAAAAGAGCATAATTGCATTGTTTGTAACACAAAGGGTAAATGCTTGAGATGATGGATACCCTGTTTATCCTGATATGATTATTATGCATTGTATGCCTGTATCAAAATATCTCACATACCCCATAAATATATACACCTACTATGTACCCACAAAAATAAAAAAAAATAAAAAAAAAAAACAGATCATGGCATGCTCTTGCCCAAAAATCTGTGATGAGTCCTTGTTAGCTATAGGATGAATGAACCCACTCTTAGCATGGAATTCTCGGGCCTTTCTTGTACTGCCTTAGCCCTATTTCTGGCCTCATCCACTGTTCCTCTCTCCAAAACCTAGCCCTGGGCAACAAGATACAGATACATATCCTGGCCTCTCTTCTCCTCTGTTTGTGCTATTCTCATCCCGGATGCTGGTGCTCTTCCTTTTTTCTACTCATGGATTTCCTGCTAATCACTCAAGGCCCAACAGAAGTGCCATTTCCTCCGGAACACCTTCACCATCCTTGCCACCTCTGAAAAGCATAACTAAGAACTAATCTGCCTTTCTGCTTCTGTTGTTCTTTGTATAAACTTTTTTTTTTTCTTGAGATGGAATCTTGCTCTGTCTCCCAGGCTGGAGTGCAGTGGCAGGATCTCGGTTCACTGCAACCTCTGCCTCCCAGGTTCAAATGATTCTCCTCCCTCAGCCTCCTGAGTAGCTGGGATTACAGGTGTCTGTCACCACGCCAGGCTAATGTTTGTATTTTTAGTAGAGATGGGTTTTCACCATGTTGGCCAGGCTGGTCTCAAACTCCTGACCTCAAGTGATCCGCCTGCCTCAGCCTCCCAAAGTACTGAGATTACAGGCATGAGCCAGCACGCCTGGCCCTGTGTACAAACTTCTGCTGAGCATTGATCACAATGAGTCACTTTCTGCTACCTAGTGCCCAACAAATGCTGAGTTACTCAGTGTTGAACAAATGAGTGAATGGGTGAATGAATGAGTGAATGCGTTAGTGAAAACCAGGCACACACACGGATGGCCAAGGCCCTTTCATGTCTTACCTGGAAAATACAGAAGAGATTGCAGGTGGATTTCAATTTACTGATACGAACATTTGTTGAAGGTCTACTGTATGCCAGGGGGTAGAGTGACAAACATCAATGTGCTATGGTACCAGCCTTCCAGGAGCCCATCATCTACTAGGAGCTGGCCATAGTGAGACTCGATGGGGATGCCATTGGAAATAAAAGGTAACCAATTCTCACCAACAAACGCTCGCTGCCAAGGAGTGCGCTCTCTGTCTCTGCAGAGTGGAGATCATCCTGGTGTGTGTTGTACATCCACCACAGAAAGCCCGCTGATGTGGGTAGGTGGAGGTGATGTGCATAGACGATGTCACCTATCTTGACATAGATGGAAGGGACACTGGGGCTGACTGCCCTTTGGTACCTGGTAGCACTAGATGTACCTTCCACGGGGTGGATCACCAGGAAACAGGGCTCAGTATCACCCAGGAACCTCACCCCCGTGCATGATTCCAACACAAAGGCCTTGTAGAGGGCGTTTTTGTGTGGTTTTGTGTTTGTTTTGGATTTGGGAGCTTCCCCTCTGAGTAATGGTATGTCCTTCCTCCACCCCCAATCTGCACCCAAGCCTGATCCAACTTGAGAACTCAGAAATGGAAGGTGAAATTTCAGGTCTGATGGTATTTTATGCCAAAATAACAAGTCATGAGAATTGATGAAAATTCTATGCAGGCCAGGAATCCAGAACCCCAGGGAGGGGGGAATTGCTTTATATAAACAGTGTTAAGAGGTATGAATCCTTGAGTAAGATATTCCAAAAAATCCACACTCCTCTATGCCCTGAGTCATTCTGCGAGCTGTCCTTTAATAATGTGTGATGAAGTCTGCTGGCCAAGCTGTCATGAGGATGTTAATACTTCAAATGTGTGTGGAACTTTCTGGAACATGGTGTGTTTACATGTCTGTTTTCTCATTTGATCCTCACTGAAGTACAGGATCTTGTCACTTTTTTACATATAGGCAATGGAGATTCAGAGAGGTTAAGTAACTTGCCCAAGATTACACAGTATTAAGCGACAGGGCTGAGACTTGAACTTAGCCAGTGAGGAAACACTAAACAAAGCTGGAGGTCACCAAGTTTTATTTTACCACATTCTAACAGTACAGATTTCTTACTTCCTTAGGTTATGCCTTTTACACACAGTTAATCCCAAAACAAAAACAAAACAAAACAAAACAAAAAACTGTTTTTTTCTTTCTGATAGTTGTTTTTTTCTTTCTAATAGTTGTTTTCTCTTTCTGGCTGGGCACTGTGGCTCATGGCTGTAATCCCAGCACTTTGGGAGGCTGAAGCAGGAGGATTGCTTGAGCCCAGGAGTTTGAGACCAGCCTGGGCAACAGAGTGAGTCTCTACAAAAAAAAAAAAATGTTTTTTAATTAGCCAGATGTGGTGGTACATGCCTGTAGTCCCAGCTATTCAAGAGGCTGGGATGGGAGGATCACTTGAGCCCAGGAAGTTGAGGCTGCAATGAGCTGTGATCGCACCACCGCACTCCAGCTTGGGTGATAGAGTGAGACTATGTCTCAAAAAAAAAATTGTTTTCTCTTTCCAATAAGTTATCCCTCATACTTAAAAATTTAATTTGTATTTTATTAATTGCTATAGAATGTGCATACATTTGAAAGTAGAACTTATGCCTGGAGCTATTTCCATACGAAAACCTGAAGGCATGGAGTGGAGGTGAGACTTGGTAGAAATCTAACTGGCAAGATCTGTTAGGATGAGACTGTAAAGGTTCAGGGCCAGACCAAAGAGTTTCTATCAGCAGTCACAGCATGGAAGTCTTTTTCCCTCAAAACTTTTTATTGGGAAAAAAATTTCAGAACATTTGAAGAAATTGGGAGAATACAATAGACATCATTAAACCCTCTCCTTACATTCAACATTCGGCCATATTTGCTTTACCATATTAACATTCCCATTTTGCAAGTGAGGGACCCAAGGCTCAAAGAGATGAGTGACTTGCCAAGGTCACAGAGCTAGGATGGGTAGAAGTGGAATTGAACCCCTATCTACCTAAGGATGGGGCCTTCTTTAGCACTGGTTTTCTAAACACTGGACTCCAACTGATTTTGACTTCCTTGCAGGCTTGCTTCAAAGCCATGACTCTTGGAGCCAACTCCTGGTGAGTTGGATTTAGTTGGTTTGGGAATTCCGACAGGCAATTAGCACAGATGGGGGCCCCCTAAAGCACAGCTAGGTGCTCAGAATGCCTGAATCCAGGCCCAGGCTCCTCACTGGTTAGATGGGAGCAACATCCATCCCAGCCTCACCCATTGGCTTTGAGGGTCTGATAAAGGGAAGGGAAGGGAGAGCCCACGGCAAATGCTGGTGGTGTGTGGGTGTGTGGCACAGACCATAAAGCCAGTGTGCTGCTTAGCCCAGGACTGAAAGCCAGTGGTCCTGGAATGGCCTTGAAAGTGAATTTTTATTTCTCTCCGCCTATCCCATGAGAGTATAGAGACAGAGCAGATCACTATCTTTTCTTTCCTGCTTTACCCAGTAGGGCAACAGGGGGTCAGAGCCACACAGTGGCCTACCCCAGAGGAGGAGGCAGTCATGGGTGAGTAGCCAGAGGCTGTGGTTTAACAAATCCAAGTGCAACTGAGTTCAGGCCCTTTCCTAAGCCACAACTGTGGGTTTTCTGGGAAAAACATGGAGCTGGGCAGCAAACTGATGAGGCACCAGAGCTAGGTTGGAAATGGCAAACCAGCAGGCAAGGGTGATCTCAGAAGGCACGCCGGCATCAGCTAGAGGAGGGAAGGCCATGTGGGCGAGTGGAAAGCACACAGGATTTGGGGTCAGCCTGCGCTTGAATCTCAGCTCCATTACCTATTAGCTGAGGCAATGTGGGCAAAGGATCTCTTGTGCCTTGGTTTCTTCATCTGTAAAACTGGGGTCATGACAGCACTTGCTTCAGAGGGTGAGGACCAAATGAGACACATGTGACTACTTTGTAAACTGTGAAGTGCTACAAGTTTTGTTCTCCACGGACCTCTAGGTTGGGTGTGTGGAGGAATGCAGGAGGAGTGTGAGAAGCAGGCCCTGCCTTCAGCAAGTGTGCGGTCTAGCAGTGATACGGTTTGGATCTGTGTCCCCACCCAAATCTCATGTTGAACTGTGATCCTCAATGTTGGAGATGGGGCCTGTTGGGAGGTGACTGGATCATGGGGGTGGATTTTCCCCTTAGTGCCTTGGTGCTTTTCTCATGATAGTGAGTTCTCACAAGATCAGGTTGTTTAAAAGTGTGAGGCACCTCCCTTCTCTCTCCCTCTTGCTCCTTCTCTGGCCAGGTAAGATGTGCCTGCTTTCCCTTCACCTTCTGCCATGAGTGTAAGTTTCTTGAGGCCTCTCCAGAAGCAAAAGCTGCTATGCTTCTTGTACAGCCTATAGAACCATGAACCAGTTAAATCTTTTTTTTTTTTTTTTTTTTTTGAGATGTAGTCTCACTCCATCATGCAGGCTGGAGTGCAGTGGTGCGATCTCCACTCACTGCAACCTCCGCCTCCCAGGTTCAAGTGATTCTCCTACCTCAGCCTCTGAAGTAGCTGGGATTACAGGTGTGTGCCATCACACCCAGCTAATTTTTTTGCGTTTTTTCTTAGAGGTGGGGTTTTGCTATGTTGGCCAGGCTGGTCTCAAACTCCTGACCTCAGGTAATTTGCCCACCTCAGCCTCCCAAAGTGCTGGGATTACAGGCATGAGCCACCGCGCCCATCAGGTATTTCATTACAGCAATTCGAGAATGGACTAATACAAGTGAGGAAGGCAAGACTCACTCACAGAGCTCTTGGTGGTGGTTGGTGCTACGGGTCAAGCTTGTTGCATGAATGGAGATGGGAGAAGGAAGAAGAGCTGGGCTGCATATCCAGATGATGCTTCTGGAGGAGAGAAGATATGGGCAGGGCCTGGAGTTCAATAGGCAGATGATAAAGATTCTCATTCTGGGAGGGAGAGACATCATCAAGCAAATAGTCACAGAGATTATGATAACACCTATAGGCCACTTTATATGCCTTGTTTGATCCTCCTAGTAACCCTCTTGAGGTAGGTTTTATGATTGTTATTCCTAATTTATAGGTGAGAAACTTATGCTGAGAGAGGTTCAATAACTTGCCCAATGTCAGGCTGCTGGTAAATAACTTGTCAGGCTGCTGGTAAATGGCAGAACTGGGATCCAAACCCAGATCCCAAGGCATGTGCAGTTAGCCATTATCTATATTCTCCAAAAGCAGGATGTGTGAGAGATGCATATGTGACTGCACTGGCTCATTTCTTTATTTGTCCAGTAAACAATAACTGGGCCCTGCTATAATGCCAGCCACCCTTGGGTGCTGGGGATGGATATGAAAGGCAAGGCCCTTGTCCTCTCTCATGGGGCTTTAGTATAGCGGGGACAGGACATGTAAGGAAGGAATTGTAGTGCAGCTGGCTCTCTGCCAGAGGTGTGTGCAAGCTGGGGACAACTAGCTGTGTGTTGGAGGGGAGGGAGATCATAGAAGAAGTTCCAGTGTGTGTGGGAACTGGGTAGGGAGGGGGAGAAGGAGCTTATCAGGAAGGTTGTTCCAGTGGAGTGAACTGCAGGATGGGTTGCGGTGATGAAGAGGTAACAGGGATGTAGCAGAGGGAAAGCGGGCAGGGAGTAGGAGGTAGGGCAGCAGGGCCTTGAATGCCACACAGAGGCAGGCATTGGGCATGGGCCACACTGGAGACTTGTGGGGAGGGGCTGGCTGTGGTCCCATCGACAGTGTGCAAGGAGAGGGAGCTGAGCACCCTCGAAACCTGTCCACAGAGGCCTAGCATGGAGCGGCCTTCCTTTCTCAGGTTGCCCAGCACTGCCTGAATAATCTGGGGCTGTGCTTGACATGGCTGGTGGATTGGTAGGCAGCTTCCTTGTCCCCACAGCACAGCCCTGGCTGGGCCTCTGCTTTGCTGAGCAGAGCAGCCTCACTCAGCAGGCGGCAGGCCACACGGGCGTCTGGAGAGGGCACCGGGCTGGAGGTCCTTGCTCAGTGACCTTGGTAGTTTCTTGATGTCTCTGGGCTACTCTGACATGAAGGGACTAAATGATCTCTGAGGTCCCTTGCAGGCCCAACATTGTGAGCTCCCAGGGATGACTGTTCATGTTGCATCCCAGAAAAGAATGAGCAAACATAGCCGCTGTTCTCTGAAATCTCACTGGGTGCTGCTCCTTACATAAACCATCTCTCTCAATCACAGAGCAACCCCATGGCTCAGTAGGTTTTGCCCCCATTTTATAGAAGGGAAACTGAGCCTCTAAGAGCTCCAGTGTCTGTCCAATTTTCATATTATGAATAGCAGAGCTGGGATTTGAACCCAGACTTGCGTTTGTCTTTTGTACTTTACAACATAGCCCCCCAAGGGTGTCTTCATCCTGCTTAGACTTCTGGACATGCTGTGCTGGGCCCACAGGCCATGGGTGCCCCACCGGATGACCACGTTCTGGTCGGCACTACAGCAGGCACCTCTGGCCAGATCCTCCAGGACACAAAGGAGCACATTGGCCTCTCCCATGGTTGCCTCCCTGGCGGGATGAGCTGGGTGGGTTTGTTTTGACAAGGGTATTTCTGCCTCCTGGTGGCAGGCAGGCCCTGGGCTGGGCAGTGGCGGCACCTGTGGGAATGTGACCCCTCCCTCCAGCCGTGCTTTGGAGGTGATGTCAGGTATGTGGGTGAAGTATTTGATTGAAGTAAGTAAAGCTGGAGGAGAATGACAGGAGTGGGGAGTATGGATAGGATCGGACTACCCCGGAGGGCACTCTGGCTTGGACCCAGCAGTGTGTGGTTGCAGCAGCCTGTTCTTCCTTCCTGACCTGGGGCCAGGAGACCTGCGCCTTTACACGTCCTGCCTTAGAGCCCAAAGCAGTAGGAATTTTCCCAGCCAGCTTGGGAGGTTGTGCCATCTCGAAACTGCAGAGCTTAGAGCTTGAAGGGGCTTTGGATGCCATCCACTGCCTGACTTAGAGGTGGGGGGCTGAGGCCCAGAGAAAGGACGTGGCCTGCTTAAGCTCACATGGCCTTGGGTGGTGGAGCTGGATGTGCAGTTTTCCAATCCTCAGGCCTGGCCTCTTTTGCACCACCCTGCTCTGTCTGGGGAGGGAGGAAGCAGAGAAGCTTAGACCAAATTCCTGGGGAACTGCCGCTTTGCTGACCCTTAGCTTCCTTTTGGACCCTCCCTTAGTCCCGCTCCCTCCTGCTCCATCCGCATCACAGCCCTATGGGAGGAATGCACTCTGGAGCCCCTAGTGGTGATGCGGAGACTGGCAGAAAAGGAGGAGCCTCTGGCCCTAGATTCTTTCAATTCATTTCCTCAAATATTAATGGAACATGCAGGATGCAAGACGCCACGGGGGATGCCAGGAACCCTAAAACCAATTTGAATTTTCCCAGGGAAAAGGCTGCCACCTAGGAAAGTGGCATCACCTGTGAGAGACAGCCTACAGCTTAGGACTGCCAGCAGGCCAGCGTCATCAACATGGAGGGGTTAGAGCACAGGGTCGGGGGAAGCTCAGTGAGAAGTAAGGGAGTTAGCTGGGTGGTCAGGGTGGCTCATGTCTGTAATCCCAACTACTCAGGAGGCTGAGCGGGGAGGATCACTTGAGCTCAGGAGTTTAAATCCAGTCTGGGCAACATCTCATCTCTTTTTTTAAAAAAAGATTCTCCCTCTTTTAAGTAAGGGAGTAAGAGGAGGCAGGGTTGAGGGGGAAGAAGCTCTGAAAATGAAGAGGGGTAGGACAGGCATTCCTAGCCAGAGCAAAGGGTGGAGCTGAGATGTTGTTCTGGAGTGGTAGTGCCCACCCTGCGGGGATACAGAGCAGGTACAGGCAAGGGATGGGTGGTGAGGCTGGAAAGAGAGCATGGGGCAGTCAGTGCCTTGACTACCTCAAATATCAGGTGAGGCGTTTGGACTTTCTCCGGTGGCCAGTGGGGCCACTGAAGATATTTAACTAGACTCAGTGATGTGCTGGGGAGAAGGGGATTGGACTGCCAGGGAAGCCCCCACCTCACTGCTCTCCACTGACTGTGACATTACAAGCTGTTGCACATTGGCAAATCATTTAGCCCCGTGTGAGCCCCGTTTTCTTATCTGTGAAATGGAGTTGATAACAGTACCTATCACTCAGCATGGCTGCAAGGATCACACAGAGCACTAGCATCAAATTTGGCTTAGTAAACATGCTGTAAATGTTAGTCCCTACCCTCTGTCCTGGCTGTCATCAGGCTAGTAGTAGAGCTTGGGACCGCAAGAAGGAAGCCTGTCTGAAAGCAGGTAGAGCTTCAGGTTTGAGGGCCCAAATCCCCTGGCCAGCCTATAGGTACCTTGGTGGCCTAGGAAGGAAGCAGAAACATGGTTGGATGTCAGGGAGCCATGGCCTCTGTTTACTCCCAATCAGGGCAGGTCTGAGTCTATGGGTACGTCTGGTCCAAATGGCCCAATAAGTGAGTGGTGAAGGTAGGGACAAGAACGCGGGTCCTGACCACCCAACAGAGCATTCCTACTGCCCCACGGCCACCTTCCAGTCTGAAACCCCCAGGCTTCATCCCTTTATCCAGACCCAGCTTGGGTGTTCACCCTGCCAGGACCTCCGTTTTCTCATCTGACTTGAGGATCTCCTACTTAGGAGCTCCTGAGGCCAGGGATGGGGTCTGGGGCTACTCACTCGCATGGAAGCATCACCAGAAGAAAAGGCACCCTGGGGTGGGACGCAGGTGCCAGAGGAGGAAAACAGCTGTATCTGAGCCAGGCATGAGGTTGCCCGAGGTTGCCAGGCCAGAATGGCATTGCTGCTTCTCTCTGGGATAGATTTTTTTTTTTTTTTTTTTTGAGACAGAGTCCCTCTCTGTCACCCAGACGGGAGTACAGTGGTACGATCTCAGCTCACTGCAGCCTCTGCTTCCCGGGTTCAAGCAATTATCCTGCCTCAGCCTCCTGAGTAGTGGCTACTACAGGCATGTGCCACCATGCCCAGCTAATTTTTGTATTTTTTTAGTAGAGTCGGGGGTTTCACCATGTTGACCAGGCTGGTCTTGAACTCCTGACCTCAAGTGATCCACCTACTTCGGCCTCCCAAAGTGCTGGGATTACAGGCATGAGCCACTGCGCCTGGCCCCCTGGGCTAGATTAATAAGACCCCTGAGAAGCAAGGAAGGGGAATCATTTAGTCTAGTGGTTAGGAGCACAAACTTTGGGGCCTGAGAGATAAAGGTTAAAATTCCTAATGAGGGATAATACAAACTAATGTTATAGTCTTGGTTTCTTTTCTTTTCTTTTTTCTTTTTGACAGGGTCTCACTCTGTTGTCAAGTCTGGAGTATAGTGGCACAATCATAACTTATTGTAGCCTCAACCCCCTGGGCTCAGGTGATCCTCCCACCTCAGCCTCCTGAGTAGCTGGGACTACAAGTGTGTGCCACCATGCTGGGCTAATTTAAAAAATTTTTTTTTGTAGAAACAAGGTTTCTCCAAGTTGCCCTGGCTGGTCTTGAACTCCCGGGCTTAAGCAATCCTCCTGCCTCTGCCACCCAAAGTTCTGAGATTACAGGCATGAGCCACCACACCTGGCTAGTCTTGGTTTCTTTCTTTTTTTTTTTGCAAAAGTAATGACAACACCCACCATGTGAGGTAGTTGAGAGTTCAATGAAGTATAAAGTATGTCGCATGTTTGCTTAACGCTGGGTCCTGTATATTGCAGGGGCTTAATCAGTGGCACCTGTCTTCACTTAGGGCACATATACTGAGCAGCTGCTGGATATCAGGCTCTATCCCAATCTCTGGGGAGATGACAGGAACAAAACCCTTGGGCAACCCAGTAGAGGGAGACAAGCAGACAAGTAAGAAGCACTGTGTTCGGGTATTACAGGGTACTTTGGGAACTGGGGAGGGTGGTAGGCAGGGAGAGAGCAGAGAAGGCCTTCTGGAGGAGGTACTACCTTTGCTGAAATGTGAATAGGAACTAGCCAGGTTTGGGGTTGGGGCAGTGCAGGGAGAGTGTTCCAAGCAGGAGAGAAGTCACCTGCTGTGTGTTAGGTGTTGGGGTGGGGCTGAGGACAGATGGGACTCGGGCGGGGTTGGGGGGCGGGAGGGAAACATGGCCTTGCCCTGAGATTCTTTATTTTTTGTTTTTTTATTTTTGTTTTCTTGTTGTTTTTTTGAGATGGAGTCTTACTTTGTCGCCCAGGCTGGAGTGTAGTGGTGTGTTCTTGGCTCACTGCAGCCTCCGCCTCCCGGATTCAAGTGATTCTCCCATCTCAGCCACCCAGTAGCTAGGATTACAGCTGCATGCCACCACGCCCAGCTAATTTTTATATTTTTAGTAGAGATGGGGTTTCACCATGTTGGCCAGGCTGGTCTCGAACTCCTGACCTCAGGTGATACCCCCTGCCTTGGCCTCCCAAAGTGCTAGGATTACACGCGTCAGCCACTGTGCCCGGCCTGCCCTGAGGTTCTTATAGGCCAGTGAAGAAACTATCTCTCCTGAACTGTGTGCCACAGAGGTGAGCCTATGTGAGGAAGGAGACTCCCATCTTATTTCAGCCTCAATTCTTCCCCTCCACCACCTCATCCCTACTGCTCCATAGTCCTGGGGATCGCCAGGTCTGGTATTTCCACCTCTGCCCACTGTGGCTCCCACCCCCATTCGGCGTGTTGTGTGAGATGGTGTCCTGGGCTCTCAGCTATGGTGGTCGGGAGGGCTGGGGCCGTGGCCCTTCAGCACCAGAGAGATGTCTCAGGGTCTTTTCCCTGGAGGAGAGGAGAAGTTCCTAAGAGGGTGAAACTGCCTGCCTGGGAGATAGTTGGCAGTCGGGAGGTTGCAGCTGACTGCATGGGGTGCCAGGACACTTGGGTCCATGGGCAGCCCCCAGTGGGCTGGTCAGGGGTGCTGGAGTGGGGCCACTTTCCTGGATCCTCTCCAGGTCATAAGCTGACCTCGCCCACCCTCGTGCTCCTTTGTGTACAGCCTTGGGGAAATTTGCAGTGCCTTGAGGAAAGACTTGGACACATTTTCAAAACAGTGTTGAGAGTAATCTCCAGAGGGGAAGAATAATAAAAAAGCAAAAAAATGCAAAAGGAAACATGTTATTTATTTTTTTTAAAAAAAGGAAAAAAAGTTGGGGAAGGCCTCAGCCAGCTCCCTTGAGTGGAAGTTTCCAGCTGGAAGGTCACAGAGACGATAGGCAGCCAGGGGGACCTGGAGGAAGGCATCCATCCGGATTCACTATCAGTTCAGCTAACAGCTAGAGTCACCCTCAGCATGCCAGCTGCTGTGCTCTGCACTGCAGGGGCAAAGATGCAAAGATCTGAGTCCTCCTTCCAGCTGAGGACAGCTCTGGTAGGGGAGCTGTGATGAAAACAGCAAAGGACCGCTGGACAAGAGAAAGCATGACAAGTGTCATCACAGAAAGGTTCAAATAAGCCTGGTGGGGCCTGGAGGGGGGTGGGGTTCACTCCTGGGGGTGGTGGAGGGTGCTCAGGGTTGCTGAGGAAAGTCTGCAAGAACACAGTGGGTTGAGTTAGACTTTGAAGCCCAGCTACAATTTCAATGGGCAGAGACTGAACAGAAGGCTTTCCAGGCAGAGCAGATGGTGTGAACAAAGGTGTAAGCTGTGGAAACCCTTCAGTGCTTTAAGAAACAGGGATGTTCGATTTTCTTAAATATTTATTTATTTAATAGCTTTATGGAGATATAATTCACATACTATACAATTTATTCACTTAATGTGTACCGTTTACAAAGTTATATAACCAACACCGCCATCATTTATAGAAAATAGAAAAGAAACCTTGTACTCCCCATCTCTCCATTCCCCCAGTCCTAGGGGACTACTAATCTACTTTCTGTCTCTGTGGATTTGCCTGTGCTGGGTATTTTGTATCAGTAGAATATTTTTTGTATTTTGTGACTGGTTCTTTCCCTTAGCATAAATTTTTTCAAGGTTCATTGCTGCTGTAGGAGATATCAGTACTTCATTCCTTTTTATATTTCATTTTATTTATTTGTTTATTTATTTATTTATTTATTTATTGAGACAGAGACTCACTCTGTTGCCCAGGCTGGAGTGCAGTGGCACGATCTTGGCTCACTGCAACCTCCACCTCCCGGGTTGAAGTGATTCTCCTGCCTCAGCCTCCCGAGTAGCTGGGACTACAGGCATGTGCCACCACACCCACCTAACTTTTGTCTTTTTAGTAGAGACAGGGGTTTTGCCATGCTGGCCAGGCTGGTCTCGAACTCCTGACCTCAAGTAATCCACCCGCCTTGACCTCCCAAGGTGCTGGGATTACAGGCATGAGCCACCGCGCCCAGCAGTACTTCATTCCTTTTTATTTTTTTCTTTGGCTTCATTCCTTTTTGTGGCCAAATGGAATTCACATGTGGATACTAGATGTGCTATGGGTGTTCACATCTTGTTTATCCATTCATTCACTGTTTCCCCTTCAGGGCTATTGGGAATATGCTGCTGAACATTTGTATACATATTTTGTGTGGATGTGTGTTTTCGGGACATTTCCTTTAGAGTGGAGTGAAGGAAAGTTGTGTGGAGTGGGAGAAAGTGGGTGAGGCAGAGGGGACTGTAGTCTGAGTGGTTGGGTGGGAGTGAGAAGGGAGAGCTCAGAATTCCATTGCAGCCTCACTGGGAGTCTGGGGTGTGCGAGGGCCAGGCTCATGGGTGTGTGAGGGTCTGTCCCCTACCCCGCACCCACCTGCATTGTTGTGTCAGACCTGGCAGCTGCTTGCTGGGCTGGAAATAGCCTGAGCAGCTGGTATTTTCCCTGGAAATCGGGTGCATTTTTTCTTGTGTCCTGCTGAGGACCAAAATTAGTTAAACACAGAGAGAAATGTGGGCTAGATGGTTAGTCTAGAGGAGGGGAATGTTGTCAACAGGAAGTTGGCTGGCCAGGGGAAAGAGGCGGTCAGGAAGACCAAGGTCAGTAAGCCTAGTATAAACAGAGGCTAAGCTGGGATGTCCCCGTCCCTTTCACACTCACACAGCAGTGCTGGGTTTGTTTATAGGAAATGCTGCAAGTATCTCATTGACCCCATTTGACAGATGGGAAAACAGAGGCACTGCATTAAAGGGATCTGCCACTCAGAGACAGAACGGAGATGAAGGCTGGAGTCTTCAGTTCTGCTGTGAGCAGAAGGTTTGGTAAAACCCAGGCCTTGCCTTCAATGCTTTGCCTGTCTTTGGGTTCACAGAGAAGACTGAGGACCAAAAACAAGGAAGAGTTTATGCTGTTTCAGTCTCCTAAAAAGAACACCAAGTCCCACCCCAAACCCCAAAGCCAAAACATGAATCAACCAGCCTTTAATTACCGTCTTTTTTTTTTCTTTTCTTCCTTCTTTTTTTTTTTCTACTTTTTGTTGTCCAGCCAGAAAACATTATGTTGTTAGACAAGAATATTCCCATTCCACACATCAAGCTGATTGACTTTGGTCTGGCTCACGAAATAGAAGACGGAGTTGAATTTAAGAATATTTTTGGGACGCCGGAATTTGTTGGTGAGTTGTAGGCCTGTTTCTCTCTCAGCTAAGAATCTGGCATCGAAGGTAGGGATCCTGGGAAGAAACCTGTGTCTGGAGCTATGGCCTCTGGGCAAAGAGATGATGCATTGGGACATCTCTAGAAACCTAATGGGTGGGGAAGAAAATGTGTTATTGGGCCTGGGGGTGAGGGCCCAGGTGTAGGCTTTGAGTGCTCAGTGGGGCAAGGGCTGAGTGGGGCCCAGTGGCCCTCAGTGGGGCTACCGCCTATAAGGTTAAACCCTCGCAGCGCTGGCCCCACCTCCTGCTCTTAGATGAGTTTATTCTTGTGAAGATTTAAAATTACCTCGCCCTCTTGCATTCCCATAAACTCAGCCTTCTCTGAACTAGCTTTTTATCTCCTGAAAAGGAAAAACGAAATCATCTGCCACATACCACATCCGCCCACTTGCCTCTCCTCTGTGCCTGGCTTTATTCATGCACGGGGTGACCAGCTCCAGTGGAGCCCTGGCTGCTTTCTCTTCTCTCTGTTTCTCTCACCCTTGGCCCAGGCCCCTGCCCATTCTGTACCCCAGAAGCCTCCTTAGAGGGCTTGGGCCGGAGATGGGGGTCATGAAGAAACAGCCTGTAGAAGGGGAAGGAATGAGCGCTGAGAACCACCATCTCTTTATCTGCTTTGGGAGCTGGAGTGGTCTTGGAGATAGGGAGGGCATGATGTCCTCAAAATCTGGGTGCTAAAACTTCTGACCACAGTCAAATAAAAAAGAAAGAATGTGTCAGACCAACCACCTGATGGATTTTCAGGCTCTGCAGCCACCGTAGAATGCTACTCAGAGACCCCACAGATCCCCGGGCAGGAAGCCCTTGCTGTGTGCCAGGCACTATGTCTCATGCTCTACAAACATTGTCTTAATTATCCTCAAATGGCTTCATGAAGCAGAGTTAATTATTTTCTCCAACAAGTGCGTTGTTCAAGGCAACACAACCAGTAGGCGGTGGAGCTGAGATTCAAATACGGATACAGCCAACAACAAAGCCTGTGCTCTTCCCATTATGCCAGGTTGTCTCTCTAAGAAAACCCTGCCCTCAAAGAGCTTACAATTTAGTTATAGAAACAAGACATCAAACCATAAAAAAAGAGTGCCAGAAGGATCTTTTTAGATTTTCTGGTCCAGTTTAACAAATGTGGAGATGGCAGGCTGGGGGATTTTAGTTAAGGTCAACTCAGGTTATTTGTCACCTACTGTATGACAGATATTAGGTGATGTATGGGGGACACAGTGATGTTAAGGAGCCATACTCAGAATGACACACCCAAGGTCACAAGTTGGTGGCAGAGCCAACTTAAACCTGGGGCACAGACATCTAGACTCGAGCTTTGTCTGAAAGAGCAGTTGCTACCCACCATTCACATATGTGGTAAAAATGCATGTCTATTAAGTTTATTCTAATTGTTAAATAACAATAAACAACCAGAAACAGCGCAATAAGGAAGAGGCGTCACAAGACAGGATGTGATTAAGTGTAAAGCAAGTAAAATAGATGTTCTGAAAAGACCGTGTTCATATGAGATACCCACTCTGGCAATGGGATCAGTCATGGCCTTGAGTGAGTGAGGGAAAAAGGGCTGGTGTTGGGGTGGGAGAGGTCTCTGAAGAGGGGTGGGGAGTGAGCCAGAGGAGAGGAGGAACACCTCCCAGGTTCACTGATACCCTAGCAGGGAAGTAAGGCCAGAGTAAGGCATTTATCAGGGACAAGTCACTGTCCACTCCAAATGGAGCCGAGAGTTCACACTAGACTGTTAGTGTGAGTAGGTTATTGATGGATGAGGCTATACAATGGAGAGTTTTGCCCAGTGGTATGCTGATAAATATCTAATAACCAGGTCTCAAAAAAAATTCCCTAATTTATAGCATTGGCCAATTTCAAGGTACTGGCATGTTGTCACTCAATACAGAGTTGGAAAGACATATACATCATTGGCTTTTGTGAGCCAGTATGGTTTTGTTTGCACTGGTTTTGTTTTACCTTAAAATATATAAGATGACTTCTCCAAACCCTTGGCTAAATTATGATGACTTTCTTTCCCAAGACCCCTGAGAAACAGGTTATAACCATTTTCCCCTGCTCCCACCATTCCTTTGATATTTTAACCTGAGACCAAGGGTTAAAAAATTAGCGTCAGCTTTTAGTACTAGGGTGGATTAGGTGTTCTGAAAAGCCCTCCTGCTACAAAACTGGATTTTTTTTTTTTTTTTTTTTTTTGAGACAGGGTCTCACTCTGTCACCCAGGCTGGAGTGCAGTGATGCAATCATACCTCACTGCAGATTCAATGTCCTGGGCTCAAGTAATCCTCCCACCTCAGCCTCGTGAGTAGCTTGGTCTACAGACATGCACCATTATGCCTGGCAATTTTTAAAAAATTTTTTTGAGGTGGAGTCTCACTATATTGCCCAGGCTGATCTCAAACTCCCGGACTCAAGTGATCCTCCCACCTCAGCCTCCCAAAGTGCTGGGTGACAGGCGTGAACCACCATGCCCGGCTTACAAAACTGGAGTCTTGAGAAAAATTTTCTTTTTCATGAAATTCTGGTCTCACGGGAAATAAGAGAAATCTTTATTTTTATTTATTTATTCAGACAGAGTCTCACTCTGTCACCCATGGAGTGCAGTGGCGTGATCTCAGCTCACTGCAACCTCTGCTTCCTGGGTTCAAGTGATTCTTGTACCTCAGCCTCCCTAGTAGCTGGGATTACAGGCACCCACCACCACGCCCGGCTAATTTTTGTATTTTTAGTAGAGACAGGGTTTCACCATGTTGGCCAGGCAGGTCTCGAACTCCCGAACTCAAGTGATCCCCCTGCCTTGGCCTCTCAAAGTGCTGGGATTACCAACGTGAGCCAGTGAGCCACTGCTCCTGGCCAGAGAAATCTTTAAACATAGTAACTCCTTCAGCACCACCTGTCCCACCCCCAAAAGCTGATGAGTTGAACCTAGACCTAGAGCAGTGAGCAGCAAGAAAATTCAACAGAAGGAACTCCCCTAGAGGCAAGTGCACTTGTCGCCACTTCAGTTAGAGACTAGCAAAATTTAGATGTTCAAGGACATAAGATACTGAAATTATCAGATGTTGACTATAACATCTGATGGATGGAATATATACACTAGTGGAATATAAACATTAAAGTACATTTTATATACATAGAAATAAAAGGTAGACTCACAAGAATGAGCAAGCAACAAGAGGTGTCAAAAATGACCAGATGAATTTTAAAAAGAATTGGATAATAGAACTTTAAAGAATTTAATTGTTGAAATTTAAAACTCTGTGAATGGGTTAAACATCAGATTGTATACAGCTAAGGAGACAGTTGAAGAATTGAAAGAGCTGAAACAAATTAGCTAGAGCACCACAGAGTGACAAAGACATAGAAATATGAAAGAGAGCATAAGCAAAAGAGGATAAAAAGAGAAAACTTATCATAGGTCTCTTTGGAATTCTAAAAGGAGGAAATAGATACAAAAAAAAAAAAAAGGAGAAGCACTATTTGAAGAGAATGGCTGAGAATTTTCAGAATTGCATCCATGCATCCACAGACACAGAAAGGACAATATATACCAGGCAGAAAAAAACAAAAATCTTACCTAGACACATTATAGTGAAACTGAAGGGTACCAAGACAAAGCAGTCAGAGAAGACAAATACCTACAAAAGAACAATAATTAGATCCACAGCATATTTCTCAAAACAACAATGGAAGCCAGTATCCAGTGGAATATTATCTTCAAAGAGCTGAGGAAAAATAAAAAGTAAACCCATAACTTTGTGCCCAGAAAAAATATATCTCAAGAATGAGGCCGGGCATGGTGGCTCATGCCTGTAATCCCAGGACCTTGGGAGGCCGAGGTGGGTGGATCACTTGAGGTCAGGAGCTTGAGACCAGCCTGACCAACATGGTGAAACCCTGTCTCTACTCAAAATACAAAAATTAGCCAGACATGGTGGCGCACACTTGTAATCCCAGCAACTTGGGAGGCTAAGGTGGAAGGATCATTTCAACCCAGGAGGCAGAGGTTGTCGTGAACTGAGATCTCGCCATTGCACTCTAGCCTGGATGACAGAGTGAAACCGTGTATCAGAAAAAAAAAAAAAAAAAAAAGAATGAGGGCAAAGATTTAAGAAAAACAAAGAACAATTAAAAAAAACCCCAAAACATTGATACAGAGTTTACCACCAATACACCATCATTAGCAGAACTTCTAAAAGATGTACTTCTGAATTAAAGAAATGAACTCTGAAGGGAGGCCTCAAAGCAAGAAGTAATAGAAGCAAAGAAATCAGTAAATATTAAGCAAATATAAACATTTTTCTGCCTAAAATTGTGATGATGGCTGGGCGTAGTGGCTCATGCCTGTAATGCCAGCATTTTGGGAGGCCAACACGGGCAGATCACTTGAGGCCAGGAGTTTGAGATCAACCTGGGCAACATGGTGAAACCCCACCTCTACTAAAAATACAAAAAATTAGCCAGGCATTGTGTCTCACACTTGTAGTCCCAGCTACACTGGAAGCTGAGGCAGGAGAATTGCTTGAACCTGGGAGGCGGAGGTTGCAGAGAGCCGAGATAACACCACTGTACTCCAGCCTGGGCAACAGTGAGAGTCTGTCTCAAAACACAAAACAAAACAATAGGCTGGGCGCCATGGCTCACACCTGTAATCTCAGCACTTTGGGAGGCCAAGGCAGGTGGATCACCTGAGGTCAGGAGTTCAAGACCAGCCTGGCCAACATGGTGAAACCCCATCTCTACTAAAAATACAAAAATTAGCTGGGTGTGGTGGTGGGTGCCTGTAATCCCGGCTACTTGGGAGGCTGAGGCAGGAGAATCGCTTGAACCCAGGAGGCAGAGGTTGCAGTGAGCCAAGATGGCACCATTGCACTCCAGCCTGGATGACGAGCAAGACTCGGTCTTAAAAAAAAAAAAAAAACCAGGATAAAACTAAAACATGAAGAAAATGTTAGACGGAGCAGTGTTTAAAATTAATGTTCTGAGGTTTTTAGGTTGTTAGAGGAGCATCAAAATGTTGATTTATATTAGAATTTGTTAGATATCCACAGTTATGTCTCAAAGATAGCTGTTAAAAAAAAGAAGTTGGGGAAAAAAAATAAAACCAAAAGTCTTCATTTTTTAAAGAAGGCAAGAAAGGAAAAGAAAGGCACATAAAAAAAAAACACAAATAAAAGCATGTTGATGACAGAAATAAAAGTGTATGTATCTCAGATCAATGGCATGAGAAAGTGAGTTCTGCTTCTCAATCTATGATGAAAGCTTTAAAAAAAAAAAAAATTCAGCTGGACGTGGTGGCTCATACCTATAATCCCAGCACTTTGGGAGGCTGAGGCCAGAGGCTTGAGCCTAGAAATTGAAGACCAGCCTGGGCAACGTAGTGAGACCTCATCTCTACAAAAAAATTTAAAAATTACCTGGTATAGTGGCACATGCCTGTGGTCCCAGCTACTTGGGAGGCTGAGGTGGGACGATCGCTTAACCCCAGGGGGTTGAGTCAGCAGTGAGCTGTGATCATGCCACTGCACTCCAGCCTGGGTGACTAAGCAAGACCCTGTCTCAAAAAAAAAAAAAAAAAAAAAAAAAAAAAATCAATCTGTCCTGAACTACTACTTCAGTAAGATACAATAAAAAATAAATTCTTAGGCCAGGCGCTGTGGCTCATGCCTGTAATCCCAGCACTTTGAGAGGCCGAGAGGGGTGGATCACCTGAGGTCAGGAGTTTGAGACCAGCCTGGCCAATATGGTGAAACCTCGTCTTTACTAAAAATATCAAATTAGCTTGATGTGGTGGCATGCACCTATAATCCCAGCTACTTGGGAGGCTGAGGCAGGAGAATCACTTGAACCCAGGAGGTGGAGGTTGCGATGAGCCGAGATCGCATCATTGCACTCCAGCCTGGTTAAAAAGAGTGAAACTCTGTCTCAAAAAAATAAAAATAAAAACAAATAAATTATTAGAAAAATGACCACAGTTTGGATGTCACAACAGTGTCACATTGCTATCAGAGTCTCTAAATGCATAGTCCAAATTTCTGTGCCTATCTTGTTGGACCGGTGACAGTCTGTGGACTATTTGCAGACCACACTTTGAATTATCACTGACCTAAAGAAAGCCTTTCGTGTGCACATTAGGAAACACATGCAAAAAAAAAAGTTCATAGCAATGTCGTTTCAATAATTGTTTAAAATGGAAGCCATTTAAATGAACTCTGAGAGGAGAATGACTAAAAAATGATACACATTCACACAATGGATTACTGTATAGCAGTGAAAATGTAAAAAGCATGGATGAACAATCAGTGAACATTAGAAGCATAAATGTTGAGTGAAAAAATAAAGTGACTATAAATCACATGCAGTATGACAGCATTTTTATAAAGCTAAAACAGCAGCAAAACCAGGAGCATAGTTCCCTGAGTCCTAAAGTAGCAGGATGCAAGAGGACAGGAGGGCAGACACAGGCTGTGGATGCAATGGTTTTGATATTGTTTTAGATAAACTCACACTTTCCCACTCTCCACCTTTTCCATTCGCAGTTGAATGGGCTCAGTCCTTCCTCCTTCTCAAGCTACTGTCTTCTCTTTTGCCTCCATGATCTCCAAGCTTTTAAAAAGTGTCATCTATACTCTTACCTCCACTTCTTTGTAGCTTCTTTTTTTTTTTGAGACGGAGTTTCATTCTTGTTGTCCAGGCTGGAGTGCGATGGTGCGATCTCGGCTCACTGCAACCTCCATCTCCTGGGTTCAAGCAGTTCTCCTGCCTCAGCCTCCTGAGTAGCTGGGATTACAGGCATGTGCCACCACGCTTGGCTAATTTTGTATTTTTGGTTAAGACAAGGTTTCTCCATGTTGGTCAGGCTGGTCTCAAACTCCCAACCTCAGGTGATCTGCCTGCCTTGGCCTCCCAAAATGCTGGGATTACAGGCATGAGCCACTGCACCCGGCATTTTTTTTTTTTTTTTTTTTTTTTATACAGGGTCTCAGTCTGTCACCCAGGCTGGAGTGCAGTGGCATGATCTCAGCTCACTGCAACCTCCACCTCCCAGGTTCAAGCAATTCTCATGCCTCAGCCTCCCAAGTAGCTGGGATTACAAGCACCTGCCACCATACCCAGTTAATTTTTTTGTATTTTTAGTAGAGATGGGGTTTCGCCATGTTGGCCAGGCTGGTCTTGAACTCTTAACATCAAGTGATCCACACACCTCGGCCTCCCAAAATGCTGGGATTACAGGTGTGAGCCACTGTGCCCAGCCTGTACCTTCTTGACACTCTGGGCACTGCGGGGCTGTGAAATTCAACACTCACTTTCCAGGGATTATGTGCTTGATCTCTGGAGAGCATTTGGTCTTCTCTCCTTGTCAGAGCCATCTCTCCTAGTCTCTGCACCCTCTCCTGGTCATCACATCATTGGCTCAGCTCCTGCTCCTTCCTGTACGTGGATGGCTCCAAACGTGATGGCTCTGGCCCACTCCCCTAGAGTCTGCCCCTGGACATCTTCCCCTGGCTGCCCCTCAGGCACCTCAAGCTCATTGTCTCAGGGGCCCCCAGGAATGTCCTCCTGCTCATCAGGTGGGAGGTACCCTCTTTCAGACCAGACTCAGGAAAATGGAATTCTTCTCTGCCTTCTTCTTCATCACTTTCCAGCACTGACATGACTGGTCTTTACCAGAGAGTTCTAAAGCAGGCCGCATAGCCGAGGCCCCATTTCTCCTTCCTGTACCTTCCTCTCCCTGCCCTTCTCTTCCTTTTTCAGGTGTTCTGTGCACTTTTCCTCTTCCTATCAAGGCCTGTTTGTAAAAGGTTTCTACCAAGATAACAGACAACTCTTTTCTTAGTCCTTTTTGGCTGCTTTAATGAAATACCTTAAAGTGGGTCATTTATAAACAACAGAAATTTATTGCTCACAGTTTTGGAGGATGGGAAGTCCAAGGTCAAGGTGCCAGCAAATTTGGAATCTGGTGAGAGCTCACTCTGTTTCATAGATGGCACCTTCTTGCTAAGTTGTCAAATGACCAAAGGGGCAAACAAGTTCTCTCAGGCCTCTTTTTCTATTTCTTTCTCTTTTTTTTAAGATGGGTCTCACTCTGTCACCCAGGCTGGAGTATAGTGGTGCAGTTATGGCTCACTGCAGTGTCAACCTTCCCAGGCTCAAGCAATCCTCCCACCTCAGCCTCTTCCCAAGTACCTGGGACTACCGGCATGTGCCACCATGCCCAGCTAATTTTTAAATTTTTTTTGTGGAGATGGGGTCTCACTGTGTTGCCCAGGCTGGTCTCTAACTCCTGGGCTCCAGCAATCCTCCTGCCTCAGCCTCCCAAAGTGCTGGGATTACAGGTGTGAGCCACCACAGCCAGCCCTTGGGCCTCTTTTTAAGGGTACTAGTCCCACTTGTGAGGTTTCCATTCTCATGACCTAATCACCTCCTAAAGACTCTACCTCTTAATACTATTGCACTGGGGATTTGCTTTCAATATATGAATTTGGGGACACACAAATTTGGGCCATGGCAACTCCTTTCCTCAGAATTCTTAGATGCAGATCACCTTTATCTACTGCTCTAATTTTCCTGGAGATTCAGGATGGAGATATTTGGCACCAAATTCCCTAAAATTCCCTACAACCATCTCTCCTCTCATTTTCACACTCATGTTGACTATTTAATATGACTTCTTTCAGCTCCAGAAATTGTGAACTACGAGCCCCTGGGTCTGGAGGCTGACATGTGGTAAGTTGGACAGGCCACTCAGGTGACCTAGTGATCCTTCCAAGGGCAGAAGACCTCAGATCCTGCTCCAGGTGACATCCCCTTAACCATGAAAGCCCCTTACTCCACACTCACTGTTTAGAGCCTCTGGCTGCTCCTCCGATGTGTTAGACCTGTGGCCAGGGCAGCTGGAGGTCTCTAGGCCTGGACCTGAGGCCAGTTAGCTCCTGGCCAGGTCAGAGCTTTGTCAGGAATGGAGGAGCAAGGAGAGAGGCAAGGTGGAGGTGCAGGCTCACCCCTGGGCCTGCCCCAGCCAGGTTAAATATAATAGTTAACAGTAGCTCGCTCAGTCAGCCAACCAAGTGGTCACTGAAAGTCCATGCATTCTGGGCACTGTGCTGGGCCTGTGGATACTGCAGGGATTAGTTCTTTGCACAGATGGGACTCGTTTCCTTTGGACGCTGCTTTACAGTTGGCCAAGCACCTTTGTTACCTGGTTTTCTAAAATCCTGCCAACAATCCTGTGAGGTAGTTATCATTATCCTCATTTTCTAAGGGGAAAAGGGCTCCGAGGTATTAAGGGACTTACCTAAATCACACAGCCTGCAAGTGCAGGAGTCTGATCTTGAACTTGGGTCTTCGGACTCAGGGTTCAGAGCTCGATGACTCCAAACGCACCCCAGGCTGCTGCTGAAGAGTGGGATGGAGAGGGGTGTGGAGCATGAGATGGCATCCAGGGTCTGCTGTGGAGGAGGCAAGTGGCCTCTTCCCCTTAGATCCATGAGGGTGTCCCTTGCTGGTTGGGGATTGGACCCAGGCGGCCCTGACTTGAGTGTTCTTTATTTTGCAGGAGCATAGGCGTCATCACCTACATCCTGTGAGTATCCCTGATCCAGGGGCTCTGGCTCAGCTTAGATCTGGGGGAACCAGAAGGAATGAGAGAGGGGCAGGCTGACAGACTGACATTTACTAAGCACCCACCATAATCCAGATGCGTTAAGTCCACACAGCAAGCCTGAGGCTGAGTGCTGTAGGTCCATTTCATCCATCTGACCCTGGCATTGAGGTTGAGTAGGCATCCAGGGGAGCAGCCTCAGGCTCTCCACTCTGCACAACCTGTGTCTGCATTCCTCCTGTGGAATGCCAGGGCTCCCCTGCTCACCCTCCCCCAGACTGAGGTATACTGGAGAATGTCACTTTTCACTCAGAACTCTTCTTTTTTTGGAGACAGAGTCTTGCTCTGTCACCCAGTCTGAAGTGCAGTGGCACGATCTTGGCTCACTGCAACCTCCACCTCCCAGGTTCAAGCAATTCTCCTGCCTCAGCCTCTCGAGTAGCCAGGATTACAGGCACTCACCACCACGCCCGGCTAATTTTGTATTTTTAGTAGAGATGGGGTTTCACCATGTTGGCCAAACTGGTCTTGAATTCCTAACCTCGTGGTCCACCCACCTCAGCCTCCCAAAGTGCTAGGATTACAGGTGTGAGCCACTGTGCCCAGCCCTTCACTCAGAACTCTTGGGACAGCCCTGTGAAGCTACTTATGCCCTCCCTAATCTTGCCTCTTCTTTCTTTCCCCTTTTCTCCAGATCCCCTTTTCTTCCTCTCACTGTCTCTCTCCTCCTTTCTCCTTCCTCTTTGCCTGTCCCTGAAGTACTCAGTTGCTTAGACAGAGATTTCCTGCATAGGTCCAGTGTGTAGTGAGTTACCTCTGGGGCTAGAGTCCCATGATACTATCACTTTCCATCTCTGTGGCCTTAGGTAGGGACTTAACCTCTGGGCTTGTTTTTATCATGAGAAAAATAGGAATCACAAACTTCCTGCCATGGGTGTGTTGTGAAAGCTAAATAAGTCAACATGCGCAAGTCTCCTAGCCCTGACTCTGGCACATGCACAGTGGGCTAGTGAGTATTCATTCCATCAGCCCTTCCCAACCATTTTCCCTTCACGGCACACATGGAAAATGCTATTTTTATAGCACACTGGAGTAAGAGTCAACCAGATGGGGCAGGGGGCACCAGTGCTCAGCAGCTGAGGGGATCATTCTCTCAATGATCCTTATGAGCCAGGTGCCTGACTCTCCCAGCAGCACTTGGACTAGGAGCCCTGTGTGACATGGTGGATCCCCCTGAGCTGTAGCTGAAGATCTCAACCCTGGCTGCACAGCAGAGCTTTTAATACCCACTATGGCCCAGGCCCCACCCCAGATCTATTATATCACAATTGCTAGGGGTAGGGCCTTAGTATCTGTATCTTTTAAAACTCCAGCTGAATTTGATGCAAAGAGAAGGCTGAGAACCATGTATCTATAGTTTCAGATCAGAGCCAGAACAGTCTGATGTTGGCTCTTGAAACTGATTTCTTCAGGACTCTGATTTGAACTATGAAGGGATCCCATGTAATCCCAGCATTTTGGAAGGCTGAGGTGGGCAGATGCTTAAGTCCAGGAGTTCGAGACCAGCCTGGGCAACATGACAAAACCCCATCTCTACAAAAAAACAAAACAAAAAACTAGCTAGGTGTGGTGGCACACATCTATAGTCCCAGCTACTTGGGAGGCTGAGGCAGGAGGATTGCTGGAGGATCGCTTGAGCCCAGAAGTTGCAGTGAGCTGTAGTCGCACCACTGCACTCCATCCTGGGCAACAGAGCAAGACCCTGTTTCAAAAAAAAAAAAAAAAAAAAGTGGAATCCCAGTGTCTACTGAGCACATAGTCTTCTTGTGGCTCATTTGAATTTAACAGCTTTGTTGAGGTCTGCTCCATGGCAGGCACTGTACCAGGCACCAGGATACTGACATGAAGGAGAGTCTTCCCTGCTTGCTGGGGCTCCCTGTCTGTGGGAGACAAACCATACACCTAACTCACACCCAGTGGAACCAAGGTTAGGCTGGAGGAATGAACATGCCTCTTTGAGACACAGATGGGGAGCCACTGGTTTGCTGGACTGCTAAAGGTTTATTGAGAGAGGAATAGAGACAGCACATGATTGGTGGATCAATTTGAACTGAGATTTAGGGAATGAAGTTAATCTGTGGGTGGAGGAGGGAAGGGCTGTGCTGTCTGAGGAAACGGCGTGAGAAAAGGAACGATAGACCTTAAGTGTGGCTGAAATGTACCAAGCGTGGGGTAAGGACCAACTCTTGATGCCTTGCTCAAGAGTTTAGATGTGATCCTATAGAAGATGGAAAGTCATAGAGGGCTTTTGTGTTCTCACAATGACAATAATAATGGCCATTAATTCCAGAGCCCTTAGTGTGGGCCAGGATTGTATGAAGGCTTTTGTATGCATTTATTCTTCACAACAATCATATGAGGTGGGAATTTTATTTTCTTTATTTTACAGATGAGGAAACTACACAAGGGGTTCTAGCTTCACACAGCTAATGAGTGGCTGAGCTGGGATTCAAACCCAGGATTGCAACATCAAAATTTTTACAGTGCACCTTGCTGCCACCATGCTAAGAAAGTGGCTGTGGAAATGGGGATGACTTTCAAGAGATATTTAGTAAATGGAACCGACAAGGAAGGTTTTGGCCAGTCAGATGTGGCAAGGCAATAGAAAGAAGAGTCCAAGGTGACTCCGGTGCTTCTAGCTTGGGTACATTCGTGAAGTAATGTCATTCATCAAGGGAGTGCTTGGAATGGGTTTGGACACAATGAGTTTGGGACAATGGCACGTCTGATCCAGACACTGCTGGATCATGCCTCTACCAAGGCATCCCATGAACAATTGAAATCTGAGTCAGGAGATAGTAGATGTAGGAGTCATTATTTGTATGACATCCTTGACAAACCCTGTTGTTTGGAGGATCCACACAGACCCTTCTTGTCTGTTGTTTGGAGGATCCCTGTGTTGTTGGGGAACCACACAGACCCTTCTTGTCCCTATTGGCCCATCTATTTCCAAACTTTGTGGGCTCTGCTTAAGCTGCTCCTGTAACCCAGAAGGCCTTTCCGTCTCCTTCTCTGACTGCTGACAACGTCTTTATTCTTCAAGACACAAACGATGCAAATATCTGTGCCACCATGAAGCTGCACTGGGCCTCCCTCTTTCCTGTGCTCCCCTGTCCTTTGGCTGGCCTTCCATTATGTTCTGCTTTGTCCTTCTGGGGATCACAAAGACACATGTCTCTGTGTTTCTCTCCCCTCTGTTTTTGAGTCCCTTGAAGACACAATTTCTCTCTGTCGGGTGCTTAGGAGGAGCTCCGTGAACATGTATTGAATTGGACTCAGCTGAACAGGCTGCTGGTTGGCTGCCCAGAGGGGGCAGGCTGTGTTGCTGGGAGCCTTCCAGCTCCCTGCAGCAGTCTTGGGGCAGGGTTCCCCGAGTCCGTCATCCCCATTTCCACCTACTTTCCCTTAGTTATGTGATTCCCTCTCTGTTGTACTCAGCTTAAGTGGAGCATCCCCTTTCCTGGGAGACACGAAGCAGGAAACACTGGCAAATATCACAGCAGTGAGTTACGACTTTGATGAGGAATTCTTCAGCCAGACGAGCGAACTGGCCAAGGACTTCATTAGGAAGCTTCTGGTTAAAGAGACTCGGTAAGAGGACAGAGAAGCCACTGGTTTCTCAGGTACTGATCCCTTTTTGTCACCTCTGTCAAAGACCTGTCAGTGTGTCCCTGCTTTGACATAGCTGTCATCTGCACTGTTGTGGTCTAGTCTGGGCAGGTGCTGGAAAGCGTGGCCTAGCCAAGACGTGGCATTCGTCTTGTTTGCTCAAGTCTTTCTGCTTTCTTCTCCTGTTGAAATGTAAATAATGCGCGCGCGCGCGCGCGCGCGCGTGTGTGTGTGTGTGTGTGTGTGTGTGTGCTGCAAGTCAGCCTGGGTTTCTTTAGGGCTCGTTACCTTGTGCAGTCTGTCCCAAAGGCACCTGGAATTCAGATTGAAAAGGTTAAGCGGCAGGGTTTTCAAGCCAGTTCAGGTTGGGAGTAGGAGCTGGTAGGCTCAGAGAGGTCAGTACAGTGGGATGGTGGAAGACATGCTAACCCTATCCCTTCTCCAGGGGCCAGGGTGAGCCCCGTGGCTGTGGGGTCAAAGAAGGAAATAGGCAGGGAATTGCAGGGTGCTGGGTACACAAAGCATGCCCTGGATGGGGCAGGAAGAAAGGTCCACAGACTAGAACACCATGTCCTCTCCATCCCACAGACTTCAGAGAGGGCCAGAGTGGGGTTGTCTGGAGTGCAAGGGCCCTGGTTTTCCTGTCTAAGAGCAGTGCTAGGGAGAGTTGCTTACCTGGGTACAGAGCAGCGAAAGGCAGAGAACGGATCCAGGAGGCAAACAGAAAAACAGACCAGGGATTTAGCAATGGAGAGTTGGCTTTTGGAAGATTCTGGAAGCTCGTTGGAGCATTTATGACTCTTCTTAGGCCTTTCAGCTTTGGGACTAATAGTATGGGTTTAGGTAACAAGGCCACTCTATTGAGGGGTCTGCCTGGACTGCTTCCTTCCCCTGGAGTGCAGGATTTGCAGCCAGTTCCCATCCATCTCTGCATCCTCCATTCCACTGGTTTGATGGCAGTGGCCAAATAATGCCAAAATATAGGTCTAAAAAGAGTGAGAACGGAGATGGTTGCTCCCAACTTCTGTCCTCATGGATCATCACTGTTTCCCAATCCTCATTGCAGGAAACGGCTCACAATCCAAGAGGCTCTCAGACACCCCTGGATCACGGTAAGGGCACAGCCACGAGTTCCAGTGGGCAAAGGGTCCCTGCTCTGTCGCCAGGGTTGGCCTGGGCAGCCAGATGCAGAGGGCCCATGGAGAGGCTTTTGCTTTAAACACTGGCCCTGGGCACAGATGAAAGCTAGCCAGGGGCCCCAGAGGGCCTGGACTTGTTTGAATAGGTTTATTTTCTTGCTATTTTAAGTTTATGTGTCTCAAATTCAGGTAACTTATGAAATGAAACCCTCACAAACCGCAGTTGAAACCCTTTTTCTTTGGGGCCAACTTACACAGTGTTCTTTGTTGAAGGGTATGTCACTGCCACTTCTCCAAGTGGAAATCAGGACTCCCCAGGTGTAGAGAGATCAATGACAATTGAAAACCCCAACTTTGTGACCAGGCCTCCTTCCTTCTGACTTTTGGGGCTCTAAGTCAAGGATGACACTTAAATCATCCACCCACCTCCTCAGGCCCTGAGGAATGGGGCCTGAGACAGAGGCCTGGTGGGGAAGAGAGACAGCCACTGTTAGGGCAATTCTGTTCCCTCTGGGGAGAGTCAGGGCAAAAAGATGAATCCCTGCCTAACTCGCCTTGCAATTGAGCTTCCTGCTGGCTTTCCAGAGGCTCTTGCGGTCTGGTGTAGTGAAGAGCACTTTGAGAGGGTGAGACTCAGCAGGATTCAGGCCCTAATTCTGCTGACTGACCAGCTATGCACACCTGGGGACGTCACCAGACTTCCCATTCACCTTAACTGTTGTGTGAGAAGGCCAGCAAGGATGAAATGACCATAATAGGAGATAAGAGAGGGTGAGGCAGGCCAGGTGCAGTGGCTCATGCCTGTAATCCCAGCACTTTGGGAGGCCGAGGCAGCAGAAGGATGACTTGAGCCCAGGAGTTCAAGACCAACTTGACCAACATGCCGAGACCCCATCTCTCTAAAAAATAATAATCAATCAATCAATACAAAGAGAAGGTGAGGCCTGTGGAAGACAGAACAGGGAGGGCTGGAGTCATCTGGGAGGAGGTCAGCTTCATCTGCTCAGCTTCATCTGCTCATTGAAGGATGGGGAAGGCCCAAGGAGCCCTGAAGGAGAGATGCTCCTCAGCCCTGCTGTGTGAGCCCTGGCCTTGCATGCTCCAGCCCTGTGCAGATGCCTGTGGAGTCCTGGCTGCAGCCTGCTTGTCTGCGTGAGCACCCCTTAAATGCTATGTGTGTGGAGCTCTCTGTAATGGCTGTGGACCCTTCTGCCCTGAATGAGCATGCAGACGGCACCCCCACACTCCTTGACCTCACTTATGGTCTAAGGGAGTGCTCATCCCACCCTGGTTCTCCCCATGGCCTGACGCATGCAGTGAATGCCAGAGGTCACTTGTGTGCCTTCTGCCTGCCCCTTGGACTGCCCTCTGGGGTGGGTGGCAAATTAACACTCTGGTTCTTCTGTCTGAACACCCACCAGTCAAAAGGAGAAGGCAGAGCCCCCGAACAGCGTAAGACAGAGCCCACCCAGCTGAAGACCAAGCACCTGAGAGAGTACACTCTCAAATGCCACTCAAGCATGCCTCCCAACAACTCCTATGTCAACTTTGAGCGTTTTGCTTGTGTGATGGAAGACGTGGCTCGGGTGGACCTGGGATGCCGTGCCCTGGTAGAGGCCCACGATACCATCCAGGACGATGTGGAGGCCCTGGTCTCCATCTTCAATGAGAAGGAAGCTTGGTACCGAGAGGAGAATGAGAGCGCCCGGCACGACCTGTCCCAGCTCAGGTATGAGTTCCGCAAGGTAGAGTCATTGAAGAAGCTGCTGCGAGAAGACATCCAGGCCACGGGATCTAGCCTCGGAAGCGTGGCCAGGAAACTGGACCATGTGCAAGCCCAGTTTGAGATTCTGAGGCAGGAGCTCTCCGCAGACCTGCAGTGGATCCAGGAGCTGGTGGGCAGCTTCCAGCTGGAGAGTGGGAGCTCCGAGGGCCCGGGCTCCGCATTCCACCAGGACACCAGTGAATCCCTATCAGAGCTGCTCAGCAGATCATGCACTGAGGAAGTTCTGGCCGGCTGGAAGCTCTGATCGCCAGAATCCAGTCAGTGATGCATCCCAAGAGGTTTGCAGAAGCATGTTCTCATCCGCCCTGCTGCGGCATCCAGCTAGAATTATCCTGCAGGGGCGTGTGTCTGTAGTATAGCCTTCCACCCCCCCAACAGAATCCAGAATCGCTGAGGTGCCAGTTAATTCTTCATTCTGCACCTCCCCTCACCAATCTGGTTTTCTGGGAGGGCGCTGGCAGGGCAGCCAAGCTGTTAAAACAATTAGAGAGGGAGTACCCCTCAGGGTCCCCTTCTCCAGAGGGAGGATGGCTGGCCCTGGGGAGATGCTTGAGAATCGATTTGTGATGAACGATTTGTTCACATTTCACTTTCTGCCTACATACCTTATGGACTGTAGATCTTGGGTAATATTTGAGTTAATTAGGAATAACTAAGTCAGCATGGTGCTTTCCTGCTACAGAAGCAGGGATTTAAAATGCATAGAGAAAATAATATTGCCTTTTGTTTCCATTGATTTTTCACTTACCAAGCACTTATGTCTGACAAATGACCTCACTTGGTCCTTAAAAGAACTCAGTGAGATAGAAAGGTGGGTGGCATTATTATTATTATTTCCATGTAACTGATGAGAAAATTGACTCAGAGAGGGAAAATGATATAGTCCATCAATACAGATGAAACAGAAACCCAGGATGTCCATCTCTAAGATGAGGTATATGGGAGAAAGTAGTAAGGCTTTGCTGTAAATATCTACCTTAATATTAAAGTCGAGGTCCCAGAGGCAAAGTAAGCAACTTCATGCATTCTGCCAGGTGTAGGTGGAATGCATACACCTGCAGATGATTGTCCCAGGAGCTCTGTCCCAGAAGGCACAGTCATTGTCCCTACCCAGCCCTGTCTCCCTGTCTCTGTCTGAAGACCAGCCTGCAAGCAGGAGAGAAGGAAAGAAGGAGTCTTCCCATTCTCCACCCTTTCCCCTCTTCTGACTAACGGCCCCAACTGTGTGTCGAGAATAAAGGCCAGAAGGTCCTCAACAGGAGGTTCCTTTTCTTATGTACCTAGGCCATCGGGCCTTGAAGGTCTAAGAAGTTCCATGAGGGTTTTTGAAAAGGGCAAACGTAAAGATGGGGAAGCGCAAGGCCACATGGTCGTTTCATGACCCAAAGCTTTGAGCACCCCTCCCCAAGGATTATAAGATCTCATCTCCCTTTCTCTGGGGGAAGGGACAGTCAACCAACTCATGTCAACAGAGCATGGCATATAAGCCTAGTGCTGAGCTAGAAGCTTGTGGGTAGGGGCATAACTTGTATAGTTCAAAGTGTCTTCATGGCCTCACAAAACATCCCTATCTTAGAGGCAGACTAAATGATATTCCCAATTTAGAGATGAGGAAACAGGGAGAGGATGGGATTTTCCCAAGGTCACATCATTATGGCAAAAGTAGAGACCTTCTGATGACAAGTCTGTTGCTCTTTCTGCTTCCCCTGGCTGTGCCAGGCTCCAGAAGTTTACTCCCTGCTTGTGGGGGCAGCTCACACCTGGATTCATCCATCCATTTACAAATTATACTTAGGCACCAACCAACTTCCAGATGCCCGGCTTGACTCTGGGGATACAATGTTGAGTAAAAACAGGCCTGATTCCTGCCTCACGGAGTGCTCAGTCCAGCGAAGGATTTGAACATTGATCAAGAATCACAGCGAGATAGAGCTGCAGCTTGTGTTCATGCTGGGAGAGAAGCACATAGCACTGCAGGGGCCCGCCGTCGGGGTCTGACAGCGTCGGGGGAAGCGTCCTGAAGCAGTGACACTGGAATGGAGGTCAGCTAAGCCAACCAGGGAGAGAGAAGTTTCCCAACAGCCATCATACCAGGGCTGTGTGATGAGAGGCGGTATGGAAGGTTGAGAATGCGAGGACTGAAAGCTGGAGGGGAGAGAATAGGAATACAGTGTGGAAATGAGCGGAGAACAGGCAGGACCAGCAGGGCTTTGGCTGTGTAGAAGAGCTCTGCCCTTATCCCGAAAGTCATGGGAAGCCAGCAGGTTCCAGGTACTGGGGAGGGAATGCCCCGTGAACAGCTCAGACAGGAAGTGGTTTAGGACAAGACAGGAAAGCTTCATCTCATGAAACCATTTCTTCAGAATCCTGTCTCCTTTTCTATATGCATGAAGGATCATTTCAAATATCATATACAATATTTGTAACAGAAACTTTCTTCATCAGCTATGAGAAACCATGGTGATAAGATGCATCATCATTTTATGGACCACTAAGAAAAAAAGCCCAAGATGGGGAGTCTAATAGGAAACTCTCTCTACCCCCACCACATAAAGCTGTGATGCCCTCAATGAGAGGGTAAATGAGAAATAGAGCCACCATGCAGAAAGGGGGATCAAGGAAACCCATGCGTCTCAACCTTGACACTAAGTGGGGGTGAAAAATCCTTCCCTGAGAACAGGAGTCCCAAGCCAGTGGTACACATGCAGGTTTGCTTTCTGAATTGGCACAATCAGTGTGATCCAAAAGAACATCAAGCAGAGTGTAATGTCCAACAGTCTGAGGCTGGGTGGCCCTGGGTGGCTGGCAAAAACAGTACTATCCTCTCCCGGAGCACCTGCCTTCTGTCTGGGCCAACAGTAAGAATATGATACCATCATCTGGGAGATGCCTCCTGACTTCAGAGATCCAAAAATGTACATTTTGGAACCAATGAAAGATGGCAAAAGCTCTGTTTCCTACATCTTACCCAAGAGAATTGGTTCAAATGACCTGTCTACAGTCTGTCCAAGGCCTTACCTGCCCTGTCACGGGAAGTTGTATACTTGTTTGGTGCTGAGATACTGCACATATTAAATGTCCCTTTGGCCATGTTAACAGACCTTGACCTTCACACAGCCAGGTTTCTAAGGAGAGGAAGCCGCTGATGGGGCAACACAGGGCGAGCTTTTCAGTGAAGGTCAAAATAGAATGCAGGCCCGGTGTGGTGGCTCATGCCTGTAATCCCAGCACTTTAGGAGGCTGAGGTGGGTGGATCACTTGAGGTCAGGAGTGCGAGACCAGCCTGGCCAACATGGAGAAATCCTGTCTTTACTAAAGATATAAAAATTAGCTGGGCGTGGTGGTGGGTGCCTGTAGTCCCAGCTACTCAGGACATTTGGGAGGCTGAGGCAGGAGAATCACTTGAACCTGGAAGGCAGAGGTTGCAGTGAGCCAAGATCACGCCATTGCACTCCAGCCTGGGCGACAGAGTGAGACTCTGTCTCAAAAAAATAAAAAATAGAATACAGTAAAAGAGTAAAACGTCGGCGATGGTTTGAATGGGGGAAATTGGGAAAAGGGAAGGAGAAGTGGTTATTTTAGAATCGTGATCAGCTACACACAGTGCTGAGAGTTACCCATTTAGTTGGCCCCAAGCTGGACTCCGAACTCTAAGTAGTTTTCCTTACAGCAGTGACATCGTCCTCTCTGTACTCATGTCCAGTCATTGTAACTGTTTCTCACTTAGACGTGTCGTAAACAGACCTTTTTCTGTACAAAGAGCTTCTAAGACAAATGAAAGAGAGTTGAGAAATGCCCCTAAGTCTTTTGGGGAAAGCAGAGGAGACCATGACCTTCCTCTGTGTCCTGGCCAGCTGAAGTGTCGTCCTCCCATGGCATTGGAACCTGATGCTGGGGGAGCCCGGGGGCCTGTGGGATGCAGCCACAGGACCTGCTTATCTCTGCTCCCCACACGCCCTCAGCTGACTTTTTACAACAGTGTGGAGGGCTAACAATGGCGGGAAGGGCTGTGGGAATGGACTGTTTCACTGGTGCCTAGAGGAAGGAAGGCTTGTGGGTGCTGCTCTGTGGGCAGGCCCCTCTGTCATTGAGGATTTTTAATTCACCAAACTGCAATTTTTTTGGGGGGGGGGGGGGCGGGCACAGAGTCTCACTCTGCCACCCAGGCTGGAGTGCAGTGGCATGATCTCGGCTCACTCCAACCTCTGCCTCCCAGGTTCAAGCAATTCTCCTGCCTCAGTCTCCTGAGTAGCTGGGACTACAGGTACGCAGCACCATGCCTGGCTAATTTTTGTATTTTTAGTAGAGATGGGAGTTTCACCACATTGGTCAGGCTGTTCTCGAACTCCTGACCTCAGATGATCCACCCACCTCGGCCTCCCAAAGTGCTGGAATTACAGGCGTGAGCCACTGCACCCAGCCCAGACTGCAAATTAAAGGTTGGCTTCTGTGCTCTGTTCAAACACTATCCTAGGCCGTTTGGGAGGGGAAAGTGAGTGTATGACATCGCCCTGAATAACGATTCTCAAGGAAGCTGGCAAGCTGGCCCTTGGGGAAGGCAGCTGCCTGTCCCTGCTGTGAGGCAGGTGCTCACAGCCTAGCATTGCCTGACTATGTGTCAGAAGGTGGGGTGATGGTTTGGTAATCGATGATTCCGCATCTGTGGGAGCCTGGCAGTGAAGGGATGGAGCAGAGGAATAATGGCAGAAAGAGCTGGCGTCTTCCCCGTGGGCCCCCTCCCCTCCCCTGCAGGTGATCATGAAGATGGTGGCTTTCTACCTCACTCCATCACGCAGCACAGGCGGCCTGGCCCATGCTGGAGGTGGCTGTGTGCTCAGCTGTCACCCCTACTGTCAATCTTCTGTAAATGTCTGTGGCACTGGATGCCTTTTTTCCTTGGTCTGTGAGATTCTTGACCCCACAGTGGGCATGTTCACGTTGCAAAAGGGTCCAGTGCCATTGAACAAACACTGATTGTGCTCTGGCTCAGGAGGAGGTGACAGACAAGGACAAGACAACCTCAAATAAAAGACTCGGTGTCTGGGGCAGATGGGGACCCAGCCAACTAGATTGGAAAAGCTATGGTGAGTGATAAAATAGAGCTTCCTCATCTCCTAGAAATCAAAGGAGAGAGGAATTCTGATTGAGAAAGGGTAAGAGGGTGGCAGAAAACAGAAGCTTTCCCAGGGACGCTGTCCCCACCAGTGACCCCCCTCCTCCACCCCCAAGCTGTGTCCCTTGAGGAAGGCATGAGTAAAATCTGGAAGGGCGGGGGGATGAGCCAAGATTGGGGTTGGGAACTTGGAACAGTTGAATGGAGATTAAAGAGATGGAGATTACAGAGATTTAAAAGAGAGTTTTAAACTTTTTGTTATGGTCCCCTCAGCAGGAAAATTGTCAAAATTTGCACAGAAGTATAAGGAATGGGATAGTGGATTCCAGGACCTATGACACCGCTCCAGCAGGAATCAAGTCATGCGGGTCCTCTTTCATTCATCTCTCCCATTACTTTTCTTCTGGGGTATTTTAAAGCAAACTTCAGACTTATTTAACTCATAAATTCTCCAGCATAAATCTCTGCTAAGGATTTTCTTCTTCTTCTTTTTTTTTTTTTTTTTTTTTGAGACAGAGTTTCACTCTTGTTGCCCAGGCTGGAGTGCAACGGCGTGATCTTGGCTCACTGCAACCTCCACCTCCCAGGTTCAAGCAATTCTCCTGCCTCAACCTCCCGAGTAGCTGAGATTACAGGCACCCACCACCACACCTGACTAGTTTTTTTATTTTTAGTAGAGACGGGGTTTCACCATGTTGGCCAGGCTAGTCTTGAACTCCTGACCTCAGGTGATCTGCCTGCTTCGGCCTCCCGAAGTGCTGGGATTACAAGCATGAGCCACTGCGCCCAGCCAGGACTTTGTTTTTAATATAACCCCATGCCATTATCACACTTGACAAAATCAGCAATAATTCCTTCATCTCATCTGGATTCCTATTCCATACTCACATGTCCCCACCACTCCCAACAGTGTCCCATTACAGCTAGTTTGTTCAAATCAGGATCCAAACAGTCTGCATGTGGCATTTGGTTGCTATGTCTCTCAAGTCTCTTGGGTTTTATAACAGTACAAAAGGAAGAACCTTTGAAGCTTTTCCTGGGGACAAAAAATTGCTCGGAAAACTGATGGTCCCATAGAAGAAGAATAAAAAACAGAGCGTATCTATGTTGAGAACTAACTCATAAAAGTGAGACCAGGCCAAGCAAGGAAAGTGATGTTTCTGCCTCCTTCCACTGGCTTTTTCACTGCAGGGGACAGCCTGCAGGCTCACAGCCTTTCTGCAGCTCCCCCTCCCACTTAGGAGGAGGCAGAGCCTCAAGCCTCCCACAAGCCCCATGTGCTCCTTTCCTGGGAAAACAGGTGGGTGAAGGCAGCAGAGTCCAGGCTTCAGCCATCAAAACATCCAGCGAAGGGGAGGGGTGAAGGGGTGCCACCTATAAAACTCCATTGAGGGAAGGGCAGCGGGGAGGGGTCCTGGGCAGGAAAGAAGTGGGTGTGAGAGTGCCCTGGCTTTCACTGGAGTAAGGGGCTGGAGAAATGGCACAGATGGGGGTTGGAGGTACAATCTGCTTGCCGTTCCTAAAGGAGGCCTAGTATCTAGAGAAAATCGTTGTGTGGGGGGTGGAGTTGGGGGAGTCGCCTCTTCAGTAAAGCCAGGATTCCTTCTTCATGTCTTAGCAGCGGCTGCTGCTTCCTGCTCCTGCCTGTGGATGTTGGTACTGACCTGGCACACCCCACTGGACTTTTTCAAAGGCATTTGCAGCTGCATAAACAAAACTTGACTACCCCACAGTTTTCTGTCTTCTTGCTTCCCTTTTGGACATTTTTCCAAGACACCAAACACACTCCTAGGAGCCTGGTCAGAATCGCCCAGGGCTCCCTGGTATCACGGATGGACCACAAGGCCAGAAGGCGGGCACTTTCTGTGTGCAGGGAGGGGCGGGTCAGGAGAAGGCAGGACACAGTTCCATCTCGCCCTCACACCCCCTGTGGAATCAAAAGTGTTTGTGCCACATTCCCTCTGGGAACAATTTTGCTGCAGAATTTTCACCTCTGCTGCAGAATTTACATCTTTCCAGGCTGAGATGTCAGCATCAGCGTTTGGTGGGGCTCTTAACAACCGGGAAGGCCCATTGATTAGGAAAGGCCAGCCTGACAGAATGATAGCCCCATGGCCGCCTCCTCAGGGTTGCTGCTGTTGTATGTAGCTATAAACAGGGCCCTCAAAAGAATTGCATCACCTCCCATTAATAGCCTCAGGGAATGATCTCACCTGACATTTTAGCTGGGCCCCTCTGCTCAGTGGCTGGCACTGCTGGGCCAGGAGGAGGGTGGGATTCTCATTAATGAGATTCCCCACACCTGCAAGTTGACCTTCCAGCCATGGGCTTAGCTCTTCCTCCCCTGGGTGAGGGTGCCAATCAGTAAGTGGGCAAAAAGAAATCTCTTCTCCCCCAGAGTCTACTAATCCCATCTCAGCAAACTCTCCTTGTGAGGTACAAGTGCCCCTGTGAGGGTTAGACTCAAAGGTCATTCATGCCCAGGGGAATTGCAGACATCAGTGAAGTTAGACTTAGAAATGGTTGATGGGTTGGAGAGGGTGCTAAGCACCTTGGAAAGGAGATTCTAGGAGCTTGGAGGTGTGAGGGAGAGAGGACTGACAAAAAACAAGCAGTCAGCCCTCCCTACCTGCAAGTTCCACATCCTCAGATTCAGTCAACCACAGATCAAAAATATGCAAAAAGTAAAAATAAAAATAACATTACAATAATAAATGCAAATAATACAGTGTGACAACTATTTACATAGCATTTACATCATATTTGCTATTATAAGTAATCTAGAGATGATTTAAAGCATTAGGGGAAGGTATGTGTAGGTTATATGCAAATACCACACCATTTTATAATAAGGGACTTGAGCATCCATGGATTTTGGTATCTGCGGCAGTCCTAGAACCAAATCTCCAAGAATGCTGAGGAGTGAATGTGAATAAATACAGAATAGAATATTGGGTAGCACCACATGTAATGAAGATTTAGTGCCCCGTCATAGTGAATCATGGGGGAAGTTGGGTTGCTACTTTATATAGGGTGGTCAAGGAAGGCTTCCCTTAGGAGATAACATTTGAGCAAAGACTTGAACAAAGTGATAAAGTGAGTATAGGAGAGAGCAAGGGCAAAGACCCGGAGACTTTGGATTCACAGACCAGCAAGTGGACCTGTGCAATGGGAGCCAAATGGACAGGAAGGAGAGAGGTAGAAAATCAAGGTGGAGGGTGCAGGCCTTGAGGGTCTCCATGAGCTCGTAGGGATGTATAGAGGGCACGGGGAAGCCACTGGAAGGCTTGGAGAAGGGAAAAGGCAAGGTCTTCAGGACAGATTGGTCACCCTCCATCCACTTTTGTGCCTCCCTTCCAGGGGGACTAGACCCAAGGCTGGGCTTGCAGGTGCACAGAGTGGGTGACAGACAGTTAAAGACAGGATCTAGAGGGCTGGACATGGCCTGGTGGTTCCTCCAGCAGCCTTGTCCTTTTCTCTTCCCATTCCTTGTCTTTCTCCTTCCCCTCCTCTCTTTCCTTCTGCACTCTTTGGCCCAAAAGCACTGTGCTTCAGTTTCGGAGGGTGAATAGCCCCTGGTTTTCTCATCTCCCATCCACTTCCAGGTTGCATGCACTCCCCCTCCAGCTCCAGGTCACCCCACCCCCCGCCCCTGGAGCTCTACATCCTACTGACTCCTGGGCAGAGCCATGGGGGGCCTTTGTGCCCTGACACCCTTTCAAGGTGGTGTGACTTGGCTGACCAGGTGACCTGGGCCCCTCATCAGTGGGAGTGAGTAGGTCCCAGGTCCTGGGATTTCATTCCAACTTGTCTCTCCAACAGCTCAGGGAAATGACTTAACCATACAACTATTAAGCATTCACTGTTGTAGGTCCTGCGTTGGGGAGAGAGTGGGGCGGGGCGTTGACATAGACAGGAAGAAAGTCTGTGCCCTCCAGTCATTTTCCAGGAGTGGGGTGATTCCTCTGCAAGGCTGGATCTGACAGGTGCTGGACTTCATAAAGGAGCACACATGTGCTTTGTTCATGTCAGGGAGGCAGACATGATTTTCTGGAATTTGTCTTGGAGGAGGTCATGTCTGAATTGGGCTTTGAAATACCTGAAGGCCTTCCAGGGGGACGGGCAGCAGGGGCTGCCATGGGATGGACCTCCTGCCAGAGGCTGCCAGCTCCAGAGCAGTGTGGCCAGCAGTGTGCACTGGCTTTCTTCTGGTCCCTGATTACCATGATGAAAAATCAAGCATGGAGGTGTGCTCCGAGCATGGTTAGGAGACAAGACCCACGCTTGGGAATCAATAGGCTCCCTCACTTAGCATTCACCAGGTGAATGAGGCATTGCGGCAGGAAGGCTGTCAGAGCAGAGAGAAAACCAGAGCTGCCCAGGACCTTTGGAATCATTCTAGGCAGTTCATTTTCTTAAGGTCATAGGGGCCTTTGAGAATCGATAAAAGCTATCGACTCTCCTCCAAAGAAATGCATGTTTGTACATACACACTAAATTTTAAAAATTGAGTTATAGTTTATATATCATAAAATTCACCATTTTAAAATGTACAATTCAGTGGTTTTTAGTATACTCACAAGGTTGTGTAACCGTTATCACTATCTAATTCCAGACGTTTACATTACCCCAGGAAGAAATGTCACCCTTTAGTAGCCATTCCCTGTTCTCCCCTTTGCCTAGCCCCTGGCAGCTACCCATCTGCTTTGCTTCTACGGATATGTCTGTTCTGGACATTTTATATAAATTGAATCATACAGCAGGTAGCCTTTTGTGTCTGGCTTTTTTCATTTAACATAGTGTTTTTAAGGTTCATCCATGTTGTAAAATGTATTGGACTCAATTTTTTATGAATAGTATTTCTGACTAATATTCCTTTGTATGGATATATAGGCACATTTTGTTCACAGAACCCCTGAAACCTATCTCTTGATTTCAGAAAACCTTATTTTACAAAAGGGGGGTGTTGAAGAAGGAATGGAGAAGGCAGGAAAGCTCACAATAACTTATTACTATTTATTGAGTGGTGCTGGGCTAAGCACTTTATATATGCATGATCATATAATCCTTAACAACCCTGTGACATGATATTATTATCCTCATATTACAGATGGGGAAACTGAGGCTCAGAGAAGCCATCCCAAGCTTCTTGGAGAAGTGAAAGTTTAAGCTGAGCTTTGACTGCCAGGCTGTGGAAAGCAACTGCACATCCACTTTCATCAAAGCCCTTATTTCCTTCCATTTATTTTTTAATGGAATTCCCCTTGTCTACCAACAAGGCATTTGTTTTGCTAAGCCCAGAATCGCCCCAGTGCCCAGAGGGCATCCCAGACTGCTGTAAAATGACCCTCTCCCCAAAGTGATGTGCGACCGGAGGGCCTGCCTCCTGCTGTTCCCCTTCAGGAGCTGCTGAGCCTCCAGCCAAGGCTGCGTGTGTGTCAGGCCGTGGTAATAGTAGCTGAGAGGCATCTCCTGAACAGCTGAGACATGTGTAGCTGTTGCCCTGACTGTGATGCTCCCACGGTGTGCCCCGCCTGGCGGGGAGATGCCAGGGTCAAGCCAAGGGCAGTGGGCATGCGGTGGGTGGGGGTTCTTCGGCGAGGAGGGTGGCTGCTGTCTGAAGCCCAGCATCACCTGCCATGCTCTGCTTTGTCTCTCAGCCAGTGGACAACCAGCAAGCCATGGTGCGCAGGGAGTCTGTGGTCAATCTGGAGAACTTCAGGAAGCAGTATGTCCGCAGGCGGTGGAAGGTGTGTCCAGGGGTGGGGTGGCCCGGTGGAGGGCGGGGGGCTTGGGCGGGGTTTCTGGCTTTCCAGGGTCTCCATGCAGGTTCTCACCTGGGCGTTCCTTTCCTCTGCCTCCCTCAGCTCTCCTTCAGCATCGTGTCCCTGTGCAACCACCTCACCCGCTCGCTGATGAAGAAGGTGCACCTGAGGCCGGATGAGGACCTGGTGGGTAAATGCATGCCCTCTTCTTGGGCAGAATTCTGGGGTAGCCTGGAGCTCAGGGATGGGTGAGTTCTCTTTCCCCTCACAAGGCAAGTGGGTGTTCACTGTTTCCAGCCAGTTCTGCTGGCCCAGCCCTCCTCTTCCCTGAAGGCTGAAGTGTGATCTTCAGAGGATTGTGTTCTGGGGACCTCTGGGTGGTGCCGGGAGGGGAGTGCCGATGCGGCAGCATGAACTCCTGGATGATCTCCAGGATGATCTGGTGGGCCTTCAGAGGGACCGCTGCTGCCGGCTGACCACAGACAACCCAAAATGTATTTCTGACAACCCAAAAGCTGCTTTAGAATGGGAGCTTTACATTCTTTTTTCCGTATTTCTATTTTTGCTTTGTTTCAGATTACCATCATCATAATATTTAGACAATATCTTATATTTGATTACTTTATTGCCATTTTGTATACATTTAAAAGGAGTAGCTTGTAACAGAATATACTGTTGAAGAGGGTGGCCTCTGGAGTCAGACTACCAGGATTCAAATCTGCCACTTACTGTGTGACCTTGAGGAAATTACTTAACCTCTCTGTGCTGAGATTTCATCATTTGTAAAATAGAGTTAATAATAGTTCCTAAAGATTAAATAATGACATATTCTTCTTCTTTTTTTTTTTTTTAGACTGAGTTTCACTCTTGTTGCCCAGGCTGGCGTGCAATGGCGCGATCTCCGCTCACCACAACCTCCGCCTCCTGGGTTCAAGCCATTCTCCTGCCTCAGCCTCCTGAGTAGCTGGGATTATAGTCATGCGCCACCACACCCAGCTAATTTTGTATTTTTAGTAGAGATGGGGTTTCTCCATGTTGGTCAGGCTGGTCTCGAACTCCCGACTTCAGGTGATCTGCCCGTCTTGGCCTCCCAAAGTGCTGGGATTACAGGCATGAGCCACCATGCCAGGCCAATAATGACATATTCTTAAAGCCTGGTATGTAAGTGCTCAGTAAGTGTTAGCAATTATTGTTGTTGTTTAAAACCCTCCTGTAGGCTGGCAGTAGTGGTTCGTACCTATAATCCCAGCACTTTGGGTGGCTGAGGCGGGAGGTTCATTTGAGGCCAGGAGTTAAAGACCAGCCTAGGCAACATAGTGAGACCCTGACTCTACAGAACAAAAACAAACAAACAAAAAAATTAGCCAGATATGGTGACATGCACCTATAGTCCTAGCTACTCAGGGAGCTGAGGTGGGAGGATCACTTGAGCCCAGGAGTTAAAAGTTACAGTGAATTATGATCACACCACTGCATTGCAGCCTGGGCGACAGAGCATGACCCTAACTCTAAAGAAAATTAAATTTAAAAATTAAAAATTCCTCCTGTAGACTTTAAAATGCAGTTGGTAAGGGTTCCCTGGACAGCCCCTCCCCCCGCTTATGGAGTGTGATGTAGGGTGCTCAGGAGTGTCTGGGATGGCACAGGTCAGGACAGAAGGGGATGCCCTGCTCAGGGAGCAACTGGGAGGTGGGTGCCTAAGAGGGCTGAGTAGCCTCATGGTGCACGGCTAGACCCAGGACAGCCCTGCTGTCCCCACGCCCTCCACACAGCCTGGGGTCTTCTCTCTTCAGCATGATCTCTTGCCAGCACTTGAGGATTTATGGCCCAGAGGCCCCGAGCAACTGTGTGGCTTTGGCCAAGCCCTGTGCCTGCTCTGGCTGCTTTCCTCATCTCTATACAGGAGATTGGACTGCTCTCCCTCTGAGAATCCCTGATAATGACAAGCAGACTTTACCCAGCTTATTTTTTTACTGTTTGGCTCTGACTCAAGCTAAAAAGTTGCTATTCAGCAGAGCTTGAGTTATTTTTATTGTTATAGCCGGGATTGGTCTAGGATGTATTTGGCTAAAGTTGATCTTGACCTTGGATTTCCAGCTGGCTCAGGCTGGAGGAAGGGGAAAAGGCCCTGGGAGGATGAGTGGCAGATGGTGGGCATGCCTCACAGGCTAAGCCACTGGCCCTGCTTCCCCGACAGATGCAATCTGTGGGGAGAGAAGACCAGAGTAATTGAGAAGAATGTCAATTTTTTTTTGAGACAGAGTCTCACTCTGTCTCCCAGGCTGCAGTGCAGTGGCACCATCTCAGCTCACTGCAACCTCTGCCTCCCAGGTTCAAACGATTTTCCTGCCTTAGCCTCCTGACTAGCTGGGATTACAGGCCTGCACCACCATGCCTGGCTAATTTTTGTATTTTTAGTGGAGATGGGATTTTGCCATGTTGGCTGGGCTGGTCTCAAACCCCTGACCTCAGGTGATCCACCCGCCTCGGCCTCCCAAAGTGCTGGGATTACAGGTATGAGCCACCGCGCCCAGCCAAAAAGAATGTCAGTTTCTTTCCAAACTTTTGTTTGTGTACAAATATTCTTAAATAGTACTCTTTTTACTCAAATAGCAAGCACCATCAGCTCAAAGGTTCATCCTAGAAGTGGAAAAAGGTTGGGTCCCAGATATGTGTTATGCAGTTTTCCCAAAGGGACTTTCCTTAAAAAAAAAAGAGTAACGATAGGTCCTTTTGTTTAGGAAGCAACTGGAATTGAACACTGGACAACAGATATTTTAGGAATGAAGTCACTGTGGATTAGTACTTCTTTTAATAATTTTATAATTACATTAGATCATCATGACTTGGATGAAAAGACATTATGGCCTCGGGGTGGCTGCCTCAGCTCTGGTTTGCCATGTAGGAACTGACAGACAGTACTTTATACTCATTTCCTCTTTTATAAAAATGGAGGTCAGAAGTCATTTCTCTGGAAACACTGGTCGGCAAGGCGGCTGAAGGTGCAGCCCATCAAAGAAGAAGGGGCATGGGATGGTGGCTGTCAGAGCATGAGGAGGACCCTGTGGCTTACGCCCATCCTCCAGCCTCTCTAGGCCGAGCTCAGGAGAACCAGCAGCCACAGACCACCCAGCCAAGTGGCCTTGATTACGTGGCAGCCACAAGGGGAACTAGATGTAATTTTCTTTATTATAATTTGGCCTCTCCTGATGTCTGGTTTCCCTTAGATGCCCTGCTGCTTTCCTTCCTCCTGGTAGTGTCCTTCCTCAAAGCAGTTGGTCTGGCCTCATTTCAGATCCCTCCCCTCCCCCAGCCCCTGGATGGATCAGCAGGCTTGCTTTCACCACCCGCCTCCCTGGCTTGCAGTCCCCTGGTCCAGGTGAATCAATCCAGGTTGCCGAGCACAGCCCCATTCCTGGCATCTCATGATCCTCCTGCCCTGGACCTCTTTCTCTTTTTTTTCTGCAGAGGAACTGTGAGAGTGACACTGAGGAGGACATTGCCAGGAGGAAAGCCCTCCACCCTCGGAGGAGGAGCAGCACCTCCTAACTGGCCTGACCTGCAGTGGCCGCCAGGGAGGTCTGGGCCCAGCGGGGCTCCCTTCTGTACAGACCCTTGGACCCAGCTCAGCACCAGCACCCAGGCGTCCTGAGCACTTCGCAAGAGAGATGGGCCCACAGGATTCAGAAGAGCTTGCAGGCGAGCCAGGAGATGCTGGGAGCTGTGGCTGTCTCCTGTGGAGGAGGCTCCGGCATTCCCAAAGCTCTTAATTCTCCATAAAGTGGGCTTTCCCCTGTCTGCCATCCTCAGAGCCTGGGGTGGGGGTGTGGACTTAGGAAAACAATATAAAGGACATCCTCATCATCACGGGGTGAAGGTCAGATTCAGACAGCCTTCCTCACAGGCTGAGGGGGTTCAGAACCAGCCTGGCCAAAAATTACACCATGGAGACAGAATCCTCCCCATTGGGAACAGGGTGATTGAGGAAAGTGAACCTTGGGTGTGAGGGACCAATCCTGTGACCTCCCAGAACCACGGAAACCAGGACGTTAGGCTGACGAACACCTCAGACCTGAAGCAGCCCATTGCTGGCCTGCCATGTTGTAATTTTGCTCATTTTTATTAAACTTCTGGTTTACCAGATGCTTGGCTTCTTTTAGGGCTACCCCCATCTGATTTCCTTTAGCCCGTGTGCCTGTGACTCTGGAGGGGGCACCCAGTGGGGTGCTGAGTGGGCAGAATCTCAGAAGGTCCTCCTGAACCGTCCCTGCAGGCCTGCAGTGGGCCTGCCTCCTCCTTGCTTCCCTAACCGGAAGGAGTCCAGTTCAAGAGAATCCACCCAGAGACTGGGAGTGGTGGCTCACGCCTATAATCCCTGTGCTTTGGCAGTCCGAGGCAGGGGAATTGCTTGAGCTCAGGAGTTGAAGACCACCCTGGGCAACATGGCAAAACCCAGTCTCTACAAAAAAATACAAAAAATTAGCCAGGTGTAGTGGTAGGCACCTGGTGTCCTAGCTACTCCAGGGGCTGAGGCGAGAGCATTGCTTAAGCCCAGAAGGTTGAGGCTGCAGTGAGCTGAGATCACGCCACTGCACTCCAGCCTGGGTGACAGAGAGAGACTGTATCCAAAAAAAAAAAAAAAAAAAGTTGCCAGAGACAAGTATGCCCATGCTCCCTCTACCTCACTGCCACCACTCCTGCTGTTAGAGGCTGAGTGTGTCTCCCTAAAATTCCTATGTTGAAGTCTTAACCCTCGGTACCACAGAATATCACTGTATTTGGAGATGGGGTCTTTAGCAATGCACTTAAAATGAGCTCACTGGTGCGGGCCCCGATGCAATATAAGTTGGTGGTCCTTATAAGAAGGGGAGGTTAAGACATGCAGGAAAGACCACATGAAGGCCCAGGAGTGGGAGGGGGAATAGCCATCAACAAACTAAGCGGGGGGCCTCAGAGGAAACCAACCCTGCTGACACCTCAATCTTAGACTCTGGCCTCAAAAATTGTAAGAAAATAAACTTCTGTCTTTTAAGCCACCCAGTCTGTGGTACTTTATTATGGCGGCCCTAGCAAAATATACACCCGCCAAGTACGGCCAAGATGGGGGCAGGAGAATTCCTAACGATGTGGGTGGAGAAGAGCAAGAAGGATCCCCAGCGAGAAGGGAGAGGAAAAAGAGACGGATGACCTGGCCCCTCCGGTGGAAATGGCAAGGGAAGCTCACTCAATGGCATCGAAATATGGGCCCTGCTTTTCAGGCCAAAAGAACAGTGTCGCTGAGCAGCACTCAAGAGACGACCCACGGACGTCAGAAATAAAGTCAGGGCGAGGCCAGGAGGTTGGGAAAGTACATGGGAAGAGGCTGAAAGAGAAGGTTTGGAAGGTGAGGAAACTGAGCTGAGGAAGTGAGCCAGGAAGGAGAGAGGGGGAAAACTATTATTGAAAGGGTGCTGGGGAAAGAGGTCCCAGTTCCCTTTGTCAGCAGCCAGTTGATGGTTCCGGAGCAAAATGGCCCCACAGGAACAGCAAGGCAACCTAGTTTCAGAAAAGTGTCCAGCCAGAAGTGGAGTGAGCCCGCGAGCTGGTTGCAGAAAGCTTAGCAGCCGACCTGGACTTCTTGCGCTTCCCCAGATCTCAGGCAGAAACAGTCCTGTGCCTCCCTCCACCCTGGGAGGATAGCAGAGGCCGAGAGCTGCCAATTGTGGGCAAGGGCCCTGGGCCTGTGAGGGGCTCTTGGCTATGGTTGGTTACATAAATCAGCAGGGCGTGTTCTGGAACAGGGCTCACTGGGAGCTCCTAGGAAGTCGGTTATGGTAAAGGGGGGGCTGCCCTCCTGCTAGGAAGGAGAGCAGGGAAGACCTTTGACAAACCCAGTCTTGATCAGAGAGCCTTTTGCAACTTGTCTAGCCCAACCACTGAAGAGGAAACCAATGCATAGAGAGAGGAAGTGACTAGTGCTTCACACATCAAATTTGTGAAAATATCTAATGAAAGCCCAGACTTTCTGGCCCCTAGTAACAGTGCTCATTTCTTCAGCTGATAAACTGCAGTGGACCTTTCAGGAAAGGATGAACCGTTCGCTTTGCCTCATTGTTAACGAGTCTCATCTATTCTTGACTGTGGCCTGCCTCATCTTTCATTCTTGGAAATGGAAGAAATTGACACACTTGCTTCTGCCCATCTTTCACAGTAAAGGACACTGCCCCTGGATGGGGGCATCTCAGTGGCCCACCCCCACAGGCTGCAAGGCAGTCAGGGAACCAGTATTCATCGGGCTCCTGCTGTATGCTTGGCACTGTTCTAGAGGCTGGGTTGGAACAGAGCAGGACAGACACAGACCCTGTCCTAGAGGGGTCCACGTTCTCTAAGCCCTGGGAAACCAGGACTCCATCATGCCCATCTCTCCTCCTGGCCCTCTTCTCATCCAGGTTATATAAAGCACTGCTGACTGAGTCTTCTTAGCCCAGCTTTCTGGTGTTGGATGGCACCTGCTATGTTTCCCAGAAGCCCTTGGGAAGCACAGGGCCAGGCAGTGGGCAGAGGGGGGCTTTGAGGATGCACAGTCCTTTGAGGATGACTTTGAGGACCAGCAGCCAGAAGCCAGGCACCCATGCGCCTCCCAGACAGGGGCCCAGTCCCTGCGGCCTCTGCTAGCAGACGACTGCGGCCCCCAGGTGTGAGGATGAGCGCAGCAGCTGGCCCTGGGCACCACATGTGTTCTGTTGGCTCTGAAGAAGGATGTGTTGACCAGCTGACGCTTACAGGGCTGAAAGAGACCACGGCGTTCTCAGAGGCAAATGGAACATTCCAGTGACGAAAGCCATGGCGGTTCAAATGCAATTCTTTCAAGAGGTCTGGAGGGTTCCTGCCCCAGAGTGTGTGCTTATGTGAGTGTTGGATGCTGCATTAATATTTCACAAATATCCATATAAATATTTTAGTGTGTTGCATTTCGATGTCAATCTCACTAGCTTTCCTGACTCCAAATCTTAGATTGCATTTGCCTTTTCCCTTCGCATATTTATTTGCTGAAAACCTTATTTTGGAAGCAAATGAAGGCCATACTGTAAGAGGTGAACTATAACATCTCTATGAAGGAAAAGTCAGGCCCTGGACTCCACAGACAATCAAAGTAAGTACATGTGAAAGAGCTAACTTGAGGACTCGTATCTCACAGGGAATTTTATCTGGCACAGGATTGGAGAACTTTCCTTCCATAGATTCCCCAACTTTTTATACATTCACATGTATCCCCAACTTGATTTCATCCTGACTTGGATGGAATTTTTATTTCCCTTTTATTTATTTATTTTTAAATTTGTTTTATATATATATATATACATATTTTTTTTTTTTTTTTTTAGATGGAGTCTCGCTCTGTCGCCCAGGCTGGAATGCAATGGGGCAATCTCGGCTCACTGCAACCTCCACCTCTCGGGTTCAAGCGATTCCCTGCCTCAGCCTCCCTAGTAGCTGGGACTACAGGCGTGCGCCGCCACGCCCAGCTAATTTTTGTGTTTTTAGTAGAAACGGGGTTTCACCATGTTGGCCAGGATGGTCTCGATCTCTTGACCTTGTGATCTGCCGGCCTCGGCCTCCCAGGGTGCTGCGACCACAGGTGTGCGCCGGGCCTTTATTCCCCTTTTAAAGAGAAGGAGTAGGAAATATCTTCTGCCCCTCCCAGCCCTGCCTCTTCAAACATCGCCTCCCCTGGGAGTTTGCGTAAGAACATGGGCCTGAGGACAACTTCCAAGGCCGACGAGGCTGAGTTTGCCAGCTCATGCTCTGGTGCCTTCATGTCTCTTTGGATTTAAACCCAGAGGCCAGAACAGCATTTGAAAAGTCAGCTGGGCCATTATCCTGCTCCTGAATGGGATTGCACTTGGGTTTCTTTGTCTCATTTTGGAATTGAGCCAGGGAGATCCTATACCATCCCTCAATTCCCTTTTCCAGTTCTTAACAGTCCTTATTATATTTTACCACTCAGATCCAAAAAGCCTGGGCTAAGTCCTGCCACTTTGCAGCTGTTGGAACTTAGCCTTGTCATTCAACCTTTCTGGGCCTCAGTTTTCTAATCTGTGAAATGGTGATATCGGTGTTACTTGTCATGAGTGCCTTGTTGAAACCAATTTTGTAAATGAGCTTTGTCAACTTTGAAGGTCTTGGCAAGCATAAGGAATGTGTTTTTATGCAATTTAGTTACACTTTCGCACCACAGGCATAAAGAGTGTAAGGAAGCTCCAACTTCCTCTGAAGATTCCGTAACAGTCGCTTCTGAAATAAATTGACAATAGACAGATTTACAGGAAAAAAACCATTTTAATTTTGTGCCTGTACACAGGAGCCTCATAGAAGAATGAGGCTCCAGAGAGGGACCCAATGGTTGAAGTTTTTACAGCATAAAGGAATAGAGCCTTGAGGCTTTTGGGGGAGGTGGTGATAAGTTATGGGAAGGAACGGGGAAGAACTGCACAGAGAATGAAGGTGTCTTATGCAAATACAAGTCCCTCAGGTAATCAGTTGTTTTGGAACTCCCTCCAGAATAGGCAATAGCCTGTCTGGGGGTGGTGATGACTTTTAATCTCTTTGTGGTTATTAATATTCCCTGGTTGTTTGATGAGATTCCTAGGGAAGGGGTTCGAGACAATTCCATTCCTTTTGGAAGACCATTCCTCAGCCAAGAGGTGGGAACTTCAGAGGGAGCTCCTCCCTGCCCTAGGGAGGAAAAAGAGGGGTGGGAAGGAGAAGGTCAGAGAGAGACCTTAGTTTTCCTCTGGGGCCTTTCAGTCTCCTTCGTTCAAGGCAGTCAGCATACCACCCCAGTAAGAGCAACTCTGAGAAATATAGAAGTTAGTCAACCATGGCCAATAGTGAGACTCAACACTGCTTACCTAGACTCTGGGCGGAGGGCTGCTGGAGATCAGTGCACCTCTTACCTCTCGGACTCTCAGCAGTGGTTTAAACATAGGAGAAAGCATCACGTTGATGCCGGAGGCTCTCAGCGAGGGGCCTCTCAGCTGCCTGTCTCCCTCCCATCCCTCCGAGAGAGCCTGCTGGGAGTCAGGAAGCTGGGAGGACAGTATACTGCTCCTTTGTCTTTTCATTTAGCACCCTAACACAGGTTCTGAATGAAAAGACAAAGCGTGTAACAAGTCTTTTTTTTTTTTTTTGAGACTGAGTCTCGCACCCAGGCTGGAGTGCAATGACGTGATCTCGGCTCACTGCAAGCTTCTCCTCCCAGGTTCACGCCATTCTCCTGCCTCAGCCTCCCGAGTAGCTGGGACTACAGGTGCCCACTACCACACCCGGTTAATTTTTTCTATTTTTATTAGATATGGGGTTTCACCATGTTAACCAGGATGGTCTCGATCTCCTGACCTCGTGATCCGCCCGCCTCGACCTCCCAAAGTTCTGGGATTACAGGCGTGAGCCACTGCGCCTGGCCTGCTCTTTGTCTTTTCATTCGGCACCCAATACAGGTTCTGAATGAAAAGACAAAGCCTGTAACAACTCTTTAAAGAACTAAGTGCGGGACTTGACTATTTGCCCCTACCCCATTTTCTTATTTTGAGTGTTGTATTAGTTTGTTAAGGATGCCATAACCAAATATCACAGACTGGGTGGCTTAAACAACGGAAGTTAATTTTCTCACAATTGTGGAGACTAGATGTCCAAGACCAAGGTGTCAGCAAGATCAGTTTCTCCTGAGGCCTCTCTCCTCGGCTGGCAGACGGCCGCCTCCTTGCTGCCTCTTCACATGGTGGTCCCTCAGTGGATGTGCGTCCCTGGTGCCCCCGTGTGCCTACATTTCCTCTTCTTAGAAGGACCCTTGTCAGATTGGATTAGGGCCCTTACAGCCTCATTTTAACTTAATCACCTCTTTGAAGGCTGTCTCTATAAGTACAGTCACATTCAGAGGTACTGAGGGTTAGGGCTTCCGAATGTGAATTTGGTGGGGACCTAATTCAGCCCATACGCTGATGTGAATCTATCTAATTCTTCATTTAAAAAAAAGTAAGTACTTTGCCTTCCTGTTTTACATCCAGCTTCTGAATACCCCTGGGAGATGGAGCTATGGGCCAAGCCTGGCACAGACTATCTTTGGTTTATGAGGTCAGGTGTGCCAAACCACCAGCAGGGCAGAGAGAAGCATGTTTGTAGGCTTTATATTCCAGGCACCCTTGGGCATTGGACACCCTGCCTCTTTTCTTACTCAGGAGTTGATTGTCTGTGGAGTCCAGGGCCTGACTTTTCCTTCATAGAGATATTGTAGTTCACCTCTTACGCGTGGTGGCGCACGCCTCTAAGCCCAGCTACTCAGGAGGCTGAGGCAGGAGAATTGCTTGAACCCTGGAGGTGGGGGTTGAAGTGAGCCGAGATCATGCCACTGTACTCCAGCCTCGGTGACAGAGACTCCATTTCAAAAAAAAAAAAAAAAAAAATTGCCACATTATAACTCTGCTGTGGTTGGTGTATATCTGCCTTTTTCACTCCAGTTTTTATAGATGAAATACTATTTTATGATGCATCCCAACAAGTATTCGTTAATTTCAAGACAGTAGTGGATAAAAGTGAGGTGCATAGGGGGTTAAGGTAAGAAAGAAGCTGGGAAGGCCGGGCACAGTGGCTCATGCCTATAATCCCAGCACTTTGGGAGGCTGAGGTGAACAGATCACCTGAGGTCAGAAGTTCGAGACCAGCCTGGCCAACATGGTGAAACACTGTCTCTACTAAAAATACAAAAATTATCCAGGCATGGTGGCGGGCGCCTGTCATCCCAGCTACTCAGGAGGCTGAAGCAGAAGAATCGCTTGAACTTGGGAGGTAGAGGTTGCAGGGAGCTGAGATTGCACCACTGCACTCCAGCCTGGGCAAGAAGAGCGAAACTCTGTCTCAAAAAGAAAAAAAAAAGAAGAAGAAGCTGGGAAGAATTATGTTGCCATTGAAACTTAGAAATATACTTCAAATAGCCAGAGTTTCATTGTTTTGGCTGCTTCACTTATTTACACACTTTGCCCCTGTGAGCAGGCACTGAGTGTTTGTCTCTGGGCTGGCTGGCAAGAGAGAGGGTGGTGGAGGTGCTTGGAAGATCTGTCCGGAAGGGCTGGGCAGCCTGACGGAAGGTCGTGCAAGCTTCCCGTCTGTGGGTGCGAGAGGAAGCTCTGGATGGGAGCTCTTTGAAGGGAAGGACTGTGTCAGTTCATTTATGGGGCTCCACAATGTGCTGGTGCCTGGCAGATGGTATGAAGATCTGAGGAGGAAAGGCAGGGTGGGAGGGAATGAAGGAGGGAACGAGGGAAGGAGGGAAGGAGATAAGAAGTATGGCAGCCCCGGAAGTGCCTTCAAGAGAGAACCCGCAGCAAGGAGTGCTGTTCACGGCTGGTCCCCAGCTGCCACCCCTTCAGGGTGTTGTATTAGTTTGCTAAGTGCCAGCTGACTTTTCAAATGCTGTTCTAGCCTCTGGGTTTAAGTCCAAAGAGACATGAAGGCACCTGGAGCATGAGCTGGCAAACTCAGCCTCTTTGGCCTTGGAAGTTGTCCTCAGACCCACGTCCTTAACGCAAACTCCAAGAGGAGGCGATGTTTGAGGAGGCAGGGCTGGGAGGGGCGGGGGTATGTTCTATCTCCTTAAAAGGGGAATAAAAATCCCAGCTCAGGTATTCTCAGAGCATTCTCAGAGTAGTCACAGGGCCTTCGCTCTGCGTAGGCTGCTTTCGGCCAGTGATTGAGCATGGTGGGATGGGAGACAGGCGGTGGGTACTCGAACCAGGCCATTCCTGCCCAGCGTGGGGCCCTTCTAATCTTTGCCCCTGGACTGCTCATCATCTGGCTGAGCCCTTCTCTGGGTCACTCTGCCATCAGAGGCACTTCCTAGCCAGCCCTCCTTCCTTCCCACCCTCCTTCCTTAGATGTCACACCTACATCATGGCCTGAAAGCTCTCCCTTGCCTACTCCTGTTTCCTTTCCCCTTTATCCTTCATAGGCGTTCCTCATCCCCCACCCCAGGTCTCCAGCACTTCTCATCCCATCTTGGCATCTGCTTCCTGAAGAACCTGAACCCACACAGGAGAGAGGGCAAAAGGAGGAAAGTTTGAATTTGCTCCTTCTTTTTGTCTCTACTGATTCCTTTGGCAGGCATGGACTGACAGGGCCACCGCACTCACCTTAAAGCTGTCAGCTGGGGACAGTGGTGCACCTGTAGTCCCAGCCACTTGGGAGGCTGAGGCAAGAGGACTGCTTGGGTCCAGGAGTTGGAGGCTACATTGCAAACTATGATTGTGTGAATAGTCACTGCAGTGAGACCTGTCTCTTAAAGAAGGAAAAAAAGGAAAGCTGTGAACAGAGCAGTTGGTACTCAATTAGTCTTTAAAAAAAAAAAAAAAAAAATCAATGGTGGGCTGGGCGCGGTGGCTCACATCTGTAATCCTATCACTTTGGGAGGCTGAGGTGGGCGGATCACCTGAGGTCAGGAGTTCGAGACCAGCCTGGCCAATATGATGAAACCCTGTTTCTAATAAAAATACAAAAACTAGCTGGGCATGGTGGCGGGCACCTGTAATCCCAGCTACTTGGGAAGCTGAGGCAGGTGAATCGCTTGAACCCAGGAGGCAGAGGTTGCAGTGAGCCAAGATGGCACCATTGCACTCCAGCCTGGGCAACAACAGTGAAACTCCATCTCAAAAAAAAAAAAAAAAAGAGAGAGACCAAGAAGCATGATATGAGGGGCACATGGGAGAAGCTGCGGTTTCTAACTCTGGGAATCTGGAGGACTATATGAACAAGGTGGACTTTAATCTGGCCTTAAAGGATGGGTGCTAAAAGAAGGGACAGGAAGTTATGGGTTAGTATTCTGATTGCTTGTCCTTATGCCTTCTCGTGGCTGAACTTTGGAAAGCTACCAATTAAATGAAAGAATGAGACTTCTTTTCTGGGGGTTAACTGCACGGTGGTGAATTAGTAGTTCTACCATTTTCCCCTTCTCTGTCCATTGTGACCCTTGTTCTTGGTCAGAGACCAGAGGGCCCTGTCGGAGAGCCAGTGGCCATCTGTTGGGGTTGGCAGAGGCATTCAAGGTCAGGCATACAGGACAGATCTGATTCTTCCTGAGTTCTCTGGAGGAGTCTGTGTGTGTGTGTGTACGTCTGGCTGTATTTGGGTATCTGTGTTTCTGGGCATACCTAGGCACCCGTTGTGGACATGTCTCTGTGGGATGTGTGGATGTGTGTGGATGTGTCTGGGTGTGGATGTCTTTATGTGTGTATCTGAGTGTCTGGGGGCCTGTGTGTGCATGTGTGTGTTGGGTGTCTGAGTGTCTCTGTGTATGTGGGTGTCTGTGCATGTCTGTGTGTCTGCGTTTGGGGTATGTTTGGGTATCAGTGTATGCACATCTGTCTCTGTAGTGGATGTGTCTGTGCATCTGAGTGTGTGTCTGGGTGAATGTGTCTTGTCCAAAAGGACTCATGGAGAAAGTGCCTTCTGGGCCCAGGCTTTGCAGAATCTATTCTGCTGTCAGACCTCTGAGGCAGGTCAGAGTGACATTCTGGGCAATGTGGTTGAGGACAGCCACATCTGCTGAGTCATAAGGATGTGGGCCCTGTGTGTTCACAGTTGGACGTATCGCCTTTCACACCCACGGAGGGGAAATTTCAGCCGGGCTGGCTGACCCTGCATTCTTTCAGAAGGTCATGACCTCAAGCAGCCCAGGGAAGGAGCAGAAACAGGAATGCTCGTAAGACCTAGAGGTTGGCAGAAGGTGAACTGAGACCCAGGTGTTCCCTAGCTGGGTCCGCTGGGTCGTGGCTTTCTCAGGCCTTTCCAATAACTAAGCTGAGGGCTCTGGAACTGATGGGACACTTCCTGGTGGGGGAGGAAGCCCGGGCAGATTTTCTTAAATGATAAAAATTGCCAAGCTCACCAAAATTTCACAATCAATGCTGACCCCAGAAAGCCCCACAAAGCCATAAGAGTCTAGACTCTGGAAAATCCTTCTCCTTCCTCTCCAAACCAACCAAGCAACAAATAAACACCACCACTACACATAGTATGCTTAGCTGCCATGCAATCAAGCGAGGCTTTCACGCTTATCGGATTTACACAGTAACGTTTCCCCAGGGATGGCAGGGGCAGAACGCCTCAGTCCCAGGCTTCTTGGTTGGAACGGGTTTCACAGATTCTTTCCTAAGATCAGATGGGGAGGGGTGAGGAGGGCATTTGCCCGCTGGAGCACACCTGGGAGAGCACCACGTGTGAGGGAAGGGTTCCAGCAGGACATCGAAGGGAAACGCACATCTGAGTATTTACATGCACCCAGCATGGTGCAAGGCACTGGAGAATATACTACAGGAGGATATTCCTGTTCCTAAGGAGCCCGAGCTGGGAGCGCACCTGTAGATATTCAGCTTGCCCATAGATGAGCTGCTTTCCCTGGCCACGTGAGGTATGGATGAGGTAAGGAAAGGCAATGTGAGTGCATCGAGGTGGGGTTGGTCCTTCTGGGGAGGCGGTGATCAGAGGAAGGCAGGGAGGCTGGCCTGGAGCAGGAGGGTGTCACCACTGGTCATTCCTTGTATTCAGACAGTGAAGGCCACTGACAAAATGTCACACTTGCTGTGATCACTGGTCTCCAGTAAGGTCCAGCCAGCCTGTGGGGCCTTGTGGGTCTGGAATGCTGGCCAGCGGGTTTGATGGGGGGTCAGGTTCTCTTGGGGAGAGAGGGGCCCAGGAGCGACATTGAGGTAGTCAGTACTTCGTCTAAGCAGGGGTTTCAGAGACTTTGTAGATGCTCGTCCAACACCACTGAAGATGCCCAGAGGTGACAGGGAGCTCAGGATCTCTTGGCAGGACGCTTAAGGGCTGGTGTCAAACTGTTCATGTTGTTACAAGTTCTTTCTCTGGTTGAGCTCAAGTCTGCCTCCCTGCAGATCCATCCATTGTCCTGGTTCTGTCTTCTGGGGTCATATCTGTTTAGCAAATATATAGACAAAGATGGGAAAAGATAGTTCACGTCCTCAAGGAATCCACAGTGCAGTGACAAGGATGAAATAGGCACTAAGCTGGGAGCTGAGGAAAGAGTCCTTTGTTCCAAGGGATGGGGGCCCAGGCAGGCCTCCAGAGGAAGTAGCATTTGAGTGGGCTTCACAGAGAAGAGGATTCACATGGGTGGAGGGGGCTGCAGAGTCCAGGCCAGGAACAGCTTGAGCAAAGACACAGAGGTGGGAGAGCGCAAGGCATCCCCTGGGGACGCGGGGCACCCTGTTGGGGTGGGGCCTGCTGCGGTGGGGAAGGGGGCTAGATAAAGAGGGGCTTCAACCCAGGCTTAGGCCTTTATTCAGCAAGCTATGGGGAGGGTTTAGAGGTTTTGTGAGACTTTATCAGAGCTGTGGCTAAGATCAGTGGTTCTCAAAGTGTGGTCCCTGGCCAGCAGCTTTAGGGTCACCTGGGAACTTAGAAATGCAAATTCTCCAGCTGCCTCCCAGACCTCCTGGATCAGAAACTCTGAGGGTGCTTTAGTAGGCCCTCCAGGTGATTCTGATGTGCTGCTTTAGAAAAACAACCCTGAGAGCTGAGGGAGAGAGAGGGGAGGTGGGGGGAGCCTGGAAGAGGCCTCAGGTGCTGCTGCATCCTCAAAAAGGAATCACAGCTGGAGGATGGACCCGAGCATGGGAGGAGATATCACTAACAACGCTCCCAACTACAGTAACCAACTGTCTGAGCTTGCCTGGGACCTGAGAAGTATCATGGGACATGGGACTTTCAGTGCTAAAACCAGGAGAGTCCAGGGCAAACTGGGATGGTCAGACACCCTGCCCTAACACTGCCCAGGAAGACGTACTGCTTAGGTTGTTTACGAAGGGAACGGGTGAAGGGTGGAGTTCCCAACATCCCTGAAGCCCATCCTTGAGGACTTTGTAGTAGCTAAAGTTGCCTGTCCCTCTTGTCACCCATTTCTGGTGCCTGCAGTGCCTGGCAGGAGCCCTTCCCACATGCCTCTGCTGTGACCAGGCTCTGGAGACCAGAGCAGAAAAGGAGGTGGGCCCAGGCCAGTGACAAGAACACAAGGCTGGCTCTCCATGGCCATGTCGCTGGCCAGGTGCCTCGGTCACATGAAATACAATATGGCTGAGGCCTCTCTGACCCTGCTGATGCTGCTGGAAGCTGAAAATACCCAGAGTCCTGGCCTGGGCGCCCTTGTGGCTCCTCTGGGCCAGGAATCGGAGCAGAGGCTGTGGTGACTCAGCCAGGCTCTGGCCTCTGTGGGGTGATTTCAGGGCACTGCAGCCTCCCACCTTTCCTACAGGTGGAGGTTTTTAAAACAGGAGGCTTTTTATTTATCACCCCAGCTGCCTTCAACACATACAGGGGATGGTGAGGAGAGTGACTTTACCATGTTCACTGAGCTGTTAAACACCAGACAGCAAGCCTGCCTATGGAAGCTTGCTCAGAAAAGTGGGGCAGCTGCTTTCTGAAGACCCCAGCGAGCCCCTCCCCATGTCTTATTGATCCACACGCCCTATCCATGGACCAGTCACGGAGGCTGAGGGATGGATGGGGGTGATTTGTTTAGGCCTGAGACTCAAGGCCTTAGTGCCTGGGGTGGAGTTAGCTCCCCAAAACTGGAAGGAGGAAAACTGGTCATTGCTAAGGGAAGGAGAACGGCTGCTGGGAGGTGAACCTCATGTCTCTTTCAATTCTCTTCCTCTGCTTCTGCTGTGGTGCTCTCTACTTTTTCAGAACTGCCTCGTGAGCAAACTTTCTGGGGTTCAAATGAGGCTCCCTACTCCCAACACACCTGCCCAGGAGTTGGTCCTGCTACAGCCTTCAAAACCTGCAGGCAGGAGGATTGCTTGAGCCCAGGAGTTTGAGGCTGCAGTGAGCTATGATCATGCCACTGCACTTAGCCTGGGCAACAGAGCAAGACACCCATCTTTAAAACAACAACAACAATAATAATAATGATAACCTGTAGGCCCTGCCTCTATCAACCTCCTTTGCCTAGAAAGAAGCATCATACCTGGGCAGGAGGTGCTGGTGTGGAAACCCTGGCTTTGGAGTTAGACTGGACGTCAGGGTCTGAATCCCAGTTCTGGCACCTTCTTGGCTGGGTAACTGTTAGCAAGGAACTGAGCCTCAGTTCTCCCTCTTGTAAAATGGGAATGACAGTATGCTCCTGCAGGGCTTCTGTGAGGGTGAAATGGAATGAGCTGATGCATGTGAAGTTCCCGTTCCATTGCACTCGGAATGTGGTTGCTGCTGTAACAACCATCCTTCTTGTTGACAGCATACAGTACAGGATAAAAATAGCCATGTAAGTGAGGAGCCTGGAGGAAAAGGGGAAGGAAGATCCCCTGTAGTGGTTCTGCCCCTGGCAACCACTCTGGCGACTGCGAAGCATGTGATCGGTAGGGCCCTTCATATGAATAAGGGGTCATGCCTCTTGCTTCTGCATGCCGTGGGCTGGGCGTGTGGCTCCCACAGCCTGCATACTCTGCAACTCTGGAGTTAGTGAAGAAGCCTCACTACCCAGCCACAAGGCATGTTCTACTTTCCACACATCTGACTCCTTCAACCAGAACCCCATGGCCCTACCATGACCACCACCAAGTGCAAAGCTGCTGTGCCTGAGAGCTGCAGCAGGCAGCCCTCTTCCTGCCTGTCTGTGGCTGGTGTGGTTTGCGTAGGAGAAGCAATAATCGTAGCATCCCCACTTACCATGTGCCGGGTGGCTTGCACATATTATCTTTAGTCCTGACAACACTCCTGAGCAAGAGCTCTGGTCTGTTTTACAAAGGCAGGAAACCAAGGCTCAGAGAGGTAGATGACTTTTCTAAAACCAAATGGCTAGCAAAGTAGCAGGGGAGTTTGGGTTCAAATTCAGTTCTGCCTGGCTCCAAAGACTGAATGCTTTGCACCATGCAATGGGGCTCGGGAGACTTGAAGTCCAGGTCAGGGTCATCCATCAACTCACATGGGACTGAGGCGAGCACCTCCCCTTGCTGGTCCTCAGTTTCCTCACCTGTGTATCGGGTAATGCCTAAGGTTAGGACTCTGTTCTCCCAGCATCTGACTTCTTGGAGGTCCTCTGCTGTCATGGGTACAAAGAGCAGAATTGTGACCCAGGTGATCTCAGTATCTCCCAGTTTCCCTTTGGGAGGCTCTCCTCTGGCCAGGCTGGTATCTTCCCACTGCCAGGGGGTCTGGAACCCAGCAGTCACCTCTTCTAGGAGTGCTCTGCTCTGTCCTCTGAACATTCCTTTCTACAGCTTCAAACAAAAATGTTTCAATGTCTTGTCTGTGTTTTTATAATGTCTCATCTCTCTTGGGTTCTGCCATCTTCCAGAAGACCTAGGAGGGAAGCAGAGATGCTAATCTAAACTAAACGGTTGCATTTTTATCAGGAATAAAATAGTGTCACAACCTGAAAGAGCAGATGGTCGATTTAGTAACTTCATCAGTGCCTCTCAGTCCCCTTTTTCCCCTGCACATTCACTGTGATTTGTGTTCTATTCGGCTCTCCCTGAGTGTAATGCACTCCCCGAGGGAGGGCAAGGCCTGGGCCTTGCTCCCAGGCCAAAAGACTCGATTGATTGATGGAGGACCCAGGCCTATAGCACAGGACTGGAACCCCATCTGACTCTGCTTGTGGGAACCGCAGCCACTTCCTGAACTCCCTCCCCACCTCGGCCAGGCCTGAAATGTATTCCTTGCTAGCTAAAGAAGGGGCAAGGAGGAGGGAGAGAGTTTAGAAAGACAAGAAGCATATGGACTTCTTCTTCCTCAGTCTCTCCAATGCTTGAACCCTCCCAGGCCACAGGAAGCTCCCATGAGCCCAGCTAGGCTCTTTAGGGCCAGGGAGTAAAGCTATCTAGAAGTAACAAAAGGGAAGAGAATGAGCATTAATCAAGTTCCTGTTGACCACAGGCATTATACTAGATGTGTCTACAGACTTATACTTGTCTCCATTTTGCAGATGAGAAAACAGAGGACCTGAGAAGTTATGCTGCATGAGATAACGAGGCTAGTAGTTGGTGGAGCCGGGGTTTGAACTCAGGTCCACAGGTGTGCGCTCTTGCAGGCTGCCTCTGGGTGGCTCTTTGGGACAGAGGCCGTAGAACTTTAGGACCTGTGCCTCATTTCCCTCAGGACCCACACAGGCAGTCCTGGAGGTCGATGTTGGGTGCGCTGGGGCCAGCCCCACCCAGCCTGTGGACAAAGTGCCATGTTACTCTTTGTCCTGGTCTGCATTCACTGGCCATCCACACACATTTTTCTGAGGGCCGCTTGGTAACTAAGGCCACCAGGTGGCGCTGCAAGGGATGGGACCTTGACTGCTGGATCTAAGGCTCAGTAGGTTCTTAGGGATCTTCCATGACAGGCCAGGATTCCCCTAAGAGGTTCCTAGGAAACTTTTTAAAAAATATATGGGCCCAGAGTGTCTGGTTTGATATTTTGGATTGGATTCTGGGAAACTGTTATTATTTAAAAATGGTGTTAATTTTCTACATTGGTAAAACATTCACATGGTTCAAAAAATGTAAAGTATAAAAAGGTATATAAGGCCAGGTGCCATGGCTCATACCTGTAATCCCAGCAGTTTGGGAGGCTGAGGCAAGTGGATCACATGAGGTCAGGAGTTCGAGACCAGCCTGGCCAACACAGTGAAACTCTGTCCTACTAAAAATGCAAAAATTAGCTAGCGTGGTGGTGCACACCTGTAGTCCCAGCTACTTGGGAGGCTGAGGCATGAGAATTGCTTGAACCCAGGAGGCCGGGAGGGGGAGGCTGCAGTGAGCTGAGATCACGCCATTGCACTGCAGCCTAAGCAACAAAGCAAGACCCTGTCTTTAAAAAACAAAAACAAAACAAAAAACTTATTGTTCAAGGGCCAATTGTATATTTAACAAAAGAAGCAAAATAAACAGATTTTAACCAAAGAAACAAAATATGAACAATATATTCATTTGCTTTCTATCAAAACATAGATAAAACAAAAAATATTAACAAGCAATAGCTACTGATTTGGTAGGAATATGAATATCCTGGCCATAACCCTTACTTGACAAATTCACTTGATTTTTGATTAGGCAATCTCCAGCTGTGGTTTTAGGAATGTTCCACAGTCTAAGGTGCCAGGTTTGTGTGCCTCGTGTGTTTCGTCCTTCAGTGTTAATGATAAACGCTTGCATGGCATTCTTAATTCTTGCTTGCACAAGGCTGTCTCAATACCTCTGGTCATTAGGCTGATCCCATTCAGCTTTCAAGTGATCCTGCTTCTCTGACTATATAGAAGTCAAAATAGCTTCTGAAGTCTGTGGCGGATTCTTTCCAGGTGTTGCTCTGCACCTTGACCTTTGGGAGCCTTGGCTCTAATGATCGCCACTCTGGGAGGGGGGCCCTTAACCTCCTGCTGTAGAATGATGCCAAACTGCTGGCTGCCCAAGTGTCCTTGAGATGGGGGCAGCAGCTGCCACTGTCCCCTAACCACGGTGACCTGCAGGACCTGATTCCACAACCCAGAGGTCTGGTTGCCACAGTGCGCCTCATGGGGTGAGACAATTGCCTGTTTTACATACTGTTCTGCACTTTGCTTTTTTCACTTAAGGATATAGATATTTTTTCCATATCAGTTCAGAAAAGCCTCCTTATTCTTTGTTACAAATGTATAGTGGTTCATTGCATGGATGAAACATATTTTTACCAGTTCCCTAATGATGGTTGCTTCCTTTGCTCTTATAAACAGTGCTATAATGAATAACCTTGTGCATATGTCATTTCATACATCTGTAATATCTGAGGATAAATTCCTAGACGTGGACTTGCTAGATCAAACGGTATGTGTGTTTTTAATTTTTACAAATGTAGCCAAATTGCTCTTGATCAGAGTTCTACAAATGTATACATCTACCAGCAAAGTATGAGAGTGCTTGTTCCTCATCAGTTTCGCCAACACAGTGTGTTAGCAAACTTTACAACTTCTGTTAATCTGATAATGTGAAATGGCATCTTAGCATTTCTCTTATTATGTGAGTCTTAAAAAATATTTTCAAGATCTTTTTCTATTTTCTGTGATTTGTCTGGGGAATTTGTCCTTTTTTTTAATGTTCCTCACTTATAACCTTTGGCAAGACACAAAAACAAAAAACCTTAAAGGAAAAGGTGAATAAATTTAACAACAATCAAATCACAAACTTCTATATGATAATACCATGAAATGTTAGAAGGCATAACAGGAAAAAAAAATATGTGCAACCTATATCCCAATAAAACTTGTAGCTGAACTTTCAAAAGAAGGGAAAAGGCCAGAATTCTGACTGTCCACTGGCTCTCAGCATCTTTATAGCTTGTAAGGAGGTGCTTGTATCACATGACTCCCTGGATCCTCATGGAAGCCCTCTGAAGTGGGTGTTATGATCTCACAGATGCAGACTCTAGGCTCAGAGAAGTTAAGTGACCTGCCCCAGGTCACACAGCTGGGGAGAGGAGATTAGGTGGTGTGCTTCCACCACACCACAGCTGCCGGAGCTCTGCCTACACCCGTGTAAACTTGGGCAGGTCTCTTGTCCCTCCACTTCAGGCATCTTACCTGTACAGTGGGTGTGTTTTTCTCCATTGTTTCCAGCTCTAGACTGCTGCTGTGGAGATGGTGGCAGGAGGTGGATTAAAGTGTGGGGTGGGATTCATAGGGGCACACTGTGGAGGTGTGTCCACAGGAGAGGTGGTGAGTATAAGTGCATGTGTCATGTGTGTACAGAAAGAACATTTCTGCAGGCTAGGAGTCCTTTCTGGAGAGCTCATGGGCTCTCCCAACAAGTCACTTCCATTCAAGAGCCCTCTTGCGGCGCCTTCATCCTCGTGAGGCCCTGCAAGGGAAGGGATGATGCTTAGCCCTAAAGGAAGATGGCCATTTGCAGCAGCTCTCAATGAGGCTGATATTCTGGGGCAAGTGGGGACTCATATCTCATAGAGACTAACCCCAGAGGCCTGCCCTGTCAGGAGTCACCTTTCCACTCAGTCAGCCCCGGGGACAATCTGAGCAATTGACCTCATCATGGACTGGAGGGCAGTGAACTGTAGTGGGACCCATGTGATCCAGCCACATAGGCCTGCTGAGCAGATGTCCCCAGGGCCAGGCTGAGGCTGGGCGGGAATAGGGAAAATGCCAGCTCCACACCCATTCTCCCCACACAGCGTGACAAAGGAGCCTAGTTTGCCCAGCATGGGCACAGCACTTGACTAATGGCCAACCAACATTGGCCATCTTTGAGAAAGAGAGACAGGAAAAAAGCCCTGGATAAACAAACATTGCAAGTTAAAATCTAAAACAAAACATAATCAAATAAGGATAGTATTCTATAAATACAATATAAGATTCTAGAGTTTTAAGCAGACTGAGAAGGGTCTCCATTGCTGGCATTAGTCCTGGGTTCTGTGCATGTACACGTGGGCGTGCACATGTTGGTTGGGGCTCCTTGGAGCCTCTGCATCCCTCGAGGCATCATGTGGTCAGGGGTACGGTCAGGAGGAAGGACTTCAGGGGCCTGTCCCAGGCCTTGTGGCTTTCTGAATGACAAGGGCTGAGCTCAGAGCAGGACTAGAGGCCCTATCCACCAACTTCCCCATGTTGAAGCCAACTTCAAAGCAGAATTCCCCAGGCCTAGCCCCAGTACTGGAAGAGGAGCTGGGGGCAGCTTTCCCAGGCCTCCAGCCCAGGGCCTGGCCCTCAGAGGAAGTGTTGGCAGAAGGGTTAACAGAAGCCAGAAGCCCGGCCGGAAGAGGAGGAAGTCCTCCAGAGGACAGAAGCGGAAAGCAGGAGTCAAAAAGAGAGAAGAAAGAGGGACACTCCTTTGGAAAACTGCTGTGGCTTACGTGGCCTTGTTTCAATGGCCCAGGCAGAGAGGAAAGACACATTCACAAGCATAGATTCCCCCCACAGCACAGATGGACCTTGAAAATAGAATGCTACGTGAAAAAGGCCAGACACAAAAGACCATGTATATGATTCCATTTATATGAAATGTCCAGGATGGGGAAATCTATAGAGACAGAAAGTAGATCAGTGTTGACTTTGGGACTAGGGGACCTGGGGATGGGGGAGTGATAGCTAAAGGGTGTGGGGTTTCTCTTTATGGCTACAAAAATGTTCCAAAATTGACTACGATGATGGTTACACATATCATTGAATATACTAAAACCTATTGAATCATTCACTTTAAATGGGTGAATTGTATGGTGTGTGAATTATATTTAACTCTGTTAAAAGGAGGGAGCAGGGGCCGGGTGTGGTGGCTCACACCTGTTAAATCCCAGAACTTTGGGAGGCCAAGGTGGGCAGATCATGAGGTCAGGAGGTCAAGACCATCCTGGCTAACACGGTGAAACCCCATCTCTACTAAAAATATAAAAAATTAGCCAAGCGTGGTGGCGGGCGCCTGTAGTCCCAGCTACTCGGGAGAATGGCGTGAACCCGGGAGGCAAAGCTTGCAGTGAGCGGAGATCGCGCCACTACACTCCAGCCTGGGTGACAGAGCGAGACTCTGCCTCCAAAAAACAAAACAAAACAAAAAAAAGGAGCAATTCCCATGGAGATTGAGGGACACTGGGAGCAGTTGGAACAGGTCCTATTGGGGAGTGGGCAGAAGGGTACAGAAAGTCTAATGGGGCAGGGAACACCGAAGAAAAGAACAACTTCCATTGGTCCCTGAGGATGAGCAGTGTCTCTATAGCTTTTCCAAGAATGGAGACCTCCTTCTCCCCCTTGCTCATTCTCAAGCCATGGGCATCATGTTAGGAGAACTGTAAATTCAGACCATCGAAAAAAATCCAGAAACCCAACTCGGGGGCTGGAGAGGTCCTAAGACCTGACGCTGGGGAGAGTGGAGAGGCAGCGCTTCCCACGCCCACAGGGAGGGGACCTGTAGTTGGCAGCTCATCAGCCAGTGGCCTCATAGATCCCTGAGGGTCCCAGTGGTTGCCAACAGATTCTCATCAAATGTTCACTAAACATCCCCCATCCTGTGCTTTCAAACATAAGATACAGGAAGATACAGGCCGTGGCCTCAAGGAACTCCCAAGCCAGGCCTGCCACAAGGTCTGAATTTACCATAAAACACTTTTTTTTGGTAGAAGGGAGGAGTGTTATGAAGGCTGCTGATTGAATCATGGAATCTGAGATTTTGAGAACAGCCTCTATTTTATGGGAGAATTAAGTTCAAGCTCTACCAGGTGTGTGGCCTTTGGCCTTGAGGATCTGTCTGAACCTCAACAAAATGGGATAAGGAAATCTACTCTGCCTTCATCAAGTCATCTAAGGCAAATAAATAAGTAATGTTAATTGGTAAATGCTATGTACACATTGTCACAATTAATGAACCATGCAGCATTATTTCAAGTCATCTAAGGCAAATAAATAAGTAATGTTAATTGGTAAATGCTATGTACACATTGCCACAATTAATGAACCATGCAGCATTATTTCATAATAGCCAAAGGTGGAAACAACCCAAATGTTCCTCAATGAATGAATGGATAAACAAAATGTGGTATATGCATACAATAGAATATTATTCAGCCATAAAAAGAAATCAGGCTGGGCATGGTGGTTCATGCCTATAGTCCCAGCTACTCGGGAGGCTGAGGTGGGACGATCCCTTGAGCCCAAGAGGTCGAGGCTACAGTGAGCTGAGATTGTGCCACTGCATTCCAGCCTGCAGCCTGGGTGACAGAGGGAGACCTCAAAAAAAAAAAAAAAAAAAAAAGAAAAGGATAAATGAAATTCTGCTACAATATGCATGAAACTTGAAAACATATATTAAGTGAAAGAAGCCGGTCACAAAAGGACAAATGTATGATGCCACTTATCTGAGGCACCTAAAGTTCATAGAGACTGAAAGTAGAATTATAATTATTAGGGGCTCGGGGGAGGGGAAATGGGAGTTATTGTTTGATGGCTACAAAATTTCAGTTTGGGATGATGAAAAAGTTTTGAAAATGGGTGGTGGTGATGTTTGCATAATAGTGTGAGTGTACTTAATGCTTCCGAATGCTTTTTTTAATTGTGGTAAAATATAGATAACATAAAATTTACCATTTTAACCATTTTTATTTTAGTATATTCTGAATTCGTTGAACATACTAAAACCTATTGAACCATTCACTTTAAGTGGGTGAATTGTATGGTGTGTGAACTATATTTCAATAACACTGTTAAAAAGAGGGAGCAATTCCCATGGAGAGTGAGGGACACTGGGAGCAGTTGGAACAGGTCCTATTGGGGAGTGGGCAGAAGGGCACAGAAAGTCTAGTGGGGCAGGGAACACCGAAGAAAAGAACAACTTCCATTGGTCCCTGAGGATGGGCAGTGTTTCTGCTGCCTTTCCTAGACAGAATGGAGACCTCCTTCTCCCCCTTGCTGCTTCTCAAGCCATGGGCATCATGTTAAGAGAACTGTAAATTCAGACCATCAAGAAAAATCCAGAAACCCAACTCAGGGGCTGGAGAGGTCCTAAGACCTGACGCTGGTGAGAGTGGAGAGGCGGCACTTCCCACGGCCATAAAAATGATTAAAATGGTAAATTTTATGTTATCCATATTTTACCACAATAAAAAAATTAATGAACTCAGACTTCAAGGAGATTAGGATGATATATCCTCGCTTGTGGCCTGGCTGGGATTAGAAGAATAATAGTAAATGTTTATTAAATCCATACTGTGTTCTAAGCCAGCCTTTTGCCTTACGTTATCTCACTTAATCCCCCAACACGCCTACAAAGTGGGCTTCCTTATCGTTGCCACTCTACAAACCATTAAGCTGAGGCTCAGCAAATTTAGGTGCCTGTATCCTTCAGTCCTTGCTTTAGTCAGCAAGAAAGGGACGACTCAATTCAATAGATCTGAAACAATGAAAGGATTTATCTGCCTTGACAAAAAGTTAAAATGGAGCAGCTTGTGGGAGGTGGTCTATTCTGCATCTCTCAGTGAAATGCAATGAGAAGGTTATTTCTTATTTCTTTCTAAAAGTGAAGAGTCTTTGGCTGGTGTGGTGGCTCACCCCTGTAATCCCAACACTTTGGGTAGACCAAAGCAGGAGGATTGCTTAAGGCCAGGAGTTCAAGACCAGCCTGGGCAACAAAGCAAGACCCCCCATCTCTACAAAAAATAGAAAAATTAGCCAAGTGGAGGCTGAGGCGGGAGGATCACTTGAGCCCAGGAGGTCAAGGCTGCAGTGAGCCATGATCACAGCACTGCACTCCGGCCTGGGCAAATGACCAGAGCTTGTCTCCAAAAAAAAAAAAAAAAAAAAAAAAAAAAAAGTCTCTTTGAAAATAAAGAAAAGTGGCAATCCAGAGATAATATTTCCTGTGGTCCTGGGGCAACCTGTTTTGAGTGGGAATGTGGTCAGGAAGAGGAGGGCACAGCAGGAGCCATGTAGGGCCCTTGTCGCCTACAACCTGACACCTTTGAGATAATAGACCCTCCAACTCCTGGAGTGGAAAGTGCAACCTGTTGGCAGTGGAGACACCTGTGTTTAAGTCCTGGCTCAGCAAGTCAAGGCAGTCCTTTCACCTGCGGGCCTTGGTTTCTCTAGCTCTAGAATGATAACCTCAAGGCTTCTTCTAGGTTTCAAACTTAGGCGTTTTGGCCTACACCTCGCAAGTGGGAATTGTTTGTGCAGAGCCAAATTACTCTGTCTTGTTTTCTTGAGTCAAAAGTGAGGGGAAGCACAATCAAACCCCCATCCCTCTCAGACAACAGTCGTATTCTCCCCACGCTGTCATCCCCACTGGCTCTGGGGCAGCCCTGGGCAGTGGGAAGATGGTGGCGCTGCCTCCCACAATCCTGGTCCTGATGACTCGGAAACTGGAGGCACATCTGCTTCTGAGGACTCACAGAAAATGCTGGGAAAGTGCTGAGTGAACCTGGTGCGCAACCCGCACTCAGTAGTGGGTAGCAGTTGTTGTGATGGCCCTGCCAACCCCCTGGTCCTGGTGGGAATTCTCTGCATGCCGGGCTGCCTTCTGGAGGCCTAGGAGCTGTGGCCCTGTCTGCCCTTTCCTCACGCCTGGAGATCTCCCCAAAAGGACGTGTAGTAGACCTAGGGGAGAGTAACTGTCAGAGGGGGCCAACCCAGGGCAAAAAAACCCAGGATACTGGATCCCTGGCTGTCGCTGGATGGTGTGAGGCCGGCCCTGCCAGCCACCCTGCCCTGGCCTTTCCTGGCCTGAGGCAGAGCACAGGCCACTCCTCACAGGCTCAGGTCTCACACCTCCTGATGCACTCCTCTGCTCAGGGCATCTTGCCCTGACCCCTCAGGGCATCTTGCCCTGACCCCTCAGGGCTGACCACCATGAGGAGGTCTGTGAACTATAACTTCAGGGTACAACTGTCCTCTTCACAGCCCTGCCCTGCTTCCTGACTTCTGCAATCCCAGAGCTAGAAATTTTTCTCTTTGATGCTTCCCTGAACATAAAAACATTTTAAGCCTTCTCCATCACAGGGAGTAGGATGAGAATGATTCAGGAAGACTCTTTCCCAAGAGCAAGCTTCCGTGGGGCAAGCAAAGAAGGACACGTATCCAGGAAGTGCCCAGAGGTGGGTGGGAAAGGAACACAAGGCACAGAAAGGGTTCCTGAGACCCATCTGCCTCACAGTTGTGCCCAGGGCCAGATCTGAGTCTGCTCTTCCGACTTCCAGAGTGAAAAAATAGAATGCTCTTTAATGCTTCTCTTTTGTCAACTACAAAATCAGCAAAGTGCCAAAGGAAGGTGCCTCAGACATTGGGGAGAGCGTGAACTTTGTGATGAGACAATCTTGGTTCTCTTAGGACCTGGTTCTGTCACCAACTCCATATGCGATAGACAGGTGACTTCACTCCGTTAAGCCTCAGTTTCCTCCTCTGTTAGACTGGGCCTAACGAAACCTACCTTGAAATGCTGTTATCAGAATAAGTTGAGAGAATGTATGGGGGGTACCTAGCCCAACGCATGTACATAGTAGGCCTGCACAAAAAGCTGGCTTCCTTTCTTCCTTCATCTCTCTTGTTCTCCAATCTATTCGAATGGTGAAACAGATGATTTTTTGGTTGAAAGCAGCAGAAACTGACTGGGGCTAACTTAAAGAAGAAAAAAACACGTGTTAGGAATTTACCAGGTAATTCACCAAAGCAAAAGAAATGAACAAACTAGCCTTAGAAAGGACAGTAACTAGGAGATCACAGGGAGGACAGGCTGGTGATTTGGAGACCAGCTTCTCACCTGCCAGTGGGCTCTGGCCATAGGCCTGCATGATTTGCAGGGTGCACCCGGGGGCTGGTGCTTGCTCTCAGGGAAGGCTTGTCCTCTTTAGCTCTCTATGGTCTTGTCACTCCCAGGAGCCTGGGCTCTGAAGGCCCTCGGGGATAAGGAGGGCCTTCACTAGTCTTAGGCTGACCACAAATAAAACCCAAACCCTGCTTTCCAGCCCTGGACTCTGGCCACTCAGCACATGCTAATTCAGCCTGAAGGTTATGGGTGCCAGAGACGGAGAAGAAGGTTTGTTCTTAAAATATGTTTGTTAATTTTTTATGGAGAATTTTTTCTCATTATAAAAGACAAGATACTCAAAGAAAATTTGGAAAACAGAATAACACACAAAATCCCCCAAATCTCCGCAATTAACACTACTCAGACCTAACCACTAGTAATATTTTAGAACATGTTCTTTATTTTTCCAACCCAGACAGACAGACAGACACACACACACTTTCTAGCAACATGAGCTCATACTATCATGTTTCAGTACATTTTTATTTTTAAATTTTATTTTATTATATATATATATTTTTGAGATGGAGTCTCGTTCTGTCACCCAGGCTGGAGTGCAATGGTGTAATCTTGGCTCACTGTAACCTCTGCCTCCCAGGTTCAAGTGATTCTCCTACCTCAGCCTCCCAAGTAGCTGGGACTACAGACGTGCATGCCACCACGCCCAGCTAATTTTTGTATTTTTAGTAGAGATGGCGTTTCACCATGTTGGCCAGGCTGTGTAAATCGAACTCCTGTTTGGTCAGATTTATTGATCTGTAAGGTACAGGGGCTGTTCTGCCCACTTTCCCTTGGTGCCTGACAAGCTTTCATTTATATGATCTGAGCCTCTCATACTTCTTTCCCAAAACCAGTTGGGATGTCTCTGCCTCCTCTGGGTAAAGGATGTTTCTTGAGCTATAGGGCAGGGCCCAGAGTATAGTCCTAGCTGTCCATCCATGGGGCACAGCCAGGTGAAGAACCCTCTCCCCACACTGCCTGGGGTCACTGACCTCAAGTTCAAACCCTGCTTGGTGAAGATGATTCTGCTGATGATGCCAACGTTCAGGTCAGCCTCAGCTGTTCAGAGCATGTCTACCCACAGGCCATGCTGTAGCCAATGTGGTCAAGGCCAGCCCCAGATAACCTTCTGGGAACCCTGCTCTGGGCTCCAGCTTTGGTATTAGCCAGGGTGCTCAGAGCTTGGCCCAAGGCTTTCGGTGCAGTGGCTACTCTCTAGGCCTTGCTGTGGAGCAGCTATAGCAGGGGCAGCCTCCCTCAGCCTGCCAGGCCTGAGGGAGGGAGGAAGGAAGGGAGGAAGGAAGAAAGGAAGGGAGGGACAAAAAAAAAAAAAAAAAACAAACCCAAGCAAATATTGGGGCTCAGAACACAATATCCCAAAATATGGCACTCTAGCACTCTGAGTGATTTGAACTGGAAGGGCAAGTCTTCCTGATCCTCTCCTGCCTTCCTTTTTCTTTCCCTCCTTTCTCCTTACCCGGTATTATCCCTGAAAGAGGTCACAGAAACTAGAACTCCTCTCCCCAGTGCGAGCCACAAAACCTAGAAAGGTCACTCTCTAACCTTCTCCCATCTCCCTGGAAGACCCCCATACGACAGGGGTCCTGACCCTTAGGAAGGAAAGAACGCTACACAGAGAGGCGGTAGAGAAGCTGAACAAGAGGCCTTGCTGTGTTCCGCCTTCAGTCTATCACCATTAGAGCGCACCCTCTTTCCAATCACATTTCTACATGGCTGTCTGTTCTTTATTGGACCTAAGCTTAAAAATACACAGTTTTCCCTTTGTCTCTGGATCTTCCTTTCTGAAGCCTCTCACATCACGTAAAACGTAGATTAAATAAATGTGTTATGCTTTTCTCTTGTTAATCTGTTTTTTGTCACGGGGGTATTGGCTATGGACCTTGGAATGGGTGAGGAAAAGGTACTACACCTGTTTGCCCTACAAAAGCAGGCTGGCAAGTAGGATGGGCCCAGCGCCTATTGCATGCCAGGTGTCTTCACTCAGGCTGTTCCATCCGTGGTCTAAACAACCTCACACTTTTCACTTCCCCACTTTGGGGATGAGGAAGCTGAGACTCAAGGGGGCAGGTTATTCATCTTAAATCACTCAGCTGGCAATTGGAAGAAATAGTGTCTGAAACCACAATCTGTTGCAGCCTCCCAGATGGGTACCTGCCCACCAGAAGGTCTTATGCCTAGTGTTCCATTTTGGAATGCTAAGCAGGTGGGAGTTATTTATATCCTGCGGCTCAAGGTCATCACCAAGGCCTGATTTTTCACACATGTCTGCAATTCAAACTGTAACCTCTGGGCCGGGCACGGTGGCTCATGCCTGTAATCGCAGCACTTTGGAAGGCTGAGGCAGGTGGATCATTTGAGGTCAGGAGTTTGAGACCAGCCTGGTCAACATGGTGAAACCCTGTCTCTACTAAAAATACAGAAATTAGCCGGGCATGGTAGCCTGTAATCCCAGCTACTCGGGAGGCTGAGGTGGGAGAATCACCTGAGCCTGGCAGGCGGAGGTTGCAGTGAGCTGAGACCAGGCCACTGCCCTCCTGTGTGGGCAACAGAGTGAGACCCTGTCTAAAAAAAAAAAAAAAAGTTACCTCTTAAGCTCTCTCCTTAGCTTCTGGGAAAAATGAGTAGGGGAACTCATTCACACTAGAATTCAAATATAGGTTAATAATATCCTCTTTCCCAGGGGGCTCCAAGATGTGGACCCAAGTCTCACCTTTCTCTATCTCCCTCACAGCCAGTCATGACCATGCGATGGCCTCAGACCGTAGAAAGTAGCTTAACTGAACTGTCTCTCTTGGGAATTTCCCCTAAAGCTGAGGCATTTCCTTCTAAGTCTCACTGGAAAGTTCCCAAGAGCCTCCTTCCCTACCCCTTCTATCTGGTTGGCTCCAGGTCAGACCAGGGGTCAAGGCAAGGATGCGGCAGTAGTCTGCCTTAGTAGTCTGCCCCTCCCAACTCCAACTTGTCTCTGTGGCATCTGCACAGGTTCTGTGATCCTTGAGGGCAGGAGATCGGGGTGGGGGGATGGTTGGTGTGAGGTGAGGGCGGGGAGACTCTTTGCCAGCCTTGTTCTAAGGAGCAGGAGTTAAAGGTACCTTATCCCCCAGCCAGGCCCTGGTGTTGATTCTAGTGGTAGGAATGGGAATGGAAACAAGAGATTCTTCCAAAAGCACTGTGGATCTCCCAGGGGCCGCTGCCACGGAACTCATCCCAGGTCTCCAGGCTTGAGCAGGGAGGGGAATTCAGGCTTTGGATTCTGGCAGACTGGATTTGAATCCTGGCACTGCCACTTACCACTGAGTGCTTTAGGGGAGGTGACTTAATCTTTCTGAGCCTCGGCTTCCTCATCGTAAAAGGAGAACACTATCTCAAAGGGGCAAGAAACTGAGAGATTCCAGCAACTCAGTGGCAACTTCAATAACTGGTGCTGTCTGCCTCGAGTGGTGTCAACCAGCTGTCTCTACTGGGTGACAGGGTTGAGTGGACACTTAGGTGTGACCGGTTAGCCATCTCTGATGTGGCGCATAGTAGGTGTTCAATAACTAGGAATTCCCTTTTCCCTCTGCTTCTGGGAGGTCACCTTCTCCACTCCCTTTCCCATGTGTTCCTGGATGTCCCCTGTTCTTCTCTGCCCCCAGCCACAAACTCATCTGGCCGCTAAGGGTCTGAGGTTTGCACCCCAAGGGAGCCTGGATTCCTAATTGCAGAAACCTCCCTTCCTTCTGTGTTTGCCTCAGGAGGCATGCCACTAAAAGCCTCAGGATGGCTGAGAGATAACTCACTTCCAATCAAGGAACATGTCTAAATGCACGTTTAAAAAACCATACTTGGCAGGCGCAGTGCCTCACTCCTGTAATCCCAGCACTTTGGGAGGCTGAGGCAGGTGGATTGCCTGAAGTCAGGAGTTCGAAACCAGACTGGCCAACATGGTGAAACCCTGTCTCTACTAAAAATACAAAAAATCAGCTGGGTCTAGTGGCAGGTGCCTGTAATCCCAGCTACTTGGGAGAGTGAGGCAGGAGAATCACTTGAACCCGGGAGGTGGAGGTTGCAGTGAACCGAGATCACGCCACTGTACTCTAGCCCGGGTGACAGAGTGAGACGCCGTCTCACAAAAAAAAAAAAAAAAGAAAGAAAGAAAGAAAAAAAAACTTAGGCCAGGCACAGTGGCTCATGCCTGCAATCCCAGTACTTTGAGAGGTTGAGACGGGAGGGTCGCTTGAGCTCAGGAGTTTGAGACCAGCCTGGGCAACCTGGCAAAACCTCGTCTCTACAAAAAATACAAAAAATTAGCGGGGTGTGGTGGCACACACCTGTAGTACCAGCTACTCAGGAGGCTGAGGTAGGAGAATCATTTGAGCCCGGGAAGTTGAGGCTGCAGTGAGCTGAGATCGTGCCACTGCACTCCAGCCTGTGTGATGGAAGTGAGACACGTCTCAAAGAAGTAAATAAATAAATAAAAATAAATTTAAAACCATGCTTAGGAAATAACTGCAAGTCTACATGCTGAAATAGTAACAGTGGCATTGTATGTATGCTATGGCTCCATAAAAATATATACTATATATACATATATATGCAGGACTTTATTGCCTTTATATACATTAATGTATTTTTCAATGAACATGTATTATATTTATAATAAAAAATAAAATAGCTGGGTGCGGTGGCTCATGCCTGTAATCCCAGCACTTTGGGAGTCAGAGGCAGGCAGATCACTTGAGGTCAGGAGTTCAAGACCAGCCTGGCCAACAAGGTGAAACCCTATCTCTACTAAAAATACAAAAATTAGCCAGGTGTGATGTTGCATGCCTATAGTCCCAGCTACACAGGAGGCTGACACGGGAGGATCACCTGAGCCCAGGAGATCAAGGCTGCAGTGAGCAACATTTGCACCACAGCACTCCAGCTTGGGTGACAGAGCAAGACCCTGTCTCAATAAATAGATAAATAAACAAATAAAGTACTGAAATATGTATTGGCAGGTGCATCAAGAAGTAGAACCTCTCCTTGCTCATTTTGTTTCTGTGAACTTCCAAGCACCTTTGAGAACCCCCAAGGAATCCGACTCGGTTTCTTTCCTTTCAACTTAACCCATTTTCTAAATACCGTGCATCTCGGCTCTGTGCTAAGGTGCTTGGATTGTGCTGAAGAAGTCACAATCGCCATCCTTAAGTGGTTGGACAAACGAAGTAAGGAAATAAAAGCCTCTCAGTGGATGGTATTTAGAGATGAAGGAATTATATATAGGAAGGAAAAATGTAGAGCAAGGCTCCCCAGCTGTGCAAGGGACCCTCACAGGCTGTTACTTAGGTCCCCCAGTGTCCTCTCAAGTTTTGCCTAGGATTGGGGTCCCCAGTGTGCCGTTGGGGGCTCATGCCCCACAAGGGCAGCTCTCTGAAGAGGTCCACTTGTCCCTGCTGACTCTGAGCGCACAGCTGTTGAGATCTGGGTCCCCGGGATGAGCATTTTGGGAGCTGGCTCTAGGCTAGCCTTCTCTTGGTGTACTCCCTCAGCGTTCCTGGAGCCTGGTTGGGGGCTGGCCCTAGGGAGCCCGCCCCTGCCTGTGCAGAGTTGCTCCTGGCCCAGGGGAGAGTGAACGCATTGTGCTCAGGCCTCAGTAAGAGGCATCCTTGGCAACCAGAATCCTGAGGAAGGGTGTGCCTGGCAGGTCCCCTTTGGACTCAACCAGCTGCTGTCCTCATCACCAAGCATTAGTTTGGGCACTAGCTGCTCCCTGCTACCAACGAGAGATCAAAGAATCATGTCTGGGACATAGAGTCCAGAGACCTGGGCTCTAGTCCTGGCCCTGTCACTAATTCTCAGGACAAACTTGGTCATATTTGTTACCTCATATGTGCCAGACACTGTGCAAGATACTTTACATACTTAAGGCCGGGCATGGTGGCTCACACCTGTAACCCCAGGACTTTGGGAGGCCAAAGCAAGTGGATCACCTGAGGTCAGGAGTTCAAGATCAGCCTGACCAACATAGTGAAACCCCGTCTCTACTAAAAATACAAAAATTAGCTGGGCCTGGTGGCACGCACCTGTAAACCCAGCTACTCGGGAGGCTAAGGCAGGAGAATTGCTTGAACTCAGGAGGTGGAGGTTGCAGTGAGCCGAGATTGCGCCACTGCACTCCAGCCTGGATGACAGAAGGAGACCATCTCAAAAAAAAGATACTTTACACACTTTTTTAAAAAAGCATTTTCTCTCTTATCACGTCTTCTGTCTCTGGACCTTCCGTCTCTTCATCCTGCAGAGAGGCTGGATGTGGTGAAAGGAGGAGGCAGGAAGGAAGCCCTTTGGCTGAACAAGCCTGCCCCACCCCCACCCTAGAGGCATACAATCACTGCCAGCAGAGCTACCAGGCCCAGGGTTTCCCCACTCTATGGTTGGGTTTGCATTGAGACTTCTGGTTCCTGGGGGGTTCTGGCTGCAGAGTGGCCCCATTGGATGCTCTCAGATGCCCCCTCCCACCCACCTGCAATGGCCCCAGTCCACACACTGTGGGATGTTTTTATTCTTTCCTGCTCTCCTCTTCTCTCATCTCCCCTCCCTTCCTCTCTCTTTTTTCCTGTCTTTCTCTCTCTTTCCCTTTAACCAGCTGGGGCTAGAACATCAACTTAAGGAGGAAAATACAAATAAAGGGCCTTCCTCAGGGAAAACCCTGATCAGAGGAGACTCTGTGCCTGAAGCCTGTTTTCTGCCAGCTGTCAGGGATTCTGTAGGATTGGCCTCTCCCAACCAGGAGCTCCCCAAAGCCAGGTTCCTTCTCCCTGATGCTGCCCTTTGGCTTGGATAGTGGGGACCTGCATGTCCTGCCTCCTCTGCTTGATCAGGAGGACACGGCCTCTTGGGATTCTGAGGGTAAGCGCTCCCTGCAGTGCCATTGCTCTTTCCTGTTTATTACTTCACCATCCTCACAACAACCCTATGTCGGAAGAGGGTTCAATGGGCACACAGTTCCATGACCATTTGACTGATGAGACAACTGAGGCCACACACTACTAAGAGACAGGCCTTCCATCTCTGAGTCCTGGCACTTTGCTTAGGTGAGTAACTTCAGCCATTGATCTGGTCATTCTGTGCCCCTCTCTCCAACCTCCCTGGGGTTCTCTTGCTGAAGCTGTCTGAATTGGGAATGCAGCCTGGCTCCACAGGCTTCCCAGGTTCCTGCCAGAAGCACCCAGGCTAGCTTTACTGCAGGAATGGAAGCTACCCTGTGCTCCATTTCTGCTAACAAGAATGCCTCAGATAGGCTGGGCATGGTGGCTCATGCCTATAATCCCAGCACTTTGGGTGGCTGAGGAAGGCAGATCACTTGAGGTCAGGGGTTTGAGACCAGCCTGGCCAACATGGCGAAACCCCATCTCTACTAAAAATACAAAAATTAGCTAGGCATGGTGGCATGCCCTTGTAATCCCAGCTAATCGGGAGGCTGAGGCAGGAGAATCGCTTGAACCCTGGAGGTGGAGGTTGCGGTGAGCCGGGATCACGCCACTGTACTCCTGGGCAACAGAGTGAGACTCCATCTCAAAAAAAAAAAAAAAAAAAGCCTCAGCTGAAACTAGAAACCTGTGGGCATCAGAAAATATTTACCAACCACTTGCTCATGCCCCACTACACCCTAAGGCAGAAACAAGTGTTCCCCTGGATGTTTGTGGTGAGAGGTTGGCAGTAGGTCCCTGGAGCTGAGGCCTGTTACAGCCCCTGGGATCAGGTGAATCAAGGGAATCAAACACTTCTGTTCCACTTCCAGATAAGATAAAGGTTTCACTTTCTTCTCATTGGGGAAGAGCTGACCTTGCCAGGTGACAAAAATGCCCCAGGAGAACACCTGCCTGGTAGAAAGTGTACTGAGCTTGGAGTCACAATGCGCTCTGCTCATTTCTAGAGGAGTGGACTTAGGCAAACACGGTTGCCACTACGCCTGTCTTGTAAGTTGCTGGGAGGGGTGATGAGGCAATGATGCAATGCTTATGGCCCTAGAAAGATGCTCATGATATGTTGGTATGAAAAAGCAGATTACAAAAAAGGTATATACAGTAGGCCCCCATTGCTGTGAAATATAGAAAAATAGCCAAGAGCCATATTCCACTATGCTAACAGTACTTATTCTGGGTGATAGGATCATGGGTGTATTATTTTTCCCTGTTTACTTATCTATATTTTTAATTTTTTCTACAGTAAATATATATTATATAATTATTAGCTATTGCCACAATAATATTGCATAACAGACCAGCCCCAAATCTCAGCAGATTACAACACAAGGATTTATTCTCAAGCTCACAGTTCTGCAGATCAACTGCAATTTGACTGACTTAGGTTGGGCATGGAAGGGCTGCTCTGTCTCAGCCCTGTCCTGCTAAATCAGTCAAATTGCAGTTGGGCTAGGTCTGGCCCCTCACTGCAGGTCAGGCTGTGTGCTCCACGTGCCTTCATTCTGGGGCTCTGGCTGAAGAGGCAACAGCTATAAAAGCTTGCTTCGCTTCACCTTCCAGCTTGTCAGAGCCCAAGAGACAAGCCAAAATGCACAAGCATGTATAAAGCCTCTGTTTACCTCATTTCCTAACATTTCATTGGCTAAAGCAAGTCCTATGGCCAAGCCCAACACCAATGGGAAAGAGAAGTATATGCCACCCACAGTGGGAGTGGGTATATTCTGAGTACTAACCCAGTTTATTGCTTATTACTTGTATAATAAAGCAAACATGATGTGCTTTGTGAGATGTTTTTATGTTATCCACTAGAGAGTATCCTACAGGGCTCCCCAAGGTTAAGAAAGTGGAGCCATTGTAGAATTTTATAGTTAGAGGATAGAATTAATGTGTTTTCTTTGTTTGTTTGTTTGTTTGAAACAGTGTCTCACTCTGTCACCCAGGCTGGAGTGCAGTGGCACAATCCTGGCTCACTGCAACCTCCGCTTCCCAGGCTCAAATGATCCTCCCATCTCAGCCTCCCAAGTAGCTGGGACTACAGTGTGTGCCCCCACACCCGGCTTTTTGTGTTGTTGGTAGAGACTGGGTTTTGCCATGATGCCCAGGCTGGTCTTGAACTCCTGAGCTCAGAGCTCCTCCCACCTCGGCCTCCCAAAGTGCTGGGATTATAGGCATGAGCCACTGCTCCCGGCCCTGAGGATAGAAATAATGTGAAAGGGGTAGGCTGACCCTCTCTTCCTTCTCCTCCGTCCCTTTAAGATAACCAGACATGACCATTTATGGCACCTACAGGCTCATAAAGGAAGGCGGAAAACACCCACACAGGCTCGTGGGCCATTCTCGCCAGAGGCCCAGGACCTTGCTAGTTCCCATCCAGATCCATCTGAATTCACTTCCTGCTGACTTCCTTTCTCTTGATTTCTCTCAGTTCATCCAGTCATTCATTCAAGTTCTATTTATTGAGCACCTACTATGTGCTGGCACCCTTCTAGCCCTGGGGTTATGTTGGTGAACAAGGCAAGTGTTGATGAACAAGGAAGTCTTTCCTCACAGGGATTACATTCTAGTGGGGAGGTGGGGTGGGTGCCCGGTAGGGGAGAAATGCTAATATCAAGTAGTGTGAATGCTAAGAAGTAAGAAAGGTGGGAGAGTGCAACAGAGAGTGACAGGGCGAGGGATGGCTACTTTGGAGAGTGAGGTCAGGAAAGGCTTCACTGAAGAGGTGCTGTTAGAAGTTACTGGAAGATCGGCCGGGCGTGGTGGCTCAAGCCTGTAATCCCAGCACTTTGGGAGGCCGAGGCGGGCGGATCACGAGGTCAGGAGATCGAGACCACAGTGAAACCCCGTCTCTACTAAAAATACAAAAAAATTAGCTGGGCGCAGTGGCGGGCGCCTGTAGTCCCAGCTACTCGGGAGGCTGAGGCGGGAGAATGGCGTGAACCCGGGAGGCGGAGCTTGCAGTGAGCCGAGATTGAGCCACTGCACTCCAGCCTGGGTGACAGAGAGAGACTCCGTCTCAAAAAAAAAAAAAAAAAAAAAAAAAAGAAGTTACTGGAAGATGCTTCTTAGGAACTGATATTTAGGTCTGGGCTCTCCAGACCTTGATTCTTAGTCCCTCTCAAGAATTTGGCTTGGGTTCTCCCTACTGTTTGCTCTCCACTTTGGCCTGCCGTGGGGAGCTCTCCCGTCCTAGCTATCTTCCAACCGGCTTCCTGCTGGGTCTGGTGCCCTATCAGCTTAGCCAGTCCTCAACAAAGAGGAGACTCAAAAAACCCTAGTAGATCAAGCACTTACTGAACTCCTGTTGTGTACCAAGCTAGTGGGCGTTTATTGAGCAGTTTCTGTAAACCGAACCAATAGGCATTTACTGAGCATCTATTGGATGCCAGCTCAACAGTCATTTATTGAGTGCTTACTGCATATCCAAACCAACAAGTGTTGATTTACTGTGTTCCTGGAACTGAGAAGAAAACAAAACTATTGTTCCCTAGAGACATGCAATCAAGTTGTGAAGGCAAATGTTACACAAATGCAGACCATTAGCTATAAAAGGCAGGACTTACAACTATGAGGGCCATGTTGTACAGAACAGCATCCCGGGAAGCTAGAGACAGCCTAGAGGTCATTGTGGAATGGAGTAGCCACAGAAGGCTTCATGGAGGAGGTGAAAATTGAACTGGGCTTTAAGGAATGGATAGGATTTAGATGGAAAAGAAAAATGGGGGCGGACCACAGTGGCTCACTCCTGTAATCCCAGCACTTTGGGGGGCTGAGGCGGGCAGATCGCTTGAGCCCAGGAGTTTGAGACCAGCCTGGGCAACATGGCAAGACCCCGTTTCTACAAAAACTACACAAATTAGCTGGGTGTGGTGGCATGTGCCTGTAATCCCAACTACTCAGGAGGTTCAGTTGGGAGGGTCACCTGCGCTCAGGGGGCTAAGGCTACAGTGAGCCATGTTTGCACCACTGCACTCCAGCCTGGGCAACAGAGTAAGACACCGTCTCAAAAAAAAAAAAAAGAAAAAAAGAAAAGACAAGACAAGAAAAATAGGGACTAGGGTAGCATGGCCCAGGCCTGGGGGCAGTTGCGTTTTGGAACCCTTGGATAGAATTCTGAGCATTCATCATTTGGGCCTGATGTCTTCTCCTTTCTGGTTTGTCAGCATTCCTGTAACAGCCAGTTACGCTATGACCCCTTTCTTCTAGGCCATGGCTAGATTCCTTGGCAGTCATAATTTGCCTGAGCAATCCAGGGCTGACATAATCTGGCTAATGTCAGAATGGGCCACCCTGCAGAAAGGTGTTTGTGATGCTCTAGGTGGATAAGAGCATAAAAACCATGAAGGTTGGCCTCAGGATATCCAAGTGCAGTGCATTTTTAGTCCAGGTGTCCTCTCCTCTCCTCCCAGGAGTCCTTGAAAACACTCATGTTCGGCCGGGTATGGTGGCTCATGCCTGTAATCCCAGCACTTTGGGAGGCCAAGGCGGGCAGATCACCTGAGGTCAGGAGTTCGAGACCAGCCTGACTAACATGGAGAAACCCCATCTCTACTAAAAATATAAAAAATTAGCCAGGCATGGTGGCACGCGCCCGTAATCCCAGCTACTAGGGAGTCTGAGGCAGGAGAATCGCTTGAACCCAGGAGGCAGAGGTTGCAGTGAGCTGAAATTGCACCACTGCACTCCAGTCCAGGTGACAGAGTGAGCCTCCAACTCAAAACAAAACAAAAAAACATTCATGTTCATTTCTTCAGCCTGGAGCCTTGAGACTGCAGCCAGGACTATTTAGAATTCATAGATTCAAGATATGGGCTCAGGGGCCTCTTCATGTATTTCTGAAAGCAGGAAGAATTTTATATCATTATTTTATTACTCTGATGATTAATAATATTCATATTGTTAACGATGTTACAAGTTCAGATTTTCTGCTTTCCAGAAACTGGTCATGAGAAAGTCTGAACTTGTAAAATGACTCCATTAAAGATAATCATTTTTTCACATTAAAAATATTGATCCAGTACCACTCTGTATAGTCTGGGTCTGGGGAAAAAAAGGGAATAAGCCATAGATTCAGGGTCCTTTGAGATAGGGAGTCCCTCTACCCCTTAACTATAAAGCTTAATATAATTTGTGGAAAGAGCTGTTTATAAAGCTTTTCAGGAAGCTTGCTCTTGCTCTTAGTTGGGGGTGTCTGTACCATCTGTAGGATTACTTTCTATTTCATTTATTTTCAGGTCACAAAGTCTGTGCAGCACTCAGGAAGCTTGGAACATTGTCATTGTGGAGGGAATTGTTCAGACCTGAGGCAAAATAAAAACCGAAACTGAAGGCCAGGTATGGTGGCTCATGCCTGTAATCCCAGCACTTTGGGAGGCCAAGGTGGGTGGATCACTTGAGGTCAGTTCAAGACCAGCCTGGCCAACATGGTGAAACCCCGTCTCTACTAAAAATACAAAAATTAACCAGGTGTAGTGGTGTGTGCCTGTAATCCTAGCTACTCAGGAGGCTGAGGCAAGAGAATCACTTGAACCCAGGAGGCGGAGGTTGCAGTGAGTGGAGATCACGCCGCTGCATTCCAGCCTGGGCAACAGAGTGAGACTCTGTCTAAACAAAACAAAACAAAAATAACCTGAAACTGAGAGGTAGGTGTAAAACAGGCTGGAAGATTCATTTCAAGATATAAATAAACCTATGTAGACTTTCTTCCCCACTGGAGTCCCAGGGAAAAGTGAGAAGCAGCCAGGGAGGCACAAAGAGATCCCTGAGGTTCCAGAGGCAGCCAGTCACTCCGTCTGGAAGGAAGCAAGGAAGCTGTGGGAGCGGGGAGGGCTAAGGAGTTCTGTCCTGTGCTGTTTAAAGAAAACCAGGCAGCAGCTCACATTAGTCCCCGACGTTTCCATTTCATGGCAGGTGACACATGGTGCAGAAGAAGGATTATATAGGTCAGTCTAAGCCCAGCCAGCTACCACTAGCTGTGTGGCTGTGTTAGCCCAGGTCTTCCAAGTAGCAGACACCAAGACAGGGTTAGACTGCAGGAGATTATTCGGTAAGTGTGCAAAACTGGAGAGGGAGCTGGCAAGGCTGAGAGAGGTGTCAGACTTCAATGCAGGTCTGACCCATGTGATGGAAAGAGGGAAGGAAGGAAGGTTACATTAAAGTATCTTGCTTCCTTCCTTCCTTCCTTCCTTCCTTCCTTCCTTCCTTCCTTTCTTTCTTTCTTTCCTTTCCCGCTCTGGCCCAGGCTACAATCTACTCGGCTTGCTGCTGCCCGCGCCGCGGACCGCCTGGGACTGCCGGCGCACGCGACCGCTGCCTGCCTTTTCTCCTTTCGATGCAGGCACACGTTCGCCATCTTGGCCACGCTGGTCGCCAGCTCCTGACGCCGAGTGCTCTGCCCGCCTCAGCCTCCCGAGGTACTGGGACTACAGACGGAGTCTCGCTCACCCGGTGCTCGGTGTTGCCCGGGCTGGAGTGTGGTGGCGTGGTCTGGCCTGGTGGCAGCCTCTGCCCCCCAGCCGCCTGCCTTGGCCTACCAGGGTGCTGGGATTGCAGCCCCTGCCCGGCCGCCGCCCCATCTAGGAGGTGGGGAGCGCCTCTGCCCGGCCGCCCCGTCTGGGAAGTGAGGAGCGCCTCTGCCCGGCCACCCACCGTCTGGGAAGTGAGGAGCGCCTCTGCCCGGCCGCCCCGTCTGGGAAGTGAGGAGCGCCTCTGCCCGGCCACCCATCGTCTGGGAAGTGAGGAACACCTCTGCCCGGCCACCCATCGTCTGGGAAGTGAGGAGCGCCTCTGCCCGGCCACCCCGTCTGGGAAGTGAGGAGCGCCTCTGCCCGGCCACCCACCGTCTGGGAAGTGAGGAGCGCCTCTGCCCGGCCACCCACCGTCTGGGAAGTGAGGAGCGCCTCTGCCCGGCCACCCACCGTCTGGGAAGTGAGGAGCGCCTCTGCCCGGCCGCCCCGTCTGGGAAGTGAGGAGCGCCTCTGCCCGGCCACCCATCGTCTGGGAAGTGAGGAGCGCCTCTGCCCGGCCACCCATCGTCTGGGAAGTGAGGAGCGCCTCTGCCCGGCCACCCCGTCTGGGAAGTGAGGAGCGCCTCTGCCCGGCCGCCCCGTCCGGGAGGAAGTGAGGAGCGCCTCTGCCCGGCCGCCCCGTCCGGGAGGAAGTGAGGAGCGCCTCTGCCCGGCCGCCCCGTCTGGGAAGTGAGCAGCGCCTCTGCCCGGCCACCCCTTCCGGGAAGAAGTGAGGAGCGCCTCTGCCCGGCTGCCCCGTCCGGGAAGAAGTGAGGAGCGCCTCTGCCCGGCCGCCCCGTCTGGGAGGTGAGGAGCGCCTCTGCCCGGCCACCCATCGTCTGGGAGGTGAGGAGCGCCTCTGCCCGGCCACCCATCGTCTGGAAAGTGAGGAGCGCCTCTGCCCGGCTGCCCCATCTGGGAAGTGAGGAGCGCCTCTGCCCGGCCACGCATCGTCTGGGAGGTGAGGAGCGCCTCTGCCCGGCCACCCATCGTCTGGGAAGTGAGGAGCGCCTCTGCCCGGCCACCTATCGTCTGGGAAGTGAGGAGCACCTGTGCCCGGCCACCCATCGTCTGGGAAGTGAGGAGCGCCTCTGCCCGGCCACCTATCGTCTGGGAAGAAGTGAGGAGCGTCTCTGCCTGGCCGCCCCGTCTGGGAAGTGAGGAGCTCCTCTGCCCGGCCGCCCCGTGTCTGGGTAGAAGTGAGGAGCTCCTCTGCCTGGCCGCTCCGTCTGGGAGGTCTACCACGGAGGCCAGAAGCAATGTGGGGGCTGGACGTGGTGGCTCACGCCTGTGGTCCCGGCACTCTGGGGGGCGAGGCGGGTTGATAACTTCAGGCTAGGAGTTTGAGACCAGTCTGGCCAACCTGGCAAAACATGAAGAATACAACAGACAAACCAACCAACCAACTCAGTGACAACAAAACAGGTCTACCCTGGAGTCATACTCTAATTTTTTCTATTTTCCTCCCTTTCTGCTCCTTTATCCCACTTTCTTTTTCTTCCTCTTCCTTCTCCCTCTTCTTTGTCAAATAGAGGATTGAGTTATTATCACTGATCCATATAAAGTCCCTCTCTCATTTATTTTAACTCCCACCCCCATTTCTATTCCCCGACTTCCCGTGTGCAACCTTCCTAATATGTTTGATATGCATCTTTTTGTTTGTATGTATTTTTAGAAAATGTTTATTGTTTTTGTATGCAAAAAAAATTAATAAAAAAAAAAAAGTATCTTACACTGCAGTGCAGTTCTAAGAAAGGTCAACAAGGCCAGTGGATTAGGGGGGTCCTTGAGCTAAAGATTTCCTTCAGAGCAGTGCTGTCAATCTCAACTTCCAGGTCGGCCTTAGTATCCCCATAGGCAGATACTAGTGGGAAGTATGGCCTCAGGGGAAACATGTCAGGTGACTTATCTTACCTCTCTGAGTTTTGGTTTCCTCAATTATAAAGTGAAGGTTTTTGAGAGGATTAAATAAAATAGCATATTTAAATTAAAGTGTTTACGGCCAGGGTGTGGTGGCTCATGCCTGTAATCCTAGCACTTTGGGAAGCTGAGGTGGGTGGATCACAAGGTCAGGAGATTGAGACCATCCTGGCTAACACGGTGAAACCCTGTCTCTACTACAAATACCAAAAAATTAGCTGGGCGTGATGGCTGGTGCCTGTAGTCCCAGCTACTCGGGAGGCTGAGGCAGAATGGTATGAACCCTGGAGGTGGAGCTTACAGTGAGCCGAGATTGCGCCACCGCACTCCAGCCTGGGTAACAGAGACTCTGTCTCAAAAAAAAAAAAAAGTGTTTAGAATGGAATCAACTGCCTAATAAATGTTCAATGAACATAAATTCCCTTCCTTGTCTTCTTGTACCCCATCTTGAGGCAAGTTTGGCACAGCGATATGACTCCTCTCCCCAGCCCATCCTTCAGTCATCCTTCCTCCCTCTCCCCAGCCAGACACATAGGAGGCAAGTTAAGTGGCCCTAAAGGCCAGGGCCTGAGTGCTTGTGTTTTTGTGTTTTGGTAGCCAGGCCTTGAGCCTTTATCCTAGATGACATGGGGCTTCAGCCCACAGCTAGGCTGGGATGGAGGAGGGAGACCCAGAAGGAGAGATACCACTTTTTTTTTTGAGAGATAATCTCTTTCTGTCACCCATGCTGGAGTACAGTGGCATATTGGCTCACTGCAACCTCCACCTCCTGGGTTCAAGCAATTCTCATGCCTCGGCCTCCTGAGTAGCTGGGCTTACAGAAGTGCACCACCACACCCAGCTAATTTTTGTATTTTTAGTACAGACGGGGTTTCGCCATGTTGGCCAGGCTGGTCTTGAACTCCTGGCCTCAAGTGATCTGCCTGTCTCGGCCTCCCAAAGTGCTGGGATTACAGACATGAGTCACTGCATCTGGCCAGATACTATTCTTACTTGGGAGAGGTTACTGTGTAGTTGGAAGGATGAGCTACACCCCTTGGGAACACCATCAGGGAAAACCTTAGGGAAGCTCTGCTCCAAAATTTTTCAGGCTGGGGTCCAGAGGGTCTGCTGCCCCGGGACTAATGCACATGTTCCCTCAAAGAGAGCCTTTAGGGATGGCTATGTAAGACAGTCCCCAGCCCCAGCCTGCCCACTGTCTCCACCGCACCCTCTATCATCCTCTGCATGCCTCATGCTCCTGCAGTGCTCTGCTCTCTCTGTCTCTGTCTGTCTCTCCCCGACCTCATAAATCTAGGCTTTGTTCCTGCTGGTCCCTCTCCCTACAATGTCTTTCCCCTTCCTTTACCCTCCTAGTGAACACCTGCTTCTCTATCCAGCTCAGATGTCTCCTCTTCTGGGCAGCCTTCCCTGTTGCACTGCTCTCACAACTGACTCCAGTCCCCAGGTCTGGCACCCCACTTCTCTGTGACTCAGTTTCTGTAGCTGGAAAATATGATGATGATGATGCTACTACCATAGCTAATCACAGGGTAGTGGTAAGAATTAAATGAGATGATAAAAGCACCTTGTGAGGGGGCTGTATCAGTGAGTGTCATGGTCAGTGGTAGGTATATATCAACAGATGCATACCTCATTGGTGAGCATGTAATACTGTATGTTGCTGGGGGAAGCCCACGATGTGAGGACGTGAGAGAAGCACTGGACTCAGGGTCAGAAGGCCTGAGTCTCTCTGCTGCAGATGGGCTCTCTGTCCCTGAGCCAAGCTTTGTCCTCCCTGGGCCTCAGTTTCCTCCTTTGTTCATTTGGGCATGGCCTCCGGGCCCCTCCTGGCTGTCCTAGCTTGGCTCAGAAGCTCTGGGTCCTGGGCTGTGAGCTCTGAGGCCCTCGCTGCCCAGCTCCTGTTCTCAGTGCTGGCTCTCTAGGCTGGACAGCTCCTGTGCTATTAATATTCCTGGAGGCAGCGAAGGCTCCCAGCTCTCAGCATCTGGACAGCACCTCAGGCCAGGAGCATGGAGGCCCAGGCACACATCAGACCCAGAGCTCCAGAGTGGGGTGTGGGAGAGTGGGGAGCTCCCTCCTGGAAGAGGAGGTTGGCACCGGCAGCGAGGAGCTCCAGTGCTTCGGAGGGGAAGCAGGAGGGGGTTGGGCACACCCTTAGTGGAGGAGCTCAGAGACTGCGGCTTTTGGGTTTTGCCTGCAATCTTTAGGGACAAGATCACCAAAATCATTTAGACCCTGACATCCTAATCCACATATAGAATGTAGGATTCTCACTTGATCTTATGGAAGAGAAAAATTTTCCACTGTGAATGTTCAGAATCTTCTTAGCAATCAAGGGCTCTATCCCACACATAGCAATTTTGTCACATCCTAGACTATGGGACTTTTTTTTTAAGTGCTTCAGTGTGTCTTTGATGCTAGATTTGGTAATTGGTTCTTAGGTTTTAAAGACTTGGTATTTCCACGGTGAGTCATAATTGTTCGTTGACATACCTCATTGCCTAATGCCATTTATAGCCCCAAAAGATAACATACATCACATGAAGATTTTTTAAGCTCACTTCTTTAAACAGATTCTATATTGCACTGTTTGCTAGGTCATTCATCCATCCAGTATTCTGTCTGCTTCCTCATTTCTCCTGTGTGCTGGAGACTGTGCTCTCACCTTCATACTCCTCATTTTATTTAATCCTCACAACCACCTCAGTGAGGCAAGAATTTTTATCCCCTTTTCAAAAATGAGAAAAATATGACTCAGAGAGGTTAAGTGATGTGCCCAGGGCCACACAGTAAGTGACTGGAATTAGGATTTCAACTTAGGGCACTGAACTTTTCATCATAGCAAATTGGCCTCCTCTCTCCTCCTAAGCTCCCCACTTCTCATAGCATTCAAGTCCTCCTCACTATTGTGTGTGTGTGTGTGTGTGTGTGTGTTAGAGACAAGGTCTTGCTCTGTCATCCAGGCTGGAGTGCAGTGGTGAGATTATAGCTCACTGCAGCCTCAAACTCCTGGGCTCAAATGACCCTCCCACCCCAGTCTCTCAAGTAGCTGGGACTATAGGCACATACCACCACACCCGGATAATTTAAAAAAAATTTTTTTAAAGATGGGGTCTTGCTCTGTTGCCCAGGCTGGTCTCAAACTCCTGGCCTCAGGGGATCCTCCCACCTCAGCCTCCTGAGTACCTCCCCATTATTTTGAAGCAGAGAACACTGGGGATAATTATGAGTTTTTTGTTTGTTTTTGTTTGATGAGAAGAATATTGTCTAGATTTATTTTATTTTTATTCTTGATGAGAAGAATATTGTCTAGGTTGATTTTTTATTATTATTCTTGATGAGAAGAATATCATCTAGGTCGATTTTTTTTTTCATGAGCTTATTTATTCATTCAATACATTCAATGAGAACTGGCTAAACAGGGACACTTGGTGTTAGCCCAGAGACCTACAGGTCATGGCCACTTATTACATTCCAGGACCCATGGTCATTCCATAACCACCCTGCTCCCACCCTGAAAAAGAGTCACAGATAATTAGGACCCAGACTGGTGGGTGGTCTTATAGGAGAGGGTCTTTTAGGAGAGGGTCTTGTAGGAGAGGGTCCAAAGAAGCGAGGACTAAACCCCAACAATTAGAAGTCAAGTCTGAACTCCAGGCAGGAAAAAAGAAAAAAAAACCATCAACGCAAAAAAACCCTCTGTTCCTGTTAAGAGCATAAGCTTTGGATTACAAAGTCTTTCTTTTTTTTTTTTTTTTTTTTTTTTTCAGACGGAGTCTCGCTCTGTCGCCCAGGCTGGAGTGCAGTGGCGCAATCTCGGCTCACTGCAAGCTCCGCTTCCTGGGTTCATGCCATTCTCCTGCCTCAGCCTCTCAGAGTAGCTGGGACTACAGGCGCCCGCCACCACGTCCGGCTAATTTTTTTGTATTTTTAGTAGAGACGGGGTTTCACCGTGGTCTCGATCTCCTGACCTCGTGATCCGCCTGTCTCGGCCTCTCAAAGTGCTGGGATTACAAGCGTGAGCCACCGCGCCCGGCCTACAAAGTCTTACATAGTGGCGAGATATCCTTGGGAAGGAGGTGTTGTGAGGTGGGGAAATAGAGGCACTGATGTTGGCACCCAGAAAATCCTGGGCCATCTCTCAGGCAAGTGGCTTGATCTCTCTGGCCTATGTTTCTTTATCTGCAAAACAGAAAGATGCTTTCTGTTTCTTGGGGTGAGGGGAGTAAATGAGCTAACATGTGCAAAGCCCTCCATTCCTGAAATGTGGCAGCTACTTTAAAATTGTTATTTCAATGCCATGAGTTATGTGTGGAGCAGTTGGTCCAGAACAGAGGGGGACCAAAATTTGGATCAAAGAACAGCCCCTGAGGGATTAAGCATTCATATAAGATAGACATGAATCGTTGCAAAGGCACACCCCTTTTCCCAATGTGCCAATGAGACTTCTTCATCCTATCAAGGAGTTAGTCTAAACGGAAGTGAGGTGGGCTCTAATTCAAGACCTATAATAGACCAGGCATGTGGCATTGATAGATGCTAACGATGATTGCAAACAAAGGGGGGTGGCTGCATAAATGTAGGGCCCTCTACATGCTCTGGAGGAATGGGAACATCTATCTGAGACCCCTGGTTGAGGACTATAGGCTTAAGAAGGCCAATGTAATAGGGAGGACAGCATGGTAGCTAGAAAGAAGCTGGATTTAAAGTCAGAAGAGCCAGGCTCAAGTCCCAGCTCTACTTTCCAACAAGCTTTGAGACCCTGGGCCAGCCACCAAGTGTCCTGTCTGGTTTATGAGAACAGTTGTCTTAGTATCTGCCTTACCTTGGTCATAAAACTGTTGTCAGAAAGACAAAGTAGGTCCCTCAAAAATTTAAACATGAAATTACTAGATGATCCAGCAATTCCACTTCTAGGTATACAAAAAGTTGAGGCTGGGCTCAGTGGCTCACACTTGCAATCCTAGAACTTTGGGAGGCTAAAGGGGGAGGACTGCTTGAGGCAGGAGTTCAAGACCAGCCTGGGCAACATAGCGAGACCCGCCCCCCTTCTCTACAAAAAAAAAATTAAATTAGCTGAGCATTGTGGCATGCACCTGTGGTCTTGGCTACTAAGGGGGCTGAGGTGGGAGGATGGCTTGAGCCTGGAAGGTTGAGGCTGCAGTGAGCTGTGATCACACCACTGCACTCCAGCCTGACTGATAAAGTAAGATCCTGTGTCAATGAATGAATGAATGAATGAATGAATGAATTGAAAGCAGGTACTTCAACACATATTTGTACCCTCATGTTCATAGCAGCATTATTCACAAGAGCCAAACAGTGGAAACAACCCAAGTGTCCATTAATGGATGAATGGATAAGCAAAGTATGATACATACACAACGGAATACCATTTAGCCTGAAGAAGGAATGTAATTCTGATACATGCTTCAACATGATGATCCTTGAAAACACTATGTTAAGTGAAAGAAGCCAGACACAAAAGCAGGACAAATGTATGATTTCAGGTAGATGAGGTTCGTAGAGGAGTCAAACTCATAGAGAAAGAAAGTAGAATAGTCATTATTAGGAGCTGGAGGAGGAAGCAATGGGGAGTTATTGTTTAATGGGTACAGAGTTTCAGTTTAAGGTGGTGAAAAAGCTTTAAGATGGATGGTGGTGATGGCTGCACAACATGAATATACTTAATGCCAAAGAATTGTACAGTCAAAAATTGTTAAAATGCCCAACTATTCTGGAGGCTAAGGCAGGAAGCCCACTCGAGTCCAGGAGTTCAAGGCTGAAGTGAGCTATGATTGTGCCACTACACTCCAGCCTGGGTGACAGAGTGAGACCCTGTTTCAAATAAAAAATAAAAAATGAAAAAGATAAATTTTATATTATGTATATTTTAACACAATAAAAATTACCTTTTTTTTAAAAAAAAGATATAGGCCAGGCGTGGTGGCTCACACCTGTAATCCCAACACTGTGGGAGGCCGAGGCAGGCGGATCACGAGGTCAGGAGATTGAGACCATCCTGCTAACACGGTGAAACCCCATCTCTACTAAAAATACAAAGAAAAAAAATTAGCCCGGCATTGTGGCGAGTGCCTGTACTCAGGAGGCTGAGGCGGGAGAATGGCATGAACCCAGGAGGCAGAGTTTGCAGTGAGCTGAGATCACGCCACTGCATTCCAGCATGGGAAACAGAGCGAGACTCCATCTCAAAAAAAAAAAAAAAAAAAAAAAAAAAAAATATATATATATATATATACTGTAGAGGAGAGTCCTTTGCAATCTGTACAGCAATATGAAATAATTAGCTGTGGTAGAGGGGTTAGGATGCAATGGTTACATTATTATAACTACCCTCTACCACAGCTAGTTACTATTGCTCTACAAGATTTCTTTACAGGTTCTCTTAGAGCAATTGTCAAAATTGAGACCCTCATCCAGGACTTCTACAAACTGTTTTCCAATCTGAAAAATAGCAGGAAGGAGTAGATTTTTTTTTTAAGACACTGTAGGAGCTGAACGTGATTTCCCTGGAAAGTGGGAAATGGGAATGGTAGGGACTGATGTTTTCCCTAACAGGTTTGTAGAACTGGACTCTTAAAAAAAAAAAAATCAAATGTTCTTGATTCATTATTTTCTAATGCTCTTTATTTACTATCTGCTCTTATTATTGACTTCTATCCCACAATAAAGTTGAACCAGCCAATGAAAACCACGGTTGTTATTGCCAGGAAGAGGGTGCTGAAGAACACTGAGCACCCCGTGTTCCTCCTTTCTGCTGGGCGCGCAGTGACGGGGAGGGCCCTTCCCCAGGATTGCTCAGTGTGTCCCCATCGGTAAAAGGGTCCATTGGCCTTCCTGTTTATCAGCCTCTGAAGCGTCTGCATCAAAGGCCTGGGTTCTCCAGAGCTTGGTTACCCCAGAGTGAGCTTTGCAGGTGGTATTTGACAACTTCTGAGATGAAGATCAGACTCAGGGTCTAGGAGACATGGACAAGGTTCTTAACCTGGAGCAGCCCAGAGGTCTGGGCGCCTTTAATGACTGTACACCACTTAGGGTGAAAATTAAATTGTAAACTGTGTGTATATGGGTTAATATATACCAACAAATAAAACTTAACTTGGGCAGTAAGTTGGCACAATTCCTATAAACAACACTTTATAGGAAATAATTAAATAAGCAAATTAATATGCCCATTCAGGTTTTTAAACAGATTTACTGAGATATAATTCACATACCATACAATATACCTATTTAAAGTGTACGATTCAGCCAGGCAGTTGCTCACGCATGTAATCCCAGCACTTTGGGAGGCCAAGGTGGGCGGATCATTTGAGGTCAAGAGTTTGAGACCAGCCTGTCTAACATGGTGAAACCCATCTCTACTAAAAAACAAAAAAACAAAAAAACAAAAAAAAAAACCAGGCGTGATGGTGAGGGCCTGTAATCCCAGCTACCTTGGAGGCTGAGGCAGGAGAATCTCTGGAACCTGGGAGGCAGAGGCTGCAGTGAGCTGAGATCGTGCCACTACACTCCAGCCTGGGCAACAGAGTGAGACTCTGTCTCAAAAAAACAAAAAAGTGTACAATTCAATGGCTTTTGGCACATTAGTTTATTAATCTTAACATTGTGAGAAAATATGTATAACATAAAATTTGCCGTTGTGACCATTTTTTTTTCTTTTTTGAGATGGAGTCTCACTCTGTTGCCCAGGCTGGAGTGCAGTGGCGTGAACTCAGCTCACTGCAAGCTCCACCTCCCGGGTTCATGCCTTTCTCCTGCCTCAGCCTCCCGAGTAGCTGGGACTACAGGTGTCCGCCATCACCCCCAGCTAATTTTTTTTGTATTTTTTAGTAGAGACGGGGCTTCACCATGTTAGCCAGGATGGTCTCGATCTCCTGACCTCATGATCCACCTGCCTCGGCCTCCCAAAGTGCTGGGATTACAGGCGTGAGCCACCGCGCCCAGCCCATTGTAACCCTTTTTAAGTCCATAGTTAAGTTGATTATATTCACAATGTTCTTTTATTTAATCCCTGTGAAGATGCCATTTTACAGATGAGAAAACTGAGGCTAAGTTAATGAAATTACCTATAGCTACTCAACTAGGAAGCAGCCAAGTAGAGTTGCATACTCAAAGTCAAGCTGAAGGCTGGGTGCTTCCCAGCAGGCCAGGTTGCCTTCTATGAGGTGGAGAGGCTCCTGGCATATCAACCATCCAGAGTAGCTGGAAGGCGGGCTTGTCATTGCCTAAAGGAGCCAGGGGAAACCACACAGCCTGCCTTGGCCCCTCATGGCTCCTCACTGACCCTCCTAACTCGACTTTGAACCACAGTGACGTGTACTCTCCTTTGTGCCCTGACACCTGTTCTCCCTAGAGGGCACAGATGGGCTACCTCCTCCTCCTCCTGGCCAAACTTTTTGAAAGAAAGACCCACAACTCTCTCTGATTCCTCATTCCTTGTTATTCCTCAGTCCACTGAGATCCAATCCCATCATTCCTCTGATGCTACCTGCCCCCATCGGCGTCACTGAGTGGCCTGGTGACCAAATCTAATGGATCCCTTTCTCAGGGCTGTACTGGCTTTCCCAGTGGCCCAATGGCACCCCACTCTCCTGGTTCTCCCAACTCTCACCACTCCTCTGCTTCCCTCACTCCTCCCTTCCCTAAAATGCTGTGTTTCCTGAGAGTCTGGTCTCTCTTTGGACTGCACTTGCTTGCCTGGTCAGCCTCCCATCTCCCTTAGATTCAGAACCATCCATGTGTGGCCACTACCAAATCTCTACCTCCTGCCAGGCCAGACCTCTCATCTGAGCTCCAGCCTCAAGTCCTCCCTGGCCACCCTCCCTGGTCATCCCACAGGCACCTCAAGCGAACCATGTCTAATGGACCTCAGCACCTCTCCCCTTCCAAACCAGCTTCTCTTTCCATGTCCCTATCTCAGTGACACGCACCATCATCTACCCAGTCACAAGAAGCAGAAACCTGGGAGTCACTCTCTGGAATGTGAACTCATAGGGCAGGGATTTTTTTCTTACTTGTTTAAAGCCTATATTCCAAACACCTGGAACTGGCTTAGGAGGTGCCTAATAAGCATTTGTTGAATGAATTCCTTTTTTTTTTTTTAATAGAGATGGGGTCTCACTATGTTGCCCAGGCTGGTTTTGAACTCCCGGCCTCAATTGATCCTCCCACCTCAGCCTCCCAACGTGCTGGGATTACAGGCGTGAGCAACCACACCTGGCATTGAATGAATTCTTGCCTTCTCCCACATACCAAAACCATCTCCAAGACCTGTCCATTTTGCCCCTTAAACATTCTCTTTCCTGGCATGGTGATGCACACTTGTAGTCCCAGCTATTCCAGAGGCTGAGGCAAGAGGATTACTTAATCCCAGGAGTTCAAGGCCAGCCTACAGAACATAGCGAGACCCATCTTAAAAAAAGAATAAAATGAAAACATTCTCTCACATACTTCTGCATCCTCCAACAACGTTGCTGCTCCCCCAGCCTAAGTACCCCTCATCTGTTGCTAGGACGAGTGCAACAAACTCCTCACTGGTCTTTCTGCTTTGGCTGTCCCATTCCCTGGGGCACCAGCTGGCGGATGCTTTCTACAACCCCAGCATGACCTTGCCCTCACCTGCTTAAAACCCTGCAAAGAGTCCCTGTTGATATCAGGATAAACTTTTTTGGCATTGAGGGGGTTAGAGAATAGTTTCGAATAAATGTTTTTCTACTCCCTGTAGCAGACTGAGGACCTTGGCACGCCCAGCCCAAAACTTTTTTTCCTGAGGGTTGGGGAGTGTCGAAGAGCCCTCTAACATCAGAGACTCTCCCAAGGGGAGTGGTGTCGAGCTCTCTAACATCAGGGAGCTCTGCCAGCTCCGTGCCAAGATGCTGGCCTAGCTTAGGGCTCCCTTGGCCTTCTATGCCCTCCCTTTCCCTTTGCTCCTCCCATTCACTGTAGAGTCCATTCAGGGCGCATGACTTGGGTGTTGTTACCAGCAGAGGTGAGAAAAAGAGAAAAACGGGAGAAAGACAGAGCTGCCAGGGAGACTCAGCCCCCTTCTCTCCTGGGATCCTTCTTTCTCACCATCCTGAGTCTGCACCCTGATCTACCTGTGGCCACCACTGAGGGTCTCCTAGGGGCTTGGCAGATGGGGACACTAGGCTGCCAGCAAGAGGCAGAAGCCTTTGTCAGAGTAAGCAGGAGAGAGAGACAGAGAGAGAGAGACTGACCTAGTGTCCTCTCTTCCCCGAAGGAAAAGACTCCTGGCTTCACATGCCTTCCTGGCCTTGGGTCTTGGTAACTTAAAGCCTGAGGGTGAGCCTGGAGTGATGGGGTCTGGAGGCACAGGGGCTTCCTGGGGGTAGGACATAGAGGAATTCAGCCTGCAGGGAGGTCAAAATGCTTTGAACTCAGGCTGCAGGAACCTTTGAGAAGTGCTCAGAACTCAGATTCTAAGGACACCCTAGTGAAGTGACTGAACGGAGGCTATGGGAAATTTTTGGGAAATGCACTAAATTTAGGCTGCAGGGGCTCACTGAATTCAGGCAGGGGGTTCTTAGGAAATGTACTGACTCTAACTGTGAGGCTGTCTGGGGAGGCTGATAAACTCAGGTTCAACAGGACATTCTTGAGGACTGCATTGAACTCAAGTTGTAGGGGCTTCTTGGAGAGACCCATGGCCTGAGTTTATGGACACTTTTTGGGGAGGTCACTGAACTCTCACTGCATGCCTGCAACTTTGCTTGCAGACTCAAAGTCCATGTGGCTGTCCTCTGCTACACAAACTCAGAGGTACAAGACCTACAGACAGACATGGCCATGGACTGCAGTCACCCAAGTATCATTCACAGTCTCTCCTCTCTACACACACACACACACACACACACACACACACACACACACACACACCCTGTCTCTTCAGTCCCCTCTCCTGGTTCTTCTATATTTTCCTAACCTCTGAACACAGGAAATGTTCAGGGTTCAGTCCTCAAACCTCCCCACTTGTTTATACTCATTTTTTTTTTTTTTGAGACGGGGGCTTGCTCTACCGCCCAGGCTAGAGTGCAGTGGCCCAATCTCAGCTCCCTGCAATCTCTGCCTCCCGGGTTCAAGCAATTCTCATGCCTCAGCCTCCCAAGTAGCTGGGACAACAGGCACATGCCACCATGCCCAGTTAATTTTTGTATTTTTAGTAGAGACTGGGTTTAACCATGTTGCCCAGGCTGGTCTTGAATTCCTGACCTCAAGCGATCCCAGCAATGTCTATCTGGGCACTCTTCACTCCTTTACCCAGCTTTGTATTTTCTCTGTAGCTCTTATCACAGTCTGATATACTGTAGATTTATTTGCTTGTTTGTTCATTGTCCATCTCTTCCCACTTAAATATAAACTCCATTAAGGCAAAGACTTTGTCCTGTTCACTGCTGTATCCCTCTGATTACAACGGTGCTTGGAAAATAGCAGTGCTCAATAGATATTTGTCGAATGAATGAATGAATGCTGGGAACCAAGTGAATATTTGTTGAATTGAGGGGAACTGGACCCCACCCTTTTTTTTTCTTTGAGACAGTCTCGCTCTGTGCCCAGGCTGGAGTGCAGTGGTGCGATCTTGGCTCACTGCAACCTCTGCCTCCCAGGTTCAAGCGATTCTCCTGCCTCAGCCTCCCAAGCAGCTGGGACTACAGGCACAAGCCACTAATTTTTGTATTTTTAGTAGAGGCAGGGTTTCACCATGTTGGCCAGGCTGGTCTCAAACTCTTGACCTCAGGTGATCCACCCACCTAGGCCTCCCAGAGTGCTGGGTTCACAGGCATGAGCCACTGCACCCGGCCTGGACCCCACTCTTGATCTTTGTGGATCACACAGACCTGTATCTTCCTTTTCGGAGAATCTTTAAAAAAAAAAGAGAGAGAATTTTTCTAAATTAGTTACCAAGGCTGTTAAATGGGAAAATGAATACCTAGTCTAAAGGAGGAAATTTAGCACTTCTAGAACAGCATGGGGTGCTTGAAGCATGACAGCTGAAGGTAACATATATAGGTAATGTAATACAGGTAACATGGACTACATGAGTAATGTCTAGTCTGAAAACGAATACCACTTTGAGTATTTAAAACAGAAAGACATTAATAGACATCACACAAGCAATGGAAGAATCAAGAAAGCACTGGAGAGTATGGTGCAACTCAGATCAGCGGCAGCAGGAAACCATTTCTACTCCTAGGCCAGAGAGTGAGGAGGAAGGTTTTCAGATCACAGGGCCCAGGGACATCAACAGATGCTTTCTTATAATTCTGACAGCTGCTATAAGGAGAGGAGTCTGGGGCATCTGGCCGGGTTTCCAAATCTGCTCGGCCCTTTTCTTCCAAGGATGATCTGGTTCTGCTCTTTGATCCAGGGCACTGCTTTAAAGAGCCTGTTCATTTGTGGCAGGCACCAGACTAGTATTGTCCACTGGTGCATGGACTCTGAAAGCACCCAGAGGATCCACTGTTCCTGTGGCAGTGGATGATGGCAGGACACACCCTGGGTGCAGCTGGTGTCTTTGATTTAGTACAAGCACCTTTCAAAGATTTCATTACACTTGAAAGCCTCACCTCCGGAAGGCAGTGGGTGGGGGAGCAGCTGTTCAGCCTCTGTAGAGATAGGACGAATGGGTGCATTTCTGAGGAAGTAGGCTTCAACTAAGGAAGATGTTTTTAACACAGCTGCCAGCAATGGCCTTGGCTGTCTTGTGAAGGAGTGAGCTTTCTGCTCCAGAAGGTATTCTAGCAGTCTGTCAAAAATCTTGCAGTGAGGAAAGCCTACAGTGGCCTACAAAAGCCTGCCAAATGCCTTCTCCATTGCTTCTAACTTTGCCCAACTCTGAATTCTGTGGGTGAACAACTAGCTCCTTTCATTCTGGCCCTCTATTCTTTCTTCCTTTTTTTTTTTTTTGAGACGTATCACTGGTGTCGCCCAGGCTGGAGTGCAGTGGGGCCATCTTAGCTCATTGCAACCTCCATTTCCTGGGTTCAAGTGATTCTCCTGCCTCAGCCTCCTGAGTAGCTGGGATTATAGGTGTGCATCATGACACCTGGCTAATTCTTTTGGTATTTTTAGTAGAGACGGGGTTTCGCCATGTTGGCCAGGCTGGTCTCGAACTCCCAACCTCAAGTGATCTGCCCGCCTCAGCCTCCCAAAGTGTTGAGATTACAGGCATGAGCCACCATGCCCAGCCTGGCCCTCTATTCTTGACACATCCTTCTGCAGACCAACCCCATGTCTGCAAGTTTCATAACCCCAGTGAGAGAGCATCTGAGGGCAGGGTAGACATGTGCCACTCAATGGGCCTTCCCTCCTGTCTCACTTCTCACTCCCGTGACCAACTCATAGCCTGGCTTTTGGTTGAGGAAACTGGCACTTGGTGAGTATAATAGATCAAATAACAGCCCCCCAAAGATGTCCACATCTTAATTCCTGAACCTACATTAATTTATGTGGCAAAAAGAGGTCTTGCAGATGTGATTAAATTAGAAATCATGGGATGGGGAGATGATCCCAGATTAGCCAGGTGAGCCCAATGCAATCGCTACAGTCCTTAAAAAAGAAAGGCAAGGCAGAGAAAAAGACAGAGGCAGGGGTTGCAGTGATGTTCTTTGTAAAAATGGCGGAAGCAGCCAGGAGCCAAAGAATGCAGATGACATCAGAAGCTGGAAAAGGCAAGGGAATGGATGTCTCCTAGAGCCTCCAGAAAGAATGCAGCCCTGCTAACACCTTGCTTTTAGCCCCATAAGACCCATTTTTTTTCAGGCTTCTGACCTCCAGAACTGCAAGATAATAAACTTGTATTGTTTTGAGCTACTACATTCATCATAATTTGTTTTCAAAACTGGAAACTAATATAGAGGACTTATGATCCATTCCCATGACAACCAACACAACAGCCTGGTAGTTGACAAAAAAAAAAAAAAAAAGGGCCATGCATGGTGGCTCACACCTGTAATCTCAGCACTTTGGGAGGCCCAGGAGGGTGGGTCACTTGAGGTCAGGAGTTCAAGACCAGCCTGGCCAACATGGTGAAACTCCATTTCTGCTAAAAATACCAAATTAACTGGGCATGGTGGCAGGCACCTGTAGTCCCAGCTACTCAGGAGGCTGAGGCACAAGAATCACTTGAACCCAGGAGGCAGAGGTTGCGGTGAGTCGAGATTGCACCACTGTACTCCAGCCTGGGCAACAGAGCAAGATCCTGTCTCGAAAAAACAAACAAAAAACATTTTCCATAAGAAAGAAGCAAACATGGTAGTTAAAAGCGTGGGCCTTGGAGGCAGACAGACCTGATTCAAATCCAAGCTCTGCTAGGTTGCGTGATAGCTCAGAGCTTCATCTCCTCGTCTGTAAAATGGGAGTGTTACAGCCAACTTGCCCAAGGTGGTTGTGAAGATGAAATAAAATAATGCAGTTAAAGCACTCAGCATAGGTCCTAGAACACAGGAAAGGCTCAGTAAATAGTAGTGGTAGCTATTATTACTCCTACCACCATCTCCACCATTGCTACTACTGTTGCTACCAATATTACTTCAGTTGCTGCTGCTACTACTACTATTACTGCTGCTGCTATTGCTAATATTACTATTGCTATTTACACCAACAATATCTATGCCTGGGGCCAGACACAGTGAATTACTCCTGTAATTTCAGAACTTTGGGAGGCTGAGGCAGGAGGATCGCTTGAACACAAGAATTTGAGACCCACCTAGGTGACACAGCAAGACCCCATCTCTACAAAAAAATAGAAATGAAAAAATTAGTCAGGCATAGTAGCACATATCTGTAGTCCTAGCTACTTGAAAAGCTGAGGTGGGAGGATTGCTTGAGCCCAGGAGTTTGAGGTTGCTGTGAGCTATGATTGTGCCACTGCACTCCAGCCTGGGTGACAGAGGGAGACGCCGTCTCTAAACAAATCTATGCCTAAAGAGCAGGGGCGATGTCACAAAAAGGATGAATAGAGACAGTTGCAACAATAAGGGAGGATGTGCTTAGAAGGGGTCAAAGTCTGGAAGTCACGACTTCACACTGCTATTTGGGATTGAATTTTGAGTCTGAAGCCTGGTCTGAGGGCTCTTGAGGCTGAGGAGGTTAACATCTGCATCCACCCACTCAACATCTCTGCTGGAGTGTCTGTGTCTGGGGTGCAGCCTCCTGGCTAAGAGACCCTGGCTCAGGATTACCAACCAAGGCCTTCCATCTGTGCTTCCGTCTGGTCCAGTGCCCTTAGGCCAGGCCTGGAATTATGGGATGCTGTGGAAATGCAGACACGTGACATAGCCCAGAATTCAAGGTGCTGACCTTTTGATCTTAGAGACAAACCAGGATCCTGAACCCAGTTACACATCCATGTCCTCATTATATTTCCCAGTTGAGAAGGCAAACCAGATAGCAAAAAGATGTGTGGACAGGGTAAAAACGCCTCTTCATTATTTCTGTGATTCTTTTCCAAGGCCTCATTGTTGTTTAGGGGCTACCCTGCTGCTTTTCTTTGAATGTACAGAAAGGCACCAGGTTGCTTTTCCCTAAGACTCTGGGTTTTGATGAGTAACACACTAAGACAATATGCTGCAGATATTTTTAGCAGCAACACCACCTAATATGTTCTTAAGAATTCTCCTCTGGAGTCAGATACCATCTGGCCTCACATCCTGGTTTTGCCACTTGTTAGCTGTGTGGCCTTGGGCAAATTCCTTAACTTCTCTGAGGCTCAATTTCCTCATTTTAAAATGGTTTTATAGTAGATACCTTCTAGAGTTCTTGTAAGGAGAAATGAGATGATCCATATAATCATACCGAGCACAATGCCTGTACTTTAGCCATTACTCAGTAGATGCGGGTCATTGCTGTTAGCGCTATTGTGATGTTACCATTTTCAGAGCATAGCTTTCACTTAGGACCAGAGGCAGCCACAAATCTAGATGCTAATGTGGTTTTACCTCTCTGTGGTGTCATAGTGGCCTGAGGCTGCATGCTTGGCAAGGTCTGGGAAGTTAGGACCCTTTCCCTTTCAGAGTTCAGTAGGGTGAGCAGCTTAAGGATCCATCAGGTGGGTTCAGCTGGGCACAGTTCTACAAACAAGGAAGACATGTTGACATGTTCCAGGTGTGCTCCACAGCTGTTGTGGCAGGGATTGGTGCTGTTTATTATACTAAACCATAAAAGAGGCCAGGCACAGTGGCTCATGCCTGTAATCCCAGCATTTTGGGAGGCCAAGGCAGGCAGATCACCTGAGGTCAGGAGTTCAAAACCAGCCTGGCCGACGTGGTGAAACCCCATCTCTACTAAAAATATAAAAATTAGCCAGGTGCAGTGGCAGACATCTGTAATTTCAGCTACTCAGGAGGCTGAGACAGGAGAATCACTTGAACCCGGGAGGCAGAGGTTGCAGGAAGCTGAGATTGCACCATTGCACTCCAGCCTAAGCAACAAGAGCAAAACTGTCTCAAAAAACAAATAAATAAATAAAATTAAAAGAAATAGAAGAGGCCAGGTGTGATGGTTCACACCTGTAATCCCAGGACTTTGGGAGGCCAAGGTGGGCGGATCACGAGGTCAGGAGTTGGAGACCAGCCTGGCCAACACGGTGAAACCCCATCTCTACTAAAAAACACAAAAATGGCTAGGCGTGGTGGTGCGCATCTGTAATCCCAGCTACTCGGGGAGGCTGAGGAAGGAGAATGGCTTGAACCTGCAAGGTGGATGTTGCAGTGAACTGAGATCGCACCACTATACTCCAGCCTGGGCGACAGAGTGAGACTCTGTCTCAAAATTTAAAAAATAAATAAATAAAATAAATCAAAATCACTGCTGGAAAGTTGGTTTCTAACTTTACATATCTTTGGATGAAATACTGACTTAGTTGACTGGCTAATTCAGTTCTGAGTGATGAAAACATACCTGAGAAATCATGACCCTTCAGGTTTACCATAAATGTCATAACTCGGGACAAGATGCCTGAGTGCAAACAGGATATAGAGAATAAGTCAAATGACGTTTGGCAAGGGCTTTGAATTCACTCCCCTGGAGAGACAACAACTGATGGGGGGTAGTGAATTAGGCATTCTCCTTTATCACAGGTGGCAGTGAAATCACTGCAATCTTTGGGGATGTAATTTGGCTGTTCACATCAAACTGTTTATTTCTTTAGGCTTGGTAATCCCACCTCTGATAATCTATTCTAAAGAAATAATCCACAAATTTAGAAAGAGCTGTATGCATATATTTGTTCATTGGTTGGTTATGTATAAGAGTGAAAAGATGGAAACCTACATGTCAACCTAAAGGTCTAACAACAGGGAGTTGGTTAAATAAGTGACAACATATCCACTCAGTGGCATGTTATGCAGCCATTGCTGATGAGTATCATAAAGGCATAGGAAAAGGCGTGTGGTATCTATCAAGTGAAAAAGTTAAATACAAAATGGTATAATTGTAACTGTGTGACCAACCATAAATAGAAAAAAGGTTGGAAAGACTCAAGAAAGATATTATTAGTGATTGTGTTTAGGGTGATGGAGAAATTGCAGGTAACGTTTTTGTACATGTTCCAAGTCTTAAATTTTGTAGTTATATAACTTGTGTGGGAGGCAGAATGATGACCTTTCAAAGATCGCCTTGTCTTAATCCCTGGCCCCTGTGAATATGTTACCTTGCATGGCAAAGAGGGCTTTGCAGATACGATTAAGTTAAAGATTTTCAGATGGGGAGAGTAGTCTGGATTACCCAGGTGGGCTAAGCAGAATCACAAAGGTCCTTATAAAAGGCAGGTTAAGAGAGTCAGGGTGAGAGAGCAGTTTGAAAATGCTGTGCTCCTGGCTTTGAAGATGGAGGAACGGGCTATAAGCCAAGAAATGGAGGCAACTTTTAGAAACTGAAAAGGAAACAGTGTAGCCTAGATCCTCCAGAAGGAACACAGCTCAGCCAACACCTTGACTTTAGTCCATTTAGACCTATTTCAAACTTCTGACTTCCCAGAAAGGTAAGATAAAAAATGTTTGTTGTTTTAAGCCGTTAAGTTTGTTATGACAGGGTATCGTGATTGTCCAGGCCTGTGTCACATGCCCACTCCTGCAGTCAGGGACTAGGAGGAATAGTGCCACACAGCCAGAAAGAGGGCAATTCCTTAAAGGCATGCAAAAGCAGGAGCTATCCTCAATCCATTTTTATTTTATTTAACATTTATTACATTTTAATTGAATAAAAGTCATAGGTATTTACAAACACAATTTTGTAAAAATAATTTCAACTATTTTATTTTATTTTTTGAGACGGAGTCTTGCTCTGTCACCCAAGCTGGAGTGCAGTGGCGCAATCTTGGCTCATTGCAACCTCTGCCTCCCGAGTAGCTGGGATTACAGGTGCACGCCACCACGCCCAGCTAATTTTTGTATTTTTAGCAGAGATGGGATTTCGCCATGTTGGCCAGACTGGTCTCGAACTCCTAACCTCAAGTGATCCGCCAACTTTGGCCTCCTACAGTGCTGGGATTACAGGCGTAAGCCACCATGCCCGGCCCACAACTTTTATTTCAGATTCACAGGGTACATGTGCAGATTTCTTACATGGGTATATTGCATGATGCTGAGATTAGGCGTATGAATGATCTCATCACCCAGGTAGTCAGCATAGTACCCAACAGGTAGTTTTTCAGTCCTCCCCCTTTTCCCTCTCTAGTTCCTCCCCCTTTTCCCTCTCTAGTAGCCCCAGTGTCTATGTTCCCATTTTTATGTCCATATGTACCCAATGTTTAGCTCCCACTTATAAGTGAGAACATGTGATATTTGGTTTTCTGTTCCTGCATTAATTCCTTTAGGATAATGGCCTCCAGCCCCATCCATGTTGCTGCAAAGGACATGATTTCATTCTTTTTATGGCTGTGTAGTATTCCATGGTGTACATGTACCACATTTTCTTTCCTTTTTGGAGACAGGGTCTTGCTGTGTTGCCCAGGTTGGAGTGTTGTGGCCTGATTACAGTTCACTGCAGTCTCAAACTCCTGGGCTCAAAGGATTCTTCGGCCTCAGCCTCTCAAGTAGCTGGGACTACAGGTGTGTGCCACCACACCTGGCTAATTAATTTTTTTTTTTTTTTTTTTTTTTTGTAGAGACAGGGTCTCATCACCTTGTCCAGGCTGGTCTTGGACTCCTGAGCTCAAGCAATCCTCCCACCTCAACCTCCCCAAAGCCTAGAGTACAGGCATTGCACCTGCTGGCACATTTTCTTTGTCCAGTCCACTATTGATGGGCACCTAGGTTGATTCCACATATCTGCTATGGTGAATTGTGCTGCGATGAACATATGAGTGCATGTATATTTTTTGTAGAACAATCTGGATATTAGTCCTTTGTTGGATGTATAATTTGCAAATATTTTCTCAATTTTTGCAAATATTTTGTCAATTTTTGTTTTTGTTGCTATTGCTTTTGAGGACTTAGTCATAAATTATTTGCCAAGGCTGATGTCCAGAATGGTATTTCCTAGGTTTTCTTCTAGGATTTTTATAGTTTGAGATCTTACATTTAGATATTTAATCCGTCTACATTTAATTTTTGTATACAGTGAAACGCAGGGGTCCAGCTTTGTTTTTCTGCATATGGCTAGCCAGTTATCACAGCATCATTTATTAAATAGGGAATCCCTTTCCCATTGCTTATTTTTGTCAACTTTGTCAAAGATCAGATGCTGTCAGTGTATGGCTTTATTTCTGTGTTCTCTATTCTGTTTGGCCTATGTGTCTGTTTTTCTACCAGTATCATGCTGTTTTGATTATTGTAGCTTTATAGTTTGAAGTTGGGTAATGTGATGCCTTTGGCTTTGTTCTTTTTGCTTAGGATTGCTTTGGCTATTCAGGCTCTTTTTTGGTTCCATATGAATTTTAGAAGAGTTTTTCCTAATTCTGTGAAAAATGACATTGGTAGTTTGATAGGAATAGCGTTGAATTTGTAGATTGCTTTAGGCAGTATGGCCATTTTAATGATATTAACTCTTCCGGTCCACGAGTATGGAATGTTTTTCCATTTGTTTGTGTCATCTTTGATTTCTTTCAGAACTGTTTCGTAGTTCTCCTTGTAGAGATCTTTCACCTCCTTGGTTAGATGTATTCCTAGGTACTTTTTGTTTTGAATGCTCTTGTAAATGGCATTGTATTCTTGATGTGGCTGTCAGCATGAATGTTATTGATGTATAAAAATGATATGATTTTTGTACATCAATTTTGTATCCTGTAACTTTACTGAAGTTCTTTATCAGATCTAGGAGCCTTTTGGCAGAGTCTTTAAGGTTTTCTAGGCATAGAATGACATTGTCAGCAAAGAGAGGTCATTTGTCTTCTTTTTTATTTGGATGCCATTTATTTCTTTTTTGCCTGATTGCCCTGACTAGGACTTCCAGTATTATTTTGAATAGGAATGATGAGATTGGGCATCCTTGTCTTGTTCTTATTTTTATTTTTTTATTTTTTGAGACAGAGTTTCGCTTTTGTCACCCAGGCTGGAGTGCAATGGTGTGATCTCGGCTCACTGCAACCTCCGCCTCCCAGGTTCAAGGGATTATCCTGCCTCAGCCTCCTGAGTAGCTAGGATTACAGGCATGCGCCACCATGCCCTGGTAATTTTGTATTTTTAGTAGAGATGGGGTTTCACCATGTTGGTCAGGTTGGTCTCGAACTCCTGACCTCAGATGATCTGCCCGCCTCGGCCTCCCAAAGTGCTGGGATTACAGGCATGAGCCACCGCACCCAGCCATTTTTTTTTTTTGAGACAGAGTCTTGCTTTATTGCCCAGGCTGGGGTACGGTAGGCTCACTGCAACCTCTGCCTCCAGGATGCAAGAGATTCTTATGTCTCAGCCTCCGGAGTAGCTAGGATTACGGGCATGTGCGAACACACCTGACTAATTGTTAGTAGTAGGGACGGGGTTTTGCCATGTTAGCCAGGTTAGTCTCAAACTCCTGGCCTCAAGTGATCTGGCCGCCTCAGCCTCCCAAATTGCTGGGATTACAGGCATGAGCCACAGCACCCAGCCTTCTTTCTGTTTTTAAAAGGGGTGCTTCCAGCTTTTGTCTATTCATGATGTTGGCTGTGGGTTTGTCATAGATATTTTGAGGTACAACATGATGTTTTGAAATATATATACATTTTGATATGGCTAAATCAAGTTAATTAACATATGTATACCTTATCTATCCATATTTTATATCAAGATTAATTTGCATATTAATCCATAGTCTTCATAATTACAATTTTAATGGATTTAGGATTGCATCATACCATAGCTTGACTAACCCTTGTGTAATATTGTTGGCTACTTAGATTGCTTTTAAAATTCTTCTGTTATAAATAATGCTGTAATGAACATCTTTGTGCATATAGTTTTCTCTATAAGTTAGATTATTTCTGTCAGATAGATTTCCAGAAGAGGGGTCACTGAACTAAAGGTGAGAACAATGATTTATTTTGGCAAATTGTTTTCCAGAAGGGCTTTATTAGTGCATAGAGAGTGGTGCAGCTGCCGAGGCAAAGGTGGAATTGTGCTGTCAGGCTTTGCAGAATGAGGTGGGTTGAAGACATATTATAGATTGGTGTGTCCTGAGGCCATGACTAAAGCAACAAACAGGAAACATGTTTATCCTGCAAACTGACTTGTAGTTAGGTAATGCATACCTTTTTCATCTTTCAGATTGGTAAAACTTGAAAGACTGATAGATAACATACAATGCTTGTAAGACTGAGAAAACAGATGCCACATCTTACTGGCTATCAAATACAGAAAAAAAAGGTTATTCTGGAGGGCTCTATCTCATTCTGTTGTCAAAGGACCAAACCTGAGTTTAATCCAGTCCTTGGATACAGCTGCAGATTGTAGGAAATATGGGGGACAGAAAAACCCGTTGAACTGCGCCAAGTAAAACGGATGCCAGGTGATAGAAATGGAAATTACTACAACCTTGTGGGAAAATAATCTGGCCATATGAATTAAAATTTAAAATACACATGATCTTTGACTTGGGAATCCCATTTTTGTGAAATTAACCTATAAAAAGAAGGTATCAGGTCTGTTTCTTGTTGGTGTCAGCTCCTCTCTCTTTATAGCTTACAGCTCCCAGCATGAGTTGAGGCTATCATCTGTCTTTGGCCTTATCTCTAGGGGATGCCATATTCTTTGTCTTAAACAACTAAGCATTTGATATGGACTGTGGCAGAGGCAGCTGTCTCAGTAGCCATTTTACCTTTCTTCCTTTCAGGAAGAGCCAACAGAGCCTATGATCATCCAGTTAGAGGCCATGAAACCCAGCCTCCCTTACAGCTAGATGTAGCCACGTGAATAAGTTCTGGCCAACAGGACTTGAGTGCAAGGGATATCTGCAACCTCTGAGGGTGAAACAATCAGATTTATCCATCTGGAAAGTTTGGCCTTGAGAAATACTAGTGAATATCCGCTGTCTCTTGAACTGAAAGACAGAATTGAGAGCTACAGGATGGCTATTTTCTGCCAGGGGAAAAGAGAAACGAGAAGAAATGTTTTGCAGAGAAAGGAGAATGGAGTGCATGCAAAACAGAAGAGTTGAGGCTGGGATCCCATAAGGTCCCAGGGTGCTCAGAGCAGCTATTCCAGTCCTGTCATTGGGTCCTTATTTTATTTTATTTTTTTGAGACAGAGTTTCTATTGCTCAGGCTGGAAGGCAATGGCACAATCATAGCTCACTGCAGCCTCGACCTCCTGGGCTCAAGCAATCTTCCCACTCCAGCCTCCCGGGCGTGTACCACCACACCCAGCTAATTTTTAAATTTTTAGTAAACACAGGATCTTACCACATTGCCCAGCCTAGTCTTGAACTCCTGGACTCAAGCAGTCCTCCCACGTCATACCTAGTCTCTGGAAACACCAGGCTGCTGGTCCCCTCTGAAGTCATGTCATCTCCCTGGGACTAGTCAGGTTAGAGTACAGGACCCCAAAGTCACAAAATCTACAGACTTTTTTTTTTTTTTTTTTTTTTTTTTGAGACAGAGTCTCGCTCTGTCTCCCAGGCTGGAGTGCAGTGGCACGATCTCGGCTCACTGCGAGTTCCGCCTCCCGGGTTCACGCCATTCTCCCGCCTCAGCCTCCCGAGTAGCTGGGACTACAGGCGCCCGTCACTGCACCCAGCTAATTTTTTGTATTTTTAGTAGAGACAGGGTTTCACCATGGTCTCGATCTCCTGACCTCGTGATCCACCCGCCTCGGCCTCCCAAAGTGCTGGGATTACAGGCGTGAGCCACCGCGCCCGGCCTCAAAATCTACAGACTTCTATCCCCTCTTGTCTCAAGGACTCTCCCTTTACTTTCATGGCTTGTGCCTACCCTATCTTAGAATATCTAACCTCTCCCTCTTGTAAGTCATGGGATTACAGGTGAGAACCACTGCGCCCTGCCTTTTTGGTCCTTTTAATAGATATCCTGTTTTTCCTTCAGCTAATTTAAATGATATTTCTTTCACGTGCAAGAAAAGTGGCCTTTATGAAGATAAAGCCCTCAAGTATAAACTTTTTTTCTGTATTTGATAGCCAGTAAGATGTGGCAGGAAACTGAGATGTTGTGTTTTGCTTTGCTGTTGTGGAAGAATTAGAAAAGGCTGGGCACAGTGGCTCACGCCTGTAATCCCAGCACTTTGGGAGGCTGAGGCAGGCAGATCACTTGAGATCAGGAGTTCGAGACCAGCCTGGCCAACATGGTGAAGCCTCATCTTTACTAAAAATACAAAAATTAGCCAGGTATGGTGGCGTACACCTGTAATCCCAGCTACTGGGGAGGCTGAGGCATGGGAATCACTTGAACCCAGGAGGCGGAGGTTACAGTGAATCAAGATCACGCCACTGCACTCCAGCCTGGGTGGCAGAGCAAGACTCAGTCTCAACAGAAAAAAAAAAAGAATTAGAAAGGATAACAGCCATTTATTTAGTTAGTTATTCTTGGGGTTTCCCCCTTGTTTTCTGAAAAGGTATGCAAGCTTTTAAGTTTCCTGCCTCAGAGGAAGTTTGAACTGTAGGGCTGAGAGAAGAGGTCACCTAAGGTGGCTTGCTCTCCTGGGTTAGGTTTCCAAAAGTTTGAGCTTTTTGAGGGGATTATTCTGGGGGAAGGGGGAGAGGTTAGATGTTCTAAGATAGGGTAGGCACAAGCCATGAAAGTAAAGGGAGTCCTTGAGACAAGAGGGGATAGAAGTCTGTAGATTCTGTGACTTTGGGGTCCTGTACTCTAACCTGATTAGTCCCAGGGAGATGGCATGACCTCAGAGGGGACCAGTAGCCTGATGTTTCCAGAGACTAGACTTTAGATCTTGGCTTTCCATGCCTGACTCTTGCTTCCTGATCACAACATTTTACTTATAGAAACGGGAAATTTGACAGATTTGGCCTGCAGGCCATAGTTTGCCAACCCTTGAATGAGAATATCATCAGTTAACAACCCTCAGTGAATTAATAGATATGGGCATTAGGCACTATAACATGTTAACATGGATGTTATCATCATAAAAAGGGAGATAACCAGGCATATGTGTTTGCTATGGACTTACCTAATATCTCTTACTCTGTTGTCAAAGGACCAAACCTGAGTTTAATCCAGTCCTTGGATACAGCTGTAGATGGCAGGAAATATGGGTGACAGAAAAACCGGTTGAACTGCACCAAGAATATGCAATCAGCAAAATCTAGACCATGGGAAGCTGTGCAGGTCAAAAGGATTCTTTAACACATTGGGTAAAGAAAAGGGATAGAGGGTGTGTTAGTCTGTTTTCATGCTGCTGATAAAGACATACCCGAGACTGGGAAGAAAAAGAGGTTTAATTGGACTTACAGTTCCACGTGGCTGAGGAGGCCTCAGAATCATGGCAGGAGGCAAAAGACACTTTTTTTTTTTTTTTTAGACAGAGTCTTGCTCTTCATCAGGCTGGAGTGCAGTGACATGAACTTGGCTCACTGGGACCTCCACCTCCCAGGTTCAAGCAATTCTCCTGCCTCAGCCTCCTGAGTAGCTGGAACTACAGGCTTGTGCCACCACACCCAGCTAATTTTTGTATTTTTAGTAGAGACGGGGTTTCACCATGTTGGCCAGGCTGGTCTCGAACTCCTGACTTTGTGATCCGCCTGCCTCAGCCTCCCAAAGTGCTGGGATTACAGGTGTGAGCCACCGCACCTGGCCAAAAGGCACTTCTTACATGGTGGCAGCAAGTGAGAATGAGAAAGATGCAAAAGTGGAAACCCCTGATAAAAGCATCAGATCTCTTGAGACTTATTCACTACCATGAGAACAGTATGGGGGAAACTGCCCCCATGATTCAAATTATCTCCCACAGGGTCCCTCCCACAACAGGTGGGAATCACAGGAGTACAATTCAAGATGAGATTTGGGTAGGGACACAGAGCCAAACCATATCATTCCACTCCTGGCCCCTTCAAATTTCATGTCCTCATATTTCCAAACCAATCATACCTTCCCAACAGTCCCCTAAAGTCTTAACTCATTTCAGCATTAACCAAAAAGTCACATTCCCAAGTCCATCTGAGACAAGGCAAGTCCCTTCTGCCTATGAGCCTGTAAAATCAAAAGCAAGCTAGTTACTTCCTAGATACAATGGGGGTACAGGTGTTGGGTAAACACAGCCATTCCAAATGGAGAAATTAGCCAAAACAAAGGGGTTATAGGGCCCTTGCAAGTCCAAAATCCAGCAGGGCAGTCAAATTCTAAAGCTCCAAAATAATCTCCTTTGTCTCCATGTCTCACATCCAGGTCACACTGATGCAAGAGGTAGATTCCCACAGTCTTGGGCAGCTCCACCCCTGTGACTTTGCAGGGTATAGCTCCCCTCCTGGCTGCTTTCACAGGCTGGTGTTGAGTGTCTGCGGCTTTCCCAGACACACAGTGTAAGCTGTCAGTGGATCTACCATTCTGAGGTCTGGAGGATGTTGGCCCTCTTCTCACAGCTCCACTAGGCAGTGCCCCAGTAGGGACTCTGTGTGGGGGCTCCAACCCCACATTTCCCTTGTGCACTGCCCTAGCAGAGGTTCTCCATGAGGGCCTTGCCTCTGCAGCAAACCTCTACCTGGGCATCTGGGCATTTCCATACATCTTCTGAAATCTAGGTGGAGGTTCCCAAACCTCAATTCTTGATTTCTGTGCACTCACAGACTCAACATCATGTTGAAGCTGCCAAGGTTTGGGGCTTGCACCCTCTGAAACCATGGACCGAGCTGTATCCTGCCCTCTTTTAGCAATAGCTAGAGTGGCTGGGACTCAGGGCACCAAGTCCCTCGGCTGCACACAGCATGGGGACTTTGGGGCTGGCCCACAAAACCATTTTTTCCTCTTAGGCTTCTGAGTCTGTGATGGGAGGGGCTGCCGTGAAGATGCCATGGAGACATTTCCCCATTGTCTTGGGGATTAACATTCGGCTCCTTGTTACTTATGCAAATTTCTGTAGCCAGCTTGCATTTCTCTTCAAAAAATGGGTTTTTCTTTTCTACTGCGTCGTCAGGCTGCAAATTTTCTGAACTTTTATTGTTTCCCTTATAAAATGGAATGCCTTTAACAGCACTCAAGTCACCTCTTGAATGTTTTCATGCTTAGAAATTTCTTCTGCCAGATACCCTAAATAATCTCTCTCAAGTTCAAAGTCCACAAATCTCTAGGGCAGGGGCAAAATGCTGCCAGTCTCTTTGCTAGAAACGTAACAAGAGTCACCTTTGCTCTAGTTCCCAACAAGTTTCTCATCTCCATCTGAGACCACCTCAGCCTGGACCTGATTGTTCATATTACTATCAGCATTTTTGTTAAAGCCATTCAACAAGTCTCTAGGAGAGTCCAAACTTTCCCACATTTTCCTGTCTTCTTCTGAGCCCTCCAAACTGTTCCACCCTCTACCTGACACCCAGTTTCAAAGTCACTTCCACATTTTTGGGTATCTTTTCAGCAACACCCCACTATACTCATACCAACTTACTGTATTAGTTTGCTTTCACACTGCTGATGAAGACATACCCGAGTCTGGGAAGAAAAAGAGATTTAATTGGACTTTCAGTTCCACATGGCTGCAGAGGCCTTAGAATCATAGTGAGAGGTTAAAGGTACTTCTTACATGGCAATGGCAAGAGAAAATGAGGAAGATGCAAAAACAAAAACTCCTTATAGAACCATCAGATCTTGTGAGACTTATTCACTACCATGAGAACAGTATGGGGGAAACCACCCCCACAATTCAAATTATCTCCCACCAGGTCCCTCCCACAACAAGTGGGAATTATGGGAGTACAATTCAAGGTGATATTTGGGTGGGGACATAGAGCCAATTAGAGGGGAAACCATATTAGAGGGAAAGATATGGGTTGAAAGAAGCTTAGGGACATATTAGCTTGGAGAAGAATGGGAAAGATTAAACCCTAGTTTAGTAATGCACATTTGGGTGATTAATACAAAAATCAGGATATGAGGAGGGTTGCAATTGGGAAGGGGCTCATGGATGGAACTTCTGGGGTAGGTCGAAAGATATTCTATTTCTTGACCTGGTGGTGACAAGAATCTTCACTTTAGATTGAGCTATGCATTTGTTTTGGGCGGGTTTGTTTATTTATTTATTTTTGAGACGGAGTCTTACTCTGTTGTGCAGGCTGGAGTGCAGTGCTGTGAATTCAGCTCACTGCAACCTCTGCCTCCTGGGTTCAAGCGATTCTCCTGCCTCAGCCTCCCAAGTAGCTGAGATTACAGTCACCCACCACTGCATCTGGCTAATTTTTGTATTTATCAGCAGTGTGAAAACAGACTAATACAGTAAATTGGTAATTTAGTAGAGACAAGGTTTCACCATGTTGGCCAGGCTGGTCTCAAACTCCTGACTTCAGGCAATCCGCCCACCTCGGCCTCCCAAAGTGCTGGGATTATAGGCATGGGCTACCACGGTCCTGTTTTGGGTGGGCTTTTAAAAAATTAGTTAATTAATTTTTTGATACAGGGGCTTGGTCTGTCTCCCAGGCTGGAGTGCAGTGGCACGATCATGGCCCACTGCAGCTCAACCTACTGGGCTCAAGTGATCCTTCCACCTCAGCCTCCCAAGTAGCTGTGACTGGAGGCACATGCCACCATGTCTGGCTAATATTTTATTTTTTGTAGAGACAGGGTCTCACTATATTGCCCAGGGTGGTCTTGAACTCCTGGGCTGAAGCAACCCTCCCATCTCCACCTCCTGAAGTCCTGGGATTACAGGTATGAGCCACTGTGCCCAGCCTGTTTTTTTTTTTTTTTTTTTTTGAGATGGAGTCTTGCTCTGTTGCCCAGGCTGGAGTGCAGTGGCGCAATCTTGGCTCACTGCAAGCTCCGCCTCCCAGGTTCACGCCATTCTCCTGCCTCAGCCTCTCCGAGTAGCTGGGACTACAGGCGCCTGCCACCATGCCCAGCTAATTTTTTTGTATTTTTGGTAGAGACGGGGTTTCACTGTGGTCTCGATCTCCTGACCTCGTGATCCGTCCGCCTCAGCCTCCCAAAGTGCTGGGATTACAAGCCTGAGCCACCGTGCCTGGCCTATTTTATAGTTTTTAAAAAATATTTTTATTATACTTTAAGTTATAGGGTACATGTACACAACGTGCAGGTTTGTTACATATGTATACATATGCCATGTTGGTGTGCTGCACCCATTAACTCATCATTTATATTAGGTATATATATATATATATATATATATATATATATCTCCTAATGCTATCCGTCCCCCCTCCCCCCACCCCACAACAGGCCCCGGTGTGTGATGTTCCCCTTCCTGTGTCCAAGTGTTCTCATTGTTCAATTCCCAACTGTGAGCGAGAACATGCGGTGTTTGGTTTTTTGTCCTTGCGATAGTTTGCTCAGAATGATGATTTCCAGCTTCATCCATGTCCCTACAAAGGACGTGAACTCATCATTTTTTATGGTTGCATAGTATTCCATGGTGTATATGTGCCACCTTTTCTTAATCCAGTCTATCATTGTTGGACATTTGGGTTGGTTCCAAGAATTCTTTTTTTTTTTTTTTTGAGACAGAGTCTCACTCTGTCGCCCAGGCTGGAGTGCAGTGGCGTGATCTCGGCTCACTGCAAGCTCTGCCTCCCAGGTTCGTGCCATTCTCCTGCCTCAGCCTCCCAAGTACCTGGGACTACAGGCGCCTGCCACCGTGCCTGGCTAATTTTTCGTATTTTTAGTAGAGACAGGGTTTCACCTTGTTAGCCAAGATGGTCTCGATCTCCTGACCTCGTGATCCGCCCGCCTCGGCCTCCCAAAGTGCTGGGATTACAGGCATGAGCCACCACTCCCAGCAAAAAAAAGAATTCTAATGACAATATAAGCCTAGAGCTGCTAGGTGCCATGATCCTTCTCTATGCAGAGAGAGAGACAGAGCTGCTAGGGAATGAAGCCATTCCGAAGGAATGCAGTGCCTAGAGATATAGTGAGACATAAAGTCCATGATGATCTTGTTTGATTATCTGCATCCAGACATTTCTGAAGCTGGATATATCATGGAATTTCCAGTGATGTGAACCAGTAATGTTCCCCCTTTGCAACCAGGAGAGTCCATCTACATATCTGTAGATCCTCATGAGGCTAGTGAATGTTTCTCAAGGAACTGCTGGTTTCGCTGGGTTTTTGGTGATTGCTTTAACTGTCTGCAGTAACTCACATTCACCACCACACACAGGCAAACCTGTTCGTCTTCATTCTCTCAGTGCTCTTGAAAGCTTTATTCCACATTTCACAATTATGGGGGTCATTGTCATTCACTGAGGCTTGGTTCTTTCTGACCTTTTGGAGGGTCAGCAGGGCTCACTAAGAGAGGGGATAGGAAGGGGTATTTTGCTAAAGATGAATACAAATCCTGTCACCTGGAACAATTGGCCCATGTGATGGGTTAGTCTGAGGCCCAGGGAAATAAAGTGCAGTTGTGTATTTCAGATATCATTGATTCATCATATATTTATCGATTTCCAGGCACTGAACAAGACAGCCCCAGTTTCAGCTCTCAGGGAACTCACAGCCGGGGGTGTGTATGTGTATGTTTGTGAAGATCTACATGGTACAATCTGGCGAACTCTCAGAGGCCTACTTCTCTGTAAACAGCTTTGATTTTATCCATGTCCCTTTTCCAGGTTCTGAAATTTCCATCTTTTGAGTTATTTCTTAATATTGTTCAATACTCCCAGGAAGTCCAACTTAGAATGCAAAAATGTGTGAACTAGAGGGAAGGGCAAATCAATTGTTTACAATGCAATATCACTATGGTGAAGAGTAGAACAGGACAGATATATTTTGATGAGAAGATAGTCCTTGGGGAAAGTCTCCAGACCTGGGCAGCCAGGAGGTGGTGTGTAAGGGGGATGAACACAGGAGAAAGGGTAGGAGAAAGACAGGTTAGGAAGGGCCTATTCTTTCATCAGTTTTCTCAGATTTTGGTAGTACTCATGCCTTGAACATCTCACTCTGGTAAGGAAGTACGATTTTTTTTTGTATTCTAGGCTTTGAAGTGAGACAGATCTGTGTTTGAACCCAGCCTTGCTACTTACTAGCTGGTGACCTGCAGAAAATAATTTATTTTTTCTTTCTTTTTTTTAGAGACAGAGTGTCACTCTGTCACCCAGGCTGGAGTGCAGTGGTGCAATCATAGCTCACTAGAGCCTCAAACTCCTGAGCTCAAGCAATCCTCCCGCCTCAGCCTCCCAAGTAGCTGGGACTATAGGTGTGTGCCACCACACTCAGCTAATTTTTAAAATTTTTTGTAAAGTCATTGTCTTGCTATGCTGCCTAGATTGTCTTGAATTCTTGGCCTCAAGTGATCCCCTGTCCCAGCCCCACAAAGTGCTGGGATTACAGGTGTGAGCCACTGTGCCCAGCCTCCTTATGATTATCTTTATCATGTTTTCTTTTCTCTAGGTTGCTTCATTGTAAGAATACAGTATATAATACACATAACGTATAAAATACATATTAATAGACTGTTTAATGTTATTAGTAGGGCTTCTGGTCAACAGTAGGATATCAGTAGTTAAGTTTTGGGGGAATCAAAAGTTATACATTAATTTTTGACTGCAGGGGTGGGGTGTGGTTAGTCCCCCAGCCCTTGTATTGTTCAAGGGTCAGCTGTGTATAAAGGGCTCAGCACAGAGCCCAAACACAATGGATTTTGCCAATGAGTGTTAGTTCCTGTCCTTGGTTGAATAATCTGAGTCGTTTGACAGCATTCAGGTCAAAGACATGAGAACTTTAAATGGCTCAGCTTTACAGATGGGCATTTTTTGGAAAGTTCTATCCTGCAAGAAAAAAGAACCAAAAACATAGGCCACTCTCATTTGCTTGACATTCTACTATCACACTTCTCAATTTGCTACTTTCTGTTTGTTTTTTAGCAGCTCTCCTCGTGACTTACTTTAGTCCCTATTAAGTCGTACCCTATCCACCCCCTTCTATGTCAGAGATAAGGAGTCACAGAGTCTAGAGTCTTATCCTTCCATTTGTTGTTTTTGTTTTTTCAAAGCTTTTGGTTCCCGAGGCAATCAGGAAATGCAGAGTTTCCTTTTTTGGACAACAGATCATTAAAAATTATGATGTATTCAGGGCTGGCTGTGTGCCAGGCAATTGGTCTATGCGTTTTTGTTGTTGTTGTTGTTGTTTTGTATTGTTTTTTTGAGATAGAGTTTGACTATTGCTGCTCAGGCTGGAGTGCAGTGGCACGATCTTGGCTCACTGCAACCACTGCCTCCTGGGTTCAAGCGATTCTCCTGCCTCAGCCTCCTGAGTAGCTGGGATTACAGGGGCCTGCCACCATGCCTGGCTTTTTGTATTTTTAGTAGAGACAGGGTTTCACCATGTTGGCCAGGATGGTCTCGAACTCCTGACCTCAAGCGATCCACCCGCTTTGGCCTCCCAAAGTGCTGGGATTACAGGCGTGAACCACCACACCCAGTCCAGGCCATGCATCTTAGATGGGTTTTAATCTTTACAATAACCTTGTGAATGGGGATTATTGTATCAGATTTATAGAGCCTTATAGGTTTGTTTTGAAGATTAAATATTTGAAAAGTGCTTAGAACACCAAGATTCAATAGATGTTAGCTATAATTATTAGTATTATTTTTCAGTGAGGAAATTGAGGCTCAGGTTGGTTAAGATGTTCACCCAAAGTCATCTGGCTAGATAATTGAAGGATTCCAGGTCCTATTGTCATTAAGCCAGTATGAGCGATCCACTCTGTTTCATATCTTGACTGAAATGATGAAACGTTAGTAATTTGAACAATGCCGTAAAATTTTCAACCTCATTTTAACCTGGTAGTGCAGCAGATGTTACCGTAATTTTGGGCCAATATGTTTCCTCCCCTGTTGATATGCTTCTTGTAAAGTTGCAATCTTTCAGTCCTTATCAGTTCTCCAAACACAGCCTCACAAGACTGCTTTCCCTACCCCATCACCCACTTTCTCTTTTACTATGCTCTGCCCCTCCCTTGGGCCCCCTGGGATTGGTCTAAGGATGGGCACTGATCCAAGGCTGGCCAATTAGCACTCTTCTCACAGGATTTTTTTCAAACTTAAGAATGTTATTCCCATTCTAGGGGTGGAAATGATAAGATGTAAAGCTAAGGGGTGCCATATATCCAGCCATATGAAGGAAGCCAGTCTGTGTTCAGATAAATTGAAGCCAAGGCAGCAAGGTGAGCAAAGAAGCAAGAGAGTTCCTGGCTCCAGAAGTTCCTGAAGCCTTGGCTCATTGCCCTATCCCAGCTTAATATTTAAACCCTTTTTTGGATCTCTTGAGCTGATTCTTCTTCACTTTTGCCTAAGCAAGTTCAGGCTGGGTTTCTGTCACTTGCAACCAAGAGTCTTGGAAAACATAAGCACCACAGAGCTACAACTAAACTGGACTGCCTGCTGATCCTGAGAACACTTTTGCTTATCCTGTTTCTTGTGCCTAGAATGTGCCCTATTCCCACTATCCAGATTTAACCACTCAACCTTTAAGAATCCATTTCTGGCAGGGTGCACACCTGTAATCCCAGCACTTTGGGAGAAAGAGACAAGCGGATCATTTGAGGTCAGGAGCTCAAGACCAGGCTGGCCAACATGGTGAAACCCCGTCTCTACTAAAAATACAAAACAAATTAGCCGGGACTGGTGGTGCATTACTGTAATCGCAGCTACTCGGGAGGCTGAGGCAGGAGAATAGCTTGAACTTGGGAGGCGAAGGTTGCAATGAGCCAAAATAGCGCCACTGCACTCCAGGCTGGGTAACAGAGCGAGACTCTGTCTCAAAAAAACCAAAACCAAACAAACAAAAAAACCCATTTCTCATTAACTGTCCCTGATCCAACCTGCTGTAATTTAACTATACCTCGTCTAAGCCCCCCAGTCCTTTTTTGAAAGGAGAAAAAGGGATACATACTTCTCGTTGTGCTCACAGCTTTCTAACTTGTGTTACGATTATTTATATATCCTGAGGCTTGACAGCATGTGGAAAAAAGGTAAAATTATTTATATAAGCTTCTTATTACTTTCTTTACAGAACAAAGGTGTGCCTAGTTCATCTTGTTCTCAGTGTGCTACCACAGTGTTTGGCATGGATAGCACTCTGTCACTGTTAGTTCCCTTCTTCTTTCCCTTCTCCCTACATAGTAGGCTTTTCTCCCTGTAGCTTCATTTTCTTTCCCCAGCATCAACATTCCATTCCCTGCTGCTGAGTGAGAAAATGTTCATCTGTGTCTGCCCCAGGGTATTGTGTTTTGATGAAACAACACTAACTGTTGTAAAAATAATTTATCTAAAAATGGTTATTGCATTGTAGGTCTAAGAAACAGCTAGAAAGGGAAGTCTTTAACACTGTTTAGATGGTGGGTTGTCCTAGTGTATGTAATATTTGATTTTGGGATATGGATTTCAAATAGAAACCCTAGAAGGTTTGCATTTAGCAAGAAAGAACTCTGTTTCCCAAAGAACCAACTGTCAATCTTACGATCCTATTTTTAGTATCCCTACTTCCCATCAAACCTCTTTGGCAGATCAATTATCTGTTAGTGAGATAGGAGGCAACGAATGTGTTTTCATATGTAGATACACTTTAACAAAAATTCTAGGCAACTTTTGTGGCTTGGAGGTTGGTGTTTTATGAATACCTTATTATCAGAATATGTAACTTTTTGTATTTAGCTGTCAGCTACCCTCCCAAATTCTACCACCTGGATGAAATTCTCTCCAGGAGTCTCTTCTCAGTTCTGGGAATATTTATTTTTTTTTTCTGTACTTTCTTTTACCTTGTATCATATTGCTTTTTATCAAAGGCTATTTTTTTGTGCAAGTCTTTGTCTTCCAGAATTCATTTAAATTAGTCTTTAGGTTTAGCCAATTTCAAATTTTACCTGTACCGAGAGAAAACTGTCATGGTTGTGCTCTGTTTAAAAGATGAGGTATTCAAGAAGACCTACTAAAATACCTATTATAGATCTATAAATATCAAGTTAAAATCTTGCCATTCTTTGATATCCTGCTTCTCTGGAAAAGCAGCAGCATAGAGTGAACAAGTTTCAGAAGTTGGGCACCTAACTTTATAATTTTGCTCATACAACCAATAGGAAATATAAAGAGATAGAATAGACTATAAGGATAAAGGGATAGAATTGTTTATTATTTAGCTATATTTTCATGGATATATATCTCCATCTATAGTTTTCAGACCCCTAAAGGGCATGGACATACTTCCTACAGCTTATAGTTCTAGCATAATGTCTTACACATGGAAGGCACTCAATAATTGTGAGAAATGATGGACCGATACACTCTCTTGGAGTTTCTTTGTAGGGAATATGATTATGAATAAAGTGTTAATAGCTATCTCAAAGCCTTTTGTAAAGAAGCAGAGTACAGATGCTCCTCCACATATGATGGGGTTATGTCCCAATAAACCCATCATAAATCAAGTCAGGCCAGGCGTGGTGGCTCATGCTTGTGATCCCAGCATTTTGGGAGGCTGAGGTGGGAGGACTGCTTGAGTCCAAGAATTCAAGACCATCCTGAACAACATAACAGACCTCATCTCTACTAAAAATAAAAAAATAAAAAAAAATTAGCTGGGCGTGATGGCATGTGCCTATAGTCCCAGCTATTTGGGAGGCTGGGGTGGGAGGATTGCTTGAGCCTGGGTGGTAGAGGCTTCAGTGAACTGTGACTGCAACAACAACAATAACAACAACAAAAGTATGTCTCAACAACAACAAAAAAGTAAAAAATGCATTTAATACAATTAACCTATTGAACATCATAGCTTAGCCCACCCTAATTTGAAGTGCCCACAACACTTACATTAGCCTACAGCTGGACAAAATCATCTGGCAAAACAGGACACTATAGTGTTGGTGATTGCATGGCTGACTGGGAGCTGTAGCTTGCTGCCACTGCCCAAGACTGTAGAAGAATATCATATTGCCTGGGAAAAGATAAAAATTCAAAATTCGAAGTACAGTTTCTACTGAATGCATATTGCTTTCACACCATTGTAAGGTTGAAAAATCAGAAGTCAGGGACCATCTGTATAAATAAACCATAAATGAAAATAAGGTATGTGTTATCATATTTTGGAAATGCCTCTTAGGCTCTGATCTGCAATATTACCTGGATCAAAAGAGTGGCTGAAGGGAACTACTGGGGACCAAGTACGTGAGGTGGAATGAATTCTTTTTCTGGTGTTTAAACACAAGCTGTAAGAACAACATGTTTCTAATTAAGATACCACTAATTTTTCTCTCCATTAATTCCATCTTTCTTCAAAGCTAAGAGTGTATATAATGAATCCGCATCAAAGACTCTTTTTCTAATGGTTTAGGAGATATGATTTGTATTAGAACTAAGGCGAATTCACAGCCCACAACAGAGCAATTTGTTGAAGTTATTTTGGAGTTGATTTAGGAATCACTCTTCATGAAATGTGCTGAATCTTCATTATGGATGCTTTTTTTTTGAGACAGAATCTCATTCTGTCACCCAGGCTGGAGTTCAGTGGTGCGATTTCCGCTCACTGCAACCTCTGCTTCCCGGGTTCTAGCAATTCTCCCTGCCTCAGCCTCCTGAGTAGCTGGGATTACAGGTGCCCACCACCACGCCTGGCTAATTTTTGTATTTTTTAAATAGAGATGGACTTTTGCCATGTTGGCCAGACTGGTCTTGAACTCCTGACCTCAGGTAATCTGCCCGCCTCAGCCTCCCAAAGTGCTGGGATTACAGGCATGAGCCACTGTGCCTGGCCCATTATGTATGTTTTCTAAACCTCCTCCAAAAAGGCTTTCAGCTCTTTTTGTACTTCTTCTGGTTTGCTTGCTCCCTCCCACTGTACCTTTATCACTTGCACTCTCCTCATGTGATATTGTAATGATCTGTTTTCTTCCCTCTCTCCTCCCATTAAACCATAAGCTCCTTGAGGGCAGTATTTAAGCTTGTTCAATAGTATATTTAGTGCCTTGCACAATGCCTGACTTATGATAGGCATTCCACAAAGATCTGTTAAATGAATGAATGAATGAATAATCATACCTCACATTTAAATAGTGCTATAAATATGGTTACAAAGTACTTTCTTATGTTATTTGACTCCCTGGCAGGCAGTGGGTTTTATTATTACCCCTATTTACAGATGTGAGACTAGGCTCAGAAAGACTGTGTAATGGCAGGGCAACTAGGCTGCAATTTCTGGAGCTACCAGAACTCATGTCCATGGATTCCTGCTCTGGAGCTCTTTTCTGTTTTCAGAGTGATGTTTCCTGAGCCGAGTGCCAAGGGCAACACAAACTTACTCCCAGTGTCCGTTTACCCCTGCTGCTCTGCCTCCACACTTAACTGCTCTGCTAGATTTCTTCACTTCCAACTTAGCCCTAATTTTTATTTAGGAGCTGCACATTTCCTGTATGAAGATGAGAGATGAAAAATATATATATTCTACTGTTGATTCTCCAGTTCCTTTGCCTGGGACCTCCCAGCTGTGGTGTAGTACTGTGAAATATGAGGCATGAAGTGGGGGTGACATATGTGAGGGGAGGAAGATGTGGCTGACTGGTATGGCCAGGGTGTGCTGCTCAGAGGGCTATCAGACCAAGGGCTTGTGAAGATGAGGACTTGGCCGTGGCTCTGAGATCCCTCTATCCACTCCTCCCATCTCCAACATTTTTCTTTAGGGAAATCTGAATAAAATGAACTGGTGGAGTTGGGAGAATAATGCTGACAACAAGGTTCTAGGATATGCTGATTTGAGTATGAAACAGTGTTTTGGCACGGTGTGGTGGCTCATGCCTGTAATCCCAGCACTTTGGGAGGCCGAGGCAGGCAGATCATTTGAGGTCAGGAGTTCAAGAGCAGCCTGGGCAACATGGTGAAACCCTGTCTCTACTAAAATACAAAAAAATTAGCGGGGCGTGGTGCAGCACACCTGTAATCCCAGCTACTAGGAAGACTGAGGCAGGAGGATCGCTTGAACCCGGGAGACAGAGGTTGAAGTGAGCCAAGATCACGCCACTGCACTCTAGCCTGAGCAGCAGAGTAAGACTCCACCTCAAACAGAAAAAAGAAAGAAAGAAAGAAACTGTTTTGGGAAAGAGTGGCGTGGTCAAGGTGAGGTTGGCTAGTAGTTAGGGCTCACTTGCTGACACTAACAGTATTTGCTAATTGTATGCAACTGAACACAATTGTATTCAATTCTCTTTTACACACAGCTCTGAGGGTGGAAGCTAAGGAGAGGGTAAAAGAGGTAGTCTCTTGATTGGTCTTTAAAGTAAGCAGTCCTTTTCTTGAAATAGAATGGGTAAAACCAAGCCGGGCACCGTGGCTCACCCCTGTAATCCCAGCACTTTGGGAGGCCAAGGCAGGCAGATCACGAGGTCAGGAGTTCGAGACCAGCCTGGCCAACATGGTGAAACCCTATCTCTACTAAAAATACAAAAATTAGCCAGGCATGGTGGCACATGCCTATTTACTTGGGAGGCTGAGGCAGGAGAATTGCTTAAACCTGGGAGGCGGAGGTTGCAGTGAGCCAAGATGGTACGATTGTACTCCAGCCTGGGCAACAAAAGCAAAACTCTGTCTCAAAAAAAAGAAAAAAGAAAAAGTGGGCAAAACCAGTACAATTTTACAAATTCAAGAAAGACATAATATCATATTTGTGAGTGATGTAGATGACTACATCAACAAGTTAAAAGGATGACAAAAAGCTTGTTGCTTTTGAGTGCGCTTCATACACAATACCCAGATCATAAAGCACTAGCAACAATGACATCACTCCTCATGTAGCTACTCCCTTACATCGTTTACCAGAAATACACATTTTATACATAGAAACTTAAAAGCTACACACATAAGACCCATCATTTAATGAGTACTTAATATGTGCCGTATGTGAGCTTTACACATATTTGACTCCTCAGAGGAACCTTGTGATAATAAGAACTGGTATTATAAATTGACACATAAGGAGCTGAGGTTCAGAGAGGTCAAGCAACTTGCCCAAGGTCACACACCTGGGGTAAGTGGGATTCCAGAATTCCCACCAGTGTCTGACAGTGAAGCACATGGCTCCTAACTCTTGGACTAAACTGCCTCATGTGACACACAAACATATATCTAATTTAATCATGGGAAAGCACTCCCCTCCTCTGTCTATACCGTAATTTCTCACATTAGTGACACATTCATGGCTTGTATGTTTGTGTGCTTCTCCTACACCTCCAATTGGATTGCAAACTTCTGGAAGACAGAGGCCAACTCTATTTTTTGTCCCCAAGTCATCGGTCAGTTTAATTGGTGCTCGTTAGAATACCTGGAAGGAAAGACACCATGAAAGTGGCTGGAAAGGCGCGAGTCCAGGAGTAAAACCAGGTACAGAAGGAGTAAGATGGAGATGGGGCATTCATTCAACAATTTAATGTCCACTTGGACCTATGTTAGGCGCTGCGGATACGGTGAGGACTGAGCCAGTCCGTGTCCTTCCCCTCATGGGGTTTCACTTGGAGGTCGAGGTCATGATCAAGGATGTAAGTCACCCAAAGGACACTTCACTCAGTGTTCCCAAGCAGAAAAGAAAACCGAGGAGCCAGGCCCTGGCATCGGCAGGGTTCTGGCAGTCCCGTAAGGCGCAAAGACATGAACAAGGTGGAAGAGTAGGTCAAGTGAAACGCTTTTATGTGATTGAACTTGGCCGGCCGGAGGGCCGGGGCCCGCTGCGATGAGAGATAAAGAGCGTGGGGCGCCTGGTGCGCGACGGAGATAAAGGGGTGTGGCCCTGGCCCTGCCGCCGGCTGTAACACGTGTCCCTGAGCCGCGGCGGCGGGGTCTTCCCTGCCCACCACGAGGAAAAGGGGGGGCACCCCATGGCCCCCCCACTCCTCACCACCCTTAGTGAAACGCCCCCAATTGTGCTTCATCTGTGGAGTCAGGTCCCGACTCCCCGCAGGCGGTCGGGGCTGCCCGGATTCCGCGACGGCGAAAGGGTGAGGGCCGCGCCGTGGCAAAGTGTCCCCAGCACCTAGCTTGGCTCCCCTCGCTCCCAAATCCCCTTCCCCTTTTCGCTCAACCCCCGGCTACACCTCAACCGCCTTCCTCTCCGTTCCCCTTTCACCTCCCGCGCTGGGCCTGCTGGGCGGGGCGAGGGCTCCCGGCTGCGCGAGAGTTCCGCCCAAATCTCGTGAGACTCGCCTGCCGCCGCCGCTGCCGCCGCCTCTTACGTCTTTCCCTTTGACAAGTCGCTGCTGCAGCAGCAAAAATAAAGGACGCGACCGCCGCAGCCTCTGCGGAGCCGGGCTCGGGTCGCCGGAGCCGCGCCCCACCCCGCCAGCTCCAGAGCCACGTACGGTAACGCATCATCTTCTGTTCTCCTGGTCCTGTGTGTGTGTGTCCTTTGCCGGCCGCGCAGGGCCGGCCGGGGCCGTTTTGGGACTGCAGCCGAGCGGGGCTGCTGGGGTCCCGGGTGGGCGGCAGGCGAGCTGGGGGAGCCCTCGCGGCGCAGCGCGGCCCCCCCGGGTCCCCGGCTCTAGAGGCCTTCTGCCGCCTGGGCGCCTTGGAGCAGCGTAGAAGCCGAGGCGCCCGCGGAGAGGGCCGAGGGACCCGCCCCTCCAGCGGCTTACAGTGTCTGTGCCCCGGCCCCGCGGTGGTCGCGTCTCTTTCTGCCTCATTCCTTTATCCCCTGACCAGCTCCTCAGCCCCGGCTGGGGCTCGGTCCGCGGGCGGCGGCCGACTCCCTCTCAGGGTCCGGGGAGTGCCGCGACCCCGATGTCCCCAGGCGCCGGCCGCATTTAGCGGGGTGGAGGCTGGGACGACGTGTCTTCCTCCTCTCCTCTGCCTTTGGGTGGGGGCAGCTCATCCTCTGCTAAACCTTTCTCCAAATCTCCCGCCCCAATAAAACAACAAATTATAAAGCCTTTGCAACCGGGAGGCGAGGCGGGGCGCATTGTTTAGTCTTCAGCGTGAGATGAGGATGATGATGGTGATGACAGGAGCTACCCCGGGGAACATGGTGAAGTCTGTTCTGTGATGGGTGGCATGTTACTGGGAGACACGAGGAGGACAGGAGCTTGTACCACCTCTCCCAGGAGGTTATGTAAAAGACATGTTATCTTAGAGAGCTGTGAAATACAGGGACAGATTTGTCTTAGTTTAAGAAATGTCTATAATACTTAGAATATAGGGATAATTAAATGATAGGAATAACAAATCTGAACAAACTAACCCATCTCTGTAATTCCATCTCCAGAGGTGGCATTTCATGGTTAACATTTTGGTGTATTTCCTAACAGACACATTTTTTTTTTTTTTTTATCCTTGCTTAGGACTTCCTCATTCTATATTTGTTCCAAAAATGATTTGTTTTATTTGAATCAGTTCTCTGGCCTGCTGGATTAAAACTGGCTACTGGTTCATTATCACTGGCTGAACTCTGCCATCACTATCTTTTTCATTGGGCCCTTTTCCAAAATGATTGTTAGCTAAGTGGTTTGAAAAATCAAACGTTAAAACATTGTCTATTTGGATCTAGTACCTATGTATGTGTTATATTTTTAAAATTCTGCCAGTGGTGGTTGCTCAGCATGGGGCAGTATTTGTAGAAGGCAAAGAAACTTTGATTATTCATAGTGGGAAGAAACCTATTTACCTCAAGGTTTTATGAAATTGATTTCTACTGGATATTTTTAGACCAAAATTGTTCTGTGACATTGTTAGTTTCATAGTGCCTGTTGTGATTAGTGTGGGATGAGTATGTCCCTTTGATATATGTGTTTCCATACCCTGTGCTTATACAAGCAAAATTCAGTGTCCTAGGTGCCTGTCTTATGCATTAATGTACGTATATATGTGTGTATATATATACATATATATACACAAACACACACACACATATGTATTTTGCACCTATACACATTTATATATCTTGGAAGTGAGTTAAGATGTATTGCTATATTATTTGAGAAAAGATAGCATTAGGTAGGGCAAAGAACAGTCATAATATTTCCCCCAAATCACCTGACAAGGTTGTATGGCAGAATGAGGTATCTAGGGAGGTTGGAAATCTGGAGCCTTTTAAAAATAGGATAGATTGTCATCTGGGGTTGTTGTTATTGGAATGGATTAAATGGCCTATTAAGGCCTCCTGTAATTCCAAACTTTTGTGAATTTTGCTTTCCCTAAGGTTCTTATCATTTTGCTTCTTAAATTCCAGTCATGCTGTTTGCATGTGACACATCCATTCATTTGCTGGTCATGTATTCCATTTCCAATGCAGGCACCCTGATGTTGCATGGAAGAGAAAGCAAATGTAAATGCGTTACTTAATCTGCTTGTTAATATAAACATCTCTTGAAAATCTCAATTTAAAGGAATTTTGGAGGATGTGTTGGTGATTGGACTGGATTGGGTTAGTAGAGGGTGCAAATAATAAATAGTAATACAATTCCGACGTCCCAAGCATTTTTTCCCCTAAAACAGTCATACTAAATACTCCCTAATATTTGAAATAGGAAAAAAAAAAAGGGCTGGGTATATTGAAGGAGCCGATCTTTTAAAATTTTTTAAATTCAGATTTTCAGATCTTAAAATGATGATAATGATGACATTGTGGCTTGGGGAGTGAGAAGTTTGTGTTAGGATAAAATGAAACTTGTGAAACAAAACTTGAATGTTATAGTTGGATAACTGTATAATAGCAAGTAACAAACTTACTATAATCTGTTGAAGATATTTTTAAAAATTGTAAATAGAACTTTTGGCCAGGCAGAGTAGCTCACGCCTAGAATCTCAGCACTTGGGGAGGCCAAGGTGGGATAATGGCTTGAGCCCAGGAGTTCAAGATCAGTCTGGGCAACGTGGTGAAACCCTGTCTCTATGGTAAATACAAAAATTTGCTGGACATGGTGGTGCATACCTGCAGTTCCTGCTATTAGGGAGACTGAGATGGGAGGATCAGTTGAGCCTGGGAGATTGAGGCTGCAGTGAGCTGTGATTGCACCACTGTACTCCAGCCTGGGAGACACAGCGAGACTCTATCTCAAAAACAAAACAAAACAAACAACAACAAAGCTCTCACAACTTTGGCTTAACATACACATGAAATACATTGTTATGAGCACATATTGCAGATTATCATGATGTTGAAAACATAAAAAGTTGGTCAAATCGTTTACAGAGAAATTTGCAAAGCCAGGAAAGTCACATCTGTTAGCATTTCCTTTAACTACAAAAAGTGAAAAAGAGCATAAAGTAGTTATTTACTTAATAGATGCCAGATCCGATTTTCATGATTTTAGTTTGTTCTGATGTCGCCTACTGGGCTCTCTAAATTAATGGAACTGTTAAATTTCAGATGAGATCCTTGAGCAAGAAGGTATGACAGTTGTATCAGATGATTGGTTGATGGATTTTATTTATTTTTAATGGTTTATTTAGAAATAATGTTAGACTTACAGAAAAGTTGCAGAGACAGTACAGAGTTCTTACATACTCTTCACCAAGCACCCCCTAATGTTAACAACTTACATAACCATAATACAGTGATCAAAACCAGGAAGTTAGCATTGGTGTAATCCTATTAACTAGTCTATAGATTTTACTTAATTTCACTGGCTTTTCCCATTAATGCCTTTTTTTTTTTTTTTTTTTGTTCTAGGGTCTAATCTAGGTTCCCACGTTGCATTCAGTTGTTGTGTCTTCTTCATTTCCTCCAATCTCTGACAGTTCCTCAGTTTTTGTTTTTCACGACCTTGACATTTTTGATGAGTACTGTTATTTTTTAGAACTTCTTTCATTTTGGGTTTGTCTGACATTTTTTCTCATGATTTGATTGAGGTTAAGCATGTTTTGCAAGAAAACTACAGAAGTGACGTTGTGTCCTTCTCAATGCATCACATTAGGGGGTACATGGTGTTGACATGTCTTTTTGCTAGTGGTATTTTAACTTTGAACCCTTAGCGGTATTCTTCACGGTAAAGTTACTATTCTTCCCTTTATTGTTCATACATATCTTGGGGGAGATACTTTGAGACTGTGGATGTACAGTTTCTCCTCAAACTTTTTCCCATTGATTTTTAACATCCATTAGTAGATCTTGTCTGCAACAGTTACTACTGTGGTGTTTGGCTAATCATGATTTTGTATTTCCCTCATTCTTTCTGCATTTATTAATTGGAATTCTTTAAGGGAGAGATGTCCCCTTTCCCTCACTTATTTATTCAATTATTTGTTTATATTAGTGTGTTCTTATGGATCTCTATTTTCTATGGATTGTAATCCAATACTATCATTATTTATTTTGTTGTTCAAATTGTTCCAGCTTTGGCCATTGGAAGCTCTTTCAGGTTGGCCTCTACCCTTTTTCAAGCACTTCCTTATATTCTGGGGCCACAGGCTGTTCCATGCTCATCTTATTTTTCCTTGCACCAGTCCTGGAGTCGACTACTTCTCCAAGGAACTCTGGTTTCTTTTATTGGAGAATAGTATTTAAAATCAAAATCTGTATACTCAGTATGTTTGGAGTTTTATTGCTCCCAGGACTTCAGTTGACAGAACTAGGAAATATATCAGTATATTATATATAGTTATATATGTATCTATATATAACTATATATAAACATATATGTGCACACACATATTTTTTATATATATATAAACATATATGTGTACACACACACATATACTGACATTTCTTTCTTTTTTGAGACAGGGCCTTGCTCTGTCACCCAGGCTGGAGTGCCGTGGCGTGGTCATAGTTTACTGCAGTCTTGAACTCCTGTGCTTAAGCCATGCTTCCACCTCAGCCTCCCAAGTAGCTGGGACTACAGACGTGCACCCACCATGCCTCGCTGATTTTTTTTAATTTTTAGTAGAGACGAGGTCCTGCTATTTTGCCCAGGTTGGCCTTGAGCTCCTGAGCTCAAGTGATCCTCCCACCTTGGCCTCTCAGAGTGTTGGGATTCCATGCGTGAGCCACAGTACCCTGCCTGTATTTCTATATATATTTAAAACCATGGGTTCATATTGACACCTATTCTAATCCAGTACCACAAAGTTCATTCTAACCTTCTCCCGTTCCTTATTTGTAGCTTCTGTCTCTGTCAGAAACCTGGCTTTCATGATATAGAGTATACTCACTTATTTGTTGACTTCCAGAATACACATGAAGTGGTTACAGATTGCTAACCCGTACCCTAGTGAAAAACATATTTACTAATTAGGGTATTTGTATGTAGTTATTTTTGTCTTTAGCCTTATAGTATCCAGTCAAAATAGTTGTCCAAAGTTACTTAGGTTAGTTATTTTCTTTCCCACTCCCTTTAGTTTAATCTTATTCATCCCTAATGCATTAAGTTCATATGTTATTGTTACTATTCCATTTTGGGTTCCCTCCAACCCTAGTTGATTTTAATTATTATTATTTTTTGGCATTTGAAACATTACAGGTACTAAACACTGCTACTACTAAACACTACTGTATAAAAAGGTGTACTGGGCCGGGCGTGGTGGCTCATACCTGTAATCCCAGCACTTTGGGAGGCCGAGGCGGGCGGATCACCTGAGGTTGGGAGTTTGAGACCAGCCTGGCTAACATGGAGAAACCCCATCTCTACTAAAAATACAAAATTAGCTTGGCGTGGTGGCGCTTGCCTGTAATCCCAGCTACCCGAGAGTCTGAGGCAAGAGAATCACTTGAACCTGGGAGGCGGAGGTTGCGGTATGCCAAGGTCACGCCGTTGCACTCCAGCCTGGGCAACAAGAGCGAAACTTTGTCTTAAAAAAAAAAAGGAAAAAAGTTGTACTGAAAAGTGTCACTCTCTCCTTGTTTTAACTATCTCATTTCCATCCCCCCATCTTTGTTTCTACCTCTTGCGTATGCCCTGTGGGTACACAGTCTCTTTAGTTTCTGGTTTGTCCCCTCATTTATTTCTGTTACACAAATGAACATATATGTGGGTGTTCTCTTATATTCCTTTTCTTCTGATACAGTTTCTTATTGCCATACAATTCACATACCATACAACTCACCCTTTTAAAGTGTATAACTCAGTGGTTTCTAGTATATTCACAAGATGGTGCAACCACACAACTATCTAATTCCGGAACACTTTCATCACCCCCAAAAGAAACTCTGGGCCAGGCACGGTGGCTCAAGCCTGTAATCCCAGCACTTTGGGAGGCCGAGGCGGGCGGATCATGAGGTCAGGAGATCGAGACCATCCTGGCTAACATGGTGAAACCCCGTCTCTACTAAAAATACAAAAAATTAGCCGGGCGTGTTGGCGGGCGCCTGTAGTCCCAGCTACTCGGGAGGCTGAGGCAGGAGAATGGCGTGAACCCGGGAGGCGGAGCTTGCAGTGAGCCGAGATTGCGCCACTGCACTCCAGCCTGGGGGACAGAGAAAGACTCCGTCTCAAAAAAAAAAAAAAGAAACTCTGTATCCATTAGCAGTCACTTCCCAGGTCCCCTTCCCAATCTACTTTCTGTCTGTGTGTGTTTGCCTATTCTGGATGTTTTGTGTTAATAGATTATGTAATATGTGGCATTTTGTGCCTGGCTTATTTCACTTAGCATAATTTTGTCAAGGTTCATCCATGTTGTAGCATGTATCAGTACTTCATTCCTTTTGATAACTGTTATTCCGTTGTATGAATATACTACATTTTGTTCATGTGTCAGTTGAGGGACATTTGGTTTTCTACTTATTAGCTGTTATGAATAATGCTGTTTTGTACATTCATGTACAATTTTTTGTGTGGACATTTTTTTTTTTTTTTTTTGAGACGGAGTCTCGCTCTGTCGCCCAGGCTGGAGTGCAGTGGCGCAATCTCGGCTCACTGCAAGCTCCGCCTCCCGGGTTCACGCCATTCTCCTGCCTCAGCCTCTCCGAGTAGCTGGGACTACAGGCGCCCGCCACCACGCCCGGCTAATTTTTTTGTATTTTTAGTAGAGACAGGGTTTCACTGTGGTCTCGATCTCCTGACCTCGTGATCCGCCCGCCTCGGCCTCCCAAAGTGCTGGGATTTCAAGCGTGAGCCACTGCGCCCGGTGGTGTGGACATATATTTTTAATTCTCATGGGTATATATACCTAGGAGTGGAATTGCTGGGTCATATGATTACTCTATATTTAACTTTTTGAGCAACTGCCAGATTGTTTTCCTATTCCCTTCTTTTTCATGTGAAGAGTATACTATACTCTTTTGCGCTTTACTTTTTTCACTCAATAGTATATCCTGGAAATGACTCCAAATCAGGGCATTCTTTTGAAGAGATATTCCGTTCATTTTCTTCGGTCTTTTTTTTTTTTTTTTAAAGACACAGTCTCACTCTGTTGCTCTGGCTGGAGTGGTACAATCATGGCTCAAACTGCGGCCTTAATCCCCCAGGCTTAAGCGATCCTCCTTCCTCAGCCACCCGAGTAGCTGGGACTACAAGTGTGCACCACTATACCTGGCTAATCTGTTGATTTTTTGAGATGGGGTTTTGTCATGTTGCCCAGGCTAGTCTTGAATTCCTGGGCTCAAGTGATCCTCTCACATTGGCCTTCCAAAGTGTTGGGATTATAGGTGTGAGCCACTGCACCCAGCCTATTCTTTTTTACAGCTGTGGCTTGACTGTGTAGATGTTTCTTAACCTCTTCAACCATTCATCTATGTATGGGCATTTAGGTTGTTTCTTATGTAAATAGCCTTGTGTGTAGTATTTTGGTATTGTTAGAACCGTATTGTCAAGGTAGATTTCTGTAAGTGTGATTGCTGGTTCAAAAGTTAAGTGCACATGTAGTTTTGTTAGATATTCCCAAATTCCAAAATTTTCCTCCACAAGTGTACCAATTTGCATTCTCACCAGTAATGTGTGAAAGCACCAACAGAATACATTGTCATATTATATATATATATATATATATATTTTTTTTTTTTTTTTTTACCAGAGATAAGTGATAAAAAAAAATAGTAGTCATTTTGGTGACCCCTTGTGGATGAGTGCTTAATGCTTGCAGATGGTTGGTTCTTATAGCTTGAAAATGAAATACATTGTCCACTAATATTGCATTCATACATGTAGCTTATTATGTGCAGATAAAGTCCATTAGTTCTGGCCTAGTCAGGATTGCTCATTTTAACATTTTGTATTTAATGGAAGTGCTACATTGATTCATAGTACCTGTGCTCTAAAATACTTGTGGAGTTTAACAAAGGATAACTGAAATTCTAAGAATATTTCTTCCTCTAGAATATGTGATACGGTAGTAATTGGTTCACATTGTACATAGTTATTTTGAACAGTATATACAGTACGTATTGATACCCATGGTATGGTAGTTATTTGGACCAGTAATAGCAGTATCTTGGAACCTGTCATAGTTCCATAAGGAAGAAGGGCAATTGTAATGAAAATTAAACCACGAGTTTAAAGTTCTGGGTTAGGGCAATCCTATTAGATTTTAGCAGTGCCAAAAAACTAAGACAACATGAAGAAATCCCCATCTTTTAGGGTAATAAGTGTTGCCCAGCAAGACTGGAAATTTAGGTTCATTCCCAGAAAGAGCACTGCTCCAGGTGCTTGGAACACATTAATTGAAAATCAAAGATTCTGGCACTTGATGAGTTTATATTCCATTCATTTTCTTTTTAAGAAATTATTTGGCCAGGCATGGTGGCTCACACCTGTAATCCCAGCACTTTGGGAGGCTGAGGTGGATGGATCACCTGAGGTCAGGAGTTTGAGACCAGCCTGGCCAACATTGTGAAACCCCGTCTCTACTAAAAAAACAAAAATTAACTGAGCATGGTGGTGGGTGCCTGTAATCCCAGCTACTCGGGAGGCTGAGGCAGGAGAATCACTTGAACCCAGGAGGTGGAGGTTGCAGTGAGCTGAGACCCACCGCTATACTCAGCCTGGGGGACAAGAGCAAGACTCCGTCTCAAAAAAAAAAAAAAGTTATTATTTTTCTTTTTTTTTAGTGGTTTTCTAATGAACTGATATTCCCAGGAAAATAGATGCCGAGTGCTGATTGTGAATGGAACCAGTAAAGGCCTGGGATAGTCTTAAAGTACAATCACCTTTGCTGCTATAAAAACTTCTCAAAAAAAAAAAAAAAAAAAAAACAAACAAAAAAACTTCAAATAATACTTCATTTTACTGATTGCAAAATAAGCCCATAAAAAGTCACAGGATGGTAACATACTGTTCACCAATCTCTTCTCTCTCATTTTATTTGTTTATTTCAGGCTTGCTTACTTATTTATTGTATAAATTTAATGTGTACACATGATGTTGTGATATACATAGTGAAATGATTGCTGTATGTAAGCAATTTAACATACCCATCATCTCACATAGTTACTTTTTTTGTGTGTGCTAGGAACATTTAAAATCTACTTTTAGAAAATTTCTGGTATATAATACGCTAATATTAATTATAGTGCTTATGCTAGCTTTATTTTTTGAGACAGAGTCTTGCTGTCTCACCCAGGCTGGGGTGCAGTGGCATGATCTCCGTTCACTGTAACCTCCACCTTGGGTTCAGGTGATTCTCATGCCTTAGCCATCGGAGTAGCTGGGTGTGTGCTGCCACACCTGGCTAATTTTTTGTATTTTTAAAGAGATGGGGTTTTGCCAAGTTGGCCAGACTGCTCTCGAACTCCCGGCCTCAAGTGATCTGCCTCCCTCGGCCTCCCACAGTGCTGGGATTGATTACAGGCATTAGCCACCACGCCCAGCCCTCATGCTATACTTTAGATCTCTAGATTTATTCATCCTACATAACTGCAACTTTATTCCTTTGACCTACATCTCCCTCACTCTCCCAGCCACTGTTCTAGTCTCTGTTTCTGTGTATTTGACTTTTTTTTTTTTAAGATTCCACATATAGAAAAGATCATTTAGTTTTTTGTTTTTTTTTTCCTACGTCTGGCTTATGTCACTTAAGACAATGTCCTCCAGGTTCATTTGTTTTTTTGTAAATCCAGGATCTTCTTTTTGAAAGCTGAATACTATTCCAGAGTGTGTTTGTATCACAATTTCTTTATCGAGCCATCCACTGACAGACGTGTAGATTGGTTCCATATCTCAGCTAGTGTGAATAATGCTGCAGTGAACATGGGAGTGCAGCTCTCTCTCAGAGGTGCTGCTTTTATTTCTTTTGGGTTAAAACCCAGAAGACAGATTGCTGGATCATATGGTTGTTTTCTTTTTAATTTTTTTTTTTTTTTTTAGATGGAGTCTTGCTCTGTCGCCCAGGCTGGAGTGCATTGGCATGATCTCAGCCCACTGCAACCTCCGCCTCCCGGGTTCAAGTGATTTTCCTGCCTCGGCCTCTTAGGTAGCTGGTACTACAGGTGCCTGCCACCACGCCTGGCTAATTTTTTTGTATTTTTAGTAGAGATGGGGTTTCACTGTGTTAGCCAGGATGGTCTCCATCTCCTGACCTCGTGATCTGCCCACCTTGGCCTCCCAAAGTGCTGGGATTATAGGCGTGAGCAACTGTGCCCGGCCCTTTTTAATTTTTTGAGAAACTTACATACTGTTTTCCATAATGGCGGTTCCAATTTACATTTCCACCAGCAGTGTTCAAATATTTCCTTTTCTCCACTCCCTCATCAACACTTATCTCTTGTCTCTTTGATAATTGCCATCCTCACAGGTGTGAGGTGATACCTCATTGTGGTTTTCATTTGTGTTTCCCTGATGATTAGTGATGTTGAGGCATTTTTGTGTCCTATTTGGAGAAATATCTATTCAAGTCATTTGCCCATCTTAAAATCAGGTTATCCATTTTTTTTTTTTTTTGCTGTTGAGTTGTGTGAGTTCCTTACATCTTTTAGATATTAACAGATACATAATTTGCAAATATTTTCTCCAAATCCATAGGCTACGTTTTCATTTTGTTAATTGTTCTTTTGCTATGCAGAAATGTCTCTCATTTTAAATTATTCCTAATAGTAGTAATGGAATAATAATAATGGAATAATAGTAGTATAGTATAGTTTCTTTTTTTCTTTCAACTGGGTTTCATAAGAGAATTAAACCCAAATGCCCAAAGACATTTGGACATTTGTTATATGTAAAAAATTAACCTCTCTCCAATGTAGGATGGCACTAGTTATGTACCATCCTTGTGAGAATTGAGAAAGTATCCACTCCAACCGTTGTCGATATTCTGAGGTTCAGATAACAAGCCCCAGTTGAGAAAGGTCATGGACATTGTCGTCAGTTAGATCTGTTCTTTCCCCCACCTTCTTCTTCCTTCTACCAGTTAGGTAGAATGATGTTAGGCAAGTCTTAATCTCTTAGTCTCAGTTTTCTGATCTATAAAATGGGAATAATTATAGTTGCTACGTCATAGGGCTGATGGGAGGATGAAATAAAAAAAACTTCTACATCTATATTTATTTAGTTCCATGACTTTAAATACTATCTATATGCCAATTGAGTCACATTTATGTCTTCAGCCTAAACCCCCTCCCCACGATTGAGTGTAATAGTTCATCTGCTTGTTCTGACTTATATGTGGAAGCTAAATGTTGAGAAAACGTGGACACACAGAGGGGAGCAACAGTCACTGGGGCCTATTGGAGAGTGGAAAATGGGAGGAGGGAGAGGATCAGGAAAAATAACTAATGGGTACTAGGCTTAATACCTGGGTGATGAAATAATCTGTACAACAAACCCCCATAACATGAGTTTACTTATATAACAAACTATCTAATAGACATCTCAAACTAAATTTGTACAACATAGAAGGTATGATTCTTGTTCTCATTATTTCCTCTGAATCTGCTCTTAGTATTAATAAATGGCAGGACCATTCAACTAGTTGCTCAGGCCAGAATCCTAAGTGATCTATGATTCTTCTTTTTTCTTTATACCCTTTTACCAGTCTATTAGCAAATCATCTTGGCTCTATTTTCTGAATACATTTCTAATCTGATCACATTTTGTCATCTCTGCCTTATTCTGGTTTAAACCACCACCATCTCCTGTGTAGGTAATTATAATAGTCACTTATCTGGTTTCCTTGTTTTCTCACTTGACCTCTTATAGGCTGTTTTCTACTTCATAACTAGAATGACCTTTTCCAATGTTAATCACTCCTTAATACTTTAAATGACATCTAAATTAAATTACAATTATTATTAAAAAAAAATTTTTTTTTTTGAGACGGAGTCTTGCTCTGTTGCCCAGGCTGGAGTGCAGTGGCATGATCTCGGCTCACTGCAACCTCTGCCTCCCAAGTTCAAGCGATTATCCTGCCTCAGCCTCCCGAGTTGCTGGGATTACAGGCACACGCCACCACGCCTGGCTAATTTTTGTCTTTTTAGTAGAGACAGGGGTTTCACCATGTTGGTCAGGCTGGTCTCGAACTCCTGGCCTTAAGTGATCTGCCCACCTTGGCTTCCCAAAGTGCTGGGATTACAGGCGTGAGCCACAGCAGCTGGCTATTTTAAAGTAATTTAAGATACGGAAATTAAAAGAACAGCCAAATTCCTAGCCATGACCACCTGCAAAGTCCTACATGATGTAGTCCCTGCCTCCCTCTCCTTGTTTATTCCACTTCTGCTACATTGAACTATCCGTATTCCTTGACCGGGCCAGGCACACTCCCAGGGTTTAAAACTTGTTCATCCCTTTCCTCAAGTTTTTGCACTGCTGGCTCGCTCACATAATTCAGGCTTCTGTTTAAAGAGAGTGCCTCAGACTTCACCCCTGTAGAGAGATCTTCACTGAATACAGTATAAAATAGTGGCCACTGCCTACATCCCATATCTCTCTTGCTTTATTTTTTTTATGGCACTTATGCTTCCTGAAATGGAATTACTTTCCTACCTGGTTATTATTTGTCTTCCTCACTAGAATGTGAACTCCATGAAAGCAGGAATCTTGGATATGTTGTTTATTCCACTGCCTAGAAAAGTCCCTAGCATGTAGTAAACTAGGAGTACAACTCCAGGAAGTTGTCTGTGGAGTAAAACTGTCTCTAAATTAGATTAACTGATTTTTTTTTTTTTTTCTGAGACAGGGTATCACTGTCTCCCAGGCTGGAGTGCAGTGGTGGGATCATGTCTCATTGCAGCCTTGACCTCCAAGGCTCAGGTGATCCTCCCACCTCAGCCTCCCGGGTAGCTGTGACTGCAGGCATGCACAACCATAGGCGTGCGCAACCACACCCTGCTAATTTTTTTTTTTTTTTTTTTTTGAGATGGAATCTCACTCTGTTACCAGGCTGGAGTGCAGTGGTACGATCTCGGCTCATTGCAACCTCTGCCTCCTTGGTTCAAGTGATTCCCCTGCCTCAGCTTCCCAAGTAGCGGGGCTACAGGTGCATGCCACCATGCCCGGCTAATTTTTTGAATTTTTTTAGTAGAGACGGGGTTTCGCTATGTTGGCCAGGATGGTCTCCATCTCCTGACTTCGTTATCTGCCCGCCTCAGCCTCCTAAAGTTCTGGGATTACAGGTGTGAGCCACTGCACCCGGCGCCCTGCTAATTTTTTTTAGGGATGAGGTCTCACTCTGTTGCCTAGGCTGGTCTCAAACTCCTGGGCTCAAGTGATCCTCTCACCCCAGCCTCCCAAAGTGCTGGGATTACAGGCATGAGCTACCATGCCTGGCTAGTTAAAGTAATTCTTTTTTTTTTTTTTTTTTGAGAACCCTGTTTTTATTTTTTTATTATTATTATTTTTTATTATTATTATACTTTTAGGGTACATGTGCACAATGTGCAGGTTTGTTACATATGTATCCATGTGCCATGTTGTTTTGCTGCACCCATTAACTCATCATTTAGCGTTAGGTGTATCTCCTAATGCTGTCCCTCCCCCCTCCCCCCACCCGCCACCCCACAACAGTCCCCGGAGTGTGATGTTCCCCTTCCTGTGTCCATGAGTTCTCATTGTTCAATTCCCACCTATGAGTGAGAACATGCGGTGTTTGATTTTTTGTCCTTGCTCATCATCACTGGCCATCAGAGAAATTCAAATCAAAACCACAGTGAGATACCATCTCACACCAGTTAGAATGGCCATCATTAAAAAGTCAGGAAACAACAGGTGCTGGAGAGGATGTGGAGAAATAGGAACACTTTTACACTGTTGGTGGGACTGTAAACTAGTTCAACCATTGTGGAAGTCAGTGTGGCGATTCCTCAGGGATCTAGAATTAGAAATACCATTTGACCCAGCCATCCCATTACTGGGTATATACCCAAAGGACTATAAATCATACTGCTATAAAGACACATGCACACGTATGTTTATTGCGGCACTATTCACAATAGCAAAGAGTTGGAACCAACCCAAATGTCCAACAACGATAGACTGGATTAAGAAAATGTGGCACATATACACCATGGAATACTATGCAGCCATAAAAAATGATGAGTTCGTGTCCTTTGTAGGGACATGGATGAAACTGGAAAACATCATTCTCAGTAAACTATCGCAAGGACAAAAAACCAAGTAATTCTTAAGCTAAAGGAGGACTGTTGCATCAGTTAAACAATGCTGTGAATTCTTTGCATTGAGTAGTTACATGTGAAATGTTAGAATTTAGAATTTATAACATTATCAAGAGCATATAATTGTTCATTGAGTGTGCTAAGTAATATGTAAAAACAAAACTTGAATTTTTAGCTCTTGTTCTGGTTGCAAGTGTTTAAGCTATTTGGTTGTCCCCTAATGATAATGGTAGTAATGTTAATGTAGTAGTAATATTTCCTCTTGTTTCTGGTAAATTATTTTTCCTCACTCTAAACTCCTGATTTAAAATCTCTGTTAAGCTGGGCATGGTGGCATGCCTATAGTCCTAGCTACTTGGGAGGCCAAGGCCGGAGAATTGCTTGAGCACAGGAGTTCAACACTAGCCTAGGCAGCATAGCAAGACCTTGTCTCAAAAGCAAAAAAAAAAAAAGGATAACGTCTTTGTTGCTTTTGATTTTTTTTGAGATACATTGTTGTTTTTAAACAAATACAGTAGTATTTATGGAAGGCTTTTTAAAGTTTTGCCGTATTTTAAGACCTTAGTCCCTATACCATAAAACTCTGGTGATGGCCACTTTTATGTGATATAATTCAAGTAAGCAGCCTTGATAACTGATAGCATTGGCAATAAGTGGTTAAACTAATTTAGAACTAGGAAGATTATATTTCAGTGTTAATATAATTTAGAAGCATCGTGGGCCATTATCTTTTTTATGAAGTATCATTGAACTTTGTTATATAACCAAATACTCAGTCATGTAAAATGAAATTTAGTCTAATATGATCATAGTATCTGCTTTCTCAAAATTTGCTCATTCTTTTGGAAAGAATGAGGGATAGAGAATGATGGAAAGATTTGTGTAATTTAATGATGGTGGTGTAGTGGAGGAGTAGGCAGATGCACATATAAAGGAATAATACTAGCACACTGAACATTTACTGTGCAGTCACTGTTCTAAGCAGTTTCATGTATTTTTTTATTTTTAAATTGGCAGATAAAATTGTATGTATTTCTTGTGTGCTACGTGAAGTTTTGAAGTATATATACATTGTGGAATGACTAAATCTAGCTAATTAACATATACATTACTTCATTTAGTCATCATTTTTGTGGTGAAAACACTTAACATCCACTTTCTTAGCGTTTTTCCATGTATTATTTAACGCACGTTTAAACTTATGAGGTAAAACCTTATTTGCAGATAAGGAATTTGAAGCACAGGGAGGTTAAGTAACTTGCCTAAGCTCATACAGCTAGGAAGTGATGCAGACTGGATGAGAATTCAGAAATGAAAAAGTGTTGGTGGAGACTAGCGGAGGCAGAGCATAGACATGGCCAACTTCAATGACATAGTTTTGGGTGATATAAAACCCCATCCAAGTAGTGTCAGATGGGCAGTACCATGATATATGGGTGTTCAGGAACTCATGGTGACAATGAGATGGAACTTTAGAGACTACCTATTGCTTTGACTTCTTAAAGCATGTTTCTAGTTCTGTTTTGCCAAGGAGAGGACTAGATGTTAGAAGAGAACAGTAATTGGTGTAAGGACTGGACTTCGCTATTAAAAAGTGAATATTAGTGAATCTTTATGTCTTGAAATACGAAGTTTTTCTTGGTGGACCTTGAAACCCAGTGATATTAAGGAGCAAGGTTAAGCAAACTGTCCAGAGTGCAAACAAATAGAGAATAACAACTTACATTTATTTATAGTTTTTTAGTTTATAAAATACTTTTGTAAGCATTTTCTTAATTGATGTAAATAACACCTCTGTGAGACAGGCAGGCAGATGTTATTCTCCCATCTGACAAACTTCCATGGAAGAGAGAGGGAGCTGCCTTAGGAAAGAGCCCCTGAATAATCTCAACCTCTAGTTGTTCTTTTTTTTATGATGCAACCAGAAATGAACTGGTTCTGGTTCTGCAACCAAAGCCTAGAAATTGCTATTTCTTTGTAAAACTGCCATAGTATGAGTAGTGGTCATCTATGTTGTATGGTACTGCAGGTTTGATCTCTAAAATAAGTGATTGGAAAGCTACTTAATCTGGAAGCAGAAGTGCTTGGCATTACGAATGGGCCAAGATGGTTTATGGTAATTGGCATGTTCTTATATAATGTTTGTTATACCAAAAGCCTAGGCATTTTACATAAATTTAGATTAAAACTATAATTCTGATGGCAGCACTATAATATCTTTTAAACCAATATTTTAATTAAAACCTACTAGTAGGCTGCAGTAATACTGAAGTGGTTTTGATTGTATCATGGATTAGCATAGGGGTGGGGCACTTTACTCTTTAGAAGTTGAAAAAGAAAGTCTGGTAGCTTCTAAAAAGGCAGATGTGTGGCAGTAGTGAAATGTTGATAAAAGTTTAGTATGTCCCATTTCTCTTGTTCTTTTGAGAATAGTTTGAAATACTTTGGTTAATTTAAATTGGTCTAAGATATTAAGAAGGATTTTTCAAAACTCTTAAAGCTATGCCATATAAAGGAATAAAATCCAATACGAATTCACAGAATCACTTAGCTTTAAAGTAATTGATTAGTGACAAAATGTGACTTAGTTTTGCAAAGATCTAAGAAATTAGTGAATATTTTATATTTTTATATTCATATTTAAGATGTCTTTCAGTTCTTTCTGTTATTTTTTCCTTGTGCTGTCTTGTACTGCCTCCTTATCACCTCCCTCTTCCTTTTCGTCTGCCATCTGTCGGTTTGGCTCCTTATTTCAGAGTAGGCAGGCAGGAAAGGGTTTTCGTACACAAGATAAAACCAGTCCTGTTTGGGAGCTCAGTGAGCTGGAGTGCTTATGCAGTAACTCTGCTGGCAATAAATTCCAGAAGTACCACAGGCCCATAGGACTAGAAAGACAGCAATGATTCTGCAATATTGTCTGCAATGTTTTTCTGTGATTGTTGCTTTATTTAATAAAAAAAATTAAAAATAATACTTAAACACTTTTTTTCACAGAGAGCTATAAATTGGTTAGACACTGTTAACAGACTTGCAAATAAGAGTAATTATTACATAGGAGAGCTTAGCATGTTGATTACTTGTGAAGTTCATGTCAAATGATTCCTTATGGTATTCTAGAAATATAATTTGATCTTAGTAAATTAATACTCACTTGTGCCTGACTCTGGATTAATCTATTATGGGAATAGGTAGATACTATGATAATTCAATTCCCATACAGCATTTTTTCTTATCTTTTTATTATAGTATATTTTAAATATATATTAATATAAAAGTAGAGGGAATAGTATAAAGAGCTCCCATGTACCCAATATTGAACTTCAAGAATTATCAACTCATAGACAGTCTTGTTTCATCTTTATTTCTATCTAGCACCCCTCATCCCCAATCCTTGGATTGTTATTATTTGAGACAGAGTCTCGCTGTGTCACCCACACTGGAGTGCAGTGGCGCGAACTTGGCTGACTGCAACCTCCACCTCCTGGGTTCAAGCGACTCTCGTGCCTCAGCCTCCCAAGTAGCTGGGATTACAGGCATGTGCTGCCCCGCCCAGCTAATTTTTGTATTTTTAGTAGAGATGGGGTTTTGCCATGTTGGCCAGGTTGGTCTCGAACTCCTTGCCTCAGGTGATCCACCTGCCTCGGCCACCCAAAGTGTTTGGATTACAGGTATGAGCCACCACACCCTGCCTCTGGATTGTTTTAAATCAAATCCTTGACATATGTAATGTTTACCTTTCAGATATTTCAATACTGATTTTTAAAAGAGTCTCTCTCTCTTTTTATAGCATAACCATAATAACATTATCATACCAAAAAACGTATAGCAAGTTCTTAATATCAAATATGAATCAGTCTTCATATTTCTCTGATTTATAGATAGGTATAGATCTACAGTTTATTTGCTTGAAGTGACATCCAAATAAGGTTCATACTTTACAACAGTTTGGCATGTTTATTACATCATTTTAAATCTTTAGACTCTCTTCATCTCTTTTTTTTCTTAATTTTTAAAAGAAACCAGGTTGTTTGCCCTGATAAATTTCCCTTAGTCTCATTGCATCTCTGTAATGTCACTTAACATGTTCTTCCTCTCTCCTGAATTTCCTGTAAATTGATAGGTTGGTTTGTATTTTTTTTTTCTCTCAGTAAGAGTACTTCATAGGAGTGATTTGTGTTTCCATCAGGAGATATGTAAGGTCTTATGTCTCTTTGTGATGTTAGCAGCTGTTGATGATAATTGCTTAGACTTCTTAATTCATCAGGGATTGCAAAATTGTGAAATTCTATTGTTCCTTCTTTATTCATATGTTAGATGGCATTTTCTTTTTTTAGTATTTCTTCAACCCTGTAAGTTGTATGTTTAGGACACTGTATGCCAGCACTGGTACTGGGATGATTGGCAAGGTTCTGTGGTGGAATTCCTTTAAAGGAAGAGTGCAAGTCTTCATTATTGATAATTTGGGAATGTTGAATAAATAGACCTTATTTAAAGGATGTTGGTAAATAAATAGGTTAAAATTTCATCATGAAATAAATAGCTTGTGACTTAGAGTGTGGAGCTGGTCACTGATGTTTGTTCTTTTTAAGAGGACAATGTTGATACTCAGAAATTTCAAAAGTAATTTGTGCAGGGCAGTAGTTATTAGTTTCTTGAGCCAGATTTCTCAGCATGAACTTGAGAACAGACCTTTTGTGTGAATCAGATTAATAAAATATTGAGTTTACATAAGACAGCATATTTTTATTAAAGGCTGTCAAGGAACTGGAGCAGCAGCATTTCCCAATGTGGCTCCTTGACAAAAGGGCTCTGGAGTCGAATAAACTTGGGAAACAATGTGTACTTTATTCTCTCTTGGAATGTCAAGTACATATTAACATGTAAAAGACTTACAGTAAAGAAGCCTGTTTAACATTAAAGTCAGTATTTTCCAAATTTATTTGATCTCTGAACCTTTTTTCCTCCTTATGACATCTTGAGGAACTAGTGATCTGAGGAACAAATTTTGGGAAATGTTAGGTGATATGGTTTGGCTGTGTCCCCACCCAAATTTTATCTTGAATTTTAGTTCCCATAATCCCTACGTGTGGAGGGAGGGACCTGGTGGGAGGTAAATGAATCATGGGGATGGTTACCCTCATGCTGTTCTCCTGATAGTGAGTTCTCATGAGATCTGATGGTTTTAAAAGGGGCTTTCCCCCCTTTTGCTAGGCACTTCTCCTTCTTGAAGAAGGATGTGTTTGCTAACCCCTTCTGCCATGATTGTAAGTTTTCTGAGGCCCCTCCAGCCCTGTGGAACTATGAGGCAATTAAACCTCTTTCCTTTATAAGTTACCCAGTCTTGGGTATTTCTTCACAGCAGCATGAGACCGGACTAACATGTTAGGTTAGAGGATTTGAACAGAGTAAAAAAAATATATCCAACCATGAAGAGTGTGTTTGACTTCACTACAGTAATGTGGAGAAACTTTTGACAGGTAAATAATAAGACATTTTTCAGTGAGAAAAAGCCAGAGGCAAATGTTGGTTCATTGTTTCATCTTAGCCTGTAAGCATTACACATTTAGAGAAGCAAGGTTAGAAAAGGACTTCATCAGTCACTATGTAACATTTACTACATCCAGGCAGGTTTTCATTACTTTACACAACCTTCTGCAGTAGGCGTACTCTTGTTATACCTATTTTACAGATGAGGAAACTGAGGCACAGAAAGATTAAGTAAATTGTTCAACGTTACATTGCAGTTAGTGACATAGCAAAGCCAGGATCTAAACCTAGGTAGCCTGGCTCCAGGTTTCATGTGCATAGCCACTACTCTACATTGCAATATATAGAAGGTGGAGAGTGTGAAATATAAATTAGATTAAGAGGGGATTTAAAGTCTTTTTGGAGGGAACAGAGATATTTTCTTTAACTTTTAGACAATCAGAGCCATAAGGGAAGAATGTGGAGAGTTGGCTACATCCTAGTGAAGATAGAAAGCATGAAGACCTGGGAACCATTATCCATAAAAAAAAAGATATACTTCTAGGGGAGGTAGATTAGATGCAGGTAGAAGGCTGAGTTAACAGGACACTGTTAATACAGAATTTCAGATTTAGAAATGCGTTGGAACTCATTTAGGACCCCACTCATATTATACATGAGATCTGAGGTTACACAGTTTTATTCATGATTAAATAATTGTGATTGTAATAATCATAGCTCACATTAGTACATTGCATTAAAGTACTTTCATATGAATTCTTATTTGAGCCTCTTAACAACTTTGAAACGTAGACAGGTAGGTTTCATATTTTCCACAGCAGAGCTGATTCTTGGATTTAAATTTTCTGCATCTTGAAAGCTAATGTTGGCCGTGTGTGGTGGCTCACGCCTGTAATCCCAGCACTTTAGAAGGCCGAGGTGGGCAGATAACTTGAGGCCAGGAGTTCAAGACCAGCCTGGCCAACATGGCAAAACCCTGTCTCTACTAAAAGTACAAAAAGTAGCCGGATGTGATGGTGCACGCCTGTAATCCCAGCTACTCTGGTGGCTAAGGTACGAGAATCTCTAGAAACTGGGAGGTGGAAGTTGCAGTGAGCTATTGTGCCACTGCACTCCAGCATGGGCAGCAGAGCCAGACTGTATCTCAAAAAAACAAAAACAAAAACCTCCAACCCCCTCCCCCACCCACAAAGCTAATGTTGTCTATACTAAATCACATTGCCTTAGTTCTTGGCAAATAACATATATTAAAGAAGAGTAGTATGTGCTCTTGAGATGAGGATTTGGGTCACAAAGAAAAGTTGCATTTTAACAAATGGAAATAACTCCCTTCTAAGTGTGAAAAGTAATGTATTTGTTGTAAAAAATGATTTTTAGGTAGTGGGAAAGGTGAAAATCATCTGTAATCCCACCACACAGAATAATCATTGTTAAATTATGATGTATAGTTGTCCAGATTTTTAATAGGTCTATTTATATACAGAAATACTCTTTTCCAAATTCTGTACGTATTGTTTTATAACTTAAAATACTGTACTCTTTTTTTGTTGTTGTTTTTTGTTTTTTGAGATGGAGTTTTGCTCTTGTTGCCCAGGCTGGAGTGCAATGGTGCGATCTCAGCTCACTGCAACCTCTGCCTCCTGGGTTCAAGCTATTCTCCTGCCTCAGCCTCCCAAGTAGCTGGGATTACAGGCACCCGCCACCACGCCCAGCTAATATTTGCACTTTTTGTAGAGACGGGGTTTCACCATGTTGACCAGGCTGGTCTCAAACTCCTGACCTCAGGTGATCCGCCCGCCTTGGACTCCCAAAGTGCTGGGATTACAGGCACGAGCCACCACACCTGGACAAAATGCTGTATTCTTAAAAGAGGACATTGATAGGCATTTGATCTTCTGCCTCTGCCGCAGTAAAATGGTACATTCAGAAACACAGGCATACAATGGTAATGTCCTGGGCAAACTGGGATGGATAGTTTCCTCTCCTCTTCTTCCCACACTAATAGCTGACCTGTTAATAAAGGCTAGGTGAGTAGGTAAAAAATTATTTGGGGTTAGGTTAATTTAAGGAGACAATGAGTAGTGTAAATCTTCTTTTTATTGTTTTTTCTTTAGACTTTGAGGTTATTGATCATTTTTTGGGTTGATATTAAAAAAAACACCCTTTCACACTGTCCTAGATTAAAAGATAAGTAACTCAGATTTTGTAAACATTAAGAAGAATAAAGTGTGGCTGTTTTGGAGCACCCTATATATGGGCTCTTTTAGTGCATGTACTTATGAGTGTGTGTGTGTGTGTGTGTGTGTGTGTGTGTGTGTCCATCTCTGATTATCAGTACTGTTGTAGTGGTGGGAGGGAAAAGAGCCTGTTGTGTTGTGAAATGGATTTTTGTACTTGAAGTCAATTCTTTAGAAACCACCTATAGATTCTTTAGCAAATCTTCCTGATTTATTGACAATATCTAGTAATTTGCTTTGTTAATCATTCTCTCTGCCCAAGCAGATTTTTATGAAGGTCTTATTTTGAAAATCTTCTTTTTGAGGCTTGGCAATATGTTTTATTTATGTATCTCAATATCGTTGATTGTAAGTTGATGGTAAGGTGTATGTTTTTAGCTATTCTAGTTCCTTACTCTTTCCATATAAAATTTTAAAATAAGGTTGCTTATAACTCCAAAAAAGTCTTTCTGGTATTTTGTTAAGTATTACATTCAATTTATAGATCAATTTGGGGGACAATTGACATTTTATAATATTTAGTCTTCGAATCTAGGAATGTGGCATGTCTTTTCATCTATTTTGATTATCTTTGATTTCTTTCCTTAATAATTTTTTCCTTTATTATTTTTATTTTTTTCTTTATAATTTTAGCATGTAGATCCTGCTCATTTTGTTAAATTTGTACCTATGTGTTTTATTTAAAAATGTTTAAAAACCTTTTTTAATCAAAGTATAATATACATTCATAGAAGTGTATATATAGTAAGTGTGCAGCTTCATGAGTTCCACAGGGATGGATTTATTTTCATATTCTGCTTATTTTTTGTCAACCTAAGAGATTCTCAGGAGGGAGTTAGATACAGTTCAAGATGAGGAAACAAGAAAAACTTCCCGTTTCCTTTTGAATCAGATCTTTATAGTGTGATTTCAGTGTGTTGTATGAAAGTGGATTCTCAAGGCAATAGATGTATTCCAAGAAAAGTAAGCACATATACATTTCCAAATCAGTTTGGCCTTTTAGATTTTCCCTGCTAAAACTTACCTCCAGTCATGTTACAATACAGATTTGCCTAGATATTTTCTAACATAGGAATTCCTACTGTTTTGAAACAATGAAAATGTGGGTTGAAGTTAGGTTGTGTCTTCCTATAATTTTTGGTGAACCAAACTATTCGCTGCCCTTTAGCTTCCTTCTGTGTAATTTGTAAAAGCACAAGCCTAAGTAAACTTGTCATCTTGCTGTCTGGCTTTTCTCTTACTTGTAGGAAGGGTAGGCAACTTAGTGTCTATGTTTATGGGAACAGTGTTTTTCTGCCAGCTAATTTTTGAGCAAGAGTTACAAATCTAGCTCTAAATTTATAGAGATGGATTCACTGTAATTATTTAAAGAAAAATGATTATGTTGTAAGGAAATTAAAAGTAAGATTTGTTTAATACAGATACTCCTGGGAATGAATGAGTTTATTACATATGCTCCATCAGGAAGAACATGGTTAATAATGGAAAAACCATGTCTATCATTTAATTCCTATGTATACTTTTATTGTCAAAGGTAACCTTTGTTTTTACCTGTTTTTTTTTGGAGACGGAGTCTCACTGAGTCGCTCAGGCTGGAGTACAGTGGCGTGATCTCGGCTCACTGCAAGCTCCACCTCCTGGGTTCACGCCATTCTCCTGCCTCAGCCTCTCGAGTAACTGGGACTACAGGCACCTGCCACCACGCCCGGCTAATTTTTTATATTTTTAGTAGACACGGGGTTTCACCATGTTAGCCAGGATGGTCTCGATCTCCTGACCTCGTGATCCGCCCGTCTTGGCCTCCGAAAGTGCTGGGATTACAGGCGTGAGCCACTGCGCCCGGCCCCTTTCCTTTTTTATGTTATGGGGGGCTCAGCTGTGCCTGATTCAGCTGTTTCTATACTCCTCCCCAGATTCTGATTTTCAAAATTTCTCAAATTTATAGAAAAAATGAAGAATAGCACTTTTCACCTAGATTCACAAATTGCAACATTTTGCTGCAACTGCTTTTTTCCTCTCCTCTAAACATGCTTACATTTTGCTTTAAGTGAGACTAAGTTGTAGTCATCATGATCCTCCCTATCCTCTCCCAGTACATTGGCATGTATCTCCTAAGAAGAAGGACATTCTCCAGCTTAACCACAATACTTTTATGACACCGAAGGAAAATAACATTAATTCATTATCACCTAATATGCAACATTTGTATTTAAATCTTTCTCGTTTCCCACATATCTTTTATAGTTGCTTTTTGTTTTTTTCGGGTTCAGGATCCAATCACATTCACATATTGCTTTTGGTGTTTATGTTTCCTTAAATCTAGAGTAATCCCCAGCCTTTTTTTTCCCAAATGACATTAACTTTATTGAAGAATCTAGGCCAATTGTCTTATACAATGTCCTACAATGTGAATTTGCCTCTTGGTTCTTTAATATTATATATTCAAGTTAAACATTTGCTGCATTAACACTATGTAGGTGATGTTATGTACTCCTTAAATCACCTCAGGAGGCACTTAATGCCATTTTCCTTCTTTATAGGTGATGCTAAATTTGATTGCTTAAGGTGGTGACTATCACCAGATTATTTCTTTGCAAATGTACACTTTCTTCCGCTTTGTAATTAATAAACAATTAGGCGGTGGTATTTTGAGATCACGTGAAAATTGTCTCTCCTACAACCCTTTCCCATCGGTTTTAGCATCCATAGAAAACTATCCTTGCCCTTTTTTTAAATTAAAAAAAATTAAGCAATATATACAAATGATAAGAAACTTACATAGTATAAAAAAGGTTATAGCAAAAGATATATCTCCCTTTCATTCATTCATACTGTATCTTCATTTTCCTAGTTTTTCCCAGAGTTAACTGTCATTGGTTTCTTATGTGTCTTCCAGAGATTTTCAACCACTCTAGTAATGCATTCATATATATAGCCCCTCTTTTTTTTAATTTTTACACAAATGGCTTATTTCATGAAACATAATAGTTTAAAGATCTACTCATAGTATTTATCAAAATTTCATTTCTTTTTATGGCTGAGTACTATTTCAGTGTATGTATATACACCACATTTTGTTTATCCATTCATCTGTTGATGGACAGTTGGTCTATCTCTGCCTTTTGATTATTGTGAATAATGCTGCTGTTAACATTGGTGTGCAGATATCTGTTTGAGTCTCTGCTTTTAATTCTTTTGTATATATACCTTGACGTGGGTGCTTGGTCTACATCTTAATGTATTTTTAACTTAGTATATCATAGTAATCATTTTCAGCTTAATACATTCCAAATAATTGTAGATCTTCCTCATTCATTTTAATGATTGCCTTGAATTCTAGTATATGTGTATAATTTATTTAACCAGTTTATTATTTGTGGACTTTAGATTGTTTCCTGGCTGGGTGCAGTGGCTCACACCTGTAATCACAGCACTTTGGGAGTTTGAGGCAGGATTGCTTGAACCCAGGGGTTCGAGACCAGTCTGGGCAACATAGTGAGACCTTATCTCTATTTTAAAAAAGCAAAAAACAAAAAACATCATTTCCCCTTTTCATTGCTTTTATTACTTTTTTTTTTTTTTTTTTTTTTTGCTATTCTGAACAAGGCTTCAATGAATAGGATATTTCTTAGTTTAAACAGTACTTTGTTTCTTGATTAAAACTACACTAAGAAAATGTTGACTGAGCCTAGTCCTGCTGAGTATACCTTCTAAATATCCTTAAAATTCATCTCCGTACAAGTTCAATATATTGTTGCTCTTTTATTTTAGGCCCATATTTCTCAACTCAACTTTTGCAGTGGCCCAGGATTGGTCTGTTGTGTCCTGGCCATTCTTTCTCTTCATTATCTTAGTGTTATCCACAGCTCCTGATGTGTAGTCTTGTTATGGGAACGTTATCATATTGTACTGTAATTGCTTATGTATCTTTATATGCTTTGAGGTTCTAAGTCTTTTAGGAGCACTGCTTTGTATGCAGTGGAATTTACTATGGATAAATTTTGCACATTTTTGTTAAGTTGTTTGTAGTGGTAAGTCAGAGTACCTTTATTAAAATTAAAACATAATTACAGATTTAGAAAAATGCACAAATAGGACTGACCCTTGGTTCATTAGAATATACTAGGGGTTCATGCCTTTATTTTTGTTTATTTTTTGATGAAGAGGTTAAAGGTAACTTTGAAGCCAGTCAGTGGTTGACGCTATTGTGTCTTCCCCCTCCATCCCTATTTCGTTTGATACCATTAACTCTCTCAGATAATCTTTTGAATTTTATTTTTTTCTCCTTAAAATCATACTCATATGTAAGTATTCTGTGGCTATTTGAGGAGCTAGCCAGAGTACTTACTTCTGATATTTTTGCTGTTTCTTCGTTTTTTATTTTAGGGAGGCCATAAGAATGAGTTCTTGAAGTATCAGTTGGATATAACATTGGGAGTTCTGTGAGGATAAATTTACTAAAAATGTTGATTGTCATGATGTAGGCTTTCCTTTATAGTCGCTAACAGATTGATGCTTCTAAAGACGTGGGAGGTGATTTTTTTGTACAGACAATATGATAAGGACCCTCAGGATCTTCATTCCTCTAGAAAGTATACTTCTGTTGACATCTAGTGTCTGCTTCATGGCCACTGGTCAGCTGCAAATTAAGGTATTTGCATGTGCAAATACCTTTCTGTTTGCATTTCTGGATTAATTGCATCTATTACCATAACAGACTGTTGAACTTGACAAATGGATAACTTACTTTACTCTTTTTTTCCCCAAAGATTCTTTCATTAAAAAGTACATTGATGAGCAGTGTACAGTGGCTCACATCTGTAATTCCAGCACTTTGGGAGGCTGAGACAGGAGGATTGCTTGAGGCTAGGAGTTTGAGACCAACCTTGGCAACATAGTGAGACCTTGTCTCTGGAAAAAAGAAAAAATTTAGCTGAGTGGTAGCATGTGCTTGTAGTCCTAGCTACTCAGGATGCTGAGGCAGGAGGATCACTTGGACCCAGGAGTTCAAGGCTCCAGTGAGCTGTGATAGTGCCACTGCAGTCTAATCTAGGCAACAGAGCAAGACCCTGTTTCTTTGAGGAAAAAAAAAGTACATTGATGTTCTAAAAAAGAAACCACCCAAGTTTGATAGCAGCCATTATTCAGAATCATTACATTGAAAACAAAATCAGTAAAAACATAATAAATTTGCTTAGAGCTGCTTGTCACAAACTTTTTGTACTAGGACATTGTAGTGATGTATTTTTTTTTTTTTTTGGCAGCTAGAGTTACTATAATGTTATGCTAAACTTCCATAAAGGAATACAAAAGAAGAAACTTAAAATAGGTGATGTTACTTACCTTTAGGGGATATATGATGAACAATTAGAGACCATATAGGGTAACAACTAATATTTATTTTCACAGTTTTCAAAGTAGTTCCTTGTGACAGATACAGAAATTCCAAGATAAGAAAGATAATTGAGGGTTAAGGTTGTTCAAGCAGGTTTAATTTGGGTGGGGGGGCGGGGAAGGTAGGATTTGAATTAGTAACTGTAGAAAGTATAAGTGGAAAGGAAGGGGTGGGCATTACAGAGGACAACAGCATGAGCAGAGGCATGAAGGTAGGAGTGAACATATCTCAACTGAGTGATGTAGGAATTGGTAGGAATTCCTACCTGACTAGAGCAGAGACGGTTGGGGAGCGTGGTGTGGTAAAATTTATTAGATTGGTGGGGACAGTTGATTGTGAGCCTTAAGCAGACTAAGTGATTTTAAGCCTGGGGAGCTATATATATCAGTGAGGGTCCTGGCAGGAAATAAATGGACTAGTTGTAGAGGTTTGGGTAGGGTTAAGGAGAGCAGCAGAGTATTGTCATGTTCCCAAGGCCTAACACTATTGGGAAGCCGTTAATATACTTTTAAGTCTGAGGGGAAAAGAGGAGGAACACTGGAGACTGATGAGAGCTGGAGCAATGGAAGCCAAGCTAATGGTCAGGACCTGTAGCCCTAGAGGAAATGGCTTTGTGAGGTGGAAAGGGAGCTAGAGAAATAAAAACCCCACTTTCTTTTACTTCTCATCCTCCCATTTCCTCCTATGTGTGCCTCTCAATGGCCCAATGCAACTGGAAGTAAGAAGAGAACTTGGGCAGTGTAATCCCAGAGGACAGCCTCAGAGAGTGCAAAGCAGAGCTTGGAAGGGTAGAGAATAGGCTTGATTTGAGGACGTTGGGGGCAAATAGAGAACGCCTAGTCCAGGACCCATTTTAAATTATTGCAAATTTATAAAGTAGGGGAGTGTTATAATGAAAATGCTCTTGGAGGAAGATTTGGTTTAGTGGATTTTGAGCCTTAAAAAAATCACTCAGTCTGGGTGTGATGGCTCACGCCTGTAATCCCAGCACTTTGGGAGGCCAAGGTGGGTGGATCACCAGGTCAGGAGTTCGCGACCAGTCTGGCCAACATGGTGAAACCCTGTCTCTACTAAAAATATAAAACTTAGCCGGGCGTGGTGGCTCATGCCTGTAATCCCAGCTCTTTGGGAGGCTGAGGCAGGAGAATTGAAGAGTGAGCTGAGATCATACCACTGCACTCCAGCCTGGGTGACAGAGCAAGACTCTCTCTTGGAGTGGGTGGGGGCAATCTCTCTGGGCAGAGTTCCAACTTACAACAACAAAGGCAGAATGCAATCTATTATCTGATTTATCCTTATAGCCCCTACTGTAGCTCATTTTGTTATTTCTCCGTAGACTTGTTAGACCAGAATTATTTCCTCTTCCACAGTGTTCTGAGCCCTTGCAGTGAGAAAGCTAGGGTGCCGGTGGCTGAAAGGAACAAAAGAGTAGGGCAGAGTACCAGCCTTGCAAAGCGTGAGTCTGGTTGTGGGGTGAATGGAGCAGTAGTGATGAAGACAGGTACACAAATAATAACAAACCAGGCAGAATATGTTAAATGTACATGTGTGTAAGCAAAAGTAAGAGAGTTAGAGGAGGAAGTGATTAAATCTGTGTTGGTGAGCATAGGGTGATTACAACGTGAAAAGCTTCATGGAAGAAGTCACCTTTGAGATAGGCCTTTGAAGGAGAAGTGTGGATTTTGACAGGTAAAGATTATGTAGGTGAGGTGGGAAGATTGCTTGAGCCTAGGAGCTTGAGGGTGCACTGAGCTATGACTGCACCCATGAATAGCCACTGCACTCTAGCCTGGGCAACAGAGCAAGACCCTATCTCAAAGAAAAAAAAAACCACTTGTGTTCTGCAGAAATGCTCATCAGAGGTGATTTGGGAGGTATCTGTAGTGATGGTGAGTTAAGCTTTAGCAATGAACAGGAAGTGGTTGACGTTAAGAAAAAAATATATGAGAAGAAAAAGAAGATTCTAGAACTTTTGGGAATACCAGCATTGGGTGGACAAGAGGCAGGGCCTGCAAGTAATTGGGTTTTGTTTGTTTTCTTGTTTTGAGACAGGGTCTTGCTCTGTTGCCTAGGCTGTAGTGCAGTGGCATGATCGTGGCTTGCTGCAGCTTTGACCTCCCAGGCACAGGCAATCCTCCTCCCTCAGCTTCTCAAGTAGCTAGGACCACAGTCCGTACCACTATACATGGCTAACTTATTTTTTGTAGAAATGGGGTTTTCCTGTGTTGCCCAGGGTGGTCTTGAACTCCTGGCCTCAAGCAATCCTCCTGCCTCAGCTTCCAAAAGTGCTGGGATTATAGGCCTCAGCCATAGTGTCTGACCTTTTGTTTGTTTTTGGTCAGCTTTGATGAGGTATAATTAACATACCATAAATTCACCATTTTAAGTCAACAGTTTGATAAATGTTAATACAGTTATATAACTACCACCACAATCATCATATAGTCTCTTTTCATCATACCCAGAAAGTTCCCTTTTATCTCTTGGCTGAAATCTTCTCTATGTGTTCCTTAGCCACTAGCAACAACTGATGTGCTTTTTATCACTGTGGTTTTTACTGTAGAATTTCATGTAGCTAGAACCATAGTTATGTAGTCTTTGTGTCTGGCTTATTTCGCTTAGCATAATGCTTTTGAGATTCATCCGTGTTGAATCTCCAAATAATGAATAATAATACTTATTATTATTCATTTTGCTTGTAATGAATAAGCATTATGTTGTTTGAATCAATAGTTCATTCCTTTTTATTACTGAGTAGTATGCCATTGTATGCATATATTATGATGTACCTATTCATTCATCAGATGATGGACAGTCGAGTTTCCAGTTTTTGGCTATTATGAATAAAGACGCTATAAATACTCATGACGAGGTCTTTATGTAATCATGTATTCTCATTTTTCTGGGCAGATACCTAAGGAGTAGAATTGTTGCATATGTGGTAAGTACAGTGTGTGTTTATAATAAACTGCCAAGCAGTTTCGCATGTCACATTTCTACCAGCAGTGTATGAGAGTTCTACACACTGGTGGCGACATCCTCACTAATACCTAGTATTATCTGTGCCTTTAAATTGAGCCATTTGTTGAATTTGTAATAGTATCTTGTTGTGGTTTTAATTTCCATTTCCCTACTGACTAATGGCGTTGAATATCCTTTCATGTGCTTATTTGGCTGTTTATATTTCTTTGGTGAAGTGTCCAGATATTTTGCTCATTTTAAAAATTGACCTTATTGAGTTATAAGGGTTCTTTTTATATATTCTTGATACACGTCTCATTGGATTTGTTTTACAAAATAGTTTCTTTCATCTCAGGGCTTGCCTTTTCATTTTCTTATTTATGTATGTGTTCATCATATCTAAGTCTTTTCATTTTCTTAACAGTGTTTTTTGTTTGTTTGTTTTTGTTTTTTTTTTTTTTTGAGACAGAGTTTTGCTCTTGTTGCCCAGGCTGGAGTGCAATGGTATGATCTCGGCTCACTGCAACTTCCACCTCCTGGGTTCAAGTGATTCTCCTGCCTCATCCTCCCAAGTAGCTGGAATTACAGGCGCCCGCCACCATGCCTGGCTAATTTTTTGTATTTTTAGTAGAGACAGGGGTTTCACCATGTTGGCCAGGCTGGTTTCGAACTCCTGACCTCAGATGATTCACTCGCCTCAGCCTCCCACAGTGCTGGGATTAGAGGCGTGAGCCACTGTGCCCGGCCAGCAATACTTTTTGAAGGACAAAAGTTTTTAATTTAGATCAAGTCTAGCTTATCAATTTATTGTGTGCTATTTAAGAAATCTTATCCAGGATTGCTAAGATTTTCTCCTATGTTTTCTTCTAGAGATTTTTTAGTTTTAGCTCTTATGTTTAGGTCTGTGAATCAATTTGAGTTGATTTTTGTATATGGTATGAAATTAGGGTCAAGGTTTATTTTTCCTGTTTGTATATTCGGTTGGTCCAGCACCTTTTGTTGAAAAGATTATTCTTTCCCTATTAAACTGCCTTGACACCTTAGATAAGCATCAGTTGGCCATATGTATGTGGGTCTATTTCTGTACTCTCAATTCTGTTCTGTTGATCTATCTTGATGAAAGTACCACTATCTTGTTGCCACTACCACGTCTTGATTGCTAGTTACTAGTTTTATATTAATAATAAGCTTTAAAGTCAGATAATGTACATCCTTAATGTTTTCTCTATCAATTAAAATTGTTTTGCTATTCTCAGTCCATTGCCTTTCTGCCTTGCAAGTTTCTATGAAGACTGAAAAGTGTTTTGCTTCTTTTGTTACCCAATTGAGATCATTTAATAATCTTGAAAGAGTGGTTAGGAGGAACGTATTTTATCATAGCAACAAGACTTTTAAGAAGGAACTGAATTGGCAATTGGTTCATTAAAACCTTCTGAGGTTTTAATTTTTAAAAAGTTAGTATGGGGCTGGGCGTGTTGGCTCATGCCTATAATCCTAGCACTTTAGGAGGCGGAGGTGGGAGGATAGCTTGAGCCCAGCAGTTCAAGGCTTCAGTGAATTATGATTGTGTCGCTGCCACTCCAGCCTGGATGTCAGAACCAGACCCTGTCTCAAAAAAAAAAAGAGAGAGAGAAAAAAAGAGCATGATATACACCACGATGTTGATAAGAAGCAGCATGATTTAGTGGTTAAGGGGTCACCTGGCAGACTAGTCTGGTTTGAGTCCTTAATCAATTACTGGCAGTTGTGACCTTGGGCTGTTTAGCCTCTCTGTACCTCTATTTCCTTTCCTGGAAAATGGGGATAATACAAGTACTTACTTTTTTCTTTTTATTAGTTTTTTAAATTTAAATTTTATTTTATTTTTTGAGACAGGGTTGCTCACTTTGTTGCCCAGGGGCACAATTATGGCTCACTGCACCCTCCTAGGCTTAAATGATCCTCCCATCTCAGCCTCCCAGGTAGCTGAGACTATAGGGGTGCACCACTATGCCTGGCGAATTATTTTTTGTAGAGACGGGGTCTCATTATGTCACCCAGGCTAGTCTCAAACTCCTGGGCTCAAGTGAGCCTCCCACCTTGGCCTCCCAAAGTGTCAGGATTACAGGCATGAGCCACTGCACCCAGCCCCTATTTTATAGAGTTGCTCTGAAGAGTAAATAATACATGTATTTTCTGCCACATAGAAAGTGCTTCAGTGAATGTTAACTGCTATTATTACTTTGTTCACCTAGAGAATGCTAAAAGCTTCAGAATTTGATAAACTCACTTACAGGAACTTAAACTTACTTGCAGTAACTCGTTTATTTCAGTTTTAGAAAGATAGTTGTAGTGCTGATTGGTTTTTTTCCCATTTCCTTGGTAGTTTTCTAACCTTTCTTTTCATTGGTGAATTTTGGTAATTTATGTATGTATATCAGTTTGGATTTGTGCATTGTACCAGGAGTGGAAAAAAGAACAATGGCTTTTAGTGTTATAAATTTTTACTGTAAATTAATAAACAAAACAAAACTACAGTTTTTCCTTTGCCAATATTTAGCTGGTTCATCAGGATTGTGAACTAGTGGTTCTAGAATGCAAGTGAAAACCCATTAGTTTGATTTGATTTTGTCTGTAGTTCTTTACTCACTGAATAGGCACGTCTGTTTCCAGGTTTATTTGACTAGTTCTCATTATTGATGTAGCAAAAACAATTTGCCAGCAAACTCAGCAAATCTTTTCCTTTTCTAAGTGTACTTTCTTAAATAGCAATAATAACAATGAAAAAGTTTTTTCTGGCCGGGCGCGGTGGCTCACGCTTGTAATCCCAGCACTTTGGGAGGCCGAGGCGGGCGGATCACGAGGTCAGGAGATCGAGACCACGGTGAAACCCCGTCTCTACTAAAAATACAAAAAAAAAAAAAAAATTAGCCGGACGTGGTGGCGGGCGCCTGTAGTCCCAGCTACTTGGAGAGGCTGAGGCAGGAGAATGGCATGAACCCGGGAGGCGGAGCTTGCAGTGAGCCGAGATTGCGCCACTGCACTCCAGCCTGGGCGACAGAGCGAGACTCCGTCTCAAAAAAAAAAAAAAAAAAAAAGAAAAAGTTTTTTCTTTTTTAGCAGGAGTTTCATTTTGCACAGCTAACCATTGATAATTTGTGTGGTTTAATGAATAAGAGTGCCAACATCAATCATTCAGTCGAATGGAGCCTTCTAGAAGTACATGTGGCAGGAATGGGGAGACCTGGACCACAGTGTACATTTAAGTTTCAGTTATAGAACTTTGCAAATGGGCTCTTCCTCCTGCACTTTCAGAAATGCCCTTGAGAAGTCTTTATTGACACTTCCTCTTATGATTCTCTAAGCACTGTGTATTGGGGGAGACATGGGATGATAGATGTCGAGAGTTCAGTTTTAAACATGATGTGTTAGAGATTCCTTTGGTACACCTGAATGGGTATATCATGCTGGCAGTGGATGTCCAGGTCTGGAGCTCAGGAGAAGTTTTGACTGGAGTCATTAGCATATGAGATAGGTAAAAGCCTTGGGAGTTGCTGGGATCCAAAAATGTATGTACATGAAGAGGAGGAGACTGAGGTGGACTGCAGATAGAATCCCTAGGATATATTCACTGTGGTACCACCGCACTTGGCACTTGCTCACATTAAGTCAGTTCAGAGTAAGATAATATGTGATATTAAATTATATTCAATATGCATAATGGACTGCCTGGATTCAGATTGCTCAGCTTAATTCAGGAAATATTTATTGAGCTCCCTCTATGTGCTTTACCTATGCTAATAAACACTAGGGATATAAGCAAAATCGACACTGCCTCTGCCCTGGTAGTCTTTATAGACTAGTGTGAAAGATTGTCTTTGCTGTTTTTACTCACGGCACTTCTGACAACAAGTGTGTGAGTTTTTTTGCTCACACCAATCAATTCTTCAACTTTCCAGATACCAACTGGCTGTCCCTGCAGTTCATTTCCATTCTGACACTATCCAGAGTTAGCATCAGACTACACAGGTTTAAGGGCTCAGTCCCACAAGACTACTCATACTTCAGATGCCAGTTGCATGTATTGAGTCCCACACTTCTGAATTGCCTACACATGGGGGAGTTCCTACAACTACCGCCTCACCTTTGAGTAATTTGCTAGAATGGCTCACAGAACACGGGGAAACATCCTATTTACAATGACTGTTTTATTATAAATGATACAACTCAGGAATAACCAAATGGGAGAGATGCATAGGGCAAGATAGAGGGGGTAGGGGCATGGAGTTTCTATGCCTTTTCCTGACGTGCCACCCTCCCAGCATCTTGATGTGTTCACCAACCTGAAAGCTTTCCGAACCCTGTCTAGGGGTTTTTACAGAAGCTCCATTACGTAGGCTTGATTGATTAAATCATTGACCATTGGTGATTAACTCGATCTCCACCCCTTTTCCTCTCCCTTGAGGTCTGGTGGTGGAACTGAAAATTCCAACCCTTTTATCACTTGGTTGGTTTCTCTGGCAACCAGCCTTTATCCTGAAGCTATCTAAGGGCCCACTAAGAGTCACCTCATTAGCATAAACTCAGGTACGGTTGAAAGGGGCTTGTTATGAATAACAAAAGATGCTCCTATTCCCCCATCACAGAGGAAATTACAAACACCAAGTATGTATTTCTTATGCCACAAATGGACATTAAACAAATCTCACAAATTATATATAATTGCAAACCATGCAAGGTGCTCTGAAGGTAAAGTACTGGATGCTGTGTGAACATTTTGGGAGAGACCTAATCTCACATGGGTACAGTCAGGGATACCTTCCCAGAGGAAGTGACATTTAATTCAGCTAGTGATACTGTTACTGAGTACCTAATTAATATCTCTGGTACTGTACTGTTTAAACTGTTATCTTGTGACTAAACATTAACTGGGTGAAAGAGGATGGAATGGAGAAGGCAGGCTCTAAATAAAGAGAACTGCCTGTGCAAAGTTCCTGAAATAAAAAGGAGCATAGTGCCTTCCAGGAGTTAAGGATCTCAGATGTCTATAGAAGAGAGAGCAAGGGGAGAGGTCAGTTCGTGGCCTTCTTGTCAGAGGAGAGATTTTGTTCTTTAGAGTAAACCTATTCTTCAGAAAAATTTTAAACTCTTCCCCTTTGAGATAGACTTCATTAACTTTTTATTACAGAAAAATATTAACAAATGCATTAGTGGAGAGAATATTTCCCCATACCCCAGTTTCTTTCTTCTTCTTCTTTTTTTCTTAGCAGACAAGGTCTCACTGTCACCCAGGCTGAAGTGCAGTGGCACGATCACAGCTAACTGTAGCCTTGACCTCCTGTGGCTCAAGGGATCCTCCTGCCTCAGCCTCTCTAGTAGCTAGGACTACAGGTACATACAACCACATCTGGCTAATTAAAAATATTTTTTTCTGTAAAAATGGAGTCTCACACTGTTGCACAGGCTCAGGCTGGTCTCAAACTCCTAGCCTCAAGTGATCCTCCCAAAATGCTGGGATTGTGGATGGTAGCCACTGCACCTGGCCATGTTTTAGAGTACCTGGAGTCTGATTTAGGAATGGCTCCTGAAACCTGCTTACAGAATTTCTCTGACTCCTTCCTGGGTTCTCTGCAATTTTAGTTTTGCTTGCAGCTATCCTTGTTAAGTGTTTGCCTTATTTTTTGGCATTTTATTGTCCTATCATTTTCCATCTTCTGTCTTTTCCTCAAATTCCATATTTTTCTTTGCTTTCGAAGCCTAGTTCCTTAATAACTGATCTCCATTACTACCCATGGAGATCATAATTTTCTTCCAGGAGTTTTGTAGATCATTGCCTCCTTTGGATACTGGCAGAAAGGATCAATATTTTTTTTTTTTTTTTTTTTTTTGAGACGGAGTCTTGCTTTGTCGCCCAGGCTGGAGTGCAGTGGCACGATCATAGCTCACTACAGCCTTGACCTCCTGGGCTCAAGTGATCCTCCCACCTCAGCCTCCTAAGTAGCTGGGACTACAGGTGCAAGCCACCATGCCTGGCTAATTTTTTAATTTTTGGAGAGACAGGGTTTTGCCATATTTCCCAGACTGGTCTCAAACTCCTGGGCTCAACTGATCCTTCTACCTCAGCCTCCCAAAATGCTGTGATTACAGATGTGAGCCACTGCCTGGCCAATAGCTACTTTTTGTTAAAGCCTTAAGTATCAGAACTGAACTGAGGAAAGAGATAGGCAGAAGAGGGTGTCTCTGCTAAGCTACAGAGTTTATAATTTTGTTGAACAACTCCATGTCATTGACTGATTTGAAGTTAACTTGTCTGAAAATTAAATGTGCAATTATGACCTAGTTCTGGAATGTATCTTAAAAAGTAAGCTCAGAGATGATGCTTTAAAAAAGTCAACTTCTTTTTTAAAAAAGAAATTATTTGTGCCCTTTTTGCTTTGAGTTTGGAATTGGGACACCCCCAAACCTGATGGTAAAATATTTTATTTATAAATCCACTGAAGTAAGAAATAGTATGCAACCACTAAATGCTTAGGGCTTATAAAAAACTGACATTAATATACCTATGAGTTACCATTTTGGTAGCCAAAAATATTTAAATGTAGAAACTAGTAGTAATTAATTAGTTAATTTAACAAACACTATGATGGTATAGGTTGTATGGCAGAGAAAATAAGGTGGAATCCATCCCTAACAGTGAGGGGTGAGTGCATTATCTATTAGGGGAGTAACAATCCTAAATAATCGTAGTTCAAAGTGAGAGGTGTCCTGTTAGAGAATTAGAAAGCACTAGTTTTCAAGTTCTGAAAAGCCTTGTAAGTTTTTTTTGTGTTTTTTTGTTTTTGTAAAATTTGAAGATTGAAGAGGAAGGACTTTAGTAAGTGAAGGAGAAGAGGATAGAAGCAGTGGTTTGAAGGCTCGGAATGACTTGGTGGTTTTAAGAACTTGTAAGATTTTCTTAAGTGGCTGTTACGTAGGTGGGAGAGGGTAGAAGAAAATTACCTGGAAAACACTTTAATTCCTGATTGTAAAGAGGCAGTTGTTAGTTAAAAGTAATTAGTCTTTACCTGGTTAAGCACTGAGTAGTCATTCGGGGCTTTCACTAAGGGAGTAACATCAGATTTGGGTTTGTAGAAAGATGGAGGACACACTAGAATTGGGGAGAACCTGCTATCAGGGAGCTGAATAAGGAAGCTACAGCAAGGAGAGAATTTTCAGTTAAATTTTATCCTACAGCACTGATTCTGGGGTTGGAGGGAGAAGTAGCAGGTGGTGGTGTCACACTACTCTAAAATAAGTGCTTTAGTGAGGTTGGGTGGGGCTGGGGACTTGGACATGTGTGTTTTGACAAGTTCTAACACTTGATTCTCATTCACATCCACTCAACATTTAGAGTTAATTTTTCCAGGGAGTGATATTATGGGGCAGTGAAAATAGCACTGGACTTCAGAATCTGGGGACTTATATTCAAATGCTGACTCTGCCATTCACCTTACATGTAATCTTGTTGTACTGTTTAATTTTTTTGAAAATTGTTTTATGTTATTAATAACTATCTTACGGATTTTTGTGATAATTCAGTTGAAGTTCTGAAATCTTGTAGGTATACAGTAAACATTTTGTAATCTCCTGATAGGTTTTCCCTGCCTGCTGCACAGACAGAATCAATTAACAGAGACCACTGCATTTCAGTAAAGGAAGAGTAATTGACAGGAGGCTGGCCATGCCATGCATGAGACAGAGTTATTATTCAAATTGATGTATTTCCCCAAAGGCTTGGAGTTTAGGGTTTTCAAGGATAATTTGATGGGTGGGGGACTAGGGAATGAGGAATGTAGATTGGTCAGGGAAAAAAAATGATTGGAGTGTGAAAAACAGTCCTGGTGTGATGTGTCTGCCTCTGCATGGGGCCACAGGATGTTAAGTCTTGAGGCAGGAGTCCAGGTGGGGTCATTCTGAAAGATAACACAAAAAAACCAATCTTAGGTTCTATTATAATGATTTTCTCTATAAGGGTATTAAGCCGGGCACGGTGGCTCACGCCTGTAATCCCAGCACTTTGGGAGGCTGAGGTGGGTGGATCACGAGGTCAGGAGATCGAGACCATCCTGGCTAACACAGTGAAACCCCGTCTGTACTAAAAATACAAAAAATTAGCCGGGTGAGGTGGCGAGCACCTGTAGTCCCAGCTACTCGGGAGGCTGAGGCAGGAGAATGGCGTGAACCCTGGGGGGCGGAGCCTGCAGTGAGCCGAGATTGCGCCACTGCACTCCAGCCTGGGCGACAGCGGGACTCTGTCTCAAAAAAAAAAAAAAGTAATTGAGGAAGCCACAAATATTGTGACCCCTGGCCACATGACTCCTGAACAGTAAGGAATGATAGAAGCTATACCTGTCTTGTGACCTCTAGCCATATGACTCCTAAGCAGTAAGGGATGATAGAAACTATGCTTACATCTTAGCAGAATTCAGGCCCCTCTCATAATCCTAACCTTGTGGCCTTTCATTAATTTTATGAAGGTGGTTTAGTTTTGGGAAAGGTTATTAGCATCCTTGCTTTAAGGTCAAACTATAAATTTCTTGGAATATCAGCTTGGTCTTGTAAACCAAAAATAAAATTCTAAGCTCTCTAACCATGTGAATGGCCCCCTCCTCTCAGCAAGCATTCCAAAGTTAACCTGATAAACTAGTTCCGGCCATGATGGAAAGGGGGAGCCGGATATGCCTCATAATACCCTCTTCTCTTTTCGAATTACTGATAGAACAAGACTCTTTAAGTCTGATAAGAAACATTTACAATCTGTTCTCTGAAGCCTGTTACCTGGAGGCCTCATCTGCATGATAAAACCTTGGTCTCCATAACCCTTTATTGTAACACAGACATTTCTTTCTTTAGATAATAATTCTTTCAACCAATTGCCAATGTGAAAACCTTTCAATGTATCTATGACCTGAAAGCTTCTGCTTCAAGTTGTCCTGCCTTTCTGGACTGAACCAATGGACATTTTACAAGTATTGATTGATATCCCATGTCTCCCTAAAATGTGTAAAATCAAGCTGTCCCCGACCACCTTGGGTACATGTCATTAGGACCTCCTGAGTGTATCACAGGCACATCTTTAACCTTGGCAAAATAAACTTTCTAAATTGATTGAGACCCATCTCATCTGTTTTTGGTTTACACTCTACACCCAGGAATGATCGAGGATAGCTTGGAGGTTAGAAGCAAAATGGACTTAAGTGTGTCAAATTTCTCTTACTGTCATAATTTTGCAAAGATGGTTTCAGTTTTGTGAGTTTAAGTTTTAATTTAGAATTTACGTTAGAAACTACTGAATTTAGTCCCATTTCAGTACCCTTATCCACATATTAAATGAAATAGAAACTTATTAAAAGTTGCAGAAGATGTAACTGTTGGAAAATATGTTTGTTGGCATATGGACTTAAGGGATGATACCCTTTAGTAGTGGACTAAATTTAGTTTAAAAAATATAATTAATTTATTCTACTTGTAAAAAATAAAGGTTCCTCTTCAAAGATTTTCCTCCCTATTAACTAGGAATAAATTTAGTAACTTCTCTTAGAAGCAAAATTTATTTAAAGCCCTGTGCTAACATTCTTAAAAATCTGCTAGCCGTGATAAAGAAATCAATGTACTTTATGTTCTTAGCTCTCACAATTTAGCCTAAATATTTGCCCTGGCATGCTTATACTGGTTCAAGCAAGCATTAGGTCGTAGCCTGTTCCTCTTCCTTATTTAAAGATATTTTTACCTTTCTCAGCATTCCACAAATTAACTTCCTGCTTCCTTTATTCTCCTCTACCTTTGCCTCTTTTAAAAAGTTCTGAGTTGCTAGCCACTCGGGACAAATACAGAATGTGAGGTCCTGTTCCAGCCAGTGGAAACCGGACACAGCAGTAGGGTGGACATGTCAGGTTATAAATGACCCTGTCTCCTTTGTTCGGTGTACTCTCGTGGCAGAACTGCTGGCTAGTGTACCCTTTCTGCAGAAAGTATAAAAATGGCCTTGCTGAGTAAATTAAATTTATGTTCAAGTGCTATTTCTTTACGGCACCAGGGAACAAGCATTTCAGACATACTGCTGGTTCAAATGGGCATACATGAAATATCTTCAGACTAATTCAAAATAGGAACCTTTTGTATCAGAGCTTTTCTGTTTGATTGAAAATAAAATCAACCCACTTTAAATTCCAATTAAATATTAATTTTCTTATATTAAACTGATATTTTTTCCTCTCAATTTTATCTCTACTTCTGTAATCTTAGGTGCTATCAACATCTCTCATACACATTTCTGAAATCTGTTTTTATTGGTTATTTTATTTTAAAATTATCACTACTCTTTATCTACTTTGAACTTTTATTTCCAAAATGATAGATGCAAGCAGAATATTTTAATAAAACCATGGTAAAAGGCAAGCTTTAGTAACTAAGACAATTGACCCAGTTTTTCCTTCTTCAAAATTTTAAGATCTTTAAAGCAGAAACTTGTGCTTTAAAACTGTATTGATACATTTTAAAATGGTATAATTTGTATGTCATTTAAATGTTCAAGTAGGCAAAAGGATGATTATTCCTTTACTTTTTTTTTTTTTTTTTTTTTTTTTTGAGACAGAGTCTTGCTCTGTCACCCAGGCTGGAAAGCAGTGGCGCGATCTTGGCTCACTGCAACCCCCGCCTCCTGGGTTCAAGCAATTCTCCTGCCTCAGCAGCCTGGGTAGCTGGGACTACAGGTACGCGCCACCACGCCTGGCTAATTTTTGTATTTTTAGTAGAGATAGGATTTTGCTATTTTGGCTAGGATGGACTTGAACTCCTGACCTCAGGTGATCCACCCACCTTGGCCTCCCAAAGTGCTGGGATTACAGGTGTGAGCCACTGCACCCTTTACGTGTTTTTCTTAAACTGCTGGGTATGGGGAATGAGAAAGTAGGGATCTTAGCTGTTCTAAGATGAAAGAGTGGCATCTCCTGTTAGAGTCCCAGTTTTAATGGATGGTAGATGAGATATTGTAAAATATATATTTGGTCTTCCTCATGTCTCCTGGAATATAACTCCTAAAATCCTTGGAATCTCCAAAGTGATCTGTGTCTTTGTGTGTGCTAATGAATTGGCTGATGCCTGGTAACCTCTGGTTAGCTTCAGGATTGGGGCTGGTCACTGGAAAGACTGAGCCATGATTAGAGGGTTAGTACTTTCAGCCCCATCCCCAAGGGTTGGGGATGGAAAGAAGGGAGGAAAGAAGGGCCAAAAATTGAGTTGATCACTCAGTGATTTGACCAGTAATACCTAGTAATGAAGCTTCCATAGAACCACAAAAAGACTGGGTTCAGGTGTTACAGGAAAGGGGTTCTGATCCAGACCCCAAGAGAGGGTTCTTGGATCTCATGCAAGAAAGAATTCAGGGCAAGTCTATAGAGTAAAGTGAAAGCAAGTTTGTTAAGAAAGTAAAGGAATAAAAGAATGGCTGCTCCATAGACAGAGCAGCGCCAAGGGCTGCTGGTTGCTCATTTTTATGGTTATATCTTGATGATATGCTAAACAAGGGGTGGATTATTCATGCCTCCCCTTTTTAGACCATATAGGGTGACTTCCTGACATTGCCATGACATTTGTAAACTGTCATGGCACTGTTGGGAGTGTCTTTTAGCATGCTACTACATTATAATTAGTGTATAATGAGCAGTACAGACTACCAGAGGCCACTTTCGTGCCCATCTTGGTTTTGGTGAGTTTGGGCCAGCTTCTTTACTGCAACCAGTTTTATCAGCATGGCCTTTATGACCTGTGTCTTGTGCCGACCTCCTATCTCATCCTGTGGTTTAGAATGCCTAACCGCCTGGGAATTCAGCCTGGTAGATCTCAGCCTTATTTTATACAGCCCCTACTCAAGATGGAGTTGCTCTGGTTCAGACGCCTCTGGCAGTTCCTGGAGGGTGGCATCCCCAGAGAGGGTATGAAAGCCCTGGGCCCCTTGCCCCATATCCTGCCCTATCCTCTTCATCTGGTGTTCATTGATACCCTTTGTAATAGCCTTTATTATAAACCCATAAATGTAAGTATAAGTGTTTCCCTGAGTTCTGTGAACTGCTCTAGAAAGTAATCAAACCCAAGGAGTGTGGTGTGGGAACCCTGCTTTATAGCTAGTCGGTCAGAAGCACAGATAAAACAACCTGGGGCTTGCTATTGGAATCAGAAGTGGGAGACAGTTTTCTAGGACTGAGCCCTCAACCTGTGAGATCTGTTGCTGTCTCCTGGTGGGTAGTGTCATAACTGAATTGAATTAGAAGACACCCAGCTAGCGTCTGCTGCAAGATTGCTTGCTTGGTGTGTGGAGAAAATCTCCCACACATTTGGTCACAGAAGTGTTCTGTGTTGTGAGAGTGTAATAGGAAGAAACTGAGTTCTTTCGTTCTATATCATCCAAGAAGGTAATATTAAATATTATTTTACATTAAAACCACACCGTATATTAGGAAGAAAAATGCCAAAATTGTAGGAGTTTAAAGTAATTTCTTGCTTAAAAGGGAATTAGTTGGGGATACTCCAAACTCCTGGAAGCACGCATTCATTCTGCTTTGCTAGATAGGGTTATATCTGGAAAGCGTTTTGAAAAGTCAGTAATATCTTCTTCACCTGAAGTTATTTATATTCTTTTTGTATTCCTTCCAGAGGTGGATAGAATGTAGTAAGAACCAATTTTGTGTTTTGGACATTTGGGTTTCATTTTCATATTATTTTAGAAGTGGAAAGGACTTTGGAGATTATTTTATTCAAATCCCTTATTTTTTAGATGAGGCCTGGAGGAGAGGGTAAGTGTTCTTGCCCAAGATCATTTCTTGGGTGTTAGAACCTTAATTTCCTGATTCCATCTAATATTTATTAAATTGTGCTGGTCTCTTTGTAGCTAAGGTAGGAGATTAGAAACTGGTTTAAGACATTAAGGTTGGAGAATATTGGTCAATTGAATATAAAGCTATCAATCAGTGAACCTACTATATACTTTATTGGAGTTTTAGGAAAAATGAAAAATTAAATCAGTTGTCAATTATTACACTTTGCCCCCAACTCAGACAGTTGCTGATAACAAGAATTACACTGGAAAGTAGTTGATTAAATCAATGATTTTGTTTTTGAACAGTTGTGTGGGGCATCAACATAGGAGATGTTACTGCCAACAGATAATTATTTAGCTTTGAAATAAATGGTTTGAAAACTTGCTTTTATAAAATATTTGAAGAAATATCAACTTCTTTATTCTTAGTAAGGAAAAAATTCATTCTAGATTTTCACATTTAGAGAGGGACTGCGGATTATAGTTCATGTGAATGAGCTTACAGCTTAAAACATTTAGACATCAAATTGATTTTAAATGTTTTAGAACTGAAGGAACCTGGATTTGCAATTTGAACTCTCTTGATGAATTGTTTTGTACTTTCATTTGCCACAACATAATGTGTTAAAGAAAGAACTGGGCAGAATTTATCCAGTAACTAAAAGTTTTATTGGAAATGTTACTAGTTTGATGTTCTATTTTGTTCTTTGAACTTCCCTCTACTGATCTTGTTTTCAAAAAGATCATCTCTTATCTTTGGCAAATCTTGCTGCATTGATGATTCATCTTTCTGTTTGTACAAGGCATCTTCAGAATATACACAGAGCTCGTATTTGTAATATATGTGTACAGTACATATATACATATAAATCTGAAAATTTTTGAGTCCCAACATAATATTCCAAGGAGATGCTCATTGGAACATTTCAGATTTTGGATTTTCAGATCAGAGATGCTCAACCAGCAACAATGCAAATATTCCAAAATATGAAAAAATCCAAAATTTGAAATGCTTCTGGTTTCAAGCATTTTGGATAAGGGATACTTAATCTGTACATACACACAATGAGAAGTTATAAGTAAAACTATCTCAGAGTGTCTGGGGGAGAAGGTTGATAGATATGTCATCTCTCAGGTATTTATCCCCAAACTGCAAATTTCTGTATGTCTGAGGAAAGGACAAACCCATTAAACCTACTTTATTTTTTATTTTCCAAACTTTCTGTGTTCTAGTTAGAAGCGTGATAGATACAATCAACCCTTTGAAAAACTTTTTTAGGATTTTTGGTTGTTAAAATGATGTTTGTAAAAACAAGCCTTCTATAAAGATATCTTTCAGTTTTTATATACCCAAATTAAAAGAATAATAGGATAGGGATTATAACTTTTGATTATATTGCAATTGAAAACAATATGGTCATACAAACTTTTTTTGTTTTTCCTTTTCTTGAGAAAAATTTAAGACTAAAGAGAAGTACAGAGAATTAAAAAAAAAAAAAAAAAGAAAACCCTCCTGTGTTTCTTCTGCCAGCATTTAACAAGTGTTTATGCAGTCATTTTTAAACTTAAAAAAAGGGAAACATAACACACAAAGTTGATGTCCTGTTTGATACCCGCCAACCCCCTGGGCAATCACTATCCTGAGTTTGGGTGTCTGTCATTCTAGTATTTAAAAAGTACTTTTTTAAAAAAAAAAATTTTTTTTTTTTTTTTTTTTTTTTTTTTTTTTTTGAGACACAGTCTTACTCTGTCGCCCAGGCTGGAGTGCAGTGGCGTGATCTCGGCTCACTGCAAGCTCCACCTCCCGGGTTCATGCCATTCTCCTGCCTCAGCTTCCCGAGTAGCTGGGACTACAGGCACCCACCACTACCCCCGGCTAATTTTTTGTATTTTTAGTAGAGACAGGGTTTCACCGTGTTAGCCAGGATGGTCTTGATCTCCTGACCTCGTGATCCGCCTGCCTCGGCCTCCTAAAGTCCTGGGATTACAGGCGTGAGCCACCGCGCCCAGCCTAAAAAGTACTTTTATATACATCTCCATTTATATCTACAACCAATATTGGTGGTAGAGATAGCAATAATAAAATAATAATGATCATAATAGCAGCTTACGTTTATTGAGTATATACTGAGTTCCAGGCGATGAGTCCAAGAACTTTATATGTGTTATATCATGTAGCCCTCATGGCAATGATAGAGGTTCTTTTATTATCCATTATGTTACAGATAAGGAAATTTTACAAATAAGGAAATTGAGCCATGGGGAAATTAAGCAACTTGCCCCAGTCAGCTAGTAAATGGTATAGCCTAGATTCAAACCTAGCTGTTCTGACAGACTTTTTGGGGTTTTCCTTTTAACTTATGTAGTTTGATTCCTCAAATATTGTTTGTGTGATCTTGATCTTCTTTCTAGTATTTAGCTGGATTCTTCTGATGGGTTTTCGAGGTATTCAGTATCATGTAAATAATAAAAATGTCTAGAATATATGTCTAGAATATATAATACTTTCATTCATTTATTTATTTATTTTATTTTATTTTATTTTGAGACAGGGTTCACTGGGTTGCCCAGGCTGGAGTGACCTGGGTGGCATCATCTCGGCTCACTGCAACTTCCACCTCCCGGGTTCAGGCGATTCTCCTGCCTCAGCCTTCCAAATACCTGGGATTACAGGTGCCCGCCACAACGCCTAGCTAATTTTTGTATTATTAGTCGAGACAGGGTTTCACCGTGTTGGCCAGGCTGGTCTCGAACTCCTGACCTTGGGTGATCTGCCTGCCTCGGCCTTCCAAAGTGCTGGGATTACAGGCGTAAGCCACCATGCTGGACCTCAGTTTCATTATTGATAATAGTGGTGACAAGTGAGCACTCTCGTCTTCTACTTGACTCTGGAGTCAATACTGCTAATGGTTTTGTTTTGTGATATATAATTTTAAATCATTAAAAAAAACTTTTATTCCTGCTTTATTAGTAGATTTTTTATTAGGAATGGATTTTGCATTTTATCAAGTGTATTTTTAACATCTCAACATAACATGAAATTGGTTAATGTCAATAGATTTGCCTGTGTTGTGCCATCATTATATTCCTGGAATGAACTCCTATTAATGTACTTTCTCATTTTCCTTGCTAATTTTTTTTTTTTTTTTTTTTTTTTTTTTTTGAGACGGAGTCTTGCTCCGTTGCCCAGGCTGGAGTGCAATGGCGCAATCTCCTGCCCCAGCCTCCAAGTAGCTGGGATTACAGGCACTTGCCACTATGCCCAGCTAATTTTTGTATTTTTAGTAGAGATGGGGCTTTACCATATTGGTCAGGCCAGTCTCAAACTCCTGACCTCAGGTGATCCACCTGCCTCAGCCGCCCAAAGTGCTGGGATTGCAGGCGTGAGCCACTGTGCCCAGCTGCTAATATTTTTAATTGCAGATTGTTATTAATTATATATTATGAAATCCATAACTGTGGTAGTATTACAGCTGTACTTTTTGTGCTTCATTAAATTTTGGTATTGTTACTTTATTGACTGCTTAAAAAGAACTGAGACTCTTTGCTGTACGCCCTAAAACATTTAAAGTAGCTTAGGAGTTGTCTGTTGGAGTCATGATAGAATTCTTCCTTAAAACAATCAGGGCTTTATTTTGTTGTGATTATAGTTTCTTTAAATCTTATTACTGATTTATTTCGGTAGTATCCCAACTATATTATCTCAATTCTCCAATTTACAGTAAATAACTGTTAAATTGGTTTTTTTGAAATGCATCCTTCATTGAGAGCATATAGGTATCAGATGCTGTGTTAGGTGCAGATAACACTTTTGTTACCCAAATCATCAGTCTGACTTGTACTAGATTATAGAATAAAAACCCAAATTCATTTGTTCGTTAACTGTCTTTTTCACATTCTGTACTGCTTTTCATTTTCCTACAATTTTATATGAATGTCTTTATGTATTCTAGCTATTCTGATCTACTTCCTATTCTTTAAATGCACTTGAACTTTCTTTCCTTTGAATTCAATTTGATGAAACCGGCTTGTAAGGTTTTTTGTTTTGTTTTGTCTTGTTTTTTTTTTTTTTTTTTTTTTTTTTTTTGAGACAGGGTCTCACTCTGTTGCCAAGACTGGAGCACAGTGGCACAATCCTGGCTCACTGCAGCCTTGACCTTCTGGGCTCTGGTGGCCTCCCCAGTAGCTGGGACCACAGGCATACACCACCACGCCTGGTTGTTTTTTTGTATTATTTGTAGAGTCGGGGTTTTGCCATATTGTTCAGGTTAGTAAGTTTTTTAAAAAGAGATGGAGTCTTGCTATATTATCTAGGGAGTGATCATAGTGCACTACAGCCTTGAAATCCTGGCCTCAAGTGATCCTCCTGCCTCAGCCTCCCAAGTAGCTAGGACTGTAGATGTGTGCCACCAAGTCTGGCTGTATAATATTTTGACCCATCAAAGTCATTCTTGATGTAGCGAACTTTTTTTGAGTATTTGGTTGCCCACCATTGGTTCTCTCTTCTTTTAGTAACGCACCCTCGTTCATTTTGGGGAAGCATTATCTGCCATATATTTTTTTTAATTTAAATAATTTATTGGTTGGCCGTGGTGGCTCATGCCTGTAATTCCAGCACTTTGGGAGGCTGAGGCAGGTGGATCACCTGAGGTCAGGCATTTGAGACCACCTAGCCAACATGGTGAAACCCTGCCTCTACTAAAAATACAAAAATTAGCTGAGTGTGGTGGCGTGTGCCTGTAGTCCCAGCTACTCGGGAGGCTGAGGCAGGAGAATCGCTTGAATCCTGGAGGCAGAGGTTGCAGTGAGCTGAGATCGCACCACTGCACTCCATCCTTGGTGACACAGTGAGACTCCATCTCAAAAATAATAATGTGATAATAATTTATTGAGACTGGGGATGGTGGCTTATGCCTGTAATCCCAGCACTTTGGGAGGCCGAGGCAGGCAGATCACTTGAGGTCAGGACTTCAAGACCAGCCTAGCCAACATGGTGAAACTCCGTCTCTACTAAAAATGCAAAAATTAGTCGGGCATGGTGAGACCATGCCATTGCACTACAGACTAGGCAACAAGAGTGAAACTCCGTCTCAAAAAATAAATAAATAAATAAAAAATAATTTATTGAGTTGAAATTCACGTCACGTACAATTAACCATCTTAAAAGTGAGCGATTTAGTGGCATTTAGTACTTTCACAGTATTGTGCAACTACCGTCTCTAGTTCCAAAACATTTTCATAATTCCAAAGTAAAATCTTACCAGTTTCTCCATTTTCCCTTCCTCTCCAGCCTCTGGCAACTACTAATCTACTTTCTATCTCTGCATTTGGCCATCCTGTACATATCTTACAAACAGAATCATACAGTATATAGCCTTTTATATCTGGCATCTTTCAATTGGCAGAATGTTTACAAGGCTCAAATTATAGTATGTATCAGTATTTCATTCCTGTTCATGGCTGAATAATGTTCCACTGTGTAGATAATATGACATTTTGTTTATTCATTCATATCTTGATGGTCATTTGTGTTGTTTCCACTTTTTGGCTATTACGAGTAATGCTCCAGTGAATGTTTGTGTACAAGTTTTCATATGAACGTGTGTTTTCAGTTCACTTGGGTATAGATCTAGGAGTCGAATTGTTGGGCCATAAGGAAACTCAGTTTTTAACTTTTTGAGATACCACCACCAAACTGCTCTTCACAGCTGACTTTCCATTCTTCTTCTTTTTTTTTTTTTTTTTTTTTAAAATAGAAACAGGATCTTGCTGTGTTGCCTAGCCTGGAGTGTAGTGGCTATTCTCAGACACAATCATAGCATACTACAGCCTCGAACTTCTGGCCTCCAGCAATCCTCCCACTTTAACCTGCTAAGTAGCTGGGACTACACGCACACTGCAGTGCATCTAGCTTGTCTTTCCATTCTTATTTATAATATTGAGTACCTTGTCCCTTTTTTCTTAATTTTGTTAGCTGATTGTTTTCATTTTTTTCCACTAAAGAATTATCTCTTGGGTTGGGCATGGTGGCTCACATCTGTAATCCCAGCACTTTGGGAGGCCAAAGTGGGAAGATTGCCTGAGTCTAGGAGTTTGAGACCAGCCTGGACAACACGGTGAGACCTCTGTCTCTAAAAAAGAAAAAGAGGAATAATCTCTCTGAGATATCAATCCTGTTGTTTTTGAATTTTTCTAATTTACCAATTTCCCATCCCTTCCTCTTCCCCTTTTCCTTCCTTCCTTCCTTCCTTCCTTCCTTCCTTCCTTCCTTCCCTCCCTCCCTCCCTCCCTCCCTCTCTCCCTCCTTCCCTCCCTCTCTCCCTCCTTCCCTCCTTTCCTTCCTTCCTTCCTTCCCTCCCTCCCTCCTTCCTTCCTTTCCTTCCTTCCTTGCTTCCTTCCTTCCTTGCTTCCTTCCTTCCTCCCTTCCCTCCCTCCCTCCCTCCCTCCCTCCTTTCCTTCCTTCCTTCCTTCCTTCCTTCCTTCCTTCCTTCCTTCCTTCCTTCCTTCCTTCCTTCCTTCCTTCCTTCCTTCCTTCGAGACAGGGTCTCACTCTGTTGACCAGGCTGTAGTGTAGTAGCATGATCTTGACTCACTGCAGCCTTGACCTCCTGAGCACAAGGGATCATCCCACCTCATCCTGCTGAGTAGCTGGGACCACATCATGCGCCACCATGCCTGGCTAATTTTTGTATTTTTTGCAGAGACGGGGTTTCTCCATGTTGTGCAGGCTGGTCTTGAACTCCTGAGCTCAAGTGATCTGCCCACCTTGGCCTCCCAAAGCGTTGAGATTACAGGTGTTAGCCAGTGTGCCCAGCCTAGTATTCTTAAAGTTTATTTTGTTTTTCTAATTTTGAATTGAATTATTAATATATTTAATTTTTTTTTAAGAGACTTTGTCTCACCCTATTACCCAGGCTGGAGTGCAGTGGTGCAATCATAGCTCACAGCTTCGAACTTCTGAGCTCAAGCGATCCTCCCACCCAAGCCTAAGTTGCTGGGACCACAGTCGTGTACCACCATGCCCAGATAATTTTTAAACATTTTGTCAAGACAGTGTCTTGCTATGTTGCTCAGGCTGGTCTTGAACTCCTGGCCTAAAGCTTCCTCCCACCTTGGCCTCTTAAAATGTTGGGATTATAGGAGTGAGCCACCACACCTGGCTTTCATTTAATTCTTACGTAGAAATGGAGCATTTAAGTCTTTATATATTTATTTGAGTCAACTTTGACTATATTCCCTTGATTTTGATATATGTTTCTTTTATATAACTTTCTAGATAATTTGTAACTCCTTTCCCCTTTCTCTCTTTGTCTCAGAAACTTAGTTTCCAAAAATTTAGGTTTTGCCTTGTTTTGGATTTCTTTAAAAATGCTTTTTAAAAATTTGCACTGATAGGCCAGGCGCAGAGGCTCACGCCTGTAATCCCAGCACTTTGGGAGGCCGAGGTGGGCTGATCACCTGAGGTCAGGAAAGTGAGACCATCCTGGCCAACACAGTGAAACCCTGACTATACTAAAAATACAAAAAAAATTAGCTGGATGTGGTGGCAGCCACTTGTAGTCCCAGTTATTTGGGAGGCTGAGGCAGGAGAGTCGCTTGAACCTGGGAGGCGGAGGTTGCAGTGAGCCGAGATTGCACCACTGCACTCCATCCTGGGCGACAGAGTGAGACTCTGTCTCAAAAAGAAAAAAAAAAAAATTTGCACTGATAATACATGCACATATAAGAAATTCAAATTTATGTAGTGAAGAGCAAATATCTTTCCTACCCCAGCTCCCAGTAACCCAGTTCTCCTTCTCCCAGAGGCAACTAGTGTTCCTAGGTTTTAAAAAAATGTTTTCAGCATTTATTCCATGCATTTATGAACATGCTATATGAATATATAAACCCTTTTTAATATAATTATGTTACTGTATATGAACTATGACAGTATACACAAATACTTTACATATTTTTCTTGGAGATTGCTCCATTTTAGTTGTTTCTTAGAGACTGCTAGTTGTTTAGTTGTTTCTTGGAGATTGCTTCATTTTAGTTGTTTTGTAAATACTTTTTGGTTTCACTACTTTCTGGCTAGAACTGTGGTCTATAATGATGTGTATATTTTTGAATTATTTGTTGGATAATAGTCAATTTGAAAATCTTTTCCACTGGTACTTAAAAAGAACATTTTAGGATATGCATAATATTTTAGATTAGATTTGGCCGGGCGCGGTGGCTCACGCTTGTAATCCCAGCACTTTGGGAGGTCGAGGCGGGTGGATCACGAGGTCAGGAGATCGAGACCACAGTGAAACCCCGTCTCTACTAAAAATACAAAAAAAATTAGCCGGGCGTGGTGGCGGGCGCCTGTAGTCCCAGCTACTCGGAGAGGCTGAGGCAGGAGAATGGCGTGAACCCGGGAGGCGGAGCTTGCAGTGAGCCGAGATCGGGCCACTGCACTCCAGCCTGGGTGATAGAGCAAGACTCCGTCTCAAAAAAAAAAAAAAAAAGAAAATATTTTAGATTAGATTTATCATCTTGGATTACATAGATGACTTCAGGACATCCATGAAACCTTTGGAAATTTGCTCATATTTTTATGAGTATGAGCATGAGTTTTATTCTTTTTTTTTTTTTTTTTTCGATAGAGTCTTCCTCTGTCACCAGGCTGGAGTGCAGTGGCATGATCTTGGCTCACTGTAACCTCCACCTCCCGGGTTCAAGCCATTCTCCTGGCTCAGCCTCCCGAGTAGCTGGGATTACAGGCGCCCACCACCACGCCCAGCTAATTTTTGTATTTTTATTAGAGACGGGGTTTCACCATGTGGGCCAGGATGGTCTTGATCTCCTGACCTCGTGATCCGCCCACTTCAGCTTCCCAAAGTGCTGGGATTACAGACGTGAGCCACCGCACCCAGCCCGAGCATGAATTTTATTCTTTGGGGAGTCAGAGTCCACAGCTTTTATCAGATTCTCAAAGGAATTCATGGTCTACCAATAGATTTAAGGACTGGTGGTTTATATACTGTTGTACTTTGCCTTATTTGTCAAGTACTGGCATGTACCTTAGAGATACTGTGGTTTGGTTCCGGACCACTGCAATAAAACAAAAAGTACAGTAAAGTAAATAAATCACAGTAAAGCCAACATCATAGTAAAGCAAGTCACACAGTTTTTTTGGTTTCTCAGTGTATATAAAGGTTGTGTGTACCGTATACTGTAGTCTGTTAAGTATACAATAGCATTATGTCTAAAAAAAAAAGTACGTACCTTAATTAAAAAATACTTTTTTTTTTTTTGCTAAAAAATGCTAAGAGTCCTCTGAGCCTTCAAAGAGTTATAATCTTTTTGCTCATGGAGGCCTCGTCTTGCCTTGATGTTAATGGCTGCTGACTGATCAGGATAGGGGTTGCTGAAAGGTTGGGATTACTTTGGCAATGTATTAAAATAAGACAGCGGTAAAGTTTGCTGCATTGATTGGCTCCTCCTTTCATGAATGATTTCTCTGTAGCATGCAATGTTGTTTGATAGCATTTTACCCACAGTAGAACTTCTTTCAAAATTCAAAAGGAGTCAGTCCGCTCTAACTCTGCTACTGCATTATCAATTAAATTTATGTAATATTCTAATCCTTTCTTGTCATTTCAGTAATATTCACAGCATCTTCACCAAGAATATCTTTCATTTCAATAAACTACTTTCTTTGCTCATCCATAAGAAGCAACTCCTCATCCATTAAAATTTTATCATAAGACTGCTGCATTCAGTCACATCTTCGGGCTCCACTTCTAATTCTACTTCTCTTGCTGTTTCCACCACGTCTGCAGTTACTTCCTCCACTGAAGTCTTGAACCTCTCAAAGTCATCTGTAGGGGTTAGAATCAACTTCTTCCAAACTCTTGTTAATATTGAGACTTTGGCCTTTTCCCCATGAACCATGGATGCTCTTAATGGCATCTATAATGGTGAATCCTTTGCAGAACATATTCTATTGACTTTACCCAGATCTCAGAGGAATCACTATCTATGGCAGCTATAGCCTTACAAAATGTATTTCTTAAATAATAAGACTTGAAAATCGAAATGACTTCTTTATCCATGTGCTGCAGAATGGATGTTGTGTTTAGTAGGCATGAACACAACATGAATCTCCTTGTACATCTCCAGTAGAGCTCTTGAGTGACTAGGTGCATTGTCAGTGAACAGTAATGTTTTGAAAGGAAACTTTTTTCTGAGCTGTAGGTCTTAACAGTGGCCTTAAAATATTTAGTAAACTGTGTAGTAAACAGATGTGCTGTCAACCAGGCTTCATTGTTGCATTAGTAGAGCACAGGGAGAGTAGATTTATAATAATTCTTAGGTGCCCTAGGTTTTTCAGAATGTAAAAGAGCATTGGCTTCAACTTTAAGTCCACCAGCTTCATTAGCCCTTAGCAAGAGACTCAACCTGTCCTTTGAAGGCAGGTATTGAATTATTTCTAGCTATGAAAGTCCTAGATGGCATCTTCCAATAGTAGGCTGTTTTGTCCACATTGAAAATCTGTTGTTTAATGTAACTACTTTCATCAGTTACCTTAGGTAGATATTCTGGATAACTTTCTGCAGCTTCTACGTCAGCACTTGCTGCTTCACCTTGCACTTTTATGTTGTGGGGACAGGTTCTTTCCTTAAGCCTCATGAGTGAACCTCTGCTAGCTTCAAACTCTTCTGCATCTTCCTTACCTCTCTCAGCCTTCATAGAATTGAAGAGAGGGCCTTGGTCTGGCTTAGGCTTTGGTTTAAGGGAATGTCGTGGCTGGTTTGGTATTCTATCCAGACCACTTAAACTTTCCCCATATCAGGAAAAAGGAGATTTCACTTCTTTATCATTTATGTATTCATTGGAGTGGCTCTCTTGGTTTCTTTAAGAACTTTCCCTTTGCATTGCAACTTGGCTAACTGGTGCAGGAGGCTTAGCTTTTGGCCTGCCTTCCTCACTAAACTTAATCATTTCTGGCTTTTGATTTAAAGTGAGGGACATGGTGTCTTCCTTTGTCTTGAACACTTAGAGGCAATTGTAGGGTTATTAGTTGGCCTAATTTCAATATTGTTGTGTCTTAGGCAATAGGGAGTCCCAAGGGTAGGGAGACTGGGGAATGGTTGGTTGGTGGAGCAGTCAGAACACGTACAATTTATCGATTAAGTTTGCCGTCTTATATGGGTGTGCTTTGTGGCACCCCCAAACAATTACAATAGTAACAATCAAAGCTTACTGATTACAGGTTACCATAACAGTTATAATAATAATGAAAAGTTTGAAATATTGTAAGAATTACTGAAATGTGACACAGATACGTGAAGTGAACACATACTTTTGGAAAAATGGCACCAGTACACTTGCTCAAATCAGGGTTGTCATAAACCTTCAATTTGTAAAAAAGATGCAGTATCTGTACAGCACAGTAAAGTCAAGTGCAATAAATGAGGTATGGCTGTATTTAAGTCTCTATTACTGTGGTTGCCATTCTTCCTATATTTTCTGTGGTTTCCGCTTCATTGTTTTATTACTCTGCTTGTAGTAAAGGTTTGTGACAGTTTTATTAGTGATTATACTGTTCATCTTACCAAGTAACCCTTTTTGTCCCATTTATTACCTAATAGATGATATTTTTTTTGTTTGCATTTGTTTGTTATATCATTACCCTACATTTTATCTTCTTTTTTTTTTTTTTGAGATGGAGTCTCGCTCTGTTGCCCAGGCTGGAGTGCAGTGGCGCAATCTCGGCTCACTGCAAGCTCCGCCTCTGGGGTTCACACCATTCTCTTGCCTCAGCCTCTCCGAGTAGCTGGGACTACAGGTGCCCGCCACCACGCCCGGCTAATTTTTTGTATTTTTAGTAGAGACGGGGTTTCACTGTGGTCTCGATCTCCTGACCTCGTGATCCACCCGCCTCGGCCTCCCAAAGTGCTGGGATTACAAGCGTGAGCCACCGCGCCCGGCCTTACATTTTATCTTCAACATTTTGAAATCACTTGTTTTAGATCCATCACTTATAGATAGGATATACATTTAAAAAATGATGTACTTATTAGATTTATAGTTATATACATTTAATTTTTAGCAGAGATTATAAATTTTGGGCCATAACTACTTTCATATATGTTTTGTTCAGTTAGCATATAGGTTATTATTATTTCACATCAGTCTTTGTCTTTTGGTTTTAATAGGTGAATTTTACAGATGTTGGTGTAGTAGCTGTGCTTGGTCTTACAGCTGACCTTTAGTCTCTGTTTTAACTTTTTTTTTTTTTTTTGAGATGAAGTCTCGCTGTGTTGCCCAGGCTGGAGTGCAGTGGCACGATCTTGGCTCACCGTAACCTCCACCACCTGGGTTCACACCATTCTCCTGCCTTAGCCTCCTGAGTAGCTGGGACTACAGGTGCCCACCACCACACCCGGCTAATTTTTTTGTGTTTTTAGTAGAAATGGGGTTTCACCGTGTAAGCCAGGATGGTCTCAATCTCCTGACCTCGTGATCCGCCCACCTCGGCCTCCCAAAGTGCTGGGATTACAGGCGTGAGCCACCGCGCCCGGCCTTCTGTTTTACCTTTTTAATACTTGCTTGTTTTCTTCCTTTGTTTCCTGTTGTTAGATGGCCTCTGTTTCTTTGATTCATTTCCTGTTCTATCTTTGTATAATTTTGGAAAATATATGGATATACCCAGATGACTAGACAGCAGTAATTAACCAGAAATGGAAATGAGGAAATTCCATTCATAGTAATCACAAAATCAAAAATACTTAAGAATCAACAGAAAAGCACAGGATTTATATGAAGAAAATCTAAAATAGGATAGGAACAAATAGAAAGGCACACTTTGTCCTTGGATGAACAGATTTCATAAAAATGTCTATTTTCTGAAAGTACATAAATCTAATGCAATTCAGATTGGAACCTCAATAGTGTGTTGGAAGGGATGGCATATAATTGAATAAAATAATCTTTTTTTTTTAATTTTTTTTTGAGACGGAGTCTCCCTCTGTCGCCAGGCTGGAGTGCAGTCGTGTGATCTTGGCTCACTGCAACCTCCACCTCCCGGGTTCGAGCGATTCTCCTGCCTCGGCCTCCTGAGTAGCTGGGACTATAGGCACGCACCACCACGACTGGCTAATTTTTGTATTTTTATTAGAGACGGGGTTTCACCATGTTGGCAAGGATGGTCTCCATCTCTTGACCTCATGATCCGCCCACCTTGACCTCCAAAAGTGCTGGGATTACAGGCGTGAGCCACCGTACCTGGCCTGAATAAAATAAACTTTTGGGACTTGCCTTACCAGTCATCAGAACATTTATACATTTTTAAGGCTATTGTAATCAAGTCACTGTTGTAAGAATAGACAAGTGGACTGGAATAGAGAATCCAGAAATAGATCCTATTAGTGGAAAAATGAATTATTTTGTTGTTTAGATCTTCTGCTTTCTTATTTTTGTTCACTTGATTCATCTTGTACTAAGAGTGGTATATTCATGTCTCATGTTATTAGTGTTTCTATTTAGGTTTCCTTGCATCTCCTGTAGTTTTTGCTTTATAAAAGCTGTGGCTGTGCTATTTTAAAATAATGCCTGGCTAATTCTTTTGCTTTTAAAGTAATTTCATCTCTTTGCTCGGAGGTCTTTAGGATTTTATCTTTATCTTTGAAATATAATAGTTTTACTAGGCTATTTCTTGGAGTTGATTGTCTGGGTTTATTTTCCCAAGTACCTTGTATATTGATTCAGGTATTTTTTCTGTTTTAGAAAGTTTTCTTGCATTGTAGCTATAAAACCAGCTCTGTTTTTGTTTGGTTTGTTTTGTGTTTTTTTTTCCTCACGTAATCCAATAATACGAATATTATTCTTTTTTCTTATCTTTTTCCAATTATTTCTCTCTGACCCTTTTTATTTTTCTTTATGTCATTGAGTCTGCTCTTCCTCGAACACTTTTATAATTCATTCTTCATTGCTGAGATAATTTTGCCTTTTTCTTCATATTTCTTTCCTGAGTTCAACTACCTCTTTCCCTTTCTTTCTTCCTTTCCTTTTCTTCTTTTTCTTTGTCTATTTCTGCTTTCAGTTTTTGAATTTTTGATTCAGGATTTTTCATATCATCATATGTTTCAGTTTATTTAATTTTGTTTGGATTGTTAACTTACACTTTGTTTTGCTTTGTTGTTACCAGGGAATTTCCCTCAATTGATAAATGTAAAAATTTAATTTTGTTTTGTTTTCTGCAATAGCTCTGTATGCACTTGAGTTTTCTCATGTTCATTTTTATGGTATTGAGTATTTTATAATATTCTTAATTTAATTGCATTCTCTTCAGTCAATATAGCAAAGTCCAAATACAATAGCAGAAATTTTGTTTGTTTTACTTGAGGAAAGGGTTGTTCTGTCTTCAATTTTATGGGTCTATTTTGCCTTGCAGGACACTAAATATTTCCCCTTTTTCTTCTTTTACCCTTCACCACTCAGTTGTTAAAGGATGCTTCTCTCTTCCTTTTTGCTTTTTCTTTCCTCTGCATTTCAACAAATGCTTATTTAACACTTGTCTTTTTAAATTACACCTGCTCCTTTAAACCGTGCCTTCTGCTTTAAATTAAATGTACTTTGAAATCTCTTCCCTGTAGTCTGTGCTCTGATCTGCCTAGATATTTTTCCAGTGTTTTCAGATACGGTGTGGATTTAATCTTTCTGGGAGTCACTCCAAATCATTTTTAGCCCCCTTCACAAGCCTTCTCCTCTGTCTTTTCTGCAATTTTTCTTAGTCTGCCTTTGCTTGCCGCAAAGCCCTGTGGCTGGATGGAAGTGAAAGCATGTACCCTGGATTGGTTGACTTTTTCTCTTTTTTATTTACAATTATTTGTAATTTTGGCATTCTGTATCTTCAAGTTATGCTACAGGTGTGGTTTGGTATAGAATTTAATTTTTCCTTCTTGTTTTTCTTAAATTTTGGGCAGATAGCTATGCAGCTGCCATTGTCTTCAACTATGTAGAAGTCCTGGATTACTTAATAAATGGTGGTGGCATAACTAGCCTTCTACCTGGAAACAATAAAATTGGACTCAGCTTGTCCTATATAGAGTGTATTAAACTTCCAGATGAATGTAGAATTTATTTTAATTCCAGATGGACTAAAGACTCAGGTGTTTTTTAAAAAAATCTCTCAAGAATATCAAGGTGGTTTTGTATAGGTGATTACCTATATAATCTAGAATTCATGTGGAATCTGGGTGTGAGAGTGGGGCAGGGATACTCTTTTTTTTTTTTTCTTTTTTTTTTTAATGTTTATTTTTTTATTTTTTTTTTTATTACACTTTAGGGTTTTAGGGTACATGTGCACAATGTGCAGGTTTGTTACATATGTATACATGTGCCATGTTAATTTCCTGCACCCATTAACTCATCATTTAGCATTAGGCGTATCTCCTAATGCTGTCCCTCCCCCCTCCCCCCACCCCACAACAGTCCCCAGAGTGTGATGTTCTCCTTCCTGTGTCCATGAGTTCTCATTGTTCAATTCCCACCTATGAGTGAGAACATGCGGTGTTTGGTTTTTTGTCCTTGCGATAGTTTACTGAGAATGATGTTTTCCAGTTTCATCCATGTCCCTACAAAGGACACGAACTCATCATTTTTTATGGCTGCATAGTATTCCATGGTGTATATGTGCCACATTTTCTTAATCCAGTCTGTCGTTGTTGGACATTTGGGTTGGTTCCAACTCTTTGCTATTGTGAATAGTGCCGCAATAAACATACGTGTGCATGTGTCTTTATAGCAGCATGATTTATAGTCCTTTGGGTATATACCCAGTAATGGGATGGCTGGGTCAAATGGTATTTCTAGTTCGAGATCCCTGAGGAATCGCCACATTGACTTCCACAATGGTTGAACTAGTTTACAGTCCCACCAACAGTGTAAAAGTGTTCCTATTTCTCCACATCCTCTCCAGCACCTGTTGTTTCCTGATTTTTTAATGATGGCCATTCTAACTGGTGTGAGATGGTATCTCACTGTGGTTTTGATTTGCATTTCTCTGATGGCCAGTGATGATGAGCATTTCTTCATGTGTTTTTTGGCTGCATAAATGTGTTCTTTTGAGAAGTGTCTGTTCATGTCCTCTGCCCACTTTTTGATGGGGTTGTTTGTTTTTTTCTTGTAAATTTGTTTGAGTTCATTGTACATTCTGGATATTAGCCCTTTGTCAGATGAGTAGGTTGCAAAAATTTTCTCCCATTGTGTAGGTTGCCTGTTCACTCTGATGATAGTTTCTTTTGCTGTGCAGAAGCTCTTTAGTTTAATGAGATCCCATTTATCGATTTTGGCTTTTGTTGCCATTGCTTTTGGTGTTTTAGACATGAAGTCCTTGCCCACGCCTATGTCCTGAATGGTATTGCCTAGGTTTTCTTGTAGGATTTTAATGGTTTTAGGTCTAACATTTAAGTCTTTAATCCATCTTGAATTAATTTTTGTATAAGGTGTAAGGAAGGGATCCAGTTGCAGCTTTCTACATATGGCTAGCCAGTTTTCCCAGCACCATTTATTAAATAGGGAATCCTTTCCCCATTTCTTGTTTTTGTCAGGTTTGTCAAAGATCAGATAGTTGTAGCTATGCGGCATCATTTCTGAGGGTTCTGTTCTGTTCCATTGATCTATGTCTCTGTTGTGGTACCAGTACCATGCTGTTTTGGTTACTGTAGCCTTGTAGTATAGTTTAAAGTCAGGTAGCGTGATGCCTCCAGCTTTGTTCTTTTGGCTTAGGATTGACTTGGCGATGCGGGCTCTTTTTTGGTTCCATATGAACTTTAAAGTAGTTTTTTTCCAATTCTGTGAAGAAAGTCATTGGTAGCTTGATGGGGATGGCATTGAATGTATAAATTACCTTGGGCAGTATGGCCATTTTCACGATATTGATTCTTCCAACCCATGAGCATGGAATGTTCTTCCATTTGTTTGTATCCTCTTGTATTTCATTGAGCAGTGGTTTGTAGTTCTCCTTGAAGAGGTCCTTCACATCCCTTGTAAGTTGGATTCCTAGGTATTTGATTCTCTTTGAAGCAATTGTGAATGGGAGTTCACTCATGATTTGGCTCTCTGTTTGTCTGTTATTGGTGTACAAGAATGCTTGTGAGTTTTGTACATTAATTTTGTATCCTGAGACTTTGCTGAAGTTGCTAATCAACTTAAGGAGATTTTGGGCTGAGACAATGGGGTTTTCTAGATATACAATCATGTCATCTGCAAACAGGGACAATTTGACTTCCTCTTTTCCTAATTGAATACCCTTTATTTCCTTCTCCTGCCTGATTGCTCTGGCCAGAACTTCCAGCACTATGTTGAATAGGAGCGGTGAGAGAGGGCATCCCTGTCTTGTGCCAGTTTTCAGAGGGAATGCTTCCAGTTTTTGCCCATTCAGTATGATATTGGCTGTGGGTTTGTCGTAGATAGCTCTTATTATTTTTAGATACGTCCCATCAATACCTAATTTATTGAGAGTTTTTAGCATGAAGGGTTGTTGAATTTTGTCAAAGGCCTTTTCTGCATCTATTGAGATAATCATGTGGTTTTTGTCTTTGGTTCTGTTTACATGCTGGATTACATTTATTGATTTGCGTATGTTGAACCAGCCTTGCATCCCAGGGATGAAGCCCACTTGATCATGGTGGATAAGCTTTTTGATGTGCTGCTGGATTCGGTTTGCCAGTATTTTATTGAGGATTTTTGCATCAATGTTCATCAAGGATATTGGTCTGAAATTCTCTTTTTTGGTTATGTCTCTGCCAGGTTTTGGTATCAGGACGATGCTGGCTTCATAAAATGTGTTAGGGAGAATTCCCTCTTTTTCTATTGATTGGAATAGTTTCAGAAGGAATGGTACCAGTTCCTCCTTGTACCTCTGGTAGAATTCAGCTGTGAATCCATCAGGTCCTGGACTCTTTTTGGTTGGTAAGCTATTGATTATTGCCACAATTTCAGAACCTGTTATTGGTCTATTCAGAGATTCAACTTCTTCCTGGTTTAGTCTTGGGAGGGTGTATTTGTCGAGGAATTTATCCATTTCTTCTAGATTTTCTAGTTTATTTGCATAGAGGTGTTTGTAGTATTCTCTGATGGTAGATTGTATTTCTGTGGGATCGGTGGTGATATCCCCTTTTTCGTTTTTTATTGCATCTATTTGATTCTTCTCTCTTTTCTTCTTTATTAGTCTTGCTAGCGGTCCATCAATTTTGTTGATCTTTTCAAAAAACCAGCTCCTGGATTCATTAATTTTTTGAAGGGTTTTTTGTGTCCTTATTTCCTTCAGTTCTGCTCTGATTTTAGTTATTTCTAGCCTTCTGCTAGCTTTTGAATGTGTTTGCTCTTGCTTTTCTAGTTCTTTTAATTGTGATGTTAGGGTGTCAATTTTGGATCTTTCCTGCTTTCTCTTGTGGGCATTTAGTGCTATAAATTTCCCTCTACACACTGCTTTGAATGTGTCCCAGAGATTCTGGTATGTTGTGTCTTTGTTCTCGTTGGTTTCAAACAACATCTTTATTTCTGCCTTCATTTCGTTATGTACCCAATAGTCATTCAGGAGCAGGTTGTTCAGTTTCCATGTAGTTGAGCGGTTTTGAGTGAGTTTCTTAATCCTGAGTTCTAGTTTGATTGCACTGTGGTCTGAGAGACAGTTTGTTATAATTTCTGTTCTTTTACATTTGCTGAGGAGAACTTTACTTCCAACTATGTGGTCAATTTTGGAATAGGTGTGGTGTGGTGCTGAAAAAAATGTATATTCTGTTGACTTGGGGTGGAGAGTTCTGTAGATGTCTATTAGGTCCACTTTATGTAGAGCTGAGTTCAATTCCTGGATATCCTTGTTAACTTTCTGTCTCGTTGATCTGTCTAATGCTGACAGTGGGGTGTTAAAATCTCCCATTATTATTGTGTGGGAGTTTAAGTCCCTTTGTAGGTCACTGAGGACTTGCTTTATGAATCTGGGTGCTCCTGTGTTGGGTGCATATGTATTTAGGATAGTTAGCTCTTCTTGTTGAATTGATCCCTTTACCATTATGTAATGGCCTTCTTTGTCTCTTTTGATCTTTGTTGGTTTAAAGTCTATTTTATCAGAGACTAGGATTGCAACCCCTGCCTTTTTTTGTTTTCCATTTGCTTGATAGATCTTCCTCCATCCCTTTATTTTGAGTCTATGTGTGTCTCTGCACGTGAGATGGGTTTCCTGAATACAGCACACTGATGGGTCCTGACTCCTTATCCAGTTTGCCAGTCTGTGTCTTTTAATTGGAGCATTTAGCCCATTTACATTTAACGTTAATATTGTTATGTGTGAATCTGATCCTGTCATTATGATGTTAGTTGGTTATTTTGCTCGTTAGTTGCTATAGTTTCTTCCTAGCCTCGATGGTCTTTACAATTTGGCATGTTTTTGCAGTGGCTGGTACCGGTTGTTCCTTTCCATGTTTAGTGCTTCCTTCAGGAGCTCTTTTAGGGCAGGCCTGGTGGTGACAAAATCACTCAGCGTTTGCTTGTCTGTAAAGTATTTTATTTCTCCTTCACTTATGAAGCTTAGTTTGGCTGGATATGAAATTCTGGGTTGAAAATTCTTTTCTTTAAGAATGTTGAATATCGGCCCCCACTCTCTTCTGGCTTGTAGAGTTTCTGCTGAGAGATCAGCTGTTAGTCTGATGGGCTTCCCTTTGTGGGTAACCCAACCTTTCTCTCTGGCTGCCCTTAACATTTTTTCCTTCATTTCAACTTTGGTGAATCTGACAATTATGTGTCTTGGAGTTGCCCTTCTCGAGGAGTATCTTTGTGGCGTTCTCTGTATTTCCTGAATCTGAATGTTGGCCTGCCTTGCTAGATTGGGGAAGTTCTCCTGGATAATATCTTGCAGAGTGTTTTCCAACTTGGTTCCATTCTCCCCATCATTTTCAGGTACACCAATCAGACGTAGGTTTGGTCTTTTCACATAGTCCCAAATTTCTTGGAGGCTTTGTTCATTTCTTTTTATTCTTTTTTCTCTAAACTTCCCTTCTCTCTTCATTTCATTCATTTCATCTTCCATCAGCGATACCCTTTCTTCCAGTTGATCGCATCTGCTACTGAGGCTTCTGCAATCTTCATGTAGTTCTCGAAACTTGGCTTTCAGCTCCATCAGCTCCTTTAAGCCCTTCTCTCCATTGGTTATTCTAGTTATCCATTTTTCTAATTTTTTTTTCAAAGTTTTTAACTTCTTTGCTATTGTTTTGAATTTCCTCTCGTAGCTCAGAGTAGTTTGATCGTCTGAAGCCTTCTTCTCTCAACTCATCAAAGTCATCCTCCATCCAGCTTTGTTCCATTGCTGGTGAGGAACTGCGTTCCTTTGGAGTAGGAGAGGTGCTCTGTTTTTTAGAGTTTCCAGTTTTTTTGCTCTGTTTTTTCCCCATCTTTGTGGTTTTATCTACTTTTGGTCTTTGATGATGGTGATGTACAGATGGGTTTTTGGTGTGGATGTCCTTTCTGTTTGTTAGTTTTCCTTCTACCAGACAGGACCCTCAGCTGCAGGTCTGTTGGAGTTTACTAGAGGTCCACTCCAGACCCTGTTTGGCTGGGTGTCAGCAGCGGTGGCTGCAGAACAGCGGATTTTCGTGAGACCACAAATTCAGCTGTCTGATAGTTCCTCTGAAAGTTTTGTCTCAGAGGAGTACCCGGTTGAATGAGGTGTCAGTCTGTCCCTACTGGGGGGGTGCCTCCCAGTTAGGCTGCTCAGGGGTGAGGGACCCACTTTAGGAGGCAGTCTGTCCGTTCTCAGATCTCCAGCTGCGTGCTGGGAGAACCACTACCCTCTTCAAAGCTGTCAGTCAGACAGGGACATTTAAGTCTGTGGTGGTTCTTGCTGAGTTTTTGTTTGTCTGTGCCCTGCCCCCAGAGGTGGAGCCTACAGAGGCAGGCAGGCCTCCTTGAGCTGTGGTGGGCTCCACCCAGTTCGAGCTTCCTGGCTGCTTTGTTTACCTAAGCAAGCCTGGGCAATGGCGGGTGCCCCTCCCCCAGCCTCGCTGCCGCCTTGCAGCTTGATCTCAGACTGCTGTGCTAGCAATCAGCGAGACTCCGTGGGCATAGGACCCTCCGAGCCAGGTGCGGGACACAATCTCCTAGTGTGCCGTTTTCCAGGCCCGTTGGAAAAGCGCAGTATTAGGATTCCAGGTGCCGTCTGTTTCCCCTTTCTTTGACTAGGAAAGGGAACTCCCTGACCCCTTGCGCTTCCCGAGTGAGGCAATGCCTCGCCCTGCTTCGGCTCGCGCACAGTGCGCTTCACCGACTGTCCTGCACCCACTGTTAGGCACTCCCTAGTGAGATGAAACCGGTACCTCAAGCAGAAATGCAGAAATCACCCGTCTTCTGTGTCGCTGGGGCTGGGAGCTGGAGACCGGAGCTGTTCCTATTCGGCCATCTTGGCTCCACCTGTGGGGCAGGGATACTCTTGACCAAGAATGGAAAACAGAAGCTATAAAATAAAAGATGTGTGTGTACGTAAAAGATAGATTTAGAAGAAATATTTTCAATGTTGAGGACAGACTGTGATAAAATACAAAAAACTTTTACAAATTGACAACATAACAAAATAGGAAAATGCATGAATAAGTATTTCCCAGAAGAGCATATTCAGATGACCAACAAACGTAAGATGTTCAGATTTATTAGTAATCAGGGAAATACAAATTAGAGTAACAACGTATCCCTGTACAACTATCACACTGGCCTAATTTAAAACAGCAAAATTACATATGGATTATGTGGGAAGGGGTGGAGGTAAATAAGGCACTTTTATGTCCTCTGCACAATGCTAGTGTTTAATACCAAATGAAGTCAGGGTGGGATGGAGGATCATGATTTTCCCCCCACTTAAGTGCATACTTTACAAGTATCTTAGGAAGATGAATTAAGCATAGTAATCATAAACTTGTGAAGGCAAGTGTCATCAAATTTTATATTTAGAATTTACCAGGGCATAATGAGATATAAGAAACTCCTTTTAATTACTGTAGTCTGAGATCTTTATCATTGGAGTACTTTCTTGAAGATCTGCGTATGTCATGAAAATTAAATTCCCTTCAGTGATTGAGGTTTTTCTCTATTACCAGCTATTATAAGTGACATTCTGGGGACTTGCTTGAGAGACACCTTCGCTGCAATATTTTGTAATGAAAAATTTTGTGTATATATAAAAAATATATGTCAATGCATCTTATTTCTGATGCATTTCAAAATAAATTACAGATGTCTGTTTACTTCCCTCAAATATACTTCAGCTTGCATATCATTATTCAGTATTTTTTGAGGCAAAATTTACATGCAGTGAAATGTAAAAATCTCAAGTGCACTTTCACTGAGTTTTTTTATTTTTATTTTTTTATGTAGAGATGAGATCTCACTATGTTGTCCAGGCTGGTCTCAAACTCCTGAGCTCAAGCAGTCCTCCTGCCTTAGCCTCCCTGAGTGTTAGGATTACGGGCGTGAGCTACCGTGCCCAGCCCACTAGGTTTTAATAAATGCACAACCTGTATATTCCACACCAGTATTGAGACACAGAATATTATCTCAAGAAGTGTCCTCATGCTCCTCACAGTCAGTTCATGCTGTCACCCTCTAGAGGCAACCACTATTTTGACTGAAGTATTTTTATGGACTTGTGTTTTCTTTTGGATAAATCTTTAAAAGAGGAATTGTTGGGTCATAGGGTTAGATATATGTTTCATTTTATGAGAAACTGCCAGACACCTTTCCAAAGTGGGTGTTCCATCCTACAATTATGAGTCCCAAAGTTTTTGGCTCAGGGAACTAGAAGGATGGAGTTACCATTTATTGAGAGGAAGAAGTCTACAGGAGGGACAGGTTTGTTTGGGGTGGTGGTACTGGCAGATTAGGAGCTCAGTTTTGGATATGTTAATTTTGAGATATCCAACCATAACCAAAATTGTTAGATAGCCATGTGGGGGGGCCAAGTAGGCAATTGTATATATGAATTTGGAGTTAGGGAGAAGGCCTGGGTTGGAGATAAAAAATTGGGAGTCATCAGCCTGTAGAACCCACTGTTATACTGATAGTGGAATCAGAACTGAATGGAAAAGGTACATCTGAAGAAATTACTGTTTTTTAAAATAAACTTTTTTTTTTTTTTTTTTTTTTTTTGAGACGGAGTCTCGCTCTGTCACCTAGGCTGGAGTGCAGTGGCGTGATCTCGGCTCACTGCAACCTCTGCCTCCCAGGTTCAAGCGATTCTCCTGCCTCAGCCTCCCAAGTAGCTGGGACTAGAGGTATGTGCCACCATGCCTGGCTAATTTTTGTATTTTTAGTAGAAATGGGGTTTTATCATGTTGGCCAGGCTTGTCTTGAACTCCTGGCCTCAAGTGATCTGCCCACTTTGGCCTCCCAAAGTGTTGGGATTACAGGCGTGAGCCACCGCACCTGGCTGCATTCCACCAGTTTGAAATCATTAATTGTAATGTAAGATGAAATTTTAGAAACATTTTATGAGTCCTCTGTATGTTTTTGACTGTTTTCTCTTCTCCTTTTGCAGGACTAATGGCTGAAGGATAAATCAACATGGCAACTATGATTCCACCAGTGAAGCTGAAATGGCTTGAACACTTGAACAGCTCCTGGATTACAGAGGACAGTGAATCTATTGCTACAAGAGAGGGAGTTGCTGTTCTGTATTCTAAACTGGTTAGCAATAAGGAAGTAGTACCTTTGCCCCAACAAGTTTTATGCCTCAAAGGACCACAGTTGCCAGACTTTGAACGTGAGTCTCTTTCAAGTGATGAGCAGGACCACTATTTGGATGCCCTTCTTAGCAGCCAGCTAGCATTGGCAAAGATGGTATGTTCGGATTCCCCATTTGCTGGGGCACTTAGAAAACGACTGCTTGTACTCCAGCGTGTCTTTTATGCACTTTCTAATAAATACCATGACAAAGGCAAGGTGAAGCAGCAGCAGCATTCTCCGGAGAGCAGTTCTGGTTCAGCAGATGTCCATTCTGTTAGTGAACGCCCCCGGTCAAGCACTGATGCACTTATAGAAATGGGTGTTCGAACTGGTCTAAGTTTATTATTTGCACTTCTAAGACAAAGTTGGATGATGCCTGTGTCAGGACCTGGTCTCAGTCTTTGCAACGATGTTATTCATACTGCAATTGAAGTTGTGAGCTCCTTGCCACCATTATCATTAGCAAATGAAAGCAAGATTCCTCCCATGGGCTTGGACTGCTTATCGCAAGTAACAACATTTCTTAAAGGAGTCACTATTCCTAATTCTGGGGCAGACACTTTAGGTCGTAGATTAGCTTCTGAGTTGCTGCTTGGTTTGGCAGCTCAACGAGGCTCATTGCGATATCTTCTTGAATGGATAGAAATGGCTTTGGGAGCTTCAGCAGTTGTACATACCATGGAGAAAAGCAAACTACTCTCAAGCCAGGAAGGAATGATCAGCTTTGACTGCTTTATGACCATATTAATGCAGATGAGGCGTTCTTTGGTACGTACTATAAATCTCAACTTTAAAGTTCATAATAGTTTTTGGAAAAGTCAATGCAGTTTTTAATGAATTGGTGGTAATAGTGAATGATTTGAGACTTTTGGGGATTGTTGAGTTAATTAAATATTTCGTATACTTGGAGTGAAGAAACTTTTATGCATGTTGATATATATGGTTGGTACAGTGTTAAGACTACTGCATCAGGAGTCAGGTTTATAGTTTTAGTTTTGTGGATTCTCATGTGAACTAGAGAAATTCATCTAACTTTATGTTTTAGCAAACTTATGAAAAATGAGAGATTTTGGCTAGTGATCAGGAGGTCTTTAGAAAAAAAAACCTCTTATTTTCATCTTTCCCAATTTATATTAAACATTTACTATATGCCAAGTACTATTCTAGGCCTTGGGGCAACAGCCTTGAGGATACAGTTTCTGCCCCCATGGAGCTAACAGCCTAGTAGAGGAGTCAGATAATAAATATATAATTTCAGGTAGTGAAAATTTCTAAGAAGAAAAATAAAAGAGGGAAAGGGAATAGAGACTGGTAGACTTAGGACAGAGGTTGGGAGGTGAAAAGTTGCTGTTTTAGTTAATGTGGTCAGGGAATGACTCTCTGAGTTGTGACATTAGAGTAGAGACCAGAATGAAGGGAAGTGATGAGCTAAGCAAAGATCTGTGAGAAGCGTGTTGTCAGAGGAAATTAATTATTTGACTATCATAACCTTGGATACTACATTAAAGAATAAATAATAAAATAGTGTAGTATAATCAATTTCAAGAATTTGTAAGACTGAAATATACCTTTGTGAAAACCAAGAATAAAAATTCAAATTTTAAAATACAAATTTAGGCTGGGTGTGGTGTCTCATGCCTGTAATCCCAGCACTTTGGGAACTTGAGGAGGGTGGATCACTTGAGGCCAGGAGTTCTAAACCAGCCTGGCCAGCATGGTGAAACCCCGTCTCTACTAAAAATACAAAAATTATCCAGGTGTGGTGGTGTGCGCCTGTAATCCTAGCTACTTGGGAGGCTGAGGCAGGAGAATCGCTTGAACCCAGGAGACGGAGGTCACAGTGAGCAGAGATCTTGCCACAGCACTCCTGGGCAACAAAGCGAGAATCTGTCTCAAAAATAAAATAAAAAATAAAATACAAATTTAAAATATTAAGACTCAAACACTTAAAAGCTGACTTAATTTTAATTAGGTTACATTGATCAAGTCTTTTTTTTTTTTTTTTTTTTTTTGAGACGGAGTCTAGCTCTGTCACCCAGGCGGGAGTGCAGTGGTGTGATCTCTGCTCACTGCAACCTCTGCCTCCTGGGTTCAAGTGATTCTCCTGCCTCAGCCTCCCAAGTAGCTGGGATTACAGGCGTACACTACCACGCCCGGCTAATTTGTGTACTTTTAGTAGAGACAGAGTTTCACCATGTTGGCCATAGCTGGTCTCGAACTCCTGACCTCAGGTGATCTGCCCACCTTGGCCTCCCAAACTGCTGGGATTACAGGTGTGAGCCGCTGCACCCAGCCTACATTGATTAGTCTTTTCGGTATCCTTTGTTACCAGATGTCAATCAACAAATCTATTTAGTTAAAATAACTAAAAATGTCACTTATAAATGATATATGTATATTTCAAGTCTCCCGCTACCCCCAACAGGTAGAAAGCTTTTGGACAGGAGTGTCTTATAAAAACCAGTTTTGTTGAATTTATTTTCAAACCAGGGACATTTAAGTTTTCACCTACTTTACTTTTTGCATTTATGAACTAAATGGTAAATATTGGGGCATTTTTTACAATTTTATCATAGGTAAGTACTTGGGGATTTTAGATCATAAGATCTATGAAAATTTGAATTTCTTACTGTTACATAAAAATAAATAAGAAAAGCATGCCGTGCTTTGTTTGGGATATGGAATGTTGACATGGGTTCTGTGCTCTTCACTTGAGGTGCCCAGGGATGCAATGATGTAATAATTAGGAAAGGCTTTAGGGACCAGCTGTAGGAGGTGCGTAGGCCTCTTTGTGTTTTCTTATTCAATATTCAAATCCTCTCACTTGCACATGTTTTTCTAACTTTGTTTTCTGATTCTTAATACTTTCTGGTAACATCCTCTTATGTTATACTCCTTTCAAGTCTATAAAGTGATTTATTGACCTAAAATAATGTATCTAATAGATATATATATTAAAAAAATAATGTATTTATGGTCACGTTAATATTTCTGTAAGAAGTCACTTAATTCCTCATTTTACGGGCTATTTACTTTGCATTACCTTTGTTACAAAAAAGATATTAATCATTGCACAATATAGTTATATGATTAAATGTTTGCCAATGGTGTGTTTGAACAAAATGCTAGTTACCTTGAGGCAGAAGCCTCTTCCTCGAGGACCTTACCTTCTAAGGCCTTATTCTATAATATTGCTCCTTAATGGGAAGAGGTTACCCCAGGAAATAGATTTCTTTTCTCAGTGTCCATTTAGCCTCATTGTCTAGGCTTGTATGCATATTTGATAATTGACGGATAGTTTAAATATTTTTCCTTTTTCCCTTTTTTTTTTTTGAGACAGAGTTTTGCTCTTGTCTCCCAGGCTGGAGTGCAGTGGCGTGATCTTGGCTCACTGCAACCTCCGCCTCCCAGGTTCAAGTGATTCTCCTGCCTCAGCCTCCCAAGTAACTGGGACTACAGGCACCCGCCACCATGTCCAGCTAATTTTGTTTTTGTATTTTTAGTAGAGACGGGGTTTCCATGAAGGCCCACCTTAAAGTAGATGTAAAATAATTTTTTTTTTAACTGCTGGATTTCCAGTTTTCTTTCTACTTGGCCTCTCATTCCCAGACAAAATAGCAAATTCGCTAGTCAGGGAGGTGCTTCCCTTGTTCCTCTCTAAGGCCATACCCTATAATATAGCTCCTTATTGGGGCAGAGATACCTTTAAAAAACTAGATTGCTGGCCAGGCGCAGTGGCTTACACCTGTAATCCCAGCACTTTGGGAGGCCAGGCGGGCAGATCACCTGAGGTCAGTTTTGAGACAAGCCTGGCCAACATGGTGAAACCTTGTCTCTACTAAAAATAAAAAAATTAGCCGGGCATGGTGGCAGGTGCCTGTAATCCCAGCTACTCGGGAGGCTGAGGCAGGGAGAATCACTTGAACCTGGGAGGTGGACGTTGCAGTGAGCTGAGATCGTGCCATTGCACTCCAGCCTGGGTGACAGACCAAGACTGTCTCAAAAAAAAAAAAAAAAAAAAAATTAGATTGCTTTTCTCAGAATTCTAGATCTATTCTGGGGAAGAATATGTGTTTGACCTAATTTAGCTCTCTCAAAGCCACCTCAGGCCTCTATTAGATTGAATTTTAATTAAATCTCAGATTGGTTTAAGGGGAAAGGAATGGTTATTAAACTGAATTATATATTTGTTATTTCTTCTTGCACAGTCAGTGATATTATCTGATGCTTTTGGTCTCCAGAACCCATGTTTCTTTTCTTTCCTTTTTTTTTTTTTGAGGTAGAGTCTTGCTCTGCCACCCATGCTAGAGTGCAGTGGTGTGAACTTAGCTCACTGCAACCTCCGCCTCCTGGGTTCAAGCTATTCTCGTGCCTCAGCCTCCCCAGTAGCTGGGTTTACAGGCACTCACTACCATGCCTGGCTAATTTTTGTATTTTTAGTAGAGACGGGGTTTTACCATGTTGGCTAGGCTGGTCTCGAACTCCTAACCTCAGGTGATCTACCTGCTTCGGCCTCCCACAGTGCTGGGATTACAGGCGTGAGCCACTGTGCCCAGCCTAGAACCCATGTTTCTTACACTTTACTGTTGTCTGAGAACTAGGAAATTTGTAGAGCCTCTTCTGATGCACTAGACCCCAACCTGACCTGATCCTCCCCATCTTGAATTTCTCTATCCTTGAGTAACTGGGCCAGAACTTATCTCCAAGCTATAAGTTAGAGGGAGAGGCACATAACCATCTATTGAGTATCTGGTACAAGACCTAACAAAAATAAGTTCAATCTGTAAATTGTCTTTACTTGTGTGATTCTTAATCTCTGCTGCCCACACATATGTAATGAGTTTGATGGGAACACACAATATATTCATTAACTTATATGAGAATAGGGAAGTAATCTCAGTGTACATCTTTAAATTATAAGAAATAACCATATGTACGCCATTTGCCTTTGATGCCACTAGGTGTTTACTGTGCATGGTGTGCCAGATACTGCTAGGCACTGGGTTAAAAAGATGAATAAGCTTTGTAGCATCCATGTCTTTAGACAGCCCACAGTGTAGTGAAAGAGGGATGCACAGACATTTGAAATTAATGATAATGGGCTATAGTCTGTACTGGGAGGAGATGATGGGATGAAAGAAGAGGGCGGGAGGCAAAGGGACAGAAAATGTCTTATGGAGGAAGTACCCCTGAAGTTAGTTGAAAAGTAGGATTTTGCCAGCAATTGTGAGGTGTGTGTGTGAGGGGAGCTGGAGAAGTCTTCAGATGAGAGGCTCACAAAGCAATTGAGGTGTGGGAGAGCAAGCCCCAGGATGTATGGAATGGAATGAGGTGAGATTGAGGCTGCAAGCTAGGCAGGGCCCTGTATCCCATGCTATAGGCTTTGGGGACTTGATCCCATATGCAATGTGGAGTTATTGAAGCAATTTTGAGTAAAAACAGCCAGAACGGAAGGAAATATACTCCATGTAATCTTATGTCTTTGAATATCTTAAGCAGACAAATGTGAGGGGAAAAAAATTGTTATTTTGTATGGTAGATAAGAGGAAGGTAAAGACCTGTGAAACAAAAAAATTTATTTTATTTATTTTTTAAGACAGAGAGTCTTGCTCTGATGCCCTGGCTGGAGTGCAGTGGCATGATCTTGGCTCACTGCAACTTCCACCTCCCGGGTTCAAGCAATTCTCCTGCCTCAGCTTCCCAAGTAGCTGGGATTACAGTTGCCCACCACCATGCCTGGCTAATTTTTTTATATTTTTAGTAGAGATGGGGCTTCACCCTGTTGGCCAGGCTGGTCTCGAACTTCTGACCTCAGATGATCTGCCTGCCTTGGCCTCCCAAAGTGCTGAGATTACAGGTGTGAGCCACCGCACCTGTCTTATTTATTTTTTTGAGACGGAGTTTAGTTCTTGTTGCCCAGGCTGGAGTGCAATGGTGTGATCTTGGCTCACTGCAACCTCAGCCTCTGAGGTTCAAGCAGTCCTCCTGCCTCAGACTCCTGAGTAGCTGGGACTACAGATGTGCACCACCACACCCAGCTAATTTTTGTATTTTTAATAGAGATGGGGTTTCACCATGTTGGCCAGGCTGGTCTCGAACTCCTGACCTCAGGTGATCTGCTTGCCTCGGCCTCCCAAAGTGCTGGGATTACAGGCATGAGCCACCACATCTGGCCCCAAAATTTATTTTAATTTCCACTTTATTTTTGGACCGTTGAACTTTCTATCATGTTGAGAATGTGAACAAATGAAGTCATACATTTAATGGGCTATATTTTTTAAAATTTATTTTCTCTAAAAATGCCCAGCTTTAGCCCTGTTTTTTTTTTTGGAAACAGAGTCTCACTCTGTCACCCAGTCTGGAGTGCCGTGGCAAGATCTCGGCTCACTGCAGCTCCCGCCTCCTGGGTTCAGGCAGTTCTCCCTGTCTCAGCCTCACGAGTAGCTGGGATTACAGGCGCTCGCCACCACACCTGGCTGATTTTTGTATTTTTTAGTAGAGACGGGGTTTGGCCATGTTGGCCAGGCTGGTTTTGAACTCCTGATCTCGGGTGACCCACCTACATAGGCCTCCCAAAGTGCTGGGATTACAGGCGTGAACCACTGTGCCCAGCCTGTGTAGAATGAGTTTTAAGTGTGTCTTTAATCGTAACTGACTGAAGCTGGAGTAGACTTATCCTTAAATACTGACTTTTTTGGGAAGAAATTAACAACAGTCATTACAGTGTTTGTAGGATATTTTGTTGGTTTGATATTGTTAAATTTGGCAGTAATTTATTAAAGGCTTCCAGTATTTTCTCTTCTTTCTCAATATATATACATAATGCAAAATAATAATTATTGCTATCAGTTTTGAGATCTTACTATGTAGTGGGAACTGTGCTAAGCAGGTTTTACACATAATTTCAGTTAATTATGCAACAGCTCTAAATGTTGTGGGCATCATTCCCATCTCAGGATGAGACCCTTTCAGTAAGAGCCAGTAAGTGATGGAGTCTAGATTTAAACCCAAGTTTATCACTAAAAACTTTATGCTGTTTTCAACATTTTTCTCCATACTGTAGAAAGGCATAAAAGAGGGATCATGATGGCCCTGGTGCCAGCTCCTAGAAAGGTACATCAGTCTACTCCTTATCTGTTTTTGTTTTGGTGATCACTAGAGTTGGCTTTTAGATAACGAAGCCACAGATCACAATTGTGTTTTTTCTCAGAAATGCTTCACAGCTAACTAGGGAATTTGGAGAGGCTGCAACCAAGTATTTGTTGGTGTAGCAACACATTGTATGTCTAGGGACTAGTTACTTTTTAAACACTTAGCTTCTGGTATGATTCCATACCTGAGTCTGGACTCTGAAGCCTTACTATTCAAAGTGTGAGCCACAGACAATAGCATTGGCATCACCTACATTTGTTAGAAATGCAGAATCTTAGGCTTCTTCTATACTTACTAATTAGGATCTGTATTTTAACAAGATCACCAGGTAATTCGTGTCAACATTGAAATTTGAGAAGCAACATCCTAAATAATTAAAAAGAAAAACTGACTTGGCAGCAGCAGGTTAATAGCAGATGACCCAGCAATAAGAGAAACAGTCAAAATAGAATCAGAGATCTGAAGACGATGAGCAATGTGCTATGATTGGAAGGCTCTGATTAGCTATCATAGTTACTGAAAGCTATCTGAGAAGTGAGGGATTTGGAACAGCTGAAGAGAATAATTTAGAATAATGATTATTAATGGGGTGGGGCGATAACAGAGACTATGACAACAGGAAGCTTTACATGTAAATTTATAAAGATCTTGGAGAAAAGGAAGCTATATGAAGAGACTGAAGATTAAACTTCTCTGCAGCTTTGCTGGGGTGCGAAGAGTGGTGTGAAAGTCATTCACATGGACTTCATCATAGCAGCTTTTGAAGGCAGAGGGGGAACTTGTTAGATGACAAAAAAGTTCTGCCATGTAATACTCAGCTCTTCGGAGAACTCTCCAAAGTGATTGACATTTCATTGATTTGAGGGTAGCAAGATATTTGCTGTTTTGTTTTGATTTTGAGATGGAGCCTCGCTCTTGTCTCCCAGGCTGGAGTGCAGTAGGGCTATCTTGGCTGACTGCAACCTCCGCCTCCTGGGTTCAAGTGATTCTCCTGCCCCAGCCTCCCCAGTAGCTGGGACTACAGGTGCCCACCACCACGCCCGGCTAATTTTTTGTATTTTTAGTAGAGACGGGGTTTCACCATGGTCAGGCTTTTCTCTAACTCCTGACCTCAGATGATCCACCTGCCTCGGCCTCCCAAAGTGCTGGGGATATTTGCTGTTTTTATTTAAAAGTATTGTTTATCTGCCTAGTAAATACAGATTGATGAAAATTTCACCATTGTTTTATTTACCTGATGGAATAGAAAGAGGACAGATGAATATATAGAGCAACTTAAAACCTATAGGCCAGGCGTGGTGGCTCACGCCTGTAATCCCAGCACTTTGGGAGGCTGAGGCGAGTGGATTGCCTGAGGTCAGTAGTTCGAGACCAACCTGACCATGGTGAAACCCCGTCTCTACTAAAAATACAAAAAAATTAGCCGAGCATGGTGGCGTGCACTTGTAATACAGCTACTTGGGAGGCTGAGGCAGGGGAATTGCTTAAATCCGGGAGGTGGAGGTTGCAGTGAGCCAAGACTGTGCCACTGCACTCCAGCCTGGGCAACAGAGCAAGAATCCATCTCAAAAAAAACAAACAAACGAAAAACCTATAAAACTTTAGTGTAGGCTGGGCATGGTGGCTCACACCTGTAATCCCAGCACTTTGGGAGGCCCAAGTGGGCAGATCACCTGGGGTCGGGAGTTTGAGACCAGCCTGAACCAAGATGGAGAAACCTTGTCTCTGCTAAAAATACAAAAAAGCTGGGCATGGTGGCGCATGCCTGTAATCCCAGCTACTTGGGAGACTGAGGCAGGATAATCACTTGAACCTGGGAGGTGGAGGTTATAGTGAGCTGAGATCGTGCCATTGCACTCCAGCCTGGGCAACAAGAGCGAAGCTCCGTCTCAAAAACAAAACAAAACAAAAAAACCCCTAGCCTTTAGTGTATTATGAAACTTAAAAAATTCTAAGTAAGCTTCATTAATAGTTAATAAGCTTTATTAATGTTCTGTTTTTTGAGACGGAGTCTCATTCTGTCACCTAGGTTGGAGTGCAGTGGTGCGATCTGCAACCTCCACCTTCTGGGTTCAAGCGATTCTCCTGCCTCAGCCTCTCAAGTAGCTAGGATTACAGGCAAATGCCACCATACCTTGAGAATTTTTGTATTTTTAGTAGAGACAAGGTTTTACCATGTTGGCCAGGCTGGTCTCGAACTCCTGACCTCAACTGATCTGCCCACCTCAGCCTCTCAAAATGCTGGGATTACAGGTGTGAGCCACTGCGCCTGGCCAATATGCTTTTAGTGATATTAATTTTAATTAATTACTAATATATAATATAACTAACATAAATAAATATTAATCAAATTAATCAGATTAATATTGATGAAGTTAATGTTTGACCTATATGATTATATTAATGTATAAATACATTTTAATATTTATTAATAGTTAATAAGCCTTAATAATAAGCTTATTAATAGATCCTGAGGTGGGAGGATCACTTGAGCCCGGGAGGTTGAGGCTATAGTGAGTTATGTAAACCAAAAACTATCTGAGACAGGTTGCAAATCAATTTAGGTTTATTTTGTCAAGGTTAAGGACAATGCCTGGGAGATGAGTGTAAACCAAGAAGTGTCTGAGACAAGAAATTGACCTTTCTCTATCAGTTTAGAAAGCCATTGCACTCCAGCCTGGGCGACAAGAGTGAAACTGTCTCAAATAAAATGAAATAAAGTTTATTTTGCTAAGGTTAAGGACATGCCTGTGACAGCCTCAGGAGGTCCTGGTGGCAGGTGCCCAAGGCGGTTAGGGTACAGCTTGCTTTTATACATTTTAGGGAGACATATCAGTCAGTACATGTAAGATCTTATTGGTTTGATATGAAAGGATGGGATAACTCGAGGTGGGGGGGCTTCCAGGTCATAGGTAGATTTAAACATATTCTGATTGTTTGAAAGAGTTAGTAGAAAGGAATGTGTGGGTTACAATAAGGGGTTGTGGGAGAGGTAGGTTTTATCATGCAGATGAAGCCTCCAAGTAGCAGGCTTAGAATAGACTGTAAATGTTTCTTTTTAGACTTAAGGTCTGTATTGATGTTAATGCTGGATGGATATAATGAGGCATGTCCAATCTCCCACTTCCCGTCCTGGCCTGAATCAGTTCTTCACGTTAAATTTTAGAGTGCCCTCCCATAGGAGGGAGTCCATTCAGATGGTTGCTGGGGGCCTTTGAATTTTATTTTTGGTTTACACAGATCTGTGCCTTTCTCCGAAGATGATATTGAGGGCTTCACTATTTAAACGGGGTAAGCAGGCTGGAGGGGAACAAAGGAGGGTATGGTCACATTACTGAATCCACAAATTGCTAGAGAAAAGGAGCAGAATAGTGGAATTATGTATTTCTCTGGCGCTCAGTAGATAGGCATTTTGTATAAGATAAGGTGAACATAGAGTAGTACCTGTGAGGATATTCACCCTTTCATCTGTAGCTATCTGCTTCGGAATAGAAGGAAAGGCAGCTTCTTGCATAAGTCAGCCTTCAGCTTAATTTTTTTCTTTTGTCAGGGTGAATTGGAGTCTCAAGTTTTTATTTCCTTTTCACAGCAATAATCTTTGCCACTGAATTCCAGCCTTGGCAACAGAGCAAGACCCTGTCTCAGAAATAAATAAATCCATAAATAAATAAATATTTTAAAAAATAGTGTTAGGCTGGGCATGGTGGCTCACGCCTGTAATCCTAGCACTTTGGGAGGCTGAGGCGGGCGGATCACCTGAGGTCAGGGGTTCGAGACCAGCCTGGCCAACATGGCAAAACCCATCTCTACTAAAAATACAAAAATTAGCTGGGCGTGGTTGTGCAGGCTTGTAATCCCAGCTACTGGGGAGGCTGAGGCACAAGAATCACTTGAACCCGGGAGGTGGAGGTTGCAGTGAGCCGAGGTTGCAGTGAGCCAAGGTTGTGCCAGTGCACTGCAGCCTGGGTGACAGTGAGACGTCTCAAAAAAAAAAAAAAAAAAAAAAAAAAACATTAGAGTTAGGTATAAATACTGTGGGCATTTGAAGACGTTGATTGGAATTTTGTACTTGGTCAAAAATATTCATTTTTTAATTATTATTTTGGAATCATGTTACTTAAAATAGCCTGATTTGAAAATCAGAGAATCTTAGAGTTGGATGAGATCTTGTGGGTTATCTAAGTCAATCTTTCTTCCCCTGTGGAGGATATACTTTTCTGTGGTATATCTGCTAAGAGATAATTTAGAATACAATTATTTTTACAATATAGTATCCTTTGAAATAAAGCCACTGATGAAAATTTCACAATTATATAATGGATAAATTATAGAAAGAACTTGACATTTGTGCTCTAAAGACTTAAGGATATGGAAATTTGAGGGACAATGGATATTGAGTTCACTTTCTGATTTATCTTTTTTTTTTTTTTTTTTTTGAGTCTCACTCTGTTGCCCAGGCTGGAATGCAGTGGTGTGATTTTGGCTCACTGCAACCTCTGCCTCCTGGGTTCGAGTGATCCGCCTGCCTCAGCCCCTCGAGTAGCTAGAATTACAGGCATGTGCCCCCACACCTGGCTAATGTTTTGTATTTTTAGTAGAGACGACAGGGTTTTGCCATGTTGGCCAGGCTGGTCTTGAACTCCTGAGCTCAAATAATCTGCCTGTCTCCTCCCAAAGTGCTGGGATTACAGACGTGAGCCACTGCGCCTGTCCTATCATTTTTTAATGAGATAATGATTTCTCCCATTGGGTCCTATTGTGGAGAGTAAGTCTCAGAGATGTGCTGTGATTCCTCAGCTCTGCTAGGAAAAAAGATGAACTGACTTCCTGGTGTTAGCAGTGGCAAATCCTTATGAGCCTGCAGCAACCTCAATTCTTGCCTCCTCAGAAAAAGAATTTGTCTGAGGGGCATAAAGAGACTGAGGCAAATATTAGAGCAGGAGTGTAAGTTTATTTAAAAAGCTTTAGAGCAGGAAGGAAAAGAAGTGAAGTACACTTGGAAGAGGGCCAAGCAGGTGACTTGAGAGATCAAGTGCCCAGGTTGACTTTTGACTTAGGCTTTTATATGTTAGCATACTTCCTGGGTCTTGTGTTTCTTCCCTTGGGGTGGGCTATTCACATGCACAGTGGCCTGCCAGCCCTTGGGAGGGGAGCATGCGCAGTGTGTTTACCAGAGTTGTACGCGTGCTCACTTAAGGCGTTCTTCCCTTACCGGTTGAATGTCCCTAGAAGGTCATATACCAGTTAAACTCCTCCATTTTGCCTCTTAATGTGCATGCTTGATCCCACTCACCCAGCTCCTGAGATCTTATTAGCAAGTTGCTGATCACAAGTTTCAGGTTTTTTTCTGTCTGTTGGGAGACTGCCTTTCCCTGGTGCTGGCTGCAATCAATTATTGTTTTAGAGAGACAATTAACCACTGCCTGAGCATCACTTGATGGTCACCTGACATACCTGGTGGTAGGGGTTGGGGGGCCCCTCTCCTGCCCTGCTCATGCCTGACTAGCTACCTGCTGTAACACTGGGACCTTGGTTGTGGTGAAACTAAGAAGGGAGGGACAGACTTTCTGCTGCTTTGGTCAAGTCATAACTAAAGCTGGCTATATTCTGTCAGGTGGGAGGCAGGTGGGCAATATACCCATGGGGAGTATTTCCTGAGACCACATTTTCTGGATATTGGTCACCCAAGGAGTGTGTAACTGGCAAAATTCCACTTCCTTTATTGTTTCTAGAGCCCTGTGTCCCTTGGAATAAATCACTTTTTAATAAGGTAATCAGTGAGGGATTGGCACTTAATTTATCATGTGATGCAGTAGCCAGCTCGTTTAATAAAACTTCCTTGCAAAAGTTAGTTTCATGACCTAATGTTAGGATTTGGTTCCAGTGCACATAATTATATAAACAGGTCTTCAAATAGGTGTTGTTTTTGTAGACTGTTTAAGTAATTTTAATGCATATGTCTCTCCCCTTCCTACACTGTGTCCCACAATGTTTTAATTATAGGGTTCATCTGCTGATCGGAGTCAGTGGAGAGAACCAACCAGAACATCGGATGGCTTGTGCTCCCTTTATGAGGCAGCGTTATGTCTCTTTGAAGAGGTATGTAATAATCATGGCTTTTGTATTAAAAACTTTGTGTTAAAATGCTATGGCATGTATTTATCCCTTAAAAATAATCCATTTTCTCTGGAAAAGCTACAAAAGGAAGTGGCACCAGCTGTTACCTCTAGAGAGTGGAACTGGGGTACCTAGGGTGGGGGTGGGGTGAGTAGGAGACATACTTTTCAATGTATATACCCTTTCATTTATTTTGATTTTTGAATTATGTGCTGGTAACTTAATTGAAAAAATTTTGTATTAAGTAAAACACATAGAAAAATGTACACATATATTGCTTAATGAATTATTATAAAATAAATACCCTTCTAATATGTACCTAGGTAAAGAGAGAATTTTATTAGTCATTGCAGAAGCCCTTTCACAGCCTTGTCATAACCTCTTTTCTCCTCCCCAAAGTAACCACTATTGTGACTTTGACCACTTCCTTGCATTTCTTTATAGTTCTGTCAACCAGATGTGCCTCCTTAGACACTATAGTCTTGCCCATTAAAAAAAAAGGGAAAGTCTTTTAAATCTTTTAATCTCTAGGTTCCCTCCTCCATTTTTCTTTTCCTTCAGTATGTTTGTTCAGGAATCTAGGCTTTTTAGGCTGTAGCATTTCCCACAGTCTGGGTTTCGCTGATAGATTACTCATGATGCAGTTCCGTATGTTTCTTTATCCTCTGTATTTCCTATAAATTGGCAGCTGGATCCAGAGGCTTGATCAGTCTCAGGTGTTACGTCTTTAGCAAGGCTATATACATGTTGTATTCTTCCATTAGATTCCATCTGGTTGTCTCTCTTTGTGGTATTAGCAGCCCTTGATGCTTAATGACTATATTAATTCATTTGTGCTTGGTTGCAAAAATATGATATTCTAATTCTATCATTTCTTTTTATTAGTGTTGGGGTGATCAGACCCAACACCAGGTCGTGGGGGTGACAAAGTCCGGTGGAGTCAAAGGATTGAGAAAAAGACAGTTTGAGAGAGAAAGGTGGGACACCAGGGGGCCATCGCTATTGTAAGCCCTGAGCTCTGGGAGCCCACGGTTTTTATTGGTAATCTAACAAAGAAATAGTTGGTGAGAATGTGGAGGTCAAAAGGGCAGGCGCATGGTCTACAGCTGTGATGGTTTAGCATTTATATGGAACATGTTCTGCTACGTGAGATAATGGGAATAGGAGCCTAGGAGAGCTAGAAGCAAGGAGTCAGCAAGTCTAGACACATTCGAGAGGACATTATGCAAGCCTTGCCTCAGTTTCCCTCCCAACACTCAGCTTTTTCCCAACAATTAGTTGCAATATTTTAATGAAGAGATTCCCTTATTGGCTGATTACTCTGCTACGGTTTATATAGGAAGAGCAGAATAAATGCTTGATTCTTTCTATCTGCTCTTTATTTACCAGTTTTCAATTTAATGAATTTTCCTCCTACCATCCTCCAAACTTGGCCAATTAACTTCATTTAAAAAATACCATGGGCTGGGTGCAGTGGCTCACCCTGTAATCCCAGCACTTTGGGAAGCCTAGGTGGGTGGATTACCTGAGGAGTTTGAGACCAGCCTGGCCAATATGGTGAAACCTCGTCTCTATAAAAAAAATTAGCCAGGTGGGGTGGCAGACAATCTGTAATCCCAGCTACTCAGGAGGCTGAGGCAGGAGAATTGCTTGAACCTGGGAGGCGGAGGTTGCAGTCAGTCAAGATCATGCCACTGCACTCCAGCCTGGGCAATAAGAGCGAAACTTCATCTCAATAAATAAACAAATAAAAAATAAATCATTATGAACCCACAGATTTAAGCCTATTTGAGTTTCAGCACATTGAATTATTATCTGCAGTGAAGGTCATACTGTTATTTTTGGCTGTTAGTCTCTTCAGGGTTCCTAAGTTATTTTAACATAAGCCTAATAATCTTTTATAGCCTCCTTGCTTTCTGATATGTTTCATTGTTTCTGGCTGATCTTACACATTTCTTGCCCCCAGTCTGGAATCATCTAGCTAGTTTTCTGAAAAAAGTCCTGGTTTCTTTTATTTGAAAATGATTCAAGACCACAATCAGGGTGCTAGAAATGCTTACTGCTACTGAGTTGGTTTATTTCTAGGCTTTTATATTCATAGTAGACAGAGCTAGGATGTGTATACATGTGTGTTTAAAGCTAAGATACCTAATGAGTTCATACTGATACTTTCAAATTCACAGCTATAGAATTTTTACTTAACCTTTACATTTATGTCTTCTTCCTTTTAAACTAAGATTGCTGATTCCCAAAGATACAAGGATGAGAATTAGAATATGCCGTTATTACTCATTTGTTTTAATTACATGTTACACACATATACACATAAACAGCAGTCCTAAAATAAGACAAATAACTACTGCTGTATGATTACTGAAAAAATTAATTTCTAAAGTATGCTTTCTCTGTTTTTTAATAATTGTATTACATCTATATAGGGCATAGTTATTACATACTCTCTGCATTTTTTTTTTTTTTTGAGGCAGTCTTGCTCTGTTGCCCAGGCTAGAGTGTGCAGTGGTGTGATCATAGTGCCCTGCAGCTTCTATCTCCTGGGCTGAAGTGATCTTCTGGCCTCAGCCTCCCAAGTAGCTGGGACTACAGGCATGTGCCATCACACCTGGCTAATTTTTATTTTTTATTTTTAGTAGAGATGAGGTCTTGCTATGGTTGCCCAGACTGGTCTTAAACTCCTGAGCTCAAGTGATCCTTCTACCTCGGGCTCCCAAACTACTGGTATTACAGACGTGAGCCATGGCGCCCAGCCTGTCTCTGTGTTTTAACCTTCATTTAGTATTAGTTCTACAAATGATTACATATTTAATGCTCAATACTGGTCTCTGTGTCAATGTCTATTCTTTTTGATAGTTTGAGGGTCATTCTCTAGTACATTTCTCAATAAAGACTCATCAGAACAAGATTTCTGAGTTTTTGCATGTTGATAATTGCTGTGCTCTTTATTCTTGAATGTCAGTGTTGGTAATATTCTTTAGTTCATCTTTTCTTTAGTTCACATTTTCTTTTCTTTTTGTCTGTCTTAAATATGTTACTCCATTGTCTTCTGGCATAAACTGTTACTGTCAAAGTTCAAAAGTAATCTGATTTTCTTTCCTATGTGAGTCATGCATATTTGCTGAGAAGCCCAAAGGACTTTTTCTTATCTTTAAGGATCAGTAATTTTACTATAGAATATGTCTTGATATTATTCATTCTGGGTTGATATTCTTAGAGATGTGATAATTCAATATGTAGTTTCAAATCTTTTTTATTTCGGGAAAATGTCCCTAAATTACAGTTTCTTATTTTTATTCCTTTGATTGGGTTCTATTCTTCAGGGATTTCTATTATGTGCGTGTTGGATCTTTGCCTGATTTTAATATTTGTCAGTTTTTCTTGAATACTTTGTCTTTTTAAATTTTGATTTCTAAAAATGCTTTTTGTCTTTCACTACTCTTAGGGCATTATCTACTGTATTTATTTACTTTTGGGTTTCTTCTAGTTTAGTCTTCAGTTCCAAAATGATTTTTCTCTCTTATTTCTAATTCTTGAGTTATGTTACCTCACTTTTGAGGGTTTGTAATTCAGATTTCTGTTTTTCCTTTGTGTCTTTTTTTTTTTTTTGAGACGGGGTCTCGCTCTGTCGCCCAGGCTGGAGTGCAGTGGCGAGATCTCGGCTCACTGCAAGCTCCGCCTCCCAGGTTCACGCCATTCTCCTGCCTCAGCCTCCCGAGCAGCTGGGACTACAGGCGCCCGCCAACACGCCCGGCTAATTTTTTGTATTTTTGGTAGAGACGGGGTTTCACCCTGTTAGCCAGGATGGTCTCGATCTCCTGACCTCGTGATCCGCCTGCCTCGGCCTCCCAAAGTGCTGGGATTACAGTCTTGAGCCACCGCGCCCGGCCCTTTGTGTCTTTTTTTTTTTTTTTTTGAGATGGTGTCTCTGCTGCCCAGGCTGGAGTACAGTGGCATGATCTTGGCTCATTGCAACTTTATAATAACTTCATATGGGATTTGACCTCAGTACTTTTCTCTTGCTTATTTCTATGTAGTATTAGTTTTCCTGAACTCTTAGAATGAGGTGGGATTTAAGATGGCTTTTTAAACTCCATGGACTCCCTCCCTCTGTTTTTTTTTTTGTGTGTGTAATGTTAAAAAAAATGGTTTTCCAGTTTGTTCCCCTTCCCAACTTTTGTCTTGGTATTCTCTTTCCTCTCCATCTTTCCTTTCTATTGTCCCTATCCAGTTCAATTTTTTTTCTGCCCCCAGTAGTTTTTCTCAGTGTAGGGGCTTTGTCCTGGAAAGGAATCCTGGCTGGCCAGTATCAAGAGGTGTGAGCCACCACACTGGCTGTGATAGACCTGTAGATGAACAATTCTGACTCTCTTGGCCCCACTATCCTCCTTTATCTCCAGCAAAATTCCAGACCTTTTATTAGGGACTGGCAGCTGTCCTCAGATACTGTCCTCATGTTCACTGGAAAATATTTGTCTAACACACATATTATTCTATTGTTTTGGATACTATTTAAAGTGTCTGACCAAGATGACCCTATCCTCTCCCATTTCATGTGCTGACAAACTAATATGTTGACTTCTTAAATTTCTTTTTTTGTTTTGCTTGATTCAGCAAAATCAAAAAACTAAAAGGCAGAAAACAAATTGATAGTCACTGTAGTCAGTTAATATCTTTATTGTATTGAGTTCATACAAGTCAATTAAAAAATCTATTAAGTTCTAATAAGTGAACAGAAGTTCACGTCACAAAATATAGTAAACAGATGGAAAAACTTTAGTTTTGCTAACAATAAAGAAATGTGAAGTTAAGATAAGGGCATCTTCCTTTTTCCTCATTTATGTTTGCAAAAAATTTTAAAAGCATAATACTCATTATGAGTGTGGATTCAGTGAAATTGGTAGTGGGATGGCCAACCTGGGTCCTATGCTTTTGGCAGGCAGCCTGGATTTTTAAAAAGGCTTATGAATGGCAACAGACTTTACCATTATATTCTACAGAAATGGTAAATAAGCCATGATTTTTATTTTATGTATTCAGATGTATGTGTGAATGTTAATTGCTTTGTGCCTTCGCTGTTTTTAGAACAGCCTTCTTTTGTACATTACTAGTGATGTATTAATAGCACCATTTTGGAATGCAGTTTGGTATAGTATGTTTCAAGAATCATAGGATTCTTGTCTTTTTTTGAATATCGAGTCCCATTTCTGAGATTCTCTACTAAGGAAGTAATAAAAAGTATAGTAACAACTATATCCTTAAAAATGGCCCATATAACAAGTAAATAGACTCTAATTGCCCTATTAAAGGAAAGTGGAGCCAGGTATGATTACTTGCGTACCTGTAATCTCAGCTACTTGGGGCCTGAGGTGGGAGGATTGTTTGAAGTCTAGTCAGGAGTTTGAGTCTAGTCTGTGTAAGATAGTGAGACCCCATCTATTTAAAAAAAAAAGTTGGGGGTGGGGAAGTGGTTGAGTACATTGTGATGTTTTTTACTAGATGGAATATTATCTATTCAATCATCAAGACTAGGTAGGCATGGATTTGCATGACTCTTTTGTGCGATTTGTCACTTCTATGTATCTTCTGTGGTGACTGTGTTAAAGAATTTGTATATGAAAAATTCTGGAAGGACATATATTTAAAAGGTAAAATTTATTGTATTAAGGTGTTAAGATTATCTATGGTGATTTTTTGTACTTTATTTCTTAAGCTTTGTTTTTCTACAGTGTTTTGTATGCAATAATAAAATGTTTAGCTAAAAGATTGTGTGTCTCCCCTTTCCCACTTTTGCCACTTTATTAGTGTCTTTTAGTGGTTTATTCCATATGAGTAAATAGTCTAGTTATCTTTATTTAATAGGTTCTTTGAGCATTTGAGAGTGTTGGAAGGAAAGGCAACAGTAATTTTAGAGGCTATATATAAAAAATGCCCAGACTAAAACTGTCTTGACTATTTGTTGCATATTTTAAATTTTTAATAGGTTTGCAGAATGGCTTCTGATTATTCGAGAACATGTGCTAGCCCAGATAGCATTCAGACTGGTGATGCTCCCATTGTCTCCGAAACCTGTGAGGTTTATGTTTGGGGGAGCAATAGCAGCCATCAGTTGGTAGAAGGTACACAGGAGAAAATACTGCAACCCAAACTGGCTCCTAGTTTCTCTGATGCACAGACCGTAAGTTTTCTAAATAGCTTACAAACTGGTAGATAATCTGGTGTATATTCATGCTTATTTGCATTAAATAATATTGAGTATTTTTTAAATGAGTGAAAATTATCGATGGTTATTTCTGATCTATATACTGCATTAGTTTTTTTCACTTTAATAGAAAAATACTTTGGCCAGGCGCAGTGGCTCACGCCTGTAATCCCAGCACTTTGGGAGGCTGAGGCAGGTGGATCACGAGGTCAGGAGTTCGAGACCAGCCTGGCCAATATGGTGAAACTCCATCTCTACTAAAAATACAAAAATTAGCCAGGCATGGTGGCGCATGCCTGTAGTCCCAGCTAATCGGGAGGCTGAGGCAGAAGAATAGCTTGAACCTGGGAGGCGGAGGTTGCAGTGAGCCGAGAACATGCCACTGCATTCCAGCCTGGGTGACAGAGTGAGCCGCCATCTCAAAATAAATAAATAAATAATACATTTTTAGTCCCCAGTATCCCTGACAGCATTTCCAACTTTCAAATAACTAAATTGGGATCTCGATTTTTAAAGTGTTAAGAATACAACAGACTTTACTGTTGTGTTCACCACAAATGGCAAGTAAGAGTAAATAAAGGCCTGGTATGGTGGCTCACACCTGTAATCCCAGCACTTTGGGAGGCCAAGGCGGGTGGATCATTTGAGGTCATGAGTTCGAGACTAGCTTGACCAACATGGTGAAACCCTGTCTCTACTAAAAATATTTACAAAAATTAGCCAGGCATGATGGCTCGTGCCTATAATCTCATCTACTCAGGGGGCTGAGGCAGGAATTGCTTGAACCTGGTAAGTGGAGGTATATAGTGAAACGAAATTGCACCACTGCACTCTAGCCCAGGTGACAGAGCAAGACTCTGTCTCAAAAAAAAAAAAATAAATAAATAAATAAAAACTAGAATTTCTTTTTGCTAGATTAGCATTTCATTTTCTTATGATCACTTTTTTTTACATTTATAGCCCAGCTAGAACTTTCTATTTGATTATTACTTTCATTAAAATGTATTTTTTTCAAATAGGTTTAGAATACATTTTATATGGTTCTTGCCATAATGTACCCTAAGGAATTTATAGGAAGGAAAATTTTATGTCTTGCCATTCTCAGTTATAAGAGCATATTAAGCATTTTACTTTGTTCTTTCATTCATTCATAACCTGGACAATAACCTGGAAAGATAACATATACGTGAAGAATTTGAACTCAGCAACAAAGTCATGAGCATGAAAAGGCCATTCATGTTCTCTTAAATTTCTGTATATTCCTTAATCTCTCTGAAGAATCATGCCATATTCTGCTAAAAGACTTCCTTTGAGGCTCTTTGATAAAACCAGCCTTAAATATTATACTTTGATACTCACAGAAGTATTTTATATTTATGATTCTTTGTTTATAGATTGAAGCTGGACAGTACTGCACTTTTGTCATTTCTACGGATGGCTCTGTTAGAGCTTGTGGGAAAGGCAGCTATGGGAGACTGGGCCTTGGAGACTCCAATAATCAGTCAACTTTAAAAAAGTTAACATTCGAGCCTCACAGATCCATTAAAAAGGTTTCATCTTCTAAAGGATCTGATGGTCACACTTTAGCCTTTACGACAGAAGGAGAAGTCTTCAGTTGGGGAGACGGTGATTATGGGAAACTGGGGCATGGAAATAGTTCAACACAGAAATATCCCAAGCTTATTCAGGGACCTCTACAAGGAAAGGTATGTGCATTCTTTTTGGTTATAAAAATAATTAGATGCATTGGTGTTGTAATTGACAATATCTTTCAGATTTTGATGTGTTCTTTCTGCAGTTGCCCCTTCAACCCTTTGGCTTAATCTTTTGTATATCTGCTTTACAGTTTACAGAACACCTTTGTATACATTATTGAATTTTAATTCTTATATTCTTATAATTATTATTGTAAGGTAGTTATTATCCCTATTTCACAGATAAGCAAACTGAGAGTCATTCATTTAACACATTTAGCACTTTTCAAGTGTCAGGCAGTATTTTAGGCATTAGACGTGTAGCAGTGAACAAGACAGATAAGGTCTCTACTTTAATCTTTTAGTCTTCAGGATAGAGATAATAAGTTAACAAGCATATAAAATAATTTCAGGTAATATTAAAGAAAAAAATGAGCAATAAAGATTACCTTGGGCAGGGTCGGTATTACGTAATGAGGTAGGTCAGAGAGTGCTCTTAGAAGAGGTGGTATCTTAATAGAGACCTAAATGGTGAGGCATTTAGAGTACCTAAGTAATTGCCAAGGACCCACACAAATACTTGGAACCATAAGATACTGAGCTCGTATCTTCTCTTTTTATTACTCTCTCCTCCCCTCCCTTCCTCTCTTTTCTTTCTTTCTTTTTTTGACAGGGTCTCACTTTGTCACCCAGGCTATCTCAGCCCACTGCATCCTTGATTTCCTGGGGCTCAGGTGGTCCTCCCAACTCAGCTTTCTGAGTAGCTGGGACTATAGACATGTGCCACCATGCCTGGCTAATTTTCATATTTTTTAAAAGAAACAGGGTTTTGCCATGTTGCCCAGGCTGAACTCGAACTCCTGAGCTCAAGCAATCTGCCTGCCTTGGCCTCCCAAAGTGCTGGGATTACAGGCATGTATTTCAGCACTTACTTGAATTCTTAGCCAGTCATCCTTGTCCTGAACACAGCCTCCACAACTGTACATGAAAATTCCTGGATGGGTTGTGAACATTAGTATCTGTGAAGTCTCTGTGTATAGGATCAAATACGGACTATATGTTTTAACATGTGCATGCTCATCATATTTACTTGTATGCAATGCAGGTAGTTGTTTGTGTGTCAGCTGGATACAGACATAGTGCTGCTGTCACAGAGGATGGGGAATTATACACATGGGGTGAAGGAGACTTTGGAAGATTAGGTAAGATTTTTTAAAAATGGAAGTTATTCTTCTAGAAAATTAGAAATGATTAAGTTACTGAGAAGCCGTGAGAGTACATTTACTAGGCCAAAGACTGTCATTTATTTTGTTAGTTTAAGCTCAGAGGAAGATAATTTTATATAGATAAGACCTAGATTTTAGTGCTGATATTTAAGATGTAATTAAATCTAGCAAGCATTTACTGAGTGTGCCCTATTATGACCAGGCACTGTAGGGTTTCTGGGATAAAAGCAATACCATCATGATCCTGAAGTTTATAATCTAGTAGGTAATGAAAACAAGTCAACATGAGCATGAAACAGGACAACATAAGGTAAGTGCTGTGAGGGGAGCATGACAAGAATATTTTAATGGTTCACTGAAGTGACTCTATGACCCAGTTTAGGAGCAGCTTGGAAAATTGAGAAGATGTTAGTCATATTGCATTGCATTTAAAAAATATCTCAATTCTATTTTAAAGTTGTAACATTTATTCTACTTGTGAAGTCAAGGCCTAGAGAAAAAGAGTTAACGTTGTTTCTTTGTTGTTGTGTGTGTTTTATCCAAGGTCACGGTGACAGCAATAGTCGTAACATTCCAACATTAGTAAAAGACATTAGCAATGTAGGAGAGGTTTCTTGTGGCAGTTCACATACTATTGCTCTGTCTAAAGACGGGAGAACTGTATGGTCTTTTGGAGGAGGAGACAATGGTATGTAAAAAGTTATTTATCAGTAGCTTTGGCTTTTTTCTTGAGTTTTTAAAAAATTTATTTTTCGGTTATATATGCCTAGTGTAGAATGACTCAAATACAGATGAGCAGAAATTAAAAAATGAACTGAGCTTTTACAAATGTTACTTTAACCATTGTTAACATTTTGGAAATAGACTTCTAAATAAATACATTTATACAAATATTTACATATATTTCTACTTAGATGTGTTTTTAAAAACCAAAGTATACCGACGTGTATATTTTATATAAGTTTATATATGTTTTGACATATATATGTTTTACTCTAATAGTTTTTTTTTTTTTTTTTTTTTTTTTGAGACAGGGTCTTGCTTTGTTACCCAGGCTAGAGTGCAATGATGCAAACCTGGCTCACTGCAGCCTCAAACTCCTGGGCTCAAGCGATCCTCCTGCCTCAGCCCCCCAAGTAGCTGGGACTACAGGCATGCACCACCATGCCTGACTAAGTTTTATATTTTTTTTAAGAGACAGGATTTTGTTTTATTGCCCAGGCTGGCCTCGAACTTCTGGGCTCAAGTGATCTGCCAGATTTAGTCTCCCAAAGTGCTTGTATTACAGGCATGAACCTCCGTGCCTGGCATGAGTATCTTTTTTATATCAACAAGCATGACTCTACATCATTCTTTTAAATGGCTCAAAGTGTTCTTTTATTTGATGGTGGCACAATTTATAAAACCAGTTTCTTATTGTTGAGTATCTAGATGGTTTCAATTTTTTTCAGTATTAACAACAACACAATGAATGACTAAATCTTTGTCCACTTTAATCAGTCACTCCTACTAGCAATGTGAATGCTTACTTCCCCATAGTCTTCAACAACAGCATGTATTAAATTTAATTAAATAATTTCAGTAGTGAAAATGGTATCATTTAATTTATACTTTTTTTATTCCTGGTGTGGTTGGATTTGTAGATTGTTGGCAATTTGTTTTTCTTCTTTAATGATTTGTCAAGTTTTCAATTTCATGAGCTATTGATTTTTTTTAAAGCTTATGAAAAATTATATGCCTATACATTCTTTTAAAAAGTTTATGAAAAATTATATGCATATAGTACCTGTATATTTTGTCAGCAAATTTGAAGTTGGAAATATAGCCATTAAAGGGGGAGAAAGAAAAAAAATTTTCTGTTTCTTTTAAAGTGATTTAAAGTGATTTTAAATTGCTTGATTTTAATTGCTTGAAATTAAGATATAAAAGGCTATCAGTGGTTGCTAACTTTCTTGTAATAAAAATGCTCATTTGTTAACATCCTCAGCTATCAGAAACATAGCTTTTCATATCTGTCAGGTTAGTGATGGAAACATTAGAGCTCTTTATCAACTTTAGTAGTGTTAAAAAGAGTAGAGGTTCTTTAAAACAAGTAAATTGTTTAATGTGTTTGTTTTTATAGGTAAACTTGGTCATGGTGATACCAACAGAGTGTATAAACCTAAAGTTATTGAAGCTTTACAAGGAATGTTCATTCGCAAAGTTTGTGCTGGGAGCCAGTCTTCACTTGCTTTGACATCAACAGGGCAGGTAGGACTAAGGGATGAGTATAAAAGACTTAAGAGTATTTCAGAGGATTAGGTGACTAAAAAGTAATAATTGTATTTAAATTTTAAAGTTCAAATAAATACATTTTTAGGCAACATGCTGAAATGAAATATTTTCTTCTGTTTGAAGTAGAGTATCTGAGAAGGAACCAGGTTTTCTAACCTGGCATATGTGACCCAGATAAACCTTAGTGGAGCTTCTGTTCTTTGTATTAAACTGATTTTCTAAAATGTTTTAGCATTTACCTTCCCTTAAACCTTTTCTAAAACATCATGGATAGTGAGGGAAAGCTGAACTAGATCTTGATGGAGCCAGTGATATGAACTAAGAAGGCAAGAGGGTGATCAAAAAGGAGGGTAAAGAGAACACTTAGGTATGGAAAATATTCTGAGAGAGTTAGGTGTTTCTGAGAAACTGTGAAGTCAGGCTTAGGATAGTTGGAATTTTATGAGCCTTTATAAAGGCTCATAAGCTTTGTACTTTTATAGCTTATAAGCTTTGAACTTTTACATGCATATTTTCACTCTTACCCTATTTGTTTGTTGAGGATAGGGAGGAGCCAGGTATAGTTATAGACTGACAATATTTCTCCCTGCGTATCCATCAGTGATGGCAGTAAAAAAAGTGAGCTGGCCACTTATTCTGTCATGTATAGGAGGCCACCTTGTGTCAGGCAGTGGTATAAAAGTGTTTTATGACTAATTCACAAGGCAGATGAGCAGAAAAGCTGAAATTAGCATATAATTGGATTATTCATTGAGAAACTAGAATGCCTTGTGTCCTAAAAATCTTCAAGTTATTCATCATTACATTAGCTAGTTGCTGCCTTAAAAATATCTCTTCTACATATTTCTCACTATGGTTTTTGTAGTAAGAATCCATGAATTGAAGTTAGAAGATGCTTATGTATTTGATGTATACACACAGGCAAATAACAGACATCCCCTGAGCATCATGTGCTTCTTTTTTTATGAAGGAGTAATAATTTCTGCTTTGCATACAAGTGATCATGTAAGATAATCATAGAATTGAGAGTTTCTATAGATTATCCAATACTATTCAACTATTAGTTGTTGGTAGTAGTAATAATAGTAATAATAATAATAATAATAAATCCATTACATTGAATTCCAAGATAACTTGTAAATTGTTTGCTGTATAGAATAGTTGTATTATGAGTACCTTAAGTTATATGAAATCAAATATATATGCATGGAAAAAATAAAGTCAGAAATACTTTTAAGGGGTATGAGTAGTTCTCTTTACCATTAAACTTGAGCATGAAATGATGATCAACATTTGCTTTTCCCTCAGTCTGTCTCTTCTGTACTGACTTCCCACCATACTATACAGTATGGTCCAGTCTCTAAAGGCAAGCCAAGTATTTCTCATCTGGTGCTCAACCGAAGGAACGCTGCAAGAGAACATTCTTTGTAGGCCTTACTGAGTGACAGTATTACAGTGATGTGTCACTTAATGGGATATGTTCTGAGAAATGTGTTATTAGGCCATTTTGTTATTGTGAGAACATTGTAGAGAGTACCACACAAACCTAGATGGTGTAGCCTACTACGCTCCTAGACTATATGGTATAGCCTATTGCTCCTAGGTTACAAACCTGTACTACACGTTACTGTACTGAATACCTTCAGAAATTGTAATATAATGGTAAGTATGTATCTAAACCTATCTAAACATAGAAAAGGTACAGTAAAAATACTTGCATCAAAGCTCCATTAGATCTTAAGGGACCACTGTTGGATAATGCGGTCTGCTATTGACTGAATGGTGCATGAGTGTATATGATACTTTATGAGTGATTTAGGAAATCTTCTGTGATGATTTTGAGTATACATTATTTCACTGTCGTTATCTTTAGTTCCTAACATCTCCTAAAATATGCCTTATGTACTGGAATTTTGTTGCATTCTATTCTTAAGTTATCTGGAAACAAGTACGAGTATATGTTCTCATTTTATTTTATTTTGAACTCAGGGTCTCACTCTTTTGCTCAGGCTGGAGTACAGTGGCACAAACATGGTTCACTGCAGCCTTGACCTACCTCCTGGGCTCAAGAGATCTTCCCCATCCCAGCTCCCGAGTAGCTGGGACCACAGGCCTGTGCCACAATGCTTGGCCAATTTTTTTTAATTTTTGTGGAGATCGGGTCTTGCCACATTGTGCAGGCTGGTGTTGAACTCCTGAGCTTGGGTGATCCTCCTGCCGTAGCCTCCCAAAGTGCTGGGATTGTAGGCTTAAGCCACTACACCCGGACAGTGCTCTTTGTTTTTAATTGAAGTGGTTTAATCTCTCAGCAGCAGTCTTTCCTAAAATAATTGCAAGACAAAAATTCTCAAATTTGATGGCATGAAGATAAGAATCTATATAATCTTACCAAAATCTGTTGAAGATAAAGAAAAAAATATTCAGGTTGCTGATTGTTTTGATTTTGTTGATTTTGGGTTGCCAAATTGGCAGTCACTCACCTATTTGTCTTGCCAAAGACAAAATTGTTTTTCCCACCTAACCCTTTCCCCAAGCATCTTAAACCAGTTAGTGATTATTTTGGTATTCATTAGTCAAAAATGAAGATGTTTAAGGGGAACTATCTTGCTACTGCTTCACATGGTCCTCTTTGTAAGTGATAATTATTGTAATAATGAGGTGATGGATTTCTAAAACTAAATAATAAACATCAGTTTTGTGATTTATATAATCCATTTTATATGATTGTACCTTGTTCTAATCTTAAATCTCACCAGAATAGTGAGAAACACATAAAGGAGAAGTTTTAAGACAGTATTTTCAAAGCTGGTAAGATGGGGCAAATATAACAAATTGCAAGCCAATTAGTAGTTTAGCAGACCCTCTCAGAAGACCTTTCTGTTTTTTCTATGACCAGTTATTTTTATTTTCAGATCAGCTGTTTTTCTGTCTACACAGTGAATGCCTAAACACAGCATGATAAATTGCTATAACAATCTTTAAAATGATCAAAATGATTTTAACATCAGAAAGTTATTTACTATCAAACCACATTTTAGTTTCATAGATTTCATTTATCCCTAAAGCCAACAGTCTAATCATCTCAGGAAGTTATGTGTAGTGTATTTCTGTTCTTTTCAGGTCTATGCTTGGGGCTGTGGAGCTTGTCTAGGTTGTGGTTCTTCAGAAGCTACTGCTTTGAGACCCAAGCTTATTGAAGAACTGGCTGCCACAAGAATAGTTGATGTTTCTATTGGAGACAGTCATTGTTTGGCTCTTTCTCATGGTAAAGTCATTTGTTTTTAAGGAAATAGTATTAACTGTTGTCTTGTAAATATTACATTTGAATTTGGCTTTTCTTTTATATGATACTTTATATTTTGTTTTTAGATAATGAAGTTTATGCCTGGGGCAATAACTCAATGGGGCAGTGTGGTCAGGGAAATTCCACAGGTCCTATTACTAAACCAAAGAAAGTGAGTGGCTTAGATGGCATAGCTATTCAGCAGATTTCAGCTGGAACATCACATAGTCTGGCATGGACTGCTCTTCCTAGGGACAGGTAAGAGTGCCTGTATTTAAAAATTCTTGTGTGTTTTAACACAAGAAACACCAATAAAAAGTAGAAACACTAATAAAAACAGAAATAATTGTGCTTTGTTCATAAAATACTCTTCTGAACATGTATAATATTGCTTTTTCTCTATCATAGAAATGACATTAGATTTCTTTTGATTTGAATGTTGAGGTTAGACATGTTTCAGAAGCAAGAAGTCATACCCAGTATTTAAGACATTGTCTTTTAAACATTTTGAATTCTCTCTCATCTCTATATGCTGATTTAAAAAAATTAAATGTCTGCAATCAAGAAGAAATTGAAATAATTAAAATCAGAACTAGGCTTTATTGATTTAATGTTTAACCTCAGTGCTCTTTATCTGGTTGGTTTTTGAAAAATTTCCAAAAAAAAAAAAAAAAACAATTGTCATACTTTAAATCAAGGAGGTTACTTTTTGCAGAAACTTAGCTTTTTCCTAAAGTGCTAACTGTATGTGTTTAGTCAATCAGATAGGTGAGTTTTAGTCACTATTAGGAGATTGAATTTTAAAGAATGTTTGGGTTATTTCAGATATTTTGAGATACACATGGGCTAATTTATAGCTTAGAATGTGTTTTATTTGCATTCTATGCCTTTGACTCAGAGGGTTTTAAAATGATATTCTAACCAATTAAAAATATTTATCAATACTTATTCCTCTAACACAAAAGCCAAAATAAATAAGTTGAATATAAATAATTTGCTATTAGCATTAAATCTCCAACTTCCCACTTCATATGTAGATAGTTGGGTCCCAAGAGCTTAAAAGTATTCACAAGAAATTTCAGGATTTTGTCTTTTAATAGATTTCAGTATATCACTCTATAGAGTCAGGATATTTTTCTTAATATGAAATACCCATTTTCTGGACTGTTAGAACCAGAGGGGCTTTAGTAGATCATGTGACTCAGCCCTCTGCTTTCAGGTGAGTGGACATCCAAACCTTCCAAAACAGGTGGTGGTTGTATGCTTTCTTCCTTTTTTTTGAGATGGAGTCTTGCTCTTTCGCCCAGGCTGGAGTGCAGTGGCACAATCTCGGCTCACTGCAAGCTCCGCGTCCCGGGTTCACGCCATTCTCCTGCCTCAGCCTCTCCGAGTAGCTGGGACTACAGGCGCCCGCCACCACGCCCGGCTAATTTTTTGTATTTTTTAGTAGAGACGGGGTTTCACCGTGGTCTCGATCTCCTGACCTTGTGATCCGCCCGCCTCGGCCTCCCAAAGTGCTGGGATTACAAGCGTGAGCCACCGCGCCCGGCCTGCTTTCTTCTTAAAGATGGCAAATTCTTAGTTTTCCTTAGTCGCTAAAATGAAAGGTTTTATCACTTTCATAATCAATAATGTCTTCTTTGTATCTTGTTGAAATCATTCAGCTTTAATGTGTATATGTATATATATATTTTTTGAGGTGGAGTCTCTGTCGCCCAGGCTGGAGTGCAGTGGTACAATCTCTGCTCATTGCAGTGTCTGCTTCCCAAGTTCAAGCGATTCCCCTACCTTAGTCTCCCAGGTAGCTGGGACTACAGGCATACACCACCATGCCCGACTAATTTTTATATTTTTAGTAGAGATGGGGTTTCACCATGTTGGCCAGGCTGGTCTTGAACTCCTCACCTCAGGTGATCTGCATTCCTTGGCCTCCCAAAGTGCTAGGATTACAGGCATGAGCCACCATGCCCGGCCAATATATGTTTTAATTTTCGTTTTTGATCATGCATAAAAATTTCATTTTAAGACTGTTTTATTATTTTCTTATGTGTCCTTCTAGACAAGTTGTTGCATGGCACCGACCTTATTGTGTAGATCTTGAAGAGAGTACCTTCTCACACCTGCGTTCTTTTCTTGAGAGATACTGTGATAAAATAAACAGTGAGATTCCCCCACTCCCTTTCCCTTCATCAAGGTATGTTATATGTGTGGTTTTTTGTGTGTGTGTGTGCATGTGTATAAATTATTCCTTTTGAGTTTTGACTTACTGTTCTTTCTTGTTTTCCCAAATTATATGAAACTTTTTTATAATCTAGAAAAGAGCTAAACTTAGATACTTATTGATAATAACTTCTAGGAAAAAGTTATTTGTAATTTCACAAATCATGTTTTAAAAATTACTGTTGTTCATGACTTGACAATTTTTTTTTTTTTTTTAAGATGGAGCCTTGCTCTGTCGCCCAGGCTAGAGCGCAGTGGCATGACCTCAGTTCACTGCAGCCTCTGCCTCACGGGTTCAAGCGATTCTCTTGCCTCAGCCTCCTGAGTAGCTGGGATTACAGGCACCCGCCATCATGCCCAGCTAATTTTTGTATTTTTAGTAGAGACGGGTTTTTGCCATGTTGGCCAGCCTAGTCTCTAACTCCTGACTTCAGGTGATCTACCCACCTCGGCCTCCCAAAGTGCTGGGGTTACAGGCGTGAGCCACCGCACCTGGCCAACAAAATTTTTAAAGAGAAAAAAATGTTACCCAAACTGGATAGCACAGGCACTTTTATGTTCCAAGAATTCATAGACGTTTATTTGGTTTCAGAGAACACCACAGTTTTCTCAAGCTGTGCCTGAAGCTACTTTCAAATCACCTTGCTCTTGCACTTGCGGGAGGGGTAGCTACCAGCATTCTCGGGAGGCAGGCAGGTCCACTTCGAAATTTGCTCTTCAGACTGATGGACTCAACTGTCCCAGATGAAATCCAAGAGGTAAGAGAATAGGACTTGTGAATCTGTATCTCAAACCACATCTTTCTCTGAGATTTTAGCTGTACAATATATTCAACTGTACATTGGACAATTTCAATTGGATGTTGTTTCCCTTACTTCTATTTTCTTGGTGAGAGTATTTTTGGTTAACTTATCCTTGAGACAAAGGTCAGATGCCATCTCTGAGAAACTTTTTATTCCTGCCATCCCACCAGATTTGGTTTTTCTTGTATATGTTCTCATTACCTCACATTGTATTCTAGTTGCTTATTTACAAACATGTCACTCTTTTTTCACCAGAAGATGAGTTCCTGGGGGCAAGGACCTGGTGCATGGCTTGGTCCGTAGTAGTAACTGAATAAGTGGACTGGATCATCTGTTAGAACTGTAACCAGAGCTAAGGAGAGAAAGATCAGCTTAAGGAGGAAGAAGTGGCCTAGAAAAGAATACTGATTATAAATAAGGAGAGTATAATTTAAAAAAGCATATTTAGTATTATAATACAATATTAAATTTGGGGGAAACTTAAAAATATCTATATATTTGTAATACAAAATACAGAAAATAAATAAACTCTTTTGGCAGGTAATAATAGAAAGTACAGTAATTTTTAAACCAGTGCACTCCTAAATTATCAATGGATCAAAGAAAGAAATTACAAGATAAATTTAATACTTAAGATTAATGAAAACAAAAACTTAACATACCACAACTCATGAAATGCAGCTAAAGCTGTGCTTAGAGGAAAATTTGTAGCTTATAAACATCTATATTAAAAAACATATATATATCGAATCAGTAATTTAATCTTCTACCTTAAGAAGTTAGAAAAAGAAGACTCAACTCAACCCAAAGCAAGTAGAGAAAAGGAACTAATGTAGATTAGAGTGAAATTAAACAAATAAAGAACAGAAAAACAATTGAGGAGATCCAGGAAACTAAATGTTCGTTCTTTGAAAAGACAAAATCAACAAACCTCTGGCTGGACTGACCAAGAAAAATAGAGAGAGGACTTAAATTACTCAAATCAGGAATGAAAGACGAGATATTACTACTGACCCTACAGAAATCAAAAGGGAAATTGAGAAGCAGGGCAAGATGGTGGAATAGAAGGCTCCACTATCATTCCCCCTGCCAAGGGCACCAGTTTAACAACTCTACACAGAAAAAAGCACCTTCATAAGAACCAAAAATCAGATGAGCACTTACAGTACCTAGTTTTAACTTCATATCACTGAAAGAGGCACTGAAGAGATAGAAAAAACAGTCCTGAATAGGCAGTGCCACTCCTCCTGCTGCGGCAGTGGCAGTATGGTGCAGAGTGTCTCTGGGTGCTGGGGGAGGGAGAACACAGCAATTATGAGGCATTGAACTCAATGCTATCCTGTTAGAGCAGAAAGGAGAACTGGACCAAACTCAGCTGACACCTGTCCACAGAGGGAGCATTTAAACCAACCCTAGCCAGAGGGGAATTGCTGATCCCAGTGATCCAAATTTGAATTCCTGCAAGGCTTGCCACTGAGGGCTATAGTGCTCTGTGTCTCCAAGTAAACTTGAAAGACAGTCTAGACCAAAAGGACTGCAACTCTTAGGCGAGTCCTAGTGCTGAACTGGTCCCAGAGACAGTGGACAGAGGGGCACGTGACATACTGAGACACCAGCTGGGGTAACCAAGGGAATGCTCGTTCACTCCCTGCCGCTCCGACCCCAACGCCAGGCTACACAGCTCGTGGCTCCAAGAGAGACCCCTTTCTTCCACTTGAGAGGGAAGAGTGGGCAGGACTTTGTCTTGCGTCTTAGATACCATCTTGGTCACAGCAGGATAGGGGACCAGTCAGAGTCGCAAGGCTCCCTGTTTCAGGTGCCAGCTCTCAGATGACATTTCTAGACATACCCTGGGCCAGAAGGGAACCCACTGCCTTGAAGAAAAGGACTCAGTACTGGCAGCATTCATCACTTGCTAACCGAAGAGCCCGTGGGCTGTGAATAACCAGCATTGATACCCAGCTGCTACGTCAAGGGCTTTGAGCCTCTGAGACTTTCTGGCTTTAGGTACCAGCACAGCCATGGAGGGATAGAGTACCAAATACACTCTTGGGATCCCTGATTCCAGGACTTGATTTTTGGATGGCATTTCTAGACCTGCCCTGGGCTACAGGAGAACCCACTGCCCTGAAGGGTGAGTCCCAGGCCAGGCAGTATTCACCATAAGCTAACTTAAGAATCCGTGGGCCTTAAGCTTAAGGGAACACTGGTGCTTGTCTGGCAATACTCCTGTGGCCTGGGGTGGTGGTAGCTATGGGGCGAGGCTCCTCTAGCTTTGGAAAGGGGAGGCACAAGTGAAAAAGACTGTGTCTTGTGGTTTGAGTGCCAGCTCAGCCATAGTACAGTAGAACACTGGGTAGACCTCTAAGGTTTTTGACTCTAGTCTCTGACTCCCAGATGGCACCTCTAGACCCACCTGAGGCTTGGGGGACGTCACTCCCCCTGAAGGGAAGGACATGGCCTGGCTGGCTTTGCCACTGGCTGATTGTGGAACCACAGAGCCTTGAGCAAACATAGGCAATAGCCAGGGAGTGGTTATGGCAAGCTTGGGTGAGACCCAGTGCTGTGCTGGTGCTGTGCTGGCTTTAGGTCTGACCCAGTGCAGTCATAGTGGTGTTGGCCACAGGGGTGCTTGTGTCACTCCACTCCCAGCTTTAGGTGGCTGAGGAGAGAGAGAGAGAGACAGAGAGAGACACATACACATACACAGAGACTGGGAGAAAGTAAGGGAAGAGAACAAGAGTCTCTGCCTGATAATCCAGAGAATTCTCCCAGATCTTGTCCAAGACGATCAAGGTGGTACCTCTACAAAGCTGGAAGAACCACAACGTTACTAAAGCAGATACGGTTTAGATCACAACACTCAAGTCCTTTAAAATATCTGGAAAGCCCAAGATATATATGGAAAGCTCAAGAAGGGTGGGTACAGATAAGCCCAGACAGTGAAGACTGCAATGAATACCTAAGTCTTCAATATCTACTAGCATCCACACCATCCATGACCTAACCAAATGAACTAAAGAAGGCACCAGGGACCAATCCCGGAGAAACAGATTTGTGACCTTTCAGACAGAGAATTCAAAATAGCTTTGTTGAGAAAGTCAAAGAAATTCAAGATAGCACAGAGAAGGAATTCAGAATCCTATCAGATAAATTTAACAGAGATTAAAATAATTTGAAAGAATCAAGTAGAAATTCTGGAGCTGATAAATGCAATTGACATTTTGAAGAATGCCTCAGAGTCCTTTAATACCAGAATTGATGGCAGAAGAAAGAATTAGTGAGCTGGGCGTGGTGGCTCACGCCTGTAATCCCAGCACTTTTGGAGGCCAAGGTGGGTGGATCACAAGGTCAAGAGATAGAGACGTTCCTAGCCAACATGGTGAAACCCCTTCTCTACTAAAAATACAAAAAAAATTAGCTGGATGTGGTGGCACGTGCCTGTAGTCCCAGCTACTCAGGAGGCTGAGGCAGGAGAATCGCTTGAACCTGGGAGGTGGAGGTTTCAGTGAGCCCAGATCGCGCCACTGCACTCCAGCCTGGTGACAGAGTGAGACTCCATCTCAAAAAAAAAAAAAAAAAGAAAAAGAAGAAAGAAAAAAAAATACACAGAGGAGACAAAAGAAAAAGAATAAAAAAGGTTGAAGCACACCTATAGGATCTAGAAAATAGTCTCAAAAGGGCAAGTCAAAGAGTTATTGGCCTTGAAGAAAAATCTCATGAGGAAAAGCCCAGGACCGAATGGCTTCACTTGTGAATTCCACAGAATATTTAAAGGATTAAGACTAATTCTTCACAAACTCTTCCAGAATGTAGAAGAGAAGCTAATACTTCCCAACTATATTTTGTGAGGCCAGTATTACCCTAATTGTGGACCAAGACATTACAAGAAAAGAATAACTATAGACCTGCTATTAAAGTACTCTGATGCATTCTTCAATATCCACTATGAAGATAGATGTAAAAATTCTCAACAAACTACTAACAAACCAAATCCAGCAACTTACCTAAAAGATTGTACACCACAACTAAATGGGATGTATCCCCTTTTCAAAGTATGAAAATCAATCAATATAATACACCATATTAATAGAAAAAATGAACAAAAACAATGTGATTATCTGGATGTGATTATCTGAAAAAGCATCTGACAAAATTCAACACCCTTTCATGATAAAAATATTCAACAAACTAGGAATAGAAGGGAACTTTCTTAACCTGATAAAGGGCATCTATGAAAAAGTTATAGTTAATATCATATTCAGTGGAGAAAGACTGAAAACCTTCCCCCTAAGATCAGGAATAAAATAAACACTTCCACTCCTGCCATTTCTATTCTAGCTGGGGCAATTATATAAGATAATGAAATAAAACTATGTAGATTGAAAAGGAAGTTGTAAAACTATTTCTGTTTGTGGATGGCATGATTTTGTGTGTGGAAAATCCTAAGAAACACACACACACTCATACACAACTATTAGGGCTAATAAACGAGTTCAGCAGAGTTTCAGGGTAAAAGATAAATATACAAAAATTGTTTCTATTTGATTGTACACCAACAATGTACAATCAAAAAATGAAATTAAGGAAACAAGTTTATGTACAAAAGCATCAAAAAGAATAGGATACTTAGGAATACATTTAACAAAAGAAGTGTAAGACTTGTACACTGAAAGAACAAAACATTATTGAAAGAAATTAAAGAAGACCGAAATAAATGGAAACACACCTCATGTTTATGGATTGCAAGACTTAATATTGTGAAGATGTCAATACTTTGCAAATTGGTTCACAGATTCAGTGCAATCACTATCAAAATTCTTGCTGGCTTTGTTTGGCAGAAATTGATAAGCTGATCTTAAAATCATATGGAGATTCAAGGATCCAGAGTAGCCAAAACAGTCTTGAAAAAGAAGAGGAAAGTGGCCGGGCGCGGTGGCTCACGCTTGTAATCCCAGCACTTTGGGAGGCCGAGGCGGGCGGATCACGAGGTCAGGAGATTGAGACCACGGTGAAACCCCGTCTCTACTAAAAATACAAAAAATTAGCCGGGTGTGGTGGCGGGCGCCTGTAGTCCCAGCTACTCGGAGAGGCTGAGGCAGGAGAATGGCGTGAACCCGGGAGGCGGAGCTTGCAGTGAGCCGAGATTGTGCCACTGCACTCCAGCCTGGGTGACAGAGCTAGACTCTGTCTCAAAAAAAAAAAAAAAAAAAAAAAGAAAAAGAAGAGGAAAGTTAGAAGACTCACACTTTCCAACTTCAAAACATACTACTTTGGCCGGGCGCGGTGGCTCACGCTTGTAATCCCAGCACTTTGGGAGGCCGAGGTGGGCGGATCACGAGGTCAGGAGATCGAGACCATGGTGAAACCCCGTCTCTACTAAAAAATACAAAAAATTAGCCGGGCGTGGTGGCGGGCGCCTGTAGTCCCAGCTACAAGGAGAGGCTGAGGCAGGAGAATGGCGTGAACCCAGGAGGCGGAGCTTGCAGTGAGCCGAGATTGCGCCACTGCACTCCAGCCTGGGCGACAGAGCGAGACTCCGTCTCAAAAAAAAAAAAAAAAAAAAAAAGTACTACTTTATAGTTACAGTAATAAAAATAGAGTGGCTGTGTCAGAAGGATAGATATATAGATAAATGGAATAGAATTAAGAGTCCAGAAATAAACTCATATATCTGTGGCTTACTGATTTTCTACAGGAGTGCCAAAACAATTTCATGAGAGAATAGTGTCTCATGGTACTTGGACAACTGTATACCCACATACAAAAGAATGAAGTTGGCCCCTTACATCATATACAAAAAAATTAAAGTGGATTAAAGACCTAAATATAAGAGCTACAGCTGTAAAACTCACAAAAGAAAACAAGGCCAGGCACACACCTGTAATCCCAGCACTTTGGAATGCTGAGGCAGGTGGATCACCTGAGGTCAGGAGTTCAAGACCAGCCTAACATGGTGAAACCCCGTATCTACTAAATACAAAAAATTAGCCCGGTGTAGTGGCATGTGCCTGTAATCCCAGCTGAGGCAGGAGAATTGCTTGAACCCAGGAGGCGGAGGTTGCAGTGAGCTGAGATCACACCATTGCACTCCAGCCTGGGAGACAAGAATGAAACTCTGTCTCAAAAAAAAAGATGGGCCCGGTGTAGTGGCTTACGCCTGTAATCCCAGCACTTTGGGAGGCTGAGGCGGGCGGATCACGAGGTCAGGAGTTCGAGACCAGCCTGACCAACATTGTGAAACCCCATCTCTACTAAAAATACAAAAAAGCCAGGTGTGGAGGTGTGCGCCTGTAATCCCAGCTACTTGGGAGGCTGGGGCAGGAGAATTGCTTGAACCCGGGAAGCAGAGGTTGCAGTGAGTGGAGACCGTGCCACTGCACTCCAGCCTGGGCGACAGGGCAAGAGTCCGTCTCACAAAAAAAATAAAAAAAAAGATGTAAATCTTTATCACCTTGGATTAGGCAATGGTTTCTTAGCTATGACATCAAAAGCACAACCAAAGGAAAATAAATTGGACATCATCAAAATTAAAAACATTTGTGCTTCAGAGGATACTTTCAAGAAAATGAAGACAGCACACAGAATGGGAGAGATACTTGTAAGTCATATATCTGATGAGGTTCTAGTTTCTAGAATATATAAAGAATTCTTAGAGTCCAACAGTAAAAAAGACAGATACCCCAGTTTTAAAAATGAACAAAGAATCTGAGTAGACATATCTCTGGAGAAGAGATACAAATAGCCAGTAAACACATGAAAAAATGTTCAACATCATTAATTATTAGGGAAATACAAATCAAAACCACATTGAGATACCACTTCACACCCACTAAGTGACAGTAATCAAAAAGGCTGACTAATAGCAAACAGAGGAGGTGGAGAAATTAGAACCTTCATGCATTGCGTGAGAATGTAAAATGGTGCAGCTGCTTTGGAAAACAGGCAGTTCCTTAAATAGTTAAACAGAGTTACTGTATGATCCAGCAGTTCCACTACTAGGTCTGTACCCAAGAGCATTGAAAACATATGTCCACACAAAAACTTGTACATGAATGTTCATAGCAGCATTATTTATAATAGTCAAAAGGTGAAAACAACACGTGTCTGTCAACTGATAAATGAACAAAATTTGGTATATTCATACAATGTAATATTATTTAGCCATAAAAAAGAGTGAAGTAGTGATATATACTACAACCTAACTGAACCTTCTAAATATTATCCTAAGTGGCTGGATACAGTGGCCCACACCTGTAATCTGCACACTTTGGGAGGCTAAGGTGGGCAGATCACTTGAGTCCAGGAGTTCGAGACCAGCCTGGCCAACATGGTGAAACCCTGTCTCTACTAAAAATACAAAAATTAGTTGGGTGTGGTGGCGCATGCCTGTAGTCCCAGATACTTGGGAGGCTGAGGCGTGAGAATTGCTTGAAACCGGGAGGCAGAGGTTGCAGTAAGCTGACATCATACCACTGCACACTAGCCTGGGCAACAGAGCGAGATTCTGTCTCAAAAAAAAAAAAAAAAATTATGCTAAGTGAAGAAGCCAGACACAAAGGGCCATATATTGTATAAGTCCATTTATTTATTTATTTATTTATTTGTTTGACAGAGTCTTGCTCTGTCGCCCAAGCTGGAGTGCAATGGCTCTATCTCAGCTCACTGTAACCTCCACCTCCTGGGTTCAAGCGATTATCCTGCCTCGCCTCCTGGGTAGCTGGGACTGCAGGTGCACACCACCATGCCCAGCTAGTTTTTGTATTTTTAGTAGAGACAGGGTTTCACCATGTTGGCCAGGCTGGTCTTGAACTCCTAACCTCAGGTGATCTGCCTGCCTCGGCCTCCCAAAGTGCTGGGATTAGAGGCATGAGCCACCGCGCCCGGTCTATATAACTCCATTTATATGAAATGTGCAGAGTAAGCAAGTCCATAGCAATACCTTAGTGGGCTGGGTGCAGTGGCTCACGCCTATAATCCCAGCACTTTGGGATGCTGAGGAGGGTTGATCACTTCAGATAAATAGTTCGAGACCAGCCTGGCCAACATGGTAAAACCCTTTTTTACTAAAAATACAAAAATTGGCCTGGCGTTGTGGCGTGTGCTTGTTATAGTCCTAGCCACTTGGGAGGCTGAGGCAGGAGAATCGCCTGAACCTTTGAGATGGAGGTTGCAGTGAGCCGAGATCACGCCACTGCACTCCAGCCTGGGCAACAGAGCGAGACTCCACCTAAAAAAAAAAAAAAAAGTACATTAGTGGTTGTTGGAGGTCTTGAGCAGGGATAGGGAATGACTGGTAATCAGCACAGGGCTTTTTTTTTTTTTTTTGGTAGTAATGAAGATATTCTAAATTGGATAGTGGTGATGGTTGCACAACTCTGAATAGACTAAAAACCATTGAATTTTATACTTTCAAGAGGTGAATTCTGTGGCATGTGTATTATATGTCAATTGAAAAAATAATAATAAACTGACTTTTCAAGTAGAGGGACATATCCCCTCAAATGGGATTGGAGGAATATCCTGGTGGTGAGTAGGAACTGTGATGATTTAATATTTATCAGAAACAGGGTCGTGTAAGATTTTGAAAAGGATAAAAGTACTAGAATAAAATAAGGAAAAGTAAACTTAAAAAATTATATTTTGGACTTTTTATTCTTTGGGTCTCTTTGACAGCCGTTCCATCTTAGAAGAGTACTTGGAGATAGATTGTTCCAGGATGTTACACACAGGCTGTTTCTGTTTACAGCTATTGGTGTTCCTCTTTTCTTATTTCTGAAACTTCTAGTAATTTATCTATTTGCAGTAATCACATTGCTGCTGTTTCTTGTATGCTTTCCCACCATTTTCCTTTGACCCTCTCTGAATTTTCTTTTTTTAAAAATTTTTTTATTTGAACTACCTGTAGACTTAAGGAAATATTGCATAAATAATAGTTTTCATAGGTCTCTCATCCAGCTTCCCATTATGTTAATGTCTTACATAACCATTATATAATTATCAAAACAAAGAAATTAGTATTGGTTTAATACTATTAAGTAAACATCTTATTAGAAATTTTATCAATTTTCTACTGATGTCCTTGTTTTGTTGCAGGATCCTATTTGGGATCCCATATTGCTTTTAATTGTTATTTCTCTTCTGTAACAATTTAGTGTCCTGCAACAATTCCTCAGTCTTTCCTTGTCTTTCATGAGCTTGACATTTCATGAGTATTATTTAATTATTTTATTGAATATCTCTGTCATTTTTTCATGATGGGATTGAGTTATGTATTTTGGGCAAGAATACCACAGAAATAATGTGTCCTTGGTATGTTATTACATGAGGTTAATGATGTCCATATATCTTATTACTGACAATGTCAGCCTCAATCACATGGTTATGGTGGGTTCTGCTGGGTTTCTTCATCCATCAGTAGCTTCTGAGAGAGGACTGATAGAAAATACATTAAATGAAAATATGCTCACACTTAAATAGTTTGACAATTGAGTATCTTCATGAATGGTTTAGGCATAAAATTCTAAATTGGAAATCATTTTTCAGTAAGACTTGTGAAGTCATTGCTTCATTGTCTTCTAGTTTTCAATGGTGTTACTTAGAAAATCAGTGCACTTCAATTTTTGATCCTTTGTATGGAAATCTGTTTTTCTGTCTAGATGCTATATAGCAAGTTCTTCTTGTCTTTTGTGTTCTCACATTTCAAAATGATATGAACTGATGTGGGGAAAGTCATAGCCTTCAATATTAAAAAATTATCTTGGCCAGGCATGGTGGCTCACGCCTGTAATCCCAGCATTTTTGGAGGCCGAGGCGGGCGGATCACTTGAGGCCAGGAATTGAAGACCAGCTGGCCAATATGCAAAACCCCTTCCCTACTAAAAAAAAATATATGTATATATATCTGGAAGTGTTTTGTTGATTTCCTCTTCATTGTTTTCTGTGTTCTTTCTTTCTCTCTGGAACTCATTATTGGGATACTTAACCTTCTGAGCCAGTCCTCTTAATTTTCTTGTGTGTTCCTTCCTGTTTTCCATCTTTTCCCCCCTCTATTTTATAAGAAATTTAATTCTATATTCTAGCCCTTCTATTGAGATTTTCTGTTTCTTTTATAATCTTTTTAATTTATAAGAGCTCTTTTCTTCATTCTCAAAGTGTTCCTTTTTTAGTAGCCTCCCATTCTGACTTACACTTTTTGAAGATACTAATTTTTGTTCTTGTTTCTATGTACTTTTTTTTTTTTAAATTAGACCATTTCTGTTAGTTTTAGTCTCTGTCATAATAAAGGCTTTCCTCAAATTTCTAATAACCTTTGGCTTTGAAGCCAATCATGGGTAAGAGTGTGATGCTATGGCCGAGTGTGGTGGCTCACGCCTGTAATCCCAGCACTTTAGGAGGCTGAGGTGGGCAGATCACCTGAGGTCAGGAGTTCGAGACCAGCCTGGCCAACATGGTGAAACCCCATCTCTACTAAAAAATACAAAAATTACCTGGGCATGGTGGCTCATGCCTGTAATCCCAGCTACTTAAGGCTGAGGCAGGAAAATCGCTTGAACCCCAGAGGCGGAGGTTGCCGTGAGCCGAGATTGTGCCACTGCACTCCAGCCTGGGTGATGAGAGCAAGACTCCATTCTCAAAAAAAAAAAAAAAAAAAAAAAGAGTAATGGTAAAAGGCTGATGGATGCTAAAAGTTCTCTACACAGAGATGAGGTTTATCAAATTTATTGTAGATTGATGTGGCTGGGCTATCTTTTAGGGGAAGGTAACATTTCATGTCTGTCACTTATAGTCTTTTCTACTGGGCTAGTGAGATTCTTCAAAGGAAGGCTCTTCTAAGCTACTGCCAGAAGGTATAAACCTGAGTGACAATCTTCTGGTGAGGAAAAAGAGTTTAGGAGTCTCAATATTCAGAATGAACACTTTGTCTTAAAATCACCCAATTTTAGTTTGGTATTCCTGCCTTCAACTGTGCCTGTTATCTTAACCAGTTTTCAACCAATCCTCCTGTTTTGAGCTCTTCCTTTTTTCCCTCTTTCAACAGTATATGAGCCTCTAGGAACTCTACAGTATAAATCAAAGTGTTTTTTGGTTTTTCTCCTTTTTGACTTAGGGTGTAGCCATTTCAGGTCTTTTAAGTCATTTACCCTTTATCTGTTCCTTTCTGTTTCCAAAATTTTGATGCTGTTTTTTCCTTTACCATTTTGGGGAGGGGGTCTTTTTGAATTATCCCCCCAACCCCTGCCCATTGTTTTAGATGGGCTTTTGGAAACAGAATATGTGCATTTAGTCCTTAATCCTTAGTCACCTTTGTTGAATTTCCACAGCTAAAATTTGATTTTAGCTTTATTTTAGTTTGAGTAGAGTACTCTGAGAAAGTCATTAAAGATTTGTCCTGTTCTTAACTGTGTTGGAGGACACATGCTTTTAGATGGAAGGGTTATTCTTCTTGTGTACTTGAATTTTTCAGTCATCATAGTAAGTCAAATAATTATTAATAGAACATTGACTTATAGAAAAATTGAGTATTAGAACTGAGAGGCACTATGGAATTTATCTTAGTCCAACACTGTTTTTACTGATAAAGAAGCCATGACCCAGAGAAGTTATGAGGCCTAAGATAATGCAGCTACTATTCCTTATGCTGTTCCCACTACCTGGACCTTTGTCTAGCCAGGTCCTACTAATTCTGTATTCTTTTTTTTTTTTTTTTTTTTTACTTTAAGTTTTAGGGTACATGTGCACAATATGCAGGTTAGTTACATATGTATACATGTGCCATGTTGGTGTGCTGCACCCATCAACTCGTCATTTAACATTAGGTATATCTCCTATTGCTATCCTTCCCCCCTCCCCCCACCCCACAACAGGCCCGGGTGTGTGATGTTCCCCTTCCTGTGTCCATGTGTTGTAATTCTGTAATTCTCAAATGCCTAATCCTCAGGGAGATCTTCCATGAGCCCATAGGCCATGTTAATTGCCATATTTGTGTGCTCACGCAAGTTCCTGCCCCCTTTTACTTTCCCTGTGACTCCTTTCACATTTATACTTCCTTGCTCAGGATCTTTCTTTCCCATCAGACTGTAGGCTCATGAAAGCAGAGATTTTGTCTGTTTTACTCATTTCTGCACCCAAATCACTTTGCACAGAACCTTACCAGGCTGAATGCTATAGAATCAACACTAAATATTTGTTGTGTGATGATTAGCTATTTAGTGGCAAATCCAAAATATGTATTCATAGTCTTCTTAAAGACATCTGAAGGAGGACTTGCATGCTTTCTTTTTTATCATGCCATCTTTTTTAGACTTACATGATCCTAGTAGCCAGTGAGTTTACTTTAAGTGTGTTTTTATTAAAAACCAAGAACCAGGCCAATCAGTACACTTTCCTCTTTTGATATTAGGTGGTAATTGAAACTTTGTCAGTGGGAGCAACCATGCTGTTACCTCCATTACGAGAACGGATGGAATTACTTCATTCTCTTTTACCTCAAGGACCTGATAGATGGGAAAGCTTATCTAAAGGACAGGTAGGCTTTTGCTTGCTATGTAAGTAAACCAGTAGTATCATAAAAATTTGGACTGAGAAGGAAATAAAACTAATCAATTGCCATGTGTTCATGGAGCGTAAGTACTTGATGGGTCTAGTAAATCCTGGTTATTTAATGTTTTGTGCTGGAAGAATTCCCAGTTGTCTAACAACCTTAGGTGAAGCAAGTGATAATTTATTAAGTTATTTGGGGCTAATTATTAAAATAAGGACTAATTTTTCCAGTGTTTCTTATAGTACTAAGCCAGACACTCTGTGGTTTATTTGTAGTATGCTGAGTTGAAATCAAGTGCATGTGCTACTGTTGGTTCCATGCTGAGAACTTTGTCTGAAATTGTTTGTATAAAGAGTATAGATGACTATTAGGAAAAAGTATTTGATAATATGAGTATACTTATTCTTTCCATTTTTATGTTATATACCTTAAAATAGTACATTTTGCTCAACCAAGTAGAAGTTACCAGATTCAGAGATACAGATTTGAGGAAAAAAAAATTGGTACTTATTTGCAGCATAATATTTACTGATACTTTTCTTTCTTTTTAAATCTTTTTTGGAGACAGAGTCTTGCTCTGTCACCCATGCTGGAGTAGGGTGGTGCAATCATAGCTCACTCTAACCTTGAACTCCTAAGCTCAAGGGATCCTACTGCCTTGGCCTCTGGAGTAGCTAAGACTGCTGGCATGTGCCACCACACCCGGCTAATTTTTTTATTCTTATTTTTATAGCGGTGGGGTCTTGCTGTATTTCCCAGGCTGTTCTTGAACTCCTGGCCTCAAATGATCCTCCTGCTTTGGCCTCCCAAAGTGCTGGGATTATAGCCATGAGACCACTGTGCCTGGTCCACAGGTGATTTTTTTTTTTTTTTTTTTTTTTGAGACAGGGTTTTGCTCTGTCATCCAGGCTGGAGTGCAGTGGCACGATCATGGCTTACTGTAGCCTCAACCTTCTGGGCTCAAGTGATTCTCCCACCTCAGCCTTCTGAGTAGCTGAAACTACAGGTGTGCACCACCATGCTCAGCTAATTTTTGTATTTTTTGTAGAGGGGATTTTGCTATGTTGCCCAGGCTGGTCTTGAATTCCTGGACTCAAGCGGATCCGCCTGCCTTGGCCTCCCAAAGTGCTGTGATTACAGGTGTGAGCCTCTGTGCCCAGCCTACAGATAATTTTTAGTGAGTATTTTGCATTAGGTTAGATTTCAAGTGATTTATTTTAAACATTAGAATAAGTAATTGTCATTGGTAATGTCACACTGTAGAATCATGTGTCGTATTATTTATCTATTGGCATTTCGTACTCCTCTCTACTTACAGTACTAAAATTATTATGCATAGTATGCCATGTTAGCTTAGAGATTTAGGCATTATAATGAAGGCTGAAATAAAAACCTGTAAGTTGCATTTTCCTAAATCCCATTTCCTAAATGGGATTAATTGGGTAGTTTTTATAATTACGTACTTCCTGAAGATGATTGTTTATTAAGCTAGTAAGTGTATTAGTATAGTTTTTTTCTGGGATCCTTTTGTGTTCTTTTCTAGTGCATATTACGCTAGTTACTTGTTCCTATTTTATTGTTCTTTAGAGAATGCAACTGGATATCATCCTGACAAGTTTGCAAGATCATACCCATGTAGCCTCCCTACTTGGCTATAGTTCACCCTCTGATGCTGCTGACCTGTCTTCTGTGTGTACTGGCTACGGAAATCTGTCAGATCAACCTTATGGCACTCAGAGCTGCCATCCAGATACCCACCTGGCTGAAATTTTGATGAAGACTCTCTTAAGAAATTTAGGATTTTATACGGTAAGTTGTTCTTTCATTGTAGTGAAAAAAGAATAAAGGGGTAGGGATCTCTTTAGTCAAGGTATTTTGACATTTAAACACCTATGATAGAAATCAAACTCTAGACCCCACTCCCTGAAGGGGAAAAACATGTCAGGTTTTCTGAAATATTGTGGGGACCAAATAACATGTAATTGAGAATTTCAAAGGGATTTATTTTAGAATTTTACCAGATTTTTCTGATATTGTAGAATAATCAACAGAATAAAATAGGAACATTTTTAGAGAGAAGCATAATGAGCAAGGGATTAACCTTACCAGACATAATCTTATAATGAAACAATGTACTTGGTACTGAATGAGAATAGGTTGGTCAGTAGGATAGAGGACAGTGGACCCTATAGCTTTCCCTGTATTAGTATGCCATTAATTCTAAATCTCTGGTGTTTCTTAAATTCATCTTTTTTTCCTGCCATTTCTTTGGGTTCTAAGCCAGATCATTATGATTCAGTGCTGATAGTGTTACAGCTATTGTCGCTATTGCTGGTCTCTTCTCAGCATCTTACTGCTGGAATAACTTTGTATTAAATAACGTCTTTATATTAAAGAATACAACTTCTTTGTATTAAATTAAAACCCGTTCAGGCCAGGCGTGGTGTCTTATGCCTGTAATCTCAGCACTTTGGGAGGCCGAGGTGGGTGGATCACCTGAGGTCAGGAGTTTGAGACCAGCTTGGCCAATATGGTGAAACCCCGTCTCTACTAAAAATGCAAAAATTAGCCAGGTGTGGTGGCTGGCGTCTATAATCCCAGCTCCTCGGGAGGCCAAGGTGGGAGAGTTGCTTGAACCAGGGAAGCAGAGGCTGCAGTGAGCTGAGATCGCACCATTGCACTCCACCCTGGGTGACAGAGCAAAACCCCATCTCAAAACACCACCACCACCACCACCACCACCACCCCCTGCCTTCAGACCCTTTATCATCAGCTCACACACCATTCTTACCTGAAATCATCCTTTTCCAGAATTGTACATTGTACACATATTTCCTGTTGTTTTTCTCTACCAATCTGTGATGTAAGATGACTATTTTAGGAAACCTTGCCCAAATAACCCCATCTAGCCAGAGATGCGTATAGCTGCACATCTCTGTAGTCATCAGCACTTATAGGATCAGAGTGTACTGTGCAACTTAACTTTGAATCGTTTGTGTATCAGTTGTTTCCTACGGCTCTTCAGGGCCTGGTCTATGTACTCTTTTTCTTCCATTACAAGCCTTAGTGCTCTATCCCACCCACATTGAAAGGCTGATCACTAAGTCAGAGTGAAAATTCTTCCTACAAAATTCTTTTCTTTCAGGTTTAAGAATGTAAATTTAATCTGATGTTAAGGAGTAATGGCTGCAAATGGATAAGAACAATATTGTGTGTATAGCCATTTGTTAATGACCGAAAGTTTTCCCCAGAGTTATAAGGAATGTTACAACAAAGTTATAAGGAATATTAGGGCTAAGGCAGATTTATATATTATATGGAAATGGAAATAAAATACTAACTGCTTTTGGGTTGAAATAATAAATTATTGTCTCTTTCTGATGTGATTGAAACCAAATTTGTTCTAATATTTTAAAATAACGGTCCTAATTAACAACTTAGAGCAAGGGCCCTACAGTGTTCCCATATTCTATCTTGTATATTGTACACATAAACCAAATTTTCTGCCTAAAGATATTTAGGCAGAAATTCTGCACATGATTATTTACAGGAAAAAAAGTTGGAAATAACAGAAGTATCTAAAAATAGAGGAGTGGTTAAGTAATTTATGGTATATGTGTTCAATGGAATATTTAATTATATTTTATATACACATGGTTTATGAAAATGTGTAAAACATTTATGATCCATTGGAAAAGAGCAGACCAAAAATAGAATATGCAGTACAATATTATGAAAAATATTTTAAAAGGACAAAATCAGGAAAGAAATATACCAAAAAATATTATAGTAGCAGTCATTTTCTTTGAGTGGTTGTTTAAATGGTGCTTTTAACTTTTTAAAATAGAGTTTTGATATTTTCTAAATATACAAAGCATCTCTTTTTAAAAAATATTTTTAACTTGAAGTAATTTAAAACTTACAGAGGGGTTACAGGAATCATTCAAAGAATTCCCCTGTGCTCTTCAGCCAAATTTGTTCTCTCTCTGTAAATCATTTGAGAGTAAGTTGCAGGTGGCTGGCTGCCCCTAAGTAAGCATATATTAAGTATGTATTTTTAAAAAACCAGGACATTTTCTTATGTAACAAGAGAATAATTATTGATTTCAGAAAATTTAACATTGATACAGAACTGTTATTTAATATATAGTCTACGTTTACATTTCTACAGTTGCCCCAATAATGTCCTTTATAGCAGTTTCTGACCCCAGCCCTTCCTCTTCCATGATCTGGTCCAGAATCACACATTGTATTTAGTTGTTATATCTCTTTTTTAATTTTAATTTTATTAGAGACAGGCTTTCTGTTGCCCAGGCTGGAGTACAGTGGCACCATCATAGCTCACTACGGCTTTGAACTCCTGGGCTCAAGTGGTCCTCCCACCTCAGCCTCCCAAGTAGCTGGGACTAGAGGTGTGCACCACCGTGCTCAGCTAATTAAGAAAAGAAATTTGTAGAGATGAAGTCTTGCTCTGTTGCCCACGCTGGCCTTGAACTCCTGGCCTCAGGCAGTCTTTCCACCTCGGCCTCCCAAAGTGTTGGAGCTATAGGTGTGAGCTGCCGCACCCAGCTGCTTTTTTTTTTTTAATGGAAAAAACAAATAGAAGTAGCTTGATGAATTTTACCATCTAATAGCTAGTATCATAAGGATTATAGCAAATACTTAAAAATTGGTAATGGGAGAAAGGATATAATGCTTTTTTTTGTTTTTTTGAGACATAGTTTCACTCTTGTCGCCCAGGCTGGAGTGCAATGGCATGATCTTGGCTCACTACAACCTCCGCCTCCTGGGGTTCAAGCGATTCTCCTGCCTCAGCCTCCCTGGTAGCTGGGATGATAGGCACCCGCCACTACGCCTAGCTAATTTTTGTATTTTTTTTAGTAGAGACCAGGGTTTCACCATGTTGGCCAGGCTGGTCTCAACCTCCTGACTTCAGGTGATCCACCTGCCTTGGACTCCCAAAGTGCTGGGATTACAGGTGTGAGTCACCGCACCCAGCCCATATAATGCTGCTTAAATCAGATTTATGGTAGGTTGTTACTTTCAATTTCAAGCACTTCAAATATAAACTTCCTTTGTGTGTCATTTTAGGATCAAGCATTTGGAGAGCTAGAAAAGAATAGTGATAAATTTCTACTTGGAACATCATCATCAGAAAACAGTCAGCCTGCTCATCTTCATGAACTGCTATGTTCACTACAGAAACAGCTGCTGGCATTTTGCCATATCAATAACATTAGTGAGGTATGTGATTATTTGTCTTTTATGGTGATCTATCAGGGACCTTGAAACTCAGATATTTGGATAGGCCATGATATTTTTGTACCTTGAATCTTTCAAAGTAGTAATTTAGGAACTTTTTTTCCTCTTAGAACTCAAGCAGTGTGGCATTGCTTCATAAACATCTTCAGCTTTTGTTGCCTCATGCCACAGATATTTATTCACGTTCTGCAAATTTGCTCAAAGAAAGTCCTTGGAATGGTAGTGTTGGAGAAAAATTAAGAGGTGAGTTTGGTATTTCATTTCAAATTTAATCAGTTGTTAAGAAGCAAGAACACTTGCCTTTCCAAAGTCTTAAGAGGGCCAGAAGCCTCTGACTGGAATAGGAATGGTCTTGAATTTCCTTTCTATTGCAGATTCCTTTAGTCTTGGTTTGGGGGTAGTGTTAGCAGTGATTGATCTTAAAAAGAGTCTACTTGGCATGACAGAGGCCTAATTGAAAGGCACTGGATGATATAAACTCAAAAAATATTAATTTTAGTCCTTTAGGTATATACCCAGTAATGGGATGGCTGGGTCAAATGGTATTTCTAGTTCTAGATCCCTGAGGAATCGCCACACTGACTTCCACAATGGTTGAACTAGTTTACAGTCCCACCAACAGTGTAAAAGTGTTCCTATTTCTCCACATCCTCTCCAGCACCTGTTGTTTCCTGATTTTTTAATGATGGCCATTCTAACTGGTGTGAGATGGTATCTCACTGTGGTTTTGATTTGCATTTCTCTGATGGCCAGTGATGATGAGCATTTCTTCATGTGTTTTTTGGCTGCATAAATGTCTTCTTTTGAGAAGTGTCTGTTCATGTCCTCTGCCCACTTTTTGATGGGGTTGTTTGTTTTTTTCTTGTAAATTTGTTTGAGTTCATTGTAGATTCTGGATATTAGCCCTTTGTCAGATGAGTAGGTTGCAAAAATTTTCTCCCATTGTGTAGGTTGCCTGTTCACTCTGATGGTAGTTTCTTTTGCTGTGCAGAAGCTCTTTAGTTTAATGAGATCCCATTTGTCAATTTTGGCTTTTGTTGCCATTGCTTTTGGTGTTTTAGACATGAAGTCCTTGCCCACGCCTATGTCCTGAATGGTATTGCCTAGGTTTTCTTGTAGGATTTTAATGGTTTTAGGTCTAACATATAAGTCTTTAATCCATCTTGAATTAATTTTTGTATAAGGTGTAAGGAAGGGATCCAGTTGCAGCTTTCTACATATGGCTAGCCAGTTTTCCCAGCACCATTTATTAAATAGGGAATCCTTTCCCCATTTCTTGTTTTTGTCAGGTTTGTCAAAGATCAGATAGTTGTAGCTATGCGGCATCATTTCTGAGGGCTCTGTTCTGTTCCATTGATCTATGTCTCTGTTGTGGTACCAGTACCATGCTGTTTTGGTTACTGTAGCCTTGTAGTATAGTTTAAAGTCAGGTAGCGTGATGCCTCCAGCTTTGTTCTTTTGGCTTAGGATTGACTTGGCGATGCGGGCTCTTTTTTGGTTCCATATGAACTTTAAAGTAGTTTTTTCCAATTCTGTGAAGAAAGTCATTGGTAGCTTGATGGGGATGGCATTGAATGTATAAATTACCTTGGGCAGTATGGCCATTTTCACGATATTGATTCTTCCAACCCATGAGCATGGAATGTTCTTCCATTTGTTTGTATCCTCTTTTATTTCATTGAGCAGTGGTTTGTAGTTCTCCTTGAAGAGGTCCTTCACATCCCTTGTAAGTTGGATTCCTAGGTATTTGATTCTCTTTGAAGCAATTGTGAATGGGAGTTCACTCATGATTTGGCTCTCTGTTTGTCTGTTATTGGTGTACAAGAATGCTTGTGATTTTTGTACATTAATTTTGTATCCTGAGACTTTGCTGAAGTTGCTAATCAGCTTAAGGAGATTTTGGGCTGAGACAATGGGGTTTTCTAGATATACAATCATGTCATCTGCAAACAGGGACAATTTGACTTCCTCTTTTCCTAATTGAATACCCTTTATTTCCTTCTCCTGCCTGATTGCTCTGGCCAGAACTTCCAGCACTATGTTGAATAGGAGCGGTGAGAGAGGGCATCCCTGTCTTGTGCCAGTTTTCAGAGGGAATGCTTCCAGTTTTTGCCCATTCAGTATGATATTGGCTGTGGGTTTGTTGTAGATAGCTCTTATTATTTTGAGATACGTCCCATCAATACCTAATTTATTGAGAGTTTTTAGCATGAAGGGTTGTTGAATTTTGTCAAAGGCCTTTTCTGCATCTATTGAGATAATCATGTGGTTTTTGTCTTTGGTTCTGTTTATATGCTGGATTACATTTATTGATTTGCATATGTTGAACCAGCCTTGCATCCCAGGGATGAAGCCCACTTGATCATGGTGGATAAGCTTTTTGATGTGCATGCTGCTATAAGGACACATGCACACGTATGTTTATTGCGGCACTATTCACAATAGCAAAGAGTTGGAACCAACCCAAATGTCCAACAACGATAGACTGGATTAAGAAAATGTGGCACATATACACCATGGAATACTATGCAGCCATAAAAAATGATGAGTTCGTGTCCTTTGTAGGGACATGGATGAAACTGGAAAACATCATTCTCCGTAAACTATCGCAAGGACAAAAAACCAAACACCGCATGTTCTCACTCATAGGTGGGAATTGAACAATGAGAATTCATGGACACAGGAAGGGGAACATCACGCTCCGGGGACTGTTGTGGGGTGGTGGGAGGGGGGAGGGACAGCATTAGGAGATACACCTAATGCTAAATGACGAATTAATGGGTGCAGGAAATCAACATGGCACATGGATACATATGTAACAAACCTGCACATTGTGTACATGTACCCTAAAACCCTAAAGTATAATAAAAAAAAAAATGCAAAATTAAAAAAAAAATATTAATTCTAAATGGCAGAAAGTGAGATTTTTAAGTCTGCTCTTTTTTTTTTTTTTTTTTTTTTTTTTTTAAACCTGCTCTTTCTTTACCTTTCTCTTCAGCATTTACCATTTTTTCACTTTCCTTCTTGAAATTCTTTCTTTGGGCTTCTATGTAGTCACAGTCCTTTTTTCTCTCCTCTTCCTCTGAGTCCTCTTTTTCAGTGGGTTCCTATAGGCTCCTCTTCCTTGGACATGCCCTCTAATGTTGAGGATCCTCTGAATTTTGCCTTCTATCCTCTTTCCTCCTCCAGTGGTCTTATCTAGTCTCAGTGTCTTTAACAACCACGTACATATTAATGACTCCTGTATTTCCATCTAGCTGAGAACACCTTTCCTGAGTCCTAGAGCCTTTCTTTAATTGCCTACTGGGTGTCTTTTCTTGGTTATCCAAAAGACAACCAAAATTTAATGTTTATCTAAAACCAGCTGCCTCTGAAGTTCCCTCACTAAAAAAAGAAAGAAGGGAACACTGTGAAACTGAAAACATTCCTCATTAGATACGTCCATTTGGCTGTTCCACAGCAACTAAAATATGTTCAAACTGAGCTCGTTTCTGAATGGCCCTCTCTGCCCTGATATACAATGAAATATTGAAACAAAATTGATTTAAAACCAATATGGATTATAAAAACACATTATTTAAGGTGATCTCAATTTTTAAAAAAGCAAATTTTGTTTAAAAAATATGAAAGCATTCTCTCACTAGCAGGTAAGCACCAAGGGGACAGGAAGTTTTGACCACTTTCTTCATAGCTATATCCCTTTCACCTAGAACTGTGCCTGGTATGTCAATAAATATTTCTTGAGTAAATTATAAAATGAAGATAAATTAATGAATGAGAAATTCATAATGAATTTTAAGGAAAACAGTTTTAATCCTTTGAATTTGTTGGTATGGAGGATACATACGCTTTCCTGTAAAGTGTTTGTTGGCGGTAGTTTCTGAAAGTGGATAAGCACTGATAACTACATCAGCTACCGGGTAGGTGTTCAACAGAGAGTTATTGAATGAGTCTACTCTAGTTCCAAGCTAAAATAATATTTCTTAGGTTCCTTTTTTTAAAGTTCATTTGGAACAATTGTCCCATGTTTAATTTCTTGCCCTTCATAGATGTGATATACGTCTCAGCTGCTGGCAGTATGCTCTGCCAGATTGTTAATTCCCTGCTGTTACTCCCTGTGTCAGTGGCTCGGCCTTTATTGAGTTACCTCCTCGACTTGTTGCCACCTCTTGATTGCCTTAATAGACTCCTTCCAGCTGCTGATCTTTTAGAAGACCAGGAGTTACAGTGGCCTCTTCATGGTAAGTAAAGACAATAAAAGAGCAAATAATGCCTTTGAGAAAAGTTGTTCCTCTTGCACACATCACTGTGTTTTTCCATTGGGGTCTATCTATCCTAAGGCTATCAAAGGAATTTCATCACTGAAATCTTAAAAACTTTTCAAATTTAAGTAAGTCCTCTTATTTTATTGGAAAGAATCCTGGGCTGGAGCATAAAAGGAAAAGCATTGGGGTTGGAAAGATGACCTTGAGGGCCTATCTTATTTTAACATTATGCAGTTCAGTGATCAAGTGTCACTTAGTCCAAGTGTCAAATTTACAACCATATCAGGATGTTGATTAGGCTTTATATGGAGTTGTTCCAAGTTTATTCTTTCCTTTTTTTCTTTTTTTGAGATGGAGTCTCGCTCTGTTGCCCAGGCTGGAGTGCAGTGGCACGATCTTGCCTCATTGCAACCTCTGCCTCCTGGGTTCAAGCGATTCTCCTGCCTCAAGCCTCCTGAGTAGCTGGGATTACAGGCATGCACCACCACATCCAGCTAATTTTTGCAATTTTAGTAGAGACGGGGTTTCACCATGTTGGCCAGGCTGTTCTTGAACTCCTGACCTCGTGATCTGCCCACCTCAGCCTCCCAAAGTGCTGGGATTACAGACGGGAGCCACCGCGCCCGGCCAGTTTATTCTTTTCTAAAGCGTCTCAGAACTTGCTAAGATTCAGTCTATTTCTATCAGGTGAGTAAGGTGTCATTTTATTTTTTTCATCTGTGGTTATGACTGATATTTTTCTATAATTTTATTTTTTCATGCTATCCTCTCCTAGTTTTTACTACCAAAATTATACTAATCTCATAGCATGAACGCGGAACTTCCTTTTATTCCTGTTCACTGAAATAATTTGTGTAAGATAGGAGTTATCTCTTCCTGAAGTTTTAGAAGAATTTATCTATGAAACTATCTGGCCCTGGTGTTTTGTTTGTAGACAGACTCTGACAATTCTCATTCTTTAGTGATTAGTATTCCCTTCCATCTTATGTTTCTTCTCAAGTCCATTTTGGAAATATATATATATTTCTAGGAATGTTATTTTGTTGATTGTCAAATTTACTGGCATAAAGTTGTTTATAATGTTCATGGTTTTAAAAAATCTCTAGTATATCTATGGTTATTCTCTTTATTCCTATTTTTTGAATTTGTGCCATCTTTTTTTCTTGAGTAATTTTATTAATCGTTTATCCATTTTCCTTTTAGATAACTTATCCATTATCATTTCAAATAACTACTTTTTGGATTTTTCAATCTCTGTTTTTGTTTCATTGGTATGTGTTCCTTATAGCTGTCATTTCGTGAAGTCAAGAACTTTTAAAAACAAATGTACAATAAGAAAGCATGGATCTGGGCTGGGCATGATGGCTCATGCCTATAATCCCAGCACTTTGGGAGGCTGAGGCCGCCGGATCACCTGAGGTTAGGAGTACAAGACCAGCCTGGCCAACATAGCGAAACCCCATCTCTACTAAAAATACAAAAATTAGCCAGGCACTGTGGTGCACACCTATACTCCTGGCTACTTGGGAGGCTGAGACAGGAGAATCGCTTGAACCTGGGAGGCAGAGGTTTCAGTGACCCAAGATCATGCCACTGCACTCCAGCCTGGGTGACAGAACGAGACTCTGTCCGCTCCCCCCTACCCCCGCCCCCCAGAAAAAAAGAAAGCATGGGTCTGGATCTTAGTATTAAGACAATTCTGAATTCAAGACTTAAAAAGCATTAAACAATCTTGAATGTCATTTTAATGGATAAATTTGTGTGTTGATTTTGGAGGAATAAACTCAGAATACTCCCCAAAGATAGTGAATTTTGGTCTGGATAATGAAAAGTAGGAATATAATTGATTGGAATAATGTTGTCATATGTTGTTTTAATGTTTATCTTAAAATTAGTAACTTTACCAAAGAAAATTTTATTTGATAGCATAACTTCTCTGGATATTATTTTAAATCAGTCTGGTAAAGAGAAAAAATACAGAAAGTATTATAATTTGTGTTTCATCATAAAATATTTTGCATCAGTATCTTATTGCAGTACAGTAGGAGACTCTTAGAAATATTTTGAATCTTAAAAGTACCAGATAAAGACACAATAACTAATGATTTTGTCTTTAGGAGGGCCAGAACTAATCGATCCTGCTGGTCTGCCATTACCTCAGCCAGCTCAGTCTTGGGTATGGCTTGTGGATCTAGAAAGAACAATTGCTCTCCTTATTGGGCGGTGTCTTGGTGGCATGCTTCAGGGCTCCCCTGTGTCTCCAGAGGAACAGGACACTGCATATTGGATGAAAACGCCACTGTTCAGTGATGGTGTAGAAATGGACACTCCTCAGTTGGGTAATGTGCTTCTCTGCAGCATTTAAAATACATGCCTGTTTGTACCTCAGTTGGAGATTTCTCTCTTCTGAGTTTGCTAAATAGAGAACTGACAGGCACCAATTGCAACATTAGCAGTGTAGGGAATCTGGGGCTATGACTTGGAGCCCTAAGAAAAATGGTTAAATCCTGCAGCACGGTATGGTGAAAAGAGCCCCCAAAGGAAATATAAATTGTAGGTCTGGTCCTACTCTATCATATTTATCACTCATTTTGAGCAAGTCATCTAACTCAATGCTTCATCACTTATCTTCTGAAGCTTGGAGGTTATGAAACTGCTTCCCAGAATGTAAAGCACTGTGAGAGTACTTAACCATGGCTTATCAGTGCAGCACCCCTCAGATGTGAGTGGTGAATGGCAGCCTCTTTTCCTCGCAGCCTGTCTTGCTTTCATGCTGACATTATATTATGTCCTAATTTTTTCTTCGCCACTTAAAGTGCCTTTAGGATTTCCCTTCTGCATCATCTTCCATTTGTATATATTGTTGGCAGGCTAGTTCCTAGACTGAACATGAAGACTTATCTGGTACCCCACATAATCCGGTTGTTTTATCTAGAATTGGTCCTTTAATCTCTCTAGGCTTCTAATTTTGATTCTATAAAATAATGATTTGGATTAGACAGGCTACATGATATTATTAGATCTAAAATTTATTATTTCTCTGATAAGAGAAAGAGACTCAACATGTCCCTGAAGGAAAGTCTAAGAGAGACTGAGAGGAAAGAAGGAAAGAAGGAGAGCTGAAAAGAAAAGAAAAAACAAAACAAAATGAGAAAGATTATGCTTTGGGATTTGGAGGGTTGGAGAGTGGGAGTGAAGGAAGCAGTTGAGGATTTTCCTCCGTTTCCAAATATGAGTGTACATTCATCATTTCATTTATGAACCAGAAAGTGATTTTGGCCATGGCTGATGAATGTTGGACTGGTGTTTATGAAACATTTTGTTAAAGAAAGTAAAATTCTGGTTTTTCAAGGGGTATTTAACATGAAAAAGATAGTTCCACTGCTGTCAGTGTTTAACCTTGTGACAGTCCTAAAGGACCTCCTGAGAACAAAAGTATCTCTATCTCTACCCTCTTCATATTTCTGTTATATTTACTCAATTAAACTGGCCTTTAATATGAAGAAAATCAATTTCTGTTTAATGTTATTTTTCACTTTTTAAGTTACAAAATCATGAAACTATTAAAATTTTATTTTGTTTACTTGCATGTATTAGAAAAAGGTATTATCCTTTGTAAAATTATAAAAATACAATAATTCAGTTATACTATGGGTTAAATTGATTTTTGATACTAGCCCAAGAACCTCATCATCACTTAGAACATGGTTTTGTTTGTTTTTTAAATGTGAAATGAATTCTGAATGTCAAATGTCCCACTGAAAAGTTAGGAACCACTTGTACAAATATAAATATCAATTGAGAAATTGTTCATGGTATCTTTTACTTAAGTCTATTAAAAAATGGTCTAGTCGCTTTTTCAATGGTTCCTTGTTTCTCAAAGAGGATATCATTCCATTTTGAGCAAGATGGTTTTTTGTTATACAAGACTGTTGCATGTGTAGGACATTTAGTTTCTCTGGCCTCTGCCTGCCAAAACACCAGAGTTGTAGGGTATAGCTCAGAGGTAAAGCATTTGACTGCAAAATGCCAGAGTTTTTTTTGGAGTGTCACAATTGGTAGAGTGTCACATCCTTTTGGAGAATGTAAAAGGGTTGATACTACCTCCAACTGAAAAACATTAAAGGACTTTACCTTGGTAGCATCTACTTAAAATGGTTTAAAGTTTATCATTTCATAATCATTAAATAAATGTAAGATTTTATCTGTAGTACCAAAATTTATGATGTTAAAATTGGTAACGTGAGTATTTTTTTTAGATAAATGTATGAGTTGCCTGTTAGAAGTAGCACTTTCTGGAAATGAAGAACAGAAGCCTTTTGATTATAAATTGCGGCCTGAAATTGCTGTCTATGTAGACTTGGCATTGGGTTGTTCTAAAGAGCCTGCCCGAAGCCTTTGGATCAGCATGCAGGACTATGCTGTTAGTAAAGGTAAGATAAAGAAGATAAAGGGAGTAAATTTGTAGTTAGCTCATAATGCTCGCAAATATATATGCAATATATATAAGTGAAAGTCATAGGGATCACCCTTTTTTTAAATAGGAAAAGGTGTTAACATTTTTAAACAATTTGTTTTTCCCTTTGTGGAAAATAGTGTAACTATTTTTTATATACATGTATTCCACTTAAACCTACTGTGTGAAAATTGAGATTTATGTAATACATTTATAGGTAATCATTTTACTAAAGTATAGTAGTCTCCCCATATCCGCGGGTGATGTGTTCCAAGACTCCCAGTAGATTGCCCGAAACCACAGGTAGTACCGTATCCTATATACATTACGTTTTTTTCCTGTGTGTACATACTTGCCCATGGTAAAGTTTAATTTATAAATTAGGCATAGTAAGACATTAACAACAGCAATAATAAAATAGAACAATTACAATAATATGCTAACTGAATCACTACTCTTGCATTTTGGGGCCAGTATTAAGTAAAATAAGGGTTGCTTGAACACAAGCACCGTGATACTGCAGCAGTAGATCGTATAACCAAGAGGGTTAGTAAGTGACTTCATGAGATTTGATCATACTACTCAGAAGGGCATGCAATTTAAAAGTTATGAACTGTTTATTTCTGGAATTTTCCATTTAATATTTTTGGACCACAGTTGACCGCAAGTAACTGAAACCATGAAAAGCACGATCGTGGATAAGGGAGACTATTGTATTCCATGCTATGTAAATGGATCTATTTTAAGAGTCTGTTTAACGATTATCTTCCCTTTGCAAGCCCTAGTTTAATTAATGACTGAAAGGATGTGTACTTAGAAGTCTAAGCTATAGGTGCGGTCAGTATTTCTTCATCTATAAAACATGTTGCCTACTCTAGAGTGCTGGTGAAGATTCCAGTTTGAGATAAGATATACTATTAAGTACCGTGGCAAAGTACTATGCAAGTTTATGGTGGTATTTCAGTTTCTAATATTATTTGATTAAGAAAATTAATTTTATAGGCTGGGCACAGTGGCTCACGCCTGTAATCTCAGCACTTTGGGAGGCTGAGGTGGGAGGTATCACTTGAGGCCAGGAGTTCGAGACCAGCCTGGCCAACATGGCAAAACCCTGTCTCTACTAAAAATACAAAAAAAATTAGCTGGTCATGGTGGCGTGTGCCTGTAATCCCAGCTACTTGGGAGGCTAAAGCACAACAATCACTTGAACCCAGGAGGCGGAGGTTGCAGTGAGTTGAGATTGCACCACTGCATTCCAACCTGAGTGACAGAGTGAGACTGTCTCAAAAAACAAGCAACAACAACAAAGAAAATTAATTTTATGTACATATTTTCAAAGACTGTACCTGATTTCTTTTTAGCTCCTTTGTTTTTTTAACAATGATCGGGATTGTTCAGAATCACCTATCTCTAGTTTTCTTTCTCTGTGTCATTCTCTTATCCCGTCATTAATTTTGTCCATTTTTTTTGGATTTTCTTTCTTGTGTGATCAAAATGGCAAAAATAAATACATTTTTACTTTTTATTGGCCTTTATTTTTTATAAAGAAAATGAAATGAGATACATATTATTCAGATCTACCAATAAGATGACACCTTTGAACGTTTAATCTCATCTGTTTTTTTGTTTGTTTTTTTTGAGACAGTCTCCTCTTGTCACCCAGGCTGGAGTGCAGTGGCATGATCCCAGCTCACTGCAACCTCTGCCTTCCGAGTTCAAGTGATTCTCCTGCCTCAGCCTCCCGAGTAGCTGGGATTACAGGCATGCACCACCACACCCAGCTAATTTTTGTATTTTTAGTAGAGATGGGGTTTATGCCATGTTGGCCATGGCTGGTCTCGAACTCGTGACCTCAGGTGATCCATCCGCCTCAGCCTCCCAAAGTGCTGGGACTACAGGTGTGAGCCATGGCGCCTGGCCCCATTTTGTTTCTTAATCATTTATTCATTCATTCTGTTGTGGTGACTCCTACCAGAGGTGAAATAGTAATGAGGAAGAAAAAAGTTTACTTTCTAAGATGTATTTTCTGATATTTCATATTTGTAACATTTGCTTGGGATATGCAGTTAGGTTTTCTATACCACATTAACACTTACTACCTTGCACTGAGAACTAAAAAAAAACTAGATATAAGGTGAATAAAAACTTGTTGTATGGGTCTGTTTGTTGTATTGCTTATACACTGTAAGCATAGACTTTATTCCTGAGTAGTGGAAACATTCTTTGTTGTTTGGTATGAAATGAACATAACTTTAATGAAGGTGTTTTAAAGGAACCCATTATTTTAAAAATGGCACAGGAGAGTAATACCTGCTAAATTTAAAACACAACAAAGAGTGTTACTTTAGTTTGCTTTTAAAATTGAATATTAGGTTCCTTGAAATGGAGTCTTGTTGGATTTTTTAGTCATAGCAGTTCTCAGATTAGCAAGCAATTCCATGGAATGGATGATTTCTTAAGAGCCTGATGAGGAAAAAATTTGTACATTATACAGACTGTGATTCTAAGATTCTCTGTGGGCTGTAAGATTTTCTTAAAATCTGGCATATTTGTCCTTGTCAATTTTTTTTACTGATAAAGCAGGATAAGTCTGAACTTAAATTTCTGACTTAGGCATACTGAAATGAAAACCAGCATATAACATTTTTATCTCTGGAGATGAGAGTTTTAAGAAGGAATTAAGAACCAAAATTAATTTGAGGCTAAAAATTTTTCAAGCGCATTTTTTGTTGGTTTTGTTTTGTTTATAAGTAGCCCAGACATTTAGCAAATCTGTCAAATGAACAGAGACTAGCAGTCCCTCTGGGAGCAGAGTGGACAATAACTCTCCCACCCCCATTTGAAATCTACTGAATATACTACATTGTTAAAATACAATACTGGTGTGCCAACATAGAATTAAAGAATGGGAAGAGGCCGAGTGTGGTAGCTCATGCCTGTAGCTCTAGCTACTTAGGAGGCTGAGGTGGGAGGATCGCCTGAGCCCAGGGGTTTGAGACTGCAGTGAGCTATATAGCCACCACTGCACTCTAGCCTGGACAACAGAGTGAGACCCTGTCTCTTAAAAAAAAAAAAAAAAAAAAAAAGAATGGGAAGAAAAAGCACCTGACTAGTCCTCATCATCTAATGTTGTGATTTGGGTTTTCAACTACATGTCTTCATTTCTGTTTGAAGAAATGTTGTTTCATTTCTTACCCACTTAAATGTACTTGTATTCACAGTATATACTTTCGTGGCGTCAAATACCAGATACATGTATACATGACTAGTTTACTCACTATCTTCTCTAGAATGTCTAATGGAGAGTATTCAAAACTAGGCTCCTGATTCCAGCTCCCTACCCTCCAAACTGTTCCTGTGGTCTTTCTTTCTCAGTAAATGCCAACTACATTTTAAATACATTTAGAATTACCTTTGACTTCTCTCATATTCTCACATCACAGATCTGATCTATCAACAAGTCCTGTCAATTCCACCTTCAAAATGCATGTGGACTCTCCAGCCACTTGTCATTACCTTCGCTGCTTTTACGTTTTTCTGAGCCATCATCATTTCTCACTTGAATTACTGCAATAATTACTTCTGCTGTTGCTGTCCCTATAAGTCAGTTCTCCACTCAGCAGAGCGAGCTTTCAAAAATACAAGTCAGATCATGTTGTATCTCGGTTCAAAGCCTTCTAATGCTGCTTCTCATTTTTCTCAGAGTAAAACCTGGAGGACTTGTACTGGCCTGCAAGGCCATTGGGATCTGGTCCCCAGCCAGCTCTCTGATGTCTTCTACCCATTCCGTGCATGCATGGTTTGCCTCAGCCACACTGGCCTCCTTGAACCCATCCCAGATCCTCTGCACTAGCTTTTTCTGAGGGGACCCATTTTCACAAGCGTCTTCCACCACTTCATTTAGATCTCTGCTCAAATGTAACCTCATCAGAAACTTTCCCAGACCACCTTATATAAAGTAGTAATCCCACATATACAGTACTCCCTGTCTCCTTAGCCTGCTTTATTTTCCCTCATAGCACTTACTTGTCACTTAATGTTTTCTTTTTAATTTTCTCTCCTGCCCCCCTCCTCCTAACAAGAATATGAGCTTTGTTAGATCCGGGATTTAGTTTTGTTCACTGCTGTATCCACAGTGCTTGGAACAGTAAGTGGGATCTAATGAGGTGCATTTGTTAAGTAACTGTTTAGAAAGATGATAAAATTCAGGTGTTGGATGACTAAAGCTATAAAAATTACCTCTGAACTGTTTTCTGAGCCCTTTTAAATGTCAATGCATCATTTTTATTTTCAGATTGGGACAGTGCAACTTTAAGTAATGAGTCACTCTTGGACACTGTGTCTAGATTTGTTCTTGCAGCTCTTCTGAAGCACACAAATTTACTTAGTCAAGCATGTGGAGAAAGCCGGCAAGTAACTTAAAACTATCCTCAGACAAATATTTGCTCTTATGATGTTAGAAATTAGGTAACTTTTCTATTTTGGTTCTTCATTTAGATATCAACCTGGTAAACACTTATCAGAAGTGTACCGTTGTGTATACAAAGTTCGAAGTCGTTTACTTGCTTGCAAGAACCTTGAACTTATTCAAACAAGGTCATCATCACGGGACAGATGGGTAAAGTTTGAAATCAGTTAATTTCTGTGTTTTTCTGCAAGCTGTGAGAGCTAGCTCTAAATTGGTTTATGTGAGAAAAAAATGTACCTTGGTTATTGCATATGTTCAATACATGTTGAGTAGTTCTTTTTCTAGTAGAAAAAAAAAGGAAAAGATTTGAGATTTACTTAACTTCACATTTACCAAGTGTGATATGGGTTCTAAGAAACTTTAGTTGGCTGCATAAATATTAGTAACAAATTGAATGATTCAAATCATAGGAATTGTTATTTCTGTCTTTGTGCTGATCAGGCCACATTTGAATTATCCTGTTTAATTTGGGGTGCCATAATTTATGAGGGACATTAAGAAATACTTTGGATTGATAAAGTCCAAAAATTATGTCATACAAGGACTAGAAAGTATCAAAAATGTTCAGCTTAGAGAAGTGAAAACCAAGGAGGGGGTTGTATGTGTGTGTGTGTGTGTGTGTGTCACATAATAGCTGCCTTAAAAATACTTAAAAAAGAGCTTCTCTGTAAGAGAGGAAATAAATGTGTTCCTTGTTCTGGAGGACACAACTAGGACCAAAGGGTAACCATCAAATGGGGAATCATTTTAGCTGAATATTAGGAAAATAGGCCTTCTGATGATTAGAGTTGTCTACCATTGGAAATGAAGATTGAAACTACTTATTTTTTATTTTATTTTTGAGACAGTCTCACTCTGTCACCCAGGCTGGAGTGCAGTGGCACGATCTTGGCTCACTGCAGCCTCCACCACCCAGGTTCAAGTGATTCTCCTGCCTCAGCCTCCCAAGTAGCTGGGATTACAGGCATGCACCACCACGCCCTGCTAATTTTCTGTATTTTTAGTAGACATGGGGTTTCACCGTGTTGACCAGGCTGGTTTTGAACTCCTCAAGTGAGGAGTTTGAACACCTCAAGTGATCCACCCGCCTCGGCCTCCCAAAGTGCTAGGATTATAGGCATGAGCCACCTCACCTGGCCGAAACTACTTATTAAGAACAGTCCAGAAGTAATTCTTGCAGCAAAAAGGAGATAATTTCTAAAGTGCTTGGTAATCTTGTTAACATGATCATAAAATTATAAATGCAAGCCTGGATAATAAAACATAATCTTTGTAGTGCTTACTTTGAAACTTAACTAATCAGATGCTTTGCGCTCCATTATTTAGTCCTTAGATTTAAAAAAACAAACTCTGTCTCTCCGTTTGTAGACTTTTGGCATATACTGACTTAGTGTTTGTGGATCTGTTTGTTGGTGACCTTGAAAGTCCATGAAATGTATTAGCTTGCCATGTTGTTGAGGCTCAGATTTGAAACTCATATATGGGGATAAATGACATGTACTGTGTGAGTCTGACTAAGTATCCCCATCTCTGTAAAACTCTTAAGTTATTTAATGGTCATGAGTCACAGGTAACTTTTATGATGGATCTGATGTTATAATTAAAATTTTTCATTTGTGTTTTATATTGAATGGTATTTATGACTGTCTGAGTATCTGTTTTAAGGATTCTTTCCTTTGTCTAGAGACTGCTAGGTAGTAACCACTGTGGGAAATCAAGTCAACATTGTCCTCAGCAGATTTCTAATTTTTGGTTTGTTCAGGGGCAAAGTTAAAGAAAAAAAATTAAAACCAATGCTGTTTTAAATTTAGAATTATTAAACATTTATGCAGAGTAATAGTAACATAAACAACTTGAAGAAAATGGAATGGAATCAAAATTCTCTGCTTGAATTACCTCTTATGCTTGGTATCATGTTCATCACAACTTACTAAGTTGTAGCTCTGTAGGAATTTATAGCTGAATAGCAATATAGATATGAATAAATTTACAGCATGACATTTTAATCAAAATAATGAGGAAGGAAGAGCATATATGTGTCTGTATGTATTTTGTATACATACATTATTTCTAATCTTTAAGATTTATCTAGTGTATCTTTTGGGTTTTTGTAGTAAAGTTCATGTGTTATTACTGATATCAACAATATTTTCCATGATAAAAAATTAAAGGTTTTTTAAAGTTTTAAAAACATTTTGGAAAAAATGTATTTAGTGTAGCTTCTGATAATTTCTTTAAGATATCAGAAAACCAGGACTCTGCAGATGTTGATCCTCAGGAGCATTCATTTACTCGAACTATTGATGAAGAAGCTGAAATGGAAGAACAGGCTGAGAGAGACCGGGAAGAGGGGCATCCGGAGCCAGAGGATGAAGAGGAGGAACGGGAACATGAAGTGATGACAGCTGGCAGTGAGTATACCCTTCTTACTTTCTAGATACAAACTGTGGCATGCTTTCTGATAGGGGAACTAACTTGAAAGAGAAAGGCAAAGTTTCTCCATAGTTTTTCTAAAAGGACTTTATATTGTGCTGGTGATCTCAATTTGTATTAGCTGACATTTCAGGGGCTCCTACAACTGTGCTAGTACTATTCCGATGCTTTTGGATTACATATTCAGGGCTGAGAAGCTCTGGAAGCAGGAATGTCAGTACCTGCTTCACTGAGCCTCATGCATGAAATAAAACTCATGAGTCATCGGATAGGGCCATTCAAAATATGTCCTCTGGGGCAACAAGTTGTCCACCAGCCTCGAAGACCTCTGAGCGGTGAGGAAGAGAGCCCCTTTCTATGCCTATTAGGAGAGCCATATTGTTTTCCATGTGTGGAACTTTCAAAATTATAAATTTCACCCACTGACTACACTACTGTTTCGATAGGGAGCAAGAATATACATGAGACTGCTATTGACTGGGTGCATAAAATTTTTCATACCTTAGTATTCCAAGGCTACAGATAGTTTTTAAAGGTAATTATTTATATGTTTAAAGAGAAGTGTCAAAGCTTTTAAAACATTTATTAGTATCTTTTGAGTGATTTGGCTATTTCCAGTTAAAGTGTGCATTCAATCTGTACCCTAAAACATTATGATCAGCAATGCCTTTGGTTTTGAGATTGTCTGTATCTGTCAATTAACTTGGCACTTACTTTATTATCAACTTATTTGTGTTCTGCATACTTCTAAAAATGATTTTTGAGGGGGCTTGAAACAAGATTAAACATGATTTAAATAAAAGGAAAAAGATCCAAATGGAGTAAAGGGAGTTGGAGATGGGGAAGGAAAATAATTGTATTTTAAAAACCTAGGCTGAGGGAACTTTTACACTTGAATATAAACTTAGTTTAGAAATTCCTGGAAGCAGACTGAAGGTGAAAATATAGTAAAGTATAACCCTCAATTACAATAAAAGAATGATAGTCATCTGGGAACTAATACTTTTTAAACTAGCTATGCTTTTAGAGCACCTATATATGCCAGGCACTGGTCAAGTTCTTCACATAGATTAGCTCATTATCATAACTGTCTAAAGTTCTAGTACTACCTCATTCTAAAGATGGATGAATTAAGGTTTAAGGATGCAAAATTGTATGACTTAGGCCACAGTTAGTAGCAGCTAGAATTAGAACCAGGTCTGCCCCAAACACCAATGACCATTCTCTTAACCACTTTAATTGATTTCTAGCTCTGGACTCAGAGGGCTTATTGCTTTGATTTTTGTGGAAATAAGGGACTTTTAATAGCATAACGAAAATATTGTCACAATTTTATAAAATATACAGATCAATTTTTAAAGTTTGTACTTCCATATTAACTGATGAATTTAGTATTTTACCAACTTTTTTGGCCTGGTTTCCCATTAAGAATAATTTGATTTTAATAATTCTGTGAAACAAGCATTATCTCTGTTTCTCAGTTGAGGAAACTAAGGCTCAGGGAGGTTCAACATGTTACATAACATCACACAGCCAGTAAATCATCTGTCCTCATACCCGTCATAACAAATGGCCTTTCTAATGGCATCAATATTATACCCCATTGAGATTACGCTATATGATGTGCTTATTAATACTTAGTTCTAAACACTCAAAACTTTGAATTTCAAGTTAAATCCATTACAATTTGCATTATCAAGAACCTTCTTGAAAGTAGCATTAAATTCTTCATGCTGAAATAGTGTCTGTCACCTTGGTAAAATTCCTTGGCAGTGGCAAACTCACAGAGTCCTTTAAAAGATCATGGTAATAACATAAACTGGGAGTTGTGTTTTAATAAAACTAGTGCTAGGATACCCCACAAAAAAAAAAAAAAAAAAAAAAAAAAGAACCGTTTTTGGGCCATGCGTGGTGGCTCACGCCTGTAATCCCAGCACTTTGGGAGGCCGAGGCAGGTGGATCAAGAGGTCAGGAGTTCGAGACCAGACTGGCCAACATGGTGAAACCCCGTCTCTACTAAAGATACAAAAAATTAGCCGGGCGTGGTGGCTCGTGTCTGTAATACCAGCTACTCAGGAGGCTGAGGCAGGAGAATCGCTTGAACCTGGGGGCGGAGGTTGCAGTCAGCTGAGATCGTGCCACTGCACTCCAGCCTGGGCGACAGAGTGAGACTCCATCTTCAAAAAAAAAAAAAAAAAACAGAAAAAGGAAAAAAAGAAGAATACTGTCTTCACTCCAAATTTGTGCAAAAAATTTCTTTTCTAATGTGGAATATCTACCACTGCATCAGAACCTTGTTAACTCCACTGATGGAAAGGCTGGCGTCAGATGGGTATTCCTGGTGATGCCATCTCACTCTGGAGGCAATCTTGCCCCATATATTAAAACTAAATTCTGTTTCAGCAAAGACCTTTAGTGACAGTGCTTATTTAATGTGTTTAAGGTACAGCAAAGTGTGGATGTTAGGGATTATATGGACTTTGGAAGGGGAAAGAGGATTTTTTGTTGTAACTAATATAACTTAAATTTTGTCCGGTTTTTTTTTCTTTTGAAACTTCACATTTTTCATACCAAGCTTGTGAACGTTTTAGAAATAAGCAGTTATTTTTACCTAACCTTGTGCTTCACAGGCTTTTGTGGGTTTCAAAATCAGCTGAAGGGCCTTTAAAACACAGATTGCTGGGTCCCCCTCCTAGAGGTTCTGATTCAGAAGGTCTGGAGTGGGCCTGATAATTTGCATTTCTAACCAGATGATGTGGGTACTGCTGGTCTGGGACCATATGTTGAAAATAACTGATCTAATTCATTAATAACATTTGAAATGTGATTACATTAAAATTCTATAAAGGCAGATTAGTACTTCCTAATGTAATTTTTATGAAAATACAGTATTTTAATATATTTTAAATGTAATTTTTAACTAAGTTAACTATGTTGTATATAATGTCTAAAAAATAATTTTTCCCTCTTTCAGTAAGTTTTTGGTCCAAACTTTTTGACTATTTTTATTGTTATTTTCTTTGCTTTTCTCTCCCCATGTGTTAAGACCTTGTTTTTGTGTTGCATGTTACAGAAATCTTTCAGTGTTTCCTCTCAGCACGTGAAGTAGCTCGTAGCCGAGACCGAGATAGAATGAACAGTGGGGCAGGGTCTGGGGCTCGAGCTGATGATCCACCTCCTCAGTCTCAGCAAGAGCGAAGGGTCAGCACAGACCTTCCTGAGGGTCAGGATGTGTACACTGCTGCATGCAACTCCGTGATCCATCGGTGTGCCCTGTTAATATTAGGAGTAAGTCCTGTGATAGATGAGCTTCAGAAGCGAAGAGAAGAAGGACAGTTGCAGCAACCTTCAACAAGTGCCTCTGAAGGGGGTGGACTTATGACCAGGTGGGACTGACTAGACACTGAAAACATGACCTACTCACTTCCCTTTGTTACTTTATGCACTGAAATGGTTTGTTTCCAAAGTTACAGTGTTCTGATGTTAACATAGACATGAAAGAAGAAATGCAAATTGACTAGGATGAATTTAAAGTAAATACTGATACTGATTCAGCATGGGCTATAAATTTCTGATTGAATGAGGAGGCACAGTTTTTCATATATATAAACAACAGCAGTGAAAAAGCATGTGAAGTTACTTGCATCGCTCTGTAGTTTAGTGACATGCAAATTATTTTGAGAAGGGCTTTGTGCTCAGACAAGAGTCAGGATTTCCTGTCAACTGACATTACTCCTCACTGTGTGTGTATATTATCTCTGTGCTCCAATTCCATTCAATTTTATGTTCACTAACAGTCCTAAATCAAAAAACTTTTTTTTTTTGTACATGTGAGACAGGAGTGAAAGTCTTACTGCAGAGAGCCGGCTAGTCCACGCAAGTCCAAATTATAGACTGATCAAATCGAGGAGTGAATCTGATTTGTCTCAGCCTGAATCAGATGAAGAGGGTTATGCACTGGTAGGTATACCCAGATTCAGTAAAGAAAGATTTTTGTTTTCAAGGTATAGATACATAAGGCTTTGGTTAGAGTAAGTAATATGTTTTGTTTTAGACATATAAAAACTTTTTTCAAAAAGAACTTTAAGAGAAATAACTATATTGCATATATGTTTACCACATATGTGTTAATGGTTTCAATCTCTTGTTCTGACTTCTTTTTAAACTCTAAATTCATATATCTGACTCTTTGATGGACATTCCACCCGAATGAGTTGGGTTACCCCAGTCTTAACCCATCTACAAGTGAACTCGTCTCTCTCCAAACCTGTTTCTCTGTTATTCCCTATTTTAGTAGGTGGTACATTAACTATCCAAGCGAGAAACTTGGGATCATCCTTGACTCTTCTTTTTCTTGTCTCCTGATCCCTTTATTCTCCACCCCTTCCCAATCCAGTTAAGTCATAAAAATTTTACCGTTAATGTGTCTCCAATGTCCTCTCCTCTCCCTTTCCTTCTGTCACTGCTCTGTTTAAACTTTCTCTTTTGAGTGGATGTGTGCAGAAGCCTTCAAACTGGTTGCCTCACTTCTTGCCTTGTGCCCACCTTCCACATTTCACTAGACTAATATATCTAAAGTACAGATCTGTTTATACCTCCTCTACTCAAAATCTTTTAACAGCTCTGTTAACTATCAAAAAAGCCTCAGAACCTGGACTGCAGGCATTTAGGGTAAAGATAAATAAGATGCTAATTTATATAAAAAGGAAGTAAGGTAAAGGTATGCTACAGTGTCACTGGTAAAATATAAAGCGAAAACTATTTAGAGGATTGCTTCTACTTGAGGAACTTTGGACTTGGAGTTAATTGATAGCTAGGTTTTCAATTTGGTTGCTCCTCTGCCTTGTGTGTGATTCTATATGTGCTATGACCTCCCTGGGCTTTAGTGTCTTATGTGTGATACGAAGATGGTAGTGCCTGTTGTGTATATGGTGATGTGTCAGACTTGGCTTCTGGTCTCGATTCTAGTGTTAAAGAGCTGTGGGATCTTGGTCATATCATGTGACAGCTCATAGAGAAATGCTAGCGTTTGAGATGGACTTATCTATAAGCTCCATGTTTAATTCTGAAATTCCTCTATTGTGTGAACTGAGATAAGAGATATGAAAATATTTTTGAAAAAGTATAAAGTGCTGCATAAAGAATAAGTTATTGTTTTAAAAAAGCTTCCATAAAGGATTCCTCATCTAAGGAAAGTTGAACAGTGTCTTTATGTTTCATTGTATCGTGACATTTTGCTTATACTTCCTCCTTTTCTCCTTCATCTGCATTAATATCTCTGTGCTTCCACTTCACACTCCCAGTCTTATAGTCTAGTGAGATTCCTGTGCTCATTTATTTCTCTGTCAATTAATTTTTTAAATCTGATCAATCTGACTCATTATCTAGTCTCCTAACTCTGTGATAATTTACTTTTTTTTGAGACAGGATCTTACCCTGTCACTCAGGCTGGAGTTCAGGCTGCTCACTGCAGCCTCGAACTCCTGAGCTCAAGCAATCCTCCTGCCTCAGCCTCCCGAGTAGCTGAGATTACAGGCATGTGCCACCGTGTCTGGCTAATTTTTTAAATTTTTATGTCTTGCTCTGTTGCCCAGGCTGGTCTTAAACTCCTGGCCTCAAGTAATCTTCCTGCTTCAACCTCCCAAAGTGTTCGGATTACAGGTGTGAGCCACTGCACCGAGCTCCCAACCCTGCGATAATTTTAAAACATAGATCATGTCATTTCTCTGCTCAGAGTCCTGCAATGACTTCCCTTTTCTCAGACTAGAAGTCTAAGTCCTTACAGGGGTCTATAGGCTCTACATGGTCTGGTCCCACTACCTCTCTGATCTCTTCTGTTACTCTCCTCAATGATTCTTCTTCTGCCACACTGGACTCTTAGCTGTTCCATGAATCTACAACACAAGTTCGCTTTACGGCCTTAACTGGCTGTTTTTTAGGACTGTAATGCTATTGCCTGCATGGCTAACTCCCTCTCTTTCTTCAAGTCTTCATTCCGATGTTACTTTTTCCGTGAAGCCTATGCTGACCACCCTATTTAAAATGGCAATTTTCCTTCTTTTCCAAATAGTCACTTCCTGTCCCCCTTGCCTTGCTCTGTTTTTTCTGGAGCACCAATCACTTAATGTATAACTTAGTTATTCATTGATCAGTTACAGTCTACATTAGAATATAAGCTCTTTAAGGACAGGAATTTTTTGCTGTTTTATTCACTTCTGTATCCCAAGCACCTATAATAGCATGTGGTAGGTAGTCAGGAAATTATTTTTGAATTTATAAATAACTGTCTAATCTATTTTGGCAAAATTTCCACATGCATTCGGTTTTTTCCTTTCTTTAATTGAAGCGCTCTATTACCTGTTTCTGGAGTAGGTATTTTCAAACTGGTCCCCCTACTTTTTCCAGTTTTGCTCCTTAGACACTTCTTTCCAAATTAGAACTCTTGGAAACACACACAACAAAACACCTACCTTCTGATCGTGCTACTTTCCTACTCAAACATCTCGTCTTACTGCAGAGAGCCAGCTAGTCCACGCAAGTCCAAATTACAGACTGATCAAATCTAGGAGTGCCTACTCGGAAATCAAAGATTCTGGGAAGTGTCACCTGCCTGCTTTTGGAACCAGTATTCTTCTGCAGTGGTCTGCATTTTTGCCATAGTAGTTCATCTGCCAGACCCCAAACATACCTCTTGAGCCTTTGCTAAAGCACTGTTTGCCTTAAAAGTTCTCCTAGGCCTCCTTGCTGATGTCCTGTCTTTCCCTGAAGGACTGTCTAAAATGTTAACCTCTTCCAGAAAGCTTTCCCAGCTACCTTACTCTCCCAGTTGTCCCATGACAACACTGTTTGTCTTATGTTGGACTTATTTATGTATTATTAGTATGTCTTCCCAGTAAACCCACTAGAAATCTAGGATTTTTTGGTTTTTATTTTTCCTAAATGCCGCTGATATCTCCTACACAGTGCTTTACATGTTGTAAATGATTAACAACTCCTTTCAACTGAAAAGAAAATATAGAAAGGAGGATGGGTAAAATTAAAGTGGCGTACTTTTGAGAAATCAGCTATGAAATCTGACTCAGAATAGGGTTAAAACTCACTACGGACTTTGACCTGTACAAGACATTTAACCTTCCTGAGCTCCAGTTTCTTTATCTTTGAAATGGAGAATAATGCCTGTTGTAGTTGCCTCAACTGTGTTGTGAAGAATAAATTTGGTAATACAATTTAAAACATCTGGAAAATTATAAATGGGGACAACAGATCAGTGGAGGAGGATTGAGCTTAGATTTAATTGTTAAGATTGTTATGTTTTCTGGTTGTTCACTTAGTTGTTAGAAAATTTTTAAAAAGACTAAAAAAAAACCATTTTTATTTATTTATTTATTTTTTGAGACGAGTCCCGCTCAGTCACCCAGGCTGGAGTGCAGTAGCGCGATCTCCGCTCACTGCAAGCTCTGCCTCCCGGGTTCATGCCATTCTCCTGCCTCAGCCTCCCGAGTGGCTGGGACTAGAGGCGCCCGCCACCATGCCCGGCTAATTTTTTTTTTTTGTATTTTTAGTAGAGATGGGGTTTCACCGTCAGCCAGGATGGTCTTGATCTCCTGACTTCATGATCCGCCCACCTCAGCCTCCCAAAGTGCTGGGATTACAGGCGTGAGCCACTGTGCCCGGCCAAAAACCCATTTTTAAAAAAGACTGGGCCAGGCACAGTGGCTCACGCCTATAACCCCAGCACTTTGGGAGGCTGAGGTGGGAGGACTGCTTGAGGCCAGGAGTTCGAGCCCAGCAGTTCAAGACCAGCCTGGGAACATGGCAAAACCTTGTTTTTACAAAAAAATACAAAAAAAAAAAATTAGCTGGGTGTTGTGGTGTGCACCTGTCCCAGCTACATGGGAGGCTGAGGTGGGAGGATCACTTGAATCTGGGAGGCGGAGGTTATAGTGAGCCGAGATGGTGCCACTGCACTCCAGCCTGGGTGACAGAGTGAGACCCTGTCTCAAACAAAAAACACCAGATTGACTTTTGATCCTTTTTCCTTATGGAATATTACAAAGATAGTGTCAAAATATGGAAAAGACAAGAACTAGAGTGAAAGCAGATGGGCTAAGCCTTCAACTTCAGAGAGCCTGGGATGGATGAAGAGGAGCAAGCACTTGGGACAGTTTGGGTTTTCCAGCTGAAATATGTTACCCTTCTATACTATATGAGGTTATTTAAGATCACCATTCATACCTTTGATACCTTATTTACTCTGAATTGTTCGTGAATGAAACGCTTTTTTAAATGTTTGAAGTTAACCACTTTAATTTCAAATCTTTGTTTTAACCTTCTTTCATAAAATGTATTATATGACGTGTTATCTACTGTTATTCTCTGTTTGCTAAAACAGAGAATACCAACCCTAAGTTTAACTGTTTGACAGGTGTCATTTTTACTAAGATTTCTTGCTACACCCTTCTAGTCTATTCCCTAGCTCCCTCATTTCTGGCAGGATTTGATTTAGCATATGAAAACAGATACTTTACAAAAGGATGATGTAGATGAATGAATTAGGACTGAAAAAGGCTGACAGAGGTAAATAAAGCCCTGCATAAGGTATTCTTATCTTGGCCCATATCCTGTCGTGTTCTGCTAGAGGTTGGTCACCACACAGGAAAAGCATAATGAGTTACATAATTCACAATGTCTAAAAGATAAAAAACAAAATTGTTCAAGAGAACCAGATTTTTCTGGTTCTGAGGCCTGAGATTGTTTTCTTCCATGAGCCCTCATGGCAAAGGTACTATGTAATGAAAATGTTTTATTGCCTGACACAGTGATGCCTTGAGGACCTTTGTGATGACTCTGGTGTTTTATCCAGCACCAGATGGTCCAAGAATATATAATACTTATTTCTGTTGATACATAGGTAGGTGAGTATGAGAAAATGTGTGTTTATCTGCAGCAGGGGTACATGTATCTGTATATGTGACCAGGTAAAGATTTTATATAACATTTTCCAAATGAATCTGTTTTGTCACTTTTTTTTTTTTTTTTTTTTTTGAGATGGAGTCTTGCTCTGTCATCCTGGCTGGAGTGCAGTGGCGCAATCTCAGCTCACTGCAACCTCCGCCTCCTGGGTTCAAGTGATTCTCCTGCCTTAGCCTCCCAAGTAGCTGGGATTACAGGCGTGTACTACCACACCCAGCTAACTTTTGTATTTTTAGTAGAGATGGGGTTTCACCTTGTTGGCCAGGCTGGTCTCGAACTCCTGGCCTCAAGCGATCAAGTGGATCGCTCAAGTGGATCAAGCGATCCACCTGCCTCAGCTTTCTAAAGTGCTGGGATTACAGGTGTGAGCCACCACTCCCGGCCTTGTTTTGTCACTTCCGGGCCTTCTTTGACACAAGCTTTTTGGATTGTATGATAGAGTACAATTGAAATTGCTGATACCGTAATGTCAAGTCTATGCATAAGCTTAAGTCATATATGATTTGTTTATGGTTGGCTATACATATGGGCCAAGTGGGCAGTTGTCTACATCCCCCCCACCAGATACACAGGTAACACACAGAAATATACTTCCATTGTTCTTGTAAGCCTTCACTGCTTTATTAAACTGTCTGTAGTTCACCAGTTTGAGATTTGTCTATTGTAATAGGTTTTTAAAAAAGACATTTAAAAATCTTTTCAAATACTACCAGGTTTAGGACTGTTATTTTTCTGTTAGTACGGAGACTATCAGATTTTCTTCCTCTAAACACCTAGCAAAGGCTAGTGGAAGTTTTGAAAAGAACGTGAAGCTAGAGGAAGGAGTAGTAATTTTGGAAAATAGGGCACTACTTCAAGGCTTTAGGCATCTGGAAGGTGCTAATAAGATCATACTGTGTCTGGAAGATAAAAGACAAAGATTCCAATGGAAAAAAGTTAACAAAAACTACTGCTACTCTGCAGCGTTAATTAATGTGACTTTTTTGAGTTAGTGTTTCAGAGTTATTGTGCTTGAGCCTCCTTATAGCTATGTTCAGTGGGTTTTTAGGGACATTTCGTTATTAGTTTGGCTTGAATGATGAATAAGTAAGACATTGCTGTAATTACATAAATTTCTCTTCTAATACTCTATTAAATCTTAATCTTAAAATGCTTTTCACAACTAAATTTTATTTATTTACTTTTCACTTTCAATAGAGTGGCAGACGAAATGTTGATTTGGATTTGGCAGCATCTCACAAAAAGAGAGGTAAGTGTAAGTATTAAGAACATAGTAAATATCTTAGTGAGACCCTATCTCAAAAAAAAAAGAGCATAGTAAACAAATTAAGAAGCTGTTTTTATATCTGATGTATTTAGATCTGATTGTCTTTGAAATGTAATTGCAAAAAATTTCAGAATCATTTTATCAGAAGAGTTAAAACGAAGACTATTTTCTTTAAAATATACACCCTTTAAAAATCTGGGAATGTTTAGGAGTTAATAATCAGTTATTTTCTCATTTGTCATGTATTTTGACTTTTTAAAAGTCCTATAGAATTCTAAAAACAGTACATTCCATTATGGTGGAAAGGGGTTATTTACATAATTTTCCATGTTTTAGCTCACAGAGTTGCTATAGTTTAAATGGTGTTACAGGGAGAACTTCTTACCCCATACACGTGTACACACACTTTGAAATAGAAAGTTTCTATTTTTTTTCCCTCTTGGCCTATTAAGATAAAGCATGTAAGAGATATAATATCTCGAGATGCTTTATCTCTTACATGAAGAGATATTATATCTCTTACATAAAAAATTTTTTAAAAATTTCATGAGGAACAACTTAGAGTGTCATTGAGAGTTAAGGTCTTTTGTTAATGAATAGTATAGTTAACTCATGTTATGTGTACAAATTGAGGAAAAACCCAGCAGTTTTAGATAATGTAAATCCAAGGATAACTAAAAACTCTCAAGTATTTTTCTCTATTAACTGGTACTGCTGCTTTTTTTTTTTGGAGACAGGGTCTTGCTCTGTTGTCCAGGCTGGAGTGCAGTGGCACCATCAGAGCTCACTGCAGCCTTGGCCTCCTGCGCTCAAGGGATCCTCCTACCCCAGCCTCCCAAGTAGCTGGGACTACAGGTGTGCACCACTATGCTCAGCTAGATTTTTATTATTTTTGTAGAGATAAGGTCTCCCTGTTTGCCCAGGCTGGTCTCGAACTCCTGGGCTCAAGCAGTCCTCCCACCTTGGCCTCCCAAAGTGCTGGGATTATTGTATGCATGAGCCACCATGCCTGCCCTAATGTATTTTTGTTTAAAACCATTTATTAAGTGGTTGTGAAAATGTGAAGTGTTAAAAATTGCCACTAGTGGCAGTTTTCTAAAAGCTTGTGAAAAAATTTTTTTTCATGATATTAAATCTTTTGTATTTCAGAATGAAACCCTTCTCTTAATAGCTTCCTTGGCAGAATGTTAGGTTTCTCATCCATAGAAAAAAAACAGAAATGAGGGAAAGAAATGCACACATAATTTTTTCATTTTCATGTATATAGCTCAAAAGAATAAATGTTGTTACTTAAAATTTGGCAATATTTCATCATTTAATTACAATTAGAATAGAAAGAATGGGCCAGGTGTGGTGGCTCACACCTGTAATCCCAGCACTTTGGAAGGCTAGTCTGGGCAACATAGTGAGACCCCTGTCTCTACCAAAAAGAAAAGAAAAAGCTAGGCATGGATGCATGCACCTGTATTTCTAGCTACTCAGGAGGTTGAGGTGGGAAAATCACAGGAGCCCAGGAATTTGAAGTTGAAGGGTACTGTGATCATGCCACTGCACTCTAGCCTGTGTGACAACAGTGAGACCCTGTCTCAAAAAAAAGAATACAGAGAATGATTTCTCTGAAATATTAGGAATAATAAAGACCAGAGCTTTCTTTATTGAGAAGTCTTTTGAGACCATAACATACCAAAGCTGCTGAGTTTCTTTAAAAAAATATTACAGAGGGTGGGGCGCGGTGGCTCATGCCTGTAATCCCAGCACTTTGGGAGGCCGAGGCGGGCGGATCACAAGGTCAGGAGATCGACACCATCCTGGCTAACATGGTGAAACCCTGTCTTTACTAAAAATACAAAAATTAGCGGGGTGTGGTGGCAGGCGCCTGTAGTCCCTGCTATTCAGGAGGCTGAGGCAGGAGAATGGCGTGAACCTGGGAGGCGGAGCTTGCAGTGAGTCGAGATTGCACCACTGCACTCCAGCCTGGGCGACAGAGCGAGACTCCATCTCAAAAAAAAAAAAAAAAAAAAAAAAAATTACAGAGTATTTGTGTTATCAAAAAAATTAAATGATGTTTAGTATAATGTGCAACATGCATTTCATTACTTGGTAATTCTTTGAAAATTGGTAGTTCATTTTGACTTAGGAATTAAATTTTTGGAACAGATTTACTTTCCTAATTTTGTTTAGCTCAGGTGAATATAATTGCTAAAAGTTGTATGTTATATTAATAAATGTGTATCATTTGGTGCTAGAGAGAAAATGGCTCCAGACTTACTGAGTAGCATAAGAAATCCAATTTATAGTTTATACTATATTACTTAAGTTTATATTTATAAGTAATAGTTCATTGGTTAAAATTGTTCTTTTCTCTCAAATCTCTATCATGCTCATGGAAATATAATTTGAGATTCAGTCTGTGTTACCCAGGTCAGCATGTGCAAAATAATATCTTTGGAATAAAACAAAGTAGAATCTTCATCTTTCCAACTAAGAAAAAACTGTAATTTGAATGTGAATTACTTAGGCATGGATATAACATATTTAGGAGATTATATTTTCAAAGAGATTTTACAAAAATATTGTATATTTAGTGACTGCCCTTTGACACAGTGGGGTTTTTTTGTTTTGCTTTTAAATGATAGTAAAATAAATGACTATTTTTTTCCCTTTTTTGTCAATGTAGACCAGATGTCTTAAGCCATAAAATCTTCAATTGGGCAGTTGAATCTGCCAAGTCTGAGAACTGTTTGGGAGCCATTCAAACTGTTGAGTATTCTGATTCTGACTTGAGCCATGAAGGACAAAACAAATGTCCAGCCAAGTGAGAATTCTCTTTTTTTTCTTTCTTTTTTTTTTTTTTGAGACAGTGTCTTGCTCTGTCACCCAGGCTGGAGTACAATGGTGCGATCACAGCTCACTGCACCACTGAGGCTTAACCTCCCCAGGCTCGAGTGACCCTCCCATCTCAGCCTCTCAAGGAGCTGGGAGGGACTACAGGCACATGCCACTATGCCTGGCTAATTTTATTTATTTATTTATTTATTTATTTATTTATTTATTTATTTTTATTTTGTAGAAACAGGGTTTCGCCATGTTGCTCAGGCTGGTCTTGAACTGGGCTCATGCAATCTGCCCACCTTGGCCTCCCAAAGTGCTGGAATTACAGAAATGAGCCACCGTGCCTGGCCAAGAATTCTATGTGCTTGTTTACCCCTTCCAATATTTTGAGGAGGAAATGTAAAATGTTTCCCGTCATACAGCATTTGCATTTACTAGTCACAGTGGTCTTGAATTACTAAAAGCCTGATGAGAGGAATAGGAGAGAGATAATGCTGTTTAATTATATCCTGTTTACTGAAGTTTAATGGATATATAAATGACAATGGGTGTATACACATTTTCAGCTGCTCTTTCCATGCCTGCAAAGACTCCTCCTTGAGAGGGCCCCCTTGCCTGTAATCTCAGTATTTGACAATGGGGATACTAAGATTCACGCTGTTGAACCACGATTGCACCTTTTTCTCCCCTCACTTCAGTTAATGTTTCACAATTGGTCTAAGCCCTTGGTCTAAGAAAGTGAATATGTAGGAAGGGGCAAAGAAATGCGGGCAGATACATTTGGCCACCTTCCTCAGCTTTTCAGAGGCATCAAAGCTAAATTTACTTTTTTTTTTTTTTTTTTTTTTGAGACAGAGTCTCGCTGTGTAGCCCAGGCTGGAGTGCAGTGGCGTGATCTCAGCTTATTGCAACCTCCTCCTCCCGGGTCCCTGTTCAAGCAGTTCTCCTGCCTCAGCCTCCTGAGTAGCTGGGATTACAGGCATGCGCCACTAAGCCCAGCTAATTTTTGTATTTTTAGTAGAGACAGGGTTTCACCATGTTGGCCAGGCTGGTCTTGAACTCCTGACCTCGTGATCCCCCCGCCTCGGTCTCCCAAAGTGCTGGGATTACAGGCATGAGCCACCATGCCCGGGTAGCTAAATTTACTTCTAAAAGAGGTGGATGAAACATTTCTTCTGCTTAGCACCTCAGAGGCAATATGAAATTTGTATTTAGTAAACATTTATAAACATTTATAAACTACTTACTATATGAGCATTGTTCTAAGCCCAAATATTATAGTAACTCATTTAATTTTCATAACAGCCTGATAAAATTCTTGACAAAACCTGTAAAAATATGTTAGTAATTTGGTACTTTGATAAAACTTAAAAGATTGCTATGGTTGTACGATTGTTTACAGAAAGACAATACCTTTTTGCAGATATTTGATTTTAGTTTTCATATTTAAGCTGAAGATGATACAGTGAAAAGTTGTGGGATATCAAAACAGCAACTTAAGAAGCAACATCAGAAATCTTATTAGTTAAAATACTGTGTGGTTTGATTATCGCCCCTAATCTTTAAATATTTTGTTAGGGTTTTATTGCTAAAATAATACTGGAAACATTTATCAACATGTGTGTTTCATGGTATAACATGTATGGGCGAAATGCTATTTTGTCTGTGCATTTCAAATTAGATGATATAAAGAAAAGCGAATGTAAATGTTTCTCTCCTGTATCAAATTTCTCCTTTTGTTTTCTGATTCTCGTGTGGTAGTGTATTTACTCCTTTTTGGCCAGTTGAGCCCCAGAAAAAAGAAGAGCTTCAAGCAAGTACATGATGGCATGTTTAATTTTTTTCCCCTTTTAGCTTGCCTACATATTTTATGGTTTATAAAGTATGTATTGCAGCTCTGCCATGTTCATTTTGAAAATTCCATTTAAAAACCAAATTTGTAAGGACAAGTAAACAATCTCAAAAATTTTTTTGTTGGATTTTATATTTTCTTTATGTAGTAGGTGATTCCAAATTAATATTAAGAACTGAGCTTAGTCTCAATTGTTATGTAGAAGCTTTTAAGGCCCTTTTCAGATATAATATTTCCTATATTCAGATAGTACAGAGCAAACCAAAGTTATCAGATTGTTATACTTTAAAAAAAATTAAAGTTCTTTCATCTCCTATTTCCATATTATAAATTTTTGTGTTTTAAGTCTTTTTGATGTCAAACTAAATATTTTGATGGAAATTATTTATCCTGATGCTTCCACATAGTGTGTTTCCTGTTCTTAATATTTTATTTATACAAAGTTAGATTTGGGTTAATTTCATCCGTTAGGGCTCAGCAGACTACAGCTTGGAGGCCAGGACTGGCCTGGCACCTATTTTTGTTTATCAGGTTTTATTGGAACACAGCCACACTCACTTGTTTAAGTGGTTGCTTTCATACTACAACAGCAGAGTTGTGTAGTTGTGACAGAGACCTTATGGTCTGTAAAGCCTAAAATATTTACTATCTGGCCCTTTACAGAAAAAGTTTGCCGACCCCTGCTTTAAATTGCAGAGGATTTAATTTTGGGCTTTGTCAGCCATTCCATAGAATATTTTGGTTTATATGAAGACAGTTCAGTATTGGCAGATTCATAATTGAACTTTTATATAGGCAGGCAATTGAAATTTCCATCAGTGATTTGTGAGTTGGTTAATAATGAATATGTAAGACTACCTCCCATAAAATTAAGGAATTAAGGTCATTATTTGACAAACCAATTTTTTTGTGCCTTTGTTTCCTCAATTGTGAAAATTGGACTAAATAATCTTTAAGGTCTCTTTTTCTTCTGCAGTTCTAATATCAGTTCCTTGCGTATTTTATATTCATTTTGAAAAGTAATTTATAAGTATTAGTAACTAGAAAAACCTTTTATTCTGAAATTTTATTATTAAAAAAAAACACCCCCCAAAAAACAAGTTCAATGTGAGGAGCCAGAAGCTATCATTCGTAAGTTAAGTCTAAATACAGATTTTGAATTTGAGGTGCTTTAAGGAAATGAAAAAAGAATGTATATATTTTTTACATTAGCCTCTACTTTATTCTTTAAATATTTTTAACTTAATACATTATGCATCTATGATATCATTCTTTGAATTTTCAGTCTTTTCTGTGTTACGTGAAAGAATATTCAGCTCTACAATTTGGGGAAATTTTTAGCTAGGTTGTTATTTTTCATGTTCAGCAAGACTGAAAATTAAGCTTTTTTTTTTTTTTTTTCTTGAGGCAGGGTCTCGCCCTGTCACCCAGGCTGGAGTGCAGTGGTGAAAATTAAGCCTTTTTAAGTCTTAATAATTCTTGCTAAAACATAGAAGGCAGATAAACCGTATATTCTTTGCCATTCTACATTATTTTACTAGGATACATATAAATTATTTCACAGTTACTTTGTAATATTAGCTCCCTGTTACGAATTTTGAAGTCCTAGGGTTTAATTGACACCAGTATAGTAATTCAAAAATAAGATTCTACATTGAATATTGTGTTAGTTTGTTTTCTCTGTGGGCATTAGTGTTTAAGTAGTTATCTTCCCAAACTTTTCTATCTAGCTATATAAGTGATATAATTTTTATGCATATTTAATTGAGTACCTTAAGATACTTTCCTAATTGAGAAATTTAGTATATTCACATAATAGGATGTTATACAGCAATCAAATAAATGAACCATGGTTACACATAGTAATGTGGATGAATATTAGCAATATTATATTGAATCAAAGAGTATGTCCAAAAAGGTGATATAAAATGATACTCTTTTTTAAAAGTCAACAACAACTAAAACCATTATTCATCTTAGGAATACATTAAAACAATAAAAACAAGGAAATAATAAACCCAGGCTTCAGGATAATAAAACTTTAGGTAGCAAGAGATGGGCTGGAGGAAGAGCAAATAGATAGAAGTTACTGTTAGTTTTCCAGTTCTTGTGTTCACAGATATTTATTATAAATATGTGATTTCAAAATTGGGCCATGCATGGACCAATGATGAGAGTATGTCATGAACAAAGGATTGTAGTTAATCAAATTTATGTATCTGAGATCAGTTAAAGATTTGTAAGAATTGGACATTTATATGTTTATTTAAAGCTAATATTGACATATGACTTGGACAATTGCTGTTGTGTTCAAACATGTTAACATTTTGCTGTCTAATGTAAAGATTTTAGCTTAAAAAATACCCACTGGCAAATCTAATGGTATTATATTTAGCAACTATTTTGATGCCACTTGATAATTTTATATAGGTATCATTTTACAGTAAATCTCATATATTCTTGTCTGTGAAACTTTGCTTCCTCTATATAGGAGTTTCACAACCTGCAGTAAATATGCACATGACACAGTCAGTGAGAATGTTCCTTATATTAATGAAACCCAAAGGGTGATGTTTGTGTCTCCTTTTTGTGTAAGTTTACTTGCCCTTCTATATTCATTATTTGGTAATGTTTCATTGCAGATATGTAGACACTTTGTTCAGTCTTAACTTGCCCTTTGTAATGATAATGTTAAATTAGATGAAATCTTTCTGTTTTGAGTAGGTCTTACCATCAGTGTCTTAAGTGCCTACCTAGTTCCTTTTTGTTCATAAATGATGATCTGGTTTAACACTGCAGAGCATTTTAAGCTAAGCATTTTGAGAACAGCTTCTGCCTTTCTTTTTCTTGTGGCAGCGTGTTGCTAAAGCGCTTACAGAGACACTGGTACATCAAACAGGGCTTTCCCTTTATTTTCTTACATTGCTCTAATTTTTGTTTGTTTGTTGTTTTTACCAAAGCATTTTGCTCAGATTCACTTAATGCATGTGTGTATTCAAACATGAGTATCCATTTTTCACCAGTTGGTTATGGTAGCAGCACTCAGCCTTATCTAGTTTCAGAATGTATGCTCTACTTGATTGCCGTTGATATATGTTTATTCTGTTTGTATATAGGTCCTATGCACAGTCAATTGGAATCCCTGAGTGACTCTTGGGCTCGCCTGAAACATAGCAGAGACTGGTTATGCAACTCCTCCTATTCCTTTGAGTCAGATTTTGATCTTACCAAGTCTTTGGGAGTTCACACTTTGATTGAAAATGTTGTAAGCTTTGTGAGTGGAGATGTGGGGAATGCCCCAGGTTTTAAAGAGCCAGAGGAAAGTATGTCTACAAGTCCCCAGGCCTCCATCATTGCAATGGAACAGCAGCAGTTAAGGGCAGAAGTAAGTCTTTGATATTTACTCCTTATGAGAGCTCTGGAGACTTAAAACTGAACCATTGAATGTATAGGTCTAGGTAAAACCTTTACTTTTTCTTCTATTCCTTGCTTTCCCCTTTCCTGTACCTGAGCTTTTAAACATAACTTTCTTAACTAGGACAGCATGTTATTTTGTTTGAACTAGACTAAAGTGCATTTAAAATTGTCATCTCTCAGAACAACATACTCAGAAGTCTTCACTTCGCTCTCGTTGCCCAGGCTGTAGTGCAATGGTGAGATCTCGGCTCACTGGAACTTCTGCCTCTTGGGTTCAAGCGATTCTCCTGCCTCAGCCTTCATAGTAGCAGAGATTATAGGCATGTGCCACCATGCTTGGCTAATTTTTTTGTACTGTTAGTAGAGACGAAGTTTCACCATGTTGGCCAGGCTGGTCTCAAGCTCCTGACCTCAGGTGATCCACTTGCCTCGGCCTCCCAAAGTGCTGAGATTACAGGTGTGAGCCACCGCTCCCGGCCCTGAGCCTTCGTTTTTGACCCATTTGTCTCAGTTTAAATTAGACACCTGCTTTAGATTAGAACCTCACAGAAATAATTGCTGCAATCAAGACCCACTGTTGAATGCTAAAATGAGTGAGCAAAACTTGAAAGAGACATAAGATGTTTGCATAGCCTTAAAGTATCTTCCCCCAAATATTTATTAATTATTGTGGTTTTAACATGTCCACAATTCTTCCATAGTTCTCCCTGCAGGAAGTGGAGGTTAATTCTTCTCTCCTTGAGAGTGAGCTGGACTTACTGGCTTGCTTCTAACAAATAGGCTGTAGGAAGGAGATAAAACTGTAACTTCACATTGCAGAAACCTGGCAGGTATCGCCTTAACTAAATGATTAAGATTGGCCGGGCGCGATGACTCACTCCTGTAATCCCAGCACTTTGGGAGGCCAAGGTGGGTGGATCACCTGAGGTCAGGAATTTGAGACCAGCCTCACTAACATGGTGAAAACCTGTCTCTACTAAAAATACGAAAATTCAACTGGGCGTGGTGGTGGACGCCTGTAATCCCAGCTACCTGGGAGGCTGAGGCAGGAGAATCACTTGATCCCAGGAGGCAGAGGTTGCAGTGAGCCGAGATCGTGCCACTGCACTCCATCCTGGGCAACAAGAGTGAAACTCCATCTCGAAAATAAAAATAAAAAATAAAAATGAAATAAAATCAAGATTAACATCACCTGTGTTAAGTCATGTTGCTATAGTGTGATGAGAACACTTTATGTGGTATTCTTCCCCCAAATCCATAATTCCACTGTAGTCATGAGAAAAAAATCAGACAACCCAAAATTTAGGGACATCTACAAAATATATGAACAGCTCCTCCAAAGTGTCATCATGAAAAAGAAGGAAAGACAGAATCTGTCACAGGGTAGGAGAGACTAAAAAGTCATGGCAACTAAATGCAATGTGGTATCTGGATTAAATCCTGGAACAAGAAATGAACATTATGGAAAACTAAAATCCAAATAAAGTCTTTTAATTAATACTATTTTACTTTAGGTTTAGTTAATAGTATTGTACCAATGTTAATGTCTTAGTTTTCATAAATGTACCATGGTTATGTAAGATGTTAAGATTGGGGAAGCTCAAGGAAGAGTATACAAGAACTCTCTGTACCATCTTTACAACTTTTCTGTATATCTAAAATTATTTCAAAATAATTTTTTTTTTTTTTTTTTAAGAAGAAGGATAAGCTGATCAACTACAGTGATGGGGAGTGTCTTCCTAGGGAAGATAGGGGCAGAAGTTCAAGAAAACCACAGAGAAATAGTTCAGAAGTATTTCTCATTCCTGGGCTAAAGAGTATTATATAAACTTATTAATAAAGAAAGCAATAGCAGTACTACCTTATAGTTTTGAAACCTTCACATACATCTCCTTGTGAGCTTCACAATAGCTGTGTGAGTAGATTAGATAAGGTATTATTAGTCTTATTTTATATACGAGGAAACAAATTCAGTAAGTTAAGTGACTTTCCCAAGGCCACACAGTAAGATAAGAGTCCTTGAAACCATGTCTCCTACATCCAAAGCTACTACTTTTCCTATTGTACACTAACATTTTTTATTCTGATGTGTGCTTATAGAGTTTTTAGAAATATCTTCATAAAAACTAATAATAATATTTATCTTAGAATAGATTCATATGAAATGTCAGAATTTTCTAAGTGTTAAAAATACTGTTTTTGGCATACAGAGTTTTGTTGTGTCTAAGTGAAGAACTCTAAAATATGTTTTTTTCCTCAAGCTTCGTTTAGAGGCACTTCATCAGATCCTCGTTCTATTGTCTGGGATGGAAGAAAAAGGTAGCATCTCACTGTCAGGAAGCAGGTTGAGTTCAGGCTTCCAGTCCTCCACACTACTCACGTCTGTGAGGCTGCAGTTCCTAGCAGGGTGTTTTGGTCTAGGCACTGTTGGACACACAGGAGCCAAGGGAGAGAGTGGCCGATTGCATCACTATCAGGTAGGTGACACCCTGCAGTATATACAGGTTTTAACTGTCATTTTACAAAGCCACTTTAATAATGTGAAACTTTTTGGTGTTTATGGTTCAGTTTAAAAATACAAAGACTTTAAATTTTTTAAGATAGCTCATTTGTTTCTTTTCCTAAATAATGCAGTTGAGATTAGGTGAGCCATGGTATTATTGTACTATTGTAGATTATTTGCTGGCTCAGTTTTATTAATCCAGTTTTATTATCCAGTTTGGATGGGAATAGATCCAAGTAAGGATAGGGATTAGAGTTTGGGAGATTGGGTTTCAAGAGCTTATGTTTTAGATTTGATCATTTACCACCTAGTTTGTGTGATTCCTTTGATAACTTAGAAAAAAAAGTGTTATCTTTATGTCTTTCATATTTAGGCAGGAAAAACTGCTTTGTGAGGAAATAGATTATACAGACTCGGCCGGGCGTGGTGGCTCACACCTATAATCCCAGCACTTTGGGAGGCTGAGGTGGTCAGATCACCTGAGGTCAGGAGTTCAAGACCAGCCTGGCCAACATGGTGAAACCCCATCTCTACTAAAAATACCAAAAATCAGCTGAGTGTGGTGGTGGGCGCCTGTAATCCCAGGTACTCAGGAGGCTGAGGCAGGGAGAATCACTTGAACCCAGGAGGTGGAGGTTGCAGTGAGCCAAGATCACGCCACTACACTCCAGCCTGGGCAACAGAGCAAGACTCCATCTCAAAAAAAAAAAAAAAAAAGAGATTATATAGACTCAACAATTATCAAGCATTTAAAATTAAATTTGGAAGCTGGGCATGGTGGCACCCACCTGTAGTCCCAGCACTTTGGGACGCCGAGGCTGTTGGATTGCTTGAGCTCAGGAGTTTAAGACCCGCCTGGACAATATGGCAAAACCCTGTCTCTACAGAAAATACAAAAAATTAACCAAGTGTGGTGGTATGTGCCTGTAGTCCCAGCTACTTGGGAGGCTGAGATGGGAGGATCACTTGAGCCTGGGAGGCAGAGGTTGCAGTGAGCCAGGATTGCACCACTGCACCCCAGCATGGGTGATACAGCAAGACTCAAAAAAAAAAAAAATTATTATATACTTTATATACTGAAATATAGTAAATAATTAAAAACCATCGTAAGGCTCTAGCATAGACTAGGAATAAAATGTTATTACTTCTTTTTGCAAGCAGGTATTATTGTTGCTAATAGAAAAAGTAAATCTTTATGTGTAATTCAGGATGGGATCAGAGCAGCTAAGAGAAATATTCAGATTGAAATCCAGGTAGCTGTGCATAAAATTTATCAACAGTTGTCTGCTACCCTGGAAAGAGCCCTGCAAGCAAACAAGCATCACATTGGTAAGTAAACTGTCCCTGCAAATGCACAGTGCAGGTTACATTTTAGCCCGAGGTTATGGTACTAGTTATGTTCTATATTTTGTGTTTAACATTAGTAGATAAACTTATAGGTAAAGAATAATTAAAAATAGTATTTCATGTTATTAATATTTTAGAAAATGATTCATTTTAATAAATGCTTTGTTTACTGAAAGGAAGATTCTTAACTGTCTCTTTGTCTTTTAGAAGCCCAGCAACGTCTCCTTCTGGTGACGGTTTTTGCCCTAAGTGTTCATTATCAACCAGTAGACGTTTCTTTGGCAATTTCCACTGGTCTGCTAAACGTATTGTCACAGTTGTGTGGTACAGACACCATGCTAGGACAGCCCCTGCAGTTGTTGCCAAAGACGGGTGTTTCCCAGCTTAGCACAGCTTTGAAAGTGGCCAGTACAAGGTTGCTCCAGATTCTAGCCATCACTACTGGGTAAGTATGGTAGATGTCTTTGTAGAACTGTATGAAGTCTGGTCTTCCTCCATTTTAGAATTCCCCCTTTCCCTCTAATCTGCTTTATGTATTTAAGCACTATGTTTGCCCTTCTGTGTGTTTGCCACTTATTTTTTTCTTTTATTTCACATAGGACCTATGCTGATAAACTGAGTCCCAAAGTAGTTCAATCCTTGTTGGATCTACTCTGTAGTCAGTTGAAGAATTTATTGTCCCAAACTGGTGTACTACATATGGCCTCTTTCGGAGAAGGGGAGCAAGAAGAGGGCGAAGAAGAAAAAAAAGTTGACTCCAGTGGAGAAACTGAGAAGAAAGATTTCAGAGGTAATGTAAGCCTCTTTCTCCGTCTTTACTTACAAGCATTTATTAAAACCCCATTGTGTGCATATGATTAGAATGTAGAGTTCCTCTTCCTTATGACGTATGATGGTATTTATATTTGTTTATTTACAAACCCCTTTTCTCTTCACGTATATGTGATTTAGATGAGCTTCTGACCAAACATCCTCTGCTTAGAGTCTGTTAACCCTCGTGTTGTGACCATACTGCCCGTTCTCTAGGTTCAGCCTCTCCTTGGCTGTCTGGGCTCTGAGACCTAGATTTTAGATGACTGATTTTCCCAGGTTGTATTTTGCCCAGGGGGAAGCTCAGATGTTTTCTTAGCATTTGATCCTGACAAGCCATCTCTAACCTTGATACCGACAAGCCATCTCTAACCTAAGTCCTGACCTAAATTTTCCCCCAGGCCAGGCGCAGTGGCTCACACCCGTAATCCCAACACTTTGGGAGGCCGAGGTGGGTGGATTGCTTGAGCCCAGGAGTTTAAGATCAGCCTGGGCAACATGGTGGAACCCCATCTCTACTAAAAATACAAAAATTAGCCTGGCATGGTGATGCATGCCTGTAGTGCCAGCTGCTTGGGAGGCTAAAGCACAAGCCGGGCGCGGTGGCTCACGCCTGTAATCCCAGCACTTTGGGAGGCCGAGGCGGGCGGATCACGAGGTCAGGAGATCGAGACTATCCTGGCTAACACGGTGAAACCCTGCCTCTAGTAAAAATACAAGAAAATTAGCCGGGCGTGGTGGTGGGTGCCTGTAGTCCCAGCTATGCGGGAGGCTGAGGCAGGAGAATGGCGTGAACCCCGGGGGGCGGAGCCTGCAGTGAGCTGAGGTTGCACCACTGCACTCCAACCTGGGTGAAAGAGTGAGACTCCGTCTCAAAAAAAAAAAAAAAAGAATCACTTGAACCTGGGAGGTGGAGATTGCAGTGAGCTGAGATCCCACCACTGCACTTTAGCCTGGATGACAGAGCGAGAGCCTGTCTCCAAAAAAAAAAAAAAAAAATAGGCCGGGCGCGGTGGCTCACGCTTGTAATCCCAGCACTTTGGGAGGCCGAGGCGGGCAGATCACGAGGTCAGGAGATCGAGACCACAGTGAAACCCCGTCTCTACTAAAAAAGACAAAAAATTAGCCGGGCGTGGTGGCGGGCGCCTATAGTCCCAGCTACTCGGAGAGGCTGAGGCAGGAGAATGGCGTGAACCTGGGAGGCAGAGCTTGCAGTGAGCCGAGATTGCGCCACTGCACTCCAGCCTGGGCGACAGAGCGAGACTCCGTCTCAAAAAAAAAAATAAATAAATAAAAATAAAAAAAAATTCCCCCAGCACCAAGGTTTTGATGTCTGTTTATTTGTTTTCTGGGTTTTTTTTTGTTTTTTTTTTTTTTGAGACAGAGTCTCACCCTGTCTGTCACCCAGGCTGGAGTGCAGTGGCATGATGTGAGCTCACTGCAACCTCTGCCTCCCAGGTTCAAGCGATAGTCCTGCCTCAGCCTGAGTGGCTGGGGTTGCAAGCGTGTGCCACCACACCCAACTAATTTTTGTGTTTTTATTAGAGACGGGGTTTCGCTATGTTGGCCAGGCTGGTCTTGAACTCCTGACCTCAAGTGATCCGCCCGCCTTGACCTCCCAAAGTGCTGGGATTACAGATGTGAGCCATTGCGCCTGGCCTGATATTTGGGAACTGGATTATAATTAGGAGGAGCTCGACTTCTTCCTAGACTGTTCTGTTCTCTGGTCACCAATAATTCTTTATTATACTTAGTCATCATAATTATAGCATATTCATTTTTATTGTACAGGGATGTAAAAGATGTTTCAAGTTTAGGCTTTATTTTCTGACCTTTCCCCATTCTATTCTTTAAGTTTTCAGAATTCAGTAGCTGACAGCCTAAGATTTTGAATTAGATTTATGCTTACTGCAGTTTCAAGGTAAATTATGTGATATAAGACTATTTCTTGTTGGCTCTTGGTTGTAACGTAAACTTGTCTCTTCACTGTAGCTGCTCTTAGGAAACAACATGCAGCCGAACTCCATCTAGGGGATTTTTTAGTTTTTCTTCGCAGAGTTGTATCTTCAAAAGCAATTCAATCAAAAATGGCTTCCCCAAAGTGGACAGAAGTGCTTCTAAATATAGCATCTCAGAAATGTTCTTCAGGTACATGTCCTTTGCCTTTGTCTTAGTGTATTTATAGATATTACTTGCATTTTATTAAGATAATGCCAGACTTTAGCAACACTCTATGCGTAACCTTGATTTGAAGGCTTTTCTTTCTTATTTTCTGCATACCTATTTGATCAAAAAGAAAACTCTAATTTCAGAAGTAAAAATTGGCAGAAAATAAATAATGTAGCTCTGGAGAAGATCATGGAATTTATCTAGAGAACTTCATCCTCTTTGTCCAGATTACAAAACTAAGAGTAAGCAGAGAACATCCTGTTTAATATGATATTTTAGCACAGATTCTGACCTTGCTTCTTGGATTATCAGAATGCAGATCTGAATTTGTACAGTCTCTCTTATCATAATGTGATTTCTGTTGCCTTTATTGTGACTTCTGATTGTTTGATATTTATCACAGTTCTATAGAATAAGCTCAATCCCTGGTCCTTACCCTAAAAGGTCTGCTTACATAGATTACAGTCAGTCCTTTCCTGTTCTCTTTTGCTAAAATTGTGGTAAAATGTACGTAACATAAAATTTACCATTTTAATCATTTAAATGTACAATTTAGTGACATTAAGCTTATTCACAGTATTATACAACAGTCACTGCCATCCATTTCCAGAACTTTTCATAATCTCTAATCTAAGTATGCCAAAACATAATGTAATCCTCTATGGCACATGGTATTTTATATGTTTACATGCTCAATATACTTTTTTTCTTAATTAGTATAACTTACAACTGCTCTTTTTTTTTTCCTTTAATAAGGTAAGGCTTATATTAAGTTTCAAGAGGATAAAGAAAAATCAGATATTCATTTATTTTCAACTGATCTTATTACAGTTATATGTATTTTTTAATTACACATTTGTTTATCAATATCCTATTTTCTACCATGGATTACTTCATTTATTTATTTATTTTTTATTATTTTGAGACAGAGGCTCTCTGTGTTGCCCAGGCTGGAGTGCAGTGGTGTGATCTTAACTCACTGCAACCTCTCACTTCCGGGCTCAAGTGATCCTCCCGTCTCAGCCTCCCAAGTAGCTGGGATCACAGGCGTGCACCACCACTCCCAGCTAATTTTTGTATTTTTAATAAAGGCAGGGTTTCACCATGTTGGCCAGGCTGGTCTTGAACTCCTGGCCTTAAGTGATCTGCCCGACTCAGCCTCCCAAAGTGCTGGGGTTACAGGCATAGGTCACCATGCCTGGCCCTTGGCTTACTTTAGAAAAGTACAGTCTGTTTACTCCCCATTAACCCTAACAATCCCTGTGAGACAGTCAGTGCATGGACGGGGAGAGGCAATGAGAGGGAATAATAAGCATGAGCTTTGGAGATTAACAGACCTGTTTAAAACTCTACCTCTATGAGCTTGTGTGGCTTTGGTCAAGTTACATAACTTCTCTCAGCCTCATTTTTCTCAACAGTAAAATGGGGCTGTAATTCAGTTTGTGAGGATTAATAGAATGTATATGTGTGAAATGTGTAGCATAGCATAGTATCTGGCACAGGTAATTTTTTCCAATGCTTTTCCCATTATGTATACATAAAAACTGAGGCATAAGCATGAATGTATTCATACGCATTCATAGGTACAGAATGGATCCAGAATTCTTGCGATAATAGTTTGAAATCAAGTTTGTTCCAGCCATAAATGTTTAGCAGCCTCAGGAATTTTTTTCCCAGAAGTTCATTTTAACTTTGAATTTAAGTCACATTGATAATAAGAAAATGTCTTTTTCCCTCCAGGTATTCCTCTGGTTGGTAACTTAAGAACAAGGCTCCTTGCACTTCATGTCCTTGAAGCTGTGCTGCCAGCTTGTGAATCTGGTGTAGAAGATGATCAAATGGCCCAGGTTTTTATTTTTAAAGTTATTAGAAGCTGTTTTCCATATTTGCAAAATGATTCACCCACATCTGTACTTAACAGTCTCTTCAGTTGTAAATGTGTCTTTTATTCAATAGCATAACGTTTACTTTTAAGACTGCTTTCTTTATTGTTTCACCCCCAGGGAGAGAGCAAAAAAAATTAAGTTATGGGGTATGAGAAGTAGATGGATAGAGAATACTCTGCAAGGTCAGAAGGAAAGAAAAATCTGAATTTCTTACTAGGTTTGGACCTCTATAGGAAGAAACATGTGGGAGTGTCCTAACCAGATGTCTAAATAGTAAGACAAAATGGGACCCACTTTTAATGGGTTAATATTTCTTTTTTTTTTTTTTTTTTTTTTTTTGAGATGGAGTCTTGCTCTGTCGCCCAGCCTGGAGTGAGTGCAGTGGCGCGATCTCAGCTCACTGCAGCCTCCGCCTCCTGGGTTCAAGTGATTCTCCTGCCTCAGCCTCTAAGTAGCTGGGACTATAGGCACATGCTACCATGCCTGGCTAATTTTTGTATTTTTAGTAGAGACGGGGTTTCACCATGTTGGCCAGGCTGGTCTCAAACGACCTCAGGCAATCCACCCACCTCAGCCTCCCAAAGTGCTGGGATTACAGGCATGAGCCACCGTGCCTGGCATCTAATGGGTTAATATTTCTAAAAAGTGATATTTAACTTATAACCACTAAAAGTAGCTGTTGAACACTGGTATAATCAAACTTCGCATGCGAGTTAATATTACAGTTAACATGATACAGCTTTTCTAAAAATACTTAGTTACTTTTTACAAATTTTATCCTTTTTTCTTCAATAAAACAGATTGTTGAGCGCTTATTTTCCCTTCTCTCCGATTGTATGTGGGAGACACCCATTGCTCAGGCCAAACATGCTATTCAGATCAAGGAAAAAGAACAAGAAATAAAACTACAGGTAATTGGTTTTTCCTAAAAGGTATTTCTTAACAGCATAAGTGAATATTCTGTCACTTGTCTCTGAATGCCTGTTCCTCTGAGGCACCTTGCTCTATCATTTATTCCATCTCCTCTCTTGGCATTCTGTCTCCCTCTCCACTGATTCCCTCCCCTCAGCTTATAACCGTGCTTAACTCATTTCCCCTCTCCTAAATCACATTTTTATCCGTGAAGCCTTCTCTGTCTTCTCTCTTGTCCTGTACTACTAAGCCTCTTAGAAGAGGAATCTGCATGTTTCAGCCACTTCTCATTATCTCTTCAACCCCACCATTTATCTTCTATCAAAGTACGAAATTAAGTGACAAAGATAAGTGTTTGTTGCTAAATATAGTGTATCCTTTTTTTTCCACTTCTTACTTTACCTCTGGAAACTCTAGCCTTTTGTTATCTTCAAAACGCTATCTCCTGGATCTCTGTATATTCTCTGCCAATCCTGATTCCCTTTGAAAGCAACTCTTTTTTTGGTGCCACTTTTACCTTGCCTTCATCTCAAAATGTTGGTGTTCCACAGAGTTTGATCCTTAGCTTTTCCAGCAGTCTCATCCATACCCAAAGCAGAGGACCAACATGCTTTGATTTATGGTTTTAAAAGATCACTCTGTCCTGGCTAACACGGTGAAACCCCGCCTCTATTAAAAATACAAAAAAAATTAGCCGGGCGAGATGGCGGGCGCCTATAGTCCCACCTACGCGGGAGGCTGAGGCAGGAGAATGGCGTGAACCCCGGGGGGGCGGAGCCTGCAGTGAGCGGAGATCGCGCCACTGCACTCCAGCCTGGGTGGGTGAAAGAGCGAGACTCCTTCTCAAAAAAAAAAAAAAAAAAAAAAAAAGATCACTCTGCAGTGCCTTCCAAACTTAAATGCTAGCCTGGGTGTCTCCCCCTCAAACCCTTCCCCCACCCTTTTTTTTGTCCCATTTCTGATTGAAAGCACCACCATTCACCTAGTTTCCCAAACCCAAATTCCTGGGAGTGCTAGATTATCCTAATGTCCCCATGCATGTAGTCACTAGCCTCCATTGATTTATAGCTTGTGAATCCATCTCTTCATTTACCTTAATTCCTATCTTGGTTTTCATGATTCCACCCTTTTCCTGGTTCTCCTTCTACTTTGATAGAATGGCCTGTTCTCATTCTCCTTTATAGGTTCTTCTTCTTCTTCTATTCAATCTAAGTGTTGGATTAATCCCCATTCCTTCTCAAAGAAACCTTATTCAGACTCATTTAAGACTTGATTCCCAAGTTTTAAATTCAAGTTCTGGCATTTCCCCTGAATTCTAGACTTATATCCCCATCTTCTACTAGTCTTACCACTTAAATGTCTAATAGGCATCTCATACTCAGTATGTCAAAAATGGCGCCCTTAATCACGTTCTGTTTCTTCCCCCAGGTTTTCCCAGCCTCCTAGTGAGTTACTCAAGTGAAAAACCTAGGAGTCATCTTGATGCCTCACCCCCATTTCTCTATCCATACAATCTCTAGATTCTGTTGGCTCGTCTTTAAAACGTGACTGGAATTTGCCTACCTCCTCATCTCTTCTGTCATCACCCTATTCCAAGCCATTATCACCTCTGGCCTGAACTATGCACTAACCTCCTAACTGTTCTCTCTGCTTCCATTGTTATGCCCTAAAGTCCATTCTCTGCACAGGGTCCAGAATGATCTTTTAAAATTGTAAATCAGAGCATATTGTTCCCCTGCTTAAAATACTCCAATGGTTTCTCATCATTCTTGGATAAAATCTCGAGTTTCTTGTCCTCTCCCCTTTGCTCACTATAGTCTAAGCAACTTGCCTTCTTCTTCTTGTAGTTCTTGAACACAGTAATCCTGCTCATTCCTTAGGGCTTTAAACTGGCTATTACCTCTAGATATGTTTCTTAGAAATTTCTTGTCATTCAGGTCTCAATTATCACATCTTTAGAGAGTCCTTCCCTAATCAATCTAGAGTAGTTGCCACACACTGTTTGTCATATCACCTGCTTTAATTTCAACATATCACTTAATCCTTGTATTATTTTTTCTTTTTCTCTTCCAAAATATAAGTTCTATGAGAGCAGAGACCTAATACCCTGCTGAATATGGAGGACCTAATAGGATGCCGGGCAGAGAATAGATGCTTAATAAATGCACACTGAATGAATGAATTCAGGCCCTCACTATTTCTTTCTTTTTTTTTTTTTTTTTTTTGAGACAGAGTCTCGCTCTGTCACCCAGGCTGGAGTGCAGTGGCACGATCTCTGCTCACTACAACCTCTGCCTCGCTGGTTCAAGCGATTCCTCTGTCTCAGCCTCCCGAGTAGCTGGGATTACAGGCACCTGCCACCACACCCGACTAATTTTTGTATTTTTAGTATTTTGTATTTTTGTATTTTTAGTATGGTTTCACCATATTGGCCAGGCTGATCTCAAACTACTGACCTTATGATCCGCCCACTTTGGCCTCTCAAAGTGCTGGGATTACAAGCGTGAGCCACCACACCTGGCCCCCTCACTATTTCTTACCTGAACTTGCAGTGATATCCTGATTAGTTAGTCTCTCTGCCTTCATCCTGTATACCCTTGGTAAAATGATGTTTATAAAGCACAGATGTGATCAGAGATCTCCTATGTACATCATTCTGTGTAGGTCTCCCTAATGTCAGTAGAGTAAAATTCAAACAATATGACACACAAGGTTTTCCATGATTTAATTTCTTCTTCTCTTTCTGGACTTGTTTTCTGCTAGTTTTGTCTTCCAGTCATTACATACTGCTTGTCTTTAAATCACTGAACTCTGTTGCATGTCTCTGCCTTGGCACATGCTGTACACACTGCCTTAAAATGCCTCTCTCCTTTGACCAGCTGCTTACTGCCTTCTCATCATTCAGGACTCAACTTAGAAGTCACCTTCTTTTGAACATTACCTTGTCCTTCTCAAGCATGGTTAGACACACTTTTATGTTTCTACTATACCTATTATATAATTTTGATTATTCTCCCACTGTAATACTAGCCTTATGCATTTGTCTTCTGTCCACTAATGACCTTAAGCTCTTTATGGGAAGAGACCATGCACTATTTATCATTGTGTTGCTGTTGCCCTGCACAGTAACTGATTCATAGTAGATACATAGTAAATATTTGTGGGATAAAATCAAGGAGCCTCAGAATATATCTTACCTGAGATGTGGATTATTCTAAAATACTGACCCAGCTTCTTTTCTGGTAGAAGCAGGGCGAGTTGGAAGAAGAAGATGAGAATCTTCCTATCCAAGAAGTATCCTTTGACCCGGAGAAAGCTCAGTGTTGCCTAGTGGAGAATGGACAGATTTTAACTCACGGCAGTGGAGGGAAAGGATATGGATTGGCATCTACAGGAGTAACTTCTGGGTGCTATCAGTGGAAGGTATGTGGAAAATCTAATTAGTTTTTAGCATTTTGTCTTTTAGTCCTTTTTTTTCCAGGTTCTTATAATAAATGTGTAGAAAGACTGAAAAAAAATCATGATATGTAAATGTTCTATTATTATGTAAGATAATATAAATGGAAACCAAGTGAAGGATATACAGGAACTCTGTGCTATTTTTGTAACCCTTATAATTCTAAAGTTATCTCAAAAATTTTAAAAATAGATTTTTAAAATCATGCTATAGCCCTCCCATAAGGAGTCACGCAGAACACATTTTCTTCTAGCAATGAAAATGAAGCAAAGCGTGTGATGTTTTTGTCTAGGAAAGCCCATTAGAGATTCATTGCCCACAATTTTTATAGGAAACTGTTCATATTGGTACCCTCTGCCTGGCATGTACTAAAATTTTAGATTCCCAGAAGGAAAGCTAGTATTTAGCATAAACCATATTGTTCGTACAATCTAGATACAATAAGCCAGCCTACATCAGTTGGGTAAAATTTTTATCAGTATAGGGGACTGTTTACCAGTCACGTTCCCCCATGCCAGCCAAGGGCCAACATTGCAAGCAGGCATTTCTAAGGATAGTAGTCTCTGTTAACTCCTTCTTTTTTTTTTTTTTTCTGTAACCTGTTGCTTATTTACATTTTCTTTTTTTTTTTTATTGCTCTTTTTTTTTTATTATTATACTTTAGGTTTTAGGGTACATGTGCACAATGTGCAGGTTTGTTACATATGTATCCATGTGCCATGTTGTTTTGCTGCACCCATTAACTCGTCATTTAGCATTAGGTATATCTCCTAATGCTGTCCCTCCCCCCTCCCCCCACCCCACAACAGTCCCCGGAGTGTGATGTTCCCTTTCCTGTGTCCATGAGTTCTCATTGTTCAATTCCCACCTATGAGTGAGAACATGCGGTGTTTGGTTTTTTGTCTTTGCGATAGTTTACTGAGAATGATGGCTTCCAGTTTCATCCATGTCCCTACAAAGGACATGAACTCATCATTTTTTATGGCTGCATAGTATTCCATGGTGTATATGTGCCACATTTTCTTAATCCAGTCTATCGTTGTTGGACATTTGGGTTGGTTCCAACTCTTTGCTATTGTGAATAGTGCCGCAATAAACGTATGTGTGCATGTGTCTTTATAGCAGCATGATTTATAGTCCTTTGGGTATATACCCAGTAATGGGATGGCTGGGTCAAATGGTATTTCTAGTTCTAGATCCCTGAGGAATCGCCACACTGACTTCCACAATGGTTGAACTAGTTTACAGTCCCACCAACAGTGTAAAAGTGTTCCTATTTCTCCACATCCTCTCCAGCACCTGTTGTTTCCTGACTTTTTAATGATGGCCATTCTAACTGGTGTGAGATGGTATCTCACTGTGGTTTTAATTTGCATTTCTCTGATGGCCAGTGATTATGAGCATTTTTTCATGTGTTTTTTGGCTGCATAAATGTCTTCTTTTGAGAAGTGTCTGTTAACTCCTTCTTTTGCACAGTCTAGTCCTTTATCTCTTGGACATGGTGTATATACAGTAAAACTATCAATAGGACCCCATGCAGGGGGATAAGATTGGCCAGTAATATTGACTTCAGTTATGCCTTTTAGGGGTCCTAGACTTAGCCAGTTACAACAGATCTCATTAACCAACAGATCTATCTTAAAAAGCCATGTGACTTCATTCTTAAGCTTTTGTCTTAACTTTTAAAATGTAGATTAGTCATCAATGTAGCACTGGACAACTCTGGCCAGTCCAGGACTGAGGTATTATGATAAGGTGCACACACAAGAAATATAATCCCTTAGGGCGTATGTGTTGACCTTGGAAACAAAGAATTTACTAGGGCACCTGTAATCAGAACATATAATAGGCAGCACAGGTTAACATGACACCATTGTGACCTGCCCCCATGGGGCCTTCCACTCTGTGCTCCCAGTTCAGTCTGAATAATTAAGTTGAGTCTTGGTTTCAGAGGGACTGTCTGAAAGCAGTTTTAAAGGATTTTGTTTTCTGTGACATCATTATTCCTGCCTCAAGAGTGTGGATGACATCTCAAGGTGTTTTGTGGAAACTGCAGTAGCTGGAGCCACCCACTGTGGTTTTTTGACAGACTTGACAAATTTGATGAGAAGCTCAGCACTCATTTTGAATTTAAAGTGCTCACAGCAGCTTTCAAGACAAAAGAGTTTTGTTTTCTTTTGTGTTTTTGGTTGAGATGGAGTCTTGCTCTGTCGCCCAGGCTGGAGTGCAGTGGTGCGATCTTGGCTCACTGCAACCTCCGCCTCCCGGGTTCAAGCGATTCTCCTGCCTCAGCCTCCCAATTAGCTAGGACTACAGGTGCCTGCCACCACGCCTGGTTAATTTTTTATATTTTTAGTAGAGACAGGGTTTTGCCATGTTGGCCAGGCTGATCTTGAACTCCTGACCTCAGGTGATCCACCCACCTTGGCTTCCCAAAGTGCTGGGATTACAGGTGTGAGCCACCACGCCTGGCCCAACATATGTATTTTTTTCCCCACTAGAAGATAGAGAACTTTCAGGAACAGTTCTGAAAAAGAGATCATTAATGCCCTCCCTACTCCTCCATATTTTCCCAAGTCTTGAGTTTTTGTTTTTTCTCTGTATGAAATTGAGTGTCCCATTTAGTAATTACAACTTTAAATTTTTTAATTTTTAAAAATCATTTGTTATTTTTATCTAGACCTTTTGTCCAGAAGGGTTGGATGCAAGAGGAAGAGTTTTCACACAAAAACATTTGCATACAACTTAACCAGAAAGGTTAGGAATTGGCCAGGACAAAATTTCAGTAACAGTTTATCTTTTACAAAATAGGTTTGTAAAACCTTCTACGTCTTTTGTCCTAATCATTTATCCAGTGAGCAGTCTGGAAAAGATCAGTTTCTTTCTGGGAACAGTTTTATTTAGTAAACTGCCTTATTGGTGTGCGTTGTTTATCAGGAGAAAGGTGAGGGATTTAGAGTCAAATGATCAGTCCCTTGTTGCAAACGGCAACTATTCTAGAAAGCTTAACATGTTGGGACATCACCTAGAGGGTATTGAGAATACAATCTCTTTAAGAGTGGGTGGAAGTATATTGCTCCCAGAAAACACACTCTTTTCGTGGATATCTGCAAGAGATCTGGACAGTCCAGCCAGCATCCAAGATGTTTTTCAGACTTTATGGCCCCACAGAGGGGGAGTATTCCAAATCCACAACAGTCCCAGATTTTGAGTTTTGTTCATTGAGCTTGTGCCTGCTTTTAGCTGAGCACAACTCACTTTGAGTTGAAATAACCTAGAGCACACAGTGTCGGGTTTTAGCTTAGAGTCAGGTCCAGGCAATTAGAATGTGTGAGTTCGGGATTCCAAGCCAGCAGCTTTTTGGGGCAGCAGTTAAATCTAGATGAAGCCAGTTATGGGAGCATGTGCCTATAGTCCCAGTACTTGGAAGGCAGAGGCTGGAGGACTGCTTGAGCCCAGGAGTTTGAAGCCACAGTGAGCTCTGTTTACACTACTGCATGCCAGCCTGGGTAACAGAAAGAGACCCTATCTCTCTTTTTTTTTTTTTTTTTTTTTTTTTGAGACGGAGTCTTGCTCTGTTGCCCAGGCTGGAGTGCAGTGGCGCAATCTTGGCTCACTGCAAGCTCCGCCTCCCGGGTTCATGCCATTCTCCTGCCTCAGCCTCTCCGAGTAGCTGGGACTACAGGCGCCCGCCACCACGCCCGGCTAATTTTTTTTTTTTTTTTGTATTTTTAGTAGAGATGGGGTTTCACCGTGGTCTCGATCTCCTGACCTCATGATCCGCCCACCTCGGCCTCCCAAAGTGCTGGGATTACAAGCGTGAGCCACTGCGCCCGGCCTTGAGACCCTGTCTCTTAAAAACAAAAACAAACCCTAAATGGTGTAGGACCTGACAATAGCGTTTTAAGTCCAGGCTTGAAAACAAGGCTTTTCTAAGCTCTGTTTGCTTGTCAATCTTGGAGTCCAAATTGACCCACTCAAAAATATGTACTTAGGCTAGAAAGTCATCAGCCTGTAAGTGTTAGACATATGATTTTATAAGAACTCATTGGCCACTGAATGTTTTTTAAAACTTTAAAAGCGTATCTCTCTATCTCCATCTAGAGCTTGCCTCTCTTTTATTTTATCTCCATTTTCCCAGAGGCTCCAATAGGAAAAAATCATAGCAAAAACCCACCAGTTATAGACACTTGTTTTGTTTCTAATATAGAGTTTAAATTCCAATCCACCCACTGGTGACAAAAAGCAAGTAAGTTGTGTCCCACTAGTATGTTTTTCTTTTGGAGCTTTCCCTGATCAGGATGAAACTTTAGCATTTATGAAGTTACAAGCTTGTAACATTTTGCATCTTAATTTTTTTTTCTTTTTTTTTTTTTTTTTTTTTTTTTGAGACAGAGTCTAGTTCTGTTGCCCACGCTGGAGTGCAGTGGCACAAGCTCAGCTCCCTGCAACCTCCACCTCCCAGTTTCAAGGGATTCTCCTGCCTCAGCCTCCCGAATAGGTGGGACTGGAGGCACGCATCACCATGCCTGGCTAATTTTTGTGTTTTTAGTAGAGATAAGGTTTCACCATGTTGGCCAGGCTGGACCTGAACTCCTGACCTCAAGTGATCTGCCCGCCTCGGCCTCCCAAAATGCTGAAATAACAGGCATGAGCCATCATGCCCAGCCTTTGCATCATTTTTTTTTTTTTATCATGCATCCAGATGTAGTTGCCACAAAATAAAGCTGTTTTTAAAAGTTTTCTTCCTCCCCTCTCACATCTTAAGTTTACTCAAACCTCTAGCAATAAATTTAGCATTTACAAGGTAAATTGTGGCAGGGGGAGAACCTGCTGTAGCAATAGCAGCAGCTCAGCTCAAGAAAATAGCTGGAGTAGTTCCTTTCTATTCTTGTTTGCTTGTTTGTTTTTGTATATTTTGTAGAGATGGGGTTCTTGCTCTCTTGCCCAAGGTAGTCTCAAACTCCTGGCCTCAAGCAGTCCTTCCTCCTTAGCCTCCAAAGTGCTAAGATTACAGGTGTGAGCCACTGCACCCACGTTCAAAGCTGTCAGGGGTTTTTGAACCCTTTCCCCTCCCACTGGAGGAGAGAGCAACTACAAGCTAATTTTTCTACTCTGGCTCATCTAAAGCCCACTTGTGGAAATATTTAGGCCCTTTCTCTTCAGGAAAGAAGTTGTTCCTGGAAGAAAGAACAGCACAGCTTTTACCTGAGCTGCTGTTTTTTCCTAACTTTAGCTAGCAAGGCCAAGAGCATCCCGGGTAGCAAACCAACTCTCTTGTGGTTGGATTTATCTTAAAAATTGATAGGTAACTTTTGCCCCTCACAACAAATAGCAGCTCACCTTCTGTTTCATACTATGTATAACTCCATAGCCACCTAGGTACCAGAGTTTTATCTTTTCCTTTCATCTCTTTCTTTTTCTCCAGCAATATTTAACTATATTCTAATGCATCAGGGTTGTTCTAGTGAATCTCATTGCTGCCACTGCTAAGTCATGAGTCCCCAAGACCACCCTCAGATTCAGAGATTCACTAGAAGGACTTGTCAGACTCCACATGTTGATACACTCATGATGGAGACTTATTATAATGATGCAGTAAGGATATACACCCAGATAATAAGGGAAGGATACAGGTGAGGTATAGAAGAATCCATGTACAGGCTTCCTTCTGTTCTCTCACTGCCATGAGCACAAGTGCACAAGCTTTCCCCAGCAAGAAAAATAACATATGTGTGATGTTTCTAGAGAACCCCATTAGAGATTCAGAACCCAAGGTTTTTACTGGGGGCTGGTCACGTAGACACCTTTAACCTAACATGTACCAACATTTCATACTCCCAGAAGGAGAGCAGGTATTCAGCATAAATCACATTGTGTGTTTAAATGTTCTAGGTCAGTGAGCCACCTTTATCACTTAGGGGAAGTTTTTTTTTTCTTTAAATCAGTGTAAGAAACTTTACCAGTCAAATTCCCAGATCCTAGCCAAAGGCCAGTGTTGCAAGCATGCCTTTTTGAAAATAGTAGTAGTCACACTAGGTGTAGTGGCTGATGCCTATAATCCCAACACTTTGGGAGGCCGAGGTGGGAGGATTGCTTGAGGCCAGGAGTTCAAGACCAGACTGTGTAACATAACAAGACCTCATCTCTACAAAAAATAACTAGCCAGGCATGATAGTGTACACCTGTAGTCCTAGTTATTCAGGCGACTGAGGCAGGAGAATTGCTTGAGCCCAGGAATTTGAAGCTTCAGTGAGCCATGATCATGCTACTGTACTCCAGCCTGGGAAACAGAGTGAGACCCCATCTCTTTAGAAAATTAAAAACAAAACAAAACAAAACAAAGCACCTAGTCTCAGGCTTAATATATTAACTCTTTTTCTAAACAGAGGTATATGCAAGAGAGTAGTTAAAATCTATATGTAAAGAATTAAAGTTTTCATTAATTTCTGGACTAAACATACATCCTCATCTTCATTATTAAGTTGTAAGTTAGAATTGCTTATTTTAAATACTATAGATATTCAAAGGTTATTCTAAATGTTCTGCAAGATAAAGAATAAGTTTGTTTTAAAATCTTTCTAAATTGATGTGATTATTTTCATGTTATTTTTATTTATGCTGAAAAGAACATGTTCCCATAAATGCATTAGTATTATTTATAAACATATTTTCAGTATTGGTTAATGCAGTTAATAGTATATAAATAGATTTTTTGAGTATTAATGAATATCCCACTTTTATTTTAGTTTTATATTGTGAAGGAAAACAGAGGGAATGAAGGCACGTGTGTTGGAGTTTCTCGCTGGCCAGTACATGACTTTAATCACCGCACTACCTCGGATATGTGGCTCTATAGGGCCTACAGTGGTAACCTCTATCACAATGGAGAACAGACTCTCACATTGTCCAGCTTTACTCAAGGAGATTTCATTACCTGTGTGTTAGACATGGAAGCCAGGACCATTTCTTTTGGGAAAAATGGAGAGGTACTGATGCCCATTCACAAGCATTACATTTTTCTTGTTTCTATTTATAGTCAACTCAGTTATTCAGGTGCCACGTATTCAGTTTATAGATTATCTACTCATCTCTCCTTTCTCTCTAATACTTTCTGGTTCTTAAAACATTTATCAACAACAAACAGGAAGATAGTAAAACCCCAATAAGATTTTTGAAACAAATGAACACATTATGATCACTTATTATATGTAGAATTTTCTTGGTTAGCAAGGTTAATTAAGAATTTGATCTAGTAACTTTTGTTCTGTTTCATAAAAGCTTTCAATTCTAATGTGGTTAGATATTGTGAATTAAACAAATTTCTATTTCCTTTTTCTTTTCCTCACTGCTGCCACACTGTAGGAACCCAAATTAGCTTTTGAAGATGTGGATGCAGCAGAGTTGTACCCATGTGTGATGTTCTATAGTAGCAATCCAGGGGAAAAGGTAATGAAGTCTCAAACCTTTATTTAAGAATATTTGTTATTTTATTGTTTAGCATCAGATAGAGTTTATAAATATAATAAGCTATTTCTTCTGCCATTAAAAGTACTTGAGTTAGTAATCCATTCTTCTAGAAGAAGGTTACTTTCAGAAATTGACTTTACGATATATTAATATTAAGGCACTATTTCATGTTCTGGCAATTTGAATACAGTGAGTCAACTTTCAAACATATGTGCAGTAACAAGAACTATAAGAACTAGTTTAGGGATAATCTAATTCACTGGCAATTATGGGAATGAGAGAGAAATCTAGAAATAATTTTAAATGTAATAAGATGCTATCAGTTGAATAATAGAAGTTCTAGTCATGATGAGGAAACTACCTTTCACTCAGCTGGGGGAATTTTCAGGTGTTGTAGATGGTGTGAATTTGAACTTCATGACAACAGTATTGATAGGATACCCTCCATTATTATTATTTTTTTTTTTTTTGAGACGGAGTTTCGCTCTGTCACCTAGGCTGGAGTGCAGTGGCGCGATCTCGGCTCACTGCAAGCTCCACCTCCCGGGTTCACGCCATTCTCCTGCCTCGGCCTCTCCGAGTAGCTGGGACTACAGGCGCCCGCCACCACGCCCGGCTAATTTTTTGTATTTTTAGTAGAGACGGGGTTTCACCGTGGTCTTGATCTCCTGACCTCGTGATCCACCCACCTCGGCCTCCCAAAGTGCTGGGATTACAAGCGTGAGCCACCACGCCCGGCCTACCCTCCATTATAAACTTTCTCTTTCACCTCATCTAAAACCCAGGCAGAGAAAACCTTTGTGATCTCCCTGTGCTGCTGGGTAGATTTTTTTTTTCCCTACTCCATCCTTTCACTTGCGGATGCATAGTATAGCTTAAGTCAAGTCTCAAGAATTTCTAGCCATTATGTAGTAGAAAGCTGTCAAGTTATATCATGTATAATATTTCCATAATGAAATTGCTGGACCTGATAAATTCTAACAAAGAAAATTACCTTTTATTTTATGTTTTTAAAAATACATATTTTTAATGTCAAGGAATTATAATTTAAGGCTAGCTGAGAACTGTTTCTTGGACAGCCAGGCAACCAAAACTGAACTGGAGATGAAGTAAAGATGCAGCCCAGTGCCTGATACCATCCCTTGCCCTATGTAGGTTTGCAGCCGAAAGTAGTTTCTGTCATATTCTGGTTCGAGTGATGGCCTGGTGCTTTCTGCCATCTGTGAACCTTGAAGAAATTCATTCAGACTTAGACTATGTATCAATCAGTTTATTCTATCTAGAAGGCATTTTTGATAAATTTTAGAACCTCTGAGAGACACAATACTAATAGCAGTTAACTTTTTCTAACATTTACAGCGTGACTGGCAATGTACTAATAAGCACTTTATGTGCATAATCTCATTTAATCTTTAAAATAACTGTAGGGGACAGATGCTATTATTAGTGTCAGGTTTTAAATGAAAAGCTAAGACTTAGAATGATTAAATAATTTCCCAAGATTATACAAAGTTATGAGATGAACCCAAGTTTTGCTCCTCTTTTTACTTCTGTGTCTTATTTGCAATGTGTATCCAGATTGTGACTATTCCAAATGTCTAGATTTATGATTTTACTTTTGCACCCCTTGAACAGTGAATGTCCAGGACTCATCATTCTGGAGTCTTGAGGATGAGAATGAGTATATCCTTAAGGCTTATTTTAGACTACATTGAGTCAGTCACATACGGCTTGGTCTCTATATTCATCTTTCAAATTTTCCGAACATCCCTGGAATACATGAGTTACAGGAAATGTAAATAACAGGGCAGCTTATTCCGGTGGGCCATACCACTACTAACTTCAGTGTATCTGTAACATTTCATTACTCTTTGGGGGCCAGTTGGTATAATTCACATGTATGAAGAGACCCAAATACTAGTTCAACATGGGATTCTACATGTTAGAATTTATAGTGACCAAGAAGAACTACTAATAGCACATGTTTTCCACCGTCTTTACTTTTATATAGGTGAAAATTTGTGATATGCAGATGCGTGGCACACCCCGAGACTTACTTCCAGGAGACCCTATTTGTAGTCCAGTAGCAGCAGTGCTGGCTGAGGCCACTATTCAGCTCATCCGTATCCTTCACCGAACAGACCGTTGGACTTACTGCATTAACAAAAAAATGATGGAAAGGCTGCACAAAATTAAGATATGTATTAAAGAGTCAGGTCAGAAGCTAAAGAAAAGCCGCTCGGTTCAGAGCCGAGAGGAAAATGAAATGAGAGAGGAGAAGGAGAGCAAAGAGGAAGAGAAAGGTAAACATACTAGGCATGGCCTTGCTGACCTCTCAGAGCCACAGCTGAGGACTCTTTGCATAGAGGTGTGGCCCGTGCTGGCTGTGATAGGAGGAGTTGATGCTGGTCTTAGAGTTGGAGGTCGGTGTGTTCACAAGCAAACTGGGCGCCATGCCACGCTGCTGGGAGTGGTCAAAGAGGGCAGCACATCTGCCAAGGTCCAATGGGATGAAGCAGAAATTACTATCAGGTATGATCTGTTGAGTTACACTTTTAGCAAACAAATATTTAATGGTGAAATAGGCCATTGCCTGTCGACAGTGAGTAATTATGTATTTTAGGTGAGCTGCCAGTTAACTTTTAAAAATATTTCTCATGCAGCTAGGTGTTTGTACTGTAATTTCTTAAAGGAGAATTTCCTAAACCCATGTTCTTTGAAATACTAGTGGGTTTTAAAAATACATAGCCTTTTTGTTTTGTTTTGTTTTGTTTTGGGGAAAAAATGGTAAGCTCATTTGTTTATATGTTTAACTGGGATTCTTCTTCCAATTTTTCATTTGGCTTTTTGCATTTTGATCATTTCTGTTACACACTGGCATAGTAAAAAGCCAGCCAGCTAATCTGTTCATTGCATTTTGTGGTAGCAAGGCTATGAATATTGGATATGAATGTTTGACGGACTGAGTTAGGCTTTGCATTATCTGTAATTTTAAATATTCTTCCTTTTTATAAAACCACGTATTTCTATCCCCTCAATGTAAACATTTTGATTAGATGTGAAAGTTACATTTATTTGACACAAACTGGGTATTTAAAAGCATTTAGGTGTGTTTGCATTCAGAGAGGATTTGTGCAAAGTATAAATTTCGTATGCTTACAAGGAAATGCAGGTTGAGCATCCCAAATCCAAAAATCCAAAACCCAAAGTGCTCCAATGAATATTTCCATTGAGCATCATGTTGGTGCTCAAAAAGTTTCAGGTTTTCACTCAAAGGAGCTGCTCATTGGAGTATTTCAGATTTGGGATTTTTGGATTTGGGATGCTTAACTGGTAAGTACAATGTAAATATTCCAAAATTTGGGAAAAAGAATCTGAAATCCAAAACACTTCTGATCCCATGCATTTTGGATAAGGGATACTCATCCTGTCAAGTATCTTCCTTGATAAGGAGACTCATTTATCTAATGACTCTACATAATTGTATCATTTGAAAATATGGATTTATTGGTGATGTTATGTAACTGTTCATTATACTGCCCAATGTGATTCCTGTAAAGTTACATGTTGGTATGACACAGAACAATATCTTTTAAAATTTTATTTGATTTTATTATTTATTTTTTTGAGACGGAGTCTTGCTCTGTCACCCAGGCTGGAGGGCAATGGCATGATCTTGGCTCACTGCAACTTCCACCTCCCGGGTTCAAGCAATTCTCCCACCTCAGTCTTCCGAGTAGCTGGGATTACAGGCACCCACCATCATGCCTGGCTGATTTTTGTATTTTTGTAGAGACAGGGTTTCACCATGTTACCCAGGTTGGTCTTGAACTCCTGACCTCAAGTGATCCACCTGCCTCGGCCTCCCAAAGTGCTGAGATTACAGGCATGAGCCACCATGCCTGGCCGGAACAATATCTAAAACAGTGGTTCTTTGTGGTTTTGGAGTGGTACTGTTTCAGAATTTAGTGAATGCTATGGATCATCTTAGCCAAAAAATACATATACATAAACTTTACACACAATTTCAGGGGTTAATGGACTCTGCCTTGCCCTCCATTCTACCAAGCTAAGAAACCAGTGACAACTTTACAGAACGACATGGAAATGTCTACCTTTCCTCTCATTCTTTGCCTTGTTTCAGAAAGGATTTATGGTGCCTGGTTAAGATGCATACAGTAGGCTGGGCTTGGTGGCTCACACTTGTAATCCCGGCACTTTGGGAGGCAGAGGCAGGCAGATCACCTGAGGTCAGGAGTTTGAGACCAGCCTGGCCAACATGGCAAAACCTTCTTTCTACTAAAAATACAAAAAATTAGCCAGCCGTGGTAGCGTGCGCCTGTAATCCTAGCTAGTCAGGGAGCTAAGGCAGGAGAATCTCTTGAACTCAGTAGACAGAGGTTGCAGTGAGCCAAGATCGCACCACTGCACTGCAGCCTGGGTGACAGAACAAGACTCTCTCCAAAAAAAAAAAAAAAAAAAAAAAAATGCATACAGTATAGCAAAATAAGTGAATTAATAAATTAAAACAAGAAAAAAAGAAAAATGAGCCTAGAGGAAAATAAAATTAGAAAAGTAATATAGAACCAAGATTTAGGTTAGAACAACAAAACTTTATACCGGCAAAAGCTTTTTATTACATTTTGTATAATTATATCATTCTTAAACTTCAGGAAGTTCTTGCCAATATTAAGAAATATATAATTATATTTTGGCTTAAACTATAGAGGCATTATTTGAGGCTACAAAGTAAACTTTTTTATGAAATGAAGTCCTCACTGAAATAAGTTACAAATAACCATTTATAAACTAGATTTATTATACAAATTTTCTGAATAGCTTACATCAAACTACATCTGACCAACCTCCTGTTTTTGTAAGTAAAGATACAGAGCCACACCCATTTGTTAATGATGGCAGGGTTGAGTGGTTGCAGCTGAGACCGTGTGCCCTGCAGAGTCTAAAATATTTCCTGTCTGGCCCCTTACAGAAAGTTTGCCAACTCCTGGCATACATTATATATTAGTGAATATTCTTGTTTGAAAACACATGCACATCTCATTGCTTCTGCATTTAGCATCACATCTCCCCGTTTTTCTCTGTGTTTGTAATGATTTCTTTATTTTGTGTAAATTATTCTCTGTATTGTGTACATGATGCACCTTATTTTGTCTACATTATTTTCCGTACCTTCCTCCTGTCTTTCCCTCACTTGCTTCTTCCTGTGTCATTCTGATCTTTATTAAAGCTTCCCAACTTTTTGGTCGCCTAGTGATACTCCATTGTATAATCTGGAACCCTGTGAACCATTGCCGTTTGATGTGGCGCGATTCCGAGGCCTGACGGCTTCTGTGCTGCTGGACCTAACATATCTCACTGGCATTCACGAAGACATGGGGAAACAGAGCACCAAACGACATGAAAAGAAACACCGACATGAATCCGAGGAGAAAGGGGATGTTGAGCAGAAACCTGAGAGTGAATCCACTTTAGATATGCGAACAGGCCTAACATCTGATGACGTCAAAAGTCAGGGTACCACAAGCTCCAAATCAGAAAATGAAATCGCTTCATTTTCTTTAGATCCAACACTGCCAAGTGTGGAATCCCAACATCAAATAACAGAAGGGAAAAGAAAAAATCATGAACACATGTCCAAAAACCATGATGTAGCCCAGTCAGAAATCAGGGCAGTCCAGCTGTCCTATCTTTACCTCGGTGCTATGAAGTCACTTAGTGCCCTTCTTGGCTGTAGTAAATATGCTGAGCTGTTGCTGATACCAAAAGTTCTGGCTGAAAACGGCCACAACTCAGACTGTGCAAGTTCTCCAGTTGTTCATGAAGACGTGGAGATGCGAGCAGCCCTGCAGTTCTTGATGCGACACATGGTGAAGCGAGCAGTCATGCGGTCACCCATAAAGAGAGCATTGGGATTAGCTGATCTGGAACGAGCACAAGCCATGATCTATAAATTAGTGGTTCATGGGCTTTTGGAAGACCAGTTTGGGGGCAAAATTAAGCAAGGTATGTTATCTGATTTTTTTTTTTTTTTGCTTTTGTGCTGTTGAGATTATGTTCGTAATTGTCAGAAGTGATACATTCTGTAAGTGATTTGTAAAAAAAAAAAAAATTTTTTTTTGGTCAAAGCAATTTTCACATCATTTTTTCTTGAAACGAAAACAGTTCTTTTTTGTTATTTTTATATTAGTAATCTTCTGTCTATAATTTTGCTGTTTTAAACCTATACCAGTGTTAGAACACAGCAATTATTACTACATTTTGTAAAACAAAATTTAACTCATACCAAGAAAAGTATTTATTGATCTGACTCAAAATACATAGTATTCTGGCAAGCACGGTGGCTCATGCCTGTAATCCTAGCACTTTGGGAGGCCGAGGCAGGCAGATCACTTGAGGCCGGGAGTTCTAGACCAGCCTGGCCAACATAGTGAAACCCTGTCTCTACTAAAAATACAAAAATTAACTGGGCATAGTGGCGTGTGCCTTTAATCCCAGCTACTCAGGAAGCTAAGGCAATAGAATCTCTTGAACCTGGGAGGCGGAGGTTACAGTGAGCCGAGATTGTGCCGCTGCACTCAAGCCTGGGTGGCTGAGCGAGACCCTGTCTCCAAAAACAAAACAAAATACATAGTATTCTGATATCTTCTCAGAGACATTTTAAAGGAAATTTTAAAGTCTCTACTTTCATAGGCTGCATATTGCATGTAAAAAAAAAAAAAAGCTCCCGTTTTATCTTGTATCCTCACATTTGGGGAGAATATGAATGCAGAAATAAAAATGAGATTCGTTCAGTAAATGTTTATTGAGTACCTACTATGTGTTGGGTACTTTCTTAGGTTCTGGAGAGGCAGCAGTTAACAAAACAAAGTCCCTCGCCTTCATGGAATTTATATGGTTCTTCCTTCTTTCCCTCTTTCTTCTTTTCCTTTGTGCTTATTCCTTTTCTTCTTGTCTTAGCTTAGGCGGTAAATAGAGAGAGAGGTACATGGTGTATATAAGTAAGAATGTTAAGATCATGATGATTGTGAAGTAATGTGGCTTTTTATCAAACCTAATAGAATTACTTGTCTTTGTAGCAACTCATATTTTAGTTATGTTTATTTGTAGGCTTCCTTAACAATTAAAAAAATATATAAATACTTTGTAAACTTTTAGACTTGTTAACTAAGTGGGTTTTTTAATGAAATTGTCCTTTTTACATCATGAAGTTTCTGTCTCGGTTTTTACTCTTCTTGTATTTACATGCTTTTATCTTTGCCTATTTGTAGATTAAAGATAGGCATCAAAATCAAAGTGTGAAGGAAACACAGTTTTAATGATTGGATACCTTAGAGAACCTCTTATCAGATCTTACAACCAAAAGTGAGACTTTTTTTGTTTTTAAGAGAACCCTCTTCTCTAAAAACAGAAATGTGTAATTACAAGGGCTCATTACAGTACTGTCTGTAGAGTCTGGAATTAATGAGTACAATAGTGAATACAAAGATGTATATATGTAATAATATTTTTTCTGTCAATCTTTCATAGAAATTGATGCTTGTGAAATATATTTAGAAACTTTTAAATTAAAAAGGTAGAAGTTTTTTATTCCCACTGTTATTTTTGAAAAAACAAATCCTTACTACTTTCTTAACCTTTTTTTTGGTTTCTAGAGATTGATCAACAAGCTGAAGAAAGTGACCCTGCCCAGCAGGCACAGACACCAGTTACTACTAGCCCATCAGCCTCAAGCACGACCTCCTTTATGAGCAGCTCTCTGGAGGACACCACAACTGCCACCACTCCAGTCACTGACACAGAAACAGTGCCTGCATCCGAGTCCCCGGGAGTGATGCCTCTTAGTCTTCTCAGGTAGAGAAGTTGACCTTTAATGTCTGCCATACTGATGCCTGTGTTTCTGAAGGCACAGTTGTCCTCTTATGAATAGTATGCCCAACTGAATCTTGGTGTTCTAGAGCTAGAAAGAACCTAAGAGATCATATAGTCAAGCTCATTTTACTGAAGTTGGAAGTGTCCCTCAGAAGTTTAATAACTTACCCAAAACTCACAGCCAATTAGTGGTGATCCCAGGTCTAATCAACTGTGGTGCTGACCAGCAAGTACTCTAACGTTCTCTCTCGTGATGATCTTTTTTTCCCCTAAGTTTTTGAGTATTTTTTTTCCTCAAAAAGTAAATACTTGTATTTTGAATATTCACCTCCGTGAAAATAATTTTCTCTTCTCAGGTTGTTTTCCCTTTAAGCATACTTCTTTAACCGTATTTTTATTTTTTATTTATTTTTATTTTTTTATTTTATTATTATACTTTAGGTTTTAGGGTACATGTGCACAATGTGCAGGTTTGTTACATATGTATACATGTGCCATGTTGATTTCCTGCACCCATTAACTCATCATTTAGCATTAGGTATATCTCCTAATGCTGTCCCTCCCCCCTCCCCCCACCCCACAACAGTCCCCGGAGCGTGATGTTCCCCTTCCTGTGTCCATGAGTTCTCATTGTTCAATTCCCACCTATGAGTGAGAACATGCGGTGTTTGGTTTTTTGTCCTTGCGATAGTTTACTGAGAATGATGTTTTCCAGTTTTATCCATGTCCCTACAAAGGACATGAACTCATCATTTTTTATGGCTGCATAGTATTCCATGGTGTATATGTGCCACATTTTCTTAATCCAGTCTATCGTTGTTGGACATTTGGGTTGGTTCCAAGTCTTTGCTATTGTGAATAGTGCCGCAATAAACATACGTGTGCATGTGTCTTTATAGCAGCATGATTTATAGTCCTTTGGGTATATACCCAGTAATGGGATGGCTGGGTCAAATGGTATTTCTAGTTCTAGATCCCTGAGGAATTGCCACACTGACTTCCACAGTGGTTGAACTAGTTTACAGTCCCACCAACAGTGTAAAAGTGTTCCTATTTCTCCACATCCTCTCCAGCACCTGTTGTTTCCTGACTTTTTAATGATGGCCATTCTAACTGGTGTGAGATGGTATCTCATTGTGGTTTTGATTTGCATTTCTCTGATGGCCAGTGATGATGAGCATTTTTTCATGTGTTTTTTGGCTGCATAAATGTCTTCTTTTGAGAAGTGTCTGTTCATGTCCTTTGCCCACTTTTTGATGGGGTTGTTTGTTTTTTTCTTGTAAATTTGTTTGAGTTCATTGTAGATTCTGGATATTAGCCCTTTGTCAGATGAGTAGGTTGCAAAAATTTTCTCCCATTCTGTAGGTTGCCTGTTAACTCTGATGGTAGTTTCTTTTGCTGTGCAGAAGCTCTTTAGTTTAATTAGATCCCATTTGTCAATTTTGGCTTTCGTTGCCATTGCTTTTGGTGTTTTAGACATGAAGTCCTTGCCCACGCCTATGTCCTGAATGGTATTGCCTAGGTTTTCTTGTAGGATTTTAATGGTTTTAGGTCTAACATTTAAGTCTTTAATCCATCTTGAATTAACTTTTGTATAAGGTGTAAGGAAGGGATCCAGTTTCAGCTTTCTACATATGGCTAGCCAGTTTTCCCAGCACCATTTATTAAATAGAGAATCCTTTCCCCATTTCTTGTTTTTGTCAGGTTTGTCAAAGATCAGATAGTTGTAGATATGCGGCATAATTTCTGAGGGCTCTGTTCTGTTCCATTGATCTATGTCTCTGTTGTGGTACCAGTACCATGCTGTGTTGGTTACTGTAGCCTTGTAGTATAGTTTGAAGTCAGGTAGCGTGATGCCTCCAGCTTTGTTCTTTTGGCTTAGGATTGACTTGGTGATGTGGGCTCTTTTTTGGTTCCATATGAACTTTAAAGTAGTTTTTTCCAATTCTGTGAAGAAAGTCATTGGTAGCTTGATGGGGATGGCATTGAATCTATAAATTACCTTGGGCAGTATGGCCATTTTCACGATATTGATTCTTCCAACCCATGAGCATGGAATGTTCTTCCATTTGTTTGTATCCTCTTTTATTTCACTGAGCAGTGGTTTGTAGTTCTCCTTGAAGAGGTCCTTCACATCCCTTGTAAGTTGGATTCCTAGGTATTTTATTCTCTTTGAAGCAATTGTGAATGGGAGTTCACTCATCATTTGGCTCTCTGTTTGTCTGTTATTGGTGTACAAGAATGCTTGTGATTTTTGTACATTGATTTTGTATCCTGAGACTTTGCTGAAGTTGCTAATCAGCTTAAGGAGATTTTGGGCTGAGACAATGGGGTTTTCTAGATATATAATCATGTCATCTGCAAACAGGGACAATTTGACTTCCTCTTTTCCTAATTGAATACCCTTTATTTCCTTCTCCTGCCTGATTGCCCTGGCCAGAACTTCCAGCACTGTGTTGAATAGGAGCGGTGAGAGAGGGCATCCCTGTCTTGTGCCAGTTTTCAGAGGGAATGCTTCCAGTTTTTGCCCATTCAGTATGACATTGGCTGTGGGTTTGTCATAGATAGCTCTTATTATTTTGAGATACGTCCCATCAATACCTAATTTATTGAGAGTTTTTAGCATGAAGGGTTGTTGAATTTTGTCAAAGGCCTTTTCTGCATCTATTGAGATAATCCATGTGGTTTTTGTCTTTGGTTCTGTTTATATGCTGGATTATATTTATTGATTTGTGTATGTTGAACCAGCCTTGCATCCCAGGGATGAAGCCCACTTGATTATGATGGATAAGCTTTTTGATGTGCTGCTGGATTCGGTTTGCCAGTATTTTATTGAGGATTTTTGCATCAATGTTCATCAAGGATATTGGTCTGAAATTCTCTTTTTTGGTTATGTCTCTGCCAGGCTTTGGTATCAGGATGATGCTGGCTTCATAAAATGTGTTAGGGAGGATTCCCTCTTTTTCTATCGATTGGAATAGTTTCAGAAGGAATGGTACCAGTTCCTCCTTGTACCTCTGGTAGAATTCGGCTGTGAATCCATCAGGTCCTGGACTCTTTTTGGTTGGTAAGCTATTGATTATTGCCACAATTTCAGAACCTGTTATTGGTCTATTCAGAGATTCAACTTCTTCCTGGTTTAGTCTTGGGAGGGTGTATTTGTCGAGGAATTTATCCATTTCTTCTAGATTTTCTAGTTTATTTGCATAGAGGTGTTTGTAGTATTCTCTGATGGTAGATTGTATTTCTGTGGGATCGGTGGTGATATCCCCTTTTTCATTTTTTATTGCGTCTATTTGATTCTTCTCTCTTTTCTTCTTTATTAGTCTTGCTAGCAGTCTATCAATTTTCTTGATCTTTTCAAAAAACCAGCTCCTGGATACATTAATTTTTTGAAGGGTTTTTTGTGTCTCTGTTTCCTTCAGTTCTGCTCTGATTTTAGTTATTTCTAGCCTTCTGCTAGCTTTTGAATGTGTTTGCTCTTGCTTTTCTAGTTCTTTTAATTGTGATGTTCGGGTGTCAATTTTGGATCTTTCCTGCTTTCTCTTGTGGGCATTTAGTGCTATAAATTTCCCTCTACACACTGCTTTGAACGTGTCCCAGAGATTCTGGTATGTTGTGTCTTTGTTCTCGTTGGTTTCAAAGAACATCTTTATTTCTGCCTTCATTTCATTATGTACCCAATAGTCATTCAGGAGCAGGTTGTTCAGTTTCCATGTAGTTGAGCGGTTTTGAGTGAGTTTCTTAATCCTGAGTTCTAGTTTGATTGCACTGTGGTCTGAGAGACAGTTTGTTATAATTTCTGTTCTTTTACATTTGCTGAGGAGAACTTTACTTCCAACTATGTGGTCAATTTTGGAATAGGTGTGGTGTGGTGCTGAAAAAAATGTATATTCTGTTGATTTGGGGTGGAGAGTTCTGTAGATGTCTATTAGGTCCACTTTGTGCAGAGCTGAGTTCAATTCCTGGATATCCTTGTTAACTTTCTGTCTTGTTGATCTGTCTAATGTTGACAGTGGGGTGTTAAAATCTCCCATTATTATTGTGTGGGAGTTTAAGTCCCTTTGTAGGTCACTGAGGACTTGCTTTATGAATCTGGGTGCTCCTGTGTTGGGTGCATATATATTTAGGATAGTTAGCTCTTCTTGTTGAATTGATCCCTTTACCATTATGTAATGGCCTTCTTTGTCTCTTTTGATCTTTGTTGGTTTAAAGTCTATTTTATCAGAGACTAGGATTGCAACCCCTGCCTTTTTTTGTTTTGCATTTGCTTGATAGATCTTCCTCCATCCCTTTATTTTGAGTCTATGTGTGTCTCTGCACGTGAGATGGGTTTCCTGAATACAGAACATTGATGGGTCCTGACTCCTTATCCAGTTTGCCAGTCTGTGTCTTTTAATTGGAGCATTTAGCCCATTTACATTTAACTTTAATATTGTTATGTGTGAATCTGATCCTGTCATTATGATGTTAGTTGGTTATTTTGCTCGTTAGTTGATGCAGTTTCTTCCTAGCCTCGATGGTCTTTACAATTTGGCATGTTTTTGCAGTGGCTGGTACCAGTTGTTCCTTTCCATGTCTAGTGCTTCCTTCAGGAGCTCTTTTAGGGCAGGCCTGGTGGTGACAAAATCACTCAGCGTTTGCTTGTCTGTAAAGTATTTTATTTCTCCTTCACTTATGAAGCTTAGTTTGGCTGGATATGAAATTCTGGGTTGAAAATTCTTTTCTTTAAGAATGTTGAATATCGGCCCCCACTCTCTTCTGGCTTGTAGAGTTTCTGCTGAGAGTTCAGCTGTTAGTCTGATGGTCTTCCCTTTGTGGGTAACCCGACCTTTGTCTCTGGCTGCCCTTAACATTTTTTCCTTCATTTCAACTTTGGTGAATCTGACAATTCTGTGTCTTGGAGTTGCTCTTCTCGAGGAGTATCTTTGTGGCGTTCTCTGTATTTCCTGAAACTGAATGTTGGCCTGCCTTGCTAGATTGGGGAAGTTCTCCTGGATAATATCTTGCAGAGTGTTTTCCAACTTGGTTCCATTCTCCCTGTCATTTTCAGGTACACCAATCAGATGTAGGTTTGGTCTTTTCACATAGTCCCAAATTTCTTGGAGGCTTTGTTCATTTCTTTTTATTCTTTTTTCTCTAAACTTCCCTTCTCGCTTCATTTCGTTCATTTCATCTTCCATCAGCAATACCCTTTCTTCCAGTTGATCGCATCTGCTACCGAGGCTTCTGCAATCTTCACGTAGTTCTCAAAACTTGGCTTTCAGCTCCATCAGCTCCTTTAAGCCCTTCTCTCCATTGGTTATTCTAGTTATCCATTCTTCTAATTTTTTTTCAAAGTTTTTAACTTCTTTGCTGTTGTTTTGAATTTCCTCCCGTAGCTCAGAGTAGTTTGATCGTCTGAAGCCTTCTTCTCTCAACTCGTCAAAGTCATCCTCCATCCAGCTTTGTTCTGTTGCTGGTGAGGAACTGCGTTCCTTTGGAGGAGGAGAGGTGCTCTGCTTTTTAGAGTTTCCAGTTTTTCTGCTCTGTTTTTTCCCCATCTTTGTGGTTTTATCTACTTTTGGTCTTTGATGATGGTGATGTACAGATGGGTTTTTGGTGTGGATGTCCTTTCTGTTTGTTAGTTTTCCTTCTACCAGACAGGACCCTCAGCTGCAGGTCTGTTGGAGTTTACTAGAGGTCCACTCCAGACCCTGTTTGGCTGGGTGTCAGCAGCGGTGGCTGCAGAACAGTGGATTTTCGTGAGACCACAAATTCAGCTGTCTGATAGTTCCTCTGGAAGTTTTGTCTCAGAGGAGTACCCGGCCGAGTGAGGTGTCAGTCTGTCCCTACTTGGGGGGTGCCTCCCAGTTAGGCTGCTCACGGGTGAGGGACCCACTTTAGGAGGCAGTCTGTCCGTTCTCAGATCTCCAGCTGCGTGCTGGGAGAACCACTACTCTCTTCAAAGCTGTCAGTCAGACAGGGACATTTAAGTCTGTGGAGGTTCCTGCTGACTTTTTGTTTGTCTGTGCCCTGCCCCCAGAGGTGGAGCCTACAGAGGCAGGCAGGCCTCCTTGAGCTGTGGTGGGCTCCACCCAGTTCGAGCTTCCTGGCTGCTTTGTTTACCTAAGCAAGCCTGGGCAATGGCGGGTGCCCCTCCCCCAGCCTCGCTGCCGCCTTGCAGCTTGATCTCAGACTGCTGTACTAGCAATCAGCGAGACTCCGTGGGCATAGGACCCTCCGAGCCAGGTGCGGGACACAATCTCCTAGTGTGCCGTTTTCCAGGCCTGTTGGAAAAGCACAGTATTAGGGTGGGACTGACCCGATATTCCAGGTGCCGTCTGTTACCCCTTTCTTTGACTAGGAAAGGGAACTCCCTGACCCCTTGCGCTTCCCGAGTGAGGCAATGCCTCGCCCTGCTTCGGCTCGCGCACAGTGCGCTTCACCGACTGTTCTTCACCCACTGTTTGGCACTCCCTAGTGAGATGAAACCGGTACCTCATACCGAAATGCAGAAATCACCTGTCTTCTGTGTCGCTCAGGCTGGGAGCTGTAGACCAGAGCTGTTCCTATTCGGCCATCTTGGCTCCACCCCTCGTATTTTTATTCTTAAAAAAATTTCAAGCAAGTCTTCTTTTCAAACGAAAGGGCATGTCTTATGATGCTTCTTCAGCCAACTCTATTTTAATAGGTTTGTAAATTCCAAGTGATGCTTACTTAAATTTCTTTTTGCTTTAATTTGCCAAATGTATATACAAATGAAAAGTTTTGAGAGAAGAACCTTCAGGGAGAGACTGTTTTATGAGCTCTCTTAACTATGACTTAAGTGAAATAAGGGAAGCAGAATGGTTAGCCTCCCTTTTTCTTCTTTCCCCTCTTTCCTTAGTTAAGAAGGCATTATGATTTTCACTGTGTAGACTGACATCTTAAACAGTGGAACAGGGGAGTGTCTATTGTAGTGATTCTCTATTTTTGGTGTGCCCAAGAGCCACTTGGGAAACTTTTTAAAGCTCTAGGGCTGTATCCCTCAGCAAGTCTGATTCAGTAGGTCTGGTGGGGCCCATAGTTTCCATTTTAATTAAGTTTCCCTATTAATTCTGATACAGTGGCTTCAGCATACACTTTGAGAATTACTGCTGTGGTCTTGTGCAGGAGTACAATCCTAGTACCATTTTCAGACCCCACATAGCTCCTACTTGTTAGCTCTCTCACTGGAATAACAGTTTCAGGAGGTGCGTCTATTCAAGGAATAAGGACGATAAAGGAATAATAGGTTATTCTTTTTCTCTCTCTCTCTCTTTTTTTTTTTTTTAAGAGACAACGTCTCACGCTGTCACTGAGACTGGATTACAGCGGCACAGTCATAGTTCATTGCAGCCTCAAAGTCTTCTAAGTTCAAGCCATCCTCCTGCTTCAGTCTCCTGGGTAGCTGGGACTACAAGTGTACCACCACACCTGGCTAATTTTTTTTTTTTTGAAACATAGTTTCACTCTTCTTGCCCAGGATGGAGTGCAATGGCACGATCTCAGCTCACCACAACCTCACCGTCCTGAGTTCTAGCGATTCTCCTGCCTCAGCCTCCCGAGTAGTTGGGATTACAGGCATGTGCTACCACACCCGGCTAACTTTTTGTATTTTTACTAGAGACAGGGTTTCTCCATGTTGGTCAGGCTGGTCTCGAACTCCCAACCTCAGGGGATCTGCCCACCTCAGCCTCCTAAAGTGCTGAGATTACAGGTGTGAGCCACTGCACCTGGCCCCTCGCTAATGTTTTGAAATTTTTTTGTAGAGACAGTATCTTGCTTTGTTGCCCAGGCTTGTCTTGAACTCCTGGCCTCAAGTGATCCTCTGGCCTCAGCTTCCCAAAGTATGCTGGTATTACAGGTGTGAGCCACCATGCTTGCCTGATAGGACGTTCTAATATGGTTTTTAATCCCTCTGGCAGTTACCAGAATTCTAGGCGTCCACACAAGATCAGTAGTACTGTGACTCCTTGTAACCTTCTCAGCTCTGACTAGTGTGGGCATGGGATTCAGTGGTAAAGTCATGCCCCCTTGCTCCCATAGTCATTCACCAGGACTTTTGACTCCTTATTTCTTCTGTCTTCATTTCCCTGCTATTGGCTGGGACTTCATTAGAGTTGCACTTGGCTTTTACTGGGCGAACATCATTTAGTAGAGGAAAAACCAGAGAACTACTGCTTCCTGTGTGTATACCATTGTGTTACTGACTTGGTAGACAGTACATTTTTGATACTTAGAAAGTTCCTAGTTCTTTTGGACAAATCTAAAGAGCAGTCAGTGTGGATCTTCATGGACTTTATTCTCTAACTACTGTCCACATTTCTCAACTGAAGAGGTGTTCTCCCGCCATACCTTTCCCTGACTGTGCTCCACATTCTCAACGGAGGAGGGGCTGCCTCCCCGTACCTTTCCCCGACTGTGCCGCTGGCATATCATTCATGTACTGTTTTGCAGTTGTGCTAGGTGACTAGACAGTTACATTTTCTTTCCATAACTTGCCTGTAAACCATTACTTTCAATCCATGTGAATAATTTCATGACTAGCTAGTGAGTTTATATTAATATTTAAAAGTAACTGCAAGTTACCTATCTTTAAAAGCCTTCTTTGCACTCTAACTATATATACCAAATTACCCCTCTTATCTTGGTATTATAGTCGAAGGAAAGCTCTGTGAAGGCAGGCATTTTTCATCTATTTTGCTCATGGCTATATTCTCCCCACCTGCTATGTTGCTGGCATTTTTGCTGAAAGAATCATAAGGTTTTATTACATTTATACTGAAAGTGCTGTATGAGATAATCATTTTTAAAACTAAGGAGTCTTTCTCCCCACCCTCCATTAAACTATAGCTAACCTGTTTAGTCTTCCAGGTTGCATATTCTTCTATAAGAAGATTGTGATGTATGTAGTATTTCGTAAATTGGATTTTTATGCTAACCACTGTTATTTTCTTAAAGGCAAATGTTCTCTAGTTACCCAACTACCACTGTACTTCCCACACGTCGGGCACAGACTCCTCCAATATCGTCGTTACCAACCTCTCCTTCTGATGAAGTAGGAAGGAGGCAAAGTTTAACTTCTCCTGATTCCCAGTCAGCAAGGCCAGCTAACCGCACAGGTGCGTGTGCTGATATGCACTATGATATCCAAAAGTTGGCATTCCAGATGTGTGGGACTTTATTATGTGGGCATTGTGTTTTGTCTTCACAGAAGGTAAAACAGTGATTTTAATGAAGGGGAGCTGCCCCATTAAACTGAGCTATGATCTTCATGTTGAAGCTGTGGATTGAATTATGGCCATTTCGGAGAGAAATAATGTGCTGTACATTAGTCATATCAGCTCTTCATTTTTCCCAATGTAGTCATTTTTTTTTTTTTCTTTTTTTTTTTTTTTTTTTTTATTAATTTTTTTTTTGCATACAAAAACAATAAACATTTTCTAAAAATACATACAAACAAAAAGATGCGTATCAAACATATTAGGAAGGTTGCACATGGGAAGTCGGGGAATAGAAATGGGGGTGGGAGTTAAAATAAATGAGAGAGGGACTTTATATGGATCAGTGATAATAACTCAATCCTCTATTTGACGAAGAAGAGGGAGAAGGAAGAGGAAGAAAAAGAAAGTGGGATAAAGGATCAGAAAGGGAGGAAAATAGAAAAAATTAGAGTATGACTCCAGGGTAGACCTGTTTTGTTGTCATTGAGTTGGTTGGTTGGTTTGTCTGTTGTATTCTTCATGTTTCGCCAAGTTGGCCAGACTGGTCTCGAACTCCTAGCCCGAAGTGATCAACCCGCCTCGCCCCCCAGAGTGCCGGGACCACAGGCGTGAGCCACCACGTCCAGCCCCCACATTGCTTCTGGCCTCCGTGGTAGACCTCCCAGACGGAGCGGCCAGGCAGAGGAGCTCCTCACTTCTACCCAGACACGGGGCGGCCGGGCAGAGGGGCTCCTCACTTCCCAGACGGGGCGGCCAGGCAGAGACGCTCCTCACTTCTTCCCAGACGATAGGTGGCCGGGCAGAGGCGCTCCTCACTTCCCAGACGATGGGTGGTCGGGCAGAGGCGCTCCTCACTTTCCAGACGATGGGTGGCCGGGCAGAGGCGCTCCTCACCTCCCAGACGATGGGTGGCCGGGCAGAGGCGCTCCTTACCTCCCAGACGGGGCGGCCGGGCAGAGGCGCTCCTCACTTCTTCCCGGACGGGGCGGCCGGGCAGAGGCGCTCCTCACTTCTTCCCAACGGGGCGGCCGGGTAGAGGCGCTCCTCACTTCTTCCCGGACGGGGCGGCCGGGTAGAGGCGCTCCTCCCCTCTTCCCGGACGGGGCGGCCGGGCAGAGGCGCTCCTCACTTCTTCCCGGACGGGGCGGCCGGGCAGAGGCGCTCCTCACTTCCTCCCGGACGGGGCGGCCGGGCAGAGGCGCTCCTCACTTCCTCCCGGACGGGGCGGCCGGGCAGAGGCGCTCCTCACTTCCTCCCGGACGGGGTGGCCGGGCAGAGGCGCTCCTCACTTCCTCCCGGACGGGGCGGCCGGGCAGAGGCGCTCCTCACCTCCCAGACGGGGCGGCCGGGCAGAGGCACTCCTCACTTCCCAGACGATGGGTGGCCGGGCAGAGGCGCTCCTCACTTCCCAGACGGGGTGGCTGGGCAGAGGCGCTCCTCACTTCCCAGACGGGGCGGCCGGGCAGAGGCGCTCCTCACTTCCCAGACGGTGGGTGGCCAGGCAGAGGCGCTCCTCACTTCCCAGACGATGGGTGGCCGGGCAGAGGCACTCCTCACTTCTTCCCGGATGGGGCGGCCGGGCAGAGGCACTCCTCACTTCTTCCTGGATGGGGCGCCTGGGCAGAGGCGCTCCTCATTTCTTCCCGGACGGGGCGGCCGGGCAGAGGCGCTCCTCACTTCTTCCCGGACGGGGCGGCCAGGCAGAGGAGCTCCCCACTTCTTCCCGGACGGGGCGGCCGGGCAGAGGCGCTCCTCACTTCCCAGACGGGGCGGCCGGGCAGAGGCGCTCCTCACTTCTTCCCGGACGGGGCGGCCGGGCAGAGGCGCTCCTCACTTCCCAGACGGGGCGGCCGGGCAGAGGCACTCCTCACTTCCCAGACGATGGGTGGCCGGGCAGAGGCGCTCCTCACTTCTTCCCGGATGGGGCGGCCGGGCAGAGGCGCTCCTTACTTCTTCCCGGATGGGGCGCCCGGGCAGAGGCGCTCCTCATTTCTTCCCGGACGGGGCGGCCGGGCAGAGGCGCTCTTCACTTCCCAGACGGGGCGGCCGGGCAGAGGCGCTCCTCACTTCTTCCCGGACGGGGCAGCCGGGCAGAGGCGCTCCTCACTTCTTCCCGGACGGGGCGGCCGGGCAGAGGCGCTCCTCACTTCTTCCCAGACGGGGCGGCCGGGCAGAGGCGCTCCTCACCTCTTCCCGGATGGGGCGGCCGGGCAGAGGCGCTCCTCACCTCCCAGACGATGGGAGGCCGGGCAGAGGCGCTCCTCACTTCCCAGACGATGGGTGGCCGGGCAGAGGCGCTCCTCACTTCTTCCCGGATGGGGCGGCCGGGCAGAGGCGCTCCTTACTTCTTCCCGGACGGGGCGCCCGGGCAGAGGCGCTCCTCATTTCTTCCCGGACGGGGCGGCCGGGCAGAGGCGCTCCTCACTTCCCAGACGATGGGTGGCCGGGCAGAGGCGCTCCTCACTTCCCAGACGGGGTGGCCGGGCAGAGGCGCTCCTCACCTCCCAGACGGTGGGTGGCCGGGCAGAGGCGCTCCTCACCTCCCAGACGGTGGGTGGCCGGGCAGAGGCGCTCCTCACCTCCCAGACGGTGGGTGGCCGGGCAGAGGCGCTCCTCACCTCCCAGACGGTGGGTGGCCGGGCAGAGGCGCTCCTCACCTCCCAGACGGTGGGTGGCCGGGCAGAGGCGCTCCTCACCTCCCAGACGGTGGGTGGCCGGGCAGAGGCGCTCCTCACCTCCCAGACGGTGGGTGGCCGGGCAGAGGCGCTCCTCACCTCCCAGACGGTGGGTGGCCGGGCAGAGGCGCTCCTCACCTCCCAGACGGTGGGTGGCCGGGCAGAGGCGCTCCTCACTTCCCAGACAGGGCGGCCGGGCAGAGGCGCTCCTCACTTCCCAGACGGTGGGTGGCCGGGCAGAGGCGCTCCTCACTTCCCAGACGGTGGGTGGCCGGGCAGAGGCGCTCCTCACTTCCCAGACGGTGGGTGGCCGGGCAGAGGTGCTCCTCACCTCCCAGACGGGGCGGCCGGGCAGAGGCGTTCCCCACCTTCCAGATGGGGTGGCGGCCGGGCAGGGGTTGCAATCCCAGCACCCTGGCAGGCCAAGGCAGGCGGCCGGGGGGTAGAGGCTGCCGCGAGGCCAGATCACGCCACCGCACTCCAGCCCGGGCAACACTGAGCACTGGGTGAGCGAGACTCCGTCTGTAGTCCCAGTACCTCGGGAGGCTGAGGCGGGCAGAGCACTCGGCGTCAGGAGCCGGCGACCAGCGTGGCCAAGATGGCGAACGCGTGCCTGCATCCAAAGGAGAAAAGGCAGGCAGCGGTGGCGCGCGCCGGCAGTCCCAGGCAGTCAGTGGCGCGGGCAGCAGCAAACGGAGTAGATTGCAGCCTGGGCCAGAGAGGGAAAGAAAGAAAGAAAGAAAGAAAGAGAGAGAGAGAGAGAGAGAGAGGGAGGGAGGGAGGGAGGGAGGAAGGGAGGAAGGAAGGAAGGAAGGAAGCCCAATGTAGTCATTTTTAGTGTTGTAAGTTTCCCTCTAAGTACTGCTTTAGCTGCAACCCACACATTTTGAAATGCTGTGTTTTCATTTTCATTTAAAGTACTTTCTAATTTGCCTTTGATGTCTTCTTTGCCCTCTGGACTATTTGGAAGTATGTTACTTAGTTTTCAAATATTTGGGGGATTTTCTAGATACCGTTTTGTTATTGCTTTCTAATTTTATTATTGTCAGAGATCATATCTTATATAATTTGAATCACTTTAAATTTATTGAGACTTGTCTTATAGCCTAGAATATTATCCGTTTTGGTAAATATTCCAGGTGCACTTGGAAGATATGTGTATTGTGCTGTTGTTGAGTGTTCTATAAATTGTTTAGAAGGCTCAAATTGGTTGATAGCGTCCAAGTCTTCTTTATCCTTTCTGGTTTTTTTGTCTACTTGTTCTATCAATTATTGAGATAGTGTTGTTGAAATCTGTGCTGATAATAGTAGATTTTTCTATTTTCTCTTTTCAGTTTTCAGTTTTTGTTTCATATATTTTAAAGCTCTGTCTTTAGGTTCATAAACATTTAGGATTCTTACGTTCTTTTAATGAATAGACCTTTTATTATTATGAAATGCCTTTATTCTTGGCGATATTTTTTTGCCCTGAAATCTGCTTTCTCTGATGTTATAGCCACTCCTGCTTTTCAAAAATTGTTAGGGTGGTTTATCTTTACTCATCATTTTACTTTTCATCCATTTGTGTCTTTATATTTAAAATGGGTAAAGGCAGCATGTAGTAGTTAGGTCTTGCTTTTTTTGTTTGTTTGTTTTTAGAGACAGCCTCTTGCTCTGTCACCCAGGCTGGAGTGACCTTGGGTCACTGTAGCCTCAACCTCTTGGGCTCAAGCAATTCTCTCACCTCAGCTTCCCAAGTAGCTGGGACTATAGGTGCATGCCACCACACCCAGCTAATTTCTGTATTTTTTTTAGAGACAGGGTCATACCATGTTGCCCAGGTTGGTCTGAAACTCCTGACCTCAAGGGAATCTTGCTTTTTTTAATCCAGTCTGATGTTCTCTACCTTTTAATTGGGGTGTTTATGCCTTTTACATTTAATGTGATCATTGATATGGTTGGTTTTAAATCCACCTTCTTTCTATTTTGTTCCACCTGTTTTTTGTTCTCTTTTGAATTAATTAACTTTCTTTGAATTAAATGAGTTTTATTATTCCATTTTACCTCCTTTGTTGGCTTATTAGCTATACAGTTGACCCTTGAACATTGCAGGGGTTGCAGCACCAACCCCCTGAACAGTTGAAAATCTATATATAACTTTTGACTCCATAAAGATGAGAAAATATATTTACTATTCATTCAGTGGAAGTGGATCATCATAAAAGTCTTCATTATAGTCATATTCCCATTGAGTAGGCTAGGAAAACGAGGGACTAGTCTTGCTCTTCCAGGAGTGGCAGAGGCAGAAGAAAATCTACGTATAAGTGGACCCGAGCAGTAGAAACCCATGTTGTTCAAGGGTTAACTGTACTTCATTTTGTATTTTTAGAGATTACCTTCTGGTTTATAATATACGTCTTTAATTATCAGAATCTAGCTTAAGGTGATATTGTACCACTTCATACGTAGTTAAAGTAATAATTTTACAACAGGATGATTTTATTTTCCTTTTCTCATCATTTATACGTTTGTTATCATACATTTCACTTTTACACATGTTATAAGCTCCATAAGAAATTATTACTTGTTTTGGATCGTTTTTATAGCTATATCTTCTAATTCATTCATCTTTTCTTCTGCAGTGTCTAATATTCTGTTAATGTCCAGTGTATTTTTCTATTCAGACACTATAGTTTTCATCGGTAGACATTTGATTTGTTTTTTTTTTTAAATCTCATCTTCCATGTCTATTTCACATGCTCAATCTTTCCTCTAACTTACTGAATACATGCAATAATAGTTGATTCTCATTATTAGCAATAGTTATGTTCTAAAAGGTCATTATGAACACTGAATTAGCAAATACTGAACCATTGCTCCTAGGAGAAATACAGGGTTAAGTTCCTGTGAACTTCTAGTTACATTTCCATCATCTGATCAGTATACTGTATAATCTTGTTTTATGCATCTTTCTGTTTAAAGATACCACATTTAATATATGCTGTTTATTCACTAACATTGAGCTTATGGCCACCAACACTATAGTTCATCATGAATGAAGCTTATCTAACATATGTATTTTCTTCATAAGGCACATTACAGCTTCCTTGTGCTTAAAAACACTAGACAGCACTTTAGCAGCATGCTTGGGGCCATTTTAATCAGGGAAATCATCGACCAAAAGCACAAAAATGCAAAGAATGTAGCACTAAACAGACTATGGAAAGGACACTTGTTTTTCACATGAGAGCTGAAACATGAAGGGACAGCATCACCTTGTTGGACCTCAGCTGTGAACACGTGTTGAGGGACTAAACTTTTTAGTCCCTCTGCATATGTCACAAATGACTACAAAAGTACATGAGTATTGATTTTGAGATTACAAATAAATTTTATTGAGTACATAGATTTACAAATATGGAACTTGGATGAGGAGTGGGTTATTTACATATTCTTATAGTACCTCTACACAAATCTTTACTAAGTATAACATAAATGGATATCAGTAAAACTGAGATTACAGGTGTGAGCCACAGTGCCCAGCCACATATTCTGAGTAGAGGAAAATTTCATTAAACTTGGACAATATTAGGAAATTGAGGACTATGAAGACACTTTTTACTCATGGTATCTAGTGCTATTTAGGTTCTTATTTCTCTTCCTTTTGTCTCAGCCTTGTCAGACCCAAGCAGTAGACTTTCAACTTCTCCTCCTCCTCCAGCAATTGCAGTTCCCTTGCTGGAAATGGGATTCTCTCTTCGGCAGATTGCCAAAGCCATGGAAGCTACAGGTAGGAAAAGTTTTTATGTATCAGTGTATACAGATATGAGAAGTCCTAGCTTATTAGAGACAACATAATTTTTAAGAGGCTATGAAACTTGGTAAGATTTTTAACACTGTATTTTGTTACAAGAGCATCATAGCAAAAACTCTTAAACGGATAACATAAAGACCTAATTCTTTGCTCAAAGTCAGCATCAGACTGTTTTTCCCCTGTGCAGGTGCTAGGGGAGAGGCTGATGCCCAGAATATCACTGTCCTTGCCATGTGGATGATAGAGCACCCTGGGCATGAGGATGAAGAGGAGCCCCAGTCAGGCAGCACAGCAGACTCCAGGCATGGAGCGGCCGTTCTAGGCAGTGGTGGGAAGTCAAATGATCCCTGTTATTTGCAGTCACCTGGAGACATACCATCAGCTGATGCTGCTGAAATGGAGGAAGGTTTTAATGAAAGGTGAAATTCCAGTTTCTGTACTTTTGTTCCATGTGTTATAAATTTCAAAGCCCCATTTATTATATATCCCTTCATAAATGCTTCTAATTGTATGTAAAGTTGATAGATATAGTTATATGAAAATATGGGCATTTTAGTTACAAGTTTATATTTCTGTGAAGGGTAAAAGTGACATGACAAGTTTTGATTTGAATAGGTGTTTTCATGCCAGAAGGAATTTCATAATTTTTGTGTAAAATTGTACTGAAAAAGGAAACAAAACAAGTTTATTTTGAAGTAAACATGCTAATAAAATAATTTTATCTCATACAAGTGATATAAAATCGAGTATTCATTTTAATATTGGACATTGATTTAATGTATTTGATAGAATTGAACTTTTTTTTTTTTTTTTTTGAGATGGAGTCTCGCTCTGTCGCCAGGCTAGAGTGCAGTGGCGCGATATCGGCTCACTGCAGCAACCTCCACCTCCCCGGTTCAAGCAGTTCCCTGCCTCAGCCTCCCAAGTGTCTGGGATTGTAGGCACGTGCCACCATGCCCGGCTCATTTTTTGTATTTTTAGTAGAGACAGGGTTTCACCATGTTGGCCAGGATGGTCTCAAACTCCAGACCTCGTGATCCACCTGCCTCGGCCTCCCAAAGTGCTGGGATTACAGGCATGAGCCACCGTGCCTAACCTAGAATTGAACTTTTAAGTCTTCTCTGTGTAATATTTATATTTTCATCTCTTCTATAGTTTTTCATATCTAGTAGAAGATGCCCCTTTAAGTGTAAAAAGATTTCTGTGATAATGCCTATCCTAAAATGAGATGTAATAGAATATCTTACAAATTCTCCCTAAAATCTTTTTTCCTTCATCACTTCTTATGACTTTAAATCTTAATTTTTCATTTTAACTGTGGAGCCATATAGTAACCAAGGCTTGTGTCCTAGACGGCATGCAAGTTTTTTCCAACAAGCTCAGTGAATATTTTCATAACGTAGTTCAAAATACCTGTTTTTCCTAGGCAAGAATTCTCAATCATTTCAAATTTTAAGTATTTAATCTTTTAGGATTTAGTTAAGGTCATATTTGATCTCATTTAAATTTGAGCTTCATTAAACATCATTTTGTTGTTTGAAGAATTCAAAATCAGATAAAGTTATTGCTCAGGTCACAGGAAATGTTATATGCATAATTGAACTGTTCAAGGGATAAAGATGTGTTTCAAATTTTATCATAAACCTATTTTATTCTAAGTGAGAATAAAGTAATACTACAAGTAAGCTTACACCTATGCTTTCTTTCCGTAATGGTTTTAAAAAATTTGTGTTGCTTTCTCACTTGCACTTGCAGCCCTGATAATTTGGATCATACAGAGAATGCAGCTTCTGGAAGTGGACCATCAGCTAGAGGTCGCTCAGCGGTAACAAGAAGACACAAGTTTGACTTAGCTGCTCGCACATTGCTAGCAAGAGCAGGTAATTGTATGTTTCGTATCCTTTTCTTTGTGAAAGATCTTATTTTGAAAGCAATATAAAGGCACATTAAAGAAGATGCAAATTAATGATACTAAGTGCTCAGTCCCTCCACATTAACAGAACAGCCATTTGGATGTCATTTTCTATGCATTTACATCATTTTATTTAAATCATAGCATACATTCATAGGCTTAGAAGTCTATAATGGCCACTTGTAGATTTTGAGAAATTATATAAATGCTCTTCCTTCTGCTCTCAGTCAATTATAATTTAAGAAGTGATGATGCATGTTTAATGTTTAGCATCAGTGGTAAGAAGGAGCTGGAAAGGGCACTGTGCCAAAAAAGTAGGCCCTGGCTTTTCTGATGTACTGGCTCTGTGGATGTTAGGGCTTCACTGCTAGGTAAGGACCAGATTCCCTCATTACATGAGTAAATTCTAGGATTATGTTTTGGGCATGTAAAATAGAAATTATAGGGAATATATTTTCCAAACCAAAAACTTGAATATGTGATTTGTCAAAACAGAATTTGATCACTGAAATACTAGAACATGAGTAATGATTCAGTAATTTACGGGAACAGTGAGAGAACTTGAGACCATCCTAGAAAATAAAGGATATATATTTCTCATATAATTAAGGTGACTGATTTTTTTTAAAACCTAAAAGAATAGTAATAGCCAATATTTACTGAAGTTTTTTTCTATATGATTAACATTATAGCAGTGGCTCTTGCCTATAATGCCAGCACTTTGGGAGGTGGAGGCAGGAGAAATCACTTGAGGCTAGGAGTTTGAGGCCAGCCTGGGCAACATAGCAAGACCCTGTCTTTACAAAAAAATTAAAAAATGGTTAGCTGGGTATGGTGGCATGTGCCTGTAGTCCTAGCTACTCAGGAGGCTGAGACAGGAGGATGTCTTGAGCCCAGGGGTTCAGGGTTACAGTGAGCTAGGATTGTGCCATTGCACTCCAGCTTGGGTGACAGATCCAGACCCTGTCTCTAAAAACAGCAACAAAAACATTATAAAGCGTCGCATGGATTCTCTTACTTAAACCTATCAATAACCCAGTGAGATATGAGTGCTATTATTATCCCTTTTTGCAAGAGAGAAAACACACGTGATAGGTATAATTTGATGTTTTATCGTCTGAGATCCAATAAGACAACTGAGATGGGTTCTCACCTACGTGTATGGCAGTTAAGAATTGGCGAAATATTCAGAATTATTTTATGCATGCAAATAAAATGCCTTTTTTGTTTTGTTCTGAGCGGGATTATACCGCTCTGTGCAGGCCCACAGGAATCAAAGTCGGAGAGAAGGAATATCTTTGCAGCAAGACCCAGGGGCGTTGTATGACTTTAATTTAGATGAGGAATTGGAAATTGATCTTGATGATGAAGCAATGGAAGCTATGTTTGGACAAGACCTGACCAGTGACAATGATATTCTGGGAATGTGGATCCCAGAGGTACTGGATTGGCCTACCTGGGTGTGTGTGACTGCAGCGGGGGCTGCTCTGACTTATTTTCCTGCCCTCCTGTTCATATAGCTTACTAACAGCAGCCTCGCCTAGGGTTGAAACACTCTAAAAAGTCTTTTATCTCATCCTGAGGTTTGGGGATTTAAAGCATGAGGTTACTTTGATACCTACAAACTAATAAGGAAAAGTCTCTCTTGCTTTCTCTGTGGGATTTTATTGTTTCTCTCCCCAGACAAGATGAATAGAGTCATACTGTGGTAATATTTGATTCTGATGTCAAAGATAGATTAGGAAACTAGCATCAGGTTCCAGTAGATGTTGACAGGTTATATAACATGGCTGCTATGCTCACATTGCTATCTGAATGCATGTTCTTCTCCTTCATAGGTTCCATTTAATCAATGTAATGCCTTATTCTAGGAACCAGTGCTCACCTAGATCTTGTAAATACCTCCATCCGGGGGCAGGGTACATGGTGGGTTTGTATATACATTGTTTAGCATTACATTTTTGTAGTAGGGAGACCAAAAAGCTCATAGATGTAAGTCCTACAGGAAAGAGAATCTGCTATATAAATAAGTGAATTGTAATGATTTTTCTCAAAAATTCATAAAATAGGTATGCATTTTGTGACCAGATGAAAATTAGTTCTTTTCACTAGTGGAGTTTTTTTTTTTTTTGAAGCCTTGTTTCGAGGTAGGACAGATTGTCATGTTCATTAACTCTTCTCAGTAGGATACTCAGTTACTTGTATTATTGATATAACTTATTAGAGTGAGAGAGGGCAAAGAACACCTTCAGATTGTGTCATCTGAATTCTGATTTGAAAGAAATTTTTTATGTAGCATTAATGAACATGTTGGAAATATTCTAGCATATGTAGTAAAGTAATTTAATATCATAAATAATCTACTTGGTACTTCTTGGTTTTATGTTAAATTGACTAATCATTTGGTATGAAATCCTTTTGTGCAGCATGTTTGCGAGTCTGAAGACAGGGAAGAAGTGGTGGTGTGTGAACTGTGTGAATGCAGCGTCGTCAGCTTCAATCAGCACATGAAGAGAAACCATCCAGGCTGTGGGCGCAGTGCAAACCGCCAGGGCTATCGCAGCAATGGTTCCTATGTGGATGGCTGGTTTGGCGGTGAATGTGGGAGTGGAAATCCATACTACCTGTTATGTGGCACCTGCAGGGAGAAGTACTTAGCCCTGAAGACCAAATCCAAGTCAACAAGTTCTGAAAGGTACCTTGAAATTGTGTAGCTATCCAGACCTCCTGAAGATACCTCACACCTTAAGTCTTCGGAACTGTAGATTTTTCATGTGAGGAGTTACATTTAACCTTCCCTGAAATCCCATGATTCTTACACTTCGGGCAGAAGGGATGGAGAGGTTTCAGAAATTCATGTTCCCAGGAATAATGGCATGGCAACATATCCTTCCCTGGAGTTTGACTGTGTTAACCTCTGACTTGTTGGCAAGTAATGGTCAGGACCCTTGCCTTAACCCTCAGGAGGCTTCTGCTCAATTCTTTTCATTGGTGTTTTCTACCATATTTCTGGCATTTTAATTAAGGTATTTTTCCTGATGAAAAAAACAGACTTTTGATTAAACGAGTTCCATAAAAATATTATCTCTTTACATCCTTAATCCCTAGAGAGTAGGTTTGTTGCCCTTATTGTTAACTATTAAAATCTTTAAGGCTTTATGGAATAGAATTTGGTTAAAAGAGTTGTTTTAGGTAACCCAGAAATCTCCCCAGTAGTTTGGTAAAATAATCATTGATTTTGTAAGCATGTGTGTACCTACATACCAGCAGTTTTTATTATGTTAGCCTATAACATGAAACATACTTTTTTATTTTGTGCTGCTTTATTAATGACCTCTTAAAATGTTCTAATGACTTAATTTGCATTTTGGGGTACTAACTGTTTTTATATAAAAATGCAATGTTCTTCATGTTTGGTGCAGGTACAAGGGACAAGCTCCAGATCTAATTGGCAAGCAAGACAGTGTGTATGAAGGTAGTTTGTTTTGAGAGCCTCTTTATTTTACATGTTTTTTAATATATCCTCTCTGCTTAACATCTGTTACTAAAATTCACCTTCGTGTGTGTGTGTTTGTATTTGTGTACATGTTAACTTAAATTTTCCCTTAAAAACTCAAGGGAATTTAATAGCAACAACGCTGGTTTAAAAGTCAAAGGAAAAGAACCTGGTTTCAAAGACCAGCTTTACCACAGAATATTAATTTCTATTTGGTGTATTTTTTTTCAAAGTAGGGAAAGGATGTGGATATTTTGAATTTCCACCCTAATTGTGGAAAGTAAAAAATAGAGATGAGCATTGATTTTTCTGGAGCACTCATTTTCTTGAAATAACTCATTCCCTAATGATTACAGACAGTTAAGAACTCTTTGTTGGACCCATGACAATATTTTTAATTAGTTTAAACCTCTATTACCAGCTGTAGTATTTGTTATTGCTGTCAACTTATTTAACGACATTGACTCCCTTTCCCTGAGAGTCTCACTTATGCTTCAGGAGTGCAGTTTGGTTAAGTTTTCAGGAGATGGTGCCATAGTTCATTATGTGGTCACTGGACTTTCAGTCCATCTGCATTTTATTTATTTATATTTATTTATTTATTTATTTATTTATTTATTTATTTATTTATTTATTATTTTTATTTCTTTGAGATGGAGTCTCATTCTGTTGCCCAGGCTGTAGTGCTGTGGCATGACCTCAGCTAACTGCAGCCACGGCCTCCCAGGTTCAAGCAATTCTCCAGTCTCAGCCTCCTGAGTAGCTGGGATTACAGGTGCACACCACCATGCCTGGCTAATTTTTGTATTTTTTGGTGGGGATGGGGTTTCATCATGTTGGCCAGGCTGGTCTCAAATTCCTGACCTCATGTGATCCAGTCGCCTCGGCCTCCCAGAGTGTTGGGATTACAGGCATGAGCCATCGCATCTGGCCGCTCATCTGCATTTTAGATGTATTTTCAGAATAACCATTGCCAGCAGATTTATGTAATATTTAAATTCACATACTATACATTTATTTATTTAAATTCCAGAAGACTGGGACATGTTGGATGTTGATGAAGATGAAAAGCTAACTGGTGAAGAAGAATTTGAATTACTTGCTGGACCGCTTGGTTTAAATGACCGGCGCATTGTACCAGAACCAGTTCAGTTCCCTGACAGTGATCCACTGGGAGCATCAGTAGCAATGGTCACAGCCACCAACAGTATGGAAGAGACTCTGATGCAAATAGGTAAACTGAAATCCTGATTTGCATTGATTTTATAGCATCTACTATAATTTGTTTCTTAGATAGGTAAATAATAATAATAAAGTAAAAGTAAATAAGACTAATGGTTCAGCATTACCTCACCCCAACAAATCTATTTAGCCAGTTGTTTTAACATTTTGAAGGTATAATGTGGTATTAAGTTTTGGCTGGGCATGGTGGCTTATGCAGGTAATCCCAGCACTTTGGAAGGCCGAAGAAGGAAGGTCGCTTGAGGCCAGCAGTTCAAGACCAGCCTGGGCAACATGGTGAGACCCATTTCTATTAGAAAAATGAAGAAAAGTAGCTGACTGTGGTGGTGTGCACCTTTAGTCCCAGCTACTCAGGAGGCTGAGGCAGAAAAATTGTTTAATCCCAGGAGTTTGAGGTTATGGTGAGTGATGATTGAGCCACCGCACTCCAGCCTGGGTGACAGAACCAGACCCTGTCTCAAGAGGAAAAAATAAATGTTTTGATTTTTTTTTTTTTTCTTTCATGATACCAAAGCAATAAAAAGATTTATAAAACTTGTTATTTAAAAAAAAAAAAAAAACTTGGTGTTAAGAGAATCCTGTAACCAACTCAGAATTATTGTGCAGTCTTCTTTTTATTTGGGTGAGAGGGTGTGGTAAATTTTTGGTATAGGGAATACAAAATAAAGAATTGGGCGGTATTGGTAATTCAGTCCTTTATAAATTCTCAAAGCATGTTTTTAAAACTTTCTTATATCTTTCTTATCATCAGTAGATGTGAGACATGAGCAAAATGAACAAAACAAAAAATACTTAATGGAAAAATTATCCTATGGTAAATACATTGTTAACATAGAAATATCTAAGTTAGCTCTCTCACCACTCCTATTCCAACATAGTGCTGGAAGTTCTGGCCAGGGCAATCAGGCAGGAGAAGGAAATAAAGGGTATTCAATTAGGAAAAGAGGAAGTCAAATTGTCCCTGTTTGCAGATGACATGATTGTATATCTAGAAAACCCCATCGTCTCAGCCCAAAATCTCCTTAAGCTGATTAGCAACTTCAGCAAAGTCTCAGGATACAAAATCAATGTACAAAAATCACAAGCATTCTTGTACACCAATCACAGACAAACAGAGAGCCAAATGATGAGTGAACTCCCATTCACAATTGCTTCAAAGAGAATAAAATACCTAGGAATCCCACTTACAAGGGACGTGAAGGACCTCTTCAAGGAGAATTACAAACCACTGCTCAGTGAAATAAAAGAGGATACAAATGGAAGAACATTCCATGCTCATGGGTTGGAAGAATCAATATCATGAAAATGGCCATACTGCCCAAGGTAATTTATAGATTCAATGCCATCCCCATCAAGCTACCAATGACTTTCTTCACAGAATTGGAAAAAACTACTTTAAAGTTCATATGGAACCAAAAAAGAGCCCGCATCACCAAGTCAATCCTAAGCCAAAAGAACAAAGCTGGAGGTATCACGCTACCTGACTTCAAACTATACTACAAGGCTACAGTAACCAACACAGCATGGTACTGGTGCCACAACAGAGACATAGATCAATGGAACAGAACAGAGCCCTCAGAAATAATGCCGCATATCTGCAACTATCTGATCTTTGACAAACCTGACAAAAACAAGAAATGGGGAAAGGATTCCCTATTTAATAAATGGTGCTGGGAAAACTGGCTAGCCATATGTAGAAAGCTGAAACTGGATCCCTTCCTTACATCTTATACAAAAATTAATTCAAGATGGATTAAAGACTTAAATGTTGGACCTAAAACCATTAAAACCCTACAAGAAAACCTAGGCAATACCATTCAGGACATAGGCGTGGGCAAGGACTTCATGTCTAAAACACCAAAAGCAATGGCAACAAAAGCCAAAATTGACAAATGGGATCTAATTAAACTAAAGAGCTGCTGCACAGCAAAAGAAACTACCATCAGAGTTAACAGGCAACCTACAGAATGGGAGAAAATTTTCACAACGTACTCATCTGACAAAGGGCTAATATCCAGAATCTACAATGAACTCAAATTTACAAGAAAAAAACAACCCCATCAAAAAGTGGGCAAAGGACATGAACAGACACTTCTCAAAAGAAGACATTTATGCAGCCAAAAAACACATGAAAAAATGCTCATCATCACTGGCCATCAGAGAAATGCAAATCAAAACCACAATGAGATACCATCTCACACCAGTTAGAATGGCGATCATTAAAAAGTCAGGAAACAACAGGTGCTGGAGAGGATGTGGAGAAATAGGAACACTTTTACACTGTTGGTAGGACTGTAAACTAGTTCAACCATTGTGGAAGTCAGTGTGGCGATTCCTCAGGGATCTAGAACTAGAAATACCATTTGACCCAGCCATCCCATTACTGGGTATATACCCAAAGGACTATAAATCATGCTGCTATAAAGACACATGCACATATATGTTTATTGCGGCACTATTCACAATAGCAAAGACTTGGAACCAACCCAAATGTCCAACAACAATAGACTGGATTAAGAAAATGTGGCACATATACACCATGGAATACTATGCAGCCATAAAAAATGATGAGTTCATGTCCTTTGTAGGGACATGGATGAAACTGGAAACCATCATTCTCAGTAAACTATCGCAAAGACAAAAAACCAAACACCGCATGTTCTCACTCATAGGTGGGAATTGAACAATGAAAACTCATGGACACAGGAAGGGGCACATCACACTCTGGGGACTGTTGTGGGGTGGGGGAAGGGGGGAGGGACTGCATTAGGAGGTATACCTAATGCTAAATGACGAGTTAATGGGTGCAGCAAAACAACATGGCACATGGATACATGTGTAACAAACCTGCACATTGTGCACATGTACCCTAAAACCTAAAGTATAATAATAAAAAAAAATTCACTATTAAAAAAAATATATCTAAGTTAGAAATATCCAAGTTTAAACTTAGAAATATGTGAGTTTCTCCTAAGAAATTTTCTATATAACCAAGTTCCAGATGAGCAAAAGACATTGGTTTGTTATGGAACCTCTGTAGAATAGGAAATTTTTTTAGTAGTTCAGATATATTTTTTTCTTACCTTGTTGAGAACGAAACAAAATTATGTTTTTCAGGTTGCCATGGCTCCGTAGAAAAGAGCTCCTCTGGGAGAATAACGTTAGGAGAGCAGGCAGCTGCCCTAGCAAACCCTCATGACCGTGTGGTGGCTTTAAGGAGAGTGACTGCTGCTGCTCAAGTTCTTCTGGCCAGAACCATGGTCATGAGAGCACTGTCTCTTCTCTCAGTCAGGTAAGTGTTATTTTATGTCACATGATGATGCTAAGTTAACTTCTAGTGTACATTAGCTGGGAGTCTGGTGGTGTTTGGGAGGGTGAGATAGAATTTTAGAAGCTTGAATATGTACTGTTGAATGAAAGATGTTAGACGTAGTCATCATTGTTATTCACTTAATTGGTCATTCAGTTAATACTTGGCTCTTTTTAGGTAGAAAATAATGCCATTATCACAAATAAGTAAACCACATACGTTTTATTTTGTTGCTTGAAATGGAAACTAAGGCTGTTGATCCCAATGGTACTGGATCAAAAACTAAAGGTCAAAATGTATTGACCGTCTTTGTAGCTAAGTCAGCCTGCAGATGCCATCATGGGGATCCTTGCTGTGTTCTTACTGTGAGTGTAATGTAAAAAGGGGATGAGAACCAGAAATGCCTAAAAGACAGCTGTTTAAGAAGTGATTAAGCAGGTGTATTTAATGGCAAATCAGTGAAGGCAGAAAGATCCTGAAAGAAAAACAAAATTTCCATAAGACTGTGTGCTATTGGCTCAAGGATAGGCAAATAGGATAGTACAGAAGAGAGTTCAGAAACTGACCCACACATATAAATAAACACTTGATTTGTGGTTTGATTTATGACAGTTGTTCACACTGTAGAGCAATAGAGAAAGGATTTTTTTTTTCAACAACTGAAGCAGGGTCTGATGGTTTATCCACATAGAAAAAAAAAAAAAAAGCCTTGGTCCCAACCTCAAACTCTATAAAGCAAATAGTTATAAAGTGGCTATTAGATCTAAATATGAAAGAAAAATCAATAAAGTTTATTGAAGGTAACATAGAAGAATTGCTTCTTGGTCTTGGGACAAGCAAAAATTCCTCAAGCAGGTCACAAGAGGAATCTGCCATAAAAGATTGATAAATTGAAATATAATAAAATAGAAAACCTCTGTTTAGCAAAAGTGATTTGAAAAGTAAGAAAGTAAAAAAGCAAGCCATAGAATGGGAGAAGATATTAGTAATGCATCTAACCAACAGAATGTGTAAAGAATTCCTATAAATTAACAAGAAAAAGACAACCCCAGAAGAAAGTGGGCAAAACACATTAAGAAGTGTTTCACAAAAGAGGATCTCCAAATGGCCAATAAACATGAAAAGATGTTCAACCTCATTGAGTCTTCAGAGAAATGAAAATTAAAACCTAGTGTGATTGGGAGGCCAAGACGGGAGGAACCCTTGAGCCCAGGAGTTTGAGACCAGCCTGGGAAACATAGTGAGACCCTGTCTCAAAAAAAAAAAAAAAAACCCTAAGGCAAAAAACCCACCAGTGAGATATTACTGCACACCCACAAGAATGGCAAACATTTAAAACACTAGGGAGAAAAAAGTGACTGAAACAGCTAAAACTCTCATACATTGTTAGTGAGAAAATAAATTGGTATAACCACTTTGGAAAACTGTTCCATAGTAATAACTAAAGCTGAACAGGAACATACTCTGTGACCCAGAGATCCACTTCTGGGTATATATCCAACAGAAATACTTAAATATGTGCCCCCTAAAGACCAATCATTCATGGTAGTACTATTCATAATAGCCCCATGTTGGAAACCGCCTGATTGTCATCTGTAGGGATAAATGAACTGTGGCAGATTTCATGTATATGTCAATGAAAATGAACTGCTCAATGCTACAAGATTTGGATGAATCTTACAAACATAATATTGAAGAAGCCAGACACAAAAGAGTACATACATTAATTATTCAATTGATGTAAAGTTCAAAAACAGGCAAAACTAATTTGTAGCTTTAGAAGTCAGGATAATGGTTACTTTTGAGAGCATCGTGACTGAGAAAAGCCAAAAGCAGGTTTCTGAGGTACTGGCGATGTTCAGTTTCTTGATCTGGAGGGTGGTGACATGGGTTTGTTCAGCTTATGAAAATTTATGCTTTGTGAACATTCCTGTTTTACTTTGGCAGTTCAATTGTACTTCAAGTATATGCCAATACTTATTAAAAGGAGAGAACGTTTAGATGCCAGTTTCCAGCTTGATACCTTTGGCAACTCTTAGGACATGTATAGCTAATGATAGTGCAGCTTACATTTTATTATGGTTGTTGATGCTGTGAATGTTATGTGGGACTGCAAATGGTCCCTTAAGAAATCCATTTTCTTTATCCATCTGAAATGTTTTTCTTTACTGGCAGTGGTTCCAGTTGTAGCCTGGCTGCTGGTCTTGAGTCTCTAGGGCTAACAGATATCCGAACGCTGGTTCGATTAATGTGCTTGGCAGCAGCAGGGAGAGCTGGCCTCTCCACCAGCCCTTCTGCCATGGCTAGCACCTCAGAACGATCACGAAGTGGGCATAGCAAGGCTAACAAGCCTATCTCTTGCCTGGCCTATCTGAGCACAGCAGTGGGATGTCTGGCATCAAATGCTCCTAGTGCTGCCAAACTGCTTGTACAGTTGTGTACACAGGTAAGCTAGTTTCAGTACTTTTCCCATTACATTGCTTATTTCTGACTGATTCTTGAGCCTTTTGAAATGAAATATTTTTGTTCCAAAATTACATGTAAAAATTAAGCCTGTTTTTCCAATTGCTTCTTCAGAACTTGATTTCTGCTGCAACAGGTGTAAATCTAACCACAGTTGATGACTCAATTCAGCGAAAGTTTCTACCCAGCTTTCTCCGAGGAATTGCTGAAGAGAACAAGCTTGTGACCTCCCCAAACTTTGTTGTAACACAAGCCCTTGTGGCATTGCTAGCAGACAAAGGGGCCAAACTAAGACCTAACTATGATAAGTCAGAAGTTGAAAAGAAAGGTAGGTTTCATACTACTGAAACATACAGTCTTCTAATCGACTTGATTCTTATTTTTAAATAATGTTTTTACATTGTTAGTATATGATAAATTGTATGACGTGAGTTTCTTAAGTTTAGAACATAAAAGAAGTGCATAGATACTTTTTCACTATGCATGGAAACAAAGATTAGGAAATGTACCATATTAGTTTAGTTATAGATTATTATTTGAGTTACCATAGATAATAATCCTGGTAGGTTTCTTTAATAAAATTTAGATGAAGGCACTGTTGTTTTCTCTTTGTTTTAAGATTATAACACTTTGAAGGGACTACTTATCAGTACCATCTGCCTTTCTCTTCATCAGGACCATTTAGCCAAGAGACACTGACTTTTGTTTTTTGTTTCTTTTTGAGACAGAGTCTCACTCTGTCGCCCAGACTGGAATGCAGTGGCACAATCTTGGCTCAGTACAACCAACACCTCCTGGGCTCAAGTGATTCTCCTGCCTCAGCCTCCCAAGTAGCTGGGATTACAGGCATATGCCACCACGCCCAGCTAATTTTTGTATTTTTAGTAGAGACGGGGTTTCGCCATGTCGGCCAGGCTCGTCTTGAACTCCTGGCCTCGTGTGATCCTCCCACCTCAGCCTCCTAAAGTGCTCAGAATACAAGCATGAGCCACCATGCCCAGCCGATACTGGCTTTTGGATCTATCAGCCCAGTTCCTTGACTGGTTACAATCACACCATCACTTTTGAGCAACAAAAGCCAAACTGTTCTTCTTAAAGGCATGCTGTCTCCGTCCTGGTTTTAAAATTATTTCTGCTGCTTTCTTAGTCTACTGAGTCCTTGGAGCAAAGACTATTGATTGTTGTATAATAAATTTTTTTTTTTTTTTTGGAGTTGGAGTCTTGCTCTGTCACCCACGCTGGAGTGCAGTGGCGCAGTCTTGGCTCACCACAACCTCCATCTCCCAGGTTGAAGCAATTCTCCTGCCTCAGCCTCTGGACTAGCTGGGATTACAGGCACGTGCCACCACACCATGGTGTGGCTAATTTTTTTTTTTTTTTGTATTTTCAGTAGAGACGGGGTTTCACCATGTTGGCCAGGCTGGTCTCGAACTCCTGACCTCAGGTGATCCTCCCACGTCGGCCTCCCAAAGCACTGGGATTACAGGCGTGAGCCACCATACCCGGCCTAAAATGTATATTTTTAATGAATCAGATTTCTTACAGAATTTGATGTGAGATAAATGCTTTATTTCTTGTGTGCATATTTTAGTGAAATAATTGCTTGCAAAAGTGCTAATTCTTAAAAGATATGGGTTAACCCATTTGCTTGTTCACCACCACCAGATCTCACCTGAGCATCATTTCATGTTTTGTTTAAGCAGGTTTAATTGCCCAATTGTATGCCCATCCTTCCTATGATCCTTCTGCTGTAGGCCCTCTGGAGCTGGCTAATGCCCTGGCAGCCTGCTGCCTCTCCTCCAGGCTGTCCTCACAGCATCGGCAATGGGCAGCTCAGCAACTCGTGCGCACTCTTGCTGCACACGACCGTGACAACCAAACTACTCTGCAAACACTCGCCGATATGGGAGGAGATCTTAGAAAATGCTCCTTTATCAAGTTGGAGGCTCATCAGAACAGAGTAAGTATTTTGAGTGTAAAGTGTGTTAATCACCTTATGTGAGATGAAATAGTCTCTGCTCTTCTCAAAGAGCTCAAAGTTTAGGTCTCTCTCTTTGTGTCACTCTCTTTCACACACGTACACATACACATGCACACAATTACAAAGATGTTCCTGGCAGTTACCAACTCTACTTTCTCTGTATGCTGGTTTGATATAATAGTATACGAATTGGAGAGTTGGATGGGGGATGAGAAGAAGACCAAAAGAATAGCTTCACAAAAGATGAAGACTTATGCATTTGGTCCTCTGTATCCGTGGGTTCCGCATCCATTGATTCAACCAACTACCAATGGAAAATATTGGGGTAAAAAATAATGATCCAATAATAAAAAATAATACAAATAAAAAGTACAGTATAACTGTTTACATAGTATTTACATTCTGTTAGGTATTTAAAGTAATCAGATGATTTAAATTACATGGGATGATATATATATGTTACATGTAGATACTACCCCATTTTTATAAGCAATCTATCTGCAAATTTGGGGCAGGGAATCATGGAACCAATCACCCACAGATACCGAAGAACAACACGCAAAAGGAAAAGAAATTGGCCTCACTATTTTAATCTAACCCACGGGGTCTCTGAGCTATAACAAGAAATGAAGATTGGATTGTGTTACTTAAACAATTTTTTTTTAACGGAGTCTCACCCAGACTGGAGTACAGTGGCGAGATCTCGGCTCACTGTAGTCCCTGCCTCCTGGGTTCAAGTGATTCTCCTCCTCAGCCTCCCGCGTAGCTGGGATTACAGATGTGCACCACCACACTCGGCTAATTTTTTGTATTTTTAGTGGAGACAGGGTTTTTCCATGTTGTCCAGGCTGGTCTCAAACTCCTGACCTCAGGTGATCCGCCCACCTTGGCCTCCCAACGTGCTGGGATTACAGGTGTGAGCCACTGCACCTGGCCTACTTAAACAATTTTTAAAATTACTTCTTAGTCTGTGTTATTTTATAGAACATAAAATGTTAAAGTACTTGTTAAGTAAACATATTTAGTAAAGATTATAATAGGTCTCAGATAATTCAAGTGCATTAGTGCATAGTACCTTAAAGCTATACCTCAAATAAGTATAGCTTCAAATGTATTTGCAAGCCATTTAGAAAAGAATGGAGGCTGGGTGTGGTGGCTCATGCCTATAATCCCAGAATTTTGAGAGGCTGAGGTGGCCGGATCACTTGAGGCCAGGCGTTCGAGACCAGCCTGGCCAACGTGGCGAAACCTATCTCTACTAAAAATACAAAAATTAGCCAGGTGTGGTGGCACATGCCTGTAATCCAGCTGCTTGGAGGCTGAGGCACGAAAGTTGCTTAAACACGAGAGATGGAGGTTGCAGTGAGCTGAGATTGAGCCGCTGCACTCCAGTCTGGGCAACAGAGCAAGACTTCATCTCAAGAAAAGAAAAGAATGGATGCTTTTCTTTTAATTTCATGGTAGATTTTTAAAAATTGGATACAACTTTTTCAAATAATAAAATCCTCTGAATAAAAAATTATTAGACTACCTGTTTCAACTTTTCTAGGTAATGACATGTGTTTGGTGTAATAAAAAAGGTCTTTTGGCTACAAGTGGCAATGATGGCACCATCCGCGTATGGAATGTTACCAAGAAGCAATATTCACTGCAACAGACCTGTGTGTTCAACAGATTGTGAGTGCTAACATCACATGTATACCATTTAAAATAAGAGAATCCTACACATGCCTCATCTTGGTTGTGTTAATGTAATCATATTGTCACTAAAATTTTTTGAAATTTTCTTTTAGATTAGTATTACTGTATTTTCAGTGTGTATTTTTAACTTTCCAGGATAACAATTCAGAAAACATAATTTTAAATAATCTGTATCTGGACTTAGAATTAAATCAAGATCTATTAGTAAGGCCGGGCGCGGTGGCTCAAGCCTGTAATCCCAGCACTTTGGGAGGCCGAGGCGGGCGGATCACGAGGTCAGGAGATCGAGACCATCCTGGCTAACACGGTGAAACCCCGTCTCTACTAAAAATTCAAAAAAATTAGCCGGGCGTGTTGGCGGGCGCCTGTAGTCCCAGCTACTCGGGAGGCTGAGGCAGGAGAATGGCGTGAACCCGGGAGGCGGAGCTTGCAGTGAGCCGAGATCGCGCCACTGCACTCCAGCCTGGGGAACAAAGAAAGACTCCGTCTCAAAAAAAAAAAAAAAAAAAAAAAAAAAAAAAAAAAAAAAAAAAAGATCTATTAGTAAATAAATGTTCAGCTATGTAAAACAGTAGGCTAATTTGCCATAGGTCTTTAAGAGTTGTTTAAGAATTAGAGTAATTATATTGCTTCTGTATCAGAATGTAGCATTTTTAACAGTTTTTTTTTTTTTTTGAGACTGAGTCTCGCTCTGCTGCCTAGGCTACAGTGCAGTGGTGCAATCTCGGCTCACCACAACCTCTGCCTCCCGGGTTCAAGTGATTCTCCACTTCCCAAGAAGCTGGGACTGCAGGTGCCTGCCACGACGCCCAGCTAATTTTTGTATTATTAGTAGAGACAGGGTTTCACTATGTTGGCCAGGCTGGTCTCAAACTCCTGACCTTGTGATCTGCCCTCCTCAGCCTCCCAAATGCTGGGATTACAGATGTGAGCCACTACGCCCAGCCACATTTTTAATAGTTTTATAGCCAGCTGTAGCTATTTCTTTTCTGAAGACTTCCCAAGAGATTAGGCAAATAAGAATCAATGTCTTCTGAATAATAACCATCTGTACAACCCATACAAAATTTGAATGCCCTTATTGACAAGTTGTGTACTACATTAAATGAAGAAAAGTCTAATATCACTTTTATAATTCATTTTTCACATGATGACAAACATTAATGAATGTGTAACTGTTAAATACTGCTAGCCAAGATTTTGAAACAGAAGAATCAGTTATACACTCTAGTCTATATGAAACCCTTATTTTAAGGTTTGAGGTTTAATTTACTTTTGAATGATGGGGATTAGAATTGCATATCTATCTGTTATATTCTAGGGAAGGGGATGCTGAGGAAAGCCTGGGATCACCCAGTGATCCAAGTTTCTCACCAGTTTCCTGGAGTATCAGTGGCAAATATCTAGCAGGCGCTTTGGAAAAGATGGTGAATATCTGGCAAGTTAATGGTAAGAGTCATGTAAACACTAGTAAACTGCTGAAAGTCGTTTTTTAAAGCCTTCTTCTTAGTCTTCTGAGTCCAAACAGTGGTTTCTCTTCACCTTGAAATTCACAAGCCTTCCAACAACTCTGAAATTTCAATCTATGCACTGTGTGCTTCAAATTAGAGAGGAAGGGCTCATTTATTCACTTTTCTTTCTGGGACTTTCAACTAACCTAGTAGTTATAAACTTAAATTTTTTTTCATGTACCATTACGTATTCAGAGTAGGGTTTGAGGAGACGTAGTTGTCACTGAATTTTAAGTTATGTATTCATTTGAATTGCTTGAAATATTTCTATTATGTTTATTTTGTAGGTATAAATTCTTGTCAGTTTTTATTATACCTCTCTGGAAAGTAAAAATAATTATTGTAATATTGAGCTTATTAGTATTTTCGTTTGTTTTTACATATTTGAGGAATAGCTGTTCTGTGTCACATATTTGAGGAATAGCTGTTCTGTGTGACGTATTTGAGGAATAGCTAGCCTTAACTGCAGGTAAGTTTCTTATGCTAATTTGGTTATCAGTAATTGTTGAGAAGGGACTTAAGTGCTTGACATTTGTACATTCAGTGTTTTTCTTTACACTCTCTTCTATAACGCTACCATTTTGCCCTATTAATAGTTGCAGACAGCCAGGCATGGTGACATATGCCTGGAACCTTAGGGACTCAGGAGGCTGAGGCTCAAGGATTGCTTGGGCCTGGGAGTTTGAGGCTGCAGTGAGCCATGATCATGCCACTGTACTCACTCCAACCTGGGCAACAGAGCAAGACCCTCTTTCAAAAAAAAAAAAAAAGGTTGCAGAAAAACATTAATTTTATTTATTTATTTATTTATTTATTTATTTATTTATTTATTTTGAGACGGAGTCTTGCTCTGTCATTCAGGCTGGAGTGCAGTGGCGTGATCTCGGCTCACTGCAGCCTCCATCTCCCAGGTAGCTGGGACTACAGGTGCGTGCCACCATGCCTGGCCAATTTTTTGTATAGTTTTAGTAGAGAAGAGGTTTCACCATGTTGGCTAGGCTGGTCTCGAACTCCTGACCTCAGGTCATCCGCCCATCTCGGCCTCCCAAAGTGCTAGGATTACAGGCATGAGCCACTGCGCCCGGCTGAAAAACTAATTTTATGATCATATATAGTATATAAATGAAGGATCCTGCCTTCACGGTCTTATTCATTAGTAGGCTATTATGAAATTCGGAACTGCTTTGATGTGTATTAGAATTAAGTAGTATTTGTTTCTGTTCTTTTTTTTCTTTTTAAGAATTAAGTAAAAACTAGTTAACATTTTTTCCCTCTTTAGGAGGAAAAGGATTAGTAGATATTCAGCCTCATTGGGTATCTGCCCTGGCTTGGCCAGAAGAGGGTCCGGCTACAGCCTGGTCAGGAGAGTCTCCAGAATTGTTGTTGGTGGGACGGATGGATGGATCTCTGGGACTGATTGAAGTTGTTGATGTGTCCACCATGCACCGTCGAGAATTGGAGCATTGCTATCGAAAGGATGGTAAATGACTGCACTTATGTCTAGTTGACATACTTCCTTTCTAGACTTTCCAATTTCCTTTCTAGACTTAGCTTTTTGGCATTTGCTTTTAAAAATACCAAGTGAATATTATCTTGGCTTTGTTTTCAAAATTTTCCAATCATGTTTTAATTTTAATTAGTTACTGAATTGAAAGATATTTATCTCCCAGCCTCCACCACACATCTCTGTCAAAATGAGATTTAATAGTATTATAACATTAGTAATTCATCTTTTGTGTCTTAATATTTATAGCAGATTCCAAGTCTCCTTGAAAGTTAAGACTGCCCAAGAGAAAAAAAGGTCATAATCATTGGTAGAGATGAAATTATTTTGTGTGTGTGTGTGTGTTTTTGTTTTGTTTTTTGTTTTGTTTTGTTTTTGAGAAGGAGTCTTGCTCTGTCACCAGGCTGGAGTGCAGTGGCACGATCTCAGCTCACTGAAACCTCTGACTCCCTGGTTCAAGCTATTCTCCTGCCTCAGCCTCCCAAGTAGCTGGGATTACAGGCACTCACCACCACGCCCAGCTAATTTTTGTATTTTTAGTAGAGACGGGGTTTCACCATGTTGGCCAGGATGGTCTCGATCTCCTCACCTTGTGATCTGCCCGCCTCGGCCTCCGAAAGTGCTGGGATTACAGGCGTGAGCCACCGTGTCCGGCCGAGATGAAATTGTCTTTTAAAAAATGAGTAAAATTGAAGTAATGGAGGAAGGGGAAGTGGGGAATTCCTGGTCTGACAAGAGAGATTAGGAAGTCTGCTTTCTTCTTACTGTGGTGTTCCTTTGAACATGAATGCATCTCACTAGATTTTGTTGGTTGTCTGGGGGAAGTGGGGTAATTAAAGTCATAGTGCCTGCTTACATGGTATTCCATTAACAGAAGAGGTTTGTTTTGTTTGTTTAAGAATAGGTAATACTTTCATAGGGTTCAAAAATTCAAGTTTTAAAAAGTATACAGTGAAAAGTCTCCATCTGCTCAGTTCCCACACTCCCATTCTGCCCTCACAGATACTGTTTTTACTTCTTTTGTAGTCTTTCAGTGTTACATATACTTAAAGAAGCAAGTAGAAATACAGATTGTTAGAACAGAACATTTTGATAGAATATGGAAACATACTGAATAGGGAATATTAAATAAGCAGAAAAAGACATGTAATTTTCTTTCTATGACTTGAGTTCTTTCACTTCTCAGTTTCATGGTAGATTTTGGTCCAAAAGGAAAGAACCTGTGGTGACTTACAATCAGCAAAGGAATTTAATTTTTGTCTCTATTTTTCAACAACCACCTGAAAAAGAATGAAAGATTATAAATTAGGTAGTCCTTGTCACAGATAAGTGACACTTTTAAAAAGTATGTTGCATGGAATCCCCACTGTACGCCTACGTTTTGTCTAAATGCATTAAAGAGCTATTTGAAAACTTACTTGCAATGGTTGCATTATCATTATTTGTTTCAAAGTCTCTGTCTTTTAAGTCAAACAATGACAAATAATTATCTTTTCCTTACTCTTTTTCTTTTGTTTTTTATCATGTTAGTGTCTGTTACTTGCATTGCATGGTTCAGTGAAGACAGGCCATTTGCAGTGGGATATTTTGATGGAAAATTGTTACTGGGAACAAAGGAACCACTTGAGAAAGGAGGCATTGTTCTAATTGATGCACATAAGGTAAATGCATCTTTAAAAAACATAATTTTATGGGATACAAATATAATTTTGTTACATGCATAGATTACACAGTGGCAAAGTCAGAGATTTTAGGATATCCATCACCAAGATGACATACATTGTACCCATCAAGTAATCTCCCATAATCCACCCTCCTCCCAGCCCTCACCTTCCAAGTCTCCCTTGTCTATCATTCCGTGTGTACACGTGAGTTCCCTTTTCACCACTTTCTTGCCAACATCTGTTGTTTTTTGTCTTTTTAATAATAACCACTTAAAAGTGAAAAAAATGTAATATTTGCCTTTCTGTGTCTGACTTATTTCACTTAAGATAATGGGCTCCAGGTCCAACCATGTTGCTTAAAATACCTGATTTCATTCTTTTTATGGCTGCATAGTATTCCATTGTTTATATATACCATGTTTTCATTATCCAGTCATCCATTGATGGACACTTAGGTTGATTCCATATCTTTGCTATTGTGAATGGTGCTGTGATAAACGTATGAGTGCAGGCATCTTTTTGAGAAAATGATTTATTTTCCTTTGGGTAGATACTCAGTAGTGGGATTGCTGGATCAAATGGTAGTTCTGGTTTTTGTTCATTGAGAAATCCCCATACTGTTTTCTATAGAGTTTGTACTAATTTACATTCCCACCACCAGTATTTAAGAGTTCCCTTTTCACCACTTTCTTGCTGACATCTATTGTTTTTTGTCTTTTTAATAATAACCATCCTGACTGGGGTGAGATGATATCTCATTGTGGTTTTATTTTTTTATTTTTTAAATTTAAATTTTTATTTTTTTAGACAGAGTCTAGCTTTTTCACCCAGGCTGGAGTGCAGTGGCGTGATCTTGGCTCACTGCAATTTCCAACGCCCAGGTTCAAACAATTCTCCTGCCTCAGTCTCCTGAGTAGCTGGGATTATAGGCACTTACCACCAAACTGGCTAATTTTTATATTTTTAGTAGAGACAGGGTTTCACCATGTTGGTCAGGCTGGTCTCGAACTCCTGACCTCAAGTGATCCACCTGCCTCAGCCTCCCAAAGTGCTGGGATTACAGGCGTGAGCCAGCACGCATGGCTCATTGTGGTTTGAATTTGCGTTTCTCTGATGATTAGTGATGTTGAGCATTTTTTCATATGCCTATTGGCTATTTGTATATATTCTGGTAAAAGCATGTTTACCAGATAGTTGCTTTTTCTGGTTTTGTTTTGTTTTGTTTTTGTTTGTTTGTTTTTTCCTGAGACGGAGTCATGCTCTGTCACTCAGCCTGGAGTACAGTGGCACGATCTCAGCTCACCGCAACCTCCGCTTTCCGGGTTCAAGCAATTTTCCTGCCTCAGCCTCCTGGGTAGCTGGGATTACAGGCGCCCGCCACCGCTCATGGCTAATTTTTTTTTCTTTTTTGTATTTTTAGTAGAGACAGGGTTTCACCATGCTGGCCAGGCTGGTCTCGAATTCCTGACTTCATCATCTGCCCACCTCGGCCTCCCGAAGTGTTTGGATTACGGGCGTGAGCCACGGCGCCCAGCCTTCTTGGGTTTTTCTGTTTTTTTTTTAACCTCTGCTATTGCTTGATACTAGTTTCTTTTTAATTTTTTTTACATCAGTCACTTATGACTTAATGTTCTATTGTTGCACAAAATCTTTGGACCGTGGATATACATAAATAAGTCTATGTAAAAATAAATAAGCCATGAAAGTGAATTATGAACGCCCTGGTAATACCTCCTGTTCAGATGCTCCCAGTAATGTCAGAAATTCCGTTCATGAAGAATGATTTTTTTACCTTAAACAGAGGTTGCCAATTCAGATACTTACAGGACCATCTAGGCAAGTAGCATAAATGCATGAAACCAGGAGTTAGAAGATGTGGAAGAGGATTGAAAAATAAAAATAAAATCAGAAGAGCACAATGATCACAACCATATAAACACAAAACATATCCCAGATTCACATAAGTGTTTGCTATTGGGATGTAAGGGGTGCATTTTTTTTAAGTCTCTTCTTTTTTATACTGTAATGATTACCAGTCAGTAAGGATAACTCTTAATAAATACAAATGCTAATGAGAGATAACATATCCCTTTTGAATCAGAATTTCATAATTCATTTATCCTAGTAACATTTGTTGAGCTTGACTGCACCAAATATATATAACACAGACTACATTAAAGGGTAAGTTGGTCTAGTGATTGGGAATGATATGGCAGTATCTGATTTGCATAAAATATTGATTTCAAAATAAATGAGTTATAGAAATATAGATGCTAAGAAATATAGGTTATGTGTTACTGAATTTAAAGTATTTGTGAAGGAAACATTACTCTGATTTTTTTTCTCTTCCTTCCATTTTAAGGATACTCTTACTAGCATGAAGTGGGACCCTACAGGTCATATTCTTATGACATGTGCCAAAGAAGACAGTGTGAAACTCTGGGGCTCTATTTCGGGATGCTGGCGCTGTCTACATTCACTCTGCCATCCATCTATTGTAAATGGCATTGCTTGGTGCCGCCTTCCAGGGAAAGGATCCAAGTTGCAGTTACTGATGGCTACGTATGTTGTCAGTTTGCATCTATGCGTCTTAGTTTTTATATTGGTATAGACTGTTATTTGCATTAAGTGTGGCTTCTCAGTAGTCTTAAAGAGTTTATTGCCAGTTACTATTCTTATAATGTGTAACATTATAAGATTACCTCAGAGAAAAGAAAGAGCAGTAGTTGTCCAGTGTGAAACTTGGTATGTAATTTCCTTATCTCTGGGTGTGATGTTGTTAGAATATTGGCCTTGGTTGTATTTCTTGTAAAAGACTGTATGTACTACAAATAAGTTTAAAAAATAATGCAGTGGTTCTATCAGATCTTAATTGATTGCAATTTGGAAATATTTTTACTTATGCATATTGACATGTTGTGTTTTTATGTGATCAATTTTTTTAAGTGGCTGTCAGAGTGGCTTAGTATGTGTTTGGCGCATTCCGCAAGATACTACACAGACCAGTGTGACTAGTGCAGAAGGATGGTGGGACCAGGAATCAAATTGCCAGGTAACATTCTGGTGATTTTGAAGACTTTATCTGAAACTATGGAAAGTATATGACATTAAAGTCATTCTCCCTTGGTTACTAAAAAAGTCATTACCCTATCCCAAAGGGCAAGATCCACTGGGAAATATAAGTAATTGTCATCCTGAATTAGCTTAATTTTTTATAAATCAGAGATACCATAATTGCTTGGTAAAATGAGATATTCCATACATATTAAGTGCTGACTGTTACTGTGATAGTGGATATAATTGATACTACAGATAGATGAGTCATAAGTTGTTAGTACATTAAAATAGAAACTCCCATGGGAGCACATCCATCTAAAGAATCTCCAACTGATGCCAGAATCCTTGTTATGAAGAATGATTTATTTATATTAAACAGAAGTTATAAATGTATATATTTATAGAGAGCCCTCTAGGCGAGTAACATAAATTCATGAAGCTAGGGTCAGAAGGTTTGGAGAGGGTAAAAAACAAAAACAGAAAAAAAAAAAGCATACATGCTTTATATAAAGGCACACAACTGATTGTCAGTTTCTAGAATTAAGAGGCTGTTGCCAGATTGTTTTATTTTTTCTATAGATGCTAAGAATCCAATGTTTAAGTAAAATCTCCCAATATTAAACATTGGCACCTAACTTAAAATTGTTTAAAACACTGAGTGGCCAGTCAGATCGCATCTCTGAGCTACCAGTTTGTACCTTCTGTTGCCTTCCATTTGCTCATGATACCCTTGGAAGAAATACACTTTACATCATCTTTGAGTAATGAATACATTTAGTATTATGTTGTCATAACTAAAAGGAAGAAGGAGCTTAAGGACGGGGAGAAAGGGTGAAGAGGGAGGGAAGGAGTAGCCAACTCACTAACAGGAGAATATCACAGCAGTGGAGGTGGGAGTACTACAGATAGGTCTGGTTTACTCTTTGTGCTGGAGGGCAGCCCTATAGACAGGCCTTACCTATGTCACTTCTAAAGCCTGCAGAACAAATGTGTGACAGACAGAACCATCAGCCAACAAAAAGAGGAATCTATTTGAGTCAGCATGTGCAGTTCACAAATGTTAGGGTATAAAAATGAAAATTACATGAAGTGAAAATTTAAAAATCAAAACACTGGTTAAAAAGCAGTCAGTATTTTCCTGTCTCTGAGGGATAATTAGAACTTTGAGATGTTATTTCTGTAGTTTGAAGAGTAGAAAACTAGTTTAGAAATAAATTTTTTAGAAAAGATGAAAGCTTCAACAAAGGGAATCAGATTGATATTTTATTACTGATTCAGTCAAGCTTACTGTCCTTCATGAGAGAAATTATCTCTCCCCCTTGCCAATTTTATTCTGAAATATAAAATTTCCAAGAGTGAATGATAAATCTTGAACTTATGATTTATCTTTATTTTAATGCATGTTAAAAATAATGAATTTCAGGATGGATATAGGAAATCATCAGGAGCCAAGTGTGTTTATCAGCTGCGGGGACACATCACTCCTGTTCGGACTGTTGCCTTTAGTTCTGATGGGTTGGCCCTGGTGTCTGGTGGACTAGGTGGGCTCATGAACATTTGGTCTTTAAGGGTAAGAGCATAGATTTTATTTTTATGTTAAGGAATATTTTGACACTAACTTAAACACATATGATAAAAATTAACCAATTCTAGAAATATTTTATATAGTAATCTCTTGAATACTGAGGAAACTTCTTTCAGAATCCTCTGCCCTTACATTTTTCTTACTGATGATATGTATTCTTAAAATCAGCTGTGTCCTAGAAAATTGGGTAGTAGGTATGTGATTGGACGTTGCTGAATTTAGCTAAAATGTAGACTTTAGAATATGTTTTTGTCACTGTGAAATATAAATTTAGATGTAAATTATACCTACAGTTCAATGATGTGTATTGGTAAATCTATCTCATTTTAGGATGGCTCTGTCTTGCAAACTGTTGTGATAGGCTCTGGAGCTATTCAGACCACAGTATGGATTCCAGAAGTTGGAGTAGCTGCTTGCTCAAATAGATCAAAGGTAATATTGTAGTTATATCAAATGATAGGGTGTAAGCTTGTAAGGAACTTTAGAAATCATAGTCTAACCACCTCACTTTATGGAGGAGAAACCTGATATCCAGAGGGATTACTACTTGTCCAAAGCAGTGCAACTATTTAGTAGCAGAAGGAGAATTAGAACCTAAGTCTCCTGATTTATAGTCTAGTATTTTTTCTACTACACCCCATACTTTGGTGACAGTGCTTAGATATTGAACAATTTCATTTCCATTGGAAATGATAAAGTAGATTTTGACTTTCTGCCATGATTTTTGACAGTAGCACTAAACTATCTCAAGGCCAGGTGCAGTGGCTCATGCCTGTAATCCCAGCACTTTGGGGAGGCTGAGGTGGGCAGATTGCTTGAGGTCAGGAGTTCAAGACCAGACTGGCCAACATGGTGAAACCCCATCTCTACTAAAAATACAAAAATTAGCCAGGCATGGTGGCACATGCCTATAGTCTCAGCTACTTGGAAGGCTGAGGCGGAAGAGTCGCTTGAACCCAGGAGGCAGAGGTTGCAGTGAGCCGAGATTGCACCATTGTACTCCAACCTGGGTGACAGAATGAGAGCCCATCCCAAAGGAAAAAAAAACTATCTCAAACAATCTTTCCCTAAAAAGAAGCATTGCAAAGACGTTTAAGTATACAAAATATATCTTGGCTTTCAAATTTAATCTTCTAGTAAAAATGCTGGTCCCCTGCTGTGAAGTAATTCTATGATATAACATTATTCCCTACAGTATTATTTTTCATACCCTTAAAGATTAGAGCCAATGTGCTGATTTGATTTACATTTTATATGGTTAAATGATGTTAAAATAAGCTGTAAACCTTCATGAAAGGTTCTGCTGAAAGTAAAATGTAGAATCAGACCCTAGGCAGTAGTGGCCTGTGTAGAATAAGCCATAGAGCCAGAGTCTTTTGCAACTATCCTTGTAGTCATGTCAGACATGACTTTTGAAATATACTAGATGCCTTATTCTGCAGGTTCTGAAGAAATAGTTAATAATTGACATTATTTCCTTAAAAAGTACCAGCTAATCAGAGGTAGTTCACAAATTTTATTGTTTCTCATTATTTTTTACTTAGACAAAATTTAGGATATTTTGAAGTTCCATAGGCGTTAAAAGTATAGCCTTTTTGGATATAAAATATCCAAAAAGCAAAGATGTCCCAGTTACTAGAAGGAATTTCGCAGATTAAATGGTGATAGCATTATTTTTTATTTAAACAAATTTATCACGTGGCATGATTTATTTTCAACCAGGATGTTTTGGTCGTGAATTGTACAGCAGAATGGGCAGCTGCCAATCATGTTTTGGCAACCTGTAGGACAGCATTGAAACAGCAGGGTGTTCTGGGATTGAACATGGCTCCCTGCATGAGAGCATTTCTGGAGCGGCTCCCCATGATGCTTCAGGAGCAGTATGCCTATGAAAAGGTAACTCATTACACTCACTCCTAGAGATCCACAGATACCTGACACTTTGGAATGTGATTATAGCCTTGAACTTATCCCCTAAGAGCATGAGGTCTGAGGAAAATAAGTGGGGCTATTTGGGCAGAATCAGATGAAGGTAAGTCATGCCTAAAAGAGTTGTTCAGCAACCCTAACTCTATTCTTGCTTTATTTTCACCAGAGTAAAATAAGGAAACAAACAAACACCAAGTTTGTATTACTGTTTTTCAGATTATTTCTTCACTCCAAAGCTTCTTAAAATACCTATGCAGCAGAATATCTTCCCTTTTCTGACCCACACATATATCTGTTTTTATATGGCTTGGCCATTCCAAAGTTGAGGGATAGGGATGGATGCGGGTATCAGAGTGAACATCGTCTCCACTTACTAGATAAATCTTTGTGGAAAATTTAGTGGAAGAGCTATGTTGAATTGAGTAGGGTCATTAAATACTGGAATGAGGAATTACAGCATTTGAACTTGTCCAGACAGTGATCCTAAAGTAGCCTGTCTTCCAGCCTTTTGCTTTTTCTTTGATGGCTACCAGGATTCTCTTATAAAGGAGGAAAGTGAGAAGAGCAGATCTCTGTGGTTAAATAGTTACCTGCTTTTTTTTCCAATCAAGAAAAACCATGATGAAAATGTACTATATGCAGTGTGATAGCTTAGATTGGATCCTGGAGCAGAAAAGGAGTATTAATGGGAAAACTGAGGGAAACCAAATAAAGTTCTGTGGTTTAGTTAGTATTGTACCAATGTTAGTTAGTTTTGATAAATGTGCCAGGGTTGTATAAGATGTTAACATTAGATAAAGTTGGGTGAAGGGTATACAGAAATCCTCGGTACTATCTCTACAACTCACTCTAAATCTAAAATTACTTCCTAGCAAAAGCTTAAACAGTAAACTTGAAAAATATGATTCCAGACTTTCAGACTACAGTAGGTTAATTTAGAATATTTGGCACAAACTCTTTGACATATTATATCCTTGTATTTTGTTTTAGCCTCATGTGGTTTGTGGTGACCAACTTGTTCACAGCCCCTATATGCAATGCTTGGCTTCCCTTGCTGTGGGACTTCATCTGGATCAGCTGTTGTGTAACCCTCCAGTGCCACCACACCACCAGAACTGTCTCCCTGACCCTGCATCCTGGAATCCAAATGAATGGGCCTGGTTAGAATGTTTCTCAACCACTATAAAAGCTGCCGAAGCCCTGACCAATGGAGCCCAGTTTCCAGAATCTTTTACCGTTCCAGATCTAGAACCTGTTCCAGAGGATGAACTTGTATTTCTAATGGTAAATGTACTGTGAGCTGCTATTATTTGCAGCTGAGATTTTATCATGGGTATTTGGCATGTAGCAGACCCCTAATAAGTCTTTGCTAGTATGAATGGCTAGAAGGATACCCTTAAGAGAAATGGAAAATATTTTTCTTTCAGGTAGTCACTTTCAATCTGATGGCAGGCCTCCATAGTTACAGGAATTGATAACGTAAGCACTGTTGAACTCTTGTAAACCTGCCAGCTCTCAATGACATAGTCCCATATTTTCTCATTTTCTTTTGTCCATAGGTACTTTGTTAGTGCTTTTGTTGTATATATCTTAGCATCTTTCCTGGTCATCTTGTGGGTTATATGTCACATATAGATTCTAATTTATTTGGCATTTCAATCATGTCTTTAATTAGCATCAAATAAAATATAGAAGAGCATTCTAATTGTCATTTCTTTCTGATTGTATTTGAGAGTGTCTACTGTAGAAACTGTGACATAGATAAAATACCTGTGTAGACTACAGGACAGCACATGATCTAACAACCTCTTTGTATACTTAAGATTTATGTATACAAACATTTGGATAAATATTGATACAATATGAAACAGACAAATATAAATTGAGTAAAATTATGTAACTGTAGTTATGCATCACTTAATGATGGAGATATGTTCTGAGAAATGCATTGTTAGGCAATCTTGACACTGGGAATATCATAGAGTGTATAGTACTTACACAAACCTAGATGATATGGCCTACTTACAACAAGACTATATGGTATAGTCTGATTACTCCTAGGAAACAAACCTGTACAGAATGTTACTGTATTCAATGCTCTAGGCAGTTGTAAAAATGATAAGTATTTGTGTATGTAAACATAGAAGGTATAATAAAAATAAGGTTTTATAATCTTATGAGACCATCTTCACACATGTAGTTTGTTGTTGACTGACATGCCATGTGGCACAAAAGTATAGAATATTTTAATCAGAAAATGTCCTTCTAAGTTCATTTGGCCCAACTCTGTAATTTTGTAGATGAGGAAGCTGAAGCCCAGAAAGATGAAGTGATTTGCCCACAGCTACACAAAGAGTTTATAGGGGTGTGGGGTCCTCCACATGACCTTGTACCTGTGGGTGTTCAGAAAATACATGGCTAGCTTTGAATCACCAATGCTGTAGTGATAGTGATAGTGAAAGTGTTTATAATAAAGGAAAATACTGATAGTGCATAAAATCAAGTTTGACATAATTATAAAACTGCTCTTAATTTATCATAATATTACCATGTTCTTTTTTGGAAATAAGACTTAATGATTAGAAGAAGACTTTGTGGTTAATTAAGAGCAGGTGAATCTTGCCTAAGCAGAATTGATCATTATATACCCCCTGTTTTTCAGGATAACAGTAAATGGATTAACGGCATGGATGAACAAATTATGTCTTGGGCAACTTCCAGACCTGAGGTCAGTAAAGATGAAGATAACTGTATGATGGTTCTCAATGTATTGATTCTAAATGCTTGTGTGTTTGTGCCCTGGTGTCTCCCATACAGGCTGGCACACACTTGGTACGTAGTACATGGCTGTTTGAGTGAATGGATGACTCTAATTTTGAGGTGATTGTGGTTTTCTAGGACTGGCACCTGGGAGGTAAATGTGATGTCTACTTATGGGGTGCTGGTAGGCATGGACAGCTAGCAGAAGCTGGAAGAAATGTAATGGTACCTGCAGCAGCTCCCTCATTCTCACAGGCCCAACAGGTAACTAACAGGGTAAAAAATAGAAAAGAAACATGGGAACTGAAAATTCTAATTCTTTTGCTTGTCTTATTGTGGGACAAAGCTTGTCCATTTCATAATCTATTATGAGGAATCATTAAAGAAAGTCATGATATATAGCTTTCAAATAAAAACTTGCTATGGTTTTTATCAGACTTAAGAAGTTAACAAATTTCTAAATTTTTCTTTCAAGTTTAATGAACTAACATCATGATGTGTTAGGCCTGCCCAGTATGTATTTCTAGCAGTTTAGATACTCCTAATTAGTGATTTTCTCTTTGGGGCTATAAACTTCCTAGGATCTTTAGCCAGATTTTATCGACCACTCCCCTTTTCTAATAATCCTGGTATGATATAGCGCCAAACCCTTCTCGAGGCCTCTGCTTTCTCTTTTGCTCTTCTTTACCTCAGCTAGTCCAGATTGCATGACTCATTCTTATGTATGAGTTTCTGCTTCTTTCTAGCCCAGTCTTTAATTATAAGTTCCATATCACCTCTTCCTTTTTCTTTCATCCATTTTGTTATTCTAAACTATTTTAAATGGATGAATCTCATACATCTCTTGGTTAAATAAGCAGTTTTATAGTCATCAAGGAGTTATGGGACTGCATAGTTATATCAACTCTTCCCTTTCAGTAAAAGGATAAAACAATTATAAAAGCATTCTATGTATACGTGGAATCATTTCAAGTGCTTGCATGTTAAAGCAATATAATGAATAAAATATTTAATTCTGTGTTTTTATGCTAGGTCATTTGTGGTCAGAATTGTACCTTTGTCATCCAGGCTAATGGCACAGTGTTGGCTTGTGGGGAAGGAAGTTATGGCAGATTAGGACAAGGAAATTCAGATGATCTTCATGTGCTGACAGTTATTTCAGCCTTACAAGGTAAAATTGTCCTTAATAAAAAGATGGTTAGAACCTATGGCCTAATGTAGGTTTGGTCATACAAACCTTTGCCCTTCTCAAACCTTTGCTAGATAAAATCATATCAGGTTTTCACTTACATTTAAATCCTTGTTTAGGCATGTGTACAGCCTTAATTTCCATATTTTAAGCTATATTGCAGGTTACTTATAGCAATGCTAGAATTCAGTGAAATATAAATAACACTTTTTGAGACCCACTGAAGATTGTAAACAAATGCTTAAAAATTGCAAAAGTGTAAGTAGGCAGATGTTAATAGCAGTAGCAACCATGCGTGTGTTTCATTAAAATTAAAAATCAGTTTATATGGAAATCTGCAAATGTGCTAAAGACTTTAAAGGACATCTTCCTCAGAGTTCTGTGTGACTTGGAGAGAGAACACCTTTGGAGAAACCACTGTACAAGCCCCCGGCTTGCTCATTCACTGAACTCATAATGACTCTAAAGCCTACAGAGAGCACCGACGGGTTTTTACGTAAAAGCATACAAGTAACTATGAGTTCAAAACAGGTTCCTAGAAGCCCAAGTTCTTTTCATTGTGATCTGAGTGTGAAGAGCACAGCAGTAGAGATGAGAATGTGTGCTGTGTTCCTATGGGTTCTACTGGTCCTTGGCTCTGGGACAGTGCACAAGCTATGAGACCTCTTTGTGACTCAGTTTTCCCAATTGTAAAAATGGGATGTTAGTATCTGTTTCATAGGTGCTATGTGAAAGTAGAAAATGAGATAATCCATATAAAGCATTTATAGGAGTGGCTAGAGCATAGCCAGTCATTAATGACTGTAACTATTGCTGCCATCCTCCTTTTCCTTGTCATCATCATTATTTTAGGTGACTATTCGCAGTTTTGCTAGATTATGGCCACAAATTCAACTTAAAACTAAAGAAATTGGGCCGGGCACTGTGGCTCATGCCCGTAAACCCAGCGCTTTGGGAGGCCTAGGTAGGCGGATCACTTGAGGTCAGGAGTTCATGACCAGCCTAGCCAGCATGGTAAAACCCTGTCTCTGCTAAAAATACAAAAATTAGCCAGGTGTGGTGGCACATGCCTGTAATCCCAGCTACTCAGGAGGCTGAGGCAAGAGAATCACTTGAACCGGGGAGGTGGAGGTTGCAGTGAGCCAAGGTCATTCCACTGCACTCCAGCCTGGATGACAGAGTGAGACTCCACCTAAAAAAAGACAAAAACAAAAACAAAAACTAATGAAATTATTCTTATTTTCATAGTACCAATTCGGTGGTTTTTGATTGAGGGTATTCAGTAGCAGCTGCAAGTAAAGAGGAGAGTTTTAACATCTAGTGATTCCTGTTGGGTTTCTGTTCTGTTCCAGGCTTTGTGGTGACCCAGCTGGTGACTTCCTGTGGTTCTGATGGGCACTCTATGGCCCTAACTGAAAGTGGTGAGGTCTTTAGCTGGGGAGATGGTGACTATGGTAAACTTGGCCATGGGAACAGCGACAGGCAGCGGCGGCCCAGGCAGATCGAGGCCTTACAAGGAGAAGAAGTGGTGCAGGTCAGGCAGGAAATGGATAAGTTTGCCTTTCATTGTAAATATACTAGTTGTTGAATAGGTTTCTTAAAATGAGGTAACAGAAAATATAGTAAAAATATATTAGACAATCATTATAAGAGATCCATTGTTTTTGGATGTTCAGATTCATTCTGGAGTTTGTCAGAAGTTTGAATACGCTTTGGTGTTAGTATTGGTCTTGTTAGTATTGGTTAGAATGGTCTTTTTCCTGAGCCAGCTGGTTGGCCCAGACTAGGGTGCTGCAGGCCCTTGGAAGGAATATTGTGTGGTTTAACTTCTGCCACACAGTTCTTAATACACAGATGAATGGAAAACTTTGCTTTTAACCTATCATTTTTGTTACAAAAGCTAAGTTAATATGCATTTTCTGGGCTGGGCATGGTGGCTCACGCCTGTAATCCCAGCACTTTGAGAGGCCAAGGCGGGTGGATCAGGAGGTCAGGAGATCGAGACCATCCTGGCTAACACGGTGAAACCCCGTCTCTACTAAAAAATACAAAAAATTAGCCGGGCGCGGTGGCGGGCCCCTGTAATCCCAGCTACTCAGGAGGCTGAGGCAGGAGAATGGCGTGAACCTGGGAGGTGGAGCTTGCAGTGAGCCGAGATCCCGCCACTGCACTGCAGCCCAGGAGGCGGAGCTTGCAGTGAACCGAGATCCCGCCACTGCACTCCAGCCCGGGAGGCGGAGCTTGCAGTGAGCCGAGATCCTGCCACTGCACTCCAGCCTGGGCGACAGAGTAAAACTCTGTCTCAAAAAAAAAAAAAAAAAAAAAATGCATTTTCTGGAAAATAGTGTTCTAAAATCATATTGTAAGATTGTATAGCACCTTATAGTTTACAAACAATTTCCCCATTTATTATCTCATTTAGTCTAGGTCATCTGTACACAGCTGAAGAGTAGCAGTAGTTATTCCAGGGTATGCTGTTCAGCTTGGGCTTCCTGAGGCTGTTGAGACAGATCAGACTTGGGAGAGCAGGAGAGTAACTTGGGCAGATCAGTGTACCAGCTGGCTGGATGCAGTGGCTTATGCCTGTAATCCTAACACTTTGGGAGGCCAAGGCAAGAGGATTGCTTGAGGCCAGGAGTTTGAGACCAGCCTAGACAACATAGCAAGACCCTGTCTCTACAAAAAATAAACATAGAAATAAATAGCCAGGTGTGGTAGCACATGCCTGTAGTCCCAGCTACTTGGGAGGCTGAGGTGGGAGGATTGCTTGAGCCCAGGAATTTGGGGCTGCAGTGAGCTGTGATCACACCACTGCGCTCCAACCTAGGTGACAGAGCAAGACACTGTCTCTTTAAAATTAAAAAAAAAAATTTAAAAAAAATTTTAAAAAGCATTGGTCTTTGAAGATCCAGTTTTCAGTGAAGTTTATATAAAGTTTATTGCTATATTAATACCAAAAATGGCAGATTTACTTTTTTCTTAGTTTCCGTTCTTAAAAGTTTTCTTTCTCCTTGGTTCTGTCTTAGATGTCTTGTGGCTTCAAGCACTCCGCAGTGGTCACTTCAGATGGCAAACTGTTTACCTTTGGGAATGGTGACTATGGTCGTCTGGGTCTTGGAAATACCTCTAACAAAAAACTTCCAGAGAGAGTGACTGCACTGGAGGGATATCAGATTGGACAGGCATGGAATAAGATATTCTAGCTGATCATTGTTTCTCATTTCTTCTGTGTTCACTTAGACACCCTCAGGAAGATCAGGATCACCAGTTGTACCTAACCTCATGTACATTTTGCTATGGTCTAATTGATAATTTTAACTGTTTCCCAATGTGAAATTCATATTTTAAGTCAATTTAAGTTTGTTTATGTGACAAACCAACAAATGTAACCCTTATTTCAGGATGCGAATATTTTTAACCCCCCCTCCATAACATAAGCTATAAAACCCTTAAAAAATACAGATACTAGTAGCTCCTGTCTGGTATCCTCGAGTTGTATGGCTGAACTGCAACATCACTGGTAGCTACTGCTCCTAAGTAGTAATTACCTCTGTCTTGTATACATCAAGAGTGTCCTTTAACAAGGACACTATCATTCCTTAGATACTTTTTGATATGAATGAGTATTTCTGGGTTATATATACTTTTCCCCTATCTTTCGTACTGATTGTGGTTTAGCCACAGACATTTGAAGGATTTCACTTTGAAGAAAAAAATTATATACGGACATTAAGAATTATTTCTTGTTGACTTATTTTGGTTAACATTTGTAGTATGCTCTGAAACCATTGTAGATATTTGGAAACATAGCCAAGTTTTTCACTGAAGTAGAGAAAATGGGGGAGTGTGTTTTAGGTCTTGTGATTTGCCTTACGGAATACTGTTATTTCTTCAGGTGGCCTGTGGATTAAACCACACTTTGGCAGTGTCAGCAGATGGTTCCATGGTGTGGGCTTTTGGAGATGGAGACTATGGAAAACTAGGCTTAGGAAATTCCACTGCAAAATCTTCACCTCAGGTCAGTACTGCCTTGAGTCTAGGTTTTCAGACAACATGAATAATTTCCATCTATGTCAGTAGTTATTTTTAGTTGGAAATAATTTACCTTTAGTACTTTTGGTAATTCATAATGAAGTTTAGAAGCTTCTGTTGTGCATTCTTGAATACCCACATGCTAGGTCTTGATTTTAAATAAGCTATTAATCCAGCTAAACTGGATTTAAAATTCTGCAAGGATAAGCTTCTGTCTCCATAAACGGATTTCACACTGTGGGACCTCTGATGTAGAGAAGAAATAGTTAGAAACATATCTCCAGGGTGTCATGGAAGGAACTATGAGTAATCCTTTGTAACCCTCTGCATGCAGCTGCCATTTCTGCTTATTATTACCACAGGTACACATTATTACACAGGTACACATCTCCTTTTAAAAAGCAATACAAAGGAAATCTGAGTCCATAAAGAAAGAAATTAGAAGCTGTTATTCACATTATAGAAGATTTCTTGACTCTGCAGAAGTCTTTCTATGTGATTGTTTTATGTGGGGTTTCCTGACACATTTCACAAGCAGTGTGATTTACAAAGCTTCAGCTTATATTCGGATTCACCACCATTTATAGTGTGTGACATCCTGATAGCTAGACTAGTGAATATTCAGCTAGGTATGCAGAGAGGCAGGAGAGCCCACTCTGGGGAACATATAAAGCAGTTATTATCACCCATAAAAGCTAAAATGTTAAACTAACATGGTCTTCTAGTGTTCTTTAAAAGGTCCTGGAATTCCCCGTGGTCTCTATTACCCAGAGGAATGCTTCTACTTCACATAGGGCCCTGGGGACTTTAGTCAAACTGCCTCTGCCCCTGCACACTCCCTCCCCCAAATTCAGTTAGTTTGCAGAGCAGTAGGAGAAAATAACATTTCAGGTTTGGATTTGGGTCGAACAGGTAAGTGACAATTAGTAGTTTTGTTGGAAGATAGTTCTTGATACATGCCATTAGGCAAATTCAATGCCATTAGTGATTTTTTTCTTCTTCTTAAAGTTGTGTGCCTTACACTTTTGTTTTGCAGAAAATTGACATCCTTTGTGGAATTGGAATAAAAAAGGTTGCTTGTGGAACTCAGTTTTCTGTTGCTTTGACCAAAGATGGTCATGTGTATACCTTTGGTCAAGGTAAGACATTTTTCAGCTTATTTGCTTGGGTACACATCATTATAAACACTGGCCTTCCAGCGTTACAGAATGTGCTCTAAATTGAGTCCTTTTTTTGTTCTAGGTGGTGAGTAGTCACTATGACCTTGTTTCAGTAGATAATTTTCCACTTCTCTTTCATGTACTTTATTATAAAGACAAGCTCCCCTCTCCATTATGCCACAGCCGGCACTCTTGCTGGAAGAGTCCCTGCCAAGGGCCGTCCCCTCTTCTTTTCTACTGCCCTTGACGTGCTGCCACAAATACTGCCTTGACCACCAGAGCTCCTCTGTGTCCTGCCTCATTCTTCATCCCTTCTAGGGATTGGGGCTGCAGATCTTAGGAACTGGAGGAATTCATAGGCACTCTGGGTTCAAATCTTGAGTAGGTTCGTAACCAGGCATTCACAGTGGGACTGAGATTCTTGGCAAGGGTAGTTGTTGAGGGATATGTGAGACAGGTGTGAGGAAGAGGAAGTAAACCATGACTGAAGTTTCTAGTTGTGGGAGAACATCGATGCCTCTGACTGAGGACATGAGCTGGTTTGTGGGGAAGGGTAAGGAGCTTAGTTTTAGTTATGTTGAATAGACCCATTTGCCCTAAAGAAATGTGTGGAAATGTCCACTAGGCTATTGAGAATTTAGATCTGGAACTCCAGAAGGATTGGTTATGAAGATGTAGGTTTAGGACATTAGCTCCATAATGGTAGTAATTAAATCCTTATTCGTATCATCTAAAAAACCCAGAGAGAGAGAGAGTATAAAATGAGAAAAGAAGAAAATAGAGCTCTGGGGCATGTGATGTAAAGGGCAGGTGAGCACAGGAATAAGAGTTGGGAGGGCCGGGCGCCGTGGCTCACACCTGTAATCCCAGCATTTTGGGATGCCGAGGCGGGTGGATCACCTAAGGTTAAGAGTTTGAGACCAGCCTGGCCAACATGGCGAAACGCCGTCTCTACTAAACAGACAAAAATTAGCCGAGCGTGGTGGCAGGCGCCTGTAATCCCAGCTACTCAGGAGGCTGAGGCAGGGAGAATTGCTTGAACCTGGAAGGCAGAGGTTGCAGTGAGCCAAGATTGTGCCATTGCACTCCAGCCTGGGTGACAAGAGCGAAACTTCATCTAAAAAAAAAAAAAAAAAAAAAAAAGGATTAATAAGAAGAATTGGGAGAGCTGGCTTTGAAAGGAGTGGGAAGAGAGGTCACTGGTGAGCCAGGGCAGTGCAGTCTCTGAGAGGCAGGAAAAGCTGAGGCCACATTATTAGAAGGTTGCATGATGTTCCCATGGGCTGGAGCCTGAAAAGAAGCCACTGCAGTAGGCAATTAGGAGCTCACTCATGGCTTTTGAGAGTAGAATTTCAGTGCAGTGGAGACAGTGGAAGTTAGGCTGCAGAAGGTGGGCAGGCCAAATGGACCTAGCAGACTTTGCGCATCAGGGGCTGGCTAGCACCCTCTAGACGTTTGGCAAGGTAAGGGGAGAGGTTGGTTGGAAGTTTGAGGACAAGACAAGTTGAATGATCTCTCGTTTTAGAATATAAGAAACTTAAAATTAGCCGGGCATAGTGGCATGTGCCTGTGGTCCGAGCTACTCAGGAGGCTGAGGTAGGAGGATCATTTAAACCCGACAGGTCGAGGCTGCAGTGAGCCGAGATCGCACCACTGCACTGTACTCCAGTCTGGGCGACAGAGCGAGACCCTGTCTCAAAAAAGAACATAAGAAACTTGAGGGCCTGAACTGTGTCAGTCAGACCCTATCCTTTCAAAGATGTGGATATTGGAGAATCCTCTTATTTTGAAACAAGTTACCGATTTTAGATATAACTTTTTAAAAAAATTTTTATGAATAAAGAGCCTGTGACATTTTGCAGAGAAACAGCTTCACACTTTTTATTTATTCAGAACCTGGTGTACCTTTCCAGAATAGCAGCTTTAGCCTCAGTTGAGTTATATGTGTCATTGCCGTTCCACCATAAGAAGCTAAATGACTGATCAGAAAATATAAAAGCACTGTGGTGTGTGGTGCATAACATGTCCACATGTTTTTGTTTTGTTTTTTTCAGATCGCCTGATAGGCTTGCCAGAGGGGCGTGCTCGCAATCACAATCGACCGCAACAAATCCCTGTCCTGGCTGGAGTGATCATTGAAGATGTGGCAGTTGGAGCTGAACACACACTTGCTTTGGCATCAAATGGAGATGTGTATGCCTGGGGGAGCAATTCAGAAGGGCAGGTAAATATTTATATTGCTTGCTGCTCTCTCATATTCTAGAAATCTCACAGTGTTCCTCGGTTGGGGAAAGAGATAAGCTAGGAAATTCATAATCTACTACAATACTCCAAGCACACCACTTTGCCATGGGACTGATTATTTTGTAAGTCTAGTTATGTCTTTCTCTCTCGACTGTGGCCAAAGAAGTATTATACCATGGTTTAAAACAATTCTGGCAGTACAGCAAAGTGATTAAGGGGATTAACTGAGTATATATGTGTGTGTCCTCATACACTGTTAAGTGCCTGGCATGTAGTAAGCTGCAGTATGTAAGGATTTGCTACTGTCAACATTATCATCATTACTACAGCAAGATGTGAGATTAGGTCCTGGGAACATCAGTTGATATGGGAAAAAGAATGAAACAATAATATTTTTATATTTTATAATGTGATAGTATACAAAGTATCTTTAGGTTTATACAGGAAGTCTTGTCACCCCCATTATTTATAGGATTAAAATGAACCTCTGAGATACTGATAAGAGACTCAAGAGGTTGATGTGTTCACCCTCCTCTATTTATGAAGGAGGGAGAGACCTTGGTGTGAGATGTCTGAGATGCTATGACGGTGACTTTTAGCTCCACATGCAGAGCCACCTCCCCTTCCTCCATAAATTCTCTCTTGGTCTGGCTTCCCCTAGTGCCAGGGACCCTTAAGTTCAAGGTCTAGCATTATTCATATTAGCCTCAGTTTGGCTCCTGTGGTCTCCTCATCACTACTTTAACAGACAAGGAAGCTGCTCGTCATTGTGGTTGCACTCTTACTGAGAGGAGAGTTAATGTTGAAGGCACCTTTGGGAGTTTCCTGGCAGTGCCTTGACATGATCCTTCCTAATGATGTTGATTTGCTTAGCTGCTGAAACACTGGCTGTCCCAGTCAGACCCTAAGTATAGAGATTTGGAGATTAGAATTTGCTTCCATATATGTTTTTATGTATGTTTATTTATTGTTACACAGAAATCAGTGTGTTTTAAGTAACACACTTAAATAACAGAATAGATCATTCTGTTATTACTTAACTTTCCAAGAATTCATTTCCTTTTCATAAGTGGAATCCAAGGATGTGTTTAGTCATCAAGACTCATCTGCTAGATTTGGAATGGCCTTGTTGCAGCTTAGTTTTTAGCAGTCTGAGCTGTGAGGACTGTTATGATAAAGAAAGTCAGAATGTGTTTTATTATTGGGGGCTGGGCGCGGTGGCTCACGCCTGTAATCCCAGCACTTTGGGAAGCCGAGGTAGGTGGATTACCTGAGCTCAGGAGTTCAAGATCAGCCTGGCCAAGATGGTGAAACCCCATCTCTACTAAAAATACAAAAATTAGCCAGGTATGGTGGTGGGCAGCTGTAATCCCAGCTACTTGAGAGGCTGAGGCAGAAAATTGCTTGAACCAGGGAGGTGGAGGTTGCAGTGAGCTGAGATTGTGCCACTGCACTCCAGCACTCCAGCCTGGATGACAGAGCAAGACTCCATCTCAAAAAAAAAAAAAAAAGAATGTATTTTATTGATGCTGATGCATGGTACAGTTACCAACTTATTTATGTCTGCCACCATCTAAGAAAAATTTCATATTGACTTCCTCTCTTCCTCTTTCTAATTGAATGTCTGTATATTTATGATTTATTCCCAGCTCGGCCTAGGCCACACCAACCATGTTCGAGAACCAACCCTGGTAACAGGTCTGCAAGGGAAAAATGTTCGGCAGATCTCGGCTGGCCGCTGCCACAGTGCTGCATGGACAGCACCACCTGTCCCACCAAGAGCACCAGGTGAGGAATGAAATATTCATGCTCCTGCAGCATTTCTTTTTTAGCAGTACCCCATGGCACTGTCTGCTTGCCAGTTCCAAACTGTATCCAGCATTGTTGTGAAACCATCAAGCCTTCTGCCACACAAAGCATTCTTTGTGCTACTAGCACTGGAAGTATTTTCATAGCAGGCATTTGTCCTGCTGACATCAGTATGAACCAGGTCCTCTCTGCACCCCCAAAAGCAGAATACATATTACTTATGCAAGCAAAAATTTATAATTTTAGCAGCAACTAAGTTTTTTTTTTTTTGAGATGGAGTCTTGCTCTGTCACCTAGGCTGGAGTGCAGTGGTGTGATCTCATCTCACTGCAACCTCCGCCTCCCCGGTTCAAGTGATTCTGCTGCCTCAGCCTCCCAAGTAGCTGAGACTACAGGCATGCATTACCATTCCTGGCTAATTTTTTGTATTTTTAGTAGAAACGGGGTTTCGCCATGTTGGCCAGGCTGGTCTCGAATTCCTGACCTCCAGTGATCCGCCCGCCTCAGCCTCCCAAAGTGTTAGGATTACAGGCATGAGCCACAGCGCCTGGCCAGTATTTTTAATATATAAAAGAAATGACAAATTAGAGCTTTCTAAGGCCCACTGTTAGAAATAAAGATTAAAAGTCCTGAGACCGTTTGTCAAATTCCTCACCCTAGTTAACCATTTGAAACATGATGTCTGTGCATTGGCACAGCAATCAACTTGCTGCCATTTTATTCCTGTGTTTAGCAAGACAAGTGGGCTACTTCTAGCTTTTTGTTGTTTGTTTTATTTTTAATTTATTATGAAATTTTTATATAGCTACACAAAGATTTAAAGAAAACCATAATACATACTTGTGTGCTCAGCACCCAACTGTGGGCACTTTCTGATTTGATCTATCTTCCATTCCTTCCAGATGTAGCTATTACCTTAATGTTGTGATAGTTGTCATTCTTACACATTTCTTCATATTTGGGCTGTTTCCTTTTTTTTTTTTTTCGAGACAGAGTCTCACTTTGTTGACCAGGCTGGAGTGTAATGGCGCAATCTCGGCTCACTGCAACCTCTGCCTCCTGGGTTCAAGCGATTCTCCTGGCTCACCCTCCCGAGTAGCTGGGATTACAGGCATGTGCCACCACGCCCAACTCATTTTTATATTTTTAGTAGAGATGGTGTTTTGCCATATTGGCCAGGCTGGTCTTGAACTCCTGACCTCAAGTCTGGAGTTCAAGCCTCGGCCTCCCAAAGTGCTGGGATTACAGGTGTGAGCCACTGTGTCCAGCCTATTGGACAAGGCCCTCAAGCCTTGTCTTTCTACCATCTTCTGGTGTCTAAGGCACTAGAATTTCCCTGAAGCAACGTTGTGCCTAAGAGCCCAGCATTCTCTTCCAGTTTTGTTAACCCCTCTATTTCTTAGGGGGTTCCTAAGATTCCCCATAGGGATTTTTTTTCTTAGATAATCTAAGAGAGAAAAGTGGGAATTCCAGGTAGATTCCAAACAAGCAGGAAATGGTTTCTATTAACAGAATCTAGAATGAGCAGAGCTGCCTACACACTGACAATTTCAGGTACTCAGTGGCTTCAGAGGGATTTCACTTCCACTTCAGGGCAGAAGCTATCCAGTGTGACAGGTAAAGGTTCAAGCTCTGCTGGGGCTGAATCCCAGCTCCTCCACATATGATCTGAGTGACCTTGAGACTCAGTGTTTTGTCTGTAAAATGAGGATGATAATAGCACCTACTGCAAAGAGCTGTAGAAGTAAGTGGCCCCATTCATGTAAAGCTCTTAGAATAGTGCCAGGCACATAGAAGGTACTCAGTAAATGTTAGTTTTTACTACGAACAATAATAATACCTCTAGGGACCGGGTGCGGTGGCTCACGCTTGTAATCCCAGCACTTTGGGAGGCCGAGGCGGGCGGATCACGAGGTCAGGAGATCGAGACCACGGTGAAACCCTGTCTCTACTAAAACTACAAAAAAATTAGCCGGGCGTGGTGGCGGGCGCCTGTAGTCCCAGCTACTCGAAGAGGCTGAGGCAGGAGAATGGCATGAACCCAGGAGGCGGAGCTTGCAGTGAGCCAAGATTGCGCCACTGCACTCCAGCCTGGGTGACAGAGCGAGACTCCGTCTCAAAAAAAAAAAAAAAATACCTCTAGGAATTGCACTGTACCAGTCTTTATTTACAGGAAAGTGAAGTGAGTTTGTATCTTGTTTTTATTCTTTTATGTGTTTTTATAGGAGGGTAGCTGTGGATGCAGGACTTGTAGTCTTTGCTTCTTACAGAACTCTTCTTCTTGTAGTAAAAGCCTCATGAATCATGCACCTGTGTGTTTCTGTCATGAATACTTGCTGTCAGATCCCTAGTGAATATGGAGTTGGCTCTGCTAAGTTTCCCATTTCCATTTTCCAGAACTGCCTACCTAGTCCTTGCCCACATTTGCGGTATTATGAAGACAATTATTAAATATAAAAGGAAAAATTTGGCTTTATTTACTTATTTATTTTTGTGAAGGAACTGCCTAAGTTCTATTGTTAAATAAATGGGAAACGAAAAGAGAAATACCAGGTTTCATTTCCATAATAATAAAGACATTTTATTTTATTTTTTCTCCGCCCCCAATAAAGACATTTTAAAAACCAACACGAATGCACACACCAAACTAAGATGAATCGATGGATAGAGGTTGGAATGGGTGCCCATTGCATAATTATCTCAACTTCTCTGTATGCTTGAAATTTTTCAAAATGTGAAAAGTGAAAGCAATGCTGTTTCCTTCACAAGTGCCCATTTGCTTTCTGGACAGGTGTGTCAGTACCTCTGCAGCTGGGCCTGCCTGACACAGTGCCCCCCCAGTATGGGGCGCTGAGAGAAGTTAGCATTCACACGGTGCGGGCCAGGCTCCGGCTGCTTTACCACTTCTCTGACCTCATGTACTCATCCTGGAGACTGCTGAACCTTAGCCCCAACAACCAGGTAACAGACTGGCATGGTAAGCAGCCAGGCACAGACTGGCTTGGTAAGCAGTGCCCGTGACATGCTCGCCAGGCCCCAGGGCCTTTCCCTCTGCCTTTGGAAAATTCTTTCATGGCTAATAAGATAAACTTCTATTCCCATTTTATTGCTGTGTTAGGGACAGTCTAGAGGTTTGTCATGATGTGCTGGACAGAGTGGTCTTCCTTCTGTGTTTTGGTTTATCCAGAAATCAAGAATGAATGGCTACGCATACTACGCATACCATTTCTTTTTTTTTTTTTTTTTTTTTCCCAGACGGAGTCTCGCTCTGTCACCCAGGCTGGAGTGCAGTGGCACAATCTCGGCTCACTGCAACCTCTGCCTCTCAGGTTCAAGCAGTTCTCCTGCCTCAGCCTCCTGAGTAGCTGAGATTACAGGCCTGGGCCACCATGCCTGGCTAATTTTTGTATTTTTAGTAAAGACGGGGTTTCACCATGTTAGTCAGGCTGGTCTCGAACTCCTGACCTCAAATGATCCTCCCCACCTCCACCTCCCAAAGTGCTGAAATACAAATGTGAGCCACTGCGCCCAGCCACTAAGCATGCCATTTCTACAAAGTCTAAAATATGATTTTAAAATGTAAGCACACAAAGCCATTAGAACCACAGTCAGGGTTGTTACATAAATGAATCTGAGAAATTTCAGATACTTTTTTCTCTTCTTACAAATTAGCATTCTGGGTCCTGGGGAAAGGGAGGTTGGGGAAATAAAGTAAATTTTGCTGATTTGTCTATCTTTATGGACTAGTCCAGTAACAAAGTGGCTAGCTATTGTGTGTGTGCGTGTGTGTGTGTGTATGTGTGTGTGTGCATGCGTGCGTGCGTGTGAGATTTGACAAATCACTGCTAGAAATAGCCAGGCAGCAGAGTCCTGTGCAGCACTAAACAGTGTTAGCAAACTGTAATTAGTGGGAGAAATGTTTGTAATGTAAAGTTAACTGAGAAAGGCAGGTCAGAATGATATTAACAGTGTGAAAAATGTTATGTGCACATACACAAAAGAAAACTGGAAGGAAATAGATGAAATTATTAATGGGGCATCTCTATGTGGTAGGATTTGGAATTTGTGCATACATGTGTGTATTCTTCTCTGTATTTTCTAAGGTTTTTAAAAATGGTAATTATATATTTTATCAGAAAAAAATTTTAAAGGTTACTAATAGTTCCTAATCCTGAGTTTATGCTCTTAAAGTGCGTTTTTAAAAGAATGTATGTTCTTTTTTCAATTTTTAAAATAATATTGAGACAGGGTCTCACTCTGTGCCCAGGCTGGAGTACAGTAGCATGATCTCAGCTCACCGCAGCCTCAACCTCCTTGGACTCAGGTGATCCACCCACGTCAGCCTCCCGAGTAACATGGTGGCACAAGCTACCATGCCCAGCTAATTTTTGTGTTTTTGTAGAGAAGGGTTTTGCCATGTTACCCAGGCTAGTCTTGAACTCCTGGGCTCAAGCGATCCGCCCACCACAGCCTCCCAAAGTGCTGGGACTACAGGCATGAGCCACTGCGCCCAGCCAAAATAATGTATGTTCTACAAGTGAAAATTGTTATTTCTTTTAAGCCTAGATTATACCATTTCTGATAACCGTACCTTCTGTTACAGAACAGCACATCCCATTATAATGCTGGAACTTGGGGCATTGTACAGGGACAACTTCGGCCTTTGTTAGCCCCAAGAGTCTACACTCTGCCAATGGTGCGCTCCATAGGAAAAACCATGGTTCAAGGCAAAAACTATGGACCTCAGATAACTGTAAAGAGGATATCAACCAGGTTAGCGTATGTATGTGTGTTTCACTAACGAGCTGGGATTTCTTCAGATGGATATTATTACTAATATCTGTGAGTCTTGGTTTCCTCACTTCTAAGGCAGGGTAGATAGTTATAGTACTTATATTAGTACCTGGTGTGGTTACAGTGGGCCTAGCACAGTGTTTGCCTGTTAAACTAGCTTTTTCATTCACTGATGGGAAGATACCATGTGATTTTGGGGGAAATTGGTAAGAGTTGTATTTCATTGCTTTCTCCCTTTCTTTTAAAGGGGACGGAAGTGTAAGCCCATTTTTGTCCAAATAGCGAGACAAGTAGTTAAGCTGAATGCTTCAGACCTCCGCCTGCCTTCCCGAGCGTGGAAGGTTAAGCTGGTTGGAGAAGGGGCTGATGACGCTGGAGGAGTGTTTGATGACACCATCACAGAGATGTGCCAGGTATATTCCTGCAGTGTCCCCTGCTGAGTTATCTAGTCTGCTAGTGGCCATTTTGCTGTTTCCAGTGATCACTCTGCCAGGCATGTTTTTATAAATGTAGCAAAGATGCATTTGTGAGCCTCATAAAGTCATGCTGTTAGTGATACGTAGGTAAATTAGAGCAACAGCTTTTGAAATGCTTTGTCAAGATACCTTACTACATAAATATCAGTTCTTAGGCATCTACCAATGACTCACCATCTGTTGTGTTATAATACTGGCAGAACAAACAACAATGGCATATATGTACATTTATGTAACAGACAAATCCAGGAGCACCCGTGTGCTCTGATTTATTCTGGTGCTTTTAGAACAAAGTAGAACTGCCAGATTCCAGGGGAATTAGAAAAATAAATGTTAAGAACTGGTCTTAAAATTAGACCAATTCTAATTTTAATGTCTGCATTGGCAGCTTTGCTTCCAGATCAGCTCTGTCCTTTCCAGCATTGCCTAGTATCAGGATTTTTCCAGTAAACCCTGTGACTAAAATAATGCTTGGCTATCATTACTGATTCGATCTGAAACATCACTACACTCTTTTCACAGCCACCACTACTCCTGCCCTGGATTGACTTTCTCATTCCTTTTGGTTCTTCATACATGAATGCTTTCCATATGGGGGATTTCCTAATTTCATTTTAAATTGAAACCACAAAAATAAAGTATGAAATCGTTAGTTGTCACATGGCATTATAAATTCCTCAAAATATTCTCTTTTCAGTATGATCTTTAATGTAATTGGTTTGTTCTCTTCATGCATTTAATTGTCATTTCTCAAAAAATTTTTTTCTTTTTTCTGCAGGAACTTGAAACTGGTATTGTTGACCTTCTTATACCCTCTCCCAATGCAACTGCAGAAGTGGGTTACAATAGGGACAGGTATGGCAGTCAGCAAGTGTTCATTATATGTCTAAAATAATAATAACAGCTCACATTTATTGAGTGCTTACTATGTACCAGGTACTGTTTTAAGTGCTTTACACCTATTATCCCCTTCAGTCCTCATTGTAACCCTAAGGAGTAAATATTGTTGTTATCCTCTTTTCAAAGATGAGGAAACAGGCCAGGCACGGTGGCTTACGCCTGTAATTCCAGCACTTTGGGAGGCCGAGGCGGGTGGATCACCAGATGTCAGGAGTTTAAGACCAGACTGGCCAACATGGTGAAACCCCATCTCTACTAAAAATGCAAAAATTAGCCGGGTATGGTGGCACATGCCTGTAATCCCAGCTACTTGGGAGGCTGAGGCAGGAGAATCACTTGATTTGAACCCAGGAGGCGGAGGCTGCAGTGAGCCGAGATCACACCACTGTACTCCAGCCTGGGCAACAGAGCGAGACCACGTCTCAAAAAAAAAAGGAAACAGGCACTTCCATCAAGCCTTGATATTTGTTGAGACCAAATCAATGATAATATAGAGGGGAGAGGAACCTCAGACTTGATCATGAAACCTGATTTATGTTTCTGAAGGCCCACATGGCCTCCCCATAATGAATTTTCGGCACCAAAATTTATTTAGAAGTGTTATTATGCTAGCAAGTCACAAAATTTAGTATTTGCAATTACATACTATCTTTATATTTGCAAAATTTTGAATTTTGGATCCTGTTTCATGGACTTGTAAATTAAAAACAGAATGATTACGCAGCTCCTCACCAGCAACGGAACAAAGCTGGACAGAGAATGACTTTGACGAGTTGAGAGAAGAAGGCTTCAGACGATCAAACTACTCTGGGCTAAAGGAGGAAGTTCAAACCCATGGCAAAGAAGTTAAAAACCTTGAAAAAAAAATTAGACGAATGGCTAACTAGAATAACCAATGCAGAGAAGTCCTTAAAGGACCTGATGGAGCTGAAAACCACGGCATGAGAACTACGTGATGAATGCACAAGCCTCAGTAGCTGATTCAATCAACTGGAAGAAAGGGTATCAGTGATGGAAGAGCAAATGAATGAAATGAAGTGAGAAGAGAAGTTTAGAGAAAAAAGAATAAAAAGAAATGAACAAAGCCTCCAAGAAATATGGGCCTATGTGAAAAGACCAAATCTACGTCTGATTGGTGTACCTGAAAGTGACGGGGAGAATGGAACCAAGTTGGAAAACACCCTGCAGGATATTATCCAGGAGAACTTCCCCAGTCTAGCAAGCCAGGCCAATATTCAAATTCAGGAAATAAAGAGAACGCCACAAAGATACTCTTTGAGAAGAGCAACTCCAAGACACATAATTGTCAGATTCACCAAAGTTGAAATGAAGGAAAAAATGTTAAGAGCAGCCAGAGAGAAAGGTCGGGTTACCCACAAAGGGAAGCCCATCAGACTAACAAGCAGATCTCTCAGCAGAAACTCTACAAGCCAGAAGAGAGTGGGGGCCAGTATTCAACATTCTTAAAGAAAAGAATTTTCAACCCAAAATTTCATATCCAGCCAAACTAAGCTTCATAACTGAAGGAGAAATAAAATACTTTACAGACAACCAAATGCTGAGAGATTTTGTCACCACCAGGCCTGCCCTAAAAGAGCTCCTGAAGGAAGCACTAAACATGGAAAGGAACAACTGGTACCAGCCACTGCAAAAACATGCCAAATTGTAAAGACCATCAAGGCTAGGAAGAAACTGCATCAACTAATGAGCAAAATAACCAGCTAATATCATAATGACAGGATCACATAACAATATTAGCCTTAAATGTAAATGGGCTAAATGCTCCAATTAAAAGACACAGACTAGCAAATTGGATAAAGAGTCAAGACCCATCAGTGTGCTGTATTCAGGAAACCCATCTCACGTGCGGAGACACACATAGGCTCAAAATAAAGGGATGGAGGAAGATCTACCAAGCAAATGGAAAACAAAAAAAGGCAGGGGTTGCAATCCTAGTCTCTGATAAAACAGACTTTAAACCAACAAAGATCAAAAGAGACAAAGAAGGCCATTACATAATGGTAAAGGGATCAATTCAACAAGAAGAACTAACTATCCTAAATATATATGCACCCAATACAGGAGCACCCAGATTCATAAAGCAAGTCCTTAGTGACCTACAAAGAGACTTAGACTCCCACACAATAATAATGGGAGACTTTAACACCCCACTGTCAGCATTAGACAGATCAACGAGACAGAAAGTTAACAAGGATATCCAGGAATTGAACTCAGCTCTGCACAAAGTGGACCTAATAGACATCTGCAGAACTCTCCACCCCAAATCAATAGAATATACATTCTTTTCAGCACCACACCACACCTGTTCCAAAATTGACCACATAGTTGGAAGTAAAGCACTCCTCAGCAAATGTAAAAGAACAGAAATTATAACAAACTGTCTCTCAGACCACAGTACAATCAAACTAGAACTCAGGATTAAGAAACTCACTCAAAACCACTCAACTACATGGAAACGGAACAACCTGCTCCTGAATGACTACTGGGTACATAACGAAATGAAGGCAGAAATAAAGATGTTCTTTGAAACCAACGAGAACAAAGACACAACATACCAGAATCTCTGGGACACATTCAAAGCAGTGTGTAGAGGGAAATTTATAGCACTAAATGCCCACAAGAGAAAGCAGGAAAGATCTAAAATTGACACCCTAACATCACAATTAAAAGAACTCGAGAAGCAAGAGCAAACACATTCAAAAGCTAGCAGACGGCAAGAAATAACTAAGATCAGAGCAGAACTGAAGGAAATAGAGACATAAGAAACCCTTCAAAAAATCAATGAATCCAGGAGCTGGTTTTTTGAAAAGATCAACAAAATTGATAGACTGCTAGCAAGACTAATAAAGAAGAAAAGAGAGAAGAATCAAATAGACGCAATAAAAAATGACAAAGGGGATATCACCACCGATCCCACAGAAATACAATCTACCATCAGAGAATACTATAAACACCTCTACGCAAATAAATTAGAAAATCTAGAAGAAATGGATAAATTCCTCAACACATACACTGTCCCAAGACTAAACCAGGAAGAAGTTGAATCTCTGAATAGACCAATAACAGGCTCTGAAATTGAGGCAATAATTAATAGCTTACCAACCAAAAAAAGTCCAGGACCAGAAGGATTCACAGCCAAATTCTACCAGAGGTACAAGGAGGAGCTGGTACCATTCCTTCTGAAACTATTCCAATCAATAGAAAAAGAGGGAATCCTCCCTAACTCATTTTAGGAGGCCAGCTTCATCCTGATCCCAAAGCCTGGCAGAGACACAACAAAAAAAGAGAATTTTAGACCAATATCCTTGATGAACATTGATGCAAAAATCCTCAATAAAATACTGGCAAACCGAATCCAGCAACACATCAAAAAGCTCATCCACCATGATCAAGCAAGTGGGCTTCATCCCTGGGATGCAAGGCTGATTCAACATACAAAAATCAATAAACATAATCCAGCATATAAACAGAACCAAAGACAAAGACCACATGATTATCTCAATAGATGCAGAAAAGGCCTTTGACAAAATTCAACAGCCCTTCATGCTAAAAACTCTCAATAAATTAGGTATTAATGGGATGTATCTCAAAATAATAAGGGCTATCTATGACAAACCCACAGCCAATATCATACTGAATGGGCAAAAACTGGAAGCATTCCCTTTGAAAACTGGCACAAGACAGGGATGCTCTCTCTCACCACTCCTATTCAACATAGTGTTGGAAGTTCTGGCCAGGGCAGTCAGGCAGGAGAAGGAAATAAACGGCATTCGATTAGGAAAAGAGGAAGTCAAATTGTCCCTGTTTGCAGATGACATGATTGTATATCTAGAAAACCCCATTGTCTCAGCCCAAAATCTCCTTAAGCTGATAGGCAACTTCAGCAAAGTGTCAGCATACAAAATCAATGTGCAAAAATCACAAGCATTCTTATACACCAATAACAGACAAACACAGAGCCAAATTATGAGTGAACTCCCATTCACAATTGCTTCAAAGAGAATAAAATACCTAGGAATCCAACTTACAAGGGACGTGAAGCACCTCTTCAAGGAGAACTACAAACCACTGCTCAATGAAATAAAAGAGGATACAAACAAATGGAAGAACATTCCATGCTCATGGGTAGGAAGAATCAATATCGTGAAAATGGCCATACTGCCCAAGGTAATTTATAGATTCAATGCCATCCCCATCAAGCTACCAATGACTTTCTTCACAGAATTGGAAAAAACTACTTTAAAGTTCACATGGAACCAAAAAAGAGCCTGCATTGCCAAGTTAATCCTAAGCCAAAAGAACAAAGCTGGAGGCATCACGCTACCTGACTTCAAGCTATACTATAAGGCTACAGTAACCAAAACAGCATGGTACTGGTACCAAAACAGATATATAGACCAATGGAACAGAACAGCACCCTCAGAAATAACGCCGCATATCTACAACTATCTGATCTTTGACAAACCTGACAAAAACAAATGGGGAAAGGATTCCCTATTTAATAAATGGTGCTGGGAAAACTGGCTAGCCATATGTAGAAAGCTGAAACTGGATCCCTTCCTTACACCTTATACAAAAATTAATTCAAGATGGATTAAAGACTTAAATGTTAGACCTAAAACCATTAAAACCCTAGAAGAAAGCCTAGGCAATACCATTCAGGACACAGGCAAGGGCAAGGACTTCATGTCTGAGACATCAAAAGCAATGGCAACAAAAGCCAAAATTGACAAATGGGATCTAATTAAATTAAAGAGATTCTGCACAGCAAAAGAAACTACCATCAGAGTTAACAGGCAACGTACAGAATGGGAGAAAATTTTTGCAACCTACTCATCTGACAAAGGGCTAATATTCAGAATCTACAATGAACTCAAACAAATTTACAAGAAAAAAACAGCCCCATCAAAAAGTGGGCGAAGGATATGAACAGACACTTCTCAAAAGAAGACATTTATGCAGCCAAAAGACACATGAAAAAATGCTCATCATCACTGGCCATCAGAGAAATGCAAATCAAAACCACAATGAGATACCATCTCACACCAATTAGAATGGCAATCATTAAAAAGTCAGGAAACAACAGGTGCTGGAGAGGATGTGGAGAAATAGGAACACTTTTACACTGTTGATGGAACTGTAAACTAGTTCAACCATTGTGGAAGTCAGTGTGGCAATTCCTCAGGGATCTAGAACTAGAAATACCATTTGACCCAGCCATCCCATTTCTGGGTATATACCCAAAGGATTATAAAACATGCTGCTATAAAGACACATGCACACGTATGTTTATTGCAGCACTATTCACAATAGGAAAGACTTGGAACCAACCCAAATGTCCAACAATGATAGACTGGATTAAGAAAATGTGGCACATATACACCATGGAATACTATGCAGCCATAAAAAATGATGAGTTCATGTCCTTTATAGGTACATGGATGAAGCTGGAAACCATCATTCTCAGCAAACTATCGCAAGGACAAAAAACCAAACACTGTGTGTTCTCACTCATAGGTGGGAATTGAACAATGAGAACACATGGACACAGGAAGGGGAACATCACACACCGGGGCCTGTTGTGGGGTGAGGGGACGGAGGCGGGGATAGCATTAGGAGATATACCTAATGCTAAATGACGAGTTAATGGGTGCAGCACACCAACATGGCACATGAATACATATGTAACAAACCTGCACGTTGTGCACATGTACCCTAAAACTTATAATAAAAAAAAAAACAATGATTTTAGAAAACAGGGCATTCTGAAGCAGGTAGCTTAAGATCCTTACATAGTTCTTCTAAAACTAGTTCAGAATATAGTCCATGTGCTGTGTGAAACAATAACCATGGTCCACATGTGGCTTTTGAGAACTCAACATGTAATTAGGGAAGCCGAAGAACTGAATTTTTAGTTTTATTTAATTACTTTCGCCTTATGTGGCTAATGGATGCCATATTGAACAGTACAGGTATAGACTAATGCTATAGCTGTTGTTGCTAACTTATTTCTAATAGAAATAAGGAAAATACTGTTTGAAATATTCCCTTTAATTTTGCAGGTTCCTTTTTAACCCTTCTGCCTGCCTCGATGAACACTTAATGCAGTTTAAGTTTTTAGGAATTTTAATGGGGGTTGCCATTCGCACAAAGAAGCCTCTGGACCTTCACTTGGCCCCTCTGGTGTGGAAGCAGCTGTGCTGTGTCCCACTCACCCTAGAGGACCTGGAGGAGGTGGATCTGCTCTACGTGCAGACTCTCAACAGCATTCTTCACATTGAAGACAGTGGGATTACCGAGGAGAGTTTCCATGAGGTAAATCCTGGCCAGTCTGTGTTTCTACTGGTGTTGACGTCCTATATGCACAGACTAGAATTTTTCTGTGTAAAATTGAGATATAGTCTTCCACTTGCTGTCTGGCTGAACCATGCCGTGTCTATGCCATTGCTGCCCTTAGCAGCTCAACCCCAGCAGTTTAAACAGCTTCTAATAGAGCGGGCCCTGCACTTAGCTGCTCCTTCCCCCTTAATTTTTTTCTGTCTGTTAGAGTGAAGAACCAAGGTGGAAGGGGAGGCCTGGGGTCACGAGAGTTCAACAGGCTTGGTTTGTGAACAGAGAGATTTGGTCCCAGTTTTAGCTACAGCTGGTTGAGTCATCACATTCCTGCTGATCAAGTAGCCTGATCAGTCCTACCTGTTTTGTGTTCCTTGTTTTTATCCTTAAAAATTGTGAGTTTGTTATTGCTGTGCCATATTTGTATGTAAAATACTTTTTGCTGTCATTTCTACCATGTAATAAAAATTCTTTTTTCTTCTGTTCCTAGATGATTCCTCTTGATTCTTTTGTTGGCCAGAGTGCTGATGGCAAAATGGTTCCTATAATCCCTGGTGGAAATAGTATCCCACTCACATTTTCCAACAGGAAGGAATATGTGGAGAGGGCCATTGAATATCGACTTCATGAGATGGACAGACAGGTGAGATGAAACATCTCGGAGGTACACATGAATGCTTGGGTTTCTCTCCAAATGAGAGCTGACTGGGTATGCCAAAATCTGCTAATATGTATTTACTGTGTTAATTCCTCTGTATGCATGTATGAATTTATTTATTTTAATTTATGTATTTATTTTTGAGACAGCATCTCACTCTGTTGCCTAGGCTGGAGTGCAATGGTGCAATCTCAGCTCACTGCAGCCTCTGACTCCTGGGTTCAAGTGATTCTCTGGCCTCAGCCTCCCCAGTAGCTGGGACTACAGGCATGTGTCACCACGCCTAGCTAATCTTTTTATTTTTTGGTAGAGAGAGGGTTTTGCCATGTTAGCCAGGCTGGTCTTGAACTCCTGGCCTCAAGTGATCCACCTGCCTTAGCTTCCCAAAGTGTTGGGATTACAGGCATGAGCCACCGCACTCGGTGATTCCTTTATATTTATATTCCAAACCCTATTCAGAGACTTCTTAGGCCTTTTTCTCCTTACCCAGTGCCTTAAATCGGTTCTGAATTGGTCTTTGGTTGGATTGAGACCATTTTCATCTGGCATTCAGACCTTGCCTTTCTTACTCCTCCTGAGTCCTATTTGTCCTCATGTCTTACTGCTTCCCAGCTCAGCGTCCCCACTCTAGTTGGGTTAGTCAGGACCCACGTAAATGAACCTTCAAATGCTGGTCTTATGACCTCACATGGATTTCCCTTTCCATGTCTTGCTGCTGTTCTTGAAGCCTCAGCTAAGAGGGCATCTCCTGCACACACAAGCTTACCTCCAGGTCACCAACCTGTGGAGATCTTTTTCCTTACTTTGAAGTTCCTCAAGATATATCACATACTTCTATGTTATGGTCTAAGAATTAGGCCCCGGAATTTAGGTCTTGGTTTCCTCAACTTGCAAGAAATTGAATGAAGAATGCATTTTCTGTTTCATTTGAGTTATCCTTGTTCTGTGCTGACAGGTAAGTAAGCATTTAATAAATAATGGGAGTGTGAATGAGTGACCACAGAAATAAATATGGTGTCGAAAAATGGTTCTTTTGATAATACAATCATTAATAGCATTTCAGTAATACTTTATTTGCAGAATATGTTGGGGTCTTCTCAAGAGCTGGACTCAGACTGTGAAGCTATAGAAGTTTATTGATTTGAAGTATACATACTCCATACCCCACACTCTCAGCTCCTTCTTAGACTTTGGGCCAAGTCGCATCAGAAAAATGATATCTTTAGCCTAGTGAAGTTGAGTCTTGTCAGTGATGCTGTTTACACAGCCAGGGATTAGTGTTTGTCTCCAGTTCATGAATATTTTTAATCCTCAGAGAATAAATAACTGACTAGAAATGTATAGATAACCTCCTGCACGCCAGCCATGGTGCCAGGCACTCTTGCATGCCATTTTTCCCATAGTTACTCTGTGAGGTAAGGATTGCCAGCTCCGTTTCACAGAAGAAAGCTCTGAGTGCCCACAGCAGAGCCAAGACCCCAAACCAGGCTCCAAGATGGTGTCCAGGCTCTTCCGATGACCCTTCTTCTGAGGGTTGGATGGACACTCCCTTTCCACAGCTGTGCTCTGCTCTGCCCTGGCTTTGTTCTGTTCTCAGTAACAAGCCCTTCTTCCTCTTTCTTTATATATGAATTGGTCTTTGGTTCCTCTTCGTCTCTTAGAACTGTTTATCCCATAGCTGTCCTCAGTTGTCCCCCTGCCGTCTCCAAGCAGCCAGCCCCATACCTCAGCCTAATTTTTTTTCCAGACAGCTTTTGTTTTGTGTTCCACCAAGCATAACAGCTTGTTTGTTCGTTTCTGTTTTCGTTTGGCAGACTTTGTTGGGGTATTGACCTTCACTATCAGTAGAGACTGCCTTTACTGCCAATCTCTGATCCTTATGGGACAACCTTAGTGCCAGTTTTTTATTATTTTATTTTTTAAGAGAGAGTCTTGCTCTGTCACCCAGGCTGGAGTGCAGTGGCACAATGATAGCTCACTACAGCCTTGAACTCTTGGGTTCAAGGGATCTCCTGCCTTAGCCTCCTAAGTAGCTGGGATGACAGGGCAAGCCATTGTACTTGGCCCAGTTTTTTTTTATATATATAATTTTATTATGTATATTTAAGGTGTGTAACACAATAATATAGGATATGCATATAGATAGTAAAAAGGTTATTATAGTGAAGCAAATTAACATATCCATCACCTCACATAGTTACTCACTTCCTTAAGGCATTGTCCCTATTCAGATTCTTAGACTTTTTAAATGGTGGTGGATGGTTTTGAGTTGGCCAAGAGCAAAGAAGTATTTATGAAACAAACCTTGAACAGTGGTGAGTCTGTGTGTAGGGTATGCACTACTGTATAATCTTGGAGGAGACGTTTTTCTAAACAAGCTGTCAAGGCAGCCCCTGGTTGCACCCCACTTGGCACTTCCCAACTTGCCTGTGCCCAGCACTATGATGCTAAGAGAACAGAGCAGGGTAGAATTACCCAGTCACACAGAATTTCATGTAGTTACTCATACACAGTTCTCATCAGAGCCACATGAGAGCAGCAATATCTGCTTTTTTCAGACGGAAAAATTAAGAGAGTTAATAATTGGTGGAGCTGGGAGTTAGAACCCAAGTCTCTTCACTAAATTCGTTGCCTCTTCTATTGCCTTCCTAAAGAAGGACTTCCCATTTTTACTTTCTTCTTTGTACTTTTCAGATTTTTTTTACAATGAGCACGAATAATTTTTACAAAAAGGATATAATTATTTTCAAAAGACAAATATAAATTTAAAAAACAGTAGACAGCTAGATGAGTCCCCGCAAAGCTTCTTACCTTTATGAGATGAAGTGTCCACACATGCATAGTTTGACAGCACATGGGCACATATGATTAGGAATATGAGTGAGTGGGGCTGGCATCAGGGAAGGTCCCAGTGGGCTGAGATTTTGTGGTAGAGGGAAGGCAGGCTCCTAAATTGGACTTGAACTGGAACCAGGAATGTAAGAATCCCACAGCAGGGAGACTCTCTAACAAGGGTTGAGAGGCAGGGAGGGTGGGCTTTTTTGACTGACTCTCATGCCTGGCGGTCTGAGAAACAAGTAGAGGGTCTGGGGAGCGGATGAGCAGGCAGCAGGAGGCGCCTAGCCCCACAGGGCCCATGGCGGGTGCCAGGTTCACACACACTCATTGAATGAGCAACCTCTCCCGGGAGCAGGTGGCTGCAGTCCGAGAAGGAATGTCCTGGATTGTTCCTGTGCCACTGCTGTCCCTCCTCACAGCAAAACAGCTGGAGCAGATGGTGTGTGGGATGCCCGAGATCTCTGTGGAAGTCTTGAAGAAAGTGGTGCGGTACCGTGAGGTGGATGAGCAGCATCAGCTGGTGCAGTGGTTCTGGCACACGCTGGAAGAGTTCTCTAATGAGGAGCGGGTGCTTTTCATGAGGTTTGTGTCAGGAAGATCTCGACTACCAGCCAACACTGCTGACATTTCTCAGAGATTTCAAATCATGAAGGTTGATAGGGTAAGTAAGCTATTCTTTTTTCCTTTGTAATGTCTGCCTTATTGCTTCATTGTTGTTGTTGAGACAGGGTCTCACTCTGTGGCCCAGGCTGGAGTGCAGTGGCGTGATTTTAGCTTACTGCAACCTCCGCTTCCTAGCTTCAAGCAGTTCTCCTGCCTCAGCCTCCCCAGTAGCTGGGACTACAGGTGCGTGCCACCACGCCTGGCTAATTTCTTTGTATATTTTGGTAGAGACCGGGTTTCACCATGTTGGCCAGGCTGGTCTTGAACTACTGACCTCAGGTGATCTGCTCACCTCGGCCTCCCAAAGTGCTGGGATTACAGGCGTGAACCAACACGACTGGCCCTCCACCCCTTGTTGCTTTTATGTTGGGGAAACCAAACTGTGACCCTCAAGTAGGCCTGCTGATTCATGCTTAATACTTAGAATTTCCAGATTAATGAAAAAAATCAAGCAGTAAAATTTGTTTAGAAATATCATTTAGCTTCAGTGGGAAGAGTCCTAAGTGGATGAAGAGAGCATACTACAACCAACAACCTTCCCTAAATCTTCCAGCATCTTCCTGAGTTAAAGCTGAACTTGGCAGAGGGATCATCATACTGCCTCTTCCTGTGCTGAGGCATGGCCTTGTTTGTTTTCGTGAAGATATTAACCATTAACTGGTGGGTGTGCCCCAGAAGGAACCCAAAGATGCGGGGAACAGCAGTAACCTCTGTGCCCGCTTGTGTGGTGTGCATTGTGGAGCAGGCAGGGCTGCATCTCTGCCATCTGATGAAAGGCCCCAGCTGCAGAGCCCCAGCCCAGCTGTGATTTTGACAGATGGCTTAGGAATAAGAGGGCTTAGAGCCTGAAAAGCACACTGCTGCCAGAGTCATCTTTCTTAAGCACCCGTCTGACCATGTCACTCTCCTCCTTTTAGACCTTTCAGAGACCCCCTATGTTGACTCCGAAATAAATGCCAATGACCTTAGCTGCCTTAAACACTTCCACAGTCTGGCCTCTGCCCCACTTTCTGTTGTCACATCTTGATACTTCTCATGTTCTGGTCATAATGGGCTGCTTGCCTTTCTCCCCAGTAGACCAGGCTGTTTTTAAAATTCTGTGCTTTTATGTAACCTGTTCCCTCTGCTTTAGTAAGTCCTTCTTCACACCCCTTTCCTTCTATCTCTGGCAAGCACTTATTCATCCTATAAGCCCAATGCCAGTCATCTCCTCCAGGAACCCCTCCTAGATGCTTTCCAGGAGTGCCCCTACCATTGCTGAAGGCAGACCTAGCCAGACTCCTTCTCTCCACCTCCTGAACACTGGGTATAGCCCTCAAACCCAGAACTTAATACATTCAGTTAGGAGTGCCTCTCCTCCCTCTGTCTCCATCCCCATTCTTCACAAGCCCCCTCTCCCACATGAGCTGGGCAGTTCTGAGCAGGGCCCATGACGTTTGTTCAGAAAACAGTAAGGGAAGTGGGGCCTCTTCACACACAGGCCCTTCCTGCTAGTTTAAGTGTCTGGCTTTCTGGTGTAGCCAAAGCTATTCCTCCCCATGCTGCCTCCTGAGGCTTCAGGCTGCTGCTCTGCTCCTGGGCTAGGCTTGCTGGAGAAGCCATGTGCAGGAAGGATTATAAAAGAGCCTTTCCATAAATTTTCTGCATGACTTGCCAAGAACTATAAGTTGTAAATCTGTTTTGTTGCTTCAGAGAGAAGTAGGGAGGGGGAAATGGCTCATTTCTATACAGCTCTGGAAACAACCCTTGCCTTATATCTGTCCTGGGCTACTCCTGCCGTTCTAGGAGTTAATCCACCACTAATCTCCGGTCTCAGGGTTGTCAGCCTCAGTAACTGACTATCGTGGTCGGTTCCTCTGTGGCTTTTAGATCATTTCTACAGTACTCACATTTAGGTCATCAGAGCCACCTAGTGGCACCTCCCTTCCTTGCTGCTTTCAGTTTTTCTGCGTTGAGCTCTGTGTCATCACTGGCTCTGGTGCATTTGGGCTGCTGGGCAATCCACCTCCCATAGCAGGACATGTGGCTCACCTAGGTGTGGGCTCTGGGGAGGAGGGCTGATTTCAAGAGGATGTTGAGTGACAGAAGACAGGTTCTTTTTTTTTTTTTTTTAAGCAAACGTTTTAAAAATTTATAAAAACAGTATAATGCCATTACTATTATTACAAATTGTTTAGAAAATAGTTGTGTTTGCAAGGAGGGATAGGGAACATATATAATCCTGTCTCTCCAGTAGTAGCTATTTTTACCTTTGTGAAATTCCTCATAGTCTTTGCCTCAATTGTACAGATTTTTACACGATGTATCTAGAATTTTTTCTGCCTTTAACCTCCTAATGTATCCTGAACACCTTTCTGTTTTGCTGCCAGTCATCATAATTATAATTTTAAATGATGCATCACCATCAGTTAAATGGATGGACTGGAGTTTAATTGACTGCCCCTTCCTTATGTGAGCTGTGCGAGGCAGCCATGGCGCCTGCAAAGGAGGCAGAATGCACATGAGGACAAGGAGAGGAGAGGGGGCAAAGAGGCTCCCATAGCCGGCTGCACCTCACAGTTGTTCTTTCCATTCTACCTGCTCTGTGGGGGCATCCCTACAGCTGGCTTCCAGTCTGCACCCTCTTGGTGGATGGGTACGAAGGACAGGTGCCCTCTTACTACACTCTCACCCTGTGCCAGGCACTGTGCGTAGTGTATTCTCTCAAGCAATCCTGCCAGTCAGAGCTTCTCCTCACTTTACACACACAGGCACCGGAGGAGGTGAGGACAGGAAGGAACATCTTCACCCAGAGCCTTGAGGGCCATGGGGCAGTAGGGCCTCAGCTCATTCTATCTGGCCCAGTCTCTGTGTCCACTTGACTTAACCATGTGGCCATGTTAATTCTATCTCGAAGGCAGGGAGAGGTCATGGGCAGCCCCACTCCCCCTTATGGCACTCTCATGTCACCAGTCACAGCTCTGGGTCTCTCTCCACAGCCTTACGACAGTCTGCCTACCTCACAGACCTGCTTCTTCCAGCTGAGGCTGCCCCCATACTCCAGCCAGCTGGTCATGGCCGAGCGCCTGCGCTATGCCATCAACAACTGCCGCTCAATCGACATGGACAACTACATGCTCTCGAGAAACGTGGACAACGCCGAGGGCTCCGACACTGACTACTGACCGTGCGGGTGCTCTCACCCTCCCTTCTGTCCCTCAATAATGCTCACTTCTGATTTCATGTTGATATACTTTTATGGTAACTACATAGATGTTTTAGGAACATAAACCAACATTATAAACAATGGCCACATTTAGTTACTCTAAATGTAACAAAGAGATTAGATGTTTTTATTTTTCTGTGATTGTACAAAAACAACAAAAACAAAGTGCTCTCAGTCAGGTTTTTCCCTCCATATTTTTGGTCACTTTTGATAAGTTTGCATGAAACCATTTTGGTGCATTTTTAGTTGGGAATGGTACATTTTTGTAAACCCACCCAGTGAACATGAAATTGTACATTGTGTATAATTGTTCATTAGAAAGGACAGTTTTACATGAATATTCATATATTTATTTTGTTTTAATTTGAATTGCCTGTTCAGGGTTCCTTATGCAGAGAAATAAAGCAGATTCAGGAATTGGAGCGTGGCTCTTGGTATTGCTTCCTGCGGAGCTTCTGACTGGGGGTTACCATCGAGGCAGACATTAGCCCAGAACAGAATGAGCTTCCAGGCTGGTCTTGCTCTGATGGCTTTTTGACCCATTCAGAAACATTCCTTTACATTGAGGGTGGGCTTCACTTGGAAATAACGTATCAGGGAACCGTGTGGTTCTAGGAGACCCCTCTGGGTTGGAAGCCCCTATTTTCCATAGTTCTTCTGTCATCCTGGGTCCTCTTTGTTCCCTCAGCTGCTTCTCCCCTCTCAGCACCACCCCTCCTTCTCTGGACAGCCCCAGCTACCTAATGTGGAGGGCGACTCTACCAGACAAGGTGGAAGAGGACCACAGTAATGCCGTCTGGCCCTTCCTATGAAGAATCTACAAAGATGAAATGAGCACATGATGGAATTAAAGAATAAGGCAGTTTACAACATGTCTCAGTGGGGAGGGCAGCCAAGTGGAAGGTGTTACAGAAAGGCCAGCTACTGCTAGCAGGCACTTAGCATGTATCAATGAGTGAATGAGTGAGTGAGTGTGTGAATTAGCATGAGAACTGATGAGTGGCTTTCATATCCTTGAATCATAGAATTGTGCAGAGGTCTGGGGAAGGGGTTACATTCTTGGTGCTCAAACTCAGCCAGCCCCTGCGGGCCCTCAGTGCTGTGTGTGTGTGTTCAGCAGCGTCAGGGTGAGCCTGTGTTTCTGGGGGAAAGGGCCATCTTGAGAGCAGCTGGGAGGGCTCTGGCTTCTTGGAGTGTATGCAGGAAGAAGGGAAGGCCTGTGGACAGCTTGTCTCCCTCACCTACAGCAAGTTCATGCCACAGGCTGCTTGCACTGTACTTCACGGACAGGGTCTTTGCCAACAGCCTGCTCAAATGAGGTGCCAGCCAGCCCGCCCTCTGCAGGCAGTTATTTTCCACAAGGAAGATAGAAGGTGTATGTTTTCAAAGAGAAAAGAAAAATAAGGTTTTGCCAGCTAAAATAATGTGGTAAATGGATCTTTCTTAGTGAGAATACCTAATAATATTTAGAATGATGACATCTTTGTTTTATTGAAAAAAGGCTTCAACTAGAATTGGGTCTCGGAGAGACTACAGCTTTTGGGGGAACCCCAGGAGTTCTGGGTAAAGATGAGGCTTTAATACCAATCTAAGAGCGCAGTCAGTAGCATCGTTGAAGGGCTCTGGGCTTGAAGCCCTCCTGCTCGGGGTGGGAAGGCCCTGTCTGGGCCTCTGGACCAGGAGAGAATTTAAGAAAATAAAGGCTCACACCTGTAATCCCAGTACTTTGGGAGGCCGAGGCGGGTGGATCACGAGGTCAGGAGATCCAGACCATCTTGGCTAACACGGTGAAACGCTGTCTGTACTAAAAATAAAAAAAAATTAGCTGGGCATGGTGGCGGGCGCCTGTAGTCCCAGCTACTCGGGAGGCTGAGGTAGGAGAATGGTATGAACCCGGGAGGCGGAGCTTGCAGTGAGCCAAGATTGCGCCACTGCACTCCAGCCTGGGCGACAGAGCGAGAAAAAAAAAAAGCATCTGTGCCAAGATCCTGGATGAATCCAGGAGAGGCCTCCTAGGGTCTTCTGAGCCGCTTCCTGTGTCCCTCTTGCTGAGCTGGGCTGAGGACATGCAGAGCAAAGGATACCTCTGCAGTCTCTAAATTCAAAATAATGCCTCACCCTGTGCTGCTGCCACAGTTTGCTCTGGACTCGGGGGCAGGAGCACCCCCAGAAGGCTGGCACTCATGGTTGCAGGTCCTGGGCTCAGGGCTAACAGACAGCAGCCCAGGTTTGACCCTGTGAGGGGAATATGCACAGTGCCATGGTTTTATAACACACACTGTTTCGTTGCCAGAAACCTGTTATTTCCTCATTGTCTTGACTATTTTTTCATTTTTGCAGAGACAGGGTCTCACGATGTTGCCCCGGCTAGTCTGGAACTCCTGGCCTCAAGCGGTCCTTCCACCTTTTTCTCCCAAAGTGCTGGGATTACACACGTGAGCCACTGCGCCCGGCCTCTCTTGACTTTTTGAAAACTCTGGCAAAGGGGGAGGCACAAGTCCCTGATCTGAGGAGCTGAAGTGGGCCTGGTGCAGGTGCTTCCCTTGGTTTACTTTCAGCTCTTAGCCTTAGGCAGTTGTTTGCTAGCCTCATTCACTTAACAGATACTTGCAGTTTTTATGACCCTTAAGCAGTCTCAAGTAAACGTTGACCATCAGTTTTTAAAATTTAAGATTTCTCCAGACATCCTTCAAAGTATGGCTTTGTTCTGGGCCTCCTAGCTTTGTGGCCTTTGCTCAGGACTTCTGGCCGGATGAAGCCCACATCTTGTGAGCTCGGTTTTTAGCCAAAAGCAGATCTTGGGCATTGAATCCTAGAGCTGGAGGGAAAGTCTCTAAGGGGTCAGATGATCTCTGCCTTTATAAACCAAGAATCCAAGGTCAGGAGAGGCAAAGCTGGATCATAGGTGTGCCCCAGCTAGAACTGGGAGCCTCTGCTTCCTGTCATCGTGCCGTGGTAGAGCCACGGGGGCTCAGTCACTTCCCCTCCAAACACTCATCCTGTGCAGAAACAGGCCAGTGTGTCCCTGTAAGACAAGCCTCAGAGCACCACCTCCTGCCAGCAGCCTGCTGCCTCCTGGGGTGGATCTGGAACCCTGACCTAAGAGCCTGTGGCCCTGGTCTCTCTGCTGGCACTGGGGCTCCTGTGCAGACCAGCGCAACGTGGTGACAGGTCAGCCTCCAGCCAGGGAGCAGTGTCCTGCCCCAGTGGTGAGGTTTTGTTCTCTCCCACCACCTTTACCTGCAAGTGACCATTCGCTGCCTTGGCCAAACCTTAGAAAGAGTTAGCATTCCAGGAGTTGAGGGATGTCTGTGATCTAATAGAGGCTGTGAGGGCATAGATAATCCCAAACCATTTCTGGGTGGCTCGGGAATACAATCAGGCTCCCATCAGCCCTGGCTCACCCCTTCCCTAGATATGCCTTGGGCTTCTTGACCTTTGCCTTTGCTGTGCCATGCCTGCCAATGGGAATATTCTCCTTAACGGTTGGGACCTGTGGCCCAGCTCTAAAGCTCTGTCTGCCACAAAGGGTGCCTGGCTTACCCACAGATAGACCTGGCTTGCTTCTTCCCAGTGTCTGGGATTTGTGTGTTGTGCCAGGCACTCAGCTTTTCTAGCCCCCCAAGGATATGAGGATACCTCCCCCTATCCCCCAATCCCAAGAGGGTATTGGTCCCATTTTACAAATAAAGAAACTGAGGCTCAGAGAGGTCATATCTTGTCAAAAGCTATGGATGGCAAAGCTTGGAGATCACTCAGGAACACCCCCTCAACCTCAGCTGCATGTCTTCTAACTAGGGCTGAGTCCCTCCAGGTAGGGCCTGGCCCAGCCCATGGCCAATACCCAGTAAGTGCTTGTGAGATGAATTAGTTGGTGGATTAATTAAGCCTGCAGGGCTCTTTGTTATATGCTAACTTGAGTTTGAAAGGATTTTTCTTTTGTTTTTTATTTATTTATTTTTTTGAGACGGAGTCTTGCTCAGCTGCCCAGGCTGTGCAGGGAGTGCAGTGGCCCGATCTCGGCTCACTGCAACCACTGTCTCCCGGGTTCAAGCGATTCTCCAGTCTCAGCCTCCCAAGTAGCTGGGATTACAGACGCCTGCCATCATGCCTGGCTAATTTTTGTATTTTAGAAGAGACAGTTTTTCACCATGTTGATCAGGCTGGTCTTGAACTCCTGACCTCGGGTGATCCGCCCGCCTTGGTCTCCCAAAGTGCTAGGATTATAGGCGTGAGCCACCGCACCCGGCTGTTTTTTACCTTTTAATTTAGTGGGGAAGGGGCACGGAGATTCCATGCCCTCCCTGGACACGTCACCCTCCAGGAACCTCCATGCATGTAGCTATCTGGAAGCTCCAAAAGTGGTTTTGTAGATTGAAGTATTGCGCTCTGTTAAGTGTTTTGCTCATGCCTGGTGGTGGTGAACAGTGTCTGTTAGAAGGCAGAGTGGAGAGCCATGTGTCTCCATCAGTGCCCACCTTCTGGGGGCAACTAAAATGACCCTTCGCTTCAGAACCCAAAGCTCCTCTGGCTAAGGTGGGGGCCAATTTGGGTCCCTAGAAACAGCACTGGACACAGCTGCCAGCACTGCTTGAGTTCTGTGATCACTATGTCGGGATGCAGGGGAGTTACTAGGCATTGGAGGGTTAACTGGGAACTTAACCCTCACTACAGAAGAGCTTCCATGGGAAAGGGGGGTCATCGGGGAATGCAGGTTACCCCATTCTAGCTCAACCTATGGTGACGTCTGCTTTACATAATCACAATCCTTACAAGAACCCCAAAAGCAAGGTTCCCTTGTTATCCTTAGTACTCAGATAAGAAAACTGAGGTTTGGAGAGAGCCAATCTGTCCTTGGTCACAGGGCTAGAAAGTGAGGGAAATGGGATGGAAACCCAGATCCATTAGATCCTGAAGCCAGGATCCTGTTGTTCTCCAGGCTAAGCCACCAATTTAGGACAAATAGAACATGCTGGAAATTGGGGCTTATTGGAGAAGATGAAAACAAAGGCCTGGGGTTTAAGTGGCTCTGTTGTAGACAAACATTCAACCCCCTGGAAGCCTGAGCTTTCTTTCAACAGTGTTCAGAGTAATGGGAGAAAAATTAGTTCCCAACAAGGCCTCTCCAGAGTGCAAAGCAATGGTGGGCAAACTGGGAAATCACCAAAAAGCAGCCTGCATCTCACAGGCTAGTAGCAGGGTCCTGCCACTCCACTGCAGCTGGTGGTGTGACAGAGCTGGCTCTCCCAACACAGGGATTAGAAGGGATTATGCTAGGCCAGGGTTTACTGTGGCTACCCTGTTTCTAGAGTAAGCACTGCCCCAGCCTGGAGCCCTTTGGCAGTCCCCAGAAGGGCTGGGGTGGGACAGGGTGCTGCTTGCCTGTCCACATGTTCTGCCTGGAACAAAATCCAGGGCCGCTGGGACTTCACCTATCATCTGTGCATGGCACCCTGGTTCCTTCTGGGGGTAGGTTGGGCTGAGGGGGAACCTTCATCTCTCGTTTCTTCCTCACATTAATCTGTTCATCCACTGCTACCCCCATCCCTTACCATAACCAAACAAAGCAGGTGCAGATGCTTGAATTAACAAGAAGGAAGTCTGGTAATAAAAAGCAAATTTATTACCCAAAACTAGTAAAGGGGGAAGTAGCCAGATTGCTATTTAAAGTAACTGCTTCAATTTTTAGTGGGGAAAGCAATTTTTAGGGGTTTTAAAAGGGAAGACTTGATAAGGCATGCGAGAAATGGGCTGAGTATGATGTGTGCGTGTTTTGTTCTGGTGGCTATCTTGGGCTTCAGTCCACCTGGACCTCGGATTGACATTATTTTAACAATGGTCAGGTTGTTAATTAGCCATTTTGAAGTAATTTTTGGAGGATTGCAGCTGGGTCTCCAGGCTTGGTCTGTCTCAAGATTAGCCTCTGAAACTTCTAAGACATCACACAAATAGTAGCATACAGTTAGGTAAATGAAAAGGGAGCATATCTGGTGAGAAAGGGGAGGGACGTGGAGTCTATTTTAAGGCTAAGGAGAAAGGCTTTTGAGTTGCCTCAAGGTTGTATCTTGAAACCCAAGAGAATGGGAAGAAAAGTTTAAAATGCATGTTGAAGTTAAGCTGCGGGCTGCATTGCTTCTCTGATACCTGCTACTCAGCTTCCTGCCTCATTCACTCTGCTCCAGCCACTCTGATCTCCTTGCACATAAGCCATGCCTGTAGTCCGCGGCCTCTGCACTGACTGTTCCTCTGCCAGGAGTGTCTATGCCCCCTGGCTCACTTCATGCCTCAAATGTCATCTTCTGAGGCTTACATTGGTCAACCCTTTCTCAGAGGCTTCACCCCCCAATATCTTGCCAGCAATCCCTAATAGCCCTTGTTACAGCCTGCACTTTTTTCCAAATACTTTCTACCTTTTTTTTTTTTTTTTTTTTTTTGAGACAAGAGTCTCTCTGTCGCTCAGGCTGGAGTGCAGTGGCACGATCTTGGCTCACTGCAAGCTCCGCCTCCCAGGTTCACGCCATTCTCCTGCCTCAGCCTCCTGAGTAGCTGGGACTATAGGTGCCCGCCACCACGCCCGGCTAATTTTTTGCATTTTTTCAGTAGAGACGGGGTTTCACCGTGTTAGCCAGGATGGTCTCGATCTCCCGACCTCGTGATTCGCCCATCTTGGCCTCCTGAAGTGCTGGGGATTACAGGCGTTGAGCCACAGCACCCGGCCCTTCTACCCTCTTATATACCTGTTGTCTCTTCCCCCACTAGAAGGTAAGCAAGTTTCATGAGAACAGAATTTGTCTTTTTCCTTGCTGTTTCCCTATTTGAATAATGAATGAAGGAACCTGTGAGTAGGGATCAAGCTCTTTCACACAGAAGAAACACCTGGCCTGGGATGGGTGAAGGGTTTTTTCGCAGCTGGCGCTGGGTGGAGCCGGAGTGTGAACCGCGCCCATCACAGTGCTCCTCGCCTCTTCCACCCACCCAGAATTCTCCCCAGTGACCCAGGACCAGGCGGCTGCCGGGGGGCCGAGAGCCTTCACTAAATGTGACACATCAGTGACTACAGCCCTGAAATTCAAATTGGAAGCCCAGGCTTGTGCTCATGTCCAGCAAATCCAACAGGTGAAAAATCTAACTTGTCAGCTTATAATGGTTCCATTATCAAAAGCTTAGCCAGGGCTGCTGAGTTTGTTTTTAAATGTTTAGTTTGAGGCTTTTTTTTTTCTTCCAAATCATTTCTTTTTCCCTTATGATATGAGAACAGTAGAAAATATGGGTAATTATGCAGTTTATGTAAGCATTCAACAATTGGGAGCGAATTTTCTACAATCGCGAGTGCGGTCACTCCGGGAACGCATCTGCCCCAGGAAAGGTGGGCGGGCAGACGCGCGTGCGGGCAAAACCGCAAGGAGGAGCGGCTCGGTGGCTCTTTCTGCCCCTGCGCCCCTGCTTCCCCGAGATCACTACCGGGGCCCCTGGAGGTGGCGGTCCCCAGGACACTCCAGGAGCCGGCCGGGTCTCGCTGGGTCGCTCCGCCGCGAGGCTCCCCAGACCCCTGCACGCGGCAGCCCTGGCCCCCGTCACCCCCCCGCGCAAGCCGGCGAACTCCGAGTGGTCAGGTCCTCCCCACGGAGGTGATTTCGATCCAACGGCGATCGGAGTCTCCGAGGACGGTGCAGGCGCCTCCCGCCTCCGTGGGGAGCGCACAGCAGAAAGCCTGGGGCGGAAGCAAGAGGGGAAAGGCGGGTGGTGTTGAGAACCAGCCGAGTGTTTTCCAAATATCCATTTAATCTTGGGTTTATCCTATGTATAAAATCGTAACGTGAGGTAGGCTTTCTTATCCCCACTGTGCAGACGGGGAAAATGAGGCTCAGAAGATGCGGTGGTGGTCTGAAGGTGGAAGAGGTGGGTTCGAAGCCAGGACGGTCTGGGGCTGCGCTCCTTCCCCGGGGGCCGCGGCGGGGCGGCGTCTAGCGCGGCAGCAGCTTGCCGAGGGCCGCGGCGGACGCGCGCGGGCGCGGGGGCTGGTCGGGCAGCATGGCGGCACTGTGCTCTGCCCGCAGGGCCAGGCGCGGGCACGCGGCGCGCAGGCGGCGCAGGCCGGCCGCGCTCACGTTGCGGCAGAAGTCCACGTGCAATGTCTGCAGCGCGCGCCCGTCCGCCGCCACGGCAGCCAGCGTGCGGTTGGTGACGCGCGCGCAGTTCTCCAGGCGCAGTGCGCGCAGGCGTGGGCAGCAGCGCAGCAGGCGCGCCAGGCAGTCGTCGGTAACGTGGCCGCAGCCCGACAGCGTGACGGACGCCAGGTTGGGGCACCTGTGAGGAGAGTGCGGTGACCCGGGGCTCACTGCCTTGTTAAAGCCACCCAACCGCCCCGGGGGACTGAGTGGACTCATTTACCGAGGAGGACTCGGGCCCTGCGAGGTGAAGACACTTGGCTGCGATGACACTGCAGGGTTCCAAGTCGGCTTTCTGGCCGGCCCATTTTCCCTGCTCTTTCTGCCCCTGCACCCCACCGTACCTTCATCTGCGTGGGTTCTTGGCTCGTAGATTTGGGAGCCCCTAGTGGGAAGCCCCGACCCCGGCCCAGCAGAGTCCTGGGGCGGCTGTGGACAGAGGGAATGCCGGTTCCAGGAGTCACAACCCTTGACTCTTTGTTTCGCTCTGGACGTGCTGCCTTGCAGGGGAGCGGTGCGTGGCGATTGCTGCAGTCTAGCTTCAAGCTGAGGCCCCTGAATGTCCCGGCGGGACGTGAGTGGGAAGAGGGATTTGTTTCCTTGGAGGTGGCCTAGTGACAGGCCCATCCCAACCCTCAAGGCGGTGGGGGCACGCGTTAGCATTGGGTCCGGGTTCAGCTTAGTAGACTAGAGCTGTTCCTGCATCCCCTGGGCCACCAGCCTGGAAAAGGGCAGGGTTCGGAGGCAGCTAGAGGCAAGCCCTGAGCAGGTACAGTCACGGACACCCACCCAGGTCGCTTGCCCAGAAAGCTTGGGGGACCCTCTGCTGCAGCCTCACCAGCCCCTCCCAGCAAAAAAAAAAAAGATCTTGAGCCAAGTTAGACTTGGCTTATCGCCGCGTCAGTCACTCACAGAGCCTTCGTTTCCTCTGCGTGGGGGGAACAATGCCTACCACTGGGGTTGTGAGGAGCCTGCAACGGGGCCTTCCACAGGCAGTCCTAACCCGCTTTCCCTGGAAACAAACGGGACCAGCCTGCTTCCGGTCCAGAAGGACCGACTAATGAGCTGGGGCCTTGGCTCCCCGCAGCCAGAGGGAGCTAGAGTCTGGGCTGGGGAAGCGTTTCCCTTTCCCTGCCAGCCTCCCCCGCAGCTCCGTGACTGCCCCTGGCTGGGCCAGCTCAGCTCCTTTGTGCCTGGGGTGGGAAGTAAGGAACTAAAATATGCTGGGCACAGCCAGATGTCACACCGAGCCCGGGCCTCCTTCAGGTTCATGTGCCTTCGTTAGTCACCCCGTCAACCTCTGCACCCCCAGTTTTGTACATGAAGAAACTGGCCCCGGGAGCTCAAGTGACTGGCTGGTGACGTACTTGCTGTCAGACCCAGGACAGATGTCTGAACCTTGCTGGGCGTCACTTCCTCATTTGTCAAGTGGGAGGATTTGTTACCTTCAAGGTGGTTATAAGGATTAAGTGTTTAAGCCTCAAAGGTGTTGGGTGATCTTTTCCTCTAAGAATCTTTGGAATAATTCTGATACAGGGAAAAAAAGAGCGGACTGTCCCCCTGCCCAGCCATCCTCAGCCATTCCTCCCGACCTGAGCTGAGTGCCAGAAGAACCAGGTTCAGTAGACGTTCATCAGTACCTACTATGTGCCAGGTGCCACTGTGTCATTTAATCCTCTTACCCTGTCGGATAAGAAAAATTTAGCACTTTTTATAGAAGAAGAAATGAGGTTGCAAGAGTTTAAGTATTTGAGCTGGGGTCACATGGTTGGACGAGCTGGGCGGCTCAGCAGAGTGCCGACAGCAAAGCCCTTTGCTCTTTATGTGACAGCAGGGCCCCTTGCTTGATCAGTACAGTGGCCTGGGAGGTCCACTTCACACCTTGCAGGTTTGGGGCATTAAGCTCTGTTCTCTTACAGTAAGAATGGAACAACTTCAGGACATGTGCCATTCGCCTCCCTCCACCCCCCACCCTTATCACTCTAGTCTGATTCCTGGGTCTTGTTAAGCCCATCAAAATAGCCTTGTCCAGTCAGGGCCCAGCCCCAAGTCCATCTTCTGTTTTCTTCCTACCAGCTCAAAAGAAAGGTGGGGTCGCTACGCTGTTTCCTTCCACTCCTGTCGTGCTGCCAGCAAATAGCAGCTATGAACTTCGGTGGCAGTAAACTGGCTGAGTCTAGTTTTCCATGAACAGCCAGGCCCAGTTTGTTACATGATCAAGGGGGTGTTTTTCCTCAAAGGCAGCACGGGACTGGCAGAAGCTCAGTGAGAGGCTGGTTGAATAGCTCCGTGTTCTTGCCTGGGCCGCTCTACTCATGAGGCTGGACCATGGAGGGAGCTTGGCCTGGTGATTCAGCATCTATGTCTGTGTCTGGGGTGGGGGTTAGCAGATAAACACAAGATGTATTTGGGACATACTTATACTAAAATATTATTCACTGTTTATCTGAAATTCATATTTAACTGGGCAGCCTATATATTTGCTAAAATCTGGCAACCCTAGACTGGGCAAATCACACCACCTCGTGGAGCATCAGTTTGCTAATTTGAAAAATTAGGCTAAGCCACCCTCCTTAGGAATACTGTGTAAATCAGTAATTCATCTACTCCTGAAGTCTGGTTTGGCTCAGCTGACCCGAGCACCCTGGCTCCTCCACCTCTCGCTCCCCACCCTCTCTTTCCTCCGCAGTTTCCCAGGCCTTGGGGGCTGCTTGCTAGGCCTAATGGAGGGGTGAGCTGATTGCTGCATCTGGAAGCCTTTTTCCAGAGCCTGACCTTGAAAATCCAGGCCCAGCTGGACCCACCCAGCACTTAATGACTACCAGTACGGAGGCCCCACTTCTTGGTGTTTGCATGAAGCAGCTCCAGGACCTGTGAGGCTAAGAGGAGGATTAGCAATTGTTTCCCTCATGATTTTATTGTCTCCTGGGAACTCTGCTTTGGGTGGTCTGGTTGTCTGCCCTGGGCCTAGTTTGAGGCTCCCCGAAGGTGGAGCCATCTTGGTCTAGTAATTTGCTCTTCCCTGCCCCCCAAGAGGGAAGCCAGAGCTAGCGGGGCCAGCACTGCTCAGGAGGCAAGGTGGCCTACCTGTCGCACACCCGGAGGAGGAAATCATTGACCAGGCTCTCATGCCGGCTGCAGATGCTTCTCTGGAAGGCACTCTTGAGCCAGTCCTCAATGCTGCACACCTGTACGCGGCTGGAGTGCCAGCAGATGGAGAGGCTGCGGAGTGCCGGGCCCAGGAGGAAGTTGTCCTTCTGGAGTTCAGTGAGGGAACGGAAGTGCAGCAGGGACCAGAGTGCGGGGTCCTCAAACACGTCGTGGAGCTGGGAGCAGGTCCTGGCAAGGCTCTTCCTGCTGTCCTTGTCTAGGAAGGAGAAGAGGTGCAGCAGGCACTCCCGGTTGAGCTGGGTTATGTGCATGATGAGCAGTGGCCACATGTGAGTGCAGCTGCAGCCGGGGGACGGCTGACCTGCCTCCTCTCCTCCTCCCCGGCTCTGGGCCGGTGGACATATATGGTTGAGGAATGGTGTTTATTTTTGGCTAACAACTGGTGCTGAAGCTCTGCGGAGGGGTGAGGGAAGAAAAGCCAGGACCCAGACATATGTGCGGCAGTCTGTGGTTCGGCTTATGTTCAGAGGGATTGGAGGCCCTGGCAGAAAAGGAGCCTATTGAAGTTATTTTCCTTAAAAGGGATTTTTTTTCCCTTTAGCTGACAATGGTGTTTAGCAGTGAGCACTTTTGGCTTTTCCCAAGGCGTTTTGGCGGTGGCGGTGGCCAGGCCAGCTCTGTCTGGCTTTGCAGTCTGTACTTACGGGGAAGGAGTCTAATTGTAAATGTTAACTGTTCTGATTTTCTAGTACATCGGTGTGAATCTTTTGCTCCACCCTTACTAGGAAGAAACCTGTTGCGTGTGGAGAGCTAAGGGTGACAGTTGTGAGTTGTGAGAGCAGAGTCCATGGCTGCTGCCTCATTCCTGTTATTTTTCTGCCATAGAGTAATTGTCTCCAGGCTAGGCTGGTTGGCCTTCAAGTCCTGCTACCTGCCACTAGGCAGGGGGATTTTCCTGGGCCTCCCCAACAGCTAGATTTTTACCCTGAGTTGTTTCATAAATATTTTACTGAAGTAGCTGCTTTCCAAAGTTGTGTGTCTGTGTTTTATGTTTTATTGGTGCTTTGTTGTTGTTGTTGTTTTTGTAGTTTTGGTCAAGCAGTACTGTCTGTGTTTTAAATTTAAATTTACTTGGCTTTACATTTTCTCACTGATAAGGCCTTGTACTATGTATAACCTGTATTTCCCAAAATGTCAGGATGGATGAGGTAGCTCTTAATGTGAAACTGCATGAAACAATTTTAAGTTCAATATTTTAGTCTGTCTTTGCCTTTAAGTTGACCACACACCATCCACTCTATAAGTGCCCTCCGTTCCCTCTTGGAGAAGCCAGTGGGCCACCCCTGCCCTCTGACTCAACTCTAGGCAAGGTGCCTGGAGGTACTATCCGTGAAGCTCCCCCTTCCTGAGTACCCGAGGCCTCATGATACGGCAGACCGGTTTCCTCATGCTGCTTCACTCCCAAACCCAGGACCCAACCTTAACTCCCTGCTTTGAATCCCAGTCGTTGTTTTTTGGTTTGCTTGGGGGATGCTGATACGGTGCAGCTGTATAGGCCACATTCTGCCTAGGCAATAGTGAGAAGAGAACGGTTTTTCCTCTGCTAGCCCAGGGACCACCACCTCAGTGGTTACTTCTGTTTGTTCTCCCATTTGGAATAAGAGGGAATGGGAATCCTTGTGTTTTCCCATAGACACAAATGAAGCAGCCTATGCTGAACCCACTTCTGGAACTAAGGTTTGGTCAGGGCTGGTGCAGCTTTGCCTTTAAAGGCAGAAAGCAGTCAAGCAAAGAAGAAAGTAGCCATTGTCAGTGGCTTTCCTGAGAAGCCAGCCTCAGCTGGTGCCCCTGTGCCTCCATTACTCCACCATGCCAAGATGAAGTGCAGTGGGGGGTTCTCTTAAAAACAAACCAAGGAAGTCAAAAGGAAGCATTTCCCAAGGAAGGGAAGCAAGCTACTGCTGCTATTTCAGCCTCATCAATGTAGTTCTGAATTCTAGCTGACACCCTCATTTAGGCTCTGTCTAGGTGTACTTCTCCACTTAAAATGGATGCTGCCAACCCACAGGTAGTGTTATTAGAAAGCCGCATTATCTCCACTTTCCCTCCCCAATCCTCCTCAAACCAATGCTTTTCAGAGGACAAGCATTTAGGAATAGGTAGTTCTTTCCACTTCTTGCAAGGCCAGAGTGGTACTTGTGCCTTGCACTGACTAAGAGTCCCTATGCTTCAGCGTGGCTTCCAAGGTGCACTACTGCAGCCGGCTGGAATGGCAAAAGATTGGCAGGGAGAACATTTAGAGCCTTGCCCCTCTGCTGTCCTCCAGGTAGGCTGCAGGAAGCATCTTAGACTACCAGGGCCGGGGGGAATGTGCTCCTGCATGCTGCAGAGGGTCTGAGGCACAGCCAGGAGGTGACGAAGCTCTGCCCCTTTGGCCTTGTCCAGAGCTATGCTGTTTGGCAGCAGTGACAGCAACCACGCAGCCTCTGACCAGCACAGCTGCCAAAAGAGAATGTGCCCTACGGAACAAGGATGCATAACAATTTGAGCTGCAGGCACCTGTGTCTTCAATTTTAGAAGACTGACAAGAACAGGCAAAGGATGACTGTGGAAACAGGGTTCTGTCTGCAGGAGGCATGGGGCAGGGAGGTAGTCTACAGGAACTTACTGTAAGCAGGACGTTTATTTAACAGCACTTATTTGCCTGTTTTACCTTAAAAGATGACCAATATCCTTTGCTCAGAGCCCCAAAACTGGTACCTCAGGGTAGAGTCTAGCTCTAAAGGGGAAGGGAAGGGGCCTCATGTTTATAAGATCAGTAGTCACAAGAGACTGAGGGTGATTTCACTGGGCAAGGGTGAGTGGGACCTCAGGCACCTGACTGCAGGCACTAATCTCTGGGCCATCACTTTGCCCGTACAGGTCACTTCATCCTGGCCCAGGTACAGCAGCTCCAAATCGTGGGGATTCTGTAAGAGCTTGCTACCTGTTGACTGAGGAGGCCCACAAGTCGAGTAAGTACATCATCATTTGTGTGGCTCTACTGAAAAAAGGTGTTCAGAAATAAGTCAAAAGGAAAGAGAACAGACTTTTAATGATACTTTTTAAAACAGTTCAGGTTGGTGAAGCAGAAAAGGGATGTGATCACAATTTAAATGAATCAGTCACTTGCACAATTAATCCTCTTGGCATCATACAAACTGAGTTTTAATGGCAAATGATGACATCACAGCATGACCAATGCTCATGGAAGGCAGTCTAGAGTCCATCACGCCCACACCTGAGGGGGAAGGCATTGCACCCACTGACGAGACACAGAGACCTTGGACTACAGATGACACCACATGCCCACTTCTCCTTCCTCGCCTTCCTATGGCTACTCCTAGTCACCTGGGACCCAGGCCTTGGCTGCAGGAACAGACTTTTTCCATGGGCTTTTCCAGGGCCCAAGTGAAGAGGCCACTTCAGCAACAGAGGGTACAGGAGAGAGTTTAGGGGCTGGTGGAGATTAAAGTGGGATAAGTGTATCTAAATAGACTTATGTACACTAAACCAATGAAGGAGAGGTTTGGCTTTAAGAAATAAATATGTCCCCAACCCCAGAAACCAAGCTGCTGAGCAGGTTCCACAGGCGAGATACACATTTAACACTCACCCCAGGCCAGTACACTTGACTGGTTTAATTCTAGTACATTTGTCATCACTATACACTGAGTAGAATACAGTGGATAAGCAAAGGTTTCTCCACCATGGAGAGAGATTTGTGTTGCCACAAACTGTTTCTATCACCCACCTGTGTGGGAGGACTTCTGAGAAAGTTTTCTTGTTCCAAGGAGCCATGTGACTCAGCGCGAGGCCCTGCCTCAGCAGAAGCTCTGAGCGAGAAGCCACATATATTGCTGGAGACAACATGGCACAAGGGAAAAGCCCTGAAGAGGACAAAAGATCAGCTTTCAAAATAGGTGTGGTAAGGCTACACAGTTAAAAATGAAAATACAAATAGGCACATTTACATCACTGGTGTTCAAGTGCACAATTGAGATGGATCTAATCACTTTTCTAAAGAATCTTCATGCCACTCAAACGTTTCTGTTCAAGTAAAACCAACCAATAAAAAATTCAGAAAGAAGACGTGTTCATCTCTTAAGCCAACAGCATCACCTGTCTGAAGACCACTCTGCCCGACAGAGTAGTCCAACGTGTTGCTGAAGTTCCATTTGGTATAAAAATACAGCTTTTTTTCACCGTCAACTCTGCCCAGGCCTTTACTGTTTAACAGCTGCCCATTCAGAGAGACTGAAGATCGAACTATCAATGTTAGAGGTTACAGCTGTCTACCTTCTAAGCAAAAGAGCCCAGATTCATAGGAGATACTTTGCAAGATCAAAGAAGACTCACATTTCAGGTTGAATTAGATGTGATGTTAATGTGTGATACATCAGATCTGGTGGAGCTGTCATTTTTATATATCAGAACTAGTCAAATAGCAGTTTCATACAGTTTAATCTAATAAATTTAGCATTGTAAATTAATTTAAGCACACATCTCCCTATTATCTTTTAGGACTCGAAGTTGTAAGACCTAAACATGATGGCAAAGCTTTATTCTTTGGAGTGAAAATTTAGACCAGCACTGTCCTGCGCCGTATGTGGGTGTTGAGCACTTGAAATGTGGCTAGTGTGACTGAAGGCACTGAGTTTCTAATTTAAATTTCAACCACATGTGGCTAGGGGCCATTGTACTGGATGATATAAGTTTACACATAATTGCAATTTGCTCCTTGTCATGTTAAAGTGTTTCGCAGATGTGTTCTGGGAAGATGTGGGATTTATCCAGTTAATATTAAAATGGAAATGGAGCTACATCTGCTCCCACAACTTCAGATATCCAACCTGAGGGAAAGCCACCAGACTGTTTTTACATCATAAACTTAAAAATGGTCAAGATGTTTTTAATAGAACAGGCTGGGCATGGTGGCTCATGCCTGTAATCCTAGCACCTTGGAAAGCCAAGGTGGGTGGATCACTTGGAGCCCAGGAGTGCAAGACCAGCCTGGGCAACATGGCGAAACCTCATCTCTGGTAAAAATATTAAAAATTAGCTGGGTGTGGTGGTGCCAGCTACTTCGAGGCTGAAGTGGGAGGATAGCTTGAGCCTGGGAGGTTGAGACTACAGTGAGCTATGATCATGCCACTGCACTCTAGCCTGAGGGACAGAGTAAGACTCCATTAAAACAAACAAAAAAAAAATTGCCAAAAAGTCTCGTTGGCTTAACACAAGATACATTTTGTCCCTTGTGGAGACTTGGTAGGCTACGTCTACCAACCCCCACCTCCCTCCAAACAAAAAAATATATCAAAGGACTGTCTTAGAACACTTGTAGAAACCACAACTGCTTTCTTTAAATGGGATTCTGGTTCCAAATTTGAATCTGAGTTAAATCTATTTTTTGAAAACAAAACTGGCTGGGCATGGTGGCTCATGCCTGTAATCCCAGCACTTTGGGAGGCTGACGCAGGCAGATCACCTGAGGTCAGGAGGTTGAGACCATCCTAGCCAACGTGGTAAACCCCCATCTTTACTAAAAATACAAAAAAAAATTAGCTGGGTGTAGTGGTGGGCATCTGTAATCCCAGCTACTCAGGAGGCTGAGGCAGGAGAATTGCTATTCGGGAGGCCAAGGTTGCAGTGAGCTGAGATCGTGCCACTGCACTCCAGCCTGGGCAACAGAGAGAGACTCTTGTCTCCAAAAAACCCCAAAAAACAAAACGAAAACTCCACTTACTCAAACAGAATATTTTCAACTTGTCCTATCAGGATAGGCCAATGAGAGGTGTTAAAACTCAGAGCAGCGAAGATTCTAAATTTCCTCCTCTGGAAGCACCACCCCCCAGTGATAAACTGAAGTGCGGGTGATGATCCAAGTAAATCCCAGAGGTTCACACCTCAGACTCGCATGCCAAACACAAGCAGGAAGTCTAAAATGGACATGTCGTGACTTCCAGTGCTACAACTAAGGGGGAATGAGATACTGATTGATTCAAAAAGGAGGCAGACGCCATGGCTTTACCTCACTGGTAACACCTATACCATGTCAGTGAGTCACAGCATTTTTTTAAAACATTACATGTATTTGGTCTTTACTCCCATCTTACCTCCCCACAAACAAGTACGCCCCAAAACCAAAAAAACCAACAAAGAGAGTAATTCTTGTATTTGCAGGACAAGTACAACTGAACCAACAAATTTATTTAGTGCTGATAAACAGCAGCCTCGAGAGACAAGCAGTAATTACCTGGTCTACTTAATGATGCCCTTTGTTATATTTTACAGGCAAAAAGAATGATTCCTCAGCAGTCACTGTGAAATTTTGTGGGCCACAAGTATTGTGCACACATGATCCTTGATTTAGAGTCAACCTGATCTCCATTACAGCTGTGGAAAGGCAGCAGGCAGTTGTGTTGCTCTTCACAATAAGGAACATATCTTGCTTTCAGCATGTGAGAGGAACAAAAGCACTGATGTAAATGTGCCTCAAAGTGAGAACTGAAAACATTAACATAAAATAAGTCAAATAAGACTAAGTTCTTACAACTACATATAAAAATTGAATTATTACAACTAAAGCAGCAAATCAAAATGTCTGCTGAGGTTTTCTGGTAGAACAACAACAAAATTAGTTGGTGCCCATGTTCAGTAAGTCACTACCATTGACAAAACTAAACCCAAAATAGGAAATTGAAAAGTGCATAATGAAATTAAATCTTGGATCAAGTATTTGTGGAAAACTGGAAATGTTTCTCTGGTATGGTTGGTGAATGATGATTTGGAGGAGGTATTAAAGTTTATCCGATCCAGCTTTGGCCTGGCGTTCCACGTAGAAAAGGATGTAGGCCTTCGCCTTCACCACAGTCTCCTCGTCAGTCAGTGTTACAGTACTGTCATTGAAATGGAACCAGCGGCCTCCGTGAGTTGCATATGCTGTGTAATGTCCAGAACCAACCCTGTAAAGGCAAAAGACCAAAGGAAAAAAGAACCTCAGAAATCACAAAAAGACCTGTACAACTATATAATGTTAGATTTAAATTTTAAGAAGAATACATCCTAGACTTTTGATTTAAGATGCTTGCTAAATTCACGTTTTTACCTTCCTCCAAACTGACCAGAAATCGAGGGTTTGCTAGAACACAAAGCAGATGGCCCTGGACTAATGGAGAAAACAGAGATGAGGAACTCCCAACCCAACAAGCACAGGTCAAGGCCGACGCAAACATGGAAAACTAAGTACCAGGTTTTCCCATCAGAATCTTAGGAAAAAACTAAGCTTAACAAAGAAGGGTACCCTTCTCTGACACCGTGGTCATCGGGGGCTCTTCCCTATCAACATGACCCACCCACTCACACATAGAACCCTAGAGTCAGTCCTCCAAGTCAGACGGAAGGCCTGCAGGTAGAACAGACCTTTGTAGTTGCCAGGAAAACCCTATTTAAATAATAAAGATCCATCTCATCATTTACTATGATTCCAAATAACCACCAAAACCAAATTTTAAAAATAAGTCTTTTGCACGCCTACAAAATCACATTTTTGAGGGGAAAGAAATACCAGGAAGAACAAGTAAGGCAATCAACCCTGAGGAATTGAATGCAGAAAACCTAAGAGAACTTTACATTTTTAAATTAGCACTAATATTTTCAAAAAGATAGATAGTGCAATCATAAAACAAGAATAGGCTGTTATGAAAAAGTTGTCAGAAAAATGTGACTGATTTAATATAAATATTTTATGGAGGAGCTAATCTTTTATTTGGATACAGATGAAACCCAAATTGGTGATTTGGAAAAGTAGGCCATGGCAGTCTTTAGAAACAGAGACAGAAATCATTAGAGTATAAGACATGTGGAAGAGAGATCCAGGAGATTCACTATGCATATAATAGGGGTACAGAGAACAAATGGTTTCAGACCTACAGTATAAAGAGTCTCACGAGCTGAAGGCACCAAATTAAAAGTTTCCCTACCAACTACCAAGCAGGAATACACTCCAAGGAGAAAAATGCCAGGTGCCTGTAAAGTAGTGAGAATCAGACTTGTCATTCATCACACTATGTGAGTATAGATGTTACTTTATCACAGCTCTGCCGGAAAAGGATTTTCAACATGGATAGTTGTCTGCCCACATATAGTAGTCTTAAGTTTGAAGGTAAAATAGCCACTCTCAAACCAAAAACCAGAAGGTTAGACCCCTAATACAAACTTTCAGGGGAAAAAATTAATGTTTTTTAACAAGACTTAAAATGAGTCTTTAAAGTAGATGACATGGAGTAAGTTATTCCAAGTAATTTCCCCTTTTGCCCCATTTAAATTTCAATTGGTAAACGAATAAGCAACTTTGTGGACAAATAAGACTGGGTCCTAAATACTGGGTTCAAATGAACCATTCTTCATTTCACTTTTATTTACCTTCCCTTAAGCCTTCACAACATCATCTCAGGAGTACTCTTCAGCACCAAAACTGAAGGAAATTTTACCTACTTTATCTGAATCCATTTTTTAGGGAGAACTATCAAGAGTGGTACAAAACTGCAGGTCATTGGGCTGGCCACCAGGTATTCCCACCCACCAGAAGCTGGCTGTTGTACTCACCCGGAACCATGGTGCACCACCACAGCAGCGAGGTCATACAGGCAGCTCTCCGGGCCACTGTTCTCAGGCTACAGAACAAGGAAGAAGGAGCAGTGGTCAATGACATCGGTATCTCAATGACCTCTACCCTCTCCATGTGATGACAATCTTACTGAAGAGCCATTTTTTCACCACGCTAAAAAGGTAACCACCTTACCTCTAGTAAGTAGCATTTCATGTCTAGGCCTCTCAGTGGAAATTCTACGTATGTATCAACTTTATTTCTTAAATATGCTGTCCAATGAAATCTTTTCAAATGTAAGCATAGCACCTGGAGGACAGAGATGAGGTCAAAGATTGTGAACACCTAATTCACCTTTCAGTCAAAGTTTCATACTATTATCAGTTCAGTAAATAACATTTTAGCTGCCCTATCAATCATTCTTCCATGCATACCTTATGCATTCATTCTGTAAAGGGTTTAGCTTTTACTGAAAACCCTAGAGACAAATACAGAACAGTTCACATAATGTAAAGTTATAGACATGGTCTTAGCAGTCAAGCATTTTCCCCTTGAAACTGCTTCATAACTCAGAATTCAACACTCACCTTGGGTAGTTTTTGAATCCAAAACTTTTTTGTGGACTTTTGTTTCTTTTTGCATTTATGGCACATATATAACTCTGTCTCATCAAGTTCTTCTAAGTCGGTAAAACTGCGAAGACAATCTAAACAAATTGATTTTGGCAGCATTAAAACAAGATGCCTTTTATAGAGGCAATGTACTGTAGAAAAAAGACCCAGGTTTAAAATCTCAGCTTTATTAGCTATACAACCTTAGAAAAGTTAACCTTTCTCAGTTGCAAACTGGAGACAAAAAATAATACCTACTTTGAAGAACTATTGTAAGAAAATAATAACTACTTTGAAGAACTATTGTAAGGAAGAAAAATAACATGTGTAGAGCCCCTGGCATCATGCCTGACATCTGGTGATGATCAATTGTGTTAGTTTTACTATTAATGAAAATTCATCTGGATAATTCTGATAAAATGGTTTCCTGATGAATTTAAAGTTTTAATTGTAGTTTTCTGTCAATATGTTACATTATACAGGACAAAGCTCCACACTCATAAAAAAAGTCAAATTTAGATCATTTAAAAATAAACATTAGATCACAGAAGGCTACACTATCAACCTTCTCTGTCCAGAAGCTATACTCTCAGTTCCTAGATAAATCACAGCTACATTTTTTTTCATTTAAAGATGTAATTGTGTAACCCGGGGTTTAGTAAACTACAGCCCTAAAACATCCAGCCAGCCACCTGGTTTTGTAAATAAAGTTTCAGTGGAACACAGCCATGCCCATTTGTTTACATTACTGTCTGGCTGCTTTTATACTACACCAAACTGAGTCACTGGGGCAGAGACCTTATGTGGTGCAAAGCCTAAAACACAGTAAATCTTCACTTAATATCATGACAGGTTCTTGAAAATTGTGACCTTATGTGAAGCAATGATAGACCTCTTTTTTCTCATCAATGTTATGACTAAAAGTTAAAGGAAACTGTTATTGGAGGACCTGCTGTATGTCATTTGGCTTTAAACTTGCAGGTTCCAAGAACCTACTGATGACATTAAATGAAGACTTACTATATTTACTCTCTGGCCCCTGTGCCAATTCCTGATGCAATCAGATATTCATAAATCTATATAAAATGCACGTTATTCTGTAGAAAAAAATACGAATGCCTTTGTTTTTGAGACAGAGTCTCACTGTGTTGTCCAGGCTGGAGTGCAGTGGTGCGATCTTGGCTCACTGCAACCTCTGCCTCCCCGGTTCAAGCCATTATTCTGCCTTGGCCTCCCAAGGAGTTGGGACTACAGGCACATGCCACCGTACCTGGCTAATTTTTGTATTTTTAGTAGAGATGGGGTTTCTCCATGTTGGCGAGGGCTGGTCTCGAACTCCTAGCCTCAAGTGATCTGCCCGTCTTGGCCTCCCCAAAGTGCTGGGACTATACTGCACTCACCCCTTTCTTCTCCTTTTAATCAGTAATAGATTTGGGATTTTATCAGTATCTATTTGGACTTTTTTTTTTTTTGAGACAGGGTCTCACTCTCTCACCCAGGCCTAGAGTACAGCAGCAGTGCAGGTTCAATGCAGCCTCCAATTCCTGGGCCCCAATGATCCTCTTTGCCTAAGCCTCCCAAGAAGCTGGGATTATAGGCATATACCACCACGCCCAGTTAATTTTTCTTATTATTTTATTTATTTTGAGACAGAGTCTCACTCTGTCACCAGGCTGGAGTGCGGTTGCACGATCTCGGCTCACTGCAACCTCTGACTCCCTGGTTCAAGCTATTCTCCTGGGTCAGCCTCCCGAGTAGCTGAGATTACAGGTACTCGCCACCACGCCCAGCTAATTTTTTGTATTTTTAGTAGAGATGGGGTTTTGGCCAGGATGGTCTTGATCTGACCTCATGATCTGCCTGCCTCGGCCTCCCAAAGTGCTGGGATTACAGGCGTGAGCCACCACACCTGGCCTTCTTTTTCTTTGTACAGACAGGGTCTCATTATGTTGCCCAGGCTGGTCTCAAACTCCTGGGGTCCAAGCAATGCTCCCACCTTAGCCTTCCAAAGTGCTGGGATTACAGACATAAGCCACTGTGCCTAGGCATTTGGCCTATTAGGGCATTTTGATTTGTTTTCACCTAATTATATTTCTAGTATTAAATCAGTCCTATTTGATCTCTGTATATTATTGTTTTTGTATACTACTGAGTTGTATTTGCTAATACTTTATTTAGGATTCTTCGATATATAATATAAGTGAGATCAAGCTATATTTTCTTTTTCATGGTATCTTTGTCAGGTTTTAGAATGGGTTATTTAATGCCTTTTGCAATATGCATATTTTTAGTTAACTTCAAAAGTTATTTAAGATGGGTCTTTCTCACCATCACCTTTCTAAAGGAAAACTAAGCTTAACAATTACAAATCCAGGCCGGGCGTGGTGGCTCACGCCTGTAATCCCAGCACTTTGGGAGGCCAAGGCAGGTGGATCACGAGGTCAGGAGATCGAGACCATCCTGGCTAACACGGTGAAACCCCGTCTCTACTAAAAATACAAAAAATTAGCCGGGCGTTGTGGCGGGCGCTTGTAGTCCCAGCTACTCGGGAGGCTGAGGCAGGAGAATGGCGTGAACCCGGGAGGCGGAGCTTGCAGTGAGCCGAGATCACGCCACTGCACTCCAGCCTGGGCGACAGAGTGAGACTCCGTCTCAAAAAAAAAAAAAAAAAATTACAAATCCAAAAAGTACACAAGTAGTTCTTGCCAAGTGGACTCAAAGCATGTAGAAGACTACTAGATAATCACAAGTCTCCATCTCCAGTAAATAAAGAAAGGTGTATCAGTCAACAGAAGTCCATGACATTCTGGATGTCCAAGAAGAGAAGTGCCCTTAATTGATAAGGGTGGTCAACAAAAACACAATGAGGAGGTACCAGACCCTGTCATCGACTTTTTAAAGCTGACAATAAGCTCTTAAATAAAAATCAAGCCTGAGGATTCAAACAAAAGCCAGCTGAGAATACAGGAAACATGTTTCCAGCCAAACCCTAAACTAGTTAGGATGGTCTGGGCCCCCTGAAGCTAATACCAATCACATCAGATTTCAAGGATTCTGTGCCAAGAAAATACTCCGTGGGATGCAAGGCAGATGCCACTTGCCATTTTTCTTGTTTGGGGAAAAATCAGCCATCTATAAGCTGTGTCATGCACTCTCCTCCTGGATGGGCTCAAGAAGTGAGACTCTGCTTGGTATTAAAGTATTCTGGGATAAGTTGTAACTGAAATATTATGAAAGTCAGTAAGAACTACATATAGAACCAACTCAGAATGAGGGAAACAACATAGAAGGAAGGAAGCAAGGAAAGAAGCCTAAACAAACTAGTGTCCCTGAGTCTTCTAGCCAAAGATCATCTGGAATTACTGAGTTTTGTTAAACATCAGAAAGTACTGTTCAGGCTGGGTGCGGTGGCTCATGCCTGTAATCCCAGCACTTTAGGAAGCCAACAGGGGTGGATCACTTGAGGTTAGGCGTTGAAGACCAGCCTAGCCAACATGGCAAAACCTCGTCTCTACTAAAAATACAAACATTAGCCAGGCGTGGTGGCATGCGCCTGTAGTCCCAGCTACTCAGGAGGCTGAGCCAGGAGAATTCGCTTGAACCTGGGAGGTGGAGGTTGCAGTGAGCCAAGATCGCGCCACTGCACTCCAACCTGGGCGACAGAGCAAGACTCAGTCCCCCAAAAAAAAAAAATTGTTCAGATATATGTCCATGTATTTATAGTGAGGAACAGTTTTTAAACTAATGTGATTATTACTGTTCTTACTGAAGAGTTTATAAAATGATACAGTTTGATGCTAATTCCTTTAATTCTGACTTCCACTGTAAATAACCAGATAGTCAGATATTTATGATTAAGTTAGCATGTATTCACATGCCCTAGATATAAAGAGAAAATGTGTGACATTTGACAATATCAAGCATACTGTGATATTTTCTTAATCTCAAATAGGCCAAAAACAGTTTTGGAGACACATACTATAGCCATATATTTTGCAGAGAAGTGGAGTGGGGCTTTTTCTTCTGTATTCCTGTTAAGGAGACAATCAACACTGGTTGTGTAGGTAAGGAACAAACTAAGAACATCTACAAAATGTTTCATATACAGAGTTGCTCTGGTTCCTTACTGGAGTGTAGTCTAGTCATCCCACGTATCATCTGACAGATTTCTAGAAACGACCTGAGCAACAGTGCTACAAGTGTCTGAGACCTCTGCTGCTTCTAACAAGCCAAATGCCTCACATTACATAGAATGCCAGTAGCACAGAGAAGCCTAGCCCTTCTCCAACAAAAGTTTTATTTCTAGTAGGATAATCTGATCCTAGGGTAGTGCGGTCTAATGCAGGAGCCCCTACTAGCCACATGTGGTTCCTGAGCACACGTGGTTCAAGTGTGATTAAGCAACAGAATTTTAATTAATAGCTACATGACTCGTGGTTATCTTATTGGACAGTGCAGTTTGTTTTGTTAAAAAAAAAAAAAAAAAAAAAAAAAAAAAAAAAAAAAAAAAAACATCATGACAATACTCCCTAAAATAGAGAATAAAAAAGAGAATTACTTTTAGTGAACATACAAGTCAGAGTAGAAACTGTTAGCTTCAGTGTAGAATTTCTGATAAAATACAGACTCGGCCCTCTTTCGTCTATCCTAGCTTCTTTATATAACTAGCAAGAACAATTAGTCATTTTAATTGTGACCTGTCTGTACACTTATGGTCTAGGATAAAATTTTAAATAAGGTCTTCTGCCTTGATTACAGTAGCTAGTACTCATCAAGGAAAAAATATGTTCAGATCTCCCTAAATAAATGTGAATTTTAACAGTCTTAAAAGCAGGGCCTCAGGCTTAAGCAGCAGTTATATCATCCATAGATTTCTCAAACTATTAGACAACAGAATACGTAATACCATAATTTATAAAACTCTGCTGAGTATTCTTTCTTCCTATAGATGCTAGTGGGATAACTACAGAATAACTTCTGTTTCATTTGGTCAGAAAAACTTTTGCTACAGACCTTCTATTTTAAAGTCAGTATTAAAAAGAAGAAAAAGGTGAGAAATATTTTATGCTTCACACAATATCTTATGGCACACATTCTTATTCAATAACATTTTGGGGTGGTAGGAAAAGATATTCAAGTTTGACTTTTGTTAAGTTACAACACAGATTCATTAAAGATATTAACCACATAGCACATATAGATGAAGCTTATCAATCTATTCAGTTATTTAAAGAAAAAAACTTTTAGAACATTCAAGTATCTTTACCTCGTAATGAACAAACTGGTCCATTTTCTTGATTCTTAGAGCGCTTACTTCTGAACTGACTTGGAATATCTAATGAAAGGTCTTAAAAGGAGAGATAGGTAAACAGAGAGCTGTAAAAGGCATATATGTCCATTCAAAATAATTTTACAAACTGATGTATTTCTAGATTACACTTATTTTTGAAGGAAATATTAAATTTATTTTAATAAAATATATATCCACATGCCACATATATCTTACCTAGGAATGGATCAAACTTTCTAGATTCTGTCCCACATATGAGGCAGTTAACCTCATTTTGGAGAATGCCTCCGAATATAGCCGTGACAACAGTAGATGCTCCGTTTCTAAACAAAATCACCACATAGGAAAATCTCTCAGTAAGAAGCCATCTCTTTGACATTTAAAAAACTACAAATATTTGTTAAAGCCCCTACAGATGACTCCCTTTGAGGGAATATTTAAGTCATTTATTTCTAAGTTAAAAAATAATATAAAAATTTCAAAACCATACAGACACATACTAAATAAAAGGTTTAAGCTACACTGGCCTCCCCCAATGCCCTCATCCAATCCCACTACTTTCCCCAAGAGTAACTAACACTGGCCATTTGCTATCATAACACAAATCACATGCATGACTCTGCACAGGGCGACATGACTCCTTCCATTCCCTCCCCAAGTTAGGCCTCAAAAGGATGAAACTGCCTTGTATTGGAATCTTTGCAAGGCCTCTCATATTACAGGGAACTCTCACAATTACTTGACTTTGAACATCCTTGATCTGAGATAGTTTGAGTTTTTATACAGCCATCTGTCAGATTTGGGGGAAAGGAAGTAAAGGAATTTAATACAGATTTAGTAATTACTGCTGGGAGTAAGACTTCACAATTGAAAATGCTGGATATTACTGTCGAAAACACTTTTTAAAAAGCTCATTTAATACTGCAAATAATTTCCTTGTGGAGATGAAGAATATACTGTTTTAAGAACAGTTTTCAAAACCACCTGCCCTAATGTTATTTAACCTTTTTATCCCTCTGCTCCATCAGATACAAAACAGGAATACAGGAAGAGTACCCACCACAGAGGCCCAGTGTGTAGATGAGAGAGTTGTGTATGTGAAGTGCTTTTAGAGGAGCACTTACCAAAAATAAAGCACTTAAAGTGTTTGCCACTATTTTATTAGTATGAAGTCAGATTACACCTGCTTCTTGCTTTTATGTTTTTCCCTAAGTGTGTATCTTAAACAGGTACCTCATTCTTCCTGACAGCTCCACGGTGTGTCAGAGTATGGACATACAATGGAAGCAGGAACTACTGAGAAAGCGTACCAGTGAGACCAGGAGTAGTAGGCACTTATAATAGCACTTACTACACACAGGTTCCATTCCAAGCACATTCTTTCCATCTATTCAATCAATTAATCTTCACAACACACCTGTAAGGTAGCTACTGTTAGCCCCATGTTGTAGATGAGGACGCTGAGGTTAAGTTAGTCCAAGGTCATACTGCTGGTCTGGCCTGAATATCGGTTCTAACACAGCTCTTTCAATTGTTTGCTATCATTAATAGTACTACATGAACACTTGTCTATTAGCCTTCGTGCACTTACGGAGTTACTTGAGCCAATACACGCTCTTTTTTGCTAACAGCAATATAAGGTGGTTTCTGTCACTTGAATCAATTACTCCTAAACACTGAAGTGTATTTTCTAGGCCACTTTAAGTTAAACCTACTGCAATGATGACAAAACCTACTCAAGCAATTCTATTTGAAAAATTTGATTCCTTTTCTAGGAAAAGGCTTCCTTCCTTTACTGACAAAATAAATATGCTGTAACTTTATTATTACTTTTTAAAGTATTGTTTGTAAGACATACTGTCTTAAATTTTTTTTAAAAAGATGGCATTGGGGAAGAAGGATTGGGAGTTGTAGGACCTAGTGGCCATTTCAGGTTTAGGTTTAATATCTGTGTCACTAAAAAAGGACATAGCAAAAAAAACCCTGTTGAAAATGAAGGGACCCTAACTGACCCTTTCATGCTGATGTTCACATACAAGGTTGCCTTTAATTAAAATGGAAACTGCTTCATTAAGAATTACATTTAGACTCAATGTAGTTCTTCCTTGTAATCACTTCCTCTGAGAAATGGATACTAATCAAGATTTTAGCTGCCTGACATGTTTAATAATAAGTAAGTTTCATATATACCATGACTTAATATTAAAAATGAGTTTCATTTATCATAACCACAACTGTTTAAATATTGAATGCTTATTGGATAGGCTCTTATGATTCTAGGGTCCTTTAACTGGCACTAATGATTTCCTATGTGCTATAAAGATCACATCTGCCACTTATTTCTTTCATACCACCATCCTCACCTTCACCTTCAGTAGGGGTAGGTGTGTGTGTGCACAAGTCAACAAAGACATTGCACAAGAGACCTTTTTCTAGTTGTAGCAAATATTCTTAGATCCTGAAATGGCTTTTCCAGTGCACTGAAGGAAATCTGAATTTTTAATATTTGATAATGTTTGGTTTCTGTCCCTAACTCAGTAATGAAACTTGCAATCCTAATCTTTAAAATGTCATGAAAAGGGATAGATTAATCCTGAAAACTCATGAGGCACTAAAAGAACATTCTATGAGTATTACACAGTGTGATTCCACAGGGTGCCCAGGCATCATGTAAAATCATAAAGACATATACCCTCTCTCACCTCACACAGTCTATCCATGATACAGCCCAGTTCAATATCCTCTGTGGATGAATATGCCATGATAAAATACAAAACAATTTTTCATTTAATACTTTTTAATTTGGTGCTAGCAGGAAGAACAATTCTCCCAGGTCACAAGAGGTCCTTCCCTTTCTATATTGGATTCTAATTGGAATCACAGCTACTAGGACCCAGAGGGACAATCATTTTGAGAAGTATGGCAATTCACATTGGTTGCCCTTTTCTAACACTGCTTGGTTAGCTATAAGCCTGCTTTGCCATTAAAAAGAAGTAGTCCTACTACATCCGATTTATGGACTGCCAGGCAATACTACAATGACACCTGTATGTTACTTACTCTTTTCTCTCTGTTTGGGGGGGGAAGGGGGTTGTTTTCTTGTAAATCTCTCCCATGTAGCTCAATACTGATGAAACTTTTCAAAACATTTGAACAAAGGAGGCTGCAACTGACCAAAATCCAGGCTAAAATAACAGTAAATCTTCCGTTCTTCAAGCAAAATAAGTGTCCTGATCTCAGTGTATACTTGGGGGCTACTAGTACATGGGAAAGCAATCCAAAAGCTTTGTTTTATTCATATTGAGAGGCAAGAAAAACTTCTGAGAACTTACAAATGCCTCGATTTCATTAAAGAACAGATAAACTTTAGGAAAATTCAAGTCCATAATGAAGCTTTAGGAAAGTTCCCATTCAAAATGTTTTTAGCTTTTGTTTTTAGTGAACAAATAATTTTAAGTCTCCTGTCTGTCATTCAATATATTTGGAGGAAATCTTCTAAATGATAAGTTGTACAAATATTTTCTATTTTTTCCAGATTTAAAATAATCTATACCAATTAATCACAGTCAGAACTAAATCAGGATGCAAATACAAGATGCCTCTGGTCTGGAGGCAAGAGGCATGTGCTAGTTCACTGGGTCACAAAGTTCAAGGGCACGAAAAGTTCCAGCAAATGTCCAAGAAACCCCTCTACCTTCCGTTATAAATCTAACACATAGTTAACACCAAAAGAAATGTCTGAGGCCCTCCAAAAAAACAGAAGGCAACTAAATCTTACATGCAACACTTGTTACTTGCAGACAGAGTAGAATTCTCCTGCAGAATTGCCGAGCGGGAAACACCGTTAAAACCGCCCTGGAGTTCCAAGTGTAGGTGGTCCAAAAGGTAGCGCATGAATTCATGGGCGTCCTGCTGTTGATAGCCCCTAAAGCAAACAGAAACAGTCACTTATAAGGCCAGGTGGAGGGCTCTTTGTGCCCAGCCACACCAGCAAGAGTCCAAGGCGTGGGAAAGGACGGCAGCCCCATGCTCACAAGCACAGCCAGGCTTCCTCACCTTCATGCCCGCAAGCTCCACAGGTGACAGAATTTCTCTTCAAGAATGAATTCTACTGTTTAAAGATAGATAGGTTTGAAAACCGAAAAATATTAGAGCTAATTGGATTTGCAATGATCTCCTCACTTCAGAGGTGAGGAAATTGTGGAGGTAGGCGGGCGGTATGTGACTTCCCCAAAGTCCTACAGCAAGAGAGTAAGAGATGGGACTACACCTGTGTTTCCTGGTGGACTCTGACTCTTCTCCCTGCCCACATAACCTCTCTAGAAGATGCTCCAATGTCACAGCTTCACCTCTTACCCTCACTAGAAAACCAGGTGTGAACCACTACAATAAGAAAGGGGAATTTAAAATTATTAATGACTCCTTAGATTGAAAGATACTAATTTTTAAACACTGCCTGAAAGGAAGAAAAACTTTACTGAAAGAGTTAAAGATGTCTAACCTTCTCTACCTGCATCCTACCTTCTGACTTAAGACATCTTTTAAATAAATAAATACTTTTTAAAAATGCATTGGCTCATATACAGTTATGCTCTATCCTAAAACTTGAATTTATATAACAACATATTCTTAGGTTACTTATTACAGTATAGTCAGACAGCAAACTATATGAAATTCTTATACGAATATAGATCAATGACAGTGAACAGGAATGAAGGCAGACAAAATGAAACTGGAACAGGTGGAAGGTCTGGGAAGTTACTTGGATGAAATAAAGAAAGCATTGCTATATAAAGTACTTTTATAAAACTAAAATAAAAAAGACTTCTGTCTGCATTTTGCCAGCATGGAAGATCTCTTTAATTAATCTAAATCATTAAGTTTTTCTGGTGTCGTCTTAAGATTCAAAACTCCCACTACTCTTCCAGGCAACGGTTCCATAAACAAAATTTCTTCCAACCAGAGTTTCTGTCAATATCTATTTTCCCCTTTTCCTGGAAATTATAAATTATGAAAACAATCTCCTTAACCAATGGAACTTTGGAACTTAAAGTCAGAAGTTACTCTGGCATTTCACTGTAGCTTTTTCTAAACTAGCTGGCAACTAAATATCAATATATGTGTTCAAGTATTTCTTCTAAGGCTCATCAATAAAAATGTTAAAATTCAGCCAAAAGCATTCAAAGTTGGTAGTTCCTTTGTATATCTAAGGAGGTGCCTTAAACTTAATACAATATCCATTATTTTCATGACTCAAAGGTAAGATTAGTAGTTTGTTATAATATCTGAAATTCTATCACAAAAAATTTCATTCTCTCCCCAAAATAACCTAATATCTAAGTCATCATTTTCTTAAAATGTATGATGAAAACCAGCACCTTATAGCTATACCAATTTGCATTTTCATCAAGTCAACACAAGCCCATCCCATTTTAAAAAACAATGTGCCCTCATGTACATTAACGTATGTGTCCAACCATACTGTGATTTTCTTATATCAAAATGCATTATTTTCTAGTGTTTCCTATACCATTACAAACACATCTTCTTTAAACTACATGAGATCACGGAACACTCAGCTATTCTATAAAGGTAGGTTATGAGTCTATTTCAACTTGTGAAATTTACCAGAGAACACTCCCTGCTGCTCAGACTAGAACTTTTTCTAATTCTTACTAAAGAGACATTTACAATTCTCTTTCTAAACATTTAAATGTATAACTTCATTGACTTATCTGAAAGCCTTAATAAATATTTTATTTAGTATATTAAATTCAACAAATTTCAGTTATCTTTTCAATCACTTCCTAGTTGTACGACTGGGCTTCAGAATTGACTCTGTAGTCAACTTCAGTTTCTCTTGTTTTATAACCATGTTAAAGGAAATAGTCCTCACATTTGGGTGCTGTGTTTATGTTTTGTATACATATTTCAGCAATGTCACCCAAACAGCTGTTTGAGAATTAGTGAGGAAATGCATTTATGAAGAACCAACTAGTGTCCCTGTGACAGACCAGAAGTACAGGAGAAAAGAAAACAGAGGCAAATAACTGTGGCTCCAATTTTTTTTTTTTTTTTTTTTTTTAGATGGAGTCTCGCTCTGTCATCAGGCTGGAGTGCAATGGTGCTATCTTGGCTCACTGCAACCACCGACGCCCTGGTTCAAGGGATTCTCCTGCCTCACTCAGCTCCCGAGTAGCTGGGATTACAGGCATGCGCCACCACACCCAGCTAATTTTTGTATTTTTGATAGAGACGGGGTTTCACCATGTTGACCAGAATGGTCTCGATCTCCTGACTCATGATCCACCCGCCTCGGCCTCCCAAAGTGCTGGGATTACAGGCGTGAGCCACCATACCCAGCCAACTGTGGCTCCAATTTTAACACTGTTCCTTCTCTCATTTGTCGCGTCAGATAAAGATTACCCCCTTCTCCTAAATCTGTCATGAGGATGCTGTGAGAAATCACTGGGGGAGAGGGCACACTGAAAACACAGAAAGCCTCTATAGAAGGTCTTGAACCATCCATTCCGAACACTGCCAAAGCACAGTGTACAGGAACACGTGGCAACTGTCTCTTCACAAGGTTTTGGCACAATGACTACAAACCAAATTTCCCCAAATCTTAAAGACAAATAAATGTTCCAATAAAAAATGATTAAGCTGGGTGTGGTGGCTCATGCCTGTAATCCCAGCACTTTTGGAGGCTGAGGCGGGCGGATCACAAGGTCAGGAGATGGAGACCATCCTGACTAACATGGTGAAACCCCGTCTCCATTAAAAATACAAAAAATTAGCCGGGTGTGGTTGCAGGCGCCTGTAGTCCCAGCTACTCGGGAGGCTGAGGCAGGAGAATGGTGTGAACCCGGGAGGTGGAGCTTGCAGCGAGCCGAGATCATGCCACTGCACTCCAACCTGGGCGACACAGCAAGACTGTCTCAAAAAAAAAAAAAAAAAAAAAATTAGCCGGGCATGGTGGTGCACACCTGTAATCCCAGCTACTTGGGAGGCTGAGGCAGAAGAATAACTTGAACCTGGGAGGCGGAGGTTGCAGTGAGCTGAGATTGTGCCATTGCACTCCAGCCTGGGCAACAGAGCGAGACTGTCTCAAAAAAATCAAATGTTAGTTTGCACCTGCTTGGGTGTGAAAAGCAGACGTTCCAAATAATGAAATTAACATCCCAGAATATAGGAACATAAAAGGACTCGTGTTCCCACCACATACTTAACTATGACATGCCTGCACATTACTGTTTTCTGTGTCTTGGCAGTGCCAGTATATAATCTGTATATACTGTATGTAGAAACAGATATACATATGTATAATCTAAAATACCTAAGATATGTTAGAATTTTAGGTTCTGCTCATATTTAAAATATCCTTGACGTTAAAAAAAGAATCTAAAGTTGTTGTTTTGGCCAAAATATCTGCAAAACGAAAATAAGTTAAACGTCTTCCTACTCAGTATTTGGCAACAATCATGCCTGAGTTTCCTCAAAACAAAAACACCAGAAAACAAAACTGACAAAAATGAATTAGTGTTTACAAACACACACACAAATACAATAGCAAAATTCTTAGCTACAATGAAAATGGCTTCAATATAAAATATCAATAGCATAGTATTTTAAAATCTTTTTACCGATATCCCAAAAAGACTATTGTTAAATAAAACTTTAATTAAAGTATCACACGTGGCTGGGCACGATGGGTCACAACTGTAATCCCAGCACTTTGGGAGGCCAAGGCAGGTGGATCAGGAGGTCAGGAGTTCGAGACCAGCCTAGCCAACATAGTGAAACCCCGTCTCTATTAAAAATACAAAAAAATTAGCCGGGTATGGTGGCACGCACCTGTAGTCCCAGCTACTTGGGAGGCTGAGGCAGGAGAATCACTTGAACCCAGGAAGCAGAGGTTGCAGTGAGCCCAGATCATGCCACTGCACTCCAGTCTGGGCTACAAAGTGAGACTCAAATAAAAAATAAAATTTAAAAAAAAAAGCATCACATGCAAAGATCTATTTTTTGTCTACAAAAATCCTTTCATTGTCTATAAACCTGAGAAGAGCAAGCAAATATAAGAATTATGTGTCAATGATTTTTTTTTTTTATACTTTAGGGTTTTAGGGTACATGTGCACAATGTGCAGGTTTGTTACATATGTATCCATGTGCCATGTTGATTTCCTGCACCCATTAACTCGTCATTTAGCATTAGGTGTATCTCCTAATGCTGTCCCTCCCCCCTCCCCCCACCCAACAACAGTCCCCGGAGTGTGATGTTCCCCTTCCTGTGTCCATGAGTTCTCATTGTTCAATTCCCACCTATGAGTGAGAACATGCGGTGTTTGGTTTTTTGTCCTTGCGATAGTTTACTGAGAATGATGTTTTCCAGTTTCATCCATGTCCCTACAAAGGACACGAACTCATCATTTTTTATGGCTGCATAGTATTCCATGGTGTATATGTGCCACATTTTCTTTACCCATCATTTTAAAACATTAATTATAACAAGAACTGATTAAAAAAAATAAAGTTCCATCTTGGGAAGTCAAGGCAAATATATTAAGTCAGGTTGTACAGAAAGACCTATTTGAATCATCAAGAGACTTTCCTGAAGAGTGTTAGCTTTAACTGGGATCCTAGACAAAGAGAGAGGAACCACAAGGCAAATCCTGTGGGCAGAAGCACATGACATACAGACAGCAAAGCAGCAAGACAGAGCTGTGTTAAGAAAAGCAAGGAGTGACAAAGGCTAGCAGAAAAGACTATCAAAATTACAGAAGCACATTTCCTTGAGCCCGGCACTTTCTCTCTTAGATACCTGCACATGTATGTAAAAGACTACTCACTGCAGCACTGTTTAGAACAGCAAAGACTAGAAACAGTCCATAAAGCCACTGGGAGGAGACTTGGACACAAATTATGATACAACTATAAAATGGTCTGAGGAAGCTATTTGTATACTAATATGAATCATCTCAAAGTAGGGAAAAAAAGATGATACATCACCAATTACGTTAAAAATGACACACACACACACACACACGTCTGTATATGTACACAGAATATCTGAAAGGATACACAAAACTCTAGTAACTATGGTTGCTTCCAGAAAACAGAATGAATGGCTAGGGAATAGAATAAAACATTCACTGCATATTCTTTTGTTACCTTTTGAATTTTGAACCACATATGTTTTTGCCTATTTAAGAAAATACACTTTAAAGTATTTTTATGAAAAGCAAAAGGATAGAAAGAGCTGAACATACTAAGAAATCATAAGAAGTGTGGTAAGTACATATGTATGTTGGAAAAGGTCAAAACTTCAAGAAAATTTTCCCTGCTAGGTAACTGGCTTTTAGTTTCAGTGGGGAAAAAAAGAATAGGCTTAATGATTTATCTATCCAAAGCTGCTGATTACATTGAGGGTGTGTGTGTTTTGGGGGTGTGTGTATGTATATATATTTGTGTATTTAATAGATGAAAGTTGTTTCTACTTCTACATGCATGTTTGTATTTCAGAGTCATCATATTTCATCCCAAAGGATCAAGTTCTCTAGACACTGTCATGTGTTAATCAAGGAAAATGGGCTTTTTAAACCTAAAAAAAATTCCTTTGGGATTATAAATAAACACAAATCAAGATTCATGCACTTACACACAGGCATGTTATAAGACTCTTACCTGCATACCTCATAGGGTAAGAGCTGTAAAAAGCAAGCCCCACCTCCCTGCCTCACACCTGGGCATTGTGCAGTGACCCTGCACTAAAGCTTTATCCATGATAGAATCTCAAGATCTAGATTTGACCAAGAGAAAAACTGTTCTTTGATTATATAAAAATGGGGAACAATCTCAGTTATTGCAGAACTAAGAGCAAGCCCAGCTAAGAATACAAAAGCACCCTATTCTCATCAGCCATTCAAGAAATTTAAGAGTTCATGTATGATCTGAAATCTTCCCCAGAGACTCCACGTGCTACATTCCTCAGCCTGGTTACCTTATTCCTTCATCAGTAAAAATATTCCAATGTGGAAATTAAACAGCTAAAAACTAAATCATGCTCACAGTTGGGCTACAGAAGCTAGAAAGGACAGAGATGTGGAAAGATTTACAGGAAAAGCAGATTTCTACTTTATAAAATATGATAATGTTTCTAAGCTTTCAAGAATGAGGGACCTTGGTCACCATGGGGATCAAGGAAAACAGTATCAAATTAGTTAATGGGCCTTGTTCAAGGTATGTGGGCAAATCATTGTCAACATGTCTATTATTCGCCAACTCCACAAACACCTGGACTCTAATTTTGGTCATTACCCCTACTAGATGTATAAACTTAAACAAGTTGCTTCTCTTCTCTGTCTCAGTTTTGTCTCCTCTAAAATGGGGGCAATATTTACTGCCTTGGCTGGAATTTTGTTCTTGCTTGTTTTTTAATGAAGACCAGATAAAAAATACCCAGTGGGTGGCACACAGTAGGCATTCAATAAATGTAAACTATTATTATATAATAATAAAACACAAAGACTAAACTTCTATCAAGAGTCTACTAGGTGATATATGTTAGAAATTTTTTTATTAGGTCCAGACCTGGCCAGTGGTAACTTAACTGTCATTCCTGCCTTTCCTACTTAGAGTCAAGACATTCTCAAATTCTTATGTCTTTCCTGAGAGGAGATTTAAATGGTATGATACATAAAAGGAGTTTCTTTCAAAACCAAGACTAGGGTTAACACTAGTTACTCATGTCAGATCCTCAAGACTAGACTTTTTAGCAAGGCAACAATTTAAAGTCCTTTAAAGTTAATTACCTTTTAAATATTTATATTAACAATACATCTTTTTAGGCAATAGGGCAAGACAGATCGCTAAGTTTACTACAGCATGATGTTTTTTTTTAAAGAAAGGAGAAGGGATGTACATTAGATGCCAAAATCATAACTAGTAAGAACCATGACTTGCTTCAGAAGGGTAAAATCGGCAGAAGGTGGCCAAGGCTGCTGTCAAACACCTGCAGTGCCTCAAAGCTGCTATCACCCAAATCCCTACAGGGATGCCAGACCTACGAGAAGAGGCAGGACTCCTCTGACAGCTAGGTGTACAGCAGAGGTGTATTTTGCTCAAGTGAGGCGAGACAAAAAGCATGGGCACCACAGCAGCTCTCTGGCCACACCAGGATGTGGCACAGCCACCTTCTGGAGCGTGCATCCCAGGCCCTTGACAACAGCCTTCCCAGAGCTGCCAAACTCAGCTCCGAACAGTTCATATAATACTGTGCACTTCTACTGATCTTATTAATTTTTTTAGCTGGAATAACAAGACAGTGTGTGATGGTAATTATTCTACATTGTGAAAGAATTAAGGAAATTTTGTCCAGTATGTTTTCCTAGTGTGCATAAGTTATTTATAAGGGCTTTATGTTTATAGCAACAAAATACCCCACCTCTTGTTAAAGACATTTCTGTAGTCTACTATTTAAATAAACACATGTGTTTAGTCAGATGTATTCAATTTCTACTCTTCTTCTTAAAAAGAAAAAACACCAAACTAGTCTTAAGTATTTAGAATATTTAGAATACAACCACTTCATTAGGAATTATTTCAGGAACAGTATAAACACTAATATTAATGTTTTAAAATATCTTTCTTTATATAATACTTACCTAAAGTTTGGCATAATCTTCCAAACAACATAAAATAAGGACTCTGGGCTAAATGCAGTCTGGCTGCCTTGCCATAAAGCACAGAGTGTCTTTCTAAACTCTTCTACCAAAGACCTGCAAAAGAGGAAAGGACAGTGCCCTTAGATTAGTGAGAGGCTACAATTTCAACACAGCGTCCACTCATCTAAAATGCCTAATACATACGAAATGATCACTTAAAAAGGATTTGGTCTTTTCTGAAGAAAGTTTGAAAGATACATAAGAGCATTTCAAAAACAGAAGTAGCAGTAATTCTGACAAAGCTAATTTGTAACCATATGGTTAACTCTGAGTGTGCTGATGCACCGCCATATTTGTACACTCTGAGTTAAAACACGCAAGCAAACCATATAGCACTGGGTGAGTTATAGGCCAAATGACTTAAGAATGTACATTTTCCAAATGCAAAACAAGCATTCGGCTCTCTTTCTCCCCCTCCTGCCTTGTCCTTGTTGCCACTCACTAGCACCCCCAGACTCCAGCCTGTGTCACAAACCTTCACCACTCAGCTCTCCACCAGTGACTCTCAACTCCAAAAGTCAGGTTTTCTCATGACTATTTTTATTTAAACTTCTCCAGTTTCCAGCAGGAATTTTCTGCTGGAGGTCTTCTTGTCACTTAGACCTCTAGGTGCACTGACCTGCTCCAGCATCTACTGCTCTCTGTACACCCCTCCTATCACCCAATATCCACACTCTTCTCGCATATGAATAGAACGCTCATTTTTTTCCTGGGCATATAAACTCTCACAATAAAAAACTGAGTGTGTCCAAATTCTGGGAAATGTCTTAAAAAGAAAGAGTAGTCCTATATTAATCCTTTCCTTCTTCCTGCTAGGAATGAGGACGGAGTTGGGGAGCTCCAGAACCATGGTGGACTATGTGGATGGATAGGGCCTCTGGAGGTTGGTGGAACAGAAAGCCAGGAGGAGCCCGATGGCTTTGTCAAACCACCCTAGACAGGCAGCCTCTGACTTTTATGAGGAAACAAACCATAGATGTTTAAGTCACTTAATTTTGGTTTTCTACACCTGTGGCTAAACTGACCCAAGTCAACTTCACCTTCCATAGCTGTCAGTGTAAGCACCATATTTTTGGATACTTGATTGATATCTCAGAGAATCTCAATATCTTCTTTCTCAACCCTCACGATCATGTAGGACCCTGGAATACAAATCATATTTTTGACTTCCTAGTACTTGAACCCTCTTCCTATGTTGGAGAATCCCTACTTTAAGAGTTTGCCTCCCACTTCCGAAGCTAAACAGCCAGACACTCGCCTTCTCAGGCTCCCTTGCAGTCAGAGCACAGGTACATAGCCTGGGCTCTACCCATCCGAAGCAGGAGTTAGTGACACAAAGAAGAAGGGATGGCACCAAATCCTCTCTGGTAGCAGTGGGGGCAAAGAGCACCATCCGGAGTGCAGGGCAGCAGCATGGCTGTGTCCGCCAGCATCCATCTCCAGCAGTGCTGGCAACAGGAACTCTGCTGCTGCGCTGGGCACCAGAGGCAGTGGCGGCCTTACCGGACAGTTCTGTGGGGTGACTATGACTGCGGTGCTGCTGCCTCGGACCCCAGACCTGATTTTTCACTCACCCAATATGATTAGCTCACCAGTAGCCCTGCAGTAAATTCCTTTTCTGCCTAAATCAGCCAAAGGCAATTTCTGCAGTCTGCAACTCAACCCTGCATGACACGAATGCAAGTACTCCTAACTCTTCTCTTAACTCATACACATGTATATTTTCTGTTTCACTGCTGTCCCCTCTGACCTGATTACTGTAGAGTTCAAAGCCTCCTTGAATGCAGGCACTTTCAACTCATCCTAGATGCTGCTCAACTCATCCTAGATGCTGCTGTGAGGGAAACTCCCTTCAAATACCACTTGTAGTGATGTCATTCCAGCGCTGCTCCACGCCTGGCTTTCCAGTTTCCCTGCACTGTGACTCTGGCCCTACTGCCCATTATTCTGACATGTTCAGTCCTACTCTCCCTCACCCACCACGGCAGGGCAGTGTCAGATCACCCCTTCAGAATGAGTGAGAATGGGAGTGTGTGGAAGTGGAGGAGTCAGACAGAGAAAACATTAAACATATAAGGAGTATGAGTCACAGTCCTTCTGAAAAAGAGCTGTAAAGATATGAAAGATGTGCCCACTACAATTGTCATAATGAAAGATCTTCTGAACCCCAAATAAGGGAGGTCTACACCAAATGAGGATACAGGATCGGTTCTTAATGAGCACTTGTCCGGTTTTTTCCCCCCTCTCCATATCAACCATTAATGAGCACTTGTCCGGTTTTTCCCCCCTCTCCATATCAACCAAAAATTGACTTTATTTCCCCACAACTAATTTGTTGACTACAAATTAATTTCAGTATCCAAGACAGGTTTACCTAACACTGTCGGACAAATCAATTCACATGGACTAATGAGATTCATAGTCGTCTACACCTAGAACTGCATTTCATATCTAGATGCCAATTCTAGAATGCTCAAATCTGCAGAGTCAATAAGTAGAATGCTAAATTTATCCCTCCTGTTATGGTAAATAAAGGAATCCCAACAATTTTTTTTTTTGAGATGGAGTCTCGCCCTGTCACCCAGGCTGAAGTGCAGTGGCACAATCTTGGCTCACCGCAACCTCCGCCTCTTGGGTTCAAGCGATTCTCCTGCCTCAGCCTCCCGAGTAGCTGGGATTACAGGTACCCGCCACCATGCCTGGCTAGTTTTTGCATATTTAGTACAGATGGGGTTTCACCATGTTGACCAGGCTGGTCTTGACTGACCTCAGGTGATCCACCCGCCTCAGCATCCCAAAGTGCTGGGATAACAGGTGTGAGCCACCACACCCAGCCAGAATTCCAATTATTAAGATTGCCAGCTAGATACTTAAACACAATTTTTAGACGATTTTTTTTAAGGCATGTGCCTGTTAGCTCACATAGTACAATGGAAACCACCAGTGAAAGCAATTTGTTTTGTAACTCAAAGCCAGAAAGGACATACTCTTATAACTCACACATTGTTATCCCCTTGGCTCCTGGTGTGGTATGTCCGCCTTCCTGCTGTTTTCCCATTCCTTAACTCCACAGCGGGCAGTTCTTTGAAATAACAGCAAAACTGCTCAATGTTACTATTTTAAAAGGAAGGGAAAAATATTTTAAAAAGAAAAGAATAGGACTGTAAAGAAAGTTGATGAAGCCTACATATACATTTTGAAACTGCAATTTTTCAATTGTCTCATTTAAACTGTACTCAGTGCAATCTCTTGCATTGTTTCTTCATTATGATTTTTCCTTCTAAGAAAACAGTATAGACAGATGACTTTGTAAAAAAACAAAAACAAAAAAGAAAGAGTTGAAAACAAAATCTCTTTTCAAAAAAATCCCCAATTCTCCCTCCAGCTATAGGTAGTCAGCATTTCTTTCTTTTCGGTTGCTTGTTTCCAGGTATTCAATAATTTCCTCAAATAAAAACAAACCATGAAACCAACCATATTATTTTGATACACTATACAGAATCCTAAGGAGAATTCAGTAGTAATTATAATTTCCTCTTTGAGCAAGAAGAGATAAGCTAAGAGGCAGTGCCTTCCAGGAGAGATCAAATATGCCTTCCGCTTCTTATCAGCAATGTAACCTTGGGAAGATCATTTATTCTGGCCTTTGACGTCTCATTAAAATCTAAAAGTATGCAACTTTCAAAATAATTTATTCTACAAAACTTAGGTCAGCCTTCTTGACTATTTTATTTTTACTATTTGTCTCATATTTTGAAGACATCTCATCTTATGACCTTGATTAACCCATTTATGCCTAGTGTTCCATTATTGGAACGCTAAGCTTCTGGGAGTTATTTATATCTTACTGCTCAAGGTCATCACCAAGGTCTGATTTTTCATACAAAAAAATTGCAACCTCTGACATAAATGGGTTAAGACTCAACTAATGACTGAAATAAGCTCTCTGAATAAGGTTCTCTGTAACCCAGGGGTCTGTAAACTGTAGCCCACAGGCCAAATCTAGCCCTCCACCAGGCAGCTCTTAAAGCGAGTTTTACATTTTTAAAGTGTTGTTTTATTTTATTTATTTATTTATTTATTTTTGAGACAGGGTCTCGCTTTGTCACCCAGGCTGTAGTGGCCCCATCTTGGCTCACTGCAATTTCCACCTCCTGGGTTCAAACGATTCTCCTGCCTCAGCCTCCCAAGCAGCTGGGACTACAGGCGCACGCCACCACGCCCAGCTAATTTTTGTATTTTTAGTAGAGATGGGGTTTCACTATGTTGGCCAGGCTGGTCTTGAACTCCTGACTTCAGGTGACCTGCCCGCCTCAGCCTCCCAAAATGCTGGGATTACAGGCCTGAGCCACTGCACCTGGCCCTAAAGTGTTGTTTTAATAAAGGGCGGGGGGGTGGGGGATATCTGAGAGAGACTGTGGCCTGACATACTAAAATGTTTACTATCAGGCCTTTCACAGAAAAAGTTTGCTGACCTCAGTTCTAGCCTATTCAAGAAGCAACTGGAAATAACCGCAAACAACTATTCACTGCAGGACACTGCTCTAGGTACTTTAGACAAATTACATTATTCAATCTTCCCAACTACCCCATGAAGTAGGAACTACTTGTCCCCAGTTTTACTGATGAGGAAACAAAAGCACAGGAAATTAAGGTATCTTGCCCCAAACCATATATGACTAGAGTTAGTGGCAGACAAGATAGGGAGCCAGAGCCCGTGCTCTTAACCTTTAACGTCAGACACTTAAGCTCTGACTGTAGCGTTACCTGAGTGACTGAAGGATGGCATTCATGAAACATGTGTTCCCCAAATTCCGAAGGCCTGTGGCACAAATGGCAGTGGTGCTTCCCTGTAAGTGGTGCAAGAAGAGGCCATCAGTAATGCCAAGGGAAGGCCAACTGTTTCAAACATCAAAGCTAAGGAAAGGCCTCTGAAACTCTAGCACCAAGCCAATTTGGAATTGGTCTTTTTCTCTCCAATGAATATTTCAAACAAACTCTCTACTCTCTGTATAAATGTCTGGATATTTTTAGAAAGCTGTTTCTGATCCTGGGATTGTTCTAAATAGAAGGATCTTATTGAAAGCTTATGAGGAAATCACCATTAATGAGTACCATGGAGTACACAATGCAAAAAACAGGAAATCCTTAAAATAACATTTAAGACTAAATGCCTTTTTAAGATTCTATAAAAACTATAAGAGAAATGGAAAAAATATAAATATATACACCCCAAGTATTTTTGTCCCCAAACTTTTAACTCTAAGTCATACATAAATGACCAATACACGTTTTCCTAACAATGGGATATGAATCTTAAAAAGCTGCCTGAGGCCAGGCGCCTCATGCCTGTAATCCCATCACTTTGGGAGGCCGAGGTGGGCGGATCACCTGAGGTCAGGAGTTCAAGACAGGCCTGGCCAACATGGCGAAACTCCGCCTCTACTAAAAATACAAAAAGGCTGGGTGTGGTGGCTAATGCCTGTACTCCTAGCACTTTGGGAAGCTGAGGTAGGTGGATTGCCTGAGCTCAGGAGTTCGAGACCAGCCTGAGCAATACGGTGAAACTCCGTCTCTACTAAAATAGAAAAAATTAGGTGGGCGTGGTAGCGTGCACCTGTAATCCCAGCTACTTGGGAGGTTAAGGCAGGAGAATTGCTTGAACCCAGGAGGCTTGAGGTTGCAATGAGCCAAGATTGCACTACTGCACTCCAGCCTGGGTGACAGAGTGAGACTCCATCTCAAAAAAATAAATAAATAAATAAAAATAAAGAAATAAATAAAAATTAAAAATAAAAATACAAAAATTAGCCAGGCGTGGTGGTGTGCACCTGTTGTCCCACCCCTTGGGAGGCTGTGGCAGGAGAATCACTTCAACCTGGGAGGCAGAGGTTCCAGTGAGCCGAGATTGTGCCATTGTACTCCAGCCTGGGCTACAGAGTGGGACTCCATCTCAAAAAAAAGGAAAAGCTGCCTGAACCTAAAGACTTAGTCTTAAAAATGAAGGCTGGGTTTTCTGATGACTAAGGAGTGTGAGCAGGTATTAAGAGTGAACTGTTTTCTAGGGAAGAGGAGCACAGCAGTAATGCTGATGGGAAGAAGGTGCTGACAGATGGACTCACTGGGGTCACAGCAACAATCGACAGTGCAAGTGGCAAACATTGTGTAAAATACTCCAAATCCAAGACACACATTTATAAAAGTCTGTAACAGGTAACATTACATGTTAGAGTTGCAACAAAACAGTGATTAAATCTCAACTAACTCTTATATTTGAATAAATTTTAATTACTTACATTTACTTTTAATAACTTGCTATTTAGTGTTGAGTTTTCCAAAAGTTTTCTTTTCCTATGCCTGTCAGCTGTGAAAGCTGAGCTATTAAAACACAAACAGACAGTGAAAAAGTTATTAATATATGCATGCTACACCACAGGTCAAAGAATAAACTCCAGCTGCCCTCAACACCTAGAGCATGGAAACCTCCCTGACTGCTTCATCAGGCCCACTGGGGCCCACATGTATTTGAAGTTAACCGAGGAGCTCTACTTCCTTGGAAATCCCCCTTGCTCCTCCGGCAGAGGTGGGCTGGACACTGCTCCTGGCAAAGCTGGCCGGGAAGATGCAGCCCGTGGGACACTCCCCACCACCACTCTCACTGTCTGACCGACTGCGAAGCTTCACAGACCAGAAGGCTCATTCTTCACAACAAAAGGAAAACCCTGGTCTGACACGACTGTTCTGAAATTTAACAGTAAGTCTCCATATGCTATTTCTTTCTTAATTTCAATAAAGATGTCATGTTTTGCTCATTTGTCTTAATAGATGATGATAGGATCTGAGTTTGACAAATGATAAATAAGTTACAGGAATATAGGCACATGTACATTCATTAGATGCAGCTATGCTCCAAAGGACATTCTAAAACACATCCTTATTAGTGCAGAAATTCTGAATTAAAATAACTCAAAATTTTTCTTGATGTAAGAAATATTCTGCTTAAAATTTATCAGAAAGTTATTTCTATTTTCAAAAGGTCACTTTAAAATTTTATGTCTCTGGCAAATTAATCTAAAGGAAGTAAAAATTATGGTTAAACAACACAGACTTTTAAGGCTGCCAATTCTTTCCCACCTTCTAAAAGTACCAAGTTCATCCAAAGTAAATACATAATTATTTCTTACAGAATTTCCACATGAATTATGTCTTTGAAACATCAGAACTAGTGACAGTTGCTTCAAACCTCAAAATGTTCTTCAGAACTGTTTGTCTCTCTCTTACAGTACTGGTAACTGCAAGATGAAGAGACCAATTCCATACACTATAGTGTTCAACTATTCCTTTACAAATTCTGTGAAGTGGGGAAGGTAAACCACAAGCATAGTATATATGCTCTTTATGACAATGCCTAAGAGTTCATTTTCAGTTGTAACCTATATAAATAAGGCATTTCACCTTTTAAAAATGTAAGTTACTACATTTTATCCTCAGTGACTCTCAAAATGCAGAATCTTCTAGATCCATGCTATCTAATATAGTAGCCACTCACTCCATGTGGCTATTTAAATTAATTAAACTTGAAGTTTAAAATTCAGTGTCTCAGTTGCACTAGCCACTTTTCAAGTATGGCTAGTGTTACCATAGTAGAGTGGATGGAGAACATTTCTGTCGCTGCAGAAAGTTCTGCTGGACAGTGCTGCTCCACGGGGCATGCGGAATAGTCGAAAGTTAAGTAAAACACAAATATGATCGTAGTTTCTAAATTCCACTACAGATTAAACCAATGTTTGCAAAACACAAAAATGATTCTAGGTAATGTTTTTCAACATAGGAAATGGGCTGTAAGGTAGACTTTTCATGGAGCCAAGCAGACATGTAGACAGGTTGTCTGTGACACCTTTCATCTGATGAGATGAAGTGGTCAATGGAAAATAAAGATTTCTTAACTGCATAAATGCATGCAGGTTCTCAAATGCCCTCTTTTCCCTTTGACTTAGTTCTGATTCATTTATTTCAGACTGAGGGTGGTCTTTTCCTAGAGAAAACCATAAGTGGTAGAAAAAATATTCTGATAGCCACCTACTTCTATAACAAATAATCAAGTTACTAAGACCTTTACAATGACATCACCACACCAAAGAGTGATACTACATACATTCCTTCAGGAATCTCAGACTTCACGTTTATTGTGAACAATTTCAGAGAAAATTAAATATTTTGGATCTGTGTGTATCTGTCTCTAATCCTAGATAGGACTCATCAAATTAGAAGAGAAGTACTCTGAAAAAGAGCTGAAAGATGACAAACCAAAAAGTACTTAAACCTGAAGTACTTTAATTGGTTTAGATTTAAAGAAATCATTATTCTTCCAGTATCGGCTTTATAATCTAGTTAGTCAATGAGACATACATAATGTCTGTGGTTTTAACAAACACTACACAGTATTGCCCTCAAAGAAGTTAGGTTATTTCTTTTCAGTATGCAATTTTCAAACATTCTATGGGCTTTATACTTAAGTTTGCTAAGGGAGTCCTGCTTTGTGGATGTTTTCACAGTACCTTCTACACATCAACTGCCAAAATAAATTAGATGGCACTTAATGATTTGGTGTCATGTACACAGATTTCACTTGAGTCAGCAGTCATTCCAGAGCCATGCTTCTATCCACTGTAGCTTCAAAGGCATGGCTAGCTGGGTTTCTGTTTATTGCTTCAAGTTTGGATGCAGTGAGTTTTATCTAACTATTTGACTATACCAATAAAAGTCTGTTCACGTATAAATAGTTTCATTTCTTTATGACGACAAAGTATTCATAGCTTCTTGTAATGTCAACTGATATTTAACTGCCCCTAACAAGCAAGGAAAAGAAACTAGGATCCTGTGCCACTGTATAGATGCAAAGTGGACAATATGTTCATTAAACCTAATTTCCCTTAAAAATGATGCATAAATCATAGTGCTTCCTAGTAGACCTCATAATACATTTGACAGGGGTTTTCTATTATCAAAAGTAACTCTATGATGATTTCACACCTTTTTCTGCCCTTTTCTTGTACCCTCAAAATAAATTGAGTAGCTTATAAATTGTTGGGTAATATTTTTAAAACAGGCTGTTGGGACCTTGGATATGGTTTATAACAAATATTAAATAAAATAAATGCAGAGCTATGACCATTAACTATGGGCCAAGTTTTAGCTATCCAAAGCCAAGGTTTATTTTATTAACATTTCAATCATATTATAAACATGAAGTTATAAAACTCATCAACAAAATCCCCACTCAAAAATTCTAAAAGACCCCTCAAACCCCATTCTTAGGCCCTTCTTTTTCCAAAGGCCTATTACTTACTTTTCCAAGTTCTGTAAGTGTTCTCTGACTTTCTGTACCAGTCCCAGCTTGGTGTCATTAACCACAAAATCATCACAGCGATAACTGCAAGGAAAATATTAATCAATGTGTGTAAAGAGCTTGAGGAAACCACAGTAATGAAATCACTAAAAGGCCTGGCTGCTGCCAAGATGATCACATGGCTCTGCAGGCAGTTACTGCTGGTGGTAAGTTTAAAGAGGACCTGGAATTCACAATGGAATGTTTTTCAAGGGTCTTTTTTAAAAGCCACGTAGGCAATGAACATGAGCTTCTTTTCACGTTTTTTACTCAAAAGCTCTTCAATTCCTCCTTTGAAAATGAAATAAGCTGCTACATGTGTTACATTCTTTTTAGTGGTGCCTAATACATGGAAAATGAAATAAAAAGCACCGAGTCTTTTCATGTAGCATTAAGCCTAAAGCTTTAAGGTGACACTTCCCAACCCAAATTAATGGGGAATTGGGGGGAGGAGAGATTTAAGTGAAAAGCAGGGAAAAGGTAATTAACCTGTAGGGATATCTGAAGAGAAAAACTAAAGTTAAAGCTGTACATTTCAAACATAATTTAATTAAAATAGATTGAATTCAGATGAGCTGAGAAGAATGATCTTTCACTCTGAGGCACTACAAAACAAAAGTATAAAATAGTGGCTATATCATTCAGGCAGCTGATAAGTGCTTTGAAGAAAAATATTTCAGCTATTTTTAAAAACCGATACTCTGTGTGTTTTACAAGTCAAAAAGCAAATAATGTAAGAAATCACACATAATATAAACTTTAACTTGTACACATTCGCATTTAACTTTTTCCTGGGATAAGGCCAATTTTAACAAAAACAATTTACAAGCTGGCACTAAGATATTATTTTGAATATGCTCTGCATGAAACCATTTGTTATTACTATCAAAGAATAATAAAAATAACACTGCCATTCTGAGCAAACACAACTTTGAAAGCACAGCAGTTAGTAAAAATTAGGTCATCTCTAGCAGAATCCCAAAAACATCTTATATCTGAAAACCATTTTATTAAAAAGAGGGAGAAAGAAAGAGAGAGAAAGGGGTGAGGAAAAGTAATTTTAAAAAATTACACAAAAAAGCATGCTTGTGTCTTTTATTCAGAGAAATGAAAATTTTAAGTGAATACTTCTGAAAACTGTCACTACAATGTTATATATGTAATTATTTAACACACACTTTCATTAACTGATCACCCAGGCAGTCAATCATTTCTCTAACATATTCTCTGAGCGTCTAAAGTCAATTCCCAACATTTCCACAAATAGCAAAAGCAGTCTTTTATATCCTGGACCATTTTCTATTATCAAAGTACTACCAGCAGGAGAAAAAATTCTTAATTGGTCTTATAACAACTACATAAAGAAATTAAATTAGTGAAAAGTTTTAATTTTTTGCTCCCTCTCGGCATAAATATTAAGAGGATAAGATCTACTTTGTCTGTAAATTTGGGCTTAGGGCATTTGGTACCTCTATAAACCTTAAGCATTCATTGGAGAATGAAATTGTATTGCTATTCTACTCGAATTTCTGCTTACATTTTCATTTTATGTTTGTATAAATTTATGCATGTAGTTTGAATAAAACAATACTCAGTGTCCCAAACTTGAAATGCTAGCATTTATCTGGAAAGTGAAGTCTTAAGAGCAAACTCAGATCACTTTTTCTGTATTTACACGATGCCATTAACATCTAATTGAAAACTGAACCTCTAACTGCCACAAATAAGTGGTTGTTTAAACAAAATATTTCAAAGTAAATTAAATAACTGATTTATTTCTTATTAAGGCAATCCTTTCTGGTATAACATGAAGTCAGCCTTGGACATAAAATTACATTTGTTAAAGTGCAGACTCATTTACGGACTTGCTCTGTTCTTCTAGGCCAATTGGGTCCAGCAGCTTTGCCTCTTTACCCTTTCATCACCAAAGTAAGTTGATCTAGACTCTAGAGCTGTGCAAATGTGGCTACTGCAACTGAGGAATACAATTTTTATTTTTAAAACTTTTAATTAATATAAATTCTTAATAACTGAAGCACTGTAAAATCTTTTACCATTAAGCACAATGTTATAGTTTGGTAGAATTGTCTTTTGCTTTTATTATTAAATTGTGCAAGATATATGGCAGTGCACAGCTGGGTAAACGTGTCATTTCTAGCATTACACAAAAGCGTATCACCAATCTAGTTTGTATCAACAGAATGAGCCAGTTCAAATGATTTTTCTATGATTTTTCTATGCAACAATGTAGCATTGTAATTGTTTATTTGAACATTTTATGCAGATACCATGAGTTACAGTGACCTATGTAAATGATAATTGGCAATTAAAATACTTATTTTAATTATTTTATAATTAAATTATTTTTTTAGCTTAAAAATTAAAAATAGAAAAATTTTTACTTTCAAATGCAGGTATACTACTGAGAAAGAATCAAATGAAACAAAAAAAGACTCAACAAGGTATGTCACAAATTTCACAAAGAATGGCAATTGTGATTTGCTGCAGCAGAGCAAAGTTAAAAAGCTGCTGGGTAAAAAAAGAGTTTTAAGATAATAAACAACAGTTAAGAGACATTTTCAGCAAATGCATTTCAATTCAATACAAAGTGGCTTCAGTCAAAAAATAATTGATAAAATTAGTCACAATCAGTGAAATCAGAATTAAATGTAAAACAAAAACATTCCTGAAGATTTTACAGAACTTGAGCTTGTAAGTGGCCAGCTATAAAACAGCTTGGATTCTTTTTTTCTTTATTTTTTAAAAATACAGCTGTGGTATCCTGTTTCCCAGGCTGGTCTCAAACTCCTGGCCTCAAGCGATCCTCCCACCTCAGCCTCCCAAAGTGCTGGGATTACAGGTGTGAGCCACCGCACCTGACTAGTTCAGATTGTTGTTCAATGTAGAAAACAATTTTAAGATGGTGAAATGAAAAATTAAATTATTTCAGTTAAGGAAATTATATTTTTAAATTATGAGGAAAAAAGTTAAAAAGATATTTTACGGAAAGTGAAAAATCTTTGAGACACCAAGCAACTGTTAGTGAATAAAAGGCCCTTCTAACAATATTAAAGATCAATTAAGTCAGCATTTGAAAAGTTACAAGTATTTTTAGCTTTAGATGAATTTTAGAAGAGATAATGCCCAATTAATACTATGGGTATATCTGTCTCAAATGACCTTCAAATTTACAGAGAAATGTCTTCATCTATTTGCAGCCTTAAATTTAAAAACTGATCTTATGTTGTAGATATTTTTGAATTCTCTACATCTATAACTGTCAGCTAGATATAAAAAAGTCAGTTTCCAGCAAGACAGTGTTCAAACATCTGTATTTGTTGGATTTATTTCTCTTATTACTTTGTTCTGCTATGTGAAACTCAATGCAAATATTTGTGCCCTAAGGCAGACCGTATCATGGAGGCAGCTATTAAAATTGTTCAGGCCGGGCATGGTGGCTTATCCCTGTAATCCCAGCACTTTGGGAGGCCGAGCCAGGTGGATCACAAGGTAGAGATCAAGACCATTTTGGCCAACATGGTGAAACCCTATCTCTTCTAAAAATACAAAAATTAGCTTGGCGTGGTGGCACACGCCTGTAGTTCCAGCTACTCAGGAGGCTAAGGCAGGAGAATCGCTTGAACCCAGGAGGTGGAGGTTGCAGTGAGCTGAGATCGCACCACTGCACTCCAGTGCACTCCAGCCTGGCAAAAGAGCTAGACTCCATCTCAAAAAGACCCAAAAATTGTTCAATACATATGCACAAATGCTCTAAATCATCACTAGTTTATGGAACTGTTAAAAGAAATAGAAGACAATGAATTTAATGACCACATTATTAGCTAATGTTGGTTGCTTGAGTCGAGGAAGAGTTTTGCAAAGATTTACAATTCTGTTAACTCTAATTCAGATTTTCTTGAAACAAAAGAAATGCTTGCCAATATTCAACAATCAAAGAGTAAACCAGGAATAGATTTTTAGAAATCTCAGTGTGATTTACATTATTACCCCTATATCACAATGCATATCAATTAGCTAGATTTGAAGATCCAAGGAGAGAAAAAGCTTATTCATGACCTAGCTAGACAGGTACAAGAATTTACGTTAAAATTGAAGCTTTTTATAATACAAGTCAATGATCGTACACATTTTTCAACATGAATTAACATGCAGCAGCACAGCACTGTGTAAAGTGGCTGCCAAACCTATGAAAAAAAATACAACAAACACTTTGTTGATTTGGATAAACTTAGAGTTGATTTTCAATTTATATGATGCCCCTTTGAATTTGACGTTGATAATAAGAAGTTTTCACAAGTGTTAGTGGACTTATTAACCTCCATGGATATTTTGACAGTGCTGCACTTCTTCTGAGTCAAATCAATTATTCTTAAAAGAGTAATTTTTGTCAATACAGATACAAATAGTGGAGAAAAATTATTTGTTTGGTACTCCATTTACTGGAAAACAATGTTTAAAACAGTGTGAATCTACTTTTTTAACTGCAATTTTTATGAATCTAAATACAGATCAAATATTTTTTATGAAAATTTCACGAGTTGAGATGTACTTAAAATTGTAAAATACACAATGGATTTCAAGGATTTCCTATAAAAAGTGCAAACTATCTCTAATAATTTTACATTGATTACATGTTGACACAGTATTTCTGATATACTGGGTTAAAAAATATACAATCAAAAGTAATTTCACCTGTTTCTTTTTGCTTTTTTAATATGGCTACTAAAATATTTTAAATTACATATGCGACTTGCATTTTCTTTTATATAGCACTGCTAATGTAGGGAATCTAAGATACTACCTGCTCCAAAATTCTATAATACTAGCATAAAGAGATAAGAAATTAACTTTATTGAACTATAAGAACTCAATTTTATAGTCAGGCGTGGTGGCATGTGTCTGTAATCCCAGCTACTCAGGAGGTTGAGGCACGAGAATTGCCTGAACCTGGGAGACAGAGGTTGCAGTGAGCAGAGATCATGCCACTCCACTGGGCAATAAAGTCAGACTCTTGTCTCAAAAAAAAAAGAAAAAAGAACTCAATTTTAGGCCAGCCTGGGCAACATAGCAAGACTCCATCTCTATGAAAATTAAAAAATAAAAAATTCCCCCGGCAAGGTGGCTCACACCTATATAAGCCCAGCACTTTGGGAGGCCAAGGTGGGTGGATCACCTGAGGTCAGGAGTTCGAGATCAGCCTGACCAACATGGTGAAACCCTGTCTCTACTAAAAAAATACAAAAATTAGCCAGGAGTTGTAGCGTGTGCCTCTAATCCCAGCTACTCGGGAAGCTGAGGCAAGAGAATCGCTTGAACCTAGGAGGCAGAGGCTGCAGTGAGCTGAGATCATGCTACTGCACTCCAGCCTGGGCGACAGAGTGAGACTCTGTCCCAAAAAAAAAAAAAAATAAAGCAAAAATAAAATAATAAATAACTAGCCAAGCATGATGGTGTGCACCTGTAGTCCCTCCCAGCTACTTGGGAGGCTGAGGTGGGAAGATCACTTGAACTCAGGAGTTGGAGGCTGCAGTGAGCTGTGATCACGTCACTACACTCCAGCTGGGTGACAGAGACCCTGTCTCTAAATTTTTTTTTTTAGTTTTTTGTAACTCTATTTATTTTTTTGATACAGGGTCTCATTCTGTCACCCAGGCTGGATTGCAGTGGCCCCATCTCAGCTCACTGCAACCTCCGTCTCCCGGGCTCAAGTGATCCTCCCACCTCAGCCTCCCAAGTAGTTGGGACTGCAGGCACGCTACCATGCCTGGCTAATTGTTTAACTCTGCTTCCCAAAGTGCTGGGCCTACAGGCATGAGCCACTACATGCCTCCCTCTCTCTCTCTCTCTCTCTATTGAGACAGGGTCTTGCTCTGCAGCGATGCTATCACAGCTCACTGCAGCCTTGACCTCCTGGACTCAAGCGATCCTCCTGCCTCAGCCTACCGAGTAGCTGTGACTACAGGCATGAGCGACCATACCTGGCTATTTTTTTTTACTTTTGTAGTGGCAGGGTCTCACTATGTTGCCCTGGCTGGTCTCAAACTCCTGAGCTCAAGCAATCCTTCCACCTCAGCCTTCCAAAATGTTGGGATTCCAAGACTGAGCCACTATGCCTGGCCGTAACTCAATTTTATTTTGGCTGGATTTGTTTTTCACTGGTTTAAAAATTTTTTTTTTACAACTATCTATTTCTCAAGAGCCAATTCTAGGTGTTCCTATAGTCAGTCACTAAGAGGGACATTTATTTTAAGAATATAACTTTTCTTTGTTTTTCTACTGTTTGAGTTTCATATTATACAAGTTGTATATATTACTATGATCGTTGTTACCACTATTCTTTAAGGAAAACAGCTGCTTCCACAGGTCAAAACTTATAAGGTGAGAGTGCCTGTCACGTGGTAGAGGATTAGTAAATGTTAGTTTCCTTCCTCTGTGTAACTAGCCTCACAGCAACATTCCTCTCTAGCTGCTTACATTCCCCTGGTTTGATTTCTTTTTCCTCTCTGGTCAGAGGTCAAAAGAAATAAGTAGCAAAAGTGGGAAATAAATGAAAATGTAAATGTTACCGGGTTGCTTTAGTCTTCAGGTGAGACACAGCTTTCAAACTGGAAGTTGTCCCACTAATATTGGTGTTTAAAAAGGCAAACAGATTGGCCGGACACGGTGGCTCACGCCTATAATCCCAGCACTTTGGGAGTACGAGGCGGGCGGATCACGAGGTCAGGAGATCGAGACCATCCTGGCTAACACGGTGAAACCCCGTCTCTACTAAAAATACCAAAAAAAAAAAATTAGCCGGGTGTGGTGGCGGGCACCTGTAGTCCCAGCTACTCGGGAGGCTGAGGCAGGAGAATGGCGTGAACCCGGGAGGCGGAGCTTGCAGTCAGCTGAGATCAGGCCACTGCATTCCAGCCTGGGTGACAGAGCGAGACTCCATCTCACAAAAAATAAAATAAAGGCAAACAGATGGATTTAAAAGTTCTAAAAATCTTTTCCTGATTCACTACAATTGTATTGAAACTTTTTGGTCAGAATTATGCATACCTCTGACACCAGGAAAAAAATTTAGCCACTCTTCTTAATTTTCCCTTCAAGAAGATTATGCCAGAATAAGTGGTACAAAAAAGTACATAACTCATAGGTTGTGTTTCAAAAACGTGTAGATTGGTCCTCTGAAGCCTGGAATGCATATCATGCTTTGAAATAAATATTACAAAACACGGTTAAACGTTCTAAGTGGAAATACATGTTTCCCAAAATGTAGCTGAAATCCATAGTATTTGAAAAAGCTCGATTTCTCCTTTCTTCTTTATATACTGCTGGTGCTGAGAAACCGACAGGAGAGGCCTAGGCAGGATTCAGATAACCTGACTGGCCTCAAGGAGAGGAGGTCCAGGCTCAGCATCTTCATATACATAGGACTTCATGTGATAAACAGAAGTCAGGAACTACCTACATTATATGACCAACTTTTAGTCTATAAAATTTATACCTAAGCAAGTTTTTACTTACTGATTTTAAATGACTCTTCAAGAAAAGATGAGCTCTACTGTTTTTTTTTTTTTTTTTTTGGAGACAAGGTCTGGCTCTGTCACCCAGGCTGGAGTGCAATGGCATGATCTCGGCTCACTGCAACCTCCATCTCCTGGGCTCAAGCCATCCTCCTACCTCAGCCTCCCGAGTAGCTGAGACTACAGACACGTGCCACCATGCCCAGCTAGTTTTTGTATTTTTAGTAGAGATGGGTTTTCGCCATGTTGCTCAGGCTAGTCTCGAACTCTTGGGCTCAAAGCCATCCGCCCGCCTTAGCCTCCCAGTGTGCTGGGATTACAGTTGTGAGCTACCGTGCCTGGCCTAAAGATAAGCTCTACTTCTGATGGACTTTTTGTCAGATAAGGACTGTATTTAATAGAAAGAAAGAAGTATTTAAGAAAAAGTAAGTACACTGAACATTAAAAAAAAAAAGACTTGAAAATTGTATTGGGTACATATTAGAGATGTTAGATAAGGAAATAGGATATAAAAAAGGAAGGTAAGAAGAATATTGGTGTCTTTCTTTACTTCTAAGACAGACAAGTAACATTATCATCTTGGCTATGTAAAGATTAGTCTCAAATCCAAATTCATTGAGCCAAATGTGATCATAAAGTAGTTTTAAACTTATTTAAGCCAACAGCTAATAAACTCCTAATTAAATGTACAGTATAGTATAATATGCATACTGGTGTTAGACAGGATATATACAACTGATTTTACTACTGTGCACTGAAAAAAGATACATCAAGTAGCAGGTAAATTTTCATAAGAAACACAAGCTACTTATTCTATGATATAATTAAGGAGGTAAACAATGAATAAAATCAGAGCTTGCAAGTTATTTCAAATTCTGTTGACACTAATAAACAACAAAAATGAAATTGCTCAATTTTCTCATTACACTTATACTTTATATGTGCCTTTTTAGATTTTGATTTATTTCTAATTTCTAGTATTTAACCTTGCCTAAACCTTGCTACTTTTCTTTCTATAAAGTCTCAAAAACTCATCTTTTTTCTCTTCATTTCAAACAACATTCTTTTCTATACTTTGGTCATTTCCTTTGGTACATCTTTTTCCCTTTTCCCTGAGAAACTTTCAATTCCATAGCTATCTGTAACTGAACTAAGTATAGTATTTGATGGTCCCCATAATGTCAGCCTTGCTTAGATATTCTTATCTCCTACCCCTTCCCTCCCAATCTTCCCTCTCACTTCAGTGTTACCTGCTCTAGTTTTAGAGTTAAGCTTTCATCCCATATACCACGAACTCTCTTACCCCTCGGTATTTTCCATTTCGCACCATTCCCTTATTTAATGGCAAAACAATATTCCTCATTCGGTCATCTCCATCTTTACATTCTTCCCCCATTCTCCAAAAATGAAAAACACACAGCATGGCTCAATCGTTTTCTTGTCCTAAAATTTAATGTAGGTTTACTTCCTTTAAAAAATTCTAACTTTAGAAACACTCGTTTCCTTCCTGTTTTTGCCCTGCACTACTTGCCCCCTCTAATTCTAAAAGATAAAACACTAGTCTACTAAAGTCAAAACAATAACTTTGGATTGAAATCCGGCTACTTCCCCTTTCACTAGTTTTGTTTAATAAAGTTTCTTTCTTTCTACCAGACCTCACTCGTATTAACTGGACTCTACAAGCAGTGAGCATCCGGACCTGCATTCGGTTACAAAAGAAGCCTTCAAGCTATTTTCATCACCTTCCTAATCAAGTTAAAAAATAAACCACAAAACTGAGTATCCACTACCCTCTCTATATATATTCTATATATATGTATATATTTGTATTAATAAATTATATATACAAGTAAATCTAAATTATATATTACAAAAAAGAATAATTTTTAAAGAATGACTAGAGATGAAATAAACTATATTAAATGTCTTGCTATTCACAATATCTTCATACTATTACTAAACTAATTTCCTTTTTTTTTTTTAAAGACAGTGTCTCCCTGTGTTGCCCAGGCTGGTCGCGAACTCCTGGGCTCAAGGGATCCTCCTGTCTCAGCCTCCCAAAGTGCTAGGATTATAGGTGTGAGCCACCATGCCTGGCCATAATTTCTCAAAGTACAATATACCATAAGGTAAAGGTTTGACATTAATGACAGTGAATATAATAGATTCATACTTCCTATCATCTTCATGTTAATTTTTAAACATTCTGTCCAACTTATCAGATCTTATTAGTCTGGGTTTTTATTAGATAACCAACAATTTTATCTTATAATATGTTTGATGAGCACAGAGTAGGAAAATGTGTCCATTTGCCCTTTTCTTGTGTTTACATCATCGTCATATCTTGCAGAATTTAAAACCTTTTAAAACATGTGTCCATTTGGCTAAACATGTTATATGGAAGGAATAAATCCATATAACTAAGCAGATATAGAATGCAAAATGCTCAAAGTAAACAGAGCGAGGACACCACAGGTGAAACTGATTTAGGAGACTATGTGTAACTCATGGCACGCAATCAGCAAATCTACAGACCTCTGGAAGCAAGTGTTAAATATTTGACAAAGGTTTTTTTTCTCCTCCCAAATAAAAAGGCATAGTGTTCTAAACTCTCTTCCCATACTGCCAGTATATTATTTTGGAGACCACTGCACTAAAAACTAGGTCCCCAGCACATAGCAGCTTCTCAAAAAATGTTACTTATTGAGTAAAAGGTGTTTTTTTTTTTTAAATGTTGTTCACAATATGTTTGAGGACCATCATGTAAACCACCATCTGTCCCAAGTAAACATTTTGAAGACAAAAACTGAGGGAGAAAAGGACTACTTATTATAATATCAAGTTTTCTTCATAAGGGTCATTACCTTCACTTTGTACCTTTCTTTAACACATTTATTCCTAGGTGTAACCAATAGTTTTGTCATTCTGTTGAATATTTTTGCTTGGTCATTTCCATTTTCAACTGATGACTACTAATAAAGAGAAAGCTATTAGTTTGTGTACATTTCTCACACATCAGCTTTCCAAAGTGTCTAACATTTAATCCTCATTGCTGTTTTCTACTAGAGTCCCCCTGGGCTTTCCAGCTATTCTATTGTATCATTTCAAAGTAGAAATAACTTTTTGTTTCCAATATTTATGCCAATTATTTGACTTTCTGTCTACTGTCTTACTGCAATGGCTAGAACTACCAAAACAATGCTTAATAATAGTGACAATCATGTAAATGATGACAGGAAGTATTAGTCTCGTTTCTGATATAATGGAAATGGCTTTAGCATTTCATCATTTAGTATATGATGTTTGCTTTCTGGTTTTTGGCAAACTATAAGAGCTTAAGTTTCTGTTTATTTCAATGTTATTAGTTTTTTTAAAATGAGAAATGGCTATTTATAAATGTATATTTTGCTTCCAATGGGACAATAATCTGAGGTTTCCTTTAATAATGAGTATGTTCATAGAACTCAGGTGAAATTTACTTGGTAATTATATAATTTTTCTTTTTGATAGCTTACTGGGTTAAATGTGCTTTAAGTTATAGTTATTTGCAACTACAGTATTTTATTTAGTAAAATTGGCTTATTTTCTTTTTGGAGTTTATGTTAGATTTCTATCTTAAGGTTTTGAAAGTTTATAACATTAATATACTTAATGTTAAATTTTAATAGTTTGAGGCTGCACTGTCCAATAGTAGCTAGTAGTCACATGGGGCTATTTAAATATTAATTAAAATAAAAAACACTTAATTCTTCACACTAGCCACATTCAATTGCTCAATTGCTACCATACTGAATAACATATATGTCATACCCAAGACAGAGAAAAACCTCTTTCTCAGCTTTAAAATTCTGTTTTTTTCAATTCCTGTTGTTAGTGCTATTGGTTACTCAAGTCAAGACTTCCACATCATGTCCTTGAAGAACTAAGAAAATATTCCCAAAGCAAACCATTCTTCACTCATCTGAAACAAGGAGGAATAATCATACAAACAAAACATTTTTTATGCAACAGTAAAGAAACAAGTCCTTTAATTTACTGGCTACAAAGCTATCTTTATACAGTAAGCCATGCATAACACTAAGACCAAAAATAAATAAATACAATCTCTTATGCAACAAACATCCCTGAAACATGACAGATCCTTCATTAATTTTCAAGCTCCTTTTCATTCACTTCTAAGACATTTTGATATTTACGGGCAAATTTGACTTCTGGTTTTATCATAAATGACAGTAATAAAAAAAAAAGCAAGCTGATATTCTAGTGACTTCACCTATTTCAAACTGAGACAGGTTAAAATCTAAAAGAATTTGTTTAGGAAGCAAGAGTATTTTTAAATTCTCTTACTAAACTCTGATGTATTGCCATCAAATAAGCCAATTATGGAAAATTAGAAGAATACCTGCAGAGCAAACCCATATCCTTTGTTAAAAGCAGACAAGTACCAGCATATCTTAAGGAAGAGCCTTTTAGGTTTTAAGATTATCTCTATTAGAAAGTTTCTTCTTAAACTTCAAAATATTGTTTTTAAATAAATAAAACTCTCCCTGTTGTCTAATTTTTTACATTGAAAATTTGCGTCCAAATTGTTTATAAGAACAGTCAACAAAATATTTTCCTTTAAAATTTGTAATCACAACTGCTGCAGGAAATGATTCATTATCTATTTAAACTCACAAATAAAGCTTTATGTTCATTTTAATTAAAATTGCCACTTATTACAAGTGTTTAAAATCTGAAATTCAAGCCTCTTTTCTAGACAACTGATTCACATTTCACAATATTTCTTCATTTGAAAGGATGCTTTAAAACATTACCTGCCCTGAAGGAATATGCTTTTAATATTCCTTTCATAATTCTTCATTCTCAAAAATTCAGCTATTATTGATAAGGATATCGAAGTCGACAAGACTATGTCAGATGTCAAAAATTATTGGTTCAGTATTTTAAATCTATTAACTACAAAAGTCTACTTCCATAAAAAAACCAAAGTTCCTAATTTTAATCTTTGTTTCTTCTCAATCACAATAATGTACACCACATACAATTCCATTTGTATTGGTTAAGGGAGGGAAATTGGGATGGGAGCAAATGAAATATTACCTAACAAACAGTAAACTAAACACTAGCTCTTGTGTGAAATCTTGGGAAGATTTTTATTTTTATTGAAATCTTAATTTACCTTTCATTTTCAAGTTAATCTGCTTATCTCCTTAAGACGTGGGTTTGTGTCAAATCAGAATCATTCCTTTTCGCACTGCTTTCTCTCTTAATGAACAGTAACCTGATTTATATTGTTCTGCCTGGTTAATGCATGCTTCCTCTCTGGGCCCCTGTTTACATCAAGGTGGAGGGGCACTGCTCTACAAGGGTGTCCATCTTGGGAGGGAAATGGAGTAGTTCACCTATATCATGATTTAAGTTGTCTGCAGGAAAAATGTTACGTGGCTCTTTAGTCCTTCAAGATGATCAGGGGACACAGTATTATAGATTTGATGTAACCTTCCCCGTTTCTGAAAGACAGTTAACAAAATTCAGTCTTTCAAACGTATGTCGCCTACTCTGCACCAGACACTGCACACCACGGAAGAATACAAAGATCTGAGATATGGTATCTGCAGTCTCCAAGGACACTTACAAATAACTAACATGCAGCAGGAAATTATAAGTATTCCAAGAGCTGTGAGTTCAGGAAAGATTACATTCACCTACAACTGGAGCTGGGGAAAGAGAAGAGTTCGGTGATAACTTCATAAAGGATTGCAAACATAGGACAGGGCAGGGACTACTGGCAAGGGGAAAGCAGGGTAAGAAGAACTGCAAGCCTCAGAGCATGTTATAACTTCTCTAGGGCACAGAGCATACTGCAAAAAAGGCTTTGACTTTAGTCAAGATATTTATAATCAAACATGTTAAACCTAATGCACCAATGTTTTACCTCTGAAATCAATCATCCAGTCTAACCACAAGAAATTAGTGTACAAGGAAAATTAATAAATTGAAGTAAAATTACTAAAGGGCACTCCACACAGAAATAGGAAATCTGTTTGTTTCTTCATCACAGTGAGGTGTGGGAGGAATGTTAATTTAAACTACATCTTCATCAATTTACAACTATCACAGATTCCTTTTAGGCCATCAGTGTAATGCTACAGGATGATTCCCTAGCATTTTATTCTAAAACCCACAAGTGAGCCGATAATGTGACCAGCTGCAGCTCCCTTCCTGAATTCAGCAGCTCTGGGTGTCCACACACTTGCAGCTCTGTACAACTTCACACAAAAGCCTGGCAATCGGCCAAGAAGACTCCATCATAGTGTATACTCCCCAAGGTTCAAGATTTTCCATTTAATTCCAATTCCACCATGAAATGACATATACTTTAGCAGACTACAGCGAAATAAAACCAATTCAATTCCCATTTCTAGTTAATAAAATATGCCCCTAAAATGCAATGTATAAAGATATTAAAATATATAATCTACATTTTTAAAGGGCCTTGAATATAATTCCACTCCATTAAGATAATTCTTAAAATTTTCTTTAAGAGTTAGTTTCCTCAGAATCTTACCAACAGCAAGAAACAATGGCAAACTTGTTATAGCACACAGCAATTTAACTGTATTTCCAAAGTCCTCCATTAAACAATTCACTCACATTGCTAACTGAAAATCAAGAATCAATGTTCTCAGTATCTGGTACTATAGGATGATGTGACCCATGACAATGTGAGACAGATATTTCAAGAATTATATTAATTTCTGTTGTCTAAAGCAGAAATACAAACACACAGAAACACACAGTTCTGCAAATTACGTAGCCACATCACTCTAGTATGTAAGTTTCCTGAGGGAAAGGGGGAAAAAAAAAACCTGAGGGAAAGGGGAATGCAAACGCTTTAACTGCCTGGCTAATGCTTAACTTTGGTAGGAGTGTTTCACAACAGCAAATAACAATAAACTGAGCACTAACCTTTGTGAAAATCTTGGGAAGATTTTCATTTTTACTGAAATCTTCACCTACCTCTAGCTTCTCTCTCTCCAGGTCTGGACACCTTCTACACAAAGGATCATTAAAACCAGTAGTGATCCGAATGAATAACCCTTAAGATGTCTATTCAATAGCCAAAATTTAATGGTGTTGAACCTGTAAAAATGTAAAAGACCCCTTGGGAGGCCGAGGCAGGCGGGTCACGAGGTCCAGAGATTGAGACCATCCTGGCTAACACGGTGAAACCCTGTCTCTACTAAAAATACAAAAAAATTAGCCGGGAGTGGTGGCAGGCACCTGTAGTCCCAGCATACTCAGGAGGCTGAGGCAGGAGAATGGCTTGAACATGGGAGGCGGAGCTTGCAGTGAGCCGAGATCGGTCACTGCACTCCAGCCTGGGCGACAGAGAAGACTCTGTTTCAAAAAAAAAAAGTAAAAGACCTGGCAAACCACCGACCCTTTCTTCTTCCTTTTGATGGGCACCACCTTCCTATGATACAATTATCGACTAAGGACAATGTGGAAAGGATTCTCACACCATTTCAGTAGAAAGTAAATTAAAATTGTTATTTGGACTTCTCTAAATCCCCATCTCTACCCAGTAATGCCTTCATGTAACATTCAAGGGCTGTCTGGCAATAAAAAATATCTCCAAAGCGATCCTTTAAATGGCTTATATCCCCTCCTTTAATGTCAACAACCTTTTGAATTAAGGGAAAACTGATTAAAACAAGAATTGTTCATCATAATTTACTAGTCACAGAAAGAAATTTGCTTCACACCAAAGTTAAAACTGCAAAATGTACTTTCTGAGCATAACCAAATGGATATGGATCATTAGGCATCACTCACAACCTAAATAACCTAGTTCTAAGTTGTCACAAAAATAGATACCTACTTCGTCATTTATATGAAATAGACATGAATATTATATTACAAAGAGGGAACAGAACCTGTTGCCAACCTCTTTTTAAACAATACTGAAAAAAAAAAAAAAAATAGCACCTGGAGCGGTGGCTCATGCCTGTTAATCCCAGCACTTTGGGAGGCTGAGGCAGGCGGATCACGCGAGGTCAGGAGTACAAGACCAACCTGACCAACATGGTGAAACTCCGTCTCTACTAAAAATACAAAATTAGCTGGGCATGGTGGCACATGCTTGTAATCCCAGCTACTTGGGAGGCTGAGGCAGGAGAGTTGCTTGAACCCTGGAGGCAGAGATTGAGGTGAGCCGATATGCGCCATTGCACTCCAGCCTGGGCAGCAAGAGCCAAACTCCATCTCAAAAAAAAGAAAAAAACAGCCTGGAAAGCTACGTACCAAATTCTTGACATTCACCTTTGGGGGAGTAGAAGAGGAGCGTGGAACTGCACTGGGAGAAGGGAGACTGTCAGAACAATTTTTTTTTAAACAAAGCAGTTAAAATTTTTAAGCTTATATGACAAAAATGTTAACTGGACAGGGCACAGGAGGAACATGGGTTTGTTGAGTTCTTTTGAACATGGGTTATCACATTATTCTTCAATGTAAAATAACACAAGAAAAAGAAATTATAGTAACAACAAAGAAATAGATCTATTTCCCTGAAGCTAGGATGGATGAAGAACAGGAGGTGGGAGAGAAGAGGAGGCAGAGAAGAGGAGGCCTAGAAGTTGAAAGGAACAATGCAAAGTAAAATCTGAATGAATACAGATAGGCGTTCCCAATGGCTCCAGTCCTCCGTGAATCCTAATAGTTCTAAAAGGAGGTTAACAGCAGTAATAACTGGCTTAGAGACTAAGGGAAGGGAGGGGAGGAGAGCACACTTGCACACAGTAAGAAATCTCATTTCCAGAAAATGTTAACTTACCAGTATGTACTGTAGCTACTGCAATCCATACATACTGTGTGCTGAGCTTTATCTTGCTTTTCTGATTTCTTATGGTTGGTTAAGGGTACTTGTGCATCTTCATAATGTTTTTTTGCATGGCCATTCACATACCTTACAAAAACCAAATGAAAATTTACTTTAAATATTGCTTTGGAAATTAAAGGAGTAGGAAATGATAAAATTAAATATTAATCAAATCAAAATAAGAAATCCTGTAACAGCAGTCAATCATGTAGTGATTTATTATACTGAATACTTAAAATATGCTCCTTTTTTTTTTTTTTTTTTGAGACGGAGTCTCGCTCTGTCACCCAGGCTGGAGTGCAGTGGCATGATCTTGGCTCACTGCAAGCTCCACCTCCTGGGTTCACACCATTCTCCTGCCTCAGCCTCCCGAGTAGCTGGGACTACAGACACCCACCACCACACCAAGCTAATTTTTTTTTTTGTATTTTTAATAGAGATGGGGTTTCATCGTGTTAGCCAAGATGGTCTTGATCTCCTGACCTCATGATCCACCTGCCTACGCTCCTTTTTTGCAACCAAATACTATAGTCAACTTTTAATTATATACAAGAGTAGGCCCAGGCAAGGAAAGGCATAATCTATACAAATCGGTTTCAATACCATAGATATTATTTATAAACTCCTTTGCTGCTGCTTTCACTATATATATATTTTTTCTCTCAGACCACTAACCCCCAACTTGGGCTATTATCAAAAACAAGCTCTGTTAAGTAAATTACTCAGCCACTTCCCACAGGGCCATAGACTCTGCTCAAGTTGCTGCTTAACATAAAGTGTGAGAGTCAGAGAAACAGGACAATGTTCCATCTCTTACCAATATAGCTTCCAGTCTTTTATTTGAATGCCTGAATAATCAGCTCGTCTCATATGGAAATATGTTTGTTTAGAAATAATCCAAACATAACATAAATCACCTTAAGCTTACAAAAACTGCTATTTCTCTACATGGACAAAGATAATCAAAAGTTGATTATGTTCATAAAAATTGTGTAACACATTCCAACTCAGATTTAATATTACAGCAGGCACAATGAAACTGAAATAAGGCTCCATATGCACATGGTGCACACCCCAATTCATCTACACCTTCATCTAGAGACTGCACAATTCTGTCACTGACCACCAATGTGAAGACCCTTAAGAAGCAACATTTCCCAGTTCCTAGAAAGCAGCCAATGTGTGGAAGGCAAGGCCTACTTGAAAACTCAGCTAAAACAAATGTTGGTTAAATGGTACCAAAATAAACAGATGTAGAGAGTTAGATGACATTTTCATCATGAGGCACCTTAACTGCACCAGGAACAACACTTACCTTGGAGAAAGTAGGAGAGTTACGGTAACTGGGAAGGATCAACTTCAAACCTAGCCCCTCTACCCAGGAAAACTGGGCACATTCAAGGCACTATTAACCTCAACTCAGAATGTGATCATGTCCTTTCTCCATTTTTTCCCTGTACTTTACACTTTTGCATACACCTGAGTCCTCTGTTCATAAAACTGTACTAAAATGAATTTTAGAGTCAAATAATGATTAAGAGGATAAGCTCAAAAACTAGACTGCCTGGGTTCAAAATTAGGCTTTATCACATCCTGGCCATGAGAGCTTGGATGAATTATTTAACCTCTCTGTACTTGTTTTCTCATTTGTAAAATGGACGTAATAGTACTTTGTGTCTCATGGGTTGTTAGGTGATTACATAATCCATAGTTCATAACAAATGAATGTTAGCAATCATTTTATTAGCATTCTTCTTTCTATGCTTAACTACTACTCATTCAGAATCCAAACAACAATTGCTTAGAAGGTGGGCACATTTAGCACATATTTCAAGATAACATGTAACTGTAAAGGTCAAGAAACGCTATTTAATAAAACGTAAGGCCGGGTGCGGTGGCTCACGCCTGTAATCTCAGCACTTTGGGAGGCTAAGGCAGGCAGATCACTTGAGGTCAGGAGTTTGAAACTTGCCTGGCCAACATGGCGAAACCCCATCTCTACTAAAAATACAAAAATTAGCCATGGTTGGTGGCACATGCCTGTAATCCCACTACTTGGGAGGCTGAGGCATGAGAATCACTTGAACCCAGGAGGCAGAGGTTACAGTGAGCCAAGATCACCCCACTCCACTCCAGCCTGGGTGACAGAGTGAGACTCTGTCCAATAAATAAATAAATAAATAAATAAAAATAAAAGGTAAACTCTAAGGTATCATATAGGTTCAATACTTAATCATCTTAATCACCTATTCTTATCGTATATATTTATAATACTAAACCATGAAAAACAACAGTAATTCATTGCTACAGTAATAATACTGAATAAGCACATTACCACTTGCACATTTTTGAGAACTCATCATCTTTACATAGTCCATATAGTTCATTTAACTACAACGCTGTAGTTTCTAAATGTACTAGATGTTTAAATAGTTCCGGTGCATGTCAGAGATAAACTAAGAAGTATGAATACTGATATTAAGATTAGCAATGCTTTGCCTAATACCTAAATACATTAGTCGAAGAGGTTAACACTTTTGTATAAACTAACAGGAAATTAAATATTTCCCCTCATCTAGTTTTGGATTTTAACTAGACATTTTGGTCTACAGCACAAGAGGAAAAATTTCACTACATATGTCACAAATTTCTAATAACAATCACAAAAATTTGAAAAATAACTTAAATGGGATGGGGTCATGAAGACCAGCAGAATTTAAAACCCATATATGCTATTGATAAACTATGTTTCCTAGTGGGAAGAATATTCACTTTACGATTTCCCTAAAGACAAGCAGTCTAAAATTACCAAAAAATCAATAAATTTGGCAATCAACACCTGGGATTACATGATAAAAGAATATTAACCAATCAGCTATGTAAAATGGAGATCCAAATTCAGGCTATTCTGAATTTTCTGTTTAATCTACTTCATCACATTTGTCCAAAACTATGTCAAATTTCTAAATTTAAGCTTGTTTGCAATTGGCAACAGTCCACCTGCAGAGGCTAGAAATTTTTCCATTTATTTTTCCAAAACCTATTTTAGTTTGTTGTTTAAGAACATTAATCTCTAATTTTTGAGTTTGCCAGGTCTTTTGATTGGCACATGACCATCAAGATTTAGGTTGTAGAGCACTACAAGACTTCTGGAGAACAGAATTACATAAATTTTATTGCATTATAATTCTCACCTCTCAAAATCTAGGAGAGGAATCTGTCTCTTCAACTGCAGAATTTAAGTGCTTCTACTTTTCTTCTTTTTTTAAAAAAAGTTATCTGTACAAAGTATTTTCAGGTTCCCCAAATCCTAGAGATTTCAAAACCACAACAGCCACAATTAAGAAATGCAGTTAACATTTTCCAAAGGTACTCTTAAGTGCACATGGAAAAAATACTCAATTCCAGGACTCAAAATGTGAAAAATCAAAACTTCACTGAACAAAGAAAGATGCTCTCTTCATGCAATGAGGATTTAAAAATAACAGTGGGGAAATATTCTAGATAAATACAATATAGATTTCAGCCTATGGGACTCAGTATCATTTCTCAGTTCCTTACTGCTAAGCTATTAACTTCTGAAGTAAATTCAAAGTAGATTTTCTAAGCTAGAAGAGCGGTGGAAATAAATGTGCTGCTACCAGGCAAAAAACCACAGACAATATTTACTTGAGTTTGTGCTAGAAGAGTTACTATTTAAATAATATTATTTTGAGGCCAAGAACTGGGAAGAAATACTCAGGTTTAAACTGGGGTGGGGTGAGGTAGAAGATGTTGTCCATAGAAAGTAGTATTTTAATGGAACAATGAAACATTTGATGTATCTTAGGAATTAATAATGAACTCCACAATGAGATCATTTTCAAAAGGAATTCGTTTATCTGTAAATATTTTAAGTTTTTTTTTCTTTCCCAGAAGAATGATATCATACCTGGGATTCGATTCAAAAGTCAGTAGAGGTGGGGATGGGGTAGGTAATAGGTGAAAAAAGATTGCTACGTGTTGATAATTGCTGGGTGAATGGGACATGGGGTTCAATTATACCATCTCTATGTTTGTGTGTGCTTAGATTTTACCCTAATAAAAGGTTTAAAAAACAACCATTAGGTAAACTTGTACTTCAGGAATTCCCTTAGCTCATCTTTCCACTCAAATATTACTAACAGATTGTCTTGGTCATCAAACTAATTCTTCTGAGTATCAATATGAAGAGTTTTTCTCCCCTAGATGTTTTCCCCAGTTGTATCACAGAACAAAGGGATTCAACTGGAGGAGGAAGCCCTACAGAGAATTATGCATTATGATTAACAATGGTACTAAATCCAAATCAATAAAACTCTGACATAAAGCTTAAAGACAAATTTTAAAAAGCAAATAGGGCAGTGAAGTAATAAGTATGTCACCTACCTTCCACAGTGGACACTTGAACAAGTCAAACAGACCCAAGGGCTTTTGTTGGACCGGCACACTAATAAAAAGAAAAATACACAATATACCAATTGCATCATGTTATTTCCCAATTTCTCCCCATTTTCCTGTGATTAAGTTATAAATTCCATGGCTATGTAGGAATGCTGAAGTTGCAAATCCATGCTTTGTGAATGCATTTACACAAAATGGCTGCCTAATTAAGTTATACTGAAAAGAATTTAAATGCATGTCCACAACAGCGGCTCATTTTAATTGCTGCCTCAACTCAAATAGCTTAACCACGTTAAACACATATACACTTGTCTCCTTTATTACTTATTCCCTTTTGCTACAGTCTCTTGACAAGTTAACGACAGTCTATTTTCCTATTAAAAAACATTTTTTTAAGTCTAGTCATTTAATCACATGTCTTTGCCATGTAGGACATATACCACTACAAATGACAATTCTTTCAGTTTATTTACTAAGAGACACAACATAAGGTTACAATTAGGAAATCTAAGTCTAGTTTTCCCAAAGTAATTCTTAGTTGCATAAAATATATGACAACCGCACATAATTCTTGCTGATGGTATAATCAAGACATTAATGATTTTAGTTGATGTATTATAGCGGTGGGGAAGGCAAGAAGGTATGGAAATGAAATATTGATTAAAATTTTGCTTGCTGTCTACTCATTCATTTTTTAATAAGTCCTATATAAGTAACAATGATATTTAAAAGGGAGGGATATCAAAATCACCTGGAAAGCTTTTTGAAAACACCTATGTTCTACTCAAGGTTATCTACATTGGCGTGGGGAAGGAAGTACAAAGAACATGTATATTTTGCGCAAAGTAGCTTCCCAGGTGACTTCCTAACACAACCCCTTGGGAGCCACTAGTCAGCCTTCTAGAGGCATGGGAGGAGCACTGCAGCACAACCACACAGGATCATAGTAACCACCTAGCACGCTATAGATGCTCAATAAATATTTGTGGAAGAGAAAGTTTAAAGTTCTTAGTTTAGGATACCCATCTCTTCCAAGATCTGATCTCTACCTACATTTCTCTTGCCCAATCTCGTATCACAACAGGCCTTTCTCACTGTTAAAAAAAAAATTAACCAAAACTGGAAATAAGGTGAATGGAGAACTGTAAGCCCTTTCAATGTACACTGAAACACTGTTTAATAGCTCCCCCCAAAGATAGTTAATTATAGTACCACTGACCTGTTTACTTGACTAGGACCCAAATTCTATGAAATTACAGGTAAATGGAGTTTTTAAATAATTTCTGTCCAGCAGACTCCAAAGGTTACAATTATACTACCCTGTAGGATATTAACCAGTTTTGTATCTAACCTAGCAATTTTATTTCAACATTTTTTTCTTCACTGTCTATACACACTCCGTTCCCAAATACTCTTGGAGCCAGCTTTACCATCTTACTACTGGTTCCCTCATTAATGAGTTAAATAAATCTTTGACTATGTTCATCCCATATTTGTATGAGAGGAGGGGACAGGAGGTGAGAATAGGAGAGCACAGTGATTACTGCCTGAGGAACTCTACAGTTTGGCCAGCACAGAACTTTAGTTTTAAACATGAAAGCTTTGAGTGGTGAAATCCCCTTCTAGTTGCCAAAGGCCTTCCCTTTTCTTAGTGCATTCATATATTTACATTCACTATCAGGGCCATCCTTGAAGGCACTGAAAGCATTTTTTACTCAACTGGGTCTAATTTTGTTACGTGTGCATGTAAACCACATGACAGAAAGGTGTGGAAGAATGCCTACCAAACTGCTAAAACAACTCTGTTAGGCAGGTACTTGGGAAGACTTATTGCGAGGGAGACTGCTGGCTTTTTATTTGTACTCCCCTATGGTGTTTGCCTTACAGCAATGAGAATATGATGTTTTTACAGTTTGAAGAGAAAGCCCAATAAAATGTATCTTACAAAATAAAAAGTAAACTAGTACACAGCTTACTTGAACAGCTATTCATAGTTTGAGGTATGATTTGGAGTACTGAGATATTATGAATATTAATATTTTGTTTCTCCAGTAAAGCTTTTTTCTCTTAGTAAATATTAAGAACTTTGGGGCCAGGTGCACTGGTACATGCCTGTAGTCCCAACACTTTGGGAGGCCGAGGCAGGCAGATTGCTTGAGTCCAGGAGTTCGAGACCAGCTTTGGTAAAATGGTGAAACCCCATCTCTACAAAAAATATAAAAATTAGCCAGGTGTGGTGGCACGTGCCTACGGTCTCAGCCACGTGGGAGGATCAATTGAGCCCAGGAAGGTGAGGCTGCAGTGAGCCATGATTGCACTACTGCACTCTAGTTTGGATGACAGAGCAAACCGTGCCTCAGAAAAAAAAAAAAAAAAAAAAAAAGAATAAAAGAAAAAAAAGATGGATGTAAGGAATGAAGGAAGGAAGGAAGGGAGGGAAGGAGGGAGGAAAGGAAGGGAGGGAGGCAGGGAGAGAGGGACGGAAGGAAGGATGACTGTAACTCAAATCTGGGAGAAAAAAACTCTTATAAGTTAATATTATCCTGAAATAATTATGTTACAATAGTAAATTTAGGCCCAAGGTTGTGTTTTTGTTTTGTTTTGAGAAAGGGTCTCACTCTGTCGCCCAGGCTGGAGTGCAGTGGCATGATCACAGCTCACTACAACCTTGGCCTCCCAAGCTCAATTGATCCTCCCACCTCAGCCTCCAGAGTAGCAGGGACTACAGGCATCTGCCACCACGCCTGACTAATTTTCTGTTTTTCTTTTTGGTGGAGACAGGGTCTCACTATGTTGCCTAGACTGGTCTTGAATCCCTTATCTCAAGCAATCCTCCCTGCCTCGGCCTCCCAAAGTGCCCAGATTATAGGTATGAGCCTCTGCACCTGGCCTAGGCCCAAGTTTTTAACTACCCAGGATATTTTTTTAATTATGGAGGATTTTTGTCCCTCCTTTGTATGAGGAAAAAGAAATCTAGAGCAGAATCCCTGTGACTTTGCTTTGGGTATGTTTCCTACCAAGTGTTCCTTTCTTCCTCACTTTAGGGTTGTAAACCTACACACAGTACACACAATTTGGTGATCTCCTTTTCCCCACTTAAGGTGCATGAACACATTTCTTCATGTTACTGCATTTAGAACAGGGTATTATAAAGCTAGTCTTATAATATCAACTATCTCACAAGGCTTCAATTTTTTTTTTAATTTCTCAATTCAATAACACATTTTAAAAAACCAAAAAACTCTAAGACTGAGGGGGTCAAGAGAATGGGAAGTAACTGTTTAACTGGTATACAGTTTATTTTGGGGTTATGAAAATGTTTTGGAACTAGATAGAGATGGTAGTTGTAAAACAATTGTGGATGTACTAAACGCCACTGAATTTTCACTTTAAGATGGTTAATTTTATGTTATGTGAATTGTGCATCAATTAGACAGATATTTAAGGATAAGGAGAGAAAGTAAAAGGGAATAAAGTATTGACTTCCAAAATCATTGGAAACAAGTGACTGTGGACTGTGCCTTTTAATATATCTCAAAAAAAAACAAAAAAAAACAAAACACTTTACTACCTGCCAAGTGTGGTGGTGATTGCATCTGTAGTCCCAGCTACTTGGGAGGCTGAGGCAGAAGAATCACTTGAGCCTAGAGTTCGAGGCCAGCCTGGGCAACATACAGTACTCTCTGAGGGCATAATATAGTCACATCAGATAAACATTTGAAGGCTAGAAAGATACAGAGGATAGGGTATTATGAGGGATTCTGAAGCCAATAAATGGCATTGCTTTGGGGAATATTCACTCTGTTTATACACGCTTCATCCAAATTAAGAACCTTTAATGTACCCAGGACAAATATAAAACAGAATGAAAAACACTGGCTTTAAATTAAACTCTCAATTATTGTTAAGAAGAGAACAGGTAATTGTACAAATAAAAGAATACTACAGATAATCTTAAAACCATTTATTTTAATCACCTTTGGGGGACTATCTTATTATAAAAGGTAGTTTCAATTTATAGATAGATGAGATTCAAAAGTTTACCTGCATGATAAACACATTTCCCATGGAAACAGTATTAAAGGTTTCCAGGGTCGTCTGTAAAGCCCTAAATGAAACATAATATAGCTGAAATACTCATATACACACACATACTTATACACACACAATAAAACCACACAGTAATAAAAATATTTTTAGGCTCTGAATATAGTATCTATTCAGCAAAATATAAAAATATTAAACCAAAGTGGTTTTTTTTTAAATCTTAAATGCTGGTACATGAGAGAAAGGGTGATAAGGATAGACACTTGTGAAGGCTCAAAAAGTTAAATCTGGGAATTTATAAGGGCTCTTTAATACATCCAATTACACTTCAAGGTGATGTCAGGGAAAAGGAAGCCATGCAATTTATTTCTCACAGTGTTACACTTGGCCATAGCAGCGTGACTGGGAGTCTCATAAGTGAAACTCATCTTTTACTCAGATTGCAAAATTTCCTGAAACCAAGATACCCTGTCCTCCAGCAAATTTCTTCAGTTTACTTGGATTCTTCCAACCCTGACCGCAGTGTCTCACTTCTCAGTCCAGAGGCTGGCACTAACTAGGCTCCTTTCACTGCCTCCTCTTCAGCTACGGCTTCAGAATCTTCCTCTGTCCCTGTTCTCACCTCAGCCTCAAGCTCTTCAAGTTGGCAGGAGGGCCCCTTTGCATGGAGGAGATGAAGAAGCTCCATCCTCTCCTGAGCTAGAGCCATTCTCCAGAAGGTAGTAGCTATCACATATGCTGGGCCATGGAGAAGGTAGGAAGAGCCCCAGCCTCTAAAACATGTCTCAGACTCAACTCTTCCTCCTAAAACCACCTAAACATTTAACTCTCCTGAAAACCAGATGAGAACCGAAGGCACACAAAGGCATCTAAGTGACCTAAGAGGCCAAAAGTGGTTTAGTCCGTGCTATACTTCCAAAAGGAAGGGCAGGATGGCCCTTTATCAAGAGAGACTGGAGCAGAAACCAGGGAGTTCTGTGCCTATAGAGGCCTAATTATTCCATGAATCTTTTCAGGTTGTGTTCACAAGAAAAGGAGTTCTTAAAACAAAAGCACATCCACACTGAATATGTTATTTCTACATAGCCACCGATCTTCAATATCCTGTTAGTATGCATACAGAGAATCTCATAATAGAGGATATTTGATATTCGAGGCCTACCAACAAGTCTGGAATTCTAAATTTTTGGACAAAACATCATATATGACCACTTATGACACAACTTCATCACTGTCTCTACACAGAATAGTTTAAGCACATGGCACTGACAGGTAAGCCATTTATAGTGCATCCATTATTCACCAGCTGTTTCAATTGGGAGAGAAGGCTCTTCTTCTTCTCAAGAATTCAGAAAGATGAGGATCAGATGACCGGGATTCTAGTTCTGGCTCTACCATTACTAGCTACAGAAAAGAGAACATCACTACCATTCTGGGTCTATTTCCTTAGTGTAAAATGAAGAGTAGGTGATGATCATGTTCCCTCTAAATTTTATTTTATTTTATTTTATTTTATTTTTTTTTGAGACGGAGTCTCGCTCTGCCACCCAGGCTGGAGTGCAGTGGCGCGATCTCGGCTCACTGCAAGCTCTGCCTCCCGGGTTCATGCCATTCTCCTGCCTCAGCCTCTCTGAGTAGCTGGGACTACAGGCGCCCGCCACCAAGTCCGGCTAATTTTTTGTATTTTTAGTAGAGACGGGGTTTCACCGTGGTCTCGATCTCCTGACCTCGTGATCCACCCGCCTCAGCCTCCCAAAGTGCTGGGATTACAAGCATGAGCCACCGCGCCCGGCCCCTCTAAATTTTAAAATTATTCAAAGAACATGCTGGGCACAGTGGCTCACATCTGTAATCCCAGCACTTTGGGAGGCCAAGGTGGGAGGATTGCTTGAGCCCAAGAGTTCGAGACCAGCCTGGGCAACACAGGGAAACCCCATATCTACTAAAAATAAAAAAAGATTAGGTGGGCATGGTGGTGCACACCTGTGGTCCCTGATGCTCCGAAGGCTGGGGCGGGAGAATCCCGCGAGCCCAGGAAGTCAAGGCTGCAGTGAGCCGAGATCACACCACTGCACTCCAGCCTGAGCGACAAAGCAAGACCCTGTCTCAAAGTAAAATAATTTAAAGAACATAAGGACTGGCAAAAGTTAGATGAAACAATCGTATCATCCTCCCCCATAAATAAAATCCTTCCAACTCTACTTTCTGCCTAAGTCTCCTAAAAGGCTTAACAAAAAGATTAACTACTAATGTAGTATAATTTTCTAAACCAATGGTTTTCAAGTTTTTTCTTGCCTCCCATCATCCCTGAGACACAAACACATTGCCCATCAGTAACAGCAACTCACTGCAACAAAGGAGTGGGAAGTATGTGGAATCGCTGTTCAAGATCATTACAGACAAACATGCTGCTACAACAGTGAAACTCAAAAACCACCCCCCTACACAATTTTTAAAGTGCAACACTCTAAAAATATTAGCAACCCATAAGGAAACATCTAGGATATGTTTTTTGAGCAAGTTCATTTTCATTTAGTTAACATTTATATAGTACATACTGTGTGCTATATACAGGCGCTAATTAATCTTCTACAATTCAATGAGGTACAGACCATTATTTGGCCTGTTTTGCAGAAGAGGAAACTGAGGGACAGAGAAGTAATGTAACTTGCTAAATTACTAAGTGATAGGGCTGGAAATTAAACTCATAGAGTGTTTCAAGGCACTGACTGTTGCAAAGCAGTCGTCCAGGAAACTAAAACTTTTGTTTTAAAAAGATAACATGCTATGTGTTTCTGAGTCTATGTATGTATTACATACCTGCATATAAATTTTCTAAAGGCTGGAAGTAGCTGTTATCAGCTATGTCAAAGGATTGACATGGGAATAGGAGCCACTATACTGTTTAAAGTTTTTCAAACAGCATTCTTTTATAATAAAAATTAAATTTAAAGTGTTTTAAATTTAAAGATACTGGTATTATAAAGTCCTAATAAAATGAACTTATTCTAAATTTTCAAGCATGAATGGAAAGTTAAATCAAAATCCAAGATTGTAGCTCTATGGATTTGTAAAATTATAATCAATGAAAATTTTGAAATTTTGCAGCAGTTATTAAAACACACACATACACCATGAAAGTATCAATAGTAAAAGTGTTATTCCTCTTAAAACTGGAGGATAGGGCAGTATCATCATAAAAATTCTATAAACATTCCAGTACATGTAAGTAAAAATATATTCTAGACGGACCTAACTTACCTTCCAAATGAAACATTTTTAGATGCTTAAAAGCAAGACATAAAATCTTCTGTACCCTATAAATCCTCTCTGAACTGCATGTTCACAAGCCTATTCTATGCTGAAAGTTCAGAAGTCTCTTCTATCTATAACTTGAGTCCTTTGAAATTATTAGGGGGAAGAGTTGGTGAAGTCACAAAAAGAGAGCAAGAACTGAGCCATAATGTAATACAGAAAAGAAGGAATCAAGTTACATGAAGCAACTGCCAAGGTGCCCAAGCAGCCCGAGTGCAGCCAAAATCAGTGTCTGATGTCTCCCCAGTCCCAACAATGCTGCTCATTCTGAGAGAGGATGGTTAGGTTCCCAGGGAACAGGGCAACACGAGAGTTCTCGTAAAGGGCAACAGGAGGCACTTAGGGCCAAAGGGGTGACCAGTACAGAGCGTGGGAAGCCAACCAGAGGTCCCAATACTGGGGAGGAGACCAGGCATGAGTACCAAATCCAAAGGGGTCAGAAGTGGCCGCCTGGGACTCAAGGCCAAGATCACAGAACCAAGACTTCAGGTCCAAGGCAGGAAAGATAAAATTATGAAGCAAAGCTTATCTTGGTCGCCCTTCCACTTTCCCATGAAAAATTTTTCCACTTTCCTCCTTCTGGAGGCTCTCTTTTGCCTCTATCCCTTTCTTATTCCTGACAACCATTCTCTTCTGAATCGTTACATAAGTAGGCTTACATTTGCTGGTAAAGTCAGTTCAGCATTTCTTGTAACAACCCTCTCCTTTTTGCTTAATGGCCTTGTGGTAGATTAAAGATGGCCACAAATTCTTTTGACATTCTTCCCATGGAGAGACAGGGTCTATGTCCTCATTCTCCGAATCTGGGCAGGCTCTGTGACTGCCCCAACACACTGAATATGGCAGAAGTGATTCTATGTCAACCTGCAACTCCAGGCCTTATGAAATGCACAGCTCCCTCTTGCTATTGCTTGAAACGCTTGCTCTTGGGAAAGCCAGCCGCCAGGTAAGAAGTCTAATTACCCAGAGACCAACATGCTGAGAGAAGCCCAAACCATGTGCAGGGAGACTGGGGAGATTATGACACCACTGGGGGACAGAGAGACACCACGGAGCACAGAGGTACCAGACAGGTGAGTTACAAAGACTCCAGAACATTCTCCTCCAAAGTGTCTTCTTAACACACATGTCTGGTAACTCTGTGAGCCCACGTTCTCCACCTGATGCAATCCCAGCCAAGTTCTTCCTGAATTCTTGGCCCACAAAATTATAAGCAAAATGAAACGGTTGCTTTAGGCTTCTAGGATGTATGGCTGATTGTTACGCAGCAACAGATAACCAGACCACCACTTGCAGAGGGAGCAGTATCAGTTGACGCAGCATCATCCACACCCACCAAACAACTCACTGGAATGACTGACCTGTCGTTTAGGAAAAGTGAGGATGGAAAAGAAACTTCAAAAGGTTTTACCCAGTAGGATTCAAAGCTATCCAACGACTATACTACTCCCTCTACAACAGAAGTAGTGAGAGTAAAGACTTGATATTTATCTTCAACTAAGCTGCCATTGTCCTTTGGACTAAATCTTTGTGTATCACGTCAATATTTTAGTAACTCAAATCTAGATGTGCCACCTCTATCTCAGGACAACCTAATTATTGAGCACAAACATCATTCCTAACAATAACTCAGTAACAAGTAAGTTTAAAACCTTCAAATTTTCAAAAGCACTATTTCCATAGAAATCCCAAATTCTAGGTAAAGATCCTTAAGAAAGTGCCATAAACAGTGGCAGAAATTCCTTTTGTCTTCATTAAAAGGCACAAAGCCTTATCCTTCCTTCCTTTTGCTTCTTTGGATTATGTTACTTAATAAGCATTCTAGGAAACACCAGGTTTTACTGAAGGTTGAACTTGGAAAAATGCTTATAAATAATTATAAGAGTTGAGAACATTACTCATTCTGCTTCTATTTCTCTTTACCCCAAGAGTTCTGACACATTCCTCAGCCAGCATGACTTGATCCCCATCATGCCCAGCAATGCCTGATCCCAGGCCTTTGTAAGCTGGAACTACTCACAATTTTCTCACAAAATTCCAAGCAAATTGTTCCACAACTGACCTAAAAAGGAAGGGGCACAGTGACCAGGAAACTGCTCCACATTGTTTTGGCTGAACTAGCCAAATTCCTTTATCACCTGCCCTTGAACCCTTCGAGAAGAATTCCTTCCCTCTTTTATACAAAAATGTACCAAACAGAATGAGTTGCCTTTGTAGGAATTTGTTCCTCTGTAGACTCAAAATAAGTATGATACAGGTCATGTGACATAACCAACCAAGCACAGGCTTCAGAACCAACTGTCTTAAAGTTGTAGCTCTACTATTTTATTCTATGACCTTATGCTAAGTTCGTTCCACAGCCTGCCTCCTCTCTGTGAAACGGGTCAAATCCCACCTTCTACCTCACATGGCTATGGTAAGGATTTCATGAGACAAACTACCTAAAGTGCACACAGCACAGGGCCTAGTCAATGGAAAGCACTCAGTGAATGTCAGTTCCATTCCCTCAAAATCCTCCTATACCAGACCTAAAATTAAATTATATTCAAAACACCAAATACTCAATTTTAATAAGCTTATTTCAAAATTAATGTAACTGTTATAACCACCTTAAATGTCAGAATCATTAAATTTTACATATCTAATGTAAAATACTTCAGGAAAAATGCATTTTAGAAGCACATTTTAAGAGATAAGGTTTAGATAACAATGCCACTCAGGTAAAACATTTAAGTACAGAAGCAACTCAAGTGTCAAAACTTTATTAGAATACATCAAACTCAGAAGTATTCAGAAAAGACATTAAATCCTGGTTCACTAATCTCATCAACTAAGTCACTTAGAAATACATTTTAATTTCTAACTTTTGTTTTAGCAAAGAAGTGAGTAAGAATTTCAAATCACACCAGATTTAAGATATCGTTATCAGCTTATCTTTATGGACAAGTAGGTTTTAACCTCTACCCTAAATAATTCAATTCCTCTTCACTCTATTACCTGATTCTCTTTAAGGAGCAATATCCTTGGTTTGGCAATATCCTTAGAGGCTAATTGTGAGACTATGCTTTAGCCTACCTTCCCAACCTTTCCCATGTCAGGGCATGCACACAGAAAATATCTGTATGACACATGCACATTAACTGAAGAGGCTTCTCACAGCCAGAAATGATTTGTCTGGGAGCACAGCCACCTCTAGGCTGAGGGGATCATTTATTTCAACACATACGTAATCCATTTGTGGCCCCTCTGACGGGAAGCTATGCTAGCCAACCTTTTACATGGTTATCTAGAAATGCAGGAGGACATCTCCCTTCTATTCCAATGTTCACTAGCTGGAACAAAAGACTAGAAGTCATTAATCGCCTGAGAGGACTGGGCACAGTGGCTCACGCCTGTAATCCTAACACTTTGGGAGGCCAAGGCAGGAGGATCGCTTGAGACCAGGAGTTCCAGATCAGCCTGGGCAATATAGTGAGACCTCGCCTCTACAACGGGAAAATAACTTGAGCGTGGAAGGTAAGGGCTGCTGTGAGCTAAGACAGTGCCACTGCACTCCAGTCTGGGCAACAAAGCAAGATCCTGTCTCAAATAAACAAATCACTGGAGGAGACCAGCAGCAGCATCTGGGAATCCAAGATGCCATTCCTCTGACGATCTACAGTTTATAACCATCAATCCTCTGAGGCCTATCAGAGAAAACAGATGCTGAAATCCTTATTTCTATCCCATGTACAATTGTCTTGTCCTACTGCCATTCTGTAACTCCAGGGAGTGGCCAGTCAACAGTTCAACATGAAGGAACCTCTTGTGAATTAAATTAAATGTAAAGGAGAAGTATCCGAAACAGCTGGTCTGAGCCGAGGTGGCAGAAGAGCACTGATGGGTGTGTACAAGCAACAGTTAACTGCTTAAAATGAACCCTGACCCAGGGCCTATGATCGGCTACTACTTGACTAAAAATGTCCCCAAGGCTACTTCCAGCTCTCTAATTTCAAGGTTTCCCAACAGAAAAATAATTACAATAGATAAGTATTTCACTTCAACAGCCTTGGATACATTTGTAAGACCACAGTGGAAGGGAAGTGTGGAGTAGACAGGCTATTTAGCTTGAAGTATTATCTTACATATTACTGCTCACACAATTAAAAAGTTAATTTTTTTGTGTGTCCTTCCCTGAAGATACCTGATAATACAAAAATATCTTTGTACAAGGGTATTAACTGCTGCATTATTTGTAACTACAAATATTGGAAACAACCTAAATGCCCACATATAGGAGATGGGTTGAATTCACTGTGGCACATCCACAGATGGAGTACTAGAAGCTGTTTTAAGAAAGAGAATAAGGAAAATTCCTACAAACATGGAGTGACATCCAGGATATACAGCCAAATGAAAAAAAACAAAGTCCAAAAGAATGTATCTAGTTTGCTATCTTTTGTGGGGGAAAAAAAGAAAATACCCACCTGCTTTTCTTTACAAAAAGAAATACGGGAAAGATCAATCAGAAATTAATGAAATTGGTTGTCTACAGGGGGTGGGTAGGAATGAGTGGCCAGCATTAGATAGTGACACTGCTTAGCACAGCTTTTTGTATAGTTTTAACTTTTGGAACCATGATAATGTTTTATATACTCAAAAAGCAAAATAAAATCAGTAAGGATGAGATTTTAAAAATCTTAAAATGGGGCCAGGCACAGTGGCTCATGCCTGTAATCCTAGCACTTTGGGAGGCCAAGGTGAGCAGATCACTTGAGGTCAGGAGTTCGAGACCAGCCTGCCAACATGGTGAAACCCCGTCTCTACTAAAAGTACAAAAATTAGCCGGACATGGTGGCCCACGCCTGTAATCCCAGTCACTCAGGAGGCTGAGGCAGGAGAATCTATTGAACCTGGGAGGTGGAGGTTGCAGTGAGCCGAGATTGCATCATTGCACTCCGGCCTGGCCTGGGGACAAGAGCAAAACTCCATCTCAAAAAAAAAAAAAAAAAAAAAAAAAAATCTAAAATGGAAATCAAACACAAACAAATGAACAAATTTTATGTCAAATAAATGTATTAAAAGGGAGACTAAAACTAAACCAAATAGCTTTTTAACATAGTACTTTTTATGTTGTCAGTATACAGACAAAAAGAACTGTAAACAAATTTGAACTCGAGTTATAAGGGGTTTTCTTTACAATGGTATGGGTTAGCAATTCTGGAACTATTTTCTCTGATTATAGAATTGTGCACATGAGTACATACTCGTAGATAATGGGAACCAGGTTCTTACTGTTGGAGAAAGGTGTTACAAATATGGAACCGGGCAAGACTAGGCTTGTGGTGTTGAATGAAATTGTAGGTATCAATATAAAATCATGGTGATAAACACACAAATACACACAGACATAAACAGATGTAGATATGTTTATTTATTTATATTTCTTAGCTCTCCTGTGCTGAGATCTTAGTTTATAAACATTATTCCCAGCCAAAAAGAATGACGGCTACTTGGAGAAATGGCTAATTCCAAGGCTGGAACAGGCTAAGTACAAGATGAGCCTGGAACATCTTGTGCCAGAAAGTAAGAAAGGGCTCAAAGAATAACGGCGCGTGCCCAAATCACAGCTTAAGGGTGCTCCCACCAGCCAAATATAAGCTAATTTGAGCCTCAAAATAAATAATGATGAGTACCTTAGAATAAAAAAAAAACAATGAGTCCTTATTAAGATAAGTAAGCAAATTAATAGTAAGCAGAGGAGAAAGTTCTTTCTTATAGCAGAATGCCAACTAACATGTAGAAGAATTACGAGTCAGAAAATCATCACCTTGCAATCATCCTACTAGTAACTGATTCAGGCAAGAATCATCAATGGATGTGAAACTATTGGGTAAAACTTTGGTAAGAAACGAGGTATATACATAATCTAAAAACATTTCCCACAAATTACTTAATAACAAAGGAGAAAATAGTAATTTTATAGCTGATTAACCTATCAAATATTACCTCAATAAAGTAATCAAAGTTAGTATCACCAAAAACAAGACAGACCAACTCTTGATATGATACCTGAGAAGACACAACATTACTTCTGTGGTATTCCTACCAAAAATGCATTACCTGAATCTAATCATGAAGAAACCTCTGAAAACTCAAACTGAAGAACATTTTATAAAACTGAAATGAACTCTTCAAAAATAACAAGACATTATGATGTTAGAATAGGAAAAAAAAAAAAAAAGCCAAAAGCCAAGACATGAAAAACAAAGGCTGAGGAACTCTTGGAGATGAAAGAAAACTAAAGAGTTATGACAACTAAATATAACACATGATCCTGGATTAGATCCAGGGTGGCTGGGGAGGTAAACAGAAAGGAAGAATAGCTATGAAGGCCATTGTTGGGACAACTGAGGAAATCTGAACATGGAATGTGCATTAGGTAACAGCATTCTATCAGTATCAAATGTCCTGATTTGACCAATATTCTCTGCTGATTGAAAAGAAAGACCTGGCCGGCACGGTGGCTCACACTTGTAATCCCAGCACTTTGAGAGGCCAAGGCGGGTGGATCACGAGGTCAAGAGATCGAGACTATCCTGGTTAACATGGTGAAACCCCATATCTACTAAAAATACAAAAAATTAGCCAGGCGTGGTGGTGGGCACCAGTAGTCCCAGCTACTTGGGAGGCTGAGGCAGGAGAATGGCGTGAACCTGGGAGGCGGAGCTTGCAGTGAGCCGAGATCACACCACTGCACTCCAGCCTGGGCAACAGAGCAAGCCTCCGTCTCAAAAAAAAGAAAAGAAAGACCTGTTCTTGGGGAAAAACAAACTATGGATATAGGAGTGTTATATCTGCAAATTAATAAGGGGAAATATATAAACAGAGAGTACATATATACATGATAAAACAAATGAGGCAAAACGTGAACGACTGGTAAATCTAAGTATACGGAAGTTCTTTGTATGCCCTATTCTTAGCAGTGTTTCTCTGAGTATAAAAGTATATCAAAATCAAAAGTCTTTTTAAATTGAGATTAAAAATCTGTGTCCTTTACTTCCAATTAAGAACATACTTTTTAAAAACTAAAACACAAGGGAGAAGGTTAAATTACCAATGTACAGAGCCAAAAATCCTATAAACCTGGCACTAACTTCCCTTCATTAATGAATGATGAACTAGTCCAATAAAAGTATTACAATGCATTAACTGCAATAGTCCCAATGACCCTACAACTTTCTTTCACAGGCATATACCTATCCAAAGCCTGGCTTGTGATCTGACTTTCCAAGCAAGGTTGAACCCCCTGTCTTGCCTATTTTCTCTGCTGACTCTGGTAACAGCAACAACATTTTGTTCTATTTATCAGAGAAGGTAAATCTGAATATAAATTTTTATTCAAATAGATTAATGTAAAATTCCAGTTCAGTGATTTAACTCTGAGTAACTAATAAGATCCATTTCTGATAGGGCAAAACATTTTGCCCTAAAAACTGGATTACAAATGACATACATTTAAAAATGGACACCAAACTAAACGTGGCAAATTCTCACTTAGCTCCTCTCCTACCTAAGACCCACTTAAATGACAATAAAGGAAAAAAACAGATACAAACCCACAAAGATAAAGAGAACAGTGTGAGGTAACCAAAGCAGACAAAAGATTTCAACAGGTTTCTGGAAGTGAGAAAGAAGTTAGGGGAGCAATAACAATCTTAGTAGTGCAGCGGAAGCTATGGCCTGAGTGTCAGCCAGGAAGAATGCAGATGGGAGGAGCTCTAGGTACAGGGACACAGCAGACAGCAGGTAAGGACAGGACTGAACACAAGGAGACTAGGGGCTCTAAGGACAACCGAGTCATGGAACTTCTGCAATCTGATCTCAGAACATCAGTGGCCAGGTGCCCACCTCCCAGAGGGAAAACCAAAAAACTCAATGGTACCAGAAAAAATTCTCAGCACAGATATGAGTGTCTTCCTCCAATGAAGAAGGTGACTTGCTCCCCACCACAGTGAAGCCCCCTGTGGACAAGCCCCACCCAGTTACAAAGCTTTTTATATGAAAAAGTTCACTATCATATGAAAAGACAAAGACAAAACAGATCTTTATAGAAAACCTCCAATCTGAAAGAATCATTTTAAAAAGAAAAAGAGGAACCCAAGAGAAATAGAAACCATACAGGGAGCACAGCAAAACTTCAAAACCAACACACTCTGAACTGCTGGAGTGGTAAGAGAAGATACTGCAAAACAATAGCAAGAGGATATGTGAAAAAGGAATGATTGGGAAACGAGAAAGAGCTCTTAAAAATTTTAAATACAATGATCAAAATTCAACAGAAGGGATGGAAGAAAAAATATCAAGGAAATTGAGGTGAGGGGGTTGGGATAGCATTAGGAGATATACCTAATGTTAAATGACGAGTTAATGGATGCAGCACACCAACATGGCACATGTATACATATATAACTTACCTGCGTGTTGTGCACATGTACCCTAAAACTTAAAGTATAATAAAAAAAAATCAAGGAAATACACCAGAAACTAGAACCAAAAGGCAAAGAAATAAGAAAATCAGAGACTCCACTCAGGACACCGAACATCCAACTAATAAGAGTTCCAGAAAGAAAAAAAGAATAAATTGGGGGATATAAGTATGGGGGGAGGAGCACACTATCAAATTTATAGTACAAAAAAATGTCCTTTAACTCAAGGATGTGAACCTATACATAAAAAATCCCTTCACTTCCTATTAAAAATAAAAGAAAATAAAAGAAAAACTACCCATGCCCAGACATATTTTGAAATTTCAGAATACAGAGGATGAAAAGAATACCCTAAAGAATTATAGGAAAAAGAATAAAAGGACATATATGAAGGAGGAAATCAGGAAGGCATCAGGTTTCTCAACAGCAACACTGGAGCCTAGAAACAAACCAACAATGCCTTTAAAACTCTAAAGGAAAATTATTTTCTTACTAATATTCTCTATTCAGCCAAGCAATCAAGTATAAAGGTAAAATAAAAATGTCAGACTTGCAAGGGGTCAAAAACTTACCTCCCTTAATGTGCCATGGAATTAGAGAAAAAAAAATTTATCTCCTGTGAGAAAGAAGCTTGATGTACTCCAGCAAAACAATGAAATAAACCAAGAAAAAGAAGACATGGGATCCAAGAAATAAGGGATCTAATACTATGAGAGAACAACAGAGGGAATCACAGGATAAAAACTGTCCAGCCTGGAGAACAACTATTTCAAATGACAGCAGAGGTCAGAGGGCTCTGGAAAGGACTTTAGAAGAGTTAGTGCTTGGAGATTATCTAATCCGTTGAATGGGTTAGAAAATAATATTCATAGACCTTTAACAGGTTTAAAGGAACACTGAAGAGAAAATGTGTCTAAGGTAAATGAAGCAATTTTTAAAAGAGGCAATTATTAACTCAAGAAAAAATAAAATGTTGGAAAAGAAAGAAAAATTAATCACTATAGTAACCAAAATATGTAATCTAATTATATTGGGAAATGGAGAGACTGAAGGGCAAGTGGTGCAAACACTGAAGTCTTCATTTACCACAGCAAGGTATCAAGGAATAATACCTAAAAATGACAAATTAAGAAATAACAGAGCATTGGTTAGAATTATGCATGTAAATATGAGAGAGAAAGCTAAATAGAGCCTACAGAGGTTGTCTGTGGACAGCAGGACTGAGAGTGGAGGCGAAGAAGACTAAAATTCTATTTTAAACCCTTTGATACTATTACCTGTCTCTGTATATTTCAGAAATGTGTATTACCGTTCTGAAAACATGAATTAATTTTCACATGGTAAATTGATGTAACACTCATATCAATTCATGAAATTGCTCAATTTTACCTTTTTTATAAAAAAGTCTAAAATACATTACACAGCATAAAAATTAGAATAGCAGTTTATCATTTGGGGTCAGGCACCTACTGAATTCCTTATTCCCACTGCAGAGTTAATGATATGTGTCCTCCACTAGCAAATGTAATTTCAAAGCTGGCCAAAATTTGTCATCTATATGTTAAGAGATCCAGATACCTACAGAGCCAAAGAAGAGAGGGGCATCTGGTCCTGCTGACTTCCCACACAGAGGCAAATTCTGGTCCACGGGGCTGCCCCCAACCCCCAACTGGCTCTAGCTTTTTACTCTATTTTTAAATGGATTCCTTATGCTTTCACCATGAAATGGAAACAACATATAGAAACAATGTGTGTGAAACAACATATTCTCAAAAACTGTAATGCACTAAACAAATTTGTTATGGTTCCTTCTACCACAAATTCAGACTTATTCAGACCTATTTTGGTGAAAAACACCTAATGAAGCTATTATGCTACTCTTGATCATTTTAAATACTGGAATTGTACTCCTCCTACCTCTAAACGAGGGGAAAGGATAGTGGGAGGAAGGATAAAAACCACTAAAGCCAAAGCAGATTACTAAATCAGAGTCAAAATGGGCCATTTTTGCCTTTGGAAGACCAGACACAAATAGCTACAAAAAATTATTAGGAGCTCAAATTGTTTCAAAAATAACTTTCCCTATGAAGCTGATCATACAGAAAATAAAAACAAAAGCCATGAACTACTTAAAAATTCTGACATCTAATATCTTCATTTATTTAATACAGCAATATCTGATGCAATTCCATGCTGTTGCCAACAACCTGAGTAAGCAAGTCCATGGTTAAACAGTAGTGGCACTTCAAAAGACATGAATCAGGTCATAAATGTAAACACCACTCAACTATTATTTCAAAATAATAGTTGCAAGTGTATGCAATATAAGAAAAGACTCATATATATTTAAGGAAGCACCCCCTCTCACAAGTAAATAAAATAATTAAGAGGTTTAGGGACCTCTTAACATCAAAGACTTTCCTTGGAGAACAATAGGCTTTTATCTGCATTGTACAATTCTCTTCCTCATTCTCTGTGGTTATGTAATAAAGGTTAACACTAAAGTACAAAGTGGAGGGGGAAAAAGTACCACACTTGTACTTACTGGGAAACTCTTTATTCTTTTAAAATCAACGGGACTTATTTTGAAGAAATAGAAAAAAGAAATAGAAACTTGGCAAATATGTATACTCTGCCCGAGGGATAGATAATCAATACTTCAGAAAATAGGCACCTGCAAACTCCAAAACCATTAACTATTTCAGTTTTTTTAAATAGCTGTTCTAATTATTTAACTAAATCCAAGATTCAGAATTTTTTTTTTACAATCAATAGATAGAATTTTCAAACATGACCCACATTTTCCCAAAAATCTGTATTATATATTCAAAGAAAAAAACTAGAAATACATATATTTTTTAAATGAGGCCCTAAAAAAACTATATATAAACAAAACACTCAAAGCAAATAAAATGAAACTAATGCATTTAAGCTGTCAGAATTAAATTCTCATGGCACGAATGTTGAGGTCTGGCAGCTACTTCATACACTTAAGGTGAAGTCTGATCCTTCAGTTTTTATAAAGCAATTTCTCCAATGCTAAAGTATCTCACTATTAATATCCAAAATAATTCACACGGAAATAAGAGTTAATCTCAATGAAACCAAAGAACATTTTACTGTGTGCAACTAAAATTAAAATTTGCTCAATCAGCAATTTGTACAATTGTTGCTCCCACAGTCTCTATATTATACAGTTATTTTCTAAATGCCTAATATCATAGTAGAACATTTTTCTAACATGTCATCCATCAATTATCTCAGGGAAACATTCCAAGTCAGCAATTTGTTTTCTAGAAATTTCAACTTGATCTTCAAAAACTTTAATCAAAATATTACTCCAGCATTGTGCAACAAATGTTCAAAACAAAGTAATGAACAATTTAAATCTATTATTTAAAAAAGAAAACACACCCAGCCTGGTGGCTCACATCTGTAATCCCAGCACTTTGGAAGGCTGAGGTGGAAAGATCGCTCAGAGTCAGAAGTTCAAGACCTGGGCAACATCGAGGCCCTATCTCTACAAAAAATTTAAAAATTAGCTGAGTGTGGTGGCACATGCCTGGAGTCCCAGCTACTTGGGAGGCTGAAGTGGAAGGATCACTTAAGCCCAGGAGTTCCAGGCTGTAATGAGCTATGACTGCACCACTGCACTCCAGACGGGGTGACAGAATGAGACTCCATTTCCAAAAAATAAATAAATAAGCAAAAATAAAAACCTGAGCTTGGTCATCAAGGACAAAGATTTAAAGAAGCTAAAACAATAACTGTACTTTCTTATAATCAGTTAAATTAAACCTGCGAGAATACGACAGTTAATTTCCAGCCTGCTTTTTCTGGTGATGAGGCAGTACAAGAACAGTCCATAAAACTAAGTGTCTTCAGGGTGGGTGAAGGATAAACAGGCAAACAATTTCTACAAAGAAGGCTGTCTTAAACCTAGCTAGAACAAAGAAAAAATAACAGGAGAAAACTTCTACTCAAGAATGGAAACAGCTCACACTGATAGAGCTACTGGATTCTAAAGCAGAGTACAAAGTCTTCAAATAAAATCTAGTTGGTTACAATATCTTTGATATAACCTGGCTTATCTTAAAAACAAACTCTCAATTCCTTCTTCAAAGGGTCTTATAAATTAGTTAGTATTTATTAATTGTGAAGCATCTAACTAATGCAAACACTTAAGACAACTGCAAATTTGATTTGTCAATGTCCAAGTTTAATTTCAACAGTTTTCAAAATCTGAAATTGCCTTCCTAGATTCATCTGCATTGTATACATCTATAAACAACACACATTGAAAATATACACTTCCTTGTATCTTAAGAAAGGGCGAGGCCTGGTGCAGTGGCTCACACCTGTAATCCCAGTACTTTGGGAGGCCGAGGCGGGTGGATCATGAGGTCAGGAGTTCAAGACCAGCCTGGCCAACTTAGTGAAACCCCGTCTCTACTAAAAACACAAAAATTAGCCAGGCATGGTGGTGGGTGCCTGTAATTCCAACTACTTGGGAGGCTGAAGCAGGAGAATCACGTGAACCAGGCAGCGGAGGTTTCAGTGAGCTGAGATCGTGCCACTGCACTCCAGCCTGGCGACACAGTGAGATTCCATCGAAGAAGAAGAAGAGGAAGAGGAAGAGGAAGAAGAAGAGGGGAAATCTGTTTTAAGATCTGCAGTTATTGGCTGGGTGCAGTGGCTCACACCTGTAATCCCAGCACTTTGGGAGGCCAAGGCGGGAGGATCACGAGGTCAGGAATTCGAGTGAAACCCTGACTCTACTAAAGATACAAAAAATTAGCCTGGCATGGTGGTGTGCGCCTGTAATCTCAGCCACTCAGGAGGCTGAGGCAAAGAATTGCTTGAACCTGAGAGGCGGAGGTTGCAGTGAGACAAGATCGCGCCACTGCACTCCAACCTGGGGAACAGGGCAAGACTCCATCTCAAAACAAAACAAAAAAAAGATCTGCAGTTATTAGTTTTAGTTTTTATGGTCTAAAGACTATAACTTTTACAGGAAATACAATTGGAAAATCTTAGAATAACTAAATGGAATCAACAAAGTATACTGACTAAAAGCAAAGATTTCAAATAATCTCTGAGCTACCAGAAGCAAATGCAAAATTCTATACCTTAAGAATTCTCTCCTTCCTCCACCCTACAACAAACCACCTCCAAGAAGAATCTTCTCTAACAGAAACAAAATGAAAAAATAAGGGGGGTGGAGAGACTTCAATAACTGAAACCCATTTTAAAAATAACCAAAAGCTAATTGCATTTTATCCACAGCTATAGTGAGGAGGCTGGTTTATTATGTCTGAACTAATGCAATATGAATTTTGGCCTACAAAAATATTAGATCTGAGTATAACAAAGTTGACATTTAAAATAGTTGTTTCTTCCAAACTATATCACCAATTCCTTGTTCCAACTTGCCAGCACTTTCAATATTAAGTTGGGTGAGGGGGGTAACAAAAGACCAAATTTTAAAATAAGTAATTTTTGAGATGTGGAACTTAAAATATATTTTCATATCAAAAATCTTCAAAGGAATTATTTAAAGTATGTGTTCCAAACATTTTATATTTTTTTAATTGTCAAGCATTATGTTACTGAATAACAAAATGAAGACTCTTGTTTTTTTTTTTTTGTTTTTTTTTTTAAGAAAAAGCAAGCTAAAAGTCTGAACAGTGTTAGAGTTTAAGCTTTGGGCTATCTTTAATACCCCCCAAGCATCTTAAGCAACTCATAACCTTTGTCTCAGTTTCATAATCAATAAAATAGGAGAAACTACAAGGATGCATAATTAATTAAATTAGTCAGGATTAAATGCTAGCAAACTGCTTTGAAGTTACTTTATGTTGTTCTCAGTTATCTTTCTACTCAATAAAACTAATAGGTGAGAAAACATCTGGAATTACTATAGACAACCACGTCTGCAGACTCACAACAGTTAAAAAGATGATCTCTACAAATTTCTAAGCCAAAGTTCATTCAACGACCCCAACGATTTTAAGATACAACCACAATGAACAATTTTAGGTGAATTTCTTTTCAGTCTCAAGGATACCTATTCTTACCTACATTCTCAAAACAAACCACTACACAGAAATCTCAGAGCATCTTGAGGGGTCTTGGCACAAGACAATTCTAGGTAAGATGAACAAGCTGTTACTGTCGTTAATGCTATTCTCAGCATTCTAAACTGTCAATCAAGGTAAGCTTAATCACAAACACACCCTCCAAAAAGTACTAGCCCCTACTGAGAACCCATCAAAGTACTTCCTTCCAAGCCATCTGTCCAGGAAAGCTCTATTAACACACCTAGAATGCAATTGCTCTCCTGTCTAAATAGGCAATGAATAAACATAAAATATCAAAATATGTTAAACAGCATACCTTTTCCACTTCAAATAATGATAATCTACCGACTAAATCTATTTACTTCAATGCCTTGGTTGAACACAAACCTGTATGTATGTAGGTCAGAGACTGCAGCTTAATCAAAGGAGACTAACATTTTGTTTTCAAAGAAGGAAAAAATATTAAAAACAAACAAATAAGCTCAAGAAGGGGAGAAAAGCTAAAAAAGAAAAAAAAAGAGCAGGTTAGGTTAGGGGAAATGTACATGTTAATCAGTTCCTGATGGAAGAGGGACTCAAATTTTAAAACAGGAATATAAATGACTCACTGAGCTACACACTAAATTACTCATTGGTCTACTCACTGAGCTGCAAACACTATAAAAACGTAAGTATTTCTAAATCTAGCTTGAAGGATCCAAAATCAATCTTTTATATTCCAGTGGAGAAGGAAATTACATAAATTTCAATGAGGAAAAAGGAGGCTGTTACACGAGCCTAAGGGTAATGGTGTACAAGCAAAGAATGAGAATCAATTATTTTGAGGATAAATAACAGGAAACCACACCAAAGAGTTCGAATTCTTCCCCCAACTCCATCATTTCTTCTGCTTAGACCAGGAAGGATGTTCTTTATACACTATTAAGCATATTACTAGGGAAATAACTTCTGATCAATGTGTCAAAACTTCTTCACAAGTAAATGTTGGGCTCAATCTCTATACTGAAGCCTCTTTAAACAAAACACATACATGGAGCACATTCTAAATTTCACACATTTCACATCCATGACTAATCATTTAGAGACTCTAGAAATAAGCTGAGATTGCTTTAAGATTCTGGGGAACGGGGTGGGGGAGGAATACTGCAGAAAGACTAGAAAGACATTTGACTTAAGCTTTATAAATATTACCAAAAAACTTTAAATTCTTCAGAAGGATATATAAAACTCAAATACTAGTTTTTAGAATTAATGTGAAAAAAGTATCACCTGTCCACTGATCTTTAACTACCCCATCTACATTTACAACTAAATTGTCCACCTGCCCATCTATAAATACAGACTATCAAAAGAACACAAATTCACCGTGATAACAACACTGCAGATGGTCATTTGCTCACAATCCAGCCAACGTTTACTGACTAAAATACTGGGAGTGCGGGCTAGTGAAAGCATTCTGGGGTAAGCTCACTCTACATTTATTTTCAACATAAAGACCCTGCCAGACACATCTAAGTAAAAGTTCCTTTATTTATTAGGCAAATATTTACTAATTGCCCTATTAAGTATTAGGCACTTAATAAATACATCATAGAATGTTACTAAAAAGCAGTAAAAGCATTTGACCTAATGACAAGGAAATGACTGATTGCATTTAGAAAATTTAGTCCACTGGGCAAACAAGAGTGTTAAATGTAGGTTGTGGAGAAGTACGATACAAAATAACCCATCACTCCATCAAGGTTGATTTCTTCTCTTTATCACAACCTGATCAGTCCATTACAAATTTATTACCACTGACAACCAATAATCAACACCTCATCCTACTGAATGGATCTCTTAAAAAAGGGTTTATCTCCAGTATTTTGGGTGGAATTATCTGCAATTTTTGGTGCAAAATTGCAGAACATTTACTTGATCTACACTTACTTTCCTTGGGTAGAGTAATATGAAGGCAAGTGTGTACTGAAAACTTAAAGAGGCACTCAACTCATTGAAGAATTAATCAGGGAAAAATTAGCATGCCTATCCTACTAAATATCTCTAATTTAACTGGCTGTTTAACCCAAACCCTCATGTTCAAATGCTTGGTCTTTGGCTTTCCTTAGTTATTAAAACACTTGTATTCAGGGCATCTTTTTAAATAATTTGTGTTTTTTCCCACTGGTTAAACTCTTTTACCCACAAAAAATAAGGAATGTCCAAGCCTCCAGCTTCTGAAAATAACATCTGATATGTGCACATAACAAAAGCTTGAGAGAATGCCCTTTTATTTAAAACTTTTTCATTTAAAACTAGAATCCCTTAAGCAACAATTAGACATAAATCAGCCTTTACATTATTAGAAGATAGCTATTTTCAACATTTACCTTAAACCACATGGATGTATCTTCTAACTAGTTAGCTTCCTGTTTCTCCCCCAGCTAGATTAGACTGTTAACTTTTTTTTGACAGCAAAGGACTACTAGACCCCATGGTCTATTTCCCAGCTAATACATTTCAAAAACCTCAGGTCTCTACAGAAACATAAACGTTGCTAGCCTTAAGGATTTCTCTAATTTTTTAAAGTTATTTTGATATGAGCAGGTATCCTTAACTGTTAACTATAGCTTACACAAGTGGGTTCTCAAAGTGTGGTCCTGGACCCTTGAAAGTTTCCAGGACCCACTCAGGGGGTCCAGAAGGTCAAAACAATTTTCATACATAATATTTAAGATGTTACTTTTGCTTACAGTCATTCTCTCACAAGCATGCAGTGGGGTGTTCCTGAGGCTACATGATGTGACATCTCAAGAGACTGAATGCAGAAGCAATATAAGAATCCAGCTGTCTTCTATAAAGCTGAACAAAGTTACAAAAATGTAAAACAATGCCATTCTTCCCACTAAGTTTTTGTTTTAAAAAACATTTTACATAAACTGTCAATTTATATTATGGGTAGTGGGTCTATTATTATTTGTAAGCATATTAATAAATACATATTTTAAGTTTTTCTCAGTTTTAATTTCTAATAAATATCATCAACAGATATAAGCTACACGAAGGCTCTTTAGGCGCTCAACAATTTTTAAGAGTGTAAAAGGGTTCTAAGATCAAAAACTGTAAGAACCACTATCATACACAATTATATAACCCAACACACAGTGCCTTCCATGGATAAGAAGCTCACGTTAATTCTGAAGTATAATTACTTCTTACTTCTTGTAATCTTGTTGAGTTCTGTATCTCCCTGTAAAGCATCGTTCAGCATAAAGCTAGTCTGTTCTAGTCCTCATTTAATGGGCTTTGGATATTTAATTATTCAGAGTCCTCTTTATAAATATGTTCTGATCTCTAATACCACCTACTACTTGAACAGTGTATACAAGTTTCTCAAAGTTTTCACAAAAAATTACCTTGTTCATCCTAACAGCAACCTGTGAAGTAAATGCAAAGTATTACCCTTTTCTTTACAGATTATATAAGGAAACTGATACTCAAAGAAAATAGAACTCTTTGTCCAATTAGGTACTGCTAACTGGTAGAACCTAGAATGTTGTGGCATTTTGCAATTTGCTTGGCTGTCTTACTGTGGTATAATTGCAAACTCTCAAAGAAAATAAGGCGAGGGCATTACTTTTATTGTCCCAGTGCCAAAACAGGGATTTTCCCCTCCTTAATAAGAATGTAATCAGATTCAACACCCAGTCACAGTATTAGTCAACACATCGGCTACCCTTTTGGTCCCCTACCAAAAAAACAAAAATAAAATAAAATTAAGAGTGTGGGAGAAAAAATATACGACTATATAACACTCCAAGATAATGAGTTAGTTAAGGACTCACAGATTAATCATTTAATCAATGAAACGACAAGCACGCAAGAACAAGATCAAGCTTAATACAATAACGCTAGATTATATCAACAAATGGATGCCAATGGGTTAAGACGGGAGGCCTACATAAAATGGGTTCAATTCAGAGTGTGGACTCGCACAAAGTTGCGAAACTCGCTTTATTGGTTCTACAAATCCAAGCAAGTGACTAGACCCAGGCTTGCAAAGCTGTATGTCAGACACACTTTGTTGCAAGATGCAAAGATGCCATCCTACCCCTTGAACAGAAATCACCCCACATACTAGCTTATTCTTGTTATCAGCACATCTCGTTATGCTCCATTTTAACTTACTAAGTTTCTCAAGAGATGCTCAATTTCCTGCATCTCTTTTTCACAGTCAAGTGGACTCCCTGACTGACAGAGGCAAGACTGACTCACAAGAGGGTATCTGCCACTTGCACAGTTCTTTTCCATTTTTTAGATGTATGTGCCCAGTGAAGCCATTTTTAAGTTTGATATGATTTTACCTAGAAAATGCCAGAAGTGTGCTAATTGTCCATGTTGTCTTTCTGTGGTTTACTACAGATGAGCAAGAGTAATCCCACCATTCCCTGTGAGGTAGGCTTTTCCTAGTGTTTACTTTGGTCTTTTTTTTTTCTTCAAATTTCTTTTGGGAAAAAAATTAAGCTACGATTATAGCACCACAGCAATAGCTACAGTTATAGCTAATGTACCACCACCAACCAATTTGTAAAGCAGTGCCATACACCTTATTTGTTGTTCCATACTCAACATCCCGACAGATTTACAGGTAAAAGCTAATTTACACAAGTTTCTGCATCCTCACAAAAGAACTGCAATACTGCTCTGTGAAACCAATTAACCGTTAAGTTTTAAAGGCTTCATGCAGAAAAAGATATCTGACTTTACAAAGGCAAGCAAAGCATCAGATGTCTGAGCGCGCCAGGAAACCGCAGTTATTTCTATTCCTTATCCCAGAGTATATTTTTCTTTGTGGACCTACCGATGTTGTTTCCAAGGACATAATCACTATTTAAGTAGTAAGCTGTCAAAAGTGCTAAGGCATTCTCTAAACTATCTTCCCAGCTCCGGCCCACAATGAGACATGTCACAGCTAAATCATGCCATTGCCGTTTTCCTATATTTCTTCAAATGAACTTAAGATTTTTGAAGTGCACAATTCGAATTGTACGCTATTAATATAACCCAAGATACCAGTGATCATCTCAAAGCTAATAAAGACTAGCGGTTGCACCAGGGCCCTACCAGGAAGTAATCAAAGCCGTGTGGCCGGTGCGATCCTAAGAAGTCGCTTAGAGCAGACAATGAGAGGGCACTGGGGCTTCCAAGGGGGCCAGCAGGAGGAGTTAAAACGCTTAAGCTACTCAAAAGCCTTATATAAACCTAATAACTGTTTCACAACACAGGAACTGGGAATCCCAACGCAATTTCGGACAACCCAAAAGGTCTGAAAAACAAACTCGAGCCGTCCCCTCCAAAGCAGCTGTTGGCTCAGCCTCTGAGCTTTTCAGCCCGCAGCCTGTTTTCAAACTTCACCATCCCTGACGGATGAAAGACCCCGACCTCTGCCGCCCGAGCTCCGAGCGCCTCTCGGGATTCCGAGGTGCCCGAGCCTGCGGAGAAGGGAAAGGAAACCCAGGCCGGGGTCGGTGGCGGAGAGGGGCCCCGCGCGCCCTGCAGCCCAGACAAAGCTGCGCCCGGAGAGCGGCGCTCTTCCCGTCCTGTCCGCGGAGGAGCGCGGCGCGGGCCCCGCCACACATGCGGCCGCCCCTAGGGGGCCGGACACCCGCCCCACAGGCGACCCCGCAACACGGACGGGCACAGCCCCCGGCCACAGCAGGGCGGGGCAAGGGCGCGCGCAGCTGGCCAGGGTCCCCGCCCGCGGCTGCCCCCACGCGCTCGAGACCTCCGCGGACTCCCGCCCCTCGCGGCCCTCTCCTTCGCTGGCCCGGCCGTCGGGCCTCGGGAAACAAAGGAGCCGCCGCCGCTCCCGCCCGCGCCCGCCTCATCGCGTACCCTCCCCAGCCCGCCGGGCCCGGCTCGCCCTCGCCCCTCCCCAAGTCCGCGCGCCGGCCGCCTGCAGCCCCTAGACGGCAGGCCCGGCAGAGCCGGGGCCTTGGGTGCGCGGCGGGGCCGGCCCGTGGCCGCACTCACCGCTGCAGCACCAGGACGACGGGGAGCCGTTGGGGAACTTGGCTGAGTCTGGAGCAATGCAGACGCTGGAGCTCAGGTGTGGACACTCCATGGCCACGAGGAGGGCAGCTGGGAGGACCGCGGCTCCAGGACCCGGCGAGGTGGGGGCGGAGGAACTCCGGAGGCTCCGTCTGGTGTCGCTCCTAGCCGGGCTCTCGGCCGACGGCGGCTGCGTCTCGAGCCCTTGCGTCAAAGAAAGCACGGGCTTCCGGACGCCGGGTTTTCTCGCCCGCCGTCTCCCGGCGCCCCGCTCCGTAGAACGTGTAGCTCCGAGATCCGGGTTCTGCAGCCACCCCTAGACTGGAGGCTTCCGCCTTCCCAGGCCGGCCCCTCCCCGCCCCGCCCCCGAGCAAGCCCCGCCCCCGGGCCCGCCCCCGCCCCCGCCCACCCCGCGGGGTGGGGTCCCGGCGCGCTCCAGCAGTGGCGCAGAGTCCGGCTGTGTTCCGAAGTGACTTTCCTAGTCACGCTGCTTCCCCGGCCCCGGGAACGGTGGGGCGCCGAGCAGGGCACCCCGGGCCGTCCGCGGCGTTTCCTGCGGTGGGCGGAGGAGACTGAACCTACGTGGTGCGGCTACTCGGTGGCTTCGTGGTAAAAATCCGGCCGCTCGGCGAAGTGTAAAGAAGAACATTAAAACCTCTCGGGCAGACAGGCACTGTGGCCCTCATTTTATACACGAAGAAACAAGCTGGGGAGGCCAAGGGCCTGGCCCCGGGGGAGGCGGGCAGCGGGTTTCATGGGTGCCAGGGCAGTCCCGACTTAGCGTTAGGCTCCTTGCGGCAGGTGCGATCCGTAGCCCTTTCTAGGTTCTGAACACGTGGCGTTAGCCAGCCACCTAGATGCTGCGTGGCTGGGCCCGCAGGGGCGCCCACGAACCCGCGTTCAAACCCTGTCACTGTGACTCACCATTTGCGTTACCTCCAGCACGTCGTAGGACTTTCAAGCCTGGAAGTTCAAGTGAGATTAACGTAGCCTGGGATTGCTGGGCAAGCTAAACTCGCCATTACCAGGCGATAAGAAGGGAAGGGATCTAGCATTTGTTAGACACCTACGGTCTCCCAGCCAGGCACTTCACATACCGCATTTAAGCCTCGCAACACCCTACCAGCTGTTACCATCCCCTTTTTACCGCGGGGGAAACCGAGTCTGTAACTTGTTAATCTGTATGGAGATTGGATCCCTGACCCTCTGACCTCTTTTTAGTAAGGGATTAGAGAAGAGGGCAAGCCTCAAGGGGCGGCTTGGGCCGGCATACCCTGGATCGAGCCTGCGATCTCACTGGGGAACTTGAGGACGTCCGGGGCTGTTACAAATATTGCTTCCAAGTTGGGGCTCCTTGTAAAACCCGGCGAAGGAGCCTCGGGGCCAGAAGGCGAGCAGGGGGAGGGGGAAGACTGATGTGGCAATCCTGCGGCCAGAGCGAGAGGAGGAAGGAAGGTCAGGAAATGATTAACCGGGCCGGGCAGTGGTTAGAGCCGGGCACCTCCCCGCAGTGTAGTCCTAGAGCAGCCAGGGACGCCCCGTCAATCACTTCTTACTCCTCCCTACCTCCCACGCCACAAGTCGGCCTCTTCCGCATAGACCTCTGCCTAATGGTATCCACCCACCGGGGGCACCTCTGCTCATCCTTTTTCCAGAACTATTTCTGAGTCCTCAAAGATCTGTCCTTTTCCAAGTGGTATTTGATTGCTGTTAGAGCAAGCCTCGGCCTGGGATTTTTATGGCAGTGAGGCGTTGTGGAAAGTGCGTCTGCCTAGGAAGGCAGGCCGGCATGCTTTCAAATCTTAGCTCTGCTGCCTACTTGACGGCCAGGCTTAGCAAGTGTCTCTAGCCGTTCCAAGCCTTTTCTAGATCTGTAAAACTAGAAGAAGAATACTTGTCTCGCAAGGAACATGTGAGAATTCATGAAAATTGCCACCACATACTAGGTGGCCAATAAATTATAACTTTGTATTTGTTTTTACTGACACTAGATGAGAGCTGCTTCCCTGGGAAGCGGGAGGAGGAGAAACAATAATATCTGCCCTTGGCTCAAGTTCTTCCACCCATCTCTCCATGTCAACCTATTTGTCTTTAAGGCCTTGCTCCACCAACCTTCTGTTTCCTCTGGACACCCACCCCCACTAAGCATCCATAACCCCTTGTTCGGCCCTGGAGCATGACCTCACTCAGGCCATGCTTCATACCCGTATGTAATATTTCTTCACCCTCTCAGAGACTCCGTTTCCTAATCCCCTAGACTTCAGTTTAAACATCTCTTCCCGAGGGAGTCTTTCCCGACCCTGTCGCATCCCCGGGGTACCTCCCAGTGTGTGATGCCCTAGTCTGCCCCAACATCGGCTTTTAAAAATACTTTAAAAAAAAAAAGTGTCTCCTATATTGCCCAGGCTGGTCTCGAAATCCTGGGCTCAAGTGATCCTCCCGCCTAGGCCTCCCAAAGTGCTAGGATTACAGGCATGAGTCACCGCGCCCGGCCTAAAAACACTCTTCATGCATGTAATTATTTGTTTAATGTCTCTCTTCCTCTTGTTTGTCCATAAGGTAGCAAACGAGTCTGTCTGGTTTTCTGCTTTATTTCTAACATGCGATGTAGAACATGGAGGATGTCTGCTAAATAAATGAATACATGAACGAGTGAGTGTGCGGTATGTTAGCCATGTCTACCATGGGCAGGAGCTTAGCAAGTGGCCCAATATTTGCCAATATTTGACCCCTAGAGATGATCTCTAAATTTCCTTTCAGTTCTAGCTTTATGATTTTAACGGGATCAGGAATGTGAAAGTGCTTTGTAAGGTGTAAACTATTTTAAGGGAAAAGAAAGTTTGTATTCGTGACTTCTCTCCCCAGCTAGAATAAAAACGCTTGGGAGCAGGGGCCCTAATTTAGTCCTGGTTGTGATAGTCCCCAGAGGGCAAGCTCTATCAGGCAGTCCAGAGAAGTTGGGCAAAATCAGAGAGGCCCTCCTGGGGCTTTTGCCAGATTTCCCTAAAATAGCGAAATTTCTTGTGTCTTTGAAAGTTTTCATAATGAGAAAAGAGTGGAGAAAAAGAAACCTGCAGTGAGTAAATGAGTCAAATGGGGGAAGACCATGAGGCACACTGGGAAATCTGCCTTTTCAGTCCCTCGTTTCTTCAGCTGCATTTAATACAACATTCGCGTATTTATTCTTGGCCTGCATCCCTCTGGCACTGAGGAGCTCTGACTTACATCCCAGGGAGCCCTGAGGGTGATGAGCCAGCCTCCAGCCTCCAGCCTCCAGCTCCCGTGCTCTTGAGTGCGCTGCTCCCGGGATTCCCCACCCAGCCCTCTGGACATCCGGGGGCGGGGAGGGAGGGTGGTTTCCGCGGCAAAACCTGCCCGAAGTGGCGGGCCTGTTTTAAACGTTTGCATTTTTCAAAGGGGAGGAATGCAAAATTGCAACCGTACTATCAAATGTTTCTCTCCTAAAGGATAATTGTGTATATACATGGAAGTGGGGCCGGTAGTGAGGAGAGGGTGAGGTCATATGTTGCAGGGGAACCACTTCGGGAAAGGTCTCAAGGTTGCCGCGATTTTCCTAAAACCTTAAACTTAGGACTTTTGGCAGAATTGATGGCCCTTAACCAACAATTACAAGGCAGACCAGGCCCTGGGGAAAACTAGCTCTGACTATCCCTACCCAAGGAAGGCTCATTGGAAACACTCCGAGAGATGACTTAATTATTAATATTTACCATAGAGATTGTTCTAGGAGCAACGCCTCCTTGGGAAACCAAAGTTATATCAAGAGGAGCCTTGGTAAGTGTTGGGGGCAGGGAATGGGCCGCTGCCGCTCAGAGACTCTTCTGTTGCCTGGTTTAATTTTCCTAGTGGCACCTATCTAATATTTCCTTGCATGTTTACTTGCTTATCTATTGTCAGTCTCCATGAGAACAAAGATCTTGCCAGTCCTGTTGGTTGCCTGATTTCCAGCCCCTGGAATACAGCCTGGTAGGTGGCAGGCCCTCAGTAACTATTTGTTGAATGACTAAATAAATGGAGAGGGGTGGGTGTGGGCTCCAACCACCCAGCTCTCACTTCCCCACTGAGGAATACTGGTGGTGTCATTCTCCCCACTACATCCCATTTACCCCTTTCACATCATCTCCCTGCTGGAATTCTTCAGTGGTTCCCCATCTTTTGGATAAAATCCAAAACCCACTGCTCTCACAGGTACCTGGCCCCTCCCTTTTATTATAGCTTTTTTTTTTTTTTTTACTGTTACAGAAGTATTTCAAATAGTCCCCTCATAGAAAATGTGCTTCCTCATACCTCCGTGTCCTCCCCTGTCTCGTCCCCTTCTACTTGGTCTGCTCCTACTCCTTCCCCATGAAGCACATAGCCTCTTCTGGGAAGCCCTCCATCACTCACCCAAGCACACTTCTCACATGGTGCTGTTATTTTCTGTTCACATTTCAGTCTCTCTTGGGAATAGGTGTTTTTGTTTTGTTTTTCATCTGAGGATTTTCAGCACCTAGTTCAGCAATAGCAGATCTTAAAAAATTTGTCCACTGAATGTTGTTGGAAGTGCTCCTTTTTAAAGTGATTACAGCAATAATTATATGATATGGTCCCCTAAGTATTCAGAGAAAGGACCTCAACTATTTGAGAACAGAAACTTACATGTTATTGGGTCCCAACTAGGTGCCTGATACTGTGGCAACTAGTTGAGACCCAATAAATACTATGGTTTTTATTTCTTCTTTAATCATTCCCCCCACCAACGCAAAAAAAAAAAAACAAAAAAAAAAAACAAGAAAACCTTGGAGGTGGATATTATCATCTCCATTTTACTAGTGAGAGAACTAAAGCTCAAAGAATGTTAAATAATTGCACAAATTTACACAATCAGTAACAGGTCTTTTATCAAAAGAGGTAAAGTTTCACCTCTCATGCACATGGTCATGTCAATGATTTTGCAGTATTACACAGGAGAAGCCAAAGTTCCGAATAATGGAGTCGCTTAGTGACCACAGGACACAGACAAGCCTCTGAGTAACTGAAGAAAGATTTATGTTCTGTGCCATTGTCGTAATTACCGCATCATCAACATATTGACTTATACTGCTTTTAACGCTTTCCTCTTTATCATTGAAATCTCCTTTTATGAAGGAGATGAGGGGGTTTTCTTGTTTAAAGACCCACTTTGCAGATAAAGCACTGACAGATTAAGCAAAATAGTGTGGCTCTAGCACCAAACAACATTTATTTATTTATTTATTTATTTATTTATTTATTTATTATTTATTTTGAGACACAGTCTCTTTCGTCCTGGCTGGAGCAAGATCGCAGCTCACTGCAGCCTTGAACTCCTGGGCTCAAGCTATCCTCCTGCCTCATCCTCCCAAGAAGCTGGAACCACAGACATGTGCCACCACTCCTGGCTAATTAAAAAAAAAATTTGTAGAGATAGGGTTTCACTATGTTGCCCAGGCTGGTCTCCAGTGGTTCCCGCCTCAGCCTCCTGAGTTGCTGGGATTACAAGTGTGAGCCACCTTGCCCAGCCCCAAACAACTCTTTGATAGTAAATAAGTCACTTCTCTCTGGGCCCCAATCTTTCTTTCCATCTGTAAAATCAGGGGGTTGAACTAAATGACCATTGAGGGCCTTTCCAGAGAGAGAATCCAGCAATCCGGTGATAGTTCACAGTCATCCAGTGACACCAGCAGAGGCAAGACTGCTTTGTATGCTGTGGAAGAGACTGCTGTTTACACCAAATCTGCTTTCTTTTCCTCTTGGTTTCACAACTCGAAATTTCTTGGCTTCTCTTGTAGCTAGGTGTGGCCGTTTTAGCCAACGATGTCTGAACAGAAATCACAAGAAAGTCTTGGCTGGGGCTGGGCGCGGTGGCTCACGCCTGTAATCTCAGCACTTTGGGAGGCTGAGGCAGGCAGATCACAAAGTCAGGAGATGGAGACCATCCTGGCCAACATGGTGAAACCCCGTCTCTAATAAAAATACAAAAATTAGCTGAGCGTGGTGGCGTGCACCTGTAATCCTAGCTACTCGGGAGGCTGAGGCAGGAGAACAACTTGAACCCAAGGGGCAGAGGTTGCAGTGAGCCGAGATCGTGCCACTGCACTCCAGCCTGGGCGACAGAGCAAGACTCCATCTCAAAAATAAATAAATAAATAAATAAATAAGGAAAGCCTTGGCTGGGGCTGTGAACAGCTGCCCATGACAAAAATACTTCAGTGTCCAGTTTTGTTTATCAATAACACATGAAGGAAATGGGAGAAATACATTAGGCCAGGCCTAGAATGAAACACAGGGCTTCTAGGCTTGTAGTCTGCCCTTTTTGTGTTCCATCTTCAAACATTCATTTATTCGGCACATCTTGTCTGTGCTCCTACCACGTGCCAGGCACTGAAGATTCAGCAGCTCAGTGCTACATGGGTCTTCTATTCTGTTGACATCTCTTTGCCACTATCAAGATGGAAAATGTTGTGGTATCACTTATTTCCCCTTGCTCATTTGTTGCCTAATTAGACATCAGAACCTCTGAGTTTCAGTCAAAGGGCTGTCTAGGCTCTGAGCTTGAAGCCTTTTAATTGTGAAAATGACATCACCAGTAAAAGGTCTGGCCTGGTGCTTGGCACACAGTAGACCTTCCATAAATGTCTTTTTTCTTGAGACTTTGGCAAAGAGGAGGATTGATGTGCAAGGTGGTGCAGAAGGTTAGATTTTTGTCCTTTTAGAGAGACCTGAGCTGGATCATTCATTCAACAAATATCACTGTTGCACTAGACTTTGAGATAGAAGAGTGTGCAACACACAGATTAAGCCTCAAAGGGATGAGGCAAGGTATAAGAGAAACAGACTAGCAAACAGGCAATTGCAACACAGTGTGATAAGTGCTAGAAGGGGAAGTACAGGATGTTTCTTAGCCACAAACAAGGGGCAACTAACCCAGGCTGGTGAGTAGGGGTGGGGGAAGCATCAAGCAAGGCTTCCTGGAGGAAGTAGCATACGACCTGAGACTTGACGGAGACCTAGGCATTAGGAAGGTGAAGTATGGGGAAGGAGTGGGGAAGGGTGCATAGTGTCCCAGGCACACGGAACAGTATCTGCAAAAGCTCAAAGGGGCTCAGAGAGGATTGAAACTGATAGTCTGCCTGCAGAGTCATGTACAAGGGGATGGAAGGCTGAGAGATGAGGCTGGCAAGGTAAGATGATGAAGGGTTGCTAAAGGGTTGTCACAGAGAACTGTGAGTAGAGGATTCTGGATCCCAGGACCCTGGCATCTTTCAGGGTTGCATTTTTTCAGGTCCTAGGAGAGGGGATAAGGGGGCAAAGATACAGAAAGAAAGGGGAGACAGAGTAAAGAAACTAACATTTACTAAAAATCTGTAAGATGTTCATAGCCTGGGCAACATGGCAAAACCCATCTCTACAAAAAATACAAATATTTGTCAGGTGTGGTGGTGCATGCCTGTAGTCCCAGCTACTTGGGAGGCTGAGGTGGGAGGATCGCTTGAGCCCAGGAGGTCGAGGCTGCAGTGAGCTGTGATCGTACTGCGGCACTCCAGCCTGGGTGACAGAGCAAGACCCTGTCTTAAAAAAAAAAAAACGTTTGACTATATTAGTCATCTGAGAAATGCAAATAAAAACCACAGTGCCTACCTAGCTAGAAACAAATAGACAGGGGTTAGAATGGAGATGTGACTCTCAGCCTCACGCATACCTTATCATTACCAGATCTCTCCCAGACTATGTCCCAGAGGAGTTTACAACCCACTGAGAAGGAGAGACTCAGACTTTAAGAAGTGAATTGTGATGGGAAGAAGAATCCAAGGCTTAGGGAACCTCCACCTCTGTCTTCCCCTCTTCCTTCCTAACCCTAATCTGAAGTGTCCATTCTTCTATCCAGGATATTCAGCTGACCAGAAAATGAATTTCTCAAACATCCCAGAACATAGATTTTCATAGTCCCAGACCTTTCCATGAGGTGCTTGATGCATTGGAAAAAAGTGGGGCTTTGAGTCAAATATCAAGCAGGCTGGAGTCCTGCTTCTACCACTGATCTTGGGCCAGCAGCCTGACCTCTTCTGAGCCTCCATCTCTGAAATGGGAATAATATTAGCTGCTCCCAAAATGGTGACATCCCTACTTTATATCCCTCAGCCAGATACTTAATGTTTGGAAAGAGAGAGCAAGGATTTCTATGTTATGATCAGCACCACTTTCTGAAGTTGCTTTTGTGCATTTATGTAACCATACCATAGGATATAAGCATATTTTATAATTAAGCCATTGAGAAAGCTCTGTGCTGACCCCATTATAAATATTTTCTGGCAGCAGTAGTAGGGGAAAACATATTTATATTTAACATTACTACTGTCCAAAGAACAATGGTAAGAAAGTAAGGAAAGGGGCTTAGAGCTCTTTGGCCTTTCTCAGTTACCTGTGGGACAGCTGGGGTCTTCCGGCTAGAAATGGAGCCCAGAAACAGCAAGGCTTCATGGAAAATTATGCTTCCTAAGTGCCCCTGGGGCAGAGCAATTAGAGAACTGGAAGGGTCGGGAGTTTCATAGAGGAGGAAGCTGATCCCAGATCCAGCATCACAGAGTCCTCTGGTCAGCTCCTGACACCATAATGCTCCTTGCTTGCCAGGTTCTGTACAAAGCAAGCTACAGAAGAGGTTTTGGGGCACTGAATTGGCCTTTTTCAAGTGTGCAAACGGTACAAGCTGATTTTACTGGGGGAAAGGATGGCTGCAGAGGGAAAGGCACCAAATGCAGCAGTCAATATAGTAGTTCCCTCCATCAGTAACCTCCAGACTCATGCCCAGGAGCCCTCTGAAGGCAGTGGTAGCACCAGGATAGAGTGCCTGGCACAGATGAGGCACTCAGGGAATTACATTAATCTGGAAAATAAATGTGCATTAGCAGTGAAAAGCTTACTCTAAAGCTGGCTCTGCAAGGAACTGGGAACAGCTGTTGGCCTGGGGGTGGGGAGGCTGGGAGAAGAGAGAGAGGGGGAAAATGACTTTTTCACCATACACCATATTATTCTTTTTGAATTTTGTACCAGTGGTTATCACAAGGTAAGTAATATTTTTAAAAATTTAAAGCCTAGGCCGGGCGCGGTGGCTCACGCTTGTAATCCCAGCACTTTGGGAGGCCGAGGCGGGCGGATCACGAGGTCAGGAGATCGAGACCACGGTGAAACCCCGTCTCTACTAAAAATACAAAAAATTAGCCGGGCATGGTGGCGGGCGCCTGTAGTCCCAGCTACTAGGAGAGGCTGAGGCAGGAGAATGGCGTGAACCCGGGAGGCAGAGCTTGCAGTGAGCCGAGATTGCGCCACTGCACTCCAGCCTGGGTGACAGAGCAAGACTCCGTCTCAAAAAAAAAAAAAAAAAAAAAAAAAAAAAAAAAAAAAAAAAATGTAAAGCCTAATGTTATTCCCCAATCAGGGAAATTTGCAGGCTAATGGGAGGGAGAAAGTGGGTCTTTAGAGTCAAACTAACTTGAGTTTTGACTCCAGCTAATCCTACTACTTCCTAGCTGTGTGTCTGAAAACAAGTTACTTACCTTTTCAGAGCCTCATACCACTTAACTATATTGGGGAGAATGAGCCTCCGCTGCATTGTGATGTAGGTGAAAGTGATAACAGCAACACTTAGGAGGTTCACTATGTGCCAGGCACTCTTCTGAATGCTTTCTGGCTGTGTGTGGACTCATCTCATCCTCAGGACAACGCTACAAGAGGGGTATTATTCTTTTCTTCCTCCCCATTTTACATATGAGGAAACTGAGCCATAGAGAGACTAAAGAACTTGCTTTAGTTCTTTAGTTCTTTAGGCAGGCTGTTTACCTCCCAAGCCCAGCTCTTCCTACCTCTACTCTGCTGCCTTGAACTGTTAGCATCCTCTTCCTTTCAATTAGGAATTCTTAAAAATGCAGACATTTTCAAGATCCAAAGAAATGTCTTTCTCATAATGGGTTGTTGGATATGGTCACAGGCTAGTGAGGGCAGTGCTGATTAGGGAATTAGCAAAGCAGGTGAGAGCGAGAGAAAGAGAAAGAACTCTATTGAAGTTAAGAATTTTGCAATCAGAGAATGTGATTTAATTGTAGCATAGCACAATCATAGCTCGCTGTAACCTTCAACTCCTGGGCTCAAGCAGTCCTCCTGCCTCAACTTCCTGAGTAGCTGGGACTACAGATGTATGCTACTACACCTGACCAGTTTTTTAAACAAAAAAAATTTTTTTTTGCTATTTTGCCCGGGATGGTCACAAACTCCTGGACTCAAGTGATCCCCCTGCCCTGGCTTCCCAAAGTGCTGGGATTACAGGTGTGAGCCACTAAACCGGCCTATTTTTATTTTAAAATGTTTAATTATGTATTAGAGGAGGATTCCATAAGGTCTTCAGGACTTAGGGCCTACAAAAACATTAAAAGGGTGGAGCAGACTTTTAGTCAGCGTTGCCTCCTCCACCCCCCTCAAATGGGTCCTGGGTTGAGTCACCTTCTGCTTATGTTGCTGACTCTGTGGTCATCCATAGTAGGTCTTTTTGTGATTAACATCCTGATACTAACTTGTCTGTGGTCATTTACCTATTCTACTTCGAAGACTGGATCAAAAAACAATCGCAGGGCCAGGCGCTGTGGCTTACATCTGTAACCCCAGCATTTTGGGAGGTCAGGGTGGGAGGATTACTTGAGCCCAAGAATTTGAGATGAGCCTGGGCAACATAGTGAGTTCCTGTCTCTACAAAAAATTTTTAAAAATTAGCTGGGCGTGGTGATGCATGTGTGTAGTCCCAGTTACTTGGGAGGCTGAAGCAGGAGAATCTCTGGAGCCCAGGACTTTGAGGCACTCCAGCCTGGTCAACAGCAAAATGTCATCTCAAAAAAAAAAAAAAAAAAAAAACTCAGTGACTTGAATGTTCCAGGCAGTTGGTTTCTCAATTTCATTGAGTTTTTACTGCACTTGGAAAAAAAGGTTTTTTTCTGCATTTCTTACACTTGATCTTAGCCAAAAGGCCGAGAAGCGATATTTTCTGCATTTCTTTAAAAGAGTTTCAAAGTAAGTAATGAGCCTGAATGGGCAAGGGGTAAGGACACTTATTTTCCTTTGGCTGAATTGAAGGTTCTTCCTCCCCATGTCCCAGAATGGTTCATTTCCTTCCAATTTCCCCTTTGCGTGCTCACTACCCCTCCTACTCTAAGACCCTCAGTGTTTCCTTTATGTCTTTCCTTGACCCTCAGAATTAGGCCATTTGCCCTTCTGAGCCCCTCCACAGGCCTTGGAGGAGCCTTAGGCTCAGCCTATGCTCAGAGCACTCCCAATGCTGGGACCATCCCTCCTCTTCCTGCCCCCTGAAGTGTCCAGCATGGCAGTGGACCTTGGCCAAAGAAGAGATGAACCATGTGAAGACCTCATCTCTGCCTCCCATCACCAGTTTTCTCTGCAAGCTCACATCATCTCTTCCTGCCTCTCATGCTTTATCTATAAGCAGCTTTCAGCAGCTCCTTACTGCCCCCAGAAGCAAGCCCAGACCTTTCCCTGGCATCTGGACTCTCCTGCATTTGATCCTGACTGACCTGCCAGGCTTGCCTCTTTCCACACCCCGACCCAGGCCTGACTGCAGAGCAGATCCTGAATGCTGTCACCCTGGCTCCTGGCTCGAGCTGTTTCCTCTGCCTGTTTCTCTCCAGCCTGGGGAAGTTGACCCATCTACCAGGGCCTAGCACAAAGCCCATTTCTAGAAAACTTCCCAGCACTTATCTCATTCATATTCTCTCTCCTTTCCATCCCTCCTTCCCTACTCTCTTCCTCCCTTCTCTCTGTTGCTCTCTCTCTGCTTCTCTCTCTCTTTCTGTTTCTCTCTCTCTGTGTCTCAGTGTGTATTGATCTCCCTCCTCAGCCACGTTCCTATGGGACTCCCCTTTTACCTCTGAGATAGCACTTATTTCGGGCTGCTTTGGAGTAGAGTTCTTCATGTTCACACCACCTCCCAGGTTAGAAATTGTGCTCCTGGAATTCAAGAGCTACCCATTCTTCATTCATGTGCATATTGATCATCTGCTGGCCACACCCAGGGTTTTGCACCTGGAATAGGTTCCTAATAAATGTTTGGCACTTGGTACAGTGGCTCGATGGACAGAGCGAGCCTTGGCTTTAGCAATGGATAGCACACCTCCTAATGTGTGACCTTGGACAAGTGACTTACCCGCTCCAAACCTCTTAGGTCCAAAACCTATAAAACGGGTGTTAAAATAGTGCCTACTCCATAGAGTGGTGAGGGATAAATGAGATAATGTGCAGAACATGTAACACTTACCACTCATAAACTAGGCATGAGTCACCAGCTTCATCCTACACACACTTTCGGAGATTTACTTTTGCCCTGGATCCTCTGGAGTGGGTACTGGGGAGAAAGTTACTAGAATATTCATGTTGAAAGACAAAGATGACCTCTATGCAGTCTGGGCCTGGCTACAGAAAGGATGGTTAAGTCTGAATGGATTCTAAAGAAATCAAGGGCACAATGCTGGCAGCTCTAGGCCCTTATAAAAGGCGGGGCCTCTCTCTTCCCAACTAAAGAAATCAGACACTGCCTAGGAAACCAGCTCCTTTAATCTCCTTACGCTAAAGATTAACACCTACCAGAGTCCCTCCCCAAAGCCATCTTCATACTTTAATGTGAGCCTGAATAATTGGAGGACAGGAAAGGCAATCTGGAGCATGGAGAAAGGGAATTTTCTTTTTTTTTTTTTGAGACGGAGTCTTGCTTTTTCACCCAGACTGGAGTGCAGTGGCTCAATCTCGGCTCACTGCAAGCTCTGCCTCCTGGGTTCATGCCATTCTCCTGCCTCAGCCTCTCCGAGTAGCTGGGACTACAGGCGCCCGCCACCACGCCTGGCTAATTTTTTGTATTTTTAGTAGAGACGGGGTTTCACCGTGGTCTCGATCTCCTGACCTCATGATCCGCCCGCCTCGGCCTCCCCAAGTGCTGGGATTACAAGCGTGAGCCACCGCGCCCGGCCGAGAAAGGGAATTTTCAAAGGAACTTGGCCATTGTGTCTCTGGCACTGAGGTTGAGGGGAACAGAGGCCAGGAGGGCAGGACTCTAGAAAGCCAGGGAGCCCCTCCTGTCATTGAGACACACAATGAATCCTTTTCCTTGGATTCCAGGAGCAGCAGTCCTGGACAGGGGCCGTGGAGGGTGAGGTATAATGGGGAGGGAAGGTTGGGTGGGAGCACAGCAGTATCCTCCCTCTGTCTGGCCACTGTGGTTCTCAGTGTACATTCTTAAATGGGTGTTTTGATATATTTCAGCCTCTGAGAATGTTGGCAGACCACCAGCTTTTCTCAGGGCCAAGCTCCCTTGAATAAGTCGATGTACTTCTGCACACCATCCCCACTGGCCTGTCCACCGTCTAGGTTCCTGTGATGGGGTGGTGGTGTGGGATTGGGGGAGGGGTGGGGGGATTGATGCTGGGGACAGAGCAGTTGCTGTGGAAGATTTGAGTCCTGCGTGGCAGCCTTTCCCTTGGAGACAAGATCCTGAGCTAGGCTCTTGGCACGTGAATGACTTTTGGAGACCATCTAGTCCAATCCACCCTTTTACAGATGAGGAAACTGAGACGTAAAGAGCCCAAGCAAAGATGAAAACCCAAATCTCACCCCAGTCCAGGGTTTTTGTCCTGTTTCTCTATGACAGTCCCGTAAAGAAATTTTGCTGTGATATGATGCAGGTGTCATAACAAGTTGAAAAGGACAAATCTGGATTTGACTAGAAAGTGTGAGTCTTACTTGCTCAATCTCACATTGAAGCCACAACTTGCTCTTTGCCTGACTTGTAGCTTCTCATCCTATGGTGTGGGGAGGGGTGGGCAGAGGGGGGACTGGTGCAAACAGTGTCTAGATTTCCTCTCTGATAGACTTCTGGGGTGGAGTTGGAAAGGTCCAAGGTGAGGTGTGAGAGTTTTGACTTGATGGATCTGCTCTTTTGAGTGCTGGGCAGGTAGGCAGGCATTCTCTTCCTCCTTCCCTAAAAGATCTGTAGCCTCTTTAGGATCAAAGGACGCTGGTGTGCAATGAGAATGCCACTGAGAGGTGGCACCCAGCACCCATCCAGGAAAAGGAACAGACAGAGTGAAAAACTGATGATGGTAACTCACATGAGTTTAAAAAAAAAAAAAGCAGAAGTAAGTAAAGCTGGCATGGGTATGACCAATGGAGGGGCTCAGAGAATGGGGATGTAGAAAGGATTGATGAAACTCTCAGGGGAAATTCATTCGCTCAGTCAAGAGCTCTTTTGTACGAGGTTCAGTTGTCGGCGCTGGAGAAATCACACCAAGAAGGGTGCAGAGACCCATTGCAAGTGACCCGGGAAGAGGAAAACTCAGTCATGGGCAGACACCCAGTTAAATGGAAAGCAAATTAAAGGAGGACAGTGGGAAGAATGAGATCTTGAAAAATCCATCAGCAATTTCGGGACAATAACATCTGCACAGATTATATTTTTTTAAAACCTGGGAGAAAGGAGTCAGTGGGAGACACAATTTGAGAGCTACTGTGGCATCTGGGGACCAAACTAAAGTGTTTGCACCACATGCTGGGGTAATTCAATCACTCAGCAAGCACTGTCTGAGCACCTGTGTTTCTCTGGCCACACTAGTCTCCCTGCTGTTTCTTGTCCTCACCAGGCATGCTTCCCTACTCTGCCTTTAATCTACAGGAGGACTATCATAGCTCATTGTAACCTTCAACCCTTGGGCTCAAGCGATTCTCCCACTTCAGCCTCCCCAGTAGATGGGACTACAGGCCTGCGCCACCATGCCAGGCTATTTTTTTTTCTATTTGGGTATAGGTGGGGTCTCACTATGTTGCCCAGGAGATCACTATCTCCTGGGCTCAAGGCATCCTCCTGCCTTGGCCTCCCAAAGTGTTAGGATTACAAATGTGAGCCACCACACCCATCCAGAGTTCTCCTTTTTTTTGAGGGCTTCCCCCTCCTCAGTGGCACCATTGTCTTAGGTCATTTTCTGTTGCTGTAACATGTACCACAGATTGGGTAATTTATAAAGAAATTCATTTTTTACAGTTCTGGAGGCTGTGAAGTCCACATCTGGCGAGGGCCTTTTTGCTAGTGGGGACTTTCTGGAGAGTCCCCAGGTGGTGCAGGGCACCACAAGGTGAGGGGACTGAGCGCGCTAGCTCAGTTCTCTCGTCCTCATCTTATGAAGCTGCTACTCCCATTCCTGTAGCAACCCATTAGTCTATCAACCCACGAATCCATGAATGGACTTATCCATTTATGAGGGCAGAGCTCTCATGACCCAATCACCTCTTAAAGGCCCCAGCTCTGACTATTGCTACACTGGGGGTTGAACTTCAACATAAGTTTTGGAGGGGACAAATATTCAAGCCATAGCAACCATTTAGCAAATGCATAAACAAGCTTAAATTGTGGTGACAAGAGAAGGCACATCACCCTGGAAAGGACCCTGTCTCATTTTTCTTTGTTTTTATTTTTTATTTATGATTATTTTTTAGAGATGTGGTCTCTCCATGTTGCCCAGGCTGGCCTTGAACCCCTAGCCTCAGGTGATCCTCCCACCTTAACTTCCCAAAGTGCTGGGATTACAGGTGTGAGCCACCAAGTCCAGTTTATCTCATTCATCATTGTACCCCAGTGCTAGGCACATAGTAAGCATTGAGGAAATGCTGAATGAATGAATATCATTTTTAAGCACTGAGGAAACCTATTTTTAAAATAGTAAACATTATTATCACAACTTTGTAAAAAGTGCATTTTAAAATGTTTTTAAAATCCACTAATAAATACCAACAGTAAGCCGGACATGGTAGTGTGTCCACAATCCCAACTACTCAGGATGCTGAGGCGAGGAGAATCACTTCAGCTTAGGAGTTTAAGGCTGCAGTGAGCTGTGATTGTGCCACCGCACCCCAGCCTGGGCAACAGAGCAAGACCCTGTCTTTGAAAAAAATTGTACAAAGAAATACCAACAGCAGTCGAGTGGTGGAGTTCTGGGAAATCTTTCTTTCTATTTCTTTCTTTCTTTCTCTTTTTCTTTCTTTCCTTTGTTTTTTTTTTTGTTTTTTGTTTTTTGTTTTTTTTTTTTTTTGAGACAGTGTCTTGCTGTCGCCCAGGCTGGAGTGCAGTAGTGCGATCTCGGCTCACTGCAACCTCTGCCTCCTGGGCTCAAGCACGCCTCAACCTCCCTAGTAGCTGGGATTCCAGGCGCATGCCACCATGCCCATCTAATTTTTCTATTTTTAGTAGAGATGGGGTTTTGCCATGTTGGCCAGGCTGGTCTTGAACTCCTGACCTCAAGTGATCCACCTGCCTCGGCCTCCCAAAGTGCTGGGATTACAGGCATGAGCCACTGTACCTGGCCTTTTTCTTTCTTTTCTATATTTCTCCCATTTTGTAAACTATAGCAACATTTTTAATAATGAATAAAGTATATTTTAGTCCCCTCCACACCTTCCTTCCTCCCAAAAAAGGAATTGTGAGAATTACAATTTACAACCTAATATTTTAAAAGTCTTGTGCCATGTAAAGTGTAAATGATAAAGACTGAGAAACCATGACCTGAACTTTATAATGCAATGAAATAAAGTTTACCACACTCTGATGTGTTTGACAATATGCATGAGGATTGTGTAGCTGGGCATAACCAACAGTTCTCATAAAACACTTTGATAGGTATTACTTGAAACAGCCAAACTGGCCTCTGTCAGATGCTGGGGGGAGGGAGGCGGGAACTGGATGGGGTGTGTGTGGCTCTGTTGGCCTTAGAAGACCCCTGGATCCGTAACCCAGGTATGCCACTTTGCTGACAGAGAAGGCCAGGACCTGGGAGCTCTGAGGAGCTCCGGCTGACAGATTTGCAGCCTCCAAGTGGGGCTGGTGCTGCTCAGGCTTCACAAAGGAGCTTTTCACCACAACAGGAACGGCTCGAACACCCCAAACTCTCCTTTCCTTCCCTTCCCTTCCCAGCCTTCTAGATATGGAGAGCTCATAAGGATACTGCCTGAAATGTCATCAATAAAAATGTGTTGGGGCAGCAGAACGATTGCCTTTGAGAGGGCTAGAGGAGAGAATATTCATTCACACAACAAATGTTTATTGAGAATCTACTATATGCCAAGCATAAGGGAGGTCCTGTGCATACATGGTATCATTTCCTTGCATCAGCCTGATGAAGATGGTATTAGACCCACTATACGGAAAATGAAACAGGCTGGGAAAGGTTAAGTTAGTGACCCTGAGTCACACATTTAAGTAAGTGGTGGTAGTGGGGAGGGAGGTGGAAAGGGGGGAGGATGGACTCAAACACAGCCCCATCAGAGGTGGAAAGCCTCTCTTCCCACACTGCACATTGCACCACAGCAGAGGTTTCCAGACTTCATGCTTACAGCCTTTGTGACAATCAGCAGCTACTCTGGGTCTCGGTCTCCTTGTTTATAAAAATAAAGTGCTTGAATGGCTCACACCTGTAATCCCAGGACTTTGGGAGGCCAAGGCAGGCGGATCACTTGAGGTCAGGAGTTCGAGACCAGCCTGGCCAACATGGCAAAACCCCATCTCTACTAAAAATAGAAAAATTAGCCAGGCCTGATGGCGGGCACCTGTAATCCCAACTACTTGGGAGGCCGAGGCAGGAGAATCGCTTGAACCCGGGAGGCAGAGGTGGCAGTGAGCCGAGATCGCACCACTGAACTCCAGCCTGGGCGACAGATCGAGACTCCATCTCAAAAAAAAAAAAAAAATAATAAAATAATAAAATAAAGTGCTTGAGAAAATACGTTTCCCAAGCGTCCCAGCGCTAGGTTCTCTGTCACAGTGTTTCCTCTTCTTGCCTTTTTCCCCACAGTGATCCCTTTTCGGTGATTCTCTTCTTGCGTTTGTAAAAGCTCTGCCGGACCAATTCTCTCGGGCCGCGCCCGCGGAGCTCCCCTGGGGACTCCGGTCTCTCCCCAGCTCGCCCCCTAGGGGACACAGGTGGTGCTGCGGGAGCCTGGGCTCCCACTGAGAGTCCATGCAATTCTCAGACCAAGTGAATATAATCACGGGTTTGAATTCAACTTCAATTGCTGCTTTACCTTTTAAAAAAACATGGATCTAGAAAATAATCAGCCCTTCCCACATTCACCAGGGCAATGCTGCTGAAACATTTAATGACGGGGAGTATTTGTAGCCTGAAGACCTACTGTTTCTATGAGTCATATTTAAAAATGGGATTATATGTTTACTTCCTACACCTCAGTTTCTTTTAGGTCCTGTGAGACTACTGATTGACCCAATGCTGATTTTGCAGGGATGCCAAACTGATTATAAAACAATATATTTGTCTCTACTTGGTTATTTTTATTAAAATAATCGACTTCTGTTAGGTAATATAGGCATGTGGCACAATATCCAAAAATCACTAAGAGGTTTTCAGTAATTATCATATGACCCAGCAATTCCACTCCTGGGGATATACCCAAAAGAACTGAAAAACAGGTGTTCAAACAAAAACTTGTATACAAATGTTCACAGCAGCACTTTTCATGATACCCAAAGGGCAGAAACAGCCCAAATGTCATCAACTGATGAATAAACAAAATGTGGTTTCTGTATACAATGGAATATTATTCAGCCATAAAAGGGAAAGAAGTACTGATACGTTCTACAGTATGGATGGACCTTGAAAGCATTATGCTAACTGAAAAAAGTCAGACATAAAAGGCCACATATTATATCATTTCATTTGTATGAAATATCTTGAATAGGCAAATCCGAAAAGACAGAAAGCACATGAGTAGTTTCTGGGGCCAGAGGTAGGAAGGAATAGGAAGTGCTAATGAGCATTGAGTCTCCTTTTGGGTGATGAAATGTTCTGAAACCGGATGCTGGTGGTGGTTGCATGACACTATGAATGTACTGTATCATACACCTTAAAATAGTTAAAATAATACATTTTATGTTGTGTGTATTTTACCACAGTAAAACAAATAGTACTCTATCTTTCCAGAAATGATGATGATGATTATTATTTTGAGATGGAGTTTCGCTCTTGTTGCCCAGGCTGGAGTGCAATGGCGTGATCTCAGCTCACCGCAACCTCCGCCTCCCAGGTTCAAGCGATTCTCCTGCCTCAGCCTCCCAAGTAGCTGGGATTACAGGCATGTGCCACCACGCCTGGCTAATTCTGTATATTTAGTAGAGGCAGGGTTTCTCCATTTTGGTCAGGCTGGTCTCGAACTCCCGACCTCAGGTGATCCACCAGCCTTGGCCTCCCAAAGTGCTGGGATTACAGGTGTGAGACACGCACCTGGCCTGTAATGATTTTTATTAGTTTGTTTTTTGCCTTTGTTTATATGTTTATTCTTCGGAAAATTTTAAAGTTTTGTTGTTGTTGTTGGTTAGGTTTGTTTTTTGTTTGTTTGTTGTTTTTTTTTTTGAGACAGAGTCTCACTCTTGTTGCCCAGGATGGAGTGCAATGGCATGATCTCAGCTCACTGCAACATCCGCCTCCTGGGTTCAAGAAATTCTCCTGCCTCAGCTTCCCAAGTAGCTGGGATTACAAGCACCTGCCACCACACCCAGCTAATATTTTGTATTTTTAGTAGAGATGGGATTTTGCCATGTTGCCCAGGCTGGTCTTGAACTGTTGGCCTCATGAGATCTGCCTGCTTTGACCTCCCAAAGTGCTGGGATTACAGATGTGAGCCACTGCACCTGGACTGTAATGATTTTTATTAGTTTGTTTTTCGCATTTGTTTGTTTATAGGTTTATTCTTCAGAAAATTTTAAAGTTTTTTTTTGTTGTTGTTGTTTTTTGAGATGGAGTTTTTTGCTCTTGTCACCCAGGCTGGAGTGCAACGGCATGATCTCAGTTCACTGCAACCTCCCTATCCTGGGTTCAAGCAATTCTCCTGACTCAGCCTCCCAAGGGGCTAGGACTACAGGCGCCTGCCACCACACCCGGCTAGGTTTTTGCATTTTTAGTAGAGATGGGGTTCTGCCATGTTGGCCAGGCTTGTCTCGAACTCCTGACCTCAGGTAATCCACCTGCCTCGGCCTCCCAAAGTGCTGGGATTACAGGCATGAGCCACCACGCCTGGCTAAAGTTTTATATACTCAAATTTATCGATGTTTGCCTTTATGGTTTCTGTATTACATGGCATGTTTAGACAGAGCTTCTTCATTCCAAGATTATAAACATATTCAACTATATTTTCTTCTTGTACCTTTTTTATTTTTTATTTTTTTGAGACAGGGTCTTAGTCTGTTGCACAGGCTAGAGTGCAGTGGTGTGACCAAAGCTCACTGCAGCCTCTCCTGGGCCAAGATTCTCCCGCCTTAGCCTCCTAAGTAGCTGGGACCACGGGACACAGCACCACACCTGCTTAATTAATTAATTTTTTTAGTGGAGAAGAAGTCTCACTAAGTTGCCTGGGTTGGTCTCGAACTCCTGGGCTCAGGCTATTCTCCTGCCTCGGCCTCCCAAAGTATTGGGATTACAGGTGTGAGCCACTGTGCCATCCCCTTTACTTTTATGCTTTCATGTTTGACATTTAGGTTTCTATTCATCTGGGATTGATTTTGGAATAAGGAGTGAGGTAGCAATATAATTTAAATGGTTTTCCCAAATGGAAAATGATGTGTAGCCTGTTGTCTCAATACTACTTAATGAACAGCCCTTTTTTTCTCCTTTGATTTGAAATGCCAGCTTTAAAAGTATTAATTCATGTATTTTGGGTGTATTTCTGAATTTTTTTCCTGTTGGTTTATCTGTCTATTTCTCAGTCTACAATGCTTTGTTGACCAGAAGTCAGCATTCAATTTTATGGGGTCATCAATATGAATACTACTAAATTGGACATAGGTAACTCTTGGAAGTTAGAACACAGGAAAGGGAGGGTGGAGTCCCTTCATGTCTGAGAAACTAGATGTTGATTCAGGAGGAAATATCAAAAAATTGATTTTTAAAACAAGGCTTCCTGAATAATATTTTTTGTTGATAAGGCAAATACACATTAAATGTCTGATTTTAACCATTAGTTCTGTTGATTTTGGCTGAATGAAAACATCAAAGTTTGAAACTATGACTTTATGTTCAACTTATTTTCTTATGTTTCTCACAGGTCATATATTTACAAAACTATCAAAACCAGGAACTTGCAACCCTGAGGGACTCTCTCTAGGTATGCAGTGTCTTCCTCACACAAGGTTAGCAGCTGCTAGGATACTAATGCTCAGGGCTTTCAGTCTTATCAGTGATGATCTGATAGAAACTTGAGTATATTTCCCTCTTTTTTTTTTTTTTTTTTTTGAGATGGAGTTTCGCTCTTGTTACCCAGGCTGGAGTGCAATGGTGTGGTCTTGGCTCAGCGCAACCTCCACCTCCCAGGTTCACGCACATCTCCTACCTCAGCCTCCCGAGTAGCTGGGATTACAGGCGTGCGCCACCATGCCCGGCTAATTTTGTATTTTTAGTAGAGACGGGATTTCGCCATGTTGGTCAGGCTGGTCTTGAACTCCTGACCTCAGGTGATCCGCCTCGGCCTCCCAAAGTGCTGGAATTACAGGCGTGGGCCACCATGCCCGGCCAAAGCTCTCCATTGTTCTTTCTAACCAGGGATCAGAAGTGTGGAATGCTTTTGCCTTGAAATGTTTTTATTCCAGCAAGAAGGCTCAATTTTAAACACAAAATGTACTCGTTTTAGCTCTGTGCTCCCAAACTTCCAAAGGGAGGATCTTTTATAAATTTGCTGGATTCTCTGTGGGTTTGTGTTTATTAACTCCCACCATTTGCAAAGTATTTTGTGGTGGCATAAACATCATTTTAAAACAGGAAGTTAGCTTTTTAGTCATTAGTCTGAAATCAAGTGTTTCTGAAGAAGTGAAAAGGCTTCAGCCAGAGGAGAATTTAACATGACAAAAGTCACAACAGGAAATTAGGTGACTCTGGCTTGGCCTCTCCATTCACAGCTTTTGGGCATGTTCATTCATTTTGTCCATCTCTTAAATACCTACTTCATGCTCGGCCTCATTTAACACTCTAGTGTACACCAGTCAAATGAGATACTCAGTCAAACTGCAAGGACTCTGTTAATACACAGGCTTCTCATGTACAAAGGTGGGGAAAAGAAGCATTATTTTCACTGCTATACAAATATTCTGATGTGTGAATGAACCATGATTCATCTATTCATTCTCCTGATGATAGACAACATTTTGGGTTGTTTCCAGTTCTTTTCTATTGCAGACAATGCTGCAACAAGCAATCTTGCACAACCCCGTCGTGCACATGTACAAGAGTTTCACTAATGCAGCAGTCCTCAGAGTGTGATCCAGGGACCCACAGAGGTCCCCAAGGCCCTTTCAGAGGGTCCACATAAGCAAAACTATTTTTCTTTCCTTTTTTTTTTGAGATGTAGTCTTACTGTCACCCAGGCTGGAGTGCAGTGTCACAATCTGGACTCACTGCATCCTCTGCCTCCTGGGTTCAAGCGATTCTTCTGCCTCAGCCTCCTGAGTAGCTGGGATAATGGGCGCACGCCACTATGCCCGGTTAAGTTTTGTACTTTTAGTAGAGACAGGGTTTCACCCCAGGCTGGTCTCAAGCTCTTAACCTCAGGTGATCCACCCACGGCAGCCTCCCAAAGTGCTAGGATCACAGGCGCGAGCTACCGCTCCCAGCCGCAAAACTATTTTCATAATAGTTCTCACTCTCATCCTGTCAGGGGTATGCTGTGGAGTTTTCTGGAGGCTGCATGACACATCCACAGTTATCTGAAAAGGCTATTAAAATACTCCTACCTCTTCTAGTTACATATCTGGGTGAGGCTGGAATTTTCTCATATACTTCAACCAAAACAACATATTGCAACACTTGAATACAAATAGAGATTCTAGCTGTCTTCTAGTAAGCCAACAATAAAGAGATCGTAAAATATGAAACAATGCCTCTCATCTCCCTAAATTTGAATATAAATAGAATTTTTTTCATAAAATGTGTTAACATCCATTGAGTTTTTTATTTTAAAGCTGATTTTAACTTCTTTAAACTTTTTAACTTTTTTCAGTTTTAATTTCTAATACTGTAAATATAAATAAATACAGCCCACGTGAACAAAAGCTTTTTGGGGTCCTTGATAATTATTATTAGTGCAATGGCACGATCACAGCTCACTGCAGTCTCAACCTCCTGGAGTCAAGCAATCCTCCCAAAGTGCTGGGATTGCAGGCATGAGCCACTGTGCACATCCTGACAATTTCTAAGGGCATAAGAGTCCTAAAACCAAAAAAATATGAGAAGTAGTGCCCTAGGGTATATACCCAGGAGTTGTGACGTAGGTGCATATTCATCTTTAAATGGTAACCCTAACCACTGATGATTAACTTCAGTTTTGATATCATTTATATAGAGCCCCCCAAAGCAGTACAACTAAATTTTATACAGCTCAGAAATGCATGCATATTGCTAAAATTGAAAAAAAAAATAGGCAAGGTTAAGCTCAAAATGTAGGATGGTTGGCCGGGCGTGGTGGCTCATGCCTGTAATCCCAGCACTTTGGCAGGCCAAGGCGGGTGGATCACAAGGTCAGAAGATCGAGACCATCCTAGGTAACACGGTGAAACCCCGTCTCTACTAAAAATACAAAAAATTAGCTGGGTGTGGTGGCAGACACCTGTAGTCCCAGCTTCTCAGGAGGCTGAGGCAGGAGAATGGTGTGAACCCGGAAGGCGGAGCTTGCAGTGAGCCGAGATCCCGCCACTGCACTCCAGCCTGGGCGACAGAGCAAGACTCCATCTCAAAAAAAAAAAAAAAAAAAATTGTAGGATAGTGGTTACCTTTCATGGAGAGGCAGGGGGATGGAGGGAGAAGGGACAGATTGGACTGGTCTTAGGTACAGTGTTTAGTACTGTGCCTTATAACTTACAGATATGCTGTATTTTTCTTACATATGTGTTAAATACTACGTACTTTTTTATTTACTAAAAATAAGAAAGAAACAGTTTCTGCCCACAAAAGGCTCCCTGTCTGGTGATTGTGAGTGAAAATCACATTCCTCTTCCCTCTGAGTTTCAGCTCATTGAGAAACTGATCAGGAATCAGATCAGCTGAAAGTCCAGGCTTTATTATCTGCAAAGCTGGCTTAGAGAATGTGGAGGCCAGTGGTTTTCTCCTCCTTGCCTACCTGATCCAGATGGTCCTGTGCAAACCAGGGAGTCCCCTGCTGACCTCTCCCCAGGTGGCAGGATCTGTCTGGTGGAGGAGGAGACCCAAAGTTATGCAGGCGTTAGGGGATGGCGCCTGTGATATTAGAACCCAGATCTATCCCCTCCAAGGGTGATGGCTTTTGCTAACCCTTCTGGGCCCCAGTTTCCCTTCCGTAAAAATTGAATAACATCTTACAGATGTGTCATAAGCACTAATTGCGTATCCTAGCATGGGGTTGGCTGTCCTCCTTCCCTTCAAGTGCAAGGTCAGGCTACACCCCTAGGATGACTGTACCCACCTCTCTGGGTTTGGCTGTTCTCAGCCACTTTCAGGGCAGAGATCTATCCAGAGAGGGCAATACTATGACTCATGTCACAAGCGACACAGCTCATTCCACATCATTAATTCTCCCATGTTTCTAGGGCTTACATTTTATCTCCTCACTGGGAAACTGTAGGGGAACCGCCCTCCCTCCCTCCCTCTCCTTCCTTCCTCCATTTACTCCCAGGCTCCCCGCAGAGACTTGCACTCTAGGACTTGATTCAAAGCCAGTCATTTACCCCAGGCAGCAGCTATGAGAAACCAGGTGGACCCTCCAAGCAACGAGCTAAAAGAAACATCCCCAAACCACCAGAATGGGTCCTCGCACCGTGCCCTCCTCCTCTCAGACACCAGACAACGGTGGGCTCAGCTGGGCTGCATTTAAGAGACGGATGGCCCTGATTTGCAAGCCTGGTTTAGAACCTGCCCGTTCAATTTGGATTTGATTCTATTCAATTAGATTTAATTCCTTCCAACAGTGAAGTATCAGGTGCTGGGCAAAACCAGTGTGTTTAAACCTCTGAGGCTTACCTCCCCAGAAAACAACTTTGTCAGTGACAATTCCAAAAATGGAGTCTAATTGAAAGATATTTTAAATGGGACAAGGAATGGAAGGAGAGGGAACTGCAGGCTATGTGGGTTTTGTCATGATTGAGGAATCGATAGTGACTGCTCCTGCCACTGAGGACTCCAAGCCTCACCAGGGAGATAGGGTATTCACATCAAACAGGCCAAGGCCACAGAGGGCTGGTCACCCCTCAGTGTAGATTAGAAACCTGTGTGTGCTGCAGAGCGGAAGCAGGAAAACCAAGGGGAAAAAGAGCACATCATGAGGGGAGAAGCAGTTAAAGCTGTCCCCTTTGATATCCTCCCTATTGGAAAATTCCAATTCTGACGTTCCAGTTCATTTTTTTTTTTATGAGACAGTTTCGCTCTTGTTGCCCAGGCTAGAGTGTACAATGGCATGATCTCGGCTCACTGTAACCTCTGCCTCCCCAGTTCAAGTGATTTTCCTGCCTCAGCCTCCCAAGTAGCTGGGTTACAGGCATGCGCCACCACGCCCGGCTAATTTTTGTATTTTTAGTAGAGATGAGGTCTCACCATGTTGGTCAGGCTGGTCTCGAACTCCTGACCTCAGGTGATCCACCCTCCTCGGCCTCCCAAAGTGCTGGCATTATAGGTGTGAGCCACCTCGCCCGGCCTCCAGTTCATTTTTAATATATTGAGAAATATATCCATCTATTTTGAGGGAGCAAGTCTGATTACAAGACAGTAGGGAGAGGTATCAAGGTGAGCAGGTGAGAATGAAACAAGTTACACTAATTAGTAAATTGCAGAAGACACTGTACATGTCAGCCAGACCTCTAAAGAGACAAAACAAGATCAAGACAAAAAACCCCAGCAGATTTGAAGAATGTTTACATTCTTGCAACCACAAATGGGAAGTGAGCTCAGAGCCCAGTGGGAGTTTAACAAAATAAAGTTCAAAGTGGAGGCTGCTCTGTGCATATTCCACCCCCTGGTTGCCCTGGCAATGAAACATCTGCCTTACAGTAATGAAATCATATTGAGAAGAAACCCACAAGCGCAATAGAGCGTCTTTGCCTGCAGACTTGCTGTTGATGTTGCATCTGCCTGCAGCCACCACTGCTTTACCCACTGACAAGGTGCCTAGCGGGAAACCCCAGGAACCTAGGCCTGGGAGGTCTCAGGAGCTTCACCTCCTGGAGGCCTGCTCGAGGGGCTTGGCCTCAGAGACCTGCACTCAGGAGGGGTCAGAGACAGTAGAACTTGGGGTCTGCTCCTTGGCTAGCTAATTAATTCTTGAGCATGTCTTGGAGACGTTGCAGAGAAGGCAAAATGAGTATGATGAGATCCCTGTTCTTGAGGGGCAGAGAAAGTAGAGGTGCATATACACAATTAGTTGTGAGAGAAGGCCGAGTTGAGAGGGCAAACAGAGTCCTACAGAAACTCTTTTCCTCTTCGTTATTCTTTTTCTTTTCTTTTTTTTTTTTTTTTCGAGACAGAGTCTCACCCTGTCGCCCAGGCTGGAGTGCAATGGCGCGATCTTGGCTCACTACAAACTCTGCCTCCTACGTTCAAATGATTCTACTGCCTCAGCCTCTGACATAGCTGGGATTACAGGTGTGCACTACCACATCCAGCTAATTTTTGTATTTTTAGTAGAGACCTGGTTTCACCATGTTGGCCAGGCTGGTCTTGAACTCCTGATATCAAGTGATCCGCCCGCCTCCGCCCCACAAAGTGCAGGGATTACAGACAGCCATCACACCTGGCCTTCTTTTTCTTATATAGGTCATGTTTTTATGGAAAGAAACTTAGCAAGGATGAAAATAAGCAAAAGGAAAAAATTAAAATCACTCCAAATCGCATCAGCCAGAGAGAACCACCATTAACACGTTAACATTACCATTAAAGGTGTATCTTTTCAAATGTTTTCTTATGCAAATAGATGCATATGTTAAAATACATATTTGTTCTGTCTATATAAACATATTTTTTCTGAAACAAGATTATATTATACATAGGATTTTACATTTTGGCATCTAAAAATACACCATGAGTATATTTTCAGGGAGCACATATATACAACTGGCACCGACATATTTAATATCTACACTGCTTCCATTATTTGACCTTAAAATAACTTAGCCAACCAAGGTGGAGAGATGGGAGGTTGCTATCCTTTCCCTCAAGTCGAATGACGGGGTTCCGATGGCAACATGCACTGCGGTGCACAGAGCACGCACTGGTGTCAAATCCCACTTGAGAAATCTCAAGGGCATGCAGTCTGGCTGGTAGCTGATGGATAGGATAAAGGGCAGAAGCTGTGCTGGGATCAGCCACCACTCCCGCGGTTGTCAGAGTCCAGGATTCACAAGCATTTCCCAAGGACCACAGGCCCGGAGAAACAGGTTGCTTGCTGCTGTAACATAAAGGTTACAGCAGAATGGAGCCTGCACTTTATTTGGATACTAATGAGCACCCATTGGGAGGCTGAGGAGGGAGATAGTTCTCTTAGAGCCTGGTGGTAGGAGATGAATCTCATTGTGTGTAAGACACCTGGAAGGAGGGAGACAGGAGACCAGGAAATCAGTTCAGAGGCTGTTATCAAAGTCTGAAGAGAGACATTTCCTCCTTCTACAGGAGTTACAGAATCTGGGCTCAAGTCTGACCTCTCCCACTGATGAACTTGAATCAGTCACTTCACTTTCCTGAGCCTTAATAGCTCACCAGTAACATGGGCATAAAAACAACCTCAACAAGGTATGAAAATGTTTCACAACTTGATAGAAGTGGTGGTTGTACAATATTATGAATGTACTAAACACCACTGGATTTTATACTGCAACATTCTGAATGTACTAAATGCCACTGGATTTTATACTTTAAAATGGTTAAGTCTATGTTATGTGAATTTTTCCTCAGTTAAAAAACAGAATAGTCCCTAGGGTTGTTGTGAGGATTAAGTGAATCTGGTAGGTTTGTTTGAATAGTCACTCTTTTTCTTTTTCTTTTCTTTTCTTTCTTTTTTTTTTTTTTTTTTTTGAGACGGAGTTTCACTCTTATTGCTCAGGCTGGAGTGCAGTGGCACAATCTTGGCTCACTGCAACCTCTGTCTCCCTGGTTCAAGCGCTTCTCCTGCCTCAGCCTCCCAAGTAGCTGGGATTACAGGTGCCTGCCACCACACCTGGCTAATTTTGTATTTTTAGTAGAGACAGGGTTTCACCATGTTGACTAGGCTGGTCTTGAACTCCTAACTTCAAGTGATCCACCAGCCTCGGCCTCCCAAAGTGCTGGGATCACAGGTGTGAGCCACTGCAACTGGCCTTTTTTTTTTGAGACAAGGTCTCGCTGTGTTGCCCAGGCTGGAGTGCAGTGGTGCGATCTAGGCTCACTGCAACCTCCGCCTCCTGGGTTCTAGTGATTCTCCTGCCTCAGCCTCTGAAAAAGCTGGGATTACAGATGCACACCACCATGCCCGGCTAATTTTTGTATTTTTAGTAGAGATGGGGTTTCACCTTGTTGGCCAGGTTGGTCTCTAATTCCTGACCTCAAGTGATCAATCCACCTTGGCCTCCCAAAGTGCTGGGATTACAGGCGTGAGCTACTGCAACCAGCTTGGATAATCTGGATAATCACTCTTTTTTTTTTTTTAGACAGAGTCTCACTCTGTCGCCTGGGCTAGAATGCAGTGGCACCTTCTTGGGTCACTGCAACCTCCGCCTCCCGGGTTCAAGCAGTTCTCCTGCTTCAGCCTCCCAAGTAGCTGGGATTACAGGCATGCGCTGCTACGCCCAGCTGATTTTTTGTATCTTTAGTAGAGACAGGTTTTCACCATGTTGGCCAGGCTGGTCTCGAACTCCTGACCTCATGATTCGCTTGCCTCAGCCTCCCAAAGTGCTGGGATTACAGGCATGAGCCACCGTCCCTGGCCCCGAATAGTCACTCTTATGTGAGCAAACATGAAACTGCCTTTCCATCTGGCTCCTGGCCACAGCCTCATCCCAGTGCTGGTGAGGAGAGGGAGGGTCTCCACCTGCTTCAGTCAGGAGTCCACTGAAGAGACAGTATCCCCATGGTTGCTGTACAAAGTGTCCTAGAGCAGCATTCAACCTGGCTCCCACCATGGAGGACACCAGAGGGGGCAGCCACATCTGTGCTCGTGTTGGTGTGGGCGGGAGGACTAGCTATCCCTCCTTCCAGAGCTCCTTCAGTGCTGGCTCAGCCGAGTGACCACCCAGGCTGCCTGAAGTTTCTTGCCTCTCCAGACCCCCAGCACCTAGCTAATGTCTCTGCTTTCTTTTGAGGGTCCCTTCCCATGTCCTCTCTGCTCCTGGTCTTCCAGCTGCTTAGGGAGAAGCCATTCTGCTGAATTCCAATTCAGAACTTGCTTTCTCACTCACCACTAGTTAAAGACACGTGTAAATCTCCTCCCCCCTGACCTCATGCTCTATATGTCATTGATTCCAAGCTAACATTTTCTTTCACTGACTCAATGAGGACAGATGACATCTGTCATTGATGGCTCCTCCCTCATCTATCCCTGGTCTGTCATGGTTATCACATGATGGACTCTAGGAAAATAGTCATTGAGGAAAAATGGATGGCAGAGAGTGAGGAAAAAGAGATCTTCTTAACATTTGTTCCCAAGACAGACCATGTCAGCTAAAAGCACACCCACTAGCCCTTTGCTTGCCAGCACTTTAGACATCTGGCTTTTCTGGACGGAGCTGTTGCAGGAAGATAGATGTAAAAAAGTTAGGGCTTTTCAGACTGCAGTGGAAAAGGAAAAGGCCAAGATGCCAGTCTCAAGCCCCCTGCCCTCCTCCTAGTTGTTAAAGCTAAAAGTGCCCATCACGCTGAAATGACACAGCGGAAGAAATGGCAGTGACCTTGCCTCCCTGGTTTCTGCATGAAGAGCTTCTACCCATCTTTCTGGGAAGCTTTGCCCATCCCCCACAAGGAGATGTTAGGACTCCCTCCTTTGTGCTCCTCAAGGGGTTGTGCCAAGGCTCCATGCGATGTCAGGCGTGGAAGAGCAGCATGCTTCACACAGGGCCATTCCTCTCTCCCCTGCGGGAATGTTTCCACGAGGGTTGCTGGACATCGTGTGGGTATGTGAATTGACAGTCTAAGCTATGAAACACCGTGTTAAAAATAATACTTATCTGGCTGTTAGTCAGTTGCTTGTACCTATACCTGAGCTGTGAGCTCTTTGAAAACAAGAATATTTTATTTATTTTATTTTTTTTTAAAAAGGAGGCTGGGCACAGTGGCTCATGCCTGTAATCCCAGCATTTTGGGAGGCCGAGGCAGGTGGATCACGAGGTCAAGAGATCGAGACCATCCTGGCCAACATGGTGAAACCCCATCTCTACTAAAAATACAAAAATTAGCCTGGAGTGGCGGTGAGCGCTACTCGGGAGGCTGAGGCAGGAGAATCACTTGAACCCGGGAGGCAGAGGTTGCAGTGAGCGGAGGTCGTGCCACTGCACTCCAGCCTGGGCGACAAGAGCAAAACTCTTGCCTCTGTCTCAAAAAAAAAAAAAGAAAAAAGAAAAGGAGCGTCAACACCTAGCACAATGCTGGGCACAAAGCACACACTGATGGACGTGGAGGGCAGGGGGACTGTCTTCAAGCAGACCCACACCTGGGCAGGAGGGCTGACACCTGGCTCTTTAGAGCAGCCCTGGCTAGCTTTGCTGGAGTCGAGGCCCCTGGCTGGCGGCTCGTCTTCCCTTGGAGATAACTGTCATCCTGCTTGCTTTGACCTGCTCCCAGCAGCTCTTGCTACCAACTCTACAGACTCCTGGCACCTCCCACCTGCTCACCCAGCACTCAAGCATGACCTGTTTCCTCAGTTCCTCCTACCGCCCCCTACCGGCTTCTCTAACTGGACTAGTCCTTGCTTCCCCAGCACTGACCACCGTGTGACTGACACACGATGTCTTAGCAAGCCAGGACAATCAATGGATATCACATTATGGAGACCATCAATGCTATGGACTGCTAGGCGAGCAGTAGAAGAGAGAATATGGGTAGACCTGGGTTCAAATCCTGGTTCTCCCACTAGCTAGCTGTGTGACCCTTACCAGTTGCTGAACTTAGAATCTCAGTCTTCTCATCTATATATGAGGATTAAAATGAAAAAACCCAAACCCTATCTCATAGGGTTACGGTGAAGAGTAAACACTATGGCACATATTAAGTCTCTGGCCTTGTGCCTGACACTTGGCAGATTCTCAATAAGTGTTTGTTCTCTTCCCTTCCTTTTTTTCCCCCAAGATCTCTTCCAAGTCTAAAAGTCCACAAGCCTTTGAAACATATGATCCCTTGTCAGACTATAACTTAGGAAGGTCAACAAGATGCTAGAAAGTTTATCTTTCCCAGAGCAGCAAGGATCCCAGGTGACAGAAGCAGCCTGTGTGTCCCATATTACCCTGGAAAAGATCTCTCATTCCCAGTCCAAAGTCCAACTAATGAAGAGAGGGTGTTGTAGGCAATCAGAGTTCATAAACCACACTTGACTAAGCAGATGAAAGCAGGTTCAGTCTGTAGAGAAGCTATGAGAGAACAGAAAGCCCAGAGAGGCCTGGGAATGCCCCCTGGGGTTCAGAGAGAGAGAGAGAGCAGTGACCTGAGAGTAGATGTGTCTGTAAACAACTGGGAGCAAATGGCTTAGCCAGGAATCCTCTGCGCTGGGTCAGGGAGGAGCCTACAGCCTTCCACACAGACTCCCATGGAAACAGATGGGCAGAAGTGAGGGCAGCATTCGCCCCGGCCCTCTTCTTCAGGCAGGTGAAATGGGTCGATTTTGGAGATGTCAAAATGAACAGAAAGAGGAGGAGGAGGCAGTAGCATCATCTTCTGTTAACCCCAAGAGCAGTGTTTCTCAGAGCAAGGTCCCAGGGCTAGCTGCAACACCAGCAAATCTGGGGTTGCCAGAAATGCAGATTAGCAGGCCCTGCCTTAGACCTAATGAATCAGAAACTCTGGGGCTCAGACCCCGCAATCTGCATTCTACTAACACAGACTGATGCACACTAAAGTTTGAGATCCATTGGCCAGATGCTTTTGTTCAAAAATGGAAAACTTCCTTCCCATTTTGAAGCGGTGGGAGATGGCATGACAATGGAATGATCATAACCTTTAGCGACAGGATCTGAATTCAACCAGATCCTTGCAGGGTGTGGTTAGGTTTAGAGAGAATGTAAGGGAAGCACTTTTCAGAGTGCCTGGCACAAAGTGGGTGCCCTCCATCACCACCGTCGTCATAACCACCACAGCTGTGGACAAGCCTCTGGGTGAGTAAGAGCTGCATGCATTTAGGGAAAATCACCAGGCCACATGGGACCCATCTTGCCTTCTGAATGTTTAACATGTTGCTCAGAATGGTATTTGATGCCACTTATCACCTGGCTCCATCTTCATGAAGTTGGGAACCTAAAGACTTAAAGATAATATTTCCTTTTCAAACTTGATGAGAAATACATCTCTATCTAATTTGGACATACCAAGTGAAATCCCAGTGAGAAAAACCACTCTCATTATAATCTGACCTCAGTGTTTTCTCACCCTACCCCTTTCTCTGTTCCTTTTGGGTAAATCTCTTAAGCACACAGTAGCAATGGGCAAATATTTGTTGAGTGTCAAATGAGTGGATTGGCTCAATTTGACTTTAAAATGCCCTGCTGTTGTGCAATACAAAGAACCAAATTCGTGATCGGGCCTTTAGCCTCCTGAGCTGGAAACATGATGGGACTGACCACAGCACCCATGTGGGTAACACATAAAAATCTTGGGGAATCAGACACTGAGGGGGCTGTATGAGACCAAGCTGGCCAGCACAGGTCATGTAGGTGGTGGTCTGAATTTACAATGAGATGGCTATGGCTCTCAGTTCCTGATAAAGGCCCTAGCTCCAATAAAGTTCAAAAGAAGTGGGCACTGGACACACGTCCACTTCCCCACCTTCTTCTTATAATTATTATTATTTTTTTCTTGAGATGGAGTCTCGCTCCGTCACCCAGGCTGGAGTGCAGTGGCGTGATCTCAGCTCACTGCAACCTCCGCCTCCCGGGTTCAAGCGATTCTTCTGCCTCAGCCTCCCGAGTAGCTGGGACTGCAGGCGTGTGCCACCGTGCCCGGCTAATTTTTGTATTTTTAGTAGAGACGGGGTTTTGCCATGTTGGCCAGCTGGTCTCGAACTCCTGACCTCAAGTGATCCACCTGTCTTGGCCTCCCTGGGATTACAGGCATGAACCACTGCACCCAGCCCACTTCCCCACCTTCTAAACCAACTGGGGGCTTACCCTTGCTGACCAGTCACTTGGTCCCATGGCCTCAGCAATGCAGAGCAAACTGGAACCAGAGCACCAAAAATGTCCTGCCAGTTGGCCTCCTAGGGGTGTGAACGTACATATTGCCCTTCCAGTTCTGGCCTGACGGGCTTAATTAATTCAAGCCCTCAGCATCTTCTTTTACCTCCAGATACCTCGATAGTCTCCTGGGTCTCCCTGACTCCTATCCTGCTCGTTTCTACTCATCCTCCTCACTTTTTTTTTTTTTTGAGACGGAGTCTTGCTCTGTTGCCCGGGCTGGAGTGCAGTGGTGCGATCTCTGCTCACTGCAAGCTCTGCCTCCCGAGTTCACACCATTCTCCTGCCTCAGCCTCCAGAGTAGCTGGGACTACAGGCGCCCACCACCACGCCCGGCTAATTTTTTGTATTTTTAGTAGAGACGGGGTTTCACCACGTTAGCCAGGATGGTCTCGATCTCCTGACCTTGTGATCCGCCTGCCTCGGCCTCCCAAAGTGCTGGGATTACAGGTATGAACCACCACGCCTGGCTCATCCTCCTCACTTTCTACAACATCTAGCTCATCATGTCACTACTCACCCTCTGCTTACAAGGTGAAGTCCCAATGCCTTGGCAGGGCATTCAAGGTCCTTTGCAATTTTGCCACAATCTACATATCCATCTTTAGTGCCCATATCCAGTACCTCAGCCACACCTGCCTCCGGCCTATTAGTGCCCTACTCACTCATACCTACTGGCCAGTAGCTATGAAAGGCCCTTCCTTCTATTGTCTGCCTGGAGGATTGTGGCACCTCTTTCTAGAACCTGCTCAAATGCAGCTTTCTGTGAAATGGGCCACCATCTCCTGGTGGCTTAGAGACAGGGCCTTGGTATGTTGCTTAGGCTGGAATACAGTGGCTATTCACAGGCGTGATCATAACTCACTGCAAGCCTAGAATTTCTAATTGCAAGTAATCCTCCTGCCTCAGCCTCCCGAGTAGCTGGGTCTTCAGGTGCTAGCCAGCTGAATGCTTTCTTAAGTCTTTACTCGGCCTGCAATTAATTCCCTTCCCCGACTTTTCCCACCAACAAATTCCCAGTCTCTTTCAGCACTTGGCTCTACTATCACCTTTAAATTGTTTAAAAATTATTTTTGACATAATTTCAGACTTGCAAGAAAGTTACAAGAATAGCGCAAATAATTCGTGTATATCTTTCACCCTGATACCCTAAATATTGTTTGTGATATTAACCTTAACCTTCCACCCACCCAACTACCTACCTATCTTTTTTTTTTTTTTTTTTTTTTTTTGGAGACAGGGTCTCTGTTGTCTAGGCTGGAGTGCAGTGGCACTATCTCAGCTCACTGCAACCTCAGCATTCTGGGTTCAAGCAATTCTCCTGTCTCAGCCTCCCAAGTAGCTGGGATTACAGGCTTGTGCCACCACGCCTGGCTAATTTTTGTATTTTTAGTAGAGATGGGGTTCTGCCATGTTGGCCAGGCTGGTCTCAAACTCTTGACCTCAGGTGATCTGCCTACCTCAGCCTCCCAAATTGCTGGGATTACAGGCATGAGCCACCACGCTGCTTGCCTGCCTCCCTGCCTTCCTTCCTTCCTTTCCTTCCTTTCCTTCTCTCTCTCTTTCTCTTTTTCTTTTCTTTTTTTTTTTTTTTTTTTTGATGGAGTCTCACTCTGTTGCCCAGGCTGGAGTGCAGTGGCGTGATCTTGGCTCACTGCAACCTCCGCCTCCCAGGTTCAAGCAGTTATCTGCCTCAGCCTCCCGAGTAGCTGGAATTACAGGTGCCCGCTAATTTTTTTGTATTTTTAGTAGCGACAGGGTTTCACCATCTTGGCCAGGCTGGTCTTGAACTCCTGACCTTGTGATCCACCCGCCTCAGCCTCCCAAAGTGCTGGGATTACAGGTGTGAGCCACCGCACCTGGCTGCCCCTACCTATCTTTCTATGTACTGTATCTAGAATCATAATTTTACCTTTTCTGAACTGCTTGTGAGTTACTTTACAGACATTACTCCCCTCTGCTCCTTTGGTGTATATGCTTTGTAAAACCAAGGACATTCTCTTAGATAAGTATAGATAAAAGTATAGATCAAAATTAGGAAATTAACTTTGGTACCAACTATTTTATCTAATCCATAGATCTTATTCTGATTTCACAAATTGTCCCAATAAAGTTTTTTTTTTCTTTTCAGAGACAAGGTCTTGCTCTGTTGTCCAGGTTGGAGTGCAGTGGCACAATCATAGCTCACAGCAGCCTCAAGCTCCTGGCCGCAAGTGATCCTTCCACCTCAGCCTCCCAAAGTGCTGGGTTTACAGGTGTCGGCCACTGTGCCTGGCCCCAGTAAAGTTCTTTAAAGCAAAAGAAAGTCCAAGATTAGACACCACATTTAGTTGTCATGTCTCTTTGGTATCCCTCAATCTAGAACAGCTTCTTCATCTTTCTGTTTTTTTTTTTTTTTAGACGGAGTCTCGTTCTGTCGCCCAGGCTGGAGTGCAGTGGCGCAATCTCAGCTCACTGCAAGCTCCGCCTCCCAGGTTCACGCCATTCTTCTGCCTCAGCCTCCTGAGTAGCTGGGACTACAGGCACCTGCCACCACGCCCGGCTAATTTTTTGTATTTTTAGTAGAGACGGGGTTTCACCGTGTTAGCCAGGTTGGTCTTGATCTCCTGACCTCGTGATCCTCCCACCTCGGCCTCCCAAAGTGCTGGGATTACAGGTATGAGCCACTGCCCCCAGCCTCTTTTTTGTTTGTCATGACAACATTTCTGAAGTGTCTAGGCCAGTTATTTTGTAGAAAGCACCTCATTTTGGGTTTGTTTGATGTTTCCTTGCGATGAGTTCTTGTTGTACTAATTTGGTAGAACTATCCCAGAGGTAATGCTCTGTTCATCTCAGTGTGTCATATCAGGAGGTATGTGATGTCAATTTGTTCCATTTCCCGTGATGTTAATGTGGGTCATGTGGCTGATTTGTTGATATGTCTGAGTCCTCCCCCTTGCCCATGAAATCCTTCTCAAGGTCAAAGACTCGGCCTGATTTATCCTGGCATCATGGTACCTGAGTACTTAGAACGTTGGAAGGTGAGGAATAAACACCTACAGAGCCCCTCCCACATGCCCAGCTCTGTGGGTGCTTCTCATTTAAGACTCACAGCGACCCTATAATTTATCCTCATTTTACAGGTGTGCTCAGTGAAGATGAATAATTTACCTAAGAGTACTTGACTGGTAAGTAGCAGATCCAGAGTCAAATCCAGGTCTCTCTGCCACTTCCCATAACACTAATTCCCTGGAACTAATACACCTAGTCAACATCATGCAATGCTTTGAATGAATATATTTTTTAAATTAAACAGAAAAATCTAACACCAAGATGACCAAGAAACTTAACACCTTTCTATATCAGCAAGGATTCATTTTTTCCTTCCTTTTTATTCATTTATCCCTTCAACAAATATTTATGGTGGGCTTACTATGCACCAGATGGTGTTATAGATAACAGGGCTATAATAGTGAATAAACAGCTTACATTCTAAATACTAGAAAACCCAGCTAAGGTCATTTCAACAAGAAAAAGGCTAGCATTAGAGTAGCTTCAAGGTTGGTAAATTTAGTGACTCAAAGGTGTCATGGCTAAGGTTTGGGTTCTCTGAGACTCTTTTAGTCTTCTCCTTCAGTCAACAAGGTGTTTGCTTTAGTTTTAAGCAAGACATCCTCAAAGGAAACACAGGGGATGTTCCTGTCATCGTCCCTTTATATGAGCAAAGAAAGTCTTGCTAGAATCCTCCTGGCTGACTTCCCTTCCACCTCATTGCCAGAACTACATCATCAGCCCATGCCTAAATCCATACTTGGCAAGAGGATTGAGCCACTATGCCTGGCTTAGGCACTCTGGACTCACACCCCCACCCCACTCCAGACCACCTCTGAGCTCAACCTTCCCCAAAGCATTTGGTCATCAGAAGAGTAGGCAAGCGAACAAATTTGCAACTTTTTTTTTTTTCTGAGACGGAGTCTTGCTCTGTCGCCCAGGCTGGAGTGCAGTGACGTGATCTTGGCTCACTGCAAGCTCCGCCTCCCAGGTTTGCGCCATTCTCCTGCCTCAGCTTCCTGAGTAGTTGGGACTACAGGTGCCCGCCACCATGCCCAGCTAATTTTTTGTATTTTTAGTAGAGATGGGGTTTCATCGTGTTAGCCAGGATGGTCTCAATCTCCTGACCTGGTGATCCTCCCGCCTCAGCCTCCCAAAGTGCAGGGATTACAGGCGTGAGCCACCGTGACTGGCCTGCAACTTTCTTTTAAGAAGGAATAGGGGAAAAGTTGTTAAATAGGCTGCTGACAAAATTTTTCAAATCTCCCCTCTCCTAGTTTACCAAATATTTAGACTCTGTGGCTTCTCAGAAACTCTTGTTTATACAAATATAAATTTGCCTCACTGCTATTCCTTGTATTAAGTTCTGCTTCTTTTTACTTACCGTTAAGTCACATAGTGTCTTTCTTTATATATTCCTATATCTTGTCCCATTCCAAAATAAGGTCGCTTTTCCATGAGTATACAGAATCTTAGCCAGGGGAGGTTTAAAAAATATCTAGTAATTAGTACTAAGGTGTTCATTGACCACTGCTTCATGTGGGATCCTGGAGGCTGCTGAGCCAGGCATTTACTATTTAGTTGCTGGATCGGGGGAGTTCAGGAGGATCCCAGTAGAGGGGCAAGGGAGGCTTGGAGGACACTCCGGCTCTACTATTTACCAGCTGGTATGAAAATACTTATTTTAACAACTAGTATAACAGTCCCCACGTGACAGTCTGGACGTCAGTGCTAATCTGCCTGACAGCCATTTCCAGTGTGAGTATAATGACCACGGCACAATTTTCCCAGCTTCTGCCCCACGGTCGGGCATCTGGGCCGCCTCCAGTTTTAACTGCAATATCAAGCTCAGTTCTGCACAATTCTATATGTGCTTTTGTTTCATTTTTATATTTTATAAACTTATTTATAAATATGTATTTCATATTTTGTTTCCTTGGAACATATTTCCCAAAGTGGTATTCCAAGGTCAAAGGGTCTGATCAATTTTATAATTTGACATGGTGATTTTTAAAAGCATTTAACCATGGGTTCGAAACATCCTTGCCCATTTTTTCACAGACTCCTGTTGCTGGAGAGCTGGCAGGCAGTACGGTATGGTGGAAGGAGAGTGGGTGTTGGAGTAAGGAGAGCGGGGCTCGGGTCTGGGCAGTGTTTCTCTACTAGGAGTGGGGGACTTGGTAGTGTCTTAGCCTCTGTGAAGCTTGGTTTCCCCAACTGTGAAATGTGAAATGGGGGAGGTGCCATCTCTCCCAGCATCAGGCACAGAAGGCATCAGTTGCCTACATCTGTTCCTGATCTTGGCCTGAGGCCCTGGCCATCCTTGTCACACCCTCACCCTGGCCCACCTTTGTGGAGGGTAAGCTGAGTAACTTGACTTGAACAATTAACTGTCAAAGTGTCAAGGAAGGTGTGGGTTCTTCACCACAAGGAAGTGTGTAGACTGCCATCTTCTGGTGCAAAGTGTTAGTGTCCAGAAGATTTAGGGATCAAGCTACTCTCCCTTGTGTCCCCATGAAGATCTGCCCCCACGAGGGAAGCTGCAAGAGAAGGGGCGGGGAGGTTCTCCCAACACAGGCTGGCCCTGGAGTCTGGTACTTTAAGGCGATGTTCTCCTTCTGCCAGTGACACTGAGAGAGAGGAAGATGCTGGGTTTTGAAAGGCTGCTTGTAAATGAAGGTGCTTTTTGAGACTGTGGAGGCGATGGCAAAAAGTATCTTTGTGAAAACAGGAGGTCTATATCAGCAATTTATTAAACTGGTTCAGAGAGGCTGACAGCAGTGGTCAATCAGTCCACAAATATTTACAGAGCGCCTACCATGTGGCAGACACATGCTCTGGCAAACGCTGTTGAATGAGACGGGCAGGGTTCCTGCTCTCATTGTCTAGTGGGAAACCTTGGTGATAAGGTTAATTCTTTTTTAACTGATATGCTTTCTTTTATTTAGTTGGAGATAAGCAGAAAATTAAAAGTAATTTAAACCATAATATTTTGCCTCTCAAACACTACAGCCAATTTTATTTCAATACCTTCTGGCTCTTTCAGATGTGTATGCACACTTTTAGCAGAGCTGTAATCATAATGCATATGTGATCCTGAAGTTTGTTGTATTTAACTGATAATAAACATCTCTACATTGCTATCAATCTTCATAATTATCCTTATTGCTGTGTAAGAGGCAAATGTGTGGCTGTATGAAAATCTATATAGCAATTCCCTCAAGTTTAGACTTTTTTTTTGCTATAATAGATATTGTTGATGTTGACTTCTTTATGGAGGTTTTTTTTGTTTTTGTTTTTGTTTTTTTTTGAGATGGAGTCTCGCTCTGTCTCCCAGGCTGGAGTGCGTTGGTGTGATCTCGGCTCACTGCAACCTCCAGCTCCCGGGTTCGAGCTATTCTCCTGCATCAGCCTCCTGAGTAGCTGGGACTACAGGAGCCCGCCATCACCCCTGGCTAATTTTTGTATTTTTAGTAGAGACGGGGTTTCACCGTGTTGGCCAGGCTGGTCTCGAACTCCTGACCTCAGGTGATCTTCCTGCTTTGGCTTCCCAAAGTGCTGGGATTACGGGCGTGAGCCACTGTGCTGGCCTCTTTATGCAGATTTTTATTGCATTACTTCTGAATAATCATGGATATAGTTCTTCCTATGTGTTTCCATATTAGTTCCCAAAGGAACTATTACTAATTTCCAGTGCCACCAATATTGTATCAGTAAATCAATTTTGCTGCAACATCAGGTACATTGAATATTGTTGCTTTAAGGCATTTTTGAAAATATTTTTAAATAGAGTCCCAAATTTGCTTTCTGCAGCATATCTTTGGATGCCAGTAGGCAGGTTTTTTTTTTTTTTTTCACATGTGCTATTTATAATTGCTCCTGTGTGAATGTCTGTTTATATTGTGGTTAAAAATTTGAATGAGTCCCTTGTTTGATGGCTTTTCTTAAAAGAGAGAAAAGCAATAGAAGATTGCATTATTGTAGCCCAGAGGGTCAGAATGGCACATAGGGTGTTACTCATTGGGTTAATAACTCTGTCTGGAATCTTCCCAAGGAAGCTCAGCTGTTCCAGGATCTAGAGTGCAAGTCTCTTCTGCTGCCCAGAACTGCTAAGCAAGGAAAGTGATTCTATAACACCCTTGGTGTGCTTGATTCAGTCATGGAATTGACATTATTTCTCACTGTTTATGAAAAAGAGTTGGACACCAGCCTAGGTTACAATAATGCAAATGAAAGGTATGCGATTGGAGAGTTGTTTCCTAGTGACTTGGAAAAATGCATGGCATCCTTGAGTGTCTCAGTTGGGAGAAGGCCTCTTCAGATATGGCCCAAACCAGAGAAGTGAAGTGACTTGCAGAAGCTCGCACAGCAAGCCAGAGAAGGACTAAACCCCTAGCTGGCATCTATTTTAAATGAACCTGTGATTCTCCCCTTCCGGGCTTCCTCTCCTCTCCGTTCCTTCTTCTCCCACCCATGGCCTGTCTCCTCCCAGCCTGCATAATTACCAAAGCATGCTGGGAATGCCTTCTGCCTTGGGAGGAGGTTTCCTTTTCCTACATACCCTCCAACAAGACCTCTGAGCCTTTCTCTTTGGGAATTCAAAGTACTGTGCCACGCAGTGTTTTGTGCAGTAGCTAAAATATTTTGCCAGCACACAAGATCTTCTCCTCAAAGAAGACTGCGGATGTTAGAAGCTGGGCCTGTGTGAGGGTGGGAGATCTTGACTTTGTCAGGAAGGCTTTTGGTTTAAAATCTCGCCGGGCACGGTGGCTCACACCTGTAATCTCAGCACTTTCTGAGGCCGAGGCAGGTAGATCACCTGAGGTCAGGAGTTCGAGACCAGCCTGACCAACATGGTGAAACCCTGTCTCTACTAAAATTACAAAATTAACCAGGCATGGTGGTGCGTGCCTGTAATCCCAGCTACTTGGGAGGCTGAGGCAGGAGAATCACTTGAACCTGGGAGGAAGAGGTTGCAGTGAGCCGAGATCATGCCATTGCACTCCAGCCTGGGCAACAAGAGCGAAACTCCATCTAAAAAAACAAAAACAAAAACGAAAAAACCCACCTTACTACTGTTTTCTGGGAAGATTAGATGGAGAAAAGAACATTTGATTAACACTTACCGTGTAGTAGGCACTACCTCCCTTAATTTCCTAAAAACACCTATGAAGTCAGAGATTTAGAAGTGGAGGTTCAGAGAGGTTAGGGAACTTGATCGGCTCCCACAGCTATGAACCAGTTGCTAATCCACTGGTTCTGGAAAGGCTGATCAGAATCACCTGGGGCGGGGAGACTTTCCAACTGGTGCTCACGTATGTTTCCCAGTGAGAACAGCTGCACCCTATGGTGCTCAAGGTAGGATTCGTGTGCCAGGACACCACCCCACAGACGTCCTGGTCTGGACAAGTGTCAACAAACTGATGAGGTATAGCAGGAGCTAGAAATCCATATAGAGGGTTTGTGGTAAAGCCAAAGAAAAGAGCATCTGGAAAAGTTCCTTCGGGAAGAAAAAATAGAAGAATCCTAAAGATTGGGGCAAGGGAAGCATAACTCAAGGCCAGAGAAGGGAGAGGCTTGGTGGGTGGGAGGGTGCAAGGGGGCAGGGCCCAGGACAGGTTGACCTATTCCCAGGAAGGATGCTGGGGTGGGAGGACGTGGCAGGGCTTGGGACAGGGAGGCAGCACCTGGGCAGAATCTCTGTCTACCACACTTGGAACAGGCAGGCAGCAGCTGTGCTAGGCGGAGCACTTGACCAGGAGATTTAAGACGCAGTTCTGGCTGTGTAGCTTCAGACAAGTCACATCAGCTGTCTGTGACTTGGTTTCTTTCTCATTAAAAATAGGCATAAAAATAATCTTCTCTGCCTGCCTCTCAGTGGGATTATGGGAACTGAGTTAACTCATATAAAAGTGTTTCATAAACTGTGAAACATTATACAAATGTCACAGAAGGATTATTAGATACAGCAGTAAGTTCTAATTCACTATTATTCAGAATTCCAGCAACTCAGCTTGTTCTTGGCTGTGTTTTATTGACAAGGCAGCATCTGATGCCCATTGAGATTCTGCTCATTAAGGCCTGGCACAGAGCGACGCCTCTGTGTTAGCACCCCTCCCCACCCCGGCTCCTTTGTCCTGATGTTCTTACACCCTCAGTCCAACTAGGATGGATCTCAGCTACATAGAAAAATCTCTGATAGTGGTCTCACTGCCCTTGAAAAAAGCCTAACTCTCATTCTTAAAAAAAGCTTTTGGTGAAAGCTTCATTCATACAAGAATATATATATAACGTGTAAGTACAGTTTAAGGAATAACAATAAAACAAACCGCACACTAAACTTTAGAAAAAATACTACCAGTGCCTGCAAAGCTCCTATTGTTCTTCCCTGATGCATTCTCTTCACTCTCCTATCCTCGATTTTGCATTAATCTTTCTCTTGCTTTTTATTTTTTTGAGATAGGGTCTCACTCTGTCACCCAGGCTAGAGTGCAGTGGTGTGATCATGGCTCATTACACCTTTGATCTCCCGGGCTCAATTGATCCTCCCACTTCAGCCTCCCAGGTGGCTGGGACCACAGGCACATGCCACCACACCTGTTTACTTTTTTATTTTTATTTTTAGAGATGCAGTTTCACTATGTTACCCAGGGAGGTCCCAAACTCCTGGAGTCAAGCAATCCTGCCTCAGCCTCCCACAGTGCTGGGATTATAGGCATGAGCCACTGCATTCAGCCTGTCTTACTTTTTAGAAAGAGCTTTACCTTATATATATTATCCCTAGTTTTTCTTGCCTCTAAACTTTTATCAAGGGGATCATACTGTAAGTATTCTTTTGTAACTTGCTTTCTGCATCTGTGATCTATGTTGATGGGTACAGCTGTAGTTTATTCATTTTCACAGCTATGTAGTTTCCACTATGGGAATGTGTTAGAATGTATTCCTCCTACAGCAAATGGACATTTGAGTTGCTTCCAATTTGGGACTATTTTAAACCATGCTTGTTTATTTCTCCTACTGCCTATATATGAGAGTTAATATTTATCTAGAAGTGGAATTACTGAGTCATAAGGTATGCGTGTCTTTAATTTTATCAGATAAGGCTAAACTGTTCCAAGTGGTGGTAACAATCAATTCTCCTACCAACCATGTATGAGAATTCTCATTGTTCTACATCCCTTCCCCTGCTTGATATTGCCTGTGTTTTAAATTTCTGCCAGCCTCGTGGCTGTGGAATTGTATCTAATTTTTATTTTAGTTTGCATTTCCCTTATTACTAAGGAGGCTGACCATTTTTTCATATGTTGGTGGTCTTTTTGTATTTCCTTATCCCTGAAATGCCTGTTCATGTCTTTTCCCCATTGAAAAAATTAAATTGTTCATTCTTATTGATTTGTCGAAGTTTTAAAAATAGATTCTGGACAGGAATTCTTTGCCGGTTGTAGGTGTTACAGTGATCCAGTCCAGTCTCTGGATTGTCTTCTCTCTCTGTGTCATGTTTTTTATGACTAGAAGTTCTTAATTTTAGTGCAGTTGCCCTTCCTCTTTTCCTTGAACTTTTGGTGTCTTGTTTAAGAAGTGATTTTTTACCCGAGGACCTGAAGACGGTCTGGATTTTCTTCTAAAAGTTTCAACATTCCAAATGTCTTTCTTGGGACTGCTCTGCCTACTGAGCTCCTGAATCTTTCCACAAAATGCTTCTGCATCTTTCCACAAAATGCTTCTGCAAGCCGAAGGTTATTTCTATTCCAGTGGACCTCCTCTCTGCACAGAGGGCCCGCGAGTTCTGCCAAATGCCCAGAGAAAGGCTCCATTCACGGGGCGGGCTGCTCTCCATGGCCGCGAGTGTCCCGCGCTCTCTGCCGGCCACGAGCCCCTAGGAGGCGCCTTTGCTCCAGGCCTGGAGCTCTCTCCCCGGGCTCCTCTTGCACCCGGCTCCTGCCCGGCGAGCCCTTCCCTCCTGCAGACGGCGGGAGCAGCATCTCCTCTGCGCGGAGCCAGGATCTCTGCATGGGGCCACAGCACTTGGGCCTCGCTAGCCTAGTCCTGCCCCTGACCCGCTGGGGCTGGGCCTCTCTTCCCATTCCTGCTCCCTCAGTCCTGCTTTCAAATCTACCGTTTCACCTCCTGCTCGGACGCCGTTCTTGGAATCCTCTTGATTCCTCCCTTCTTGTCTTTTAGGGAGGCCCCGCAGTAACATTCTTTTATGGGTCAGATGCTGCTGAGGTTTCAACCTATCCCAAACTGTCGCAGCACGTAACTGACGAAACTGCAGGCTCCCCAAAGGATCAGACACTAGGCAGCCACAAAAGGTACAAAACCGAAGGGGACACCGCATGTTTCAATGTTTGATTTTGCCTGACATTTCCCGCTCCACCAGTTAATAGCTGGCTCCACGGTTTCCTCTTTCTTCAGTTTCCTTATCTGGAAGACTGAGTTAATAATCACTACCTTTCCGTTTTTGTAAGGATGAAGTAAGATAACTTGGGTAAGGTTCACTGTGCCTGGCACATAATAGGGACCCACAAATACTAGTTTCCCTTTGTCTTAGTTTGAGATCCCAAAATACACAGCCAGAGGCCAAGCTTAGGCACAAATGCTTTTTTGGTTGGTTTCATCTCACGGAAGCAAGAGTGGAGGAAAAAGAGAAATGAGGCAGGCAGGCAGGAACCACAGATCCAGGGAGGTGTGGAGGGGCCAGAGCAGGTCAGGGGCCATGCGGGGTTTCTCTGGAGAGGCTGCGTGGAGACCCTGGAGGAGAGGAGAGCACTCTACCTGCCAGTGCCTGCCCACCTCCTATCTCTCATTAATCAAAGTTCACCTTTTGGGAGGTTGAGTCCTGTATTCTAGGCTGTTTCCCTGGGAGCCCTTCTGGAGGACTTCTCAGGAAGCCAGACCTGCCTCAGGTCTGGGTGCCTGAGCTACTGCAGCTCCTGTTGCAGTGCAAGGGATGGGAACCGCACCACACCCTGACCCTTGTCCTTAGGGGAGCCCGAGGCAACCAGCGGCATTAGCAGATGCGGTGATGGTGGTGGCTGTTAGGAATCCATGATCTCAGGAACAATGTGAGTTACCAATAGCGTGTCTGGCATTGGTGGGTTCTTGGTCTCACTGACTTCAAGAATGAAGCCACGGACCCTCACGGTAAGTGTTACAGTTCTTAAAGGTGGTGTGTCTGGAGTTTGTTCCTTCTGATGTTTGGATGCGTTAAGAGTTTTTTCTCTCTGGTGGGTTCGTGGTCTTGCCAGCCTCAGGAATGAAGCTGCAGACCTTCCCAGTGAGTGTTACAGTTCATACAGGGAGCGAGCAAAAAAACAAAGCTTCCACACTGTGGAAGAGAACCCTAGCGAGTTGCCACTGCTGGCTTGGGTAGCCTGCTTTTAATCCCTTATCTGGCCCCACCCACATCCTGCTGATTGGTCCATTTTACAGAGAGCTGATTGGTTCGTTTTGACAGAGTGCTGATTGGTGCATTTACAATCCCTCAGCTAGACACAAAAGTTCTCCAAGTCCTCACTAGGTTAGCTAGACACAGAGCACTGACTGGTGCATTTATGAACCTTGAGCTAGACACAGGGTGCTGATTGGTGTGTTTACAAACCTTGAGCTAGACACAGAGTGCTGATTGGTGTATTTACAATCCCTTAGCTGGACATAAAAGTTCTCCAAGTCGCCACCAGATTAGCTAGATACAGAGTGCTGATTGGTACATTTACGAACCTTTAGCTAGACACTGACTGAGTGCTGATTGGTGTATTTACAATCCCTTATCTAGACATAAAGGTTCTCCAAGTCCCCACTAGACTCAGGAGCCCAGCTGGCTTCACCTAGTGGATCCTGCACCGGGGCCGCAGGTGGAGCTGCCCACCAGTCCCGCCCGTGCACTGTGGCACAGGAGGCGGTGCTCCTCAGGGAGGCTCGGGCCCTGCGGGGTTGGGGGGGCAGAGAGGGAAGGAAGGCTCGGGCATGGCAGGCTGCAGGTCCAGAGCCTCGCCCCGCAGGGAGGCAGCTGAGACCTGGCGAGAATTCCAGTGCAGCGCCGGCAGGCCGGCACTGCTGGGGGGCCTGGCGCACCCTCCACAGCTGCTGGCCCAGGTGCTAAGCCCCTCACTGCCCACGGCCAGCAGCACCTGCCGGCCGCTCCCAGTGCAGGGCCTGCTGAGCCCACGCCGGCCCGCGGAGCCCACGCCCACCCGGAACTCGCGCTGGCTGGCGATCGCCTCGTGCAGCAGCCCAGTTCCGGTCCCTGCCTCTCCCTCTACACCTCGGCGCAAGCAGAGGGAGCTGGCTCCGGCCTGGGCCAGCCCAGAGAGGGGCTCCCTCAGTGCAGAGGCGGGCTGAAGGGCTCCTCAAGCACGGCCAGAGTGGGCGCCGAGGCCGAAGAGGCGCCGAGAGCAAGTGAGGGCTGCCAGAACGCTGTCACTTCTCAATAGGACCACTCTGGCCAAGAAGCAGGGTGAGGGGCCCAGGTACGGGATGGGAAAGGCAGGTGAGCTGAGTGGATCTGTGGCGTGAGTAGACTGCATTTGGTACACCTGTCACTTTTCTTGTGCTCATGCAAGCTCTGCTTCCCAGGACACCTAACAACAGGCATATTCACGTTCATCGAATACCAATAGGGGTACAGAGATGAATGAAGCAGGCATGAGGTGTATGGTTTCATGCACTAAAAAATATTGTATTTCAGAAGGATGGGGTGTTTTTGCTCACATCACTGTCCAGTGCAGGTCAGTGGTTCTCCCGAGTGGCTCTCCTCCATGTGGTGACTCAGGGATCCCGGCTGCCTTCATCTTCTGAAACCATCATCTATACCATCCCAGTCACTGTGAAAGGGGCAGAGAGGATTGATGGCTCTCATGAGAGCTTTTAAGGGCCACATCACTTCTGCCTACATTTTCTTTGTTAGAATTCAAGTTCAAACCCAATCTAACAGAAAAGGAGTCCAGGAAAAGTAGTTTTCCTTTGTGTCTAGGAGGAGGAACGGCATAGGAAAACACAGCATTGTCTCTACCACAGAATAAAGAGAAGTTAAGGTATGACTTCTGTCTCAGAGGACCTCAGGATCTAGCTGGGGAGAAAGCGCAACTCGAAGGAAAAGTTGAATCACAAAACATGATCGCAAATGCTGTGTCAACAGTATTCAGAAAATAGCAATAATAGTGAAAAAAAAAACAGGCCCGGCACAGTGGCTCATGCCCGTAATTTCAGTACTTTAGGAGGCTGAGGTGGGAGGATTTCTTGAGTCCAGAAGTTCGAGGCCAGCCTGGACAACATGGTGAAATCCCGTCTCTACAAAAATACAAAAATTAGCCAGGCATGACAGCAAGTGCCTGTAATCCCCGATACTTAGGAAGGTGAGGCCAGCGAATTGCTTGAACCCAGGAGGCGGAGGTTGCAGTGAGCTGAGATTCCACCGTTGCACTCCAGCCTGGGCGACAGAGCGAGACTCCGTCCCTCCCCCTCTCCCCCCCCACCAAAAAAAAATACTGTAAGAGTTCATAGGACCAAGAGTGGACCAGAATAGTTGGATAAGGGTTTATGGAGAAGGTGGGACTCGAATTGGATTTCGAAGGACGGGCAAGATTTAGCCACAGAATAGGAACTATTCTGCAGGTGGGGGAAGCAGCATAAACCAAAGGTCACACTGGAGAAGGCAGGAAAAAGTTAATCCTGGTTAAGTTCAGGCACTAAGGAGTCCTCTTGATTGCTGGCCAGGGAAGAGGTTCCTATGGAGAGACTGGGACGGAGTAAAGGAGGGCTGGACAACAGTCAGAGAGGCTTCCTAGCAACTTGCCTCCCTCCCCTGTGCTGAAGTATTTCAGTGTTTTAACAACCCCAGAATGGCTCCATCAGTGCATGTAGGCTGAACATCTGCCCTGTGTTAAAAACTTACAGTGGCGGCCGGGTGAGGTGGCTCACGCCTGTAATCCCAGCACTTTGGGAGGCCGAGGCGGGCGGATCACGAGGTCAGGAGATCGAGACCATCCTGGCTAACACGGTGAAACCCCGTCTCCACTAAAAATACAAAAAATTAGCCGGGCGAGGTGGCAGGCGCCTGTAGTCCCAGCTACGCGGGAGGCTGAGGCAGGAGAATGGCTGAACCCCGGGGGGCGGAGCTTGCAGTGAGCCGAGATCGGGCCACTGCACTCCAGCCTGGGTGAAAGAGCGAGACTGTCTCAAAAAAAATACTTACAGCGGCTGAGGATGGAAAGAAAGGTTGGATTGTGATAGACTTTGAATGCCAGCGTGTTTGAGATTTCCAAAACAGAGACGAACATCGTTTATTTTCACAGACAAAGCTTAGAGACACCTCCTCCCACTAATAACCAATAATAAACAAATGATTACATAGAAATAAATGATAGTGCATTCCTGTGATAGGGTACTCTGTAATCATTAAAATCCAACTTCTGAAGACTTTTAATGACAGAATAAGTGAAAACATAGAAAATTATAGAGTATAATATCAATTTAGTAAAGAAGAAATATAAAAATATCAAGACTAGCTCTCTTCCTCTCTTCCTCTCTTCCTCTCTTCCTCTCTTTCTCTCTTTCTCTCTTTCTCTCTTTCTCTCTTTCTCTCTTTCTCTCTTTCTCTCTTTCTTTCTTTCTTTCTTTCCCTCTCTGGCCCAGGCTACAATCTACTCGGCTTGCTGCTGCCCGCACCGCGGACTGCCTGGGACTGCCGGCGCGCGCCACCGCTGCCTGCCTTTTCTCCTTTGGATGCAGGCACGCGTTCGCCATCTTGGCCACGCTGCTCGCCAGGTCCTGACGCCGAGTGCTCTGCCCGCCTCAGCCTCCCGAGGTACTGGGACTACAGACGGAGTCTCGCTCACCCAGTGCTCGGTGTTGCCCGGGCTGGAGGGCGGTGGCGTGGTCCGGCCTCGCGGCAGCCTCTACCCCCCGGCCGCCTGCCTTGGCCTGCCAGGGTGCTGGGATTGCAGCCCCTGCCCGGCCGCCGCCCCATCTGGAAGGTGGGGAGCGCCTCTGCCCGGCCGCCCCGTCTGGGAAGTGAGGAGCGCCTCTGCCCGGCCACCCACCGTCTGGGAAGTGAGGAGCGCCTCTGCCCGGCCACCCACCGTCTGGGAAGTGAGGAGCGCCTCTGCCCGGCCACCCACCGTCTGGGAAGTGAGGAGCGCCTCTGCCCGGCCACCCACCGTCTGGGAAGTGAGGAGCGCCTCTGCCCGGCCACCCACCGTCTGGGAAGTGAGGAGCGCCTCTGCCCGGCCACCCACCGTCTGGGAAGTGAGGAGCGCCTCTGCCCGGCCACCCACCGTCTGGGAAGTGAGGAGCCCCTCTGCCCGGCCACCCACCGTCTGGGAAGTGAGGAGCGCCTCTGCCCGGCCACCCACCGTCTGGGAAGTGAGGAGCGCCTCTGCCCGGCCACCCACCGTCTGGGAAGTGAGGAGCGCCTCTGCCCGGCCACCCATCGTCTGGGAAGTGAGGAGCGCCTCTGCCCGGCCGCCCCGTCCGGGAAGAAGTGAGGAGCGCCTCTGCCCGGCCGCCCCGCCCGGGAAGAAGTGAGGAGCGCCTCTGCCCGGCCGCCCCGCCCGGGAAGAAGTGAGGAGCGCCTCTGCCCGGCCGCCCCGTCCGGGAAGAAGTGAGGAGCGCCTCTGCCCGGCCGCCCCGTCCGGGAAGAAGTGAGGAGCGCCTCTGCCCGGCCGCCCCCATCCGGGAAGAAGTGAGGAGCGCCTCTGCCCGGCCGCCCCGTCCGGGAAGAAGTGAGGAGCGCCTCTGCCCGGCCGCCCCGTCCGGGAAGAAGTGAGGAGCGCCTCTGCCCGGCCACCCATCGTCTGGGAAGTGAGGAGCGCCTCTGCCCGGCCACCCACCGTCTGGGAAGTGAGGAGCGCCTCTGCCCGGCCGCCCCGTCTGGGAAGTGAGGAGTGCCTCTACCCGGCCGCCCCGTCTGGGAAGTGAGCAGTGCCTCTGCCCGGCCGCCCCGTCTGGGAAGTGAGGAGCGCCTCTGCCCGGCCACCCACCGTCTGGGAAGAAATGAGGAGCGCCTCTGCCCGGCCACCCACCGTCTGGGAAGTGAGGAGCGCCTCTGCCCGGCCACCCACCGTCTGGGAAGTGAGGAGCGCCTCTGCCCGGCCACCCACCGTCTGGGAAGTGAGGAGCCCCTCTGCCCGGCCACCCACCGTCTGGGAAGTGAGGAGCGCCTCTGCCCGGCCACCCACCGTCTGGGAAGTGAGGAGCGCCTCTGCCCGGCCGCCCCGTCCGGGAAGAAGTGAGGAGCGCCTCTGCCCGGCCGCCCCCGTCCGGGAAGAAGTGAGGAGCGCCTCTGCCCGGCCGCCCCGTCCGGGAAGAAGTGAGGAGCGCCTCTGCCCGGCCGCCCCGTCCGGGAAGAAGTGAGGAGCGCCTCTGCCCGGCCGCCCCGTCCGGGAAGAAGTGAGGAGCGCCTCTGCCCGGCCGCCCCGTCCGGGAAGAAGTGAGGAGCGCCTCTGCCCGGCCGCCCCGTCCGGGAAGAAGTGAGGAGCGCCTCTGCCCGGTCACCCATCGTCTGGGAAGTGAGGAGCGCCTCTGCCCGGCCGCCCCGTCTGGGAAGTGAGGAGCGCCTCTGCCCGGCCGCCCCGTCTGGGAAGTGAGGAGTGCCTCTACCCGGCCGCCCCGTCTGGGAAGTGAGCAGCGCCTCTGCCCGGCCGCCCCGTCCGGGAAGAAGTGAGGAGCGCCTCTGCCCGGCCGCCCCGTCCGGGAAGAAGTGAGGAGCGCCTCTGCCCGGCCGCCCCGTCCGGGAAGAAGTGAGGAGCGCCTCTGCCCGGCCGCCCCGTCCGGGAAGAAGTGAGGAGCGCCTCTGCCCGGGCGCCCCGTCCGGGAAGAAGTGAGGAGCGCCTCTGCCCGGCCGCCCCGTCCGGGAAGAAGTGAGGAGCGCCTCTGCCCGGCCGCCCCGTCCGGGAAGAAGTGAGGAGCGCCTCTGCCCGGCCGCCCCGTCTGGGAAGTGAGGAGCGCCTCTGCCCGGCCGCCCCGTCCGGGAAGAAGTGAGGAGCGCCTCTGCCCGACCGCCCCGTCCGGGAAGAAGTGAGGAGCGCCTCTGCCTGGCCGCCCCGTCCGGGAAGAAGTGAGGAGCGCCTCTGCCCGGCCGCCCCGTCTGGGAGGTGAGGAGCGCCTCTGCCCGGCCACCCATCGTCTGGGAGGTGAGGAGCGCCTCTGCCAGGCCACCCATCGTCTGGGAGGTGAGGAGCGCCTCTGCCCGGCCACCCATCATCTGGAAAGTGAGGAGCGCCTCTGCCCGGCTGCCCCATCTGGGAAGTGAGGAGTGCCTCTGCCCAGACACCCATCGTCTGGGAGATGAGGAGCGCCTCTGCCCGGCCGCCCATCGTCTGGGAAGTGAGGAGCGCCTCTGCCCGGCCACCCATCGTCTGGGAAGTGAGGAGCGCCTCTGCCCGGCCACCCATCGTCTGGGAAGTGAGGAGCGCCTCTGCCCGGCCACCTATCGTCTGGGAAGAAGTGAGGAGCGTCTCTGCCTGGCCGCCCCGTCTGGGAAGTGAGGAGCTCCTCTGCCCGGCCGCCCCGTGTCTGGGTAGAAGTGAGGAGCTCCTCTGCCTGGCCGCTCCGTCTGGGAGGTCTACCACGGAGGCCAGAAGCAATGTGGGGGCTGGACGTGGTGGCTAACGCCTATGGTCCCGGCACTCTGGGGGGCGAGGCGGGTTGATCACTTCGGGCTAGGAGTTCGAGACCAGTCTGGCCAACTTGGCGAAACATGAAGAATACAACAGACAAACCAACCAACCAACTCAATGACAACAAAACAGGTCTACCCTGGAGTCATACTCTAATTTTTTCTATTTTCCTCCCTTTCTGATCCTTTATCCCACTTTCTTTTTCTTCCTCTTCCTTCTCCCTCTTCTTTGTCAAATAGAGGATTGAGTTATTATCACTGATCCATATAAAGTCCCTCTCTCATTTATTTTAACTCCCACCCCCATTTCTATTCCCCGACTTCCCATGTGCAACCTTCCTAATATGTTTGATACGCATCTTTTTGTTTTTATGTATTTTTAGAAAATGTTTACTGTTTTTGTATGCAAAAAAAATTAATAAAAAAAAAAAATCAAGACTAAAAGAATAAACATCTAACTGGAAATAGTGGTTATTTTTTAAATGGACAAATAAAAATTGTATATATCAGTTACAACATGTTGTTTTGAAATATGTAAAATTAGTGGTTATTTTTGGATGGTAGTACTATCATTGATGTTTCTTTTCTTCAATTTTTTTTATGTTTTGACTTTTTCTATAATGAACACATTACTTTTATAGTGAAAATATATAATAAATGTTATTCCACAAAAGTAAAGTATAAACATGTGGAGTTTGGTACAGTGGTTGCCATTGCTATTGTTTTATTCTTTCTTGCAGGTGAATCCCATGCTCATTTTTGCAGTGTCCAAGAGCTGGATGCAGTCCACAGTGGCTGAGCACCTTCTGTCCCTGGGATCTCAGACTGCCTGCCACAGAGCAGATGACTGGAAAACCCTCCCCACTTGCTGTCATCATTCCCGAAAGGTCTTCAGGTGTGCCAGCAATTATCAGAGCGAATATCTACACCAGAAAAGCACATAACTACCTTGAGCATAAGATGTGGGAGTGCCACGGAGTGACCATAGAAGTATAGACAGGAAGATCAGGGCGAGATACAATGTCTTATTTTATAGATGAGAGACCTGAGGCCCAGAAAGAGGAAGGCACTTGCCCATGGTCACACAGTGAGTTAGTGAGACTGGAGCCCAGGTCTCCAGGGTTCTGTGCTGTGCTAGTCACAGGCTGTTAGGAAATTGGCTTTCCTGGGTTCTGGTCAAATTCATTTTTTGCCTACTCTGCCGCATCTACACAGTCAGATGTGATTTGGGTTAAAGTTCATTGAATCATGTCTATTTCTTGTCTGTTCAGTTTTGTGGCCCCCTGGGTCTCTTTGACTAACTTCTGTTCTTTTAAAATCCAATATGGTATCAATACATGGTGAAAATATTCTCTGCAAACAGTCTGGCACTTCTTCAAAAAGTTAAACATAGAGGTACCATGTGACCCAGAAATTCTCCTCCTAAGCATATACCCAAGAGAACCGAGAACATGTTCACACAAAATATGCACTCATATATTCAGCAGCATTATCCATAATAGTCAAGAAGTGGAAACAATCTAAATGTCCATCAGCTGATGAATGGATAAAGGAAATGTGCTATGTCCATACCACGAGATATTATGTGGCAATAAAAGGAATGAAGTACTGATCAATGCTACAATACAGATGAACCTTGAAAACATCATGCTAAGTGAAAGAAGGCAGTCACTAAAGACCACATATCATATCATTCCATTTCCATAAAATGTCTAGAATAGGCAAATCCATAGAGACAAAAAGTAGATTAGTGGTTTAGGGGTTTTCAGGGGCTGGGGGTGGGGCAATGGGAAATGACTGCTAATGGATGTGGAGTTTCCTTACTGGCTGATGAAAATTAGATAGTGGTGATCGTTGCATAAGTCTGTGAAAAAAAAATATATATATATGTACCAACACTTTAAAAGGATGAATTTTGGCTGGGCGCGGTGGCTCACACCTGTAATCCCAGCATTTCGGGAGGCCAAGGTAGGTGGATCATTTGAGGTCAGGAATTCAAGACCAGCCTGGCCAATATAGTGAAACCCCGTTTCTACTAAAAATACAAAATTTAGCCGGGTGGTAGTGGCACACACCTGTAATCCCACCTACTTGGGAGGCTGAGGCAGGAGAAACGCTTGAGCCTGGGAGGCAGATGTTGCGGTGAGCTGAGATGGCACCACTGCACTCCAGTCTGGGTGACAAGAGTGAGACCCTGTCTCAAAAAAATAGAAAAAGAAAAGAAAAAAACAAGGATGAATTTTATGATATCTAAATTACATTTTAAAAAAGATGGTCTCTGATTAAAACCCAAGAAAAATGAAATTGGAGGAAATCCACAATGAGAAAAGTGTTATAATATGAAGATGTACACTTCAGCTAGACTTATAAATGCCTAAAAAGAACATTTATAAGTAGGTTTTCTACTCTAAAAAATGGAGTGGAATGGTGGAATGTGTCCTGCCTTATAAAGTAGCTACTCAGATGTGAATTAGAATCCCAGTTCCTCTACTAACTGCTTGCATGACCTTGGTCAAGTTACCTACCCTTCATCAACCTCAGTTTCTTCATCCATTAAATGGGATAATAAAGTCTCTCTTACAGGTAATGGCGTGTACTACGTCAGCAGTCACCCTAAGACTGCAATGTTGGGGGCACTTTCACTCTCAAGCAGTGTCTGGAAACTTTTCTGAGTGCTTCTTAAACTATAACATGCATTGGAGTTCTTTCTTTCCCCTTAGCTTTTCTCAAACTCTGTAGGTTTAGTGACTAAGTACAAGGCTTCTCAAACAAAAATGTGCATAGGATCACTTGGGAATCTTGTTAAAAATGCAGAATCTGATTCACAGATCTGGGATGGGGTCTAAGATTCTGCATTTCTAAAAATCTCCCAGGCGATGCTATTGTTTCTGGTCCTTGGAAACACCTGACTAGTATGGTTCCAAGTCACTGGAAATGTGAAGCTAGAATGATTTATAGAACCTTCCTCGAGTAGCAAAATTAACTGGGTTTTATAACTAAAATACTTTACAAAAATATAGTCCAAAATAGTGTCAAAAAATTTTTTTAAAATTCCTTTTAGAGGCCGGGCACAGTGGCTCATGCCTGTAATCCCAGCACTTTGGGAGGCCAAGCAGGTGGATCACCTGAGGTCAGGGGTTCAAGACCAGCCTGACCAGCATGGTGAAACCCTGTCTCTAATAAAAACACAAAAACTAGCCGGGTGTGGTAGTGCATGCCTGTAATCCCAGCTACTCCAGAGGCTGAGGCAGGAGAACCGCTTGAACCTGGGAGGCGGAGGTTGTAGTGAGCTGAGATCGCACCATTGCACTCCAGCCTGGGCAACAAGGGGGAGACTCTGTCTCAAAAAAAAAAGAAAAAATTCATTTCATTTTAGATATTCACAGAAATTTCTGCAGCCTTCTCTGAGGGTTCAGAGTTAACATATGAAGTTCTAATTTGAACCATAAAAATTAATAGCAACATGTATACTTGTATGAAGTGTCAAACATTTTCCAAGTGTAACTTTCATCTAATATCTCCTTTATTCCACTTAGAACAGGTCTGGGAGGTAGGCAGAGTATGAGTGATTATCTCCATTTTTTAGATGACAAACACTGAGGTTCCGGTAGGTTAAGTGATCTATTAAGGCCACTTAGATTGTCCCTGGCTGAGCCGGGGCACATGGAAGACCACACCTCCCTGTACCTGAAACCTGGGCCCACCCCCCTTATCATGACATGTCACAGGATTCTGTGCAACTTCAGATCTTCCCCTGGTCCTGGGTCTATAAATAAGGCAACTTTGGGGATAAAGAGGCAAGAGAGGCTGGGCATGGTGGCTCATGCCTGTAATCCCAATGTTTTGAGAGGCTAAGGCAGGAGGATCCTTGAGGCTAGGAGTTTGACACCAGCCTGGGCAACATAGTGAGACCCCATCTCTAAAAAAAAAAAAATAGGCAAGAGAGAGGACCCCTAGCAAAGGGTATCCTCAGATGTGCAAGATAATAGAGCTAGTAATATTTCTGCCCTTCCTTTCCTTGGCCTCCACCCCACAATTCAGAATTTTAAAATGTCACAGTCTTGCCTACATGAAAACAAGCATGTTTGGGATCCAAACACCCATCTCGCTATCTTCTTGCCCCTGCTGTTTACAGGAAAGCAGGAAGGCTGCAGGTCTCCAGCCTTCCTTTCAGATGGCACACCACAGCCTAGCTGATGCAGGCTCCAGAAAACTCTCAGGCCTTTGCAGGGGGAGTGGAGGGAAAAACAAACTCTCTTCAGAGTTGGAGTTTCTCTCTGCTAACTCAATCAGTTGGATATTCATAAGTCTAAGAGTATGACTTTCAGCATTGTAGGTTTCAACCTGGGGAGGTTTAAAAATGAAGTCTGAGCCCCACCCCCAGAAATCTGGGATTTTGAAAAGCTTCCCAGGCATTCTAGCATATAGCCAGGGTGGCAAACTGCTGAACCGTGGTCAAGAATTTCAGTAGATCCCACCTCCTACCCTGCTCTACAGGCGGGTTACTTCTATCCACTCTGTCCCACATACAGAGATTATGCTCACTCTGAATTGAAATGTTGTATAAATTCCACTCCTCACAAATGAGGTCACGTGTGTGAAGCGTGGGCTGGAAAGGAGATTGGTTCATCTCTTGACTTCACCACTTGCTATTAGCAAGGCTGTACAGGGAAGGAGTTACAGGCACAGGTCTTCTGGGCCTGCATCCTGACTCCACTGCTAATTTAGTGACTCTGGACACACTGCTAAGCCTTTCTAAGCCTCAGTTTCCTGATCTATGAAATGGGGCTGTGAGTTGTTGAAGGGATGCAGGGCTGGGAAGAGAGCACAATGGCATGGCCTGAGTATGAGCGTCTCCTTATATTTCCCAGCCTCAACATCTCACTTTCCTCACCCTGGTTACCGTTCTAAGAGGATGCAGGAGTTGACTAGGCCGGGCGCAGTGACTCATGCCTGTAATCCCAGCTCTTTAGGAGGCCGAGACAGGAGGATTTCTTAAGGCCAGGAGTTTGGGACCAGACTGGGCAACATGGCAAACCCCGTCTCTACAAAAAGTACAAAAATTAGTTGGGCATGGTGGCGCCAATGGCCTAGATACTTGGGAGGCTGAGGTGGGAGAATCGCTTGAGTCCAGGAAGTCCAGGCTGCAGTGAGCCGAGATCGCACCACTGCACTACAGCCTGGGCAACACAGCGAGACTGTCTCAAAACAACAGCAACAACAAAATAAAATAAATGTTGACCAGTAGCAGGAGTGGGGTCCAGCACCCATCTCCTAAATCTGCTGACCCACTCTGTATATTATTCCACCCAATCAAATTAAATTGCATTTCTTCCTATTTAAGCTCACATCAACAACCCGATTCCATCCCTCTATTCCACTTCACTCCCCATCCCGCCCAGCCCTGGCAGCTTTCCTAACTGGTCAAAGCAACTGAATTTCATTCAGTTCAATTATTCTATATCCCTCTACTCATAGAGTTGCCAGATTTAACAACAACCACAACAACAAGATACAAGATGCCCAGTTAAATTTGAATTTTAGGTAAGCATTGAGCAATTATTGTAGTACAAACATGTTCTGTGCTATATTCAAATTTGTATTTGAGATCTTTTAAAATAAAAATTACAATTTCAGCAAAATGTACTTTATCTGGCAACCCTACCCTAATATCACTGCTTGGGAAGAGTTGGCTCTGTGCCTCTGGGGCTTTTTCTTTCCCACATTATAGCACTTGGATTGTAAGACAAATTATAACTGTTTCCCTGCAGACTGGGAGCAAGTAGGAGACATGTATGCAATTAATATTTTTTTTTTTAATTACTTAGCATAGTTCCTGGTACTATTTGTGGAAGGTAGAAAGGAAGGAAAAGAGGAAGGGAGAGGCCGAGTGCAGTGGCTCACGCCTGTAATCCCAATACTTTGGGAGGCTGAGGCAGGCGGATCACAAGGTCAAGAGATCAAGACCATCCTGGCTAACACGGTGAAACGCCGTCTCTACTAAAAAAAAAACAAAAAATTAGCTGGGTGTGGTGGCAGGTGCCTGTAGTCCCAGCTACTCGGGAGGCTGAGGTATGAGAATGGCGTGAACCCGGGAGGCAGAGATTGCAGTGAGCCGAGATCGCGCCACTGCACTCCAGCCTGGGTGACAGAGCGAGACTCTGTCTCAAAAAAAAAAAAAAAAAAAAGAGAAAAAGGCAGAGATGAAGAGATGAAGGGGAAGGATGTCCCCAGGTCTGAAGCCCCAATAGTACCTTTCAAGAATGGGACTCGAGTGGTGGCCTTGGCCCCTTCTATCTCATTCTAATGCCCGCAGCTCTGGTCAGGGCAGAAATCTCCGTGGCTCTGTGAAAGATTGTCTTGGGGCAATTATCTTGGTACGCACATTGTTGGCTTTAACATATGGGACTGTATGGTGGACGCACCTGACGGTGATGCATACATACCCTGAGTCTACCCTGAGAATGACCCTGTATGGCAGACGCACCTGAATGCAGTTCCGAGCTAAGGAATCCAGGAGTGGCCAACCCGAGTCATTCCTTATTTAGGAGGAACATCTGAGCCCCGGCCCTTCCTGTGGAATTCGTACAGGAAATTGAGGCCCTTCGTTTTGTCTTACATGAAGGTTGCCAGGTGGAGGTTGTTAGGGGGAGGGTACTAAGTGAAAATGCTATGTAAACTACATGTCTTTTGCAAACATTTGCGGTTCTCCTGTCCAGCCTGCCACCACTGGACTCTTCCCCCTGTATGAAAGCCCTTAATAAAACCCCATGTGCGGCCGGACGCGGTGGCTCACGCCTGTAATCCCAATACTTTGGGAGGCTGAGGCGGGCAGATCACGAGGTCAGGAGATCGAGACCATCCTGGCTAACACGATGAAACCCCGTCTCTACTAAAAATACAAAAAATTAGCCAGGCGTGGTGGCAGGCGCCTGTAGTCCCAGCTACTCGGGAGGCTGAGGCAGGAGAATGGCATGAACCCGGGAGGTGGAGCTTGCAGTGAGCCGAGATTGCACCACTGCACTCCAGCCTGGGTGACACAGCGAGACTCTGTCTCAAAAAACAAAACAAAACAAAACAAAACAAAAACCCATGTGTCCTTCACGGGCTCTGGGTCTCTTACTCGGCCTTTTGAGCCTGGTGCCATTCCCCAGTGGAGTCGATAGGGGTTTGGCACAGCAGGGATCAATCCAGTGACCCTGCCCTCCCCCGACCCATGGGAGGAGATAGCAAAGAATGGTCTCACTTTATATCAACTGTACTCCCTACAAAGTTAATCATCAACCCCATCCCAATGCATCTTGCAGAGATTGGAGGTGGAGTGGTGGGGTTTTGGGGTAGAAATGAGGTACTGGTGCTGCAGAAATGGCGCTGTGCCTTTCAGAAAGTTTATACAGGGGTCGCTGACCCCACAGCTGGAGGTGCTCTAAAAATGTTAAACGTTTGCAGCTGTTGGCTCTTGGTCAATTCTGGAAATGAGGAAAATCCCACTATCATGTCCTTAAAATACAAGGAGGCAGGTGCTACACCAAGGACGTTTACCAACAGGACAGGGGCAGGGCCACCTCTGCTTGGCAGGGGAGAGGTGGGGTGAGGTGAGGCGGGGCGGGGAGGGGCGGGGCGGGGTGGGGTGGGGCGGGGCTGAGGTTGGACCGTGACTTGAAGAAGGCAGGCACTTGCTCAGAGACGGGAGGGGCCTTCCAGCCAGAGAAGAGTATTTGCAAAGATCCTGGCAGGAAGGACAGGGAAGAGTCAGGAATTCCTGGCCTGGCTGGCTGGTAGAGTGCCTGGGGGCAGAGGAGGGAGATGCTTCTGGAAAGTGGGTTGCAGACACTTGTGAGGGTTATGACTGCCCAAGTAAGGGGCATGGCCTTTTGTTGACTTAAAGGGGCACTCAGAGTCTTTAGGTAGGAAAGTAACATAATAAAATGTGTGTTGTTTCAACTTTTTTTGCATATTATCTCTTTATGATAAAGGGTATTACAATGGCCTGTATGTTTAAACATTTTACATTTCTAACACTTGTTTTTAAAATTATAGGGTGTGCAACATTCCAGAACAAAAATTTCCATGGGATTTTACAAAACAATTAAGAGGAGATACATTCTTTGTGCAGCTATTTTAATATAGTAGTCTGCTGTATATACTTTTTCATTTCTATTAAATTATAAGGGGTATGAGTAATTGTAAAGTCTGAATAAATCTATGTTCATAGAAGAATATTGCCGTGGTCAACGCAAATTACTGTTTTTATTTGCATCTTCAATTAAAAGATTAACTTAAAAAACCTCACCCAGTGGCTCCTGACATGTGCCACTGCTTACTTGACACAGAATATTTTCCCACTTCTGCGGTAACATAGGCAAATAATTCAGTAACTTTTGTGCTTTTAGAAACAACAGCCAAGTTTCAGAAAAAAAAAGTATACTCTCTGGTTCTTCACAGTTCACCTTGAATATTATTTTGTTTTTGTTTTTGTTTTGAGACGGAGTCTCGCTGTGTCACCCAGGCTGGAGTGCAGTGGCGCGATCTCGGCTGACTGTAACTTCCGCCTCCCCAGTTCAAGCGATTCTCTTGCCTCAGCCTCCCGAGTAGCTGGGACTACAGGCCCGTGCCACCACGCCTGGCTTTTTTGTATTTTTAGTAGAGACGGGGTTTCACTGTGTTAGCCAGGATGGTCTCCATCTCTTGACCTTGCGATCCGCCCACCTCAGCCTCCCAAAGTGCTGAGATTACAGGCGTGAGCCACCACACCTGGCCCTATTTGGATATTTCTAAAACTACTTGTACTTTTCCTTTTATTTAAAAAATTTCAAAACATACAGAAAAGTTGCAAAGACCATACAACGAGCACCTGTATACACTTCGATGAGATTCACCAGTTGTTAACACTGGACCACAGTCTCTCTCTCTCTCTCTCTGCACCTCCTGGGTGTTGATGTCTCTTTGGTTTCCACCTTTGGAGAACCTGAGATCTTGCCCTGCTCTGAAACTTTTCAATCTTCCCTACATCCAAAAAATTTACACCCATCAGCCTCCCAGTTGCTCATTGTACTTCCTACTTTGAAATGAGGAGTAAGAAGATTTGAGCTCAAATTCTGTTTCCTCTACCTTGTGACCATGAGGAAGACAATGTTTCTGGGCTCCAGTTTCCTCATTTTTAAAATGGAAGAATATGTGGGGGAAGGGGGTGGGGGAAGGGAGAGCATCAGGACAAACGGCTAATGCATACGGGGCTTAATATCTCGGTGATGGGTTGATAGGTGCAGCAAACCACCATAGCACATGTTTACTTATGTAAGAAATCTGCACGTTCTGCACATGTATCCCAGAACCTAAAATAAATTTTAAAAATAAGAAAATGGAGGAATAATGCTTTAAAGAAGTCAAAGTATATGAAAGTGCTTTGTGAACCCTAACAGCTCCATAAAAATGTAAGGGGCCATTATTACCATAAATGAAATCCTCTGATGTATTAACAGCTTAATAAGTTAATGCTCCCAAGTTATCAAGGCAGCCCGATGAACTGGGAACCACTTTGAAGCCAGAGAGATCTAGTCTGCTATTAATTACTTGTGTGACCTTGGGCAAAGTTGTATAACAGACACTCTGGGGTCTTAGTTTCTTCATCTGCAAAATGGAGATCGTGATCCCTACCTCGCAATGGAGTTATTTGTGTTTGCTCAGCCCCAAGGCTTGCTGGACTGAGCAGGGCTGCAGTAGAAGACGGAGAGGTGAGGGTTGAGTGTTGGGATAAGAGGGCACAGGGGCAATGATTCTCAACCTTGGATGCACATTGGAATTATCTGGGAACTTTAAAAAAATCCCAATGCCCAGGCTGCACCTGTGACAAATTATCAGACTCTCCAGGGGGTGAGGCCAGCCATCAGTATTTGTTAAAGCTCTCAGGTGATTCCAATGTCAAGTGAGCTAATAAAGCTAACTTCTGCTGTCCCTTCTCTTCTATCCCTTTGAGACCATGACCCAAAAGAGTAACTAATGGGGGCAACCCTAGGCCTGGCGCAAAGTGGTGAAGAAGGCACTCCAGGATAGGCAGGACTTTCAGATCCTCTCCAACACAGGCAGCTGTGCATTGGGGCTGCCTAAGCTTCCTGAGTGCATTTAGGTCCAAGTCATTAAGTGACGTCATTTGAAAGCTAAAAAGATCAGATTACAGCATCATGTTGATACCCCTTCTCCCTTACCATCACACCCCCCCAAGTACAAAGGATCTTATTTTTAAAAACTCTCCTTAATGATAGCTATATACTGAAATGTTGTTGAAGTTGCCTGTTCAAAACATCAGCAATACACTTAAATGTATAATAAGCATATTATGCATTTAGCCTGGGGTTAGAATTGTCAGCCAGAGGCTTCCAGGAGACCACGTGGGCACCCTCCAGCCAGGTCCTCCTATGCTGGGCTGTTCCCTAGCCCGCATTTGAATAATTTGGGTTTAGGAATTATAATGAAGCTTTGCATCTATATTACGTTCTTGCTAGCATGTTTTGGGGAAGGCTATAATTTAGTGCCTCTGCCCCCAAAGATGGGGAGCAGAGTCCTTCTGCTTTGTCAAGAGGGTGGCAGGAAAAGCAGGAACTAGACCCAGAAGTCTTGGCTCTGAGGATCCCTCTCTCCTTCCACGAGCAGTTGCCTTTGCTTTTTGGGGAGCTTTCCTTTCCCAGGTAAATGGCTAGTTTCACCTGGCATGAGGTTTGCCGGGTAGATGCTGCAATAAATAATGCAGGTGATTCAAATTGCCTAAGTGGCAGAACACCTGGAGGTTGTGGTACTTTTTCAGCTACTGTGCAATTATCATTTATTATGTGCCATGTGCTTGATGGACATTGTGGTATCTAAACTGCCCTACATTCTGCAAAGTGGATACTATCTTCACTTATTTTCCAGTGATAAAACAAAGGCTCAGAGAGGTGAAATAGTTGCCCAAAGTTACACAGCTAGTAGATGGCAAGACCAAGATCGAAAACATAGAGCTGATGGACTCCACTCTCAGCATGAAGCTACACTGTTTCATGAGGCCCACGTTATCAGCCCTACCACCTCCTCTGGTGGTGAGGCCTCCTCAGAAGCATGAGGATTAATGAACAAGTCTTGTCTCCACCTGAAACAATCGAGCTGCTAGGTGGTACCTGCAAAAGGCCTCCCCACCCAGAATGATTTCCTCTTACATCCACAACCACCACCACAGACATGACAATAATTACATAAAAGGCATCAAAGAAAGACATTTCTTTCACTCTGGCATCATGGGAACGTCCCCAGCCTTTTCTGGGAAGGTCTCATATGGGCACATCTAGAACAAAACACAGGCCATCAAGACTCATCTCTGACTTTCATGCTTAATGTTTTTGTGCCACTTTTTGTGCCCACCCATTGCTGTTCCTCCTGGGTAGCAGAAGCCAGAGTTGTAATACACGTATCTTAACATGTAGTCTTGATTTTTAAAATTCAGGTCTATAGCATCTCACAATCACAGCATTGTAAAGCTGAGAAGGACCTTGAAGCTCATCCATTTTATTTTGAGACAGGGTCTCTATCTGTTACCCAGGCTGGAATGCAGTGGTGTGATTGCAGCTCACTGCAGCCTCGACCTCCTGGACCCAAGCAATCCTCCAACTTCAGCCTCTTGAGTAGCTGGGACCACAGACATGTGCCACCACGCTTGGCTAATTTTTAAATTTTTGGTAGAGATGGGGTCTCTCTCTATTGCCCAGGTTGTTATTGAACTCCTGAGCTCAAGCCATCCTCCCACCTCAGACTCCCAAAGTGCTGGGATTACAGGCCACTGTGCCCACCTCATTTTAATCTCCCTTATTTACAGTTGGGGAAACTGAGGTCTAGAGCTGCTCAGACACTTGCTAAGGCTACATCATATGGTTAGTGGTGAGGGCACAGTATTGCCACAAAAGGCTGCTGGGTCATGGGCTCCCTTTCTCTTTGTCTCAGAGCTTTGCTCCTCTCTCACACTTGATTCTTTTTCTAACCTGCTTCTGGGACTGCTCCATCAAGAGATAAAGCAAGCTGAGCAGGACCTGTGGGCACAGAGGAGGGAACGGGGCAGTCACTCACCCTCAACCCCAGGCTGCATTTTGGGATCAAATGCAGCCTGGTGAGAGGCTGGCCCCAGAGCAACTTTGCCTTGGAAGCAAAGGTCCTGAGGCCACGACTCCACATGGAGATAGAGACACAAGCAAAGTTTCTCAAATGGACACCAGTCTGAGGAAGCCCCAGTGGCAGGAAATTCAAGGAGGCCTGGATCCTGGTCCCCACTGATCCCTAGAACCAGCCGTGAGCTCCAGAGAGCTTCTGGTGTGTAGCAGACGCTTAGTGAATTATTGCCATTGAAACCACCTCAGATCCCCACAAGGAACCCAGACACATGTCTTCAGGCATCTCGCTTTGTTTTGGATAAAGAAGGATGGCTCACTTTTAATCAGCAGATTCAGTTCTGAATAACTTTTAGCTGCTCTTCAAAAATCCCACTGATCTTTAAAGGAAGATTTCTTACCATTGAAAAGCTTCAAAGGAAAGTGCCACCGACATTGAAGGTATTTCTACAAGAAGAGCTTCCCCAAGGGCTTGGTGAGGTGATTTTTCAACCCTCTGCATGTTAGAATCAACTAGTAAGATTTGAAAAGCCCCCAGGCCCTGACCCCAACTGCCTAATTCAGTCAGAATCTCTGGGAGGTAGGACCACTGGATATCAGTATTTTAAAGTACTTTGGCAGGTGATTCCAATGTGCCAAAGGTTCAGACCCACTGATGGAATCAGTGGAGTCTCCCAGGGTGAAAAGGGCAGCCATGGTTTGGAAAGCTAAGTTCCCATGTGATTGCTCAAAACTACGCATTAAACTGCCTCATTGTCGTTTTAGTTCTCCACCCTCTCCCTGCAACACACACACAGTGGGGCACACCTGGATTCATTTCATTGCTCTGATGGGATTCTGGTGCAGTCAGACCCAGCATCATGGTTCAGCAGTTCTGGATGGTAACCTTATAGGTGGCTCCAGCCCGTTACACACCCTGAGGTGGGAAGGAGGAAAGCAACAGTTCACAAAGCATGGTCTTCCTGTCGTTCTGTTGGTTGGTCCCAAGCCTACCTCTCTTTGCGTCTTCATCCTTGCTACTGGAGAAACCCAGGAGTCTGCGGGTGATCTTGGATAAGTTACCTAGTGTCTGTGGGCTTCAGTTTCTTCATCTGTAAAATGGGAATAATACTAACCTCATAGCACTTAAGAAAGGAGCAAATGAAATTCTGTTGATCAAACACCTGTCCTAGTGCCTGCCCACGGGAGAGGCACGCACTGAATAGTAGCTAATGTTTGTATTCACCAATTTGCCAGACCCTTCATTATCATACAAAAGACTCAAAGGTGGGGACAGAGCGTGGGGATGTTTCAGATCTCAGCAGATGATCCTAATGTGTAGAGGGTTGAAAATCAATGCTCCAAGCCTCTGGGGAACTCTCCTTTCTGAAATGCCTTTAATGGCCGTGGCACTTTCCTTTGAATCTTTTCAAGGGTAAGAAATCTTCCTTTAAAGATCAGTTTATTTTTAAAAAGGATACTACAGTGGTCAGTTCTATTTTAATGTGCATAGGAGAGGTGAAGAATTTCCGCTTCTTCACTGTTAACTGCGAGATGTGAATATTGAGATCACAGTTAGCCACTTAAACATGACAGTTAATGTCCCTTCAGTGGATGTTGGCCCAAGAGGACCCTCACAGGGGGGGCCACATTTCAGTGCCATAACCAAGAGCAGATATGAAAGTCTGTTCAATGTAAAGATCTTTACTTTCTTTCTTTCTTTCTTTCTTTTTTTTTTTTTTTTTTGAGACAGAGTTGTTTCACTGTTGCTGCCCCCAGGCTGGAGTGCAATGGCCTGATCTTGGCTCACTGCAACCTCCACCTCCCGGGTTCAAGCAATTCTCCTGCCTCAGCCTCCTGAGTACCTGGGATTACAGGCATCTGCCACCACGCTCGGCTAGTTTTTTTGTTTCTTTAGTAGAGATGGGGTTTCACCATGTTGGCCAGGCTGGTTTCAAACTCCTGACCTCAAGTGATCCACCCACCTCGGCCTCCCAAAGTGCTGGGATTACAGGCATGAGCCACCACACCTGGCCATCTTTTTTTTTTTTTTTTTTTTTGAGACAGAGTCTCACTCTATTGCCCAGGCTAGAGTGCAGTGGCACTAGGCTCACTGTAAGCTCCACCTCCCGGGTTTACGCCATTCTCCTGCCTCAGCCTCCTGAGTAGCTGGGACTACAGGTGCCCATCACCATGCCCGGCTAATTTTTTGTATTTTTTAGTAGAGACGGGGTTTCACCGTGTTAGCCAGGATGGTCTCGATCTCCTGACCTCATGATCTGCCTGCCTTGGCCTCCCAGAATGCTGGGATTACAGTGTGAGCCACCGTACCCTGCCAGTTTTTTTTTTTTTTCTTTTTCTGAGACAGAGTCTCGCTCTGTCGCCCAGGCCAGAGTGCAGTGGTGCAATCTCGGCTCACTGCAACCTCCACCTCCCAGGTTCAACAGTTGCCTCAGTAGCTGGGAGTAGCTGGGATTACTGGTGTGCACCACCATGCCAGGCTATTTTGTTTTTCTATTTTTAGTAAAGACAGGGTTTCACCATGTTGGCCAGGCTGGGTCTTGAACTCCTGATCTCAGGTGTTCCACCTGCCTCAGCCTCCCAAAGTGCTGGGATTACAGGTGTGAGCCACCATGCCCAACTCTATCTTTAATGACCAAAAGAAATAATTCGCAGCTATGTGCTTGCAAGGTTCCAACTGCTTTAAAACTGGGGCACCGTAAGAGCTGAGAGGAAAAGCACCCCCCCATCAGCAAGAGTTAGAATTCCTTAAGTTTACCAGAGGCTTTCAGTTTTCAAAGTATTTCCCTATTCATTGCTATAACTTTGGGAGGAATGCAGGTGGAGGGGACTTATACCCATTTTACAGATAAAGAAACTGTGGACTAAAGTTACTCAACGGAACTGGGACTGAAACATCTGACATTTCCAAGACAGCATACAGATTCTGTAGCCACCAGAGGAGAAACTGACTCCACTGGAAGCCTACTATGAGCTGGGCACCGTGTTAGATGTTAGGAAGAACAGTGAACAAGACACACGTGGTGTGTCCTCCCAGGGCCCAGTTTAGTGGAACTTGACCAGGGGCCTCACTTTCATCTCCAGTTTGTTCTCCTGTGTGGGGTGCTTGCTCTTGAACCTGACCTTAGCAGTGACTCTATGTGAATCCCTACTGGGGACACGCTCCAGAAAGGCAGCTACGATTGCCCGTCAGCCAGATGTGCGACTTCTCCAAGGCCACAGCTTATGGCCACTCTGTTTGGTCAGCTGGTGCCTTCATATGGCCGGTGATCAGAGCCCTGCACGTGTCATCTCTCACATCTCAGAGACTTGGGGTCTCCAGGACCAAGTCAGAGGCCAGCGGCCAGAAGCCTGGCCTCACTTGTTGGTCCAAAGCTAACAGAGGAGCCTCCCTGGCGGGTATTCCCTTGACCACAGTCTGAATTATGATCCTTGGCCACAGACTGGCGCCTTCTGTAGGTTAGGTGTCGAAGGTGGAAGAGTGGGGAGGAGGAAGGCAGGGGAGCTATTTTCATCTTGTCACAAGGGCTTAAAACACCAGCTTCTCTTGTGCCTTATTTAGATGAATAGTCTCGACCTAAAAAAAGTCAAAGCTGTGACTCAGTTGAGCTCCCAAGTTGCTCAAAATGCCCTGAGCTCCTGTCTGGGGCTATATTGAAGAATGTCTTTGGATAGTGTGAGGTGGGCACCCTATTTGGGCAAATGAAAGAGCTTTGGAAATCATCCCCATGGTTTTCTGGCCAAGGATGAAAAGCACAGGGGTTTGAGAGTCCAACTTGCTGTTTTTGTCCCCTCTTATTTTTAAACAGCGTGATGGTGCAGGGAGGGGCTTGCCCATTTAAAGAGAAGTATGTTTCTAGCCCTCCAAAGCATAGGGTATGGGACTTCCAGACATGCCAAGGTGAGCTCAGAGACCAGGCCCCCACTGAGGAACCACATAGGTGATGTGTACCAGGGATGAGGTCCCCTGGGCAGAAGAGCCACTTGGCAGGGCCATGGGTGGGGAAGGCATGTTCATCACCAGGATGGCCCGAGGGAAGATCGTGGAGTCTGTGCATTTGCCTCTGGCGTCCCGAGCTGCCCTATGATCACTGCACAGCCCTATCCCAGGCCCCACTGTTGTGTCCTGTTCATGTCTTCTTTCCCAGAGAGTATCCCATATTCCAAAATGATCCCTTTGCCTGGCCACACCTGTGTCTTTGTACTATTGCTTATTATTCATGTAGAACCCCCATTGGCAGGAGAACAATGTGCTCCCTCACTTTGTCCCAGTGTCCAGGCTGTCTGGGCTCAACATCTAAACAGGATGTACACAGGGTGACCTGGTATGAAGGCAGATGTGTGGGTTCTGGGGACTTGGGTTCAAATCCCACTCATGCTGCTTCCTGGCTTGGTGACCTTGGTCTAAGGCTCTTAACCTCCTTGAGCTTCTGTTTCCTTTTCTGTGACAATTTCATGGGCCACTAATCCACAGAAACATTTCTACCAATGGCTTCAGACAAATATGTGCAATAATGGTGGTCCTTGTACACATGTTGGAATCAGCCTTTGGTTGGAATGTCAATGCCAATACCACCCAACCATCCCCTCCAACACGGACAGGCTTGATGAAGTTATGGTCAGACTCTAACGATGGCTTTGACACCCAGAAGAGTGTGTCATTCTCACAGCGCAGGCTCTGCAGCCAGACTACCTGGCTGCATTTCTCAGGGCTTCCCCTACCTGGCTGAGTGGTCTTGGGCGAGCATCTTTGTCTCCTCATTGAGGGCGTGGGTAATACCAGTGCCCACCTCATGGTGTTGTGAAGATCAAATGAGCCGATTCATGTAAAGCTCTTAGAACTGCACCTGGCACCAAGCAGACACTTGATGAATATTATCACGAGTGGCTTATCTTTGTAAAGAATGCTCAGATGCATCATCTAATTTGCAACTTGATTTCTACAACATCCTGTGAGAGGTAGAGCATCATATCATTTTGCAAATAAGGAAACTGAGATCCAAAGTGACAAAATGTCTCACTTGAGAACAGAGCCCAGGTTTTCTGCCTCTAAGATGAGTGCTCTATTTTCTCTGCTGCATGGACAGAAGTAATCTTAAAATTAAACAACAAAGGCCCCTCGCAGTCAAGTCACAAGTCGGTATTTTTGTAAATTCTTGTCAGGAACTGGATAAAAACAAGGATAGGTTTAGATGTGTTTTTTGGATAGTGGGTCTCCATTCCAATGTTGAAAGCAAGGTCAGGTGTGACTTGCCAGGTGACAACATTTCTGCAAAGATGACCTCAGAGTTCCTCTAGGACAGAAATGGGTGCTCTTTCTGGGCTGGTGGTGGGTGGGAAGGTGGTAAGAGAGGAGATGAGGGGTCAAGTGTATTCCCCACTTTGGTGTCTTCTAACAAGCTATGTATTGAGGGAGTTTCTTCACTGGAGTTTGGCTGCTGTCCTTAAATGCCCACTTCAGCTAAATACAAATAATAATAAATTTGGTTAAAGCCAGAATCCAACATTCCAAATTGAAAAACAGTTCCAGAAATACAGAGAGGCAAATGCAACCAGAACCCTCTGCCTGTGGAAACAAGGATGACTGAGCACTGGTTCCCTTCATTTTGTCCCATTCCTTCCAGTCATCCACCTGCCCATCCATGCAGTCATCCTGTCATCCAGCATGCGTTTATTCAGCTCTGCCTCTTACAGCCATCCCCATGACAGTTTCCTGTGGCTCATCCAGCAGTCACAGCCGCAGCTTAGAACAGTAGCCCTGGCGTCTCTCCTCAGGGGCAAACCTGGCAGCAGCTCAGCCTCTTTGGCTTGCCCCTTTTCCCTCCCTCTCTCCCTTTTAATCTGGAACAGTGTCCTCAGACGTGGCCAGGATGGTGATTTCCCAGAGTACGGCTGTTATTTTGTTTCCATATTTGGCCCATCTGGATGCCATGTGTTTAATTTCAAGGCACCATTGGGCCCTGTTTTTCGTCTGCTTCTCAGAAACGGGTCCTCCCAGAGTCACCTCTGGGGTCCTCCCCTGCCACACTCAGCTGGTTCCGCCCACGCCTTCTCATTAGAAGGGCCCAGAACAACTCCCCCCTTGGTCACTGTGTGCATCAAGGCCTGAGTCAGGAGATGCTCAGGAGCCTGGACACCCTGCTCTTCTCCAGTGACAACAGATGCAGCGGGCAGATGGGAGGGAGGCCAAGTGGAAAGCACAGAGCACCAGGAGGCAGGGACCTGGGTTCTTCTTGGTTCTTATCCTGACTCTGCCAGCAGCGAACTGGCTCTCAAACCCCAGGGAAGAAGCTCTACCTTTCTCTTCCTTGTTTCCTTCTCTATACCTAGGGATGGGCACCTTGCCTTCACTGTAGAGCTATAGAAAGGACCATGAGAGACAATATGGATGGCACATTTTAAGAGGTTCCAGTACTATCTGAAAGTTAGTTATTATTGTCAACAGATTGATACAGGGACCAAAAAGAGTCCTGGTGATTCAGATGCCTGATTCTTACCACTGGCTTAATGCTTTTATGCAACCAGCAAATAAGATGGACCCCCTCCCTGATCTCAGGCTGGAAGTTCATGCCCAGACAGTGCTAGGAAGGGTTGAGAGACTGGGAGTCTATGACAGAACAAGTTCATACAACTCACAGGGCAAGTAGCTAGAGATGATATCGCTGTTGCTGCCTATGGTTGTAAAAATACATCATTGTCTTAAAATCTGTAGCAACAGTGTCTTAAAAGGCACCAATGTGAGAATACTCATCTGTGTAGTATTCTTTTTTTTCCAAAAAAATTTTTTTTAATTTAATTTTAAGTTCTGGGATACATGTGCAGAATGTACAGGTTTGTTACATGGGTAAATGTGTGCCATGGTTGTTTGCTGCACCTATCAACCCGTCACCTGTGTATTAAGCCCTGAATGCATTAGCTATTTATCCTGATGCTCTCCCTCCCCCTGCCCCCACCTCACAGGCCCCAGTGTGTGTTGTTCACCACCATGTGTCCATGTGTTCTCATTGTTCAGCTCCCACTTACAAGTAAGAACATGCGGTGTTTGGTTGTCTGTTCCCATGTTAGTTTGCTGAGATTATTTATTTGAGACAGCATCCCACTCTGCCACCCAGGCTGGAGTGCAGTGGCACTCAGCACAACCTCAGCTCACTGGAACCTCTGCCTCCCAGGTTCAAGCCATTCTCCTGCCTCAGCCTCCTGAGTAGCTGTGACTACAAGTGCATGCTACCATGCCTGGCTACTTTTTGTATTTTTAGTAGAGACAGGGTTTCACCATGTTGGTGAGGCTGGTCTTGAACTCCTGGCCTCAAGTGATCCTCCCACCTCGGCTTCCCAAAGTGCTGGGATTATAGATGTGAGCCACCACGCCTGGCCCCACTTCATTTATTTTTGAGTCACTGTATCTTTTTATTCCCATTTCCCCTGATATCTCTCCCTTAAGCTGACCATAATTCAAAAACAAAGTTAAAACAACAATTCAAGCTTCATTGTTTTAATTTGTGTTTATTGAAAGAGTTTTAAATACCCTGCTCTTATTTTTAAATTGGATGGATAGAATATTTTGTGAATGGTAAAGCCATCAAGCAACAAAATTTATTTTTGACTAACACACCAGAGTTTTTACATCACAATGTTTTGAAACTACTTGCAGAGAATTCTTTCTCAGATCCTCAATGAGAGCAAGATCTTCCTTTGGGGAAAGATTTTTAGAAACAGCCAAAAATGGGTAGAATCTCTGAGGCTTTAACAGCTATCCTTAGCATTCTCTAACAAGGTTTACACTTTTCTTTCCTAGTGCCTTGGGCAAGCTCCCTGGGTTCCACTCTCCAATACCCTCCCAAGTATGCCTGCTCGGTGACAGGATCTGGGGACAGGGCAGTTACTCCAGGTTCTTCTGTTCATAGGGCCTGCCCTGGCCCTCCTCTAGCCCTACCCTTCCCCACGGGTCAAGGAGCTCATGGGCCCAAGTGGCTCTGTCCCACTAGAACATCCTTGGGGCTCCAGAAACTCCCAAGTTCCCTGCCCAAGAGTCCCCAGATGCATTTTCAGGGTCCGTGTGGCCTCTCCTTCCATCTCTCCAGCCGAGGGCAGACTGCCCTGCTGCTGTGCTTACCCTTGGCCTAGGGGGGAAAGGGCAGCTGTTTGTGGGGGGCTGGGGTAGCGAGGGGCATTCACCCAAGATCTCTCGTGGTGTGAGACAGAGCTGGGAGTGAAAGAAAATGGGGGAGGGGAGACCTCCAGGTTGGGGGCCCTCCCCTAATGCTGTATTTTGACTTGGAACTTTAAGGAGTGTGAAAATTCTAAATCTGAACCTGGCATTCCATCTTGTTATGAAAGTATTTGTCAAGCTAGGAGGATAGAACACATTTGATTTCATGTTATGTTAGCTTGATTTATAACTTTAAATACTGTGGCATGGGGTCCATGGCCTCTGTTTATACTCTTGCCCTGCATGGGTTAAGAGGCCTGAGCTGGGGCAGGCCGGTTGTTCTGGCCTGGTGTCTGCCTCTCAGCTTGGAAGACCCCATCTTCACCCCAGGTCCCAGCTTTTAGCTCCCCTTTAGTGTCCTATTACTGGACTCAGGGCCAGCCTCTTTCACCCCTCCAGCCAACCCTGGTTCTGAGAGCCCTGGGAAGGGAATTTCAACAATTGGGAACCAAACCTGGTGAATCAGGCTGGGACTCAAGCTTTTGTTTTGTTTGTTTCAAGATGTGGGAGGCCATGAAAGAGGAGGGCTGCTTTCTTCTGTGGCAGGCTGTCTCTTCCGGCAGCTCCACAAGAGATCTGGGGCATTGGCAGCTGGCCAGTTGCAGGGAGTAGACGGTAGCTGGAGCTCTACTGAAACAGAGAGATCAGATTTGTCAGACAGGGAGACAGTGGAGCCCAGATTCAGGGCAAGACTGTGAGTGAAGCCTGCAAAGCCATATCAGAGCTAGATCCAGGAGGAATGACTGAGTGCTGGTCTGTAGGGGACAGCAGATCCCCCTAGAAATGTGTTTCTCAACACTCCTCTCATGAACAGCACTGTGAGGCATCAGGAGGAGGTCTTAGTCCAGGGCGGGGGTGTAAGACCCCGAGGGGCATGTTGATGACAGCAGAGTTTGTGCAATGCCTCCTGGGATGGTGGGCTGAGTGACTGCAGGGCTTCCTTCTGCTTGGGGCCCTGTTCTCTTCTGGACTCACTGCAGGCTCTGAGATGGAGTTTTTGATGGCAACATGAGTGATGAGTAGACCGGGGTATATGTAACAAGGCACTAAAGCAGAGGGCACGCTCCAACTGGCAGAGGTCCTGTTCATGGTCCAGCCCTCCAGCAGCTGTCCTGACTGGCCTCTTCTTGCCAGAACTCTCACGGCCAATGAGTCCAGACCTCCTATTTCTCCACTTATTAAATCTACAGATGTGTACCCTGTCCCTCTACATGATAGGTCCCTCTACATTATCCCAGTACCAGTGATAAGGCCTGACATTCTAGTGGGGTAGACAGACAAGAAATGTTACTGGCGGCGAATCTGTACAGGTCTGCAGCAACCTCAATTCTTGCCCCCTCAGAAGGAAGAATTTGACTGAGAGACATAAGGCAGAAGGAGAGGCTGAGGCAAATTTTGGAGCAGGAGTGAAAGTTTATTTTTTATTTTTTATTTTTTTTGAGATGGAGTCTCGCTCTGTCACCCAGGCCGGAGTGCAGTGGCGCAATCTCGGCTCACTGCAAGCTCCGCCTCCCGGGTTCATGCCATTCTCCTGCCTCAGCCTCTCTGAGTCGCTGGGACTACAGGCGCCCGCCACCACGCCCGGCTAATTTTTTGTATTTTTTAGTAGAGACGGGGTTTCACCGTGGTCTCGATCTCCTGACCTCGTGATCCGCCCGCCTCGGCCTCCCAAAGTGCTGGGATTACAAGCGTGAGCCACTGCGCCCGGCCTGTGAAAGTTTATTAAAAAGCTTTAAAGCAGGAATGAAAGGAAGGAAAGTAAACTTGGAAGAGGGCTAAGCAGGTGACTTGAAAGACAAGTCAGCTTTGAGCTTTTGACTTGGGGTTTTATACGTTGGCATACTTCCGGGATCTTGCGTCCCTTCTCCCCTCATTCTTCCCTTGGGATCGCCTGTCGGCATGCACAGTGGTCTGCCAGCACTTGGGAGGTGAGCACACGCAGTGTGTTTCCTAGAGTTATAGAGTTATAGTGTGTTTCCTAGAGTTTCCTAGAGCATGCTCACTTGAGATGTTCTTCCCTTACCAGTCAAGTGTTCCTATAAGGTCATATACCAGTGAAACTCCACCATTTTGCCTTTGAGTGCACATGTGTGAGCCCACTCACCCAATTCTTGATCTTATCAGGAAGCTACTGATCACTAGTTTCAGGTTTTTTCCTATCTATAGGGAGACTGCCTTTCCCTGGAGCTGGCTGTGACGGATGATTCCTTAAGAGAAACTGTTAACAACTGCCCGACCATCACCTAATGTTCACCTGACATTCCTGGTGGTGAGGCGGGGGTGGCTCTCTCCTCCTGTTTATGCCTGACTAGCTGCCCACTGTAACACAAAGACACAGAAACATACAAATGCATCTCAGTAGGACCACAAAGCAGGGTCTGAGTGTAGAGTGTGACTGGGAGGGGTGACTGTTTTACATGGGGATGGGGGGATCGGAGAAGGCCTCTCCGAGCAGGTGACATTTGAACAGAGGCCCCAAAGAAGTGAAGGAGCCAGGTGGCTACTGGAGAGAGAAACTGCGCTGGGCAGAAGGGTGTGAAATGAGTGAGGGGAGAGTGGTGGAAATGAGGATGGGGAGGTAGCCAGGGTCCAGACTGTAACTGCTTGAGGGGTTCTTCCTGCTCACTGCATAAAGAAAGACCACAGCATTGTAGTAGAGAAAGAGTTTGATAGACACAAGCCTGACCACGCCATGTGGGAGATGGAATCTGGACTCAAATCATCTGAAGCTTCTAGGTTAGAGGTTTTTCAAAGGCAGTTTGGGGAGAGGACAGGTAATAGGTGCTTGCTGCTGATTTGTTGGGGTGGAAATGAAATCAGTGGGGGTCAAAGCTGTCCTTTGAAGGGCTGAATCACTTCTGGGTGGGGCCACAGGAGTGGAGTTGGCAGTCCAGATGGAGCCATGGGTGTCAGACATGGATAAAGCCTGGAAAGATATCTGAAAAGGCCAATCTACAATAGTGGTGTTATTTGCAGGACTAATTGGGCAAGCCGCATATCTTATAACCTCCTGAATAATGGCTGACAATGTTTATATCTGCACCTTAGCGGGATTCAGGCTTCTCTCCTCCCCCAAGCCTGATGGCCTCCCATTAGCTTTACAAAAGCAGTTGAGTTTGGCACAAGGCCTATTATTTACACCGTAGCCTAAATGTCTTCCAAAGTTAGCTCAGCCCAACAGTCCAGGAATAATTAAGGGAAAGGCAAGATTGGGGGAGGGTTAGCTTAGCTTACTGTTATAATTTTTCTCACCGATATAATTTTTGCAAAGGCAGTTTCCAGATGATCTGGGGCCTCATTGGTTGTGGTGAGGACTTTGGATTTTATTTATGGTGATGCGCTGTTGTTGGAGGGTTCGAAGTAGGACAATGATATAATATGACATCCACAGGGAGGGAGTCATTGGGACTGCCAAGCTGAGAACCGACTGGAGGAGGCCAGACTGGATGCCTGGAGGTGAATCAGGAGGCTGCTGCAAACACCCAGGCCAGGGACGCCTGCGGTGTGCACTCAGTCACGTGTTCTCAACCAGAATGTAGAGAGTTTGTGTACTTCTAAGTGGAGGAATATGTATGTGAGTGTATGAGTGTGTGTGTTTATGTGCTTCTAAGTGAGGGGTGTGTGTGTGTGTGTGTGTGTGTGTGAGTCTTTATTTTCATGAACCTCTAACTAGGGTGAGTTTGGCTCTGTCGCCCAGGCCAGAGTGCAGTGGCAGGATCTTGGCTCATCGTAACCTCTGCCCCATCCCTGGGTTCAAGTGATTCTCATGCCTCAGCCTCCTGAGTAGCTGGGATTATAGGCGTGCATCACCACGCCTGGCGAATTTTCATATTTTTAGTAGAAATGGGGTTTTGCCATGTTGGCCAGGCTGGTCTTGAACTCCTGGCCTTAAGTGATCTGCCCGCCTGAGCTTCCCAAAGTGCTGGGATTACAGGCATGAGCCACTGCACCTGGCTTCTAACTAGGTTTTAGCACTCTTTTCAATGATAAATGTAGGCAACAAACTACAATAATATGATCAGTGCCTGGAACTTTGTCACCACTAGAAATCACAGATGTTTTTATATCACATTACATCCAGTCCCTGCAGCTCTCTGGAACTATTGCTTATACTTATCACTACTTTGGAATTATAATAGTTATTAGACTTGCCACCAGATCTTTTTATTTAATGCGGTAATAACAAAGCACATACATTAATATCTCATAAATCTATTCTTTAAAATATTTTGGTAAATAGATTTTAATATGATTGGCTTCCTTTATAATTCTCTGTATTGTATTTTACGCATTTAAAAGTATTATTTTGATAAAGCGGTGGCAGGAGTTACGTGGACATACTGTACGTGGCGAGGAAGGGTCAGGTTCTGGATGTGTTTCGCAGGTAAAGCTGGCAGGACTTGCGGATGGATTAAAAGTGTGGAGCAGGAGAGGAGGGGAGAGGAGTTAGGCCTCCTGGGTCTTTGGCCTGAGCAGGTGGATGTAAACCAATGGTGTCACAGAGAAGAGGCAGATGAGGGAAGGAGCAGGTTTGGGGGGCAGGAAATGGAAAGCTTCATTTTTGCATGTTGACTATTGTAAAATGAGGAATGATGACTGTGCTGGGAAGAAATCATGTTTATAAAGCTCCTGACACATAGTAGACCCCAGTGGTAGCTGTGATTGGTAACTTGTCCCAGATCAAGAAAGCGGCAGCAGTGAGATGGGGGCTGGGTCTCAAGAGCAGGGTCTGGTAGACAGTTGCATGTATGAATCTAGAATCCAGTCGTATATATGAATCACAGTTGATTCATATATATCATGTGTGATATGATTGCAACTTAGCAAAGTGTGTATGCGTGTGAGCAAAGGCTGGAATGTGAGTTAATGAAAATGAAAATAGTTGTGTTAGGTTGTTAGGAGGCTTCAGTCTATAGATTTTATTTAAAGCTTTAGGTCTAGATACAGTAAATATTAATGCACCCATTTTCTAGAATTGAGGCTCAGAACCACAAAGCCCATTTGTTACCTACTATGGGCAGAGACAATTCCTTCAGCCTGGTCTTCTGCTACTAGTGTTCCCTCTTTGCTTCACCAGGCTGGAAATAACCTAGTGTGGTAAGCTAAGACCCTCCTTTAAGGATGACTGCAAAGACGAATTATCTGGCAGAAGCCTCCCAGTGCTAAATCTGGCACCACAAAGAAGAAATACACAACGCTTCCTTCCATGTTGACAAGTGGAACAACTTTCTCCTAATTTGGATCCCTGCGTGCCTGCGGAGCCCATGGTCACTTCATATTCAATGCTGAAATTGAACTGCTCCAGCCACAGTACATTTCAGGCAGAGATTACTTTAGAAAGGTGGTAATTAGCTGCACAGCCAGAGATGTTCTCATATACAACTGCTCACACTGACACTAAACCTCAAACACTGTTTACCAGAAGCACAAGGGTGGTTAGTAATTTTGTCTCAGACACGAACACCAGGAGCAGTCGTGACCAACGTGACTGACTGGGCCTCGGTTTCCTTACGTGTGAACCAAACAGGTTCGACGAGGTGTAGTGAACATCCGAGAGGCTCTAAAGTCAAGTTTCACTTTTCTCTGAACTTGCTTGGTCTTGTGTGGGTGCCCTGCAATTCTGGGGAAGGTCCTCATCCAGGGAGGAGGGAGAGTTCCAGGTGAGGGCATCAGGCTTTCCGTTCCTGACTCACTGCTTGGATCTGGAGTAAATCCTTCTATGTTTTGGGACTGCATCCTTTTTAAGCTCCTGACAAAGAAGGGAAGCTTTCAGAAATGACTGGAGGGATGAATTCTTTGATTACAGAACACTTGAAACACAGTACAAAGGGCTCAGAATAATTCTTTTCTTGAATCACCATAGAAGTGTTTCTCAAGTATTTTGTATCACACGGACCATGGGCATTTGTATAGAGGTAAATGTGATGCAGGGGAAAAAATGTGGGCTCCGGAGGCAGGAGACCCAGCCCCAGTCTCAGTGCTGCCACTTTCTGGGTGACCTGGGGCAAGCTGCTCATCACAGCTACTGCCGGTGCTTACTATGTGCCCGGCGCTTTATAAAAATGATTTCTTCCCAGCACAATGATCATTCCCCAGCTTACAGATGAGGAGACAAACTGACTGCAGTTCTCCAGCTGGGAGATGCAGGGCTAGCATCTCGCACTATCAGATGCAAGATGCCTGGACAGCCTCAACATCCATTCCTGTACCTTTGCAGTCTTCCCTCACCCCTGCAGGGAGGCCTGGGGAGAAAATGCACGTGAAGCACCTGGGACATCATAGTTGCTCAATAAACATCAGTTTTTCTCTCATTTCCATGATAGATATGGAAATGCAGAGAATACAGACTGGTAGTTCCAGAGAAGATTCTTTCCATTCTCTCTCTCCCCCTGCTTCCTCCAATTATTTAATTCTCACCAGCATTACATCCATTGAGAAATAGCAGCTGGAAGGCAACTCCCCTAGCCCCTCATTCAGGACTGCTTTCTCCGGGTCTGTGGGAAGAGTGTTTTTGCTGACCTTACTTAGGACCAGCTCATATCCACTGAGTACTTACTATGCACCAGCTGCTGCAACCAGCACCTTGTGGGCATTTTCTCACTTCATCCTCAGAACAAGCCTGTGAGGCAGATGTGATTGACAGCTCCATTTCAGAGGTAAGGACACTGAGTCTTAGGGAGGGCCGGTCACTTTCCTGAGTCCACACAATTTGCCAGTATCAAGGTCAGAATTAGAAATCAGATCTGCTTGGCCGGGCGCGGTGGCTCACGCATGTAATCCCAGCACTTTGGGAGGCCGAGGCGGGCGGATCACGAGGTCAGGAGATGGAGACCACGGTGAAACCCCGTCTCTACTAAAATACAAAAAAAAAAAAAAAATTAGCCGGGCGTGGTGGCGGGCGCCTGTAGTCCCAGCTACTCGGAGAGGGTGAGGCAGGAGAATGGCGTGAACCCCAGAGGCGGAGCTTGCAGTGAGCCGAGATTGCGCCACTGCACTCCAGCCTGGGCGACAGAGCGAGACTCCGTCTCAAAAAAAAAAAAAGAAAAAAAAAAATCAGATCTGCTTTATTCCTAAATTCTTCATGCCCCTTGGAAAATAGACATTTCTTTGGGCAAACTGGGATTTGCCCATCTGCTCCCAGCTGTCTCCTTTGCTCTCCTGAGAATCCAGTAAAACAAAACCAAGCCTAAAATAGGTTAAGTCTAAAATGAAGATTCCCAGGCATTTGGGAGGCCCCAGGGCTTTAAGTAAACAATCGTCATCAAAGGGAAAGCTTTGTGTGTTACAGGGCAAAGACACACCCTCTGACTTAGTAATTGCACCCCTGGGGTTTCTGCTAAGGCTATATTTAACATAAAAACCTCCACAAGTATATTTATCATAAAGTTATTTCAATATCTGAAATTTAGAAGCAATATAAATATCTCAAATAAGGAAATGGTTGGTGAACTACTATGCATCGACAAGACAGAACATTATGTAACCATTAAAATTATGATTCTTCAGGCTGGGTGTGGTGGGTCACACCTGTAATCCTAACACTTTGGGAAGTCAAGGCGGGAGGATCATGTGAGCCCAGGAATTCAAGACCAGTCTAGGCAACATGACGAAACCTCATCTGTACAAAAAATACAAAAATTAGCCAGGCATGGCGGTGCATGCTTGTGGCCCCACCTACTTGGGAGGCTGAGGTGGGAGGATCACTTGAGCCTGGGAGATTGAGGCTGCGGTGAGCAGAGATTGTGCTAGTGCACTCCAGCCTGGGTGACAAAATGAGACCCTGTTTCAAAAAAAAGAAAAGATGATTATTTAGACTATATAGAAATGGAGAAACGTTTATGTACATATCATATATGATTAAGTGTAAACAGTATAAAATACACGTGTGATATGATTGCAACTTTGCAAAGTGTGTATGCATGTGAGCAAGATCTGGAAAATGAATTAATGAAAATGAAAATAGTGGTGTTAGGTTGATAGAATTACAGGTGCTTTTAATTTTTCAATAAAGCAGTACCTGTTCATGTTAAAAACAATTCAAACAATAAAAAAGGTGTGATCATTAGAGAAATGCAAATCAAAACCACAAGAAGATACCATCTCACACCAGTCAGAATGACTATTATTATTATTTTTTTATTTTATTATTATACTTTAAGTTTTAGGGTACATGTGCACAATGTGCAAGTTTGTTACATATGTATACATGTGCCATGTTGGTGTGCTGCACCCATTAACTCGTCATTTAGCATTAGGTGTATCTCCTCATGCTATCCCTCCCCCCTCCCTCCATCCCACAACAGGCCCCAGAGTGTGATGTTCCCCTTCCTGTGTCCATGTGTTCTCATTGTTCAATTCCCACCTGTGAGTGAGAACATGCGGTGTTTGGTTTTTTGTCCTTGCAATAGTTTACTGAGAATGATGATTTCCAGTTTCATCCATGTCCCTACAAAGGACATGAACTCATCATTTTTTATGGCTGCATAGTATTCCATGGTGTATATGTGCCACATTTTCTTAATCCAGTCTATCGTTGTTGGACATTTGGGTTGGTTCCAAGTCTTTGCTATTGTGAATAGTGCTGCAATAAACATACGTGTGCATGTGTCTTTATAGCGGCACGATTTATAGTCTTTTGGATATATACCCAGTAATGGGATGGCTGGGTCAAATGGTATTTCTAGTTGTAGATCCCTGAGGAATTGCCACATTGACTTCCACAATGGTTGAACTAGTTCACAGTCCCACCAACAGTGTAAAAGTGTTCCTATTTCTCCACATCCTCTCCAGCACCTGTTGTTTCCCGACTTTTTAATGATTGCCACAGAATGGCTATTATTAAAAAGTTAAATAACAGCTGGTGAGGTTGTGGAGAAAAGGAAATGCTTATACACTGTTGGTGGGAGTGTAAATTAGTTCAACCATTGTGGAAAGCAGTGTGGTGATTCCTCAAAGAGCTAAAAACAGAACTACCATTCAACCTAGCAATCCCATTACTGGGTATGTACCCAAAAGAATATAAGTCATTCTACCATAAAGACACATGTACGTGTATGTTCACTGTAGCACTGTTGACAATAGCAAAGACATGGAATTAACCTAAATGCCCATCAATGGCAGATTGGATAAAGAAAATGTGGTGCATGTACACCATGGAATATTATGCAGCCATAAAAAGAATGAGATTATGTCCTTTGCAAGAACATGGAGGGAGCTGAAGACCATTATCCTTAGCAAATGAACACAGAATCAGAAAACCAAATACCATATGTTCTCACTTATAAGTGGGAGCTAAATGATAAGAACACATGGACACATAGAGGGGACCAACACACACTGGGGCCTATCAGAGGGTGGAGGATGGGAGGAGAGCGAGGATCAGAAAAAATAACTACTGGGTCCTAGGCCTAGTACCTGAGTGACAAAACAACCTGTACAACAAACCCCCATGACACAAGTTTACCTATGTAACAAACATGCACATGTACCCCTGAACCTAACATAAAAGTAAAAAAAAAAAAAAGATGTGAAGTTGAAAGTATTTCAGCTCTCCAGTGGTAGCGCCTATTACATTTTCTTATACCCTTGTCATGAAAGAGTTTTTACATTTAAAAATATCCTTAATGCTATTTTCAGTTAAAAACAAAACAAGTCTTTTTTTTTTCACAATGGCTAATCCTCATGTCTTTCAGATCATTTGAATTTTTTAAATAAGATTTTACTTTGTTTATTATAATTATTTTTAAGTTCTCACTCTGTTGCCCAGGCTGGAGTGAAGTAGTGCAGTCATAACTCACTGCAGCCTCAAACTCCTGGGCTCAAGTGATCCTCCCTCCTCAGCCTCCCAAGTAGCTGGGACTACAGGCATGTGCCACCATGCCAGGCTAATTTTTTAAGTTTTTGGAGAGATGGGGTCTCGCTGTTGCCCAGGCTGGTCTTGAACTCCTGGGCTCAAGTGATCCTCTCACCTTGGCCTCCCAAAGTGCTGGGATTACAGGTATGAGGCACTGAGTCTGGCCTGTTTATTACAATGTTTTATTTTTTTAAATTTTGGGCATACAAAAAAATTAGAATATAATATAATGGTCATATGTGTACCTTCTACCCAGAAAAAATTTAAAACATTTAAGATGTAGTCAAGGCCTCCTCCTGATTCCTGGTTCCATTCCATCCCTCCCTCTTTGTTGATACTATGACTCTCCCGAATTTACTGTTCATCTTATTTTTCTACTTTTGCTATACATATGTATGTGTGTGTGTATCTTTCTTAAAAACATTCTTGTTTTGAACGTTTTAAATTTTTCTCTAATTTATATAATACTTTTTGGATCCTTCTGAACCTTGTTTTTTTCACTCAATATTGTTTTGGTGAGATTCATCCATATTGACAAGTTTGGGCATGTTCAGGGTGGTATGGCCGCAGACAGATTCATCCATATTGATACAAATAGCTAATTCATCATCACTACTGTTTAATATTCCTTTCTGTGAATGTAGCAATCTCTGTTGGTGTCTTGCCTGCCTATATCCTCTGAGCACTCAGCATTTCTCTGGCTCCCACTGCCAGCACCCACACATCATTGTCCACGGGCTTTCTTGACTGTTGGAGCATGATCCGTTGCTACACGGAGCAGGCCCAAAAGCCTGGGATTTAACAGCCCCCAGGAACAGCCCACACCAATGACTGATGGAAGTTGGTAGATAAATACCCCAGCTCCCTTGCTCCTCAGGGAGGATAACTCTGAGGCATCACTCTACACTGCCTCCTAGAATTTCCCAGCAGGATTAAGCTGCAGTTCACTGCCGACAGTGGTAACTTGCTTGATAATCATCTCAGGACAGGTTTTCCAGAAGCAGATACTGAGCTGGAGTTTGGGGTGTAATATGTTTATTAGGAATCAACACTTGCAAAAGGAAACAGGGGAACGCAGGACTGGGCAGAAGGAGGAGGAGAACTGTGATGCTGGCCTAATAAAGCCTTGGCCAACCTGCAGGGAGCTGGGGAGCAAGTACAGTAGCACCCATTCGAGTGTCTCGTGGTAGACCCAAATGGCTGGGTCTTTATACCCCCGCCTTGCTCAGTCCCTGGCTGTGGGCTGTCCTGGAGTGGGCATGACCTTGGGTGAGGCTGCTGTCTATGGCCGAGGCAGACCCTGGAGGAGCTGACAGCTGGAGGCCCTCTGCTGATGTCAACCCCTGCAGCTTCCTGAAGGGGAATTTGGGCAGCACATCCATGTCTACCGCAAGAGCACACCTTGTGGCTTGTTGGCTTCTTCCTTAGTATCATATTTTGCTGTCAAACATTTGAGACCATGTCCCACATAAACTACTTATATCTTTGTCTCAGAGTCTGTTTTTTGGAGAACTCAGACAATGATTATATCTCAGTTTATCCATCCTCCTATCAATGTTTCCAATTCTGTGCTACTGCTAACTAAGTTGTAATGGACTTTCTTGTATAAGTCTCTTCGTGTACATGTGGGAGTTTTAAGGTCAATGTTTAGAGCAGAGTTCTTGAGTCGGAGGGTATGTATGTCTTCAACTTTGTTAGATGTTGTCAAGTTGCCCTCCAAATTGGTTGTCTTAAGTAATTTGAGTTGTATAAACATTCAAAAGTTGCATGGGCCTAAAAGAATTACTGTTTCTCTCTGACTGTTCCTACCACAGAAGATCAGCATCATTGGGCATCTCTATTGTTTGCCAGAGAAAGGCAGTCCATGGTTCCAGAGCTGTCATGCTGAGCATGCTTTCTGGAAGGTTAAGCTGTTACAGACTTCTGAGACTGGATCAGTTTGAGACAACAAACAAAATCACTTCAAAAAAATACTAATAGTTTGTGTCATGAAGTTGGCTACATAGACTAAGATGACATTGATGTAGTAACTATCAAGAATCATATATAACAGACCATTTTACAGACTGGATAATCCCTCCCACCCCAGATGTCTATGTCTAATCTCTGGAATCTCTTACAGGGCAAAAAGAACTTTGCACATGTGATTAGGCTAAGGAGATTGAGATGGAAAGTTACCTTGGATCATCCTGGTGGGCTCAATGTAATCATAAGAGGGAGTAAGATGTGACATGACAGAAGCAGCGATCAGAGAGACTGAGAGACAGAGAGAGACTGATTTGAAGATGCTATGCTGCTGGCCTTGAAATAGAAGAAGGGGCCACAAGCCAAGGAGTACAGGCAGCCTCTAAAACCTGGAAAAGGCGGGGAACAGATTCTCCCCTAGAGCCTCCAGAAGAAATGTAGCCCTGCTGACACCTTGATTTGGGGATAATACACTTGTGGTGTTTCAAGTCACTAAGTTTGTGGTATTTGTTACAGCAGTAATTGGAAACTGATGCCCCAATAACCAGATAAAGAGCCACCCAAAAGGATTTGAGGGAATGGTACTCAGAGGGTACTCACAGAGAGCCTCAGATAATGCCTCTTCCCAGCAGCCAGAGTGGAAAACCTCATAATTCAGGCAGCATTGATTAGAGTACCAATTTTTTTTTTTGCATTGGTAGGAGGGGGGATAATTAACCCTAAATTAAATGCAGCTCTGACCTGGCCTAACAAAGTGTAAGAGTAAGGCCTGAAATGATCAAACTCTTTCCAAGTAACTTAATGGCATCCCAGAACAAAGCTTAAGAATAGTTGTATGAATACAATACTATTCAATATCCAACAAGGTAAAATTGATAATATTTGGCATTCAAGCAAAAAGTACCAGGCATGCAAAAAAGCAGGAAAATACAACCTAGAATCAAGAGAAAAGTCAATTAGTCAAAACTGACCCAGAAATAACACGGATGATAGAATTTGTATATAACATATTGTAAAAGTTATTATTACATATTGCATATTTCAAGAAGCTAGAGGAAAGACTGAACATGACAGAAAGACATGGATGATATAAAATAAACCTAAATTGAGCTGTTAGAGATGAAAAATACAATGTCTGAAATGAAAAATGCACTCAGTAGGACTAATAACACAGTATACTTTGCAGAGCACCAGTGAACTGTGGGATAACTTCAAGTGGCCTGATGTAAGTGTAATTGGAGAATGGAGTCCTTGAAATGGGGCTGGTATGCCAAAAATAATATTAGTCAAAAATGTTCTAAGTTTGAGGGAAACTGTAAACTTGCCTACCTGAGAAACTTAACAGACCCAAGCAGAGAAACATGAAAGAAAACAACCCCAAGGCACATCATTCTTAAGTTGCTAAACATCAATGATAAAGAGAAAATCAAAAGCAGTTGAGAAAAAAGACACATTTATATACAGAGAAACAAAGGTAAGGATGACAGAAGATTTCTCATGAAAGCAGAGCAAGCTAGCAGACAGTGGAATGACATCTTTAATGTACTAAACAGAAAACAAAACAAAAAGCCCTGTCAAATGAGAGTTCCACGCTCAAAGAAAGTGTCTTTCAAAAACAAAGGTGAAATACTTTTTCAGATCTACAAAGGCTGAAAGAATTCCTCAGCAGCAGACTTAACTCTGCAAGAAATGTTATTGGAAGTCTTACAAGCAGAAGAAAAATGATACCAGATGGAAACATGGATCTACCCGAAGGATAAAGAGCACCAGAAATGACAACTATATAGACAATTTAAATACTTTTTTCTTCTTAGCTAAGTCTCTTTAAAAGATAATTGACTGTTGCCGGGCACGATGACTCACGCCTGTAATCCCAGCACTTTGGGAGGCTGAGGCGGGTGAATCACGAGGTCAGGAGGTCAAGACCAGCCTGGCCAACATGGTGAAACCCCATCTCTACTAAAAATACAAAAGTTAGCCGGGTGCGGCGAAAGAGCGAGACTCCGTCTCAAAAAAAAAAAAAAAAAAGATTAGCCAGGCGCAGTGGCGGGTGCCTGTAATCCCAGCTACTTGGGAGGCTGAGGCAGGAGAATTGCTTGAACCCAGGAGACAGAGGTTGCAGTGAGCCGAAATCACGCCACTGCACTCCAGCCTGGGTGACAGAGCAAGACTCTGTCTCAAAAAAAAAAAAAAAAAAAAAAAGATAATTGACGGTTTAAAGCAAAAATAATTTAATAATTATGTAGAGATACATCTATAACAACAATACTACAAAGGCCAGGAGGGGAGGAATAGAAATATACTGTAGTAAGTTTCTTTTATTTTTTATTTTTCTTTTTTGAGACAGGGTCTTACTGTCACCCAGGCTGGAGTGCAGTGGTGTGATCACCGCTCACTGCAGCCTCAACCTCCCAGGCTCAAGTGATTCTCCTAACTCAGCCTCCTGAGTAGCTGAGACTAGAGGCATGCACCACCACGCCCGGCTAATTTTTGTATTTTTTGTAAAGATGGGGTTACGTATTACCCAGGCTGGTCTCGACCTCCTGAGCTCAAGCGATACACCCGCCTTGGCCTCCCAAAGTGTTGGGATTACAGGCATGAGCCACCATGCCAGGCCTTATTGTAAGACTCTTATATATGAAGTGATACGATATCACTTAAAGGTAAGCAGTAAGTTAAAGGTGCATACTGTAAATCGTAACACAACCACTGAAATAGCAAGCAAAGAGTTATAGCTAATAAGTCAACAAAGAAGATAAAAATAGAGTCATGAAAAATACCCAATTACTTTAAAAAAACGAGAACAAGAGGGAAGTGTGAGTAAAAAATAGATGGGAGAAATAGAAAACACATAGCATGTGTTATAATCATGATAAATGTTATAGTGTTTATAATAATAACCATGTGAATAATCATGATAAATGTAAACAGGCTAAATATTGAAACTAAAGCAGGGACTGCCATGTTGGATAAGAAAAAGCAAGACTCAGCTATGTGCTCTGTGTAAGAAACCCACTTTAGGCCAGGCACAGTAGCTCAGACCTGTAATCCCAGCACTTTGGGAGGCCAAGGTGGTTGGATCACTTTAGGTCAGGAGTTTGAAACCAGCCTGGCCAACATGGTGAAACCCTGTCTCTACTAAAAATACAAAAAAAAAAAAAAAAAAAAAAAAAGCACTAGCTGGGTGTGGTGGCACACACCTGTAGTCCCAGCTACTCGGGAGGCTAAAGCAGGAGAACCGTCTGAACCCAGGTGGTGGAGTCTGCAATGAATCAAGATCAGGCCACTGCACTCCAGCCTGGGTGGCAGAGTGAAAGTCCATCTCCAAAAAAAAAAAAGAAAAAAAAAAAAAGAAGGAAAAGAACTCAGTTTAAATATAAATACATATACATAAGTAGGTTAAAGGTGAAAGGATGGGAAAAGATATGTCATGTTAACGCTTGTCAAAACAAAACTAAAGTGGTTATATTAATACCAGACAAAATAGATTTCAGAACAAAGAATATTACTAGAGAAAAAGAAGATAATTTCACAATGATAAAGGGGTCAATTCATCAAGATGACATAATCTTAATAATTTATACACCTCAAAACAGCTTCAAAATACATGAAGCAAAAACTCGTAGAACTGCAAGGAGTTATAGTCAGATCCACAATTATAGTTTGAGATCATAGAACCTCTCTCTTGATAACTGAGACAAAAAGAAAATCAGACCAAGTGGTTCGGTTCAATGGGAATGGAAAGTGCAAGAAAGGAGTGATGGAAAATAAGTTAACTATCCTGGAGGGCCAGATAACAGGCCAAAACATAAAAACAGAGATGAACTCAGCAACTCTGGGGGCCAAGCGGGCGGGCGTGTTTAGTGAACACAAAGCTCTCCTATTTCTATCCATAATTAGGACAAATGATTTCCAGTTTCCATAGTCTCAGTTATCCTTTTTATTTTTGTATAAACAATCTACAACTGTGTGCCAGAAATATTGTTGCCCTTTAATCACACAGAACTGGTACGAAGCAGAATCCTTTGAATTGTATAAAGTCAAGCTGAGAGAATAGTCTGTGACAGACAGGGGACCCACTTTTTAGTCCAGTCTTAGATCCATCTCTGAGTGAGGCCAAGCATAGAAGGCGGAAACATAAGGAAATGATGTAAGCCACCATTAATTAAAGGATAGTGAAGAATGAACAAAGGTCCTGAGGAGATAGTCCATCTGTCTAACCATCGTCTACCCATCATCTACTCATCATCCATCCATCCTTCCATCCATCCTGCATCCATCTACTCACTCATTTAATAAATAATTGTTAACACCTCAGTGAGAGGAAAGTTCATCTGTGCTCTCCTGACTCTTAGTCCTATTCAGGAATAACTGAGACCTCATACCTCGTTTGCCTTTAGGGAAAATTACTGTCAAGGCACACACAGATTGTACTTTGGGGGGTGCTCTGGCAATAACAGATATCCTGTTGCATGAGCAATGGTCTATCCTGTCAACTCAAGCCATTTAATTTAATTTTAATTTTTTCTTTGAGACGGAGTCTCACTCTGTTGCCCAGGCTGGAGTGCAGTAGCACAATCTCGGTTCACTGCAACCTCTGCCTCCCTCCTGGGTTCAAGCGATTCTCCTGCCTCAGCCTCCTGAGTAGCTGGGATTGCAGGCTTCTGCCATGCCCAGCTAATTTTTCTATTTTTAGTAAATGTACTAAACATGGTTTCGCCATGTTGGCCAGGCTGGTCTCGAACTCCTGACCTCAAGTGATCTGCCCACCTCGGCCTCCCAAAGTGCTGGGATTACAGGTGTGAGCTACCACGTCTGGCTTCAAGCCATTTTAAATCATGCCCCCAAAACATTGGGTTGTCAGGAATTACGGTAGAATGAGAGACATACTTAGATCAAATTGTATTGAAGGAAGAGGGAGCCATTTAGACAAGAGATCCTTCTCCAAGAAGGGATACAGAGATGGATGGGAGTGGAAGTTCATGTCTCTCCCTCGATGTCTTCCATTCCTCCCCTGATTCTGCCTCTTCTACTCCCAGCCCAAGAGCATGACTTGGTCCTTAAGAGCCAACCAGTCTCTTAGTTGACAGATGTGTGAACCTCTCTTAGAAATGCTGGAATAAACCCCACTCAAAAGGAAATCTGGAGTCTGGAAGGGAGGATCAGGTTTGGAGTCTAGATGCGCCTAGATTCAAGTCCCAGCTCTAACACTTAGAAGTTGTATAATCTTTTTTTTTTGAGACAGAGTCTCACTCAGTAGCCCAGGCTGGAGTGCCATGGCACGATCTTGGCTCACTGCAAACTTCACCTCCTGCATTCAAGTGATTCTCATGCCTCAGGCTCCTGAGTGGCAGGGATTACATGCTTATGCCACCATACCCAGCTAATTTTTGTGTTTTTAGTAGTGATGAGGTTTCACCATGTTGGCCCGGCTGGTCTCGAACATCTGACCTCAGATGATCTGCCCTCCTCCACCTCCCAAAGTGCTGGGATTATAGGTGTGAGCCACTATGCCTGTCCTCAAAGTTGTATAATCTTGATTAAGTCATTGAACTTCTCTATGTCTTTGTTTTCTCATCTGTAAGATGGGGATACTAACCTTATACAGGTGGTTGAGAGGATTAAACCAAATAACAGGTGTGGGTATAATATTTCCCAAGCTATAACCTCGAGTATCCCCCAAATATCTAATTTTGTTTTTCTGTAATTTAAACAATATCTTGAGCTCCCATTTTGACTACTGATTAAATACAAATAATAATAAAATAGTCAGTTCTAAGCAAATTCAGACACTTAAATGTGTTTCTTGGTCATTTTAGTTTTAAGCTTGCTCAAGTCAGTATTTTCTCCTTCTCTTTCTTCTCTCTGGGGAGTTCTCCTCTGTCCTGGGGTTGCTCGAGTGTTAGCTCCATAGTGGAGAGAGACACCTGCCCTTGCTTATTTCCTGAAACTTAATTCATCTTGACTAGCCTTTGGTCCAGAATACGCTGGCATCTTTTGGGACATCCACACCCCTCCCTTACCTGTTACCAGGTCTACACAAGTCCCTCTATACTCTTTTTGTCCGTCTTAGAGCCTCAAAGACCCTCCTAGGCCATTATCTTTAAAATGTTTTAAATTTACCTTAAATAAACAACTAACAAACCCATATCATCCACCATGACAAGGGTACAAAAAGGAAAACAAAATTCTCTCATCTGTCCTTGTGCCACACAGCCCCCCACTTCTCCTCCCCAGAGATAACCCTTTTTACCAGTTTGTTATGTGTCCCTTCGAAAATAATTTAAGCATGTGTATATATGCTTGTAATGCATATATAGTCAATGCATTATATGTATTATATATATTATGCTTGTAAATGCATATATATTAAAAATCATCTATCATTGATCAAAGTTCACTATGGACTTTAACTCATACACACACACATACATATATATATAATCTTGTTAACTGCCTTAGAAAACAAAGCCTAAGGCAAAGTTTCTGTGCTAACACTTTATGGACGGACAATCTCAGGGCACAGCATGAGTCAGGGGAAAATGGAAGCGAGATGGTGTACTAATTTCCAAGTGCTGCCATAAGAAAGTACTGCTAATACATACAGGATAGCTTAAAACAACAGAAAGGTATTCTCCCACAGTTCTGGAGGCTAGAAATATGAAGGCAAGCTGCCGGCAGGGCCATGCTTCCTTGGAAGCTTCTAGGAGGAGGATCCTTCCTTGTCTCTTCCCAGATGTTCTTTGGCTTGTGATGGTGTAATTCCCATCTCGGCCTCTGTTGCCACACAGCGTTCTCCCCTGTGTCTATGTCTGTGTGTCTCTCATCTTCTTATAACACCAGTCACCTTGGCTTAAGGACGCACTCAACTCCAGTATAACCGCATCTTTTATTACATCTGCAATGACCCTATTTCCAAATAAGTTCACATTCTGAGATACTGGGGGTTAGGACTTCAACACATGTTTTAGGGGGCACAATTCAACCCACAACAGGCAGGAAAGTAATCTCATGATGATGTTGCCAAGCTGGGAAGCTTCATGAGAAACACAAAGCATTTGGGGTCACATGGCAGATCTCCAGAGAGGCACATGGAGCCACTGTGCCTCAAAACAGTCTTTTGGGATGTGAGGAAGAAAAGAATTTCTCTGCAGGATCTTATCCCCCATCCCTCATTGGTCGAAGTTCACCCATGGGGCTTCAACTCACCCCTATTTTTAGATGGTGTTCCTGCCTCCTCTGGACAGCCACTAGAGAAGCCAGATCCCATGGCCCGCGGCATAGCACTTCATTCAAGTCAGGAAGTGTTGGGGGTGCCTGGGCCTCAGTGGGCCTGAGCAGGGTAGGTCCAGTGCTCAGGTGTAGAACCAGGAAGGGGCGGTGAAGCAAGAGCCTGTTGCAGGGTTGTTCCCAAGGCCAGCCTGCCTTACAGTGGCCTCCGAGTCCCAAATCGTCTTCCTTCACATGGCTTGGACTCTTATTTTCTCTTAATGTATCTGTCAGAAACTGCAGAGAATTATCAGGCATCCATTAAGGGCTTAAAGGCAGACTCTGAAAAATTTGACTACCCCTGCGAGTATCAGCAACCATGTGGGAATCTTAACTTTCGGAGATTACTGTTCTCTTTTACAACTTTCAACTGATTTTTATTGAGCACCTACTAGGTGCCAGCCACCGTGTAAGGCACTAGGAATATCGCAGACAAAGGAGCTTGTGTTCAAGAGGGAGAGAGACAATAAACAAACGTTAAATGCAATTCTAATAGAGCCCTGATCGGGGAAATACAGGGAATTATAAGATCCAGCCTTGCCTATGTTGCCGTTTATATTCTCTTCTTAACTTTAAAATACCAAACAAGAAAATTTGGAAAATATAGAGATGTTCAGGAACAGTGCAAGATGCTGTATGTTCCTTTTATTACTGAGCAGACAGGAGTTGCACTGAGGGGAAGGGAATTTTGTTGGTTGGAGGGGAGGTAGGTAATAGATACTTTTGTCTGGCCTTGGTCTGAATGGCTTAGGGCATCCTAAATTCAAGGAAACCCAGCCCAGCACAGGAGCCTGACTTTATTGTGCATCCTACTTTCTTGGAGAACTTGTTAAAAATGATAGCTTCCTGGAGCCTACTCTCAGAGATTGATTCCCAACGTGGGACAGGGGCCAAGAACAGATGCTTGGCCCATTGCGGCTTTCAATACATTTCTGTTGAATAAATGAATTCTAATGCAGGCAATCTGAGGATCACACTTGGATCTAGAGAGAGCGGCAGAAGGAAGTTTCTCCCATCTCATAGATATTCCTAGGGGCATCCTGTACTTGGGAAAGGAGAAGGAAACCCTGTTCCCACCTGTCCCTCATATGTCCTGTGGCCTCCTCCTCCTAGGACCCAGAATTCAGGCTGGCAGTATTTATACTCTAGTTCAGCTCTATTTGGGGTTAAGCTTTTGAGAGTTGGCCTGGGAACTTAACCAAGATTTATAGCATTATTTCTATTGGAAACTAATTGAGATTCAAAATGTTTATGAGCGTAAAATGTTTTCATCCTTATTATCCCATGTAAGCTTTGCAACGCCCTCCAGAGCAGATATTGTAATTATTTTCATCTTATACTGGAGGAAACTGTTGTTAGTGACTTAAGTGCAATGTTAACAGTCCCTTCACTGCACTTTCACGATTCCATTGCCCACTAAATCTTAGGTCTGTGAACACCTTTCTTCAGATATAATAAACTCAGGAACGGAAGCAGGGTCCAGGCATCTGTTTTTCCTGTCTTTGTATCTGTTGTATCTTCGAGCTGGTCTTTTCTCTGATCATCCACTTTGCTGGTTGTGTGTGCTTGGTGGGGGCTTTGGGTGAAGCCCCTGCAGAAGCTGCTTCAGCCCTAGCCCTTCATTCAAGTCTTAGGGGCGGGGGTTAATTCTTAATTCGAATAGCACTGGGAGTAGGTTTGGAGGAGTGGGTTGAAAGCGGGTTAAGGAGTTTGAACCATATCTGTAAGCCAATCGTTTCATCCTCGGTTGTGCCTCAAAATCACTTATGCCCAAGCTTTTAAAAAAACATAGGCTGGGGTCCAAGACCAGTTCTACACAATCAGATTCTATGGAGGGATGGGGAGTGGAGCCTGGACATCGGAATTTGAATTTAGGTCATTCTGTCACCTAGCAGGGTTGACATTCTTACTGTAGGCATGTAGGCCGTGAGTGCGTAGTTATTGAAGGAAGGGAGTGACAGCACTGTTTTAGGAAGATTAATTTGGCAATTGTAGGAGGGAGAGAGGGGAAAGGAAGAAAATTAGAGGCAGGGAATCTAGTTAGGAGGCTCCAGAAATAGACTGGGGATAGATGTGCTAGGACCTGAAACTGGCTGGCGATGGGAACAACATGTGGAAGGCAGTTGGAAGGGCTCTGTGTCACTTGGGCGTGGGAGGAGGGTCAGGGAGTGAGGAAAGAAGACAATAATTCAACGGTTTTCAGCAAAACCCACTAAAGCAAACACTTTACTTTCTTGAGTCATCACTTCTTAATTCGGGAAGTGTAACCTACAGCAATGGATTTTGGTGTTTCCTTACTGTCAGCAAGGCTCAGTGATCAACAGTCAGTCTAGGCTTTGCAATTCTCTCTCTCTCTGTCTCTCTATCTTTCGACAGAGTCTTGCTCTGTCGCCGAGGCTGCAGGGCAGTGGCGTGATCTCCGCTCACTGCAAGCTCAGCCTCTTGGGTTCACGCCGCCGTTCTCCTGCCTCAGCCTCCCGAGTGGCTGGGACTACAGGCGCCCGCGACCACGTCCAGGTAATGTTTTTTTTTTTTGTATTTTTAGTAGAGACGGGGTTTTGCTGTGTTAGCTAGTATGGTCTCGACCTCCTGACCTCGTGATCCGCCCGCCTCGGCATCCTAAAGTGTTGGAATTACAGGCGTGAGCCACGGCGCCCGGCCTGCCTGCTTTCTTCCTTTCTTTTTTCTTTTCTTATCTTTTCTTTTTTCTTTTTTTTCTCTCTCTCTCTCCCTGCCTTCTTCTCTTCTTCTCTTTTCTCTTTTCTTTCTTTCTTCTTTCTTTTCTTCTTTCTTTTCTTTTTCTTTCTTTCTTCTTTCTTTCTTTTCTCTCTTTCTCTCTTCCTTCCTTTCTTTTTTCTGAGACGGAGTTTCACTCTATTGCCCAGGCTGGAGTGCAGTGGCACATCGTGGCTCACTGCAACCTCCACCTCCAGGGTTCAAGTGATTCTCCTGCCTCAGCCTCCCAAGTAACTGGGATTACAGGCGCCCACCACCATGCCTGGCTAATTTTGTATTTTTAGTAGAGATGGGGTTTTGCCATGTTGGCCAGGCTGGTCTTGAACTCCTGACCTCAGGTGATCCACCCGCCTTGGCCTCCCAAAGTGTTGGGATTACAGGCATGAGCCACCATACCCGGCCCTCCCTCCTTTCCTTCCCCTTCCCCTTCCTCCTTTTCCTTCCTTCCTTCCTTCCTTCCTTCCTTCCTTCCTTCCTTCTTTCCTTCCTTCCTCTCTCACTCTCTTTCTTTTCTTTCTTTTTTTCTTCTCCTTTTTCTTTCTTTCTTCTTTTCTTGAGACATGGTCTCACTCTAATGCCCAGGCTGGAGTGCAGTGGCATGATCATGGTTCACTGTAGCCTCAACCTCCAGGGCTCAACTGATCCTCCCACTTTAGCCTCCCTAGTAGTTGGGACTACAGGCACATGCCACCACACCTGGTTAAAAGTTTTTGTATTTTTAGTAGAGACAGAGTTGCACCATGTTGTCCAGGCTGGTCTCAAACTCCTAGGCTCAAGCAATTCTCCCGCCTCTGCTTCCCAAAATGCAGGGATTGCAGGCATGAGCCACTGCGCCCAGCCACGGGCTACAGTTGTTTTCTAGAAGGATTCAGCAGTGTGTCAACAGGGGTGCAAAGCCACAGGAAAAACATGGTGTCTCTCTTCAGAGCAAGGTTTAGCAAACTTTGACTATAAAGGACCAGTAGTAAATATTTTAGGCTTTGCAGGCTACATAGTTTCTGTAGCAACTATCTAACTGCTGTCATAGTGTCAAAGCAGCCATGACAATATCTAAGTGAATAGGCATGGTTGTTGTTCCAATCAAATATTATTTACAAAAACAGGTGTTAAGTTGGATTTAAGCCTCCCAGGCTTAAGTCTGCAGGTTATAGCTTGCCGACGCCTGGTCTAGAGCACCGATGTTACTGGAAGATTTCAAGGGAACTTTTTTTTCAATTTTTTTTTTTTTTTTTTTTTTTTTTTTTTTTTTTTTTTTTTTGGTGATGGGGTCTCGCTCTGTCATCCAGGCTGGAGTGCAATGGTGTGAATTCAGCTCACAGCAGCCTCAACCTCCCAGGCTTAAGCCATCCTCCCACCTCAGCCTCCCAAGTAGCTGGGACTGCAGGCGTGTGCCACCATACTTGGCTAACTAAACATTTTTTTATAGAGATAGGGTCTCCCTATGTTGCCCAGGCTAGTCTCAAGCTCCTGGAGTCAAGCAATCCTCCTACCTCAGCCCCCCACAAAGTGTTGGGATTACAGGCATGAGCCTGGCATAAACATTATTTTTGAAACCCAAGTTTTTACACGGTCTCCAATTTCTAGCGTCACCTTCTCTTTAACATCTGTGTTAGGCCATTCTTGCATTGCTATAAAGAAATATCTGATTCTGGGCAATTTATAAAAGAGGTTTAATTGGTTCACTGTTCTTCAGGCCATATAAGAAGCATGATGCTGGCATCTGGCTCCTGGGGAGGCCTCAGGAAGCTTCCAATCATGGCAGAAGGTGAAGGGGTAGCAGGCATCTCACATGGTGGGAGCGGGAGCAAGAGAACCAGTGACAGGGAGGTGCCACACGCTTTTAAACAACCAGATCTCGTGAGAACTCACCCACTATTTCGAGGACAGCACAAAGCCACGAGGGAGCTGTGCCCATGATCCAATCATCTCCCACCAGGCCCTACCTCCAACATTGGGGATTACAATTCAACATGAGATATGATGGGGACACAGATCCGTATCAACATCCAACCAGTACTGTTCTGCAAATGCAGGCTGTGCAATGCACAAAGGCAGCTAAGCAAGGGGACAGGTCGGGGCTTAAACCAGCCTGGTAACAGGTGCAGTGTGGAAGAAAGGGGTGCATTTCATAATTCATTGCTCAGATGAGCCCCTTTTGTGTGGTTTGCATAAGAGCATCATATATGCTAGTCACAGCCTTGACATGCTCCACACTCTCACGTGACCTGACTTCAGTACGTCCGTCCCTCTCTGCAGTACTTCTTGGAGTCCTGAGACGGGAACAGTTTCTGTTTCTCAAGTGATGTTGAGCTTGTTTGCCAGGTGTTGGCTTCCTGCCTCTCCACTGGTCACTGCTGGCCACCTTGGGACCCCTTTTCCAGGCTGCTTCACCTGGTCCACCTTCTCACAAAGGTAGACTGAGGCCTCCCTCTGATTTCGGGTACTTCTCAGACAAGGCCAGCAGGGGTACTAGACCAGGCCGAGGCTTGAAGCAAACATCAAAGAGTTATAGCTAAAAACCAGAAACCTTAACATCAGACATCACATGTGTGTTGGTTGAAGCCAGCCTTTTTATATTATTCATCAGTCACAATACCTAGTTAGAAAAACCTGAATTCACTTACCGTTTCAGACCTCCCTTCAGAAGCAGAAGCCTCATGTCTGATGATCCGATGGATTTACCAGCTTTACAGCCTTCCGCTAAACAAATGGGGATTTTTTTTGTTTTTTCGAGACAGAGTCTCGCTCTGTCAACCAGGCTGGAGTGCAATGGCGCGGTCTCAGCTCACTGCAACCTCCGCCTCTCGGGTTCAAGTGATTCTCCTGCTTCAGCTTCCCGAGTAGCCGGGATTACAGGCGCCTGCCATCATGCCCAGCTAATTTTTGTATTTTTAGTAGAGACGGGGTTTCACCAGGTTTGCCATGCTTGTCTCGAACTCCTGACCTCAGGTGATCTGCCCACCTCAGCCTCCCAAAGTGCTGGGATTACAGGCGTGAGCCACCGCGCCCGGCCCAAATGGAGATTTTTTAAAAACGAAACTAAATGCACAATTGTATACATTTTGAAAACAAAACACAAACCTTGCAAGAAATTTTGCATTTTCTATAAGTATCTTTGAGCCATGGTCCTGGGCTTCTGGGTGCAAAGCCACTGGGCTCTGTCTGTCATTAGAGATGCCTCAGTAGAAAACCCTGAGAAGGCCTGAGTGAAGTACTTTCATCTTATTTAGCACAGATGCACTGACTTCTTAGAAACTGTATATGTGGTATCAAACATGAAAGCCTTTGGCCAGTTTAAATGAGTTCCCATTTTCTTTTTGAAACTCCATCCTCATTTTCCTACTGATAGATTTGGCTTACTGCTTTGAGGCTGTGAAGGTCGAGGCTGCTTGCTTTAGGAAACTCTAGCTCCTTGCCATGGCTGCACACTGGTTCTCCTGAAAGTGTAAGGGCTTATTTTCTCTTGGAAATTCTGGGTCCTTATAAACCCAAGATCTGATTTGCTCATTCGGGTCTTAGGGCTTCCGGACCCAGAGCTCACCATGCACCTGCACCCAGCAGTGACTCTTCTGCCTTTCCCTGGGAGCGAGGCTTCATTGTCAGAGGAAGGGGCAGGAGGGACATCTTGTCCTTTCCCCAATCCCTGAACTTGGAGGGCTCCTCTTGTCCCTGCTTTGTCTGTGAAGCGGTTCCTAGTTGCTTTGAGATTTTCCAACTGAAAGCTGCCTTGTTAATACAAAGTAAGAACTAGGGCATTTCAGCCTTAGGGAAAAAAACTATCCAAAAAAACACAGCTCAGACACGGTTTTAGCATCAGAGGAAGAATTTTTAGGGGGAGGGGACATTCAGTCTCTCTGAATTCCACATTGGAGTTTCTCATTGGGTCCAGAGATGTCGCTAGGCCTAGGGTAGCCAAACCCTCTGCCCTTGGCTTCCAGCAGGGGTGGCCTGGCATTGGCAGGCAGTGCTAAGTACAAAGGCAGCATCAACCCCAGATCAGGGCAGCTGAGGTCCTTGTTCGGTACCCTCTGCATTTCTCTGGCTTTGGCCCTCACCATGGAGTGAGAACAAGCAGCCAAGGGAAGCCAAGGACAAGGAACAGTCCCCAGATCCCTGGGGGTCTCTGAGGGTCCTGGCATTCTCTGCTGAAGTGACCCCAAGCCCTCTTCAAGGGACTTGTTGAACTCTTTCCCAAATCCATCCTCCCAAAGGTGGGAAGTGCATCTGATGTACAAACCTAGGGGCCCAAGAGGTGGTCAAGGGACAGATGTTTGCTGGTGAAAGCACATGGTGGGAGCTTGGACAGAGTTGTTTGCATACATGCATGCAAGGCCCTCGGTGGTAAGAAATGGAACTGGGGGTACATAGAGAAGTGGCATGAGCCGTGGGCCAGGGAGCCCCCATTTTTTACATTCTCATCCCAGCCCCTGCAAATGTTAGGTGTGAGCCTGCCAAAGGAAGAACAGATGGAAAATCTCCAGAAAAAATACAAGAATCATGAAACCAACACATTTACCAGAGCTCCTGTTTTGGTGGCGAGAGAAGCGTCCCCAAAGCCATTGCACTGATAAATCTGGACACGAAGCTTAGTTTATTTTTCATTTAAAAGTCAGATAAAATATTAGTTATTTCAATAATGGGTGCATATGTTTTTAAAAGGGTAATAATAGCTCCTTATGTTATTGTGAGGCTAAAATGAGAATGTGTGCCGTGGAGGGGAGCTATTATTACATGTTAATGAGATTCTTCTTTTTCTATTTTCCTCCAGCTGGTCCCTAAGATAATGTTCAAAGCTTTTTCTTTCATTTGTCTTGCTCTGTCTGGTGGGATATTGTTAATAAAAACCAGATACTAAGACATTTTTAAATGTCAAGTGAAGACAAGTTAATAATTGCTCTCCCACAACATAAGAGCAAACGGTGGTCCAGGATCAAAAGCCATGTTTTTCTCCTTTTTGGAGCTGCCAAAATTCCCTTAGGAGTGTGCACCAGGTAAGTGTAAGAACAAGTTTGGAATCTGAATGACATTGTCACAGCCCATGCCAGACCCCAGCTGAGGCCTCTCTCCACTTTGATGTGATTAAATCCCAGTCTTGTCTGCAAAGAAAGCACAGGCTGAAAAACCACGCAGATGAGCTAGGCAAACTGCCCAAATATCAAAACACAAGACCTGCGGATAGTCTTTCAGTGCCCGCGGAGTTTTAAGGGATGTGGCTTGTGCTGGGAACCACAGTTATCATCCCTTACACTTTGTGGAGCTCTTTGTTGTTTGCAAAAGGCATAGATATGATTTCAGGCCATTCTCCCACGGAGACAGAGCAGAGCTTGTCCACACGGAGCACCTGGAGATGAAACCCTCAGCATTTCCCAAACTCCCATTTTAGGGGGTTTGGACAGAATTGACATTGGCTTTGTGGGTTGGGCAGGGCACCACGTTCTCAGTAAGTAGCCCATAAGTGGCTGCTGGGATTCAGCTGTGCCACCCTCTGCAAGACTCCTAACAAGTGTACAAGCCACAGGTGCCTTCAGGGAAACAAAGTCTGGCTAACCCCACCCCCACCCCTGGGCCCCCAGCTGTGGCCCTTCCCATCAAGACCCTGCTCATGGGGAGGCTGCTGAGCTTCTACTTCATGGATAGGAGTTTTTTAATTTTTTATTTTTTATTTTTAGAGACTCCCTGTGTTGCCCAGGCTGGTCTTGAACTCCTAGGCTCAAGCAATCCTCTCACCTCAGCCTCCCAAAGTGCTGGGATTGCAGGCATGAGCCACCGCACCTGGCCTGGATAGTGGGTTGTGTCTCTGCTCTGCCTGCCCTGCAGGAATGGCTGCTCCTCACCAGGGTGGGCATCAGGAGACTTGGGGTTTGGCCCCAAATGTCTGAAAGGGATCTCTGGTCTGCAGATCTGGCCGGACAAAGTGGCCTTGGGCATGTGAGAGCCTGGAGCTGGACATGCAATATCCTTATCATGGGAAGGGAAAAGGGCTACTTTGTCAGCTTTTTCCTCTTTCAGCAGCACATGGAGCTCTGGCTGGGGAGATGGTAGAACAAAGATGATTCTCCAGAAGGCCTGACAGTGCCGTGGGGCAGGAACAGCCAACCCCCTGCAGTTCGCAGTTCCCAGGAACCAGGGCTAGGTGTTTTCTCAAAGAGCAATAACCCCTCTTCTCTATGGTTCTGTGAGGCCGCCCCTCTTTCTCCAGGTAGAGAAGGAAAGACTGGATGCCTCTTTCCGAGTCTTTATGGCTTTTAATCCTCTTGGAAGACAGAGGGAACACATCCTTGAGGAGGCCAGGGTGAGCACAGGAGGGGTGCAAATCCTGGGGTCCAATGCCCAGAACTGATGCTGGGCCCTAGGCCGGATCAGGTGGACAGAGCTTAAATCAGAAGCAGACTGGGCCTGCGCTGAGAGCGAGTGTCACGAGGAGTTGAGGAGAGGAGGGGCCAGGGGTTCCGGGAGTGTCGAACGGATGATGGAAGCAGGGAGCAGGTGAGCAGGAGCCAGGTGGGGCGGGAGCCCCAGGAATCAGCAGGATCCAGGTGGAAAGGAAGCAAGAGGATCAGGTATTTGGCTAGAGGTGACAGGGGCATATGGAGAAGGCTGCTCCTGACTGGCAGTCCTATAGATTCATCGGAGTTAAGAGAGAGAGAGAGTCCACCCCAATTGTTCACTCTCATGAGGAATATTGCACAAATTAAAGGGAAAAAAAAACCCTATAGGATTAAACACAGGTCAGGCGGCCGGGCGCGATGGCTCATGCCTATAATCCCAGCACTTTGGGAGGCCGAGGTGGGTGGATAACGAGGTCAGGAGTTCAAGACCAGCCTGACCAACATGGTGAAACCCTGTCTCTCCTAAGAATACAAAAATTAGCCAGGTGTGGTGGTGTGCGCCTGTAGTCCCAGCTACTTGGGAGGCTGAGGCAGAAGAATCACCTGAACCCGGGAGGCGGAGGTTGCAGTGAGCCTAGATTGTGCCACTGCTCTCCAGCCTGGGTGACAGAAAAAACAAACAAACAAACAAAGAAACAAACAAAAAACAGGTGAGGCGCGGTGGCTCACAACTGTAATCCCAGAGCTTTCGGAGGCAGAGGCAGGCGGATCACTTGAGGTCAGGAGTTTGAGACCAGGCTGGCTAACATGGTGAAACATTGTCTCCACTAAAAATACAAAAAATAGCTGGGTGTGTTGGTGTATGCCTGTAGTCCCAGCTGCTTAGGAGAATGAGGCAGGAGAATCACTTGAACCCTGGAGGTAGAAGTTGTGGTGAGCCCAGATCACACCACTGCACTCCAGCCTGGGTGACAGAACAAGACTCTGTCTCAAAACAAAATACAATAATAAAAAATAAAAACAAACTTTTTCATACACTGGCATCTACTTTCCTTTCTAGCCTCACCTCCACCAGTTTTTTCTTTCTTTTTTTTTTTTTTTAGTAACCTACACCGCAGCCCAAAAAGTCTGTGTTTTCCTTAATATACTGTGCTTTCCTGCCTCTATGCCTGACTAAGCCATTTTTTGTCCCCAAAATGTCAATTCACTGGCTCTCTGCCACTGGAAACCTTATTCATTTATCCTGAATAGGCAAAGGATGCCAACTCATTTAAGAGATACGATTAGGAAGAATATGGAAAAATAGTTATCAAAGAAATGTGAATTAAAATAACAACAAGGCATCATGGCATAGTTGTAAAATCATAGCAAATTATAAAACCAAAAACAGCCCACCCAGTGCTGACACTGTTTTGCTGAAACAGGTACATCTATTGCTGGTGACATTGTAAATGGGCTGCCATAGTTATTTTATGTGTCAACCTGACTGAGCTAAGGGATGCCCACATAGCTGGTAAAACATTATTTCTGGGTATGCCTGTGAGGGTGTTTCCAGAAGAGATAAGCATTTGGATTGACAGGCTGAGGAAGGAGGATCACCCTCACCAACGTGGGCAGGCACCATCCAATCTGTTGAGGGCCCAGATAGAACAAAAAGGCAGAGGAGGGGTGAAGTTACTCTCTCTGCTTGAGCTGGGACATCCATCTTCTCCTGTCCTTGGACATCAGTCTTCTTGGTTCTCTAGCCTTTGGACTGGGACTGGGACATATGCCTTAGGCTTCATGGTTCTCAGACCATCGGGACTGGACTGGAATTATACCACTGGCTTTCCTGAGCCTCCAGCTTGCAGACAGCAGTTATAGGACTTCTCAGCCTCCATAATAGGCAATCCCTCAGAATAAACCTCTTTCTATGTATCTATATGTATCCTACTGGTTGTGTTTTTCTGGAGAACCCTGCCTAATACATGGGCCCAAACTTCTGGGGGAAGCAATGAAGTAATGTATTTCAAAAGAGTCAGAGATGTTCCTGTACCTTGAGGCCCATCAATCCTATTTTGCAGAGTTGAGCTAAACAAAATGACACTAAAGAAAAAAAAAAGCATAAAGATACCTCTTGCACCATAGTCATCATAATTTTTAACAGTGAAAAGACTGGAAATAGCCCAACTACCTCACAAGAGGGGACTCTAAAGGAAATTACACTCAGACAGATGGAAATTATGGTGATGAAGACTATTTAGCCAAAGGAAATGCTTATAACATAATGCTCAGGAGACACAAAGTTTATTGTGACTACACTATAAAAATCACATAAATGTATGGATAAGCATATATAAGGGAACAGAGAGAAAGGAAAATCACTACTTATTAGGGTACTATTTTTAGTAGAGTGTTGCTGATGTAATAAAAATCTCCTAGAGGAAATTTCCTTCAAAACCCCTGATTCGCTTTGTTCCCATCTGGTCTGTGGTCCTTATTGCATTGTGCCTTGAGTGTAATAATTTCTGTCCTAGTTTTAGCCCCCTTTGGACCATAAACTCTTCAAGGGCAAGGACTATGTTTTACTTTTCTTTGTCTCACCTGAGCACTTGTATCTCCCTGGAACGTAATAATATTCAACAATTATTTATTAAGCAAATTAACCACTGCTAAGGATTATGTTGTGCTTAAAAATAAAATTCAACAGATCATTCTCTCCATTCTCCTGTCTCCTGGCAAAAGGCACTCAACTAAATAGATATCTATATAATCTTTAGGTTTCCTGGGAAGGAAAATCCACATTCAGAAATCTAGCATTTTACACCTGGAATGAAACATAGATGCAGTAATGCAGGCAACACTTGGGAATCTGGGAAACTGAGGCTCTTGGGACTTATTTACCTTTGCCCCTTAAGGCAACAAGATGTTTAAAAATTGAAGTCATTCTTAGGTTTACCACCTGGGGCCAGCTGGATCCGGGCCAGAAGGAAAATGATCCACCACTCCTAATGGGAGCCCAGAGCTGCTGTGCCTAAGCCAGGTCTCTCTTTTACGAGCCTGTCAGGGCTGATTAGAAGACAGGAAATGTGATAACATGGCTCAAGCTTATGCTTCCCAAAGAAAATAGCAGGTATCCAATGCTGAACTCTTTTTAGGTACTGATCCCTTATGGCATGCCAGACACTTTATGCACATCAACTTACGCTCCCATTTTACAGATAAAATCTTAATGTTCAGAGAGACAATGTGACTCACCCAAGGTCAAATAGCTTTTGTTTCGATGGGGCCTGTCAGGGTCCCAAAGCAGCTACAGGCTCTTAAGCATCCCTACCCAGCATGCCTTGGAACTCACAATAAATAGGCCCATTTTGTCTGTCTGACCAGGTTGATGAAGGCTCGGTATCTTCCTTTTCCTTTCTCCTTTATTCTTGCATGTACAGATATTGGCCCTTTTCTGCAGCCTGCAGGAAGCCTATTTTCACCTGGCTTACATTTTTCTTGTTTTCAGACTGGGTCACCAAGCTGATGACTTTATTCTGTGCTCTTTGAATCCACTGTGGTCATCAGTCATTTTCTCCTAAAGAAAATCACATACTCCCTTGTATCAGTGACCTTTCCTGAGGTCTGAGCCTATATATCATTTCTAGGACATGTTTTCTTTAACTGAATACAGTCTCGCATACTGGGAATAAGGTTTGGGGATTGCTATGATTTGGATGTATCCCTTCCAAACTTCAGGTGTTGCCAATGTGATAGTGATATTAAGAGGTGAAGCCTTGGCTGGGCACGGTGGCTCACACCTGTAATCCCAGCACTTTGGGAGGCCGAGGCAGGCGGATAACTTGAGGTCAGGAGTTCGAGACCAACCTGGGCAACATGGTGAAACCCCATCTCTGCTAAAAATACAAAAATTAGTCAGGTGTGGTGGCGGACACCTGTAATCCCAGCTACTTGGGGAGGCTGAGGCAGGAGAATTGCTTGAACCCAGGAGGCAGAGGTTGCAGTGAGCCAAGAGCATGCAACTACACTCCAGCCTGGGGGACAGAGCGAGACTCTGTCTCAAAAAAAAAAAAAAAGAAAAAAAAGAGGTGAAGCCCTTAAGAGGGGATTAGACCACGAGGGCTCCACCCTGAGGACTGAGACTAGATGATGCCCTTGTAAAAGGGCTTGATGGAGGGAGTAAGTCCCTCTTGCCCTTCCGCCTTCCACCATGTGGCACCATCTTGGAAACAGAGACCAGACCCTCCCCAGACAACAAACCTGCCAGTGCCTTGGTCATGGACTTCGCAGCCTCCAGAACTGTGAGAAATAATTTCTGTTCTTATAAATTACTCAGTCTATGGTACTTTGTTATGGCAGCACAAATAGACTAGGAGAAGGATTAAAACAGCAGTTCTTCCAGAACAGTTTCTGCCAACATTATGCTAATTTTCTTTTTTCTTGGATGCTTTTTTATAAGTTGCACTTTTTACATGTGATATTCTCCTACTCTTGCTGAGGCCTCTACTCCTCTTTTCTTTCATACGTTTTTGTCTGTGGTGCAAAACTGACACTTTTTTGTTTCTCTAATGCAAGTAACAATAACATCTAATTAATACGCAGCTACACTCAGGCAGAGGCAGAAACCCTTCCATCTGCTGTTCTGCGGTAGCTGCTTCCCCTTTTGCTCACTTACGTTCTTTTTAGCTTATTCCGTGCCCTTTAAATCGCCTTCCTAAAACATAGAATTCCACATCAACTCAAAATTAGTTTAGAAAATAGATGGTGCTTGGTAAGTTCCAAGCTATAAAATCCTGCCCATCCTCGGCAGTCTGGGGCTTACACCATTAAATAGTAAGTGGTCACAGATGCTTCCTGCCTGGGACTCAATTTCTAGGCCTATGTTTCGTTATTCCTTCTAAAAGATAGATTTTGTTTTCACTTTTTTAATTCATAAAAAAAAAAAAAAAAAAAGAACACTAGGTTTTTGCCAGGTGCGGTGGCTCACGCCTGTAATCCCAGTACTTCGGGAGGCTGAGACGGGTAGATCACTAGAGTCCAGGAGTTACAGACTAGCCTGGGCAACATGGTGAAACCCTGACTCTACAAAAAAATACAGAAATTAGCTGAGCGTGGTGGCACGTGCCTGTAATCCCAGCCACTGGGGAGGCTGAGGTGGGGGAATTGCTTGAGCCCTGGAGGTGAAGGTTGCAGTGAGCTGTGATCACACCACTGCACTCCAGTCTGGGCGACAGAGCCAGACCCTGTGTCAAAAACAGAACAACAACAATAACAACAACAAAACACTAGGTTTAAATAAAATGTAAACTTCTGTACAGGGGGTGGGTAGTTTGGTGACAGATATCTTGTTTTCAAAAACCTAATTGAGGAATGGGCTGCCATTTGTCTTCCCATCATTAGAAACTCAATCCTGCATGTCCTGGGGAGCCCAGTTGTAAACCTTAGTTCTTTTAGAAGGACGATGATTCCCCGCAAGGCCAAGCTGGCACTGTAGAAATCCACAGTCAGAAAGAACCACAGACCAACTCCCCTGGGTGGCATGGTCCAGGCATCGCTTTATTTAGATGAATTCACACAGAGGTGCTATAGTGTGGTCTGGGTATATGATTATATGGTTTTGATGTCATGGAAACTTACAGGAAGTCAAGAGTGCTGTGAATCCCAGCTCACATATTTACTGTGTCTGCCTCAGTTTCCCTTTTTCCGAAATCGGTGGTGTAACTAGTTCTTATTTTGTAGGTATTCTAGTCCCCAAATTTCTTTTTAAAGAAACATGAGAATTTACTATAAATGCTACATAAATCCCAAGTTTGAAGTGCCTTTGGGCTAAAACCAGCTTTGAAGTGAGGCAAGAACTCAGGCTCCCTTCTCTTTTCTTCCCTGAAGACCCAGTGGTCCTAAGAAGAATACACAGCCATCGCTAGCCCAGAGGAGCCAAGGAAAAGGAAGAGAAATGGTTACTTTCACTTTGTTCCTTAAGCCCTTGAAAGACAGGTGACTCAGTGTGCCCCAGGAAGGGAGGATCTACCTAGCTTTCAGCATTTTCCAAGGTCCCTTTTGAGATGGGCACCAAAATGACAGGCTCAAAGGAAGGCTCTTTTTTTTTTTTTTTTGAGACGGAGTCTCACTCTGTCGCCCAGGCTGGAGTACAGTGGCACAATCTCAGCTCACTGCAACTTCTGCCTCCAGGGCTCAAGCGATTCCCCCACCTCAGCCTCCTGAGTAGCTGGGATTACAGGCACCCGCCACCACGCCCAGCTAATTTTTGTATTTTTAGTAGAGACATGGTTTCACCATCTTGGCCAGGCTGGTCTTGAACTCCTGACCTCGTGATCCACTCGCCTCGGCCTCCCAAAGTGCTGGGATTACAGGTGTGAGCCACCGTGCCTGGCCAGAAGGCTCTCTTTCTAATGTAAACTTTCACTGGCAGTCAGAAGGTGCCACTTACCAGAGTATTCTAATTCTTAGCAGATCGTCATTGCACATAAAATGAACACAGTACCACATCTCCACGCACTAGACACATCGTCATTGAAACCATGCAGCGTCATTCAGAAATGACCTTGTTTCTGAGAGCTCATCTTCCTGGAATCATTTTGGTTTGATCCTTTCAAGGCGTGAGATTTATTTTCAAGTATTATTTTTCATTTCAAAAGTTATTCATAATTCAATTTAATTTTAAAAGCTTCATATACACATATCTACACAGATATGCACACATACACACACACCTGGTACAAATCCAAATACTATAAAAGGGTTCTCAACATGTCCATCCCAGCCAAACACCACTGTGTTACCAGTTTCCTGTGTCCCATTCCAGAGCTGTTCTATGCATAAAATATATTTTTTAGGTATTTTTTAAAAAGATGTACTGTTTAATCTTAAAGCTACTTTAGCACAAGACAAAGTAAAAAGTAGGAACCTATAGATTAAAAAAGAAAAAAAAAGGGCCTGGGGTATAATTGTTTTAAATGATGTGTTGACATGTTGAGTTTAAAAATATTTTGATGTGTTCCATGCATGGAAAACAAGATGGCGTGAAATCATTGTCCTGAATAAACTGTCCAATATGATTACATATTTTGTGTGTGTACCTTGGCAAGGTCATGTTGACAAGTTTACATAATAATATACAGAAAACAGAAAGCCACCCAATAGACTGGAGTGAGCAGGGAGGGACAGGGAGGAGCAGAAAGAAGACTGTCTCAAGAACTGCCACTTAGAGAAGAGGTGCTGAGAAGGAAAACAGGTGACTGAGGGAGGTAAACAAAGCCTCAGGCCCATGCTTTCCAACAGGATTGTCTGCAATGGTGGGAATGATCGCGTCTGCGCTGTCCAATATGGTAGCCACTAGTGCTGTTGAACACTTGAAATGGACCCAGCGAGACTGAGGGATTGAATTTTTATTTTAATTTTGTTTTAATTAATTTGAATTTAAACAGCCACATGGGGCAGTGGTTACCATACTAGATCGTGTTGCTCTGGGGTTTGTAACATCTTGGGAGGCATCAATGGGCTTAGAGAACTAAGAATGGAAAGGGGGCAGAGGATAAACATGGGGTAAATAAAAGCAGAAGAGGAAAGAAGGAGGGCAAGGAGCAGGAGAAAGAGTGAAATTCAAGTGGAAAGGCATAGACAGCGAGGAATAATTGTCTTAAGTGATGAATGGCCCCTGGATCACTGGCTGAGAACTTCTGGTGTGATTCTGAGGTCTTCCACAACCGCACACAGAAACAGTCTCTTCTAGAGCAATACTGCACTTGCTGACCCTGGGAGGTCTGCAGGGCTTCACCTTCTTATCTTATTGTGAAGGGAGCAAGGGTACACAATCCCAGGGACTCCCCAACTCCATTGTGTGAAATAAAATAGTTTACTCCAAGAAAACCCCACAGTTTTGATACACCACTAGGTGTCACCATTAGCCAAAATGAGCTTTTATTTTTAAACGTTTTTAATCTGCAGAACTTGGTGAGTTTCTTCTCTGGGTCTATTGCTGACCTTTACAATTCATTTAGGTATTTTCCTACTTTGTCACAGACTAAGCAAAGTGGCTTGCGCTCCTGGAGGCTACCCAATAGGGATACTCATTCTAATTTGGTTTATTTTTCCTTGCAGTTAAAACTCAGTTACTAAGGCTGGATATGGTGGCTCATGCCTGTAATCCCAACACTTGGGAAGTATAAGGCAGGAGGACCACTTGAGACCAGGAGTTCCAGATTGGCCTGGGCAACATAGCGAGACCCCCATCTCTACAAACAATTTTTAAAAATTAGCCAGGCATGAGGGCACGCAACTGTAGTCCCAGCTACTTGGGAGGCTGAGGTGGGAGGAGCATTTGAGCCCTGAGCCCAGGAGATTGAGGCTGTAGTGAGCCATAATTGTGCCACTGCACAGACAGAGCTAGACCTTTTCTAAAAAAAAAACCAAAACCAAACAAAAAAACTTCTGCTAAATACCACAAATGTGTGTGTGTACACACACGCTCGGCCTCCCAAAGTGCTGGGATTACAGGTGTGAGCCACCGTGCCTGGCTAACATTCATTCTTAAATATTTACTGTGTGTTATGCAGGGGTCCCATGTATACTGCACAACTCTGGGGATGGGAGGAGTGGGTACTGTTTGCATAGACCTCAATGTAAATGGTGTTTCCCGAAGTTGTGCAGCCTAGCAGCTCTGCAAGACTCTGCTCTGGGCCATAAGAACTGTTAGTCCATTTTCATGCTGCTGATAAAGACATACCCAAGACTAGGTAATTTATAAAGAAAAAAAGGTTTAATGGACTCACAGTTCCACATGGCTGGGGAGGCCTCACAATCATGGTGGAAGGTGAAAGGCACATCTTACATGGTGGCAGACAAGAGAGAATGAGGGCCAAGAGAAAGGGGAAACCCTTTATAAAATCATCAGATCTCGTGAGACTTATTCCCTACCACATGAACAGTATAGGGGAAACCGCTCCCATGATTCAGTTATCTGCCTCCAGGTCCCTCGCACAACACATGGGGATTATGGGAGCTGCAATTCAAGATAAGATTTGGGTGGGGACAGCCAAACCGTATCAGGGACAAAATCATGAGTAAGATATGGGCCCGGCTTTTTCCATCCTCTCTGTTCTATTTCTTAGGAGAGTTCCTTAGTCTAAAACCTTCTTTGTAACTAGAAATATCTATGCCCTATATAAATTCTGAGAGTTATACATGTAACAGTTAGCTTTCCCTTCTATCCTTGTAAAAGCAACTAAAGTTTAGTTCCTTTTCAGAGAAGTAACACCCCTCCCTGAGCATTATTTTATTAATAAGGCAAAGTATTATTCCAGCTGGATAAATCAAGTCATGGCCTTTGCCCTGGGGAAATTCAATAAGATCCAAAATAAAATCCTTAAGTTTTGCATATCTAAAGTTGGCCTTTGAACAGAAGAGGATTTGTCGCAATTGAACATGAATCTGGGGACCAGGACCCCTAGAATCTAGCCTGACTAGGCTTTCATGGGGAATGTACCAGTTAGGTTGGGGGTAAAACAAACCACCCCAAAGCTTAGTGGCTTAAAGCAATGAACACTCATCATTTTTCATGATTCTGTGAGTCAGTTGAGCAGTTCTGATCTAGGTTTGTGTGCAGATCTGAGGTGTGTAGGTGGCTCAGCTGGGGTTGGCTGGCCTCCCTCGCATACATGAAATTGACAGGCTGGTTAGTTGAGGAGGACTTAGCTGGGATGGTTTGTCTCTTCTCCATGTGACCTCTCCTCCTCCAGCAGGCTAGCCCAGGCTTCACATAATGTTCTCAGCAAGGTGGTCTCAGGGTATAAAAGAGCAGCAAGAGAAATCAAGCTTCAGTATGCAAGCACTTGAATATTTTTTCTTGTGTCACATTTGCTCTTGTCCCATTGGCCAAAGAAAGATACATGGCTAAGCCTTGAGTCAGTGAGAAAGGTATTATCCAAGGATGTTGTAGAGAGAGGTATGAACAAATTAAGGAGCAGCGTTGTAACAATCTACTGAAAAAATTAATTTAATTTCTCCTTATCTCAGTGTTTACCAAGATGATAATATTAATAACACTTTCTTGACCTACTTGCCAGGGAAGAAAAAAAATAAACACATGGAAGAAACTGCTATATATCATTCAAAGAAAAGGGACAACATAACTATTGTTCATTTTACTTCAGTTTACTCATCTACCTTTTTCATGTCTCGTCCACAGCATGGGTAATCTATCTATGGGGCAATTAGGAATCCCACTTAATGAAAATTCCTATCAAAAATAAAGGTAACAATTTCAAAAGAAAATTTTGTTTTCATAATTTTTACCAGTAAATTGGTACATTTTATGGGTTGTGTGTAAGGATACCCACTAAGGATGTAACTAGTGGGATTCTTCGAGAATAGAGACCCAAGAATGTCTAATCACAGGCTAACTTTCACAATTGCCCTTATATGTTAGACTTGGCAGATACATTTTGGTTTTTTGTTTGTTTGGAGAAGGAGACTTGCTCTGTCACCCAGGCTGGAGTGCAGTGGCACGATCTCCGCTCACTGCAACCTCTGCCTCCCGGGTTCAAGTGATTCTCCTGCCTCAGCCTCCGAAGTAGCTGGGATTACAGGTGCCCACCAACATGGCTGGCCAATTTTTGTATTTTTAATAGAGATGGAATTTCACCAGGTTGGCCAGGCTGGTCTTGAACCCCTGACCTCAGATGATCCGCCCACCTCAGCCTCCCAAAGTGCTGAGATTACAGGCATGAGCCACTGCACCCAGCCAGCCACCGTGCCCAGCCTACATTTTGTTTTAAATAATTGCTCAGCACTGCACAAGTTGAACACCTGTTACAGCACTCGGAGGACTTAATCAGATAAAGAAAATGACTAGGAGTTTATAGTATATGTTTTCTTTCTTTTTTTCTTTTTTTTTTTTTTTTTTATGAGATTGTGTCTTGCTGTGTTGCCCAAGTTGGAGTGCAGTGGTGCAATCTCGGCTCACTGCAGCCTCTGCCTGCTGGGTTCAAGCAATTTTCCTGCCTCAGCCTCCTGAGTAGCTGATACTACAGGCACCCGCCACCACACCTGGCTAGTTTTTATACTTTTAGTAGAGATGGGGTTTCACCATGTTGGCCAGGTTGGTCTCAAACTCCCGACCTCAAGTGATCCACCCATCTGAGCGTCCCAAAGTGCTGGGATTACAGGCGTGAGCCACCACGCCTGGCCTACGGTATATGTTTTCATTCCTATTTGCGTAGTGCTGAGAATTGCTGAAGATAACACCACTTCTGGAAATTCACACTCAATCTTACTGGAACTAAGATTAGCCAAGAAAAGGATTACTTCATTCTTACTAATAACTTATCTTTCCTACAAATCGAGGTCTTCGTTATTTAACTTGATGAATAAACATTTATTGGGCGTCTACTGTGCGTGAAAAACTGAACTAGAGATACAGGTATGGATAAAACACAGTTTTTGCTCTGCTGGCAACAAACTATAAGGCAAATCCGACAGATAAGTGCTCCAGGGAGTATTAAAGAAGGAATGATTTACACCAACGTCATGAACTAGAGAAAACTTCTTGGAGACAACTTTTGTTCCGAGCTTTGAAGAAAGAGTAGGATTTCTCAATGTGAGAAAGGGGAGAGAGAATTCCATACAGAGGTAACTGTATGGTAAATAGAGGGTTAAATTGCACAGCATTGTTTGGGGGAAAACATCACCCAGGGTAGTTGGAGTGTGGGGTATGTTAAGGGAAGTAGAAAAGGAGGTAAGGCCAGCTTGTTAAGACCTTTGAATGTGATATTAAAGGGCTTACATGAGGGCTTTAAAGGCCCTTGATTAAAACATTCTCATGATTATAACCATTTTAGAAGTGTCATTCTGGCTTCCGGATACTGACGCAATGGGGACCCAACAGGGGCTCCTGGCTATCTCTGTCAACCTGGTTCTGGGAGTGTCTCAGAAATGGTGCAACTGATGGATCTGAGAATCTAATGTGATAATTGTGAGAAGTTTCTAGAGGGACAGCAAATGGTTGGAGCCCAGTGTGTTTGTGACTGCACACCGCAGGGGAAAAGGGAAAGTGCTGTAGGTGGGGAAGATTTTATCTTGGACTATTTTCCTCCCCGGTATCTCTATGGGCAGATTATAGTCTTCCCCAACTCCACTGCAAGACAGAACAGTATCACTAGTCCTGCACCAGCAGGAGATGAAGCTTGTGGGTACATCAGGGAAAAGGAAGGAGATAACAGGTAAAGATACACCCACATTCCAAGAACTGCCACTCCTCAGCATAGTATTGGAGGTCCTGGCCAATGTGATAAGACAAGAAGTACCAGGCATAGGATTTGGCAGGAAGTAGCAAAACTGTCATTATTTACAGGTGATCTGATTATCTACATAGAAAACCTCACAGACTGAATAGAAAAACTTTAAAACTAATACTTACATTCAGCAAGGATGTCAAGAACAAGATCTGCTTATAAAACTCAGTTGCATTCTTCTACAACAGCAACATTCAACGAAGAAACCTAATAGAAAATAAGATAACTTTCACAAGAGCAACACAACTAAAAAATCAACTGAATAAAATATTCAAAATAAATTTTTGGAGAAAAATATAAAACTATTAAAGGACATTAGACTTAAGCAAAGAGATATGCCACATCGGTAGACAAGACTACTTAACGTGTAAAGATAACAATTCTCCCAAAATTAATCTAAAAATTCAAGGCACTTTCAGTATAGTCCCAACAGAATTTTTTGAGGGAATAAAAAAAGCATATTCAAAATTTACATAGAAGAAAAAAACAAGGTCCACCATCAGTTGAGCCAATTTCAGAAAAAGAACAAAGAGGAATGACTTGCCCCAGTATACTCCAATGCTATATAATAAAACATTATGGCACTGTGGTGCAGAAGCATGGAAATAGAGCAAGGGTGAGAAAGTGCTCAGAAATTCATATGTATGCTTATGTGTTTGGTTGTATGTGCACCTGATGTATGAAAAACAAGTAAATGGGGAAAGGATGGGTTGCTTAGTAGACAGTAGGGAAGATTGGCTCACTACATGGAAAAAAATTAAGCTGCATTCCTAACACCATAAGCAAAGGTGAGCTTCAGAAGAATTAAAGATATAAATGTGAAACACCACCCTACAAAACATAGATATGCATGTGTATGTATATATATACGTCAGAATATATTTATGACCTTAAAAGTGGAGAAGAATCTTTTTAAAAAACATTTAAAAAGTGTAACTGTATTCCCTGCCCCTCAAATTGATGACTATGTCAAAATTAACAATAATGACGATGGCGGATATAGTTATCTAAATGAACAGACAGGTGATAGACAGAAAAAATATTTGAGACTCCCAAAACCAGCAAGAGACTATTATACAGAATATAAAAGAAAGTCCTACAAATCAATCAGGAAAAGAGAATACAACAGGAAAATGGGCAAGGATATGAATATGTGACTCACCCCAAAAAACCCGCTGGTTTTACTCAACCTCACTCGTTTTTTTTGTTTGTTTTTTTTTTGTTTGTTTGTTTTGAGACAGAGTCTCGCTCTGTTGCCCAGGCTGGAGTGCAGTGGCACGATCTCGGCTCACTGCAACCTCTGCCTCCCAGGTTCAAGTGATTCTCCTGCCTCAGCCTCCCGAGTAGCTGGGACTACAGGCACCCGCCACCACGCCCAACTAATTTTTGTATTTTTAGTAGAGACGGGGTTTCACCATGTTGGCCAGGATGGTCTTGATCTCCCGACCTCATGATCCACCCGCCTCAGCCTCCCAAAGTGAACCTCACTAGTTCTTAGATAAATGAAAATTAAAACAATAGCAAGATTAAGTCTTTTTACCCATGAGGTTGGAAAATTAGGAGACTGGATAATACCAAACTCTGGCAAGGTTGTAAGGAAACAAAACGGAAAGGAAACAAACACTGTATTCTAGGGCATGTCAAAGATAAAGCCAGGCACCAGTTAAAGCAGCCAGGACAAGTTTTATTCAGGGACTATTGCAATAAGGAAAAAGAGTAGAGCTCAATACCTGATGCAAAGTGCTGGAGACTATTTAAAGGTTAAGGGAAAGGCACTGTGGGGTGTTAAGGGAGGGTTAGTCCATGTGATTATGCCACCTGGATTTGTTCATTGGTGCTTATCTGAAGGAGAAACACACTTCTCCTAAAGAAAGGCATCCATAGCAGTTAGGCCCTTATCCTCCTGGGAGAAGAGCTATAGCTCCCTGAATATCTGCATTTCAAAGAGAGGGCTCTCAGGTCCTTGAGGAGACCATTTTGGGTGGGAGATTTACATCTCAAAGGGCAAAGGAAAGATTTATAATTGCAAGCTTTCTAAAATAACTGCTCTAAGAGGGAGCTCAGGGGCCTATCTGCCTATCACCAGGTTTGGGCGGGAATAAACAGTAAATTCTCCTGGCAGCATTGAGCTTCCAGGCAAGCATTTTAAGGGAGGCTGGGATCATCCTAGGGACATGGCCTTAAGCTGCTAGAAGCTATGCTAGAGTTTGGTCAAGTCTCTTAGTGCAGGGGTTTGGACAGAGTCATTATGGGCAGAGAGTTCTGCAGTTCGCAGGCACAACCTAGACGTACTTTGTGAAAATAAATATGCATCAGCAATTCCACTCCTAGACATATGCTTCCAAGAAACTCTTACACAGGTCCTAAAGGATCACGGACAAAAATACTCACCTCACTGTAGTACTGGTAGCAGGGAGCTGGGACGTTTGCTAGGGGAATGGTAAGTAAATGCGGTAGGTAGGTTTAAAAACCAAACCACACAAAATAGCATATTTTTGTTAAATATAGTGAACTGCAAGTTTCTCTTCAAAGAATCAGCATGTCAGTAGTTTCAGCTCTCTTATTCTTTGATTCTCCATTCTTTGATTCTCCTGGTTCTCTTTGCCCACTTGCTCCTAGTTTAAGCAAACAACTTTCCCTCTAGTCCTAATCAGTAGTTCACATCTGTTCCCCTGGTCACCCGCTCCGTCTTGACTCATTCTGGTCATCTTCTTTGACCTGAGTCACCCTTGGTCACCTGCTCTGACCTAAGTCACCTTTAGTTACCTGTTCCTAACCGTCCTTCCTGCCAAACTACTCACTCTGCCACTCTGACTCATACCCCTGCCCTCTTTAAAATAGCCAGTCGAAATTAGCTTAGACTGTGCAGTCCAACCCTAGGCAATATTGGAACGACACAGCAGGAGGGGCTACCTGTGTCAGGAATCAGAACTCCTGCCCCTCCCCTGTCCAGGTGTGCTCTCACCGTTGTTCCATCTGCGATGAGCACCCTTTCTGCAGAAAGTAAAAATTGCCTTGCTGAGAGAATTAAATTTATGTTCGAGTGCTATTTCTTTGCAGCACCAGGCAACAAACATTTCTAACATTTTTCAAGTTCACATAGATACCCAAGAATATATTATCACAATATCAGAGTGACAGCGTGTGGGAGGAAGGAGAATGAGTATCAGAAATGCAGGTGGGGGGCAAATCAAATACATAAGGCAAAAGCAACTCCTTACACGATGGATAATGAGTGCGCCATACTCCACTCACTACAGTTGCAGTCAGAAACAGAGAGAGGGAGAGAAGAGAGGGGAGAGGATGAGAAGCTGGGAAAAACAGGAAGTGTGTCACTCTGGCAGGATGGACAAGGACTGAGAGGCTAGGGTGGGAGAGACCAGGGAAGAGGGGATGGGGCAGTAGACGTGGGAGATGACAGTGGTTGGAAGTAGAGCAGAGGCAGTGGAAATACAAATAATCAGTGCTAATTAAGGACCTATCATGTGCTAGGCACTGGTAGGTTCTTGCATTCCATTTGGGGATGGATCCCAGAAGCTCCCTTCAGATGGAAACACTGATACGGTGAATGTGGGGTGGAGTTCAGGTTGATCCCAAAGGTCCTAATCTGGGCAACTAGGAGGATGATGGTGCCTTTAACTGAATTGAGAAATAAATAAGAAGGGAAATATACAAATTCACATTCGTGGCTTGGGATCTTGAAAACCAAGATTCTGAGAAGGCATTCCTTCTCAGGAGGAAGAGGAGTGACATTCATTGTGTGGCTAGAATAATTGTTATTTTTATAACAATACCAAGTCTGAGTGCTTATTATAGGTTAGATAGTGTGCTTAAGATGTTTACACTCATTAGCTCATTCACAACCCTATAAAATAGGTACTGCTATAATCTCTCTTTTTATTGATTAGAAAACTGAAGCTTAGTGAAGTTAAGTACTTGCCCAGGTCACAGAGCTTCTGATTCCTTAGCCCTAATATGTATGGATTCCACTCTACAGGTGCAATATTTATATAATTGTCAAAGTAGTCCATGAATAGACTTATCTTCATTGTCTTCATGTATCTCTAGTAAGTGGTAGAGGTGGGATCCAAACTAAAGTTTGTGCTTTTTTTTTTTGAGGTGGAGTCTTGCTCTGTTGCCCAGGCTGGAGTGCAGTGACACAATCTCACCTCACTGCAACCTCCGCCTCCTGGGTTCAAGCCTCTGAGTATTCTCCTGTCTCAGCCTCCTGAGCAGCTGGGATTACAGGCACCCACCACCACATCTGGCTATTTTTTGTATTTTTTAGTAGAGATGGGTTTCCCCACGTTGGCCAGGCTGGTCTCGAAACCCTGGCCTCAGGTGATCTGCTCACCTCGGCTTCCCAAAGTGCTGGAATTACAAGTGAGAACCACCGTGCCCGGCCTATAGTCTTTTCATGACAAACATCTGCACATCTCTCTCAACTATTGCTCAAACTGTCTCTCACGCTGCCCATTCAAACTCTACCCATAGAGGAAAAGAGTCTAAAGAGACATATTAACCAACTGCAATCCATAGACCTTGTTTGGATCCCAGTTCAAACAAATGGTTAACAAAAACACTTAGAGGATAATTGGGAAAACATGATATTAAGGAATTATTATTGATTTTTATGTGTGCTGATAACATCATGATTATGTCTAAATAGGGCAGTCCTTTTTAAAGAGAAATATCTACAGGTGAAATACTAACTACAATGGTTCTCAGAGCATGGCCCTCAGATCAGCAGCGTTAGTATTACCCAGGAACTTGTTAGAATGCAGATTCTCAGGCCAGACCTACTGAATCAGAAACTCAGTAGGTGGAGTCCAGCAATCCATGTTTTAACAAGCCCTTCAGGGGATTCGAATGCATGCTAAAGTTTGAGAGCCATCACAATAATGTGATGTCTTGAATTTGTTTCAAAATAATCGGGAAGGCGTGATGGGTATATAGGGCTTCATTATAACCATACTGTCCCTTTTTTGTTGTTTTTAAAGAGATGAGGTCCCCCTCTGCTGCCCAGGCTGGATTCAAACTCCTGGGCTCAAGCAATCCTCCTGCTCCACCTCCTGAGTATGTATTCTCCACTTTTATATGGGTTGGGAAGTTTTCCACAATAAAAAATTTTCAAAACTCCAAACAGTTTTCTCTGCAGTGCCGCCTAATGGCTCTCTCCTCGACGCTCTTGTCTCTCTTTTTTGCCTGCTCCCCTCCATCTGGAATATTTCCTCCTGGCTTTAGAAATGGCTGCTGTCTTTATTTTGTTTATTTTTTTATTATTTTGAGATAGAGTCTTGCTCTGTCACCCAGGCTGGAGTGCAGTGGCGCGATCTCGGCTGACTGCAACTTCTGCCTCGCCAGTTCAAGCGATTCTCTTGCCTCGGCCTCCCAAAGTGCTGGGATTACAGGTATAAGCCACCGCACCTAGCCCTTATTCTGTTTATTTGCCTCAAGTTTCTCAAATCTTAGGAGCTCCTTCTGTTCTTGCCCTCTCTCTTTGTCCTCTCTGTAAAAGTCTTTAAATGGCCCTTCTCATATCATTCAGTCACCGTTTCTCGTGTCTCAGCGTTCTTCTTCCTGGCCTCTAGTTTCTGTGCACTCTGTGGTTTGCAGAACTTGTTGTCCAAGACCTTGTCTTTGCACATGCGCCAAGTGATCTTTCTGCTGCTTTTCTTGGCACTATCGACAGCTTCTTTTCTTTAAAGAAAACATTCACCTCCTTCAATTAAAAAAAAATTTTATATGATTGTTTGTTTGCAACATATGTGCCATTTAAAAAACTCCAAACAATACAGAAGTGGAACAAGTAAAAATGTCACCTTGTTCCCCAGAACACTATCTTCATTGCTAACTTCCTAATGCTCTCGCCTATCCCTCCGTGATATCTGAGTTCATTCCTCCTCTGACCTCTGCCTTAGATCCCCCAGGACAGCATGTGGAGTATGGAACCAAAGATCACATCGCATTGATTCTTCAGGCTGAGGGATGCAGTAAGTTAAAGGGACAGAAATAAATAAAATTGAGAAGGCTGGGCACAGTGGCTCATACCTGTAATCCCAGCACTTTGGGAGGCTGAGGTAGGAGATCTCTTGAGCTCAGGAGATCAAGGCTGCGGTGAGCTATGATCATACCACTGCACTCTACCCTGGGTGACAGAGTGAGACCCTGTCTTAAAAAATAAAAATAAAAATAAAGAGAGCAAAAGAGAGCCAGGAGTGAGTGGGAGAAGGATGGTTGGCAGCTGCTGGAAGTGGGACAAGGAGTTAAATGTCCTTTGTGTCCAGCTCCCACAACTCCCCCACCTTTCCCTTGGTCTTGATCATGGCTTTTGATCTCTTTTGGGAGCTCCAAGGCGCAGAAGCTTCTTCAGAGAGTCTGCTGATGAAGCACTGTTCAGCATGTAGATTTAGAATGAAGCCTCCTTGACCGCCGCTGTGGCGGCTTCTGCTCTTGGCTATGGGCTTGGACCCATTCTAGCGGGCTCCCTTCCCCAGCGTGGCTGGCCCTGTGGGTATACTCGCCTCCTGTTGTTGTCCGCATTAAGCCATCAAGCCACCGACTTACCAACAGTCTACCTATTTTCATATGTATCTGGATCCTTCAAGTTGTAGTTTTGCTGCTCTTCTAGGAGTTCCCTGACCTTCTAGAGGAAGTCACTCAAGAAATTTGACTCCCTGTTTTAACTCACTAATCTTTCCAGGCTTCATGACTTCTTGGAACTTGTCTTAAGATTTTATCAATGTTAAAATAATTAAGACTATCTAGAAATGTGGGAAGTGTTTATAATCCAATGTTAGTTTTTTAAAAAGTAGTATATACAATAGGGTATCTTTTCTCCATAGTAACCAGGCATATTTCTTTGTTGACATGGACAGGAAGAAGGGAACGTGTAAGAATGAAGAGTCATTATCTGGTAGGTTGGATTATCATGCTTTTTTTCCTTTTAAAAGTTCCCTGTTAATAACTCTTCATAAAAATCACTTGGCTGAGATGTTTCCCTGTTTCAGTTCAACGTTTAAAGTGATGTTTCCGGGCTGAGTGCGGTGGCTCATGCCTGTAATCCCAACACTTTGGGAGGCCGAGGCAGGTGGATCGCTGGGGGCCAGGAGTTCGAGGCCGGAATTTGAGGCCAGCCACGCCAACATGGCAAAATCCCCATCTCTACTAAAAATACAAAAATTAGCTGGGCATGATGGCAAGCACCTGTAATCCTAGCTACTTGGGAGGCTGAGGCACGAGAATCAGTTGAACCTGGGAGGCAGAGGTTGCAGTCAGCTGAGATCGTGCCACTACACTCCAGCCTGGGTGACAGAGCCAGACTCAGACTCAAAAAAAAAAAAAGAAAAAGTTCTGTTTCCGGTCTTGGCCAGACATGCTTTGCCCAGCATCAGACTCTCTGGGTAGAATCTTCACAAAAGCACCATGCTGCTCATCGCCCTGCAAGAGGCCACGGAGTTATCTTTCATTTCCCTGCACCTTCCTTCTTGTTGGGACAATGGCTGCAAGTTAGCACTGCTCCTTCCATAACTTTTCTGTGCCCTTTCCCCGCTTTTAGCAGTTCCCTTCTGCTGATGGCTAGTTACATAAGACCTATTATGATGGGATTTCTCTCATTCACTGCCTCTGAATTGACTTCTTTCCTACGAACTGGAATATCTCAGGGGTGATATGAACCCAGGGAGCCTTCTTATCACACACAGGGTCTGACGCCCCCACTAAAAACAAACATCTCTACAGTTACAAGCACCAATACACTTTGTAATTATAGACTATGATGTCGTTCCTAAATGTCTCAAAATAATTTTACAAATATTCACTGGGATTAAGTGGCATAGTCCCTATCATGAAAATGGAGTTATGGAGGTATTTCCCCTTCAGCACTGTCCTCAGGGGAAACAGAATTTCTAAAGAGAGGCCAAGTTTCTGGGGTTTGAACTCTGATTCTTTGAACATTCTTTAAGAACTCCAACTATATCTTGCTATCATTTCTACCGTCCACAAAATCCTGGACCGTAAAGAAAACAGAAACATGTAAGATCAAAAAGTTTTGCATAGCTGTGTCAAAAAACAGAGATGCTAGCATAAACAATCCAGTTTTAATCAGAGTAAAAGGAGCCCCAAACTCTTATTTCAAGTGGGGCAGGCATAAAGAAGTAACTCACCAGCTAAGATTTCTTTACGCATCTCAGCAGGCTTGCCATGCTGTGTCTTCTTGGGGAAGTGTCTCTAGTTTGCTAGCTGAATTGCCATGGGTGAGAACTATGAAGCCTTGGCTGACTACCTGCTCTGCCAGCCACCAGATACACCTGAGCCCTTTCTCAGTGCTTCAGAGGAAGTTGGATCCCTGCCAGGGCTGGCTTCTGGCCAGAGAGGCAACTCAGCTCAATTGGTCTACTGGGAAGCTTGCTGACTTTCACCTGTCCAAGCTACAAAGCCAGCAGTGTTAACTGCACTAGGCTTCCAGCCCACTGAGTTCTTTGTCAGGCACTAGAGCCTAAACAAGGTGGCCTGGCTCAGTCTACAGACTCCAGCTGGACGAGAAGCACAATTGTGCTGCATGCTCCTAGTACACTATACCCAGTGGAGATGAATGCAAACTAAAATGTAGGCAACTGGATGTTGCTTGTCAGTTTTCTTCGGAAGCACCTGAAATGAAGGAGTCAGCTCGTGAATTCCTGCAATGGTAGAGAGCTTGAGTGCCCAAGCAAGAGGAAATTACCAATAATTTCAATAGTATGTGGCATCTCTGAGCTCAGGAATACCTTCTAGCTACAAAATTCCAGTGATCAGGCATTTCCCGTGGAAAAGAGGTTCTAAGTCTACTTGTTTAGAAGGCTTCAACTTACTTCAGTAATAGGACTGGGTTTGTTATGACCAAAGTTACATTCTATGAGAGGCCAATGTGTGGGGGAAAGGGATATCTGGAAATCTCTATGCATTCTTCCCTGAAGGTTCATGGAAGTTGATGGAGTTGTCCAAACCGGGGTTGGAACTTTGGGAGAAACAGCCCCCCTTCATCCAGTCAGGATGTTTCTACAGAGGACAAAGACCATTGACATAGTACTCATTATGTGCCGCCGTGCTAAGTTCTTCATTTGCCTAGCTGATTAAATGCATTCCTCCCTTTCTCCCTTTGGGGTATCCTTACTCTAGGACCCTCATCTCTATTTTTCTCTTTCTCTTCTTTTTTTTTTGAGATGGAGTTTCACTCTTGTTGCCCAGCTTGGAGTGTAATGGTGTGATCTCAGCTCACTGCAGCCTACACCTCCCAGGTTTAAGCAATTCTCCCACCTCAACCTTCTGAGTAGCTGGGATTACAGGCATGTGCCACCATGCCTGGCTAATTTTTGCATTTTTAGTAGAGATGGGGTTCCACCATGTTGGCCAGGCTGGTCTCGAACTCCTGACCTCAGGTGATCCGTCCGCCTCAGCCTCCCAAAGTGCTGGGATTACAGGCGTGAGCCACCTTGCCTGGCTGGAATCTCATCCCTTTAACCAGGAAGAAATCAAGATTCAAAGAGGTTGAATGACTGGCCCAGAGTCACACAGGGTGGTGAATGGTGGAGTTGAGTTTCAAAACCCAGGTTCATATGATGCCAAAGCTCTGCCCCCTATACCATTCTGCCTGCCTGACTCCGAGCGGAAGTTGTCAGATTTGATATTAGTACTACTCACATCAGGTTGGCACTTGTGAGCTTGCTGGAACGTGGCCTGTGAATACACTGTGGTTTAGAAGACGGGTGGGAGAGGACAGTGCTTCAGACTGAGAACAAGAAGAACAGGAAGGATATAGACCAAATCCCAGAGGCTAGAGGAGAATGGGTTCCCCAGTAGGTGTGAAGAAAGAGAAGCCTGTGAGAAAATTTAAGCTATTACAGTCTAATTATATCTCCTAAATGTCTGAGTGTTAGCTAACCATGACGTTGTGAATAATGCACCTGGAAAGAGGTGACACTATTGCACCAAGGTTTACTTCACGTAAAATGCTAAGTTTCCCCGTGCATAGAAATTCGAATTATTATGATGTTTAAATTAATCACGCAGAGCGCTTTATGAAAGTCTCAGTGAAGAGCTGTTATTCCCCACTCAACAGAAGTAGGAGCTGAAGGACTCAGGGATCAAGTAACCAGACGAGAGTCATCATGGTAACTGGTGTCAGGTATGCGGTGAGAATTTACAATCCCTTGTTGGAATCCAGTTCTTATTTTCTTAGATTAGTAAACCAAAGCTGAGATCAAACACACTTCCTTTCTTGTGAAGTCCACTCTTAGGAGTGACATCTTATGTAGGACAAACGCCGTTATTTATTTTTTCCCCAAAGCGCTCTCACATATACGGCCTCATCCCACTGCCAACCCTGTGTGGGGTTAGACATTCTTATTTCGACTTACAGATTAGGGAAACAGAAGCAGAAACACAGCAAGGGATTTGCTGACATTCCACTGCTGGCTCCTGGCAGAGTCAGAAGCCTGGCATTCTTTCCTCCAGGTCACACTGTCCTCCAACTGACCCTGCCTGAAACTGAGCAGGGCAGCATGGGTTCACACAGGGGTTATGCCTCCAAGCCATCGCTGTGAAAGGGAGGAAGCAGAGGTGAATAAAACTACAAAACTGGCTATATTTTAAAACACAGACATTGGTACCCAGATCAATGGGTCTATGTGAGTCTTGGCCTAGAGGTTCCCTCAGCCACTGCCCAGTCAAAGGATACCAAGTGGCCTTTTCCTTCCTTCTTCCCTTCCTTCCTCCCTCTTCTCCCTTCCTCCCCCTTCCCTCTCTGCCTCCGTCTTGTCTGGCCTTCCTAAGTCAAAGCAAGTCTCCTTAATATAACAAAAGAGCTATGTGGTATGGCTCACATTCTCCTTCCTTTGCTTGAGACCTATGTCGATTCAAAGCTCTGAGCTCTCCTTTTGGCAAATGTTCTATCCACTGATCAGAGAGTACGATACAGGGTCCCTTGGTCCCTCAGACACAGCCATATCCCATGCTGAGCATTATTTGATTGCTAGAATTGGTACATGTGCCTCTGATCAACAAATAAACGATAACAGCATCTAGAAAATTGGAGAACCGTAGGCCAGGCATGGTGGCTCATGCTTGTAATCCCAGCACTTTGAGAGGCTGAGGTAGGCAGATCACTTGAGGCCAGGAGTTCAAGACCAGCCTGGCCAACATAGTAAAATCCCGTCTCTACCAAAAATACAAAAATTAGTCAGGTGTGGTGGCACATGCCTGTATTCCCAGCTACTCAGGAGGCTGAGGCAAGAGAATCACTTCGACCTGGGAGGTGGAGGTTGCAGTGAGCAGAGATCACACCACTGTACTACAGCCTGGGCGACAGAGGAGACTGTGGAAAAAAAAAAAAAAAAAAAGAAGGAAAACTGGAGAATCCTCCTCTTAGAGGCATCCAGTAAGAAAACATCTCCATCTGAGATATCTGTAGGACAGCCATGAAAAGAGCCTGCCTGGGCCTTGGAGACAAAATCATCTGGGTTCCTCATGAACTAGAAAAGATTCAACTTCTCCAAGCCTCAGATTCCTCATCTATAAAATGGCAAACCTAACACTATCCCTGCAGGTTGTTGAAAGAATAAAGCGTCAAGCACAGTGGCAGGCAAACAGTAGGTGCTCAATAAATGTCTATTTTCCTCCCAGCAGTCCTTTCTTTAGCTCCACATAAAGGTGCATTCCCAATTGAGTGACACCATTTGAAGAGTTCATTCTTATCTTAAGAAATAAAATCATCATCTTAAGAAACAAAATTCTCTATACCCTAACCTTTATGCCTGAAAGGCTAACAACTTGCTATGTCAGGGCAAATGCCACCAAATGGCACTAGGTTTGGGAAAGAAGAGCCTGGTATGTGCTGTGCATTTCAAAGGTTTTATGAAGTCATAAAACATAATCCTTATACTGATGATGTCTTCCTCACCACCCCAGAACAGAGTGGGCCCCTCTCAGTTATGTCTTAAACTTCTATTGCACTTACCAGAGTTGTAATTATATAGTTATTCATGAGATTATTTGTTTTATGTTTGTGCACTCTCCAAGAGCCTAAAATAGTGCCTGGCACATAGAAGATGAATGAATGAATGAAGAAAATGTCTACTGGCCTTATCACCTTCCAGCCATATATCAATTCTATGATGACTCGGGGGTATGGATTACACCTTCACTTTACAGAGGATGAAAGCTTGCATCACGGTCAAGGTCAGCCACTGAGGAAGTGGTGGGGCAGGCGCTTCAGCCAGCCCAGACTTCCTAACACCAAATCCTTGTTCATTCCTGCTTCTCTGCCCCTTGACTCACTAGCCTCACCTTCGTGTCTATTCAGACGGTAACATCCCAGAGGGTACCATTCCCTGTCTAGGCATGCCATTTGGTGGCCAATTGCCACATTTTGAGCGCAGAAGGTCTACTTTCTACCCTAACTCATTGAGCAATGGGTTATTTATTGGCTGACAACAGCCCCAGCTGATGATGGCACAGCAAGCCCTTGCATGTTCATCTGCACAAGCCTGAGGAAGCAGACTAAGGATTCCCAGAGTTGGGAATTAAGCTGGTTGGGTCTGTGCTGTTTGTCTGGGGGGGGATCCTTGACATTCAACTTGAATACTGGTGGTCATTCCATTCATAATAATAATAATAATAATTCTCTCAAAGCACTAGGGCAACTGGGTCTCAGTTTATATGCTCAATTCCCTTTTAATTGCTATCCATTCTTTACTAATTAACCAAGTTTCTGACACAGACATGCAATAAACATCTCAGCCCTGTTCATTCTGTCTATGAAACCCAGTTCACAATCTAGCCTTACTGGTCTGTGAAGTCCACCTATTTCTGCCATTTTAACCTCTCCGTCTCTGGAGATCTCTGGAGAACACTTAGAGGTGCATGTTCAAGGAGACAATGAACTTAATGTTTAGACAGACATGATGGGTGAACACCTGGAGTGGGAATACCAAAATGTGTGTGCATGGCCCAGTTTACCTTTAACTGGTTGTGACATGCGCAACAAGTGATTTCACTTCCACAGTTTCAGTCTCTGCATCTTTGAGCCTGCAGTGGTTTCTCCCCAAGCTCTGTGTTCCTCTAGTCCATTTAATCTTCTAAACAGACAGACTGCCCTCGATGACAAATCCGAACAAGAGAAACACTCCTGCACCACTCCAGAGCTCACTCGAGGCTCTCTATCAGGCAGAAAAGATTATCCCTAAGCCTACCGTGGTCTGGAAGTGCTTGTAACAAGATTGTCTTTGTAACAACTTCCTTAAGGAGACTTCAAAGCCCTTTATTAACCCACACAGTAGCTGAGCTGGTAGGGACAGAGCAGTAACACCCCTTGAAATGTGGGTAGCATCTGCTTTTTGGTGGCTCTTGGAGGAGAAGCTACTCCATCCCTTCAAACCCACCATGGACAAGTGGCTTCATTGGTCACTAAGGCTGGCCTGAGAGTGTGCACAGGCTGAGGGTCAGCGCAGATGTGAGATCAGAGAGGGCCTGTCTGGCTGCTGTGGCCAAGAGAAGAGGGCATGACAGGCCAGGTCACAAACCCAGGGGTCCTGTACCAGAACTGGGGTGGACACCCTTCCGCAGCCCATGTGGCCTGAGCAGTGTGCATAGGCAGCAGTGAGTAGGATCATAGATGGGGGAGGAAACCAAGCCTGGCACCTGCAGCGGTGCAGAGACACAGAGGGCCCAGGGAAGCCAGAAGCACAAATGACTACAGTGGTGGCAACAGCAGTGGGAAGATTTAGGGGGTATTAGGGGCAGCAGGTTAACAAGACTAGAGAAACACTCCTGTTTCTCTAGCACAGCCTGTAAGTCTAGCACAGCTTGTAGGGATGGAAAGGTGTGATCCCTTTCCTCCCCCATCATAAAGGTCACAGCTGACACTCAAATAACAAAAGACAGGCCAACAAGTGACACAAGAGACTTCAGAAATGAAGGCCCAAAGACTCAGGGAGAACTATGTTTCTGCTTAGATTTGATAAAGAATATGGATGGCTGTATAGAAATGTGATTGGACAGAAGGGTGTGATCTCATAGTGATAGATTGAGGGGAATCCAGCAAGGCCTGTCTGTTCCGATTCTTCTTGACCTCTCTGTGTAGCATTGCTTTCTCTTGGTATAGGGCAGGACCCCTCTCGAATGAGGGGCTTTAAAGGAGAAGGGAGAGGGGAGAGAGTGACATTTCTAGGTTTTATGACTTGCTGTGGAGGAGAGGGGCTCTAGTTTCTATGACCTGCCTGGGGAAGAGGGATTCTGGTTTCTATGATTCAATTAGCGGGAGAAGGAGGGGCAGGAGACAGGAGGATGGGAGAAGGTCAGAGAGACCTTGTTTCTGAGGCCTTTTCAATTTCCTTCAGTTCAAAGTACTCAGCACGCCAAGGTGCCATACTTTGGGGTATCATGTTCTGAGCCCCCAAAAAAAGTGCCTGACACACAACGGGTGCTCAGTAAATAATGTAAGTCCTGAGCCAAGATGGCTGAACAGGAACAGCTCCAGTCTACAGCTCCCAGCGTGAGCGACGCAGAAGACGGGGGATTTCTGAGCTTTGAAGAGAGCAGTGGTTCTCCCAGCACGCAGCTGGAGATCTAAGAACGGGCAGACTGCCTCCTCAAGTGGGTCCCTGACCCCTGAGCAGCCTAACTGGGAGGCACCCCCCAGTAGGGGCACACTGACACCTCACACAGCCGGGTACTCCTCTGAGACAAAACTTTCAGAGGAACAATCAGGCAGCAGCATTTGTGGTTCACGAAAATCTGCTGTTCTGCAGCCACTGCTGCTGTTACCCAGGCAAACAGCGTCTGGAGTGGACCTCTAGCAAACTCCAACAGAGCTGCAGCTGAGGGTCCTGTCTGTTAGAAGGAAAACTAACAAACAGAAAGGATATCGACACCAAAAACCCATCTGTACGTCACCATCATCAAAGACCAAAAGTAGATAAAACCACAAAGATGAGGAAAAAACAGAGCAGAAAAACTGGAAACTCTAAAAAGCAGAGCGCCTCTCCTTCTCCAAAGGAACGCAGTTCCTCACCAGCAACGGAACAAAGCTGGACAGGGAATGACTTTGACGAGTTGAGAGAAGAAGGCTTCAGACGATCAAACTACTCCGAGCTACAGGAGGAAATTCAAACCAATGGCAAAGAAGTTAAAAACTTTGAAAAAAAATTAGACAAATGTATAACTAGAATAACCAAGGCAGAGAAGTGCTTAAATGAGCTGATGGAGCTGAAAGCCAAGGCTCGAGAACTACATGAAGAATGCAGAAGCCCCAGGAGCCGATGCGATCAACTGGAAGAAATGGTATCAGTGATGGAAGATGAAATAAATGAAATGAAATGAGAAGGGAGGTTTAGAGAAAAAAGAATAAAAAGAAATAAACAAAGCCTCCAAGAAATATGGGACTATGTGAAAAGACCAAATCTATGTCTGATTGGTGTACCTGAAAGTGACGGGGAGAATGTCCGACCAAGTTGGAAAACACTGCAGGATATTATCCAGGAGAACTTCCCCAATCTAGCAAGGCAGGCCAACATTCAGATTCAGGAAATACAGAGAATGCCACAAAGATACTCCTCGAGAAGAGCAACTCCAAGACACATAATTGTCGGATTCACCAAAGTTGAAATGAAGGAAAAAATGTTAAGAGCAGCCAGAGAGAAAGGTCGGGTTACCCACAAAGGGAAGCCCATCAGACTAACAGCAGATCTCTCCGCAGAAACTCTACAAGCCAGAAGAGAGTGGGGGCCGATATTCAACATTCTTAAAGAAAAGAACTTGCAACCCAGAATTTCATATCCAGCCAGACTAAGCTTCATAAGTGAAAGAGAAATAAAATACTTTACAGACAAGCAAATGCTGAGAGATTTTGTCACCACCAGGCCTGCCCTAAAAGAGCTCCTGAAGGAAGCACTAAACATGGAAAGGAACGACCGGTACCAGCCACTGCAAAAACATGCCAAATAGTAAAGACCATCGAGGCTAGGAAGAAACTGCATCAACTAATGAGCAAAATAACCAGCTAACATCATAATGACAGGATCAAATTCACACACAACAATATTAACTTTAAATGTAAATGGGCTAAATGCTCCAATTAAAAGACACAGACTGGTAAATTGGATAAAGAGTCAAGACCCATCAGTGTGCTGTATTCAGGAAACCCATCTCATGTGCGGAGACACACATAGGCTCAAAATAAAGGGATGGAGGAAGATCTACCAAGCAAATGGAAAACAGAAAAAGGCAGGGGTTGCAATCCCAGTCTCTGATAAAACAGACTTTAAACCAACAAAGATCAAAAGAGACAAAGAAGGCCATTACATAATGGTAAAGGGATCAATTCAACAAGAAGAGCTAACTATCCTAAACATATATGCACCCAATACAGGAGCACCCAGATTCATAAAGCAAGTCCTGAGTGACCTACAAAGAGACTTAGACTCCCACACAATAATAATGGGAGACTTTAACACCCCACTGTCAACATTAGACAGATCAACGAAACAGAAAGTTAACAAGGATACCCAGGAATTGAACTCAGCTCTGCACCAAGTGGACCTAATAGACATCTACAGAACTCTCCACCCCAAATCAACAGAATATACATTTTTTTCAGCACCACACCACACCTATTCCAAAATTGACCACATAGTTGGAAGTAAAGCTCTCCTCAGCAAATGTAAAAGAACAGAAATTATAACAAACTGTCTCTCAGACCACAGTGCAATCAAACTAGAACTCAGGATTAAGAAACTCACTCAAAACTGCTCAACTACATGGAAACTGAACAACCTGCTCCTGAATGACTACTGGGTACATAACAAAATGAAGGCAGAAATAAAGATGTTCTTTGAAACCAATGAGAACAAAGACACAACATACCAGAATCTCTGGGACACATTCAAAGCAGTGTGTAGAGGGAAATTTATAGCACTAAATGCCCACAAGAGACAGCAGGAAAGATCTAAAATTGACACCCTAACATCACAATTAAAAGAACTAGAGAAGCAAGAGCAAACACATTCAAAAGCTAGCAGAAGGCAAGAAATAACCAAGATCAGAGCAGACTGAAGGAAACAGAGACACAAAAAACCCTTCAAAAAAATCAATGAATCCAGGAGCTGGTTTTTTGAAAAGATCAACAAAATTGATAGACCGCTAGCAAGACTAATGAAGAAAAGAGAGAAGAATCAAATAGACGCAATAAAAAATGACACAGGGGATATCACCACCGATCCCACAGAAATACAATCTACCATCAGAGAATACTACAAACACCTCTACGCAAATAAACTAGAAAATCTAGAAGAAATGGATAAATTCCTCGACACATACACCCTCCCAAGACTAAACCAGGAAGAAGTTGAATCTCTGAATAGACCAATAACAGGCTCTGAAATTGTGGCAATAATCAATAGCTTACCAACCAAAAAGAGTCCAGGACCAGATGGATTCATAGCCAAATTCTACCAGAGGTACAAGGAGGAACTGGTACCATTCCTTCTGAAACTATTCCAATCAATAGAAAAAGAGGGAATCCTCCCTAACTCATTTTATGAGGCCAGCATCATCCTGATCCCAAAGCCTGGCAGAGACACAACCAAAAAAGAGAATTTTAGACCAATATCCTTGATGAACATTCATGCAAAAATCCTCAATAAAATACTGGCAAACTGAGTCCAGCAGCACATCAAAAAGCTTATCCACCATGATCAAGTGGGCTTCATCACTGGGATGCAAGGCTGGTTCAACATACACAAATCAATAAATGTAATCCAGCATATAAACAGAACCAAAGACAAAAACCACATGATTATCTCAATAGATGCAGAAAAGGCCTTTGACAAAATTCAACAACACTTCATGCTAAAAACTCTCAATAAATTAGGTATTGAGGGGACGTATCTCAAAACAATAAGAGCTATCTACGACAAACCCACAGCCAATATCATACTGAATGGGCAAAAACTGGAAGCATTCCCTTTGAAAACTGGCACAAGACAGAGATGCCCTCTCTCACTACTCCTATTCAACATAGTGTTGGAAGTTCTGGCCAGGGCAATTAGGCAGGGGAAGGAAATAAAGGGTATTTAATTAGGAAAAGAGGAAGTCAAATTGTCCCTGTTTGCAGATGACATGATTGTATATCTAGAAAACCCCATTGTCTCAGCCCAAAATCTCCTTATGCTGATAAGCAACTTCAGCAAAGTCTCAGGATAGAAAATCAATGTACAAAAATCACAAGCATTCTTATACACCAGTAACAGCCAAATTATGAGTGAACTCCCATTCACAATTGCTTCAAAGAGAATAAAATATCTAGGAATCCAACTTACAAGGGATGTGAAGGACCTCTTCAAGGAGAACTACAAACCACTGCTCAATGAAATAAAAGAGGATACAAACAAATGGAAGAACATTCCATGCTCATGGGTTGGAAGAATCAATATCGTGAAAATGGCCATACTGCCCAAGGTAATTTATAGATTCAATGCCATCCCCATCAAGCTACCAATGACTTTCTTTACAGAATTGGAAAAAACTACTTTAAAGTTCATATGGAACCAAAAAAGAGCCTGCATCACCAAGTCAATCCTAAGCCAAAAGAACAAAGCCGGAGGTATCACGCTACCTGACTTCAAACTATACTACAAGGCTACAGTAACCAAAACAGCATGGTACTGGTACCAAAACAGAGATATAGATCAATGGAACAGAACAGAGCCCTCAGAATTAACGCCACATATCTACAACTATCTGATCTTTGACAAACCTGACAAAAACAAGCATTGGGGAAAGGATTCCCTATTTAATAAATGGTGCTGGGAAAACTGGCTAGCCATATGTAGAAAGCTGAAACTGGATCCCTTCCTTACACCTTATACAAAAATTAATTCAAGATGGATTAAAGACTTACATGTTAGACCTAAAACCATAAAAACCCTAGAAGAAAACCTAGGCAATACCATTCAGGACACAGGCATGGGCAAGGACTTCATGTCTAAAACACCAAAAGCAATGGCAACAAAAGCCAAAATTGACAAATGGGATCTAATTAAACTAAAGAGCTTCTGCACAGCAAAAGAAACTACCATCAGAGTGAACAGGCAACCTACAAAATGGGAGAAAATTTTCACAACCTACTCATCTGACAAAGGGCTAATATCCAGAATCTACAATGAACTCAAACAAATTTACAAGAAAAAAACAAACAACCTCATCAAAAAGTGGGCAAAGGACATGAACAGACACTTCTCAAAAGAAGACATTTATGCAGCCAAAAAACACATGAAAAAATGCTAATCATCACTGGCCATCAGAGAAATGCAAATCAAAACCACAATGAGATACCATCTCACACCAGTTAGAATGGTGATCATTAAGAAGTCAGGAAACAAGAGGTGCTGGAGAGGATGTGGAGAAATAGGAACACTTTTACACTGTTGGTGGGACTGTAAACTAGTTCAACCATTGTGGAAGTCAGTGTGGCGATTCCTCAGGGATCTAGAACTAGAAATACCATTTGACCCAGCCATCCCATTACTGGGTATATACCCAAAGGACTATAAATCATGCTGCTATAAAGACACATGCACACGTATGTTTATTGCGGCACTATTCACAATAGCAAAGACTTGGAACCAACCCAAATGTCCAACAACGATAGACTGGATTAAGAAAATGTGGCACATATACACTATGGAATACTATGCAGCCATAAAAAATGATGAGTTCATGCCCTTTGTAGGGACATGGATGAAACTGGAAATCATCATTCTCAGTAAACTATTGCAAGGACAAAAAACCAAACACTGCATGTTCTCAGTCATAGGTGGGAATTGAACAATGAGAACACATGGACACAGGAAGGGGAACATCACACTCCAGGGATTGTTGTGGGGTGGGGGGAGGGGAGAGGGATAGCATTAGGAGATATACCTAATGCTAAATGACGAGTTAATGGGTGTAGCACATCAACATGGCACATGTATACATATGTAACAAACCTGCACATTGTGCACATGTACCCTAAAACTTAAAGCATAATAATAATAAAATTAAATTAAAAAAAATAATAATGTAAGTCCCTTTCTTCTGCTGCCATCCCAAAAGAGGGACCTTCTCCCCCAGCTTCCTAGTGAGGACAGAATGATGTATTGAACCAGCATGAGCCCCATCTACTTACCCGTTACTAGGGGGAATTGTAATAAGCTCTTCATGTGTACCCCACTGTGCTGTTCTCCTATTCTCAGTTCATCTCTTTGCATCTAAACTTGGAAGGTAAGAACCTAATCAGGATGCACTGAACAATTGGCAGAAACTCATGTGAATGTAGCTGTCTTGTCCAGTTCCTTAACCTGTGCTAAGTCCAGGCAGGCACCTGAAGAAAAAAAAAAAAGTGTGAAGGAGGCTTTTGCCCAAATGGCACTATACTTGGGGGATTCTGAGTAGGGCTGAAACAGCCTTTGCAACAATTATAACTGAGGAAATTATGGCAGTGACAAAGATCAGACCTAAATGACTCAGTCTTTCTTCTAATCTTTCTGCTGTCCTTATTCATTCCTAGGCATAGGCCAAACTAACCTTAGAAAGGAATTCATTTTATGGTTTGACTCAGAAACAAAATCAATAATAGCCCTTTCCAGAAAAGAGCCCCTTTTTGCCTGGGGACCAGTCTGCCTTTGCAAGACTAATCAAGTAGTTACAACATTAGAAATTATGGTTTAGGGGTCCTGCAGCGTCAGGCTGCAAGAGTCTGAACCTTCCGAAATTGCTGCTGGGGATAACATCACTATTGTAAAATCTAACATCCTATTTTGCAGACCCTGCACTGGATGGATCAGCTGACACCAGTCAGACTGTGTGTGATCTGGCTCAGTCAGTTCTTCGATCCCACCCAGGAACAGAAGACTGCAAGAAAACGTTACTTCAACCCCACTGTTATCCCATCTGCAACCTGACCAATCTGCAATCCCCAAGTCTCAAGCCCCTACCCGCCAAATTATCTTTAAAAACTCCCAGAGGCAGGGTGCAGTGGCTCAACGCCTGTAATCCCAGCACTTTGGGCAGATCACGAGATCAAGAGTTCAAGACCAGCCTGGCCAAAGTGGTGAAACCCTGTCTCTACTAAAAATACAAAAATTAGCTGGGTGTGGTGGCGCGTGCCTGTAATCCCAGCTACTCAGGAGGCTGAGGCAGGAGAATCGCTTGAACCCGCAAGGCGGAGGTTGCAGTGAGCCAAGATCATGCCTGCACTCCAACCCAGGGCGACAGAGGGAGACTCCGTCTCAACAAACAAACAAACAAACAAACTCCCGGAATGCTTGGGGAGACTGATTTGAGTACTGGAATCCCAGCACTTTAGGAGGCCAAGGCAGGTGGATCACTTGAGGTCAGGAGTTCCAGACCAGCCTGGCCAACATGGTGAAACCCCGTCTCTACTAAAAATAGAAAAATTAGCCGGGTGTGGTGGTGGGCGCCTGTAATCCCAGCACTTTGGGAAGCCAAGGCAGGTAAATCATTTGAGGTCGGGAGTTTAAGGACAGCCTTAAACTGGCAAAACCCCGCCTCTACTAAAAATACAAAAATTAGCTGGGCATGGTGGCATGTACCTGTAATTCCAGCTACTTGGGAGGCTGAGGCAGGAGAATCGCTTGAACCCGGGAGGCGGAGGTTGCAGGGAGCCGAGATTGCCATTGCACTCCAGCCTGGGCAACAGAGCGAGACTCTGTCTCAAACAAACGAACGAAAACCTCTGGTCTCCGGCTCAGCAAGCTCTGCGTGAATTACTTTCTCCATTGCAACTCCCCCGTCTTGATAAATAATGGGCTCTGTCTAAGCAGCAGGCAAGGTGAACTTGTTGGGCTGTTACAGCACCAGTGACCGACCAAGGGCATGCCGCTGAAGGAATCCCTAGACGCACCCTTCTGGATGTGAGGCAGGCGGATCTCACCCACGCCTGCCAGCAGCTCCTCGGAGAACTGGGTTCCCGGGTCAGCCCTGGCCCAGAGGAGCGCCGGGGACCCGCAGAGTGCTGCTGAAGTCAAGGCTACAACTCACCTAGGATCTGGGGCGCCAGCCCTCCGGTGGGCAGGGCGTTCTCCTCCCCCACCCCCTCCCCGCACGATGACATCAAGTGTTTGGGGTTGAGTTGCTCCATAAAAGCTGCCCGGGGAAACCAGGAGAGCGAAGGGCGGACGTACTCGCCACGGCACCCGGGCTGCGCGCACTCGGTCCCGGTGTGCAGCTGGAGCGTGAGCGGCCACCGGGAGCCCCCGGGACAGCCCGCGCCCGCCCCGCAGGAGCCGGCGAAGATGCCCCGGCGCAGCCTGCACGCGGCGGCCGTGATCCTGCTGGTGATCTTAAAGGAACAGCCTTCCAGCCCGGCCCCAGCGAACGGTAAAGTTTCCGCCTGCTTCTTTCCTAACACTCCTGAGCGCTCAGCCGCCCCTGGACTGAAGGCTCTTCAATGATAAAGTAAAATCATTGCTGGGGGGAGCAGGGAAGGTGTAGTACCAAATAGTACATTCTCAAGAAAGGATGCTCCGTTTTCCTTTGCTGAGGTTGGGGCGGGAAGCACGTTGCTTTCTAGTGGCGCTTGGCGCAGATTTAGTGTTAAAATGTTTGCGTGTACTCCCGAGAACCGCCAGCTCTGAAGATGTGGCTTGGGAACTTGCTCACTAGGGAGGAGATGCAAAGCCAAGATTTAAAACAATGTTCCCCCGATCCACGTTTAGAAAGTAGAGAGGTGACTGTGGCATTCTGATTGAGGTAAGCACAGAGAAAGGTTCGCTGTGCCCCTGTGCAGAACCCGCAGACAGTGGTAAGTGCTTTTCTTTGGAGGAGAGGATCTTTACCATTAAGTCTTACCTACAAGTCAAAGGGATGATGCATCCCATTCTTAATCATTGTTTTTCTCCAGGAGGGCTCTACTATGCTGAATGTACATGTGTGTGCACGTACACACACACATGCACGCGCGCGCACACACACACAACCACACACACACACACAGCGTATTTCTGATTGTAATTAGAACACTAAATCCCAAAGGGCTGGAGGCTGAGGGACTGGATGGAGGCTGCATGGAGTGGCAGGAGGAGGTGGCAGGGGGGACCTGAACTGTGGGCTCACGCGGGGCCAGTGAGCTAACACGTGTACAGCCAAGGCTGGTTCATTAATCTTTTGGAATAAGAAAGTGATTTTGGACCGAAAGTGATTTTACTGGCTCAGACTAGATTCTTCCTGGCGAGGCAGTGGTGGTGGGAAATGTGTCCTGCTCAGCAGCATAAAAGCTCTGAGCCTCCTCTCTTGGAGGTCATGGTGCCCATGGGGAAGGGCAGGGGAGCCAGGCTGTGGATAACTCTTAATTAAATTCCAATCAACTAGCTGGCATGATATGCTTGATATTATCTCCCTCATCTGGTCAGGGAGAAACAGAAGGTAGGTGGGAGAAAGGAGCGATGTAAAAGTGAAAATCAAGTTTTAAAACCACAAACTTTACATGTATCCTCCTTTTACAAAAGTTGCACTGAGACCAAAGTTTCTCTGGAAATCTCTTTAGTCCTAAGTTGCTCCAAGACAAAAGAGAGAAACAGCCATTAGCTGGCCCTCTTTCCTGTAGCTGGTTGCTCCTCTCACTCTGGGGCAGCTCCGCCTCCCTTCTCTCTCTTTTCCTGCCCTTCCCTGTTCTCCTCCCTCCCTCCCCTTCCTTTCTTCCCTACTTTCCCTGCTCTTCCTCTTCCCTCTCCCTTTCCCTCCTCCTTATCTCCTCTCCCAATTCTCCAAGTTGGGATTGGGGAAGCTTGCAGTCAAAACTCCACTTTCGCCTCACTCTGAGGAAGGAGACTGCCTACCCCTGGGTAGAACACAGCTTTTATTCTGTAAATTCTCATGCAGTTTCCTTGGGTTTTTAACTGCCTTAGAGGACAGGTCAAAGCAAAAATCACTGAGGTGTAGAATGTCAGTATGAACCCAAAGTTGGGGGTGGAGAGGAGTTAAGGTGAGTAATGGGGTCAAAGTGTGATCTGCTCTCTGCCTGGCGCATTTAAACTTCCAGCATTGGAGAATGTTCAAGAACAATGTCAGGGAACCAGGAGAGAGCATAATAAGGTGAAGTCAAGTGTCTTCTGGAGAAACCGTTGGAATTCTTAGTTGCCGTGGCTTTGGGGGGCATTTCAGTGAATTCTGCGGAGCTTGCCCTGCCCAAACCTGGGGTGGAGAGCCAGGCAGTCTTGGGCTACCCAGGAGATGGTTACTCAGGGAAAGTTCTAGCACCCAGCACAGGAAGCAGGCAGGGCCCAGGACTTCTGATATGGATCTTGGTAAATAACATTTTCTCTGGGAATTCCCTTCAGGAGAACCTCCCTGCCCAGTACCAGCTGGGTCTGCAGGTTCTAACAGGTTTCAGGCTGAGCCTCCCAGGTTTCCCAGATGGAACAGATAACCTTCCTTGGGAAGGAAACAGTTCCCCCCCAGGAAGGGCCTGCTCCCTCAGGATGCCACCGAGGCCTTGGCCTAGCCTTGCCTGTGGAATCAGTTTAATCCTTTTAAGCCTTCTGTTCTTACAGCTAGAGGTGGGGAACCAGGGGGCGCAATTCCTGAATAAAGCACACTTTCGTGCACGTGCGCACACACACACACACGCACACATACACACACTTTTAGAGAGACTTCCTGAGGTCAGATCTGAGCTGGGGCCCTGAGCCTCACCCGATGAACCCCCTTGACTCGCCATCCTCACTTACAACGCCGCTTCTCCCCAGCCCTCCAGCTCCTGAGCCCCTCCAGACACTGCCATTTATACCCAAAACGCCAAGTCTGGAGTCCCAAGCCAACTCACTCACAGAGAGGAGGGCAGGGAATGTTGCCCTGGAGGCTGCTGCCTTTCAACAAGTCCCCAGTCCTATGTCACCACCGAGGCCTCACAGTCCCAGATGTCCACTCTATGACTTTTAGCCCTGAGCTTTCCAGAGTGTGATGCTGTGGCCTCATCTGAGGATGAGAACTCCAACAATGGGGAAAACCTCGATTAGCAAGCCCTGGGGAGGGTAGCAGAAGATGTAGGGTATAAGGCTATGATTTGAATGTGAGCAGGTGCAATGCAAACTGCTGGCAAGGCAGCAGTGCTCAGGCAACAGATGTGTTTCTAGTGGCCTCCAGGATCACTGGAGTGACCTGTGCCTCCTCAGGGGAAAGTAAGGGTGAACTCCTCTGTTATTTGTGGAATTTTACATCCTGGGCCTCCAACTTTTCTGCCTGCTAAGAGATAATGATCTGGCTTATTATATCTCTAAGGTCCGGGATTATATCTTAATAATGAACCTCTCACACAAAAGACTGAAGGAAAATGTCCAGAAGAGATTTTATGTCTTCTATAGCTTGGTGTGAAAGCAATGCTTTCTTTCTTTTCTTTTTCATTGTTGTTTCAGCAAAGGGGTGAGCAGTAAACTTGGGGGTCACATACAATTTTGGTTTCCCCATGGTTCTGAATGTCTTCATCCAATTACTAATTCAAGGGAGTTGATCTCGGGACCCTCACCTCTCAATGCACCCATAGCTGGTTTCGGGGGAGTCTGTGGACCTTCTGAAATGACTTGATATAAAAATTTATGTGTCTAAGCTTAGGGAAATTTTTTTGAGACAGAGTCTTGCTCTGTCATCCATGCTGGAGTGCAATGGCATGATCTCAGCTCACTGCAACCTCCACCTCCCGGGTTCAAGCAATTCTCCTGCCTCAGCCTCCCGAGCAGCTGGGATTACAGGCATCCGCCACCACGCCTGTCTAATTTTTGTATTTTTAGTAGAGACAGGGTTTCACCATGTTGGCCAGGCTGGTCTCGAACTCCTGACCTCAGGCGATCTGCCTGCCTCGGCCTTCCAAAGTGCTGGGATTACGGGCGTGAGCCACCGTACCCAGCCAGCTTAGGGAAATTTTTACTGGGAGAGGTCCATAATACTCATCAGATACTCCAGGGGGTCTGGACTCCTCCACTTAACTACTCCAAAGATTGAGGAGACTTGAAGATTCCCTAAGTTCATGGCACTAATGCTAAATTAATGGTAAATGCGGTGGGACTCCCCCTAGTGGGAATATGATATTGGTCAGGACACTTCACCTTGGTGGACTTCCATTTCCTCACCTATAAAAGCAGGAGATGGGCTATGAGTGTAAGAAAGAGATCTAAACTCTTCTCTTCCAGAGTGGGATGTCAATAAATAATGCCTAAATGGAAAACAATATTAGCATGTTATATAGAGATATGGTGATAATAGCAAAAGAATCATTTTAAAAAGATCCAAAGTGGTTGCTCTAGGGAGCAGTACATGGTTAGGGAATGTCAACAGCCTTGTAGAACCATCTGACTTTTCATGCCATGTGCAAGTGTAATTTGACAAAAATTACCAATTACATTTGAAAATCAAAAACAAAATTAATTACAAACACTGAGGCAAAGAAATGGAACAGAATAACAAATAATATGAGATTAAACCAGCTTTAAAAAAAAAAAGCCAAGTTCACTTTTTAACTTTTAAAAAACACAATTTGCTTAAGTAGGAAATGCCAGGAGTGATAAGTGACCAGATTGCCTGTCAGTTTTTACTGCAAACTAATTCCCACGAAAGAAAGGGGATGTGAGGTGCTTCCCCACAAGGGTATGCTTTTCCATCTGTACCCTTGTGGGGCAAGAACCACGGAGACCCTGGGAAAAGTTGGGAGGCAGGGATTTAGGAGTTGCACAGTCCCCTCATTGGATGAGTCCCCTGAGATACACAGTGGGATGCGTCTCTACTCAGGGTCCCTTCCTCAGAGATGAAGAGGAAGGCCGGCAGGCAGGGTCACAAGGGCACAGCTCTGCACTTGTGAAAAAGACCTTTTTGACATAGGAACGAAGAACCTTTATGCATGAAGGGTGTGGAGTGCAAAGTAGTGGGTGACTTTTGTTCTATTTCTGGCAGAACTTTGCCTACACATTCCTACTACCTCTGGAATTCTAACTCAGATGTGGGTAGCAGCTTCCTCAAAGAGAAACTTTTTCCCAGCTGGGTGCTGTGGCTCACACCTGTAATCCCAGTCCTTTGGGAGGCTGGGTTGGGCAGATCGCTTGAGCCCAGGAGTTTGAGATCAGCCTGGGCAACATGGTGAAACTCCATCTCTGTGAAGAATACAAAAATTAGCCAGGGGTGGTGGTGCGTGCCTGTAGTCCCAGCTACTAGGGAGGCTGAGGTGGGAGGATTGCTTTAGCCCAGGAGGTTGAGGCTGCAGTGAGCTGCGATCACACCACTGCACTCCAGTGACAGAGTGAGACTCTGTCTCACAAAAAGAAAGAAGGAGAAAGAGAGAAAGAAAAAGAAAAAGAAGAAAGGAAGAGAGAGAGAGAGAAAGAAAGGAAGAAAGGAAGGAAGGAAGGAAGGAAGGAAGGAAGGAAGGAAGGAAGGAAGGAAGGAAGGATAGAAAGAAAGAAAGAAAGAAAGAAAGAAAGAAAGAAAGAAAGAAAGAAAGAAAGAAAGAAAGAAAGAGGGAGGGAGAGAGAGAGAGACAGAGAGAGAGAGAGACAGAGAGAGAGAGAGACAGAGAGAGAGAGAGAGAGAGAATGTAAAGTGGGAAAAAGCAACACACAGAACACTATTTCCAGTATGCCAATGTTTGTGTGAGGAGAAAGAGGGAGATCAATGCATATGTGTGTGTAGCCATGCCATGAAAGGGCTCCCAATCATCCGCTAACCTCCTTGTCTAATGGAAGCAGGGAAGGTGGGGTGGGAAGAAGAGCTTCTACTGTATATACTGTTTGATGGCTTTTGAGTTTTGAGCCACATGAAATTATTGCCTATTCAGATAATAAAGTTTAGCTTCCCTAAGATGTCTGGAAGGCACCTGCTCAAGAAGCCTCCTCCTGCTTCCATGAGCCCCTGCATGAACCCACTGCCTGTGCTGCTGACTGGAGCACAGTTGCCCTGAGAAGCTGTTGTTCTGATGCAGACTCAGAAAAAGTTTCAATTTGGCCGGGCACGGTGGCTCACGCCTGTAATCCCAGCACTTTGGGAGGCCAAGGCGGGCGGATCACCTGAGGTCGGGAGTTTGAGACCAGCCTGACCAACATGGAGAAGCCCCATCTCTACTAAAAATACAAAATTAACTGGGCATGATGGCGTATGCCTGTAATCCCAGCTACTCAGGAGGCTGAGGCAGGAGAATCGCTTGAACCCAGGAGGCAGAGGTTGCAGTGAGCCGAGATCACACCATTGCACTCCAGCCTGGGCAACAAGAGCAACACTCCACCTTAAAAAAAAAAAAAAAAAAGAAAAGAAAAGAAAAGAAAAAGAAAAAGTTTCAATTTCTGGGCATCGACCTCCTTTTCAATTTCGCTCATATCAAAACAAAATCTGTAGTGTTTTCCATTACTTATCTGGTTCCATTGTACTTACTTACTGTGTTTTGTTCTTCGTAGGTTCCAAGTGGACTTATTTTGGTAAGTAGAGATTTTAAATACTTTTTTGTTTAAAATAAAATAGAAATGGTTGTATTTAATGAAAAAAACAGAAACTTCATGCTCTGTGGAGGTGATTTTGAGGGGTCAGAAGCACGGTTCTCGTATTGTAGAAAGAGAGTACAAAGGCATCTCCTAAGAACACTTCAACTTGGGCTGCATACCGCACTTTCTCCAAGCAGGCGAGCCTGCTCCAGGCACTGGACTGTGAGTCATAGCCTCCAGGCTTCAGATTCCTGCAAGGATTTCTACCAAACCTCCAAGATTTGGAGGTAACTTGCCCCACCTCCAGACTGCAAGGGTCCTGGGCAGGAGAGAGACTTTCTCCCTTGCAGGACACATATCCTACAATAAACAGAGAAGAAAGGGCTCCTTTCTGAAAGTTTGGCTCAGGTCCCAGAACTTAAGCTGTCAGTATGTCTAGAATTAACTTCTTGTTGCCGTGATTGTAAGCTAGCGATGGATGAAGAGGTGTTGGTCAGTCCTTAGTGAAAGAGGGACACTTGTCTTAAATGAAGCGAGAGGAGCACCAGTGTGCTTGTTGCCTGGGCTTTCTGTGGGATGGTCTCCAAGAGCATGTTAGCCCCATCTGGCAGGCCTGCCAGAGAAGCAGCTGGAAATCAGCTTAGCTGGAGAGTTGCAGTGAATTAGAAATTGGTCATTGGCTGGAATGGATGTGGCAGGCCAGAAACCCGAGTCCCCTGGCAAGTGCGGGAATGTTGATAATGTCTTGTTGGGGCACAGCCGCAGAAGTCGCACAAGATCGATTGTTTTGGTAGCAGAAGGGTGGAACTGACTCACTGGCACAGGAGGCATTTTAAGCAAGCAGTGATGTGGCCAAAGTTAAAGCCACGGGATGCAATGGCTGTGGGTGGGGACAGGCGGGAAGTTGATTACTACAGTGGAAGCACTGTCCAGAGAAAGATCTGACACCAATTTGCATAGGTCAGCCTTTGGAGTTTCACCAGCCCAAGATGCATAGAAAAGTCACTGAACTGACCAACCAGCTACCCACAGGCCAAGGTCCCCTCAGCCCTAGCACTGCACGGCTCCATTATTGCTAACATCCCTTATGTACCTATTATGTGCACAGCACATTGCTAAGTGGGTGGGTAATAGAAGGGTAGGCTGTGGTCCATAGCTGGGAATTACTGAAAGCTCACAATTCAAAGCAGAACGTAATAGGTAATAATAAAATCATAAACAAATGCTTCAGAGATCTGAGTGCTCAAAGGAGGACGAGTGTGCTAGGGCTAGATGGTCAGGGAAGGCCTCCTGGAGGAGGAGGGCTTTCATCTGGGCCTTGGAAGATAAGGAGGATTTGGTGAGTGGGGAGGGGGTGCTGTTGGCTAAGGTGATGATGAGCAGAAGCAAGAAAGAGCAAGGCGGTGTTCGAGGAAAGCATGTGGAGAAGGGTTTACAGCGGAGTCACGGGCTCTAAGGTCAGAGAGATAGGCTGGGTCAAACGGGGGCGGTGTGGAGGGGCAGGGCAGGCCTTTCCCACTTTGTCCTGCTCCTGCAGGGGCAGGGCAGGGAGTAAGTCTGTGTTTTAGGAAGAGTTACTTGGTGGTAGGAGGTGGAGGGGGAAGGATGGAGGGAGGCAGGAAGGTGTTCGGCCTGTGGAGAAACCCCGTTCCGTGTCTTCACATCCAGTTTACAGCGGTGGCAGTGAGGGGGAAGGCCAGGCCAGGACAAGAGACCTGACAAAGTGAGAATCACAGAATCTGGGCCACAGGGCCCCTTGGGCAGGTTCTGTGTGTGGGAGGTGACAGGCATGGAAAGAAGGTGGCACTTGGGTTCTGGGCTTTATTCCGTATGATCCCCAGTAAGCCATTTCAGCCCCGGGACCTCACTTTCCCCATCTGTAACCTAGGGGAGGGGTTGTCTAGACCAGTGTTTCTCAAACTATGGCTTGGGATCACCCACATCAGGATCACCTGGAATGCTTCCCCAAAATGCAGATTTCTACGCCTTGGGCTAGACCTGGGAAAGGGAGGGAGCCTGAAAAACCTGTATTCTTAACGCACTCCCCGAGTGATTCTTAGCTGCACGCTATCAGAGAATCACTGACCAATGGTTCCCAAGACCTGTCTATCCAGAGAGAGGAAGCTTGCCCCACCTCTTGTGCTGGCCTCTCAGGTATGATGATAGAAACAGAGATCACATCTCCATGGGGTCCTCTATCCCTCTCTCTGTTACAGCCCTCCTAGGCAGAATGAGATGGCGACAGGGAACAGAGACATTATGTGAAGGTGTGGGAGGAAAATCTTTTTTTTTTTTTTTTTTGGAGTCTCATTCTCACCCAGGCTGGAGTGCAGTGGCGTGATCTTGGCTGACTGCAACCTCTGCTTCCTGAGTCCAAGCGATTCTCCTGCCTCAGCCTCCCAAGTAGCTGGGATTACAGGGGCGTGCCATCATGCCCGGCTAATTTCTGTATTTTTATTAGAGATGGGGTTTCACCATGATGGCCAGGCTGGTCTCGAACTCCTGATCTCAAGTGATCTGCCCACCTCAGCCTCTCAAAGTGTTGGGATTACAGGCGTGAGCCACCGTGACTGGCTGGGAAGAAAATCTTAACTGCCTCTTCATCATGACTTGGTGTTGGCCAAGGGCGGGCTTCTCAGTGCAGCCACATTGACCCATCCAGAAGCATTTCTCCCTGACCACTAGCTCTGGCCAGCCCTCTGTCCCTCCTGCCCGGCACAATTAGAGCAGCTCTTTGCTAAGGAAGCAGAGGGCAGAGTCTAATGATGCAAGGGACATGCATGGGTTTTTATTAGTGACAGGGCCACGTGTGATGTGGAGTCAGCCCTCGGAGGGGACATTTAGGAGAGGACAGATGGAAGACAACTAAGGACGCAAACTCCTCCTGAGGTCTTGGCTAGCTCCTCCTTAGGTCCTGGCTGGCATCTGGCACCTGTGTTCAGAGCTGCATGGGTAAACAGAGGTAAAAGTGCTGGAGGGAAACGGTTTCCAAGCAGCAAGGGCCGCACTGAATGGGGCAAGTCCAACTAAATGCTCCATGCTGGGCATGGTGGCTCATGTGCAGAACTCAGCTTCTTTGCACGTACCCTGCTGAGTCATTCTCCAGGGGCCTCCCACTGTCTGGCACACATGGTAGGACTTCTAGAAATACAAAAAAGGGAGTTCTACGCCTACATCCTCATAGCTGAGTCACCAGGCTGACTGCATGGATGGCTCCTCCCTGGAGAAAGGAGGACCATCTGACTGCCAAGATGGGGCCAGCGCCACCTCTTTGCACTCCTCCTAGGGTGCTGAAACAGCAGCTGAATGTCTGCTGGGCTTAGCATGGCTGAGGTGGCATCACGAGAGAGAGGCTGGGGATGATGTGACATGGACCTTCCCCACTGGAAATCAGTCCCGTGTCAATCCCGCTGAGCCCGGCAGCTTCACTTGCTCTGAACTGAGGGCAGCTGCAGGTCAGGTTGTCATGTGAGCGAAGGACAAACTCCAGCCTGCTAAGGTATCATCAGAATATGTACCCTGTGGGGGATGAAGATGACCAGAAGGAGGCAGGAAGGGTTGTGGGCATGTTCAGGTCCTTGGTGTGGGTGCTGCAGTTAGTTTTTGAGCATTCATCCAGCTGTTTGCTTATAGTCTACGCACTTTTCTGTATGTATTTCATATTCAATAAAAGAGTTACAAAGTTCCAGCTGGCTGGGAGATTGATCCTTACTCTGACAGCTTTTTTAGTCCTTCCCCAAGAAAAACCAAACCAAACCAAAACAAAACAAACAAACAAAAAAAAAACCAAAAACAGAACCAAAAAACCCCAGTGTGTTCAAAACAACAGAGCAACCAGAAAGCATGACTGTATTGGAGCTAGACCCGAGAGCACATCATGTTAGCTGAGAATGGGCGCGGTGTTTCATCCCTGATGATATCAGATATTGGCTTGCTGCTTCTTGGATGTGAGCTGGTTGAGAAATAGATGAAAACCCCTGTTTGCTCAAGATCTGGGAAGTCTTAAAGGCGATGGGATGGCAGAAGAACATGGATGACAAGCCTTCCTCCTGGAGGGTGCGCCAACCCCTGTCACAGCCCCACAAGGCACCCGCGAGGCCAGCCCCTCCATCCTGTTCAGGAAACCTTGGAAAGAGGGTGGCCTGGCGTGGGGGTGCCAGGTGGCTGGCTGTGGCCGTGGCCGCACCTGCTTACAGGTCAGCCTGCCCAGTTCTCTGTTGTGGCAGGCCGGCCCTCGTGGCCCTCAGCTCTGGCAGGACTCGGTGTGACCCGGGCAGTGCTGTGCATTCCTTTTGCCACACTCCTTGGTTCCTCTCCCAGACAATAGATTGTCCGTCTTAAAGAATTTCCTTTGGAAATCAGGAGGAGATCCTCCGCTGGGGCAAACCTCATTCTCATGTCCCTGAAGTCCTGCAGGCCCGTGCCTCCACCCGCTTCTGTCCTGTATCTGCGGAAATATTTAGTTTCTGTAATGAACTTTCTTGGGGCTCCAGACACCCTTTCAGCCTCTTCCCACACAGAACTAGAAATGGAACACATGAAAGGAGGCCAGGAAGCAAACCCTTGACTTTCTATTCTTCAGCAGTGATAAAGGCACTGTGTGACCTCACACCTGAATTGCAATATAAAAAGCAGGCTGCAGTGAGAGCTCAGGGGAGAACTCAAAACAGCAGGGAGCACCTGCAATTAATAGACCAAGGGCTCTTGTCTCTATCAAAGGGAGAGAGGCTTGGCCATCTCAAAACACTCCAGCCACTTCTCGCCATTCCCAGCTGCCATCCTGAGGATGAATAAGAGGCACAAAGTACGCTCAGGAGAGCCAGAAAAGGCCAGACATGTTTTTCTTTCTTTTTTTTTTTTTGAGAAGGAGTCTTGCTCTGTTGCCCAGGCTGGAGTGCAGTGGCGCGATCTTGGCTCACTGCAACCTCCGCCTCCCAGGTTCAAGCGATTCTCCTGCCTCAGCCTCCCAAGTAGCTGGGATTACAGGCACCCACCACCACGCCCGGCTAATCTTTGTATTTTTAATAGAGATGGGGTTTCACCATGTTGACCAGGCTGGTCTCAAGCTCCTGACTTCAGGTGATCCACCTGCCTTGGCCTCCCAAAGTGCTGGGATTACAGGCATGAGCCACTGTGCCCAGCCCAGATAATGTTTTTCTTTTCTTTTCTTTTTTTCTTTTTTTTTTTTTGAGACAGGGCTTTGTCGCCCAGGCTGGAGTGCAGTGGCACGATCACTGCTCACTGCAGCCTCCATCTCCTGGGCTCAAGGGAGTCTCCTGTCTCAGCCTCCCAAGTAGCTAGGACGTGTGCCACCATGCCAGGTTAATTTTTAAATTTTTTAGTAGACACAGGCTATGTTACCAGGCTGGTCTTGAACTCCTGGCCTCAAATGAGCCTCCCGCCTCGGCCTCCCAAAGTGTTGGGATTACAGGGGTGAGCCACCGTGCCTGGCAGACATGTTTTTCATACCAGCACACTGAATCCCTATCCCCAAGTCCCACGGATTTCTGCTGAGGGTAGAAATCCGACCCCCTATCTTGGATTAAATCTGTGTTGTAGTTCCAGTTACTTCTAATTGAAGTTGTGACATCTAGGGTCTGTCTGGATGTGGTGTGGCCCGCCCACTCATAGTTACTTCTCATCTTTCCTGAATTGCAGAATTGGGGTTTGTGCGTATCCTGGAGGCTTTTGGCCTATGGCTGCCAAAACGCCTACATTTTTGTGTTCACAGCTGGCCTCACCAGCTGAGTAAAAACATAGGGAAGCTAGCATTAGTTCCTAAAGACAGGCATAGTGGAACAGAGGATGAGGCAGAAAACCAGGAGGAAGAAGCGGAAACTTTACAGACTCCAGAACCAGGTGACCTCCATGGAAATATCTGCTAGGCCACGTTCTGTCCGGCGCGCCTTAGGAAAGTAACGACCTCTCTGAGGCTTGGTTCCTTAGCTACAAGATGAGAATCATGGCGTCTACATCAGTGGTTCTCACAGTGTGGTCCCTGGGCCAGCAGCATCAGCATCACCTAAGCCAAATGCAAATTCTCAGCCCATCCCAGGCCTACCTCCTAACCAGAAACTCTGGGGGGCGGGGACCAGGAATTTGTTTTAACAAGTCCTCCAGGTGATTCTGTTGCTCACTCAAGTTTGAGAATCCCAGCTGTGCTTCAGAAGGTTGTAGTAAGGATCAAATAAGATAACACATGGAGAGAGGCTCACACAGGGCCTAGCACATACTCACAAAGCCAACTGTCATTTCTTTCTCTTTGCCTCGCAGAGCTATGGTGCAGATTAAATGAACTAATATGGAGGGAAAGGCCTTGTAAACTCTACAGCACCAAACACGTGAGAGCTCTATTTTTGTTAGGAAGGGTTCTGCTTCTTCACACTTTTCTGAATTGTGAGTTTTTACAGCCAGGAAATACTCCTTTTATATTTTCAATAAACAAAGGGTATTTCCTTTTTGAGTAAGAGAGGAATTTAAAAAACACAAGGACTGCAAGCTCTTGTCCCAAGGGCCTCACGGGCCAGAATGTCCTTTCTAGCTTGGTCCTTCAGACCAAGGTGAAGTCAGGTCTCATCTCCCTGGTGCCTTCCTGGCATCCAGGAACCAGATGTCTGGTTCCATAACCATGGCTGCCTCAGCTAAGCCCCTGAAGTCTCCCAGAGAGCAGGTAAATCCTCTGCTTCCCTGTCTAGCCCATGGGGGCTGAGCCTGGTTTGGAGTTCAGGAGTGGAGGCCTAAGCCTAGGAGGAAACTTGGGGCTGAGCTATCTGGGATCTGAGCTACACCAGCCTAGTCCCATGCAGCGCCCTTTTCCCACTGGAGCAGCAGCAAGCCTTGGAACCGCAGGTGCAGCGGGCTGACAGGTGAGGAGGAAGGAGGAGCTGTGGGGCTGTCCTGCCAGGGCCCTTCAGGCCTCTGGCTGTGCCCCGACTTGCCCCTCCTGCTACCTGCTGGTCTCGAGCCCCGGACATTCAGGTGAGGGCAGGGCACGGCTTCTGCAAGAGCTGGCCAGAGCTTTTGGCAATGCATCCCCTTAAGAGGAGGAGCCAGTGTGCTGCCCTGTGAACTTGCTCAAAATAAATCTTTCAAGCAAATCATTCAAAGCATGAGTGGGAAGGTGGCTGCGGGCAGGAAGGAGAAAGTCCTAGTTTTCCTTGAGGAAGAGAATAGATCAGAGAATGTTTCCATGGGATCCTGCAGTCTCAGAGGGAGCAGGGGCCTCCTTCCTGGTCTGTTACTCTCTTCCTCTGCAGGGGCAACTGCTGGGCAAAGGGTGCAGGCACCAGGGTGGAGCCCAGGCACCATGGTCAGACTCTTCCAGGGGCCACACCACCAGGCCAAGAAAGAGAGATGGCACCTGATACAGTCAAAGGTCCTATTTTATTGGTCCTAAGATGTCCACTTTCCCCACATTTTAGCATCTCTGAAATTGGGATATATCTTGTTATCAGTTGCATCAAGAAGCAATGAAATATGATAGCTATTCCACAAATACAGAGAGGCACCATGTTAGATGCTAAGAACACACAGAAAGGGGCTGAAATGATTAATTTCAACAATACTGAAAACAGTGGAGGCAAAACGGTATAAAAATAACGGCCATTATGCACCTGGTCTGACACAGCACATAAGTATGATGGGGAATCATGTCAGATCTTGAACTATAGCTTTTTCCAACTTTCAGTTAATTCACAGTTCGCATATACTTTTTGGTGATGTTGGGTCGTTCTCACAAGTATGTAAAAACAAAGTAATTTAGGCACTAGATTTTTTAGTTTATGTAAGTATTCATTTAAGGAGAAGACTTTCCAATTACCTGACAAACATTCAATTTATGCCAACCAGGAAGAAACAAATACTAGCTGCCACCTCCTTGAGTCTATAAATGTTGACTCAGAGCTGGTGTAACTCCAAATACGTAAATCACTTAGCTCATTTTAACTTTCAAATAATTTTGCAATTATTAACTTGTGACTAGGTCAGCTATGTGGCTTCTGGGTGAAATGGATGCAACCCATCCAGTTCTCAGAAAGATATCTGCAGATTCAGGGCAAGTGGCACATGCTGCCCCCTCCTTCTAGGACACAGGGCTCTTAAAAGTCTCCTCGGTAATGATGACAGTGAGATTTCCTTACATAAGGTCATGGTGGCATTGACAAGTGGGGCCTGGTGCCTTCCCAGGGTGGCCCCTCGTTGGCACACCACTTTTCTGGAAACTCCATCAGAAATGGAGAAAGGAGAAAAGATGGAACTGTCAATGTTGTGGAAGGAAGTTTTGAAGCAAGTATGAGGCAGTGTTTACTGTTTACTCTTTTGGCTTTGGTCACCAGGAAGCCCAGATGTCTCCAACTTGAGCAAATGTCTATTCTTCTATGACCTGAAAATCTAAAGAAGCCACGCTGGCTGGGCGCGGTGGCTCACAGCTGTAATCCCAGCACTTTGGGAGGCCGAGGCAGGTGGATCACTTGAGGTCAGGAGTTTGAGACCAGCCTGGCCAAAATGGTGAAACCCCATCTCTATTAAAAATACAAAAATTAGCTGGGCATGGTGATGGGCGCCTGTAATTCCAGCTACTCGGGAGGCTGAGGCAGTAGAATCGCTTGAACCCCAGAGGTTGAGTTTGCAGTGAGCCAAGATTGCGCCATTGCACTCCAGCCTGGGTAACAGAGCGAGACTCCATCTCAAAAAAAAAAAAAATGCCAAGCAAGGGGGCTCACGCCTGTAATCGCAGCACTTCGGGAGGCTGAGGCGGGTGGATCACCTGAGGTCAGGAGTTCGAGACCAGCCTGGCCAACATGGTGAAACCCCGTCTCTACTAAAAATACAAAAATTAGCCAGGCATTGTGGCATGTGCCGGTAATCTCAGCTACTTGGGAAGCTGAGGCAGGAGAATCGCTGGAACCTAGGAGGCAGAGGCTGCAGTGAGCCAAGGTCGTACCACTGCACTCCAGTCTGGGCGACAAAGCAAGAGTCCATCTCAAAAAATAAAATAAAATAAATAAATAAGCCACCTTAGTGTTACCCTTCTAGCTTGGGGATCTTATTTCCTAATCCTGAGCCAAAACCTTGTAACAGATTTCTGGATTTTCATGTAGAAAGAGCCTTAGTCTAGTGGTACCCTACATTTTCACCACTCTTTTATTCTGCCTTCCCCCACCACATGGATACCATGATTTAAACAGTCTTTAAACAAATTTATATAGTAATGAAATAGTTTAAAATTTCCCACTTGTTATTAATCAAAGTCAGATGTAAAAACCAACCAAAATTTTCAACTTGCCTGAGATAAATGGTTCACATTCATTCCACAAATATTTATTGAGTGAAGACTAAGTGCCAAATATTGGACTAAAGAAACGGATAAGTATTGGTGCTCAGGAAATGGTTGACAAGGCTTGGTCCCTACCATTATGAGACTAAGAATCTGGAGGACAGAGCAAGTAAGCAGGGCCATACAGTACAGAGGAGACAGATCTCACTCATTATTTTGGAGGAAAGGATTAAAGAAGGCTTCCTGGGGGAGGTGGTGTCCAAGATGAGACCTGAAGGACACACATAAGAGCAAGCCAGGCAAAGGGCAGGGGATGGAGGGCCTTTGGGACAAAGGGACAGCCTGTGCAAAGAAGGAAGCTGCTATGTTCTGGAGATTACCAAGGACCTCAGTGAGGAGGGAAGGGCCTTGGGGCCAGAGCGTGAGGAACTTAGCCAGCCAAAGAGCAGGGACCTCGTTCTAGAGGCAGCAGGGAACTGCAGGACCTGCTTTTTTTTTTTTTTTTTTTTTGAGATAGTCTCACTCTGTCACCCAGGCTGGAGTGCAGGGGTGCAATCTCAGTTCACTGCAACCACTGCCTCCCAGTTTCAAGCAATTCTTGTGCCTCAGCCTTCCAAGTAGCTGGGACTACAGGCATGCGCCATCACAACCAGCTAATTTTTTATATTTTTAGTAGAGATGGGGGCGTCACCATGTTGGCCAGGCCGGTCTCAAACTCCTGACCTCAAGTGATCTCCCCGCCTTGACCTCCCAAAGTGCTGAGATTATAGGCATGAGCCACTGCACCTGGCCCACTGCTGGACCTTCTTTTTTTTTTTTTTTTTTTTTTTTTTTTGAGACGGAGTCTCGCTCTGTCGCCCAGGCTGGAGTGTAGTGGCGCAATCTCGGCTCACTGCAAGCTCCGCCTCCCGGGTTCACTCCATTCTCCTGCCTCAGCCTCTCCGAGTAGCTGGGACTACAGGCGCCCGCCACCACGCCCGGCTAATTTTTTTTTGTATTTTTAGTAGAGACGGGGTTTCACCGTGGTCTCGATCTCCTGACCTCGTGATCCGCCCGCCTCGGCCTCCCAAAGTGCTGGGATTACAAGCGTGAGCCACCGCGCCCAGCCCCACTGCTGGACCTTCTAAGTAGAACACTGACAAACTGGAATTAGCATTTTAGGAGGATCGTCCCAGCTGCAGGGTGGAAAATGGATTGAGTGTGAAACCCCAGAGGAAGGGAGACCAGAGGGATGTAGGGGAAAGGGAGAGGATCTGGACCAAGGGAGGAGCAATGGGGGTCCTGACCTTTTGATATAATCGGGCCAGAAATGTAGATACCCAACATTGCAATTGCCTGGAGCAGCCTGATTGTGGCTGAATGCCCCGGCTCTGCTGGGCTTCACAAAGTATTCAAATAGGTGCCCAGACAGCCATTATTGCCTAGGTGGGCCCCAGGCAGGGGTGGGGAAGCTCATGTCACCAAACCCTGCCCCTGTTTACAACTGAGGCCAGGAAAGCTCAGAACTGTCAGGTGGCTCCAGCAGACTGAGGAGCAGATTCGGAACTTGGGCCTCTTGACTCCCGCCTGGTGCTCTTTCCCAGTCCATTGGTGGATACTCATTTTATGCCAGGCACTGTGTGCCCTGCACTACACCTCATGCCGTTGAGGAAATGCAGGGATTTTTTTTGAAGAGTAAATAGTGTAGATTTGCCAGGAATAAATTATGCCATGTTCACTTGCTTTTCTTCCCCCTCATCAGGATCAAAGTCTTAGCAGTTAAAAAAAACACAATAGACTTAATACCTGTTGACATAAATAAATATTTTACACTGTTCGCTGTGACATGCTCATGGGAAATGTGGATCAAAGATCAGTGTGGCCGGTTGAGGTGGCTTATGCCTGTAATCTCAGAACTTTGGGAGGCTGAGGTGGGAGGATCACTTGAGTCTAGGAGGTTGAGGCTGCAGTGAACTGTGATTGTGCCACTGCATTCAGCCCCAGCAACGGAGAGAGACCCTGTCGCAACACAAACAAACAAACACATACACACCAGTGCGGTTGCTAGGAAGACAAAATAGAATCCAGTCGTTGTTGCTGTCAGCAGCATGGCGCTGAAGGAGGTGCAGGAGTTCCTCCAGGAACAATCTTGAAAGAGTGCCCTCAGGAACACATCTTAGGAAGAGGTCGGGCAGCGGAGGGAGTGCGGTGATTAGCACTGGACAGGACCACATTGGAAGAGGGAACACAGAGGAGAGGCCATGCACAGTGAAGAGGCATATGCCAGAAACATGCCTGGACAATGGGCCAGGACTGCAGGGCTTGGGCAGCAAGCCGTGATTCAGTGAGCAGATATCATGTGAGAACGGCACACTGCGAGGCAAAAGCCCAGGCTGCAAAGACTGATTGAAGAGGAGCGCCCACACACCCCAGTCTGTGTTCATCTGCATATCTGTGTTCTTAGATGTGTCTGTACTCACACACACTCCCAGCTGCATCTCCTGTACAGTTTAACGGACCCAGCCTCTCAGCTGGTTTCTGAGTTACTCATATGTGCATTTATAGCTCCCTGCTTGGAACCGTGCTTAGGTAAAATCTTAAAGAGACTCCTTGTGGCAGTTTCCTAAGAGTCTCCCACTGTTTTTTTTTTTTTTTCTAGAGATGGGGTTTCACTGTTTCACTGTGTTGCCCAGGTGGGTCTCAAACTCCTGGGCTCAAGTGATCTACCTGCCTTGGACTCCCAAAGTGCTCTAAGATTGTGAGCCACCGCACCTAGCCAAGTCTCCTCACACCCCCCGCCTTTTTTTTTTTTTTTTTGAGACAGAATTTTGCTCTTCTCGCCCAGGCTGGCACGATCTCGGCTCACTGCAACCTCCGCCTCCAGGGTTCAAGAGATTCTCCTGCCTCAGCCTCCTGAGTAGCTGGGATTACAGGCATGTGCCACCATGCCCGGCTAATTTTGTATTTTTAGTAGAGACAGGGTTTCTCCATGTTGGTCAAGCTGGTCTCAAACTCCCTACCTCAGGTGATCCGCCCACCTCGGCCTCCGAAAGTGCTGGGATTACAGGTGTGAGCCACCACATCTGGCCAAGTCTCCCGCTCTTGATAAGCCTTTTAGTGGAATGCTTGCCTTGAACATCAGCAAGGATGAAGCAGGGAGCGACCCATCACTTGGCCAGACTGCATCTGCACAGATGCCTGGTCAGAAAACTTGTTATGCCCTGGTAAAAAGTTAAGAATTATAGGCATCAACTGTTTCCTGCCACATAAATGTCCCATGATGGCATGGGTACTTCTTGGGTTAATAATCAGGTGTTGGCTTTCCTGCAAAGGCTGATTATCACTTGTCAAATTATCACTGCTGAATTGTTTCAGTCAATGGTGGCTTTTGAGCTTGAGCCTGCTGCATGCACAGCAGTGTTCTAGGATTTCCAAGAGGAACAGAGGGTGACCAAGGAGTCATTTGTACCCTCAAGAAGAGTTATCTAAAAGGTGAGTGTGTCTGCACAGCCTAGGGGTCAGCGTCCCCACAGCGGCTGCATAGGCAGATAGATGCACATAGCCTGGCCCAGGCGAGGCGCTCAGGAAACGCTTGTTGATGAATGAGGAAAGAATGGGTTATTTCTCTATGTATTTTTGGCTCTGGGACTCAGGGAAGGCACCAGAGAGAGGGTGACATTGATCTGGGATGGTCAGATTTCAGAGGTGAAACCGGCCTGAAAGGAAATGCCACATCACCAAGCGCATCTCATTAGAAGTAAAAGGAGACATGTAGGAAACCTTAGATTTGTTTTTGGTGAAGTGAAAGAGAGAAGTTGCTCTAAAAGGTTGGAAACCAGCCCCTAAGAAAAAAGGAAAGAATTGAGACCAATCAGCTCAGGAGGGCCTGGGACCCAGCGTGCTTGAGAGTCCACCTTGTCTAGACCGGGCTCTTACACAGTGATTCCTCACAGCGCCTGGTGAGATAGGTACTGCCACTTCCATTTTGTAAGTGAAGCCCAGAGAAGGGAAGAAATGTGCCCTAGGTCACATAGCTAGTCGGCGACAGAGCTGTGATTGGCAGGTTGGTCGAATGCCTCCAAAGCCCTCGACCTTCCCACTATACTTCACGCATCTCTAGAGAAGAGACACAAGTAGCCAGGACGAAGGTCTTCAGGTTTAAGAAGAACTATGAAAAAGCAAAATATTTTTGTTTTTGTGGTTTTTTACTATAAAGGAAAACTTTAAATAATAGCAAGAGTGCTATAGGTCAGATATCAGAAAGAACATCCTTATTGTGAAAGCTGTCACGTGAAACATTGAGCCAGCATCAGGTCAACATTCAGGGGCCAGTCAACCTTCACTTTAGTTCAGGCTCCATCCTGGGGAACTGCAGGAAGTTTCTGTCTTTTATCAGATTCCCTCTTTGGGTAATTTCTGGACTCCCCAGGGATTGCTCACAAAGTCACAAATGGCTAGTTCTCCACTCCCTCCAGCTCTGGATCATTGCCCAGGGCTTATCTGCTGGTCACCTCTCACCACCTCATAGCCGTTGCTACTGCCTGGGCTCTGGACCCTCCAAAGAGCATTGAGAGGCTGCTGTCATGGAGGATGTGAACTGTCATGGTTCAGAGCTCAGGCTTGCTACTCACTGGCAGTGTGACTTTGGCCATATTAGTCAATCCTTCTGTGCCTGGGTTCCTTTGTCTATTAAATGGAACACAGTCTCTATATCATAGCATTGTTATTCAGATTGCAGTAATTAACACATGTTAAGCTTACAGAATGGCAGTTGACAAACTGTGGCCAATGGGTCAAATCCAGCCCAACACCTGTTTTATAAATAAATTTCTTTGAAACACAGCTACATTCATTTGTTTGCATATTCTCTGTGCATAATAGCAGAGCTGGTATGAACAGAAACCACAGGGCCCGCAAAGCTTCAAAAACTTACTCTCTGGCCTTCTGCAGAAAAAGTTAGCCAACCCCTGATATAGAATGATGCCTGGCACATAGAAAGTGCTCATTAAATGGTAACTTAAACAAAGAAAAGGGAAAGAAACCTCACTAGTTCTTGAGTTTAACAAAATTTGAATGAGGTCCTATGATGAATGCTTAGACAATGACAACCTAAAAGGAACATCTAACACAGCTGTTTGTGTGATCAGTGCTCCCTGAAGGCAGTGATCACGTCCTGCCTCCTCAATGGCAGGAGGTGCTGCCATCATGCTGTGTCCCATGGACTGGAGTCCCTCCTGACTGCGTTCTCCCACCACTCTTTCCTGCCCCAGAGAACGACTGACAGGGAGAGCAGCCAACTCCTTCAAGATCAAGCTCCGCTGTGGGGCATGCTCTGGTCCCTCTTTCCTCACGGCCCTGAGGGGACAATCACAATAGTCCAGTCTCGACCTTCCAGTCTCTTCCCTGTGGATATTTTGGGCAGGATAACACTCTGTTGTGCAGGACTGTCCTGCACATTGCAGGATCCTTAGCAGACTCCCTGGCCTCTCCCACTAGATGCTAGTAGCACCCCCCAAGTTGTGACAGCTGAAAATGTCTTCAGACATTGCCAATGTCCCCTGAAGTGCAAAATCGCCCCAGTTGAAAATCACTGGCTTAGTCTAAAATAACATCACAGGTGGGGCAACAGCAATCCGATCTAGGATGGCTTAACTTCATCCTTTGAAAAACAGTGTTCTTTGCAAAGGCACAAACTGCTAAAGATGCATCCAGTTTGTATTATTGTATCATTAAACAGAGCATCTCACCTCGAAGCAGCAGCATCTGGACTGCTCCGTTGGGGGCTACACTTCCACTGGGCAGCTCCCTGCCTCACATCTGTGTAGCTAAGAGGGTCTATCAAAGAGCTACCTTCCACAGCCCAGAGAGGGCCTCCCCCAGAGTGTGGAAGATGCTTATGAATCCCCCATGCCAGCTTTCCAGCTTCACTGTATTTACATCCGATGCCACCTCAAGTGTCAGGAAGAAACTGTTGACAGCTTTAAAATAATAGTTTATTCACCGATTCGCTTATTCTCTCTTCCAGTCTTTAATGAATCCCTTTGTAGGCTGGTCGCAGGGAACCAGAGACAGAGCCCTTACCTTCAATGGGCTGGTAGGCTGGTATTTATCTTAAGATAAGATATTTATCTTAAGGAGACATATAAGCAGGTAATTACAATGAAGCACATTAAGTGTTATCATGACGTGTGCTGGTGTTGTGGAACACAGAGGGGACAAATAACCTCAATTGGGGGGCATGCGTGGCTGCCAGCAAAGGCTTGCCTGAGGAGCTAATTCTGGAAACACACAGGAGTTAGCAGGGTAAGGAGAATATGTGAATATTTATGTGCATGGGTGGTGTGTGTTTTAGGGATGAGGATGGCATCCCATTGCAGGCAACAGAGGCCCTAAAAAGCAGGCGAGAGCACGTGGCACAATTAGAGAATCAGCAGCCTAGTGTTTGAGGGGTGGTGTTGGGAGACAGTTCTCTATGGATCTTTCATGTTTCAGTACATCTGTGAACAGAGACACTATCAGGTTTTGTTCCAGACTTGCTTTGAAAGGACGTTTATGTAACAAACAGTCTTAGATGATAGTGACAATAGCTCCCTGCAGGGCAAAGAGCAGATTTATTTACTGTCAGTATAATAAAGATCATGTCTCCTTTCAGAGGTAAATGTTGGACAGGTTTGCTAGTCGCCCCCTTTAAAAGAATGACGTTTCCCAAGCCTTGAGTTCCTCAGCCAATGATGCTGAGCAGTTTGCATGTGCCAGTGTCACTTGGTCCACATATCATTCTGTGGAATTGGGGCTAGGGAAACAGGTGCAAATGTTACTCTGGCTACTGCTGTGAGTATTAAACTGTCCTTTGTCTCTGATCCAGGCATCTCATGTCTTCTGCCAATATCCATGAAACTGGCAGACTAACTTGTTAACTTGCAAGCAGGATAAAAGCTCTGACCCTCCACACTTTTGGACAGGTGATGAGTGGAGAAAGCAAAGCCTGGAGAAGTGAGTGGGATTGTGAGGGTCTTGTGTGCTACATGACAGAGCTTGACATTTATCTTAAGGAGGCACTGAAGAACTTTCAGCAGAAAACTGTCTGGATCTGGTGTGCACTGTTGTGGAGAGTGGAAAGCTAGAGGGTGAACCTGGAGAAACACAGCCAATGAGGGGTACAGCTGTGGGGCAAGCCGTCTGAACAAGGGCTGTGCCAGTTGGGAGAGTGGCAGTCAAGTTTAAAACAAACTTCATACTATCCTTGATAGCATTTTTTTTCTGATCAAGGATTCAATCCAGATAGCATTTATCTGTGGTATCTCTTTAGACCTTTTATGCCCTTGACATTTCTGAAGCATGTAGAACAGACCTTGTAGCATATAGCATATAGATCTTAGAGAATGTCCTTCGATTTTGATTTGTCTGAGGGTTTCTCATGACGGGAATGAGGTTGTATGTGTATATATATGTGTGTGTGTGTGTGTGTGTATGTGTGTTTACATATATATGGTTAGGGTTAGGGTACATATACATATACACAGTAGAGCGTGTGAGAGAAAGCAAGTGTGCAAAATATTAACAACTTGTGATTCTAGGTGATGGCTGGAAGTGAGGGTTGAAGGAGAGGAGAGGAAAGTGAGTCAGTTGGGATCGCCAGGCATTTGGTGTGGTGAGTGGTATTACCAGCTGACATAGAGAGTTGAGGGGAGCTTTGGAGGGAGGAAGGGGGAGGAAAAGATGGTGAGTTTGGTTATTTTTTAAAATGATTTGCTTGCCTGAGTCCCCTTCCAGCCACGTCTGATTTTAGGATCCCATGGATTATCCAAAGGGGGTACCCAGTAGGCAGGTGGTCTGGAGCTCAGAGGAAACCTGGGCAGGGTCAGAGCTGGTGTTGAAGCCATGGAAGAGGACAGCTTCACCCCAGGGGAGTGTGTCTGTAAGAAGGAGAAGGGGCCAACAACAAAACCACTGCAACAGCTGGCATTGAGGGGCAAGTGGCCACAGAGATCTGAGAAAGGGCAGGGAAATGGAAGGACAACTCAACAAAGCAGCATCCCTAGAAACAGAGGGTTCAGAAATTGGGAGTGGGGGGTTAGTGCCACCAGGGTCAAGGGCTGCATGAAGTGCGAGGGCCGAAGATTCTATGTGGACTCAGTGGGACGTGGGCGTGGAAGAGCAGGGAGGTCTGAATGGGAAGTGAAGACACAGATGCGGGCATGCACACAGTTCTTTGAAGATGCTCGGCCGAGGAGACGAGAGTAATCAGGTCAGGGGCAAAAAGGGGTACTCGCCTGAGGAAGTAGACATTGGATATCCACAGCTGAGAGTTAGTTCAAGGTCACATTCAATTTAGATACCCCGATTTCCCCCGGCCTCCTGTCTAAATGCCAAATCAAGTCATGGCTTCTCACCTACCACTTCACACTCTTCACAAAGATGAGGGCTGGGAAGGCAGATGGGGAGAGGGAGCATTTTTTTGTCAGCCAGGGGAGACAGCTGTACCAGTGATGAAAAGCACCTGTGACATTTTCTCTCTCTGCCAGGAAAGGAGCCTGTCACAAAAGCAGCCTCTGCCCACAGTATTCGCTGTCCCACTGGTTTCCCGTGAATGCCGGGGAACATTGCTACATCACCCTGTGTGGAATATGGTTTTATGATCATGATCATTTGAAGTTTTCTCTTTTCACTCAAGAGCTTGTCACAAATAATAGCCTCGTTGACCCCAGGCCCTCATTTTCTGGAAACCAGGCTGTATTTTCTACATCTTCCTTTCCTTCCAGCTGCCTTGCAGCACTCTGCACAGCTTATTTTCTAAAACTCAAACAGGAGAAACACCAACATTTTATTTCGGTCAATAACTATTTTATACAAGAGAATTCGTAGCAATTTAACCAGAGTCAAATATTTAAACTACAATAAAATGCAATTCTATGAATGAATAACCAAATTGTGGTATATCCATAGAATGGGATATTATGCAATCATAAAAAGGCATGAAGGTCCTTTTTATTCCATAGAAAGGAATGCTACAGCATGGATGAACCTTGGAAACATTATGCTAGATGAAAGAAGCCACCTGCAATTGACCACATATTGTATGATTCTGTTTATATGAACTATCTGGAAGAGGCAAATCCATGGAGGCAGAGAGCAGATTAGTGGTTGCCCGGTGCTGAGAGCAGGGAGAGTGGGAAGTGACTGCTTCACAGGTATGAGGTTTCCTTTGGGATGATGAACTGTTCCGGATCTAAGTAGGGGTAATGGTTGCACAACATTATGAATATACTGAGTTTTACTAATGGTAGTTTTATGCTCTGTGTATTTTACCACAATACAAAATTAATTAAAAAAAAAAAAAAAAAGAAAAAAAGAAAGCAACTTCATCCTGAGACCAGGGAGAAAAAGGCCCTGGCTCTGCTCACAAGAACCACAAAGCCTTCGATGTGATGAGGGTTTCACAGCAGCTCTTCTCTGCTTTGGCTGCACATGAGAATCATGTGGGCAGTTTTTTAAAGCACCTCCCACCTCAACACCAAGGTGTTAATTGATCAGGATCAATTAATCCTGATCTCAGGGACTGGGGCTGGGAGCAAAATCAGGAGCTCTTGGAGATTCCACTGTGTATCCGCGGTTGAGAAATATGGCTCTGGGCTAGGGGTTCTCCAAATGTGGTTCCTGGACCCAGCAGCAGCAGCATCACCTGGGAATGTGTTAGAAATGCAGATGGTGGGGCTCTGTCCGTGAAGTACTGAATCAGAAACTCTGAGGGTGTGGCCCAGCAGTCTGTGTGGGAACGAGCCCTCTAGGAGATTCTGATGTGCACTCAAGTTTTGGCAACCACTATTCAAGTCTAGGCCAAGTAAACTACAGAGTTTTTCTCAACCAGTGAGTATTCACTGAGCATCTGCCATACGTTTGGTTCCATAAAGGGTGTCATGAAAATAAAAAGATCTATCCCAGCTCCTCTCAAGCATCTGGTGGGTTAGATTCTTGGAAAAGAAATGGTGCATTAAAATGAGATGAGCCTTTTTATGGCTAAACAATATTCCGTTGTGTGTCTGTGCCATATTTTGTTTATCCATTCATCTGATGGATTGACTTATTTCCACCTTTTGGCTAATATAAGTAATTTGACTTATTTCCACCTTTTGGCTAATATAAATAACGCTGCTATGAACACGGGTGTACAGGTATCTCTCTGAATCCCTGTTTTAATACTTTGGGATCTATATCTAGAATTAGAATTACTGGATCAGGCCAGGCGTGTTCGCTCACACCTGTAATCCCAGCACTTTGGGAGGCCAAGGTGGGTGGATCACTTGAAGTCAGGAGATCGAGACTGATGAAACCCCATCTCTACTAAAAATACAAAAATTAGCCGGGTTTGGTGGTGTGCATCTGTAATCCTAGCTACTTGGGAGGCTGAGGCACGAGAATCGCTTGAATCCAGGAGGCAGAGTTTGCAGTGAGCTGAGATCACACCACTGCATTCCAGGTTGGGCGACAGAGCGAGACTCTGTCTCAAAAAAAAAAAAGAATTGCTGGATTATATGGTAATTCTATTTTAACGTTTTAAGGCACCACCAAACTATTTGATGTTCCCACCAACAATAAATGTTTGAGATAAGGAAAAAGCTCTGTTATGTATATTTTACTACAATTTTTTATTTTTTATTTGAGATGCTCAGTCACCCAGGCTGGAGTGCAGTGGCGCAATCTCAGCTTACAGCAACCTCCGTCTCCTGGATTTAAGCGATTCTCCTGCTTCAGCCTCCCGAGTAGCTGAGACTACAGGCGCATGCCACCATGCCCAGCTATTTTTTGTGTTTTTAGTAGAGACGGGGTTTCACCATGTTGGCCAGGCTCGTCTCCAACTCCTGGCCTCAGGTGATCTGCTCTCCTCGGACTCCCAAAGTGCTGGGATTACAGGCGTGAGCCACCGTGCCCGGCCAACAATTTTTAAAAAGAGATTAAGCCATGAAAACATGGTTAGAAATATGACCACGTTTCTGATGGTCAACGCTGAATAAAAATTACTTCAAACACCATATTTAATCATGTAAATGTTATGCATATAACAGTGCATGAAAAAGATGGTATCTTCAATCCTTCCTATTCAGAGATGGTTACCAGTCCTTGCCTGAGCCTGGAGCCCCCTATTTGAATATTATGTTTAAGAAAGATAGAGCAGGATGTCTTGCGAGGGCTGTGGCTACAGGGCTGTGGACTTAGCACTTTCACATCTAGCACGATTCCTCACATGAATGGGCCAAGGAAGATGAAGGAGGATAACGTGGTGAGCACAGATGGGGGACTCAGGCCTGGCTAGTTTTCATTATAGGGGTTAGGCTGTTAGCATGTCAGCAGTTTGTTTAACTTAGTGGTTTGTTGTTGTTTGTTGCTTAGTCTGAGAGCCATTTGTTGAACACTTCAGTGTGCCAGGCTCTGCAGCAGAAGCCAGGTGTACACACATGCAGAAAGCGAGCTGACAGTCTAGTGCAGCGCTTCTCAGCCTCAGCCCCGCAGCAGCATCGCCTGGCAGCCTTGTCCAACGGCAGATGCTGGGCGCCACCCCCAGAGTGTCTGGTTCAGTAGGCCTGGGATGGGGCCCGAGACTCTGCATTTTGAACGAGTTCCTAGGCGGTGATAATGCTTGTCTGGAGCCATGCTTTGAGAACCACTGGACTATTGGGGTGGAAAGGCAGACAATATTGCTTTGATCAGTGTGGCTGCTGCAAGGAAGAGAAATGCAAAGGCTGTATAGGAGCACAGAAGAGGGGGAAACCCTTTGCCCTGCCCCAGCGTGGGGGAGGGTGTTTCAGGGAGATGTGAAGCAGCTTGGTGTGTCTGCAGGATGCAAGCAGCTCAGCGCTGCTGGAACGAAAAGGAGAGCTGGGAGCAGACACAGAGAAGTCCAGACAGAGGTGGGCAGAGCCTCTCCACAGTGAACATACTCTAAGGTCACAGGTCATGAGAATCTAAGAGGGAGTTAGAAATGGAGAAGCAAAAGCAAACAGATCGTCACCCTTTACCTTTGGCAGCCTGGAAACCCCACCCTCCTCCCTGTAATAAACCTCGTCTCCAGAAGGAACTTGATGCAGGCCTTGACACCAGTGTGTAAATGACTGCGGAGCCTTTTTGTCCCCGCCTTGTCCCCCACCCAGCAATATTAGACGGGGATTATTGGCGGGGTGGAGGAGAAGGACTTCCTGAGGGTGGGTGGAGGGCTGAGTTGGCAGCCCCAGCCTTACGGTTCACCTCTTCTGGCCTCCAGCCTGCACGCCTGGCCCCCACCACCATGGCTGGATGGGAAATGATTCCCATCTCTCTCTGTGTTAATACATCCATCAGTCCTGCTCCTGTGACTAGAGCCACAGAGAACACAGCTAAGCCACAGGACTCAGAGGGGACAGCAGCTTTCATGTCCCCTCTAAATCCATCTGGAAACCAGACATCCTCAGGATGGTGTCTGCATGTAGAAGCCACTTTTTTGTTGTTGTTTAGAGATGGGGTCTTGCTATGTTGCCCAGGCTGGTCTCAAACTCCTGCACTCAACTGATCCTCCTGCCTCCCCAAGAGGGGATTTGGGGGGATTTACCAAGCCCAAGTCTCAATCCTCCTTCTCCAGCTGACCCAAACAAAAATTAGACAAAAGTTTGATGCAAAGTGTGGATTAAAGCATCTTTAGAAAATGTGTTTATTTTTATTGATCTATAACGTCAAATCCAAGGAAAAAGAGTGGGCGTGCTATGGCAAGTCCAGCTTTGAGCTTTATTCATAACAAGTAACCCTTACCTTCTAGCCCTCCCTCACTGTCCCGGGACCACCTCTGATTCAGTGGTGATACTGACAAAGGAAAACTCTAATGCCAGTTTGATTCCTTGCCCTCTGTTTGTACATAATAACATCATAAGACCTCATGCATCAATTATTAACCCATGCCCCTGGTCACCTCCTTTCCTTCTGGGCAGGACATTGGGGTTTATGACGGTGCCTCTCCACCTACCAGGCAGGAAAACAGGTAGAATTCAGCAAGTTGTGTGCGGCCTTCTGTGCGGGGGGTCAACCTCTTACCAAGGTGATGCTGTGGGAACCACACTACTGACTGGCTAAACCCACTGGGTTTTTATGAGATGACATAGACATTTTAATCAGCTTCAGAAGTGAACTGCAGGACCTATAAATATATTTTAACATGTTTTTAAAATGTAGCTTCCAGGCTGGGTGCAGTGGCTCACGTCTATAATCCCAGCACTTTGGGAGGCTGAGGCAGGAGGATCGGTTCAGCCCAGGAGTTTGAGACCAGCCTGGGCAACATAGCAAGACCCCGTCTCTAAAAAAAATGGCTTTTACATGCAGGAACCATCCTGAGGATGTCTGGTTTCCAGATGGATTTAGAGGGGACATGAAGGCTGCTGTCCCCTCTGAGTCCTGTGGCTTAGCTGTGTTCTCTGTGGCTCTAGCCGTAAGAGCGGGACTGTTGGATGACCCCCAGAGAGAGGCGGGTACTAGCCCCCCAACAGGAAGACCTTTCTAACAGATGGAGGAATGTACACAAGTGGGTGTCAAATGATCCTAGCTCAGCTTTGGCACAGGGCAGGACCCAGACCTGGCAAAGGGAGGCCAGATGGATCCCAGACTCTTTCTGAGTCAATGCGTCACACATCCCTAGAATATACCAGGCTCTCCACTGCAGCAGGGACTCTGAGCTTGCTGGGCCCTCTCTAGTGAACGCCATTCCTCAGGTTTCACTCATGGTTGGTTCTACTTGTCCTTTAAATCTCAGCTTTAATGGCACCTCCTCCAGGAAGCCTGCCTGCGTCATCCGCTTGACAGAGATCCCTCCATTTTTCTGTCGCAGCCCTTGTTTAATTCCTTCACAGCGCTGATTGCACACTGTAATTATTTCCTTTGTGCATTGGTTCACTCGTTATTTATTATCAGTCTCTTACACTGGACTGTGAGTGCCACAAGGTCAGAGACTGGAGCTGTTTTGTTCTCCATTGCATCTTCAGCACCTAGTACAGTGCCTGACACATACTAGACACATTTGTTGAAGAAATGAATGCATTAACTTCAAAATTAAATTGCACTCCAAGAAGGACAGCATTTAGAGATTTTTCTCCTTCATTCAATATTTGAGTACTCGTTTTTTATTGCAAATACAATCCATCTTATTAAAAGTGTATTCAAATTTGGTACATAATTTTTTATCATTTTCATATAGATATACATGCCTTTTCTTATGGTCAGATCTCCTTACAAAGCAAACGTTGAGGGACTAACCAAAAGCTATCATTGTCCTGAAATTGTGCCTATTTGTTGAAAAAGGGTGTGTCATCATCTAGAATGTGTAAACTTTGCCACTACAGTGGTATCCGTTGGGACAAGTTTTGATCTGACTGCGTGTTGGTAGTCTGCCCAAAGAGATGTGCCCTGGAGCTTGGGCCCAGGCGGGTTCTCCAGGAAGCTGCCTGCAGTGAGCACTGACACAGACACTGGGGGGTCCACCTCAGAGTATGACCTCCAAGAAGTGTCATGGGGCAGAATTAATGTTGACCCCTGTGCCTTGATCCCCCCACTGTCTTCCCAGGGCTATCTTTCATCAGTGAGCCCCTCTTTCTTCTGTCTCCAACCTTCCTTCTCTGTTCTCTTTTGCCATCTGCATAGCAGTTTGCTCAAGCCTCTTCATAAAAAACAAAAACACAGGCTGGGTGCCGTGGCTCGCGCCTGTATTCCCAGCACTTTGGGAGGCCAAGGCAGGCAGATCACTTTAGGTCAGGAGTCTGAGACCAGCCTGGCCAACGTGGCGAAACCTCATGTCGACAAAAAATATAAAAAATTAGCCAGGTGTGGTGGCACGCACCTGTAATCCCAGCTACTCGGGAGGCTGAGGCAGAAGAATTGCTTGAACCTGGGAGGCGGAGGTTGCAGTGAGCTGAGATTGCGCCACTGCACTCCAGCCTTGGTGACAGAGCAAGACTCAGTCTCAAAAACAAAAAACAAAATCTTTCACATTACCCTCACCTCACCATAACCACCACACATACACCCTTCTCTCATCCCGGTATGGCTAAATTTCTGAAATGAGCTTAAAAAAACCCTCCACATCCATTCAAGGATGTGTTCAGACATGAGTAGGGATATGACATAAAGTTCTGGTCTTCCAAAGGTCTTTGAAACTCGTAGTCTGAGCTCTAGTCTGTAATAGGCTTCTGTACTAGTCTGGCGCTAACAGTCACAGGTGAGGCAGGCTAACAATCATCACTGCTTGCCAGTGTGCACAACCCGAGTAGGCTGGCTGAGAAGTTCAAGCCAGGGACGAGAAAGCACTGGGGTAGCTTTGGCAGGACCTGAGCTGGACTTTGAAGAGTGGACGAAATTTGGAAAGGTGCAGAGGAAAGAAGAGGGCATTTGAGTAGATTTTTTCATAACGGCATTTGTGAAGGTGGGTTGGCATAGCCTGTTCTTAGGCTCAGGGAGCTGGCTGAACCATGGGGCAGGCTGGGGCGGGATGTGGGGGCCTTTGAAGACTTTGACAGCTTGGGGCACTTCGAGGCCATGAAAAACAGCTAGGCTGTGCTTTGTCTTGTTGGGGTGGGGCAGGGCGTGCTAGGGAGAAAGGGAGTGTACGGATGGGTGGTGGGGTGGTGCCACCCAAGCCAGGCTATGACAAGATTGATCTGGTTACTGCAGAAGAGCCAGCCTGGCAGTGTAACAAGGAAGGCTGGGGCCAGTTGCCTGTGGGAAGCCTTTGCAGTGTGACATGGTGAGGGCCTAACCCATGGAAGCATGGGAGTCCATGACCCACTAAGGGCAAAGGATAGACCGAGCTGGCTCTCAGATGTTGAGCCTTGGAGGAGTGGGGCCCAGGTGTTCTCTGATGAGGCATTCCACCATCAAGCTGTAATCTAGGCCATAACACATCCTCTAATTGCAATATTGCAAAAAATATATGGACTGTATTTGAACCCTGAAATTTACAAACTGTTAAAACGTTATGACCTATTTGTAAAAATTTGAATTCTAATTGGATTTTATAATCTTAAGGTATTAATTGTTAACTCTCTAGGTGTGGTCATGGTACTGTGGTTTTAAGAGCCCTTGTGTTTTAGAGAAACATACTGAAATATATACAGATGAAATATATCTGGATTTGTTTCCAGTTATCCAGGTAGATAAGGGGAGAATGGGCTTAGCATAGATGAGGCAGGACTGTTTGTGAATTGTAAACTGTCCAAGCTGGGTGACATGGGGTTCATTTCACTCCTCTCTCTACACTGTATACATTTGAAATTTTCTGTAAAAACATTCTGGTCCTCGGATAATGCAGGTCCTACATGCTGGGCCTCAAAATTCCCAATCAGAAATCACGAGAGGCATTTTGAGCTGTGCCATGTTAATCTCTTGTTACCTTTCAAAACAGGAATTCTGACCACTTCTGTTTTGCCTAGAGCAGGAAAAATGCATAGACAGGAAAGAAATAATGCCTTGGCTTTATTTAGAAAAACAAACTGTGAGAGACATGTGATCCTCCTATATCATGATCATGGGAGGAGTCCAACCAACTAGAGAGGCAAAGTCAAAACTCAAGAGCAAAGGCAAATTTGTAGCTGGAAATAAACGCTTCTTTTAGAAGAGTCACTCCCAGTGGAGGATTTCTGGCAGTGGAGGACTTGGCATGAGTGTGAAAGCTGACACTGAGTTGAAAAATTGCAGCCCAGGGGGTAGCAGCCAGCATAAGGGCAGCACTGTGCAGTCACATGTCACAGCTCAGGGAACAGAAAGGCCTGCTGTTGTCACCTCTGATATTGGTTGTCCCGGTGCCCACCCTCATGGCACCTCTATCTCTCACATGCCACAAAGACAGGAGGCTACTCTGACAGTGTCCCCAGCTGTGCAAGGCGGGGACACCCACTGGCCATTACATGCTGGGGGAGGGCCCTATGAACTTCCTTGGCAGGCCATCTCCTAGGCTACAGGGCAGAAATCAGATTTCTTTTTCAATTAGTGGCCCCAAACAGAAGCCATTTGCACACAGGTAAGCTAGAAAGCTAGAAGGGTACATTCTGAACCTGAGCAAGTGGTCTCATTTTTCCTCCTCTTTTTTGAGGAGAAGAAATATATGAGGGAATTAAGGTGGGTGCGCATTCCCTGGGAAAGGAACAAGCATGAAACAGGTGTTGAGAGTTTAAATTAGTAAACATGTGAGGGCCCGCTCTGTGCCAGGCACTGTGGGAAGTGCAGCGATGGATGAGCTGTGGTGCTTGCCTTCAAGGAGAGCGTGGGGGAGCCAGGAAATTCCGGGTGCGCAAAATCTCCTAGACAAATACTGAAGGACACATAAGTCCTGTGACCAAAGCAAAGTAACTGTTACTTAGCCAAAGTCAAACTTCGGGCAAATCACTTAAATCTCTATTTTTCACCTATAAAATGGTGCAATTCTTGCCTTGCTTACCCCATAAGGTTATAGAGTTATAAAGATCAAAGCTACTACAATATAATAACAATGAGGAGGAGGAGGAGGAGGCGAAGACAAGGCTTTCTTGACCTTGCTGACCTACAGACCTGTGACTGGTGCCCAAAGACGAACTCCGCTGTGGATGGCAGCCAGGACCAGGGCAGGTTCCTGATGCAGATGGCTGTCCGCTCCCAGCCAGTCCTGGAGCACCGGTGCCCTGTGCCCTCATTCCTGAAGCTGGTTCCCCTGGGCACCTTGTCACATGCCCAGTAGCTAGCTTGAGATGAGCAACCTCTCTGACTCGTTCAAATTCGCCTGACAGATGGTGAAGGTGCTTAGTCCTAGTATTCTTAATAAATATCAGAGCTTAAGAGCCAGAAGGAACCTTCCAGAACATAGCTTCCACACACATCCCATCCCCACCCCCACCCCCACCACCCCCACCATTTGTACGAAGGGCAATGGAGGCTCCAGCAGGGAACGTAACCCACTGGGGTGTTGGGACAGCTGATGCTGGAATCTCATTCTCTGGACTCCCCTGGTCCAACGTAGCGGCTTCTCTTTCCAAGAAAGGTTTTGCCAACACCAACTCTACTGCCTTTAATATCCTTAGTCTTTCCTGCCTCCAAATACCTTATTTGGTCCTAACTTCCAATAAAGCGTATTTAGGGCAAGAGAAAAGGGAAACATGCCCCAAGTCACATTTTCCCAAGCCCTCTGTTCTTTTTCATTCTTTGGGAAAATGTTTCCTAAATGCCCATGAGGGCACGTGACCCTACTTATAATATGGGTTCACAGAGACGAAGATGAGGGGTCCCTATCTTCACGAGGCTCTCGTTTAGCTATCAGTAAAGTGCCCTCTTGATGAAACCTTTTTGAACCTCCACTATGGGAAAAGAAAACTCTTCTAATCCAGTTCCCTTTAGTCATGTGTGCAAAGAGAAAGCTCTCATTGATGCATCTCTTTACTTCCTGAGTTTTTTGCATTCATGCCTGGCTGGCAGCTTCCACCCTGCTGGCTGTGGGCCCAGGCAGTATTGTGAGCACAGAAAAGGCTGGCAGCCTCACTTAGGGAGTCTTACCCTGTGCTATGTCTCTTCCTGACCCTAGGGTTCTACATGAGGCCTCACGGTTGCTTCATTCTGCTCCCCGCTGCCCCTAAAGCATTTGGTTTGGCCCCCAGCTGAACAATTGTCTTACTCCAGTTTGGCCCTGGAGTGCCTGCTTTGACATCTGCCAGCCTCCCTCTTCCCTAGTCACCATCTTGGTGTAGTTGAGTTACTTTGAGGCCTTGAAAATAAGAATAGTAGAGCTCAGTGGAGACTCTGGCATGCCCAAGTGAGAAGACTGGTGTCCAGCGAAAGGTTGGACTGGAGATTCTGCAATTCCATTATGCTGTAACATTTCTGAAAATGCATAGCCTAAGGTTGACAGCCTGAAAAATCAGTAGGGTTCCGATGTGTGTGTCCGGACCTAGAAGTAAGAACTAAGCCTGGGACCAATGCCTCATAGCACTTGAAATGAACCTGAGTACCAAGTATCACTTCTGATTCTTCCCACTCTCAGATAAGATCCCCTAGTTAGAGAGCACGGTGTAAGGGGTTGGGATTCTGTGGGGCCAATATAACATTTACACCCTTGTGAAACAGTGCGGTGGTCTACAGAATTCCCAGAAGAGGTGGTGTTCCTTTCCCCTTTTCTCTGTTTACCCACCTTCCTTGGGTTGAAATACTGATGAATGGAACCCAGATGGCAAAGCTTGATCCCCAACTCTGATAGAGCCCACAGGACAGCCTGGGTCTACCCCAATGAGCCATGACATGCCAATTCTTTGCTTTTCTGGAGAAACCTTGGCCTGAAAGTCTGTTTAATTACCATGGAGATAATCTTTTAAACATAGATTTACATTCTTTAAAGACTTTTTCCCTGTGGGAGTAGGAAAGTTCATCTGCACATAGCATGTTTATTTTCATTTCCAGGGGAGGAACTGCTATCCGCTAGTTAGCAAGAAGCTTGAGCCCTGGAGGAATTTCTTTTTTTAAAGTCTGTTCCTCCTCACTGATAGTGTGTCAATTATATTGTAATAATTAGTTTATAGTGTGGTCATTTTTTTTTCCAGCTTAAACTCTGCACTTCACTCTGTGATTCCAGGCCTATAATTATTTGACACTGGTCAAGCATCCCTATCAGATTGGGTTCTATAGTTACTCTAAATGTGGGTATCAAGAGTCAATGTCCTCAGGGGTTTCTCTTCAGGAAGGTCATACTTGCAAAGCCAGCAGCCACAAAGACCTATTTAGGTTGGTGCAAAAGCAATTGCGGTTTTTGCATGAAAGGAATTGGCAAAAACCGCAATTATTTTTGCACCAACATAATACTTGGCGCTGTGATCAGTAAGACACTAATTTTTCCCACCTGGCTTTGCTAAATTCTTCCCCACTAGAATGCCAGCTTGGATGAGCAGGGGTTCTATTGTATTCGACCTGGTAGCCCCAAGACCCAGAGTAATTCCTGGCTCATAATAGGTGCTGGCTAAGCAGATGCTGAATTGCTGAAAGTCAACAGGTCTTGACATGTGGGTCAAATAGGAACAATGTACAAAATAAAGCAGAGTTCGGTGCGCTCCTGGCTCTGGTCTGGGCAGCCTAGTCCTTTCCCCACATCGCTTAAGAGCAGGTGGTCCTGAGTGGTTGCTGGACCTGATTCTGGAGGCCGAGATTCTGAGCCTTGAAGATTTACCTCCAGGGATTCAGAAAAGAGGAGAAAAGGAGTAATTGTATTGAACAGAGAATTAGAAGATAAGCAAAATCCCTTTGTGAGAAACTCTAAATCTTGAGCATGGATCTCTGTGTCCAGGTCCTGATGGGGAGAATAGCTGGTCCAAGAAGTACCCGTCATGTGGGGGCCTGCTGCAGTCCCCCATAGACCTGCACAGCGACATCCTCCAGTATGATGCCAGCCTCACGCCCCTCGAGTTCCAAGGCTATAATCTGTCTGCCAACAAGCAGTTTCTCCTGACCAACAATGGCCATTCAGGTGAGGGAGAGGCCTTGGAGACCTGAGGGGTATGTCTGAGTCTCACTCGGCTGCCAGGCCTGTCCTTTTCCATCTGGCAGGGAGGTGTTCCGTGGAAGCATCCAGGAGGAAGGGGGGGGGGGCGTGGCGGGGGGTGCCTTTGAGAGATTCCAGGAGCACTCTCTCCAGGGGATGCTAGAGGCTCTGGGCTCCGAGGGTCCTGCCAGGGCTGCACTTCCCAGAAGAAGCACATCTCTCAGGATGGGGCAGGAGACTGGCCTGAGCCCTGTCGTTCATTGGCTGTGTGGCTGGAGTGAATTCTGGACCATAAACGACTCAAGGAACCACACAGTTTGGCGGGGGGTACCCAGGCTTTGGAGTCAGACCAACCTGGATTTGAACTCTGGCTTGACTGCTTATGAGCCATGAGAATCTAGGTGAGAATTTTAGTCTCCTTGAACTTCCATCTGGAAATGGACATATTGATGAATACCGCGAAGACTGGAGATTATGTATGTTGGGGTCTGGCATACAGAGTGAAGTAAATGCTTCATAAATAGCAGTTATCGTTGTTGTTGCTATATAATTCTAAAGCTTAGAAGGTACTTCGCTAAAGGTGTCTGATCCATCAATATGTAAATAAACACCCATCCGTTGGTCTAGTGTTAGTGTTTCTGGCATCACTTTCCAAGGGGATCCAAGAAGATGCTGGTGCCACTGGAGTTGCTTTGGGGAAAAGGGGACATTCTCAGGGAAAGAGCCCAGGTGTCTGACCTTTGGGCTGCATCTCTGCTCTGCACCTCACTCCATCCACCTGCCTCTCTCTGGGCTCCGGGGGGTGGCGGCGGGGGTGGAGGGAGCGTTGCCTACCTGACTGCTCTCTGGCAGTGCACAGCTGGCCGGGGCTCTGAAGGCTGCTCCTCCACTCCCCGCAGTGAAGCTGAACCTGCCCTCGGACATGCACATCCAGGGCCTCCAGTCTCGCTACAGTGCCACGCAGCTGCACCTGCACTGGGGGAACCCGAATGACCCGCATGGCTCCGAGCACACCATCAGTGGACAGCACTTCGCCGCCGAGGTAAGTAGGGCTGCCAGTCTGGTAGAGGCTGCTCTGTAGTGGGTGGTGTGGCACCGTCTCGACCTGGCTGCTGTGCAAATAACACTAGAGCATGGGACAGGCTGCCTTCAGGCTCTCTGCCCTACCTCTGGCCCTGGCACAAGGGGTGCAGCCACTCCACCAGCCTGCAGCTCATCTGCACTGTCCTGGTCCCTTTCTTCTCCTGAACATGCTGAGTTTGTCCCTGTGTCTTTTACTGAGTGATGCTGCTGGGGAGGCAGTATTCCCAGGGCGGCCCAGTGGGATATACATGCCCTTCTTTTAGACATTGCCTTCCTATCTGTGCGGATAAAAATCTCCTGCTGACTCACACTGGGCTCATTGCTCCCCAAAAGTTCTCAGCCTTTCTCCATATGTCATGCTGTTTGCATCTTTTTGATGCTATCTTTCCTTTCTCTGGGCATGGGTTGTGTTTAGAACATGGGGACATGGGTCTAGGGCCACTCTTCTACCTGGCCACAAGTCTAGGGTGCCTGGCAATCTAATGTGCAGGGCATCACGGCAAGCAGACTCACTAGGGACAAGATGTCAGCCAGCACAGCATCGTGTCATGTCGCCTTGAGGAGCTACCCCAAAATGCCAAAAGAAAATTAGAAGAGGGGCAGAGCATTTGTCCTGTGCAATTGCAGGATGGGGTGGGGCAAGGAGGGGGTTGAGATGCTCCATTTTGGCACTCCAATAGCCCTGAACTGGGGGTGTGGCTCTGAATATTTACAGGGAAATACAAGCAGATAAATGCTGCTGACTGATCAGCCAGGGGAGTCCATGGTAAATAGTGACCATTCCCCTCCGTTCATAACTGCTGAACTGCTTAATGTTTCAGACTAATCATAGGTCTACTTGCAAGCATGGAAGGGATAGGATCTGGCTCAACAGGATGGCACCACTGGAGGTTCACATATTTCAGAGCAGGCCCTTCCCTGGAGCTCAAGAACTGAAATTTCCTCCAGGCTAATTGCAGTGTTGAGACTTCTGCTTCCCCCATGAGGAATAAAGAAGGTGTAAACCAAAAAGTACCTGAGACTCAATCCATTTAGAAGTTTATTTTGCCAAGGTTAAGGACACATGCCTGGGAGACAGGGAGACAAGTCTGTGCCTTTCTCCAAAGATGATTTTGAGGGCTTCAATATTTAAAGGGGAAAGGGCAGACACTGGGGAAAGAGGGAGAAATGTTTAAAAGGTGTGGGGAGGTAAGAGGCAAGAGGTCGCATTCTTCTGAGTTTTTGATCAGCCGTTCACATGTGAGACAGGGGTGGAGGAATAGTCACTTGTACATTCATCTAACTCAGCGAATCTGCATTCTTACAAGATAAAATAGACATGGGCAGAGGAAGCAATTAGATATGCATTTGTCTCAGGTGAGCAGAGGGATGACTTTGAGTTCTCTCCTTTGCCCTGAACCCGTGAAGATAAGTTATCCGTTTACATTGTCAGGGTGAAAGTCAACAGAACTGTTTTAGGGTAAAGACCTTGCGGCCCACAGTGAATTTCCTAGTGGGCAAAATGTGAGGTGTGTAGCTTTTTTAACTTTGTAACCGTCTTATTTAGGAATAGAATGGGAGGCAGGTTTGCCTGATGCAGCTCCTAGCTTGACTTTTCCTTTTGGCTTAGTGATTTCAGGATCTCGAGATTTATTTTCCTTTCACAGAGGTTAGGGTGTAGGCTGGCAGGGTTTATGTATTTTAAAATATTTCTACTTCTTGTGTTTTCTGCTATTAAGTCATAGCATCAGACCAAGGGTCTGGTTAAGAGGGACCATAAATGCCAATACTAGAGAAAAGGCATCAGGGTGTCCCTAAAGTGGGTCCTCTAAGGAAGGACCTTGAAAGTGTAGTGGTTCTTTTGGATGGAGTTCATATAAGAAGATTCTGGTGGGGCATGGTGGCTCACACCTATAATCTTAGCACTTTGGGAGGCTGAGGCGGGTGGATCACCTGAGGTCAGGAGTTCAAGACCAGCCTGACCAACAAGGTGAAACCCCATCTCTACTAAAAATGCAAAATTAGCCAGGCTTGCTGGCACATGCCTGTAATCCCAGCTACTCGGGAGGCTGAGGCAGGAAAATCGCTTGAACCTGGGAGGCAGAGGTTGCAGCCAGCCGAGATCATGCCATTGTACTCTAGCCTGGGCAACAAGAGCGAAACTCCAACTCAAAAAAAAAAAAAAAAAATTCTTTCTATCTTAATCTCCTCAACAGGGAGCTCCTTTATGCTTGGATTACTCTTCACTTCCTCTGAGCACAATAAGAAAAGTACAGACAAACCACAAGCTCAAGGTCAGCTGTAAAAGGAAATAGGGGATTAGCACCTCAGGGGTTTTAATCATATAGAATTCAGCTCTGTTTCTCAAAGTGATGCCAGGCCGAGATGGTGTGGGCAATGTGGCAGACTAAGTCCTTTGAGGGGAAGATGGTGAAGCAGGAGCTCTGAAGAAATCCTTAATAGAGGACCACTTAGAAGAAATAATTTGATATATAATTTTTTTTAAATTAGAAGGAGCCAATCAATAGAAAAAGAGGGAATCCTCCCTAACTCATTTTATGAGGCCAGCATCATCCTGATACCAAAGCCTGGCAGAGACACAACCAAAAAAGATAATTTTAGACCAATATCCTTGATGAACATTCATGCAAAAATCCTCAATAAAATACTGGCAAACTGAATCCAGCAGCACATCAAAAAGCTTATCCACCATGATCAAGTGGGCTTCATCCCTGGGATGCAAGGCTGGTTCAACATACGCAAATCAATAAATGTAATCCAGCATATAAACAGAACCAAAGACAAAAACCACATGATTATCTCAATAGATGCAGAAAAGGCCTTTGACAAAATTCAACAACACTTCATGCTAAAAACTCTCAATAAATTAGGTATTGATAGGACGCATCTCAAAATAATAAGAGCTATCTATGACAAACCCACAGCCAATATCATACTGAATGGGCAAAAACTGGAAGCATTCCCTTTGAAAATGGACACAAGACACGGATGCCCTCTCTCACCACTCCTATTCAACATAGTGTTGGAAGTTCTGGCCAGGGCAATTAGGCAGGAGAAGGAAATAAAGGGTATTCAATTAGGAAAAGAGGAAGTCAAATTGTCCCTGCTTGCAGATGACATGATTGTATATCTAGAAAACCCCATTGTCTCAGCCCAAAATCTCCTTAAGCTGATAAGCAACTTCAGCAAAGTCTCAGGATACAAAATCAATGTACAAAAATCACAAGCATTCTTATACACCAATAACAGACAAACAGAGAGCCAAATCATAAGTAAACTCCCATTCACAATTGCTTCAAAGAGAATCAAATACCTAGGAATCCAACTTACAAGGGATGTGAAGGACCTCTTCAAGGAGAACTACAAACCACTGCTCAGTGAAATAAAAGAGGATACAAACAAATGGAAGAACATTCCATGCTCATGGGTTGGAAGAATCAATATCGTGAAAATGGCCATACTGCCCAAGGTAATTTATAGATTCAATGCCATCCCCATCAAGCTACCAATGACTTTCTTCACAGAATTGGAAAAAACTACTTTAAAGTTCATATGGAACCAAAAAAGAGCCCACATTGCCAAGTCAATCCTAAGCCAAAAGAACAAAGCTGGAGGCATCACGCTACCTGACTTCAAACTATACTACAAGGCTACAGTAACCAAAACAGCATGGTACTGGTACCAAAACAGAGATATAGATCAATGGAACAGAACAGAGCCCTCAGAAATAACGCCGTATATCTACAACTATCTGATCTTTGACAAACCTGACAAAAACAAGCATTGGGGAAAGGATTCCCTATTTAATAAATGGTGCTGGGAAAACTGGCTAGCCATATGTAGAAAGCTGAAACTGGATCCCTTCCTTACACCTTATACAAAAATTAATTCAAGATGGATTAAAGACCTACATGTTAGACCTAAAACCATAAAAACCCTAGAAGAAAACCTAGGCATTACCATTCAGGACATAGGCATGGGAAAGGACTTCATGTCTAAAACACCAAAAGCAACGGCAACAAAAGCCAAAATTGACAAATGGGATCTAATTAAACTGAAGAGCTTCTGCACAGCAAAAGAAACTATCATCAGAGTGAACAGGCAACATACAAAATGGGAGAAAATTTTCGCAACCTACTCATCTGACAAAGGGCTAATATCCAGCATCTACAATGAACTCAAACAAATTTACAAGAAAAAAAACAAACAACCCCATCAAAAAGTGGGCAAAGGACATGAACAGACACTTCTCAAAAGAAGACATTTATGCAGCCAAAAAACACATGAAAAAATGCTAATCATCACTGGCCATCAGAGAAATGCAAATCAAAACCACAATGAGATACCATCTCACACCAGTTAGAATGGTGATCATTAAGAAGTCAGGAAACAAGAGGTGCTGGAGAGGATGTGGAGAAATAGGAACACTTTTACACCGTTGGTGGGACTGTAAACTAGTTCAACCATTGTGGAAGTCAGTGTGGCGATTCCTCAGGGATCTAGAACTAGAAATACCATTTGACCCAGCCATCCCATAACTGGGTATATACCCAAAGGACTATAAATCATGCTGCTATAAAGACACATGCACATGTATGTTTATTGCGGCACTATTCACAATAGCAAAGACTTGGAACCAACCCAAATGTCCAACAACGATAGAATGGATTAAGAAAATGTGGCAGGGGGGTGGAGCCAAGATGGCCGAATAGGAACAGCTCCGGTCTCCAGCTCCCAGCCCCAGCGACACAGAAGACGGGTGATTTCTGCATTTCTGCTTGAGGTACCGGTTTCATCTCACTAGGGAGTGCCTAACAGTGGGTTCAGGACAGTCGGTGAAGCGCACTGTGCGCGAGCCGAAGCAGGGCGAGGCATTGCCTCACTCGGGAAGCGCAAGGGGTCAGGGAGTTCCCTTTCCTAGTCAAAGAAAGGGGAAACAGACGGCACCTGGAATATCGGGTCAGTCCCGTCCTAATACTGCGCTTTTCCAATGGGCCTGAAAAACGGCACACTAGGAGATTGTGTCCCGCACCTGGCTCGGAGGGTCCTATGCCCACAGAGTCTTGCTGATTGCTAGCACAGCAGTCTGAGATCACGCTGCAAGGCGGCAACGAGGCTGGGGGAGGGGCACCCGCCATTGCCCAGGCTTGCTTAGGTAAACAAAGCAGCCAGGAAGCTCGAACTGGGTGGAGCCCACCACAGCTCAAGGAGGCCTGCCTGCCTCTGTAGGCTCCACCTCTGGGGGCAGGGCACAGACAACCGAAAACTCAGCGAGAACCTCCACAGCCTTAAATGTCCCTGTCTGACTGACAGCTTTGAAGAGAGTAGTGGTTCTCCCAGCACGCAGCTGGAGATCTGAGAACGGACAGACTGCCTCCTAAAGTGGGTCCCTCACCCCTGAGCAGCCTAACTGGGAGGCACCCCCCCAGTAGGGACAGACTGACACCTCATTCAACCGGGTACTCCTCTGAGACAAAACTTTCAGAGGAACTATCAGACAGCTGAATTTGTGGTCTCACGAAAATCCACTGTTCTGCAGCCACCGGTGCTGACACCCAGCCAAACAGGGTCTGGAGTGGACCTCTAGTAAACTCCAACAGACCTGCAGCTGAGGGTCTTGTCTGGTAGAAGGAAAATTAACAAACAGAAAGGACATCCACACCAAAAACCCATCTGTACATCACCATCATCGAAGACAAAAAGTAGACAAAACTACAAAGATGGGGAAAAAACAGACCAAAAAAACTGGAAACTCTAAAAAACAGAGCACCTCTCCTCCTCCAAAGGAACGCAGTTCCTCACCAGCAACGGAACAAAGCTGGATGGAGGATGACTTTGAAGAGTTGAGAGAAGAAGGCTTCAGACGATCACACTACTCTGAGCTACGAGAGGAAATTCAAAACAATAGCAAAGAAGTTAAAAACTTTGAAAAAAAATTAGAAGAATGGATAACTAGAATAACCAATGGAGAGAAGGGCTTAAAGGAGATGATGGAGCTGAAAGTCAAGTTTCGAGAACTACGTGAAGAATGCAGAAGCCTCAGTAGCAGATGCGATCAACTGGAAGAAAGGGTATCGCTGATAGAAGATGAAATGAATGAAATGAAGAGAGAAGGGAAGTTTAGAGAAAAAAGAATAAAAAGAAATGAACAAAGCCTCCAAGAAATTTGGGACTATGTGAAAAGACCAAACCTACGTCTGATTGGTGTACCTGAAAATGATGGGGAGAATGGAACCAAGTTGGAAAACACTCTGCAAGATATTATCCAGGAGAACTTCCCCAATCTAGCAAGGCAGGCCAGCATTCAGATTCAGGAAATACAGAGAACGCCACAAAGATACTCCTCGAGAAGGGCAACTCCAAGACACATAATTGTCAGATTCACCAAAGTTGAAATGAAGGAAAAAATGTTAAGAGCAGCCAGAGAGAAAGGTCGGATTACCCACAAAGGGAAGCCCATCAGACTAACAGCTGATCTCTCAGCAGAAACTCTACAAGCCAGAAGAGAGTGGGGGCCGATATTCAACATTCTTAAAGAAAAGAATTTTCAACCCAGAATTTCCTATCCCGCCAAACTAAGCTTCATAAGTGAAGGAGAAATAAAATACTTTACAGACAAGCAAACGCTGAGTGATTTTGTCACCACCAGGCCTGCCCTAAAAGAGCTCCTGAAGGAAGCACTAAACATGGAAAGGAACAACCGGTACCAGCCCCTGCAAAAACATGCCAAATTGTAAAGACCATCGAAGCTAGGAAGAAACTATAGCAACTAACGAGCAAAATAACCAACTAACATCATAATGACAGGATCAGATTCACACATAACAATATTCACGTTAAATGTAAATGGGCTAAATGCTCCAATCAAAAGACACAGACTGGCAAACTGGATAAGGAGTCAGGACCCATCAGTGTGCTGTATTCAGGAAACCCATCTCACGTGCAGAGACACACATAGACTCAAAATAAAGGGATGGAGGAAGATCTATCAAGCAACTGGAAAACAAAAAAAGGCAGGGGTTGCAATCCTAGTCTCTGATAAAATAGACTTTAAACCAACAAAGATCAAAAGAGACAAAGAAGGCCATTACATAATGGTAAAGGGATCAATTCAACAAGAAGAGCTAACTATCCTAAATATATATGCACCCAACACAGGAGCACCCATATTCATAAAGCAAGTCCTGAGTGACCTACAAAGGGACTTAAACTCCCACACAATAATAATGGGAGATTTTAACACCCCACTGTCAGCATTAGACAGATCAACGAGACAGAAAGTTAACAAGGATATCCAGGAATTGAACTCAGCTCTACATAAAGTGGACCTAATAGACATCTACAGAACTCTCCACCCCAAATCAACAGAATATACATTTTTTTCAGCACCACACCACACCTATTCCAAAATTGACCACATAGTTGGAAGTAAAGCTCTTCTCAGCAAATGTAAAAGAACAGAAATTATAACAAACTGTCTCTCAGACCACAGTGCAATCAAACTAGAGCTCAGGATTAAGAAACTCAGTCAAAACCACTCAACTACATGGAAACTGAACAACCTGCTCCTGAATGACTATTGGTACATAATGAAATGAAGGCAGAAATAAAGATGTTCTTTGAAACCAACGAGAACAAAGACACAACATACCAGAATCTCTGGGACACGTTCAAAGCAGTGTGTAGAGGGAAATTTATAGCACTAAATGCCCACAAGAGAAAGCAGGAAAGATCCAAAATTGACACCATAACATCACAATTAAAAGAACTAGAAAAGCAAGAGCAAACACATTCAAAAGCTAGCAGAAGGCTAGAAATAACTAAAATCAGAGCAGAACTGAAGGAAATAGAGACACAAAAAACCCTTCAAAAAATTAATGAATCCAGGAGCTGGTTTTTTGAAAAGATCAACAAAATTGATGGACCGCTAGCAAGACTAATAAAGAAGAAAAGAGAGAAGAATCAAATAGATGCAATAAAAAACGAAAAAGGGGATATCACCACCGATCCCACAGAAATACAATCTACCATCAGAGAATACTACAAACACCTCTATGCAAATAAACTAGAAAATCTAGAAGAAATGGATAAATTCCTCGACAAATACACCCTCCCAAGACTAAACCAGGAAGAAGTTGAATCTCTGAATAGACCAATAACAGGTTCTGAAATTGTGGCAATAATCAATAGCTTACCAACCAAAAAGAGTCCAGGACCTGATGGATTCACAGCTGAATTCTACCAGAGGTACAAGGAGGAACTGGTACCATTCCTTCTGAAACTATTCCAATCGATAGAAAAAGAGGGAATCCTCCCTAACACATTTTACGAAGCCAGCATCGTCCTGATACCAAAACCTGGCAGAGACATAACCAAAAAAGAGAATTTCAGACCAATATCCTTGATGAACATTGATGCAAAAATCCTCAATAAAATACTGGCAAACTGAATCCAGCAGCACATCAAAAAGCTTATCCACCATGATCAAGTGGGCTTCATCCCTGGGATGCAAGGCTGGTTCAACATACGCAAATCAATAAATGTAATCCAGCATATAAACAGAACCAAAGACAAAAACCACATGATTATCTCAATAGATGCAGAAAAGGCCTTTGACAAAATTCAACAACCCTTCATGCTAAAAACTCTCAATAAATTAGGTATTGATGGGACGTATCTCAACATAATAAGAGCTATCTACAACAAACCCACAGCCAATATCATACTGAATGGGCAAAAACTGGAAGCATCCCTCTGAAAACTGGCACAAGACACGGATGCCCTCTCTCACCACTCCTATTCAACATAGTGTTGGAAGTTCTGGCCAGGGCAATTAGGCAGGAGAAGGAAATAAAGGGTATTCAATTAGGAAAAGAGGAAGTCAAATTGTCCCTGTTTGCAGATGACATGATTGTATATCTAGAAAACCCCATTGTCTCAGCCCAAAATCTCCTTAAGCTGATTAGCAACTTCAGCAAAGTCTCAGGATACAAAATTAATGTACAAAAATCACAAGCATTCTTGTACACCAATAACAGACAAACAGAGAGCCAAATCATGAGTGAACTCCCATTCACAATTGCTTCAAAGAGAATAAAATACCTAGGAATCCAACTTACAAGGGATGTGAAGGACCTCTTCAAGGAGAACTACAAACCACTGCTCAATGAAATAAAAGAGGATACAAACAAATGGAAGAACATTCCATGCTCATGGGTTGGAAGAATCAATATCGTGAAAATGGCCATACTGCCCAAGGTAATTTATACATTCAATGCCATCCCCATCAAGCTACCAATGACTTTCTTCACAGAATTGGAAAAAACTACTTTAAAGTTCATATGGAACCAAAAAAGAGCCCGCATTGCCAAGTCAATCCTAAGCCAAAAGAACAAAGCTGGAGGCATCACGCTACCTGACTTTAAACTATACTACAAGGCTACAGTAACCAAAACAGCATGGTACTGGTACCACAACAGAGACATAGATCAATGGAACAGAACAGAGCCCTCAGAAATGATGCCGCATAGCTACAACTATCTGATCTTTGACAAACCTGACAAAAACAAGAAATGGGGAAAGGATTCCCTATTTAATAAATGGTGCTGGGAAAACTGGCTAGCCATATGTAGAAAGCTGCAACTGGATCCCTTCCTTACACCTTATACAAAAATTAATTCAAGATGGATTAAAGACTTATATGTTAGACCTAAAACCATTAAAATCCTACAAGAAAACCTAGGCAATAGCATTCAGGACATAGGCGTGGGCAAGGACTTCATGTCTAAAACATCAAAAGCAATGGCAACAAAAGCCAAAATCGACAAATGGGATCTCATTAAACTAAAGAGCTTCTGCACAGCAAAAGAAACTATCATCAGAGTGAACAGGCAACCTACACAATGGGAGAAAATTTTTGCAACCTACTCATCTGACAAAGGGCTAATATCCAGAATCTACAATGAACTCAAACAAATTTACAAGAAAAAAACAAACAACCCCATCAAAAAGTGGGCAGAGGACATGAACAGACACTTCTCAAAAGAAGACATTTATGCAGCCAAAAAACACATGAAGAAATGCTCCTCATCACTGGCCATCAGAGAAATGCAAATCAAAACCACAGTGAGATACCATCTCACACCAGTTAGAATGGCCATCATTAAAAAATCAGGAAACAACAGGTGCTGGAGAGGATGTGGAGAAATAGGAACACTTTTACACTGTTGGTGGGACTGTAAACTAGTTCAACCATTGTGGAAGTCAGTGTGGCGATTCCTCAGGGATCTCGAACTAGAAATACCATTTGACCCAGCCATCCCATTACTGGGTATATACCCAAAGGACTATAAATCATGCTGCTATAAAGACACATGCACACGTATGTTTATTGCGGCACTATTCACAATAGCAAAGAGTTGGAACCAACCCAAATGTCCAACAACGATAGACTGGATTAAGAAAATGTGGCACATATACACCATGGAATACTATGCAGCCATAAAAAATGATGAGTTCGTGTCCTTTGTAGGGACATGGATGAAACTGGAAAACATCATTCTCAGTAAACTATCGCAAGGACAAAAAACCAAACACCGCATGTTCTCACTCATAGGTGGGAATTGAACAATGAGAACTCATGGACCCAGGAAGGGGAACATCACGCTCCGGGGACTGTTGTGGGGTGGGGGGAGGGGGGAGGGACAGCATTAGGAGATACACCTAATGCTAAATGACGAGTTAATGGGTGCAGGAAATCAACATGGCACATGGATACATATGTAACAAACCTGCACATTGTGCACATGTACCCTAAAACCCTAAAGTATAATAAAAAAAAAAAAAAAAGAAAGAAAATGTGGCACATATACACCATGGAATACTATGCAGCCATAAAAAATGATGAGTTCATGTCCTTTGTAGGGACATGGATGAAACTGGAAATCATCATTCTCAGTAAACTATCGCAAGGACAAAAAACCAAACACCGCATGTTCTCACTCATAGGTGGGAATTGAACAATGAGAACACATAGACACAGGAAGGGGAATATCATACTCTGGGGACTGTTGTGGGGCGGGGGGAAGGGGGAGGGATAGCATTAGGAGATATACCTAATGCTAAATGACGAGTTAATGGGTGTAGCACACCAACATGGCACATGTATACATATGTAACAAACCTGTACATTGTGCACATGTACCCTAAAACTTAAAGTATAATAATAATAAAATAAAAAATAAAAATAAATAAATAAATAAATAATAAATAAATAAATTAGAAGGAGCCACTTAAAGTTCAAAATGAGGAAATTAAGCTGTATTCAATAACATATGTTCAATTGTATTTATAAACACATGAGATGGAAAAGGATGAATGAAAAGAGAAAAGAAATAGAGTTAAAATCTCAATATGTCATAGTCTCAAGGACAAAGAATCAACAAAAATGCATGGGTTGTGTAAACCAAAAATAAGTTCTAAGCCCCCCACCCCACCCCCCTGCCATCTGAATGGACCCCTCCTCTTGGCCAAGGGCATTCCAAAGTTAAGATGAAAACTAGTTCAGGCCATGATGGGAAAAGGGAGTTGGACATGACCCATTATACCCTCCTCCCTTTTGGAATTCAGGAAAAGCCCAGGTTCATTAACATCAACACAGACCTTAGGTCTGATCAGAAATATTTACAGTCTATTCTCTCTGAAGCCTGCTACTTGGAGGCTTCCTCTGCATGATAAAATCTTGGTCTCTACAATCCCTTATTGGAACCCAGCCATTCCTTTCTGTTGATCATAACTCTCAACCGATTGCCAGTCAGAAAAAAGTTAAATCTACCTATGTCCTGGAAGCCTCCAATTCGAGTTTTCCTGCCCTTGCAGATCAAACCAGTGTATCTTGCACGTACTGATTGATGTATTATGTCTCTAAAATGTATCAAAACAAGCCGTGCCCTGACCACCTTGGGCACATGTCCTTATACTTGGCAAAATAAGGGGAGGATCTGAGAGACCTAACCTAGTCTGGGGGGCAGAGGGGGCTGGGGTTCTGTCCTCACAGTTGGAGTCAAGTCTTCTGCAGAAGCGACAGGCTCCCATGAGTCGCTTATCCCCTAATGGGTGGCTTCTCCCCCACTGCAGCTGCACATTGTCCATTATAACTCAGACCTTTATCCTGACGCCAGCACTGCCAGCAACAAGTCAGAAGGCCTTGCTGTCCTGGCTGTTCTCATTGAGGTAAGAGATATTTAAAAGGTTCTTATGTGAAATTTGAAGCAGGGATGAGATTGGGATTCCACCTTTTGTTCCATGCATACCTGTTGATAATCAGCTGTTCCTGTATTGGCTCTGTGTCCACTCCAGAGCAGGGGGTATCCCCGTGTAGTGCACCTTCTCTCTTGGCCCGGAGGCAGCACTTTCTGTGCCTGGGCAGCAGAAGTGGGGAATGTTCTTTGGTCCATTGGAAAAATGGGCCCCAACATCTAGCCCTGTTGCATAAGGCATGGAATTGCCCAGTTGGGGAGGGCCTGTGCTGGAAAGGGATCATCAAACTCCATCTGCCCCATCAGATGGCTGAACTCTTGATACAACTCCTGCCATCCAAGCTCCATCCTCTAGATCAGTGGTCCCCAACCTTTTGGGCACCAGGGACCAGTTTCATAGAAGACAATTTTTCCACAGACCATGGAGCAGGGAGTGAGATGGTTTTGGGATGAAACTGTTCCACCTCAGATCATCAAGCATTAGTTAGATTCCATAAGGAACGCACAGCCTAGATCCCTTGCATGCTCAGTTCACAATAGGGTTTGTGCTCCTATGAGAATGGGAGGCCTCTGCTGATTTGACAGGGGGCGGAGCTCAGGCTGTAATGCTTGCTTGCTTGCTTGCCCGCTGCTCACCTCCTGCTGTGCGGCCCAGTTCCTAACAGGCCACAGACCGATACCGGTCCACAGCCTGGGGGCTGGGCACCCCTGCTCTATATAGACTCTGGAATGAATTCTTTTTTTATCCCAAGATAGAGGAATGTCTTCTGATTGGCTTGCATGTTTTTTTTTTCCTAATGAGGCAGTATGTACCTCATTTCCCAACATGCTTATTTGTCTGACGTGGCTTTTGTGAACTCAGAGCTCCTTAAGTTCTGTGTGATATGGATGTTAGTCACAGCCTTCAGGCTCATATCTGGATCATCAAGAGCACACACTGTACCCCATGCCCCAGGACATTCAAGCCCAACTCCTTAAGCTGAAAACAGGTCATCCTGAGATGCAAGAAGGCAGGACCATTACATTAACTCCCAAGAGCCTAGTGATCCATCATAATTGTCCAGTAAAGTGGATCCTTCAGGCAGTGGTGGCAACATACCCACAGCTTTGCCCTTCTGATAGCAATCGTCAGTCCTGGCTCAGGCTATCCTGTTCTGTCCCAGTTTAACCTGCCCTGTCTCTGTTGCAGATGGGCTCCTTCAATCCGTCCTATGACAAGATCTTCAGTCACCTTCAACATGTAAAGTACAAAGGTGAGGGGTCCTTGCGTGCACATTTCACTCTGTGCTGGAGAAGGAGGTAGTCAGCCCTGTGTGACTTTAAGAAAAACAAACACAAGGGGCAGGTGCTGTCTGTGTTCACCAGGTTAAGAGCAGCAGGTTGTTGAACGATGTTGCAACCAGGTCCTGGGGTTAGATGACCCTGAAAGGGGCTAGTTCATGTTTCTAGGCTCAGCCGCTCTGTTCAGCTGCACTTATGCCGTTTGGAGGGAGGCTGACACTATCACCTCTGCAACATGTCTCTCTAGGCCAGGAAGCATTCATCCTGGGATTCAACATTGAAGAGCTGCTTCCGGAGAGGACCGCCGAATATTACCGCTACCGGGGGTCCCTGACCACACCCCCTTGCAACCCCACTGTGCTCTGGACAGTTTTCCGAAACCCTGTGCAAATTTCCCAGGAGCAGGTAACTGTCGTGCCAGCCTCAGCCAGAGTTGACGCGGCACCTCAGTCCCCATCATCCCCCATATCACAATCAATGACTTGATTTCCTCACTTAGTTTCATTGGCAGCTCTTCAAAACCTCTCCAAATATCACAGGTGTCTGAAAGCACTGCAGAAATTCCAGGCTGAGCTTCAAAAGAAGTCAAGCTAGGCAAATGAATAGATGTCTCCTAGTTCTTTTTTAAAAAAAGAGCTCTAAATCTGCATTTGCTAATATATCTTCAGTGGCTGGGTGTTATTCACTTCCCAGGCAGGAGACAGCCTGGTTCCTTTACAGGGCAGAATAAAGACAGGATTAGATGAAATCATTTAACAAATGGGATTGCAGCATGACTAAGTGAGGGTCCCTGCCCCCAAGAAGCTCAACATATAGTGCAAACTGGGGAACAAAATCCTTAGCCATCACCTCTAAAGCTTCTTATTTGATAGGAGATGGGAGAGAAGAGTTGAAGTCTGTGGGATCACCCGCGGGTTAGTGACAAAGCTGAGACCCAAAGTTAGGTCATCTGAGTTCCATGTCACTGCTCGTACCTGTCCTCCACAGCCTAAATTCATGAGAAGAGAAATGGCTCCCCAGGAGACGGGGCTGGGGCCAGCACTCCACCCTGGCTCACAGCCCCACCCCAGCTTCATGAGGCCAGGGCAGCCTCACAGCTGCTCCTTCTCTTTACAATAAGCTTCTGCTCTGAGTCACCTAGTAAATGGCAGCAGGTGGGTGGACAGGAATGAGGACGTGATGAACCAAGAGATGGATGAAACGTGGGGAAGCAGCAACATCCTACCCCAGACACTGTCTTGGAAATGGGTTATATAATCTATGCAGGTGCATGAAAATGCCATGGAACCCGTAATCAGATGACCTATGAAACTCTTAACTCCCTCCTTTATTCCTTCTGATGTAACCATCAGAACAAGCCCTGCGACCCTCTGGTTGAGAGCTGGGCCTCTAATTTAAGTTCATGAGAGGAACGCAGTCTCCCTGGGAGGCTAAGGAGCGCTCCATTACCCCAGGTTTCCCTCCACGCAGGGCAGATTCCAGGTATAATTGGGAACTAACAGCACTGCCCTTCCCTGGAGTCTCGGGTGCTGGGAAGACAAACCCACCACTGCCCAGCTCCCTGTCACCCACTGTGGAGGGAAGCAGTTCTCTGGCTTTCCCTCTGTTTTCTAATATCTTCCACCCAGCCCCACAGAAGCTGGTTCCAGAGGCTTCTCCCAGGTGCAAGAAGTGAGAGCTAGCTCTTCCCAGGGGGTCAGGGGATGAGGTCATTCTGCCTGCAGGCTATTTCTGCTCTTGCCCTCAGCTGCTGGCTTTGGAGACAGCCCTGTACTGCACACACATGGATGACCCTTCCCCCAGAGAAATGATCAACAACTTCCGTCAGGTCCAGAAGTTCGATGAGAGGCTGGTATACACCTCCTTCTCCCAAGGTGAGGAGAGGCAGTGCTGGGGGGAGGCGGTGCGGGATTGTGGTGCCAAGACATTGGGCTCTTCTGTGAATTCGGCTCTGGCACTGATGCCCTCAAGAAGTTGACTGAGAGCTCCCTGGCTGCCACGGGAACCAGGTGCCTTGTGAGACTAGGTGTGGGGCTCACGGGGGTCCCCCTTCACTGAGTCTTTGCAGAGAGGCAAAAAGCCGGGGCCCCCAGGCACATGGACCAGAGCCCTCTTTAAGCCTGGGAGTCTTGCACAGATGCAGAAGAGAGAATTCCTTGGGGACTTCTGTGTTCCAGACAATGATCCCTTCTCTAAGACACAGGATAGGACACTTTCCATGAGATCAGACTTCTAACTTCCCTTGCTAGGCTTTCTTGGCATCAAAGGCTGCAGCCAGCCTATCTTAGGCCTGGCCAGGTGATACACACACAACCACCAAACGAGCAGGAATGTTCCTATGTTAGATGTAAAACAGTGAGCGTAACCCACATCCATGTCTAATGTAGTAGGGCCCGTTAGGCAAGGAAGCACCCTTGTGCACTGCATTTTTGTCTAACCTCCTTGGAGCTTGCATAAGCACAAGCACATAAGTTCCCAATTGAACAAAGCTTAATAGCTTGGTTTCTTGCTAATGCTACAAGGGCTTGGTTCTCCCTTTTACAGCTGCAACCAGTAACTCCCCAGGAGGACATTAACCTTTTTCCTTGCTCAGTGCCTGCATCAACACTGCTGGAAACTGGGCGTCAGGGGAAAGGGGTGAGGGAGCACTTTTGGGGCCCACACCCCTCTTCAGACCTCTGAGTTCACTTTCAAGCTCACTTTCTTACTGTAGATTCTCGACTGGTTCCCAACTTGGGAATCTTCATGGCTAGTCTGTGCAGTTCCATTTCATCCCCAGCATCACGGGTGGACCAAACCGGGCCAGGTGTTCATATTTTTTTTTTTTTTTTTTTTTTTTTTGAGACGGAGTCTTGCTCTTTCGCCCAGGCTGGAGTGCAGTGGCGCAATCTCGGCTCACTGCAAGCTCCGCGTCCCGGGTTCACGCCATTCTCCTGCCTCAGCCTCTCCGAGTAGCTGGGACTACAGGCGCCCGCCACCAGGCCCGGCTAATTTTCTGTATTTTTTAGTAGAGACGGGGTTTCACCGTGGTCTCGATCTCCTGACCTTGTGATCCTCCCGCCTCGGCCTCCCAAAGTGCTGGGATTACAAGCGTGAGCCACCGCGCCCGGCCCAGGTGTTCATATTTAAAGATAATCCGTTCTCACCTGCAATCCCAGCACTTTGGGAGGCCAAGGCGAGCGGCTCACCTGAGGTCAGGAGTTCAAGTCCAGGCTGACCAACATAGTGAAACCCCGTCTCTACTAAAAATACAAAAATTAGCCAGGCATGGTGGCACGTGCCTGTAATCCTAGCTACTCGGGAGGCTGAGGCAGGAGAATCGCTTGAACCCAGGAGGCAGAGGTTGCAGTGAGCCAAGATCACACCACTGCACTCTAGCCTGGGCAACAGGGCGAGACTCCATCTCAAAAAAATAAAAAAGATAACCCATTAACCCACTTGTCAGAATCTGCTCTCCTCGTCTCACCTGGTGCACTTTTTTGGGTTCCTTTCTTATTATATGAGGTTATAACTATCACCTCCTAAACTTAGTTGAACATATGGAGACTATTTGAAGGCCCTTTCCAGGAAGCTTTAGAAACTGACCCATCCTTATGGACAGGATTATGTCATTCTCTGTCTTTTCATGAAGAACTGCCCAAGAATTTGTCTTTTGTGTTTTCTCCTCTCCAGGTACCACTAGTTAAGATCATTTCCCTCTTTCCTCAGTTTCTCAGTTGGAAAACAGAATCTGTGAACAATAGCCTTCCTGAAAATTCAAAATCCATGTGATGATAACAGTTTCTTTTCTAGGAAACGAACTGAGTGCATGGAATTATCCCTGTGTATCTGTTATGGATACAACGCTGTCTTTTCTCATGCTTCTAAGTGGAGAATGTAGTATCCGAGGGTTAAATAGAACCACTTCAACTCTTAAAACCAAAAACATAAAAACTCTGCCAGGAGATTAGGAACTTTGCCCACGTAGATCAGGTAGAATTTTGCTCGCGATCCCAGGACCCCACTGCCGGCTCTGTTCTCTGAGCTCAGCTATGCACACCCATGGAAGGGGTGGCACATATTCTCCTTACAGTCAGGAGGCCTAGGTTCAAGGCCTGGCTTTGTTTCCTCCTGGCTGCATGCTGTGGACAAATCGTGTCCCTTCTTTGGCCTTGGTTTCCTCAGCCACAAAATGCCAGATAATCCCAGCTACTCAGGAGGCTGAGGCAGGAGAATCGCTTGAACCCGGGAGGTGAAGGTTGCAGTGAGCCAAGATCATGCCACTGCACTCCAGCCTGGGTGACAGAGTGAGACTCTGTCTAAAAAAAAAAAAAAAAAAAAAAAAGCCAGGTTGGATTAGGTGATCTCATGTCCTTTTGATGCTAATATGTTGTGATGGTTAAGTGGACACTAACAACTGCCAATCCTGACTTTACATTGCAGGGACAGTGTTTGAGGGCAGTTACAGAGGATCAGAAGAAACCGGGCAGGAACTTGACTCTGACATCCAAAAGTAACCCCCGCTTGTAACGATGGACTGTGGTATTGGGGATAATTAGCCATCTTCTTAGACCGGCTTGTGTCTAAGCAGCTGCTTGTAGTGGGGCAGTGTAGGCAGATTTGTAGCCAAGCGCTTCAGTAGATTCTCCCAGTCTGGATAGGGGAGCTTGAGGGGCCTCTAAGCAGAAGTCTGGAGACCAACTCCTGGCTTAGGACATCAAGATCAAAGCCCAAACGCAGTGTTGCCACTGCTCTTCGTGCGTGGCTTGCCCAGAGCTGGTGCTTCCACAAGCCCAGGCTGGGACCAGCTTTCTCCTCTGAGTGAGACTCTGTGGCAGTCCAAGGCAAACCTGTCCATTTGGAGGCTGATTATAGAAGCTTGGCCAGAATTCTCCGCTCCCTCTCGATTCCCAAAGGCACAGGCAGCAAGCGGGGCTGCTACCCAAGGAGCAGTGAGGAGGCAGCCCCAAAGGGGTGAAGGCCCCAACCTCATCTGCCCAGGGTGCTGCATTCACGAGGCTTCTCTCACCCAGCTCGGAGCGGGCCTCAGACTGTAACATGATGTTTCAGGTTTATGGTGTGAGACTTTGTCAGTGTGAACCTTGAGCAGTTTGGACTCAAATTGTAGCCTCATCCACTGAAGGCATGTTTGTAATTAGGGTGTCGCTTACTCAGGGCTTTCTCTGGAAGTTAACAAGAACTATAGAGTCAGAAAATTCTGCCAGGAGAAAAGTGATGTTTAAAAAATCGTCTAGGATGGCCGGGTGTGGTGGCTCATGCTTGTAATCCCAGCACTTTGGGAGGCTGAGGCGGGAGGATCGCATTAGCCCAACAGTTTGAGGCTGCAGTGAGCCATGATCACACCACTGCACTCCAGCTTGGGTGACAGAGTGAGACCCTGTCTCTTAAATAATTAAAATTTAAAAATAAAAAAATTCCCCAGGAAAGTACATGGACTTTGGGAAAGGACCTGAAGTTTAGCTAGGATGGGACAATTGGGACTGAATCATTTAACTTAACCCTGCTATTTTCCTCGACTGTGCTTAGAAAAGGGGTACAAGACCTGGTTTCTGTCCTTAAGAGGTTTACAGTCCAGCTACACCTTAGCCTGGGGGCAGAGTTTCTCAACCTTGGTACTACTGACAACTTGGGCAGGATAATTCTTACAGTGGGGGGTGTCCTGTGTGTTGTAGCATTGGCAGCACCATTGGTCTCTACCCAGTACATGCCAGTTGCCCCTCCCCAGTTGTAACAGCCAAAAGTGTTTCCAGACATTGGAGGAGGGGCAAGGTTTCCCCTGATGGAAAACCAGTGCCCTGGGGTTTCTGCGGCCCAGAACTCATTGTTTTCACTCATGTCATAGGAGTCTGGAGTTTTATATCACATGCCCTGGTCTTCATTCTTTTATGGCATGGACATTTCAGTGTGATGATGGTTATCCCTGAAACAGTAAGGCAGAAGTTACTGAGGCAGAATGAATCAACCCAAGAGAGACCTTGTTCCCCATCTTCCTTTAGAATTCAAGTATAGATTCTTTTTATATGATGGGTAAGACCAAGAGACGTGGCATGAGAGAGAACTGTGCATCCTTAGGAGTGTACAAATCCTTTATCGGGGCGCAGATGCCTCTGAAGTAGCAACTTCTTCAGGATCCCCCCTTTATTCTTTCTCCCTCCCTTTTGTATGAGTTTTTCTCTCTTGTTTGTTATGTTTCTTGTTGCCTTCAGTTAAGCCGTCCACTCTTTATGGAAAAGTGAAAGTCATGCCAGGCACTTTTTTCCATTCTTAAAAAGTGCCTCTTCCATTGGCCGGGTGCGGCACATGCCTGTAATCCCAGCACTTTGGGAGGCCAAGGCAGATGGATCACCCGAGGTCGGGAGTTCGAGACTAGCCTGGCCAACATGGTGAAACCCCCTCTCTACTTAAAAAAAAAAAAAAAAAAAAAAAAATCAGCCAGGCATGGTGATATATGCCTGTAGTCCCATCTACTGTGGAGGCTGAGGCAGGAGAATCACCTGAACCCAGAAGGCAGAGGTTGCAGTGAGCCAAGATCGCACCACTGCACTCCAGCCTAGGCGACAGAGTGATACTCCGTCTCAAAAAACAAAAAAAGTGCCTCTTCCAAGTGGCAGATGGGAGATTTGAGCTGAAGGAGAAAGCAAGACTCGTTGTCCTCAAGGTGGGCCCCTGGGAGGGGACACGTCCTGGGGCCAGTTCAGGTTTCAAGTCAGGTGCTCTTAGCGGGAAAGGGGAAAGACAGCAGAGGCAAGGGGACATCACAGGGGCTCAGGCTTAGGGCTTTGGCCTGGTTCTTGGTTGCTCTGAGTTCACCTCCTCCTAGCCAGTGGCACCAACACTGGGCCCAGATGCTGGGTAATAAAGCAAGAGCCCATCAGACAGAAATGCTAACACCATCTAGCCCTGTGCTCAACACATCAGGGCCACGGAAACTTGAGGGACAAAAGGAAGCCAAGAAGTTTCTATAATCATATCATTAGTGGGCTTGCTCTGAGCAACCGCATGTCACCCACCAGAGCCAGCTAAGGCACACTCAGACGAGGGTGCCAGGCAGCCAACCGCAAGGGCAAATCTATAGTCGTGCAATTAGGATCTGCTTAAGCCTAGACCTGGGCAATTTTATGAAACCTTAAAAGGAGGGAGAAAGAAATCATACATGGCTAAGATGGCTAATTATCTAATTTTTTGAGGCTAGAATGCATGTGTTGTTATTATTGACCTTGTATTTCTTAACGTTTCTATTTATAAATAAAAGCTATTAGCTGGAAGAATATCATCGATTCTCCCAAAGGATCCAAATGATTAGCCAGCATCATTTCCACCTTCAATTGCTGGCCTGGGTCAGAGGCTGAACAGTCAGGAGCATTGGTCCAAGGTGCTAAGAAGTGAGGTCCTAGTCCCTTTAACATACCACGTGTTTCCTGAGCACAGCCTGAGTTATGCACTATGGGGGACAGAAAACCCCATGGTGGGTGTCATCTTCCTCATAAACACAGCCCGTGGCACAGGGCAGACTATGTTCAGGAAAGACAATGGGAAAAGGGGCCGGGCAGACGGCTGGACCCACCCTTGGTGATGGGGCCCTAGCTGATCCTTCCACATCATCTCCCCACAGCCCCATCCCTGCCCTCTTAGCCTCAGCCCCCAAAAGCAGATGCTTTCAAGTACACACACTTGATGTCTGGGATGCCCCCTCCCTCCTCCATCTGGAAAATTATTTCAAGACCCAACTCTAATCACATCCTCCTGGAAGTCCTCCCCATCCCTCTAAAGGTGACTTAATCTCCCTCAGTGCAGCCAGAACCACTTCTCCATCTCTGTTATGTTACTTGATACACCATAGAGTAATTATTACCACACAGCAAAGACAAAGAGAAAAAGAACAATATGTATATATTATACACATACTACAAGCTCCTTAAGGCCAGGGATGACTGACGTGTTACTCATTTTTATGCCTGGCATGGTGCCTGGTGCTCATTATAAGCTTGTTGAAAGAACGTCCCTAACCCATCTCCAGTTCCCTCCCCTCGTCAGTGTCTTCTCTGCAGAATGATTTACACATAAGCCTGGCCAGTTGTCACCTTATAGTTTTATTGTCTTATTTTTCTATGGTCTCCATTTGCTAACAATGTTAAAAATCAACCCATTTGTTTAAGAGAGATTAAAGATCAGAACTTAGCTGTCAGTTTTGAAGGTCTGGGAGGAAGTTGCCTAGAGATGCTGTTGTGCCTTCTGTAGCTCTGGCTTGATAGGGATCAAAGGCCCCCGTCCCGCCACCCATTCTTTCCCCAGGGACAGTGAAGACAGCTTAGAGTGTCAAGCACCCAGTGCCAGCATTTTAACCTACCCCTGAGGCTCTGGGATTTAGGCCCTGCAGAGCAACGTGCTGTCTGCAGGGCCTGCATTCCTGCAATCTACAGGCAAAGCCCTCAGTCCCATCATGGCTGTATAAAACCAGTTCCCCCATGTAATCTGGTACTATCTTGTTCGCAGATTTCTTTGTGGAAATTCTTGTTTTGGGTTGCATAGTGTTCATAAGGAAAACTCCGCAGTTAAATATGTCCTTTGAAGATGGCTCCACTCTGCGGTGAGGGCTTCTTCCTTGTCTTAGCAAAGCCTCATCTGAAGATAGCACTGGCATTGCAGTTTCTTGACTCTGATTTTTTATTAGGTGTAATAATGGGGGTTTTTACCTTCCTAAAACAGATTTTGTGTATTTAAACTATCAAACCCCTGATAAATCTAAACTCTCTGACCTCTTTTACAAGGCTGGAGATGGCTAAGGATTTCACTACGTAACATGCCATCTATGTAAACAGTGCGTACTTTAAAATAATACTTGAAAAGGATTATAGTCCACAGTTAAACAGAATTGTAAATAGAGCTAGAAAGTACTAGACTGTTGTTCCAGGAACCTCCAGATGTGAAAGCGAGGTGTTTGTTCCTCGTGCTGGACTTTTCTGTGTTTATGCTTGAGGCTTCAGAAGACCTCAAAAGCCCTTAACCAGCATCCCTCGGTCCAGCAAGATGCCGGTGGAAGATGCAGCTCCTGGGCCCGCCAGAACAGGTAGCAAGGCCCTTGTGGCAAGCAGCTCACCGACCTTCTCTGGGTGTCTGTACCTTCCTGGGCAAGGTGTGTGACCATCGAGTTCTTCTATATCTGTGTGGTTTCCTTGTGTATGTCACACTGCCGTCTCTCTGCTCGCCCTGACTCACGCCCGAGCACTTTGTGAACAGGCAGCTCTCCCACATCCTCATGGTGTGCACCCTCTTACCAGCCAGCCCGAGAGCTCCTTCTGTCGGGCTGTCACTCGATGCCTCTCGTGGGCCATCTCTGTGACCTAGCCTGTCTCCATTTCTACTGTCTGTCCCATTGTTCTTCCATGGGAATTGCCTGCCTTCTTTCCTATTCAGAAACAAACCATTTCTTTAACCTGAAAGTGAATTTCTCTAGTTCTGCCCCTCCCTGTACCATCTTTGATGCCTGTTCTCTACAGCGTCCTAGAGGCTGGGCTCTCACCCAGGCGAGGCTCTGCTGGGAAACAGGCTTTGGCTTTGCACTCAGGCTGTAGTTCTCTGGTTGCCCTGACAGTTCTCCCTGTGTCCTGAAAGTCTCGCTGACTTTCTGTCTCCCATCAGATAACAGAGGTTTTGGCATCTGCCTCCAATGGGACTCAAGCCCATTTCTGCAAAGAAGCTGAGCCTCCATGATGGTTGGTGCTGTCTCGATTGGCGGGGACAGCGTTCCAACACCACCTTCCTGCCCTGGGCTTCCTGAGGTGGTGGAACTATCAGGCGACACCCTTGCTGGCATTCCTCTTCCTTAACAGCTTATGATGTTGGCTCAGTCAAGCTGCTTCGGTTTTGCTGTATCAAAGTCTTGGCTGAAAAGTATCTGTCCCAGTCTCTGGGGCTTTCTTTGTCTTCATGCCCGTTTGGTCTCATTTCACTGTTTCCAAGGAGAGTCCATTTAGGCCTTGACAAGTGGTCATCAAGGAGCAAAGATCCCAGGTCAGAGCACTGGGTTCAACTATGCTGTTGCTTACAGGGCCTCCAACAGGAACCCCGCGTAATAATGGGGGGAACCCAGACTCTCCCTCCAGAGAAGCCACCACGCAGGGCATGTGCCCTGAGAAAAGCCCCACCCTTGCTGGGGCCTTGCTGTCCATAGACTTTGCTCAGCTCCCCAAGACCAGGCATGAAGGGTACCTCCGTCAGCCACAGACTGGGCTGCTCAGTGGTCTGGGGCCTGTGTGGCTCTCAGAATGTTTGAGGTGACTGTGAAAGAGATGACTTTAGAAACCGTCTAGCCTGGATGGCTTAGCCAGGTGGTGAGGCTTCCTAGTAATAGTCTTCAGGTGGCGAGAACTGGTTTGGCACCACAAGCATCTGGAGCCTCAGGAACAAAGAACGAGAGTGTATTTCATCAAAGGGTTGGGAAGAAAAACCACGGCTAGGTTTATTATGTTTGTTTTTTTAAGATTCCAGGGACCATGGTCTCTGGTTACTTTTAAAAAAGAAACAACCAACCCTAATACCAAGTTCCACTGTGCAGAGGCCACAGGCCCTGCAGGAAACAGAGCCTGTGCTGTACAAACACTGGAAGCTCCCTCCAGGTAGAGACTCATGTCCTGAGCACCTCCCCAAGCCACAGGCTGATCCTTGTGTTCAGGTTACACGAAGAGGCCTGGGGCAGGGAGTCTGGCCAGTGGAGCCACTCTCTGCCACTTGGGAGGTCATGAGCTGCTGGTGGTGGCCAGCAGAGCAGGGAGAATAGGCCTCCCTGTCCTTAGGGACAGCTCTTCTCCCTGCCTGCTCTGCTAACCCTCACAGCAGCCCGGTGCCACTTGGAGAAGCCAGACCAGGAACCCCCAGGGACCAGCCTTGGACCAGGGAGGTTCTGCAGGTTCAATGTGAGATTGCAGAAAAAGACAATAGGAAAAGCACATGGCCGATGGCTCCTGGGGAATCAGCTAGACTTGGGCCATAGGACAGGAGAAGGGGCAGTGAGCAAAACCTAACCCTGCAGCCTCAGATCTGGTTCCCCAGGCTGTTAAGGGCCCCAGGGGAGAGTCCTTGGCCTCCTTCTGGCATCTTACACTTGACCAGGGCTCTCCCAGGGCCTCAGCCACCACTGTGGGCTCTATGGGCACAGGATCTTCTGTGTCAGGCTGGGTGGCCACCATCTGTACAACTGTGACTCCCAATGTGAGTTAGAACAAATACCCCTTCTTCCTCCAAAACACACACACATGCTAGAAGTTTCCACTGAGATGAGAAAACCACCAGACAGAAGGGTACGTGTAAATCTACACTTTCTTTAGACAAAGGACCTGATTAGGAGAATGGGGAATGGCTGTGGGAACCTTGGAAAAAACAGACTGGGGGTTTTCAGGGGAGACTTCATGACTAGGATCCTCTGCTCACTCAAGACAATGGATTCTCATGTGATTTTCCCCCCAGGAGGTGCCTTGTAGGCCGACTGTGAGACTTAGGTAGCTGGGCACGGGTTCAGCTACACTGAGGACTTCTCTCTCACCTTATTTATCCCCAACAGTAACTTGCCGGTTGAAGCCGTAATCCCCTGGTTCCATGGAGCAGAGAAGTGGGGCTGATGTGGTGAAGGAGTTTGTCCAGGAGGCACAAAGCAAAAATAGAACCAAACCATGATGACAAGCTGATGGGCTGGGGGAGAAGTCTGGTGATGGATTCCTTGCTTAGGAAGTGAGGCAGGTAGCAGGGACGTGGACAGGAGCCTGCCCAAGCAGGCTTTGATCCCTACCTTTCTTCACCTTTCCTCTTTGGCCATATTGTATTAAAAACTGAAATCTTGGCTGGGTGCGGTGGCTCACACCTGTAATCCCCATAGTTTGGGAGGCCGAGGCAGGTGGATCATTTGAGGTCAGGAGTTCGAGACCAGCCTGGCCAACATGGCAAAACCCCATCTCTACTAAAAATACAAAAATTAGCCAAGCGTGGTGGTGCGTGCCTGCAATCCCAGCTGCTCGGGAGGCTGAGGCATGAGAATTGCTTGAACCCAGGAGGTAGAGGTTGCAGTGAGCCAAGATTGTGCCACTGCACTCCAGCATGTATGACAGAGTGAGACTCTGTCTCAAAAAAAAAAAAAAAAAAGAAAACTCAAGTGAAGTCTTGTCCTAGCCAGGAAACTGCTGTGATAAAGGAGCATCGCGGCCGGGCGCAGGGGCTCACGCCTGTAATCCCAAAACTTTGGGAGGCCAAGGCAGGTGGATAATGAGGTCAGGAGTTCAAGACCAGCCTGGCCAAGATGGTGAAACCCCATCTCTACTAAAAATCCAAAAATTAGCTGGGCGTGGTGGGGGGTGCCTGTAATCCTAGCTACTCGGGAGACTGAGGCAGAGAATTGCTTGAACCCGGGAGGCGGAGGTTGAAGTGAGCCAAGATTGCACCACTGCACACCAGCCTGGGCGGCAGAGCGAGACTCCATCTCAAAAAAAAAAAAAAAAAAAAAAAGGAGCATCGGAAGGAGGGATTGCAGTATGAATTCCCTAGATGGGCAATTTCCTGTACTTCATCAGGCAATCCCTGAGCCAAGGGTGGACACCACTAGAGGTCTGTCTGCCTAAGACCAAACAAAAGGTAGAGCGTCTCTCAACACGCTGCTCAAATCCAGTGTGGTTTGACTCTAGAGTAACCTCGTCTTTTCCTCTCCCCTTTTAAGTGCAAGTCTGTACTGCGGCAGGACTGAGTCTGGGTATGTGGCTGGGCAGCCGGCCGTGCATGCTGCAGCTGGGTGATCACTGTGATTCTTGGTGTGATCGGGGTCTGTGATCCAGCCCGTCCTCTCTGCTTCTCTGTACTATTGCTCTGGCTCCTGGCCCTCTCCTTGCTGTGGGTCTTACCCTCAAGTCGCTCTGTGATTCAAAGATGAACTGCCAATCAAATGTTCCTCTAATGAAAGATCCAATCACTCTACAGCATGTGTGTATTCGAAGAACCTATCTAAGACTTTCTTTTGGTCATGGTGGGAGGCTGTTGCTGAAAACATGCCAGAGCCCAGTGTGGAGGTCAGCTGACAGGCCGCATGACCTTGGCAATGGACTACTGGTCATCTGGGACTGCTTAGGACTGTGCAATGGAAGTTGGGGGCAAAACCGATAGAGACAGCCAACGGGCTTTAAATCCAGCAGGCAAAGACAGAGTAAGTTCTTATTTGTGTAGCCCAGGGCTTATCAAAGTGTGGTTCTTGGACCATGTGCATCAGTATCAGCTGCAAGTATTTGGTAAAATGCAGATTCCTGGGCCCTGCACCAAACAGATTGAATTTGAATCTCTGGGGATTGGGCTAAAAAAAAAAAAAAAAAAACCCTACATTTTAAACAAGCTCTTCAGACGACCCTTGTGCAAGTTTGAGAGCCTCTGCTGGAAAACCACTAGAATTTGCAAATGGTCCCCTCAAAATACTCCAGCCAGTCCCACTAAGCCAAAGACCAGAATCTGAGAACAGGGATGGGGAAATTATTCCTTTCTGTGGATGATTATGCAGCTGGGCCGTGATTTCACACCCCAGGGGCCATGGGCTAAGATGGAGGGGAAGGAAGGTGTGTAATGTGTGCCCTCTACCTCTTCACCAGGCATCATCCTCTCACTGGCCCTGGCTGGCGTTCTTGGCATCTGTATTGTGGTGGCGGGGTCCATTTGGCTTTTCAGAAGGAAGAGGTGAGCTGGTTTGGGTCCAAAATGGGAATGGGCAGCTATGTGTCCATGATGATTAGTCTGCCTGGGAAGGCAGCTTTGTGGCATGAAGAGCCTCAGTCACCTGGAAAACCACTTACTCTAGGAGTGCTGTCCCCAAAGCACCCATGGCCTGGCCTCCTTTGCATGAGACACACATGTGACCCTGGTCATTCAAGGGGTTCAAGGGTCACTGTGCTCAGATTTCGAAGCATGTGTGCCTTGCTTGCTGCTATTGCACGGCCTTGGATGAGACTCTTGACTTGGGGCTTGTGCCTAAAGTGAAGCAGCAAGGCTGTCTTCTTATCAAGATCTTTACATATGCTTTTTGGTCTAAGAATTCAAAAAGAAAGATGAAGGAAAACCTGATCTCTCACTCACATTAACTCTTCATGCCCTTTGTCCATGTTTTTGTTGTCACATTTGGCTTTTCCTAAAACCTAATTTATTTGGGGGGTATGAAAAATAAAAAGGTTTCTGGGAACCCTGTTATGGAATCAGAGGTTTGAAGAGGGGGGTGACAACGAGACCTCTTTCAAAATATAGGTCTACTATTGTTAGGTGTGAAAGAGAACAGTTGGAAAACGAACAAGTTCTGTTTTTGTTAAAGCTTTATGTGGTGGCATTCCCTCCCAAGACCAACAGAACTGGGGAAAGGTCCCAAAGAGAGGAATCCAACTTTTAAAAACGGCATCATTCCATAACTGAGTCAGGCTGCTCTCTGGCTCGCTCGCTCTCCTCTCTAACAAGACGTATGTGTTCTTTTTGTTCTAGTGTCAAAAAAGGTGATGACAAGGGAGTCATTTACAAGCCAGCCACCAAGATGGAGACTGAGGCCCATGCTTGAGGTCCCCGGAGCTCCCGGGCACATCCAGGAAGGACCTTGCTTTGGACCCTACACACTTCGGCTCTCTGGACAGTTGCGACACCTCAAGGTGTTCTCTGTAGCTCAATCTGCAAACATGCCAGGCCTCAGGGATCCTCTGCTAGGTGCCTCCTTGTCTTGAGACCATGGCCACCCCAGAGCCATCCGATCCATGGATGGGATGCACTCTCAGACCAAGCAGCAGGAACTCTAAGCTGCTTGCTGTATCTGTGTGAGATTGTGAAGTGGTCTGAATTCTGGGATCAGAAACCAAGCCATGCTGGTGGGCCATTAATGGTTGGAAAACACTTTCATCCAGGGCTTTGCCAGAGCATGCTTTCAACTGTCCTGGAAATTCTGCTGCTTCTCCAAGCTTTCAGACAAGAATGTGCACTCTCTGCTTAGGTTTTGCTTGGGAAACTCAACTTCTTTCCTCTGGAGACGGGGCATCTCCCTCTGATTTCCTTCTGCTATGACAAAACCTTTAATCTGCACCTTACAACTTGGGGACAAATGGGGACAGGAAGGATCAAGTTGTAGAGAGAAAAAGAAAAGAGATATACATTGTGATATATAGGGACACTTTCACAGTCCTGTCCTTTGGATCACAGACACTGCACAGACCTTAGGGAATGGCAGGTTCAAGTTCCACTTCTTGGTGGGGATGAGAAGGGAGAGAGAGCTAGAGGGACAGAGAGAATGAGAAGACATGGATGATCTGGGAGAGTCTCACTTTGGAATCAGAATTAGAATCACATTCTGTTTATCAAGCCATAACGTAAGGACAGAACAATACAATATTAAGTCCAAATCCAAACTCCTGTCAGTGGAGCAGTTATGTTTTATACTCCACAGATTTTTACAAATGAGGCTGTTCCTTGAAAATGTGTTGTTGCTGTGTCCTGGAGGAGGTGTGAGTTCTGAGATGACCCAATCTACCTTTGAATCTGGAGGAAATAGGCAGAAACAAAATGACTGTAGAACTTCATCTCTTTCGGCCAAATTTCATTTCAGCCACTTCTGCAGGATCCCTACTGCCAACCTGGAATGGGGACTTACCTACTTCTCTCTCTCTCTGAGGATGTCAAATTGTGGTTTAGATCAAATATATTTCAAGCTATAAAAGCAGGAGGTTATCTGTGCAGGGGCTGGCATCATGTATTTTAGGGCCAGTAATAATGGAACGCTGCTAAGATACTCCATATTCTTCCCTGAGTCACACAGTTTCTGACAGGCGCAACTCCTCCATTTTCCTCCCGCAGGTTGAGAACCCCGTGGAGATGAGTCAGTGCCATGAATGAGAAGGAACCGACCCCTAGTTGAGAGCACCTTGCAGTTCCCCGAGAACTTTCTGATTCACAATCTCATTTTGACAGCATGAAATGTCCTCTTGAAGCATAGCTTTTAAATATCTTTTTCCTTTTACTCCTCCCTCTGACTCTAAGAATTCTCTCTTCTGGAATCACTTGAACCCAGGAGGCAGAGGTTGCAGTGAGCCAAGGTCACGCCACTGCACTCCAGCCTGGGTGACAGAGCGAGACTCCATCTCAAAAAAAAAAAAAAAAAAAAAAATTCTTCTGTACCATCACAACTTTTCACAATGATGGCAAGCCTTATGTCTTGGGAGCCTGTTTTGCTAGGCAAAGTTGCAAGTGACCTAATGGGGGCTCAGATGTGTGTGTGTCTCTCTGTGTGTTTGTGTGTGTGTGTGCACTCAAGACCTCTAACAGCCTCGAAGCCTGGGGTGGCATCCCGGCCTTGCCATTAGCATGACTCATGCATCATCAGATGACAAGGACAACCCTCATGACGAAGCAACATGAATTAGGGGGCCTCTTGGCCTTGGTCCAAAATTGTCAATCAGAAATGAACATAAAGGGCTTCAGAGCAGTGGGACAGTCTGTCAAAAGACTATATCTTTTGTGGATGAGTTTTGTGAGAGAACAGAGAGACCATTGTACCTGGCACAAGGGCTGTTCATGAAAAGGGAGACTTACTGGAAGGTGCAAGACAGTGGCATTTCTCCTCTCCTCTTCCTGCTCAGCACAGCCCTGGCTTGCAGCCCCGAGGCTGAGACCAGACAAAGCCCAGGAGACAGAAAGATGCTCCAAGAACCAGCACTGTCAATGTCTTTGCAAATCCTCACAGGATTCCTGCGGGTCCAGCTTTGGAACGGGGAAACCTTTCTTCGGATCCGCACTCATTCCATTGATGCCAGCTGCCCCTGAAGGGTGCCAGTACCGTGGTGTGTGAGGCTCAGCGGCCGCCCACACGCTCCTAAGTCTGCTGCATGGCAGATGCCTAGGTGGAAATAGCAAAAACAAGGCACAGGCTGGGGCCAGGGCCATGGGGGAAGGCCCTGGATTCTCACTCGTGAGATCTTGAATCTCTTTCTTTGTTCTGTTTCTTTAGTATCGCCTGGTAAAATAGTTAAAACAAAAAACTCTGTATCTGTTTCTAGCGTGTGCTGTATTGACTCTATGAATCACATCTCAAGTTCACCCTACATTCCTCTCCTCTTCACTAGCCTCTCTGAAGGTGTCCTGGCCAGCCCTTGAGAAGCACTGGTGTCTGTCTGCAGCACCCCTCGGTTCCTGTGCCTCAGCCCATAGGCCACTGTGATAATGGCCTGTTTAGCACTTCTGTATTTATTGAAAGGATGATTATAATGAAGATACACACTATAACTACAAGAAATTATAAAATGTTTTTCACATCAGGCTGTTCTTTTTTTTTTTTTTTTTTGGAGGTGAGATTAAAGCGTTACTATTTGCAAAGCACTCTGTAGCTCCCTGTTATGGAGATAGGTAACGAATCAGAATAATAATGTCACTCACATCCACTTCTTAGAACCTGGCTCCAGAGGAAAGTACGCTGATGGACTCAATCACTTTCCTGAGGATGGAGGCCTATGGCATGTGTGGCTGCAGGTCACGAAGCTGCTTAATGGTGCTGAGAAGCCTACAGGAATCAAATAAAGACCCTGGAGGAGGATCAGAGCTGCACCTTGAACAAATAGCTGAGATCTGAGCAGATGGATGGAAAAGAGGGAGATGTTCCCAACCAAGGGGACATGATACAGGGAACAGGTCCTATGTCTCTTTACTCCTGAGAGTATTAAACCTAGTAGGTGGGCAGCCCCTCTTGGTTGCCTGTTACCTTATTTTGAATTCTTTTTGCAAAACATACTACCACCCCTCCAAATAATCTTTTGTCTAAATCCAGACTTCACATTCTGATTGGGGCAAAAAGAGGCGGTCCAGTAAAGGTTAGACAATCCAACAGATCTAAAATACTATCATTTCCACATGTAACCAGTATTTTCATGTGTTTTTTTCTGCAGTAAATCTTTGAAATCTGGTGTGTGTTTTACACTGACAGCACACTCGATTCAGATGCTAGATTTTCCTTGCAGATATTTGGTCGTCATTTAGATTTCATAAAATTTACAGTTTAAAAGATTCCAATATCCGAGTTGCTCCAAACACACTTAAAAGTTGTTTTCCAAATAATGGAATCAATGATCGGCTTTTAGATGTAAATTTATTAAAATAAAGTAGCGTTTCTCAGTTGAGGCACATTCCAAGCGCTCAAGATCCATGCCCTGCGCAGACCGGGACGACGAACCCGACTTTCAGAGACTCTGAGGGTTCTGCCTAGAGAGCTCCCACAGCGATCAGCCCGAGAAGAAAGCCTTGTGGGTGAAGCCAGGGAGGGAGACAGGAGGGCAGGAGAAAATCAAGCCTAAATGAGCACATCGTGGACGCCGCTCTTCCTCTCCCCACACCTCCTCGCCTCGCCGCAGGAGGCCCGGCCGTGCCCCAGGTCCCTGCGGTCGCGAGTGAATTGCGCTCGGGTGGCAGGCACGTGGGCGCCTGGTGAACTGCAGGACCCTGGCACCGCCGCCCCCTCGCCCCTACACACACACAGGAGCGCCCCTCCCATTGTCATGTGGCCTTCCTGCTGGGTATCTGGAGCAGTTACAGCCTCGCCTCCGGAAGGAAACGGGGCCTCTGGGGCGCAGGGACCACCTGCCAGTGCGTTCCAGCCGGGCTGCCATCCACATTGGAGACCGCCCCGCACGTGGTCCTCGGGCTCAGATTCAGCTGTCGCAGGATGTGAGGGGAAAGGTGTGCGGCCCGACAATGCCACCAAGGTGTCCCCGGGCTCCACCCCGTGCCTCTTCATTATAGAATGACTGGGCAGAGATAAGGGCCAGATTACTTTGCTGTATTGAATAATTCACCATAAAAATGATTGCAACCAGGTCAGCGTATCATGATGACTGCAAGCCACCCAGGGATTCGGCAATGCCTCTCGCTCTTCACCCAGGGATTCAGCAATGCCTCTTGCTCTTGACCGCCCTAAGTCCCCTTCACTCCATTGCACACAACCCAGGGTCACGCGCAGCATTGCCCCTAGCTTCCAAGTGGGAAAGAGGAGGTGGCTCTGGCTAAGCCAAGCTCCCAGAGCTCCCACAGCCCTCGGATTTTTAGTGACAGTGCTAGGGCCACCCTCCACAGCCCCAGTGAAATGGAAACACCTTCTGGTCGTAGAGTTTACTGTGCTTATCCCAATCACGGAAACACCTTTTGGTCCTAGAGTTTACCGTGCTTATCCCAATCACTCGGTGACCTTGTAAAACCCCAGGGGCTAAAGGCACTAAAAGCATTTGTACTAATGACTTCCAAAAAGTCAACCACAAGCTCCCACCTGCAATCTGCTTGGTAGCTCTAACCCCTGGCCTCTGCTCAGGTTAAGCCTGTCCAAGGACTGCCAACTGCATTTGGGCAGAGGGGTCTACTGAGCTCTGGAGATGTTACCTTCACCTGTTAATTCAGCAAACCAAGTTCCCAAGGACACGTTCACAAGCTTTCCCTTTTCCTAAGGCTGAACTGGAGAGAAGGAATAAACACACACATACACACACACACACTCGCAGAGACACACACAAAATAGTGTGTCTCTCTATATACAGTGTGTATATATAGTGCATATATACATATATATATATATATATATATATAGTCACGCACTGCTTAACAATGTATCCCTTAACAATAGAGATACATTCTGGGAAATTCATCATTAGATTTCGTCCTTGTGTGAACAAACCTGCATAGTACAGCCTGCTACACACCTAGGCTAGATGGTACAGCCTATTGCTCCTAGGCTACAAAGCTGTACAACATGTTACTGTACTGAATACTACAGGCCATTGTAACACAATGGTATTGGTGTATCTAAACATAGAAAAATTACAGTAAAAATGTTATAAAGATTAAACATGGTCCACCATGAATGGAGCTTGCAGGACTGGAAGTTGCTCTGGGTGAGTGAGTGAGTGGAGGGAGTATGAGGCCTAGGACATTACTGTACACTACTGTAGACTCTATACAATGCTGTACACTTATGCTACACTACATTGATTGAAAATTTTTCTTTCTTCAATAATAAATTTACTCTAACATTTTTACTTCATAAACTTTCAATTTTTTTAACTTTTGGACTCATAATAGCACTTAGCTTTAAACAAACATATTGTACAGCAGTACAAAAGTATTTTCTGTCTTTATATCCTTTTTCTATAAGCTTTTAAATTTTTTTTAAACTTTTTTGTTTAAAATTAAGACACAAATATACACATTAGCCTAGGCCTACACAGGGTCAGGATCATCAGTATCACTGTCTTCCACCTCCACGTCTTGTCCCACTGGAAGGTCTTCAGGGACAATAACATGCATGGAGCTGTCATCTCCTATGAAGAGCAACGCCTTCTGGAATACCTCCTGAAGGACCTGCGTGAGGCTGTTTTAGGGTTAACTTTTTTTTTCTAAGTAGGAATACACTCTAAAATACCAATAAAAAGTACAGTGTAGTAAATTCATAAACCAAAGGAGTCGTTTTAGCATACAAAAGTATACAGCATATACAATTATGCTATATAATTGTACAGCATATACATTTATAGTATATAACATAATTGTATATGCTATATACTTTTATATAACTGGCAGTGTGGTAGGTTTGTTTACATCAGCATCACCACAAACATCTGAGTAACGCACTGCACTAGGATTTTACAATGGCTATGACATAACTAGGCAATAGGAATTTTTCAGCTTCATTATAACCTATGAGACCACTGTTGTATATGCCATCCATCATTGACTAAAATGTTATGTGGCACATGACTGTATTCCATTTAATACAAATTTCTTAATGCTGTACAGTCTAATGACAGAAAGCAGATCAGTGCTAATGACAGAAAGCAGATCGCCTCACCTAGGGATGAGGTGGAGTGGGGAATGGAGGGATTACGGAAGTGTCTAAGAAATGGCTAAGGTGATCCATATGTTCATTATCTTGATTGCAGTGATGGTTTCTCCACATATGTGAACACGATTCTAATGTTATATTTTAAATATGTGTCATTTATCTTATATCAATTATACCTCAATAAATCTGTTTAAAAAAAAAAAAAAGAAGTCCCTCCCACCACCACCTCCATCCCACACACAGCCAAATGATACTCAGTCCCATCCTGGAATTTCCACTGAGAGCTTACCTCCTCCTGGTCCCTCTAGAGAAGCAGCTCAGCAAAGACTGGTATAATGCACCTTTCTGGGCTCCCACCCGTAGGGCGAGTCTATACTTCCCTTGGACTCCCCCTGTGGGTGGGAGGCCAGAAAGGAGCATGCTCTATTCACATGGATGGCTATGACCTCTCAGTATTGTAAGTCAAAGTCATTATTTCTGCTTGGGTTCACTCATTTCAAATATTAACTTTTAGTGGCCAGCAATGAAGACAACACACACAGGGCCCATGGGGTCAAGGGCAGACTGAGACCTATAGCAACTTTGTTGATGATGACATAGTCAACTGGCTTTCTCTGGAAGAAGCAAAGAACTTTCTAGTGACATAGGTAACATAACCAGTTCCTTCATCTGCTGAAACTAGTTTCCGAAGCTACCTGGATATCCAACAACAGGTCTCATGCATCTAGTGTCTCCCCTCAACCATTCAACACATAACCATTTGAAAAGTGTTCCTGAATATGGTACATCCTTTCCACAGAGGAGCACACAGCCACTAAGTAGCGCAGCCCAGGAGCTTATCATTCCTTTTTAATCAATGGACGAAATCTGGATTAACCCCCTTCTATTATGCAAACTAATTTCCGACTAACTTTTTTCTCATACCTCCTTATTCAAAAGTAAAGATTTAATGAACTACTACTGTCTGCTAAACACAGATTAAGTGGCCGGGATTCAAGCATAATTTAGATACAAGGACTAAATTACTGGAAAAGAGGAAAGAAAAAAAGGGGGCAGGGGCTGGGCGCGGTGGCTCACGCCTGTAATCCCAGCACTCTGGGAGGCCTAGGCAGGTGGATCACCTGAGATCAGGAGTTTGAGATCAGCCTGGGAAAGACTGTGAAATCCCATCTCTACTAAAAATACAAAAATTTGCCAGGCATGATGGTGGGCGCCTGTAGCCCCAGCTACTCGGGAGGCTGAGGCAGAACTGCTTGAACCTGGGAGGTGGAGGTTGCTGTGAGCTGAGATTGTGCCACTGCACTCCAGCCTGGGCAACAGAGCAAGACTCTATCAAAACAAAGAGACAGAGAGAAGAAAAAAAAGGGGGGCAGGTTAGATAGACTCAGGTGACTGAACCCCCAACCTGTGGGATCTGACACTATCTCCAGGTAGATCATGTTGGAATTGAACTGGAGGGCACCCAGCCCATGTCTGCTGCTTGGTGTGTGATGAAAAAACCTACATCTCTGGTCACGGAAGTCTTCTTCTGCGTTGATGATTACCGTGGTGGTATGAGAGCAGAGGAAAAACAGAGTTTGAGAGAGCTTTTCCTGAAACACAAACAGAAATTGCCAGCCCCACTATACAGAAGAGCAGTATGTACAGAATGCTATGTGTCCATCAAAAGAAGGGTGACTAAACAAATTATAGTATCTCTGTAAAATAGAATACTATTCAGCAATAAAAATCGCAAATTCTTGATACATACAAAAATATAGAGGGTATCTCAGAAAATTATGTTGAGTGAAAGACACCAGACACAAAAGAGTACATTTTGTGTTACTCTACGTATATGAAGTTCAAAAACAAGTGAAACTGGCTGGGCGCAGTGGCTCACGCCTGTAATGCCAGCACTTTAGGAGGTCGAGGCGGGCGGATCACCTGAGGTCAGGAGTTTGAGACCAGCCTGGCCAACATGGTGAAACCCCGTCTCTACTAAAAATAAAAAAATTAGCCAGGTGCGGTGGCACATGCCTATAGTCCCAGCTACTTGGGAGGCTGAGGCCAAGGAATCGCCTGAACCTGGGAGGCAGAGGTTGCAGTGAGCTGAGATTGTGCCACTGAACTCCAGCCTGGGTGACAAAGGCTCCGTTTAAAAAAAAACAAAAAACAAAAAAATAAACACAACAACAAAAACAAATGAAACTAAACCATGTCAATAGAAGTGGGAACGAGTGGTTGCCCCTGTGGATGGTCTGGGAGGAAATGTTTTATATGTTTTATATCTTGATTGGGGTGAAGCTTACACAGGTGTACACATTTGGCAAAATTCATCCAGCTGTACACTTTGAATCTGTGCATTTTATTATATGTAAATTATTCCTTGATTTTAAAGGAAAGTGTAAAGAGATCACAGTGGAAAAAGCTATTTGCTTTTCTGGGCCTAATCAGGAAAGACTTCCCAAAGGAAGTGACATTTGAGCAGGATCTTGAAGGAGGAATAGGACATTTTCTGGTTAGAGCTAAAAACAAGAACTCAAATGTGGAGGTATGAGAGTCAACGTGCATCTCAGTAGAGGAGACCTCACAGATGTGTTTGAGAATGTCTGAGAAAGGAGGGTTGGGAATGGTGTGTCCAAGGAAAATCAAAATCTTGGGACCTCAAACTTACTGTGCCAAAGGGAAAAGTTCAGTTTGGGAACTGAGTCATGTAAAAACTGCCTTCCATTTTGTTTCTAAATAGCTAGCTGCAAAAATAGAAGGCCACGTACCTCCCCAGGAAGAGCCCCCACCCGCCACACACACATAATTTGCTTACAAGGAAATTCCTTGTAGGCCCCAAGATCTTTACCCTAAAACAATTCTGTTGGACTTTCCCCTGACAATGTAAATTAACAGCATATCTTCAAAGGTATGGGAGAAAGACAGGACAGAAGTCATCCCTTCACTCACCTGAGACAAATGCATATTTGACCGCTTCCTCTACTCGGTGTTTATCTTACATAAAAATGCAGATTCTCTGAGCACAAGATGAATGCATAATTGACTGTTCCTCTACCCCCTCCTTTCATGAGTAAAATGCGGATTTAGTGAGCACTAATCAGAGCCTAATCAAACTCTTGAGAGAATGTAACCTCTTGCCTCTCTTACCTACCCTCCTCCCTTTCCTTTTTTTTTTTTTTTTGAGACAGAGTCTCACTCTGTCACCCAGGCTGGAGTGCAGTGGTGCGATCTTGGCTCACTGCAACCTCTGCTTCCCGGGTTCAAGCGATTCTCCTGCCTTGGCCTCCCGAGTAGCTGGGACTACAGGCGCCCGCCACCACGCCCGGCTAATTTTTTGTATTTTTAGTGGAGATGGGGTTTCACCGTGTTAGCCAGGATGGCCTCGATCTCCTGACCTCGTGATCTGCCCGCCTCAGCCTCCCAAAGTGCTGGGATTACAGGCATGAGCCACCGTGCCCTGCCCCCTCCTCCCTTTTTTTTTCTTTCCTCTTTCCCCTATGGTCTCTTCTTTCCCTTTAAATTTTGAAGTCCTAAAACCCTCTTTGGAAAAACCATGGATCACAGAATTCCTGTGATTTGTGTTCCTTTTTCCCAGGTGCATCCTCGACCTTGACAAAATAAACCTCTCAATTGAGGCTTGCCTTCGTAATTTTTCTTTGGTTTACAGGTGGGAGACAGAAAAAAGTGGTTGGGATCAGATTACAAAAGACCTTGAATAATATCCACTTTCTACCAAGGACAAAGAGAAATTGTGAAAGTGCTTAGATTATGGTTTTGTCTGATTACATAAATAATGCATGCCCATTTTTTTTTGAAAAATGCAAATAATTAAATTGTGTATAAAGCAGAAAGTCCCCCATAATCCTAGCTCCCAAAATAGTCACTTTTAACAATTTAGTGTTAGGTAAACAATTATCTTTAGCTAACAATTTATTTTCCAGACGTTATGTATATTCATATGTATTTTTATACTCATTTTTAAATTTTTAATAAAATGGATTAATAGGATTCTATATTATATGCTCTATAAGGGCCAGCAACATGCCGATTTTCATTGTAAATTTTCAGTATCTAGCACAATGTCTGGCATAAGAAATATTTGTTGGATGAAAGAATGATGTTTTATTCTTGCTTTTGTTTTCTAGCACATCCTGGATATCCTCATTCTTTTCAGTGGCTATACAATGTTCTGCTGCTTGATGCCCTATTGATAGGCACTTGCTGCAAATTCCTTACTGTTACAAGACTATTACAAGATCCATGTGTACTTGGATGTATTTCTGTGATACTGTGAAATATATATTTGATCTTCATCTCTGTTTCCTGGCAAACAATTCCTAAAACCTTAGAATCTCCAAAGTGATGTCTTTTTGTATGTGATGACTGACTGAAAGCTAGCAGTCCCTAGGCAGCTTCAGGATGGGGCTGGTCTCCAGAAAGCCCAAGGCAGGATTACAGGTTGGGTCTCTGAGCACTACCCCTAACCTCTGGGGAGGAGAGGAGGCTCAAGATTAAGTCGATAGCCAATGGCCAAAGGTTTAATCAATCATGCCTATGTAATGAAGTCTCCATAAAAGGTTCAAGAGGACAGAGTTTGGGAAGCTTCTCAATAGGGGAATGTGTGGAGATTCTTGGAGAGTGGCACACCAGGGAGGACATGAAAGCTCTGTGTCGCTTCCACCACACTTCACCTTATGAATCTCTTCATCTGTATCCTTTGTAATACACTTTATAATAAACCAGCAAATGTGTTTCCCTGAGTTCTGTGAGCCACTCCAGCAAATTAATTGAACCCCAAAACGGGGTTGTGGGAACCCCAACTTGAAGTTGGTCAGTCTGAAGTTCAGGAGGCCTGGATTTGCAACTGGTGTCTGAAGGGGGCGTGGTTTTGGGGACTGAGCCCTGAACCTGTGGGATCTGATGCTATCTCCAGGCAGACAGTGTTGGAATTGAATTAGAGGACACCCAGCCGGTGTCTGCAGCGGAACTGATTGCTTGCTTGTTGAAAGAATAGAAAAAAACTGTGAGTCTGTGGTCTTTTTCCTCTGACACACCATTTCTATGGGACAAATTCCTAGAAGAGGAATTTGCTGGTTCAAAATATGCACATCTCAAAACTGCATAAATGTAACAGATTTTGCTAAATTACCACCCATGAGGGTTGTACTAATTTCCATTTTCATAATATGTCGTTTCTACCATATGCTCAACAATCCCTGTTATTATCAATCCTTTTCACCCTTGATAATCTGATAGTCCAAAATTATTTGCTTGTTTTGCTTTTATTATTCGTGGTTTAGCATTTTGTTTTATGTTTATTGACCATTTGCATTTTTTCTGTGAATTATCTGTTTATATGCTTTGATCTCTTTTTACTATATCATTATTTTTTAATTATAGAAGCTTTTTATATATTATAGGTGACAATTCTATATAAGTCAAAAATATTTCTCCCCATCTTCTTTGTTTAGAATGTCTTTTGCACTGCAGTTTTAAAGTTGTATGTAGTCAAATCTGTTTTCTTTCCTCTTTGTGGTTTGTAGCCTAAGTGAAATGTAGAGAAAAGCTCTCCTCCTTTAGACTATAATACTATTCTAATTTTAAAAGATTCTTTTATGGTTTTATTTTTTGCATTTGAATCTTTAATATGTTTAAATAGGTGAAAGTAAAAACTTAGCTTTGCTTTTTTTCCCAAATAGAATCAAATAAATGATCAAACAGACCCATTTATTGAATAACATATGCTTTCCCCACTGACTTAAAATGCCAATTTTACCATATATGAAATTCCCATATATACCTGGGCCTGTTCTGAAACTCTACATTCATATCCATGACTGTAGATTTGTGATATATGTTGGTATCTAGTAGGATAAACAGAAACATTTCACACAATTTTATTCCCTGAGAGTGGCACTGTTATCAATCTGATCTAGATTAGGTAAATTAACAGGACACAAGTTCAGTTATCCCTTTGATAAATTATGAAAAAATTTAAATATTGGCATACCAGGTATTCTTTCATAGTGTGTATGAAAGAATCTTTGATGCATAAATCTCCATTTAATATGGAGAATTGAAATTTCAATCATGATATTTTGTTTAGTTGTTACAGAACAAAAAGTTACGTGTAATAGTGATTCTATATTGCCTATATACATGTACATTTTAATAACTGTTTTCTTTATTAAAACTACAAATTCAACGTATTTAATAGATACAGAGGATGTCCAGTTAGCTCTAACATATAAAGAGCTTGGAAGCCATCACTCCCATCCTTACAAGAAAAAGCTAAGCAAATGGAAAAATCAACAATTCTTTTGAACCCATCAGAGAACTGAGGTCTCAGGGTAAACCACCACTCTGAAATCTGGAGAGAGAGGTGAATGCAGAGTCACAGCTGAGATCTGCTTATCTGGAGTGCAAGCTGCTGGAGCCATAAACTGGTAGTAACACTTAAATGCTAATGTTGACAAATTGCTGGAGTCTGAGTATGGACTAGTGTAAGGGTGAGAAATACTGTCTTCCTTGTAAAATACATCCAGAGTGTTTTCCACAACAAAGGCCTCTCTCCAAGGAAAAAGACTTTACCAAAGCCTTATCCCAGCTGGGGAAAGTTACCTTTCTTCTCCAGCCACCTTCTAGCTTCCTGTTTTACCTAAGGGGGAAAAAGTTAAGAAACACTCAGCCCAGGGATTCAGGCCCATGAAAATACTGAGATTTAGATTTTATTATCATCATTTTATTATTATACATGTCCCCTCCTCCACATCGCACTGCCATACCAACAGGGCTCTAGTGTAATTTACAGTGGATTACAGCTGAACGAGTTGCAAGACACAGGCTTTCTCTGAAAAGGGGCACTGAGGGAACTCCACAGTCAAAAGGGGAGACAAAAACAAGACCACTAGAGGAACTCAAAGCCTCTGGCACTAACAGCCACAGCAAACATTAAATATAATCCAACTCCTACCTAGATTAACATAAAATTTACACTCAAGGCTTTTAAAATTCAGTTCCTATTACCCAAGAGGCAATGTCCAGCTTTCAACAAATAATTACAAGGCATATTAAGAGGCAAGAAAAAACAAAGTCTGAAGACATAGAAGGATATGCAGCTTTTCTTTTTCTTTTTTTTTTTTTTTTTTTGAGACAGTTTCACTCTTGTTGCCCAGGCTGGAGTGCAATGGTGTGATCTCAGCTCATCGCAACCTCAGCCTTCCGGGTTCAAGCGATTCTTCTGCCTCAACCTCCCAAGTAGCTGGGATTACAGGTGCCCATCACCACGCCTGGCTTATTTTTTGTATTTTTAGTAGAGATGTTGGCCAGGCTGGTTTTGAACTCTTGACCTCAGGTGATCCACCCACCTTGGCCTCTCTTGAGTGAACTTTGTGGGTTTTTTTTAAGAAGGAATTTGTCCATTTAAGTTTTTAAATTTATTGGCATTAAAGTTATCCATAATATCCTTTATTATTTATTTAGTAACGTAGGGCCTATAGTGATGTCTCCTGTCATTACTGATATTTGTGTCTTCTCTTTTTTCCATCTGGCCAGAGCTTTACCAGGTTTATTGGTTTTTTTCAAAGAACCAGATTTTTGTTTCATTTTTCCTCCTTGTTTTACTGCTATTTCTTTGGTTCCTGTTCTGTTATGATTTCATTTCTTCTCCTTATATTAGCTTTAGTTTGCTCTTCTTTATCGGCTTTCTTTAGATGCTTAGGTCATTGATTTTGAATATTTTTACTTACCTAATATAAGCATTTAATGTTAAGAATTTCCCTCTCTTGGCCTGGCACGGTGGCTCACACCTGTAATCCCAGCACGTTGGGAGGCCAAGGTGGGCAGATCACCTGAGGCCAGGAGTTCAAGACCAGCCTGGCCAACATGGTGAAACCCCGTCTCTACTAAAAATACAAAAATTAGATAGGCATGGTGGTGCGCACCTGTAGTCCCAGCTACTCGGGAGGCTGAGGTAGGAGAATTGCTTGAACCTGGAAGGCAGAGGTTGCAGTGAGCCAAGATCATGCCACTGCACCCCAGCCTGATGACAGAGCAAGATTCTGTCTCAAATAAATAAATAAACAAATAAATAAAAGAATTTCCCTCTCTATTCCCTCTTTCAGGTCTTTGCTTTGGCAACTATCCTATCCCTCTCCTATGTAATTTTTTCCTTTCTACGGAGTCATTCTTAATATAAACATGCAGTTACAGTTACAGTCTACATCACAAGGAAAAAAAGAAAAAAAACTCTCTTTCCCCCACATCCTCCTTAGGTTATCATCCCATTGCCCTACAATACCTGTGTTCTCGATGCTGTGTCTACTTCCTTATCTCCTGTTCTGTACAATCCATTCTATTCAGATGTTCACTCTGATTTCCATCTTGTTTTTATCAAAGTCACTAGCAAGTTCCATCTCTCCATACACAACAGTCAATTCTCTCTCCTCTTCTTACCCATTATCCAGCAGCATTTGACATCCTTTCCCCACCAGCTGTCAAGACACTGCACCCCTCTGGTTTTCCTTCTTCCTTCTCTCCTTTTCAACCTTCCAATTGACTGCCCCCAAGGTTCAGTCCTCAGCTATCACCTATCTATATCCACTACCCAGTGCCCTTCATCCACTTCTAAATTTTAAGCATCATCTTAGTAGTAGAGCTATTCTATATTATTCCATAATTTGTAGTGCATTTTGTAGTTGCCTTAAAATAATACTTAGGTGTTTTAATCTGTGCAGTTAGATTACATGTTTTCCAAGGACAAAGATCCCCACCATCCCGTTCTTTTCCACCCTTTTAAAGTGCCTAAGCAGTATTCTGTGCATGGTAAGCCCTGAACAAGCACTGTAAACTCCATCTGATTTTGTGCAAGCTCTAAAAAATGTGTAATTTTACTAGTAGCTAGAAGGATTTACAGTGATCCACACTGAGGCAAAAAGTACCACTTATAAATTAATTGAGCATTAAAGCCAGGATCCGCTTGGGACTCATAATCTATTATGGTCACCTTAGAATGTATCTAATTCTTTTATTGAGACTGGGACCATAACCTGTCCAGAGGTTCCTTCTGTTCAGCATTTTCAAAGAGGTGAAAGTAAAATATGCACTTCGTTCCATTAGAGGTTGCTCATGTGTTGAGGCTGGTCACAGGGAAATCTCCATTCCAACTAAATGCCAAACAAGTAACAATTAAATTAGAACCAAAATTCAGTGTTTACGGGCCAAGGAAATTGTACAGGAATCTGGGCTGATACCTGAGGAATGCCCACCTCTTCCACTGGTTTACAGGTTAGAAGCAAAGAGCCCTTGGAACCTGAGAATGTTTCATCCAATAACATCATCAACATAGCCTGCAACAGCCTCATTTCAAGCCAGAGTGAACCAGCATCAAATGGTTTTGAGTTTCGTATCCTAATCCCCTATGTATCCTGTCTGATGGCGAGGGCCAAGCTCAACCCTTTGGCTGCACTGTCTCCTCACCAAGGGAAAGAAAGAGAAAAGGACTCTATAGGCTACTCAGAATTACCAGGTAAAAACTAAATCGTACTCTCCTCTTCACCGGACTCCAATCCTCAGCCACTATTATGCAACATTCTTTAAATTCACCAGTTTACAATTAGGATATTTTGCAAAACAAGCTTCCGGGATCTTTGAGGATTCCCCCGGCTTGGTTTAAGATACCTCAAGGAAATGCTCTGCACCAAACGACTCGTAAACACACGGATATGAAATAAGCCTCAGGAGTTTCAAATCAGATAGAGAATTTCTCTTTGAAAAAAGCCTCTGAACTGATCAGTCATCAACAACAGAATGTACATCCAAGTTTCATAAGGAGACAAAACACGGTAGTAAGCGATACTAAAGGATACACCATTCCACAGAACAGGAAACACAGATTTCGAAATGAGGAGCGCCAGACCATCTTTTTATTGTTCACTGAAAAATGCAGGTCTGCAAAGAGTCAGTTGCATTGTATACTGAATGCAAGGTCTGATATTGCAAGTATATATGACATGGTATAACATATATTACATATTTTACACAGTGACAGTACCCACCTCTTCTAAACACTAAAATTTAATAGAATGAAGTAAAAAGCCTATTAAATAAGCAACAAACATTGCAGTCATAAACAAAATGCACTAAGCAAAATGCTTTAAAATTGTTGTGTGTGACGTCTATCTTGTCTACCTGGAGTAAGGAAAACTGAGCTAACAAAAACAGCCAACACCCTCCAGGAACTCTTCCCTGGAATCAGGCCGCTGGTGCCCGCCACAGGCTGCCCCCGTGTCTGGTGGCCCAGCCAGGCTTCAGGGCTGCCCGAGGGCCCACACTGAATGCTAACACCTGTCTGGGGCTGGGCTGAGGTGAATGGGAGGAGTACCAGGTAGAAGAAGCTTCTGTCCCAACTGCTTATTCTGCATCCATGCTATGGATATGAACACCTCTAGAGTTTCCGGTGTGAATCTGCCACTCTCCGCAAACATTGAAATGTGACTGAGAAGAAAATGTTAACACTGGGAACAAAAGCCATTTTCTATGCAGTCTGCAGATATCATCACTGATTCCTTTCATCCATGTTTTCATTAAGATGCTCTCAAAGAGGCTGCTGCTATTATACTGCCAGTCAGGCAGGCCAGGATAGAGGTAACAAAACTTCTCCAGTTATAACTAGTAATTCGAATGAATCAAAAATAAATATAGCTTATACTAGACAGCAACACAGTCTCTATTATTCACATGGTAATATATTCAAGAATTGCAACAATATTCACAATTCTCCAAGGTCAACATATTTCCCTCCAAGCAAAAAATCCTGAATGGAAGGGAGTGTATAACATCAATAACTCCTGTTTGTCTCACATATTATCAGGGCTCAGAAAGCTCATTATAGATAACAAAGGCAAAAAAAAAAAAAAAAGCATTTCAATATATGCACAGCAAGGGAGGAAGACTACGCTCTCCCTCTGGGCCTCCTTGGCATAAGGCAAAGCATGGCTATTTGTAACAACAGTGTCTAAGCTGACTCTGGAAAGACTCATGTTTTAGGAGAAATCAGAATTACAAAGTTCCTTCATTCACAGGTAACAAAGGATTATTAAATAATTTCCTGAACGAAGACAACAGTCTCACCACCAAAGAAAATGTTCTTCTCATCTGAGTTTTTATAAATGAGATTTTACAATATCCAGCTTTTTTAGTTAATATGAAACCATCAGCGTACAGAGAACATCCTCAAAGCTCAAGATGAGTAAAGCTAATATTCTCAGATTTTCCACACTCTACAGATCAGCAAATATTTTATCAGAATATCCATTTAACAGAGTTCTAAGTCCATAATAACCAACTATGTATTTTTCTTATTCAAAGAAGACCATGTTTGGATAAGCACAATCCTAGTTTGATGAGTATCTTATTCCCCTTGATGTACAATAAATGTCACTGTTGAGTCTCTCTATCATTGACTCTTCCAGTCAAAGGAAAATCTTGTATAAAGCTGGAAAACTGCCAACTCCAGCGGAAGCACTAGTGTTAGCGCTGAGGTAAACTTTAGGGGAATAACCACAGTCGCTTATCGGACTGTTTACAGCATTGCTAGAAGCCCTCCTCTTCTTTTATCTCTATTATCTCTATTTTCTCTCTAAACATTCTAATATTTTAAACATGGGGCTTCACTGATATCGATAAAGGTCTAGTTCATGAGTAAGGTTTTAGTCTCTGGAATGATGTGTGGCTAGCCCAAAACACTGGCTATATTGGCTTTAAACATGATCATTCTTCTTCCCACCATAATCTGTCAAACCCGCCCATCTGTCCTGCCACTGTCACTCCCCCAGCCCCTCAGGATTGCTGCTCCTCTCTTTTGAATGTTCTACTGCATGTACGGTATTCACTGAGACATGACTTTAATGTATAGGTCATTTGCATTTCACGTCACCAGCTCCCCAAAAGACATCAACTGGGAACAATTTCTAATAGTAAAGCCACGATTTGCTGGCATTTTCCCTTTATAAAGGAAATCAAAGGGCCTGTTTGGAAGCTGAAAGAACACCTTGGGTATTCCTGTAAAGGGAGCGCTGTATCTGCTACCAAAACCCAGAGACACTGACTAGCTCTAAAGATCATATGGATTATGCAATAGTGTGACATTTGGCAGTTTAAGATCTATTTCGAATAGTACATTAAACCATTTGGGTGAAAGTGTTGTTAGTATCACAGGAGCAAATGAAAAGTGTCAATGACACCCTTTTGGCTCATTTCCTTGTGCTTCTGGTTATACTTCCACCAGCTCCAGTGAAGCCTGTCCCAGGGCACATCACTCAGCTCCCTGCACAGCTGCTCAGAGAGAAAACAATGCACTTCACCTCAACTAGGCCAGCAACTGGCACTCAGATGGTGAACGCTGCAGCCAACGGTCTTGGGGCAGAGCCCATGGAAAGCTTTAAACAGGCTTATGGACATTGCATAAAAATTCCTGATTTTAAAATACCTTCCCAAGGAAGTCAGAAAACAATCATTTTTAGTTAATAAAATGTAATCTATACTCAAAAACAATGTAATGCCTCAGAAAGCAAAACCTAGAATGGAAGAACTTCAGAAAAATACGGCTTAATCAGTATCTTACTTTAGCTAAGTTATCATAGTCAGCGTAATTTATTATTGCATTTAGAAGCCCAACCTACCGTGTTCTAAGATGGTGAAGTACACGAAAACAGTGAACAGGGGTGATAGCCCTTTAGCCTTTTGTGACTTTGGAACTTAGAAAGATAAAAGATAACCAGGATTTGACATTCAGATACTTACTTGCACAGCACAAGTTGAGTGAGGAGACAGTTAAACACCAGATTCTCATTCACTTACGGCGTTCTCAGGAAGCTCCTGTTTGGATACCAAACCAGTGGGTCTCTACCTGGCTGCACATCAGAATCACCTGGGAAGCTTTTAAAACTCACCACGTGCCCAGGCCAATTAGCCCTGGAAGGTGGAGCCCAGAATCAGTCGGCTTTACATTGTCCCAGGTGATTCTCATGCAGCCAGGATGCACACCACTGAGCACCCCTTTCGGAGAGCAGTTGCGTGAAAGCCAAGTGAATGGAACTCGTATCTGGATAGTTTTCTTTCTTTCTCAATTCCACCAGAAAAAGGGATTTTCGGAAAAAGGCACAGTTGTGCTTCCTCTAAAGATGTAGTCTGCGGTTTGGGAAGTGCTGGTTCCCAGAGGTTATCTGGAGCGCTGGTTGTAAAGAAGAAAGTCCTTGTCTTGGCAGAGTAGGCAGAGTTTCAGGCTTCGGCAGCTGCCTCCCGCAACAAAGAATGCCCAGGAGCCCATGAGCACCAGGATTATAAATGCTGACACCAGGTTTATTCCATAATAAGAACTTATGAAGGTCTGCAAAAGAAAAATAAATCAGCTTGGGTAATAACAGCAAGCTTATTAAACATGTGGAATAACCAAAGATAAAGGGAAGCATGGAATACTTTCAAGAACTTGGGTGTGTTTCACCAAACATATGATGTGTGTCATGCGTTAAGGCCCTGAGGCATGTAGAACTAAGCTGGTCAACAGATACTGTGGGTCCCGTGCTTTGCTGTATGCAGATGGTAACCCTAGAAGGCAGTCATTAGGCAGAACCTAATGGAATATACAATACAAGATGCATGTCATGAAACTAGTTTCTATTCACTTCTGTGTTCAATTGGTTCTTAGAATTTGCAAGAAAGTGAGACAAGTCCAAATTACTTTAGTATAAATCCTTAGTACTCAAGGGAACATGAGGGAATAGAGTCTTTTTCAGTCGCACAATTGCTGTGGGTTCCAAAAGTGTATTCATTTAAAGAACACTAATGGAATGCTGAGAGGTACTGTGTCACCTTGGTGAGACCAAAGTCTCTATCCTAATGGAGGTTCTGTACTAGTAAAGGAGGCAGGTAATGAATGAAGAAACAATTAGTTACAAATTGTGATGAATGCTAGGACAGCATAATTATAATTGCGATGAGGCTAGGATGGGTAAAAACAAGGTGATCTCCTTAGGGCTGTCAAAGAAGGCCTGAAGAAAGTGGTAGATTTTACAGGTAGCACCTTATGCAGAAAGACTGCTCTTGTCAAGAGGCCTCTGTGGGCATGGCAGGCATTGAGCATTTTCTAGATTATTCTTCACAATTAATTCTGTACCTCAAATCCACTGAATTTTAACTCACTTTACAGAGTGCTACACTCTTCAGTATTGTTCTTTTCTTCTTTAAAAAACATTTTTCCTCTTTTAAACAATTACAAAAGCAATACATGACTGTTGTAGAAAATTACAACCCAAAAATGAGAAAAATAGAACAAATTTTAAAACTTAAAATTCAACTAGGTTAATATTTATTTAAAAGCTCAAAAAGTGAAACCATAAAGAGAAAAATTGATTAGACTATATAAAATTAAGAACTTTTGTTCATCAAAAGACATTAAGTGAATGTAAAGACAAACCATGCCATAGAAATTATTTGCAATACATACATCTGACAAAAGATTTTTTTTTACAGAAAACATAAAGAACTCCTAAAAATCAAAAAGAAAAAGACAACCCAATAGATAGGCATAAGATTCGAACAGGCACTTCAAAAAGAATTATCCGAATGGCCAATAAACATCTGAAGACTTGCTCAATCTTATTTTCCCGGTGTGAACACACCTGTGTAACTAGCACCTAGATGAAAATCAAAACATTCTCAGCCCCCAGGAGCCTCCCCGTTCCACCAGTCACTGCCCCCACTAAGGGTGACCATGATGCTGACTTCCAACGCCACAGCTCGGTGTTGCCTTTTGGTATTTCTGTCAACGGAGCCACACAACATGCGGCTCAACCTATTAATCATCAGGGAAATGTAAATGAAAACTTTTACTATAATTTATCAATTTATGTATTTATGATACTATGACATACCCAGCAGGATGGCTAACAATAAAGAGAATGCAGTGAGGAGGTGGAGGAACCACAACTTGTAAACTGATGGTAGAGTGTAAGATGATACAATCACTCTGAAAATGGAGTGGAATGAACAGTCGACACATGTACACCCCATGACCCAGCAGTCCCACTCCTAGGCATATACCCAAAAGAAGTGTGTGTGTGTGTGTGTGTGTGTGTGTGTGTGTTCACCAAGAGATATACATTAGAATGTTCACAGTAGTACCATTCACAATAGTTAAAAATGAGAAAGCCAGGTGTGGTGGCTCATGCCTGTAATCCCAACACTTTGAGGGGCTGAGGCAGGAGGATCGCTTGAGCCCAGGAGTTCGAAGCCAGCCTGAGCAACATAGAGCTCATCTCTACAAAAAAATTTAAAAGTTAGCCAGGCATGATGGCACATGCCCATAGTCCCAGCTAGTTGGAAGGGTGCGGTGGGAGAATCACTTGAGCCCAGGCGGTGGAGACTGCAATGAGCCGTGATCGTGCCACTGCACTCCAGCCTGGGCAACAGGGCAAGACCCCATCTCAAACTAGAAACAACATCAAAGCGTCTCTGCTGTCGAATGGGTAAATTATGGTATAGACACACGGTAGAATACTATACAGCAATGAGTGAGCCATCTATAGTGATGCGAAGATGAATCCCACAAACATGCTGAGCAAGAGGAGCCAGACACAAGAGCAAATGTTGTGTGACTCCATTGACAGAAATACCAAAAGGCAGCACCAAGCTGTGGTGTTGGAAGTCAGCGTCGTGGTCACCCTCAGTGGGGGCAGTGACTGGTGGAACAAGGAGGCTCCTGGGGGCTGAGAATGTTTTGATTTTCATCTAGGTGCTAGTTACACACGTATGTTCACACTGAAAATTCATCAAGATGTATACTTCTGATTTGTGTGCTTTTCTGTAGGTGTGTTATTTTAATAAAACAATTATGTAATCATTCTCTGAAATCTGCCACTGGCAGAGAACTACTATGAACATTTTGGTATATACTTTTCAAACATCCTAGGTTCTTTTAATCATTAAAAAGAATAGTATCAACTATTCAATATACACCAACATTTACTGGCCACCTACTATGTGCCATGAATTGAGGATACGAAGATTGAAGATAAGGCTCCATCCTTGATTATCAAACTCTAATTAGAAAGAGAGAGAGAGAAAAACTATATTAAATAAAATATGCTAGCCAAGGACATGTGTTATACGAGAGCTAGGAATAAGGTCCAGTCATGGTGCCAAGTCTGGAATACGTAAGTTTTCCACGCAGTTGTCACAGAGAATGAACAGTTTTCCAAACTGACCTAGGTTAGGAAGAGACAAATCACTGCAAATAAACAGCAGGGAAAAAAACATTTTAATAAGACACACCAAAAAATTAATAGTGGTGGTCTTTCTGTGGTAAGACTTAGATGACTCATTCGTTCACTTAAATAGCTTTTCTGAATTTCCTCATGTTCTCATGAGCGTGTATTTCATCTAGAGTAGAATTTACCATTTTAGATACATAGACTTGAGTTCCAGAATACAGTCTGAGCACGGCGGCAACACTCACCTGGGCTGACACCAGCAGGTGGGTCAGCAGAACGATAAGGAGGATGCCCCACTTTTTCTTCTCACAGCCATCAAAAAATATAATGCCCCAGAACACATGCAGCAAGATGATGACCAGCGTCATGAAAGCTGAAAGACAGCCAACCATTAGTGTCACTCCTACAGACATCAGAGCCACTGAAGGCCCTGGCACTGTGCACAGGCTCTCGGGGTGTCCACCACACCTCAGCAAGAGAGTTTAACACCACCTGACAGAAACAGGGCCTTGACACACTCAAAAAGCAACACTGTGGAACAGGGGACTGACTGCCACAGCTTCTTGTCTAGAATGCAAACCTGTTCAATAAAAGGTCACCTGAGATCTGGCTTTCAGGCAGCTTCCCTGAGGAATGCAATAAAATTACTGTGATGTCCAGCCAGCTTTTTCCCAATGAGCCTTCTGCACGAGTAAAGAGAGACTTCAATAAAAAGGAGTATCTTCTGTTTAAACAAGGCTCCTCACTAAAGTGGAATTTTTCCTCGGATCCTTTTGAAAAAGACCAATGGAAAAATATTAAAATCATGACCAGGCGCTGTGGCTCATGCCTGTAATCCCAGCACTTTGGGAGGCCGAGGCGGGCGGATCACTTGAGGTCAGGAGTTTGAGACCAGCCTGGCCAACATGGTGAAACCCCAGCTCTACTAAAAATACAAAAATTAGCCAGGCATGGTGGCACGTGCCTGTAATCCCAACTATTCGGGAGGCTCAGGCAGGAGAATTACTTGAACCCAGGAGGCAGAGGTTGCAGTGAGCTGAGATCATGCCACTGTACTCCAGCCTGGGCAACAGAGTAAAAAAAAAAAGAAGAAGAAGAAGAAAGAAAAGAAAAATATTTAAAGTCACAGTAATTATCTACAATGCTTCTTAAGCAACTGGCACTGAATTTGATCAGCACTACCAGGTTTTTTTCTAGGGAATACTACCTCTGTGTGTCTGTCGTCTGTGTATCTTGTGTGCTGGATAACAGTCTTTATTTAAAGAGGGCAAGCCCTATATATTCTGCAAAGGTAACATGGAAAATAAAAAGGCATCTAGATTTCCTCTTTCAGCCACATAATAAGAAACCATTAACACCCACCAGACTGGCAAAAATTCAAGTCTGACAACTCTCTTTCATACTGCTGATAGGAAAACAGCCTAGCATTACAAATTAAAGAGGAATTTGCATTCTCTATTTCACTCCAGCAATTCTGCAGCTAGAGCTACACTCTGAAGCAATTAGTTCTGAAATTAATAGATCACCTGCACCTGGGAACTTGTTAGAACTCCAAATTATGGGGACCCACCCCACACTTCCTGAATCAGACACAATGGGGTGGGAGCCCAGCAATCCGTGTTTAAACAGCCCTCCAGGTGATTCTGAGGCACAGTCAAGTTTCAGAGCCATTGCTCTAGACAAACATACACATCTGCACAAGGAGCATATATAAGTTTAAGTTAGCACTGTCTGTAATAATGAAATATGGCCATCATTACCAGAATGGATAAATAAATCATGCTGTGTTCACACAATGGAATACTATATGGTCTATGATATACACGATCTCAAGAATCTAATGTTATGTAGAAAAGAAAACCGTATTGTGAAAAAAATGCATATTATTTCATTGATATGAATTCTAAAACATGCAAAACTAAAAGACATAACTGTTGTGATTAAAGAAAGCTGTTACATCTGGCGTAAATGTGTAATCATTTCAGTAAACGGTGGTAGATATTTTAACTAAAGTAGAAGAGAAACAGTTTCCAAAGTTTTGATGCTATGGCAGATGAAGCTAAAGTGATGTATTTTAACCCCAGTGATGACCCTGGAAAGGGAAACCTCCCTGGAGAGAGATGCTTGGTGACGGCGGGGAGCTAAGACCGCTGAAGATGCACAGGAGTGCAGTTTAAGTTTTAAAGTTTTTGTGTCAGAAAAGATCAAGGCAGAAACTGACACAAATGGAAACACTGATTTTTTAAAGAAATCATAGTGTTCATACTCTAAGGGTTTTTCAGAATCTAGATGACAATCAAATGTCGAGAGAAAGCAATGACACCATTAAGGTGTCATCTGTTTGACACTTATGTTTGCCATTCTTTCTGAATATTGATGTTACCAGGGCAGCCCTGATGAAATAACCGGGAAAGGTCCTTAGTTCTTATTTTTGTTTTTAACTGTTTTTCTTTAGTTCCTTTATCTATAGGCACAGCTGCTTAAAGAAACCAGATGGCTCGAGATGGCACCAGAGCTTCTTGACCCCTGACCAGATACCAGAGGAAGACCTCGCAAAACCAGCACAAACTGGAACAGGTGACTCCTGTTTGCCTTTAGATCATCAGCATATCTTTACAATGCTGAAACTCCCTCCCCGAAAGAAAATCCCTGCCATTTCATGCACATATAATATATGAAGGCATATGTTCATGAATAGCACGTTCACGTCTGGAGTCCCACCCCACACATGCTAACACTCCTTTCCCGCCCCACACCTAGTCCCCCTGTGCCTTCTACTGCTTGGGGAGAAAGTACATTTAGCGCGAGAGCTCACCTCCGTTCTCTGGCCAGGGAATAAAACCTGATCGCCTTTTCCAATTGGATGTTCTTTCTTTGAGACCAATACTGAGTGGGGAAAGAAGTGTTTACCAGTGACACTGAGACACAATTATGCTCCTATAGTCAAGGCCTAGAGTTCATTTAAAAATGCTCTCACGGGCCGGGCGCGGTGGCTCACGCCTGTAATCCCAGCACTCTGGGAGGCCGAGGCGGGTGGATCACGAGGTCAGGAGATCGAGACCATCCTGGATAACACAGTGAAACCCCATCTCTACTAAAAATACAAACAATTAGCTGGGCATGGTGGTGGGCGCCTGTAGTCCCAGCTGCTTGGGAGGCTGAGGCAGGAGAATGGCGTGAACCCGGGAGGCGGAGCTTGCAGTGAGCCGAGATTCCGCCACTGCACTCCAGCCTGGGCGACAGGGCGAGACTCCATCTCAAAAACAAAACAAAACAAAACAAAAACAACAACAACAAAAATGCTCTCACAGAATTTTCAGTCTATTCTTGTCCAAAAGAGCATTACTGTGAGTTTTAGGCAAGCATCCTCAAGACATCATTAGCCCTGACCTTTCTTCCAAATTCTAGGTCCATATTTCTTGGTCCTTCTTACTAAGAAGTCTGATGGATTCACTTTGCCTCCAAAGTCAAGTCCATACATCTCAGACTAGCATTCGAGGACCTCTACAATCTACACCCCAATTACCCTGACACCATATTCTCTACTAATCTTCAACTGCATCCTACAGAAGAAAACCAGAACTCTTCTTCACTCTGTCTATACCTCTGGTTTTCTTTTTTATTTTTAAATAGATTATCCCTTTTGTCTGAAGACTCTGCCCCTCAGCACCACCCCTCTCCATTTCACCACATCCGAATCTTACTTTTATTTACGATCCAGTTCAAATGCCACCTCTCCTCAGTAAATTATTTCCTAACACCTTCCCTCCTCCTTTTTTTTTTTTTTTTTTTTTTTTTTTTTTTACATTCAACACACATCTACTGAGCACCTAGACAGCCTGGCCTGAAGATTACATATATTATCTTTAGAGTCAGACGGTTCTGAGTTAGAATCCCAGCTCCACTGTGTGGCTTTGGACAAGCTATTTAAACTCTCTGAGCTTCCATTTCCTTTATTTTTAAAATGGGGATAATACCGCATAGGGCTGTTACAAGGAAAAACAGTGCTTGGCAAACCACAACTTTCTAATACGTGGTAGCTACCATGTGCTATGGTCTACAGATTCAAAGACGAATACGCCAGGGTTCTCAGTGAGTTGTACTATCAGGTGGGAAAGCGAGACAGCAGCCAGCAATGACCACTTGTATCCAAGTCTCCTGGGTACTTGACTATGTATTAAAAATGCATTCCCGGCCAGGCAAGGTGGCTTATGCCTATAATTCCAGCACTTGGGAGGCTGAGGTGGGCAGACCACTTGAGCCCAGGAGCTCGAGACCAACTTAGGCAACACAAGGAGACCCTGTCTCTGAGACAAATACAAAAATTAGCTAGGTGTGGTAGTGTGCGGCTGTAGTCTCAGCTACTCAGGAGGCTGACGTGGGAGGATTACCTGAGGCCAGGGAGGTTGAGGCTACAGTGAGCCATGATCGCACCACTGCACTCCAGCCTGGGTGACAGAGCTAGACCCTGTCTCAAAAAAATAAACAAAAAACAAAAATAAAAATGCATTTCTCTTCATTCTTGTAGATTATTTCTTCCTCTGACTTTGTATTACTCTTACATCTATTTTCTTCCTCCCCTCTTTCATCAATCCACATAGCAAGTATGTCTGCAGTGGCCAGTATGGACCAGGCACTTTCTAGCCACTGGGACTATTACAACACATGAAACACAGTCTCATAGAACCTTTCCCCGTCCTTTCAGTTTACCATTTTATTAACACAGTATCTAGAGGAGATCCCTTGGACATGTATTAAAATACTGTGCTATGTTCATACTCGGCTCATTTATGCAGGCAGCACTCGTTTCCAGGTGGCTTTGATGGTCATCACAGCCTTCACTATCACGATGTGCTATGTTAGAATGCTGGGATTTACTCTTTCTTCCCTCTGCAGTTGGTTAAGAGGTCCAACAGAAACAGACCCGGATATCTGCATTATTCTGCCACACACATGTGGCTACAGCTACATACATCCTATTTAAACCCTTCTCATTAGTAAAAGGAACAAATTCCAGCTAGTAATGAAAATTTGCTAATAGTATCTCTAGAGTACAGCCTTTTAATTACTAAACCTTTCTCAGTTAATGTTCCTAAATATAAAATTCTAAAAGTCCTTCAGTAAATCTAACCCCCAAATTTGCTTTGTTCTAATATTCTTTTTTTTTTTTTCTGAGACAGGGTCTCAACTCTGTCCCCCAGACTGGAGTGCAGTGGTGCGATCATGGGTCACTATAGCCTCGACCTCCTGGGGCTCAGGTAATCCTCCCACCTCAGCCTCCTGAGTAGCTGGGACTACAGGTGTGCACCACCAGGCCCGACTAATTTTTTTCTGTTTTAAGTGGAGACAGGGTTTTGCCATGTTGCCCAGGCTGGTCTCGAACTCCTGGGTTCAGGCAATCTGCCCACCTCAGCTACCCAAAGTGTTGGAATCACAGGCTTGAGCCATAATGCCCAGCCTGTTCTAATATTCTTAAGCCAAAAAAACTTCCCTAAGTTAACCATAAGAATATCAACGTTAGTTTATAACCCAGATTAATAAAAGGAGCTTCCATAATTTTTATATGTTATAATACATTAATCAGAAAGCAGAATAATTCTAACAAGTACTGTATATCAGTTTGTGATGACTGTAACTGTCTAGTCGATAATGGACTTCCTCTTCTAATAAACTTCTAAGTCAAAGTAACTTGGTAGTGAATATTTCTAACCTATTTCTAAGCAAAATGTTTCAGTGTTAACTTCAAGAAACAACATTTACGGCCGGGCGGGGTGGCTCACGCCTGGGAGGCCAAGGCAGGCAGATCACCTGGTCAGGAGATCAAGACCATCCTGGCCTACATGGTGAAACCCCATCTCTCCTAAAAAACACAAAAAATTAGCCAGGCGTGGTGGCACACGCCTGTAGTACCGGCTACTCGGGAGGCTGACGCAGGAGAATCGCTTGAACCCAGGAGGCAGAGGTTGCAATGAGCCAAGATGGCACCACTGCGGTCCAGCCTGGGTGACAGAGCGAGACTTCGTCTCAAAAAAAAAATTAAAAAAAAATTTACTATTTGGCTCCTTTACCCTTCCTGAATATACCCCAAATGCTCTAACAGAGAGATTCATAAGCACCCTCATTTTCACACGTGTTCCTTTCCCTCATTCCCGATACCCATTTTTCTGTCCTTGCAAAGCTAATGGCCTAAGACAGCAATTGCATCTAATACTGGCTTCCTGCCAGCACAGAAATTGCCATCACCTGGCTTCCCCTAACACGGGCAGGGTATCTCTCACTAGGGCAGAGCAAGCCAAAGGCTGCTGCTGGGTGGTGGCAGCCACAGACAAAGGAGGACTTCCCAAGGCCAAAGCTCAGCCGCAGCTGCCCAGAGGCAGGATGTGAAGATCAATGGGCTTTTGGCTTCTTTTTCTAAGTAGTAGAAAGGTCAGGGGTTTCAGGGTTCCGTGAAGCAGGAGATGCTCCTCCATCCATCCTGGCCATAGAAACTCTCCAGACTCTTGAGAGATCCCCCAGTCAGCTGGCACAAGTGGGAGTCGGGCCCCAGAGCTGAATGAATGCTTTTGAAAATGACTTTCCCTAATGGGGATTTAACTTAACATTTTTGTTTTAAAGAATGTAAGAGAATTCTGCAGCCTTATTTATTGTAATATAGATATAGACTGCTAATCAAATAACCTTCTGTAAGATATTATTTTAATGTTTAAAGTCCCCCTAGAAAATGCTGAAGAATGATGAAACACTCTCCTCAAATTAGCTCATCACTGTGGAGTCAGCATTCGGAGGTTTGCTAGAAGTTGTCTGATCCCGTCCTCTAAGCAATGAAGAAAACCCACGTGGTCCACTTCAAATACTTCCAATTTCATTTCATTAAATGGCCACTGTGAGAAAGTTCCTTCTCAAACCGAACCCAAATCTGCCTTCTTTTAACTCAGTAGTGATTCTCAACTGGGATGATTTGGCCCATAGGGGGAATATGTCAATGTCTGTGGACATTTTGGGTTATCACAACTGGGGGACAGGGGTGCTTCTGACATCTAGTGGACAGAGTCCAGGGATGCTGTTAAACACCCCACAACACACATGTCAGCCCCCAACCAAGAATCATCTGGCCCCAGATGTCAATAGTGGTGAGGCTGAGAAAACCTGCTCTAACTCCTGCTCACTGATCCTGAGAAGGCTCTTTGAAGAAACACAAGCCAACTCTTTTTTTCTACATGTAGCACATTAAAAAACATTTGAAACTCCCAGCAGCAGCCGGCTACTATCACAAAAATGCTGCAAAACAAAACAAAACAAAAAACAGGCCTAAACTCACTGGCTAGAGCTGCCATTGGGATCATGAGGTCCAAGGCAGCCTGGAGTACAACTCCCTAATGGGGGACCTGCCTTCACGCAGCAGGCAGTGGATACAGGCTCTCGGGATTCTATTACTTTCTATTAACGCTTTACTGACTTCACAAAACTAATTAATTTCTATGTTTGTGTCTGGCCTAGAATAGTTTCAGCAAAATCAGATCTACCATTTCTTTAAATGTTCGCTCCAAACAAGCTCTCAAACCTGATCTATGCCATTTACAAAGCAAAACTAAGCCCATAAGACCTTGGATGAAGATTTAGATGGAAATTGCAGGCAAGGTTTACAGTTGGATTGGATGTGAGTTATGAGAGAAAAAGGGAAGAATCAGGAAATATTCTAAGAAATAACTGAGCACCTGGAAAGATGGAATTCCATCAATTGAGATGAGGAAGGTTGCAGGAGTGCACCATTTTAAAGACCTTGTTCTGCCACCTTCCAGAATTTCTGATAAGAAGTCAGCAGTATTTAAGATTGTTGTTCCATTGAATGTAGAGAGAAAGCCTCACTAGAGATGCAACAGTAGCTTACCACCTGAAACAAAGGACTTTGATCTCACAAAAAATATTCAAGTATAAGTCTTTGGTGAGGGTTTCGAATAACAATAAAAGGCAGTAAAATCCAATAAATCTACCCATTAAAGTAAACCTCAAGGCTGATTAATTCCTCCAAAGAAACAAAAGATTTCCCAACATTTATGCAAACAAGTTTGTTTCCAGGAAATAGTGTTGGAACACTGCACAGTAAGTGAAACATGTTACAATATCAACCATTCCCCTAGAAGTGAGAAGTGGGGCAATGCAGGAACCCTGATGTGAACCTTCCGACTGTCTTTAGCAGAGCTGTGGAAAGGGAGAAAAGTGAACTGGTACAAGTGGTCCCAGCACTGAAGAGCATCTTTGGTAAGAAGTGGGCATGGAGGAGGTTGATAAAATGCTAGGATTCCCAGGCCAAATTCCCAACATAGCCATGCAGCTGTATGGGATCAAGCTGAGGTTGCTGGGGAGGGCTAGACTGAGCAATAAAGTTGGAAATAGTGGGATTTTTTTCCCTCTCAAATTATAAATATTAGATGTAATTAATAAAATATATATTCCTATGGGGCTGAGTGAAGAGTGACACCATACTGGATGATGTTTTAAAAATGTGACTTTTGTCTCATGCAATCATATCTATAGGACAGTAACCTGTAATATGGTATCCTGCTCATCATGGCTACAAAAAAAAAATGTCTGTGAAATTCATTGAAGAAAAAGAAACAAAACCCCCAAAACACCGAGAATTAAAAGCAGCAGTGGCTAGGTACAGCATTTCAGGAGGGTGAGGCAGGAGGATCACTTGAGCCCAGGAGTTCAAGACCAGCCTAGACAACACAGTGAGACCCCATCACTACAGGAAAAAAAAAAAAAATAGCTGAGTTTAGTGGCATGTGCCTGTGGTCCCAGCTACTTGAGCTGAAGTGGGAGGATTGTTTGAGTCTCAGAGGTCAAGGATGCAGTGAGCCATGATAACACCACCCCACTCCAGCCTAGGTGACAGAGCAAGACCCTGTCTCAAAACATAAATAAATGGGCCGCACTTTGGAAGGCCAAGGCGGACAGATCACGAGGTCAGGAGTTCGAAAAAAACCTGACCAACATGGCAAAACCCCATCTCTCCTAAAAACACAAAAATCAGCTGAGCAGGGTGGCGCGCTCCTGTAATCCCAGCTACTCAGAAGGCTGAGGCAGGAGAATCGCTTGAACCTGGAAGGCGGAGGTTGCAGTGAGCCAAGATCGCGCCACTGCACTCCAGCCTGAGCAACAGAGCAAGACTCTGTCTCAAGAAAAAAAAAAAAAAAAAAAAAGAAGAAGAAGAAGAAAAAACAAAACAGGCTCGGTGCGGTGGCTTATGCCTGTAATCCCAGCACTTTGGGAGGCTGGGGAAAGCAGATCACCTAAGGTCAGGAGTTCAAGAACAGCCTGGCCTACATGGTGAAACCCCCATCTCTACTAAAAATACAAAAAATCAGCCAGGCGTGGCGGCAGGCGCCTGTAATCCCAGCTACTGGGGAGGGTGAGGCATGAGAATCGCTTGAACTCGGGTGGCAGAGGTTGCAGTGAGCCGAGACCGCACCACTGCACTCCAGCCTGGGCAACAGAGTGAGACTCGGTCTCAGTAAAAAAAAAAAAAGAAAAGTAAAATAAGATTAAATAAATAAACAAAAATAAAGGCAGCAGTGGCTGATGAAAATAAAGACCATTTTACCCATGAAGAAGAAACAAGGTCTACAGAGAACAGAGAAGTGCAAGTCATTCAACTGCGCCAAAAGGTAGTCAGCAGAGCCTAGCCATTCATCTGTGTGAGGAAAGAGACACCAGTGATTCAGGGTGGCCTGAAACATACCTACAAGAGCCATCAAGTCTTACAGCCCCAGCCCATGTCATTCTTTCAGCTAGAGACCATGAAGCAATACACTGAGCTGCCTGCTTACACACTGCCTGAAGACGGACGCCTGTGATGTGCACATTTCATAGTGTATCACAAGCTACTAGAGTCTGTGATAGGTCATATCTATTTAATGAAAGGGCATTCCAAAAAGTACAATTTTCTATTCTCAGTTATTAGAGCAGCTGAAAGGAAAGGCTTACACTATTGACATAAAGAAAATAAGCCAGGCATGGTGGCTCACACCCTATAATCCCAGCACTTTGGGAGGCTGAGGCAGGAGGATTGCTTGAGGCCAGGAGTTTGGGACTAGCTGGGCAACATAAGGAGACCCCCATCTCCACAAAAAATGCAAAAATTAGCTGGGCATAGCAGCACATGCCTGTGGTCCTAGCTACTTAGGAGGCTGAGTGGGAGGATAACTTGAGCCCCGGAGTTCAAGGTTATAGTGAGCTAAGATCGTTAACACTGCATTCCAGTGACAGAGTGACAGAGCAAGACCTTATCTCTTAGAAAAAAAAATAGAGAGAGAGAGAAAAGAAAATAGATAATGAAAAATACATATTCGATGATATATACAGCATATAGAGTATCACTGTATCATAAACAGTAGCAGTTAGTTGTGACAACTTATTACAAGAAATTAAGATTCTAATGAAATCATAAAAGGATAAGAATTGCAGGTTACAATCTATTGTTGATCATTTTTTCTGTATCATTAGGAGATGTTATACTTTCTCTACTACTTTGGAATTTGGAAATGTAGGTATTGAGATAGTCTTGCTTACAAAGAGCTTTCAGTCAGGAGTCTAAACTTTAACAAACTGCCACACTGTAGAGATTATTCTTAAAATATTACAAATAGAAAAGTGAATGAAAGATAAAAAATGTATTGGGTTACAATAACAAAAATTTATTCTCATGCTCACAGGTCTAAAGGCTGACTGTGCATTGCTGATAAAGGCTGGGCTCAGCTGGAAAACTCTGCTGCAAGCTCCTGGGGTGGGCTCTGTGTGGCTCTGGGTATATTCATTCAAGGGTCCAGGCTAAGTGGGCATTAACTTTCCAAGGTATCTTCTTCTCATGGCACCAGAGTCCAAGAAGGAAGGTCCAATCATGCCAATACTTTTTAAGCCTCTAACTTACATCATAACCATTAATTGGCCAATTCAAGTCACATGACTGAACTCAAAGTCAAAGGGTGGAAAAGAACATTCCAGCCACCATGAGACTTATTACAGGAAATGACAAATTGGGACAAAAACAATCTCCCACATTCCTCTTTTATTTTCTTCAAGCTCAGTATTTTTCTTTCTTCAGTCATACCCTCACAGGCCATGGCTTCTAGATCGTCTACTATACTGACAACATTCTTTCTATATGAATTTTACTTCTTCAGTATTCCTGTTAAATCACAATGCTTGGAACAATACAGCACTCCACATGTGGTCTGACCCATATTGGTTTTCCCTTGTGAAACGTTTAGTGGCTAAAAAGTTTAAAAGCTTGCCTAGGTTTTAAGTGCACTGTCTAGAAAATATAATAGAAATGAAATGGTCTGGGGAATTTTTAAAAATAAAATGATCAGCTCTTCTTTTTTACTAGGTACTAGCTAAAGACATTTTTTCTTCTAAAGCATAAGGGAGGTAATTCAGAATGAAAAACCCAGATTCTATATAATACTAGAAAAGTTATCTTCTGAGTTCTGTTTTCTCATCTCAAGTGCTAAATTCTCCACCTTAATAATATTCTTAGGCTACTTTAGAGCTTATAAGCACTTAAATACATATTCTCTAAATTAATTTCATTTAATTCTCAACAACTCTGAGCTAGGCATTATTTCTGCCCTTCCTGAAAGATCAGGAAATTGAAGATTAGATGGAAGGACAAGACTTCCTTTGCCCTGTGAACAATACCGCTCTTACCTCCAGGCCTGGAGGAAAGAGACCTCTTTCCTCTGCCTGGAACATCTTTCCCTGACAACTCCTTTCTTTGCCTGCCTAGCTATTATTCACCCTTTAAGTAAATCTCTACTTGTTATGGCACTTCCTCCATAAGCTGTGCCTGGCTTTCATTTTTCTGTAAGTTATTTATTGAGTGCCATCTAGAAATAAAGGACTCCACAAGATGCCAAGGACACAGCAGTGAACAATACAGATGTCATCCTTGCACTTGCATGGCTTAGCACCCTACTGGAGAGAAAAGACATTCAACAAATAACTATACCATTACTTAATCACGCCTGTGATAAATGCTGCAAAGCCAAGGTACTGTGGCCTGGGAGCATGGGTTAGAGCCTGTCCTTTGTGCCCCATGGCTCTTCCTCATTTCACTGTAGCATTGATCATGCTTTATTGTAATTAGCTGTTTGTCTCTATTCCCTACTATGAATGGAAGTTATGAATGGTAACTGGGCTCTATTTTCATAGCTTGGCATAACACCTTTAGACTAAAAACACTTAATAATTATGTATGGAATGAGTGATTCAATAATCAAATGGACTTGCCCAAAATACTAAATTAATGAGCCAGGATAAGATTCGAACCTAGGATTCCAATTCCCATACTTTTGTCTCTATACAAAATTACCAAGAAACAGTAATGATTCTAGTAAAATTTAATGCTAGCCTACAACATAACCACAAATAAAAAAGAAGTAACCTATACATAAACATTACTTATAAACTATGCCTGTTTGTAACATAAGAGCCTACGTACATACAGGTATCATACAGTATGGATCTTATTAACACATACCAATATAGACAGATATATACTACAGGCTGAATATCCTTTATCTGAAATGTTTGAGACCAGAAGTGTTCAAATTTTGAGATATTTGTGTGCATATATATAAAACAAGATATTTAGGGGATAAGACTCAAGTTTAAACATGAAATTCTTTTTTTTTTTTCTCTTGAAACAGGGTATGCCTCTGTTACTCAGGCTGGATTGCAGTGGGATGATCACAGCTCACTGCAGTCTCAACCTCCCGGGCTCAAGTGATTCTCCCACCTCGGCCTCCTGAGTAGCTGGGACCATGGGTGCGCACCACCACACCCAGCTGAATTTTTAAATTTTTAGTAGAGACAAGGTCTCGCTATGTTGCCCAGGCTGGTCTCAAACTCCTGAGCTCAAGTGAGTCTCCTGCCTTGGCTTCCCAAAGTGTTGGGATTACAGGCATGAGCCACCACACCTGGCCAAAACATGAAATTCATTTACATTTCATATATATCTGATACACATAGATTGAAGGTAATTTTACACAATATTTTTAATAATTTTGTGCATGAAACAGTTTTTTCTTGTTCTGACTGTGACCCATCACACAAGGTCAGGTGTGAAATTTCCTACTTGTGGCGTCATGTCGGTGAAGGAAGTTTTGGATGTTGGAGCATTTTTGGATTTTGGATTTTTGGATTAAAAATGCTCAATCTGTAATTAGTGACCCTACATTCCTTATTTATTCTGATTATTATTTAGGCATTTGTAATGGAGTATGATAAATATATAAAGTTACGGATTTACCTGGCAAAAATGAGTTGTGTCTAAATAAATGGTAATTGCAAGTGGTTATAAATAACATAAATACAATAAATATAAATTTGGGGATCTTATTTTTTTTTTAATTTTTTTTTATTATACTTTAGGTTTTAGGGTACATGTGCACAATGTGCAGGTTTGTTACATATGTATCCATGTGCCATGTTGATTTCCTGCACCCATTAACTCGTCATTTAGCATTAGGTATAACTCCAGATGCTGTCCCTCCCCCCTCCCCCAACCCCACAACAGCCCCCGGAGTGTGATGTTCTTGGGGATCTTATTTTTAAATGTAATAAAAATTAATTTCTTAAATTTGTAATTCAAAGTTTATGCTTCAAAGAATGATGTTATAACAGTAAGAAACTTGCACATGATAAAACAACACTGTTCTTTCATTCCATAGATACAAATTTATAACATAGCCAGTCTGCCATGCTAACTTGGCTAAAGACATTAAGATAGCTGGCCAGGAACAGTGGCTCATGCTTGTAATCCCAGCACTTTGGGAGGCCGAGGTGGGCGGATCACGAGGTCAGGAGATCGAGACCACGATGAAACCCCGTCTCTACTAAAAATACAAAAAATCAGCCAGGCGTGGTGGTGGGCGCCTGTAGTCCCAGCTACTCGGAGAGGCTGAGGCAGGAGAATGACGTGAACCCGGGAGGCGGAGCTTGCAGTGAGCCGAGATTGTGCTACCGTACTCCAGCCTGGGCGACAGAGCAAGACTCCGTCTCAAAAAAAAAAAAAAAGACATTAAGATAGCTTATTGAATATTGAATTTTTCCTTTAATTCCTAGAAATTACAAATACAATCCCCAAATTGGTACCAAATCTTTCTTTTACTACCAAAAGAATCATTTTAAACATCTTATGAAAACAGCCTAGGTCACTAAAGGGAATTAGCACCATCTAGTGAAAAAAGCTGGCAAAACTTGTATATCAAAAGAAAACTAGCAGGGAGAGAGAGCTGTGTTAACTGTATATGAAAACAGAAAACAAACTGTAGCACTAACAGTCCTTACAATTATGTTTTATTAATTTTTATCGGGTTCTAACAGACTTTACTAATATTACGTTTGTTTTAAAGACCTAACACTCAGTATAATCAATCATTAACACATTTGCCAGAAATATGCCAATGATGAAATGTTCAAAAGAAAGACAATTTGCTATGTTGGAAGCATCATTAAATAAGCATGACCCATTAACACACTTTCTTGTCCTCTAACTTGCAGCCAGATTTAAAGCGCCTTGACTTTATCCTGTAGGCCCTGAAAAGCCAAACCATTTTTGCAGCAGGGAAGATTAGTTAGCTAGTTGCATACAGGATTCACATGGATAGTGTGTCAAGGAAAGACTAACCAGTTGAGGGCAGATGGTGGTAAGCCAGAGAGGAGATGTCAAGGCCTGAACTGAAATGGAAACAAAGGGTCTACTGGGAATGGTGAATGAGTGTCCACTGGGCTTGGGGATCACTATGACATTCAGCATGCCTCTAAACTACTGCAGAAATTTTTAAAAATTGGTCATACCTCTTTATATCTTTTCTATTATTACCTTAAACTATTACTGGAATGCTTATTCACTTTTTTTTCTTTTATTCCCTTATTAGAGGGTAAGCTCCCTGAGGAGCTTTAGCACAGATGTTACTAAAAGAATATACAAATCATGATGTGAACTCAGTTATTTCAATGGCATAACTCTTGTGGAAACGACTAAAAATACAGTGGGTATTCTCCCCCTATTTTTAAAAGAGTCTTCTTGTGGAACTTAGAAGAAATCTATGTTAATTATGTACACTACCAACTCTCAAATTTGTGATCACTGCATCATGATGACAATTTTTAGCTCATGGACGAAAAAGCAATTTGAAATGACTTGGTCCTTTTAGCTGCATCGTTTGGATGAAATGATCAACTCATCTATTATCCCATTTTTCCTCTCAATTTCAGATTAAATTATACTGCCTATTCCCACAAAAGGCACCACAATGACAATTACAGATTAGGGCTTCTACTGAAGATAACATAAAATCAAAAAAAACAAAAAGAGCACATGGCCTTTAAAAATTCACTTCTAACATTTCAACTATACAGCAACATTGTTAGTACAGCAAAATAAAAATAAATTTTATGCAAGCCAAATTCCACTCTAAAATTATAAAACACTCTAACCAAAATTTTTATTTTCCTAAGTGTTTTACTTCACAGTGCCTCAGAGTATTTCGCCTTTAAAAGACATAACATAAATTCCTATTCACTGGAATTTCTAAGCCAGTGAACTCCAATAAGAATGATCATTTAGACTAGAAGCCTGAATGTTGACAGCTATGAGACACATACCTGAATAAAGGAAGAATTGAGGAGAATCTCCATGAATGCCCACCGTGCCTGGCCCCAAGGAGTCAGATAGGGTATTCACAAAGGAAAATACTCCACTCATGATTCCAAAGCCCAAGCCAGAAACTAAACAGGAAGAAAAACACTGTTAACTCTTTTCCTGCCAAGATTTCAAGTCAAATTTCCAAGGACTAGTTAATACAAAGTGCGTTGGAGGGGAAAGGGTGCTTATGTTCTTCCTGAAGCAGCAGACAGCTGGCTCTGGAGAGGCATGTGCTTGGCTAAATGATGAATCAGAGAGGGAAGGGGGAAGAGGAAAGGAAATGAATGGCAGAATGCAGCAGAGTAATGAAAAAGGGGAGAAAAGGGTCTAGAAAGGCACAGAAGAAATAGGTGAGACAGAGGATACACCACCAAAACTCTGGCTTACTTTATGATAACAGAGTTAAGTTTGATGGCTTAGAACTGAAATTGAGTGTAAAAGGGAACCATGTATTCCTGAGCCCAACTGCGGAACCTAGATCCAATCTTAAACATAATTCTCAAAGTACAGTATGCAGAGATATGAACTGCTTTAATATGAAGAGTACTCCTAGAACAGCCAAAGTAAGATTCGGAGAAAGTAACAGTTTCATCACTTAGAAAATCTTAGTTAACTAGTGTACATACACATTAAAAATCTAACTTTCAAACCTGGTTAATATACAATGGACATATCGGTAAGGGTCACTTGCAATCACTTTCATTTACAAAACGAACCTGGAAGACGGGGATAATAAGCAAATATGTACACCAATAGGCCAAGGCAGTAATAAAAAACTACTTGACATCTACAAAGATACAAAAGATCCAAATGACTTTTATGCCAAGTCTGATTTTTTTCCTTAATGAAACCATGTGGTTCTAACTTACCATAGGCCAGCAGTCGCATGGAGGGCGCTGTCTCACCTGGGTTTATACTCTTCAAACCCTCACTGGCTTTTCTAAAATGAAACCACACATGTAATTAAGAAGACAAAAAAAAAAAAGAGCAATATATCAGGAAAGTCCAACAAGACACTTCAAACCCAGATACTCACTGAGGCTTTGCATCAGGTTATACTCTAAATCTATAATTTATTTAAACAAAACCCAGCAAATTTTCAATGAACTAAAATCAACCAAAATTGCCAACTAATTTTTACCTTTTGACATTCGCATAAAAGAATAAGAAAAATATAAGTAAACAAGCCGTCAGGAATTGAATTTAAAAAGATAAAAACCGCAACACTTTCAACTTGGCAAATATTTAATTCAATATCCTGTGGGATTTACCACTCTGATTTTTTTTCCCCTTCCCAAAGTACTGTATCGTTATTCCTGCTTTGTCGGCACTTTGTTCTATCTTCCACCAGGACTATACTTGCTCTGTCACCCTCCCTTGTACCTTCTACTCTGTAGAACCTCAACTACACTCATCCTTCAGAGTCCACTTCAGGCAGCGATTTGTTAAAGAAGCTGCCTATCAATGGTTTGTAATCACTAATCTCTCCTTATTCTTAAATCCTGTAATACTGATGGTCTGAACTCTCACATGAGTATTTAATCATATGATCTTCTGATTCTAAAATGTTTTACATATTTGTTTTATATCACTAATAAGGCTTCAAGGGAGAAAGCGATCTGATACTTTCGTTGTATCTTGCAGAATAAAATGCTACCCTCAGAATAGGAAATAAATGAACCCTTGAATGAAAGAACAGAATACTGCTCAAGAGAAAATAATCTTCAGCTGAGCATGGTGGCTCAGCACTTTGGGAGGCCAAGGCAGGAGGATCACTTGCATCCAGGAGTTCGAGACCAGCCTGGACCACAGAGCAAGATCCTGTCTCTATAAAAAAATAAAATAAAATAAAATAAAATAAAATAAAATAAAATAAAATAAAATAAAATAAAATAAGTGACCTTCAGAGGGATCTTATGCATGCTTCTGTTGTGGCCAATTTATAAGCTTACCATAAGTGCCATGCAGATCTGTTAGGAATGATAGGTGTGGCTGGTCAATTCTACTAGCATCACTATTACCAATTCTTGTTGGTGAGAAAACTGCAATAACGTAAGATCCTCACTCAAAGAATATTTAAATTATATTTACCATAAAGTATATTTATTAAGGCAACAAAAGAACCAAAACATTTTAAAAATGATTTTTTAGCAAATGTTGAAACAAGACAGGTTAACTCTAAGAATAGACAATTAAATTAACCAGAACATACTTACTTTCTGGGCACTGTGTTATTTTAAATTTCAGGGTATGGATATTCATTATAGTCAGCTTACGCATTACATAAATATAAATATCATTGATTATATTAAATTAAGGCAATGTAGAATTCAACCAAAATAGGGATAAGCCTAGTGAAGGGGGTGCTTTTCTAAACTCAAAAGAAACAATCTGCCATTTTGGTGCTCTCCATCTGGAAGCGTTTGGTAGTGAGGACATGAGCCAGATATTTAAATGACCATCTTCTTTCTCTGAAGCAGTAACCAACTAAAATGTCCAATTTTCCTAAATAAAATAAACTTACCTCTCATAGTGATATTGTTAAAAGTGAATTAAAGCTTATGGGACACATAAAAATCTCTGTCAACACATATGTCAATATACTAGAATCAAAAAATTTGGGAGGATTTCTGTTTTCTATAAATTCCTCAATAAGAAATAAAAGACTTGTGTCCATGTGGACACAAAGAAGGGAACAACAGGCCTAGTTGAGACTAGAGTGGGAGGAGGGAGAGGATCACAATTTACCCAGGTAACAAACCTGCATGTGTACCCTTGAACCTAAAGTTAATAAAATAAAATACAGTTATGTGTTGCATAGCAACATTTCAGTCAACAATGGACTGCACATATGATGGTAGTCATTACTATAATGGAGCTAAAAAATCCCTATTGCCTAGTGACGTCCTAATGTTGTAGCATAATGCATCACCCCCGTGTTTGTGGTGATGTTGGTGTAAACAAACCTACTGCACTGCCAGTCATATAAAAGCACAGCACACATTGGCCAGGCACAGTGGCCCACGCCTATAATCCTAGCATTTTGGGAGGTCAAGGCAAACAAGTCACTCGAGCCCATGAGTTTGAGACCAGCTTGGGCAACATGGTGAATCCCCATCTCTACAGAAAATACAAAAATGAGCCGGGTGTGGTGGTGTGTGCCTATAGTCCCAGCTACCTGGGAGGCTGAGGTGGGAGGATGGCTTGAGCCAAGGAGGTGGAGGCTGCAGTGAGCTGAGATTGCACCACTGCACTCTAGCCTGGGCAACAGAGAGGCCCTGTCTCAAAAACAACAACAACAGAAAAAAAAAACAAAAGCATAGCACATACAATTATGTACAGTATATAATACTTCATAATGATAATAAACAACTGTTAATGGTTTTTATAAAAAACAACAAGAAAGTTAAAAGACACTTCTCCATTTCAAAACTTACTACAAAAGTAAAGTATTCAAGATCATCTGATACTGGTGTAAGGGCAGACACACAGATTAACAGAATAAAATTGACAGTCCAGCAATAAACCTTCATATTTACAGTCAACTGATTTTCAATGAGAGTGCAAGATGATTCAACGAGGAAAGACAGATGGTCTTTTTAATAAATGGTGACAGAACAACTAGATAATTGCATACAAAAGAATGAAGGTGGACCATTACCTTACACCATATATAAAAACTAAAATGAGTGAAAAGTCCAGCTATCAGAGCTAAAACTATAAAACTGTCAGAAGAGTACACAAGTGCCAGTCTTCATGACCGTGGGTTGAGTAATGGTTTCTCAAATACATACACCTAAACCACAAGCAACTAAAGTAAATAGATGAACCTCATCAAAATTAAAAACGTTGATGCTACAAAGGACACTACCAAGAAAGTGAAGACACAACACAGATGGGAGAAAATATTTGCAAATCATATTTGAAAAAGGACTTATACCCACAGAACTCTTACAACTCAATAATAAAAAGACAAATAATCCAATTTAAAAGATAAATTGTCTGGGCATGGTGGCTCACACCTGTTAATACCAGCATTTTGGGAGGCCAAGGTGGGCAGGTCGCTTGAGTTCAGGAGTTTGAGACCAGCCTGGGCAACATAGGGAGACTATGTCTCCACCAAAACAATACAACAGTTAGCTGGGTGTGGTGGCACGCACTTATAGTCTTAGCTACTCAGGAGGCTGAGGGTGGGAGGATTGCTTGAGCCCCGGAGGCGGAAGTTGCAGTGAGCCATGATTGCGCCACTGCACTCTAGCCTGGGTGACAGAGCGAGACTGTGTCAATCAGTGAATCAATCAAAGATTTTAGCTATTTGATATAGCAAAGTACTACTATCACAAATATATTAAATAAATAAATTCAAAAGTTTAATAAGCTTCCTAATTCTACATTATGGAAGTATGTGGGAGGAAAAGTAACAGCACTAAGAGTTCTCAATGTCAACATCAGGAAGTGAGAAAGTACAAAACATCATCAGTTTCTGGGTTCACTTCCATCTTACTGAAGTGGAAAATTCTTTGTCTGCATTTATTATTATGTTCCCAAGAACAAAAAAAGAAACAATTCAAATTTCAAAAATATAAACGTTGAAAAACTACTGCTAAATCATACCATCTTTCTCTTTTGTTCTATCCTTTTTTGAATGCGCATATGAGAGACAGAAAGGAGTGTGAATACAAGTTAAATACACCATTTTCGGAATTTTTAAAAATAGACACGCTTCTTAAAAGTTGTAGCAATGGTTATCTTAATGTTTTTTCTATAAATGGAAGATTTTCTAAAATTACAAAATATTTATGGCATCAACATTTTAAGACAAAATTGAATTAAATTACAAAAGTTTCCATCCAAACAGAAAAAATCCTAATGTCTGTTTTAGGCAACACACAGGAGTTTCAAGCAACATAGAGTTGCCTAAACTGTATGTTTTTGGCAAAATATGATTATGTTTTAAGCAATATAACTTGGATTTTAAAAAAATTACTGTAGAAAGGGCTACCACACATGCCAATTTCTCATTATGCAAGGCTTTGCCAGGCTGAAAGTTACTATTCATTCATGTAAGAATAAGTTAGTAAGATTAAGTGACTAAGGCCTAACTCATGAAATAAAATTATTATTTATTATTAGATTACAATGACTATTTTGATCCAATTCCATATATTTATAAAAACTAGTATAAACTCTCCACATTTTAATCTTGGCACCAAATTCTGATAGCAAAAGTCTGAGGTAGCACTTTAAAAGTTCAAGACCTACTTTGGCAGTGGAGATAAAGTATTGATTAAACCAAAGTCCCTATATTTGAATGTAATATAGCATAAGAGAGCAATGTAAATGTATCCATATAAATATCAGTCATAAATAAAGCATTATAATAATTCTTAAATTGTTTTAATACAACTACATAACATCCAACATTTCTCAAATTTGCTGGGAAAATTTTGAATATTCTAATGGCTTGTAAAAGATGCATTTTGCAAATGCAAACTAAGGTATCTGTTAGTACAAGTCTGTCCTACCATTTGCAAATTTCCAAAGGTCCTTTCAGAAAAGCAAACGTGGTTTCCCTAGGAGCCTAAAGAGGCTTCTCTGAACTTCCTGGCATTCGAGCCTACAGACTGACGGCTGTAATTTCTTCCTCATGTGGCCCTACTCCTTTCCTGCCCTCATTTAAAAAGTGGACCCTTGCTCCTCACTGTAAAAAGAAAATTTTAAAAATTAAAACTAAAAAAAAAAGAGGAACAAAAATGTGGATCTGTGTTCAGCTACAGTCCTTTGGAGCCCTAAGTTAGTGCCAGGAAAATGTTGCCATTTCAGGTGGAAACCATGAAGATGCAAAGCAGTGAAGAACAGCCCATACTCATTTTGTCACGCTGATAGTTCAGGTTTTAGAACATACAAGTCCTAAACTTTAAATTCTGTATTAGTAATTTTTTTTTTGTTTGTTTGTTTTCAAAATTAGACCCATAATATGAAAATGCATATGAGACTGACAGGAAAACCCAGTGCAACATGAGGCTGAGCTGTGAAGAGTACAGTGCCCAGTCAGGGACACTACTTAGTCCGCACTGCAGAATACCGTCCTGGGTCCTGAGCACAGGCAAAAACCAGGCGCTGACAAAAAGGGTCATGTCCACTGACCAAAAAGAACAAACAGTCTTTCTTTTGGAAAGGTTTGGAAGCCACAGCCACGCCTGTCGAGGTCCAGGTGAAGAAATGACAACTGTTCAATCTTGAAAGGGAGATAATTAGAACCATGAAGCAGAGACTTCATTTACCTAGTACTTGAGTAAGGCAGAGGTCAGAGGGAGTTTTTGTTTTTGTTTTTTGACAGGGTCTGGCTCTGTCGCCCAGAATGGAGCATAGTGGTGCAGTCACGGCTCACTGCAACCTCCGCCTCCTGGGTTCAAGTGATCCTCCCACCTCAACCTCCCGAGGAGCTGGGACCACTGTGCCCAGTTACTTTTTGTATTTGTTGTAGAGACAGGGTTTTGCCATGTTGCCCAGGCTGGTCTCGAAATCCTCAGCTCAAGCAACTGGCCCACCTTGCTTTCCCAAAGTGTTAGGGTTACAGGCATGAGCCATGAAGCCCAGCGGAGGTAGATGTGATTACCTTAATGATATTCTACAGTTAAAGCTTAAAATTGTAGAATGGTAGTAACTGCCACATACCAGAAACATTCAAACACAGCTAGATGTCCATCTGTTAGGGATATTGTATTACCGTGGAAATTTCAATGTTACCTTTGATATTTATTTGTTCCCATGTAATATTTCCAGGTACTAATGGGAATTTCATTTTTGAAACTTTTCTAAGATATGATTTTTGCTTCTAAGCAATGGCTTCCTGGATTTCAATTTCTAATTTAAATTACTTCATTATGAAAAGGGAATTCAGTATCTGGTATTAAAATGAAAGAGTAACAAATACAGAAAACCTAGCATATTGGCAAGAACAAGTTATCAGAAGCCTATGAAAAGAGTTGTTGTTGAGGTTCCTCTTGTTTATATCCATGAAATTCATGGACAGCCTTAATTACTTCATTTGCAGAAATGAAAAAAGACAGCACATTTATCACTCTACTAAGTCTTACTACATAATCAAAGCCAATCTCATGACTGCCTGAAAGGAAATATGGTTCCAAGTTCCAGCTGTGTTTCAAATCAGTGGTTTCATGTGAGGTCCTCATGAGTCCTAGAGAAAACCTACTTTCTGGCCCAACAAGGGAACCTAAGGCTTTTTTAAAATGTAATTTTCTATTACAGATTTAAAACTACAGGAAATACCACAAAATGAACTCCTGTTTCCCCTACTACAGTCAAAATAATGGAAGGCATGGTCTCCGTAAGAATTATTTATCTGGCCGGGCGCAGTGGCTCACGCCTGTAATCCCAACACTTTGGGAGGCCGAGGCGGGCGGATCACGAGGTCAGGAGATCGAGACCATCCTGGCTAACACGGCGAAACCCCGTCTCTACTAAAAATACAAAAATTCGCTGGGCGAGGTAGCAGGCGCCTGTAGTCCCAGCTACGTGGGAGGCTGAGGCAGGAGAATGGCGTGAACCCCGGGGGGTGGAGCCTGAAGTGAGCCGAGATCGCGCCACTGCACTCCAGCCTGGGTGAAAGAGTGAGACTCCGTCTCAAAAAAAAAAAAAAAAAAAAAGAATTATTTATCTTCGCCGGGTATGCTGGCTCATGCCTGTAATCCTAACACTTTGGGAGGACAAGGTGGGCGGATCACTCGAGGTCAGGAGTTCAAAACCAGCCTGGCGAACATGGTGAAACCCCGTCTCTACTAAAATTACGAAAATTAGCCAGGCGTGGTGGTGCACGCCTGTAATCCCAGCTACTCGGGAGACTGAGGCAGGAGAATCACTTGAACCCAGGAGGCAGAGGTTGCCATGAGCCAAGATTGCACCATTGCACTCCAGCCTGGGCAACAGGAGCGAAAACTCTGTCACGAAAAAAAAAAAAAAAAAAGAATTATCTTAGGTGGTGGCAAAGAGGAGAACATATACATTCTAAGCTGGAATGATTTCTGTAGTTGTTTTAATGCTTCCCTAGCTTGTTTGTCTCCATGACACCTATCTACTATAACAGTGTATTTCTTGTTCATTCATTTGTTGTCTGTCTCTTTCTACTATAATATAAGCTCCATGAAACCAGAGACTCTGTCTTTTAATCACTGATGTATCCCCAGTACCTAGGATAGTGTCTGGGATTGATTTTCAAGAAATATTTTTTTGAATAAAGGAAGAAAGGAAGGAAATAAGAAATTTCTACAAGATAAAAGAACACTCAATATTTTCAGGCTGGAAATATACCTGGAAATCTTGGCTTAGTACTATGTACGAAGGCACAGATACAATACTATATCCATGTTTCAAATGACCAAATCATAACTAAAATCTAACTGGGGAAAAAAAAGGTAAGGCAGGTATTTAACTTACTTTAAGAGTCTATAATATGCAAATCGGAACATTTCTTGGATATAGACGGAGACAAACACTCCAAAGATCAGCAGATATTTCTGTGTTGGTCCATCTTTGTTGTCAGTAATGACTCTTGCCATGAACCAAACGAGGGACGAAATCAGTAGAGACACCAACCAGAAGAAAGCTCTGAAAAATACAGGAAAAAGTTACAAGTGAACATCAGTACGGGATTAATAATGTTTAAAAGCAGAAAAAAAAAAAAAAAAACCTGCTTGAGAAGGAAGAGATTTCTTGACGTTTTAGTAAGGAAAAAAAAAAGTCCTCATAAAGTCATACTCTGATCAGTTGTTCTTAACGGTGCATTTTCCTTGGTGAGACAAACGTGTCCAAGAGGAAGGCTGAGATTTCCCAACAATTACTTTGTTCAGTGACCCTGCTACTTGCAAGTACATCTGCAGACTCTATCTGCCAAAGACTGCCTAGCTAGAAACTTGGTTATTTGCTACTCTTTCTAATCAATGCTCTACCCATTGATGAGCCAAAACAAGAAAATACACAATCCTGATTACTGCAATTTTCATATTCTTAAAACTTACAAGAAATTATGGATTTACTGGTCAGATATCTGCAAAGATGAGTATCTCTTCCAGAAAAATATCTACATCTCTATTAATAAGGTGATTGGTATAAAATTCAACTTGAAAACCTGTGTTCTGATCTGGATCAGTATCCAAGCCCTCCAGGTCTTACAGCACCCCTGGGGATTCTAATGATTATAGCAAGCTTTACAGACCTTTCCCCAAATCTCTATTATTTTTAAAATGACATGCAACGAAGCACTTTCAATACGTTTGTGGGAGGTGAAGAAACGCAGAAAAGCGGGAATCATTGGCCTAGTCTGGTGCCAAGAGAGACTCATCAGGGGACGGGGGATATGGTATGTGCAAGTATGAGCCAGGGAGATGGGACACCAGAGTCCGGTATTAAGCTCCCAGAAGGAGATGCACAGTCAGGTGCTTCGGTGTTTTTACAGGTCTCCACCCTTCGGCTGCACAACGGAACCATCCAAAGGGAGCTTAAAAAATTTTTTTTTTCTGAAGCCCGAAACCCATCCCCTAGACATTCTGATTCAACGGATCGGGGTAGGGGTGGGCATCGGCATGTTTTAAAGCACCTGGCCACAGGTGATTCTAATTGGCAGAGGTCGCGCACTACTATCCTAGACGCCAGTGGCTCTTAACCCTTTGGGGATTACAGATGCCTTTGAGAATCAGGGAAATTAGGGACTCCCCCTCCAGAAAATGAAGGATGCATATATGAACTTATCCATAATTTTTTTATACAACTTTAGTAGCTTCACGGATCACTAAACCCCACCCATGGGCCCCAGGGAAAAGGCCCTGACCCCCAGTGTGCGCTTCTTCCTAAGAGGAGGAGGCGCCTTTGGGGAGCGGGATCTCCGCTCTCCCCCTCTCAACCCTCCTCCCGTCCGAAACGCAACAAGGTCGAGCCGCGCGGTGGGGGCGCCGAGGGTCGCAGGTAACCCCGGCGGGGGAGGGGAGCCCCGGCGTCCGGGTTTCCCGACGCGACCGCCTCACCCGGCGATGAGGAAGATGATACGCAACGGCTCGGTGGCGATGGTGAAGACATAAAGGGCGAGCGCAGGCCCGAAGGCAATGAAGGCGCAGCCGAAGAATACGGCCGCAGTCATGGCCACCGCGGAAACCGACTCGGGGGCCCGCTGGGGACGCGAGATGCTCCCGGCGCGGGCGGGGTTCGGTGGGTGGGGCTCGGGGTGGGGGGCTAAGCGGGACGCGGGGGGCGGGGCGGGGCTCGGGGGCAGGCACGGGGACGCAGGCGGGGCTGAGCGGGGCTTGGGGGTGGGGCACGTGGGGGCGGGGGCGGTGCTCGGAGGCGGGGCTGAGCGGGGCTTGGGGGTGGGGCACGTGGGGGCGGGGGCGGTGCTCGGGGGCGGGGCTGAGCGGGGCTTGGGGGTGGGGCACGTGGGGGCGGGGGCGAGGCTCGGAGGCGGGGCACGTGGGTTGCGGGCGAGGAGGGGCGTGGGGGGTAAACGCTAGGGTCGTGGGGACTGGGCGGGGCGTGGGCTGAGGGCGCCGGGCGCAGGGGCGGACCCCACCGTTGGGCCCTCCGCCCTACCGGGTGTCCGGAAGCGCCAGGGCCGCGCCGCAGCTCCTGCTCTCAAGGCGGGCGTCCTCGGCAACGTTAGGGCCCGAGCCATCGCCGCACCCCCACAGATACACTCCGATCGGGTTCCAGTGCCGGCCGCGAGGTGGCTAAGAGAAGGGGAGCTCCCTAGCCCACCTTCGAGCCGCATGCACCGAGAACAGGCAGAGATTCCAAGTCAGCTAAAGAGACTAAAGAAAAATGTAGCGCAGGCACAAGCAGGATTCCTTTTTAAATAGTTTTTTTTTTTTTTTAAGCACATTTTACCGTTTGGATAGTTGCGGGAACTTGGTACTCCATCCTGTATAAAACCTAGGCTGGGATAGCAGTGACCCCGGATAACCCACAGATGGTAAAATGATGAAAGAGTGGTGGAAGAAGCTGCCCTTCTCAGGGCTGTTTTAGCCAAATGGTTTTTATTTTCTTCTCAATTCTTCAAAAAAGTTGTTTTTGCAGGCATTCTGTGACCACCCTACAAGCAATAGTAACATCTCCCTGCTCCGTCTTCTCACAGTCGTCCATTTCACTTGCTTATTTTTCGTCCCCGTTAAAATGCGAACTCCTGGGGGACAGGGACTTTGCTTTGCCCTTTGTTGTTCCCTCAGCACCTAGAAGTTCACTAATATCTGTTCAATAAGTGAAATAATTTAAAAAGTGGAAGTTATAAACATCTATATTAACCATTTCTGAAAGGTTTAAAAATTAAAACTTAAGTTCTCTGATCACATCCAAGTTAGATTTTTCTTTATGTTGAATAATAATTACTTCGTCGGTTATTCTGATCAGTGTGCCTAACACAGGTAAGTGCTATGTAAGTGTTAACCACTCCTACATAATGCCCATCATGAATAAAGATTTTGGCAATCCACATTTAAAAAAACACCAGTAGACAAGTGTTGGGACCTGACAGATATTTTGCAGCTCGCACCTGAAAATGGACCTTCAAATAATACAACTGCAGGTATTTAATTCCTACAGAAAAACATTACCTTTGCCCATTTAAAAGTCATATATATTTCCATTCACTCCCACAGAAGACTTCTTCAGATTCCAGTGACTGTATTTTGAATGGTCAGATCCCAGCACAATACCTATCAAAACTCAGGTCGAGACAACAGTTCAGAGTGATACATCTGCTTTGTAAAGATATGGAAAATGAGATTCCAGACTGGAGGTCCTCGGCGCAATGCAGGCATGAGATGGCAGTGGCCTGAATCAGGGAATTAGCAGGACTCTGGAGGGAAGCAGACAAATTTAATAGAAGTTTAGGAATTGTACAAACAGAATTTAGTGACTAATGAGCTACATAGAGTGAGATGGGGGGAGAGTCAAGGATGAGGGCTTCTAGAGGGTTTGGGCTTAAGTGGATGCTGTGGAAACAGGAGGAGGAGAGAATATGGCAAAGTAGACACGATAATGAGTACCATTTCGTTATTTTGTTGTTATTGTTTTGGAGACGGAGTCTCACTCTGTCGCCCAGGCTGGAGTGCAGTGGCGTGATCTCAGCTCACTGCAACCTCCGCCTCCCGGGTTCAAGCAATTCTCCTGCCTCAGCCTCCCGAGTAGCTGGGACTATAGGCACACACCACCATGCCTGGGTTATTTTTGTATTTTAGTGGAGACAGTGTTTCACAATGTTGGCCAGGCCAGTCTCGAACTCCTGGCCTCAAGTGACTTGCCCACCTCGGCCTCCCAAAGTGCTGGGATTACAGGCGTAAGCCACTGTGCCCAGCCTTCATTTTGGATGCCTTGAGATTGAGATACTTGTAGCACTCCAGATGGAGGTGTTCAGTAGGCAACTACATATACAGTATCAGGAGAGAAATGGACTGAACATCAGAGCTGAGACCAGAATACCTGAAGCCGTGAGAGTACATAGAATCACCTAGATAGCTAGTAAAGCCAGAACAAGGCCTATGCCAGAACACCAACATTAAAGGTATGAGGAGAAGAGGAACCTCATAGGAAACTGAAAAGGAGTGGCCAAGAGGGTAATAAGAAAACTGGGGGAATGTGGTGCTGTGGAAGCCAAGGGGAAAACATTTCAGAAAGAAGGGCTGTCGAGAGGTTAAACAAGTGGCCATGCACAGTGGCTCACGCCTGTAATCCCAGCACTTTGGGAGGCCGAGGCGGGTGGTTCACTTGAGGTCAGGAGTTTGAGACCAGCCTGGCCAACATGGTGAAACCCTGCCTCTACTAAAAATACAAAAATTAGCTGGGCGTGGTGGCAGGCATCTGTAATCCCAGCTACTCAGGAGGCTGAGACAGAAGAATCACTTGAACCTGGGAGGCGGAGGTTGCAGTGAGCCAAGACTGTGCCACTGCACTCCAGCCTGGGCCACAGAGTGAGACTCCTCCATCTCAAAACAAACAAAAAACGAAACAACAACAACAAAAAAACAAGCTACCAGAGAATTATGTCCACTGGATTTAGCCTTACAGAGGTCATCAGTGACCCAGACATAGGGGTAAAAGGCAGTCTGTAAAATCTTCTTACATGAATGTGTGGTAAGAAAAAAAGGAAAGAGGAGAAAATGGAGAAATTTAGCTTTAGAGGAGAGGAGACAGGACACCAGCTGAAGGAAGACAGGAAATGGAGGGATCCTCAGAGTATTCCACCCAGTTTTCTTGGTAACAAGTGATGCAATTTTGATCCTGCTGTGATGCTGAAGGTCAGAGTGAAGTTACCAGCCCTATAAGAGTCAACCCTAGGACCCAGCTTTCAAGCAGCATTGGTTTTGTTGATGGTACAAGATGAGAGTCTTAACTACATTCTCTTAGAGTTTTTTCAACTTCAGCTTGCAAACAATATTCACAAGTAAATTTTTTTAAAGACAATGCAAGAGGAAGTGGCTGGGCACAGTGGCTCACGCCTGTAATCCTAGCACTTTGGGAGGCTGAGGCAGGTGGATCACTTGAGGTCAGGAGTCTGAGACCAGTCTAGCCAATATGGTGAAACCCCGTCTCTACTAAAAATACAAAAATTAACTGGGCGTGGTGGCATACACTTGTAGTCCCAGCTACTCAGGAGGTGAAGGCACTAGAATTGCTTGAGCCCAGGAGGCAGAGGTTGCAGTGAGCCAAGATCATGCCACTGCACTCCAGCCTGGGTGACAGAGCGAGACTCCAAATCAAAAGTAAATAAGTAAATAAATAAATAAGGGCAATGCAAGAGGAAGAAATCTTAAGAAACAAAAACAAGGAGGGCAAATATTGGTCATAAGAAATCAGATAAAGAATTACTACCTAGTTTATACTAAGTGTCCATGTTTATAATGCCAAGTTGATTTAATTTATATTCCAAATTTATAAACCATAAAACTAAATACCTTCATTGAGATATCAGAGAGAAAATTGCAATGATGGTAGAGTATCAAATGATCTGTATTAGAGAAATTACCAGTGTTTTCTTAGAATTTTAGAGCTAGGAAAGGACATAGAGATTATCCAATATAATTTTTTTTAAAAAGCAAACAGGATACAACAAGCCTAGAAAACAACTCCATTACTGAGCAGCAGAACCCGTTTGGAACTTGGAAGTCTTGATTTCTAGTTCAGGCCTCTTTTTGCTAGATCCAGCTGCCTCAATTGAAGCCTGAGACATTTTGATAATTTATTGACTAATGTGACTACCTATTTGAAATATTTCCCTAAAATTTCATTGCAATATTTACTCATAAGGAACAAAAACTCATTTCATGTATTTAGCAGTTGCTATTCTTAACCACAGCAATTTCTGTTTTTCTTTCATGTCATCACCCAACTACTTTCACCTTAGGCAAATGTATATTTATTTATTTTAGTTTATTATTGATTTATTTTATTTGCTATGGTGCATTCACATATATCCCTGGAACTAATATCGGAACACCAATCTTGAGGGTTGGAATCATGAAGTGGGAGAGAAGGTTTACTGAATTTATCAATACCTAAACAACATTCTGGGTGATCTTATTAAAAGCAAATCCTTCTATACTTAATAAAGATTAATATAGTGTAAGACACAACACAGATTAAGATAGTATAAGGCAGTAGTCCCCAACCTTTTTGGTAGCAGGGACTGGTTTCGTGGAAGACAACTTTTCCATGGACTGTGGGTTGGGGTGATGGGGATGGTTTCAGGATGAAACTATTCCACCTCAGATCATCAGGCATTAGATTCTCATAAGGAGCACAAAACCTAGATCCCTCACATGCACAATTCACAATAGGGTTCACACTCCTGTGAGAATCTAATGCTGCCATTGATCTGGCAGGGGGCAGAGTTCAGGCAGTAATGCTTACTGGCCTGCCGCTCACCTCCTGCTGTGTGGCCCAGTTCCTAAAAACCAGAGATCAGTACCTATCCATGTCCCTGGAACTGGGGACCCCTGTAAGGTATTTAACAAAGATTAAAAGATAAGAACCAGAATAAAGGTCATATAAGGCCAAGGTGGGAGGATTGCTTGAGCCCAGGACTTCAAGACCAGCCTAGGCAACATGGTGAAACCCCATTTCTACAAAAAATACAAAAATCAGGCCAGGCGCAGTGACTCATACCTGTAATCCCAGCACTTTGGGAGGCTAAGGCAGGCAGATCACCTGAGGTCAGAAGTTTGAGACCAGCCTGGCCAACATGGGGAAAACCCATCTACTAAAAATACAAAAATTGGCTGGATGCAGTGGTTCACGCCTGTAATCCCAGCACCTGGGGAGGCTGAGGTGAGCGGACTGCCTGAGCTCAGGAGTTCGCAACCGGCCTGCGCAACATGGTGAAACCGCGTCTCTACTAAAATACAAAAAATTAGCTGGGCGTGGTGGCAGGCACCTGTAGTCCCAGCTACTCCAGAGGCTGAGGAGGAGAATCGCTTGAACCGAGGAGCTGGAGGTGGCAGTGAGCTGAGATCACGCCACTGCACTCCGGCCTGGGCAACAGAGCGAGACTCCGTCTCAAAAACAAAACCAAGAAACAAAAAAAATTAGCCGGCCCTGGTGGCGCACGCTTGTAATCCCAGCTACTCAGGAGGCTGAGGCAGGAGAACTGCTTGAACCCGGGAGGCGGAGGTTGCAGTGAGCCAAGATCGTGCCACTGCACTCCAGCCTGGGTGACAAAGAAAACTCTGTCTCAAAAAAAACAAACAAAAAAAAATTAGCCAGGCGTGATGGCCCACGCCTATAGTCCCAGCTACTCAGGAGGCTGCGGTGGGAGGATTGCTTGAGCCCAGGAGGTCGAGGCTGCAGTGAGCTAAGATTGCACCACTGCACTTCAGCCTGGATGACAGAGTGAAACTGTCTGAAAGTAAATGGAGAACAAAACTTCTAAATTACACTTAGCTCCCAAATTACACTTCACTTACTTCATGGGCATGTTAATTTTGATGACTGAAGTACTGATTCTTTCATTTATGTATTATTATTTTGACACAGAATCTCACTTCTGTCGCCCAGGCTGGAGTGCAGTGGCACTATCACAGCTCACTGCAGCCTAACCTCCTGGGCACAAGCGATCCTCCCACTTCAACCTCCTGAGTAGCTGGGACTATGGGTGCGTGCCACGACGCCTGGATAATTTTTGTATTTTTTTGTAGAGAGAGGGTTTCTCCATGTTGCCCAGGCTGGTCTCCAACTCCTGAGCTCAAGTGATCCACCTGCCTCAGCCTCCTGGAGTTTTGGGATTACAGGCGTGAGCCACTGTGCCAGGTGATTCTTTCTTTTATTAAACACCTACCATGTGCCAAGCCCCTTACTGGGTATGGTAGATACAAAAACTAAAGACACAACTCCCACCCTTCAGGAGCCTAAAGTCTATCTAGTAGAGAAGGAAAGTAAATAGTCAACTCAAATCCATGTGGTGAGTGACACTCTGGGCATACACAGAGGCTTCTAAGCAGGGGTGGGTTGTAGCTAAAATCTTGCCAGAGAAACCCTCAGTGACTTTTTTTTTTTTTTTTTTTTGTGACAGAGTGTTGCTCTGTTGCCCAGGCTGGAGTGCAGTGCTGTGATCTTGGCTCACTGCAAACTCCATCTCCCGGGTTCAAGTGATTCTCCTGCCTCAGCCTCTTCAGTAGCTAGGATTACAGGCGCCCACCACCATGCCAGGCTATTTTTGTATTTTTAGTAGAGACGGGGTTTCACCATGTTGGTCAGGCTGGTCTCGAACTCCTGACCTCAAGTGATCTGCCCACCTCGGCCTCCCAAAGTGCTGGGATTACAGGTATGAGCCACCATGCCCTGCCCTGAGCAGTGAGTCTTGAAAGTAAGCGGAGGCCAGCCAAGTAAAGAAGCAGGAAGTCTGCAGAAGGAGCAATGTAAGCAAAGGAATAAAATGATATGATGTGCTGGGGAACTGCAATTACTCATGAGGTTCAAAGGAAGAGTATGAGTTAAGGCGTGACAAGATTTAAGGCTGGGGAGAAAGATGTGGGGATGGCAGAGGACTTTGTTTGCCATGCAAAGGAGTTTTTATCCCAAGGTTAGGCAGTACCACTAAAGCATTATATGTGGCAGGGACAGGATAAGATGCCACCTGTAAAACTCAGCACTGTGAAAACTGGATTGGAGGAAAATAAAATTAAGAGGTGGGGAGACTGATTTGGAGAGATTACAGTGATCTAGGCGGAAGCTGAGGGGGCCGCAACAAAGACAGTGGCAGTAATAATGGACAAGTAGATAGGGGTAGGACCCATAAAATCTGGAGGTTGACTAAGGATCAACACAGATGATGGTGCTACTTATTATGATGGAAAAAGGACAGGCTGCTCCCCCACTTCGGAAGTGGGGTTTGCTTGGGGAGAGGGAAAAGACAGAGTCGAGTCTGACATGGTGTGTGATGTCCCTGTAGTAGATCCAAGGTGGATGTCCGGTAGGCAGGTAACTTTGAGGTCTGGCCCTCTGGAAAGTGGTTATGGCTGGAGATACACGTTTGAAAACTGTTTTAGCTTTCTATTGCTGCTGTGCTAAATTACCACAAACTCAGTGACATAAAGCAGCACAAATTTAGTCTTACAGTTCTGGAGGTCTTAAGTACAAAATGGGTCTGACCTGGGGCTAAAATCAAGGTGTCAGAGCAGGCTGGTTCCTTCTGGAGGCTGTAGGGGAGAATCCTTGTCCAGATCCTGGAGGCTGCCCACATTCCTTGGCTCACGGCTGTGCACAGCATCACAGCACCTTTTCTCCCTCTGTGTCCATCATCACGTGGCTTTCTTCTAATTGTGACTCTTCCTGTCCTCTCATGAGAAGGACCCCTAGGATTACACTGGGTCCACTTGGATCAAGATAATCTCCCATCTCATGATCCTTAACTCGATCCCCTCTGCAAAGTCCTTTTTGCCATATAAAGTAACATTCAGAGGTTCCAGGGATGAAGACATGACCATCCTTGAGGGGGTAAGGGAAGGGGGGAGGGGCATTATTCAGCCTTACCACATAAGTCATGAGCATTTAAAGAGCCACGAAAAAGGGTGAAATTATTGTGCACAAGTCGGAATCATGAGAATACTGTCACAGAAGCCAAGGAAGGAACATTTCTCAGGTGGGGGAGAAATATACCGGTGAAATGCTGCCAAGAAGTTAGCTAGGAACAGAACTGAAAAACTGTCTACTACTTTAACAGCTAGGCTATCGTAAGCACAATGTCAGCGAAGTGGTGGTGGTTGCGGGGAGGTAGAAGACAAACCACAGTAGGTTAAGGAATAAATGGAAAATGAAAAAGTGAGGATAGTAACTATAGGTACCTCTTTGAAAACAGATGCCTTTAGCATAACAGAAAGACGAGGAAAAAGAACAGCTGAGAGAGGGCCACAAGTCACAGGGTAGGAGGGTTGAGGATGCTCAGAGGCTGAAGGAAAGGGCTAAGAAAGGATAAGGGTTTGAAGGTACAAGAGAAAGAGCTGTGAGTTCCCTGAAAAGCAGGATAGCAGTGGGAGGATGAATTCAGATAAGGGGCAGAGAGAAGAGCCTGGGTTAAGAATGCCTCTGAGACCAAGAGGAAGGAGGTGAGGATGAAGGTGGCCTATAGGTTAGGGAGGGAGAGGAGGCTAATGTGGTTTGTGACTGATGCTTTTCTCTGGAAGGAGGGAGGTGAAAGATCAGTCCATGAAGAGGGACAGGGAAGAGGTAGGAAGCTTGAGAAGAATAGTGAAGGTTTGAAATGGCTGTGGGATGAATGGGAAAGGCTGAGACTGGGAATATGTGCAAAGGAGGAGAGTATCGACAGTGCTGGTGCCATCAAATTGGTTCTTTCCGTCTGGGCGCGGTGGCTCATGCCTGTAATCCCAGTACTTTGGGAGGCCGAAGTGAGAGGATCACTTGAGCCCAGGAGTTGGAGATCAGCCTGGGCAACATAGTGAAACCCTGTCTCTACCAAAAAAAAAAAAAAAAAAAATTGGCTGGGTTGGGTAGTGCCTGTAGTCCTACCTACTCAGGAGGCTGAGGTGGGAGGATCGCTTGAACCCGGAAAGTAGAGGCCACAGTGAGCCATGATCACACCACTGCACTCCAGCCTGGGTGACAGAGTAGACCTTGTCTCAGAAAACACCACAAGGCCGGGCATGGTGGCTCACACCTGTAATCCCAGCACTTTGGGAGGCCGAGGTGGGCAGATCACCTGAGGCCAGGAGTTCAAGACCAGCCTAGCCAACATGGCAAAACCCCGTCTCTACTAAAAATACAAAATTAGCCAGGCATGGTGGTGTGTGCCTGTAATCCCAGCTACTTGGGAGGCTGAGGCAAGAGAATCGCTTGAACCTAGGAGGCAGAGGTTGCAGTGAGTTGAGATCACGCCACAACACTGCAGCCTGGGCAACAGAATGGGGCTCCGTCTAAAAAAAAAAAAAAAAAAAAAAATCCACAAAAGAAATTATTTTCAAGTGAAAACAAAACAACAGAAACTAAACTTGCAAGAACTAAGAAAGGAAGGGTGATCAATATAAAGCTACAGGTTCTACAACAGAATAACCTCAATGTATGCTGAGCTAAGTATGATGAACAGGGGAGCTGGCTATTTTTCTAGATCTTTGAACAACTCTGGGTCAGCTATAAAGTTTGCTAAAATATCTTAAGTCTGCCATGGTTTGAATCATATACCTATCAAATTTGCAGAAACATTTTTAATTTATTTTATTTATTTATTTTTGTGAAACAGGGTCTCCCTCCATTGTGCAGGCTGGAGTGCAGTGGCCCGATCCCAGCTCACGGCAACCTCCACCTCCCAAGTCCAAGCGATTCTCCCACCTCAGCCTCCTGAGCAGCCGGGACCACAGGCATGCCCTGCCATGCTGGGCTAATTTTTGTATTTTGTAATTTTGTAGTAGAGATGGGTGTCTCACCATGCTGGCCGGGCTGGTTTTGAATTCCCGACCTCAAGTGATCCACCCACCCCAGCCTCCCAAAGTGCTGGGACCACAGGCGTGAGCCACTGCGTCTGGCCCAAATTTGCAGAAACATTTTTAAAATATGCAGTCCATTTCAGAGAGCCATTAGCATTTTCATTTTCATTGTGTAGTTTTTATTTTAGACGAACATTATTATAAAAAAAAAGTTCACCTGGAATAAAATCCATTTAAAAAAAACATAGCATCAGTATCAGTACACAGTTAACGAATTGGCTTAAACAAGATTAACCACATGACAGGTCCACTTATCTGCAGGAGCTTTTCACATTAAGCCATTGGAGCAAAAATAAAATATGTTTAAACATGTACAGTAGGATAATTATATGGAAAAACTAGAGAGTTTCCATTGGGGCATGATTTTCATCAAACAGTTTATGGTATTTTGCATGAAAGGAACTGCGGTGTCAGCTGCAAACAAAATAAAACCCATCTGTAAGGCCATAACATTGAACTATAATAACTAAATTCACATTTTAAAAAAAGGTAAGAAAGGGAAATAAGTTCTATTAGTTTCTTGGCACAAGAAATGCAATTGCATATGGCACACGCATTTCAAGAAATGAAATAAAATCTGAAAATATCCCTAGAATAATTGTCTGCTAATTTTTATTTCTGTACATTTCAGTCATTTAGATTTTTTTCAGAGTGAACATGACAGCCATTAATCTTATTAGTCTAAAAAATGACTTATTCTACTCTAAAATTGTGCTAGAATTTGAAATTCTTTTAGCATATCCTGTCCGTCTAGGTCCCTCTATATCAAGGGATTTCATTTTTAGACATTCCTTTCCACCTACCCCTGTGCCCCCCTCTTGGATGTAACAAGGAAAAAGGAATGTCTCTTCTGTTTAAAAAAAAAAAAAAATTCTAAGAAACCTGATTGCAGAAATGAGTGATTAAAATTTACAATAAGTAAACCAACATAATGAAATGTGGTTTTTAAATTTTAAGCTTAGAAGCTCATCTTTAAAGATTGAGAACTAAATTTGTAAAGGAATCTAAGTCATGAACTTGAAAAGAATGTCTGCTTAAATGTATCACTTACTGATCACAGGAAAAACTTTATAAGCCTTAATATAGACTCTGAGCATTCAGAACCTGTAAAATGGAGTTACAATCTCTTACTTAGAAACTTCTGCAAAAACGCACCTATATTGCACAGCTAAATTTATTAATGGAGACAGGGAGATAATACCTTTTTTATGCTACTGGATATGACATGTATGCTCTATTCTAAACTAATATTTCCTACCTTTCCCAGTGATGTCTTCAGTTCAAAACAAAACAAAGCGTCTAAATTTTGTTAGATGCTTAAAGGCTGGCTCACTGTTTTTCTACCAGGTATTAGAATACTAAGTTAGCTAAATGAGGTATAATTAAAAAATAGACCTTCAAAGTAAAGAGTATAGTCTTCTGAAAATTAGTATAACAAAGACTGCACAAAATGTTTCTGTAAATAGTAAGAAACCCTGCAGCACCTACTAACTGATGCACAGGTAGATTATTGTATCATAATCTGTCTGAAGTAAAATATAGCTAAAATAAGTTCCCAGCGAAACGTTTTACAATCAACTGATTTACATGCTACTTAGTTACAGCACATTTTCACTGTCTGATACCCTCAGACTCTATTTGAAAAGGTCTAGTCCAATCATTGTCAAAAATTAACACACTGATAATAAAGTGCAGCCACTGAACAACTAATACTGCTGCAAAAATCTTCATGTACCTTATCCATAAGACCACAAAAATGTTCACAAAAAAACTAGATTTCTTCAGTTTCAGCAGGGAACAGACAATTATCTGTCATTAAATTCATCTACAAATAGAAAAAATAATGCACTGTATGTACATTATTAAGCAAAGTGGAACATTTATTGGGTCATTTTATCATGCAGAAAGTGAATTTCCTAAGGTCTTAGCTCAATGTATATACAATCTAGCAAAGCTAAATGTAAGAAAATAGCAAGGACAATTTATTTCTGTATAACAGAGCATATACTCCCAATTTGCTGCTACTTCAAAGAGCACTTTTGGACTCATCTAACTTTCACAGGCTCTTTCAGGTGAAGTTCACGGAGACTAGTTATTAATCCATATAAGACAAAAAAAGAAAGAAGAAATATAACCAGAGCAAAGCATTCTGTTAAAAAAAAAAGTAATAAAAGCTAACCACAGAATATGTCAGTTTTGGTTTACAGACAACCCCTGAGATTATATAAACCAAAGCGTTAAGACACCAAATAGTCAGAGGTAAATTACTAAGAGAATTACATTCATACATGGTGTCATAGCACTTATCTTTTAGAAGGTACTTTGTTACCATCCAGAAAGCTTAACTGCTTGGATTTTTTTCAGGAAATAGTGAATATAAGATGTTTCTAAAAAATCATCTTTTCCTTTTGAAAATGTATCTAATTTGAAGATAGTAGAATTACAATAAACTTTCAATCATGGAACTACTAATTATACTAGAACAGCAATGAATGACTTTTAAGCCTATAGGTAATCACCAAAAAAAAAAATTAAGGAGGCTGAAATTTGTCAACAATAAGTTTAGTATATCTATTAAAAATAGCTTGGGCATATTTGCAGCTGCTAAATTGTTCCTATATTTTCAAATAAGTACAAAAGATTGACTGGTCCAAGCATTCTAATGACATATCTTAATTTGAAGAGAATTCTCTGTGGTAACAAGCAATCCCTTTCCACTGCCATCTCCTGTTCTTAACTATCCAGCATGATAGTAGCCTTTGTGAAGTAAAACAGGCATACCAGGGAGAATAACTATTAACAGAATTCATTTCCCTCATTCCCCCTCTGTGTTATGACACTGAAGGCTAGAGCAACAGCAATGACATAGTGATCTGAATTTGGCACATAAGTTAACACTAAATACCTTGTGATGGTTTCATCTACAAAAGTATACCAGTACCAGTGTTTGTTGAGAAAGGCAACTAAGCTTTTGGTTGGCTTTAGCCCAAATGACTGGACTAAGTTCTGTAACAATGAACCAAAACAGACGGAACTGGGTTCCACACATTCAACAACAGCTGTTTGAAAACTGAAACCTTGGTCCTGTTTTCTCTAATGAAAAGGCAAGACTTGTCCTAGAGGCTGCACTAGGTCTAAGTACTTTTATTTCTAAAAATATCTCCCAAATAAAACCAACCAAAAATCATTATTTTCACCATTACCAAGAACTAGCTCTTTTAAATTTATATCAACAAGTTAATCTGTCTCTATATAGGGAAGGTTTCCACAAACTAAAATCTAAACCTAACTTTTGTAGACAGGGATTATGGTAGGAATTTGGTATCACAACTAAACCAGCCAGCTAAGGAGTGAACCTAAGAAAAAATGTATTACATATCCTTATTGACAGAATCACAGTTAGATGCTGCACTAAAACCCTAAATGGTATATCTCTCAGCCCACGTAAAATTTCAGCTCAAGAAGTTCACAAATAGAAACAGATAATAATGTTCAAATATGTTATTAGTTTTAGGTAACTGAGTGATTACAGTTAAGTCAAACATGGGAAAGAATAGCAAATACAAACCCCAGGGAAAAATGAGATTATGGTGATTTCCAAAAGCAGTTTCTATAGATTAGGCAGAGGTAATCATTTTAAAAAGTGATTCATTCAGCTACCCAAACTCTGGCAAACAGGTCAGGGATGAGGCAAAGCTCTTAATCTGAAGAAATAAAGAAATTGTGGCCTTTGATGACAAGATGGGCATTTCAGTAAATTTTTAAATGACTTTAATGATTCTTAATTAAGAAAAAGCCCTTAAATAAATGCCACCAAGGCAGTAATATTTGACCATATGAACCAGACCAAATACCCTTTAATTTTAGTATATTAACCTCTGCTGTAAATGCTCTTTTAACATTGCCACATGTACAAATTTGTCTAGAACTTCATGACACAAAAGTGTGCAAATATGAGTCTAAGATTGTGCTGAAATAGGGAAAGGCTAACACTGATGTGCAAAGTAAAAAAGAAAGATAACAGCTTCTGCAACAGGTAATAAAACAAGGAAAAAACAAGTTAGGTCCTGCATGTGTCTCCACTTCATTGCTTCCATGTTTGAAAAAAGGAGCCTGTTCTTTTGCTAGGCCATGAGGCTGGAATCCACTTGGCATTCTGTGTTGAGAGGTCTAAGTTCAGTGGTGCTCTCAGCAGCAGCCGGGAGGTGTGATTCTGAGGCTGGGTGACCTGTGCTTTCAGAGAAGCAGGAAAGGGCCCTCTAGGTGTGCTGCAGTCTCTCAGAAAGAGTTCATCAAAGTAGCGAGCAACGAAAGAAACTGGTCTTCTTTGATCGGTTTTCTGTTATTTTCACTGGTCCACCTGCTCCTGCTGAATTGCTGTCATTCTAAAAAATAGAAGATGAAGTTACCAAGGAAATAAAAGTTTCATAGTTTGACCTCAGTCACCTAAAAAATAAAAATAACTAACCACACCATGTGAAATGTGTATTCTAGTGAAATGTGTATTCACTAGAGTATTTTATTAGAACGGGAACTAGTTAAGCACCAATGTTGTCTTTTTCTTTGGAAATGGTAAATTGAAAAGAGGAAAATGCCCTTACGATAGCAGCTTTTATATCAATAATGTATTCGATAAGAAGCTTCTATTTCTAGTTCCAATGGAGTGTAAAGTTTCAAAGGTAATGATGGAAACAATGTTAAGATACTGGCATAGACAATTCTGTTAGAGGTAAGAAGAGTTAGTAGTATAAGGTATGCAACTATACCCAGGACTCAGGATAAAACAAACTTTCAAGGTTGTCTTAATGATTTCAAATTTAAGCAAACTTTAGCAACTTCAAAATCATAGTTATGTAGATATAAATACCTGTCACATGAAAACTGGATAATTTTATGGCAAAAATCTAATTTGTGCCATTATTATTTTCATTATTCTGATCAAAATTCAATTAAAGATCACTTAAAGAGCCAGATGAAAGAACTGAAACAGCGGCAGTTCAGAAATAAGAATCCTAAACAAACAGAACTAAGAATCAGAGTTGAACCAAATGAGTATCTGAGTCAGGAAAAAAATGAGTTTAATTTGAGTATCTTATAATTAGACCTATCCTTTTCATCAAATGGCAAACAGACAGCATAATGGAAATAAAAATTATAAGTGATACAAACCATTTTTCTGTTGAGTTTTGTCATTATATCTCGTGCAAGTGTAAAAAATGCCTATAGGTAAAACAAAACATTTTCATTATTATATATTCACTATATATATATATATATACACACACACACACACACACACACACATATATATATTCCCCCCGCCTCAGAGATGGGGTCTTGCTATGTTGCCCTGGCTGAATTGGAACTCCTGGGCTCAGGCAATCCTCCCACCTGTCTCCTGAGTAGCTGGGACTACAGGTGTAAGCCACCATGCCTGACTTATTTTAAAATAGAAATATAGAATTTTTCATTATTTCAATATAAATATACCACTTTAAAGTTTCACATTAAGAAAGTAATAACTGTAATCATAGTATGCATGTGAGTGTTTACTCTTTTGAGATTGTATCATAAACATTTTCCAATGTTATCAAACTATCATTCATTCATCAAATATTTTCTTCATGTGATATAATATCACAATAACACCCTTGTTGAGTCACGAGTGACTTCTTCAGTACACCAAGAACAGGACAGAAGCTCTGTCTAAGCTACCGCACTTCCCTAGAGCAGGGCACAGTGCTGATCTAGGAAATGCTGAATATCTGGTTTAGTGAGTGAATAAATAATTATGTATTACCCTATAGCTCTAAAATCTGTCTTCACAAAAATCTCTACTTTTTATTTCTGACCTTTTCTTTCAAATTGCTCTCACTCTTATAGCTGAATATGCATAATCTTCCGTGTCTTACTCCAAAATCCCACCAGTTCCTGGAGCTCTTGGCTAAATTCCCCACCGTGGAAGTCAGTTCAAATAGAAGCAGGGCAAATCTGATTAATCTTCGTGATAATTTATCCATAATGTCTCTTGATACAAACCAAATATTTTTTAAACCCATCATCACTTTTTCTATGAAGCCAAGAACTGTTAAAGATTCTTCATTTGTCACCATGCTAAACCTATTGTTAAATCAGCCTCTTTGTTCCCAATACTCCTGATTCCCAAAAACTGTTCAGAAAAGGATTATTTCCAATCCAATCAAATAAAAACAATATGACTACTATTATTACTCATTGTCAGTGTCTCACTGTCAAACTCGTCACCTATGAGCTTAACCACACTGATTTAAAGCTCTGGCAAAGTTGTTACCATCTGTATGCCTGGCTAGAATAAGCAGCTCAGGCAACTCCCAGTTCAGGGAGTTATATCCATACTGTTGCAAATTATGGGATTTCATTCTTTTTATAGCTGAATAGTATTCCATTGTGTATACATACCACATTTTCTTTATCCATTCATCCACTGATGGACACTGAGGTGGATATACTGATTTCCCTTTCTTTTGGGTAAATACCCAGTAGTGAGACTGCTGGATCATATGGTAGTTCTATTTTTAGTTTTTTTATTGTTCTCCATAGTGGCTGTACTAATTTACATTCCTACCCACAGTATATGAGGGTTCCCCTTTCTCTACATCCTTTCCAGCATTTGTTATTGCCTATCTCTTTGATAAAAGCCATTTTAATTGGGGTGAGATGACAGCTCACTGTACTTTTGATATGCATTGCCCTGATCACTACTGATGTCGGGAATTTTTTCATATACGTGTTGGCCATTTATTTGTCTTCTTTTGAGAAATGTCTATTCAGATCTTTTGTCCATTTTTAACTTGGATTATTTCTGATGGCGGGAAATCCTTTTGTATCAAGCAGAGGGAAGCATTTTTCTGCTTATCTAAGCTTGTGTAAATAAATCAGTAGAGGCTTCCTGTTTCCTAACACCCATCAGCCAACCTAAACAAATAACTGTTACGTTATTTAAAACAAAGAAAAAGTTCTGATCAGTGTCCACTGGCTAATAAAGTCATGTAGGTCTCGACTTTTAACCATCATGTTATGACGAACAATGAATAACCTAGGAAATTAAATGTTTATGAAACTATCAGTATTATTAAAAGAATTACATGTATTAACACATATCACATGTAAATTACATGTATTATTTTTATGATCAGTTGAAAAAATGTTTTTTAAAAAAGAAAATATCAACAGTTCTCTTGGTGAAGAAAACCTATTTTTTTTTTTTTTTTTTACACTTTAAGTTCTGGGATACATGTATAGAACGTGCAGGTTTGTTACATAGGTATACACATGCCATGGTGGTTTTCTGCAACCATCAACTGGTCATCTACGTTAGGTATTGAAGAAAACCTATTCTCATAAGACTTTAGATGGTTTGGTTTTCCTTAACAGCTAACTTAATGAAAATTTATTAAAGCAACTCCCTGATAAACACACTTTCTTATTTCCATTAAATGCCACTGCTACAATTTATTGTGCTTAATCTACCTCAAATGTGTACACTAAAGGAATGTGTCCAATAAACTAACAGCTTAATTCTCCCTTGAGAGAGTACAGCCTTGAAAGTTATTTAACTCTTCTGCTGCAGGCATACAGGGTGACATGAATGAGCACAGGACACTGGTTGGTCTTCTAGTCCAGGATTTCCAGCTACCCAAAAAAAGGGCAAAACTGAACTTCCATATTCTATTCTGTGAATCTTAACTGAGCAATCTAATATAACCCAGGTGGAGGCTAGATGCTAGAAATTCAACAACCAGCGTCTACATAAAAATCAGAAACAGCTGGGTGCGGTGGCTCAGGCCTGTAATCCCAGCACTTTGGGAGGCCAATCGAGTGGATCACGAGGTCAAGAGATCCAGACCATCCTGGCCAACATGGTGAAACCCCGTTTCTACTAAAAATACAAAAATTAGCTGGGCGTGGTGATGCACACCTGTAGTACCAGCTACTCGGGAGGCTGAGGCAGGAGAATCGCTTGAACCTGGGAGGCAGAGGTTGCAGTGAGCCGAGATCATGCCACTGCATTCCAGCCTGGCGACAGAGTGAGACTCCATCTCAAAAAAAAAAAAAAAAAATCAGAAGCACAAAAGTGTACAAAGTGGAGTTGGGTCAACAAAAGGCATTCATTATGTCAGAAAATACCAAAGCTTTGAGAGCTGTTTGAACACAGGCCCCTAAGCACTGGTGCTGCTCCGTAACAAGTCACCAAACGTTTCCTTCTTACCTCTTCTACATTTGCACTGGATTTTGCACTTGTTTCCAAGAATTTAATCCCATAGTCAATTGCTAGCTGAAAAGTAAACAGAAATATTTAAATTTAGCAAAAGATACTTGAACATATAATGCATTTATATTTCTTAGGTTTTTCAAAGTCTCAAAGGTAGGGTATCTATTTCAGAACTCCTCTCAAATTTCTTTGTTTTCTTCTACTGTCTTCGGAATTTAATAATTTAACTTAATCATCGTAAGAAGGATGGCACAACTTCCATTTAAAACATAATTTAAGGCCAGGCATGGTGGCTTACGCACTTTGGGAGGCCAAGGCAGATGGATCACGAGGTCGGGAGATCGAGAGCCTCCTCGCTAACACAATGAAACCCCGTCTCTACTAAACATACAAAAAATTAGCTGGGCGTGGTGGCACCCGCCTGTAGTCTCAGCTACCCGGGAGGCTGAGGCACGAGAATTACTTGAACTCAGGAGGCGGAGGTTGGAGTAAGCCAAGATCGCACCACTGTACTCCAGCCCAGGTGACAGAGCGAGACTCTGTCTCAAAATAAATAAATAAATAAAATAATAATAATAATTTAAGTACTTCTCTTTTTTTCTGTTTTTGTACTTTTAGTTCTCTAAGATGGGATAAATACCCACTCTCCTGAGGTAGAAGAATAGGGTCTGGAGGCAGGGAACCTAAGGCCAATTCACACTGACTTCCTAGAACTAAATCAAAAGAAAAACCCCAGCCTTCCACACCCAAGTAACAAAAGTACAGGGGTTACTCCCTTTGCAACCTCCTCCCCTTTTCTGACTCACAGATTAAAAATGGCAAGTACCTCCGATTGGTCCCCTCCCACAACCAATCAGATGTCTGTGCAGGGTATAACTTTGTAACTTCATTTCATCCTCTGATTGGTCACCTTCTGCAACCAATCAGACTGGTCATGGGCCACTACTTCATTTACAGAGTGTAAACCAAGTAACCCATGGGAAATTTCTAGAGGGTATTTAAACCCCAGAAAATTCTGTAACCAGTGCTCGAGCTGCTTGCTCGAGCCCACTCCCACTCTGTGGAGTGTACTTTCATTTCAATAAATTTGTGCTTTTTTTGGCTTCACCCTTTCATTGTTTTGTGTGTGTGTGTGCATTTTGTCCAATTCTTTGCTCAAAATGCCAAGAATCTGGCTGACTTGTAGTCAAGACCCTCCACTGGTAAAACTACCATTATCTTAGGATTCATTCACTCCTTTTATCTGCTCCCAAAGTATAATTCTCCAAGTTACTGTACTGACTTTTAGGCCGGGTGTGGTGGCTCACGCCTGTAATCCCAGCACTTTGGGAGGTCGAGGCAGGCGGATCACCTGAGGTCAGGAGTTAAGAGACCAGCTTGGCCAACATGGCGAAACCCCGTCTCTACTAAAAATACAAAAATTAGCCTGGTGTGGTGGCGGATGTCTATAATCCCAGCTACTTGGGAGGCTGAGACAGGAGAATCGCTTGAACCAGGGAGCCAGAGGTTGTAGTGAGCTGAAATCGCGCAATTGCACTCCAGCCTGGGTGACGAGTGAAACTCCGTCTCAAATTAAAAAAAACAAACTATACTGACTTTTCATTACTTTTTTTTTTTTTTTGAGACAGAGTCTCGCTCTGTTGCCCAGGCTGGAGGAGTGCAGTGGCATTATCTCAGCTCACTGCAACCTCTGCCTCCTGGGTTCAAGTGATTCTCCTGCCTCAGCCTCCTGAGTAGCTGGGACTACAGACACACGCACGCCACCATGCCCGGCTAATTTTTGTATTTTGAGTAGAGACAGCGTTTCACCATGTTGGTCAGGCTGGTCTCAAACTCCTGACCTCGTGATCCGCCCACCTCGGCCTCCCAAAGTGCTGGGATGACAGGTATGAGCCACCGCGCCAGGCCTTAATTAATTTTAATAAATGAGTCCAGAATTGAACAAAAACTTAAATACTAAAGTATTCATGCTTTGATTTCTATTGATTGAGACAAATTGTGAACTCTTATATATTCCTCAAAAAGTTCCTAGTTCATTTACAATGCTAAAATTAAGTAAATGTTTTTAGGGGAAAAAAGTTTGCAGCAAAAGTTCACAGTCAGATTGAAAAACAAAATGTGGCGGGGCATGGTGCCTCACACCTGTAATCCCAGCACTTTGGGAGGCCGAGGCAGGTGGATTGCTTGAGGCCGGGAGTTCAAGACCGGCCTGGCCAGCATGGCAAAACCCCATCTCTACTAAAAATACAAAAATTAGCTGGGTGTGGTGGCACATGCCTATAATCCCAGCTTCTGGGAGGCTGAGGCACGAGAATTGCTTGAACCCAGGAGGCAGAGGTTGCAGTAAACTGAAATTACGCCACTGCACTCCAGCCTGGGAGACAGAGCAAGACTCTGTCTCAAAAAAAAAAAAAAAAAAAAAAAAGAAAATGCATTTTGCATATATAAATTTTTTTAAAGGCTAAAGCAAAATTCCAAGACTTAAAAAGTGAAGCTTCTAAGTCAATTTAGAATCTGTCACAGAAGTAAATATGTGCACAAAATATTCCTTTGCTTTACAGGACACAAAAGAGAGAAATGCCCATAAACAACGTATAAATGACATCCATAGCTTGATCAGTTACAAGGAATTTATCCATAAAACCTAAAGCTAATGTGTAGTAAAATATTCTTAGGGAAAAAAATGAATTGGAAAATGATTCCTGTTGAAACTTCACCTATCCTATAACTTTTTTTTCAAAAAGAATGAATTACTTTAACTTCAAAACTGGGCATTTTCACACAGATCTGGAAGAAACAGTCTGAACTCTAAGCTGCAGGAATCTGAGAAAGGACCAATTTGTATCTCCCAGAAAACGTTAGCAAATTCTTTAGGAATGAGTCATGACCACACAGTATAGGGAGCTGGATCGCGAATACTAATTCACACCATTCAAGTATGGATTACATCTCTTTGTTGTTGATATCCAATTTAAAAGGATTAAAACACAGATTTAAAAAAAACTTAAATCAATAATTAAATAATATGAAGAAAAGAAATGCTTAATATGAGTAGATTCCAACCTTTATCCATTCCATTCACATTTACCTTCTCCCCTCTTTCTTTTGACACTTGTCTTTTGTCATTCATATCACATTTGTTACCCAGGATCATTCTTTCAACATCGGAAGAAGCATGCTGCAGGGAGAAAATAGCATGCTATAAAAACAGCCTGAGAAAAACCCATACTTAATAGACAAATCCAACCTGTCAGAAACACATGAATTTAGTAAGACAAGTAATCTTTTACTCACACAAGGCCTAATTCAGAGAAAAGTTTAAAGATGGGAAGAGGGGCAAAGCTACAGTACAAGAGCCCTCACAGGGCCTGTGCAAACCTTCTTCCCGAGGTTTGGAAAGAAGGTGGAACAAACAACAAATAAAGCTTACAGTGATCTAATGACAAAATTTCCAAAGATTTGGGTCAAAGAAGGACAAAAACTTGGTACTGAGTGAACCAGTGGAGAAGGCATTCTGGATTCTGTACTATTTAAAAAAGAAATTCATCTAAGTTAATAGAAACGTGTACAAAATTATTTCAGAGTCAGATTTCTTTCTTAAGTGACAAAGACATTAAAAAATCTTAATACCAATTATCCTGGAATTAAAACAATCTTCAAATATCTAAGATGGGGAAAATGTCAGAAGGGCAAAAAGTTGCCAGGGTAAAGAGATAATTGTTGCTAGCCAAACAGCATGGTGGGATAGAAGCTGGGAACCAGATGTTTTAATCCTGGCTCTTCTTTTTAAAGGCTGTATGAGCACAGGCAAATCACTTCTTTCTGTTCTCAGTTATTCATGTGTAAAATGTGATTTAGGATTAAATTATTTCCCATATCTGGCCCAAGCTTAAAATCTTGTGACGTTACTTCTCTGTCCCCCTAACCCCCAGTAGTCAGACTGGCAGCACCAGAGATTTATGGAGCTCTTCAGAGAGAGAGGGCCCAACCTGCCCATGCCCTGCTTCTAAGCAGCTCAGCTGCCTTGCAGAGACAGAGGAGCCTTTTACAAGCACCCAGCAGGACTCTTCTCCAATGTCACCATTCTCTTTCCACACATACCTCTTCAATGTTTCTGATCCAATTTTTAATATTGTCAAAGGATTTTTCATTTGTGATGTCATAGACCAGCATAATGCCCTATAAGGGGGAAAAATACCTTTATTTAGTACTTTATATATTTAAAGTTATAGTACATAATGTCAATGTACTCCTACCCTCCAGAAACCTTTTGTTTGTCCATTTTTTCCCTTTAAAAAAGGGTTCATAATAAATTTGAAAAGTACAGAGAAATAAAAATCAATAAATACTTATTCCACTGGTCTCACCATGTAAATAAAAACCCTTTTAACATTTTCACTGTTAACCTTTAATGAATTAGTGATTGTGGTAAAGGTGATACACTCTTTCTACCTGACCTCACATGATAACAATCAGCCCCAACTGGGGCTGAGTGTTAAGTCAAAACAGCGATAACATTGAGAGTAAGAGTTAATCACTTCCACTGTGCACTTGTTTATTCCAAGTAGAAACTATCTTGCTTTCTACTCTTCTACTAAGATTGAGACCACACTGCTTTAAAATTATTTTTTATATAGGTTGATCAAAAAATAGTTGTCACTATCTAAGTACATCACAGACACTTAAAATCCAATGCATTTGTTATACTGGTTTAATGAAAGCCATTCTCGCCATATTTTTAAAGACTCCATGTCTGGTATTTCTTTTTTTGAGACGGAGTCTCGCTCTGTCACCCAGGCTGGAGTGCAGTGGCACGATCTCCACTCACTGCAAGCTCCACTTCCCGGGTTCACGCCGTTCTCCTGCCTCAGCCTCCCGAGTAGCTGGGACTACAGGCGCCTGCCACCACACCCAGCTAATTTTTTGTATTTTTAGTACAGACAGGGTTTCACCATATTAGCCAGGATAGTTTCAATCTCCTGACCTCGTGATCCGCCCACCTTGGCCTCCTAAAGTGCTGGGATTACAGGCGTGAGCCACTGCGCCCAGCCCATGTCTGGTATTTCTAAAAGGTTTACCTTCCAAATGTTTAAACTAACACCTGTATGCTACTGCAAAATCTATATCCCCAGACCACACTTCTGTACTAAGTGCTAGAACTACTCACCTGTCCATCTACTATACAAATATTTAGTGAGCACCTACTGTGTGCCTGATACTATACTAGATCCTACTAGCAGTGAACAAGATAGAAAAGGTCTCTTCCTCTTGTAGATGGCTAACAAAGACAACAGACAATAAACCATTATCTATACAACTAATTGTAATTTTGACAATTGCTATGAAGATGCATGGGGAACTCATATGCTAGGGGTGTAACTGAATCTGATTGAGGGGCTGGAGTGGGCAGGGGAGGCTTCCCTGAGGAAATGACATTAAAGCCAAAGCCTGGGAACTTAGTAGACTTAAACTAGGCAAAGGGCTAGGAGCTGGGGTGAAGAGGGGAAGCCCAGGTACCTGGCAAATAGCAGAAACATTGTAAATCTCTTGCTGATGTTGAACCAGAGACCACTGGATTGAGTGAATGAAAGTCAGCTTGGCAAGGCTGCACAGATCTAATGGGCGGAGGGCACAAGATGAGGCCGAAGGGCTACGCTGGGGTACTCGGGAGACCACTGTCTGGACATTGGCCAATAGATATCCCCTGTGATCACGGCAAATTCAACAAAGTAAAACATGAAATTGTCTTGTCTCCTCTGAATCTTCTATTTGTCCTTGTATTACCATTTTGGTGAAAGTAATACAACCCAGTCAGCCAGCCCAAGCACACATGTGGGAGTTATCTTCTTCTCTATAGCCAATCAGTCACTAAGTCCTGGAGACTCAATGTCCTAAATATTCCAGAATCTTACCTACCACACACACGGCCTTATTGATTCTCACAAATTAGTCTTTACCTGGATTCCCATCATCTTTAATTGATCTCCCTGATTAATTTCATTCTTTTTTTTCTTTCTTTCTTTTTTTTAGAGACGAGGTCTCGCTATGTTGCCCAGACTGGCCTCAAACTCCTGAACTCAAGCAGTCCTCCCACCTCCACCTCCCAAGCTGCTGAGATTACGAGCATGAGCCACCACATCCAGCTTCCCTGCTTTCATTCTTAGCCTCCTCTAATCCACTTTCCATAAGGGCACTAGAGCTATCACTTCATTGATCAAAATCCTTTAGCACCTCTCCTTTATACTCAGAATTAAATTAAAGTTCCTTAGTATGGTAGGGGAAGTCCTTCCAGGTCTGGCTTCCAACTTTGTAAGTAAATATAAAATATAAATAAATATAAATCATATAAAACACACATATACACATAGACAAAGAATACATGAAACAAAACGTTAACAGAATATATCTCTCCGAGTAGTGGGATTTTAGATGATTTCTTGGGATTTTCAAAGTTTCCTATAGTATATGTATCCTTTGCAACCAGAAAAACATACATTATTGTTTAAATGACAAACAACTCCTCTATCCTCCCTTCTTCCAGCCTCAAATACAAATGCTTCACTTTGGCTACACGCTGTAAAGGCAATTTTACAATTGTCTCAATGTAAATAATTTTATTTTATAAAGGTCAGCCCGGGAATGGTGGCTCACGCCTGTAATCCCAGCACTTTGGGAGGCCGAGGCAGGTGGATCACCTGAGGTCAGGAGTTTGAGACCAGCCTGGCCAACATGGGGAAACCCCATCTCTATTAAAAATACAAAATTAGCTGAGCATAGTGATGCATGCCTGTAATCCCAGCTACTCGGGAGGCTGAGGCAGGAGAATCGCTTGAACCCAGGAGGTGGAGGTTGCAGTGAGCCGAGATTGTGCCATTGTACTCCAGCCTGGGAAACAAGAGTGAAACTCCATCTCAAAAGAAAAAAAAAAAAGTCAAAGTAAAGAACTATACATTTTAAAATGGTTAAAATGGTAAATGTTCTATTATATATATTTTAAAACACAATAAAAACAATTCAAAGTGGATTCTGCATAATTCCTGATGCAATGTGTTTGGCTGCCTACAATATTAAAATCACCCAAATAACTACCCTAGCTCTACCATCCTTTGGACTGTATGAACAACCCAGATCATTTACATGCCATGTCATCATGAAGTTTCATTTCACTGGTTAGCACAGAAAGTGTGAACATGGTGTGGTGTTAAGAACACAAGCTAGAGTCTGAGGCTTCTAACTTAAGGCTCCACCATATATTAACTGGGGGATCCTGGAGACATTGTTTTATTCCTCTCAGTCTCCATGTCCTCATTTACAGAATGAGGACAATACATCTTCCACGCTTGATCGTTTTGAGGATCTACTGAGATATCTGTAAACTACTTCACCTAGAGCCTGGGACATAGCTTGGACTCAATAAATGGCAGCTATTATTAATTTATATCTTCAGTTTCAATAGCAGAAATCATTCACCTACTTCTTATGTTTTTAAGCTAATCGATACTATGAATCGGTTAGAAATACAAATTCAAGTGTATCAGTTAAAACTTTATGTATCTAGTATATATCTACAAGAAGAATAGCTTCCTAAGAATTCAGAAGATGGTGTTGGTCTATGAGAAACATTAATAATGTAATGATATGGTCCTGTTTTTCCCCGAAGCCTAAATGTCCATCAGGATCACTGCTATGCCTATGAATGCTGCTGATGTGTTTGAAATGCCATGGTGACAGACTCCAGTGTAGTGCTTGTCAACATGCCACATACCTGAATCAACCAAACTAAACCTGCCATAACCACCACTTGCTGAAAATGGTGGGCCCGGCAACCCACTGGAATAGATGACTTGAGAGATCCAAGAGTCAGGCACAGCAGGATTTCCTGAAGATTTATCCAAGATGGTGTCTAGGTCTAAAATTTCCCCGATTCATCCCTTCAGCAAGCATTTTTTTTTTTTTTGAGACAGAGTCTCACTCTGTCGCCCAGGCTGGAGTGCAGTGGCGCGATCTCGGCTCACTGCAAGCTCCGCCTCCCGGGTTCACGCCATTCTCCTGCCTCACCTCTCCGAGTAGCTGGGACTACAGGCGCCCGCCACCACGCCCGGCTAATTTTTTGTATTTTTTTTTTTTAGTAGAGACGGCGTTTCACTGTGGTCTTGATCTCCTGACCTCGTGATCTGCCCGCCTCGGCCTCCCAAAGTGCTAGGATTACAAGCGTGAGCCACTGCGCCCCGCCAGCAAGCATTTATTGAGCCTCTACTATGTGTCAGACACTGGCATTGTATACAGCAGAACAAAGACAGAAATCTCTACCTTCAAAATGTGGAAGGTAATACTATTTAGAATAGCAACAATTTCTAATTATCTGAAGTAATATGAGGAAAGACTAGGCAGTAAATAAATTAAGACAATCCTCAAATCTAAATGTATTATTTAATACATTTCCATGCCCTCTTTCTTCATACAATGAACTAGAGCCAGACATCCAAGTGAAACATTTACTCTCATATTCTAAGTGCCCCTGCCCACCATCCAGTGAAAATGAGCATGCAAATGGTGTCAGCACATCATTCCTAGCATGCAAAAAACTGCTTAACAGAAAGGCATGTGTGTCTAAGATGCCTCTAATCAGAATTACCTGTAAACTATTCCAAATCATCCCTGTTATGATGTTCTTTTTATCCCTAAAATTCCTTCCTGGGGGAAACAAACAAACAACAAACAAATGTCTTCCTGGCACATATAATAAGCCCCTTCCCTTTGATTCCAGTCTAAGCAAAATAGAAAGTGGCTGGCAGCTATTTTTATTAAAATGATGACCCTTCACAATCTTAAAAGTATTACAGGGTGGAGTGTGGGGAACAAATACACATAAAATGGTTAGTGGTACACTTCAGCCTTAAAAAGGAATCCCTAATCTTTTTGTGGGGATGAGTTATGATGCTACTCTCCAACACTGGAGAGCAAGTGGTGGTGGAGGAGGAAGGGCAGCATGTCAGTGAGGGGATCTGTGGGTTCAGACCACATCTTCCTGGAGGTGTGGGGACAGCTATCACCCCTTCAGCTCTGTCATCCTAGCACCACTTCCAGGAATACAAGAATCTTTTAAGCAATGAGTTGGGAATGATGACAGCTGGTACCCTACAATCTACCAGGTTGGGGTTCATGACCTCAGTTGTTCAACCTTCAAAGACTCTCTGAGCATACTGGATTTCATCATAATTCAAGACTCCAACTTGTGCTTGGCTTAGGCCTAAACACCAGAGACAAAGCCGTGGTCTGGGCCTGGCATTCTAGGCATGGTTAAGCACAGCTCATGGAAGTAAGGCAGCTTCCAAGCTGCCTTACTCACCACTTACTCACCACTGTACTCCCAGCATCACACTGCCCAGAGCCAAAAAGCAATGAAAGTGTACTGAATAGATGAAGCATCTTAGGATAGAACGTAACAAATGATGAAGTTGTGACAGCAAGGAAAATGCCTGGATTCAGCAAAGAACTTGGTAGTCAAGATTCACCAGATTCTTTCCAGCCAGCTGGCAGAATGGTGGTCAGGGGGATGACAGGGAGATGAGCCACAGCAGTGGATGTTGTGGAGGTGGTGAGGTAAGAGATAATGGTGGCAGGGCTGAATGACAAGAGAGTATAAGAAAGGAATACTTAGTCACAGGACTTGTGGTTTGTTACGACTGCCAGAAGGTATTAATAAAAGGAAAAATAATGAAAATATACAATCACATCAGAATGTGTGGAGGAGTTCTAGAACATCTATAAGTTAATCACTTGATTATTACGATGAAGACCACTGGCAAAGTATACAGTTGCTAAACACAACCAAAAAACCTTTTAAATGTCTTGTTTCCCCATCAGAAAATTTATTTTTCTCCATACTAGACTCCAGCTTGAATCCTATAATCTTGGCAAACAAACATTCATGCTTTACTTCTACCTGAAGAGTTACAGAACCCTACAACACACTCACCATGGCTCCTCTGTAGTACGCTGTCGTGATTGTTCGGAATCTTTCCTGACCCGCTGTGTCCCTAAAATATGAAACAAAGGAGAGTGGTTTTTAAAGTCATCACCAGCATCACTGAGGAGAAACCCTGCTGTAGGAGATGTAATTCTAGTCTGCTCAGGGTGCAGTGGTCACAGGGGAAAGGAGAATGAGACACAAAGGGAGCCCTTTGCACATCTGCAAGCTGGAGGTGGTGGGGCCACAGGAGCCTGTCAAGAGCTCACAACGACCTGGGTGAAAAACTCAGACCTTGATAAAAGCAGCAACAGAAAAATACACAGAAAAATCCTGCTAGGAACTGGTGTGTTATATTAGTCAAACACACGTGGGAGGGAATAGAGAATAGTTCTAAATTCTTGGACTCCCCGAGATAGTTATAATCCTTTTTGTAAGTGCTTAATAATTAAAGCACTTTTGCTTTCTTGCCTGAATGTCTGATTTCTGTATAAAGCAAGCAATCGAGCTGGACTTATTACTGTGTGCATTCTGCTCAGCAGAGCACAATAAAATAGATCTCCTCAAGAACTTGTTCAGCTATGGAGCCCATGATTTCATGGGGACCTGGAGTTCAACACATAAATCTTGACAATGTTTTCAAAGACTTTTAAACATAAACAACATGTCAAAACTATACAAACTTTCATATATTTTTGCTTTTTAGCCGATGGCATACCATTAAAATGCATTCTGAAAAATACAAGAGTTTCTGATTTCATTTATAGAAGCAATCCTATAAAGGAAGTTAAATTTCCTTGATACTTGAGAAAATCAATATTCTCAAATTTTCCACTTCCAGCCAGAACTAATTCATTCCCTGTGCTACTAAGACAATTTAATTGCAGGAGAGAAAGAGGCATTTGTGGAAATATACTAGAAATCTAGTATATACCAAATCCTAATAAAAGATGAAGGCCCATGGGAATATCATAAGTTAAAAAGCAATAAGCACCTTAACATAGACATACACCTTACAAAATACTTTCACACTGCACTCACGTGAGGTCTACCACAGCCCATTAGGGTGGGCTACTGGCTGGGGGTGTTACCAGCATCCAAGTTCTGCATATGAGGAAACAGGCTCAGAGGAACTATGGCCCCAGCTCTGCCACTAAACAGCTCATATTCTTTATTTATTTATTTGTTTTTGAGATGGAGTCTCGCTCTGTCACCCAGGCTGGGGTGCAGCGGCACAATCTTGGCTCACTGCAACCTCTGCCTCCTGGGTTCAAGCGATTCTCCTGCCTCAGCCTCCCAAGTAGCTGGGACTACAGAAACCCGTCACCACGCCCGGCTAATTTTTGTGTTTTTAGTAGAGACGGGGTTTCACCATATTAACCAGGCTGGTCTCAAACTCCTGACCTTGTGATCTACCCGCCTCGGCCTCCCAACGTGCTGGGATTACAGGTGTGAGCCACTGCACCAGCCCAGCTCATACTCTTGAAGGAGACAAGCATCTCAGGTCTCAGCTGTTCAGCTCTGGGCCAGGCCTTACAAAAAAGCCATCTTATCCTGTCATTTTCTTTGATCAGCATTAGATGCATGGGGCACTTGCTTGATGCACAGCTAACAAATCATGGGGAAATGGAAGGCAAGCACTTTTTAGCAGACTAACCATATTTCTCTGAGAAACCCAAGGAGGGGATCATGAGAAAAGATGTAATTTTTTAAATCTGTAAAATATTTGGCATCTTGTTCAATACCAGTGGATGGAAAGGGCAGCCTATAGTAACCTTCATAACATTTGCCAGTGAAGTACACTGGAAACCACTAGGAAGCCAATCACTATGTTCCAGGGCAGTTGAGTAGTTGTCCCAGCTTCATCATACATGCCCTCAAGTGGACCTAACCACTCTCAGTCCCTGTTTCCTTCTCTATAAAAGAAGGGCTGCGGGATATTCTTCTTCTATCCCAGTTCTGAGATTCAAAAAAGAAATAGAGCCTAAGGCAAAAGCTAATATGTATAACTTTACTCTTTAGCCCTGCCTCGTTCTTAGTCAGTGCTGCTCTGAATTCTACGTTTTGTCTACTGCTGTCATCAATACACATTAGATCAGCAAACATCACCAACAACCTTTCAAAAGCTCCAAATCTATATGGCTCCATGCAAGGCACTGAACTGAAAGAAATTAAACCAGCTTCTAGGAGGTTAAAAAAAAATCTAAGAAGAACTTCTGAGTTCAAGTCAAAAATATTCACCCTAGCAATCTGGAGGAACCATATTTATTCACTGTAGTTGGACAGATTCTTCAGGAGTTTATGAACCAGAGTTGGGTAATCATAAGATCTTTGCCTTGCATATTGCAACATTAGAGTTGGGAAACATCCTAAGGACTAATAGTTTGTGTTCCTCCAACATTTATATGTTGAAGCCTAATCCTCAGTGTGATGGTATTTAGATAGGGGGATTTTGGGAGGTAATTAGGTCATGAGGGTGGAGCCGTTGTGAAAGGGATTAGTGCTCTTCTAAGAGACACCATAGAGATGATCTCTCTCTGGGCCATGTGAGGATACAAGTGAGATGGCTCTCTACAAACCAGGAAGCAAGCCTTCACTAGACACTGGATCTGATGGCACCCTGATCTTGGATTTCCCAGCCTCCAGAACTGTGAGAAATAAATGTTTATTGTTTAAGACACCCAGTCTATGGTATTTTTGTTATAGTAGCTGTGATAGTGTGATACACTAAGAAACACATATAATAAGAAACATATTTGGTCTCTGCTCCTGATTCTTGGCACACAGATACTAAAATTCTTGGAATCTCCAACAAAGTGTTTAAGTTCTTTTTGTGTGCTAATGAAATAACTGGTGGCTGGGGCTCCTGTCCAGCCCCAGGATAGGAGGCTGGTTGCCAGGAGAACCAACCAAGTGATAAGTGGGCTGGAACTTTCAGTCCTACCACTCAACCCTCTGGAGAAGGGAGAGGGGCTAAAGGTTGACTTAATCACCAATGGCCCACGATGTAATCAATCATAGCTATATAAGGAAGCTTCCATAAAAACTCAAAAGGACTGGGTTTGGAGAGCTTCAGGACAGTGGGACACGTGGAGGTGCTGGATGTGCTTGGAGAGTAGATGACCCCTCCCACAAGGAAGGAAGTGTGGAAGTTCCTCACTCCTTCCCACATGGCTTGCCCTGTGCATCTCTTCCATCTGGCTGTTCATCTGTATTCTTTGCAATATCCTTTATAATAAATGAGTAAACATAAATAAAGTGTTTCCCTGAGTTCTGTGAGCTGTCTAGTAAATTAAAGGAATAAGAGGAGGGGGGTCATCAGAACCCCAATTTATAGCCAGTTGGTCAGAAGTAGAGGTGACAACCTACTACAGTTGAGTATCCCTAATCTGAAAATCCAAAATATAAAAGGCTCCCAAATCCAAAACTTTTTGAGTGCCGACATGATGCCATAGTGGAATATTCTACACCTGAGCTCATGTGATGAGTCACAGTCAAAATGTAGACATACAACACAGTTTATTTAAAAAATTTTATTGGCCGGGCGCAGTGGCTCACGCCTGTAATCCCAGCACTTTGGGAGGCCGAGGCGGGCAGATTACCTGAGGTCAGGAGTCCAAGACCAGCTGGCTAACATGGAGAAACCTCGTTTCTACTAAAAATACAAAAAAATAGCAGGGTGTGGTGGCGCACGCCTGTAATCCCAGCGACTCAGGAAGCTGAGGCAGGAGAATCGCTTGAACCCAGGAGGTGGAGGGTGCAGTGAGCCGAGCTCACGCCATTGCACTCCAGCTTGGGCAACAAGAGCGAAACTCCATCTCAAAAAAAAAAAAATTATTAAAATATTGTATAAAGTTATATTTAGCTTCATGTGTACCAGCTGTATATGAAACATAAATGAATTTCGTGTTTAGACTTGGGTCCCATCCCCAAGATATCTCATTATGTATATGCACATATTCCAAAATCCAAGAAAATCCAAAATTGGAAACACTTCTGTTCCCAAGCATTTTGGATAAGGGATACTTAACCTGTACTTGTGACTGGCAGCTGAAGTGGGGACACTGCGGGACCCAGCCCTCAACCTGTGGGATCTGATGCTATCTCCAGGTAGACAGCATCAGAACTCACTTAAATTATAGGACACCCAGAAAGAAAAAGAAAATTAAAAAAAGAAGAAAAAAAAAGTATAGGACACCCAACTGGCATCTGCTGGAGAATTACCTGGTGGTGGTGGTGGGAACCCCCTGATAATCTGGTGTCAGAAGTACTGTGCTATGTATGAGAAAACAAGTGTGTTTAAAAATATCTTACAGAGCGGTCTGAACTATGACATGATTTTTTTTCTCAGTCTTCATTTTTCTATTTAATAAGAAATATGCAAATAAATCATAAAATATCATGGCTGGAGGGGAACTCCAATGTCATCAATCCAACCAATTTACAAGCGAGGAAAAGGTGAGACCCTGAGAAGGGAAATAACTGGCCCAAAGCCCTCAATTTGGAGGCATCGTGGCTAGAACCTAGATCTGTACTTCCTGCCAAGGGTTCCTGAGACGTGACTACTCTGTCTTATCAGATTTCAAAACTACAACAAACTGTGATGAAGAAGTAATTTGCGTTCCTTAGAATTTAGTTTCCTCCCCTCAAAAATTATAGTTTTGGAAAGATGAGCTATCGGATCTCTTCTGGCTTCAACAGTTAGTACCCTCTCTCACCTTCCCAACTCTTGGTGGAGATACCTTTGAAGGATTCCCAGTGCTTACTTATTTCCCCTTGGTTCCGATAAAGAAAAGATGTTTTAGCTATCACAAGATGCCTCTAACTTATTACAATTCACATTTAATTCCTACTTTCAATTCCCTATTAAAGCAGAAACTCTGTGTGTGTGTTTACTTACCATATCTGAAGCTTAATTTTCTTGCCATCTAGTTCTATCGTTCTGATTTTAAAATCAATTCCTGCCAGAAAAACAAAGAAAGATATGTTAAGTTTCTTCAGATATAATCCAAGTCTCATTAGGAGGACAAAGATTTCTATTGAAAAAAAGCTCTCCAACGCACTGGAAAATGTGAACACAGAGAGGGTGTGAATGGTATGTTTCCTCTGAATACAGGCTGGAGAAAGGAATGCTAATTACTCAGCAAAGAATTCCCACACGTGTTAAATGCAACGTATTATATGCCTCATTATTCTGACACAAATGGATCACATCCTGCAAAGTTACATAATTTAGATAGATTGAGAACATGCCATATTTCCTACTTCCTGAAGTACATATAAACAATGCTTCCTACCTACTCCTCAACCCCAATCCTTCCCTAAAGAAGACTACAGGACCTCTTTAAAGAATATTCCTCCATCTCCTTCCACATTTTTCTTCCGATTCTGCAATTGACTAAGGAAAAAAAAAATCTGCCTATTTGACAGTAAGGGAGGGAAAGCCTGCATATCTATTTTAAACAGTTAGCAAGTATTTTATACACATTTTAATAAATGTTCCCTACAGATTACTTGCTAGAGCTGAAACAGGAAGAATGGATTTCAGGCCTGACTGTACTCTAGAATTGCCTGGTACTATGATCTGAAAGTCCCCTCCAAAACTCACATTGAAATTAGATTGCCACTGTGGGACCTTAGAGATACTAAGTACTAAGAGGTGGGACCTTTCACTGCTGATTCATGTGGAGACTGTATGAATGGAATGTCATCACAGGAGTGAGTTAGTTATCTTGAGAGTGGGTTTTTATAAAAGTGAGTCCTGCTCCTCCTACATTCTCTTCTGCATGAGTGCACTTCCCCTTCCAGTCTTCCAGCATGAGATAATGAAGCATGAAGGTCCTCACCAGATGCTGATGCCATACCCTTGGAGTTCCCAGCCTCCAGAACCATGAGCTAAATAAATTTCTGTTCATTATAGACTACGCAGTTTCAGGTATTCTGTCATAGCAGCAGAAAGTGGACTAAGATGACTGAGAAATGTTAAAAAAAAATACTCATGATTAGGCCTGCCCCCTACCCCAAATTCTGAGATTGTGACTTAATTAGTCAAGGGTGGGACCTGGGCACTGGTAATTTTTAAAGTTTCCCAGATGATTCTAACCTGAAGCCAAAAGTTTTGGCTTTCGAAGGGCTATACCTTTTGAAGGGCTCTGGCACTTCAAAAGTTCAACCCTTCCCTCACATATTTCCCCCCACTATGGTAGCTCAAAACTTATTTATCAATTTCAATGACAAGGAACCACAAAGCCCTTGACAAATGTCAGCAAGCTCTATCATATATCAGCAATAAGCTTTCTGAGGAGACCAGTTAGCGAATACAACTTAGTTGCAATTTACTAAATCCTCATCATCTGGCTACTCAGCTTTGTTTAGATTTTTCTATTCTTTTGCATTCCGTCCAGCAGGGTTTCTCAACCCCTGGGCCACGGACCAGTACTGGGCTGCACAGCAGGAGGTAAGTGGCAGGCAAGTGAGAGAAGCTTCACCTATATTTACAGCTGCTCCCTATTACTTGCATTGCCGCCTAAGCTCAGCCTCCTGTCAGATCAGCAGTGGCATTAGATTCTCATAGGTGCACAAACCCCATTGTGAACTGCGCATAGGGGGATCTAGGTTGTGCACTCCTATGAGAATCTAATGCCTGATGATCTGTCACTGTCTTCTATCACCCCCAGATAGGACCACATTGTTGCAGGAAAACATGCTCACAGCTCCCACTGATTCTACATTGGTGAGTGTATAATAATTTCATTATATATTACAATGTAATAAAAATAGAATATAAGTGCATAATAAATGTAATGTGCTTGAATCATTCCTAAACCACCCCCATCCCTACACCACCACCACCTCCAGTCCCCGGAGGAAAAACTGTCTTCCATGAAACTGGTCCCTGGTGCCAAAAAGATTGGGGACTTCTGCTATACAGAACCCCTTAAAGTGGTTCCCAAGAAATTTCAGGAAAACATGTAAATTACATATCCTCTAAATTGACTTAAACATTAACTCCAGTTTTGTTTTGTTTTGTTTTTTTGAGACGGAGTCTCACTCTGTTGCCAGGCTGGAGTGCAGTGGGGCAATCTTGGCTCACTGGAACCTCCGCCTCCCAGCTTCAAGTGATTGTCCCGTCTATAGACTATTCAGAGTCTATAACCCTACAGCTCTTGTCACTTCATGCATGGATTATTTGTAATAGCTTTCCAGGATACTGTGCCAACATCTCTCCCTGGTCTAATTCTCCTACATGTCACTTCTAGAATAACTTGCAACAATCCCTGTGGTAATGTCACTGCACTATTTAAGAAGCCGTGGAGCCAACTTCTTCAGCCTGGTGATATAGCCTTTCCCACCAGATGCACCGCTCTCCTGACACTGCAAACCTCAAAGTTTCTCCAAATGAGGCCTTTTGCTTCTCTCAGTGGGCCCCATACCTCCTTTCCTCCACTCCTGCATGACCACCTCACTTTGCAGCCTTCTCTGAGGATGCAATTTCACCCATGTAGTTCTCTCTCTTCTCTCCTCAGCTCTGCCTCAAAGCCTGGTTTTTGCACAGTGATTTAATCCTGTGTTATTGGGTTTTATTAACATAGAGCCCTGCAATTGCTCTTAGATCATGCAAAGACTCGATCATCTGTTTGCCAGTTAAGTTGTGCACAGAAGCATGTGTAAAGTAACTAAATTAAAGGGTAGGTACTCTTACATATTTAAGTAAACATTATATACTACTAAGGGTGAAGATGGCTTTAAAAACTTTGGAAATTTGGCCAGGCGTGGTGGCTCATGTCTGCAATCCCAGCACTTTGGGAGGCCAAGGCGGGTGGATCACCTGAAGTCAGGAGTTGGCCAGTCTGGCCAACATGGCGAAACCCCTACTCTACTAAAAAGATTAGCTGGGCGTGGTGGTGGGTGCCTGTAATCCCAGCTAGCGGGGAGGCTGAGGCAGGAGAATGAATCACTTGAACCCAGGAGGCAGAGGTTGCAGTGAGCCGAGATTGCACCACTGCACTCCAGCCTGGGCAACAGAGTGAGACTCTGTCTCAAAAAAAAAAAAAAAAAAACTTTGGAAATTTCTTAATATATTATAGTTACAATAGTTAGGATGCTGAGAAATCTTATTCCAATAAGAAAATGAAGACACATTACAATTAGCTTGACAATAATATCAGTAGTGGATTAACATTCATGTTAAAATTTAAAGCAAAGATAATTTCCTGATGCTACTCCAGGGATTAAAAGAATAATTAGCTGTAAAATGATAATATAATTAGGATGCTTTCAGCTGCAAATAGCAGAAACCCCAAATCAAACTAGCTTAAGGTAATTTGTTGACTCATCTACAACAAGTCCAATGGTGAGATGGGGTTCAGAGATGGCTCAATCTAGGGCTCCAGCTCATTTCTCTGCACCTCCCTGGGCTCTGCCCTCCAGGGAGTATCAATTTCACACTCTTGACTGATAGCAGTTCCTGACTACAACAGCAATACCAGAAGAAAAGAGATTATTTTCCTCTTCCTCTCAAAAGTGAGAAAGCGTTTCCCCAAAGCCTCCAACGAGTTTTCCTTCACGTCTCATTTCTGGACTTATAACCATGGGAATGTCATGTTCTGGCAGGCTAAGGCTGAATTCCTGAACTAATCACTGCCACGGGGAATTGCCAAGATTGGATTAATCTAAATCCATTCTCTAAATTTAGATTAATCGAGGCCTATCCCTGGAGCTGGGTCACTCCTAGAATTCATAGGCTGCTAAAAATAGAATAGAAAGGCTATTGAGAAAAATCATACTATCCTCTATATTATATACATGTTATATATCCTCTATATAATACTCAAACCTATCTCATTAATAAAATTTTATATTCATAGCTATATGAAAGGACAAATTTTATATTCATATCTATATGAAAGAGCTGCACTACTACCTTGTCATGAATGTTACTACATTTAATGAGACACTATAGTACTTCTCTGAAGGCAATTTCATGTAGTGTTTGGCTACGCACTAGAAAATAAGAAAGACAAAGGGGACAATGAGCAGACCAAGTAGCTGCCACAACATCTTTGTGCTGAACTGTGACCACAGCTGCTAGGAGAGTCCTTGAGCCCACAACTCCAAAGACTTGGCTTATCCCCTAGCCCCAGATGATTGGAGACTAGAAAGAAGGAGGGGGCTATCACACCAACAGCAGCAAGAACCAGAGGTCATTCTGGCAGTAAGGGAGCAACTTTTTTTTTTTTTTAATTTAAAAGGACTATACAATCTCAAAAAACATAGTTTTTGAAGGGCATTATCCTTCAGGTCAAAAAGCCCTTTGTTTAAATTATACTACAGAGCTATAGTAACCAAAATGGCATGGTACTAGCATAAAAATAGACACATATACCAGTGGAACAGAACAGAGAACCCAGAGATAAATCTATACATCTACAGTGAACTCATTTTGACAAAGGTGCCGGCCGGGCGCGGTGGCTCACGCTTGTAATCCCAGCACTTTGAGAGGCCGAGGCGGGCGGATCACGAGGTCAGGAGATCGAGACCACGGTGAAACCCCGTCTCTACTAAAAAATACAAAAAATTAGCCAGGCGTGGTGGCGGGCGCCTGTAGTCCCAGCTACTTGGAGAGGCTGAGGCAGGAGAATGGTGTAAACCCGGGAGGTGGAGCTTGCAATGAGCCGAGATTGCGCCACTGCACTCCAGCCTGGGCGACAGAGAGAGACTCCGTCTCAAAAAAAAAAAAAAAAAAAGACAAAGGTGCCAAGTACATACAATGGGGGAAAGGACAGTCTCTTCAATAAATGGTGCTGGGAAAACTGGGTATCTGTATGCCGAAGAATGAAACTAGACCCCTATCTCTTGCCATATACAAAAATCAAATCAAAATGGATTAAAGACTTAAATCTAAGACTTCAAACTATGAAACTACTGAAAGAAAACATTGGGGAAACTCTCCAGGATATTGGAGTGGGCAAATGTTTCTAGAGTAATACCCTGCAAGCACAGTCAACCAATGCAAAAATGAACAAACAGGATCACATCAAGTTAAAAAGCTTCTGTACAGCAAAGGAAACAATGAGCAAAGTGAAGAGACAACCCACAGAATGGGAAAAAATATTTGCAAACTACCCATCTGACAAGCTATTAATAATCAGAATATATAAGGAGCTCAAACAGCTCTACAGGAAAAAATCTTATAATCTGATTTTTAAATGAGCAGAAGACCTAAGCAGACATTTTTCAAAAGAAGACATACAAATGGCAAACAGATACATGAAAAGGTGCTCAACATCAGTGATCATCAGAGAAATGCAAATAAAAACTACAATGAAATATCATCTCACCCCATTTAAAAGGGCTTTTATCCAAAAGATAGGCAATGACAAACACTGGCAGGGATGTGGAGAAAAGGGAACCCCTGTACACTGTGGGTGGGAATGCAAATTAGTACAGCCACTATAGAGAACAGTTTGAAGGTTCCTCACCAAATCAAATATAGAGCTATCATATGATCCAGCAATCCTGCTCCAAAAGGAAGGAAATGAGTACGTCAAAGAAATAACTGCACTCCCATGTTTATTGCAGCACTATTCACAACAGCCAAGATTTGGAAGCAATCTAAGCATCCATCAACAGATGAATGGACAAAGAAAATGTGGTACATATAAACAATGGAGTACTATTCAGCCATAAAAAGAATGAGATCCTGTCATTTGCATCAACATAGATGGAACTGGAGGTCATTATATTAAGTGAAATAAGCCAGGTACAGAAAGACAAACTTCTCATGTTCTAATTTATTTGTGGGAGCTAAAAATTAAAATGATTTAATTCATGGAGATAGAGAGTAGAAGAATGGTTAGGCTGGGAAGGGTAGTGGGGGGTAGGGGAAAGTGGTGATGGTTAATGGGTACAAACAATAGAATAAGACCTAGTATTTGCTAGGACAACAGGGTGACTATAATAAAAAATAATTTAATTATACATTTTAAAATAACTACAAGTATAATTGGACTGTTTGTAACACAAAGGATAAAAATGCTTGAGGTAATGGATACTCCATTTACCCTGATGTGATTATTATTACTCATTGCATGCCTGTATCAAAATATCTCATGTAACCCATAAATATACACATCTACTATGTACTCGCAATTTTTTCAAAAGCCTTTTTGTATTTCAAAAGTCTTTTTGAGAACATCATTTTTTGGCAGCACATAATCTAATAATTCATGTTCAAAATGATGACCCTGAGTCATCCTGACTCATGAGCAATCCATGCCCCACCAGGAGGCATGCAGCCCACCCAGCTGGAAACATAATCAAATATCTGAGTTTAGGAGGCAAGATTCCAAAGGTATTTCCATGTTGCTCAAATATACCTCAACATTCATTTTTTGATGGTTTTAAAATAGTCCCAGTTTCCTCATTAATATTTATCTAGTCAATACAATAGGAAATATAAATTGTAAGAAAACATTCCCAAGGGAATGACTCAAAGACATTTTCATTTTGAATTTAAAAACTCTCTCTCTCTAATAGATTTTGCTTTCCTGAATTGACTCTTATGCTAAATGGTTGCTTATAACATAAGGAGGCAGGGAAGTAAGTATGAAAGAGCATCACAGAATTATAGACTTGAGAAGTACCTTAGAGATCATTTAGTTCAGTCCTGTCTGTGTGGCTAAGAAAACTGAGGCGAAGAGAGACGCAGCAGTTTACTCAGATTCAGAAGATCAATAAAAAAAGGTTAGGTTAAAATCAAGTTTTGGCTTTTAAAGATCAGGCCTTGCCAAGGGGATACGTACAAGAACGTCCGCATCTTGGTGGGGAAACCTCCTCTTTTTAAGGGTCATAGTATAGAATACAGGCAACAAGTGAAATGTCCACCAACTGGAGAATGCCTTGGTATACAAGTAGAGAAGGAATACTTGAGCAGTGAACGAAAGCCATGCTTATCAACATAGATTAATCTAAAAAAGATGATGGTAAGTGAAAAGAACAAGTTGCAGAAATATACAGTCAAACCAATTTGTATATATCTGAAAAAATATTTAAAATGCCAAAACAACAGTATTATCATTCATATATAAAATATATATAGTATATTTATATATATATATATCTCCATGTATAATTACAGTATAAAAGATGGATAGGAATGATTATTAACAAATTAAGGATAATACTCAATGTTACCTCTAGAGAAAAATGGAAGAGGAGGGATTCATAGGGGACTTTGACTCTGTAATTTATTATTTCTAAAATTGAGTGGTGGGAGCCGGGCGCGGTGGCTCACGCTTGTAATCCCAGCACTTTGGGAGGCCGAGGCGGACGGATCACGAGGTCAGGAGATGGAGACCACGGTGAAACCCTGTCTCTAATAAAAAATACAAAAAATTAGCCGGGCGTGGTGGTGGGCGCCTGTAGTCCCAGCTACTCGGAGAGGCTGAGGCAGGAGAATGGCGTGAACCCGGGAGGCGGAGCTTGCAGTGAGCCGAGATTGCGCCACTGCACTCCAGCCTGGGCGACAGAGCAAGACTCCGTCTCAAAAAAAATAAATAAATAAATAAATTAATTAATTAAATTAAATAATATAAAATAAAATAGAGTGGTGGGTACATGGACATGAGAATGTTTTATATTAGCTATACTTTAATAGGTCTAAAAGTTTTTGAAATTCTTTTAAAAAGCAAATATTAGTAACCTGGAAAACATATACGGAGGTATGTTCATTAATGGCGGTAAAAAACCAAACCAAATTTTAGAGATGAGGGGTACCTTAGAAGATTTAGTCAGGGGAAAAACAGGCTCTATCGCTCTTATTCAAAAGAGTATAAAGAGGTCCTGTGAGCCCTTGGTAGCCCACCCCATCCATGCCTGGTCACCAATGGCTTACAGTCCTTCTTTATACCGAACAAGGATGGTATGGTAGTGCCTGCTTTTTCCCTGACTAAATCTTCTAGGGTACATTTTATCTCTGAAATTTTGGTTGATTTTTCTACTACCATTAATGAATGCATGCCTTCACATGTCAGATTTCCAGATAACTAATACTGGATCAAGTTCAGATTGGATCAAGTTCAGAAAGTGAGGGGCAGAGCAGGAAGTGGGGTGGCAAGGAATGCTAGCTACTCTGATTTCAAGCAGGGGGTTTGGGGACTTTTCTTCTCCACCTCGAGGAAAAGGAGTTTTGACTTGGATCAAGGACAAGTAAAGAATACACATTTGGGTCACTGTTGGGAGTGGCACTCTGGCAGGAAGAACAAAGGAGTTCTGATTTTCCATTCAATGGGAGAAGGCAGAGAGCCACTGCCCCACCCTTGGGGTGGAGGTTTGGGCCAGGAGGCTCTTTCCTGCACCTCTGAGGAGAAGGCAGTGTGGTATTTGAGGTTTCTGCATTGTCCAGGGCAACCCACAGGGCATCAGAGCTTGCAGATACCTCACCACGTGGCACCAGTGAGGGGTAAGGAGCAAGCACTTACCCAGAGTACTGCTTACCAGATATTTCTCAGCAACCAGTGATGTCGCTGGAGGCAGCTGAGGGGAAGGGCTTGGCCAGCAAAACAGAACGAAGGAAACTTTCAACCTGGCCCAAGTCCATAGTTAACAGATCTAACAGGGAAAAGGAACTTGGAACGAGCAGTACTGGGCCACTTTTCATTCCACAAATTAGATATAATTGAACATGGGAAAGGGACAGATTGACAAGACTCTTTTACACCAAAGTTAAATTAGTCAGTCAACAGATATTAATAACATAATCTTTTCTGTTTCAAGAGAATAGGGAGGTTGCCCCTGGGTTTGTGAATGGGTGAAAGAATACCATTGCTGGAGTGTGGGAAAGAGTAGTTTTCTTGGCCTTCGGAACTCTCTCTCTAGGGCCAGCTAGTTCTCCTGACTTTCAGCATAAGCTGTGACTTGATGCATTTTGGCTGGTGGGTGTTGCAGCTTAGAACACACACAGCTCTCCTGCTTTGAGTACTATCTTGGGTCCCCTGGGGAAGTCTGCTGCCTGGTCCAGAAAAATCAGGGGTAGAAAAACATCAAGGACCTTCAACTAAGGTTTTCTATACCTGGTTCCCACTGAATTTCTTTTAAAAGACTAATTTGGCTGAAGTCATGAGAACCTTAAAAAAAAATTCAGACTTCTGGGTCATTCAGCCTTTCAATGAATCATAACAATGCAAGATTTCAATGCTGGGTTTACTCACAGCACTGCACATTTTTCTACAAAGGTTATCTATCCCCTTTGACCCACTTTAAGAAGCAGAAGTTAAGTACTGTGCTTTTACAATTAAAAAGGAAAAAAAAAAAACAGGACTTTGTTTCAAAGGTACATTTGGAAACATGTGTGATCCCAGGCTATCTGAATATGGGTTATGTGGTTTGTCTATTTACATTTCAGAGATCTTCCAGAAATAGAAAAACAGTTTCCCAAATATTGAAGTCTACTTTAAAGAAATGCTACATTCACCTCCTTAAGATTTTGATTAACAATAAAGATACAGTTCTTGCCAGTTTTGAAACTTTCTTTGACAATCAAATTTTGCTTATGCTTTTTTTGGTGTGAATTTAGATTAATGAAATTTTACGGTAGCTGATTTTAGGATAATTAGTTGAAATCTCTAATTAGAAAAATGGACTACTGAAATAAAAAATGAGTCATAAACTGAAGCTTTAAAATTTTTTTTTTCTCAAAATAAAGGACTTGGAGAAAATGTAAAGGTAGAAATAAATTAAGAATGTTACTTAGATTGAGGCTGGGAACAGTGGCTAATGCCTGTAATCCCAGCATTTAGGGAGGCTGAGGTGGGAGGATCACTTGAGGCCAGGAGTTGGAGACCAGCCTGGGCAACATGGTGAGACCCCATCTCTAAAAAAAAAAAAAAAAAAAATTAAAAATTATCTGGATGTGGTGGCATGTGCCTGTGGTCCTAGCTACTTGGGAGGCTGAAGTGAGAGGATAGCTTGAGGTCAGGAGTTAAAGGCTGCAGTGAGCTATGATCATTGCGCCACCACTCCCCAGCCCTGGCATGCCATGAGACTGTTCTCAACAAAAAAGAAAAAAAAAAAAGAATGCTACTTAGATTGAAAAAAAAGAGGTCAAGGTATTGTTCTTTCATAAATATACGTCACATAAGTTATAAAGCTATTTTCACCAAGTATAAGTTATTTTGCTGGATATATTTAGAACTATTTAAATTTTTGTTTATTTGTATTAAAATTGTTTTCTTGTTTGAAAATTAGGAGGTCTAAAGTTTAGGAGGAAAAACACAATAAAAGTAAGTTTAGAAAACATTTAACAACAGCGTGAAATGATCACTGGCAGCCAAATATGTTTATTTTAGCTTTGTTCAACCCAACAGAGGAAAAGGGGGCATTTTTTTAAGGGGGACAAATGGTCAGCAAATATAACTTGCCCTTAAAAAAAAACCTGATAAACTAAGAAGATGGACTAGAATTTTCTGACATGTTTGGTTCTTCCATCCTATGAATAGGAAGTGGCAAATTAAATGGCAGTTATATATAAGTCAACAGTGACACACATTACCACTTCCTGCTAAAAAAGCTGAACGGCTTTACACTGTTTCAGAATTTTCTATTTGTTACTAAATTAAATTCAATTCTTGGCATTCTTCATATGACAGCTGTACCCATAAGATCTAATCATACCAACAAAATATAACAAACTGATAAACTAATTCCAGAAATTAGGAAGAATTTACTAATTTCTCTTTGAGCCATAAACATGCATTACCGATATACAAATAGTACAATTAAGAATAGTTTTGTTTTGTTTTTTTTTTTTTTTGAGATGGAGTCTCGCTCTGTCGCCCAGGCTGGAGTGCAGTGGCGCAATCTCGGCTCACTGCAAGCTCCGCCTCCCGGGTTCATGCCATTCTCCTGCCTCAGCCTCTCCGAGTAGCTGGGACTACAGGCGCCCGCCACCACGCCCAGCTAATTTTTTCGTATTTTTAGTAGACACGGGGTTTCACCTGGTCTCGATCTCCTGACCTCGTGATCCGCCCGCCTCGGCCTCCCAAAGTGCTGGGATTACAAGCGTGAACCACCGCGCCCAGCCAAGAATAGTTTTAAATAATGTCTCTATTTGAGTCTCGAAGGGCTTTAATTTGTAAGATTAAAATATAATGATCTAATTAACCCTTAATATATCTCTGGGAAATAAATGAGCAAAATAAATAATTATATATCAAGCGATAACTACTAAAATATAACTATGTGTTGAATCATAAATAAAAGGTTTCTAAATGCTAGAACTACCAAAAGTCAAGAAAGACAGAAATAGCAAATAAAGTATAATAACACAGCTACAACTCAGATAAAGTATGCAGAAACAATTAGGAAATATTGAGAATTTTAAATCTGATTAAGGAGCCAGCAGAGATTATCCAGCATTCAGCTCACCATTTGAGCCAGGCCAAAAGACTTCATGACAAGTCTCTTTTGCAAATCTTGCACTTTGAAAAGGAAATGTGTTTCAAGTGTTACTCAATCTAGAAGTAGCAATAAGCTCCAAGATGTCAAAATGTGGATTTCAGAGATTCTCAGTGAATAGATGTTTTACCTTCAATAAAGTCTCTTTTCATAAAGGGGCTAACTGGTGAGCTAATCTTTCTTAAAGAATAAAAGTTCAGAATGCCTCTGAGCTTCCATTTCTTTTCCCACTATTAATTCATCATTATCTCAAGAACCAAACTGCTCCAAAACAAAACCGGTTGCGTCTCTCTTGCTCCATCCATTGTTTCCAATAAAGTGTACCTTTGTAGCAGGAAAACCCCTCTAGTATGAATCTCTATTATTTCCTAAACCTAGAATTTCCTTGTTTGAATTCTGACAACTCAGTCAGGTCTGTTTCATTTAAGGGTGAGGTGAATACTCTGAAGACATTCAAAAACTGAAGTTAAAAAAAAAAAAAAGAAGAAGCAAATCCCTGATTTTAGGTACTAAGGCGCTATTGCTATGGGAAGACCATATTGCCAAATCACTGGAATTATCACTGGAAAAAATTACAACTACATTCCAATGATGCTGCACCAAAAATGCAGTGAAACTGATTATTTGGCACTTTCCAAGTATTGACCATGTATCATATTTTCCATTCATTTAGAGGTAAATGAAAACTAAAAAAATAAACTAATAGAACTAAGTAATAACACTACATAGTACAACTAACTAAAAACAAATGATATCTTTTCCCTTTTAGAATGAATTCTTAAAAAGAAAAAATTAAAAAGAATGTTATCCATGTAATATATCAGATAATAACCAGGGTTAAAACAAATTTTAGCTATATGTATATTTTTACTTTCCAGGAAAATTCCCAAGTCACTTTGTTCAGAAATATTTCAGCTTATATTGGTATGAACTGTAAAATTTGGTAATTTTCCCACCCAATTAATACAAATAAACATTTTAGCAGAGAGGGGAGGAGGAAGGGTCTTTACCAAATTACTAGAGGCAGTAGAGAAAAATCTAAAGTCATACTCGCCCAGCCTGGGCAACATAGTGAGAGCCCATCTCTACAAATTAAATTAAATTAAATTAAAAATTAGCTGGGCATGGTGGCACATGTTGTAGTCCTAGCTACTCGGGAGACAGAGGCAGGAGGATCATTTGAGCCTAGGAGTTCAAGGTTACAGTGAGCTTTGATTGTGCCACTGCACTCCCACCTGGGAAACAGAGCAAGGCCCTGTCTCTAAAATAATAATAATAATAAACAGTAAAATCATACTCTCTCCTGCAGGCCTGCCTCTTCCTTCTCTCATCCTCTTATCCCACTGACTTTTCTCTAAATAAAAAGTGATAAGAGGCCGGGCGTGATGGCTCACGCCTGTAATCCCAGCACTTTGGGAGGTCCGGGCTGGCAGATCACCTGAGGTCAGGAGTTCGAAACCAGCCTGGCCAACATGGCAAAACCCTGTCTCTACTAAAAATACAAAAATTAGCCAGGTGTGGTGGTGGGCGCCTGTAATCCCAGCTACTAGGGAGGCTGAGGCAGGAGAATTCCTTGAACCCAGGAGGCGGAGGTTGCAGTGAGCCGAGATCAAGCCATTGCACTCCAGCTTGGGCGACAAAAGCAAGACTCTGTCTCAGCAACAACAACAACAACAACAACAACAACAAAAGTGATAAGAGATTATAAAATAAACAAACTTAACTGCAAACTTCCAGTGTTCTGAATCTAGTTAACAAGAGCCTTTTCTTGATCAAAACCAACATCAATGCCACAAAAGTGTACGAAAATTAAGCAGCACTTACAGCTCACTGTAGCCGGTGTGATGGAAGGATAATTATAATAAGCTATTGCTGATGAGTAAAGTTACAACCAACAGAGTAATGCAGGTAAGAGGATGAGTAAAAAAATCAACATTTTGGCACAAATGGCATATGATACAAAAGTTTGAAGGTGACAACACTCTACAACCTTCATGGCCAATTACACTTATCTATATACGTAGCCATTCACCTTAAAATAAAGACACTCTTCTAACTTTATAGGGTGCCAAAGGATTCTGTCCTCTATTACTTCCTTGGTTTGGCTTCTTCTTTTTTTTTTTTTTTTTTTTTGAGACAGTCTTGCTCTGTCACCTAGGCTGGAGTGCCCTGGTGTGATCTCGGCTCACTGCAACCTCTGCCCCCAGGGTTCAAGAGATTCTTGTGCCTCAGCCTCCTGAGTAGCTGGAATTACAGGCACGTGCCACCACGCCCGGCTAATTTTTGGATTTTTAGTAAAGACATGGTTTCACCATGTTGGCCAGAATGGCTTGAAGTCCTGATCTCAGGCAATCTGCCCGCCTTGGTCTCCCAAAGTGCTGGGATTACAAGCGTGAGCCACCATGCCTTCTTTTCAAATACTGGAGAAATACATTAAGGATCACTGAATGTCTGTGAGCACCTATCTTCCTCAGGCATATTTTTCAAAGTTACAAAATGCTTTTTAAACAGGTCATTATCAGGCAGTCACCCCAAATGACTGACACGTAAGATACTGAAGACTCATTTGGAAATCTCTAGCCTAACCTTGAGCCCTGAAGGGCAGTGACCTTTATTTCGATAGCAGAATACCTGGGAGTGAGCAACCAAAAGATATGCCTTCTCTTAGGCATGCATAGAAATACTTCCTGGAAAATAGCTTTCCTCCTCTCCCCCACCCCTTATTTCCCAATGCTGGGGTAGCCACTGAAGGCTTTGTGTCTTATTTACCATGAAGGAATAGTTTGAAGCTATTAGAAGTGATCCTTGATTGTTACCAAGGTTATATAGAGATCTCAAAAATATTTATGTTATCATGTTATAAACATGGCAAAATATAAAATGCACTGTCTGCAACCATGTAGAAAATACATGTACATATGAAAAGCAACATGTAAAACAATTAGGTAGCTATGTTAGGCTAAGTATATTAATGTGAGATGATTTTCAAAATTACAAACTAAAGTTTTCACTTACTCATATTATTTTTGCATTAATAATTTTTGAAGAAAATATTATACATACAATAGTGAAAATAGTACTCACTGTAAGTATACTTCAAATTCTGAATTAAAGAAGCTTTTAGGGGCTGCCCTTGCAAAATCTTGGCATTTAATATAATGTTGTTTCTATGGGAAAAAAAACCACAGAAAAGGGCACCAAACAACTAATTCACACACTCCATCTGAAAGAGCTAGTGTGAAGTGGGAACTGCAATCATTATCCACCAAAGAGCCCAGACAAATTTGTTCCTCTTTCTCTAATACTGCAGTTCCGGTTTATTCCTTGTCACCTGCAAGACAGCATGTGGGAGACAAAGAAAGGGATCAAGATGTGAACTTGCTTTCACATGCTGTGTTTTATGACCATCTGCAGAAACAAATCCAGGAGGAAAGGCATCATTTGCAGGATTCATTTTTCCAGGCTATCCCTGTCCCTAATTAACACAGATAATTCTGAGTTTGCCATATCATAATTTATTAGCCATATTAAATTAATCTAATCAGCTGTAAAACAGGAGAGGGCAACAGTACAAGTTTTAATAAAGTGAGCTTACTGGGGCAGGGTTCGGTAGCTCACACCTATAATCCCAGCACTTTGGGAGACCAAGGCAGGAGGATCGCTTGAGCCCAGGAGTTTGAGACCAGCTTGGGCAACATAGGAGACCCCACCTCTACAAAAAAAAAAAAAACAATTAGCTGGGTGTGGTGGTGTGTGCCTGTAGTCCCAACTACTTAGGAGGCTAAGGTGGGAGAATCGCTTGAGCCTAGGAGGTCGAGGCTGCACTGAGCCATGTTTGTGTCTCCAGCCTGGGTGACTACACTCCAGCGTGGGTGACAAAGTGAGACCCTATGAAAGAGAAAGAAAAGGAAGAAAAGAAAAGAAAGGAAAGGAAAGGAAAGGCAAAGAGAAAAGAAAAAAGAAAAGAAAAGAAAGGAAAAGAAAAGAAAAGAAAAGAAAAGAAAAAAAAGAAAGGAAAAGAAAAGAGGGTGCTCACTGGATTTTAAAAGCTGCTCAGCTGAGGATCATGGTGAATTTCCACACAGACAAAGGGCAAAAGCAGCCTTGGTGAACAATTTGATTTGTTATATTTTTAACTCATCTTTCTGTTTATAAAGCCCCATAATACAATGAAGTTAAGAACAAAACAAACAGCAGGTATGTACAGATTATTTTAAAAACAAATCCAGGGGTTCAGAGGGTGAAGAATTCTGGGTTCCTGGGTGGACAGAGCCAGAATGTTTCCATACATAAACAGTTGAGGAAAACAACCAAAACTAAATAAAACAAAATTGAACGTCAAGTTGTAAATTTACCTCTGCAATTGAAAAGTTAGTATTTTACAATGTTAACTTCATTTACCCAGTTTCTGACTGATCCAAAAGTACTTTTGCAGCACCCTAACAGTAACCCTAAGTTACTAACGTGAAAAACAAAAACAGAACTATTCACTCACAGATAACTTTACAGACACAGTGTTATTTCAAAGATGTCCTCAGGCAAGCCTGGGGCAGGATTTCCGTATCTGGTGGTCACAGTTTTGGTGTTCTCAGTTTGGTCCTCATTGTCATTAGGTCAGGAAATACATACAACAGTGGATGCAAATATCAGAGGCGTGTGAACCAGAGCAACTCCATCTTAAACAGCAGCTGGGTAAAATGAGGCTGAAACCCACTGGGCTGCATTCCCAGATGGCTAAGGCATTCTAAGTCACAGGATGAGACAGGAGGTCAGCACAAAATAAAGGTCATAAAGACCTTGCTGATAAAACAGGTTGCCCTAAAGGAACCAGCCCAAAGCCACCAAAACCAAAATGGCCACAAGAGTGGCCTCTGGTCATCCTCGCTGCTACACTCCCACCAGCACCATGACAGTTTACAAATGTCATGGCAACGTCAAGAAGTTACCCTATACGGCCTAAAAAGGGGAGGCAAGAATAATTCACCCCTTGTTTAGCATATCATAAAAAAAAAACATAAAAATGGGCAACCAGCTGCCCTCGGGCTGCTCTGTCTATGGAGTAGCCATTCTTTTACTCATTTACTTTCTTAATAAACTTGCTTTCACTTTGCACTGCAGACTCGCCCTGAATTCTTTCTTGCATCAGATCCAAGAACCCTCTCTTGGGGTCTGGATCAGAACTCCTTTCCTGTAACACAAAGAAGTTAAGAAATGTGAAAACACAATGACTATGTATTTTTAACCTCAAATGGTCTAACAGCAGAATGAGAAGTGTGAAGGAAAATGTCACTGGCCATTTTAGGAACAGATCACAACCATAGACGGCAGATCTTGGCATGAATTTCTGAGGGTGAGAGAAGAAAGCAGAAAAAAGTGTGCCTTCTGAAAAAGTGACATTTAATCTATTTTGCATAGCTAATATACCTTTGCAGGACTCAAAGTTGAAGGCTGACGTCCATATTTGGAGATTATGATACTGAAGTCAGAAAAGTGGGAGATTTGGCCCCTTATCTGATTTACAACCAATTCCTTATCCTACGTGTGAGTATAATCCATTTATCGAATTGTAGAACAGAAAACTGACAGAGGCTGCTTCATTTTAGCTATGTAACAGATATGGCTAAAGAGTGCTCAACCACACATGATAGATACAATAAGGTTTATGGGGGACCTTAGTCAAATGAAGTCAAATTTAGCAAAAATCAAATTGACTAAGGAAAGGGCAAATTTCAAGATTTAATTTGACAAAGAATTAGTGGCTGGGCACAGTGGCTCACACCTGTAATCTCAGCACTTTGGGAGGTGTAGGCGAGAGGATCACTTGAGCCCAGGAGTTCAAGACCAGCCTGGGAACATGGCAAAATCCCGTCTCTACAAAAAATACAAAAATGAGCCAGGCATGGTGGCAAGCACCTGTAGTCGCAGCTACTGACGGGGCTGAGGTGGGATGATCGCTTGAGCCCAGGAGATCGAGGCTGCAGTGAGCTATGATCACGCCACTGCACTCCATCCTGGGTGACAGAGCAAGACCCTCTCTCAGAAAGAAAAAAATAAAACAGAGAAGGAAAAAAATATTGAATTATTCTTGCCAATGAGCTAAACAAGAAAAAAGAAAAAGAATTAGTGGGCACCTCCATGAGCCTGACACTACGCTAGGCACTGAGGAATACAACAATGAAAAGTTATGAGTCTCAAGGAGCTCCTAGGCTAATAGTCATTAAAATTTCATAATGTGAAAATCCTACTCCATACTGGTGTCTTTGCTAAAGACAATATTCTAAGGTTCGCTCTTCAGGAGCAGGAACTAACAACAGATGATGAACTAACAAAACCATGATTTCCTAAGATATGAAACTGCTTTAATTTTGTCATTTCCAGAAGCAAGTATATATTTATCACCCAAAAGGCTGAGGGTAAGCAAGCAGCATTTGTCTCTCACAAATGGCAAAAATGTTAATAGTAACTTTTCATGTTGTTCAGAAACAAATTCGGCTTAAAATACATGACAGCAATAAAAATTAAAAGTACTCAATATACCATCACTTTTGCATTCTCTCCTAGCACTCCAGTATATAAACTATAGTCCTGGTCAAGTGTGAAATTCTGACTTGTAAGAGCTTTGATGACTAGCTAAAAATAAAAATTGTCAAACATATTTATAAGGAATGGTAATACTAAAAACTCCATCACGGTTAAGTTACATTAACAAAGGCTAAGGGGGCTCAGCAAACTTCAGTAGTGCAGCTGCAGTCTTGAATCCTGACTCCAAAGTCCTTTGTCTGATAAGCATGATGATATTACGTTAAAGACGATATTATATTTATTGTGTACCTACTATGTGCCAGGTAGAACTATAGGAAATATCCATCCCTAACCCTCATTTCACTGATAAAGAACCTGCAGCTCTAAGAGGTTAAGTAACTTGTACAAAACAACAAGAAAGTGGCAGAGCTGGGGTTTCAACCCATGTCTGCCCATCTCTGATATGTGATCTCCCCTCGTTGGGCTAAGGATGAGAATTCTGTGTCTCAAGTGACACTAACAGGAGAATCACCCTTTAGAGTCCACCCTGGAGGAGGTACTAGCTCAGATTATGGAGGACTTGGGAGGAATCTGTTTCCAATACATCCCTTAAAGCTGAACCTAACTCCAGATTATGTCGCGATCACAAAAGGAAAATTGGTCCATTCTTGGTGGACCTGAATATTACGAATTAGTTCTTTGAGCCTCGAGTATGCTTAGCATAGCCATTTTATTATGAAATCCTTATTTCTAGATTAATCTGGAATAGATCTGATCATCCTGGCAAACTAGAGAAGACCCCATCTATGTAGGTCTGTTTTGAATCAGAATGAAGCTATCTCCCAAGGTGAGGTTCAAAATAAGAGATGTTAAGGAGATGGGACAATAGGTAATTTTCCACTCATATGATTGAAATCCATCCCATGTTAGCCTATGTGACAGGGACTGTGACACTCACGCTGCTCCAGGAAACATGATCTTGGTTCTACAGTAAGGCAAGGAAGAATTAAAAAAGTATGGATACCTGGGGTATTATCAGTGGTCAAATGTACTTGGCCATTTGAAGAATACCTTTTGAATATATATAAATATCTTCCAACATGGGATGAGTATTTTCTATAACTTTTCTCTATCTAATTATAGTTGCATCTTCCAATTCTGAGTTTATAATGAGAAAGAAACTATGTTGGAAACAACTACAAATGATAAAAATAAATAAAATAAAATATGGCCAGCTGGCAGACTGTTCTACAACATCATTGAGGCTCCCTGCATCACTTGAATAAAGCTTGATAGTTTTATAAGCATTTCCTTGTTTTGATCATCACAGACAACCCTGAAGATGTAGGTATAACGGGAATCATAAGTACCTCCACACGGACAGAATGAGTGACTTACCCAGCACCACAGTGCTATAAGTGACAGTGATTCCAAATCCAATACTCTGTCCACTACATCACACTGCTTCATTAGGAGACATTTTGTGGGATAATAAAACGGGTTGTTTTTATTCCTCTATGTGAGGCCGCACTATAGAAGAAAACAATATAAAGACAAAAGAAAAACTCCTTTTTTGGAACAGTGTATCAGTCAGGGTCTAGTCAGAAAAAAGAAATCAAATACAGTCGTGTGTCACTTAACAACCAAGTACAGTCACGTGTCACTTAACAACCAGTACAAGTACAGGCACGTGTCTTCACGTATGGTCATGTGTCACTTAACAACCAGACGTCTGGGAAATGCAGTGTTAGGTGGTTTCGTCTTTGTGCAAACATCATAGTGTGTACTACACACCTAGTCTACGTAGCATAGCCTGTTTATTGCTCCTAGGCTACAAACCTATATAGTATGCTACTGTACCAAATACTGTAGGCAACTGTAACACAATGGTAAGTATTTGTGTACTTAAACATATCTAAACATAGAAAAAGTACAGTAAAAACATGGTATAAAAGATAAAAAATGGTGGCTGGGCCCAGTGGCTCATGCCTGTAATCCCAGCACTTTGGGAAGCCAAGGCAAGTGGATCACCTGAGGTCAGGAGTTCGAGACCAGCCTGGCCAATATAGTGAAACCCCATCTCTACTAAAAATACAAAAATTAGCTGGGCATGGTGGCAGGCACCTGTAATACCAGCTACTTGGGAGGCTGAGGCAGGAGAATCGCTTGAACCCGGGAGGTGGAGGTTGCAGTGAGCCAAGATCACGCCACTGCATACCAGCCTGGGTGACAGAGCAAGACTCCGTCTCAAAAAAAAAAAAAGTAAAATAAAAACGGTATATCTATATAGGGTACTTACCATGAAAGGAGCTTACAGGACTGGAAGTTTCTCTGAAGGAATCAATGAGTGAGTGGTGAGTGAATGTGAAGGCCTAGGACATTACTGTACACTACTGTAGACTCTATAAACACTATGCACCTAAGATACACCAAAATTATATTTAAAAAATAAGGTAACTGTAGTACAACGTTACAATAGTTATGACGTCACTAGGCAACAGAAATGTTTTGGCTCCATTATAATCTTATGTGGGCCGGGCATGGTGGCTCACACGTGTAATCCCAGCACTTTGGGAGGCCAAGGCGGGAGGATCACTTGAGGTCAGGAGTTCGAGACCAGCCTGACCAACATGGTGAAACCCCATCTCTACTAAAAATACAAAAAAAATTAGTCGGCTGTCGTGGCATATGCCTGTAGTCCCAGTTACTCGGGAGGCTGAGGCAGGAGAACTGCTTGCGCCCAGAAAGCGGAGGTTGCAGTGAGCCAAGATTGTGCCACTGCACTCCAGCCTGGGCAACAGAGTGAGATTTCGTCTCAAATAATAATAAGAATCATCATCATCATCATCAACTTATGGGACAACCATCGTATACGTGATCCATCATTCACCAAAATGTTGTTATCTGGTGCCTGACTGTATTTACAACAGAAGGAATTTAATAGAGGGAACTGGCTATATAAGCCATTAAATTGCTGCAAACCATATTGGGGATGGTAAAAGGTTTAACAACAGCAGGAAGCCACTACCACCCCTTAGCCGGAGAGACAAAAGGAGGAGATGGTGTTATGGGAACTGAAGACATAGGGTCACTGGACAAGAACCATGGTGGTCCTGTCCAGTGAGAGCTAAAGCCAGAGAGTAACAGTCTCTGCTAGAGAAGCCACTCAAGGCAAGAAGGGGAAAAAGAGAAATATCTTGGTTTCTCCCTTTCTCCTCTTGCATTATTTCCTGCCAGTTTCTCTAATCGGCTGAGCCCAGTCTGAAGCTAGCTGACCTAGGAGCCTGGGTGGCGAAAGAGGGAAGAATGAATCTTAGAGAAAACTGACCAAGGGCTACAGTTAATCCTCAGCTGCAATAATCAAATATGTGACTGTTACAAGCAACTGAGATTTTGGGGTTGTATAAGTGCAAAAGCTGACTGATACATACCTCCACAAACATCAAGTAGGTAAATAAATAAGCAGACAGAAGTGAAATAAATGGAGAATCAAAAGTGAAATCATAGCAATAACTACTTTTAATAATTGCTTTGAAGACATTTCCACTATTTGTGAGCCCAGGGTAGAAGGCAAGCACATGTACAGACCCCCAACCATGCCCTGGTCCTGAAGGAGAAGTCCATTCAGGAACCTGTCTAGCAATGTGGTGGGATCCCCAGCTAGCGGTGGAGATGAGCCCTGGGCAGTACCGTCTTATAGCTTCACAATTAACTGGGCAGTTCGGGACAGGATGACCTGGCGAACTGGGAGTGTCATATGCTGGCAAGTGAGGAGTCAGGACTTCCAAAAAGGAAGTTTGTCACTGAGTCAGCGATGTTGCCAAGCCCTAAGCCAGAGCAGAACTTATATAGCTCAAAGGTAACCACTGACATGGCCATTCAAGCTTTTTGCTTATAATACTTCCAGCACAGTACTAGCTTCCATCATAATACATACAGTATAGCTTCATTAGTTATTTATAATCCCTCCCTTCTCCCAAAGTAGACTGTATGCACCACAGGATACTGGATACCTTTTTAGCTTATGTAACTCTACAATTACCCATCTTAAAATAAATGGCCCCAACCAACATATCCAACATTATTTTTCACAATTCCTCAGCATACAACCTCAGAAATGCCTCTTTCATGCTCTGTGGTATTCCCTGCCTCTAAGCATTTTTCAAGATCTCCCCATTGTCTGGAACATTCTCCATCCTTTCCATCTGAATCCTGAAAGTGCCTCAAGATTCAGAAACTCTACCTCCTCTGTCCTCCAGTTTTCCCAGCCAACTCTGCTCACTCTCTACCCTAAACTCCTACAGAATTTAGAATGCATATCATTATGCATGTGGCATTTAATCATTTTTGTTGTTTCATGTAAGTTTTACCTTCCTAATTATACTTGAACAGAGGATCTAGCACTGTATATGGCTGATTGAGTAAGTGCCTGATAAATGTTTAAAGGGATAAATGAAAGATAAACCCTTTTAAAAAAAAGCAGGAGCCTCATCTTTTACTTACAGCACTTCATTTGGAACCTCCCTCCTGTTTGCCAAGCAAGTAACAGGCACTCAATAAACACTTCTTGACACTGATCAATTACTTTGGAATACAATCAGGTTTACATATGTCTAGATTGATCCTACTGGAATGCATCTTAATGGCTGGCAAATTAAGTTACATATTTGGGTAACTTTAAGTGATAAAACAAAAAAGTGAAACACACAAAAAAATAAAATATGAAACCACTGAAAGTTTCAAAAAATAGCACTTGACTCTTACTCCTCCTTACTCTTATATGTGCAGTGGACACTGTACTCTCTCTTCTATTCTCATGTTCTTGTCCTACCGTCTTTCCTTCCATTAAAAAAAAAAGTTGGTCTGTACACAATAAATTGACTTCATGACCCAATAAAGGGTTGCAATCCATATTAAAAACGCTGGCCTAAAGAACATTCTAGAATAATTTTCTTAAATTATTAAGAAAAGTACAAATGACAAAACAGTACTAAGCATACATAAAGTAGATGTCTTCATTTTAGAATGAAGAAAAGGCAACAATGCAGTCTCTTCTAGAGAAATGAAATAGAATGAAAGGTTCTGCTACCATTGTCTCAATTCTAATCACATGTTAATTTAGACAGGTTTAGGGGTTCGGGTGATTTTTAAAAATTCAACACACTGAAATAAATACCAATTTTGTAATTATATTAAAAGGCTTGATATAAGGGCTACCACTGAAGTGGGGGGAAATAATTGGATATTTCATATTGGTTAGAAAGTCTTACTTTCTTCAGAAACCATAGTTTTCTTAACACTTGGACAACAATCACAAAACCAAATGTTGTGGATGTCTCTACGGTGTGTAGGAACTTCTCCCATTGTTCCAACAACTAGAATGGCTCCCAGAGTCCACATAGAAAGAGTAGAAAGCAGAAAACCAAAAAAGAAGAGAGACAATAGACTCATTACCCAAGTGACCCTCTCAAAAACACAGCCAGTTAAGCCAGCAGTGGAAGCCTTCCATCAATATAGGCTCAACAGTAAAAGACTCAGTTTTCTTTCATGGAAAGAAAGGGATCTGTCTGATCAAATACAGCCTCCATAGAATTGGTTTTTCTAAAAAATGAGAAAAGTCTTCAGTGGCAAACTGCCCCCAGCAGTGGCTTTCTGCCTTTTTTAACCCCCTGGTAAGAAATAATTTTTATATAACAACACATTCCACATATATACATACTTACATAACTGAAACAAAAGTTTTATGAAATAGCACTTGATCCTTACTCCCTGTTACTCTTACATGTGCAGTGGACTCTGTGTTCTCTTATCTATTTTCATGTTCTTGTCTGTTCTCTTTCCCTCCATTTAAAAAAAAAAAAAAAAAGTTGGTCTGGACACAGTAAATTGACTTCATGACCCAGTAATGGGTTGCAACCCATATTGAAAACACTGGCTTAAAGAACATTCTGGAAGTCAAGTAAAGGTCACATTCTCTCTCTCGATCTCTTTCTCTCTTTTTTTTTGGATGGAGTCTCACTCTTTCTCCAGGCTGGAGTGCAGTGGTGTGATCTCGGCTCACTACAATGTCTGCCTCCCAGGTTCAAGCGATTCCCCTGCCTCAGCCTCCTGAGTAACTGGGACTACAGGCACGTGCCACCACCCCTGGCTAAATTTTTGTATTTTAGTAGAGATGAGGTTTCACCGTGTTGCCCAGGATGGCCTCGATCTTCTGACCTCGTGATCTACCCACCTCAGCCTCCCCACACCCGGTGATCTCTTTCCTTCTAAAAAAAAAAAAAAAAAAAAAAAAAATCCACTGGTGGAAGAAAAGATCATTTTAGTTTCACTTTTTAGTGAGAGAGAGAAAAATGACAACTTCAGGGTCTTGTATGTAGTTGCCCCTAAAATATTTGTTAAACTTAAGAGGCTATTCTAAAGTGGTTTTTTTCTTCCTATTTTGTGAGTAAAGTAACATATTAAGGAGCAGGGAGGCTAAGATTTAAAGGAAAAAAGGAGAATTCCAATAATGGAAATACTGCCTGAGCAACATGCCCAATATTTTGAGTATGACATTGCCAGGAATTCCTCTATCACCTGAGATGCTTTGATTTATCAGCCTAAGGCCAAGAAACAAAAGAGAGAAAGGCCCATTTCAAAAGGCCAGAAGAGTTCAGCAGTTTGGCAACTGACCTCATTTCAAATGAATGAAGTGGGACTATGCCCTTTAAATGAGGAAATAATTGCCTGCAAAATCAATGACTCCAGCTTAAAACAATCCAGAATGTCTAAAGCACAAACTCTTAGAACAAAATGCAGCCAAACAAAATGAGCTTCAGATTAGATAATCCCATACAGTGGAGTCCAACGATATTCTTCAAGATAACTCTCCTGAGATCCCTGCTTAACAGATAATGATGCTGACAGCTATAATGGGATAGGCTATCATTAATAAAAATAGCTACCACTTCTTAAGGGCCCACTTAAGGCCAGGCACTGTGATAGGTACTGAATATTCCTTATCACTGTTCTCATAACAAGTCTGCAAAGGAGCTTTAATCCCCATTTAACATAAGAGGAAACAGAGATCCAGATAAGTAACTTGCTTAGACTTGTACAAAGTGATAAAACTGGGATAATGAACTCAACTGTTATATTTTAAACCTTCACCTCCCATTGGTACATTTCTTTTGCCAACATAAGGGTAGAAGCATAAAAAAAAAAGAACAGATAACCACATGTACAACATACATGGAGCAATAGGAAGGACGCGAGGAAGGGGAAAAGAGGCAAAAAGGAACTGGTCCTTTTAAATAAGAAAGACACATTATTTCAGAAAACGGCAGCTTCTCTTAGTTTGGAACCTAAGCTTTAGCTCTATAGTTCTAAGTGTCTGTTTTAACAGCAGTTATTACTATGTGGGCTCTGTACTCTCCATCTAGGGAAAAGAATCTTGCCACTAGAAGAGTAATTTTAAAGTGAGAGTCTGCTTTTGATACAAATATTTGATATAGATACTAAGTGGAATAAACATAGCAATCTACCCTTCTCTCTTCCGAAAAACTGTCTTTATCACATTTTACTTTAAATTGTTGAGATTTTCCTCAAATTAAAAAGACAAGCTAAAGTAAAGGTAATAAAATATTATTAAAGGCAATGCTTTAATTATACAGCAGGGAAACCACTCATTTGCACAATGAGCATTTTATAGCTGAATGAAACTCTTCTCAAGCTTGGGGAAAACACTCAGAGGTATTCAAAATAATCAGTCCTTTGATCCTTCATTTGGTTTCAAATGGCCAAAAGTGACTCTCCAAACTTGGTCAAGGATCTGGAGTTATTATATACAGTACCACCCAACAATCATCTTGGTTAAGGCTTTCTTACTGACCCAAAAACATGGCACATAGTGAAAAACATTTTCCTTAAATGTCTAAATTGCTGCTGGAATAAATACTGGAAAAGATTAGAAAGTTCCGATGGAAAAACCCCATATTCCATTCAGTATTTTTAAATGTAAAGGACGTTTATTTTTACATCTTTTACACAAAAAGAAAGTAATCATATAGAACAATCCTAACTCCATTATGCTTATTACTCAAACCATTAGGCCCCCATATGTACCATCTTTTCATTAGTCTCTTTGCAGTACATTTGAATTCCTTTTATCTGACTAATCATACATTAATCATATATGATTTATCTAATGAGATATGTGATTATTCTTTCAAAAGATGAAGGAAACTACCATGAGCTCAGAGGATATAAGGAAATGAAATGAAAGAAAATTAGATTCAGTGGAACTAAGAGAAACATAGATGTAATTAACCCATGTGCATCTAATCAGAGGCCAACTTCTCTCTGGCAAGTCCCCCAGTGTGTTAGCAACAGAGACTACTGCACTGATACCACTTTATGACTAAAAAAAGGAGGAATACTTTACAAGTCAAAACTTTTTTTTTTTTTTTTGAGACGGAATCTCACTCTGTCACCCAGGCTAGAGTGCAGTGGCATGATCTCAGCTCACTGCAACCTCTGCCTCCCAGGTTCAAGCGATTCTCCTGCCTCAGCCTCCCAAGTAGCTGGGACTGCAGGCGCACACCACCATGCCTGACTAATTTTTGTATTTTTAGTAGAGACGGGGTTTCATCATATTGGCCAGGCTGGTCTCGAACTCCTGCCTCGTGATCTGCCCGCCTCGGCCTCCCAAAGTGCTGGGATTACAGGCGTGAGCCACCGAGACCAGCCACAAGTCAGAACTTTTAAATCAGTGGTAGTGAACATTTAAAAGTTGGATTGAGGCCAGGCACGGTGGCTCATGCCTGTAATCCCAGCACTTTGGCAGGCCAAGACAGGTGGACTGCTCCAGCTCACGAGTTCAAGACCAGCCTGGGCAACACGGTGAAACCCCAGTTCTACTAAAATACAAAAAATTAGCCTGGTGTGGTGGTGTGCGCCTGTAGTCCCAGCTACTCAGGAGGCTGAGGCAGGAGAACTGCATGAAACCAGGAGGCGGAGGTTGCAGTGAGCTGTGATTGTGCCACTGCACTCCAGTGGGGGAGACAGAGCAAGACTCTGTCTCCAAAAAATAAATAAATTAATTAATTAACTGAAGTAAAAGTTGGATTGAAACATTTATATGGACGTTAAAAGAGAGGAGAAATCACAGTAGATAATATATATGAAAAATTATAGAGAATAAAAACACATCATATGGTGCTAAGATGCTAATTATGGACTCTTGAATAGGGTAATTTTCTTTAATTTTTCTTTTTTTTGAGACAGTCTCTTTCTGTTGCCCAGACTGGAGTGCAGTGACACAAACAAGGCTCACTGCAGCCTCAACCTCCTGGGTTCAAGTGATCCTCCCACCTCAGCCGCCAGAGTAGCTGGGACCACAGGTGCATGTCACCACACCTGGCTAATTTTTAAAATTTTTTACAGAGATGGGGTCTCACCATGTTGCCCAGGCTGGTCTCAAACACCTGGGCTCAAACAATCATCCTGCCTCAGCCTCTCAAAGTGCTGGAATTATAGGCATGAGCAGCTGTGCCTGGTCTATAGGGTAAAATTTTAAGGGCAAATGTGATATAGTTCCTCTTTCTTCTGAATCTTCTGCCAATTCCCACTTCAACTTTCAGTAAAAAGTAAAGGGTTGTGAAAATAAGACTGAGTTGACAATTCTAAAACTGACTAAAATAAAAATGAAAACTATGAGGACCTCAGGCATTTTTCAAAGTAAACTAGAAAGAACTTTCCTTTTGATAGTCCATTTACAAGTAGCGAAGTCTATCATACAGGGATTCTCAATTCCTTCGAAGACTACAAAGAAATACAGTATGACAAAGATACAGTGTTAATTGGTTAAATTTTTACAGAAGCATAAAAATTACTTCCTACTCTTTACAAACTTGTTATTGACCAGAGGGCAGTTTTTCATTTAATATCTTTGAAAAATCAGCAGTTAAGTAAAAAATACCAAGACAATTTTTGGAACACTTTAATCAGAAGTATAGAAGTATACAAATGAATTTTAAAATAAAATCAATGCATCAATGAATAAGATCTAATATGAAAGTACTCACATTTCACGATGAGACTATGATCAGATGCAGAAAGGCAAAAGTCTAAATCCCAGTAGAGAAGGGATGGGTATGAGGGAGAAAGGGCCCTTGGACTGAATTATCAAGAGTGATGTCTTCAGCTTCCAGATTCCCAGAGCCCCTGTTGGTAGTTATTGACAAATATGGTATTTGGTCACAAATAGCAACAGCAGGTATCTCTTGTGTCTGGAATGGGAAAGGAGCTCAGAATCCTATGGAGATTGCAAACTCCTGACTCCACAAGAATGAGGTGGAAGGTCTGAGGACAGAGAGCTCTAGATGCCCTATTCAATTTTAAAGACCTTAGTAAACAAGAAAAATAAAATTAAATACTCTGTGTGTATTCCATGGGAAATTATTTTTATTGTTTCTTTTGGTGGGGAGAACACCACTATATGCAGTTTTAGGAGGAAAAGATAAGAAACATGAATTCTCAGAAGCAGATTTTAACCCCCACAGCTCAAGGGTTACATTAAAAAAGAGAAATGAACTGCTGCTGAAATTAGAAGCAAGAGAACCCGCCCTGGTCACATCCACTGTCAGATGCAAAAGCTTTGTGAAGTGTTAGAAACTGGGCTGGGCGTGGTGGCTCACGCCTGTAATCCTAGCACTTTGAGAAGCCGTGGTGGATGGCTTCTCGGCCTTTTGGCTAAGATCAAGTGAGAAGCCGTGGTGGGTGGATCACCTGAGGTCAGGAGTTCAAGACCATCCTGGCCAACAAGGTGAAACCCCGTCTCTACTAAAAATACAAAAATTAGCCAGGCGTGGTGGTACCTGCCTGTAATCCCAGCTTCCCAGGAGGCTGAGGCAGGAGAATCGCTGCAACCCGGGAGGCAGAGGCTACAGTGAGCCAAGATCGTGGTCCTGCACTCCAGCCTGGGTGACAGAGTGAGACTCCGTCTCAAAAAAAAAAAAAAAGAAAGAAAGAAACTGAGCATACCCATCTCCAAGGAATTCAACACCATTGGTGAATTCTTTTTCAAACTGAAATTAAACTCTTAGATAACTGCATTAGATCCTTTACCTCCCACACTGTAATACCTTGAAAGGAATAGCCAATCAGAATTTTTAAACACTGGAAACGTCTACATTGTACACGTTGGTATAGAGAAGGAAACCACCTTTTTTTTTTTTTTTTCCTGAGACAGAGTCTCACTCTGTCACCCAGGCTGGAGTGCAGTGGCACAATCTTGCCTCACCGCAACCTCCACCTCCCAGGTTCAAGCAATTCTCCTGCCTCAGCCTCCCGAGTAGCTGGGATTACAGACACATGCCACGACGCGCAGCTAATTTTTGTATTTTTAGTAGAGTAGGAGTTTCACCGTGTTGTCCAGGCTGGTCTCGAACTCCTGACCTCGTGATCCGCCCACCTCGGCCTCCCAAAGTGCTGGGATTACAGTCATGAGCCACCGCGCCTGGCCTGGAAACCACTTTTGTTTTGTTCTTGAGAGCAGATATAAGCAATGGAAATAAATGGAAAATGTAGAAAATTATTTGGAAGACAGAATTTACTCATTTAAGTTTCAACACTCATATAAACAAAAGCAGTTGGAAAGAACTCACGTAGGAATTCCCCATAACCAGAAGGAAGATTGTTTTGTTTTGGGTGTTTTTTAAGTGTCCATATTACAACTTAAATTTACAACTTCAGCTTTTATCATTATTTTAAAAATGAAAGCGGTATCATCTATAGTCATAAATGCACAGCCTACTGAATTTAAAAGAGGCGCACATTCCAGTTTTAGGCATAAGTACAGTAGCTAAATAGACTTGAACAAGAAATTCTTTATCCAGTACAGATTTTCTGAGCAGTTGGCACTATACAGAAAACCATGATTTACTAAGCACCAAGCAACTGACCTAAGTTACATTATAATAGCACCCCTAGCCTATCCTCTGCTTTGCCCCACGTCCCCCTCCACACATATCCACCTGGTTTTGGTAGTGAAACAGTACCTAGAAGACACTTGTCCTCATCGGATTTCATTTGAAAGAAGAAGTCAGAAAGGAATTATCTAGTAATAACTTAGTTACAATTTCAGGTACCAGCAGAGAAGCCAAAAAATGAAAATTAATCCGTGTACAAGCTGAAATTGTCCCTAGTTCTGAAAAAAGAACAGTCAGAATCTAGAGAGTTCCTTTTTGACTCCAAAGAGGGAGGGAAGGGAGGAAAGAAGGGAGGAAGAGAGGGAGGGAGGGAGGACTTAGACAGCAAAACATGCTTTAGGCCTCTGCCAAAGTCTTATAAAAAACTAAGACAAACCTCATAGTTAAGTACTGACAGTGGCATGTGCTTTTAATTATATTCTGAAAATGTGCATGCAAGCAAGGCAAAATTATATCATGGTCCTCATTTACATTTATCATTGCCTCACTATGGGAATATATAATCACATACGGACATCTGTGGATGATTATATACAAAGATGGGCCTTTCAAGATCAGTTTAAGAGTTCTAGTGTCTTTCTATTCATACACCAATCATGAAGCAATTCACTAGAGCTGTTTTAGGGAATACGGAAATATGTGGGGAAGTCCAGAGGCTGTCTCTTCATCACATACAAAAATGTTGTAATAATTTCCTTCACCTCCCCCTCTTCCCACAGCAAAGCTCAGCAGTGACATTTCCTTTCCCCTGTATCTAGTTATGTGAATCACTTTTTACTTTACAACATTTTTAGGGATTCTGTGTTTTTACCTTGAATCAAAACTGATGCCAAATTATCACTAACACATCTTGACTCTTCTGATCCCCAATCAGAATTTCCCCTCCCCTAATTGAAAGTGACATTTTCTAGTACAAAAATTTTCACGCAAAATGAGGTTAGACTAGAATAAATATGAGTCAGATGAACATGAACTGAAACAGAAAAACGTGTTGGTGCAATCCCTCCCTTAACAACTTTATCTCACAACCCCAGATGTTTAAAAATGATAAACATGGCGACCTATCCAAGAACAACCTGGATATCAAGTTTTCGTTGTTTGTTTTTTGCTGCGAACTAGTTCAGCATGCTCTGCTTGTTATACACCAAGGATGCCTCTACATCAACTCAGAAGGAAAGACTACAATGCACTGTGTAGGAAGACGGGGCTTTTAGGCCAGGCACTGTGGCTCATGCCCGTAATCCCAGCACTTTGGGAGGACAGCTTGAGCCCAGGAGTTCAAGACCAGCCTGGGCAACATAGAGAGACTCTCTCTCTTAAAAAATAAAATAAAATGAGCTGGGCATGGTGGGACACACCTGTAGTCCCAGCTACTTGGGAAGCTGAGGTGGGAGAATCACCTGAGCCTGGGAAGTTGAGGCTGCAGTGAGCCGTGATTGCGCCACTGCACTCCAGCCTAAATGACAGAGTGAAATCCTGTCTCTAAAACAAAGAAAAAAATACAAGGCTCTTCATGATGTTCAGTGATCAACTAGGGGGAACTCCCCTTCAGCCATGACAGGTATGAGATGTCTATCAATGTCTATCATGACCAGTCACTAGTCGCAATTGACTAATGTCAGTCAATATGTGACAATACTAAGAAAAATGCGGTGCTTGGCAAAAAAATCCACCAAAACTATGACTGGATTTAACTGGAAGTTAATTTTGAACTCTACCGCACTATCTGTACTTTTAAGAAGATACATTTAAAGAAAGTAAATACTAAACACAGTGTCAGGAAGCTTTATAAAGGAAATACCAAACTATGGCTCTCTCTAAAGTCTTGCTTAAACATTCTTTCCTATTCTAATGGCCATCACAGTTAAGGATATAATAGGGTTAAACAAGAATCTCAATCAGAGAGATGGTGAACATATACAGCGTGGGGTAGAACACAGTTATAATATCCCAGTACGTGAGACAATAATCTCCCAACCTCCTGACACAGAAAGGGACAAGAGTTCACTCAATCTGGCTGTAGTTTCAGGAACATCTGTGAAGCATTTCCCAGTATTCTCAGTAATTTCTATACTTCCGATCTACAAAGGATATTCTACTATTTGTTCTCTTGTCAAAAAAGAAAAGTTAGGCCAAAAGAGATTTTAACACAAAACACTTAAGCTAATAAAAGCAGAGCTGGTCTTTCACTTTTATTTGGGTTTTTGCAGGTAAGACGCACATCTCAAACCAACCATAGAATCCTTCCCCAAACTCTTTCCCTGCTGTTTATCTTTTGATATTGCAAGAGCTCTGATGGGTCCCTTGTGTAGTGGTATCTTTTGGCAAAAGAGGTTTCCTCAGGTTGAGTTGAGCTCTGGCTCTTCAAAGCTAATTAGAACCACACCACACAGTATCTCGAGTATGCTGCTAGAAAATGCCTGTGGTGTGATGTTAAGGAGAGACAATTAAATTTCTCTTTGTTCTCTTCAGAAGACAATTACATTTCTCATCTTTTATTTGCATACCAGCCACTCAATAAACACCAGCCTACAGCCTAGTAAAAAAAAGGCCAAGAATGGGCCTTGCCCACAGCTGCAGCTACCACCCACTACTTGCCCACCCCTTTCTCAATAGAAAAGACAGGGGGAGGCCACGGCACACACTTCCTACTCCTTTCAGGGTCTTCCATGTCAGAAACCCTGCCACATTCCCCACATCCAAAATTATCTCAGTGCTTTGGTGGGAAAAAATTGAAAAATGATCCACAGAAGGTTGGGAAGCTGGAGGTAGAAGGTGCCTGGATAGCACCAAAGGTTCCCTTGTGCAGACAGCAGGAGGCCTAGCTGTGGCACTACCTATCTCTTACCCAGGTTTGCTTTCACACAAGTCAATCTCAGTAACAAAAGATTTTAGGGGAGACAGTAGAGGTAGACAAAGCAGGAAGAAAAAAGAAATTCATTAAGGAAACATTTTGTAATGAAGAATGAAAGTAACTGTGCGCAGCACAAAGATGGCTTTCTCAAAGACACAGAGAAAGCCTCATTGTCTAAATCAGGCCAGTGTTCGCAGGGCACTGACAGCTGTAGAGATGGCCAGAGGCAAAGAAACTGTAGCCTCTTACCTGGGGAAAAAGAAGATTTTTAGAGCCTCTTCTGTCAAAATAAAATAAAAATCAACTTTTCACAAGAGAAAGCCAATGAAACATGCCAACTTCTCCACTTCACCACCACAACCACAGTAGGCCTGAATCCTACTCTGAGATGTCTAGGGTTTCAGTCTAAGATTATTTTATCTTTAAAAGATAAATGGTCATTCTCAGCAAACTAACACAGGAACAGAAAACCAAACACTGCATGTTCTCTCTCATAAGTGGGAGTTCAACAATGAGAACACATGGACACAGGGAGGGGAACATCACACACCGGGGCCTGTTGGGGAGTGAGGGGCAAGGGGAGGGAGAGCATTAGGAGAAATACCTAATGTAGATGACGGGTTGATGGGTACAGCAAACCACCATGGCACATGTATACCTGTGTAACAAACCTGCACGTTCTGCACATGTATCCCAGAACTTAAAGTATAATTAAAAAAAAAAAAGATAAACGAGCAATCATTCCTAACATGTTTCAGTAAGCAACTATAACTCTAATTTCAGAATCATCAGAAAAAAAATTCTAAGCTGGTACCTTTAAAGGCTCCCTTCCCCAGAAAATGACGGTTTTATTCATCAAATTATTTCTTTTTTTTTTTTTTTTCGCTTTTTGTCTCCCAGGCTGGAGTGCAGCGGTGTGATCTCGGCTCACTGCAACCTCCGCCTCCCGGGTTCAAGCGATTCTCCTGCCTCAGCCTTCCGAGTAGCTGGGATTACAGGCGCCTGCCACTACGCTTGGCTAATTTTTGTATTTTTAGTAGAGATAGGGTTTCACCATGTTGGCCAGTCTGGCCTCAAACTCCTGACTTCAGGTGATCCACCTGCCTTGGCCTCCCAAAGTGCTGGGATTACAGGCGTGCGCCACTGCACCCAGCCTCATCAAATTATTTCATAATATCATCCTGAAATTTCAGTTCAATGGCAGTTTTTTCAAGCACCAAATAGGTACCAAGTACAGTATTCGGCAATGCAAAGAACACAAAGACAAAACATGTTTCTGTCCTAAAGAAATTTATCATGGGTCCCAGCACTTTGGGAGGCCGAGGCAGGTAGACTGCATGAGCTCAGGAGTTCAAAACCAGCCTGGACAACATGGCGAAACCCTGTCTCTACTAAAAATACAAAAAATTAGCCAGGTGTGGTGGCGGGCACCTATAATCCCAGCTACTCGGGAGGCTGAGGCAGAATCGCTTGAACCCAGGAGGCGGAGATTGCAGTGAGCTGAGATTCCATCACTGCAACCCAGCCTGGGCAACAGAGGGAGACTCCCCCTCAAAAAAAAAAATTATCATGGGAACGGAGGGTTGGGGAAGCAAAGGAAGACGGTTCTACTTATAGGAACATGGTAAGTGCCACATGAAAGATCAAAGTACTACAGAGTACAAAGTCCCACTGAGGAAAGAGAAAACATCTTGGTGGTTGGGTTGGGGGTGAAGGGAGACAATTTTGACATGACCTCATAAAGAAAGTGACATATGAGGAACATCAGGAAAGACAGATGTCAACAGGCTGAAATGAGGTGTGTTCTTGGAACCTGCCATTCTGGGCAGAGCAGTAGAGCAGTTAATCTCACACTTTTTAATTTTGTGAATAGTAAAATGTGCAGGGGAGAATAAAAGGTGGTGGTAGTGAGAATAAAAGAAGGTGAAAGCCAGGCACTGTGTATTCCATAAAGTTTGCTTAGGGAGAAAACTTACCTCCCTTAGAGAAACAAAATAGCAAGAATTCTATTACAATCGCTTTTTCTTTCACAAATGACAGTGAGATAATGACCATCTATTACTACCAGCATTTTATAAGTAAAGGAGTATTTTAATTCCAAAAATGTAAGAAGCACATCATCTCAGAGACTTAAAAATGGTATTTCTTCTCATGTAAGGGCCTCTAAAACCCTTACACTGGCCAGCTGAAAATGTGGCCACAGTCCACCCAGCACAGATGTTGAGGGTCCCTGGGTTACAGTTTAGGATCCTGTAAAAAACAGAGAGAGATATAGCTGAAGCCACACTGTAGGGAGTTTGGAATGATAGGCCAACGATGATGTATTCCAGTGGAATACCCTTTTAAGGGAGGGATAAGGGATTAATATGATAATCAGAGCTATGCTCTAAAACTAATTTGCTTGAAGTGTATAGAATGGAATTCGGGAAGGATGCTGCCCAAATGAGACTGGAAGTGCTCGGGTCACTTAGGAAGATACAGCAAAGTCCAGGAGAGAGGTATTGAGGGCCTAAATTAGGGTGGCAGAAGAAAGAATGGAAAGGACTTGGCAACAAATTGTACATAAGAATTGAGGAAAAGGGGCCAGGCACGGTGGCTCATGCCTGTAATCCCAGCACTTTGGAAGGCCAAGGTGGGCAGATCATGAAGTCAGGAGATCGAGACCATCCTGGCCAACGTGGTGAAACCCCGTCTCTACTAAAATACCAAAAAAGAAAATTAGCCGGGTGTGGTGGCATGTACCTATAGTCCCAGCTACTCAAGGGGCTGAGGCAAGGGAATCGCTTGAACCCGGGAGGCGGAGGTTGCAGTGAGCCGAGATCGCACCACTGCACTCCAGCCTGGTGACAGAGCAAGATTCCTTCTCCAAAAAAAAAAAAAAAACTGAGGAAAAGGAAAGAGTCAAAGATGACTTCCAGGTTTTGAGCCTAAATACCTGAAAAAAAAAAAATATGGAAGGGTTAAAAAATATATGACAATTCATGAAAGGGTACTAGATAAAAAGAGGAAATGAACCAACCGTGGGGTGAGATGCACACAGAGGAGTCCGAGAGAGGCTGGGAAGAGGAGGAGACAGAAAGTTGGGTAGTCACACATGGAAGGGGGCAAGCTTAGCTCCATCACCACGTGGGAGCTTTTGAGCACTTATACATGCCCCACACTGTGCCAGGAGCTAGGGATATGATGAGAACCGTAATAGATCTGGTATGTGCACTCGCGGAGTTTACAATCTGGCAGGAGAGACAGACATTAATGCAATAATCACACAGACGGGCGTAATTACAAATTTTATTGAAGTGTCCAATTTCTAAAAGAGAAAAAAAGGAAAACCTAGAGAACAGACACTTGGAAGTGACTTCCATTAAAAGGCAAAATGAGACTACCATGGAAAGGGGAGGCGCAGTTAGAAGAGTAGGAAGTATGCTGGAGCAGACAATTCCTGGAAGCCGAAGGAAGAATGAGTTTCAAGGAGCAGATAATAAACAGTGTGAAATGCTGCTGAGAGGCCAAGGATGACAGACTGAGAAAGGACCACTGGACAGTTGTTAACAAGGAGGTCATGATGATCTGAGTGCAGTTTTGAAGGGGGCAGAGCAGGACTTTAAGGGGTTAATGAGTGAGGAGACGGGGGACAAGACTTCTCTCTTTCAAGAAATTAAGGAACAAGGAAGGAGAAAGGGGAGATGGGTGACTTGAGAAAGTAGCGAGTTTATGGGATATCCTATGTAGAATGAGGATGATTTCAATAGGGTTGAAAGTAGAGCAGAAAGAGCAAGCAGAGAACTAGACAGAGAAGACAGACGACGGAGGTAAGGAGGGGAATGACTGCCAGGGCCAGGTCCCAGGAGTGGGAAGGTATTATTTCATCAAGCATACCAACCAACAGGTTAGCACTGGCTCCTTGGAGAGAAGGGCGAAAGAAACAAGGAAAGGTGAAAATATCCAGAAATTAGAGATGGTAAAGAAAGGATGCTGGGGAAGCACTTGTTAGGGAATAGGGGATCTTTTCAGGAAAATGAGGGGGAGAGGGGAGTCTTCTGCTATGATTTCAGTGAGACACCAACAGCTGGGACTTAAGGAGATTGCTATGGGCTATCAACTGCACAGTCATTAAAAAAAAAAAAAAAAAACATTTACTCAGGGCCTTCTCTGCACCAGGAACTGTACATATTTATGTGTGGCATAAATGAAGTTAGCAGGCATTTATTACTATAGATAAGTACTCTGGGTAAAAAAAGAAATGGGCTGATTTTATTGCTCTCACATCTAGAAAAAGACCATAGGCAATAATAGGTGATAATTACACATCCTTTGAAACGTATGTATGTGCTAATGGAGGAGATAGCACTATTGCAGGGGCCCAAGAGTCATTCCTCAGAAGGAAATACATGGTGTTAGTTCATTTATTCCACAAACAGATACTGTGTGCCTAAGCACCAGATAAAAGAGCTCTGAAGAGGCCAGTTATAGTTCCTGTCCTCCAGGAGCTTCCAATTGGGTATGACAGGCCCTGAAAGCTCCTGCTCTTCCACCATGGAGGCACATTTCACTGCTTTTACTGCCCATGAACTGAACTCCCCATCACAAATCTGTGTGCTTTATTAGAAAGTAAAACTCTTACCATCTGAACATTTTTTACAATATGCTTTTCTGGGTACATCAAAATTTTAGGGAACAGACTGGACCTGAGAGTTTCATGCCATGGTTTTTCAGTGCCATTAAACTTCAAAATGAACTCTCTTAAAACTGCTTTTAAAATTATAAATCAAATGTGTCACTTCTTATGAACCTGACATGTTTTCAGAGCAAAGAAATAAAATAAAATGTGTCACCTCCCTGAACGTAACTATAGTCAGAATAAAATCTATCCTCCTTACACTGCCTTGAGGCCCTTCATGCCCTTGTCCCTACCAAATATCATCCCGTGTGTGTGCGTATTTTTTTTTTTTTTTGATACAGGGTCTCACTTTGTTGCCCAGGCTGGAGTACAATCGTGCCATCATAGCTCACTGCAGCCTCAACCTCCTGGGCTCAAGTAATCCTCTCACTTCAGCCTCCTGAATAGCTGGGACTACAGGTGCATGATCACACCTGGCTAATTTTTAAATTGTATTTATTTATTTATTTATTTACATTTACTTATTTATTTAGAGATGGAGTTTCACTCTGTCACCCAGGCTGGAGTGCAGTGGCATGATCTTGGCTCACTGCAACCTCCGTCTCCCGGGTTCAAGTGATTCTCCCGCCTCAGCCTCCCGAGTAGCTGGGATTACAGGCTCCCACCATCATGCCCAGCTAATTTTTTTTGTATTTTTGTAGAGACGGGGTTTCACCATGTTGACCAGGCTGGTCTCAAACTCCTGATCTCAGGTGATCCGCCTGCCTCGGCCTCCCAAAGTGCTGGGATTACAGGCATGAGCCACCGTACGCAGCCAATTTTCTTATTTTTTTTGTAGAGATGAGGTCTCCCTATGTTGCCTAGGCTGATCTCTAACTCCTGAGCTCAAGCAAGCCTCCCGCCTCAGCCTCCCAAAGTGCTTGGATTATAGGCATGTGCCACTGCACCCAGCCCTCATCCTTGTATGAGAAAAAGTGTTAAATGGAGGAAATCACACTTTATGCTCACTTATGCACATTTCTTTTCCTAAATCTCTTGAGACAGTTTAAAGATGAAAAAGAAACTAACAGCATGTATTGATACTGTAAAAGTATGATTAATAACTTTTTTGAGATGGAAGCAGCATCTTGATTATTAGGGAAAGAAAAACCTATTAACTAACTTTCAAGTTGGGTAATTTACTCCATTAAAATCAGCTACCGTGTTTTAAGATTTAATGTATTGTTCGAATTCATGTATGCAAACAAACTCATTAAAATTCAGGAGATTTCACTCAGAAACTCACTGTACTTAAAATTCAGGGCCCTAACAGAGGGTATTGAACTAGAATATTTAAATGGAAACATTTGTCCCTTCTAGACAGGGTGTTCTATGCTGTTTTTTGTTTATGTTTTCACCCAAAGTAGGAATTCAAGATGCCCTGAGAGTCTGCAGCAATTGGAAGAACTTGCTCCTGATACTACACTAACATGCTGCACCCAAGGTCAAGGGCTGATTTTTCAATGCCTCCTTATGCCCGCTGATGTAGGGGATAATTACCATCACTCTGGGGATGAGTTTAAAGACAAATATTTCCAATTCTAGCTTTGTAAAATTCATGTAGTCCTAAACTTTATTAAGAAGTAATTTTGTAGAAAACTGACATACATTCCTTTAAGTAACCAAAATGAATGCTCCCGCTCATATTTTGTACGGAACTCATACTAACAGGTGCTTCTTATGTTACCTGGATTAAAAAAAAAAACCCCTCACCTTATACTGAGCCTGACTGCGTGATAGGCCCTGTGCTTCATTAATGCTTTACCACAGCACTTCATTCAACTACCCCACGACAATCCTCTGCAGAGAAGAGGAACTAAGGGACTACACAGGTTAAAAACCTCATTGAGGTCACCCAGCTGGTAAGGAGTGGCACCCACAGTTCACCCTGCACCATACCACCTCCCTGAAGATAATGAATCAGGAAAAATACTTCTGAGTCACTGTTGGGATAGAAAAACAACATGGCGGTTAAAAATGGATTCTGGAACTAGACTGCCGTTTACTAGCTATATGACCTTGAAAGGTTATTCAACCATTCTGTGCCTCGATTACCTCATCTGGAAAATAGGGATAACAGAACACAACTAAGACGCTGTTGCAAGAATTAAATGGGTCATTCCATGAATAATGTTAATGCCTAGAATTTGGTATACAGTAAGCACTCAATAAATGTTAGCTCTGATTAAAATCAAGTGCTATAACAATGAAGCCCCCAAAGATTACCAAGGTTCTTACAGCTGTCTGGACCTACCCTCAGTGAACTAGGGACTGATTTCATTCATATGCATTTACACACTTTTTGTGTGTGCTTTCCATGTGACAAACATATCATACACACAGTAACAGCATTCAGTTCTCAAAAAATAAAACAAAAGTCCTACAAGGGAGTTACTATCCTTCTCATAATAAAGAAAAGAGCTGAATAATTTGCCCAAGGCTTTCAAATAGGAATTTGAACTTTGGAGTTTCTATCTCAAAAGCCCAAGTTCTTTTAGCTACACCATTATTTTGAGTTCTTATGTCTACTTTTCCCATTTTGTCAGTGAGTCCATTGGTTATAACTTAGGATCAGAGTTTGGACAGAGACTTTACAGTGTATCTAGCACAACATTTCCTTTTCATACATGAAGAAATAAAAGCCCAGGAAGTTTACTGTTGACATGTCTGAAGTCATATAATGAATGTCTTCCATAGTCCCACATTGCCACTTTTGCCTCTCCGATGTTGGTGGCCTGCCTCCAAGAGCCCCTCAGCCCTGCTCCTAATCTTTTTGGGTCATAGAGAAACCAATGACCACTGCATAAATCAAGAGTATAAAGGCTAAGAGAGGGCTCAGAGCCTTCCCTATGAGGCAAGCTCATGCGTTTTAGCAAATGGACCTTGTTACATAAAAAGTTGAGTTGCTCGGGCTTCTCTGCTTTCTGGATCACAGTGGCATTATGGAGACTTAAACAAATCAGGTGTTCATCTAGTTTACAATGCTACTGTGTCTGTGAGGAAAACTTTGCCAAAGTTTTTACAAACAAAAGCTAGAGTAGATACAATTTCACTCTCAAATAAAAGGACAGGGTGATATGAAGTTTAAACTTAAATTGCCAAAGGAAGGAAGCTCACAATTAAGGTAGCTGTTCCTAGCACTTAGTAGTCTAAGGCCAACAGCATACAAGCATAACAAACCAACAGTCCCCATGTGGAGAGACAACACTGAGATTTCTGATATAATTAGTTTCCTTTTCACGAAAGAGTCAGATTCATAATTAAACTCTGTCCCTTCCCGTTCCCATTCTGCTGTACACATATTTGATTGCTTCCTAAGGGCCTGAGTTAGAAACCAGGAGACCCAAACCACAAGTCCGCTGACCTCCGGGGGCCAAGAGGGAACTTGATGCATGTTTGCATTAGCTATTACTCAGGCTTGTCCAAGGAGAGGTTGATTTCATCTTCCAACTCAACATACTTTTCAAGGGTTTGTTGGTCAGTTTTAACAGTTCTTTTTTTTTTTTTTTTTTGAGATGGATTCTTGCTCTGTCGCCCAGGCTGGAGTGCAGTGGCGCAATCTTGGCTCACTGCAAGCTCCGCCTCCCAGGTTCACGCCATTCTCCTGCCTCAGCCTCCCAAGTAGCTGGGACTACAGGCGCCTGCCACCATGCCCAGCTAATTTTTGGGGTTTTTTGGTTTTTTTTTTTTAGTAGAGACGGGTTTTCACCGTGTTAGCCAGGATGGTCTCGATCTCCTGACCTCGTGGATCCGCCCGCCTCGGCCTCCCAAAGTGCTGGGATTACAGGCGTGAGCCACCGCACCCGGCCAATAATTATTATAGACCACTGAAAGGGACTGGTCCTATGGCTAAGTGCCCAACACACTGAGTGCTGTGGAAAACTCCAGTACCTGTTTTGAGAGGAACAGGTTGTTGCAGCTAGAGTACAGTCCAGAACTGAAGTGCGAGGCTCATGTGTTAGCCCCTCTAGCTTCTTACTTGATTAATCAAGTGAACTACCCTCTCAGAACTTTAGATTCCTTGTCTACAACAAGGAGATATCTATCTCCTTCTACCTTATACGATTATTGGGTAGTTTACGTAAAGTAATAACACAAGTGAAAGTACTTTGTAAACGGCAAAGGTCCAAGTGAAGGGAATGGGCAAATGATGTTGTCTCTTAACGTCCTAATTGGCCTCCCCATATATCCTACAGTGGCTCCCTACTGCTCCAGGATAAAGTCCACATTCTTGAATAAGGTTAGAAGCCCTTCTGCCTTCTAATGACCCAACTTCACCTCTTGCCACATCCCCCATTTACCTGAGGCTTCAGCCAAACAAGATGTCTTCACGTTCCTCCTTCAAGGGCCATGCTGTCTCTCTGGAGGGCAGGAGTGGCTCTGTCCTGAGAGCCTCCCTTCCTTACTCTCTTCCATTCTACCCAACTAACTCCTCCTTCGGGGTCCAATCTGAGCTGAGATGTAATTCCCTCCTAGAATCTTTCCTCGACCTCTCCTCTGCATGCTTTCATAACACATAGATTTACTCCTTTGTAGCCTTTTTCATCGTTGTGTTAAAATTGCCTGGATACTCATTAACTCTTTCCCCTTTCAAAATTTTGCAGACCAGAAACTGTTGAATGAGTGAATTTAGTGAAAATGATAATGACCTAATGTTTGGCATGAGTAGCTGACTGCAAACCAATAGAGTACCCCCACCCCCAACTTCATAAGCAAGGAGGAAACAGGTTCTTGGAGATCTAGTTACAACCTCACCCACCCCCAGCCACTCCCTTTTAACCCCAAAGCAAAAGGCTAATCAACGGCCGAATATGTACTTGCATCCCAGATCTCCTAGTCCAATTCCTTCCTTTTCTCCCACAAAATGTTGACTACGCCCAGACTGTATGCCAAACCATCAGCGTCTTTTCACAGCAAGAGAAATGAAGGCAGATGGAGTGTAAGAGAAAATAGATTTGAAATTAAAAAACAAATGCTCAATGTCAGGCTTTGTGTGACCTGGGGCAACCCCGATGCCTCTAGGCCTCAGGCCCACCATCTGTCAAATGGAAATTTAGCACCAACAAAGGGCTTCCTATTACTTTAGACTATTTTTCACCTACCTCACCATGAGGTTTTTTTTTTTTTGTCTTGTCATGCTTTTTCTTTTTGTGGTGATGAGTGTCTCACTATGTTGCCTAGGCTGGTCTTGAACTCCTGGGTACAAGGGATACTCCTTGGTACAAGGGGCCTCCTTGGCCTCCCAAAGTGCTGGGATTGCATGCGTGAGCCACTGCACCTAGCCTCACCATGTTTTATAGGAAGTAAATGAGACTATTTGAAAATGCTTTATACATTTCTTCTCAAAGAAATACTTTTACAATTTTCAATAAGTTATTTTTCTGGTGATATTTAGCTTTATTACTCAAACCAAAGCATTTTAAAGAATAGGATTCAACAACATTAAGCAATCTCTTTAGTACAACAAAGATTTTAGCCAATTTACAAGATCAATACAGGCTTGTTTGAATTAACTAATGCTACTTCTTCTTCCGTCTTCATGTCGTCAAAACACTAGTGTCTACCAGTGCAAAGAATCCTCATCCACAATCATTAACTGAAGAAAGAAAAGGACAAACCCTTTCATAGACACTGTTTGATTTCACAGACTCACAGAATGCTGTAGCCAGAAGAGACCTGAAGACCATCGAGGCCTGCACTCACCCTTCATGACCAGAAAACAGTCTAGTCTGATATTTTCAGGAGGGGCTTGTGCCATGAATAATTCAAAACACAAACCAATTGTCACAGCCCTATGTACTTTTTAAAATAAGAATTAAGAGATAACTTGAACAAAAAACGGTAAATCATATAATAAGATCACAACATAAATTTAAAATGTAATAGTGCTTATCAAAGTTGAAGGCTGGCCAGGGGCAGTGGCTCACACCTGTAATCCTAGCACTTTGGGAGGTCGAGGCGGGCAGATCACTTGAGCTCAGGAGTTCAAGACCAACCTGGGCAACATGGTGAAGCCGAGTTTCTACAAAAAATACAAAAATTGGCTGGGTGTGGTAGTGCACAGGAGGCCACTAATTCCAGCCTGATGACAAAGTCTCAAAAAAAAAAGAAACCCAAATAACAAACAAACAAAAAAAACCCAAAGTTGAAGGCTGAAGGGCCAAAATGAAGACATAACTCTGATGATATTATATATATTTATATATGCATGTTTTTCAACTTAATTATAATGGAATTTTGTGCATCTTAAAGAAATTATTTCACTTTTCTCACAAATTTTTCATCCTTCTATAAGGTTGGAAATTTTCAAAATGATGTAGACAAAATAGGGAATGCAACAACTCAAATTATTTTGTTTGTGGATAACACCCTGGTCTGTGTTCATTAGTGGCTATGGCAGAGAGAGGCACCAATTTTTAAAAAATTATCTAGTTCTAAACAATGTAAGAGAAAAATAGAAGTCAAAGGTCACTATTAATTTTCAAACTATTTTACAGAGACATTTCTAACTCTTCATCCAATAGTTTACTCCAACTGCTAACAAAAGAAAAAAGAGACTGAACCAAGTAGCCAAAGAAACAGATAGGGGAAGGGAAATGTTTTCATTTTTCTCTTCCCAACCCAATCCCCTCTCCCTAAATCTTGGTATGGGTGAGGTGCTAATAGACAGTGAAACAAGAAAGTGGTTGGAGTCATTCCAAAACGGGAACAGTTGACTCTCAATAAAGAATTGTTTTCCATGCTGTATCAAGATTTCACTCAGAGATATTTAAAAGAGAAAAAGTAAACGATTCCTTGTTGAAAACCATAAAGTTATCACATCCAAATTCATAAGCAATAAACAAATTACAGAAGGCTTAGTCACTGACATCTCCCAACACAAACTCTTTTTTTTGTAATGGATTTAGTGTATTCATATGTATGTGTGCATAAGGGGATTAGAGTATCCTGCAATATCCATTCCAGATAAACAAATATTGCATAAGAAACGAATTTACAATTCAACTTTTAATAGATCATCCAATACTTCACATTAAAACTTGACCATACATCTTCAGAGTTGTCCTTCCACTTTATACATCAGGATAACATCTATGATTTATTAAAATAATTACCGCCAAGTTCTTCACCAAAATATGCAAAATTATAAAGTGATATGGAAAGCCACGCCAGTCCCAGCTCTGCCAGCAGAAGGCCGTGCAATACTACGCATTGCTTAACAGCTCTGTGGATGGTTTTTATCATGACGAAGTGGGATTCCATACCTAACTGAGCTTTTGCAAAGTGCTTTGAAATCCTGCAATGCTGTCACGAGACCACAAGTACCATTATCCAGGCTTTCTCAGTGGTAGCAAGCCTAAATACGATGAACATGATAACAAGCAGAGTGTTAGCATTTTCCCTGAGAGCCAAGAATTAAAATTCTGGGCCGAGGAAGATGAGAGCTCCCTGGAAAATGTCCAAAGTTGCAGTAAACAGGTAAATACCAAAATGCCTAGTTAAACTAATGCTAAATGCTACAAGTAGGACAGCAAGAAAATACTTTCATCACAGCTAATTGAGCTGCTGTAGAGAACAAACTGTTTCCACCACTTTATGCGGCCTCCCAAAGGAAGTCCCAAGCAACTAAGTAACTTTTTTTGAAAAGCAGATTTATTTCTTCCTCTAAGGACAACCAGGTACCTACCTCCTTTCAGGTTCTTATTAATTTAACTTGAAACAAGAAAAATCCCAAAACACAAAACTGAATATAGGAAAAGGGCACCTCTCCAGACATACTATATCCAATAATTATTTACTAATAATATTACTAATATTGAAATTTAGCCATAACATGTTGGACAGCAAATAGCTACCTATCCATTTTAGAAAACAGCAAATGTGTAGGAAGTTGCCACCCTCCCTCTCTTTCCCTACTGTCCATGGCAGACATTAGGAATCCATCACAGCCCTCAGCCTTGCTGAGCTCAGACAGGACCTCAGAACTCAACAGAACATAGCATTCCTGGCAGCCACTACCAATCCATCAGGATTGACATTTTTCATCCCAGCTTTGCATATTCCTCAACATACTATGCCAACATATAACATATTGAAATGGGTCTTTAAAGAAAGCCATTTCAGCCAGGTGTGGTGGCTCACACCTGTAATGCTAACACTTTGGGAGGCCGAGGCAGACAGATTACTTGAGCTCAGGAGTTTGAGACCAGCCTGGACAACACAGCGAAACCTTCTCTCTATAAAAAAATACAAAAATTAACCAGGCATGATAGTGTGCACCTGGAGTCCCAGCTACTCCGGAGGCTGAGGCAGGAGAACTGCTTGAGACCAGGAGGCGGAGGTTGCAGCAAGCCGAGATTGCACCACCACATTCCAGTCTGGGCAAAAGAACAAGACTCTGTCAAAAAAAAAAAAAAAAAAAAAGAAAGAAAGAAAGAAAGAAAGAAAGAAAGAAAGAAAGAAAGAAAGAGAAAAGAAAGCCACTTCATGACAGTTTCAAGACTAAAGAAAACCCTTTATTTAAACTATAAAATGATCATTTTTTTTCCTGTAAGATGAGAATAAAACAGAACCATAAACATCAGTACTATAGACATATGCTATTTCAGTAAGATACACAAGGGGTCTATATAAAAATATTTATATAAATTTTTTTTTAAATAGAATTTGGCCTTATTCAACCCAAACGCCCAGTCCAGGTCTAATCCACTCACTACCCTGTCACTCAAATGAGTGCTGGGCAGAACACAGACACAAACACAGCTCCATCTGCTAATTAAAAATGGGCATGAAACTGTTAACAGGCATCTGTTGCATTGTTTGAAGCTAATGGGCAGAGACAAAGCTGAAATGGCTCTTATAATGCAAACCCAGTGATTTCACTCATTTTCTATTTGGTATTTATGTTAGTGGGGGGTTGGAAGCTGGGTGTTAAAACAGCTTATTATGGAGACTGAAAGATAAGTGAAATATCTTTGATATTCTAAAACAAACCTTTCAAACTGATTATAGAAAGATATGCAGCATTTTATACTGGGGGAAGTAACATTCCTGTGTTAAGAGTCCAAATTAAACACTTTTTATCTTAACTCAAATATCATCTAATCATCTATAATACTGTGAAAGAGAATAATAACAAATTCAAGCTATGCTTTACAGCTTATACAGGGCTTTTACAATTCATCCCTTCATCCATTCATTCATCCAATGTGCAGGCATTTAATACAGGCCTTGGAGATTTAAAAGGTGAATATGACTTGATTTTTGCCTTAAGGAGCTCACAGCAACTCTGAAAGGTAGACATGGTATTCTTACACTCTGTTATAAGGAACTAAGGCCCTAGAAGGATAACTGACTCCCCAAAGCCCACAAAGCTAGAACGGCAGATGCTCATTGCTCTTAATTCAACACGCTATCTCCATAATGCCAAATATACTAGTCCACTTCATCTGCCTGGAAAATGAAAATAATTTAAGGCTTTCTCATGTCAATACCAGCTCTGATAAAGGATCTATTTTAAAGTACTGTAACCACCATACATCCTTGATGGCCATGCCTGCTTTGCAAGCTGGTAGCTCACAGGCCTCATTTAGCCCACAGACATGTCTGTTTGGCCCTTACTGTAATGGCCCTCACATTGGTTTTTTTTTTTTTTTTTTATTAATTGCCCATAAAGTTGAGTTTTTATGAGAAATTTTCAGCAAATCTTGAAATATGTGATGATTTTCCAGCATGGCAATGGTAAAGCTGCAAATAAAAAGCCACACCCTCAGAGAGGGAATACATACAATCCAGGGTCCACATCACACCCTGCTGCTTCCCATTCTGGGTCCACTCCCCTTATTCATAGTTCCCACCAGAACCATGTGAGTTTGCAACCCCTAACCTAGGTAGTAGGAATCTACAATCTTACCTTGAATTTCCCTTTTTATGTTTCCGTGGCTACTTGCATTTCCGAAGCTTAGTAATATCATACTCCACATTACTCGCCACCTAAAATCTACTTCCCCATCATCACCCCAACCCTCTTCTCATGCTATGAAAACTCTTATTCCTGCAAAATATTCTCAAGTAACAGTTCTAACACACACAGGAGAGCTGATGTCCAGAGCTGGGTGCAGACAGGCAGACCTAGACTAGAGCTGGCCTGAGGCCGGCAGCTCCCTGCTCATCCACTTCAGGATCTATGGTTCTTTTCAGATTCAGTTATTGGATTCAATTCAAAAATATACTGCTAAATTTTTCTTTGTCCTCAAAGACTAGACTTATTTACCTCTAAAACAATATCTAAACCTATTTCCCTCCAGCTTTTCTCAGGGGATCCAAACAATCTCGCTGCTGTTGCCAAGAGAACCTCCTCCCTGACTTGCTGCCTGCAGAACAGCTGGTGAAGCTCTTCATTAAAGTACACATTCTTCAGACAGATCCATATTTGTACCCAAGACTCAGTTTCCCCATGCCCATCCTTTATATGTAGGAAGGCTTTTTTCACTCACTAGAACATTGATTTAAGAGATGAGTTTAACCCTTCATGATCAAGTATTAAATTCTACTTTTTCTGAACCAGAGTCATTATCGATGCTATCGCTTAGATGGGAAATCTACTGGCAGCTTTGAAAGAACACAATGACATTAAAATAAGGCCTTATGTACAAAATGTTTGATATGAACTTGCATGTTCCTTGCATATTTTTGTTTGAGAAGTTGAAACCAAGGAAAACAACTATGAAAATGAAAATCAACTTGCTCTACATATCTGGATTATGCTCAGCCAAATGTTGATATCATCTTGGATAAAAATGTAAATATGACAAAGTTTGTTTTTCAGTCAATAAGTCTTGATAAAAGCTTTGAAATGCTACCAACCAAAAACAGTTTTTAATTTTAAGCAAGGGTCAGCAAACTTTCTACAAAGAACCAGTTAGTAAATATTTTTAAGCTTTGTGGGATACATATGGTCTCTTTTGCATATTGCTTTATTTTTTAATAACCTTTAAAATATAAAAACCATTCTTAGCCTGTGATCTACACAAAAACAGGCTGCAGGTCACACTTAGCCCATGGGCTACAGTGTGCTAACCCCTGATTTTAAGGAAAATGAACCCAAGAAAAATACCCAGTGTTACAGAATAAAATGTCTAAAAGTACTCTGATGAGACTAAGCTACAATTACCAACATACCCCCATTAATATGATTTCATTAGTTACTTTACGTATGGAAGAAATTTCAATGACGGGATACACTTTGATCTCCCGATGTGAAACTACAGACACAGAAAGAAAGTGCAAAGGACAGCTATGTGTTGAGTTATTCCAGTATAAACTCCAATAGAACTCAGAGTCATTGTAGTAACATTTGCTATTCACCTGAACAGACTGGGCTAATCGAAATGGAAATGTCTTAACTTTCCTCACATAAAGGCATATGTGCAAACTCTAATTCTTCCCTGGAAAAGGTGATGACTTGAATAATGGGGATAATCATACTGATTAGGAATAGTAGCAACTCAGTTGTGAAAAGTGATACAGACTTGGATTTGGGGTTTCACTACAGGATCTGCTATAATCAGCTGTGTAATTTTGAGGGTGTCAATTAAACCTTCATTTTTTTTATTTATAAAATTGGGACAGGAATAAAGTAGGTAATATGTAAGACTCTTTCTGCTGTTAAACTATGACTATACTAAATAGTGAAACCACTCAGGAAATACCTAACAGGAAGAAGGGGGCAGGGCAGGAGAGAGACGGCAAAGGGAAGAAGCTCTGATTGTCCTGTCAAGAGGACAGGGCTGGGTTATCTCTTTTTGTTAAACCAGCACCTTTTTCTGACCAGAGCCATTTCAAGATGTCGGTATGCCCTCATATCAATATTAAAATGCATCCATTTCCCATAGGAAATATAATCTATAGCTAACTGTATCATCATTCCTAGTTGTCTTTATGTTACATTTTATAGGCACTTTATTAAATTTTTTTTTTGTTGTTTGTTGTTGTTTTTTTTTTTTTTTTTGAGATGGAGTCTTGCTCTGTTGCCCAGGCTGGAGTACAGTGGCGTGATCTCAGCTCACTGCAAGCTCTGCCTCCCAGGTTCACACCATTCTCCTGCCTCAGCCTCCCAAGTAGCTAGGACTACAGGTGTCCACCACCACCCCCGGCTAATTTTTTGTATTTTTTAGTAGAGACGGGGTTTCACCGTGTTAGCCAGGATGGTCTCAATCTCCTGACCTTGTGATCCGCCTGCCTTGGCCTCCCAAAGTGCTGGGATTACAGGCATGAGCCACTGCGCCTGGCCAATTAAATGTTAATTATGATTACATAAGGGTTTTTAGAGCCAATAAAAAAAATTCAATTTTCAAACATTTGGAGTGAAAGGCGAGTTGGTCCTAGGCACTTGACCAATAATTTCAAATGGATAAAACATCCTTTCCTCACAGTTAACTAAATTATTGACGGATATACTAGAAGATCTTCAAAAAGTCAGATAAAAGAAAATCTACCTTCCACCACCCTCAAAGAGCAAAAAGGAAATCAGGGGACCTGAGATATCAGAGAAGATAGCAAAACCTTATTTATTTACTTATCTATTTTTTAGAGACAGAATCTCGCCATCTCCCAGGCTGGACAGCAGTGGTGCAATCATAGCTACTGTAATAACCTTGAACTCCTGGGCTCAAGTTATCCTCCTGCCTCAGCCTCCCAAGTAGCTAGTACTAAAGGTGTGCACCACTTCACCTGGCTAATTTTTTAATTTACTTTTTGTAGAGATGGGGTCTTGCTATGTTGCCCAGACTGGTGTCAAACTCCTGGCTTCAAGTGATCTTCCTGCCTCAGCCTCCCAAGTAGCTAGAAATACAGGCACACACCACCACGTTTGGTGAATTTTTGTATTTTTGTAGAGACAGAGTCTCGCTATGTTTCCCAGGCTGGTCTTGAACTCCTGGCTTCAAGTGATCCTCTCACCTCAGTCTCCCAAAGTGCTGGGGTTACAAGAGTGAGCCACCACAACCAGCCAATAGCAAGACCTTAGAGAAGTGAGAAGAAGAAAGTATCTCTGAGACAACTGTATCTGGAATCAAAATGATTGTCTCCTTCCCTTCGTGATGACCGAACCCCTAACAAAGCAGTGTAGAAAGATGGCAGATTCCCATTTTTAAAACTACTAAAACTTTGACAAAGAAAAATTAAGACTTAAAATGTATCTTCATGGGAAGAAACAGACACCCATACATATCTACCAAAACACATACACACAAAGCCCAGGTGTTGAGAAATACATCTTTTCCGTATGACACAGAGCTTATCAAGTGTTGTCAGCAATGCTGTGGCAGACCTCATCAAAACCCAGTCAGAAAAGCACAGGAACTTACACACTTAGGTACTTCATGACTAAGGAGGAGATGGGCTGTCACCTCAGTAACTTCAGATCACCTGGGAATGAGGTGAGGGGCATGGAGGGAGTGGCTGCTATAGATGTCAACACTCAAAATCTATACTTGTAATCAGTGAAGAGTCTGTGGAACCAGAATGGTGCTAACATTCACCTTATTTTCCCAGCTTAAGTTTGACTGCAGAGCATTAGGTTTCAGGTATATAAATTCTGCAGTTTGAAGGCAGTGTGCTACCACTTCCTGTTGGAGCTCTGGGGCTAAATAAGAGGTATGGGATTTCCCCTCCTTCAGGTCAACTGAAGACACAGCTCACAGCCTCTTTTTACCACATCCACCTCACAGAAAATATAAATACCAAGATCTCACATGAGATTCACCTCCTTTTCATGTCCACTTCCTATTCTAATCTGTTTCAGGACACTGGTTTTCATGCCTTCATAGCTGTCACCCTCCAAAGAACCTCATTTCCATCATTTTTTGAAATACACTGATAGACTTGAACCCTTCAAAATGAAAAGTAATTTTTAAAAGCTACTATTTTAAAAGGAAGCAGATACCCTTACAGGAAACATGGGACAAAAATTAAAGGAAAAAGAGAAAACGAATAAAACTATTACAAACAAGCAAGTCGTCCAAGAAGCTTAACAAAAACAGCATCAGCGAGATTCACTTACTTTCAAGGCAGGAGATACTTCTGGGAGGCTCAAATAGAGAATGGACAAAAGGACACCCACTCAACTTGTTAGAAATTATCCTTTACCATCTGTACTGGAGTATGCATTCAACAATGAAAAATCGTTATTTGAGGCTTTGAAATTAATACCAATGTCAAAAATTAACGCCCTTTAGTTGCTGTACCAGCAGCTACCACCAAATCTTAGGAATATACTTGAGAGATGACATTTAAAATCTGCTTTTTCAGAAAAGAAAAAGTCCCACTCAAGACTGACTGCCAAGAACTTGCAATTCAAACTTCCCTAAGCCCAGACATCATAACACCCAGGAGATTTTAGACCATTCAATCTATATGAAAGAAGCCAGAATGAGCAAACAAACCATAGCCTTTTCTAATACTTAAAGAGTGTTCTATACCAAATACTCTTTTTTTAAAAAAAAGATAAATTATCCTTAAAAATACACAAATATTTAAACACACGTATTACCAAAGCACTAGCTCTCTATTATTTCCCAACCCAGAAATTCATGGTGAAATATGCTGTAAGAACCATACGAAAGATGACTAAATAAGCCACTATTAGAGGCCAGAAACATCACCAACACAACCAAAAGCTGAGGTATTCTTAAGGTACTTAATTAACCTGCAACTATTTAACAGGAGAAATGATGTTAAGGTGATCACTTCTAAGACAGCTTAAAACCAGCTTTGACTTGGTCTTCAGTTTATGGTAAGTTAAGAGATCTTATTACCTGAACACAGTGTCTTCCCGTACAAAAGTAGAAAGGACAGCTCCCAGCCAGGATCAGAAAAACTCTTGAATCAGTTGGAAGTAACTGAGAGGTATATCACATGTTGTGATTCATTTAACAATAATTAGAACCAAAGCAAAATATACAGGGAGGCGGGTAGAATGTAAGATCAATTCCTTGGCTGAGAAGCTGTTAAACATTCAAACCGAAGGATTTAAAATACTGAGAAGTCTTGCTTCTCAGGAGATGGTAGTAAAGAGGCGAACCATATTTTCCTGACCACATCATTTCCAAAAGTCACCAATTCCCTTAACATCCATTAACACTCACAGAACAAATTAACGCTATATAGACATTATTCCACCATTAGTCACATTTTGCTTTCTCCTGCACTTGATCCAAAGGAAGTAAAGAGAAAATGGTAATCAGTTACTATAGCAAGTCCTGCGCCCCACTACTTTCCATTTTCTCTCTTTTCCATCTCCTCTGTCTTCTCTGCTCAACCTCCCTTTACTATGATGTTGCTTCCTCTTTTCCTTTCTGTCTCACACCCAGATCCCTTTACTTTCTCCACCAAGTATCCTCATTCCGCCCTCTGATCCCTTGAACTCTTGTTCCACCTACAATTTCCTTCTGCCCCCTCCTACGACATCTCAGTACAGACCTCCTGTGGCCAGCCGTCCCCTTCTTCCTCACCTCCTGACCGCTCATTCCCCTGAATTCCCTTTCAGTTGCCTGGTTCTCACCTCTCTGTCCCTTGTGTCCTCTGTCCCTTTACTTCACATCCCTCTCATTGCCCCCATCCCTCATTTCCCCCTTCACATTTCCTTCCTCTCCTGTCTTTTAATCATTGGCACGTCCACTATCCCCTTCTCTCTACATGAGATTTCCTGCGTCTTCCCCCCAACACATTTTGCCCCTCAAAGACCCCTCCCTGTCAGTCTCCGAACCCTCTCGTTCCCCCAATACCCCTAGTCCTTGTTCCTCTGTTCCCCTTCCCCTTCCTTTGCCCCCAAGTTCCCCCTTCGCCCTAGCCTCACGTTCCCGCTCGCCCCTCTCCCTTACGCCCTCGCCCCTCTCCCTCACGCCCTCGCCCCTCTCAGTGCCCCCGCCACCTTGCAGTCCCCGGGGTCTCCTCTCCCGGGCTCCCAAGCGCCCCCGCCCTCTCCCTGTCCCCTCGTACCCGCCCCCCAATTCTCTCCCCGGTCCCGGGCCGCGGCCCCTCCCTCACCGATGGTGGAGATGAAGGTGGTGTTGAAGGCGTCCTCTGAGAAGCGGAACAGGAGGCAGGTCTTGCCTACCCCCGAGTCGCCGATCAGCAGGAGCTTGAAGAGATAATCGTACGTCTTCGCCATCTTCTCGCTCCGGCCCTCTGACCGGGGAGCCAGAGGAGGCGGTGGAGAGAGGCGGGGAGGGGGACGCGGGCGAGGGGGCCGCGGGCGAGGGGGCGTGCCCGCCAATCCGCCGCTGCTCGCCCCGCCCCGCGCCCCGCCCCTCCTCTCGGAGAAGGCCTGCGCGCCCCGCCCCGTGCGGCCAATCCGCGAGGGCTTCGTCATCACCGCCCGCGTCTCGGGACTTCATGGGACTTGTAGTTCCTCCGGGGAGTCTCGGGCGTGCCCCGAGAGGACTGTCCAGGCGGCTCCAGCGGATAAAAGACCTGCTATGGGCGGGGTGACAGGGTGGAGGCGTTTCCACCCAAGCTGGGAAAGGGGGCCCCGTTTCGAACTCTGCTGGTCGAGCCGCCGGAACTTAACTTTGTTATTTCTTTGTGTGCGGGCGCCTTCCAAATCCAGGACCTCAGAATCAGAGCCCCGTAGTTCCCGCATCTCTTCCGCCGAGACCTGGAGCAGAGATGCTTTCTTTCCTTGGCGCTGCTGTGGCGCAGCCTACGGGTTATCTGCAGAGTGCATTATCCAGCTTCTCCCCGAGGCCGTGCCCAGCACCACTATAACCCCCTCCCGCAGCCCCTCAGTCACAGAGCTGAGAAAGAATGGTTACCATGCTAACTCGAACCTCACTCGTGCCCGCTTCTTCACGCCACACAGACCAGAGCCAAATACAGTGAGTATTTAGAGAATCGGCTACGCTGATCGCTCCCCTCTCCTCGCAGGAGGATGGATTTTTAAATCTGGGAAGCCTTGTGCTACAGGTCTGTGCCCCATGAAACTGCAAGCATCCTGTGAGGCGGGCCACGGGACTTTAGAGAATAAGACTTGAATTTACTCTTGGCTCTGCTGCATAACGGCTGTGACAAGTCACGCAGGCACTGGACATTTCAGTTTTCTCATCTGTAAAATGGATATGAAACAAGATACTTCATAGGATTCCAGTGAAACTTAAATACTAAATGTGAAAGTTCTTTGAAACCCATAAGGCATTGTTAGCAGTGATGGTAATATTCATTACTCTTCAGTAGGCCCTCACTTAACTGATGTCGAATATAGGGAGGAAACAGCATTCTGTTATACTCAAGTTAATCCTTTACTATTTATTGTCTTAGGCTAATTCTCTGTTTTGTGGATGTATTGTTCAGTCCCCTTTCATTTGCTAGTGGCAGAAACCCAACCGGATTAGCTGTTGTGAAAGGGGTGTTGACTGGTTCAGGTAATGTGGAAGCAAAAGGCTAAGGAGGTGTGGGACTAGGAGTCCACCCTGCCAGGGCTCTCTGTCTCTCATCTGTTGTTCTCCCTTCGAAGTTTTAATTTCTAATATGTCAAATACCGACAGATAAAACCCACATGAACAAAAGCTTCTTGGAATCTTCAATAATTTTTAAGAGGATAAAGAGGTCTTAAACCAAAATATTTGAGAACCACTGGTCCAGACATTTACCTTAGCTGTAAGGAAACACCTTCTGGAAGGCTAGAGGTTATTAAGGGAACCAGTGGACTCCACCATTAGCGGAATAAGAAAAGGGGGAAAAAAACCAAAAACGTGGACAGTTAGTTGAACAAGCCAGCAGGCTTTTCTAAGACACATGCTGTGTGCCTTGTGACTTTAGGAACAGTGCCACTGATAATCCATTCTCAGTTGCGTTGTGGCAGAAGACTTAGTTGGCCCTAGAATTGGCCTCCATTTTCTATGTGGGTAAAAGACGAAATGTATCATCATTAACTTATTGATCATACAGTAGCCAGAGGGCTGCTGCTGCTGCTGCTGCTTACGGAATGTCTCATTCCTAGAGGCCACTAGATAGGAACAAAGCTCTAATGAGGTCAAAGTCACAGTGTCTGCCCCTAATGAAGAAGGATTCTGCCCTCTGGCACAGGGTGAGCCTCCTTGCCCAAGCCAGTCCTTGAGCAAGCCTCTGAACGTGGCTTCAGCCATGATGTGAACAGTGTTCATTGTTCTATACCCTCCTCTTCATTCCTGGAAAAGAAGGGGAAAAAATTCCGCAAAGACCAGTGGAATTTATTTCTTTTTAAAAATGTATATTTATGGCCGGGCGCGGTGGCTCACGCCTGTAATCCCAGCACTTTGGGAGGCCGAGACGGGCGGATCACGAGATCGAGACCATCCTGGCTAACGCGGTGAAACCCCGTCTCTACTAAAAGTACAAAAAATTAGCCGGGCATGGTGGCGGGCGCCTGTAGTCCCAGCTACTCGGGAGGCTGAGGCAGGAGAATGGCATGAACTCGGGAGGCAGAGCTTGCAGTGAGCTGAGATTGCGCCACTGCACTCCAGCCAGGGTGACAGAGCAAGACTCTGTCTCAAAAGAAAAAAAAAATGCATGTTTATTAAACTGATGTTTAGTCCCACTGTCTGTATGCAACTATTATCATTCTCTTTCTATATGAATAAAAATGTACTGATACGGTAAAGAACTTAAATTCAAAAGAGAAACTAGCATTAGGAATTTTAAAGTCCCTAAATTTTCTTAGGGGAATTTTGTTAATTGATGGGAATTTTAAAAAATAATAATGTTGTCTTATTTTCACTTCCCCAGTTTTTCTCTGCTACCAAGTATATATAATATCGGGACTTTCTAGCTGGTAAGTTTGTGCACCACTGTTGAACCATTTAAGCATTTTGACATATTGATACTACTTCAAAAAGAATCACATTTTTTTCTCTTACACATTATTCATTTTCATATTTTGTGCAACAATGTTATTTAGATATCAGATTCTGGTAGTAGTAACTGAGTACTATTGAATCAAGGCATTTTGCTCAAAGGACTGGACATTAAGTATATTTGTAGCAGTACGGTTACCTCAGGTAGCAGGTTGCTGGTTGCCACTGTTCCTTCTTTCTCCAAGAGCTATCAGTGGACCCCGTTTTAAACTCCAAGTTACTATGCTCTGAGTGAACCACATCAATCCTTTCTGTCAGTTTCCCAAGTCCACCCTGTAAATACTACATCACTGGAGAGCACTAGGCACATTCAATTTGATTTAGCTAATGTTTATTGAAGCCTTCTATAGGGTTAACATTGTACATGACAGCTTGCCTACAGAAATCTAGATGTCCAAGGAGTCTACCTTCTGTGAATTTTGTCCGACCAGCACTCTTTCTGTTTTTGGAAAGCCACTCCTCTTTCTAATGGTGGCTGTGAATCATGTCACTTCACTCCACATGCCACAGAGGTGGGCATATGACTCAGGCTGCGTCAATCCGAGTTCTTCCCTGTGAACTTTCTAAGGAAATGGGTTATGATGCTGAAAGTAGGTCTGTCTGGTATGAGGTCTATGTGAGCTTTTGGCTGGTTTTGATCAAATACATTTTCCTGTATTCTCTTGTTCCTGCTCTCCTCTGTGTTTACTTTGTCCTCAGGCTAGCTTTCCTCATGGTAGCAAGCAAGACTGCCACGTTGCACAATTCCAAAGGCATTATTCACTCTCCACAGTAATGTATTTGTCTTGGAGGTCCACTCCCAAGATTCTACAAACATAGTCTTGAGGGTCTGTGTGTTCTCTAAGCAAATTTTCAAAATAGTTTAAGAATTTTTAAACTGGTTTAAGTTCTGCCATGACACTTGAGAGCAAGAAATGTCACCTTTCTTAATGCCTTTAATGAAATTAAATTTGGCTGAGACCCCTACTTATCGAAGGCTGGCAAAACCAGTATCAGGGTTTTTTTGTTTGTTTTTGAGATGGAGTTTCACTCTTGTTGCCCAGGCTGGAGTGCAATGGCACAATCTCAACTCACTGCAACCTCTGCCTCCTGGGTTCAAGCATTTCCCCTGCCTCCCGAGTAGCTGGGATTACAAGTGCCCGTCACAATGCCCGGCTAATTTTTATATTTTTAGTAGAGACTGGGTTTCACTATGTTGGCCAGGCTGATCTCCAACTCCTGACCTCAGGTGATCCGCCCACCTTGGCCTCCCAAAGTGCTGGGATTACAGGTGTGAGCCACCGCGCCTGGCCCCAAATCAGTTATTATTGGGACTTTTCCTCTCCTTAATTGTATCTTACAAGAATCCAGGAGCTCACATGGTCCTGAAAAATTAAAGGCAAAGCAGCCTCTGGGAATCAGTGTGTACCCATCTCGGCTGACACTTCTGTCCAACCACTCTTAGGTTCTGGCCCTCTGCCATCTGTTGAGCACAGCTGTCCCGGTGCGCTACAAAGATGTCCTTTATGGTGATTATCTTCACTGAATGATGACTCAGCTGTTGAATAGGTTCTCTCTCTGTTATTGAATGGTTTGTGTGCTTCTTTGTCTGCTCCCTTAAAAGTTGAGCTCTTTGAGGAGAGAGACTGCTAATGTATTGCTGCATCCCCAGCATGCTTAGCATGATGTTTTATACATAGCAGGCACTCAAGGTGTTGAATGAACGAATGAATGAAGATCTGACTGGCATCTTAGCAGTCTAGCTAATTTTAAAACATCTGGACACCTTTAGTTTATTATTTGCTATATTAGGTGTTTGGGACCTCACTAATATCTTTCTGTTTGTACTCTACCTTGTATTTAGATGTTATTCATTCAGTAAGTACACTATTCATTGTTGTGTTTAAGAAATCAGCATAATTATATATTATTTTTCTGGTTTGTCAAGATCACATTGAATGATAAGCCCTTAAAAATACCAATTTTTCAAGTCACCTGTGTGTCATAAAAAAATGCTATTTAGTGATACTCCAGTGTATAATTCTACAATTATCCTAATCAGAGGGACAAACGGTACCCTTTCCACTCACTGATATTTCCTGAGCAATCACTGGGTGAAAAATGTCCACTCAAACATTCATTATGTTCACACTTTGAAACTAGCTAAGCAAGGCCACCTGGAGGATACAAAAAGATGTCTCATGTGGTCCTTGCCCTCAGTTTGCTCCCAGCTAATTGAGGGGAGAGCCCACAAATGAAAGATTCAATGGTAAATGTGAGGCTCATACACACTGCATTTATCTTGATAGTTGAAGATAAATTGTCCATTCTGATTGATTGGCTTTTCATTCGGATTAGTGGGGTATCTATTCTCATTTGTTGGGTGTTGATTTTGATGATTTGGGCATCCATTCTGATTGGCCAGGCTTCCAATCTGATTGGTCAAGTGTTCCTGCCAAACTGATTGTTACATATTATGCATATCACCACTGGATGCAAAAGTTAAATAAAAATGAGAGATGATAAGACCCCTACATTATGTACATTCTACATAATGTAGAATCAGTGGGAGCCCTGACCTTGTTTTCCTGCAACTAGATGGTCCCATCTAGGGGTGATGCAAGACAATGACAGAACATCAAGCATTAGATTCTTTTTTTTCTTTTTTCTTTTTGGAACAGAGTCTCACTATCACCCAGGCTGGAGTGCAGTGGCATGATCTAGGCTCCCTGGAACCTCCACTCCCCAGGTTCAAGCGATTCTCCTGCCTCAGCCTCCTGAGTAGCTGGGATTACAGGCACACACCACCACGCCCGGCTAGTTTTTGTTTTTAGTAGATATGGGGTTTCACCATGTTGGCCAAGCTGGTCTCAAACTCCTGACCTCAGGTGATCCTCCTGTCTTGGGCTCCCAAAGAGCTGGGATTACAAGTGTGAGCCACCGCACCCGGCCTAGGCATTAGATTCTCATAAGGAGTGCGCAACCTAGATCCCTCACACACGCAGTTCACAATGGGGTTCATGCTCCTCTGAGAATCTAGTGCCACCTCTGTTCTGACAGGAGGCGGAGCACAGGTGGTAATGCTTACTCACCTGCTGCTCACCTCCTGCTCACCTCCTGGTGTGTAGCCCAGTTCCTAATAGGCCACTGACCAGAACTGGCCCACTGCCTCGGGGGTTGAGGACTCCTGCACCAAAAGGTGGTTTGGAAGGAATTCATTCTAATACCTCTTCTATTATTTCTTTCTCTGGTAATAAAGTTGCATAAAATATTAGCAAAATTCATTCATTTCATTAAGCTAGGCATCGCTATTTTGTGGGATTTTGTGTAAAGTAAGACGTGCAATAAGGACTATGCATTTTGGGTAGAGCTTTTGGGGTAGAGCATTTTGGGTAGAGCTTCTTGTAAACTTGAGTTTTTTGGTTTTTTTTTTTAAGTCTTTTGGGGCCAACTTTAAAATGGCATCTCATCCAATAGCAAAGTCAAGATGTGCTGAAACTCACAATCAGCATCAGAACAGGTATTGGGATGCTTGTGGTAGTAAATAACAGAATACTAAATGACCTAAATAAAAATACTGATTTAAACCATAAAAATATTTAACCCTAAACTAGAATTATCAGATATAAGCCTAGTGACAGGTGAGGCTTAATCTAGTAGCTCAAATTACATGCCCAGTTCTTGGTTTCTCTTTGTCAGCATCTTAGCAACACGTCTTCAAGATAGCACTTATTTCAATAGGCTAGCCCCATGTGGTTGCAAAATATCTTCCTGAAACTCCTAGGGCTCCTTGCTTCCAGATTCAAACAGATCAGAATGTAGAGAATCTTTTTCCCCAAGAGTTCAAATAAATGCCCAGGAATTGAGTTCCATGGGCCTTGACTGCCCTTCCCTGAATCTATCCAGGGCCCAAGAGAGTGGCCTCGGTCAACTGATGTAAGCCAGTGAAACTGGGTGTAGAGTCAGCCTCATCCTAAACACAGGGTTCTATTAGTGAAGACTGGAGAAGACAAGGCTGGGAAACCAACAAATGAGCACCATCTGTGTTTACGTGTCAAATGCACATGGATATTTGTTTGCTTGTTTTTGAGACTGAGTCTCATTTTATGGCCCAGGCTGGAGTGTAATGGCATGATCTCGGCTCACTGCAACCTCTGCCTCCTGGGTTCAAGCAATTCTCGTGCCTTAGCCTCCTGAGTAGCTGGGATTTCAGGCACCTGCCACCACACCTGGCTAATTTTTGTATTTTTAGTAGAGACAGAGTTGCACCATATTTGCCAGGCTGGTCTCGAACTCCTGACCTCTGGTGATCTGCCCACCTCGGCCACCCAAAGTGCTGGGATTACAGGTGTGAGCCACCATGCTTGGACATCACATGGATATTTGTGTCAAGTACTACCAAGTGATTGATTACATTGCAGAAATCACAGAGCTGAACCCAGAAAAAGTGTGATTTGTCATTCTCTAAACAGATGGGTTGATGCTTAACTGGGAAGAAGGAAATATGGCCTCCTTGAGAAGGGAATGGGTAGCCCAAAGCCAGAATTAACCAAAGCACTTCGACACCTGGTCCCTTTTCTGCCCTACTTCAGGAATCAGCTGAGGGTATAAAGCTCATTTGGGCAGCAAAGAGTTTAAAATGGGCTTTATACCCTTAAATGGTTCCTGAAGCAAACTTTCTAATTTTTCTATCAGGCTCTGACAAATCTGTTCTGAGACTTTGTCATTGTAAAAACGACTGAACTTAGCATCAGATGACCTGAGTTCTGTTTCCTCTCTGCTACTAAATAGTTCTGTGACCTTAAACAAGCACAGCGTTTCTGTGCCTCAGTTTCCTTAACTGTAAAATGGGAGGAACTGAATGAAATCATCCATTCCCATCTGTAAAATCCTTTGAGCTCTTGAATCCAGGCCCCGATAACAGATGTCCTGAGATCTGGAAGTTCTGGTCTTTCACACAATAGTCTCCCAAGCCACCCAAACACCCTGGTGAATCAGGGGATTTATCAGCAACCTCGGAGGTCTTGTGATTCCCATTGAGGCCATGTAGCGCATGGAGCCGGGAAAGGAACCCAAGATACTTAGTTCCTTGTTCTGAATACAACATTCAATTCACCCTTATGACTCAGTTATCATTGCTTCTCTGTTTCCAAGGGGCACAAAGTTTCAGTCCTGAGATATCAACAATGATTTGTTGGGTTGCCAAATTACTGGGTTAAGAGAAAAATGAAATTCTGCTTTATATTTTGAGCCAACTCCAATCAGATTTCTTCCTCAATTCCTACTTAATATGAATAATCATAATCATTTCCCAAATAACCTTAAACATAGACATAGATATATATATATATATATATATATATATATATATATATATATATATATATAGAGGCAGGGTCTCACAATGTTCCATAGGCTGGAGTGCAGTGGCTATTCACAGGCACGATCATAGCTCACTGTAACTTCAAACTCCTGAGCTCAAGTGATCCTCCTGCCTCGGCCTCCCGAGTAGCTAGGACTACAGGTGCACACTACTGCGCCTGGCTCTGACTTCTGTTTTTTTTTTTTTCCTGGTTTAACAGCAGCAAGGGATTATAAACAGAGTTAATCAGGGAACATGCTGAATTGCTCCAGAACCTATGATAAAACACCCTCTCCCTTTGTGAAATTCCTTGCTCTCACTGGTTCAGACAGAACTGAAGAGTTCATATGAAATCAAGCGGGATTGATTATTCACTTTTAAAATTGCAAGGATAAATGATGATGATAACCTAATAGAATGCTGAATAAATAAGGATGAATAGGTGATTCCTTTGGGCCAGGTTGAATATTCAGATTAAGAGAAACCGCGAATGAAATCCCAATCACATAGTAATTTCCCACCTATCGCTTTCTGAAACTCAAGTAGCTATATGGTCTAATTAGGCTGTTTGGGGGATTATCACAACATTTTATTTCTGCAATGAATGGCATCATTCAGGGTTTAATATTTATTGAGACTTTTATGAAACAGAGAGGTTTCCATATGTCTCTAGAGCAAAACATTTGTGTTTGCCATCTGCTACTCAAGAGTAGTTTTGTAGAAAAAGAATGCAAATTGCTTGCTTCTTTAATTACTTTGGGGCTAGGCTATACTATAGTCGGGACTGTGGAATAGCCAGTGGAATTAACTGCTGGGAGAATACTGTTGTTTACTTAGCCACCAACTTAAAGAATTCTTTACAAGCAAACTGCATGAAAAGAGATTAAAGCCTAAAATTATTTTTGTTCTTTTAACTCAAGGTAAAGACCAAGTGAAGAGATGTGTGAGATTTTTTTCGAGCTGGCAAAAAGGAGACACTATCCAGGAGACTAGGCTTTAAGGTCAGTATAGTATCAGATCTCTTTTTCAAGATCTGACGCCAACTGAATCTGTGACTCACAGTACTTAAAAAAAAAAAAAAAATCAGAGGATCTCCTTGAGCTCAGTATCAAAAAAAGTAATTTACTTTTCATCACCAGGAGCTACTTACCTGGGCTCTGGACTCCATACTGTTTGTTTCTCCTTTCCCTCTTCTCAGTGGCTTCTTGAATTGTGTATAAGTCTCTATTCAGTAACACCTCCACTAGCCTGTAGATAGTCATCATTACAAAATATAGTATTTCTAATCACTTTTGCTTAATCAGGAGTCACTTCAACCAACAGGGCTCACCCAAAAGTGGAAACTCTGGGGCTTAGGAATTGTCTGTGGATTTCAATTGCTGATGCTTTTTCTAGCTTTCCTCACAGTAAAATTTTATCCATCAAGGTTATGAGAACACAAATGTAAGAAATTGACAGATGAAAGGGACCTAGTCTGCCCAGTGACTGAGATCCTTGACAGGCTACCTAACCTCAATGGACCTCTGACTTCTAAGACTACTTCTTGCTTTAAGAGGCCATAAAAACCTGCCGGGCGCGGTAGATCACACCGGTAATCCCAGCACTTTGGGAGGCCAAGGCAGGCGGATCATGAGGTCAGGAGATTGAGACCATCCTGGCCAACATGGTGAAACTCCGTCTCTACTAAAAATACAAAAATTAGCTGGGCGTGGTGGCGCATGCCTGTAATCCCAGCTACTCGGGAGGCTGAGGCAGGAGAGTCTCTTGAACCAGGGAGTTGGAAGTTGCAGTGAGCCGAGATCATGCCACAGCACTCCAGCCTGGCAACAGAGCGAGACTCCGTCTCAAAAAAAAGAGGCCATAAAAACCAATGTCTAGGCCGAGTGCGGTGGCTCACACCTGTAATCCCAGCACTTTGGGAGGCTGAGGTGGGCAGATCACGAGGTCGGGAGTTCGACACCAGCCTGGCCAACAGAGAGAAACCCCGTCTCTACTAAAAACACAAAAATTAGCCAAGCGTGGTGGCGGGCGCCTGTAATCCCAGCTAGTCAGGAGGCTGAGGCAGGAGAATTGCTTGAACCCAGAGGCAGAGGTTGCAGTGAGCCGAGATTGCACCACTGCACTCCAGCCTGGTGACAGGGCGAAACTCCATCTCGAGAAAAAAAAACAAAACAAAAAACCAATGACTATAGAGATGTACTCCAGGGTTTCTCAAAATGTGTATCTCAGAACGCTAAGTGAGTCAGCAGATGCTAGCAGGTGATACAAGAAGAAAAGATTTCAGGGATAAGCTTTTTGAGAAATGCTGCTATCAGTTGTTTAGACGGTGAGGCTTCTCTGACGTCAGTACGCAGAGGCGCAGCTGTAAGTCTCCACGGCAAGGTGTGGCACACGGCTTTCCCCACACTCCATTCTGATGGCGCCATCTTACGGGGCTTGTGTCCTGCAGACTGTATGTTAGGAAACTGATTTAATCCAAACCCTTCGTTTGTTTGTTTTTTTGAGACGGAGTCTCGCTCTGTCGCCCAGGCTGGAGTGCAGTGGCGCGATCTTGGCTCACTGCAGCCTCTCTGCCTCCCAGGTTCCAGCGATTCTCCTGCCTCAGCCTCCCGAGTAGCTAGGACTACAGGCGCTCGCCACCACGCCTGGCTAATTTTTTGTATTTTTACTAGAGATGGGTTTCACCATATTGGCCAGGCTGGTCTCAAACTCCTGACTTCAGGTCATCCACCCGCCTTGGCCTCCCAAAGTGCTGGGATTACAGGCGTGAGAGCCACCGCACTTGGCCCTTATTTTTATTTTCTTATTTGAGACAGGGTCTCTGTCACCCAGCATGGAGTGCAGTGGCATGATCTTGGCTCACTGCAACCTCTACCTCCCAGGCTCAAGGTATCCTCTCACCTCGGCTCAAGGTAGCCTCTCACCTGGCTCAAGGTATCCTTCCACCTCAGCTGGGACCACAGGCCCGCACCACCACGCCCAGCTAATTTTTATGTTTTTTTTGGTAGAGATGGGGTTTCACCATGTTGCCTAGGCTGGTCTCAAACTCCTTGCCTGAAGTGATCTACCTGCCTCGGGCTCACAAAGTGCTGAGGTTAGAGGCTGAGCCACCCCTCGCAACTTAATCCCTTAGTTTTAGATATGAAGACACTAAATAGCAAAGTCCTACTATCAAGTTGAAAATCAGCATGTTTACAGGAAGCTGTGAGGAAAGACGGCAGCATCCATTCCCAGAATTCCTGACAGACTGGACTGCGAACACCCGTCCCTGCCTCCCAGGCTTCTGCTGAGTCCCAGGGCAGGGCTCCCTGCTGCTGCCTCTGTCACTATCAGATCCACAGAAAGATAGAGAAGAGGGTGGGGCGCTGTGATGGCTCTCTCTCCTCCACACCTGGGGAGGCTGCTTCACCCTCAAGCTCTGGGGTACTGGCAGATGTTGTACTAACCTGAAATTAAAATCATCTGTGCAGAAGCATATTTACCCAGAATTCTGAATGAACATTCTGTATATTGTATTTTTGAGAAAAAGACTAATGTCAAGTAAATAAGCTAACTGGCATTTTTTGCTCTGTATTGTTCTGTATTTTGAATGAATTATAGGCTAGGTTAGAAGGTCACATCACACCCAGGCTAATTTCCCACGTTGACATTTAAAATGCTGTAAAAATGATCTACACAATGAAATGTTTTTACAGATAAATTATTTAAATTTCTTGAGGGCATGAATTATATTTACATTGTATCCCTAATGACTAACACAGGCTTGTCATATATTAGCCACATAGTGACAAATATGTTTGCATTAATTAGTAAATTATAGTGTAATGAGCAGGTTTTAAAAAAATTAAATAATGGTAATAATACACTCACAGCACTAATGGAATCCTACCTTTTCAGATTAATTGACTTATCATGATCAAGGACCATGAATTCTGGTTAAGGCTTATTAACAGAGGCTATTTGAGTTTTCAGTTGTAATCTCTTGGTTTCATAAACATGTTTCATTCAGGTGATAATAAATGAGATCATTTCTATATTTGACTTTTCAACACATACACACAGAATTGGAATGAGCTGGTAGTTATCAAGTCCTATCTTCCAGTCACTGCAGAATTCCCCTTTCAACCACTTGGTCTGTGTTTAAACATCCCCATAGATAACATACATAATAACAACCTTGAAGAAATGTGTGATCCTGGAGGGCCTTCTGAGTCATCACAGGATTAAGTCATGTTAGTAAATGATAGTTTGTGTTCTATAGTTTCATTCAACAAAAACTCTTTTAGTACCTACAATATATAAAGCAACTTACTAGATACCATAAGAGGAATAAAGATGAACTGACACAGACCACTCCATAAGAAGCGTATGGCCTTCATGAGAGGTGGGACCCACACTTAAATAGTTAAAATACTAGGTAGAATTATGATATACTGGTAATGTACAGTTGTGCTAATTTATAGTTTTTTTTTGTTTTTTTTTTGTTTGTTTTTGAGACGGAGTCTCGCTCTGTCGCCCAGGCTGGAGTGCAGTGGTGCAATCTCCACTCACTCCAACTTCTGCCTCCCGGGTTCAAGCGATTCTCCTACCTCAACCTCCCAAGTAGCTGGGATTACAGGAGCGTGCCACCACGCCTGGCTAATTTTTTAATTATTTTGTGGAAATGGGATTTCACCATGTTGACCAGGCTGGTCTTGAACTCCTGACCTCAAGCGATCCACCCGTCTCGGCCTCCCAAAGTGCTGGGATTACAGGCGTAAACCACTGTGCCCAGCCTTATAGTTATTTCAAAACTAGTTTATATTTCTTTAGACACTGGTAGTCTATAATTAAGTGGATTACCCAGTGTGTTAGAACACCTAATTCCCTAACTATTGTTGATAAATGGAAGATTACAACACTCAGTATCAATAACATCAGGTTTTACTAGCAATCGACAGCATCACCTAAGAGCGATGTTCTTGGGTAAACCATCCCAGCAAGGTCTTGCTGACCAGCGTTGAGTCACCTACTTTAAACTCACAATTCACCTTAACTGGATGAGCAAGGAGGATGAATCATGATGACATGGGAACCTGAACTGCGTTGAGCGAGATTTCAGGGATGCTTTCGGGAAGCTGGATGCTTGTACAGGCTGCAGTATAGACCAAGTTGCCAAGTGACAACCAAAAATGGGATTAGTCGGGGAATAAAAATTGTCCCTAGCTTTTCAGAATGGCTCCATCTGAACAGACAGTGGATCTGTTGGGGAGAAGATGAAGGGGGTAGGAAAAGAACCTGCCTGTTTACACCCCAGAAGTGACCACCACCTACTAGTCTGAACCAACTTTTAAATTCTGATTTGGGCTCTGTTTCTACCTCCATATGAAATGCAAAAAAATTTAAAGGAGGCCGGGTGTGGTGGCTCATGCCTGTAATCCCAGCACTTTGGGAGGCCGAGGCTGGTGGATCACCTGAGGTCAGGAGTTCATGACTAGCCTGGCCAACCTGGTGAAACCCCGTCTCTACTAAAAATACAAAAATTAGCTGGGCATGGTGGCGGGCACCTGTAATCCCAGCTACTTGGGAGGCTGAGGCAGGAGAATCACTTGAACCCCCTGGGAGGCAGAGGTTGCAGTGAGCCGAGATTGTGCCATTGCACTCCAGCCTGGGCGACAGAGCGAGACTCCATCTCAAAAACAAAACAAAACAAAAACTTTAAGGAAATTAAATTATATAACCAACCTCCAAAGATCATTAAGGAATGTATCCTTCATATATTATGAACAGTATTGTTGGAGAAAGTTGGACTAACCCTTGCCTGAGCCGAGAATCCAGAATTCAATGCTGTTAATGTTTTAACACACAATGAATTTGCATCCAAATAAACATTGTACACATTTCCTTACATTTTTTGCCTTGAGAATTTGGTGATGAAAATACTTTTTACATGTGGACATATTTCCCTTAATATTAAATGTTGTAAATTATTATGCAAAACTGAGATATGGGGGAACAATAAGGAAGCTCATAATTTTGGCTTCTTTGCGTCTCAAAGCCAGGACTGTGTTCATGACCCTGATTCTGAAGGAAATGATGTGGACAGAAGCTGTTTTGTCTGACAGCTCCTCACAACCTTGACTGACCCAAGCAACCCCCACAAAAAGCAATGCCCAGCAGTCCAGGGAATCAAGCTTCTCTTCCACTCCGTTGGTCCATTCTGGGGAGGCAGCAGCAGTGTCACTGACCTTAGGATCACCGTCTAGAGTTTTGATGTCTGGTTTTGTATGGGAGTGCAAACTTGGCAGTAAAATATTTACTTATGGAGGTCATTCATTTGTTCTCTGGCCCTTATACCTACTGGAGATAATGACTACTGCCCAGAATAAGTAAGTTATTTATTGGAGGTAGCAGATAAAATATTGAAACAGCTCATGCCTCTGTGTTGTATAGTTGAGGTAGAAATAATGGTACCCAGATTTGTGCAGACTCTATTAACTCACACCTTTGGCTTATTTATTATTTGGCCAGATATGATTTGCTCTTAGGTCTTGGCAAGAGGGGCCTCTCCCCTGGGCCCACTATGTAGAGAGCCCTATGCTACCCTTATTCTCTTCTGATCAGTCCTCTCCACTGGGCAAAGAGTTTACAGGCTAAGTGGATTTACTCACCCAGAGCCATGCCATCTTTTTAGGATACATTCCAGGTCCTCAGAACTCAGGATTCCCTGCCAATGGCCCTGCTTCCAGAATTGGTATGGGCCTCTTCTCCTGATCGATCTTTCTTTTTCTTTTTTATTTTTTTATTTTATTTTTTTGGAAACGGAGTCTCGCTCTGTCGCCCAGGCTAGAGTGCGGTGGTGCAATCTCAGCTCACTGCAACCTCCACCTCCGGGGTTCAAGCAATTCTCCTGCCTCAACCTCCCAAGTAGCTTGGATTACAGGCACACGTGGCCACGCCCGGCTAATTTTTTGTATTTTAGTAGAGACAGGGTTTACCGTGTTGCCCAGGCTGGTCTTGAACTCCTGAGCTGAGGCAATCCACTCATCTCGGCCTCCCAAAGTGCTAGGATTACAGGCATGAGCCACCGTGCTCGGCCCTTTTTTTTTTTTTTATTTGAAACTGAATCTTGCTCTGTTGCTCAGGCTGGAGCGCAGTGGCGCAATCTCGGCTCACTGCAAGCTCCACCTCCAGGGTTCAAGCAATTCTCCTGCCTCAGCCTCTTGAGTAGTTGGGATTATAGGTGCCTACTACCATGCCCAGCTAATTTTTATATTTTTAGTAAAGATGGGTTTTCACCATGTTGGCCAGGCTGGTCTCAAACTCCTGACCTCAAGTGAGCCTCCCAAAGTACTGGGACTACAGGTGTGAGCCACTGCACCCGGCCCTGATCTATCCTTCTGAGGGTGGATAGGCCATAGGCCCAAGTGGCCACCAAAAGGGGGTGATGATATGGCCAGCGCTTGGACATATGGGCTGGAATCCACATCATGTGTGTGTGAGGCCCTTCATGATGTGGGCCCAATTTAAGGGGTGAAGGAAGGGCACTGTTCTGGTCCAGGGCTGCTCTCCTGGGCCACCACGTTTTGGTATGGAGCTCTAAGGAGATGAAATATTCTAAATTCAAACCAATTATCTGCATCATTGTAAAGGTATATCTGTCAAGGTAGGAAACCCAAGTTTGTTAGCTTTGGCTAGAATTTTTAAATATTTAGACATATGACATGTTGGTTTTCGTTTTCATTCTTGCTCCACGCCCCACAAAATGGGAGACTGGGCCTGTCCTTGGAATGTGTTTGATTTTGGGTTTGTTTAAAATTCTAATATAAAGGCTCTGGTAAGTGGTTGGAGTGTGGGTAGTGGGTGGGCCACTTTGCCACCAGGTCAAACAGAGCATTGCTGCCAACCAGCGTTCCAACATCCTTCTGCTCCCTGACCCAAGGAGAGAAACTCTGTGTGTGTGTGTGTGTGTGTGTGTGTGTGCGCGCACGTGTGTAATATCCACTGAGAATCAGGAAAACATGACATGGCTGTGCTCACATCATCCAAACCTCACACTGATGTTCTGTTCTAGATCGCCACGGCTGCTCTGCCAAGCTTCTCTTCCCACTTGGCTTCCTTTAGCTGCTCGGAGTTAGGAGCTAGGCATTTTGAAGGCCTCCTCCAGGAGAAGAAGAATGAACTAGAAAGGGAATCATGCCAGGCTTCCTTGATTGAACCCCACTTCACTTCAGCAAATCCTTAAGCCTTTCTGTCTGTTTTGTCAGCTGTAAAATGAGCAGACTAATTCAGCTCTACCTCAGAGGGCAATGAGTGGCAGGTTTAATTAATGCTGATTGTGACGGGCTTTGTAATGTAAAGTTGTATATAAATGAAAAAGAGCTTTAGAGCCATTTTATCCAAAGTCAGCTAAGTTTGGAGTGCATCCTGCTTTCCACTGCTATGGTTAAGCCTCTGAGTCCTGATCACAGACTGCTGCAGACAAGAGAGGGGTAGGAAGGCACAGTTGGCTCACATTGCCTGAACAGAAAGCAGGGCTTAGCAATGGCAGTGGGGGGCAGAGCATGTAATCAACGCACGTCTCAGATGTCTGCATGGCAGGCAGCACCGAAATTCACTGGGTCCAGCTGGTGGCAGATGATGGGCTGGTTTTTGCAATCAAAGTACAAAGAACAAGGTGTATCCGTTTATTCCTGGGACTGTTCTGGAGAGATCCTTGAGATCTAAAGTGTCACACTGAGGGAAAAGCTCTTTCCAAAGATCTCTGCAGGTCTTCCTATCATCCCTGCCTGGGTTTGCTGGCTGACAGCTCATGATAGGAGTCTTTTCTTCAGGGACAGTGCTTATTGAGAACGCGCTACAAGGCTAAGGCCTATCTAGGATCCATTCCTTCCTTTAAAGTCTTGTGTCTTTCCTACTTCACTTAAAGACGTGGTGATATGGTTTGTATTTGTGTCCCTGCCGAAATCTCATGTGTGAATTGTAATCCCCAGTGTTGGAGGAGAGGCCTGGTGGGAGATGATTGGATCATGGGGACGGCCTTCCCCCTTGCTGTTCTCGTGATAGTGAGTTCTTATGACATCTGGTTGCTTAAAAGTCTGTAACACCTCTCCCTTCGCTCTCTTCCTCCTGCTCCGGCCATGTAACACGTGCCAGGCCGGGAGCAGTGGCTCATGCCTGTAATCCTAGCACTTTGGGAGGCCGAGGCGGGCAGATCACGACGTCAGGAGATCGAGACCATCCTGGCTAACATAGTGAAACCCCATCTCTACTAAAAATACAAAAAATTAGCTGGGCGTGGTGATGCAGGCCTGTAGTCCCAGCTACTCGGGAGGCTGAGGCAGGAGAACCACTTGAACCTGGGAGGCTGAGGTTGCAGTGAGCCGAGATCGTGCCATCGCACTCCAGCCTGGGCAACAGTGTGAGACTCCGTCTCAAAAACAAAAATAAACAAACAAAGACGACATGCCTGCTTTCCCTTCGCTTTTCACCATGATTGTAAGTTTCCTGAGGCCTCCCCAGCCATGCCTCCTGTATAGCCTGTGGAACTGAGTCAAAACCTCTTTTTATAAATAAATTACCCAGTCTCAGATAGTTCTTTATACCAATGTGAGAACAGACTAATATACATGGCTACCTAACTTACCAGAAGTCATAGTGGTCCCATTGAGGATCACACCTGGGCACTGTTGGTTACTTTGGCTAACATGGGATTTCTGTCTCTTTCACACAATTCATCTAGCAACATTCACATGCAGCAAATCATAACTTGTATATGCTTAGTGGACATGACCACTCCTTCCCTTAATCTCTTAGAGCCCTGTGTTTCTAGGATGACAGATCATATTCAGTATTGTATTACAATTATGCTTATACAGGCTCTTCCTAATATTAGATGACCTTGAGCTCCTCGAAAACCCCAAGAGGGCCTTAATCATTTTTATATTGCCCTTGACCTTAGTACTTCTTTATAGGAAACATAAAAGATACTTGTTCAAATGCACAAAATAAAAAGACATAATGAGTGATGAAAATGATAGGAAGGCCTAATGTCCATTAGGGAGCTTTGTTTTCAAAATTAAAAAAAAATCTTGTTGGAAGATCTAGATATATTATATTCACAAGGAAGAAAGGTCTTCAGCTTCAGCCAGACTTAGGTTTGTAGCTTGGTTCTGCAAGTTACCATTTCTGAGAACTTACGAATGGTACTTAACTATCTCTGTGCCTCAGTTTCCTCATGTGCAAAATGGGGATAATATTACTATCTACCTCATAAGGATGTTGGAAAGATCAAATTAGATAATCCGTGTGCAGAGTGCCTAGCACGGTGCCTGGTACAAAATCGGTGCTCAGGTGATTATCATCATCATCATCACCACCACCACCACCACCACCACCACCATCAGAGATTATGGGGGAAGGAGTCTTAGTTGCTCTCCAAGGGTCACAGTACAGCCTTTGGATTTAACAACGTGCCCCATAGTTCCCTTTATGGCACCTTATAAGTCAGAAGCAGGACCCACTTAGGTCAGAACCTCTAGGTTTTCTGCTTCTCACCCCTAATTTCAGATTTTCTTCTTTGACCACTTGAAGAAGTGTGAATAAGATAGTTCTCATTCAGACATAATGTGAAGGCTGTTTAAAAAGGCATTTTGCAAATGAATTACTAGTATATTATGCATAGTAATTTTGTTGATTGTAAAAAGATACTGTTAGACACATGTAGATCCTTGTAAACTGACTCAGTTCCAATGTACTTGGCATGTCTTTAGTTTAAATGGTTTCTCCCCTCAGCATGTGGTCCCCAGATTTGATTATCCCACAGGAAAAAATGTTTTTGTTGTAGACATTCACCACCAGTTTGCTGAAGTTTGTGGAGAAAATGTTTTCAGTTAATAAACAATGTCCCATTAATGCTAGGGATTTGAGGGAGAAGGCAGGCAGCCTGGAGGGGGTAGCGCAGAGCCACCAGCTGTGGTGCCAAAGGCAGCAAAGATGCCTGGAGGGAGTGGGCACCTTTAGGGTCTTCTGTTCAGTCTGTGCCTCCTCTCCTCAAAGTTGCCCCCAGCCTCCTACCACAGGGGTGGCCCCAGCAGTCACTGTCTCCTCAAGTGGCCCTGAGGCTCTACCACAGATGACCAGGGTAGACACTCCTGACCCAAGCTGAGACAACCAGATTCTCTCTCCAGGGCACCTGGAATTAGGACACAGGCCTCTGGTCAGTCACAGTTGGCCCTGGAACTAGGACAGCTTATAATGGGGGGCTGGCCTGGCCATTTTCACTATGTACCATAGAAGGAAAACTGGGCTGTGGAGAAAGGAGACTGACACAGTGTCAGGGAGAAAGAGAGATGAGAAACGAGGTTACCCCAAGAGAAAAAGGGAGGTGGCAAGAGCATGGCTGTCTCCATTCGCAGTGGCCTCTCAGGGCTTTGTTCCCACCCCATGTGGCCCAGCTGCCCTTCCTGCCCTGGCCCGTGCCCAGCACACTCTCCATTTTAGCTCAGGCAAGTGTGAGATGCCTCTGTTACTGGAAACCCAAGGAGCCTTGGCTAAGTCCGTGGGCTGGCAGGGAGAGAGGCTTAGCCAGAGATTCTGGTTGCACAGAAAGTGTCTGCCTGTTCACACCTACCCTGCTAGTCCCATCACACTCAACTGGCCTGTCTAAATCAGACATGCACAGATAATTTTTACCGATCACAATATTAAATGCAAGAGATTCACACTTATCCCTAAAATAATGTTTTCTCCTAGTCACTTCCTGATATACCTTCTTGTGTCATAGGGAAGTGGATGGATGGCATTGTAGATGGCATACCCAGAATGAAACAGGATTGGTACTGGTCTTGCCAATTCCCCTGACAATCGGTCAGTCCCATTGCTGGGGCATTTGATACTCGTCTGTAGCTTCGGCCCTGCCCCGGGTTCACATGCAAATCCTCTGTCTAGATGGAAGGCTTTAAGAAGCCCTGTCTCAGTAGTTCAGGAGACACAGTTAGTTTACTCTGTGACTTGTCCTGCTTTTTTTCTTTTTTCTCAGACAGAGTCTTGCTTTGTCACCCAGGTTGGAGTGTAGTGGCATGATCTCGGCTCATTGCAACCTCGGCCTCCTGGGTTCAAGCAATTCTCATGCCTCAGCCTCCTATGCGTGCCACCATGCCCGGCTAATTTTTGTATTTTTAGTAGAGACGGGGTTTTGCTATGTTGGTCAGGCTGGTCTTGAACTCCTGACCTTGTGATCTACCTGCCTCAGCCTCCCAAAGTGCTGGGATTACAGGCGGGAGCCACCACGCCCAGCAGGACAAGTTACTTAATTTCTCTAGAATCCAAAGGGATTGTTGAAAAGATCATATGAGATAATGTGCCTGGCAAAATTTAGCAGGTATTTAATAAAATAAAATTGTCTTTCTTTCCTGTACTTAGATTTTTTTAACAGGTCTATTGAGATATAATTTACATACCATACAGTTCACCAATTAAAGTATACAATTCATTGGCTTTTAGGGCGGGGCATGGTGGCTCACGCCTTTAATCCCAGCACTTTGGGAGGCCGAGGCAGTTGGATCACGAGGTCAAGAGATCGAGACCATCCTGGCCAACATGGTGAAACCCCCTCTCTACTAAAAATACAAAAATTAGCTGGGTGTGGTGGCATGCGCCTGTAGTCCCAGCTACTCGGGAGGCTGAGGCAGGAGAATCGCTGGAACCCAGGAGGCGGAGGTTGCAGTGAGCCGAGATCGCGCCACTGCACTCCAGCCTGGTGAAAGAGCGAGACTCCGTCTCAAAAATAAATAAATAAATAAATAAATAAATAAATAAACGAATAAAAAATTAAAAAATTAGAAAACATTTTTAGTATATTCACTGTATTTAGATTTCTTAAAATGCAATTATAGCATAAGGAATGTGAGGTTTAATAGTTTTAAAAGACAGGATTTTAGTCAGCTATAAGTTTATGTAAATCAACAGTGTGATACCACTGCACTGACAAAAAAAAAAACCTTTGTGATATTGGGATGTACTGATACACTTATGATAATCCGAACGGGACAAGTAATAACTCCCTGTTATTCTCAGCTGGCAGTGTGTTCAGTCATTGGGCCTATTTTAAGAGAGAAATGGGCAAATTGGAGCATGACTAGAGAAATGTGATAAGGGTGATGGGAAACTGTTTATAGGAGCCAACGATACTCATCCTGGAGAAATAAAGCCTTAGAGGAGATGAAATATCATCCTTAATTAGCTCTAGAGTTTATTTTTATTTTTTTAGAGACAGAATCTCACTCTGTCACCCAGGCTGGAGTGCAGTGGTGAGATCACAGCTCACTCATAATCTCAAACTCCTGGGTTCAAGTGATCTTCCCTCCTCAGTCTCCTGAGTAGCTGGTACTATAGGCATGTGCTACCATGCCCAGCTAATTTTCTTTTTTTGGTAGGGATAGGGTCTCCCTATGTTGCTCAGGCTGGTCTTGAACTCCTGGCCTCAAGTGATCCTCCCACCTTGACCTCCCAAAGTGCTGGGATGGTAAGTGTGAGCCACTGTGACCAGCCTAGACTTGTTTGTAAAATGAATGATATGTATTTCTATGTTCCCTCCCTAGACAGAACTTCAATAGGTGAATTCAAATTAAAAAGCAAGCAGATTTTGATACAACATAAGGAATAAGTAGAACTGTCTAAAATTGGAGTGGATTATCCCTAATGTGGAATGAATTTTTTTCTTTTTTTTTTTTTTCAGTAGAGATGGTTTCTCACTATGTTGCCCAGCCTGGTCTCGAACTTCTGAGCTCAAGTGATATTCCTGCCTCGGCCTCCCAAACTGCTAGGATTACAGGCATGAGCCACCACACCTGGCCTCTAATCTGAAATTCTATCTTTAATATATAACCACATTATTTACAAGTCAGAAAGCAAAGTCCCATAGAGCCCTTACTCTGTGCAATGTATTATGCCCAGGCAGGTAAAATTACTAAGAAGGTCAACTCTTCTTTATTCAAGGCCAATTCTCCAGTCTGTGGATTAGTCTAACAGATCATTCTTTCTTTCATTTTTCATTTCTGCTCCCTGCTTTTTGATCAGAGGATAGAGAAAAAGAATCCCAAAATGATCACTACAGATATTTTATTAGCAGTTCTGATGATAATGGAAATACTCCAAAAAGACTTAGGCATTACCCATCAGAAGGTTGTGCTCATCTCTTCCCAACTCTCTGTAAACTGACTTCACCTTAGTAGATTGAAAGTGGTCATAGTGGGAATATTTTCACCATGGAAATTAGCAAACACTACTGATCAGCACACCTACCCCTCCTCCCCACCTCCAAGCTCACTGACCAATGCCCTACTGCTTGAGAGTCTATGCTACCCAATGACTACTGGCCTGGCACTACTAAATGACAATAGCCCTTCTAGTAGATTGTTCAATTATGTGTCTATAAAAATATATTTAAAGCCAATGCTATTTCACGTTTTTTTGTTTGTTTGTTTTGAGATGGAGTTTCGCTCTGTCATCCAGCCTGGAGTACAGTGGCCGCTATCTCAGCTCACTGCAACCTCCTCCTCCCGGGTTCAAGTGATTCTCCTGCCTCAGCCTCCCGAATAGTTAGGATTATAGGCACCCGCCACCACACTCAGCTAATTTCTGTATTTTTAGTAGAGATGGGGCGGGGGCGGGCACGTCTCACCATATTGGTCAGGCTGGTCTCAAACTCATGACCTCAAGTGATCCGCCTGCCTCGGCCTCCCAAAGTGCTGGGATTACAGGCGTGAGCCACCTGCTGCTATTTCACTTTTGTGTGAGGGCAATTGGAATTTAAGTGGTTTCCTTTAGTTAATGAGTTTCAGATGAGTGAAATATTGGGCGAAATACTTAGGGAAGACTAGCCTTACTCTCACCTGCCCTGTAGGCCACATATTCTGTCTTTAGGAAAACCCAAAATAACTATGGTCTGTATATTGAAGGGGCCTATTATGCATAGCTACTTATGGAATGGCTGTGTAACATGAGTAGGAAGACATCTCCAAGGTGAAGGCCCCCTGGAAACAGGAAGTTAAAGTTCTCTGCTGGCCAGCACTTGTCCTGTGTAAGTGGCTCCTTGTGCCACCTAATGGATCTTGAAATAACAGTCTCAGCTTTTGATTCAGAGACTCCAGTAAGTATTTTTTGCAGATAGAACATATTCTCATAACCTTCCTTAAGGCAGAACTGTTGTAATGACATTGCATTTTACAAGTTGTTATGAGGGAAATGCCATCAGTCCAAGATTCCCAGAGCTAACTGATTTCTTTTGCAAACGCTAAGCACCCCAGAGAACTCATACAGCAGTGGTTCTCAACCCTAGCTACTGATGGAATTACCTGGGGAGTTTACAAAAATACTGCCAGCTGGGTTCTACCCCGTGTACTCTAATTTAATCAACTTCAGCTGCTCCTTTGGTGATTCTAATGTACAACAAATTTGGGTTTCATTGACTTAGAGGGTTCCTAGAAGTGGTAAGAGAGAATGAGATTTGCTAGAATGAACAAGATATTTTTGTTCATTCCAAATGAACAGGGGAAGAGAGGTCCTTTCCTGCTCCAATGTAGAGAACAATCCTTGATTTGTTACCCTGGAGTAGTAGGAATCTGGGTTCTGGCTTCCTGACAACCACTAGGAATTACAGCTGGCATTTATTGAACACTTGCGGTATACCATGCCTCATCTCATTTTTTCTTCATATAACCTTATGAAATAGGTATAAATATTTTCATTTTATAGAGACACAACTTAGGTTAAACAGCTATTAAAGTTTCTGTGCTCCCAGGAAATAGGGTTTCCAAATTGCTGTTTGTATATAGCAGACATTCCATAAATAGTTGAATAAGTTTTTCAGTGTGAATAAATAGAACACCATTCTTCTTTATACTTTGAGCCCTTTAGCCCATTAGCCTTTTAGTCCGCTTTTATCTAATGGAAAAGCAGAATGCTTTTCACTTATTTTGCTTGTACCCACTTCCCAAGGGAAGAAGAAGCAGAGGTTACTACAGTGTCACATTAACTCTGCAGTGACTTTGAATCACTTTCCTAATTTTATCTTATTTGTTTATTTGTTTTTGGAGACAGGGTCTCAATGTCGCCCAGGCTGGAGTGCAGTGGTGAAATCATGGCTCTTTGCAGCCTCACCCTCCCGGGCTCAAGCGATCCTCCCACCTCAGCCTCCTGAGTAGCTGGGACCACAGGCACATGCCATCATTCTCAGCTAATGTTCTTTTTTCTTTTTTTTGTAGAAATGAGATCTGGCTATGTTACCCAGGCTGGTCTTGAACTTCTGGCCTTAAGCAATCCTTTCACCTTGGTCTCCCAAAGTGTAGGGATTACAGTTGTAAGCCACCACACCTGGCCTTTCCTAACTTTAGAAACAAGTTAATCGAGGCTTAGTCAGAATTCAGTGGTCTTTTGGTCTTTTCTCATAACACCAAGTTGAGACAGAAGAATGATCAAAGGCGTGCATCAAGAAGGATCAACTAAAACTATGACGAGAAGAAAGGGATTCTGGATAACTGGAATCGTTGTTAAAGAATGACCATCAAGTCAGCTCTATTGAGTATGGTACTCAGCATATTCCTGGAGTGCCCATTATGCACTGTGCTAGGCTTTCGGGGAGATGAGACCAAATCCTGATCTTTAAGAACCCTATGGGCCAGGCACAGTGGCTCACGCCTGTAATCCCAGCACTTTGGGAGGCCAAGGCAGGCAGATCACCTGAGGTCAGGAGTTTGAGACCAGCCTGGCCAACAGAGTGAAACCCCCTCTCTACTAAACAGTGGCTCACGCCTGTAATCCCAGCTACTCAGGAGGCTGAGGCAGAATTGCTTGAACTTGGGAGGTGAAGGTTGCAGTGAGCCGAGATTGTGCCACTGCACTCCAGCCTGGGCAACAAGAGCGAGACTCCATCTCAGAAAAAAAAAAAAAAAAAAAAAGCCTATGGACTTTTGGGGAAGAGAAGGCATGACACATGGGAAGTGAAATAGCATAGCAGTATAAGAGCATTTTTTAAAAAGTTCATATAAGACAGCAGTAGTTATTGACAAGTGGTTAAGGTAGGGATTAAGAGTTCAGAAAGGGGAGAGATATTTGCATAAATTTATGCTGGCCTCAGCACCTTCATAAAACACCTTGACACTATGAACTGTGGGTTACAATGAAGTCTGAGAGAACACCGTGCCTCTCAGTAGCTCACCTTCTCCTCTGGAGTCTCGGGCGGGTAGTGAGAAGGTTTGCAGGAAGCAATGGTAGGGGAAATGAAGAGACCTGATCATCAAGGCAAGCAGGACAGGTGCTGGGAGATCTCACCTGGCTGCCAAGCTTGGCTATTTTGAAATATTAATGATTTTTTTCTCCCTGTATTTTTCCCTTATTCTCCTTTTAGGCATTAGACATGTACAGTACTTTCTAGGCTTTGCTTTTACAAATTCTAAGCCCTCCAGACAATTTATAGCAGAAGTGCAACGCTGGTTGTTCATGGAATCACCTGGGGAGTTTTAAAAATACTGCCGCCTGGGTTCCACCCGTAAATACTCTAATTTAATTGACATCAGCTGCTCCTTTGGTGATTCCAAAAAGCAAACAACTTTGGAATCACTGACTTAAAAGTTTCCTAGATATGGTAAGAGAGAATGAGATTTGCTGGAATGAATAGAGTATCTTGGAGAAGCAGTGAAAGAGGAGTGCTTTCCTGTTCCAATATAGAGAAAAATCCTTGATTTGTTACCCTGGAGTAGCAGAAACCTGGGTTCTGGGTTCCTGACAGCCCCAGCAGGGACGTAGGAAGACTCCAGAGAGAATGGCCGTGTGATATATCTAGGCCAGTGCTTCTCACACAGAGATGTGCACAAGGATCACTATTGTTAAAATGCAGATTCTGACTCAGTAGGTCAGGGGCGGTGCCTGAGAGTCTCTATTTCCAAAAAGTTTGTAGGCGGCTGGTCCACAAAGTGGCAAGGATATACATGGCTAGGACTACAGGCTGTCTCCTTTAAGATTCCCATATCCATTTCAAGCATAGAACAGGAGGAGCCACAGCCTATTAAAACTGAATGGTCCCACAGGCGGGGACAAAGGATGTTTCTGCGGTGATTTGGTTTGATTGATGACTGAGGAGCAGATGGACCCCAACTGCAAAGCCTTCTAGGCTAAAAGAGGACCACATCCTGACAGGGGATCCTCGTGTCAGGGTCTTGGCAGATCACAGATGGCCACTCAGAAGGGATGACTGAAGAGAGTTTCATGAGGCATCCTCATGAATAACAGATAGATGGCAACTCTACAGTTGGCACTTTGGGGGCCATAGGTGTGGTCCTGTTGGAGAACTGGTATGCAGGAAAGACGCACACTTGCAGAAGTTGCTGCTGATTTCAGGAGTGTGTTGAGAATGAGCCACAGCACTTTAATAACTGCCAACAGGTGGACAATAGAAGGAAGAGAAAAAAAGAATGCAGTCTTGCTTTAGTTTCCTGACCACACAGATTTCTCGGAGAGTCTCAGAAAAATACTTAGAAAGGGTATGAAAAGTTATCTTTAGGCCGGGTGCGATGGCTCACACCTGTAATCCCAACACTTTGGGAGGCCAAGGTGGGTGGACCACCTGAGGTCAGGCGTTTGAGACCAGCCTGGCCAACATGGTGAAACCCCGTCTCTACTAAAAATAAAAAAATTAGCTTGGGCGCAGTGGCACATGCCCATAGTCCCAGCTACTGGGGAGGCTGAGGCAGAAGAATTGCTTGAACCCGGGAGGCGGAGGTTGCAGTGAGCTGAGATCATGTCACTGCACTCCAGCCTGGGCGACGGAGTGAGACTCCATCTCAAAAAAAAGAAAAAGAAAAGTTATCTTCAGTCTGGGCAACATGGCAAAACCCCGTCTCTACAAAATTTTAAAAAAATGAGTCAGGTGTGGTGATACACATCTATGGTCCTAGCTACTCTGGAGGCTGAGGTGAGACTGCTTGAGTCCAGGACGTGAAGGCGACAGTGAGCGGTTTCACACCACTGCACTCCAGTGTGGGCAACAGAGTGAGACCTTGACTCAAAAAAAGAAAAGTTATCTTTAGGACCTCCACCTCAAACTCTAATTTTTTTTTTTTTTTTTTTTTGAGACGGAGTCTCATTCTGTTGCCCAGGCTGGAGTGCAGTGGTGTGATCTCAGCTCACTGAAACCTCCGCCTCCCGGGTTCAAATGATTCTTCTACCTCAGCCTCCTGAGTAGCTGGGATTACAGGCACACACCTCAATGTCTGGCTAATTTTTGTATTTTTAGTAAAGACGGGGTCTCACCATGTTGGTCAAGCTGGTCTTGAACTCCTGACCTCAAATCATCCATCCGCCTTGGCCTCCCAGAGTGCTGGGATTATAAGCATGAGCCACTGCGCCTGGCCTGAATTTCTTAAAATCAAAACTAAACTAAACCCTTGATCATCTTTCTGGAAAAAGGGCATAGGCATTGAAAAACTTCAGTCCGGGGGAAAGCTGGGGATCTGATTTATTTAGAGCAGCACTTGGGGCCTGAAATTTAGCACTGGTTGGGTTACCGACTTAGCCTGTCCGAACACCTGCGTGTTTTCCTGGCACTAGAAGTTGGTAAAGGGAGGCTGGGCGCAGTGGCTCACACCTGTAGTCCCAGCACTTTGGGAGGCCGAAGCGGGCGGATCACCTGAGGTCAGGAGTTTGAGACCAGCCTGGCCAACATGGTGAAACCTCGTCTCTACTAACAATACAAAAATTAGCTGGGCATGATGCGCGCACCTGTAGTCCCAGCTATTTGGGAGGCTGAGGCACAAGAATCACTTGAACCCAGGAGGCAGATGTTGCAGTGAGCTGAGATCGGACTACTACACTCCAGCCTGGAATTCCATCTAAAAAGAAAAAAAAAAAAGAATTTGGAAAAAAAAAAAAGAATTTGGTAAAGGGAGATGGGAGTAGAAATGGCCCCCACACCCTTCTGAGGTGAAGGGAGCCAGTGCCAAATGGGAGGTTTCAGTTGCACCTACTTAGACCTGGCCAGCTAGAATGGCTGGAAAGTTCTCAGGGCAGTAAATAGGATTTTGACTGATGCTTTACAGTTCTTTGGAAAGCCAGGTGGGAGCTCTTTCTGCAGGATCCCTGAGAGCAGAGTGCCAAATGTAAAGGGACTCCAGGGCCCTCCATCTGCCATCAGTGCAGGGGCCTGAAAACATTTTAGGAGAAATTGAGCTTTGGAGGAGGAGGAGGGAGAGTTGTAATTAGAGTCCAGGTCTTCTTGACCTGGAAAATTTTATTTCTTCAGGCTGCCTGTGAATGTCTCAGAGGCTGGAGGGTTTTGACACTATACCGGGCATTAGTTAACAAGAACTGAAGCCATAACTAGGCCTAATAATCAGAAATTGTTCTGAGACCTATGATACATGAAGTGCCAAAATAAATTCCAACTTAATTAAAAAGTTAAAGAATAAATATCACAACAAGAGAATTAGAAGAAAGCAACAGCAAATATTCAGTTAATCCTACAGTGACCAAGTCCTCTCTAAACACAATAGCAAAAGGGAAAAAAGCAATAAATTTGAAATATGTATGTGTGTGTGTGAATAACATTAAAAACTTCTGCATGATTAAAACAAATTATCAAAAAATAAAATTAGGCAGGGCACAGTGGGTCACAGTGTAATCCCGGCATTCTGAGAGGCAGAGGCAGAGGCAGGAGGATTGCTTGAGCCTGGGAGTTTGATGCTGCAGTGAGCCATGACTTTCACTCCTGCACTCCAGCCTGGGCAATAAAGCAAGGCCCTGTTTCAAAAACACAAGAAAACAAAAATAGAAAAATGGTAATGGCCAATGAGCATGCGGAAAATATTAATTACAACAACAGTGAAATATGACAAAATATTAGTTCAAAACAATAGTTCTTCTGGATTGAGATAGGGAAAAACATAATATCCAGTATTGTCAAGGGTGCAAAGAAAGGGACATTCACATACATTTATATCTGGAAAATAAATTGGTTTCGCTTTTTTGGAGGGTAATTTGGCAGTTTATATTACAAACCTTAAAACGTGCATAACTTTTGACTCAGCAATTCCTCCTCCAGGAATTTATCCTAAGGGAATGAGGACAAACACAAAAACGTATCTATAAGAATGTTTATTGTAGCGTTAATAATGAAAAGTTGCTGGGAGGGAGTATTGAATGTTAAGCTTTGACAGAGCTAGGTAGTGGGTACACGGATCTTCATTATTGCATTAGTTTTCTATTGTTGCTGTAACCAATTACCATAAATGTAATGGCTTAAAACAACACAAATGTATTTATTTATTTATTTTTTGAGACAGTCTCGCTCTGCTGCCCAGGCTGGAGTGCATTGGCGCCATCTCCGCTCACTGCAACCTCTGCCTCCCAGGTTCAAGCAATTCCCCTGCCTCAGCCTCCCAAGTAGCTGGTGTCTACAGGTATGTGCCACCACGCCCAGCTAATTTTTGTATTTTTAGTAGAGACGCAGTTTCACCATGTTGGCCAGGCTGATCTCGAACTCCTGACCCCAGGTGATCTGCCCGCCTTGGCCTCCCAAAGTGCTGAAATTACAGGCAATGAGACAAAATTTATTATCTTACAGTTCTGGACAGAAGTCTGAGCCAGGTCTTACTGGGCTAAAGTTGAGATGTTGGCAGGGCTGTGTCCCTCTCTGGGGGATCCAGGAGGGAGTCCATTTCCTTGCCTTTTCTAGCTTCTAGAAGCTGCCCACATTCCTTGGCTCATGGCCCTCTTCCATCTACAAGCCATCAACATAGCACCTCTCAGACCTTCTTCCATTACCACATCTCTTTCTCGCTCTTCTGTCTTCCTCTTCCACTTTCAAGAACCCTTGTGATTCCACTGGGCCTACACAGATAATCCAGGATAATCCTTCTAGATTAAATCAGCTAATCAGCAACCTTTATTCCACTTGCCATGTAACTGAAGGTTCTGAGGATTAGGACATTGATGTCTTTGGAGGCCACTATTCTGTGTATACAATTGTATTATTCTATATACTTATACACATTAAATAGTTAATATTCACCAATATTTTATTAATTTTTAAGTATCAAATATTTAAAAACCCAAACCTAATGCCCAATTTAGTGTATGGCTGAAATGAAGATATATATAGTCACAGGACAAATGCTATATGCCCATTAAGAAGCATAATGTAGAATATTCCAGCCTGGGCAACATGGCGAAACCCCATCTCTACAAAAATTACAAAAATTAGCCAGGCGTGGTAGCTTGCACCTGTAGTCCCAACTACTCAGGAGGCTGAGTGGGGACAATTGCTTGAGCCCAGGAGGTCGAGGCTGCAGTTAGCCAAGATTGTGCCACTGCACTCCAGCCTGGGCAACACAGTGAGACTTTGTTTAAAAAAAAAAAAAAAAGAATATGTAGTGACATGGAGCAATGCTCATTTTATAGTAAGTGGGAGGAAAATTCAAGTCTACAAAAGATTATGCACAAGATGATCCCAATTAGGTTAAGTCAAAACTCAAAATAAACCTATATCCAAGAGAGTAAAAAATATTGGGAAGGATATAGGTCAAAAGTAAAAAATCTTTATCTCCAGATGGTAAATTTTCTTCTATTTTTCTGCATTTCCCAAAATGTATATTATACATGTATCCTTTTTGTAAAGACAAATAAGGTGATTAAGAACATCAAGTCAGGGCCGGATGCGGTGGCTCACGCCTGTAATCCCAACACTTTGGGAGGCCAAGGCGGGCAGATCACTTGAGGTCAGGTGTTCGAGACCAGCCTGGCCAACATACTGAACCCCCCCCATCCCCCGTCTCTACTAAAAACACAAAAAGTAGCCGGTGTTTGGCTACCATTACATGGTGGTGGACACCTGTAATCTCAGCTACTTGGGAGGACTGAGGCAGGAGAATCGCACGAACCCAGGAGGCGGAGGTTGCAGTGAGCTAAGATCACGCCACTGTACTCCAGCCTGGGCGACAGAGCAAGACTCCGCCAAAAAAAAAAAAAAAAAAAAAAAAAAATCCAGTTAGACCAATTTTCTGGTAAAGTGTCTTTCTGGTTTCTTGCCTTTTTGTCGCCCATGACACCCATCTTTCAAGCATAGAGTTTCCTCCTCAAAAATAGAGCATGCTGTCACGCGCCGGTGGTCCCAATTACTTGGGAGGCTGACGTGGGAGGACTCCTTGAGCCTAGGAGTTGGAGACCAGCCTGAGCAATATAGCAGGACACTGTCTCCAAGGGAAAAAAAAAAAAAAAAAAAAAAAAAAAAAAGAATAGTGGCGTGTTCCTGTGGTCCCAGCTACTCGTGAGGCTGAGGCGGGAGAATCGCTTGAGCCCAGGTGGTCGAGGCTGCAGTGAACTGTGATGGCACCATTGCATTCCAGCCTGGGCAAAAGAGCGAGACCTCGTCTCAAATAATAATAATGATAAAGACTCATGTTCGGTCATCAATGACATTCGCCTTTCTCAGGCCCCGTAGTTGTCCACTCTGCAGAGTACGTGTAATCCTCGGAAGGGGTGGGGTCTCTTAGTGAACGAGGCACAGCAGCGAATCCGTGCTGTTTTAAAAACTTTTTTTTCAGAACAAAGCAAACCTAAGGCACAGCCATACCCCGCAGAAAACTTCGAAATCTGCGCCTTGAAAAGGGAAGCCAAAAGGATACGAGCCTCTTTCATAATCTCTCTGGCACGTATTAATGGTTAATAATACTGTATTTTTTAATACACAAAAGAAGAGAATAGTGGCATCGCCCCGTGTGTCCCCCCTACCCAGAGCTAACCGAGAGCGGCCGGGCCAGGGGGCCGGGGCCGGGGCTGAACGGCCCGCCGGGTTTCGGGGTGGCGCCGGCCAGGGTGGCCGCGGGCGCTCTCTCGCCATGGCCTAAGCCCGAGGCCGCTCCCCAGCCAGATTGTGGCCTCAGGCACTGCAGAGCCCGCGGCCCTCGCCAACAAGCCCGTTAGACCCACGGGACTTGGCACCCTGGAACGCGCGCCATCCCCGGGTCTTCCCTGCGCCCTGGACCCGAGGACCCGGCTGGAGCGTCCCCCTACCACCGAGAGGAGGGCCTAGAGCGGACAAGCCCGCCCCGCCGCTCCTCCCAGCCGCTTCTATCCCGGAAGTTGATGCCGAGCGCAGATCGCTTGTAGCTTGCTAGCTGTGTGGGCTGAGAGGTCTGGTGGGGCTGAGCTTGCGAGAAGATCAACATGCCTGTGAGTTGTTTACATCGGGCTCCGGGTTTGTTTTGGGCTTCTTTACCGAGGGTCATATGGGACGGATGAGTCCGGCTGCCTCTCGGGCCGGTAGTGTCCTAGAGTGGCGAGGCGGCTCCCGTTGCGCAGCGTCTTCGCGCGTGGCGGGCATGTAGTGACTTGCCCGGTCAGCGCGGCGCGGCTGGCCCTGCAGGGGCGTGGGCTGCAATTCAGAGGCGGTGGCTGGGAGGGGAACAGCTCTCTGTGTAGCTTATGAGCGGTCTGGGTTTTTGAGGGTGCCCCTGAGGCTGTGATCTTTGGGTCTTTTTGCTTTCCCAGTGCTTGGTGTTTCTCGCCCCCTCTGCCTTCTTTCGGAAGCGATTTCCTACTTGTTTTCCTTTTTTAAAAACTGTCCTCGTTGTTGCCTTATATATTAATTCCGTCAAGGACGGTCGCTCAGCAAGAATTCCTGTCAGATCAGCTGTTGAGCCACAGCAGCAAAAGTCACCCAGGCGCTGGCGTTCTCTGGTCGACTTCAGCAGTTTCTAGTCTAAGCGAGTCCACAGTCGGGGTCACTTTCTTAGCACCTCGACTTCGCGCAGTTTTCATTGAAGACAGTTCATTACGCAGTTGAGTAAAGAAGGACGGAGTTTGCCTTACCATATGTTTCCTGATCGTCCGAAAGCCCTTTTCTAGGGACTTGGAGAACACAAGTATTATGAAAAGTATTGATGAAAGTTATTAACAGGTTTCGAAAAATAACTTTACTATCTGACGTGTTGCTTCTGCCGAGGATGACCGTGATTCCTGTTTTTGCATGTATATTTCACGTATGGTTAAATGTGCCAGCATTGTGGTTTAAAACTAATAGTAATAATATGCTTCTTTGTTCAGTTGGCTAGAGATTTACTACATCCGTCCTTGGAAGAGGAAAAGAAAAAACATAAAAAGAAACGCCTAGTACAAAGTCCAAATTCTTACTTTATGGATGTAAAGTGTCCAGGTAAAATTTGAAATCTTCATTCCTTTACTAAGGAAAATTTCTGTAGGGATTGCTAGTGTGGTGTGTATAGTTAAGATACATTAGAACCCTCTGTTGAGTAGAAGTGGGATTACAGAATTGGAAATGTCAGGGACATTTTCATAATAAATGTACTGAAACCATTGTGGGAACATTTCGGGGTAAGTGAAAACGGGCATTCAAAGGAGATATGCTATTTGACTTAGCAAGTCTTTAAGCTCTTCAGATGATGAGTTTTCTATTTCATGATACAAAGAAAAGTCTGTTGATTCTTCAGTCTAAAGCTGTGCTGCCCAATACAATGGCCATTAGCTGAATGTGGCTACTGAGCACTTGTGGATAATCAAAATGCGGATAGTCAAAATAGAGATGTTCTTTAATTGTAAAATACTCACTGGATTTTGACGATGTAGCACAGAAAAAAAATACATTGATTACATGTTGAAATGATATTTTGGAAATATTAAGTTTAATGAAATATATTATTGATTTTACCTGTTTTTAAAAAATTTTGTGTCGCTGCTAGAAATGTTTATGTTACACATGTGGCTTGCTGTTTCATAGCACTACAGTTACTAATTTTTTTTACATATTACCAGAAATGTCGAGCAGGTGCTGTTTTCCTCTGCTTTTCACTTTTAACATTGCCTTTTTTTTTTAGGTTGCTACAAGATCACCACGGTTTTCAGCCATGCTCAGACAGTGGTTCTTTGTGTGGGTTGTTCAACAGTGTTGTGCCAGCCTACTGGAGGAAAGGCCAGACTCACAGAAGGTATATCATTTGGCATTCTCCAACCCAGTGTTGAGATTGATTATAAATGTCTCTATCTTCACTGAAAAGTTTAAAGAAATCTTAATGATTACCAAAATAACTTATCTTTCATTGTGTGCTTTCAGTAAAGAATGCCCTGTTCAAATGGTTATATTTATACTCTTGACCTTGCAGTGAACTCCATTGACTTATTTTTCTTGGTTTAGAACACATTTATTCACTTAGCTTGCTGAACTTGGAATAAATTAAATCAGAATAGAAGCAAAAGAATAACTACATGTTATAGGACATACGGATTTATTATTTATTTATTTATTTATTTTTATTAGGAGTCTCGCTCTGTTGCCCAGGCTGGAGTGCAGTGGCGCCATCTCGGCTCACTGCAACTTCTGCCTCCCCAGTTCAAGTGATTCTCTTGCCTCAGCCTCCCGAGTAGCTGGGACCACAGGCACGTGCCACCATGCCTGGCTAATTTTTTGTATTTTTAGTAGAGATGGGGTTTCACTGTGTTAGCCAGGATGGCCTTGATCTCCTGACCTCATGGTCTGCCCGCCTCGGCCTCCCAAAGTGCTGGGATTACAGGCATGAGCCACTTTGCCGGCCAGGACATATAGATTTTTAAAACCATATAAAATTTTAAAATTTCTCTTACAAAATTTTGTTCCTTATGTATTTAGTACATATAATAGTTTTTTTTAATCATTGCCAGCTAAGCAACAGATAGCTAATATATAAGTTAAAATGCCAGAGGTTTTATTTTTATGAGCAACTGCAATGATTAATATAAAAACCTAATTTTAATTCCTCTTTCACTTTAGTGCAATAAGAAAAAAAATTATATATATAGTTTCCATAGTAATACTTGTACATTTACAATTCCATAATGATGTTATAAATTTGCTTGTGATATTTTGGGGAGCTGTAAGTTCCATGCTCTCACTGGAAGAGTTAAGTGGATTGGCAGCAAATCCGAGATCTATTTGGTGTGACCTGGTGAGATCTAAATATGGAGTCAGCACATGATATTTTAAGAGTAATATTGCTAAGTAATATTGCTAAGTATACTTGTGAGATTTTTGAAACAAAGTATGTCATGTCATAATTTTGGAATTTAGTGCCCGTATGCTGACAGATGGTTTAATGGGTCTGTCTGTTCTAGAGTTTTCCTAATAGGTCTGAAAATGCCTCTAATCAAAATTATTTTCTTGAGAAAAGTATTCAGAATAGTTCCTAAAAATTAAGAGTATATCTTCTGACAGCTTGCTTGAAACAGTCTTCACTGTTGAATTCAGGTTTATGGTCTTAAGTAGACTTCATTATAGCATTTGAGAAACAGGAGTGACACTTATAGTCATACCAGAGTAAACTCAGATATGATAGATGTATTATAGCAAATTTCTGGTATAAAAGGATAAATAATCTGTATATGAGTATTAATCCAATATTCTTAAAACTTCAGTATTTTACTTAAAAGTACTTTTTGTCATTGAAATTATAACAAAGGTAGAATGCACTTGTTTAATATACTCTCATGATTCTTTTGCAGGGTGTTCATTTAGAAGAAAGCAACACTAATGATTCAAACAGCTTCCTGAATTTTGTGTTATCTCACAGAAAGCCTTATCATAAATTCCATAATTATAATTAATTTACCAAGATAATGTAATTACATTTGGTTTTGTAAGGTATACAACAGTAATCTCCTATTTTGGTGCCAGTTTTTCAATAAAGTTTTGATTATGGGCAAATCCCCTCTTTTTCTTTTTTCTTTTTAAAATATATTTGAGTATGCCATACATTTATATATACAGTGTATATGAATTTGGTTTAAACATTTTAAAATTTATTTTGATTGGTTTGTGTCTTTTTTTTTGAGAGAGAGAGAGAGTCCTGCTCTGTCACTCAAGCTGGAGTGCAGTGGTGCGATCTCAGCTCACTGCAACCTCCGCCTCCCAGGTTCAAGCGATTCTGTTGCCTCGTCCTCCCAAGTAGCTGGGATTATAGGCACACACCACCATGCCCCGCTAATTTGTGTCTCATTTTCAAGAGTAGAAACCCTAAATATTTTATTTTCATTCCTTTTCCAAATTGCTATGAATGGAATTAAAGGATTACAAATGTAAAGTCTATTATTTGTGAATTCTAAATGTAGTTCTGCTGTTGTACCTGTGGAAACATCTTAAAGAAGTACATATTTTGCACGTCCTGCACGTGTACCCCAGAACTTAAACTATAATTAAAAAGAATAGTTTCAAAAAAATACATATTTAACACAGTAACGATCACAGTGTAATGCCTTGGATTTATGTGGCCTTGCTATACTACTATATAATTTAGGACAGTAACTGCTAGCTGGGGTCTGAGTTACTTATTGGAAGCTCCTTTTTAGGGTAGAGAATTTGAGGAGAAATCAGAAGTGGCATGATTTACCCGCAGAAGTCCTGGTTGGGGATAGTAGATGGTGTTGAATTCTCTGGCCCAGACAGGTGAGCACTCCTGACTACGGATGTGTGTTGAGTGGTTCTGGTGCCTGCCTCATGGTCATTTTCATAGTTTATGAAGTAATCCTGGGGAGCTGAGACGGGGAGTGTATCCGCTCACTATGCAACTCCTCATTGGACTAGGAAGATAGTCCAGTTTCTACTCTGCTTCTATTTGATTTGTTACCTTATGGCAGGAATTAGAACAGGCATTTCCTATCAACAGGTGGGACTCTAATGTGAGCAACTGATCCGCTTACATACTGCTTAAATCAGAGAACTGTTGCACAAGAACTAAAGAATGATGGCAAGTTTGGGGTGTATATAGTTGTATGAGGAAGGCCGGGCGCAGTGGCTCACACCTGTAATCCCAGCACTTTGGGAGCCTGAGGCAGGTGGATCACCTGAGATCAGGAGTTCAAGACCAGCCTGACCAATATGGAAAAACCCCGTCTCTACTAAAAATACAAAATTAGCTTGGTGTGGTGGTGCGTGCCTGTAATCTCAGCTAACTTGGGAGGCTGAGGCAGGAGAATTCGCTTGAACCTGGGAGGTGGAGGTTGCGGTGACCCGAGATCGTGCCATTGCACTCTAGCCTGGGCAACAAGCACGAAACTCCGTCTCGAGATATATATATATATATATATATATACATATATATGTATGTAGATGACCCAGAGATTCTCAGACTTTTAGTTTCTGACATCATTAGAATCTCAGTAGTTTTTTTCAGGCCATTCCTTAGCCAAAAGAAATACCTGATAGTTACATTTATTAACTTATGTTCTAACAACTCTAGTAGCCATTTGAAAAAAAACTATACACAAGAGCGTGATGTGATGATTTTTTTAAAAATAGAGACAGTGTCTTGGCTCTGTTGCCCAGGTTGGAGGGTCATAGCTCACATTGTGACCTCAAACTCCTGGGCTCAAGCAAGCCTCCCACCTCTGCCTCCTGAGTAGCGGAGCCTTCAGGCATGGGCCACCATGCCCACCTAATTTTTTTGTAGAGATGGGGCTCTGGCTATGTTGCCCAGGCTGTAATGAACTCCTGGCCTCAGGTGATCTGCCTTGGCCTACCAAAGTGCTGGGATTACAGGTGTGAGCCACTGTGCCCAGCCTGATGTGATAATTTTTATCTCATCCTTAAATCATCACAGTTACTAATGGAATGTGTGTGCCTTTTGGGCTCTGTACAATTTATCAAAATTGAAATCAGATTGGTCACCATTGTCCTTATTTCTTCCACATTGATTTTTGCATGGTGCTTTTTGTCATACCAGTGGCTCCAAACCCAGCTTCACAAGGATAGGATGCCATCAAAGGGAAAGTAGTGCCATATCATATTGAAACTGAACTACCTAGAACTAGTAGTTTATACAAAAGATGTGTCAGTGTCCGTGTTTTTCCTGAGGTACTCCAAGGCACTTCAGCTTGCACAGTTTAGGATACTTGGCTATATGGAGAGGCAGTGGGGATGACAGCTTTTGATGAGAAGGAATCAAACCTATAAGGAGGAATAATCTAACAAACCCCTGAAAATTCCCTTGGAAGTATTTTTTAAAAAAGGATTATACTTTAAAGACCACATCTAAGGGCTGGGTGCGGTGGCTCACGCCTATAATCCCAGCAGTTTGGGAGGCTGAGGCTGGCAGATCACTTGCAGTCAGGAGTTCGAGACCAGCCTGGCCAACACAGTGAAACCCCGTCTCTACTAAACATACAAAAATTAGCTGGGCATGGTGGCGCACACCTGTAGTCCCAGCTACTTGGGAGGCTGAGGCACGAGAATTGCTTGAAACCAGGAGGCAGAGGTTGCAGTGAGCCAAAATCGCACCACTGCACTTCAGCCTGGGTGACAAGAGAAGCTGTGTCTCAAAGAACACATCTAAGGATTTACATGGCATTGGGAAACGAATGGTGTATTAAGTTTTACTTTATTATTAATCTAGATGGTATTACTGGTTTTGAAAAGTGCTGAATAGGACACCAGGACTTTCCCAAACTTCAGGGTCAGCCACATACATTATTATATACTGAATGTTTTAAATATTATTTATATTAACTTCATATTTTAAATATATTTGTAAAGGAAACCTTCCATAAACTTAATATAAATGTATTTTTAGGGGAAGCCTTCCATATAGGCTTACATAAAGATAGCTAAAAATAGGCTGGGCGCAGTGGCTCATGCCTATAATCCCAGCACTTTGGGAGGCCGAGGCGGGCGGATCACAAGGTCAGCAGATCGAGACCATCCTGGCTAACACGGTGTAACTCCGTCTCTACTAAAAATACAAAAAATTAGCTGGGCATGGTGGTGGGCGCCTGTAGTCCCAGCTACTCGGAAGGCTGAGGCAGGAGAATGGCGTGAACCCGGGAGGCGGAGCTTGCAGTGAGCCAAGATCCCGCCTCTGCACTCCAGCCTGGGTGACAGAGCAAGACTCCAGCTCAAGAAAAAAATAAATAAGCTAAAAATAAAATGAAATTCTTGGCTTCTGGCCTGATGAGATGACAAATGGTTTGTGTCTGGTTGTTCCTGTAAGTCATCTGATAAAGCTCTAATTCCTTTTTGTTTTATTTTTCTGGAGATATGATTCAGATACTATAAAATCCAACCTTTTGTGATGTAAAAGTCAGTACTTTTTACTATATTTACAAGGTTGTGCAACCATTACTACTGTCTAATCCCAGACCATTTTCATCACCTTAGAAAGAAACTTCATACCTAACAGCATTCACTCCCTATTCTTCCCTCCTCTCAGCCATTGGCAGCCACTAAGCTACTTTTGTCTCCATGGATTTGCTTCTTCTCAATATTTCATATAATGCTATTTCATATAAATGGAATCATATGGTACGTAGCTTCTGTATGTTTCACTTAGCATAATGTTTTCAAGGGCTGTCTATGCTGTTGCATGTATCAATCAATATTTCATTCCTTTTCTTGACAATATTCTGTGTAATATACAATGTTTATCCATTCATCAGTTGATAGACATTTAGAGTGTTTTCACTTTTTATGTATTTATTTTTGAGATGGAGTCTTGCTCTGTTCCCTAGGCGGAGTGCAGTGGCGTGATCTCAGCTCACTGCAACCTCCGCCTCCCGGGCTCAAGTGACCCTCTGGCCTCAGCCTCCCGAGAAGCTGGGACTACAGGCACGTGCCACCACACCCCGCTGATTTTTTGTATTTTTTGTAGAGATGGGGTTTCGCCATGTTGCCCAGGCTGGTCTTGAACTCCTTACCTCAGGCCGTCCGCCCACCTCAGCCTTCCAAAGTGCTGGCATTACAGGTGTGAGCCACTGCACCCGGCCAAATAAAGTATTCTTAATTACATCTGCAAAATCCGTTTTGCTATGTAAGGTAACATATTCGTAGGTTCTGGGGATTAGGTTGTCGGAATCTTTAGAGGGCCATTATTCTGCTACCACAAAATATAAAGTTGTAAAATTCTACCCCATATTTGAAAACTGAGATTCTTAAGTTATGTCTTTGTAATTCTCTTTTTTCTTTTTCTTTCTTTCTTTTTTTTTTTTTTTTGAGACGGAGTCTTGCTCTGTCGCCCAGGCTGGAGTGCAGTGGCGCAATCTCAGCTCACTGCAAGCTCCGCCTCCTGGGTTCGCGCCATTCTCCTGCGTCAGCCTCCAGAGTAGCTGGGACTACAGGCGTGTGCCACCGTGCCGGGCTAATTTTTTTAAAAGTATTTTTAGTAGAGACGGGGTTTCACCGTGTTAGCCAGGATGGTCTCGATCTGCTGACCTCGTGATCCGCCGGCCTCAGCCTCTCATGTCTTTGTAATTTTCCATGGAAAAAAACTTTTAAATCTTTGGAAGGAATAGAGTATATTATTGCATTTTACAAAGAAAAGGATAACTTTATAGAATAATGACCTTGTATTCTTTTAGGATTTTACAGCTACTTTTTCACAACTATAGGCATAGAAAATGACATCAGGGGCTGGGCACGGTGGCTCACGCCTGTAATCCCAACACTTTGGGAGGCCCAGGCAGGCGGATCACGAGGTCGAGATTGAGACCATCCTGGCCAACATGATGAAACCCCGTCTCTACTAAAAATACAAAAATTAGCTGGGCGTGGTGGCGGGCGCCTGTAGTCCCAGCTACTCGGGAGGCTGAGGCAGGAGAATTGCTTGAACCCGGAAGGCCGAGCTTGCAGTGAGCCGAGATCGTGCCACTGCACTCCAGCCTGGGTGACAGAGCAAGACTCTGTCCCAGAAAAAAAAAAAAAAAGAGATGACATCAGGTCATGGTGTTTGCTATTGATCGACACTCACATAGGCTTTGAATTTTGTTTCAAAGGAGATGCCAGAATTGCAAATTTTCTCCGTTGATTTGTATCCTACTGATTCTGGCTCGCTTCCCCCCTACATTCCTAGGGCTACTCTCACTTTCATGCCTAGCAAAACTTCACCTATCAAAGAATTTAGGCAGAATAGTCCTAATTTAGTTAATAAGCTTTCATTTTAAATTTTAGGGAAGCAGTGTTAGTTTCAGTTATTCTGTAGGAACAGAAATTGGAGCTGCCACAGCCTTTTGAACCAGACAGAGCCTGGCAGACCCTCAGCTTCAGCCCTGCTCAGTGTTTTGTGTCTATGAAAGTCTTTTTAATTTTCTCATTACACATTTTATATATCATGCTATGTATTTAGAACAGAGGAGGTGTGTAAGATTACGACTCTGTTATCTTTATCTTGTCTTTGTATTAATTTGAAGTTGTTTTTTCTTTATTTGTAGCCAACTAATTAAAATACCAACACATACTTATTTTTATTCATTTTTATGTGACAAACTTTTAAACTGAAGACTGCATCAATAAAATTGCATGCCATTAAATATGACTTTTATTGGATTGGTAAATTTTTAGAGATGGCTTTTTTTTTTAGACAGAGTCTTGCTTTGTTGCCCAGGCTAGAGAGTGCAGCTGTGTGATCTCGCCTCTCTGCAACCTCTGCCTCCTGGGCTCAAGTGATCCTCCCGCCTCGTTCTCCCAAGTAGCTGGGACTGCAGGCCCATGCCACCACACCTGGTTTACTTTTGTATTTTTTGTAGAGACAGGGTTTCACCATGTTGTCCAGGCTGGTCTCAAACTTCTGGGCTCAAGTGATCCGCCCACCTCAGCCTCCCAGTGTGTTGGGAATACAGGTGTGAGCTACTATGTTGGCCTAGAGATGCTTTTTATGGGAAGTCACGATAATGGTTAAAACAGGCTTTAGAGTCAGATATGTGTGGGTTTGAAACAAGTGCTAGTTAATGGTTTGTGACCTTGGGAAAAAATAATATCTCTACTTAATAGAGTTATGTTGAAGGTATAATGAGATAGCATATACAAAGAGCTTAGCAAAATGCCTTTCCCACAGTAAGTGCTCTGTTAATAGTTTGTGTGGGCCGGGCGTGGTGGCTCACGTCTGTAATCCCAGCACTTTAGGAGGTCAAGGCGGGTGGATCAACTGAGGTCAGGAGTTTGAGACCAGCCTGACCAATACGATGAAACCCCGTCTCTACTAAAAATACAAAAATTAGCCAGGCGTGGTGGTATGTGCCCGTAGTCCCAGCTACTCAGGAGACTGAAGCAGGAGAATTGCTTGAACCTGGGAGGTGGAGGTTGCAGTGAACCGAGAATGCGCCATTGCACTCCAGCCTGGGCAACAAGAGCGAAACTCCGTCTTAAAAAAAAATAGTTTGTGTGTTTTTTTTTTTAAGTGGAAAGCAGTCATGTCTATTCAACATCAAGTACTTCAATGTTCCATTTTTTCCCTAAAGTTGTTTATCCACCTTACCACCACACTGGAGCACAGATATGTTAACTTCTGCTACAAAACAAGTCACCCCCAAATCTAATAGCTTAAAATGTTGACTTATTACTATTTCTCATGATTATATGAGTTGGCCGCTTACTCTGTTGGTCTCACCTAGGTTCACTTACACAGCCACCTTCACCTGGAGGCTCAAATCATAGGTCTGGCAGCTGGTGCTAGCTGTCAGCTGGGGCATCTCTGTTCCCCTCCATGTGGCCCCCCATCCTCCAGTAAGCTAGTATGGCTTCTTTACATGGAAATCTTGGGATAGTGTTCTTAGAGGGTGGCAGACAAAAGCTTGAAAGCCACTTAAAGCCTATGCAGTGGGACTTGTGCAACATTATTTCCACCACATTCAATGGGTCAAAAAGCAAATCATAAAGCAAGACCAGATTTAAGAGAGTGGAGAAAGAGCTCCACCTTTGGATGGAAAAAGCAGCAAAATCACATTGCAAAGTTGCATGCACAATGGAATGAGAGGAAATCGTGGCCATCAAAGAACTGGTGGCTGGGCACGGTAGCTCATGCCTGTAATCCCAAGCACTTTGAGAGGCTGAGGCAGGAGGATTGCTTGAGTCCAGGAGTTCGAGATCAGTCTGGACAACATTGTGAAACCCCTACTCTGCAAAAAATTATCCAGGCATAGTGGAGTGCGCCTGCATTTCTAGCTACTCAGGAAGCTGAGGTGGGAAGATCACCTGAGCCTGGAAGGTCAAGGCTGCAGTGAGCCATGATTGTACCACTGCACTCCAGCCTGGGTGACAGAGTGAGACCTTATCTCTAAATAAGTAAATAAATAAATAAATATAAAAGAAAATTCCAAATGGGGGCCCAGGAATGGTGGTTCATGCCTGTAATCCCAGCACTTTGGAAGGCCGAGGTGGGCGGATCACTCGAGCCCAGGTTACAGTGAGTTATGATCATGTCACTGCACTCTAGCCTGGGTGCCAGAGCAAGATCCTGTTTCTAAAAAATAAATAATTCCAAATAACATAAAACACTAACATTAAAGAAACATTAAATATTTAATGTTAAAATAACATTAAAATAACATTAAAGAAAGGCATGACATTTTTATGTTTATCTAAGGGCACGGATTCAAAATTTGACAAACATGAATACAGGACCTAGAGATCAGAAGTCAGAAAGAAATAAGGAGATGAAATGGATCTGTTTTAGAGAGCTGCTCTCTTTCTACTTCAACCACTCAGAGATATCCACCTATTTACTTGTATAAAGTGTTAAGTGAAGAAACAGATTTAGGGCTCAGAATTATAGAAAAGCCCTTCTTTTATTAGAGTGTATAAAAACTTTGATTTCTTTTTGAATTTTCCTGAGTTCAGTGGCACACTGGTAATCTCTAGTACACATGATCTGTGGCTGTTAGAACAAAATTCCCCAATACGTTAACACTGCAGCCTCCAAAATGGCTCCCAATGATCCCCACCTTCTGGTATCCACTCCTTGTACAGTCCTCTCCCACACCAAATCAGGGTTGGTTTCTATAACCAACAGAATTTGGCATAAGTGATGGCATATAGCTTCCAAAGCTGAATTATAAAAGACATTGAGGTGTTTCCCTGTTTCTTCAAGCCCCTGCTCTAAAGGAAAGCCATAGCACAGACAAGCAGACCTATGGAGAGGGCCATGTGGTGAGAAAACTGAAAACTCTTGCCCAAAGCCAGCAGGCCACAAAGCCCTCTTGTCCATGGCCACGTGGGTGAATCATTTTGGAATCAGATTATCCAGCTCCAATCAAGCCTTCCCTCAGATGCCTGAAGCCTCTGCTGACATCTTGTCTACAAACTCATGAGACCCTGAGCTAGAAACACCCAGCAAACCTGCCCCCAAATTTCTGAAACACAGAAACTGTGAGACAATAAGCTTTGGGGTAATTTGTTACACAGTAATAGATAACTAATACACATTATACTACAGGAAAAAGCTCAAGACACAGAAGGCCAGATATGGTGTGATTCCATTTATATGAAACATCTGTAACAGGCAAATCCAAAGAGATAGAAAGTAGATTGCTGGTTACCAGGGGCTGGAAGGACAGAGGAATGGGGAGCAAATGCTAATGGGTATGAGGTTTCTTCTTGGGGTGAAAATGAATTGGATAGTGGTAATGGGTACATAATCTTGTGACTATACTAAAAACCACTGAATTGTACACGTTAAAGAATTTTATGGCATATGGACTGTGAATTATATCTGAATTATATATATGTGTGTGTGTGTTTATGTGTGTATGTATTTGGAACAGAGCAGCGGATGGAAGTTGGAAGGACTTTGAGGAGAGTGTTAATGAAAACCTGAAGAGCCTTGAAGAAATTGTTGAGAAGTATGGCCTTTGAAGAGGCTGCAGGTGTAGTCTTAAGGAAAGTAAGAGAAATCTTATTGACAATTAGAGGAGGGGATTCTTGTTTAGTACTGACAGAAAATTTAGCAACACTGTCACCAGGAGTAACTCAGAAAATAGAAAATGTGCCTAATGAATTGGGTGACTAGCTGATGGGATTTCCATATACAGTGTTTTTTTTTTGTTTTTTGTTTTGAGGCTGGGTAATTTATAAAAAGAGGTTTATTTGGCTCACGGTTCTGCAGGCTGTACGGGAAGCATGGTGCTGGCATGTACTTCTGGTAAGGGCCTCAGGAAGCTTACAACCATGGCAGAAAGAGAAGGGGGAGCCTGGATGTCACAGGGCAAGAGAAGGAGCAGAGAGCCATACACAGTGTTGAATGTGCTTCCTTAATTCTTGTTGCTTATACTAACATGCAAGAGAAAGATAAGCTAATGGAAGAACTATTGGTAAAGAATTAATAATTGATGGTTTAAAAAATTCCCAGACTCTTCAGATGGCAAATGATGCCAAAATTAAGAAATGGCTTCAAGGCAAAGATAATAATTGAGGGCACTTCCAGGAAAACATAGTCTAAAGATGATATTGAGGGCTTGACTATACAATCATTTCTCAAGACTTTAGAATGAACCAACATAGTGCTTCAGAGAATGATTTAAACAATAGAGTTCATTAGATTATTAGCGTAAGTAGTTCTTCCCATTATCTTGGCAGAGACAAGCCCCAGGTTAGAGAGGGGCTATTCTGAAGGGACTTTGGGGTGGCTTTTGTCTACTAGCAGAAACTCCAATAAAATTCACAGGATACTCTTAACATTTTAAAATATTATATTGTCAGTTAATAGCGTTGCTAAAAAAAATTCAAAAATTAGAGAAATAAAATATTATATTGGCAGAACCACTGTTAACTTAGATTGAAAGGAGAGAGTACAAAAAGGCCTTTGGGTCTCCAAACTTCTACAAGTGGAAAGCAGACTGAGAAAACCACTCAGCTAGAAATATATGCTACCTTTCATGAAAAAAAGGTATAGGGAAGCGGCCAGCCTTAGTGGCTCACGCCTGTAACCCCAGCACTTTGGGAGGCCAAGGGGGGCGGGGGGGGGCGGATCACCTGATGTCAGGAGTTCGAGACCAGCCTGGCCAACATGGTGAAACCCTGTCTCTATTAAAAATACAAAAATTAGTCGGGAGTGGTGGCACGCACCTGTAATCCCAGCTACTCGGGAGGCTGAGGTGGGAGAATTGCTTGAACCCAGGAGGCTAAGGCTGCAGTGAGCCGAGATTGTGCCACTGTACTCCAACCTGGGTGACAGAGGGAAACCCTGGCTCAACCAAAAAAAAAAAGAAAGAAAGAAAAGAAAAAAGTATAACTCAGAGGCTGGGTGCGGTGGCTCATGCCTATAATCCCAGCACTTTGGGAGGCTGAGGTGGGTGGATCACTTGAGCTCAGTAGTTGAAGACCAGCCTGGGAAATATGGTGAACACCTGTCTCTTAAAAAAAAAGAAAAAGTGTAACTCGTAAGGCAGAACTAAGAGCCCAGATAACATAGCCAAAAGGTAAGAATTATTCTGAAGCCTTGAGTACTAATCAGAGTTGCCAACCTCTGTCTGACTGAATTTCAGAATTGCCAGTCTCCTGTATGTCTTCCACTTCCCTACTTTTTGAAGAGGACGGCATCTAGCAATTATCCTGTATCTGCTGTGCTACTGTATGTTACACATATGGGGAGCAAATAACTAAAGTTCACAGGTCTTAAGAGAAACTGTACTTGAGTTGCTGTACCTAAGGAACTCATCCCAAGGAGCCCTCATTCACACTTGGACCTGACCTGATTTAGATGATAAGATACTGGGCTTTGAGCTGATGCTATACTAAGGTGAAACTTCTGGAGGATTTGAAAGGAGGTAAGAGTATTTTGCATTGGGAAGGACAAAAATCATTGGGGACCAGAGGTCAGACTGTGGTACCCAACTTTCAAGTTGACAACCAGTGATTCTTACCTCCTAATATTCACAATGTATATAATCTCTCCAACATTTATTAGCCCCATGTAACCCATGGAATTTGGCAAATGTGATCGTATGTGACTTGAGGCTAGTTTATAAAAGAGTGACTTCTGCCTGGCACTCTCTGTCCCATCACTTACTCTGCGGGAAGCCAACTACCATGACATTAAGATACTCAAGCAGCCTAGAGAGAGGTCCATGTGGTGACAAACTGAGTCCCCTTGCCACCCACCAGCCAGAGAACTGATTCTTGCCAGCAGTCATGCAAGTAAGCCATGTGGAAGCATTTCCTCCATCCCTGGAGAATTCTTTAGATGATCATAACACCTTGCCTGCAACCTCATTAGAGACCGCGCCAGACCCACGCGACTATATTGCTCCTGATTTCCCGATTCCTTCTCTGAACGTTTCTTTCTCTGTAGTGGATAACTAATATACCATTTTTCATGCTTTTGTTTCTGCTGTCATATTAAAAGGATATTTGGGCTGGGCACAGTGTCTCACACCTGTAATCCCAGCACTTTGGCAGGCTGAGGGGGGTGGATCATCTGAGGTCAAGAGTTCGAGACCAGCCTGGCCAACATGGCGAAATGCTGTCTCTATTAAAAATTCAAAAATTGGCTGGGCATGGTGGTGGGTGCCTGTAATCCCAGTACTTGGGAGGCTGAGGCAGGAGAATTGCTTGAACTCAGGAAGCAGAGGTTGTGGTGAGCCAAGATCACACCACTGCACTCCAGGCTGGGTAACACAGCAAGAGTCCATTTCAAAAAAAAAAAAAGAAAAGAAAAGAAAAAAAAAAACCTCAGATATTTGGAGGCTCCTGTTGAATGATATTTTCTCTGTATTACACATGCAGAAAGTACATATTTTATCAGAATATTTTATTTCAAGAGTTAACACTTTTTTCAAAAAGTAAAAACAATATAATTACTTCCCTGAGTATAAAGAACCAATTCTACAATAAAAGACCATTACAAAATTAAGCAATTAGAGGTACATAATTCTCTGCATTCAATTATACTCTATTTCAAATTTATTCTTAAAAATTTCATGTTTTGGAACTTTAATGTTTTCAAAAAAACCTCAAAACAACTCATTTTGCACCTGTGGTGTTAAGGTTATCAGTCTGATCTGTCTTTATCAAATTCAAGGGCAATCTTCAAAGCGGTGCTATTGAGGCCAACAGATTGCATGTTACATATGATAGAAACAATGATTCCTCTTGGGGGAACCTTGTTATTTATAGTCTCTGTATCCAGTTCTTCAGGAAGGACCAGCAGGACACTACTGGCGCCCACTGCCCCTCCAGTATGTGAAGCATAATGCCGTTGCTTTCTACAAGAGCCATACGTTTGTTTCTTTTCCACCACACCCCACGCCATTGCATATTTACCCTCTTTATCCCAAGACATCTCTGTGTTAGGGACTGGGGTCCACATCATAATCATTGTTTCTGGTTTGAGGTATCCAGGTAAAAGATTTTCATTTGAGTTCTTAAACAGCCTAACTTGGTAACCATAAAGCATCGCATTCCCAAATTTTAGAAGGTCACCCACTGTAGACAGAAATCCACCACCAGCCCATTTATAGGAGTTATCCACGTAAGGCGTGTTGACAAGACGTTTCTTTTTATTGTAAACATAAAATCTAAAAGGAAATAAGAAATGATCATTAAAAATTTCATAATCACTGGCTTCACACATGACGATAGAAAAATGTGTACATGAGAGAGATTGTATTTCAATGTAATGATCATACATTCTCAGAAACTATAAACTAACCACTAATTTTCAATATGATTCAGGTCCTAATGACACACAGATAACTAAGTAAGATAGTCTAATTACCTTTTGAATTAAAGCATAGAAAGTGGTTTTTTTCTATTGGTATGGCTTGTCCATGCTGAGTGTATCAAACTTTTAATACCTGCAAAAATGTATTCGTTAATATTACACATGACATATTTGCCCTGTGCATATGGAGAAAGTTATCATTGGGTAGACATTCCTTGTCCTTGGGGTTAATGCTGAATCGTGCCACAAATGAATTTTATAACCAAAGCTGTAAACATCCAAAGCACTTTGGGATGTTTAGGAATAAGGTTATTTGTAAGATGACTAGATTTCTTGGATAAAAATACCATATAAGCTGGGTGCAGCAGCCGGTGCCTGTAATCCCATTGACTCAGGAGGCTGAGGCAGGAGGATCGCTTGAGCCCAGGAGTTTGAGTCCAGCCTGGGCAGCAAAGCAAGACCCTATCTAAAAAAAAATTCTAAAAAAATACCATATACATATTATATATAATGATGTGACATGGTAGTTTCTTGGTGCAGTGGGAAAGGCTGGAGTTAGCAAACCCTAGTTTGAATCCTTTCTTCTTTTTTCAAGATTCTTACACGTCCCCTAAAAGTACAAGTCATAATATTGGGTAAAGTAGGGCTGGCAGTTAGGAAATGAGTGGCCACAGGTATGTGTCTGATGATTTAAAAAAAGAAAAAAGTCTAAAGGGGATCTTAGTATACTCTTTAGAGAACCAATGACTTGATAGGTGGTTTTCTCATTGTCTCAAAATCAACATGTCTGTCATGTTTCTTTCTCTCCATTAAAACCTTCATTATACAACATTTAATGACTTTCTTGCCCTAAACTCTCATACCCAATAAGACGCTAAATCCTATGTATGCAATCTCTGCTTTGTGTCTTACCCTTCTCCCTTCCTTCCATTCCTATGGAAGAGTTGTCCTATGACAACTCTCAAATTTTAGGCCCTCATTACTTTCTGTGTCAACTTCTGATTATATTTGTAATTCCAGTCAACCAAGTAAAATTAAATCTAAAAGGAGTTACATAATAGAAACACATTTTTTCATTGAGAAATAAATTTCTACTTTTCTTTTGAGACAGTCTTGCACTATTGCCTAGGCTGGACTGCAGCAGTACAATCATGGCTAACTGTAGCCTCAACCTCCAGGGCTCGAGCAATCTTCCTGCCTCAGCCTCTTGAGTAGCTGGGACCACAGGTGTGTACCACCATACCTGGCTAAGTTTTTTTTTTTTTTTTGGTACAGATGAAGGTCTCACTGTTGTCCAGTCTGGTCTCGAACTTCTGGCCTCAAGCAATCCACTCGCCTCTGCCTCCCAGAGTGCTGGGATTACAGGCATGAGCCACTGTGCCCAGCCAATAATCAGCTTTCTGTAACTTCTTTTTTTTTGAGACAGAGTCTCGCTCTGTTGATCAGGCTGGAGTTTGGTTCTCCTGCCTCAGCCTCCCCAGTAGCTGGGATTACATGTGCTGCCACCATGCCCAGCTAATTTTTTTTGTGTATATTTACTTATTTATTTTTGAGACAGAGTTTTGCTCTTATCGCCCAGGCTGGAGCACAGTGGTGCGATCTTGGCTCACTGCAACCTCCGCTTCCTGGGTTCAAGCGATTCTCCTGCCTCAGCCTCCCGAGTAGCTGGGATTACAGTTGTGCGCGACCACATCCGGCTAACTTTTGTATTTTTAGTAAAGGTGGGGTTTCGCCATGTTGGCCAAGCTGGTCTCAAACTCCTGACCTCAGGTGATCCGCCCACCTTGGCCTCTCAAAGTGTTGGGATTACAGGCATGAGCCACCATGCCCGGCCTATTGATTGATTTTTGAGACTGAGTCTTGCTCTGGTGCCCAGCCTGGAGTGCAGCAGCACAGTCTCAGCTCACTGTTCCTGGGTTAAAGTGATTCTCCTGCCTCAGCCTCCCCAGTAGCTGGGATTACAGGCATGCACCACTATGCCCAGCTAATTTTTTTTTTTTGTATTTTTAGTAGAGATGGGGCTTCATCATGTTGGCCAGGCTGGTTTCGAACTCCCGAACTCAGGTGATCTGCCTACCTCGACCTCCCAAAGTGCTGGGATTACAGGCGTGAGCCACTGTTCCCGGCCGATTTTTTTTTTGAAACAGAGTCTTGCTCTTTCACCCAGGCTGGAGTGCAGTGGCATGATCTCGGCACACTGTGATCTCCGCCTCTGGGGTTCAGGTGATTCTCCCTCAGCCTCCCGAGTAGCTGGGATTACAGGCATCAGCCTCCTGAGTAGCTAGGATTACAGGCGCCCACCACCATGCACAGCTAATCTATCTATATATATATATTTTATATTTTTAGTAGAAATGGGGTTTCCCTATGTTGGCCAGGCTGGTCAGGAACTCCTGACCTCGTGTAATCTGCCAGCCTTGGTTTCCCAAAGTGCTAGGATTACAGGTGTGAGCCACTGCGCCCAGCTCTGTAACTTCCTTTTAACAGTAAAGCATTTCAAACCACTTACATTAAGACTGGAAACTAGAACTCCTCAGTCATTCCTCTTTTAAATATAAAAATATGGAGACTTCTAGACTTTATAATTCTAGCTTTAATAAGCAAATTCTAGATTTTAATCTCTTAGTTCCTTTTCACATAGGACAAATTAGTACATTTTTATGAAAATAATTTTATTCAGCTGAAAGATAAACTTTACCATTTCAAATTCCTAGAACATTTCTGCTTAAAAGAATATAGACACAAGTTCTTGACTAAGTTACTGAGACATTTTTGTAACTAACTGATGGGATGATGCCAGATGACAAACAGCTTCTTCATACTTATTTATAAGAATCTCCAGATTCTGCACAAGAATGTTATATAACCACAGAAATCTACATCTACAAACTTAGAAACTAAAAATACTTTTTTTCAAGGGTGGGGGGACAGGGTCTCACTCTGTCACCCAGGCTGGAGTGCAGTGGTGTGATCCCAGGCTCAGGTAATCCCCCACCTCAGCCTCCTGAGTAGCTGGGACTACAGGCACACAAAACCTTGCCTGGCTAATTTTTGTATTTTTTGTAGAGACAGGTTTTTGCCATGTTGCTCAGGTTGGTCTCGAACTCCTGGGCTCAAGTGATCCACCTGCCTCTGCCTCCCAAAGTGCTGTGATTACAGGCATGAACCACTGAGCCCAGCCTTATTTTTAAAATGCTTCTTAAATGTCTTTAGAGACAATATTCATCACTTGGTATTTATTGTTATAAGAAGTTTGAAAACCAACATAATTTCAAATGCATGTTATAAAAACAATCCCACTTTAACATTTAGTATTAACATTTGAATTGAACTACCAGTAGAGAGTCTGTCAGCTAAAGGCATGAAAAAGAGCTTGATACAGAATAATTCTTATAATTCTAGAAGATACTTTAGAAATAGAAGGTAAAGGCCATATCTATACTGTCAAAATACAGCCAAAGTTGAGAGAAGGTGGGGATGATTAATGGGTACAAAAGAAACAGAAATAATTAATAAGATCCAGTATTTGAGAATACAACATGGTGATTATGGTCAATAAAAATTGTACATTTTAAAATAACTAAAAGAGTAGGATTGGATCATTTGTAACACAAAGGATAAATACTTGAGGGGATGGATAACTCATTTTACATGAGTGATTGTTTTGCATTGCATGCCTGTATCAAAACATCTCATGTACCCCATAAATATATACAGCTGCTATGTATCCATAAAAATTGAAATTAAAAATTTTAAACATTAAAAAATGCAGCAAACACTCCAGAAAACATTCATTTTATTTGGTTTTCATCCCATCTAGTTATAAAATTAGAAATTTTTGTTGCAAACACTGTGCCAAACACATAAAAAATATGGCCAAGTTCTAATAATAAGCCGAGGCATTGACTGAGGATTCCCCTATCAGCAAATTGAGTGTCTTTCAGTGGCAAGAACATTCACTGAGCTCCTTTGTGATGTTCACTTACAGAGTTATTTAGTGTACTTGCCTATACAGAGTATATTCGCTACACAGAATCAATATAGTTATGCGCCTAAACAGAAACAATGTTCCCACTGTTCCATTTAAGAAAATCCCAATTTTATTCAAGACAACAACATATCCAGTTAAAAACAATTCTCTTGCCTCCCTTACAGCTAAGTGTGATCTTGTGACTCAAATCTGAGCAAAAGAATTTAAGTGCTATTGTGAGGTGGGATTCTGGTGAGATACTTTTAAACATGTGACAGACACCGTATGGTACTATTTTAAACACATACATAAACACACAGAGAAGTGATAAAGAAGAGAAATATTTACCCCTGGAAACACAGTAACTCTAAAAAGCCTTAGTCAGGATATTATGAACAGGTTTACGGTTATACCCAACAAATCAGTAGACTACATAACAAGCTGGAAACATTTTTTTCCCCTCAAAATGGTACCATAAAACAAATGAATACAAACATATATATTTATTAAGTTTTACTTTAAGGTTTTATTTTTGTCTATATCTTTGAAAAGATTCCTTTTACTCCCTGAACTCCCCCAAAAAGCTGGTGCCTTTAAACTCTTAAAATAATTATTACAAAAAAGAATCAGAGTTGAGTTTTAGAGGCCCAAATAGATACTGTATCAAATAAAATAAATAAAGCAAATAGACAAAACATTTTCCTAGGTAACAATATTTCTTTCTTTTAGTGCCCTATTTTATTTCAGCAGCCCATTTTATCTAACTAAAATGAATCAACCACCCTTTAGAACCATTGAGAACTACCAAAAATTAAAACAAGACAAAACAAAAAAACCAAACCAAAAGCATCTCAGAGCTGATAGGGACCCTTAACACTAGAGATAGAAACCCACTGCCTTTTTTCAAAGAATAGAAAATAAAGTGAGCTAGGCTCACGCCTGTAATCCCAACACTTTGGGAGGCTGAGGAGGAAGGATCATTTGAGGTCAGGAGATCAGCCTGGGAAACACAGCAAGATCTCATCTCTACAAAAAAATTTAAAAATCAGCCAGGTGTGGTGGCACACATCTGTAGTTCCAGCTACTTGGAAGGCTGATACGGAGGATCACTTGAGCCAGGGAGTTCAAGGCTGCAGTGAGGTATGACTGTGCCACTGCATTCCTGCCTAGGCAACAGAGTGAGATCTTGTCTCAAAAAAAAAAAAGAAAATGAAATTAACTCACCATCATATGGCATATTTGGATTTTTGCGCAAGTCACAAGTTAATTACTCATCAAGAAAACAGGAAATAATAGCTGCTCTGCAGTCTGCACATTCACAGAGACTTAATTTCTAGCTTAGAAAAGAGGCTCGATGAGTGGACATAATGTCCTTCTCCCCCTTATACACAGAGCTAGACATCCATTTTCAAATTTTCAAATGTCTAGATCTAAATCATAGTAAGGTCATACATCTATGCCATCTTTACTAGAGAATCTTTTTTTAGATTCAGCTGACAACTTGTGGTATTTGTCTTTTGTTTTTGAGACAGGGTCTCATTCCATCGTCAGGTTAGAGTGCAGTGGCATGATCACAGCTCACTGCAGCATCAGCTTCCTGGGCTCAGGTGATCCTCCTTGCTCAGCCTCCAAATAGCTGGGACTACAGGCACATGCCACCATGCCCGGCTAATTTTTTTTGTACTGTCTGACAGGGTTTCACCATGTTGCCCAGGCTGGTCTTGAACACCTAGGCTCAAGCAATCCACCCCGCTTGGCCTCCCAATGGTATTTATCATTTTTCTTGTGCTTTCCAGTAAAACATAATGCTAGATCCAAAAATAATAAACAGAAAGAGTCTGAAGTAGCTGAGAACCACAGGCCATTTAAAAAATTAAAATTCATTGCTTGTTGCTAACCAAATTTATTTTGGGTCCCCAAGAAATCTCTTTTAGGCCATAAACTGATTTGCAATGCATATTTAATCCTTTTAAATAAGCTGATAATTAAACAATTATAATTTAAATAAACAGAAGATTGAACAAAACTAGTATGTAGATAGGAACATAAAGCTAAAAAATTTTCCAAAAAAAGCCACCATTTCATCTATTTCTTTATAAAGTGCAATTAAACCATTTGTAAAGCATGTACTAATGGAAATATGCATGGTAAAAGTAATAGTTGATTTGTTAAATGTGCTATCTTTCTAACAAATCAAATAATAAAATCGAAAATAAAATACCATAACTGTAAAATTCCTATTAGTAATTAAGCTTCAAAATTCTCTCCCAAAGCCCCTTTCACAAATTACTAGCAAAAATTATAATAAAATTTTAGTTTGACATATTCCACTGAATGGCTTTCAAACTTTTTTTTTAACCTCAACCCACAGTGAGGAATATATTTCTCCTTTTGACTGAATGAAAACACACACACACACACACACACACACACACACACACACATATCACACCCTTCTAAAACAGAACTTTTATGGAGCAACACAGTGGCCAGTGGCATAGATGGCTGGTTGTTCACAAAATTGACTCTTCTCTTCTTCTTTAGTAATAAAGTAAAGCAAGCCACATGCCTGCTCAGCTACAAATTACATTTCTCAGCCTCCCTTGTCACAAAGTGTGACCATACGGCTAAGGTTTTGCCAACAGAAGGTGGACAGAAATGAAGTGTGACACTTGAAAGTCTGGACCTTAAGGCCCTGAGTACATGCTCCATACCCTTTCTCTTTTCAGGAGGCTGGGGCACCTGCAGGGCTGTGATTGAGCTTCAGGTGTATAGACAGGGACACCACTGTGGAGAGAGGAGCGGTAAGATGGATGAATCTGGCCTCTTAAAGGCTTGTGGGGAACCAATCAGAATGGCTCACCTCAGGAATGCTGCAAGGGGGAATTAAACTTTTATTTTCCTCACGCCACTGCATTTTGGTGCCCCTTTAATGCAGCAACCTAACCTTTATCCCAAAGCTTATATTTACCTTTACTACCTGCAATGTACTTTATCATATTCTATTCTATTTTGTTCCATTAAAAAAAAGAAATCCTGGTACTCAACCCACTAAACTGATTTTCCAACTCAATAACTGGACATACAAACCTACAGTTTGAAAACCACTATGGTAGGAAGAGAGAGGAGTAAACAGATAAAAATCAGTAAAGAATACAAATACTTAAAAAACGGAATTAAGGCCGGGCGTGGTGGCTCACGCCTGTAATCCCAGCACTTTGGGAGGCCAAGGTGGGTGGATCACTTGAAGTCAGGAGATCGAGACTGGTGAAACCCCGGCTCTACTAAAAATACAAAAATTAGCCGGGTGTGGTGGTGTGCATCTGTAGTCCCAGCTACTCAGGAGGCTGAGGGAGGAGAATGGCGTCAACCTGGGAGGCAGAGCTTACAGTGAGCCGAGATCGCGCCACTGCACTCCAGCCTGGGTGACAGAGCAAGACTCCAACTCAAAAAAAAACGGAATTAATTCTGACCATAAATAATCAAGATATAACTCAACTGGCCATTTTATAAACTTCTGACTCACCCTCCTAACATTTGACACAACTGCCCTTTCATAAGTATTCTTTGTTCTTTCTGAATTAAAGTATTTTTGAAAAGTTACCAAGTATTTGCTTTCCAAATACTTTTTCCTCTAATAATAAAACCCCAAATTACTTTAAAAGGTCAAACAAATCTTTATCGCATTTGCTAATACTGTATCTCAAATTTTTCTCTACAAAATAAGCTCAAATGTTTATAATTTTAAAATTCAATACTTCCATGTGTGTTTTTTGAAGTATACCAGTTCAGACAAGAAATCTGTATTTGGTTCACATTATTTTAATCCTGTCTCATCTCAACTGAGCATGTAAATTTTTTAGCACTTTCATATAGTCTTGTGCTTGTTTTATTTAATTAACTAAGTAATTAATTAATGTTTAGAGACAGGATCTTGCTTTGTCACCCAGGCTGGAGAGCAGTGTATAATCATAGCTCACTGCAGCCTGAAACTCCAGGGCTCAAGTGATCCTCTCCTCCTGATTAACTAGGACCACAGGTGTGTGCTACTATGCCCGCCTAATTTTTAAAAGAATTTTTGTAGGGACGGGGTCTCACTCTGTTGCCAAGGCTGGTCTCAAACTCCTGGCCTCAAATGATCCTCCTGCCTTGGCCTCTCAAAGTGCTGGGATTACAGGCATGAGCCACACAGCACCTGGCCAGAGTTATTTTAGATTATGCAAATTAGTAGTTAAAACTCTAAGTCATAGAAAATGTCTCCATAAGAGAAAGCATAAATTAAAATATAAAATTTGTAAAAGCTAAAAAGCTGACTAAACCCTTTCCTATTATAGTGGTAAATGAATCAAATATGAAATTATATAAAATCATAGCATTTTTCACTCCTAAGGGTAAAAATTCTAGTTAACTTGTCAAAATCTGTTCTAAAGCTTCTCCATAAAATATTAAAGTCTGCTTAAGCAATTTTTCTGCTTAAGCAATTTGCCTAGAATTTTGTCTGAACACCCAATTCAAATTTACATAAGTAACTTCAACTTGATATTTTATATTTAAAAGCTGTAGAAGAAAATGGAGAGAAAATGTGGTTTAAATGTTTTAAATCTTAAAACTTATTAAAAAGTATCTAAGGATGCCTCACTGTAAAATAGTGTTTATACCCAGATAGTTTTTAAGTGTTCAATTATTTTAGATATTACTTTGTATTTTTATAATATATAAAAAAAAAATTTTTTTTGAGATGGGGTCTCGCTCTCTTGCCCAGGCTGGAGTGCAGTAGTGCAATCACAGCTCAGTGGAGCCTCAACTTCCCAGGCTCAAGTGATCCTCCCAACTCAGCCTCCCAAGTAGTCAGGACTACAGGTACACACTACCATGCCTGGCTAATTTTTTTTGTACTTTTGGTAGAGATGAGGTTTTACCATGTTACCCAGGCTGGTCTTGAACTCCTGAGCTCAGACGATCCACCTGCTTCGGCCTTCCAAAGTGATGGGATTACAGGCGTGAGCCACATTGCCCCGCCCCCAAAATCTTAATTACCCTTGTTAAGGGCATGTAGCAGAGGTCTGCATAATCCAAATAAGAAGAGCATTTTAATGTTTACTATCAACACACACAAAGCAGAAAATCATTCAATTAAACATATACACATATACATAAAAAAGAACAAAATCACGTCCTTTGCAGCAACATAAATGTAGCTAGAGGCCATTATCCTAAGTGAATTAATGTAGAAACAGAAAATCAAATACCACACATTCTCACCTACAAGTAGGAGCCAAACACTGGGTACACATGAACATAAAGATGGAAACGAGACACCAAGGACTCAAAAAAGGGGGATGCAGAGAGGAGGGCAAGGGTTGAAAAACTACTTATTAGGTACTAAGCTCATTATTTGGGTGACAGGTTCAATTTAAGTCCAAACCTCAGCATTATATAATATATCCATGTAACAAACCTGCACATGTACACCCTGAATCTAAAATAATAATTACAAAAAGAAATTAGGGGATTACCATGCTAGCTACATAAGTAAAGGGCAGTGTGGCCCCACTGATAACTATGTCACATAATCATCATATTCTTTTTTTTTGTTGGGGGGTGCAACAGAGTCTTGCTCTGTTACTCAGACTAGAGTGTAGTGGGGCGAACTCGGCTCGCTACAACCTCCACCTTCTGGGCTCAAACAATCCTCCCACCTCAGCCTCCCGAGTAACGAGGACTACAGGCATGCACCACCATGCCTGGCTAATTTTTGTATTTTTTGTGGAGACGGGGTCTCACTATGTTGCCTCAGCTAGTCTCAAACTCTTGGGCTCAAGCAATCCTCCTGCCTTGGCCTCCCAAAGTGCTGGGATTACAGGTGTGAACCACCGTGCCTAGTCATAACATGTATTCTTTTTGAAAGAAAATGTATGTACTTAATTGAATTATTTGCTAGATGTTGGTCTGTAAGCTCCTGGAGGGCAGGAGCTATGTCAGGTTAGCTCTACTATGTGGTACAGTATGTGGCATGTAGTATTTGCTTAATAAATATTTACAAATGTAAGGCAAAACGAAACAAAAAATTCACATATAGGTAAGCAATCTAATAACTATTTACTGTTGCAGTTTTCATATTTCATATACTATTTTAAAAGCAACATATTAAATAATGACAGTGACAGATTATAACTCATTGACTAAAATAAGAATCCATGAGTGCATACTGGTATGAATAAATAGAGAGAAGGGAAAGCACTTTTTTTTCTGAGATGGAGTCTCACTTTGTCGCCCAGGCTGGAGTGCAGTGGCATGATCTTGGCTCACTGCAACCTCTGCCTCCTGGGTTCAAGAGATTCTCCTGCCTCAGACTCCTGAGTAGCTGAGATTACAGGTGCATGCCACCATGCCCGGCTGATTTTTTGTATTTTCTGTAGAGATAGGGTTTCGCCATGTTGGCCAGGCTGGTCTCAAACTCTGTCTCATATGATCCGCCCGCCTCAGCCTCCCAAAGTGATGGGATTACAGGCGTGAGCCACCACCCCGGCCCGCACCTTCTTATAATAGAATGTCAACTGATAAATATAGAATGGATGATGGAATTAGAAAATCACCATTTGACAACCATCACTGTAATAACTGATTCAGTCATGAATCATTGATAGATGCTAAAACTAGTAGAAAGTTTGATGAGAAACAGGATTTTTACATCATCTCAAATTATCTCCTCCAAATATACTTGTTAATTATAAAGTAAAAATAGTAACTTTACAATAACCTGACAGGCACCACCTCAAAAAGTGATTAAAATACCATCAGCAATAATGGGACAAACTGATGTCAAGTCACTTCTGATAGATATGACAAGCAAATGCAATGTGAGATCATGGATTAGATCCTAGACCAGAAAAAAAAGTTTTTCTGCTCTTTTGCTATAAAGGACATTATTGGAACAACTGGCAAAATTTGAGTAAGGTCTGTAGATCTGACAAAAGCACTGTATCTATGTTAATTTCCCAAATGTCCTTGTTTTTTTTGTTTTTTTTTTTTTTTCGTTTTTTGAGATGGAGTCTTGCTCTTTCGCCCAGCCTGAAGTGCAGTGGCACGATCTTGGCTTACCGCAACCTCCACCTCCTGAATTCAAGCGATTCTCCTGCATCAGCCTCCCGCGTGGCTGTGATTATAGGCACCTGCCAACACGCCCGGCTAATTTTTGCATTTTTAGTAGAGAGAGGGTTTTCACCATATTGGCCAGGCTGGTCTCGAACTCCTGACCTCAGGTGATCCACCCACCTCGGCCTTCCAAACTGTTGGGATTACAGGCGTGAGCCACCACGCCCGGCCCCGAATGTCCTTGTTTTTAGAAAATACACATTTAAATATTTATAGGTAAAGGGGTATCACGTCTACAACTTATTTCCAAATGGTTCAGAAACAAACACATACGTAGACAGAAAGGTAATGCAAATAAGGTAAACTAACATTAAGGGAATCTGAGTAAAGGGGATATGTGAATCCTTTGTACTACTCTTGCAACTTTTCTGTAAGTATAAAATTATTTCAAAACAGTATGAAAACAATTAAAAACTAATAACATGTAAACAAAGCATTAGTTAAAACCTTAAAAAGGAATGGTTAAAGAGCAAATTACAGATGCTCACAGTGGGTGCAATTTTGGTTTAGTTATTCATGTTTCAGTTATTAATATTATTGCTATCTTTCATCAAAGGGTCTCAGTGTACTTTATAAACATGTTTTACTTCCTTCACTTTACAGATGAGAAAACAGACATGTAGAAAAGCTCCCAAAATGTGGCAAGTTGATTTTGGAATGGAAACAAAGAAAATATGACTTTTAATTAATAACATAGTGTTAAGATGCGATATAGCTAGATACAGCAGAAGGTATTCATTTACCTTGCTCTATTGTAAATCACTGGCTCGTTTTCTTCCTGCACAGTTGTCAGCATATCCAAGTCATGGAATATTTTCTGCATATAGTCCAAATATTTACATCCTGAAGCTCTCTCTACTATGGCTGCCAGTAGGGTATAGCCAAAAGTTGAATACAAAAACTGACTACCTTGAGACATCATTGCGAGGAGGAAAAAAATAAAATGCTTGATTATTATTCAAAAATATATAAAATATATTCCCACTGAAAATTGGCATGCCTTTAAAACTGGAATATTTTACTTCAGCATTCAGAAAAAGAACACAGGCAATATATAAACAAATTGAGTTAACTTTGCAACTGTCCTTATTCCAAGTCCTTAACACAAGGATAAAATTATGATCAGCATAATACTTAACATTTCACATAAATCTGCTCCTTTCTCTGATAATAAAGTAAGCAAATAAATCCTACCTCAAAATAAAACAAAAATATTTCAAAGTGACAACAAAACAGAAAGAGGAAGAAAAGAAAAGCAAATTTGATTTCTTGAGTCAACTTTGTTCTTAATCTACCTCTACTCATTGTTTAGGGCATAAATGGGCAAACACGTTCTTATTTTAATAAAATATATGGGTCAGGAGCGGTGGCTCACTCCTCTATCCTAGCACTTTGGGAGGCCACGGGGGGAGGATCACCTGAGAGTCAGGAGTTCGAGACCAGCCTGGCCAACATGGTGAAACTCTGTCTCTACTAAAATATAAAAATTAGCCAGGTGTGGTGGCGGGCACCCGTAATCCCAGCTGCTCAGGAGGCTGAAGAAGGAAAATCGCTTAAACCCAGGAGGCGGAGCTTCCAGTGAGCCGAGATCGTGCCACTGCACTCCAGCCTGGGCAACAGGGCCAGACTCCATCTCAAAAAAATAAATAAATAAATAAAAATAAAATAAAATAAATAAATAAAAAATAAAATATATGTAGGCACACAAACTTTGTTTCAAATACATATTTAAATTTAAATATATATTCAAATATATATAGTGTTTCAGATAAATAACTTTATATCATTTTGGGTTCTGGACAAACTCAAACTGGTTTGAGACACAGTCTTGCTCTTGTTGTTGCCCAAGCTAGAGTAAAGTGGTATGATCACAACTCACAGCAACCTTGAACTCCTGGGCTCAGGGATACTCCTGCCTCAGCCTCCTGAGTAGCTGGGACTACTTACACACGCAGGCCACTGAACCTGGCTAATTTAAAAAATTTTTTGGAGAAACAGGGCTTTGCTTTGTTGCCCAGACTAGTCTTAAACTCCTGGGCTCAAGCGATCCTCCCACCTTTGCCTCCCTAAGTGCTGGGATTATAGGCGTGAGCCAACTATGCCCAGCATAGAACTTTATTTTTAAGATAAAATCCATAATTATATTTTATTTGCTCTTATTAGTCATATCTATATAATATCTATTCAACTAAAAGCTTTTAAAATGAAAACAGAATATAAGTATATAAAACTATAGTAAATTTAGATATTAAGTAGCTTCAATAGGCACCAAATCAAAAAATAAAACAAAGATAATTATTTGTATAGATCAGCTTTTTGGGAAAAAATTATTGATGAACACTCATTTCTTTAAGAAATAAAGGCACAAAATAAGTTGAGCAATTTAAATTCTAACTAAATACTAAAATATCAGCAATACCTTATCATGTCTACTTTGGTCCAGGTTGTATTTAGAGAACTATTATTCCAACATTTCTCCATAAGTTTGCAGGAACATCTTGATACTGAGAATCCTCTAAAAGACTGGGTAGTCTCCAATGAGGCAAAATTTAAACAACAAGCTGCCTGGATGCTAGGCTTTGTTAGAAACTACAGACAAAAACGCAAGCACCAGACTAGTCCATATCACAATCATCAACCTCAATGAATGCACTCCGGATGGTATCAGTTTGGATTTCCTGAAAATTAACATTTCAGTAATGATGATTTTGTTAAGAGAAGGGATTAACACTCACCAGGTTTAAAGAACAAAGGATCATTTTTAAATAATCTTAGGGATTCAATTGAATTTTCAAACTTTTCTCTCAAATATAATTCGCCTTGTTCAAAATCATTCTTTTTCTTGCCAGGTTTTGAATTCCGGCATTTGGCTTCATTCTCCTGCTCTGTTTTAAATTTAGTAAAATCATTCTTTTCATTACTTTTGCCTTCTTTTTCTTGCTCAAATGCAACATTCTCTTTCATCATCTTCAAGGCTTTATAAGCTTTCTCTTCTTTCACCTTTTTTATGTCCTTTTCATAATGACGAATTCCACTTAAATGGGAAATCAGTAATCTTGTTGTGACAGAAACCTAATTGTAAAAACATGAAAATTCAATTACAATATTAACCTGAAAAATAGAAAGTTAGTTGCCTTGGAATAATGTCTCAGTAATATTTTCCATTTAGAACTGCTGTTCGGAAAATGTCATGTACAAATCCTTAGCCTCAAATTTCAGAAAAACACCTACCTGATTATCATCTGGATTAAGAAAAACTAATACATTAACAATAACTAAAAACTAGCCAAAGAATCCTATGAAACATTTTAAATATAAATTCCAGCATAAACCATTTAACATGCGATTAGTAAAATGAACTGTGAGTTTCACTACCTTTTCACCTTCATATTCTTTTTCTGGGAATTCGGGAACATAATGTTGTACTGGAATATCAAGATCCAGTTTCCCTGCTTCCCACAATTTGGCAAGAGCAACCATGGTGAGACTTTTGCTGATGCTGGCAATTCGCATAACTGTCTCTGGCTTACATGGTACTCGGTTCTCAACATCAGCATAACCTAAACCTTTGGGGGAAAAAAGCAAAAAGTCACTATTAACAGGCTTCATGGTCAAACAAGTCTTCAAAAACTGAAATAAGACTATCTTTAAACATGCTGTGTTTATCTAAAAGAAAAGTACTCCACTTTTATAAGTTACTTAACACTGGACATGTAAAGGATTAAAATCTTAGTATACCAGTAAGCCTAACAATTTAACCTTATAACTGAAGTGAAATTGTACCCTGTTTGCAATAGCAATTTTCTATGACTTAGATACAAATTTTTCTTAGCTTATCTAAACAACTGAGTTATTCCACATTTTAAATAAAGTATTCTTTAAAGAAAACATCATTATTCTTCTTCAGATTATATTTATTTTTGACTTTTGAGTAAATTTCCACTGAATTCCTTGAAATAGCCACTCAATAAAAGTAAGTGTGGGCCAGGTGCGGTAACTCATGCCTATAATCTGAGCACTTTGGGTGGCTGAGGTGAGCAGATCACCTGAGGTTGGGAGTTCAAGACTAGCCTGGCCAACATGGTAAAACCCCATCTCTACTAAAAATACAAAAATTAGCCGGGCATGGTGGCGTGTGCCTGTAATCCCAGCTACTTGGGAGGCTGAGGCAGGAGAATTGCTTGAACGTGGGAGGCAGAGGTTGCGGTGAGCTGAGAACACACCACTGCACTCCAGCCAGGGCGACACAGTGAAACTCTGTCTCAAAAATGTGTGAAAAGATGTCCTGCAAACCAAATCTAGCTAACCATCAATTTAATTCGACTGCAAACCAGAAGAATAATTATGGACTAACTTAAAGCTTTTTCTAGAAAAAATTTTAAATTTGGTTTCCATGTTCTCACAGGCTGAAAGTGTGTAAATCTAACTAAGAAAGAGAAAGTGCCTGTAATCCCAGCACTTTGGGAGGTGGAGATGGGTGGATTACTTGAGCTCAGGAGTTCGAGACTAGCCTGAGCAACATGGTAGAAACCGCATCTCTACAAAATATACAAAAAAGAAAGAAAGAAAGAAAGAAAGAAAGAAAGAAAGAAAGAAAGAAAGAAAGAAAGAAAGAAAGAAGGAAGGAAGGAAGGAAGGAAGGAAGGAAGGAAGGAAGGAAGGAAGGAAAGAAAGAAAGAAAAAAGCCTGGCATGGTGGAGTGCACCTGTAGTCTCAGCTACTCGGGAGGCTGAGGTGGGAGAATCATCTGAGCCCAGGAGTTTGAGACTGCAGTGAGCCAAGATCACACCACTGCACACCAGCCTGGGTGACACAGTAAGAGATCCTGTCCAATAAATAAATAAATAAATAAATAAAATAAATAAATAAATAAAAGAGAACCGAGATCTGAAAAGAAATAAAAGGAATACAATGACTATAAATTTGTATAATCTTAAATATCTAAAAAATATTTGCATAAAGTCCATAAAGCTGACATTTATATAATTTTTGATTATAAGACTTATCATAAATTAGGTATAATGATTAGACTATACTTATACTTGAAGGAAGAATCATTTTCCTTTTTTAAAAAATTTTAAGCTGGGCACGGTGGCTCACGCCTGTAATCCCAGCACTTTGGGATGCCGAGGCAGGCGGATCACCTGAGGTCGGGAGTTCGAGACCAGCCTGACCAACGTGGAGAAACCCCGTCTCTACTTAAAATGCAAAAATTAGCCAGGCGTGGTGGTGCATGCCTGTAATCCCAACTACTTGGGAGGACGAGGCAGGAGAATCACTTGAACCTGGGAGGTGGAGGTTGCGGTGAGCTGAGATTGCAACATTGCACTCCAGCCTGGGCAACAAGAGTGAAACTCAAAAAAAAAAATAAATAAAATAAATAAATAAATAATTTTTTTTATAGAGACACAGGTGTCGCTATGGTGCCTGAGCTGGTCTCAAACTTCTGGCCTTCAGTGATCCTTCCTCCCTGGCCTCCCTAAGCGCTGGGATTACAGGCGTGCGCCACCTCAACTGGCCCATTTTCCTTCAAATTCAAACCCCTACTGCGCCCATCAACTTACTGCCTTTAAATGGCATATGAAACATTTTTTTTTTCTTTTTTTTGAGACAGAGTCTCGCTGTTGCCCAGGCTGGAGGGCAGTGACACGATCTCAGCTCACTGTAAACCTCCACCTCCCGAGTTCAAGCGACTCTTGTGCCCTGGCCTCCCGAGTAGCTGAGATTACAGGCACGCACTAGCAAGCCTGGCTAATTTTTTGTGTTTTTAGTAGAGATGGGGTTTTGCCACGTTGTCCAGGCTAGTCTCGAACTCCTAAGCTCAGGCAACCCACCTGCCTCTGCCTCTCAAAGTGCTAGGATTACAGGCGTGAGCCACTGCACCCGGCCTGAAACATCATTTTCTAAAAGTGGGACTCCTAGAAACCTAGGATGACCAATTAGATCAATTTCTGTGCAACAGAGAAGTTATGAAAAATAATGCCTTGATAAAAGTATCATAAAATGAATAGAAATCCCTCTCCCTAAGTTTCTTGCCTTCTGTTTGAAAAAAATAGTTGACACCTCTGCCTGGTTAAAAAGCCTAATAAAGTAGACTGAAAAGTCATTAAAGACAAGGAATAGTGTATAACCCCAGTACTTAGTACTTTGCTTTTTATGGAAGAGAGGCCTCAAGAAATTGTTAACTTAATTAAAAAAGAAAACTTCACAAATTCTGAGTTTTTTTTTTTTTTTTTTTTTTTTTTTTTGAGACGGAGTCTCGCTCTGTCGCCCAGGCTGGAGTGCAGTGGCGCGATCTCGGCTCACTGCAAGCTCCGCCTCCCGGGTTCACGCCATTCTCCTGCCTCAGCCTCTCCAAGTAGCTGGGACTACAGGCGCCCGCCACCACGCCCGGCTAATTTTTTGTATTTTTAGTAGAGACGGGGTTTCACTGTGGTCTCGATCTCCTGACCTCGTGATCCACCCGCCTCGGCCTCCCAAAGTGCTGGGATTACAAGCGTGAGCTTTATCTACCCGTAAGTGTTACCTACAAGTACTCACTTAATGGATTGTTCTACACAGTAGTTACCCCTTATCTGTGGTTTCGCTTTCCTCAGTTTCAGTTATCCATGGTCCGAAAGTATTAAATAGAAAATTCCAGAAATAAACAATTCGTAAGCTTTAAATTGCATGCCACTCAGAGTATTGTTGTGATTGTTCTATTTTATTATTGTTGTTAATCTCTTACTATGCCTGATTTATAAATTAAACTTTATCATAGGTATGTATATATAAGATAAAATAAGTATATACAGGGTTCAATACCATCCACGTTTGCAGGCATCCACTGAGGGTCTTGGAATATATCCCGAGGATAAGGAGGGACTACTATATACAACTTTCAGACCAATAAATCCAGTCCTAAGAGAAAAGTGGGAGTGGGTAGCCATCTTCATGACTCCAATTTATTAGTCACATTTTAAACCTTACTGTGATTTAAAAACACCTGATTCTTTATTATGTTAGATGTTTTCTCTACAATATGCATCGTTTTATGTAAATGCAATAGCATTTCATGGGATCCACTCTAACTAGTAAAACAATATTTTATTTACCAACTGGCACAGAACAAAACAACAATTTTCTGAACCCACCTTCTGACCAGACTTCTTTTCCATCTACAGAAACTCCAACCACTATGCCCGGTGCGCCCACCTCATCCTAAGACCGAAGGGGAAAGAACCGACAGTTTACGGGCCTGCTGAAAAAGCCCAGCGCTCTCCTCGGGGGCCTTCCAAAGCCCCGCCCCCTGAGTCTGGGCCCGCCCCCTCCACCTGGGCCCCGCCCACCTCGTCCCAGGCCATGCTCACACAAGGGATGTGCCTGTCAGCCCCCTAGTGGGAAGGGGCGGTCCCCGAGACAGGCGGTGACCTCCGCCCAGATTTGGGGAACCCCCAAGAGCGTCTGACCACGGCTTGGCGGTAGGGAAATGGGAAGTCTTTCTCGGAAGCCGATCGCGGGCACCCCGCCGCCCCGGGTGGGGTCCACTCAGCCCCCGACAGCACCGCCGAGAGGGGTGGATCCCCGGCCCCCTACGCCCCCCGCCCCAGTGGCCGCACCTTGATCCTGTGCAGCAGGTCGCGGCTGCTCTCGATGGCTCTGGCGAAGCACCTGGAGCGGGGCGGCGCCGGGGTCTGCGGAGACCACGGGGCGAGAGACTGCTCCTGTGGCGGCTCGCCCAGAGGCGACGCCTCAGGGTCGGGGGCCGCGGGGGACTGCGCCGGGGCCGCGCCCCTCAGCCCACCCGCTAGTTTCACCCCGAGCGCCAGCCCCAGCCCCAGCCCAAGGCCCCCGACCCAGCCGTGGCCGAGCGGCGGCAGCCCGGCGCGCTGATGGACCCCGCGTCGTCCGCAGCTTGAGGCCAAGCCCCCGGGGGCGGCAGCCCGGGCACTCACTGCTGACAGGAGCCGGTACATGGCGTCTCTGCACAGCTGGCCGCCACCGAACTCACGCAGACCCGGCCGGCCGCGGCGCGGGGCGGAGGGAAGGACAGGGGGCGGGACGGGGGCGGGGACCGCGGTCAGACCCTAGCAGTCGACGCCTGACGACCCGAGCGCCGATAGCATCGAGCCCTTCCTCCTTTCCCTTTTCTTGTCTCTTCCTTGTGTCTCTCTTTCCTTTTTTTCCTTTGCTTACCCTCTGATCAAGCGTCACCTCCAAGAAGCCTTCCTAGTTCACGTCCCATGGGAGTTCTCGCCCTTACCATCTTGCCCCTCAGTGTGCACACTTCTTTAACAACCGTTAACACTTTGTATCATTTAACTACTTGCCAGATTCCTTACCAGACTGGGACTTCTTCGGGGAGCCTAGACTTAGTTTTGGATCCTCAACTTCTGGAACAGCGCAGGGCACACAGTAGACGCTCAGCAGGCATTTCCTTTCCCTTTAGAGATGCCTTTCTCCTTTCCTTTCCCTTTCTCCTTTCCTCCTTTAGAACGCACTTCTTTTCTCTCTCTTGCCATCTCCCTTATGTCTCATTTCAATTCACCCATTTCCCTAAAGATGTTTTAAAATCTATCGCTTCTGGAATTCTAGCTCCACACTGTACCAAAGACATGAAGTTACACCCAGACCTTATATTACCTTTCTTTTGCTATAAAAGATGAAGTGTTTTTTTAAAAATTTCGTGCTTGAAAAATTTTAATCCAAAAGTAACTCTTGTAATTTACAATTACCTATGATTTCTTAGCATCTGTAAATGATCAGACATTCTTGTGAAATAAGAAACCTAATCTCAAATTGCTACAAAATGTAAAATGTGTATAAAATCCTAGTTTAACATGTAATGAAATTGATATGTTAATTTGAAGTTACTCAAACATTTATCAGTTTTGCAATTTTTATATTTTGGGACACACACACACACACACACACACACACACGATCTTTGAAAGCTTGTAGGCTTTAGACCTTCAGCACTGGGGCAATATGCCCCATATACAAAATGGTCCTGTCTTTTCTTGCAGGTGGAATAAAGAAGAAAGCTCACAGACTTGAACTGACAAGCCATCAGGAGAAACATATTGAGGTAATTAACTTATTGAGTAAACATATGCATACCTCAAAATAAATATATTGAGGTAATAATTATTTAATAGGAGGAAAAGGCAATAATGGTATCTATACCTAGCAAGAAAATAGTGGGGCTAAATAAGTAAAGCTTCTGGGGCTACTCATAAAACCCAAGACTCCAAGACACCAGAATATCCTAGGACCCAGAGCGTTTGACACTGAAACTGCAGTTATAGTGAACAGATGTACTCTATTAAGATAGTACTGGATGTTCCCACGGTGGGGGTCACCACTACTCCAAGCACATGAGAGAGAGAAAAAATATAAAGAGAAAAATGTAAAAGACGCAGTCAGTGGTGGTTATGAGTGCCCACTTTTATTTAAACTGTACATAATTTTTCTTTAAACAGTACATATGTTACTGAAACACCAAGGGTTTAGCCTAGATCCCATTGCTTGCCACACAGAAAGCCAGTCACCGAGACAATGAGTATCGCCAGGGGAAAACAAAGCTTTTTCAGGTGCTGCAGCCAGGGAAACAGGAGTTCAGTCTCAAGTCCATTTCCTCAGCTAACAAAAATTAGGGGTTTATATAGCAAGGAAGAAATGTAACTATGTGTAGGGAAACAGGAAATAGGGAGGGATAAGGAAGAAGAATTGTTCAACAGGAAGCAGATGGTTGGTTAGGCCAGGGGTTCCCAACCCCTGGGCCATGGACTAGTTAGGAACTGGGCCACACAGCAGGAGGTGAGTGGCAGGTGAGGGAGCATTACTGCCTGAGCTCCACCTCCTGTCAGATCAGTCACGACCTTAGTTGCTCATAGGAGCTCGAACCCTATTGTGAACTGCGCATGTGAGGGATCTAGGTTGCATGCTCCTTATGATAATCTAACTAATGCCTGATGATCTGAGGTGGAACAGTTTCATCCTGAAACCATACCCATCAGCCCCAACCCCACAACCCATGGAAAAATTTTCTTCTGTGAAACTGGTCCCCGGTGCCAAAAAAGCTGGGAACCGCTGGGTTAGGCAATCATGACAGGTGAGGGATCTGGTGTCTCATTGTCCAAATGTGGTGATCTGGTAAGTTTCAGTTTCTTGATACTATCTGGGAGACCTGATGGTTGGTTTCCTCCAAAAAGAACTCAGATAAGACAAATGTAAGTTTCTCAAGTTTTAAGACTGGGCAGGTCAATTTCTGTGTTTATTCAAAATAAACCATAAACATATTCTATTGGACAATTGGGCTGGTTTCACATATGTGTTTTTTGCACTCTTCTGTACCTCTCCTTGGATAAAAAGTAAAAAAAGAAACAGAGCCCTGTGTTTGCCATGTACAGGGCAAAAGCCAATGTCCTGGTGGACTCCCAGTCTAGAAGCAGGTACAGAGAGGCCATTTGAAGTATGGCTTCTGGGAAGAGTTAGCCTAAAAGGAAGAGGCTGAGGCACAAAATATAATTTAAAGAGTTTACTTTAGCCAAAGTGAGGATAGCTGCCCTGAAGACTCAGACCCAAGGAAACTTGGAATGAGCTCCCCATTAGGGGGCGCGCCCCCTGTCCTCCTTTGCCTTTAAAGGCAAAAAAAGGGGGACAGGGAATGGGCTGATACTAAGTTGTTTGTCAGGGATCCCCACTGGTTTACAGAAATAACAATGATTGGCTATATACATTGTTAAGCAACAGGGTATGGGTTCTAGCATCTGGTGCCCCATTATTAGGTTAATTTATAACTACTCATGGCAACAGCAGGCAGTTTCAAGAGATGAATACATAGCTTTATTGTGGGGGTAGGACATGAATGCCATCTCTTTTTTTTTTTTTTTTTTTTGAGATAGGGTCTCACTCTGTTGCCCTGGCTGGAGTGCAGTGGCATGATCATGGCTCATTGCAGCCCCAACCTCCCAGGCTCAGGTGATCCTCCCACCTTAGCCTCTTGAGTAGCTAGGACCACAGGCATGCACCACCACACCTGGCTAATTTTTGCATATTTTTTAGAGATGGGCTTTTGCCACGTTGCCCAGGTTGATCTCAAACTCCTGGGCTTAAGCGATCCTCCCACCTCACTCCCAACTCACTTCCAACTCACTCCCAACTAAGGGGCGTGAGGTAAGAGATGAGGCTGAGGACTGACCATCCAGTACCTTATCTCCTTCTGCTGCTATTTCTTTAGAAGGAATGTTCTTCTACAGCTGCTTCTAGCTGCAAGTCCTGTCCTACTATATCTCAGTATAATGTATACTATTAACCACATTAACAAGCTAAAAAAGAAAAATAACATGATCATATCAATTGATGCAGACCTATCAATCATTAGGCAAAACACATTCATGACCAAAAAAACTCTTAGAAAAATAGGAATAGAGAAAAACTTCTTCAAATTGATAAAGAACATCTACAAAAAAATCTATTGCTAACATTATGTTTAGTGGGAAAGACATACGAAGCAAGTATGTCCACTCTAATCATTCTTATTCAACAAGGTGCTAGAAATTATATTGAGTGCAATAAGGCAAGAAAGACAATTAAAAGCACACAGGTCAAAAAGAAAGAGATAAAATTGTCCTTATTTGCAGAGGCCATGATTGCTTATGTAAACAATTTTAAAGGAGCCGGGCGCGGTGGCTCACGCCTGTTAATCCCAGCACTTTGGGAGGCCGAGGCAGGCAGATTGCTTGAGGCCAGGAGTTTGAGACCAGTCTGGCCAACATGATGAAACCCTGTCTCTACTAAAATTACAAAAATTAGCTAGGCATGGTGGTGCATGCCTGTAGTCCCAGCTACTAGGGAGGCTGAGGAACGAGAATCACTTGAACCCAGGAGGCAGAAGTTTCAGTGAGTCGAGATCACGCCACTGCCCTCCAGTCTGGGCAACAGGGCAAGATTCCATCTCAAAAAAAAAAAAAAAAAAAAAAAAATCTTAAAGGGAAAACAAAAACCTATCACCTCCTAAAATTAGAATATTTGTCCAGCAAGGTTGTAGGATACAAGATAAGCATAAAATATCAATTATGTTTCTATGTACTCGCAGTAAACTTGTGGAAAAGTTTAATTAAAAAAATAAAGATGGCCAGGCGTGGTGGCTCATACCTGTAATCCTAGCACTTTGGGAGGCCAAGCACTTTGGGAGCTCATTGCTTGAGCTCAGGAGTTCAAGATCAACCTGGGTAACATGGTGAAACCCCGTCTCTACAAAAAATGCAAAAATTAGCTGGGTGTGGTGGTGTGTGCCTGTGGTCCCAGCTACTCGAGAGGGTGAAGTGGGAGGATCACTTGAGCCCTGGAGGTTGAGGCTGCAGTGAGACAATATTGCACCACTGCACTCCAGCGTGGGTGACAAAGTGAGACCCTGTCTCAAAAAAAAAAAAAAAAAAGATGGAATATGAACCAGGATGAATATTCTGAAACTCAGATATAACCATATCTAACTCCTATTCAAAATGCTTTAAAGCTTAACCAATAAGAGAAAGTCCAGCCTCCTATGGTTGGACATGTGGTAGGATAACCTATTGAGAAAAAAATGGGTTTTGTTTTTTCAGAATCAGATTCACCACAAAGGAATGAACTTCATTTCCTCTTCTGCCAAGAAGGAGGCCAGGCCTCTGACCCTGGAAAGTCTGGGTTTCTCATACCCCCAAAAGGGCAGTTAACAACTGTAACTGGTTGTTTGAGAGGTCCCAATCCACTGAAGTATAAACAATGAAGATTTGGTTTTTCCCAGTAATTGCTACCTGCTTTGCTTGGCCAAATCCCTCCCCACCAGGTTAGAGGGGAACTTTAGTGATAACTCTATCTGGTCCAACACCTTTTCGGTCACATCTAGCTATCAAAACAGTGTAATTTCAAGTGAACATTTGGTTGCTTCAGGTACTATTTCCCCTGCCAAGTCCAGTTCAACGGCCTCTCTCTAGGAGCTGACCAGGGTGCCACTTAAAGCCGCAGGGAGGTCCTGGCTGAAGCGGGTAGGTGGTGCCATCAGGAATTTACTTTCTTAGTCTGTCTCCCTTCGCTTGGCAACAGGTGTGTGAAGCAGGCCTCACCAGTCAGAGGTGCACATTTTCAGAAGCTGGCAATGCCATTGAGCATGTTGGATGAGACATGCAGCTCTCTGGGCAGTAAGCGACAGGGGTTCTCATAGTGTGGCAGGGCTACCCCACTGTACCCACCACTGTATCAGGCGCAAGGCCGCTGTCAACAGCCCAGCTTCTAGGAGCACCCGAATCTTAAAAGACTCCATTCGTGTGTACTTTACACTTGCAATCCTGGCATAATTAGAAATAACTCCACTTTCCCTCTCAAATGAGGAGATAAAATATGTAGCCATCCCACCCCATGTTTTAATAAATTCATTTTCTATCTAACTGGTCAGAATGGTCTTTGAATTTACAGCTAAGAACATGCCTGATACAAAGGGCTTCTCAGAATCAGGCTCCTCCCTCTTACCCCATCTCTATCCCACCTGTGATTCGATCTCAGTTCTATTAAAATAGATGGCTGTTAAATGTCTCCAGGCCATTGGACGGGCTTTTCTTTCTTCCTGGAACGTTTTTTTCCCCCAGCGTCCACCTGGCAAACACTGTCTTCCTCCCTCTTTGTGCCCTGCATTCCTCTGTTGTCGCACTTAGCCCCATGTTACAATTGTACTAGACTTTTTGGGTTTGTTCTTTGAGATTTTTCTGCCAATGATTTGTGAGTTCCCTCAGATTAGAGACTTAGTTTCCTCCAGGGTTAGCCCAATGCCGGTCACATGGTAACTTTCAACAAACATGTATTGAAAACTTTATATGAATGAGTGTAAAACTGCACTTTTTATAGAAAAATGGTGAAATCAATTGGTTATGATTACTGATTTCGAGAGTAGCTTTAGTAGTCTGCTACTAAGTTGAATTCTCTCAAGGTTTTCATTTGTAGATCTTGAGTTTTAGCTGGAGAGAACCAACCCTATCAGGGGTCTGGAAAATGGAATTCAAGTCAGGAGTGGACCTTAAGTTGGACTAAGCCATGTCACACCAATAGGGAGACAAATGGTGACAGCTCACTATTATTATTAGACTGCTATGTGACTGCTATGTGCTGGCTGCCTTATATACCTTCTTATTTTTTTTTTTTTTTGAGATGAAGTCTTGCTGTGTCACCCAGGCTGGAGTGCAGTGAAACAATCTCGGCTCACTGCAACCTCCACCTCCTAGGTTCAAGCAATTCTCTGCCTCAGCCTCCTGAGTTGCTAGGATTACAGGTGCCCACCAACCCGCCTGGCTAATTTTTGTATTTTTAATAAAGACAGGATTTCACCACCTTGGCCAGGCTGGTCTTGAACTCCTGACCTCGTGATCCACCTGCTTTGGCCTCCAAAAGTGCTGGGATTACAGGCGTGAGCCACCGTGCCCGACCTAGTAACAGTTTAAAGGATAAAGCAGGTGAGCACTAGGGACAAGAGGCAAGGATTTCAGGCCCTGCTCTACCACCAATGAGGTGGGCTCACTTCAGGCTAATTATTTTCCTTCTGAATCTCAGAATCTGTATCTGTAAACCAGCATGCACTCTGAGGTCCCTTTCAGCCACATGGTACAAAAATTCTAAACCTCCCAGCAAGAGGTTCACTATAGAAGACGATGCTGGATAAGACCAAAAAGAAAGAAAGAAAGAAAGAAAAAAACTTTCCTAATAGTGGAAGTTGGAATAGGCTCAGCATTGTTTTTGGAAAGAGAAGTTATTTCTGGAAGTTTCTCAAGCCTCTCTCTGTTCTTGATGGAACTCAACACAAGCACTCTGCATCTAGTAGGCCCTCCATAACTATTTCTTACTAATGAACAGCATCTAGGGTGTCAGAGTTGGATCTTCAGGGCTGGGTACATCTAATAACCTCCTCTCCCAGCGCATCCCCCCCCCGTGATAAACAAGTGTTGGATACGGCGACCCTCTTGTTTTCGACTTTTGTTAGATTTCTCTGTGGGATGTTTTCAAACATTCTCAGGTAATAATAACAAGACCATAACGATAACCCAGAGGTGGTTGTAACTTTTATGTGATTAGCTGGGAGAAAGAATTAGAGGTTTTAAAGGTGATGAAAAATTTTTCTTGAACCTGATCAGCCTTTGACATCTGCAGACTGGAGCTTTAACAGTTGCAAAATGGAGATAGTGATGCAGGATGTTTAAAGGCAGAGTAGAAGGCACAGACCAGAGAGAACAGCTGTTAGTTTGCTGAGGAAATGGTCTCCCTTCTCGTCACAAACCATTTCATTATCTATGTGTATATCAAAGCATCATGTTATATGCCTTAAATATATATGATAAAATCTTTTTAAAAATTCCTTTCATTTATCTGTTTGCAAATTGGAGGAGCTTGACACTAGGATGCAGTTAGGTCAGAACAATGCAATAGGCATGTTGAGCTCATGACTGGTCAAGGAATAGGCAAGGCCAGAGGGAAGCTGTGACCAGGGAGACAGCCAAAGTGACACTCCTCAGATGTGGCAGCTGTCCCTCCCGCTTCCCCATGTCAGCCCTTCCAGCTGCCAGTGCCTGCCTGAGGACTCTGGTGCTGGAGCCTGTCTTGTCCACGAGTGCAGCAGGCGGGAAGTATTGGGGAGTAATTGCTGCCTCCTTCAAAAAAATAAAGACTGATGGGAGTAGGTGTAAAATGCCTCAGCACTCTTGCCCTTCTGGGATAACTGTCTCTGAGTTCCCCGAGGGGATCAAGCTTCAGCCACATGGGTAACCTGCATGATCTCGCATCCTTCATTGTCTCCTTCCTTTCCCTGTCTCACATCTTCAGTGGTGTTTCCTAGGATCATCTCCCACAAACTACCTGAGCTAGAATCCTTGTCTCAGGTTCTACTTGTGGGGAGACCCTAACTAAGACAGCAGGCCACTAGGAATACGATGGGTAAGGTCACTGACTTGTAGCCAGGGGGCTAACAGAACACAGGGCCACCATGGAGCTTATAACACAGAAGAGGAAGTAGCTGAAGTGTCCAGTATACAAAGAGATGAGCACGGTGAGACTCATGGGTGTGCGCAGGAAGGGGCAAGCTTGATTGGAAGCCTACCCTAGGCCTGACCCTGTGTTTGGGATTAGGTACATATTGTCTCTATCAATCCTTACAGGACTATACACTAGAGAGATGTCACCTTCATTTTACAGGTTGAAGGAAGTTAAATAACTCATTCATGATCACATGGCTCGTAGAGAGGGGATGTGAATCAGGCCTCCCTGGTACCAAAGTCTATGCTGTATTCCCAAGAGCTCACCTAACAGCCCACACATCATGAGTGATCAGTCGGTGTGGTTTTCATGAGGAAGAGCCCGCAGTTCCTCAGGCCAGGCCAGGCTTCCCAGGGTGGAAGGACCTTAGAGAGGTTGAGGTCAGACACATGGGGACTCAGCTTAGCAGATCCAGAAACTTGATTTGGCGACCCCCTAGCAGTAATCTGGCCCAGGGGACTGAATGACAGCCACCAGACTCTCCAGAGACTCATGAATGATCTGGGTACTGATCTGTTGATCAGATATTTATGTTTGTTAGTGTATTAGTTTTCTGTTGCTGATGTAACAAATGACCACAAACTTAGTAGCTTCAAACAATATACATTTATTATCTTACAGTTCTGGCAGTCAGAAGTCTGAAATCAGTTTCACTGGTCTAAAATGAAGGTGTGGGCAGGGCTGCATTCCTTCTGAAAGCTCTAGGGGAGAATCAATTTCATTGCCTTTTCCAGATTCTAGAGACCACTCTCATTCCTTGGCCCCTTCATCTGCCTTCAAAGCCAGCAGCATAGCAGCTTCCAGCCTGACTCTGACAACCCTGACTCCTTCTTGTTACATCTGATGCATCTGGACGATCCCAGAGAATCTCCTCATTTCAAGGTTCTTAGTTTAATCACAGCCACAAAGTCCCTTTTGCCACATAAAGTAATGTATTCACAGGTTCCAGGGATGAAGATATGGACATCTTGAGGGAGTCTTTACTCAGCCTATCTCCTTCGGTCAGTATTTTTCTCTTCCCATAGCAGGATCATAGTTAAGCCAGCCTATGAGCAAAGGCTGCTGAGGAACCTGAAACCAGAGTACAGGGATGTGTACAATCTCCATGGACAGGTCAGCAGCTGGCTGCAAGTCAGCTGGGCCCCAGTCTGCCATTCAATCAACAAGGAGTGGAAACTTCTGACACTCAGGCTTCCCTTCTTGTAGACACTGTAGCCTTTTGTCAGACGGACTCCAGTGCTGATTGTCAGGTCCTGCTCTACTTACTCCCAACTCTCCATCTCTGATACAATTACAAGCCATCTTTTATGGTTGCTTGATGGGACCTGTCCCATCCTGGGTTCCCGTTAATCTTGTCCATCCATTAATGTCTCTGACAGATTGTGTTACAAACCAGTCCCCAGTGACAGCATTTGATCCAGTGTTCTCCAGGACCTCACAGCTCCCTGCCTTTCTCTCCCTACCTCTCTGACTTTTGGCCACACATTCCAGGTTCCAAAGTCTGCTCTGCCCTTCCCCTGTCTTTTTGATAACTTGTTAGGACTTTCCTTTCTGGATTCTGTGCAGAAATAATCTCATCCATTATGTACTGAGCTTTATTAGTAACCTTGTCTCAAAATTTGGGGAATACCTCCTTCGTGGTGACTTTTTATTTTTTTTTAAACTGATTCTCAATTTTCTGTGTTAGTCAATTTTTAGGTTTCTGAAAATCATTCTATAAACATTCTGCAAGAACCTGTTTATGTGTCAGGCTTTGGGTAAGGCTCAGAGAGCCTAGAGGCCAGTAGAGAAAATGAAATTTTTTTTATCAAATAATCACATTCACGTATATGTAATTATAAATGAAGGTTAATTGCTCTTAAGGACAGAAACATGGTTAATGAAAATTTAAAACAGACCTGCCCCAGATTGGGGGTCCTCAAGGGAAACTTCCCTATGGAAGTGCCATTTGAACTGTGATCATCAGATAGGTGACAGGGAGAAGTCAGGGAGCTGGGAGGTGACTGTGGCTGCAGGCAGACAGACAGATGGGGAGGAAAGGTCAAGGGGGATTGTATAGGCAGGCAGGGGGCAAGGTGAGGGTTTTGAGTTTTAGCCTAAGAGCAAAGATTTTCAGCAAGGAGAGAGTGGGGATGGCATCACGTGTGCTGAAACCATCTTCTTGCTTGTAGCGTGGTGAACAGCTTTAATGGGGAGGGAGGAGAGGACAGGAGGGCAGTTAGGAGCTTCTTTTGGTAACAGAGGTGAGACATGAAGGCGACCTGGCTGGGGTGGTAGCAATGGAGAAGAAGCAGAGTGGTTGGTTTCTCAGAGGTAGTTTGGCAGTAAAAATCTAACAGGAGATGGTGACAGTTTGAATATGAGGCAAGAGGTGGATAGTTTCGAAGATGGAACCAAGCTTCACAGCATATGTAAGTTACTATTAACTAGCCTGATTTTTTTTGTTTTTTGAGACAGTGTCTCTCTCCGTCACCCCGGCTGGAGTGCAGTGGTGTGATCTCAGTTCACTGCAACCTCTGCCTCCTGGTTCAAGTGATTCTCATGCCTCAGCCTCCCAAGTAGCTGGGACTACAGGCATGGACCACCATGCCCAGCTAATTTTTGTATTTTTAGTAGAGATGGAGTTTCGCCATGTTTGCCAGGCTGGTCTTGAACTCCTAACCTCAAGTGATCCACCCTCCTGGCCTCCTAAATTGCTGGGATTACAGGCGTGAGCCACCGTGCCTGGTCTGCAATGAAACATTTTTAAAAGGAGGAAATGATAGCTCTTGTGTATTTTGTGACAGGTCTAATGAAAACAGCTGCCTTCAGTGTGAGGGGGTTGCTCCATCCTTGTGAACCTCAGACATGACTGTGTTGGTGGCTTCTGGGAGAAGTTTACATATCTAAGTTCAAGTTCCTAGGTGGCCGACATGGTTGATGCTTTTATCGTCAGAATTCCCCTAACATTCTTTGCGGTGGGGAGAGGGACTATCTCTAAAACCAAACCACCATCATGAGGGAGCCTTAGACCTAGAGGCTTACTTATGGACACTCATATTTGGAGAATTCTGGGAACCCAACCCCAAGAATGCTGGCCCCTTTCCCCACTTGTGATGGTCTTTTGAACCTCAGGATTTGGCAGTCTGTCAAACCAAATAACTCTGGGTGCAAAAGTCAATGCAGTCCAGAACAATATCTGCCTCATTGCTGCAGGCTGGATGTCTCTAACAGGCATGTCTTGGAATCCTTCCCCTTTTTCCCTTTTCAGTTAGAACAGATTCTCTGGTATAAGAATCTGCATGAACACTTTTTTCCCCAACATTTTTTTAATATATTTTATTTTATTTTATTTTGAGACGGAGTCTTGCTCTGTCACCCAGGCTGGAGTGCAGTGGCACGATCTTGGCTCACTGCAACCTCTGCCTCCCGGGTTCAAGCGATTCTCATGCCTCAGCCTCCTAAATAGCTGGGATCACAGGCATGCACCACCACGCTCAGCTAATTTTTATATTTTTAGTAGAGACGGGGTTTCACCATGTTGGCTAGGTTGGTCTCGAACTCCTGACCTCAAGTGATACCCCCGCCTTGGCCTCCTAAAGTGCTGGGATTACAGGTCTGAACCTCCATGCCTGGCAACAATGTGATTTTTTTTTTTTTTAACAAGACACTTGGTTGCTTTGTTGAGACAGAATTTCCAGGATTTCACATTTGAGTCTCTGGACCTAAGTATCCTGGTAGCACCACTTGGACATCTTAAAGTCACTTGTGGCTGTGGGTAGTGGCTCAAACCTGTAATCCCAGCACTTTGGGAGGCCAAGGCAGGTGGCTCACTTGAGGCCAGGAGTTCGAGACCAGCCTGGCCAACATGGCAAAACTCCATCTTCACCAAAAATACAAAAATTAGCCAGGTGTGATGTCACATGCCTGTAATCCCAGCTACTTGGTGGCTGAGGCATGAGAATTGCTTGAACCCGGGAGGCAGATATTACAGTGAGCTGAGATTGTGCTACTGCACTCCAGCCTGGGCAAATAGAGCAAGATCCTATCTCAAAAAAAAAAAAAAAAAGTCATTTGTTAAAGTGAGTGGACCCCTTTGGAACATTCAGTCAGATTCTGCTACCCAAAGGCTAGAAACCCGGCCTCCCAGCACACAGTGGGGTAGAGGAGTGTGTACCTTAGGATGAGGCTGAAGGCTCTTGGACAGGGAGCCTGGCCAGTGTGCTCCAAACCTGCCATTACTTTTGTTCAGTTACACATTATGAGAAGTGGAAGAAATGAGAAAAGCAAATTAATGCTTAATCACTGTTAATACCCAACACACTTGTAAGGAAGGCCCCTGTGCCTCATTGTGGAGATCTACATACACCTGCACTGAAAGGGGCCGGGCGGAGACCAAACTACACCAGTCGCGGTCAAGAGATCTTTATTGGAGGTATCGAGCGGCACCACGCAAGGAGAAGGAAGAGAAGAGAGAGAGGGCTGCTGGTGTGCTGGGTTTTATAACCCTTGGGCCTACGTGGATTGGGCTAGGGGCGGGCCCAAGGGAAGGCGGGAGATGCTTCTTTCTGATTGGCCCTCCTTTGGCAGGTTCAGACAGTGCCCGGTCAAGGAGGGGAGAAGAACCCGGAACCGGCCCCATCTTAAGGTACGGCGCCATTTTAAGGTACCCCATGTTACCTAACATTCCTCCCTTTTTGTTTTCTTAAATGGGGGAAAATGGGCCTCGTGGTTCATCTGGCTGCTTCCTGCTGAGTGGGGGCGCTGTGGGGAGGGGGCACAGGGAGAACTGTCAGGGTTGTGCATGGGGTAATGTTCCTTGTAGGTATAGATCCTCCAGTGCCATAAGCCAGTTGAGGGGCAGGGATGGGTTGGCGATGAGCCAGCTGTCGGCACGGAGATCATTGAGAAATTTGTGGAATCGGTTGGTGGTTGTCATGACTGGCTTGGGTTAGCAGGTTGTGAGCCCGTCTGTGGAATCTGTCCCGTCCTCGCTGGTGGCTAAAAGTTGGTAGTTTCTGAGGAGAAGCTGGTTAAATGTTTGGTTAGATATGGAAAAGAAACTTAATGAGGCAGGGGAGTAGTGCGCAGAAAGCGAGGATACCCATTAGGGGGCCTAAAAAGGGAAGGAGCCAAGCTAAGAGGGGGGTTTTGAGGGTTTCCCAAAGGGAGGGAGTAGTGCTAGCATTCATTAGTTTACGTTTTATCTGATGTAGGTTTTAATGCTAGTTTCGATTACTTGGGACTCATTAATGTAATAACAACAGTTCTCCTGTAAGAAAATGCAAGTACCGCCTTTTTCGGCTGTGAGTAGGTCGATGGCGCGGCGGTTTTGAAGGGTGACACCAGCTAGAGATGTGATTTGTCGTTGGAGGGCGGCTAGAGATTGAGCCGTTTCCTCAATGGCCGTCTGCATCTGGGTTTGGAAATCTGAAAATTGGGATATGCTGTATTCTAAAGAGGTGGCTCCTAGTCCTGTACCTATGAGAGAGGTTGTTAGAGACATTCCAAGCATGATAGGTAGGAAGATTGCTCTTTTTTTCCAACGGTCCTCAGGAGAGTTGGGTTTAAGGTGATTAAACTGATAGGCTTGAAGGCCTTCAGAGAAGGAGAGCAATGTGAGTTGAGGGACTAGTGTGGTGGGTATGCAGGGGCCAGGGATAGAGGAATTAATGGCCGTTACACCAAAAAAAAAAAAAAGGCCTTCTGGAGCTGGAAAGTTGGAGGGGGTGACAGTTTGTTTGCATGTTACATTGTGGGGCGATGGGGGATGGTAGCTGGTGTTGTAACAGGTAGGAATAGGGACGCTGAGGTTGGCAAGGAGGGGGACATGGGCGATTACAAAGCCAGTGGTGGGGGGGAGGAGTTGCTTGTGTTTATGGAGCTAGATAGTGGAACCGCAGCAAGAGGGGGTTTGTTGATGTTTGCGCATAAGAAACAATCTGAAGTAGGGACCTGAGAAGTGTTGTGTTAATTTTGGAACTTTGAGAGGGTTGTGGGGTATGGGCGTGCCTGGCTTTAGAGGGGTTTGTGGGTTTGTGTTTAAGGAGAGACAGGCAGGAGGGTGGCGGGATTGAGGGGTGCACATGTTTCGAAAGTTACAGCGGAATCGTGCAGGAAGGAAACTAGGAGAGACAGTACGCGGCAAGGGGGAAGGGTTTGTAGACTTTTGTAGGTCAGGAGTTCCTTGAGTTGATGGGGGGAGGTAATGACAACAGCTGCCCTAAACATTAAGTTCTTTGACTCTTGAAGTAGTAGGTAGGCTGCAGCCAGGGCCCGAAGGCAGGGGGCCCACCCTCGCATGGTGGGGTCTAGTCGGCTGGCAGGGATGCAGAGCCTCCCATGGAGGGGTATATGTATACGGCGGCTGTATACATATGAGAGAGAGGAAGGGGTATATGTATATGGCGGCTGGCTGAACAGGGCGTCCCCTATTAGCCGATGGCCGTGTTGTGAGTCAGAAACTTCGAGCCGGTCGTCACCGAAACGAAAGAACTGATGGGCCTCTGTAAGGCGGAGGGTCGCAGGTTACCTGGTACCAGGATTTTTTGAGCGAGAGGAGGCAGGAAACCCAGGCCGGACGAGTGAGGAGGGAAAGGAGAAAACTCAGTTCCCTGCGGGCTGAGTTCGCTTTCAGAATTGTTTGGCTAGGTATGCAACTGCCGCAAATGTGGGTCTGTGCATCTGACCTAGGACTCCAAGAGCCAAGCCATTGTGCTCATGTACATGTAGAATGAAAGGTTGTTGTAAGTCTGGAAGATGTAGGGCTGGGGCTTTGAGTAGTGCCTGTTGGAGTGACAGGAAGGGCTGCTTGACTGTGGCCTCTACAGGCTCAGATGGGGTACCTTGGGAGATATCATATAGGGGCTTTGCTAATAAAGAGCAGTTGGGGATCCAAGTTCTAAAGCAGCCTGCTAGTCCTAAGAAGGAGAGTATCTCTTGTTTGGTTTTTGGGATGGGAAGACTTCTAATGAAGCACTTTCGGTCTAGGGTGATGGCCTTTGAGTCATGGGCAAGGAGGACTCCTAGATAGGTGACTTGAGTGAGGGAGAACTGGACCTTTTGGGGGGATACTCGGTAGCCTCGGTCAGCAAGGAAGTTGAGAAGAGAGGTGGTGTCAGTTTGTGAATGTATTGTAGGAGGGTGGACTGGGGAAAGTGTAATTTTTGTAGGTCTGAGGCAAGAGTTTGACCAAAGATATGGGGGCTATCTCTGAACCCTTGGGGAAGCACTGTCCACGTGAGCTGTTGTGACTGTTTAGTGTCTGGGTCAGTCCAAGTGAAGGTGAACAGGTCTTGTGACTGAAGGGAGAGGGGAATGGTGAAAAAGGCATCTTTAAGATCTATGACTGAGAAATGTGTGGCACTAGGAGGAATAGAGGATAAGAGCTGAGGTCTTGGACAAGGCGGAACATACCATTGGGTTTTTTAGGGGTGTTAAATGGAGAATGGGTTGGCCTGAGGAACCCTTTTCTTAAGAGGTCTAAAATAATTGGTTGTAATCCTTTCAGGCTGGAGATGGGGAGAGGATATTGGGGCTGGCTGGGGAAGTGGTGTGGGTTTTTAAGGATGCTGGCTGGGAGCGAATCTGTGGAACTCACCACCAAGGCAATGAGTGAGGTGGATTGCAGGAGGGTGATTGGGTTGAAGGTGATGGAGGTAAAGGTGATGGGACGTCCATCCACTGTTAAAGAGACCCTGGGCTCCTGTGAAGTGATGACATGTGTTGGGGGAGGAGTCCTAAGGCCCCATCAGTCCTCAATGGCTATTCCTAGAAGGTCTGGAGTTGGGCTGAGGGCCGGCTCGGCCCCCCTTCGGGGACCGGGACAGTCCACAGCCCAGTGACCAGGCTGGTGGCACTTTGGGCAGGGCCGACTGGGGGCCTGGGATTTGGACATTCTGGAACCCAATGTCCTTCTTTACCACATTTAAAACAGGGCCCAGGGGGCTGCTGTTGTGGATTGACAGATGTTGATTTGCAGCCTGGGGTGGACTGGGGAGAGGCTTGGAGCGCTTGTGCCAGCATTTGGCACTTTTGTCTCCTGGCCTTCTTGTCCCGATTGTGGTAAACTTTGAATGCCATTGCCAGGATCTCGGATTGAGGGGTGAAGGGGCCTCTGTCTAACTTCTTTAGTTTTTGTCTGATGTCGGGAAAACTTTGTGCAAAGAAATGGGCCATGAGGAGTTGCTACCGTCTGGGGTTTCGGGATCTATGTTGGTGTATTGTTGGAGTGCCTGTGTAAGGCGGTCTAGAAAAGCGGACAGGTTTTCATTTTTATCCTGTATGACTTCATGAAGTTTTTCAAAGTTAACTGCCTTTTGAGCTGCCCTCCGTAGACCGGCTACGATGCAAGTAGCAAAATGGTCTCGGGCTGATACTTCATTTTGGGTGTTATGATCCCAATTGGGCTCATGCTCAGGTACTGCCTGCGCTCCTAGCGGTAGGGCTGGGGTTGTTTGATGAACCTCATCTGCATTAAGTTTGAGCTTGTTCCTAGACTCGCCTATGCTCCTCGGGGAGGAGGGTGTTAGAGAGAATCATATAGATGTCATGGAAGGTAAGGCTATAAGCTTGGATGAGGTATTGGAATTCTTTCATATATAAAGCAGAATTGGAAGTGTAGGAGCCTAGGCGTTTTTCTATTTGTGATAAGTCAGCGATAGAAATGGGGACATGGACTGGGACAATACCTTCAGCTCCTGCCACCTCTCTAAGGGGGGCAAAGGGGGGTGTGACTTTGAGCGAGTGTTGGGGGGAGCTGAAGGCCGGGGCTGATGGGATAGGCAGTTGAGGGTGTGTGGGGGGGGCAGCGGGAGGCTGGGCAACTTCCGGTTGGGTGGCAGCCGGAGGGTGAGGCAGAGGGTGGTGGTATGGGGGGGGGGTTCGTCAGCTGGGTCGAAGTCAGGGGCAGAGGGAGAGGTTGGCGGTTTAAGAGCAGCAAGGAGCTGCTGCGGTTTGCAAGGGAGACAAAGTTTAGATCTATCTCACAGGAGAAAGAAGCCGTGGATATATGGGATCTCTACCCATTTTCCTGTTCGCTCCCAATAATTGTAGAGATCCTGGAGAATGTTAGGATCGAGAGACCCATAAGTGGGCCATTTGCTATGGTTGTCTAGGGGATATGTGGGCCAGTTTTGCTATTTGGGGTCTACCGTGGCCTTAGGGGCTTGAAGCGAGGCGCTTCGTGGGGTCTCTTGCCTGCCTAGAGAGGTAGACCCCAGAGGGGAAGACTTACTGAGACGAGGCTGGTGTTGGGCGAACAACTTGGCGAACAGGAGAATGAGCGAAGACCGGCTGGGGTCTGGACTGAGCCCGAAAGGGATCGGGGTCCCACCGAGGGGGGTAGGGAGTCCCGATCCGAGTCACGGCACCAATGAAAGGGGCCGGGCGGAGACCAAACTACACCAGTCACGGTCAAGAGATCTTTATTGGAGGTATCGAGCGGCACCACGCAAGGAGAAGGAAGAGAAGAGAGAGAGAGGGCTGCTGGTGTGCTGGGTTTTATATCCCTTGGGCCTACGTGGATTGGGCTAGGGGCGGGCCCAAGGGAAGGCGGGAGATGCTTCTTTCTGATTGGCCCTCCTTTGGTGGGTTCAGACAGTGCCCGGTCAAGGAGGGGAGAAGAACCCGGAACCGGCCCCATCTTAAGGTATGGCGCCATTTTAAGGTACCCCATGTTACCTAACATGCACGGTGACCCCAACCACACCTCTGACTTCATCATTAACATCTAGGATTCTCCACCTTGGCTGCACTTTGCACGATGGAGAGGAGTTGAGGGGCTGGGAGTGTTAAAAAAAAAATCCAGCACTTTGGGAGGCCAAGGCAGGTGGATCGCCTGAGGTTGGGAGTTCCATACCAGCCTGGCCAACATGGTGAAACCCCATCTCTACTAAAAATACAGAAATCCAGCCAGGCGTGGTGGCATGCACCTGTAATCCCAGCTACTTGGGAAGCTAAGGCATGAGAATCACTTGAATCTGGGAGGCAGAGGTTGCAGTGAGCCAAGATCGTGCCACTGCATGCCAACCTGGGTGACAGAGCAAGACTATCTCAAAAAAAAAAAAGACAATGCCACGGTAACGATTTTGTTCATTACCGTAAGATACGTGGGTCACCCCAATCTTACTTGCTGGCCTAAAGGCCAGCGACGGCCACTTCAGTTCCACTCTGTCACGTGCCCCACTTGCCCAGCACACACCTTCCTTCCTTCCCAGTTAAGACGCTGGCTGGTGTTTCTAGTGGAGCTGGTCCTCATGCCCTGTCTTAGCACTGGACTGCGCTGTTGAAGAATATGTATACTCACTCACCTTCTGGCTCTCTCCTCTCTGGCTTCCCCAGATTCCAGCCTCCAGGAACCAGATCCTAACCATGGCTTGCTTGGTTGGCTCCTGTACCTCCCATTGGGGATTGTGGGCAGATATTTAGATTCTCATTGTGTCCGGAATTGGTGGGTTCTTGGTCTCACTGACTTCAAGAATGAAGCCGCGGACACTTGCAGTGAGTGTTACAGTTCTTAAAGGCGGCGTGTCCGGAGTTTGTTCCTTCTGATGTTAAGATGCGTTCAGTGTTTCTTCCTTCTGGTGGGTTTGTGGTCTCGCTGGCTCAGGAGTGAAGCTGCAGACCTTCATGGTGAGTGTTACACCTCTTAAGGCGGAGGGTCTGGAGTTGTTCCTTACTCCCGGTGGGCTCGTGGTCTTGCTAGCTTCAGGAGTGAAGCTGCAAACCTTCACGGTGAATGTTACAGCTCATAAAGGCAGTGTGGACCCAAAGAGTGAGCAGCAGCAAGATTTATTGCAAAGAGCGAAAGAACAAAGCTTCCACAGTGTGGAAAAGTACCCGAGTGGGTTGCCACTGCTGGCTCGGGCAGCCTGCTTTTATTCTCTTATCTGGCCCCACCCACATCTTGCTGATTGGTAGAGCTGAGTGGTCTGTTTTGACAGGGCACTGACTGGTGTGTTTATAATCCCTGAGCTAGACACAAAGGTTCTCCACGTCCCCACCAGATTAGCTAGATAGAGAGTGTCACACAAAGGTTCTCCAAGTCCCCACCAGAGTAGCTAGATACAGAGTGTCGAGGCGTGCATTCACAAACCCTGAGCTAGACACAGGGTGCTGATTGGTGTGTTTACAAACCTTGAGCTAGATACAGAGTGCGGATTGGTGTGTTTATAATCCCTGAGCTAGACATAAAGGTTCTCCAAGGCCCCACCAGAGTAGCTAGATACAGCGTGTGGATTGGTGCATTCACAAACCCTGAGCTAGACACAGGGTGCCGACTGGTGTGTTTACAAACTTTGAGCTAGATACAGAGTGCTGATTGGTGTATTTACAATCCCTGAGCTAGACATAAAGGTTCTCCACGTCCCCACCAGACTCAGGAGCCCAGCTGGCTTCACCCAGTGGATTCTGCACCGGGGCTGCAGGTGGAGCTGCCTGCCAGTCCAGCACTGTGCGCCCGCACTCCTCAGCCCTTGGGTGGTCGATGGGACTGGGCACCGTGGAGCAGGGGGCAGCACTCGTCAGGGAGGCTCAGGCCACACAGGAGCCCATGGAGGGGGTGGGAGGCTCAGGCATGGTGGGCTGCAGGTCCTGAGCCCTTGCCCCGCGGGAAAGGAGCTAGGGGCCGGTGAGAAATTGAGCGCAGCACTGGTGGGCCGGCACTGCTGGGAGACCCAGTACGCCCTCCGCAGCCACTGGCCCGGGTGCTAAGCCCCTCATTGTCTGGGGCCGGCAGGGCCGGCCGGCTACTCCGAGTGTGGGGCCCGCCAAGCCCATGCCCACCCGGAACTCCAGCTGGCCGGCAAGCCCCGCGTGCAGCCCCGGTTCCCACTTGCGCCTGTCCCTCCACACCTCCCTGCAAGCTGAGGGAGCCGGCTCCAGCCTTGGCCAGCCCAGAAAGGGGCTCCCACAGTGCAGCAGTGGGCTGAAAGTTCCCTCAAGTACCACCAAAATGGGAGCCCAGGCAGAGGAGGCGCAGAGAGTGAGCGAGAGCTGTGAGGACTGCCAGCGTGCTGTCACCTCTCATCATCAGCAATCTGGGAAGTATGAACTAACACTACCCCCATTTTATAGTCAATGATATGAATGCCCAGAAAGGTTAACTGATTCAGGCTGGGAGTGGTGGCTCAGGCCTGTAATCTGAGCATTTTGGGAGGCCGAGGTGGGAGGATCCCTTGAGCCCAGGAGTTCATAACCAGCCTGGGCAGCATAGCAAGACCCCATCTCTATTTAAAAAAAATAAAAAGAAAAAAGAAAGAAAGATTAAGTGGTTCATATACGAACACCCAGCTCTGAACTTTACTGCTTTTGATTCTATTGAGAGGTGAAGCCAGCTGGGCTTCTGGGTCCGGTGGGGACTTGGAGAACTTTTCTGTCTAGCTAAAGGATTGTAAATGCGCCAGTCAGCACTCTGTGTCTAGCTAAAGGTTTGTAAATGCACCAATCAGCACTTGGTAAAAACGGACCAATCAGCACTTGGTAAAAACGGACCAATCAGCACTCTGTAAAATGGACCAATCAGCTCTCTGTAAAGTGGACCAATCAGCAGGATGTGGGTGGGGCCAAATAGGAATAAAAGCAGGCTACGGGAGCTAGTTGTGGTAACTGCATGGGGTCTGTTTCCGTTCTCGGTGTTAACAGTGCAGGTTGTTGCTGTTTACTTTTTGGATCTGCACTATATTTATGAGTTGCAACACTCGCCGCAAATGTGTGCAGCTTCACTCCTAAAGCTATGAGGGCATGAACCTACCGGGAGGAACAAACAACTCTTGACGCGCTAGTTTTAAGAGGGGTAACACTCACTCGGAGGGTCTGGCTTCACTCCTGAAGTCAGCGAGACAACGAACCCACCAGAAGGAAGAAATTCCAGACGTATCCAAATATCTGAAGGAACAAACTCTGGACATGCCATCTTTAAGAACTGTAACACTGCAATGGTCCGAGGCTTCACTTCACTCTTAAAGTCACCGAGACCAAGAACCCACTGGAAGGAACCAATTCTGGACACTATCATCCAAACAGTCCATTACTTGAATTTTAGCTGTAAAATAGAAAAAATTATCACCCACTTGGGTGAGGGGAGAATTTACGTGGTGAGGATTAAAGGGATATGGAGGCAAGATTACTCAGTATAGCGTAAATAAGGCTTGGGCTCTGGAAGCCAACTGAGTACTACGTGTGGACATTAAAGATTGCTCCAGTGTTTGGTATTCATCATCTTGGTCTGCCATTGCAAAATACCACAGACTTGGCGTGGCTTAAAGAATAGAAATGTATCTTTTCACGGTTCTGGAGGCTTGAAGTCGGATAAGAGTGCCAGTGTAGTCAGCTTATATGAGGGATGTCTTCTAGGCTTGGAGACAGCCACCACCTTGCTGTATCCTTCGTATTGCAGAGGGAGGGAGTGGAGGAGAAAAAAGAGGGGAGAGGATTTTCTGTGCAAACCAGAGTGCTCCTTGTGTTTCTTCTTATAAGAACTCTAATCCTATCATATCAGGGCCCCACCCTGAGGAACTCATTTAACCTTATCTGCTCATACTAGTCACCCTAATAATTACATATGCATTTTAACACAGGAATGTGGGAGGACGTAATTAAGCCCATAGCATGTTTCCAGAGAAATCATTAATTCTGAAAGTTGGAAAAGAACACAAAGATCATTTATACTTTTTTACCTTTTTTGTGTGTGTGTGGTAGAGACAGGGTCTCGCTGTATTGCTCAGGCTGGCCTCGAACTGCTAGGCTCAAGTGATCCTCCCACCTCAGCCTCCTGAGTAAAAAGCATCTTTTTATTTGCACGTTCCTTCTCGGTAACTCATTTCTCTGCTCAGCTTCCTTTCCTGGGGGCAGGCGTTGAGGGGAGGCTTTCTGCTAGAGTCTACCCTGGGGCTCTGAGAATGGTTATCCAAACAGACTAGTTGTTCTTTTCTAAGGCCTTTCCTGCCCTTGAGTTGGTTATTTACGAAAATGCCTCAGGGATTCCCAGAGGAAGCCCCTCAAATTCTAAGGTGCTGGCTTTCACTCTGGACTAAATGCTGTGCTCTGTAGCTCACTCAGCTCATCTTTCCATCTTCAGGAAAGGGAGAAGCTACATTGCCGGGCAGCTTTACTTATTCCCAGAGCCATTTTACCCTTTAGGTGAAGAGACAATCCCAAATGCAAGTATAAAGACTCATCCCTAGTGATGGTGATGGCCTCCAAAAGCATCCTCCACGGTGTGAGGCCTAAGGTTTAGCTTCTCTCTGAAAGATTGTAACTTCCCGTTTTTGTCCTAAGAGGCTTTTTCTTATTAAGTTGTCAGAAGTGGGGTCTCTGAGAAACTCTTAAGAGGCCCTTACTGTAAGACTTTCAAGAGATTTGAAGTGTGGCTGTCTCAGCAGGGCATTACTGTGAAGGGGAAGTTAGATTTTAGTGTGTCAGAGTCTTGAATCAAAGTTAGGAAAATCAGAGTTGGGAGCTTTCTAGAACACGCTGGGCAGTCTGTCAGAGGCCTGCACCATCTGGATGGGGTGACGGGATGAGAACCCATAGGAAGGAAGCCTGTGGTCCCCTCCACTTCAGCGCATTCACTTTGGCTACCACAGGACGACCCCAGGGTGGACCCCATCTCTGTTGCTAACCACTTTGTTGCCAAGTTACCCTTCTGGAGACTCATTTTCCTCAGCATGGCTCTGAGAGGGAGTGCCTCCTTAATGTGTGTATCTCTCTCTCTCTGTGCATGTAACTCCTTAATTTTGTACCCTGGGCCTCTTTCTTCTCTCACCCTAGTCCTGCCCTAGATACTAGTATCTTCCTTACTGGGATTTGTGTAGATTAAATTACAGAATGTGGGATGGGTATGGTGGGATCTGTAATCCCAGCACTTTTTGAGAGGCTGTGGCTGGTGGATATCTCTATCTATCTATCCATCCTATCTATCATATATATTATAGATATATGGATAGAGATCTATAATATATGTAATATATATCTATAATATCTCTCTATATATCTATATATGTGTATATATTTTTGAGACAGTCTGTCGCCCAGGCTGTAGTGCAATGGCGCGATCTCGGCTCACTGCCAACCTGCGCCTCCCAGGTTCACGCCATTCTCCTGCCTCAGCCGCCTGAGTAGCTGGGACCACAGGTGCTTGCCACCACGCCTGGCTAATTTTTTTTTGTATATTTTTAGTAGAGACGGGGGTTTCACCATGTTGGCCAGGATGGTCTCGATCTCCTGACTTCGTGATCCGCCCGCCTTGGCCTCCCAAAGTGCTGGGATTACAGGCATGAGCCACTGCGCCCAGCCAAATTAGCTACTTTTTAAATGGAACCCTATTTTTACTTAAAGGGATGGCTGACAAACTATTATTCTTTTGACTTGGGAATTTGGCAGATATTTTCTTGAAAATGAATAGTGTCCTGTCACTTCAAGGAAATCATACGACAGTATTTGTTGCCACATGGTAAACTTTGAATTTTCAAGTGAAAATTAGGATTTGGGGAAGCCTGTATCTGCCACCATAAGCTTGACAGCTTTTTAGTTTTTTAGTTTTTGTTTTTTTAAATTGAGATAGGGTCTTGCTGTGTTGCCCAGGCTGGAGTGCAGTGGCACAAACACGGCTTATTGCAGCCTTGACCTCCTGAGTTCCAATGATCCATCTTATCCTAGCTGGGATGACAGGCGCGTGCCACCATACCAGGCTAATTTTTAAATTTTTTGTAGAGACGTGTTCCCACTGTGTTGCCCAGGCTGGCCTCGAACTCCTAGGCTCAAGTAATCTGCCCCCCTTGGTCTTCCAAAGTGCTGAAATTACAGGCATGGGCTGCCGCACTCGGCCATCTAGTGTTCAAATACTTTTCTTATGAAATTTGTGGTGATAGTAATAGATGTAGTTTTCGATACTATATAATGAACTATGTCAACATTTGGAAGTCTACAACTCGTTGAACCAATATTTTCAAAATGGCCAATGCACGAAAATCCTACATAAGCAAAAGAGCCATTTAAAATGCAAGATGAGACTGGGTGCAGTGGCTCACACCTGTAATCCCAGCACTTTGAGAGGTCGAGGCAGGTGGATTGCTTGAGGCCAGGAGTTGGAGACCAGCCTGACCAACGTGGTAAAATACCATCTCTACAAAAAATACAAAAATTAGCTGGGTGTGGTGGCTTGTGCCTGTAGTCCCAGCTACTCAGGAGGCTGAGGTGGGAGGATTGCTTGAATCTGGGAGGTTGAAGTTGCAGTGAGCTGTAATCGTGCCACTGCACTCCAGCCTGGGTGACAGAGTGAGACCCTATCTCAAAATGCAAGATGAACCAGTGAATTTTAATATGACTGAAAATGAAAAGTTCGATGATATGGTTCCAGATTCTACCTTGCAATTAATGTTTAAGGAGCTACCATTTGTCTGGGGGTGTTGGATCATGCCTGTAATCCCAGCTTTTTGGGAGGCTGAGGTGGGCAAATGACCTGAGGTCAGGAGTTTGAGATCAGTTTGGCCAACATGGTGAAACTCTGTCTCTACTAAAAATGCAAAAATTAGCCAGACATGGTGGCGCACACCTGTAATCCCAGCTACTTGGGAGGCTGAGGCAGGAGAATTGCTTGAACCCAGGAGGCAGAGGGTGTAGTGTGCTGAGATCATGCCATTGCACTCTAGCCTGGGTGATAAAAGTGAAACTGTCTCAAAAAAAAAAAAACACAAAAAAAAACCCCTGCCATTTGTTGAATTATAGTGCAGTATCAAAGAAGCACATCCACAATTATCTGAAAAGTCTAATGACATACTCTTCCCTTTTCCATCTATACATATATGTGAGGTCATATTTTCTTCATATATGCAAACAATGTGTCAAAATAAGTGGACTATATAAGCAGATAAAGCAGCTATCTTTCATTTAATGCAAACATTAAATGGATTTGCAAAAATATAAAAGAATTTCACTCTTTTCACTAAAGTTTTCCATCTTGGAAAACATTTTTACTAAAAGTGTTATTTATGTTAATAATGGGTTTATTATTGTCATTTATAAATGAATTTGTAAATAAATTTCTCAGTTTTAATTTCTAATATATAAACATTGATAGCTATAACCCATATAAACAAAAGCTCTTTGGGGTTCTCAGTAATTTGTGTGAGTAGAAAGGGATTCTGAGACCAAAAAAGTTATTCTCGGGCAGAGGGCCATGCTGCCCTCCTTTTTTTTTTTTTTTGCCTTGAGAGTGTTCTATGCCTGTACCCCATGGACTGTGTGTTAACTCTGCATATCCACCAGTTTTCCATTTGAGTGACTAGGAAAACATGTTGCATACAATGCTCTGTGATGTCCTTTGGCCTCTACTTGTTTACATAGTAAGTCCGCCTCTATTCTTTTTCCATTTAGCCTGTGACAATTCAAATAGAATTATTTGGCTCCAATCCCATCTAAACACAGTGCCAATGTAGATTGTGAAGCCATGTTACGGTACTCATTGGCTGGCCAGAGGACCCAGAACCTGCAACCATGAATCTAATTTTAAATAGTAATCAAATGGAAAGACAGAATTTGAAACTCCATAGGTGTCTGGGGGTGAGTCTGCAGACCCCAGCATGAGAAGCCCGAGCTTGCTGGCTCAAGCATAGGCGCCCAGAGCCATGTCAGGAACCACAGGGAGGCTGGGAATATGATTGTTGTTATCAATGTGTGGTTACTTAGTTCTTTCTTAGAAACCATCTCAAGAGTTATTCGCTTTATTTCTATGCCCTGGTCTAAGTTTGAAAGGTTTTCCTCTGAGCTCTGTTGATCACTGAGGGACCAAAGATCTAAGGCTAGGTCCACCCTTAGTTCTTCTCCCAAAGTCTCTATCAGGCACTGCATACCCCCCGCCTCCCTCTCATAGATGCCTCCTGTTTGTGGGTACTGAGGTCCTGAGTCATCTTCCTGCGACTGTACCACCCTCTGGCCTCACCACGTTGCTATCAGGCTCTCCAACAGATCATTGCGTGGGCCTCCCCAGGCACACTAACCATTCATACCTCACAACACATTCCTTCCTGGGCCGGGCATGGTGGCTTATGCCTGTAATCCCAGCACTTTGGGAGGCTGAGGTGGGCAGATCACCTGAGGTCGGGAGTTTGAGACCAGCCTGAACAACATGGAGAAACCCCGTCTCTACTTAAAAAAAAATACAAAATTAGCTGGGTGTGGTGGCACATGCCTGTAATCCCAGCTACTCTGGAGGCTGAGGCAGGAGAATCGCTTGAACCTGGGAGGCAGAGGTTGTGGTGAGCTGAGATCGTGCCATTGTACTCCAGCCTGGGCAACAAGAGAGAAACTCTGTCTTAAAAAAAAAAAAAAAAAAAAAAATTCCTTTCTGCGCTTAAAAAGTCAATGAGTAGTTTCACCATAATCCATGTACCTCAGAGTTGATATGCTACGTGTCAACAGTTACTGAGAGTTTAGTCATGTCCCTTTATGACAGACAACTCTCCAATGTTTAGTTTCAGCTTTACTAGCTGTGTGAACTTGGGCAAATAACTTTCTTTTTTTTTTTTTTTTGAGACAGAGTCTTGCTCTGTTGCCCAGGCTGGAGTGCAGTGGAGTGATCTCCGCTCACTGCAAGCTCCGCCTCCTGGGTTCAGGCCATTCTCCTGCCTCAGGCTCCCGAGTAACTGAGACTACAGGTGCCAACCACCACTCCTGGCTAATTTTTTTGTATTTTTAGTAGAGACGGGGTTTCACCGTGTTAGCCAGAATGGTCTCTATCTCCTGACCTCGTGATCCGCCCGCCTCAGCCTCCCAAAGTGCTGGGATTACAGGCGTGAGCCACCGCGCCCGGCCAATCAGTTTTCTAAGCCTCGGTGTCCCCATGTGTAAAATAGTACATGCCCTGCCTGCCATACAGAGTTGGGAAACTCAAACTTGATAAAAGATGTGAAAATATTTTAAAAATTATAGGCCGGGCACGGTGGCTTATGCCTGTAATCCCATCACTTTGGGAGGCTGAGGTGGGTGGATCACTTGAGGTCAGGAATTCGAGACCAGCCTGGCCAACATGGCGAAACCCCATCTCTGCTAAATTTACAAAAATTAGCTGGGTGTGGTGGTGGGTCCCTGTAGTCCCAGCTACTTGGGGACTGGAGCATGAGAATTGCTTGAGCCTGGGAAGCAGATGTCACAGTGAGCTGAGATTGCGTCACTGCGCTCCATCCTGGGTGGCAGAGTGAGACTGGCTCTAAATAAATAAATAAATAAATACAATTATAAAGCGCTAGTCAAATGCAAGTTGGTAGTGAAACAGGCCTTGACATATTTCATAGTCACTTTATAATTCTTCCATCAAGGCTAGACAAGTGTCACCTTAGCACAGATCAACTCAGATCAGCATACTGAAGATTTAGAAGCACAAGATTCTTTAATAGAGGATATTTTTCTGCCTTGCTTCTTCCAATTGTAATATATTGTATTTGATGATCATTGTAGTGCTTGATGAATTTATTTTGCAACTTACGACGATAGAATGAGAAATCACTGGCTTTTCCAAATAAATCATGGCTGCCTCCCCATTGGAGAAAGAGGTACTCTGTAGAGTAACTAGGTTAACTCAAAATATCTACACCCTGAAAGGTCAGTTTTCTTTTTATAATGTAAACACATTAAGGGAATTTGGAAATAAAAAAAGAGAAATCATCCAGAATTCTACCATCTTAACAGAGCTCTGTGTTTTTGCCCATTACAGCCTAGTTGACATCCATAAGCACTTAAGAGGGCTGTAATTACAATGTACATATCATTTTGGTTTTCTGCCCTTTTTTCACTTAAGCATTTCTCCACATTTCTTTGTTCTTCTTTTTGTGATTATACTTTGATAGGCATCCACATTTCTACCTAGCCTCTGTGTTTATCACTTTAATAGTGAAATAATATTCCATGAACTGAATTAATTGTGATTCCCTTTGGATCAGGATGTAGGTTGTCACCAGGTTTTTCTTTTTCTACTATTAATAATGCTACAACAAACGGGTCAGGCACGGTGGCTCACACCTGTAATCCTGGCACTTTGGGAGGCCGAGGTGGGCGGATCACCTGAGATCAGGAGTTTGAGACCAGCCTGACCAACATAGTGAAACCCTGTCTCTACTAAAAATACAAAATTAGCCGGGCATGGTGGCACACACCTGTAATCCCAGCTACTTGGGAGGCTGAGGCAGGAGAATTGTTTGAACCTGGGAGGCGGAGGTTGCAGTATGCCAAGATTGCACCATTGCACTCCAGCCAGGGCAACAGGAGCAAAACGCTGTCTCAAAAAATAAAAATAATGCTACAACAACTGGCTTCTTAAATATAGCTTTTTGCCTTTGTTGAAAACTAAAGCCTCCAGGATAGAATTATTAGCTCAAAGCGTAAAAACTCTTCAGAGTTCTTGCAAATATATTTTTATTGCTTTCCAAAAGGATCCCACAAATTTCAATGCCATTAACATATTTGATCTCACTGCTAACATTCCAGCATTGAGCAATTTATTATAAAATTTTACTAACTTAATAGGTATCAAATGCTGTCTCTTTTAAAATGCTATTTTTATTTCCACAAATGAAAGACAGTTTTCAAGGGCTACTTTTTTTTTTTTATTAGTTATTTTTTTATTTTATTTTTTTTATTATACCTTAGGTTTTAGGGTACATGTGCACAATGTGCAGGTTTGTTACATATGTATCCATGTGCCATGTTGATTTCCTGCACCCATTAACTCGTTATTTAGCATTAGGTATATCTCCTAATGCTGTCCCTCCCCCCTCCCCCCACCCCACAACAGTCCCCAGAGTGTGATGTTCCCCTTCCTGTGTCCATGAGTTCTCATTGTTCAATTCCCACCTATGAGTGAGAACATGTGGTGTTTGGTTTTTTGTCCTTGCGATAGTTTGCTGAGAATGATGTTTTCCAATTTCATCCATGTCCCTACAAAGGACACGAACTCATCATTTTTTATGGCTGCATAGTATTCCATGGTGTATATGTGCCACATTTTCTTAATCCAGTCTATTGTTGTTGGACATTTGGGTTGGTTCCAAGTCTTTGCTATTGTGAATAGTGCCGCAATAAACATACGTGTGCATGTGTCTTTATAGCAGCATGATTTATAGTCCTTTGGGTATATACCCAGTAATGGGATGGCTGGGTCAAATGGTATTTCTAGTTCTAGATCCCTGAGGAATCGCCACACTGACTTCCACAATGGTTGAACTAGTTTACAGTCCCACCAACAGTGTAAAAGTGTTCCTATTTCTCCACATCCTCTCCAGCACCTGTTGTTTCCTGATTTTTTAATGATGGCCATTCTAACTGGTGTGAGATGGTATCTCACTGTGGTTTTGATTTGCATTTCTCTGATGGCCAGTGATGATGAGCATTTCTTCATGTGTTTTTTGGCTGCATAAATGTCTTCTTTTGAGAAGTGTCTGTTCATGTCCTTTGCCCACTTTTTGATGGGGTTGTTTGTTTTTTTCTTGTAAATTTGTTTGAGTTCATTGTAGATTCTGGATATTAGCCCTTTGTCAGATGAGTAGGTTGCAAAAATTTTGTCCCATTCTGTAGGTTGCCTGTTCACTCTGATGGTAGTTTCTTTTGCTGTGCAGAAGCTCTTTAGTTTAATTAGATCCCATTTGTCGATTTTGGCTTTTGTTGCCATTGCTTTTGGTGTTTTAGACATGAAGTCCTTGCCCATGCCTATGTCCTGAATGGTATTGCCTAGGTTTTCTTGTAGGATTTTAATGGTTTTAGGTCTAACATTTAAGTCTTTAATCCATCTTGAATTAATTTTTGTATAAGGTGTAAGGAAGGGATCCAGTTTCAGCTTTCTACATATGGCTAGCCAGTTTTCCCAGCACCATTTATTAAATAGGGAATCCTTTCCCCATTTCTTTTTTTTGTCAGGTTTGTCAAAGATCAGATAGTTGTAGATATGCGGCATCATTTCTGAGGGCTCTGTTCTGTTCCATTGATCTATGTCTCTGTTGTGGTACCAGTACCATGCTGTTTTGGTTACTGTAGCCTTGTAGTATAGTTTGAAGTCAGGTAACGTGATGCCTCCAGCTTTGTTCTTTTGGCTTAGGATTGACTTGGCGATGCGGGCTCTTTTTTGGTTCCATATGAACCTTAAAGTAGTTTTTTCCAATTCTGTGAAGAAAGTCATTGGTAGCTTGATGGGGATGGCATTGAATCTATAAATTACCTTGGGCAGTATGGCCATTTTCACGATATTGATTCTTCCAACCCATGAGCATGGAATGTTCTTCCATTTGTTTGTATCCTCTTTTATTTCATTGAGCAGTGGTTTGTAGTTCTCCTTGAAGAGGTCCTTCACATCTCAAGGGCTACTTTTTTAGAGGGAGAAGTTTTGTCACCAGAAAGATAAATCCAGGTAGCTGATAGTACCTTCATTTAGCCTTTTTTCCATACCAAGGACGTAGGAGAGTGAGCTGGTACTCAGCCTCCCTTTTAGAGGGCGATAGCAGCTAGATCTGCCCCTTTAAACCATGACATCCAGGTCTATGGTATGCAGCAGAGTGGATACTACTGAAATAGTTTACACATTCTTGCTGGAACTTACTAATACAGTTTCAGTTTTACTGAACTTCTAAACCAGCAACATAAGTTAAGGATCCAGGAATATTAGATTGGCAACATGCAAATTGACTATCATCTAACAACTGGCATCTAGACTCAGTCAGAAGGAGTTTTCAGGCAAACAGAATCTGGTGTGGTGTTTATAGCTGCGTAGCGGGCGCCAGGCCTTTTAGCTTTGCTATTTGTGTCAGTTCCCAAGGGAATTTAAGTGGAAAAAGCCCACTCCAATTTTCTCAGTTTTAGGTTGCCCATTTGCCTGAAAGAAGTGCTGTGAAACTTGTGAACCAGAATCTTGGGAATATTCTGAGTATCTCAGATGGAAGGGACCATTTTAATTATGAAATCTTTTTTCATTAAAAAAAAAATCAGGTAACCTTTTCCCCATTTCACATTTCTGGTTCAGATACTCAATAAAATGCAAATAGAATGACAGAATTTACTTTGATAAGCTCAAAATCAGTAGCAAAATATAAATAAAGATGCCTTATTAATAAAAAAGTTAAAGATTTGTTAAAAACGGTAATGTAAGCAGAGACGATTTTAGGTATTTAGGATGTTTAATTGTGTCCCATCCTGCCTTGCCCTTTACATATTTAGCATTTTTTTTCTGATAGGAAAGTAAATTGTAGATTGGAAAAAAATCTTATTTTATCTTAAAACAATTGCATGAAGTGTCTTCATTTTACAAATGAGGAAACAGACTTAAAGAGGCTAAGGGCCCCGAGGTCACACTGCTCAGAAGTGTGTCTCAGCTCCCTTATTCAAGTTCTTTTGTTTCTAAGGGTTTACTCTTCTTGCATTTGAAATTGAGCAAAAGTATAAATTCTTTTACCCAGGCTGCAGAATGAGTCTGGGAAAGACAGTAATGCTGTTGAGAGGCTCACGCATGTAGGTGATGTGGAGAAGCCATTGGGTGGAGAATGTGTGAACAGCAGGTGGCAGCAGTGTCTTTGGAGTGTGTGGTTGTTGCAGGCAGTCCCCAGAAAGCAAGGTCCATGCAATACCATGGAGCCCTGAACCTAATGCCTGACCTCTCATCTCTGACCTCCTGCTGAGCCAGGTGGACTACCTGCCACCTAGTAAGGTACAGTGTATCCCTGGGGAAGGAGTTGGGGAGAATATTGGGAAACAGGTGACTTGGGAGTCATGTATAATTGAAAGGCTCCCATCTGGGTAACTGGTATAATGTTTGGTGGTGTGACCCTGGCGTGTTACTTAGCTTCTCTATTCTTCAATATCCTTTCTGTAAAATGGGGATAATGGCCATCTGCCTCACAGGATCACTGAGATGATTAAGGGAACGTGATACCTACAAAGCCCTTGGAACAGCCCAGTACTGGGCGCACACCATGTGTACGTTACCTATTATTAATATTCTTTGTCGAAGGCTTTATCGTTTGCAGTGGACTTTCATACCTATCATTTCATTCCATCCTCCCACCATATCTTAAGATGCAAATATTACACCCATTTAATATAATAGAGGAGGGCACCGGTCGAGCCAGAGAAAGTACAAATTAGCATGGGCTTTGAAGTCAGACAGATTGGAAGTCAGGCTCATTAGAGTTGTGGGATTTGTGCAAGTTACTTAATGCTTTGGGGCCTCAGTTTCCTTCTAAATGAGTGATAATATTACCTATCTTGTGGGTTTATGACAACATATATGAAATTTAAAACAACATACATGGTTTAAAACAATATATATGAAGCCATCTGGTGTGGTTCCTCTTCCATAGTGAACACTTAAAATTATTCAAGGGATGTTTTAAAACATCAAAAAGTATTTAGACAGGCACGGTGGCTCACGCCGGTAATCCCAGCACTTTGGGAGGCCGAGGCAGGCGGATCGCATGAGGTCAGGAGTTCGAGACCAGCCTGGCCAACATGGTGAAACCCCGTCTCTACTAAAAATACAAAAACTAGCCAGGTGTGGTGGCGCATGCCTGTAATCCCAGCTACTCAGGAGGCTGAGGCAGGAGAATTGCTTGAACCCGTGAGGCGGAGGTTGCAGTGAGCTGAGATTGCACCACTGCACTCCAGCCTGGCAACAAAGCGAGACTCCATCTCAAAATAAATAAATAAATAAAAAGTATTTAAAAAGGCAAGTAAATTTACTCACAATCCACCACCTAGAAATAACCTTGTTATTATTATGATGTGTTTTTTTCCCCTAGTATTTGTAAGTGATATGGCCAAGCTCCCGTCACATATGTCTAAGTCACTCGACCAAGGTGCCAAAGCTAAGACAGGGGCAGAGCTGGGCTCACACACCAGGCAGGGCTGCCTCCAGGGCCAGGTTCTTCTGTGTACCTACTTCTCCACACTTCCTCAATCAAGTTAAGGATTAAATGTCTTTTGAGAAACTGATGAAAAAATATTTCAAGTGTTTCAAGTTTGAAAATATACACTTAAATTCAAAAGCATGTAAAGAAACCAGAGGTACCCAAGACAATCTTATCATATAGTTCAAGGCTGGAATTCTGCCCAGAAGGTAGGGTTTCATGTGCAAAACATGTTAATTTCTACAGATTTTTGTTTGGCCAACATTTTCACTGTTAAAACATTACTGTTCAAGCTGTTACAACTACAACAAGTAAATTTGGAAAAATCAGTGAACTAAAATCATTTGACAAATGGATTAAATTGAGTGAATTAATGATTCAGCAGATTGGGTCTTTGGGTGCACTGATTTTTTGGCAAATTGGCTCGCATCTATTAACATGGAGTAGTGCTCAATATATGTACTTGTTGAATTAACACAAGAATGGATGAGTGCATTGAATCTTGCCATAAATAAAATGATCTTTCTCCCCAAAGGTCAATGACTTTACATGATGTCAGCATTTTAAGAGCCCCAAAGGCTTCTTGAGACAGATATTCTGATTCTAGGGTCACGGCTACTCACCATGTGTGCATCCCAACTCCAAATCCACACTCATGGCCTGGTTGGCTCCTCAGTGAGAGCTGGTGCTTCCCTGTTGGTTCTTAGGGTTGAAGCCCGCTCACTATGGGTCTTGGAATCAGAAGACCCAGGTTCGAATGTCACTGGGCCTGTCCACATCTTAGCCACGGAACACTGGCCAAGCCAGTGCACCCTGGAACTGTGTTGTCACCGATTACACGGGGACGGTGCTGATGCCTGTCCTGCTTTGTTCCCAGCATCACTGTCACTATCAAATAAAATGGAAATGCTCTCTGGGAGCCGGCAAGTGCTAGGTGAATTTTAGTTCCTTATGAGTTCATTATTATGAAAACCACAGTGGCCACGTGTGCGCTCTGTCACGGAGGGAGTAGGAGGGCTGGGGACGGCTCTCGGAGAAGGAGGGCCAGGCCTGCTCGCTGGTAGAGGGTCACTGCTCACCTTTGCTCTTTGATCTCTGCCTTTCTGGTCACTGACACGCCTGATAGAAGGGCACACACACCTATTAAACTGCTTCCCCCAGGTCATCTGCCAGTGAGGAGCTGGCAAACCCCAGTGGCCCCACAGACGCCTCCTCACTGGCCGCTTCAGGCTGAGGTCATTTGCCCAGAGCCGCTGGGGTGGGGTGAGAGGGAAGCTGGGGTCCTCCCAGTCACCTTGGGCCCTGTGTGGCTAGGCTGGGTGGCATCCTCCTCTGTCTGGCCTCTCTGCTCCCAGCTCTGAACGCAGCCTGAGAGAGGGCAGAAGGGGTGTCTGCTGGGCACCTTTGCTGCCTCACAGCCAAAGAAACCTGGCTGGGGAGGGCCAGCAGGGAGGGCATACAGCTGGGCATGACAGGGAGGGCGTGTAATGGCGTAAGCTTGGGAACAGGATCAAAGACAAAGAATGAGGGGGTAAGAGGTGTCTGGAGAACGCAGTTTTTTCCTCCTCCCTTTTCTCAAGTGTAAGAGTGAAATCATTAAAGAAAATAATGCACCCTTCAAAGGCGAATTGGCAATCAGTGTTGAATTTTAGTGCTGGAGTGGGTGACAGCACATCCCAGCTGCAGTCAGGAGACCTACCGCTGCTGAGTGACGCTGCACCAGCCACCTGCCATCAGCCACCAGCCCCCAGCCAAGCGGTCATTTACCACCCACTTGGTCTGGCTAACTTTCTGTTTCCTGGGTTACATTAGCTCTAGTGGAGACCTACCGTAACAGTTCATCATGCTTGAAAGGTGCTTCTTCCTCCCAGAGAACTTCACGTCCACCCTCTAAAAGCTCATCTGTCTGAACAGCCCTTCAGGGTTAAAAGCACTTGTGTTCAGATGGACTCTGAATTGGAAGGTTCTGAGGTTCCATCTAATCCTGTTATTACCCAGACATCAGCTGGGCCCTGATTTAACCCCTCAGAGATTTGGTTCAATTTGGCCTGGACCCCAATTCCAGGGCCAGTTTAAGATCATTACAGGTCCCAGGGTCTTTTAATTATGGAGTCTGCATTCCACATAATATCAAACACATTAGAATATACCCATATTTCACATTGAGTATCACATTTTTGCTGTGGAAAGGATCAAAAGGACTTTATTAATCTTGCTTTTGAAATTATAGCTGCTCATTGACTACATGTCTGGCTATGTTCTCCAGGCTGGCATTGTACATGCACAGTATATTTTATGGAGGGAGAAAATAAAATCTTAGCATTATTTTCAAACAGAGAATCCAGAAACACTAAATTTAAACATGAATGAAGTTGACATTTTTTGTTTTATAGACATTTAATTGAAATGTATTCCTTTCAATTTCATAGTTTTCCTTTTATATTTTAGATTCAATAATTTTTTTTTTTTTGGCATGTCATGTATTTTCACAGGCCTTTGAAAAAAGCTCATTGGCCAGAGGCCCTGTCCCCGGGGCCCTGCAGACCAGATGGCTCTGCTGGTGGTTGCTGACAGCCCATCCCAAGATTTTGCCCCACCCCTCACCTCATTCCCAGCATCTTTCTGATTCCCTGCTCCCTGCTCCTGCATGTCTATCTGCCTGTGTTTCAGTTTCCACTGGTATCAAAACTGACCGCAAAGCGCAGCTCCTTCATTGTTACATGGACATTTCATGAGGTTGGTACCTGGACACATTCTGAGGACCATGGAGAACTGTCACTTACTTACCTTGTGAGCTCCTGCCATCTGCTTGGCTCCACCCTTTCCCTCCCAGTGCCCACCCTCTCTCACTCCACATCCTGCCAAGGGAAGCTCTCCAGGGAGCCTGCATCACATCAACCACTTCCCTTGTCTGGCTGCTTCTCTTTCAAACAGCCAGGAATGCCTGCAGTCCCTAGCCCCCTTGAATCTGCAGAGCAACATTGCTCCATCTCTACACAAGCATTATCTGATGACTCTATCCCTTCCAGAGCTTCCTGGGCAGGAGCTGCTGCTGGACACTTCCCAGGATGGGGATCTCACCGTCTCTCAGGACAAGGCTTTTGCTTGCTTTTGGCCTGTTCTTACCATTAAAAAGGAATAAGATGAGGCCGGATGCGGTGGCTCATGCTTGTAATCTCAGCACCTTGGAAGGCCAAGGTGGGAGGGTTGCTCCAGTTCAGCAGTTTGAGACCAGCCTGGGCAACACAGGGAGACCCCATCTTTACAAATACTACTACTACCAGCACTACTACTATTACTACTACTACTACTTGTGAAATTAGTTGGGCGTAGTGGTGCACACTTGTAGTCCCAGCTACTCAGGCATCTGGATCGCTTGAGCCTGGGAGACTGAGGCTGCAGTGAGGCATGACTGCGCCACTGCACTGCGGCCTGGGCGATAGAGAGATACCCTGTCTCAAAAAAAAAAAAAAAAAAAAGAAGAAAGTAATAAGATGAATCTCTATTCCGGCTTTATTTCAGCTGCTCCTGATCCTGCCTCTGGGCTCCTTTGACCTTCAGCCTACCCCTGAGAGACAGAGCTATGTCTCCATGGGACAACTGAGGAGCCCTGTAGTAAAGCCCCAGCTGAGATCCAGCCTCTTGACTTGCAGTCCCGGGCTTTCTCAAGGTCCTGTTTTCTCCCTGACTGCCTTTTATTATTCGGCTTTCTTCAGGGAAGAAATGCACTGCACTGTGAATTTCCTTCAGCAAACAGAAGCTCTCTGCTGGTTGAAGTAAATAGCGCTGCGGAGGGTGGGGGCGGGGAGGGGCCAGGGTAGGAACAGGGCCAGCTTCCCCTCTAGCCACAGGAGGCACAGTGTCCAGGGCCCACAATAGGACCCATGGAAATGATGTGATTTCTTTTAAAATCAGGAGAAAAAAATAACTTTTAGGTCAAATAAAATGTTTTAGTATGTAATACAAATATATTTGTCTTCTTACCAATGCAGATGTAAAGTATGATTTTTAATTTTTTTTTTCATAAAGGGCCCCATGAAGGCAACAGTACCCAGGGTCCAGGTCCACACAGTGATAATATGGCCCTGGTGGGCAGGGGTCTCTGGACTGAAATTTATGTGTGATGGTCCATTTAATGGCACAGTTGTGCTACTGAGGGGACACAGACCTGGCACCTCCTGGTCTATGAGCTACCATCACCCCCCCCCAACACACACACACTCAGATGAACCAGTGAAAGAATGACAGGCTGGTTCTGTTGGTGTGGTCAGCATGTGTTGGGTCCAAATGCCCAATCCTTTTGGGGGATTTTTGTTTTGTTTTGTTTTGTTTTCTTTTTTTTTTTTTTTTTTTTTTGAGACAAGTCTTTCTCCTAGGCTGGAGTGCTGTGGCGAGATCTCAGCTCACTGTAACCTCTGTCTTCTAGGTTCAAGTGATTCTCCTGCCTCAGCCTCCTGATTAGCTGGGATTACAGGCATGTGCCACCAGGCCCGGCTAATTTTTGTATTTTTAGTAGAGACGGGGTTTCACTATGTTGGCCAGGCTGGTCTCAAACTCCTGACCTCAAGTGATCCGCCCACCTTGGCCTCCTAAAATTCTGGGATTACAGCCATGAGCCACCGTGCCTGGCCTTTTTTGGGGGATTTTTCTTAAGAGGTGACACCATACAGAGTATGTAGTAGTTGTTTTTCTTCCTGAAAAAGGAAATAGCATAAAACTTAGCCCTGGTTTAGGATACGATCCACTGTTTTTGTTTTTTTTTTGGAGATGGAGTCTTGCTCTGTTGCCCAGGCTGGAGTGCAGTGGCGCTATCTTGGCTCACTGCAAGCTCTGCCTCCCGTGTTCATGCCATTCTCCTGCCTCAGCCTCCCAAGTAGCTGGGACTACAGGCGCCCGCCACCACACCCGGCTAATTTTTATAAACATCAATATATATAAACATCAATAGTGTGTATCAGAGATAGAGGTGACAGCCATCAGTGCTTCCACCCTCTGGCATATAGGAGCTCCTCTCTCTTCTTGTGGATGAATTGGTCCCATCTACCAAGAATCTGTCTTTGTAGTTCTGCCCCCACTTCCCACCCCTATCAGCCATGGGGAGACTGTAGCATAAGGGGAAATGCTCTGGATGTGATGTCAGGGACCCTGGAGTGTAATGTGAACCCTGCTGCCCGTTAGCTGCACATCTCCGGCAACTTGCTTCAGCAAGTGCTGTCTGGGCTTCAGTTCTACATCTGTAAAACGAGGTCTCCCTTTCAATTCTAGCATCTCTGATTTTATGACTCTGGGAAAATTAAAAGTTTTTTCACATCAGGAAAAGATTAGGGATTCTTTGTTTAAAGGTATTTCATAACATACATCCATTAAGCTATGAAAACAGGGAGTTTGAAAGCTTCGCTATAGAATGAGGCGGGCAGGCAGAGTAAAATCCTGTCGCCTTCCATGAACTCCCCTCATTTCACCTCCTGTCGAGGGAATGGACTTTAAAATTGCTCTCAGCAAGGCAGAGTGCAGCTAGAAGGCTCACATGCTGCTATTGACCCGGGAATTCTTAGGCATTACCCTGCTGCGACACTCAAGGCTCATACTGGTGAGACCAACAAAATCTGGCAAATCTGGGAAAATCTAGAATTCCATAGAACCAGGGGAATCACATAGGATCAGATTTCACCAGCTTTCTCTACTTGAAAATTCTTATGCTGACAACCCAGCCCAAGTGTACTTTGCGTGAAGTTGATCAGCTACAAAACCATAAGTTTGGGGAGAAAGTACATGTGGGGATACGAGGTACAGGGGGCAAAATGACAATCACACATTTACCAATAAACTTGGGGGTTGGGGGGGATGGGAGAAAAACCACTTCTGGAATTCCTATCCTTGCCTGTTTACTCCTCCTACTCATTGCAGTATGGAAACCATTTAGCGGCAGACAAATGATTTCCTGGCATATTCTTGGGACTATTCCAGTAAATCATGTCCTTCTCTACCCCTGGGAAAAGTCTCTCCCTTGCTTGGGTCATAACTCAAAACTACAGCTTCGTGAACTTGCCCTAGACCCTGCTTTCAGTCTGCCTCCAGCGAGCTGAGGCTCTGAGATTAAGTATGGCATGCACCAGTGCCGATAGGCCTGAGCCCGAAGAACAACCCATAGTAAAAGACAAACTAGGCCAGGAATTGTGGCTCATGCCTGTAATCCCAGCACTTTGGGAGGCCAAGGCAGGAGGATCACTTGAGCTCAGGAGTTCAAGACTAGCCTGGGCAACATGGAGAAACCCTGTTTCTACAAAAAATACAAAAATTTATCTAGGCATGGTGGCATGCACCTGTAGTCCTAGCTACTCAGGAGGCTGAGGTGGGGGAATCACTTAAGCCCAGGAGGTCCAGGCTGCAGTGAGTTATGATGGCACCATTGCACTCCAGCCTGGGCAACAGAGCAAGACCCTGTCTCAAACAAAACAAAACAAAACAAAAACAAAATCAAAAGGCAAGATAAAAAGTAGATTTCTCTAGGGTAACACAGTCCCTGCTTCTGACAAACCTGTCCTCCAAAACTAGAAGAGACAACATTTTCATTTCTCTAACCTAAAATATTTTAAACAGAAATATTAAAAATATGATTTTATTAATAAGACTTCTATTTACACATAAACTCTTTGGGAATCTATTTATCTCTCTAAGCGATGGTTTCTATTAAAATGAGATTATATCTAGTGATTTTGTAAAAAAATTACCAAAACAAGTTGATGGGATAAATACAGGAGTACAGACAGCTTCCCTTCGGAGTCAATAAACTTTTTCTTTAAAGGGCCAGATAGCAAATATCTTAAACTTTGTGGGCCATGAGGTCTCTGTCACAGCTTCTCAACTCTGTCATCATAGCACCAAAGCAGCCACAGACACTGCTTAAGTGAATGAATGCGGCTATGTTCCAATAAAACTTTATTTGTAAACACTGAAATTTGAATTTCATATAATCTTCACATATCATAAATTATTAATTCTCTTTTGAGTTTTTTTTCAACCACTAAAAAATTAAAAAGCCATCTTAGTTCTCAGGTTGTACAAAAACAGGTGATGGGCTGAATTTTGCCCATAGACCATAGTTTGCCAAACTCTGATTTAGAGGTTTCCCAGGGCAAAAACACAAAGAAGTTAAAGTTTGGTTTTTGGTTAATGTAACCTTTCCCTACTGGCACTGGCATTTTAAAATAAGACAAGTGGGTAAGGAAAATGAAAGTCAAAGGAGTTATTAATAGAGGAATTTCAAAAGAGTTGAAAATATTTTGGAGATGGTCCCTCATCTGACACCTTGCAAACAACTACTAACTTTACCTTCAGGTGAAATGAGTTTCACCTTCATCAAGTTCAGTAGACTTCTATTGACCTCTGTTATATTCCAGGAACACACTAAATGCAAAGATGATGCAAAAATAGCCTCTGCCCTCTTTGCGGGACAACTGTTATTAAACAATGAAAGCTCCTTTCCATTTAGTGGTGGGGTTGATTAATTCATTGAACAAACATTGATTGAGCATGCCAGGCCCTGGGTCTGGTGCTACCCATTTCAAGGTAAATAAGTTCTGAAGATGTTTATGGTAAGCATCGTCCTTCCTCACTATTACCTTGTTCTTATTTGCTTGAGGGAAAAGACAGAGGCCCAGAGGTGGCTTGCCCAGGTGGAAGAGTAAAGAGGAGACCAAAGCGTGACTACTCTTCCTTAGCAGGGCTGGAGTCAGGTGAAGTGCCTAGCTTGCAAAATTTAAGAAGGGGCTGGGTGCGGTGGCTAACGCCTGTGATCTTAGCACTTTGGGAGGCTGAGGCAGAAAGATCACTTGAGGCCAGGAGTTTGAGACCAGCCTGGGCAACATAGTGAAACCCTGTCTCTACAAAAAATAAAAAAAAATTAGCTGGGTGTGGTGGCGCCTGCCTGTAGTCCCAGCTACTCAGGAGGCTGAGGCGGGAGGGAGGATTGCTTGGGCCTAGGAGTTGGAGGCTACAGTGAGCTACAATCATATTACTGCACTGTCACCTGGGTGACAGAGCAAGATCCCGTCTTTTAAAAAGTAAAATAAAAAAAATTGGGCTGGGCACGGTGGCTCATGCCTGTAATCCCAGCACTTTGGGAGGCCAAGGCAGGTGGATCACGAGGTCAGGAGATCGAGACCTCGTGGCTAACACGGTGAAACTCCGTCTCTACTAAAAATACAAAAAAATTAGCCGGACTTGGTGGCTGGTCCCTGTAGTCCCAGCTACTCAGGAGGCTGAGGCAGGAGAATGGCGTGAACCGGGGAAGGGGAGCTTGCAGTGAGCGAAGATTGCACCACTGCATTCTAGCCTGGGCGACAGAGCAAGACTCCGTCTCAAAAAAAAAAAAAATTAAGGAGGCATTCATATGCAAGTACTTTTATTACTTGAGAGTACGCACCTCCTTAAATTTTGTACCCTAGCGCACCCCACTTGTCACCCCCTACTCTGGCCTGTGCCTTGGCTCCCCCTAAGAACGCTGTAGTCCCGGGAGGACTTGGGCCTCCAGTTTCACTGTAGAGCCCACAGACTCCTTCCTCACTCCTCTCTCCCTCCCCAGCAGCACTGCTATGCACACGCCTCCTTCCTTCAGCCAGAGAGAGAGATGCCGTCAAATAGGAGGCACTGTCTCAGACTCATGAGGGCCCCCAGATCTCACTCTCCGCCCACTCACCTGGCTCCAAGGAATCCCCACTGGAGTGGGCATTTGTGGGTTTTGGACACCTAGTGCTCATGTGCCCTTCCTAAGATGCCCCGATTTTCGAATGCAGAATTGAGGAATGACCTCTTTTTCACTGTACACAGTCTGATGGAACTTCTCCCGGGGCCTTACCGTCCCAGGGCTAAGGCTGGTGTGCAGCCCGGTGCCTGGCCATTGGTGCTCCCTTCCAGGGCTGGGAAACCTGAGCTGAATGAACTGGTTTCTTTTTCTTGCCACCAACCACCGTGACACCTACAGTCCCTCTGAATAATGCCCATGTTACACACCACATCATATCTCAGAGCCCTGCTACTCAAAGTGTGGCCCACAGGCCAGCAGCACCGGCATCACCCAGAGCTGGCAAGAAATGCAGAGGCTGGAGCCAGCCCCCACCACAGCAGAATCTGCATTTGGACACGATCCCTGGCAGGCTCCTGTGTTCATTAAAGTGTGGGGAGTGCCTCTCTACACCTTTCCTCACCCTCCCACACCGTTTCGCAGCAACAGGGGCCTGGGGAAGGGGCCTGTCTTGACGTGCACGAGTTGCTGAAACTGAGGGAGGCTCTGGGCTGGCCCTGCGTTTCCAGATGACCTCATTCCCCAAGGACTCCTCAGCTATAGGCTTCTCAGATGCACTCACCTGATGCATAGTGGATGGCTGACTCTAAAATAGGAAAAATCGGGCAATGAATTCAGAAAATCATGATATTTGAACAAACCTCTCTCCAGAGAAGCCCCTCCCCTTCCAAGGTGTGGGGCAATGGAGGCCACAGACTCCCGAGGTTGCTTCACAGGGTAAAGTTTCGCTACAAGTCCCTCAAGCTGAGATGGTGGTGGTTGTGGTTCCTTTTCCCTAGAGAAGGGACCTATTCTATCTTCTTTTTAGGCGGATCAGGAGTGAAGAAAGGGCATGAATTACTCTAATATTTATAGGTAGTCCGCCATGTACCAGGCCTCAGACATGTTTTACCTTTTATTCTTTTTTATTTATTTGTTTGTTTATTTATTTAAGTAGAGACAGGGTCTCATTCCATCACCCAGGCTGGAATGCAGTGGTGCAATCGTGGCTCACTGCAGCCTTGACCTCCTGGGCTCAGGCAATCCTCCCGCCTCAGCTTCCCAAGTAGCTGGCACTACAGTTATATGCCACCATGCCTGGCTATTTATTTATGTAGAGATGAGGTCTCACTATGTTGCCCAGGCTTGTCTTGAATTGAACTCCTGGGTTCAGTGATCTTCCTGCCTCGATCTCCCTGTGCTGGGATTATAGATGTGAGTCATCACACCTGGCCTTTTTTTTTTTTTTTTTTTTAGAGATGGGGGTCAGAGCAACTGTCACCCAGGCTGGAATGCAGTGGCGAAATCATAGCTTATTGTAGTCTCTAACTCCTGGGCTCAAGTGATCTTTCCACCTCAGGCTCCAAGTAGCTAGGACTACGGGGATGTACAACCACACCTGCTAATTAAAACAACTTTTTTTTTTTTTTTTTGTAGAGACAGAGTCTTGCTTACGGTCCAGGCTGGTCTTGAACTCCTGGCCTCAAGCAGTCCTCCCATGTCGGCCTTCCAAGTAGCTGGGATAGCTTTTATTCTTTAACACAACTGTAAGGGGCAGGCTCTTACAGAGGAGGAAACTGACATTCAGAGAGGCTGAGTAAACTGCAATTCAGAAAGGCTGAGTAACTTGCTTCAAATCCTCCAGTTGTTAACTGGGAAGAATTAAGGATTGAACTCGGGATTTTCTCAGTGTTGCAGATTCACAAAAGTACGTGCAACATAGCACATGCAGTATAAAAGTGGTCGGCATTCTTCATACGATCAATGGTGGTGGTGATGCTGATGGCTCTGAGTGTGGGGAAAGGTGGGGTGGTGGCCTTGGGAGAGTCAAGGACACAGACCAGGGGCTTGTGGAGGGCTCAGCTCTCTGTGGTGGTGAGCTATAAGACCAACGAGATGTGCAGCTAGCATGAGACGTCATCCTTTGCATCAAAGGGATTTGTAACTCAAGATGAAACATCACTAAACTATGAAACAAATGGAAATAAGACTACATACATTCAGATTTTTCCAATAATGACTTTGTCAATGCCTTTTTTTTTTGAGACAGGGTCTCACTCTGTTGCCCGCCCAGACTGGAGTGCAGTGGTGTGATCACGGCTCACTGCAGCCTCAACTTCCTAGGCTCAATTGATCCTAGGCTCATTTCAGCCTCCAAAGTAGCTGGGACCACAGGCGTGTGCCACCACACCCAGCTAATTTTTTATATTTTTTTGTAGAGATGGGGTTTTGCCATGTTGCCCAGGCTGATGTTAAACTCCTTAGCTCAAGTGATCCTCCTGCCTCGGCCTCCCTAAGTGCTGGGATTAGAGGCGTGAGCCACTATACTTAGTCAATGCCTTTTTTTGAAACATAAAATAAAATTCTGTCGCTGTTTCTCATTCTTTGGGGTGCCATGCTTTTGTCTATGCACGCAGTACAAACCCTCGTAGGATAATCTAGCTCTGATGAGTGGGGAGCTGACCTCTTGCTTCCTTTTAATCCCAGATCTGAGGCCAAGGGATGTTTGCTCAGCTAGTGGAGGTGGCAGTGACTCCTCCACCTGGAGCACCAATGGGGTGCACCATTGTTAGGGAGGCAAGTAGGCTAAAAACTCACGTAGTCACTTCTCTAAGGTTAATTTCTGGAGTGCCCGCTATCCTCATTCCTGGGCTCTCAGTCAAGAATGTAATTGAAGCCCCAGGACAATAGAGTGTGAAAGGAAAGATGTTCCCTGGTGTCAGATGCCTGGCCAGCCAGAACCAAAAGCATGGAGTAGATGCTTGGCTTTTACTCCTGGTGCTGGCTGGGTCCCTGTGTCCTGCCCTATACCTGAAATCCTCTTTAGGCAAAACGCAAAGCTAACTAGGAAGCTCCAGCTTGAGCCTCCTCCGGCATCTCCAGGACCAGCTGTGACAGAACAGCTTGCTTCCTCCTGCCGACCCCCTTGTTTAAAGGTTAAACATACAAAGGCAGGAGCCGCAAGCCCAACAGAGGGAACCGCAAAGCAGCCCCTCAGATGCTAACAATTTCACCAGAGGACCAGGATATTATTATTGTCTGAACTCAACTTCTAAGTGCCCTAGGAAACCTTCTAGTGTCTGAGAGTACGATCAACAAGGAGGTGAGCTAGGTTTTCGTAGTGTCATTGAGAAGTCCCCAGGAAACCTAACCCCAGTGGCAAACCCCAGCGTGCCCTGGGGAGACACAGGACCTGGGCACCTCTTCTGGATGCCACTGGGCAGGCACTTCCTGGAGAACTGGTGAGGGTTGGTCATTGGGGTCTACTCGAGGCCCCTCCTCCCACGCTGGAGAGGGGCTGTTCTTACTGCTCACCAATGCCGGACTTTAGTCCTGACAGGCGGTGAAGTGTGCTTCCGTCAGATTTCAGGGGAAGATCGAGCTGGGCTATCAGGCTAACTCGCCACTGGCCCTGACCCATCCTGATGAATCATCCTGGTGAAATGAACATCAGAGGCAGCCTTGAAGGAGAAAATGACAGCACACTAGGGCAGCCTGATAGGTGAGTAGGGAAGAGGTGAGGGGCGACCTTGTCTTTGAATCCTGGGGAGCGTGACTTCTCAGGGCTGATTGCCGGGATCTAAGACTATTTAAAGAGCAGGGCAATAGAAGTTGTCTATCACTGAGAGTTTGCTATGCCAGGCACCATACTAAAACTTTTCATGCAGTATCTTAGTTATTCGTGCCCTGAACGTTATGATGCGGAGTACTATTATTATTATCCCCGTTTTGCAGATGGGGAAATAATCGCAGAGAAGTTGAGCAGCTTACTTTAAGTCACACAACCAGTACGTGGCAGAGGTGGCTGTTAAATTCTGGTCAATTTCGAAGGCTGGGATTGTACATATTATCTAGGCTGCCTCTTTAGCAGGGCAGTTAAGTTTTCTATATGGCTGCTTCCTTCTGTCACTGTTCATCATCCAGTAATTAAGGGTCTTCTCAGAACTGAGGCCCGAGGCAGTGCCTCTAAGCCCACACACCCATCATTCACTTTTATCAACTCTAGGTCTAGACAAGGGGTACAAGAAAGAGCCGGGTGGCTGCAGTGAAGGCATGTCTTAAAGCTCAAGTTTGTGTGTTTTTGTTGGGGGAGCAGGACAGATGAGGGAGGGAGAAAGGGATAACGTGTGGAACTAGATTTCCTTTCTTTTTTTTTTTGAGGTGGAGTTTCGCTCTTGTTGCCCAGGCTGGAGAGCAGTGTCTCCATCTCGGCTCACCGCAACCTCCGCCTCCCGGGTTCAAGCGATTCTCCTGCCTCAGCCTCCTGATTAGCTGGGATTACAGGCATGCGCCACCACGCCCGGCTAATTTTGTATGTTTAGTGGAGAAGGGGTTTTTCCATGTTGGTCAAGCTGACAGGCTAACCTCAGGTGATCCGCCTGCCTTGGCCTTCCAAAGTGCTGGGATTATAGGCGTGAGCCACTGCGCCTGGCCGGAACTAGATTTCTTAAAGGCTTTACCACACCAGTTTGGGAAAAGTTGTTTTGTTTCTCTTTTAAGAACCTGAGGCCTGGAAATCAAAAAAGGGCTATCCAGGCTGGAGTCTAGGCCAGAGCAGGAATCACTACATAGTTAAAAAACAACTTAACACTATATTTAGGGTATGTCTGTGCTTAAATGAAATAATTTTTTTAAGTGTATGTTTTCCTTATTTACATGTCAGAAAATATCCGTATTACAAAAAAACTCCCATCAGTCCTAGTTGTGAGAACAAAGAATTAGAAAAACCCAATGATCAAAAATAGGAGAACAAATTATGGCACATTAACCAGACGACTAGGTGAAGCAACACAGGAAGATGCTTATGCAAAATTTTTTTAATAAAAACCAAAATTTTGAATAAAAAGCCTTCCATAAACACACAGGCAAAACATATAGAAAATAAGTTTTTTTTTCCAGTGACCTTTTTTTCCTTCATAGTTTTTCTCTATTGTTCTTATAATGCTTTGTGACAAATAAAAAATGTACACAATTATATGATGGCATTTACCTTATGTGTACATTTTGCTTATTTCCCTTGCAACCCTGTATCCAAATGGGCCAAATAGCTTTTCATTTGAACTTGCAAATTCCTGCATGAAATTTAAATATTCCTTTAAATACACAACCCACATCAATTGCTGTTATACAAATTGGAATGAATTCTTCAGGTTCAAGTACTGTTTATCCAAATTTAATTATCCATGTTTATCAGTAATACTTTATGTTTCTTGGGTAGGAACCAAAACGAGGAGAGCAAAAGGGGAGATCCCAGCCCTCAGCAGTTCACATTAAAACAGCACTGAAACCCAATTCTCTCTCGCCCACTGCCCCACTACTCCTCTTTCTTGGAAGGCTGGAAAATGGGTTGTCTGGAGACACCCAGGGCTCCTGGCCCATTAGGGAGGCTCTGAACTTGGCTGAGGCTTCTGAAGTCTGGCAGCCTGAGCAGATCAGGTCACTGTCTGCACTAGCGACTATAGCAATCAGCCTGGGGAGCCTTCTCATGGGAGAAGTGAATGTTAGCGGCAATCCTCATCCATTTGCTTTACCAGAAATCAAAGGCTCCTTCAGGCCTCCCTGGTGGAGTAGGAAGCTGATTTTATAGGCTGTAAGAGTGTATGTGTGTATTAATTTATACTCTTTCCTCTAAAGCTTAAGACATGCTCTAGGATTAAAGCGAAGTTATGGTAAGACCAAAAGTTTAAAAACAAAAAACAAACAAACAAACAAACAAAATACAAATACATGGCCCACAGCAAGGAATGAGAGGTGGGTAAGAGGGGAGGATTTTAAAATGAGAATTTGGTACAAAAAAGCTACAATAATGAACAAAAAATTTCGTAGCCACAGTAAATAGCAAAACCAAAGCATTTCTAAACTAGCAGAGCTCTTGTTTCTAAGATTTGAGAGGCCAGGGTGACTGGTGATTTGCCTGTGGCTGGAGTACCCCTGAGAAAATTATACAGCATGCCCAGGAGAACCTTTTCTACTGGTTTTAGATGGTTAAAAATCTACCAGGAAGGGGGCATGACATCGGTTTCCATGTAGTCTTGTATCATTTACCCTCTATCTGCCATGTAATCATATCCTGTTTTGTTATTTTTAGTGCGTTTGTGCATATGTTCAGTTGCTTCCATAGACTCCTTGAGGGCAAGGCGTCTGTTATACTTTTTCTGTATTGTCCTACAACCGCCAACTTTGAAAACAGACCAGGATTTGCCATCATGATGCTTGCTGCCTTCTCAGCCCCTAGCCCCACAGAGCATCTGCCAAGAGGAGCTGACTCTTCTACTCCTCCGGCCCACCCGAGCCCAAAACACAGTCCTCAAAATACTGTAAACCATTCTTAAGTGGAAATACAATTTGTCTTTTAGGCAAAATTATGAATCTTAACTTTCATAATTCTAGTGACTAGAAGACAATATGGAAGCTCTTTCTGTGTCTGAGAGAAAGTGAGCAGAACAAGAGATTAGAGTAACAAAAAATTGTAGCCAGAAGGGAAGAACGAAAGCCAGAAAAAGGAGGCGTGGCAGATAGGAAGTTTTCAAGTAGAGGGTTAACAATCGAAGAGAGGTGAGCACTTTGGCCAGGATTTGAGCCTAGCAACGCTTTGTTGGGGCACATTTTCTTGACATTCCTATTCTTAGGCAAATTATTCTGCCTTTGCTCTTTTTAATTTCTTGGGAAGGTGCTAGGCAGACAGTCCTGGAGTGTTCTGGAAAGGAGTGCTTTGTGTGAAGATAGCAGGAAAACAAATCATGGGAATGACAGGCTTCGAGCTGAGTAAACCAGCGGTTAATCACTTCCCACTGGCTCAGGCTTCTGAAATGCAGGTATGCTTTGGCCATCCCTAGGAAGCCAGCATCCCCTTCAAAAACAAAAGCCCCTACTGCCTGGGTGTGGGTTCCCATTTCTAATATTTACATCACTGGGCTTTGGGCAACTATACTTAATCCTTTTGGGAATAGTGATGGGGCTCACTTCAGATAAAGGCGTCCTTGACCACAGCATGATTCAAGCAGTTCCTTGACAAGTGTTTCATTGTGAAGTATGGTTTTCATAGAGGAAGTGGACTTCGGGGTGAGATGGGGAAGTGGAGGTGCAGGATGTGGGCAGCCCATCGAATCCCAGCTCACCAGAAGGCCAAAGGGCTTCTGGGAGTTTAACACTGGATTCATGAGTCTAACCAAGAGTTCCACTGGAAAGGCAGCATTCCAAATCCTTTCCGAGTGTCTCTGGAGTTGAAAACAGACCAGGACTTACCATCATGATGTGTGCTGGCCCCTCTGACCCCATCCCTATGCAGCACCCGCCAAGAGGAGCCAACTCTTCTGCTCCTCTGCCCCCCCACCCCCCTGCCCAGCCGGCCCCTCGGGAGACACAACAACTGCTTCCCTGCCACAGGCAAAGCGTTTTTCACCTTCCCGGTCATTAGCTTCCCTCTGGAGACAGTGGATTCCACGGCTGCACAGGATCTGCCTCGTGGCTCCTCTAGAATAAGTAAGGGCTGAACTGCCTTCATTTACGTCCGATGCCAGGCCTATGAGCAGTGTTCTGTTCACTTCCATGAAGCAACAAATCCAAATGCAGTTTGAGAATGGAGTAACAGAAACTTACAAAAGAGCCAGCCTTTAGCTTCCATGTGAGATTTGAATCTACTACTTTGAAACATTCTTTTGCCTCCTGTGCGCAGGTGATTAACAACTCAAAAACAAACTTCGAAACTGTGACTTGAGGTTTGTTTCTGGGCCACTTGTGGGGTACCATGGCCTTGCAGTGAATATCCTCCCGGGCAGTGATACTGGGGATTTTCATTTCAAAAGGAAAAAGTTACTTTCAGTTTCCCTAAGGACCTAATGCAGGTGAAAAAAAAAGGATTGGGGCTAAGGAACAGAAGAGGGACTCTACACACATTGCCCGTTCAGTTCTCAGCCCTGAGGAAGTGAGTGGGCACGTGGAGAGGGGCAGTGAAACCACCTCCTTCAGGGATGGAGAAATCAACCCCCAGATGACAACATTAACCTGGGCCGGTCTGTGAGCAGGGAGCGGATGCAAAACCAGCGCCTCTGGTTTCCAGGCCCCACGCTGCACTGCCCGCCTTGACGGGAGCTGAATGACTCTGAGCAAGCCACTAAATCTTTCTAGGTCTCGTTTTTCTCTGTCCTCGATGATCTTAAGGCTCCTTCCAGTTCTGAATCAGCGTTTAAGTTTAGGGCATCAGCCTTGGCAGGCCCTGATATGGCCTTGACTCGACCCTTGGTTCTCTGTGGCTTTGGTAACGAATGGAAAGAAAACTCTCACAGGCAGCAGAAACCAGCCTTTTCCTCTGGGTTGATGCCCATTTGTCAAAAATTTGGCAAAAGTTACATTCATATTAGTGAACTCTCAACATAGCTTCATTCATTGGTTGACACACAAAATTAATGACATCTGTTGGAGGAATGTAGCTCTGAAAACCCTCAATGTCAAAAAGTATATATAATGGAAGGAACACTTCTTGTACTGCCCGACATTTCTACTTTCTTTCCAAACCTTTGTCTCCAATTCTGGAAGTGATGGCTCCCTGAACGCCCTAGTGGTTTTTGTTTTGATTGGAGAATTCGGATTTTTTTTTCCCCTGTATATACATCTGACTGTAGATTAAAAAAAAACCACTACAAATAGTGTTGACAAGTTGAAAAAATGGTTAACACACATTCAAATACTTGAGTAAAACAGATTTTATATATATATATATATATATATATATATATATATATATATATATATATATATTTCTTTCCTGGAGAAAAAAGAAATCAGGCCCAAAGTATTGAACTCTGGAGGATACAAACCAGCATATGCAAAAATTGGATTTTGTTTCTGTTAACGACATCTCTAGAAACAATAAGGAGGGGAATTGTTCTCTTCAATGTCAGTCTCAAAAAGTTCAGAATGTATCCACAAAGCGCTTTTCTTTTTTCTCTTAAGAACTGATTGTAGGCCGGCACAGTGGCTCATGCCTGTAATCCCAGCACTTTGGGAGGCCGAGGTAGGCAGATCGCTTGAGGTCAGGAGTTCGAGATCACCCTGGGCAACATGGTGAAACCACGTCTCTACTTTTTAGAGTACTTTCTTACTCTTTATTTTTATACAAAAATTAGCCAGGCGTGGTGGCATGCACCTGTAAGCCCAGCTACTCGGGAGGCTGAGGCATGAGAATTGCTTGAACCCAGAAACGGAGGTTTCAGTGAGCTGAGATAATGCCACTGCACTCCAGCCTGGGCAACAGTGAGACTCTGTCTCAAAAAACCCAAAAAAGCAAAAACAACAACAACAACAACAACAACAAAACAAACTGTATAACTCTCATTATTTTTTGAAGATGCTTATGTTTTTACCTGTGTCCTTTCTCTGTGGAGTTCCACAATGTTTTACTCTGAACAGGGCAACTGTTCCAGCTGTTCATTCTGAAATCTGGGCCTGCTAAGTTTCAGCAATGGAATTTAGAATATGAATCTTGAATTCTCTCTCTACACTTCATGGTTCTCTAAATGGTGACCATCTCAGCTTCCAGCCTTGGCCTTTCCATATTGAAGAGTCCTAATCTCTGTACCTTGACCTCACAGAGTGGCATGTTCAGAGGTTATCACACCCAGTCATACCCCAGGCGTGTACCATGTAGAGACAGAGCTGTTCTCCTTTTTTATATTAATCTGAAAGATTAGGTAATCATTCTTCGAATTGGCATGATGCTTCATAATTAACTGATCTTGTCTGATCCCTGGAACCCAGAGGGGAAGTCAAATGTTAAACCACTCCCACATGGTCATGTCAGCTGCTAAACGGTTGACTCCACCTCCATCTTCCCAGCCTCCTCTTCTCCTAATTATACCTGTGGCTTCATCTGTTTTCATCTGTTATCTAGAAACTGTTTTTCTTCTGCTGTAAAACGTCTGAAACAAGGGGAAGGAGATTCCAGGCAGGGCTCAGGAGTCACACAGGGCCAGAGTTTGAAGCCCAACCCCACTACTTGGGAGCTACTGAACTGAGTCTCTGAGCCTCAGTGACGTGAGGCTTAAGTGAAATAACCCTTGTGAGTACAAGTTCTTTAGCACACATAAACGGGATGTGAAAGTATTAAAAACCATCATCATAATTTGGGGTAAGGTTAGTCCCCCCTTAGCATCACAAGGATGGGTACTATCTTCTGTGGTGGTCTTTGGAGCACAAATGGCAAGTTGAGGACCACAGCAGTTAACTTTCTTTTTTTTTGAGATGGAGCCTCACTCTGTCATACAGGCTGGAGTGCAGTTGTGTGATCTTGGCTCACCACAACCTCCACCTCCAGGGTTCAAGCGATTCTCCTGCCTCAGCCTCCTGAGTAGCTGGGATTTTAAGTGCACACCACCATGCCTGGCTGATTTTTGTAACTTTAGTAGAGATGGGGTTTTGCAGTGTTGGCCATGCTGGTCTCATTCGAACTCCTGACCTCAACTGATCCACCTGCCTTAGCCTCCCAAAGTGCTGGGATTACAGGCATGAGCCGCCATGCCTGGCCGAGCAGTTAACTTATGGAACAAGCCCTAGGCACCTGGTACTGTGCTGTGTACTTGAAGTGGTTATAGACTCCCACAATTATAAACTATGAGCTAGGTGCTAATCTCACCTCCATTTTAAAGATGGAGCAGCTTGGATTTAGGGACTTGACAGGTTAGGCAGCCTAATAAAGGTGGAGTCCGGATTTGAAGCCAGATCTGGCTCCCCAAGTGAAAGAGGACCAGGTTTAGGAAAGGCTTCCATGACTAGAGTGATGCAGAGAGGGTTTTTTACTAGCTGAGGATTGGCAGAGGTGAGGCTAGGGCTGCTGAAACTGTAGGAAGGTTGAGACTAGTGCATTTATTTGCCGTGAGCAAGGGGACAGCTTTTTGGAAGGAGAGAGACCTAAAACCAGGCTCCAGGACCCTGGTTGGATTCTTTGCCTTACAGCCTTTGTCTTTCTGTGGAGAAGAGATTCCTGATTAAGAGACATGGAAGTACAGTTACAGAGATATTTAGTCCTTCTCAATGAAAATATATCTGCATCCAAATGAGTTTTCATTTATTTCCATTCTGTTTGCTTTCCTTGGTTCGCCCTGCAGCACAGCTGAAGCCAATTTTTGTTTGCTTAGAGTCTTCAAGAGCTAGGGAAATGACTGATGACATTTTTAGTTTCTAGGTCTGAGAAAATGAGACGTATTGGAATTGACAACTCACATGAGTTGGGAAGCAGAAAGTCAGAAAGACTCGCTAAAGCAGTAGTTTGAGTCAAATCATATTGCTGGGGGACAAGAGCAGATTTGGCACATTAATCCATCACTTGTTCTTGTGTGGCTATGCCACTGCTAAAGGCTTAGCTAATAAGTCAGGAAGAAAAATTCCCAAACCAGTAAAGCCACTGCCAAAGTCCTACACGTATGTGCAGGCATACACCAGTAACATTGAAAATGACATTTGGAAAGGGTCTCTCCTGCTTGGTTATAACTTTAACAGACCAAAACAATGCTGCCTTTAGTGTTTCTGAGAAGGTAAGACATGAAACCCAGTTTCCCCTGGACTCTGGGATATCGTTTTGAGAACCTATTTGTGGGGGAAGGCAGGTCAGTCGCATGATCAAAGTTCACAAATTAAGAACATACAAATGACAGGACCACCAAATTTAGAAAATGTCCTACAATGTGCATTTTATTCCATATCATTATACAACGTTTACATATAGTTAAAACTCTCAAGAAAACGTCCTTCACCAATTGTATGTAGTGTCTAAATCTTTCACTTTAACATGAAGAACTGAAAAGAGTGGAAATCCACATTGATTGTTATCTTACAGATTGTCATGAGCTGCACGTGTGCCAATCAGAAAGGAATGGAAGTCTCGGAAGAGCAGCGTGGCTTACAGACCCTTGCCTTTAGTGAATTCAGGAATGCGGGATCCATAGTCTCGTAGTAAAACTCAAGACAAAATAAATTAGTGTTGGACAGAGTTCTACATTGTACAATGTTGAACAAAAGACCACAGGGGGACCTTTTGTTTAAAGTAGCACCAATCCACACCTGATTGTGTTTCCAACATTCACCTTCCTGTTGACTCTATCATTGGCACTTTGAAAGGAACTTCTTCTGCTTTAGTGAGGATTCCTACGCTGACTAAGCATACTGTGTTGCTAAACTCTCTACAAAGTGTGGCAACATCAACCCGGGAAATGGCACATTTAAACCATGATCGCCCTGACATGGGCTTGCCTTTTTGTATGTTTTCCCCACCCCCTGACCTAGCTGGTATTTTGTGGATGTTTCTGTGACAGTGGTAAAAGTAAATAAAAATGCATTTAAGGGGAAAGCAGGTGTTTAAAAACAAAACAAAACAAAATTAAAGAATGTGGTCGCAGCTAAGGAGGTTTTCACATGTTGTTTAACTCCAGTAAAGTCTGATCCAGCATCTGATGCATACTAAGGTTTTCTTCTTTGGCATGAGCCACTTTCTCTGTGGTGAGATTAGAAAATTAAGTCATGAATAGCTGTGCTTTGGACACAATGGTGGTTTGTACATTTAGGCAGGCAAACGTCAATCACAAACACAGGATGAGATGATTAGAACTAGGCATGCTTGTAAGACATTACTCATTTCTAGACAAGAACCTAAGATGGCGGGGAGGGCGTCTTTGACCCAAAGGAGCCATGGCACCGAGCCTCACAGAGCAGTCAGGTGCACCTCCACCAACAATTCACTGAGGATAAAATGCACGTGGGGTTTGGTGAAGGTTCACTGACTGTGTGCCGTGGGAACAGGGAGAGGTAAAAACCAAATACAGCTGCAGCACTGTTATACAAACTGGAGAAGTTACGAACAGCAGACATTTCCAAGGTACAGGCAGTTGAAAGTCTGGGAGTTGTGCAGTAACACAAACTCACAAAAGCAAAGATGACATAAATAGGTTTTCTGAGAACTTTTAAAATGATTTATTTCTGTTGCTCATAAAAAATTATCAACATGTTTCATGCACACTTCATTAGGACATTCTCTTAATATTTTTATAGTGTTCTATTTATTAGCATGACATTCTCCCCAGACTCCAACAGCACCATTAGACTGAGTAAAGCATACCTTTCAGACAACCAGGGGCTTCTGGCATGAGTTCCTGTTTTCAAAAGCTATTTTGCCCAAGCATAGGTACATTTAATCATATTTCAAACACTATACCAGATATTTAGAAGTTAGGAATATGAGTATCTAATAGGAATACATATACACACACACACACACGCATATATATATATATATATATATATACACACTTAAAAGTAGGACTCATGGCTGTCAGGAAATAGAAAACTTTTTTGGGGGGCTCCTCATTATTTATCAGTTCAAACAAGAGGATCTGCTATTTCAAAGAGCAGTGCTGAATTGATATAAGTATTCTACCATAAAAGCTGTTTTGTGATTAAAGAGAACGTAATTATTCCAGCCATATAGAGAAAAAAGCAGGCAAGGCCAGCCTTTCAGCCAATTCCTTGCATTTGCATTTCTGCAGAAAGCAACTGTTTTCAACTCTATTAGTTGAAGGTAGGACAGTCTTAGATTTTCTGCACATGGGCTCCACGCCTAGAATTCAGCCCAAGTTTTTTCACTCTTAAGTTTAATCCTCATTCAGGGCCAGCTTTAGTTCATTAGTGAGGCGGCGATTTTGCTCAAGTTGCTGGTAGAGTTGATCTGTACAGGTCAGCAAGCAGGTTAGCAGAAAAGAGGCAGAAGGAAGAGAGGTTAGCAGACTCGGTGAGAGGCAGTTAATAGAGAACACAAAGAGACCTCACGCAGGACAGCAACTGGTCACTTGCTGAGCAGTTTACTCTTACCCAATAGTCACCTGTCCTGTATCCATGAAGGGTAGACCCTAAAAAGCTTGGTAGACTTAGGAAGTGTCAGAATTTTTCTCTTGGTGAGGAAAAGCAGGGAGGAGGAGCAACGGGATAAGAGGAGGTAGAAGAGTGAATGTTCCTCTTATACCTCACTAAACCACTTTGTGAGCTGAGCCATACATGGTTTCTGGCAATAGATTTGGGAATGGAGGCCTGGCTGGAGGCAAGCCCAGCGTGACATCCACCCCTTGCTAGGGCTCAGTGTTGAACTTAGGTGAAACCTCGACCTGCCCAGTGCTGCCCACCTCCTCCAGAACCCCTTTCCTCTCCATTCACAGGGCAGGCTTTCCCCTCAGGTAGGACCAACTGGGGGTTACTGCTTTTGCTGCACTGAAATTTTTTGAAATTTGGAATTAAGTCCCTGTCCTTCCCCCAGTCACCACAATACAGGGTACACATTCTGACTCTCGTCTAGCTTTGATAGTGTTATCCATTCAAACAGCAAAAGAACAAGCACTTGTCACCACTCAACACTGATTTAGAATTTATCTGCTTGCTTTTTTTTTTTGAGACCGAGTCTCACTCTGTCATCCAGGCTAGAGTGCAGTGGCGCGATCTCGGCTCACTGCAAGCTCCGCCTCCCGGGTTCATGCCATTCTCCTGCCTCAGCCTCCCTAGTAGCTAAGACTACAGGCGCCCGCCACCACGCCAGGCTAATTTTTTTGTATTTTTTTAGTAGAGACGGGGTTTCACCGTGTTAGCCAGGATGGTCTCGATCTCCTGACCTCGTGATCCACCCACCTCGGCCTCCCAAAGTGCTGGGATTACAGGCGTGAGCCACCACGCCCAGCCCTATCTGCTTACTTCTTGAAGAGGATGGCATTCATGTGTGGTGCTAATGGATGTGTATAAAATGAACAAAACTTGCAACACCTACATGAAGACCAGCATGATATACATTTTACACACTGACACGTGATCTGCTCATGGGGGAAAACAAGTGCAGGAGTCGGTCTGTATCTGACGATCCAGGGGACGCCCAAGCTATGACAAGCAAGAGCCCGGTATGCACTGGGAATAGCCGGAGGATGCATGGTGGCTTTGAATGCTGGTGACAAGTTGGACCTAAAAATACTTCATGATCTTGAAAAGCTAACAGTCTTACCCCTAGGGAAAATGTGCCTGCAGCCCCCAGGTCTGTCGGGAGACTCAGGAGTTCTCACATTAACATTCTCTCATAAAATGGCAGGACATGGGAGGATGCTATGCTCGTTATGTTTTCTCGCTTGGAATATCTGCTGCTCTGTCCTCTTTGCTCATCCACATTTTCTGAATATGCCAAACCCCAGTCAAATGTCAGCTACCTCCTCCAGGGAGCTCCCAGTCAGAATGGTTCTCTTCTTTGTTGGCTCCAAATGCACATGCCTATTAGTTCGGACTCGCTTCACTCCTCTATCTCCCCACCAGATGGCCAGCTCATCGAGGACAAAGAGCCTTTCCAGCCCATCTCTTTACCACACCCCCACTGCTTCTCATGGTGTTTTGCACGTGACATATGCTTGGGGGTTGCAAGACATAAATCCCATTACTACATTCACACTATGGACATAGGGAACTGTCGCCATGGGTAGGGAGCATGTCTCAGTTTGCTGAGCCCAAATGTTTGGCCAGGCTAGAATGGAAGAACTTTGGAGAAAATCTGGAGAATCCAGAGAGTCAGTATGAATTCAGCAGGAGGGACAGCAGTCCCTCTGACAGCCTCCTCTGGATCTGCTCTGCTTCAGCTGCTGTGGAGCTGGTGTGCATGGGTGGCCCAAAGGCAGGGACAAGACATGCTCATATCCTTGGAAGTGTTTTCCCTTCCTGTTCTATGGAGACTCCCAGCTGTCTGAAACTTCAAGTGCCCAAACTCAAGTGATGCTTTCGGTTTGGCCCACCAGAGCAGCTGTAGCTATGGCCTGGCCCTTTGAACCAGAAGCCTGGTTCAAATCAACAGTTGAACAAGAAATCAACAATTTCTTGATAAACTTGACTTTATCAAGTTTTCCTCTTGCACATGCACACCTTGGGTTACTCCTGACCTGCCCTCCCAGTCCATTAGTGTCCAACTTCCTCTTGTACAGTGTACTTATAGAAAGTACGAAAGTCTCTGGAAGGATTTCCAAAAAACAGATGTGCCTCCAGAATTACATGAACATCTGCTCAGCAGAACTTTCAGACTTGGCATTTTGTCTACATCAGGAAGCAGGATTTACTCAGAGAAGGGTACACTTCTCTTATTCTGAATTTAAAAAAGAACAAGGAGGGAATCATAGTCAGAAGCAGGCCCAAGGAGCCTTAAGAAAAGAAAAACATGAAATCATGGAAGTCTTTATACACTCAAGGGAGAGACATTGTCCAGATTCTAAAAGTCCACCATACTATGACTAAAATACTTTAATTCACAGCTTTCTTTAAAAAAAGTATTTCCTCTATGCTTTGAAGTCTCTGTAGAGTGAGAATGACACTATCTTCTGAGTTTGTCCAAATTTATTTGAGCATGGTGGTACATCAGCCCTCTCGGGCTAAAAAAACTATATACAAAACATGCAGATCATCCATGTTAAAAAAAAAAAACAGGAGAAATATATAAGTAGATTGTTGAGGAAGGAGAAATGTTGGGAATCATGACACTAAAGTCCATATTAGTTAAAGTTCTAATTTTTGCAATGTATTTTTTTTTTAAATCACTTAATTGCTGTTTGTGAAATAAAACAGAAGCCCAATTGTCTTCTGAACAATTTCCACCAACTATCTTTTTGGGGGAAAAAAAAGAAACTTTCATTGCTATATTTTAAAAATGTCCACAAATGAAAACAGCCATTGAACACAAAGATTATGTACAATCCCTCCCATAGAGTATGTGCTAAAAAGCACAAATCATGACTAAACAGAGTAATCATATTTAGAAAACCTAAGATGTCATTTTCGTGATCAAAATAAAGGTGGCTGAGTCATAAATACACTTCAAAAAAGCTTGAACTTTTCTTTGTGCTATAAAAGGATGATCGACAATAACCAAAACTTACATTGTTTGAATCCAAGTCCTTTTTCACCCTTCTCAATGTATAACTTCCTAGTAATATGGGACAGCTACAGAACCATTCATCATGAGCCTTTCATTGTTAGCCAGGTCCTCCCAAGTAAGGCCACCGAAATAATCAACACAGAGGGGTCACTACATCCCGAGCTAAACCTCCAGCAAAGGAAGACACTGATTAAGCGAGACCTTTCAACTCTCAACAAGCAATGTCCCCTGTGTGACCCAGACTGCAAAGCAGAGCCATCACAATTCCCCCAAAACCCCTCCAGATGTCCAGACCTCATTCCAACCTTTGAAAATCAGAACTCCGAGAGGGATGCAGGCCTGGGTATTTTTTTGAAGTTCAACAAGGAACTACTGCTTTAGAAACTCCTGATATAATTCTGTACAGCGTTCAGAATTTAAAAAGAAAAAGCAGCAGCCAAACACTAACCCTCATACGTGTGAAGCAGCTTTGTAGTTTTATTCAATGTTGAAACTAAAATGTCAATAAATAAGAAGTAAAAAGAATAGCAAACAGAAATAGCTTACACAGTGTTTATTTGACACTGAAACGAAGAGCTTCTGTACAATAGAAAGCACAGTGTGTGCCTGGCTCTAAGGCAGGATGCTAAGAGAGAGAACCAGGGTCAGCTGGAGAACAGACAAATGCAGAGCTCAGAGAGGTGGGACATCCACCTCGACGAGGGAGTCTTGGGAGAAGTGAAGCAAAGAGACTTATCTGTGTGAAGATAAAAAGGTGGGAGGAAAAAAAAAGTGGCACATGAGAGAAAAAAAAAAAAGAAAGGAAACCAAACCAATAGATGAGAGCACTTGAAATACAGACAAGAAGCAGTCATGCAAAACCCACTGCCAGCTACACCCTTGGAAGGACGTCCGTCTTCCCACCTGAGGCCATCACAGGCCGCCTTTCAGCAAGGTCCATTTTAAGATGACCCATGAACAGAATTTAAAAACAAATTTTAAGCTACACTCATCTTTCAGAATATTTAATCATACTTGATGCAAAAAGTTTTTCCCAAAGAATCACCACATTTTAGCACTGAAAAAGACCTTAGAGACAGATGATCTGCTCCACCCCCTCATTTACAAATGAGGGATGAGAAGACAGATTTTCTCTGGTTTCCATGGCAACAGTCATGTCTCTAGGGGCTTTTCTGTTGAGTGTGGGGATTCTATAACCTCTAAGGCGGCAGGCACATGCCACTCTCTTCAAGTTACCATTTTTTCTGCATGGGTAAATGAATGACAGGTGGGCTTGGAAAATGACATTTCCAGCTTCAATGGAATTCAGGGTGATATTAGAATGAAGAACTCTGAAACATTCCAGGTTAGAATTTAAAGTAGTAGAAAAAGTTTAATGTTTAAGTTTGGTTAGTAATATGTAAATTAGTTGTATCTGTTCAAGGTTCTTCTCATGATAACAAGACTACTTACTCCAACTCTTATTGCCTAACAGTAAAATCTGGGGCCATTAACTCCCAAGCTCACATTGTACAATCTGTGTTTAATTTCCCATTTCTTTGACATAGGTTGTGGTAAATATTTATCGTAGGTATTTTAATTCCTTTCATAAAAACAGAAAATTAAAGGCTTGGTTACTCAGCAGAGGGTTCTTTTTACTCTAGAATTCTTTTTTTTTTTTGAGACGGAGTCTCGCTCTGTTGCCCAGGCTGGAGTGCAGTGGCGCGATCTCGGCTCACTGCAAGCTCCACCTCCCGGGTTCATGCCATTCTCCTGCCTCAGCCTCCTGAGTAGCTGGGACTACAGGCATCCGCCACCACGCCCGGCTAATTTTTTTTGTATTTTTAGTAGAGACAGGGTTTCACTGTGTTAGCCAGGATGATCTCAATCTCCTGACCTCGTGATCTGCCCGCCTCGGCCTCCCAAAGTGCTGGGATTACAGGCATGAGCCACTGTGCCCAGCCTACTCTAGAATTCTTAAAAGTAAAAGAGATGATCTTTTATAGTACCACTGTTCAGGCTGTACTGGATCATGCCAATTTCCTTGTCCTCAGATTCTCAATAACCTGATACTTTAAGGGTTCCTTCAATTTATATTTAATGAAAATGATTATGTTGTACTTAGTTGAATTTCAGGAAACAAATTTTGGTATTTTTTGAGAAGCTCCTATACAACAAATGGCATGGCCTTCCAGTTTTACTTGAGTTTAGCTTAATTTCCCAAAAGGACAGTGCTCAAGGTCACTCATTCTGGTTCACTGCTCTAGTTCAGCATCTACAAAATAAAAGGATTCTGAAAACAAAATGGTTTGTATAGACAGACTTAATCTAATTGGCCTTTATATTAGTAGAAAGTGAAAAAACAATTATTCTAGGTTATGACAAAAAGGGTGAACACAAGAGTGCAAAGATGGAGATCAGGGAGCAAGGAAGGCATGGTGGTGAGTTTATTACATTAGCATGAGGGCAGGGTGTAAGCAGGCAGAGTGGATGAACGTTTACATGGAAGTCATATCGTTGAGAGCGTGGTCCAGCTCCTCGCTGATGGCTTTGTACTTCAGTTTCTGAGCGTACAGCTCGTCTATGAGCAGGAAGTGGAAGGCAGAGGTGCAAGAACATGGAGAGTGATCAAGAAATGGAGGGTGAGTGAGGGTGGTGCGTGCACCATCCCAGCACAGCAGCAAGAAAAGGGCAAGGCATGAAGGGGTTGGTGCCGCAGCAGGTGGCCAATGCAGGAGGCGTGCGTTTTGTTTTAAATAAATTGAAACAAAAACAAAGAGAACAAAACCCATTAGAAAATAAAATGAGAAAGACTCAATATGAAAATCATAACAAATATGGTAGGTATATCAGTAAACCATGTTAAATCCTAAACGAAACCACAGAAGGCTGTCTCCTGGTGGGGGGAGGCAGGGGCTAATGGAACATCTTTCTTTGCAGAGCTATATTTTAATTACACTGGAGTAGTCAGCCATCTGCAGCTATAAACAATGGGAAAAAAAAATCTAAGGGCAGTGTTTTGGAAGAACAATTTGTGACTACAGCCTGTAGTCCTTATCTGGCTCCACCTTCAAACCACTGACTTCCTGACCACACTAGACCACTGGGATAGCGATTTCTTAGTGCCATTTAAGCTACTCCTGTGGTCTTCCCGCTCAGGCTGCCTATTACTGGTCCAGGAGGCTTGAAAAGCAATGGGCGCCACACTTTATATGGCAAGTCTGCAATTTAGTTTTTGTAATGCTGCAGGTTTCATACTTTGCTGCACTTTGGCAGATCATTTTGCAACCATTTGTCATTCTCTCTTCTCCACTATTTTGGTTATTATCTGCACCAAACACTAGTTCCTTCTCTAATCCCTTCTGTGATGTAGATATTTGTCTTTTTTCTTTCTTGTTCACAGCTAATCCTTCACATGCTTCAAAGCTCAACATTTAGGATATCCGTGAGATAAGAGTGGTTATTACTAAAATAAAACCTAAGTGCCTTAGGGGAGAAATGCTTAAGTATAATTTTTCCCTCCTCCTTCAGCATATAAAGTATTTTGATAAGATAATATATGACTTAAAAAAACCCCTAAATCCTTACTTTGAATTCATACTTGGAAGCAAATGGGTTCTTCTAAAAACAAGACCACAATCACCACATCATTCCCAATTTAATTAGGAAGTAACACTAAAGATATAAAATATACTAGAGTCATTCTCACCTATAAGCACCTCACTCACAGTGAAAAATAAACCTGCCACACTTCTAATGAGCATGAAGTCAAGCTGGATGGCATTTGCCACTATGGCTGGTGGCTAACTAGTCACCTCCTGAGCAGAAGACTTAGGTTCATGAGTTCAAGAGCCACAGAGGAAAACCCCAGAGGACAGGCAGGAAGAATGTGCAAGTGCAAAGGAGCGTATCAACATGGATGCCCTTGAATTGGAAAATTGTTTTGCCAGATCAGTATTCAACCATAAGGATTAAACTAAAAACACTACTTAAGATCTTACCTTCTAAGTCATCAATGCTTTTCTCCAATTTAGTTACTGACCTCTCCGCAAACTCAGCCCGAGTCTCAGCCTGTAATGATTTATTTGAGTTAAAGTTGGGAAGTTTTATGTTTCCCGTAGCTACAAATACAGGGAAAGCTAGAGGATGAAAATGAAGCACATCACCTATAAAATGGATCTGCAACTACTTGTTTCAGTCACCTCTGTGAGAAATGGCAGCTAGCACAGTACATAAACTCCAAGGCGACCTTTGAATATTCCTGACTTGGATCACTGGAACTTTAAAATGAAAAGGCCCTGACCGGTTCCATGAAAACAAACTCATTTAAAATCCAGTTGGCTTCATCCACAACTCTCATATTACCTCCTTCAGCTTGTCGGAAAGGACCTTGATCTCTTCCTCATATTTGTCTTCCTTCTGCGAGTACTGTAATTAGAAAGAGCATTCCAGATGTCAGGGTGCAGCTCAATCTACTCATGGCTTCTCATGCAAAGAACTCGCCAGCCCAGCCAACAGATGTTAAGGATCTCTTAGGAGGTAATGGAACCTCTGATATCAAATGGCACACTGCAATACATTCTCTGCTTTCTTGCCTATTGTTTTACATGGGATAACAACAAGATAACTTATCCACTTGGCACTTGGTTTAAATTAAATTGATGACTTATGTCTCTAACATAAAATAAATTCTCTAGTTAAAAAAAGAATTTGTTATCTAGTAACTCTCCAAAAATCACCTCACAATATTGCCATTTACTAAAATGTCTACTGTAAGTGTTGCTTTCACTGGCAGGGCCTCTTTTGAGCAGCTCTTAAAAGATGCCTTTCCCCCACACCATGCTCCTGGCCTACCTTCTCAGCCTGAGCCTCCAGTGACTTCAAGTTGTTCGTCACAGTTTTCAATTCTTCTTCAAGCTCGGCACATTTGCTAATGTTTTCGATCAGAGGCAGAAAGGGTGGGAGACAAGCCAAAGGAAGGAGGAGAGAAAAAGGAGAGGGATGGGAAAAAATGAAAACTGAGTCCTAGAGACGAAGGGCTGCCTTAAAGTAGCCAAATCATCAGGTATTAAAATGTTTAGTTTTGCCAGGAACACTGCCCCCCCAACCTCGCAACAGCAGAAGGCAGGGTGACAAAATCCAACAACTTAGAAGTGCGATAATTTGGCTCCTTTTTTGGCTGCCCAAAGAGCATTTATGAAGGGAAAACAAAGGAGCATAAAGGACCAAGGGAAAGCACTTAAAGCAAGATATAAATAGCAGAGGGTGAAGTGAAGGTGCAGTCGTTATACCAAACGAACCAGTAGGCATTGGAAGCTGAAAGACGTCTGGGTTGCAGTTAAACCTAAAAACCACACATGAGCCATCAGTACCTTATCCTCTGCAGCCATTAATGCTTTCAAGGTCTGATCCATTATTCTTAATTGTTCTTCCAGCTGTCGGACTTGGCTGTTAGTGGACACAGGAAATGCACAAGGCCATTCACAAAATCAGTGTGCAGGTAAGGCATGCAGTGATACACGCATTCATACATAGACACCCCACACGAGTCCTCCATGTTCCATACTCGTGGCTCATTCACATCAAATGAGCACAAAAGGAGCCCGGAGCTGAAACAGGTAATGTGCAGCTGCCAGAAGGTCATGCTGTTTAGTCACTGCTCTGCAGCACCCCATTCGTGGCCTCCTGGCGCCGGGCCCGCTTACCCTTCTGAGAGCTCAGCTCGCTCCTCTGCACGTTCCAGGTCGCTCTCAATGATGACCAGCTTACGGGCCACCTGCAGCAGGAAAACACAACACACACACCATGGGTCTTGCAAGCTTTGTGTAACGGGAGGGCATGGGGGTAGAGATCAGATCCCATCAGGCGCTAAGGGTTTTGTCTACAAACAATATGATCCTCTTTCTGGTAGACCAGAGAGAAGCAACTCTCTATTAGGAGTGCCAGCAGAGAGGAGATCGGAGGCTTCTGCTTTGACTCAGAATAGTTAGCTGTGATTGGGCAGTCTCAATTGGAAGTCTGACCTAGGTGAACCGGCAGCCAGACCAAAATGTGGAAGGAGGAAGAAAATACAAATTCACAATCTCAAAAACAGCAGTAGGATGAGACATATACTGAAAAGGTGGGGGCTGCCAGGAAAACAAAATAAACCTAAGAACTCCATCAATTTGATGGCTGATCTGTGCATCTACCTCCTTACTGCAGAGGAAGAATACAAGAGACACTAACGTGAGACAAGTTGGTGAGATAATTGACAAAATCAAATTTTTATTTAGTGGAAGAATGAGAGAGAGGAAGGGAGCCTCTGAAGCAGATCAAAACTTGTGAGCATAGTGTAATCTGAAGGTAATAATGATAATAAAAAGGAGGTGCAATGCTGTTTCAGGATAGCCACGATGTGATCCAATAAGGAAAAAACAGAAACCTTAATAATCATGTTGCCTCTTATCGCAGGAGGCTGTTTTCATGGGGACACGACCAGGAGCAAATTCTGCTGAAAACCTGCGTTGATAATAGTTTTCTACCACCCTTGAGGAGACAGGCCTCCATGAATCCACTGAGAAACTGTCTGTGGTCTCTAAGCTGCCTAATCTGGATGTGCCAGGTGACTCTGGGAAGAAATGACTTGCACCATGACAGCATGAGAGCCTCTTTTCACAAGACACAGGGCCCAACTCTCCCTTCTGGCCAAAGATCTTTTGTCTGGGTCTTTGTGGTTGGGGGAGAGGAGTTTTGGTCCTTCTTCCCAATGCTACTGATAGGCTTCCTGATAAAGCCTGGGATTCCCTGGCAGGATTAAAATTAGAACCGTTTTCTGGACACAAAGGAACTCTGCTTCTCAAAACCACCCATTTCTGCTAACAAAGCAGATGGCCTCACTCAGGAATCAAGACTGTGCATTGCGCCCTGGCCTCCTGAAGGCCACTGCTGGGAGTCCACAAGGCTTTGGGCCCCAGGATCTGACCTCTTCATATTTGCGGTCGGCATCTTCAGCAATGTGCTTGGCCTCTTTCAGTTGGATCTCCTGAATTTCCATTTTTTCTTCATCTTTTTGGGCTCGACTCTCAATGACTTTCATGCCTCTGAAAAGAAAGACAAGCAGGAAAACCCAAGATTTAGAGATGATCTTCCCAAATGCACACTGCACTTCTGTGGCCTGTGAGGCTTAGTGTAAGTGGTAGACCAAAATAGAGCACAGAGCTACTTTTATTTTCCAAACCAGGAAACAATTTCCAGAGCTAAAGGTGGAAAAAGGAGACACATTTCTCTCTGTTCACTGTGAATGAACTCTCTCACTTTGAGTACTGATGAAACCATCAGGCATCTAACATTAATGATGAAAGGTACCATGTCAGGAACCTGTCTGAATCTTGGCGATATGAAACCGGAAAGGCCAATATGATTTACTATTAAAAAGATAATGAGATTTCTTGCCTTTCCTGTGGAAAGCCTCAGCTTGCACATGAACCAAAGCTAGAACAAAATCAAACTTATCTTTATATACCTCCTTCTACAAAGAATCTTCTTGCCCTGCCACCCATAAGCAAAAATATTAGACTTAATATTAGATTTAATAAACTATTAAGCCCACAAAAAATGCTGGTATTTGCCCATTTCAGACCAGTAATAATGGCAATTTCCTATGGTTCAACTGAATGCTTCAAATTAAGTTTTACCTGTAATGGAACCCTTTCATGACAGCAATGCTGGGAGACAGGTCTGACACTGTCCTCTACACTGAGTGTATTAGGGTCCTATGGCATGGTGTATATTAGGGTCCTATAGCATGGTGTAATGTTTCAGAAAAATACTAACTGACCTATGATATTTTACAGATATATGGAATAACAAGTCATGTAAAATGGAATTCATTTATCAAAATTTAAGTAGGCAGTATAAGTGAACCACTATTTTTTTATTTTTATTTTTTGAGACAGAGTCTCGCTCTGTCACCCAGGTTGGAGTGCAGTGGCGTGATCTTGGCTCGCTGCAACCTCCACCTCCTGGGTTCAAGCGATTCTTCTGCCTCAGCCTCCCGAGTAGCTGGGATTACAGGTGTGCACCACCATGCCTAGCTAAGTTTTGTATTTTTTAGTAGATTTAGGGGTTATGCCACGTTAGCCAGGCTGGTCTCAAACCCCTGGCCTCAAGTGATCTGCCCGCCTCGGCCTCAAGTACTGGGATTGCAAGTGTGAGCCACCACGTCTAGCCCACTATCTTTTGATGAGGCATTGGAATACAGTTGAGGAGATCTGGGTCGGAGTCTTAGTTTAGCCACAAATACGCTGTGAGCCTTGGTGCAAGTCACATCAGCCTCTGAGCCCTAGTTTTCTCATTTGTAAAACTAAGGGACTAAATGATTCCCAAGTCCCCTTTACTCTGAAGTCTAACATTACCAGACTGCTTTTAAGGTACACTAACAAGTATATTTCAGAAAGAAGTCAGCCACAAAACTGCTCTTATGTGTACAATGTAAGAGATGATTAGTCATCTTAGAGAAGTCCAAAATGCTTGGTTAGTGAAGAAACACTAAGCAGCGGTGAATAATGGCCTAAAAAGTTTAGCTGAAAATCTTCTTTAATCCTAAAATCTGAAATCACTCTTTATACTCGGTACCTGCTGGCAGGGTCACTTCAAAGAGTGAGAAATGGACAAGATGACTGACTGCATTCACTTGCCCAGGTCACAGCACAGACAGATACACATTCAGTGCTCTGAGCCCCTTCATGCTATGCCATCCCTCAAGTGGCAAAATGCTCTCTCACCTCATGGAGTCTCTCTTGAAGTACTTCTACGCAATATGGCAAATCCTTACTTCCAACAGTTGAGCATAAGGGAAAATGCCTTCTAGACCACACAAGGCTGTGCTGGTCTACACAAACCATGCTTTCCTTTACTACGACAAAGCTGAATCTTAGAGTAGTAATTCAGCTAGAGCCAGATTACAGCGGAGGTGGGCTCAGAACACATGAGCATCTGACTATTTGTGTGCACGTGTCTTGTGCGTATTATTAAGACCAAGTCCAGGCCAGGCGCGGTGGCTCAAGCCTGTAATCCTAGCACTTTGGGAGGCCGAGGTGGGCGGATCACGAGGTCAGGAGTTGGAGACCATCCTGGCCAACATAGTCAAACCCTGTCTCTACTAAAAATACAAGAAAATTAGCAGGGCGTGGTGGTGGGCGCCTGTAGTCCCGGCTACTCAGGAGGCTGAGGCAGGAGAATGGCGTGAACCCAGGAGGCGGAGCTTGCAGTGAGCCGAGATCGCGCCACTTCACTTCAGCCTGGGGGACAGAGCCAGACTCTGTCTCAAAAAAAAAAAAAAAAAAAAAAAGACCAAGTCCAAAATATTTTACTTTTGCAGAGTATATTTCTGCTTTGTGTTTTTTCTTCCACCTATTTGTTAAGCTATTTGACAAGTGATAGTCCATAGTTCCTTTATTTAGGCCTAAGCCTCCTTGGTATATTATAAAATAAAGTTATACTTTAAAAAGTGCACAATTGCTCTGTGGTCAGTAGGAGTGAAAGGGCCAACTTGTATCCCTGACATTTCTCCTTTACATATCTGTCTCCCTCATTAGATGGTGAGTTCTGTGAGGGCAGGAACAAGATCTTCTTCTTCTTCTTTGTAACCTTAGGGCTTAGGACAGTGCTTTGGACATAGTAGGTGTTTCACTAATGCTAAATGAACAAAACCAACCGTGTTATACCTGGGATCAATAGAGGAAATGATCCCACCACCAGGGGACTAAAAAATTCTTAAACCTCAAACATCACAGGAGCCCTCCGGTTTATTCCACCAGGAAAGGCAGCTGCAAAAGATGGCTGATGAGGCATTCTCACCTCTCACTCTCATCTGCTGCCTTCTCAGCTTCCTCCAGCTTTTGCAAAGCTGTTGCCAGACGCTCCTGGGCACGATCCAACTCTTCCTCAACCAGCTGGATGCGTCTGTTCAGAGAAGCTACATCGGCTTCAGCCTAGGTAGAGACAGTGAAAAGCATTTCAGAGCTGGGGAGAAAGTGAGGGTGGTAGCTTCAGGAAATGGCTGGGACTGCAATGCTGATTTCAGACAGGAAGACTGTCTTATGGTGAGCTACCTTTAAGTGCATTACAAGCCCTTGTCAACTCCGGAGTTCTTGGACACATTTATACATTGATTTATACAGTGAACATCCATATTTGTGTATACACAAATCTATACACACAATTCTCATCAGACAGACAGATCATTAGCAAACGCTCTTTCACATGGTTCCTTTCTTCCATAGATTTTTTTTTTTTTTTTTTTTGAGACAGGGTCTCGCTCTATCACCCAGGCTGGAGTGCAGTGGCACGATCTCAGCTCACTGCAAACTCTGCCTCCTGGATTCACGCCATTCTCCTGCCTCAGCCTCCCGAGTAGCTGGGACTACAGGCGCCCGCCACAACGCCCGGCTAATTTTTTTGTATTTTTAGTAAAGACAGGGTTTCACCGTGTTAGCCAGGATGGTCTCGATCTCCTGACCTCGTGATCCACCCGCCTGGGCCTCCCAAAGTGCTGGGATTACAGGCGTGAGCCACCGCGCCCAGCCCACTTCCGTAGATTTCAACACCCTGGTTTTACCTGCCTGTTAAACAAGAGAGTCATCATGGCCACCTCACTCACTGGGGGCCTGAAGTGTGAACTGAGACAAGACTTACCCAGGCTCAGCCATGTAAGACAATAGCAGTACAGCCAGAAATCAGACTCAAGAGTTTCACTCAACTCTTTTCTTCTAGCCACTTTATCAAAGGATCCTTACAAAGGAACTAAAATAGTTTAAAATTCAGTGGTTCTAAAATACACACCACATGAAGGCCCAACACAATCCAGTAACCCCTTTTGGAATAACTGGCCTCATTGGAACAGAGCCAAGACAAATTTCCCAAGTGTTTCTGATGTAAGCCTATGATTTTTCTTTGAAGTCAAGGTTAATACAAGAAAAGTATCAAACTCCTAAAAAGAAAAATAATACAAGTACTGTTTTTACTTGGTATCTGTCACTGAAATAAAATGTTGGTTTCTTTGAGAGGCAATGATTTTTTCCTGTCATAAGAAATTGTTGCTATGAGCCTCAGAACACTTATAAGACTATGATGGTCCATTATACACACTTGCACTGGTGGCTGTTAAAATACTGTGCATGGAAGTGGGAGATGGAATTTACTAATCAGGTACAATATCCTCATCCACTTTGAATGTATGTTCACTAAGGGGTGGTGGGGTTTTCAGAACACTTAGGAGTTTTCTAGAAATTACAATACACGCTTAGGGACCCACGGTAATAGGATAACAAATTTCTCTACGTACAGCCCTGTCTTTGTCATTGAACTGTAAGCTGCTCACATCCAGAGAACTCACAGTTCTCTGCACAGAGTATGGGCTCAATAAGATGAGTAAAACCAACCTAATTTTAATAAAAGCAACATTCTCAGCTTATGGATCCACAATACAGAGTTGGAAATGCAAATGTAGTTAGAGACTGTGGTCACAGTCTTTAATCAAAGGAATCTGAGAACCTTCAGCTCTTTGCTCATCTAGATTTGTAAGATTTTAAAGGCCAAGTTTTATCTGGGAAGAGAGGTGAGTAGGGCATCTCCAACCACGGTGAAGGACTCTATAAAAACATGTAAATACACTTTTATCTTGACAAAAATGTAGTAATTGGTTGATGGAGGGAGGGAGCAGGGCAAATGTGAAATAAATCAGAGGAAGAGCATTTACAACGGTACTGCCTACAAAGTAAATCATTATCAGTGCACAGCTGGTAACTGGGCCCAGCTAGGAATTACTGGCAGATAACTGTTGTTTCTGGTGTGTGTGTGTATTGAAGGGTGAGGGTAATAGGATAACAAATCTCTTAATTATAGGAAAGTGTCTTTTAAAAAACCATTAGGCTTTTTTTTTTTTTTTTTTTATTACTATTACTGGAAGGATGTATATATTAAGGATATACTTTTGGGTCAGGTAAGATTTCTTCATTTTTCTATATTTTCATTTTCCAGTAAAATTCTATTCCTTTTGAGGGTTGGGGGGGAACTCAAAGCTGAAGCAAAAACAAAGGGCAAACAAAACAAAACCAAATTTAAAACCATACCAAAAAACCGAGCACACAAACCAAAAGCCCTACAACAACAAACAGTCTCCGTAGAGTGTCTAGGTTATGTACTCAAAAGCACTGTACGCTTTCTTTTCTTTCCCCCTTTCTTATCATTTTCAATATGATGGCAAATATCCTTGTTACAGAGGCTATGGCCTATTAGAGCAATGCCAGCAAGATTTTCAAAACCTTTTTGTGGCTACCAAGTTCCAAGTTCTCTGCTCTGCTTTAGATCTGGGCCTAAACCTCAAGGACTTTGTACTCACAGAAAGACGACTGTTTATGCTTTGGGGAAAGAACCCTCTGGGTGACAGGTCTCTATCCCCAGCTCCCCACACAGCTGAGTCACCAGAAAGGAAGGAGACAGCACCTCGTGTTCATTCCAGCCTTGCACATGAGATCTTCCTACCCAAAGGGCCCCCACCAATCCATCTGTATCTTCCCTCCGATCACCCCCACCCCCATTCTTTCCCTTAGCTCTTGGCACTGTGTTTACAGAATGCTGTTGTCTAAATGCCACTCCTGTGTTTCCCCAGGGGCATTCTGTAGAACCTCAGACTCCTGGACATCAGAGAGTATGTCCTACAGGAATACCAGCCAGCAGGGCTTCGTACAGGGTGCCCCAGCAACGACTGGGCATGGAGACCCGTTTCTAGGTGCCAGTTTGTGATACAGTGGGAGGAATGGTAGGGCACACACAGCAGACCTGAGAGTGGCTGCCCCTTCCTGAGGAGGCCCTGTAAATCCAAAAAATAGGGTCTCAATTTTTTAGCTAGAAGGATCCCTAGGTATTGTCCAGATCAGCAATTCCCACAAGTGGCTGAGTGTCAGAATCAACTCAGAGATGAGCATTAAAAAAAAAAATCAACTTTCAGCTGGGCACTGTGGCTCATGCCTGTAATCCCAGCACTTTGGGAGGCCGAGGTGGGCGATCATGAGGTCAGGAGTTTGAGACCAGCCTGACCAACATGGTGAAACCCCGTCTCTACAAAAAACACAAAAATTAGCCAGGCATGGTGGCACGTGCCTGTAATCCCAGCTACTCAGGAGGCTGAGACAGGAGAATCGCTTGAACCCGGGAGGCAGAGATTGCAGTGAGCTGAGATCATGCCACTGCACTCCAGCCTGGGTGACAGAGCAAGACTCTGTCTCAAAAAAAAAAAAAAAAAATCAAACTTCCAGGCTCTGTCCCTAGAGATTCTGATTCAGGAGGTCAAAGGGGGAGGGCAGGAATCTGTACTATAAATAATCCCCTTTGCCACCACCCAAAGAAGCTGGCCATTCTTCTAGCTCTTGACTAAAAAGAGGCAGCAGGAGGGAACTCTGACCCTGGGCACAGAAGTATGTGGAGGCCATATAGCTATCAGTGGGAGACAGGATTAAAATACAAGTCACTAGGCTCCCGGCATGCTGGCTCTCCACTATGTCACTTCTCCTGGCTTCCCGGAACATCATGGAAACCTTGGAACTGGCAGTTCTCACTCCTGTGGTCTTTATCTCTTCTGACATCAGATTGAGATGTTCTCCAGCCCCCACCCCAACTCCCCAAGAAAGGCCTCAGGCACAGATCCTAACCAGGACTAGGAGAACAGTTGCTGCAATGCAAATCATCCGCTAAAGTGATTATCACAATCTTTTTGAAATTAGGCAGGATATAAAATTGAAAACTTCATAAAACAATGCTAATGGGTAATAGGAAGCTCACATAAGGACATGGAACATTTACTCCCTAGCCCAGAAGTCAATGCCTACTGCCCCAGAGGTTTCAGAGCAGGACAGGCAGAGGGGCTTTGAGGTTAAAGCTAGGACCTGGGAGTAGTATCTGAGGTAAACCTATCTTTATGGGAAAACCCTGAACCCATGACAGGCTCTGCAGGCCCTATTATACTGGCCTAGTAGAATTTTTGTTTGGTTCGTTAGAATTCAAGATATGCTTAATTTTGTAATTTAATCAGGGCCACTTTTTTCTCTTTCTTATTTTTACTTTTTATTCTGATTTATTATGCTCTATGTCCAAAAGCCCCACACCTCTCACCTTTACTAGCTTTTATTTCTGGTATTTTTTTTTTCTAAGTTTTGAGGTTATTTCAATATTTTCTAAGGTTCTTTTCATCATGGCACCTGGGGAGTCTTAAGGACCTGCTGTTGCCTCTGCCGGTACAAGCCCATAGACGCATGCCCATCTGTTGTTTAAAAGCAGAGATATAAATAACAAGGCATTTGGGGAGGGTCAAGACCCCAGACACAAATTATTTGCAGGCATGTAAATCACTCTTAGTGTACTGAGTTAGTTTCTTCTTCTTCTTTTTTTTTTTTTTTTTTTTTTTTTTGAGATGGAGTCTAGCTCTGTCTTCCAGGCTGGAGTACAGTGGCATGACCGCGGCTCACTGCAACCTCCGCCTCCCGGGTTCAAGCGATTCTCCTGCCTCAGCCTCCCCAGTAGCAAGGATTACAGGCACGTGACACCATGCTCGGCTAATTGCTGTATTTTTAGTAGATATGGGATTTTGCCAGTTGGCTAGGCTAGTCTCGAACTGCTGACCTCAGGTGATCCACCTGTCTCGGCCGCCCCAAGTGTTGAGATTAGAGGCGTGAGCCACCACACGCAGCCAAGTTAGCTTTCTTCCAACAGCAGCCCATGTGCTGATTGCCAGTGAAGTCTTTCAATTTGGGATGCTAGTTTCTTTTATTTCAAAAGTACTATTGTGTTCTAACAATTAATGAACCACTCAAAAAAGAGACCGCTGTATTAGCAAAGGCTACCAATGTCCTCCTGCAGATCTGTTCTTAAGTAACTTCCTGGTGCTCTGTACTTGAGGTGACTTATAATGCAAATGACCCTCCTCTAAGGTAACAGCCCAAGGGCATGCACCCCATTCCCCCACCCCAACATGGTACTATATAGAAATCAAGGGCATGCCCACCCCACCATAGTATAATATTATCCCAAATCAGATTTGCAAAAAAAAAAAAAACTTTTATGAGGCCTAGATTTTCATGAAATCCAGATGTTTTAGCCAATACAACAACAGAAAATTAAAAATGGCAGTGACTTTTACTTTTTAAAAAAGTATTCCAGTTAAGGTTATTAAGAAAAAATACTGGTGGGAGAATATTATATTCTAGAAATCAATCCTCTGGAATATGTTTCCAAAGTCCTGACTGAACCGGAGTGGAACTTGGGATGATCAAAGGTCAGGTCTTTTTATTTCATGCAAACTGTCGTTATATGAAGAAGGTTTCACCCAACTTGCTGTGTAAGACCAAGTGACCACAGCCAAGCTAAACTTCTGCCCTTATATGGTAAGGAAAGGGGCAAAAAAAAAAAACACTGATGACATTAAGGGGCACTCCCATGGATAACAGATAAACACAACCTCCTCTGTGTGTGCCAAAGCCCATAATTTATGAGGCATATTTGTATAATGAGGGAGAACAGACATGAACAAGGCATTGTAGTGCCTCTGCCTTGCCTACATATGAAAGCAGAAATCAAGAGTATACATTCCAGTTACAGCCACTCTGGGAGTGCCAATGCAAGCACAAAATGCACCCTCGGTTTTCCTATCCCAGAAATATTTACCAAGTGTAAAGAGGGAAAGTGCTGGGAATTTTTGTAAATTGGTTATTTCCCATGATTTAATCATGTTACTAATTAAGAACCTTCTGGCCACAACTCCCTGTCTCCTTGTTTGGGGGATACTACTCAGAAAGGAAGATTCTTCTTGCCTTTTTTTTTTAAATAATGAAAAAAGCAAACAAAACCTTAGTGGGTCACAAGATCTGGAATTAATCATGTCAAGCAAAGGTAGCCTCATTCCAACATTTTGAAGGATCCACACACCTTGCAAACACAGACTAGGAAGAAGTAAGGGATGGCTGCTTTTTCCGAGGTAAGGGCTGGTTTAATAGGGCCTATTAACTACAGTCTGAGTATTTGAATTTAGGCCAACTCTCTGGTCAAATATTTTTTGCAGTGGCTCATGGTTTTGTCACTAAACCTTTATCTTTGCTGCCAAAAGAAACTGTTACTGCTAGCTTAACTCACAGCCCAAGCTACATCTAAATACCTAAGTTAGCTACATTTAAGTTCCAATTTCAGAAGTTAAGAACAACTTGCAGCCTGAAAGTCTCTCTTCAATGGTCTGATCCAGTCCTCAAGTTGCTGTCTTAAAAGGTTCTGTGTTCAATCAATCACCCAGGTAGATTGTTTGCAAAGATTACTTAAAAAATTGAAACTACTTAAACCATTTTTGATATAAAGCCATGAAAAGAATGAAAGTATTGTCTTTAGCCAACTGGCACAGGAAGAGTTCTGTTATAAAAACGATGCGCAAAAGAGAAGGTAAGAATAAAAGTAATAATGTGCCCTTCATAAAATTTATCTTTTGTGTCTAACATCAATCACCAGGCCAGGAGGCAATACAAGGCTCTCCCGCATAGGGTCACACATACTCTTTCTTAGCAGGGTGAGGAGACCTCAGACTTCTACCACTGACACCACTTCAACCCATCAAACATGCCTACCAGCCTGCCCACTTCCTCTTCATTCAAGCCCCCCGCCCCAACAAATGTTGATTAAAAGCAGTAAATGAAGTGTTTTACGATGTCATGAAATGAGCGAGCCATCTTTAAGACCCCTTGCTGGGTGGGGAACTGAAGGTGAAGGAGCACTGGGCTGCCAGGGCTGTGCAGTTTTAATGACAGCGGGCACACAGCACTTACCCTTTTGCGCCAAGCACCAGTGTACTGTCTTTACATAGTAACTCCTTTAACCGACAGATAGATGCTGTTACTAGCCACACTTTACACAGAGGGAACTGAAACACAGAGGTTAAGTAACTTGCCCACTGCTAGTAAGTAGTGGAGCCAGGATTCAAGTTCTGACAGTCTGGGTCCAAAGTTGTTGTTCTTTTCCATCATATTCTATACAGTTCTAATGGTTCAAGGACAGCTACTAGCCAGTTAGGGAGTCGGAATTAGTTTACCACCCAGTCAAGCTCAGGGATATCCACAGGACTTTCGCTGACTCGTCCTATAAAGCAAATACTGAGAATTATCTTTTGCCCATTGATTTCCTTATTCCTGCTTGTATTTTATCTGAAACTTTCTCTAGTTGAGCTTTCCTCTGAAGAGGTCCATTTCAGGTCTTGAAGTTTCTGTGGCCAGCCATACAGCCATTTACAAACACTTAACCAGAACGATTTACTCAACTCAGAACAGCCCCGTATATTAAGCACAGCAGGACATCATACTACCGCTTGTCATAAAATTCCCAAGGTGTTTGTTTCAGTATCTTGATTAAAAACACACACACACAAAATCGACAAGTAACAAACACTAGACTACCTCTGAAATCCTGTTCCTGTTTGCTGGATACATTTGCCTTAGAAGAAAGGAAGGAAGCCAGGTATTACATTTAACAAGGGGGAGGGGAAGCCCGCAAGAGAATACACCCAATAACTGTTGACATTTCGCCAACTTTTTCCAAGACTTGGTAACAAAGGATTATCTATCTGTATGAGAGAAAAGGGGAGGAGGACTGCTGAAAAAAGGGAAGGGTGAAGGGTTTTGCACTATATGTTAGCTCTCCCAGCATAACGCGGCGCTGTCAAGCTGTCAATGTCTCTCTACCGCCTCGGAGACACAGGCCTCCGGGAAACCACAGGGTCGACGGGAACGGCGGAGTGTAGCATCCCCGGGCCCCAAGTCCACAGTGCCTCTCCCACTTGACCTCGCGTCGCCCCTTCTCAAAGGTACGGATCTCCAAGAGGAAGGACCTCCTTCCGCTCCACTCTCAGAGTAAAGCAAGCCAGCAGCGCAAAGGGCACCTCCCGGGGACGCAAAAACACGACCGAAAGCCACCACCCCAGAAACAGACCCTTCCTGGGAAAATGCTCCTTCCAGAACCTTCTCAACACCACCCCTGTTTCCCCTGGGAGCGTTTACTTTGGATCAGAGAGATGGAAAGCAAAGGCTGAGAACAGGCCGGGCCCCTCCGCAGAGCCCGCCGCCAGCTGGCCCAGGTGCGCCAGGTGCGCCCCGGAGGCGTGGGGACGAGGGACCGGGGCCTGCAGGGGGGGCATGCAGGAGGGCCCTGCGGGGCGCCGCGGGGCTGCCCGGGGAGGATGCGCCTCTGGAGGCTGCGGGGTGATGGGTGGGTCCCTTACGGTCTCCCTCAGCTTCCTCTCGTGGTCCAGCTCGCGCTGCAGGGTGCCCGCGCGCTCCTCTGCGGCGTCCGCCTGCTCCTGCAGGCTCCGGATCTTCCTCCGTACCGCCTCCAGCGAGCTACTCCCCGCCATCGCGCCGGACGGTAGGCGGGCGGGAGGGCTGCAGTGGGAGAGGCCGGCTGCTGCCCTGCGGACCCGGCTGCCGCGGCTGTCCTGGCTGCCCAGCGCCGGTCCGCCCCGCCCAGGCCTCTCTGTGCGACGGCGGCGCCCCCTGCGGCCAGGAGCAGTCCGGAAGTCGCGGCCTCCAGGGCTGCGCAGACAAACCGCAGGCGGGCGCGCGAGCGCCGGGGGCGGGCACGGCTGGGCGGGGCGCGCGCCGCGGACCCGGGACCGGCCGGGGGCACTGCGCATGCTCGCGGCGGCGGGGAGAAAGGCGCGCCCAGCGCGCTGCAGGGGTACCTGGTGAGCTGGGCGCTCCGGGAGGCCACTGCACGAGGGCTCTGGCTTCCACTTCTAAGGCCCCTCCCCGGCGCCGTGGTGACCCGGGGTAACGGAGCTGCCTGCTAAGGGCAATAGCGACTCCTGCTGGCCGCGGGAGCGCTCCGCTCCCGAGTCCAGATTCCCATGCCCAGGAGCCAGAGAAGCTGAGCGGCGGGTATGGGGTCGGAATATGCCCTAAAGGGCCTGATCCCAACCGCAAGATTATAACCCCAGCACTACCCCCATTCCCCAAAACTTCACGAAGTGAAAACCACCCACATGTAGAGCACAGTGGTTAGACCTCCTGTTCTAAATGCAGTTTTCCTACGTTGAATCTGGCTCCTAGTTTCCTGCTGCGTGACTTCGGACAAATAACTTGTCTTCTCTGGGCGTCATCTGTAAAAGTGGGAATAATAATAGTGCTTTCCCCATGGGGCTGCCATGAGAATTATGAAGGACTATAAAGCGCTTAGCACAATACCTTGTACACAGTTAAAAACTCAAATGATAGCTACGATTAAGAAATACACAAGCACTGTTTTAAGAGTCAGGCTGAGGCCCATAATCAGCTGTGTGATCTCAGGCCAACCTCCCTAGGGCTCACTTTCCATGAAAACAGTCATCCAAATGGTCTTTCCTCTTTAGAGCCTTCTTTGGTGTCAGACCAGCCTCTGAGATCTCCTGGAATCCAGTCAGTCCTGGGCTGGACTGGGGTGCCTTTAAAAGGCACCCCAAGGAGAGCCACAGAACCCCATGAGACAGCCTCTGGCTACAGGTGGAGCAAACCACCGCAGATACAGTCTCCACCGATTTCCCCCTTGGGCTGTATTCTTAAATGCCTTCTAAGTCTCAGGGCTTTTTCTCCTCAGGTTTGTCACAGAAAGCTCTTAAAGCCAGCTCCCTATGTGTGGGAATAATAAAGAAAACATGCTTGACAACCCTCTCCTCCTCCAAGCCCTGACAAGGAACTTTTGCTTTCCTGACTCATTTTCTGTGGAGCTCCTCACAGCCTCTGCTGAGACCCTCACAAATGCCAGCTTGGGTCCTTGCATCCTGTAGGTGGGAGCTTCTCACTTTGTTTCCCCGCGGTTCATCTGGTCAGGCGGGGAGGTTACAGCCGGTCCCCTAAGTGCAGAGACTGTGGGCCTCCAACATTGAGAATGGGGGAACCGGGTGTCTGTGAGCCTCCAGGAGCAGCCAGGAAACTGCTGGACACTGGCAAGTGCCCTAAGCAGCCAACTAGTGACTTAATGTCCTGGGAAAGTCAGTTTCAGGTGAGTTCATTTTCATGCCGATGTCATTATACAAGAGTTTAGGAGAGTTTTCTCATCCTTGTCTGTAGGTTGGAATCACTTGGGTATTTTTTAAATGCTACCGCCTGGGTTGCATCCCCAGGGATTCTGATTTAACTGGCCTTGGGTGCATCCTAACTTTGGGTTTAAAAACTCCCTAAGTGATTATGTTTAGAGAAGGTTGAGAATCACTAAGTTAAGACATAAAGACCTACAAAGGGATAAAGACTCACATGCTATAAATATCAGATATATCACAGTTACTGGGGAAGAGATTGGGGACCAGAAAAAAATGGAGTCTTCAATCCCCTTCAGCCTCACTTTTGACTTAGGTGGAAAGACAACACAAAATTCGAAACAAGACCATCAGGGATACTACTCCTGAATGACAATCTTCTAAGCTAGGAAGAGCCCACTTCCAGAATAGGATTTGTAAAGTACATCGGTAAAGTAGTAGAAAAATGTCTTTAGTAATAATAGTAGAAAAACGTAAAAGTGTTTTACACTGGTGAATAATGACAGTGAAATGTCCTAATCCCAAAGGTAATGTGATTCCACCTCAGGAAGCTGACTTCTCCCTCACCCTCTCCCTTTTTCTAGTGACATCTGTCTCTTCCTCCTCAAGTTTTGACTATTTTTTAGTAAATAAAAAACTACCACTCTCAATATCGTCACGCACTGCATAATGATGTTTTGGTCAATGAGGGGCTGCATATATGAGAGTAGCCTCATAAGATTATAATAGAACTAAAAAATTCCTGTCGCCTGGTGATTTGTGTTACAATTGTTGACAGTATTCAGTACGGTAACATACTGTACAAGTTTGTAGCCTAGGTATTTAGTAGGCTATACCCTCTAGGTTTGTGTAAGTACCGTACACTCTATGGTGTTTGCACAATGAAGAAATCACCTAATGACACATGTCTCAGACCTTATCCCCCTTCGTTAATCAACAAATGACTGTGTAGCATTTCTTCACTAACTTCTTCAATATTCCTACGGGCTCCAAACTCCAGACAACCTAAAGTGACCTAAGAGGGAATGTGATCAATACACTACCAAAAAAGCCATATATGCCAGATTTAGGGGCAGTTTCCCAGTGGGAAAAATAACCAAAACAAGATTCAAGAAGCTCCCTCCCCTGCTGCTTCCCACACCAGCTGACTTTAAATAACTTCTTTCCCATTTCTGCCCCACCCCATTCCAGTGCTCCCTTCAACAAGACTTTTCAATAAAGACATGTTAGCACTACACAGTTACAATAATTATTATCCTATTTTTTTTCCTTAAGAATTGTAGTAACCTTTTTCTTCCTCTTGCCTTCAGTCTCACTGGGCTATTTTCAAATTCTCTGCATTCTTTTCCTTATAAGGAATATCTTTCCTTGATCTATTAGCAGCTCTTTTGAAAGAGCTAAATAAACGTCCTGCTGGAGAATTTGCAGGAGGCAGGCATCTTCCATTTAGCCATATATAGAGCAGGCATCTGACCTGCATTATACAAAGTAGGCTCAGAGTTATATATGGTTTTTGGCTCTTTTTCCAAAGCCAGGTAGTTTAGAATTTAAATGTTTTAGCGAAATCAGTGCTTCCCTCAAATCCCCTTTCCAGGAACCTTGATTTTCACTGAAAATTTCTTTTTATCAGATTCTAAATGTCCTCTCTGGAGTTCTCATTTACAAAGCACACCTGGATATACATCTCAAGCCTTTCATGCTACACAAGACTTTACTAATTTCAAGACCCGAGGCCCTTCAGTTATTTGCATGTTACTTTCATATAAAAAAGTCTGCTATTGCTCTTGGTGTTTCAACTGCTGGCATAGCTTTCCCTGGTGCTCACACATTCTTGGAATTGTTACCAACTTCTCAAGGAATTCTTTTCTAATTGGGCCTCTAGGCTTAATTAGCTTTTAGAATGGAATCCAATGGTGTGAAAAGAAGTTGGTCCTTTGGCTTGACTTTCCGAGGCAGAAGAGGCAAGCCCTCAATTAAAACGCTTCCAAAGGGCAGTGGGCAAAGAGCTTAGGAGAGCCTTAGCTGTGTGCATCACCCCTGCAACTATGTGGTGGTTGTCAGAAGGCTGACAGGTGGGGGCGGGGCCAGCAGGAGGGGCAGGGGGCAGCTAGCTCAGTATACCATATAAAGCACTGAGCTATATATAACTCACAGCTTACCTTCTGGATCTAGTGCCTTCAGACTGCAGACCCAAGCAAGTATCATCTTCCCAGGCAGATCTTAAGGGGTGGATTAAGGCTTACGCTAGTGAGAAAGGAAGCCTCAAAGTGTCTCTCTGCCCCACCATGAAGTGCAGCCTTCTAAGTAAAAGTGCCGCTGTGTCATTTCGTTCATTTAGAGGCCAGGTTCTCTGAACCCTGACTAGACCCACCACCAAACCCAGAACTTCCCACCCACTGGAGATGGCAAAAGGAAAGAAAGTGAAGAAAACCTGGCATTCTCTACACAAACCTTGGTGATGACACCTCAAGGGTTTTCTGCCACCAGGGAGGTGAAGTTCACCTCCAGAGTCCAATTTCAGCTGCTCTATTCTCCCAGCCTCTCATCCACCCACCTCCACCCCCAGGGAGGTAAAGGAAAGGAGAAGAAGAGAGGAGTGGATGAAATATAAATGAATGTGTGCAGTAGCAGTCAGAGGCGGCATCCAATGCTCTGGGCCATGCCAGGGCTGTGTGCAGGTGTCCAGCAGGAAAAGGTAACCTTCCTCCATTGCTCTCCAGCCCTGTGGTGACCCCAGAGTGGCCACGCAGGCAAGAGGTGAGGGAAGCAGTGTGAGCGTGCACTTACGTCGGTGGCCTTTTTCTCTGCCAGCTCCAGCTTCTCCTGGGCATCTTTGAGAGCCTCGGAGTATTTGTCCAGTTCATCTTCGGTGCCCTTGAGTTTCTTTTGCAGTGACACCAGCTCATCTTCCAGCTGGGAGTTGGCCAGGGGGTACAGGGAGGGGGGTGCAGCAGGCAGCGTGATCCCGAAAGGGAGGGGTGTGGGTGCACAGAACCAGAAGGACAGGGACAGCGGGAGAGACAGAGGGAAAGACAGGGAGGGAGAGAGAGAAAGAGAAAGAGTTAGCCATTCGTGCGCCACGCCGTGCCGCGCGCCCCGGGTACCTTGGCGGCGGCCTCTTCGGCGGCCAGGAGGCTGTCCTCCGCCTTGTGCAGCTCCTCCAGCACCCGGTCCCGCTCGTCCTCCGACACCCGCAGCAACTTCTCCTTGGCCGCGATGTCCTCCTCGAGCTGGGGGCAGCGGCGGGCGGGCGCGGCCGGCCGGCACGGACCGGGTGTTAGACACACACAACACACGGGCGTCGGGTTGGCTGGGGCCCCTCGGGCTCGGGGCGCCGCCGAGTTGGAGTGCAAAGGACCCAAGGTAACTTCCTCTTTACCCGAGCTGGAACCGCTCCGCGGCTCACCCCGCACACCCACCTGCCCTGGGACGAGACTCCTGCCGAGGTCTCAGCGGGCTCAAGTCCACTACTTGGGGACACAGAAGAACGCCACTGCTGGCCTGGCTTTCGGGCTGTAGCCTCCATTCCGTCCCATCTTTGTTCTTAGGTAACAACTCCAGGACTCTCCTCTCCTCCCCAAGTTTAAGGTTCCTTTCTCCCCAATCAAAAGTCAAAGAACTTCTAACACTTGAGTTACTCGACCCCCTTTCTCCATCCCTCGCCCTTCCTTCAAACGTCCCCAGGAACCGGGTGTCCTCCTCCCTCCCCCAAACTGATTCCCAGTCCTGAGAATAAAGCGCCTCTAGGACTTGACTTCGCGGGCCATGGGAACCAGAGAAGGGAAATAAGCGTCCTCAGACCAGACTACAAAGTTAGACTAAGCCTGGCTCTTGCGTTTCCCTTCCTTCTTTCCAGACGAGCGCCCTGGCCGCCCTGGGTGGTGGTGAGGGTAGGGTGGTGGCTCCCCGAGTCCTCGGGGTGGGGATCCAGCCGGGGGTGCCAGGCTCGAGTCCCGGCGCTCTGGGCGCGGGCGCAGGGCCGGGGAGGCGCAGACCTGCTTGCTCCTGTCTTCCGCCGCCTTCTTGTCGGCCTCCGCCTGCTCAGCTCGATCCAAGGCGTTCTCCTTGTCGAGCTTCAGCATCTGCATCTTCTTCTTGATGGCGTCCATGGTGGCGGCGGCGAGGGGCCCTGGGGCTGCGGCAGGAGCGGCGGGGCGAGCGCGCGGTCGGGCGGAGGAGCGGGAGTGCGAGCGCGGAGCCGCCTGCTGCTCCCAGATATGTACTTTCCCAAGGGGGCGACCGCATTCCTCAAGACAGCCAATACTTTTTTGGAAAAGCTTTTTTCTCCTGCCCCCCTTCCTCCTCTCCTCCCTCCGCCCCGTGCCCCCTCCCTGCTCCTCCCGCGGGGGCCGCTCGCCCATTCGCTGCCGGCCGCCGGCCTCCCAGTTGACGGTGGATATGACTATATATGGGGAACGGCCGGGCGAGGCCGCCCTGTTTCTAAACCTGCCCGCCAGGGAGAGGGCGTTGGGGCCGAGCCGGGGCCGAGGCGCAACCCTCCGCCCTCCGCGCCCCCTTCTCCCAGGGCCAGCACCCAGCCATTAGGGTCCCCAGCCGAGCCCGCCCTGAGCTGCCGGAGGCCGGGACAGCGCGGACCAGGTGGTGGATGCGCGTCGTCCCCCTGGGCCGTCCCCCGGCGCGCTTAGCCAAAGGCCCGGGGGCTTCCCAGCAGTGCCGCGCCCCGCGTCAGGGCCAATGCGCTCTCGGCACCCGCCAGCGCCTCCCCGGCAGCTCTCAGCCAGCCAGGTGTCATCCTGCGCGCTCACGCTCTGGAAACAACTGGAGCAGAGAAAGGGAGAACGTGGGAGAACGCCTGGGGCGGCTCTTGAGACTTTCTCTGCGGGCGCGGGTCACAGAGGCAGGGGGCGGCCCAGCGACAGCACACGGAGTCTTGTTTTCTGCATGCCCTTTCCCCCAGCGGAGGGACAGTCAAATACTTTAGCGACACAGGACTCAGTGGCGTACTTCCGTGCTTGCTGTGCAGTGCCTCCAAAAAGGTGTGCGTGTGTGCCTGTGTGTGCAGGTGGCGGTCTAAGGGGAAAGAACATTGAGTTTAGACTCAGGCAATTTGGTCTGTGGTCTCTACTCTGCCACCAGCAACTGTGAGACCTTGTTTGCTGCCCGCGGCTTCCTTAACTTTAAATCCAGGCGGTAGATGATCCTCGAGGTCCCTCCAGATCTAACTTGTTATCATTTTTCTTGCACTGATTTTAGGGAGTCGGCCTTTCCATGTTAGATGCTTAGGTGCCAGGTTTCGGAAAACATGGGATCGGCGTTATCCTGGCTAAGTCATTGCATCCGTAGCCGCAACTCTGAGGAGGCTCTGCCGTGGGAGCTGTGCTTGGAAGGAGGAGGATTTCCCCCAGCACTTCTTATTTTTAACTCTACTCCTCCCATCCCCCAAGGGGGAAAGGCTGCTTTTTTTCAGAGCTTCAGCGGGAGGGGAGGAGAGGGGGCTGCCCCCAAGCCCTGAGATCAGCTGAGGCAGGGTTGGTGAGGGTCTTGTTAATAGTCCCCACAGAGTAATTCACGGTCTGTACTGCATGGTTACCGAATATTCCCCGGACGGTATCTGAGCAGATTAGGCAGGCCAAACAACTTGTAAGTCCTTCAGAGAATGATCAAATTCCTCTCCAAGATTTTATCGTGTTTCTTCCACTAACCTAACTGCCCAGGAGGGAAAAGATACACTGACCTAATGGTCAGAACATTAGATCTGACCATTAGCACAGGGGCTGTGTGGCACAGAAATTGACCAGAGCCCTTTAATCACGGTATGTCAACCCAGCCACCGGAAAAGTGACAAAGTTCCAGGCATGTGGACGATATCCAGATGCGTGGACTCCAGGGAGCTGACTCCCCAGGTTGGAGCTCAGCAGAGGAGGCGAGAATAGGGAGTTAGGAGTCAGTTCCAGGGATCCAAACCTGGCCTGGTCACTTCTTGCAGTGTGACCTTAGCCATGTTACAGTCTCTCTAAGCCTTTTTTCTCACTTATAAAAAGAGGCAACTGAACTGGAGAAACTCGTTGCGGGACCACATGTTACTGATTTTTCTTTTCTCACTGTGCCATATGTAGCCGAGGGACTCATTAAAGTTTCCTTAAATGAAATCATGCTACGAGCAATTTATTAAACACACGGTTATTGAGTACCTGCTATATACTAGGCAGGTACTAGGCTCTGGAATCCAAAGAACGAGTAGCACAGGTCTATGTCCTCCACGTGTTTGGCATGAGCAAGGTATAAGAATTCACACGAGGAAGAAATGGAAATGACTAGGTCAGAACAGATGGGAAAAACTTCCCTGAAAAGGTGGTGGCTTTTAAACTGATTTTAAAGGAAGGGTAGCAGTTAGCTAGAGAGGAGGGTCATTGTATGTGCCAAGGAAAGAAAAAGGAATGTTTGGTGGTGGTTGGACAGTAGGATTTTGGGGGTGAATGGGGACATGAGACTGGAAAGGAAGCTTGGGGCTGTATGATAAAGGGCCTTGAATTCCAGATTCAGACATTCAGGTCTTATCGTGTAGTTTAAAGCCATCGATGTCTCTTCTTTTCACCTCTTTCTCTCCCAGACTCCCTCACCTAGGGCCTATATTCAGAGGTCGAAACCTATGGTGTCACAGTATGGAAATGGAGCTATACAATGCTAACTTTTAAAATCCCTTAGTACCACATCGTTGATCTCTAGACTGATGGGTTAACATAGCAGGTCCTGAATTCAGTCATTTCTTTTCACCCATGTTGAGATTCTGCCACGTGTCAGCCCCAAGTCAGCTTCATGGGCTGTACCACCCATGACCTTTTTGTCACCAAGGGCTAAGACAAGGCTGGGACAAGCAAAACGTCATGACTTAAATAACACATTCTTCTGTAGTGAACAGGTCTCCTGGTCCTCTTCAGAGGTAGGCTGGACAGTCACAGGCTGTATGTAGTGTGTATCCCTGTTCTCTGGCTGATTGGCCGCGACTCAAGGACAGATCTAAATACTAACCAGGGACTTGGCGTTGTGGCCTGTCAGGCAACGATGGACTGGGCCACTCAGCTTCTTTCATTGCAGTTTGAACTAAGGAACGTGAAAAATAGGAATCACTAGCTGTGGCTGCTGAAACAAAAAGGGATTGCAGTGTCGGGCTGGAAATGCCACATGTAAAGGTGATTAAGGTTATTCACAATTTTTTAGGCTTTCTCCCCAGTCAGTGTCTTGGTAGCATTGTACATCCCACCCAATTAAGTTGGCTGTGGCCATTTGACTTGCTTTGGCCAAGGAAACGTGAGCAGAAATGACTTCTGGTGGATACTTAAAGAGCCCACGTCTAACCATGTTCATTTTTCAAGACTATGGCTGCTCTGTCATTGTGGGTTTTCAAGTGGCTCCCTCTTTCCCCCCAACTAACCCTTGGTGGACATGTAGTGAGAACAAGATATAAATCTTTGTTATTTTAGGACACTGAGATTGGGGGTTGTTTGTTACTGAAGCATAACTAGCTTCTCCTGACTAATACAGCACAATAGGCATGCATCAGCTAAGTTACGAAAAAGCAGCGAAGCGATTATAGAGAGAGAATGAAGCAGGCATATCAAGATAAACAGAAGCACCATTTAGAGAAAGAGATTGGGAGAATATGACCAAATTTCAGTTCCAGGGGTCCTTATAGTAACCCCCTGTATTTCTTGAGGTTACATAAGCGAGTCTATATTCCTTGAAAGTAAAAAGCTTACCAAATCACGGTGGCATGACAGCCTGCACAACATTCAACATTCTTGGCCTAGAGGCTCTATGTGAACACCACGAACATGCTTGGAATTTCCACATTTCTCCAATGCTTGGTATTCAGTCATTTCTCAATGAATGTTTGTTGAACGATTTTTTTTTTTTATGACTGACAAGTCCAACTTTCTTATTGACTTACAAGTAAGTCTGGGAAGGGAAAGTAACAAATCTAGGTTCAAAAGATCTTGTTTCCATTCAAAATATGGGCTCTGTATCTTATTTCATGAAGAATGAATATAAGTATTGTGATAGGGTAAGACAAATGTCTCCAAATATTTATTGGACACCTTTTGTGTGCAAGACATTTAGGGCTTATGGGATCCAGGGAAGTAGACAAAAGACATGGATCTTTTTCTGTAGGAAAAGTGTCTATGCGTGATGCAGGAAGAACCCTCTCTTTAGGAGCCATTTAATGTGTATTTCCCATGGCATGACCATCAGCTCAGTTGGTCACCTGGGGCCTTCTATAGTTATGAGGATCACATATCTCGGGTTTTCTAGGAAAGCTTTAATATTAAATATACTGCCTTTTTCCTTCCATAAAACACTTGTATGTGTCATACTACATTTATCAATATTTGGTTACAAAGGAGAGTCAACATGAGCATCATTTCTCAATGTGACACCTTTAACAGGAATGCTCACTTGAATATGTACATCAGAGTATGTTTGTTTGAAAAAACAAAATGAAAACCTCATTACCTGATAGTCACCCCTTGTTTAACAGCAATAGCCCTGCCTATGTACTGTGACTCCCCCAGAGTCAACAGTGTTGACTGAAGCAATTAAGGGAAAGTGAAGAATCTATAATTAAACAGAGAGACGATTGCTTCTTCCACTGGGTTTTGGAATGCAGCGTTTTATGCTCATGGCTCAGTGTCCCTGGAACAAGATATGGCATGCTCTCCTCGTACACTGGGGAGTTTTGTTTCCCAAGGGTTTGTGATGCTACCATCAAGGCCTCACAGAAAATATGCTGTGCTTCCTGGGGGCGGGGGGTGGGGTTGGTCTGGGTCTCTGAGAAAGGTCTTTAGGCCATTTTCAAGGCTTGCCTGCCTTTACTGTTTAGTAACACACAGCTGGTCCTGATTCTTGGGAGAGGCCCTTGAGCACGCTTATTACCTGGAATGTTTGCATGGGCAAAATGATTGTCCCAGTACAAAAAGAAAACAAAAGACATAGGAGTTTTCCTGCCTTACCTCTTATTGTCTGTCTCTCAACAGTAGCAACTCAGTGTAGATTTAATCAAGCTCCAAATGTGGGGGGATTTAGCTGTCTTAAGAAAGGCGATATTCCTTCATGTTTGTATAGTTTATAAAGCACTTTCATTACCTCCTCCTCCCAACCTCTTATGACAGCATCAGGATGAGTTCTCTGATTTTCACTCTGTACAAGAGAAAACCAGGCCGAGCACAGTGGCTCATGCTTGTAATTCCAGCACTTTGGGAGGCCAAAGCAGGAGGATCACTTGAAGCCAGGAGTTCAAAACCAGCCTGGGCAAATTTGTAGAGCTTCCCCCAATCTCTACAAAAAAATTTCAGAATTAGCTGGGCATGGTGATTCACACCTGTGGTTCCAGCTACTCGGCAGCCTGAGGCAGGAAGATTGCTTGAACCCAGGAGTTTGAGGTTGCAATGAACGCCACTGTACTCTAGCCTGGGTGACAGAATGAGATCCTGTCTTGAAAAGAAAAAAAACCTAAACCAAAACAAAACCACACACACCAAGTGCAGTAACTGGTTCAAGACCACTCAGCTGGGAGGTGGCAGTGCAGGGACAAAAATACAGATATCTGAACTCTCAGTAACAATGCTCTTTTCATTCATTCATTCCCAGCCTGTTTTTAGGTTCAGTTTGATTTCATATTTATTTTATGTTATTTTTATTATTATTATTTTTGAGACCGAGTCTTGCTCTGTTGCCTAGGCGGGAGTGCAGTGGCACTATCTCCGCTCACTGCAACCTCCACCTCCCGGGTTCAAGCGATTCTCCTGCCTCAGTTTCCCGAATAGCTGGGATTACAGGCTTGCGCCACCACACCCAGCTAATTTTTGTATTTTTAGTAGAGATGGGGTTTTACCATGTTGGCCAGGCTGGTCTCGAACTCCTGACCTCAGGTGATCTGCCCACCTGGGCCTCCCAAAGTGCTGGGATTACAGCCGTGAGCCACCGCGCCTGGCTGTAGTTCATGTTTAAAAGCAATACATTATAAGGGGAAGCGGGGGAGCCGTTAAGGTCTTTTCTACGTGCAGAACGTGGTTAAAACGTGATACTAACGAGGCTAAGATTGAAGGGTTGCCCTGGCCTGCATGGGCCAGCTCACTACAGAAGCCTGGGCTCCTAAATCCTCCCACCCACTCTCAGTGATGGGAGAACCTAGTGAGAAAATGTTGTTAAGCCAACAAAATCTTTTTCCACTCTTGTGTTTATGACCAAAGGAGGGATAATAAGGACATCTTGAAGATAGAAAGGTGAGTATGTTAATTTTATTCCCAGTAGCTTTAACGGAGGATTTGAGGTAGTTCAGGAGTTCAATAGATATCTACACTCGATTCCCTTAAAACCCTTGGGTTTGCAAAGGAATGAGCCACCAGTTAACCCAGGCAGTATGTTTGGGGGCAAAATGAAGACAAAATTTGGGGCAAAACAGCATCTAGTGCCTCCTTAAGACCCAGCCTGTGCAGAAACGAAAGTGTCTGTACAGACTTCGCAGTCCAGAGCCTTGAGGGCCACGTCGGAGCCTTGGACTGGTTTCAATCATGACTTCCTGGCAAACCCCGCATTCTTTTCCTATTGAATGCCACCTGTTCATTTTTATATTTTTATATTTGCTTCTCAAGTTTCTGCTGATGTCCTTAATAGGAACATATGTGGAAGTGACCTTTGCAACCTCCTGAATGGCAAGTAAAGCCCCACTCTTACTTTGCAGACCATGAAATTCTATGCAAAAAAAAAAAAAAAAAGCCCATGGAAGTGGACGGCCCAGGTGCCTCTCCTCTACTTGAGGTCTCGCTGCAACCCTCTCAGGCTCTAGGAGGCAGCCGTGTTAGGTAAATTCAAAATTAGGATTTCTAAACTTTTGTTTCCACACCTATGCCAGACCTAGTGTTAACAGCTTAATTCTCAGTGGAGGTTATTTGATTTAGAGGGCTATGGGTGGGCCTAGGTTACTGAAAGTAAGCAATGGACTTTCTTTTGGTTTTGTAAAGACCCTTTCTTGGCAGACTAGCAAAACTCGTTCCCTCAAGGTTTAATTGGTTAACATGTAGGTTTAATCAAGCTCTATATGTGGGGGAATTTAGCTGTCTCAAGAATGGTGATATTCCCTTATATATGTATAGTTTAAAAAGCACTTACGAGTTCGTTATCTCCTCCTACTCACCTCTCATGACAGCATCAGGATGAGTGCACTAAAAGCAAAACCTTTTACCCCAGGGTTTAGCACTTTCTTCTGGGACCCTGAGTTCTTAAGAGAACCCGTTTTCTTACTTTGATAGAAATTGCTATTCCTCAATAGAAATGCTTCTCTGAGTATTTTCTCCTGAGGACCATTCTACCTCAGGAACTTCAGTGGAGGAAGAAGCCAGACTTTTCTTACTGCTTAAGGCAGAGGAAACTCTGTTCTTTTGCTGAGGTACTGCTGCTTGAGGAGGGAGTTCCATCAGGGCTGCCGGCAGAGTTCCAGAAGAGGCTTGTATTTTTAGCATGGCCTTCTTCACTTCCCAGCACCTGCCGTGATCTGTAACCCAAGGGGCTACTTAAATGCCACTGAGATGACTGAGGACAAGGCAGCCTGAGCTAATGTCCTAAAATACCACCCAAGGGAGGTTTTACTTTTGGGAGCCATTTCATTTCTACCTCTTATTATTCCTTCCTAAGCTGTGGGGCTATTATAGATCCTGGCTGAGAAGTGTGACATCTGCCTTGGGAAGAAGTTAAAATAAAACCACTGGATCTGTCTACCTTGATGCCATCCATCTACCCTTGGCTCACAGTTTCTTTTTTTGTTGTTTGTTTGCTTGTTTTATTTTATAATTCTGTGGTTCCTTCTTCCCCAAGGCTTCCAGTTTCAATCTTTCTACTGTCCTTGCCAGACGGAAGCAACAAAAGCATGTCTACACATATTTTTCCCAAAGCAAAGTCCTCTTTTGATATCCCTGAAAATAGGTGAAGGTGAGAGACAAAGTCAGGTCAAATGTTTCAGATGAGATGACAGTAAAGGGAAGGCAAACCCCTCTCCTAGCAGATATAACTCATGGAGCCCATTAGCCCATAAAGATGGTACAAGCTGGAAATAGAAATATGTTATCAAGAAGCTTGATACATTTGTGGAGGACAGATGCACCGTGGGTCATGAAGGATAATGAGAATGTCTTAGGATGTCTCTAATCCTGGAGTTTGACATCAGCCCATCCATCCGCAGCATTCCTTGGCATCACTGTCAGATGTACAATGCTGGGCTGCTAAATCCTAGGGCTGACCCAGTGTGGAAGTTCTTATGTGCCTCTGCTGATTTCTCTGGCAACTCTAAATTCTCCCAAACGCTGTAGAAGTCCTGGTATGAAATCAAGAGTTTATTTTAAAAGGAAGGAAATCAGAACTTATATATTGAAATGGATTTTGTCACCATGATCAGTTTTGCTTTAGTTGGGCAAAAAATGTAAGCAGTAAAATCATACATATGGTAATGTAATTTAGTTAAAAATGATACGTATTTTTAAAAATATTTTTTATTTTATTTATTTTTTGAGATGGAGTCTTGTTCTGTCTCCAGGCTGGAGTGCAGTGGCGTGATCTCAGCTCACTGCAACCTCCGCCTCCTGGGTTCAAGCGATTCTCCTGCCTCAGCCTCCCGAGTAGCTGGGACTACCGGCGTGTGCCACCACGCCCAGCTGATTTTTGTATTTTTAGTAGAGATGGGGTTTCACCATGGTGGCCAGGTTGGTCTCGATCTTTTGACCTCGTGATCTGCCCGCCTCGACCTCCCAAAGTGCTGGGATTACAGGCGTGAGCCACTGCGCCCGGCCCGATATGTATTATATATATGCAATATATGTCATATATGCGTATGATTACACACACTCACGCACACACACACACACGATGTGGGAAGTTACTATTAATTTGATAACTGAATTCACTTCCTTTGAAGAGGTAGGAGGGGTGCTAGGATCAGATATGGTCTTCAAAAAGGAGTATAGATATATCTTTATGGTTTAATTTTTAAAGTAGAATATATTTGTGAATTATATAAAGTATTAATAATCTCCTATTTTCCCTTCATTGTTATTTAAAACCATATTCTTGAGTGTATTACAGAAAAGTTTGGGGGGTTTATAATTGCCTGAGTCTCTTAAAGGAAGAAAAATCCACTTTGGCGTGTACATAAGTCAAAGCCTCACAGCAAGTAAAAACTGATATAAAAATAAAGTAGTCAGTTTCCTTTGGGACACCCAGCTGGTTTTCAGCGCCTACTATTTGTCAGGCATAAAATTTGGCACCAGAAATTTAAAAGTGAACAACGTGGAATTCTGGCCCTCTGTGGGATCCTTTGTTTCTGGGTTATTGCTTGTGGCAAACCCAAATTTCAAACGACCTACTGGAACGGTTGTTAGTGGTCTTTTACAAGCCACCCAGTAAAATTAGCTTCATTGCTGTACCATCTTGTGTTTGGACCAAAAGCACCATGCCCCCAGCTTGATCATTTATTAAGTTTGCCACACCTGGTTCCTGACGACTTACGGATGTTTCTAAAACTTCAACCTACCTTCAAAGGATAAAGAAGATTTGCTTCACCAGGCAAAGTCAAAAGAATGTGCTACAGGCTGGGCACAGTGGCTCACGCCTGTAATTCCAGCACTTTGGGAGGCCGAGGCGGGTGAATCACAAGGTCAGGAGTTCGAGACCAGTCTGGCCAACATGACGAAACTCCATCTCTACTAAAAATATAAAATTAGCCAGGCATGGTGGTGCATGCCTATAATCCCAGCTACTTGGGATGCTGAGGCAGGACAATTGCTTGGACCCGAGAGGCGGAGGTTGCAGTGAGCCGGGATCGTGCCACTGCACTATAGTCCAGGCGACAGTGTGAGACTCCATCTCAAGAAAACAAAAACAAAAAACAAAAAAAGAATGTGCTACAGAGTCTAAAGGAATAGCAGCTCCAAATGTGGAGCTAAAAAATGCTTTTGGAAACAAATCCAAATAAAAAAACAGACAGCAAAATGTTGACTGTCATTGTTTTGGATGATGGAGTTGTTAGTAATTTCAGAAATTCTTTATTTTTCAATGTTTGAAAAATGAGCATGTTCTTTTATTATAATAATAATAAGTTAATAAGCTTGCCTAAAAGCTCCTTTAGCCATCCACAACAATGCTTTACATGTAAATAAGAGGCCTCCCAAAGAGACAGTTTTGAAAGGAATAGTGCTTGTGACTCTGAATTACCTGTTAAGTTACATGCCAGATTCTACCTGTTCTGTCTTCACCATCACGAGGTACTTCACCATCACGAGGTACTTGCGTACTTGTCCTAAAGCCTCTCCTAGAAGGCATGCTCCTCACCAGCACTCACCTTAGGACTTCCACTGAGTCATAACACAAGTAATCATAGCCGCAGACCCCCACTAGATGAGGCTTGGATGAAGCTAGGACTGAACTCTTCAGACAGGCAGCAGAGTCCACGTTCTTAACCAATAGACTACGTCTCCCCTCCCGATGACTGATGGGAGTAGGCCCACCACACGTATTTACTGAGTGAATTGTTCCTAAGTGAGTTAAAAAAGTACAGTCACGATATCTTGTAGTTATACATTGTTAACAACAGTAGGAAAGCCAGCAGCCAGGATCTTCTCAGCTTGAGAAGAGAGAAGGCAGGGGTCACTGCGGCCTTACCTCTGCTCCCTCTCATCAGCCTTGAACTCTGAGTAAGGACGGTGAGCTCATGGCTGGAATGATGTACTTCTCATGTCCTTCTCCCTTCCGAAGAAGCTGGTTTGGCTTGTGACTTCTCGGTCTTCATTCAAATTTCTCCAAGGCACATGTGCTGATGGCTGTTCCCTGGCTTCCTGGGTTCCTCCATGACAGGGAGCCCAGGGTGGGTTTTCTCCTCGGTGTCATCATTTCTGGGCACCTGCTGAGCTGGTCGACCTGAGCACTCTGGTATTGCCAGAAGCCAGGACAAGCAGACGCCCTGAGAGTGACAGCCCAGTCACTGAGCACGCCTGGCCTGGCGCGAGGCCCCATCATACATGAGCCCTCCTGTCCAACCCAGTGACACAGTGAGGCCAGTTCAGAGGTTAACACAAGGATATAGGTTGCCTTGTTTGGGAGTGAACATGCCTTCATGGGCTTTGGAGTCAGCCAGGCAAGGATCTGATGAAGGCCCTTAATCGCATGCAGCCTCAGTTTCTCCTTCCATAAACTAGAGATAAGAATATGTACCTCATCAAATTGTTAGGAGGGTTAAGTGTGCTAGCAGAACCGCCGTGTCTGCCGCTTCCTCTCCAACATTCACGTATGAGAAAATGATCGGCAAATTAGCCGTCTCCTATTTACACCTTAAAACAAACAAGCTCACTTGTTTTGCTGTTGGATGTGTTAGCCGTAGAAGCCATTGATGAATGAAATGGAATGTATCCTGTCTTATATTTCACACAGAGGCGCTGAGGTGCCAATATCTGTGTCTGTATGTTTTTGGGGAGTTGGGAAGTGTTATTTTAAAAGCATAGGTTTTGCAGTTAGACCAACCTAATTTTCCCATTTATTACCAGGGTGACAGCCAAGTCACAACCTATTTGAACCTTGATTTCTTCATCTGAAAAATGGGAATAATAATAGTACCCATTTCAGCAGGTGACTATCATGATTGAGCTATTTAATGAATGTAAAACGCAGTGCCTACCATGTAGAAAAGTTAAATATTCTCTTTATAATGGTTATAAATTTATCAAAAGGTCCAAGGCATGTGTACATATGGACAGACATATGTGTGTTTGTTTGTGGGTCTGTGTATAAAACGTTAGCCCAAACACATTACTGTTATCGCATCATTTGGGATTGTCTTCTTGGCAACGAGTTCTTTTTCTACCCCCTGAATTCCTCTGAGCACAATGCTGCCCTTCTCTGACTTGGCTTTCTGATTCCTATTTTCTTCCAGGCCAGTTTGGTTATTTATTTTAATCAGATATTGCTTGTATGAAAATGCTAGGGAGATGGAACCTTGAATTCCTGCCAGGCCTGTATCAGGTGGGCTCTGGCTAAGTCAAGACCTGACTCCCGTTTGTTGTACCATTAAACTTTTTATTGACATGTGCCATACATACAGAGATGTGCGTATGTCATACTCATATAGCTCACTGAATTTTCACAAGCCCAACGGGCCCTTGTAACCAGCACCCAGATCAGGAATCAGAACATTCCAGAAGCCCCTTGTGCCCCCTTCCACATATTATCCCCCCTACAGCTGACCACCATTCTGGCTAGTTTTTTCCTGCATTTCAGCTCTATATAAACCTGGCCCCTGATTTTAAGGAGCTCAGTGGCTCTTTGTTTCTCCCTCAGATCTACACTGTGATTAGATCCCCACTTGTTTTTGATTATTAATAAGTGTCAATAAACTTATATTCAGTAGCACCTATGCGTGCAAGGCACTCTGTTACTTCACTAAAGCGATGAGGCAAGAGGGGTTGTGTGTCTTCAGTGAGTGTTTTTTTTTTTTTTCTTGCAGTGCTCCTCATGCAGGGCTGCCTGCTTGAGCTGTTTCTCTTGGAAGGAGGCATGCGTTTCCCATACTCTTCTCACTTGTCTGGCTTCCAGTCTATATTCCATCCATGAAAGTGAGTCTTCCTGGGTAAAGATCCCAACAGAAGCTGACCAGTGTCCAGTTTCCAATTCCAGAATTCCAGGAGAGAGAATTCGACTGGCCCAGCTTGGTCCACTCTCAGTCATGTCAACTGTGGCTGGAGGGTTTAGGGACATATGATGCTAAAAGGGTGTGGGACGCAGGCCTGAAAAGAAGAAGAGAAAGGGGGGAAGGGAGGGTCTTGGAAGTTTGCAGCAAAGATGTTCGTCTGAGCTGGTTCCTTCCAACTCTGATAGTTCATCATTTCCTTTTCTTCTCAGATGCAGATCCTTGACCCAATGTCTAGCCTGATTTATTATTCACCTTCCCGCATCAAAGTTGCAATTCAGTCACGTGGCTCATGGAGCACTAGGGCTGATGCTTCCCAAACTGCCTCTGTGGGGCATTTCTGGCTCCGATGCCGCAGCTGGCCACTCAGGAAGGCAGTTCTTTCATCTGGCTCTGAGGATTAGCTGTGGTTTTATAGACACACATGCTCTGCAGTCTCTACCTCTGAGGGAGGGGCATGTTCCCTCACAGCACAGACTTGGCCCCTAAAAACTAATTTCCTGGATGCAGGGACCACCAACTGTTTATGATAATTATTATTATTACAGAGCATTGGAATTGCTGCCCAGATTCCAAATGTCACCCCCATGAAAGAGTGTTCGCAGTAGCATCCTAAATCCTGCACAACATCATGGTCAGAGTGAAAAATGTAATGCGGGGTCTCCAGTCCAAGCTCTGCTATGACATGGACAGGGCCAGAGATGGAGGCGGGGGACTGTGCTCACTTTGCCTTACATACACAACCTCATCAAATCCTCACAGCAAATCCAAGCGGGAGACATATCACTACACATGTTTTCATGGACGTGCCAACTGAGGCAGAGAGAGGTTAAGCGTAACATGAGTAAAGCCCGTTATTGTTTATGCAGTGCTTTCTCTTTGCCGTCTCATTTTATCCTCATGAAACCCCATTTTATAGATGACTTTCTTGTGGCTCAGTTTCCCAATTGTGCATGGGTCATAAGTGCCAGAGGTTGGACAGACTCAGAACTCTGACTCCTATCCCCTAAGACAAATCTGCAAATATGCTTCTGTAATAAGAAGCAGCTAGAGATGAACACCTTTAGATGATCCACTTGTCATTTTATGGTGTTTCAGAGAAAGGCAAGCTCATATATGGATGGAGAAAATCAGGAAAGGATTGAAGGAGGAGGTGATATTTAGGCCTAGTTTTTGTAGTCTGAGCAGTAGTTAGACAAGCATTACTTGAGAGAAGAGCACTCCAGGAGGAGGAAAGGACACACTCCCAAGCCTGGGGAGGGGGTATGTTCAGGAAATAGTGGGAAGTCATTTGATATACTGGGCAGACTGACGGGATGAGGCTGGAAAACCAGAGTGCCTCTCACATGGGCTGTGGCAATTGTCTCCTTGACAGGTTGGGGCAGAAGGGTCGAAGGGTCCACCACCCATGGATGGAGGTCTGTGACCTCAGAAGAATCCTCTGACTGAGCTTCCTCATGGGATTCTTGTTGCTTCCTTGTTGGCTGTTGGATAATTACCCACTGGGTGCCTATGATTAGGGACAGGGCGGAGATAGGGGCTGGAGCACACATTATTTACAAGTGCTAGGGAGATCCAGCAACTTTCTAAAAGAAGAAACAATAAAACTTTTATAGATCATTACAGAGTCAGATGTTCCAATAAGGTAGGGTTGTAGTGTGTGTGTGTGTGTGTGTGTGTGTATACATGTGTGTTGTGAAGTTTGCAGGTCACAGAGGGTAGAGAGCAAGACAGCAGGGGGTAATAGCTAGGCATGCCCCCTCTGGCCCCAGGTTAGTTTCCCCCTCCAGAGGCAAGGCTTATGGGAGGATGGTATACGCCTCAGTTTCCTCACCTACAAAATGGGAAATTGTAATACCTGTCACCCAGGATTGCTCCGAGAATCCAATGAGATGTGCCAATGTGTCCTGAGATGTTACTTTCATTGTTATTTTGTACTATTATTAACCTTAAACGTTCCCATGGGTACATAGCTTCCCAACTAGAAAAGAAAAGTCTTTAGGAGTAGTGGTCATGTCATCTATTTCTTTTAATCTTTGGTGGTGCCTAAGAAGCACACAACAAATTGTTTCAACCATCAAAATAGACAAATTTGTAGCAAGGTACATTTGCCCATGGGATGAGCATGGCCATTGTTTTTGGGAGCCGTATTTTAGTTTCTGAAATGGTAATGAGCCAGATGTGAGACAGCTGAAAGAAACAAGGTGGGTTTCACCCAATCTGTCAATACTTGTGCAACAACCCTGCGCTGAGCTCTGTGAGGGTGGCAGAACTGGGGGTGGGATGGCTGCCTGAAAGCTTAAGGACCATGGCACCTGTAGAGTTGGCTTCTGTCCGTAGTTGAGCTTGGCATGCTGGTTGTGGACATATTTGTGGAGCAGCCTACCTTTGAATGGACCCCACAGCTTGGACCAGGGACTAACAGTGACCACAGTGGACCACAACTAGAGGTCTTGCCCCCATTTTCTCATGGGTCATAAAAGCCTTGGGGAGAGGGAAAGGAAGCCACAAAAATGGACCAACATGAGACATCACACTGAGCTTGGCTTGTGAGGAATTGAAGCCCAGCTGATTTAATTCAGAAGCATTTCCAATAGAGACAATTCTTATAGCTCCAGTGAGGTGCAAAGATTCATGCCAGTTCTGCTCACAATGGTGAACATTATGTAAAGAAATTGTTTTCGAAAAATTGTCCCAAGACCTGAACATTGGGGTGATGAGGGTGGTCTGAGAGGCCAGAAGCTTCCTGAGAGGAAGAGCTCAGGACCAATCTGCATAATTTTTGGGTGATGTATGTCCTTTTGTTTTTTTTTTGGAGAATTTACTTTTGAGATGAATGCTTGGAAAATTAGGGTCTTTGATATATTTGAAAAACTAGGAGATGCTACAAAATCAAAGGTAGTCTCTGAAAGTAATAGGATGGAGTTTGGATTTGAACCTGTCATCTCACACTGTGTTATACTTTTGTAGTTAGAAAGTACCTGGATGCCATGAACATATAGATGATTTACTTAATCTCACAGGAGAAATGTTTTCAAGGATACCTGCAGTCATTGACAATTTCAGTGTTTTCCAACAGTTATATTTTTTCCCTTTTTAATATATTTTAGAGATGAGGTCTCGCTCTGTCACCCAGGCTGGAGTGCAGTGGCACAATCTTTGCTTACTGCAGTCTTGAACTCCTGGACTCAAGTGAACCTCTCACCTCAGCCTCCTGAGTAGCTGGGACTGCATGTGCATACCACCATGCCCGGCTACTTATTTAATTTTTTGTAGAGATTGGGTCTTTCTATGTTGTCCAGGCTTCGTAGAAGAAATATTTTAAACATAGATACTAATTTGAATTTTTCTTTAGCTAAAGAACTGAGAAAAATCAGATAAAAAATTAGTAAGTTATGCAATTGATAAAATCAACCTAAGTTATTTTGATTTTAAGAAACAAGTTGTAACAAAAGAACTCTTGGTGCCAAAGGCATTCATTCATTAAGAAGAGGAAGCACGTTTTGAAGATAAGTAATGAACAGGGTCTTGGACAGTTGATAGTCCCATATCTAGGGAGGGCTCATCTGGGTATGCGGGGGATTCTGCGAGAAGGCACATCTCCCTCTCAGCCCAGGCCCTGTGAGACACAGCTCCTAACAGCCTTGGCCAGACAGGGAGCTCCAGTGAGCTGGGGCTTCTCCTGTAGGCTCATGCCCACCCAGTTTCTCCTCTGACCCATGGGACCCGGCCTTTCTCTAAGGAGCCAGTTAGGGGTTCTTAGGCATGAGCAAATAAAAAGAAACCCAGAAGAAACATTCTGTGGGGCTGGACGTGGTGGCTCACACCTATAATCCCAGCACTTTGGAAGGATGAGGCAGGGGGACCACTTGAGCCCAGGAGTTTGAGGCTGCAGTGGTCCATAACTGCATGCCACTGCACTCCAGCCTGGGCAACAAGTGAGACTCTGTCTCTAAAACAAAGCAAAGAAAGAAATATTCTGTGTTTATTTAAAAGAAATGTTTGCTCCCCTCCAATTCTATCCTTTTGCAACTTCAGAAGAAGATTTGTCTCTGGATTAGTCAAGCTGAAGTTATTTTTCTTGCCATCCGTGTGGGGAATTTTTCCATTTCTTCCGACAAGAAAATAACCCTTGGGCCAAAGGAACTGTGAAAATGTTTAGTCTCCAGAAAGGCATGCAGTCTCTCAGGGCAGCGGAAGCCCTGCAACTCAACTTTGGAGGGTGCCATTGTGTCATTTATGAAACAACCTCCCTTGCTTTTCCTTTGCACACCCAGCATCCAACTTCTTCCCCCCACAATTCACAATAACTGCCCTATGGGGTGTCATGTGGAGGTAGATTAGGGTGGGGTGCTGCTGTAATGCCACATAATTATCTGGATACGTGGCATTTTGGAACCAGAGTGTGGATGTGGGCTTGGAGCTTGGAGACTGGCTCTAGTCTCAGTTCACTTGCTGGGTGATCATGGGAAAGTCATCTCCTCTCCTTGTGTCTCAGTTTCTACAATTGTAAAAAGACAGTGTTTGAACTGGATGATTTCAGTGCTTAATACTTTTTATGAATTATCTTGAAGGGCAGAGGGTGAAGCTAGGATCAGGGTAGTTTCTACAATGATTTATGTGAAATGAGTGATGAAGAAGGCCATTCTCTGTATATTCTTGGGGAGTGGATAAGGGAGGGGGGAGAGCTCTGATTTTTGAAGTATATATTCATATTACTTTATGTTCTTTAATACATTAATTTTTGGGGGGGTTGTGATGTGTGAGACCTGTTAAAGCATGGGCTCAGAGAAGGGAACCCTTCTGTCCGGGCCTTGCCCAGATGGTGGATGACTCATTTAGTAGATGCCAGTGTGGATGGTTGATGGCTAAAGATTACACAGTTAAGATAGAAAATAATTTGAATCATAGATAAAGTTCCATTTAATAAGTGTTTCTCTGGGAAGCCTTCCCTAATCTCTCTTCCTTCCTTATTGACAGAATTAATAACCATCCTTTGATTCATTCCTATACGTAATTTTTATCATTACAAATATCACACTGTAATATATAATTCAAAAACATGTTAATATTTATTTCCCGGTATCATTGCAGGCCAAAGGATATCAGGAAATACTTGGTGGGGGGGAAGCAAGGGTTGTGATGTCAAAGCAAGGTTGGCAAAGACCTGGTTCAAGAGGTCAGTGACTGAAGCTATCAGTCAAAGCAGATCAGGAAGCCAGGTGAATAGTTAGTACCAGGAGACAGTCAGAAGGCCCAGGTCAAAGCAAGACAGAGTGAGGCACGGAGCAGTATGTGTAGTAGCAGTGAAAATAGCTTGCAACTGAGGCCCATCCTGTCCTGGCCTGGGGGCCTTTTACATGCTTCCTGCTGAGCCAGGTGCTGTGGGTGAGGCTCCACACCTGGCCAATCTGCTGTTTGCTGGCCCAGGAGGGATCCTGAGGGAGATAAGTGAATGAGGCTAAAGGGGGGAGCAAACCCATCTGTCTCAGTCAGTTTGGGTTGTATAAAAAAGTACCATAGATTGCTGGCTTATCAACAACAATTTATTCCTCACTGTTATGGAGGTCGGTTTCTGGTGAGGGCCCTCTTCCAGGTTGCGGACTACTGACTTCTGGTTGCATCCTCACGAGGTGGAAAGAGAGCTAGCCAGCTCTCTGGCATCTTCTTATGAGGACACTAATCCCACTCCTGAGGGTTCTGCCTTCATGACCTAATTACCTCCCAAAGGTCCCACCTCGAAATACCATCACACTGGGATTAGGGTTTCAACATATGACTTTTGGCAAGACATAACACTCAGTTCATTGCACCATCTAATGTTTTTCTATGACTGAATATTTATGTAAATAAAATTTGCAAAACAGTCTATTGAAACTAAAAGACAAAATATAATTTATAATAAATTCGTGTCAACTTTAAAAATCAACATCACTTAGATTAAAATTACTTAATCTTTTGAAAATGTAATTAAATCTTTAAACATATTTTTATAAAATAAAACCTATTTATTAATACAATTCTAGCCTTTGAGGTCTGCCTGTGGCCAACATAAAGAATTAATATCATGCTTTTTGTATGTTATGGATAGGCCTGCAAATATACAAATTAAAAGTATTAGGATTTGTTTAATATTGCAAACTATTTCCCAACCATCATGTGTAGCTGTTGTGAATACTGCCTTAATTTTTGACTGCTTCCAGAATCACAGATTGGAGCACTGAGAGAAGCAAGAAATAGACACTCAGCATTCCTAGGAAAGGATACTGCACTTTGCATGAATCTGTGCATTCATGCAATCTGTGAGGAAGAATAAGGTAAGTTAACTAATTTGCCTTAATTCTTATCTGAATTCATCTGGGGCTCACATCCTGCCCATCCTCCAAAGGGAGGTGTCCATCTCCAGCGCTGGAAGCGGCACAACCCACAAATCTTCATGGATGGCATTTGGATAAGGCTTCCTTCTGATTCACAGACACAGGACACGAGATGTGGAGAAGTGTTTCTCTGGGGCTGAATGGTGTTACTCATCTGAGTGGCGTTTAGGGTTATTGGTTGTGCTGTGCCGATGCTGAGTTCTGAATCCTGAGTGACAGAAATGCTCTCAAGTTCTTTAACACATTAATCTATTTTGGGTTTGTGATATGTGAGACCTACAAAGCGTGGGCTCAGAGAAGGGGACCCTTTTGCCTGGGTCTTTCCCAGATGATGGATGACTCATTCAATAGATGCCAGTGTGGACGGATGATGGTTAAAGATCACACACTCAAAATAGAAAAGAAATTGTATCATAAAGTTTCATTTTTTGAATGTTCCTCTGTGATGCCTTCCCTAATCTCTGTTCCTCCCTTATTGACTGAATTAATCATCATCCTTCCATTCCTATAATAAAAATGTAATTTTTATTATTACAAATATCACACTGTAATATGTAATTAAAAATTATGCTAATGTTTGTTTCTCTGGCTAGGTTGGAATCTTGAGCAACAAGGTGGTACCTTAATTGTCCATATGTCTCCAGCAGGTAGCACAGTGATAGACATTTCATAAATATGTGGGTAGAAGTGGACTGTGAGCATTAGGAGTCTGTGCTTAGAAGCCAAACGTTCCTGGGTTTGAATCGCGGTCTTACCACTTCCCAGTTAGGTGACTTTGGAAGTTTCTTAACACCTCTAAGCCTCAGTTTGCTCATCTGAAACTGGGGATAGTGACATTCCCCCCCCTTTCATACGGTTGTTCTGAGGCTTACTTTTTTATAAAATGTTTAGTATAATGTTAGCTGTTGTAGCCGTTCCATTATTTATCACTCAGTACATCTCCAAACCAAACAATCCCCATGTCCGGCCTCACAGTATTGACATGTGGGCAAACCAGGCAGTGCATACCAGGCCACTTGCAAGGACATTGCAAGGAGGCATTATTGTTAGGTCAATTTCTAAACTTAAAAGAGATACTGAGTGGGTGGAAGATTTGCAACTCTTTGAGCCTACGGGTAGGGAAGAAGGATTAAGGAATTCATCTAAGCTAAAAGAGTCCTGGAACAGATGAAATACAGACCTTCAGTTGTTATTCTCCTCCTGGAGGGTGACGCTCTCTGGCAAATATTTCCTTCACTAATGGGCTGGTGGTGATGTCCCTGTCCAGAAGCAGCTCCCATTAAAAGCTGAGAAGCTGAGGAGTTGGTGTAACCTGAGACCTCACTCCAGCAGGCCTGAAATCGCAGCTGAGCTTACAGGAGCATTCTGAGCAGCAGCCTTGTGGGGGTTCTACTCTGTGTCTAGGGTGGCTGTGTCTTGTCTATCAGGAATGACCTGGCTGTGTCCTGCCTCTCCAACCTGGACAAAAATGCACAGGCTATTGTGGGCTGGTGCGATCCTATCTCTCAGCCAATTTTCTTAATCATCTGCTGTGACCCTGGGAGGCACCTCAGCTTTCCACAGCCCCATGGCCCACAGTATTTGCTATTTTGGGCCAGGTAGTCAGGGTCTGCAGCTGTGTTCTGTGTCATCCACAGAGCAGCCATTCGACAAGTATTTCGTCAGTTTCGATTCATCGTCAAGCAAGGTGCCAGTGCAGAGGACAGGGAAAGTGTAAGAAGGCTCTCACTCCAGGTGGCTTATACTCTTGCTAGGAAAAGATAGAGGCTACTACTCAGCTGCTAGTCTAACAAATACATGTCCTAAGCGGCAAATCACTGCTTTGGAAGACGAATGAGAGGCCTGTAGGGTTAACTGGGTTGTTCAAAGAGGGAGTCTTAGAACAAGAGATGTTTCTTTCTGTGTTAGGATGATTTCCTGATCTTGCAGTTGCCCATTTATCTGTAGTGCCCACATAACCAGCATAGGTGCCACCTCACCCAATGCCATGATTTGGGGTGAAGGTAGGGGTCAGACTCTTTCCCAGACTGGTATGAGGGTATAATTCTTAGAGTGGCGTGGGATGGGGTTTGCAAATTACTTCTCATGAACACCCTAGACTCTGGAACAACCCTTAGAAAAATGGAAACACTATGCAACAGCTCTGCCAGCTCAGAGATGGGATGGGAGAAACCAGGGCTGCTGCTGGAGCACAGCGTCTTAGAGTGTGGCCTGCCATCCAGGATGTATCTCTAGTAGTTGTGAGGCTATGTCAGGCTCTGAGGCCAGGTCAAGGGTCTGGATGACCTGAGATCAGATTGCAAGGACCACAGTGGGGCTTGAAGTTGCATGCCCATCTTAGATGCTCTAGGATCTCAGGGCAGGCCAGAAACAGCTCCACTTGCAAAGCATTGCAGATAGGAGGGGTTGGGGGTGTATCTCTGAATCATGCTCTGGACTAGTCCCCAGGGGACTTAAAGCAAGTTCCTTATTGAAAGAGTTTATTCAACTCCATGAGTAAGACCAGCTTTGAGGGTTCTAAAGAGCAATTAGTACTGAGAGGACAGACCATTCAAGATAGCTCCAAAGACCTGTCATCAAACGGGAGTAGCTTTGCCCCTGTAAGAAACCCTGGATGGGGTTCACATCAGGAGGAACTTCAGCACATGTCCATGGTCATCATCATCATCACCATCATACATTATTATACAAGAGCAGTCACTAAGCACCTACTCTGTGCCAGGCACAATGCTATGTGAAGATCCTCATAGCAGTCTTGCAAGCTAAGTATCACTTCCCTCATTGTGCAGGGGAAGCAACAGAAGTCCAGAGATATTAAATAATGTGTAGAAAGTCACACTGCATTAAAGTGGCAGGGCTGGGACTCAAACCTAGGTCTGTCTGACTCTGAAGTCTATGCTCAACTTCAGCAACTGTAGCCACAGCAGCAGCAGAGATGTAGTGGCTTTGGCACCAGGAGAGCTTTGTCTGAGAGTAAGTGCTAGAGACTCAGAACCTGCTAGGATTGTAGGTTGCAAGCAACAGAAACTGACTAATTTTCTTTCTTTCTTTTTTTTTCTTTTTGAGGTAGAGTCTTGCTCTGTCGCCCAGGCTGGAGTGCGGTGGCACAATCTCGGCTCACTGCAACCTTAGCTCACTGCAACCTCCGCCTTTCAGGTTCAAGTGATTCTCCTGCCTCAGCCTCCTGAGTAGCTGGGATTACAGGCACATGCCACCACGCCCGACTAATTTTTGTATTTTTAGCAGAGAGGGTGTTTCACCGTGTTGACCAGGCTGGTCTCGAACTCCTGACCGTGGGTGTTCCCCCCGCCTCGGCCTGCCAAAGTGCTGGGATTACAGGTGTGACTGACTAGCTAATTTAAATAGCAAGAAGATTATTGGAGTGACATAGGGTCAGTCAAATACTGACAGAAAGTCTGAAGAACCAGGCAGGGACCTGCCCTCACCAAGAGTCACACAGTGAGAAGTTCCTCTAGGCAAGTGTCGGATGCTGGAAAGCCAGAACAGAATGACAAACATCCACTGTAGATTCCTAAGAATGGCAGAAGAACAAGGAAGATGGGATTGGAACCCCAGCAATGAAAACTTGTGGTCAAATGTAGCTAAAAACTATAGCCATCGGTACCTGAGTATCAACATCTTCTATGAAAAAGTCACCTATACAGATTTGAGCAGACAGGTGATAGAAGGCTGGGCACTGTGGCTCACGCCTGTAATCCCCAGCACTTTGGGAGGCCAAGGCAAGCGGATCGTTTGAGCTCAAGAGTTTGAGACTAGCCTGGGCAACATGGTGAAACCCTGTCTCTACAAAAAATACAAAAATTAGCCGGGCGTGGTGGCATATGCCTATGGTCCCAGCTACTTGGGAGTCTGAGGTGGGAGGATCGCTTGAGCCCGGGAGGTCGAGGCTGCAATGAGCCCTGATTGTGCTACTGCACTGCAGCCTGGGTGACATGGCGAGACCTCATTTCAAACAAACAACAAACAACAACAAAACAGGTGTTAGAGTCCTTCTTCACACAACTGCCAAACTTAAGTGGGTGAGCTTTTGTAGTGATCACTCCCATGGGGCACTAACCTCAGGACCCACTCATTCTACCCAGCCTCCATGATGGGGGTCCTTGCCCGCTGGTATCCGTGTCTTTGCATAGTCCCCTCTCACACGGAATCAGGGCTGACCTGTGTGAACAATGGGACAGTAGATGTGATGACGCGTGACTTCCACAGCTAGGTCAGAGAGGCATTGCAGTTTCTTCCTTGGTCTCCTGGATAGGTAGTTGCAGGGGAAGCCTGTCACCACACTGTGAGGACACCCAGGCAGCCTCATGGAGAAGTTTGTGTGGAGAGGAACCAACCTGACAGCCATGTGAGTAAGTTATTGAGTTTCGGGGTTCATTTGTTACACAACAATAATTGCAGGTGAGAAAGAAAGGAGGTAATATGTGTGCAAGCAGTAACTACTGGAGCAGTGTCTGGACATTGTCACTCCCAGAGTTGAAAGAAACCTTCTAGCTGGTGTGGACATTTCCTTAGTAATATCCCTCAAAGGTGCTCAGACTCTCAGCAAACCTGGAGCTCCCTTAGCTATCTTCATATGTGGTGGTTGTTTGCAAGAGATGATAAATATCTTGGCTTCCTGGGGCAGAGGTAGGGCAATGGTGGGGCCAAGGGTAGGGCAGTTTAGGAACAGCCTCCCCTCTATGGGAAGTGTCCTGTGGGCCTTTTAAGCCTGCCTGGCCACAGACCTTCATGGACTAAGTTTTTCCTTTCTCTAAACCAGGGATTAGCACAGTATGACCCTTGAATCAGCCACTTGATTTTGTAAATAAAACTTTATTAGAATCAGCCATGCCCATTTGTTTATGTATTGTCTAATGCTATTTTGGCGCTTTAATGGCAGAGTCGAGTAGTTGTAACAGATACTGTATGTGGCCTGCAAAGCCTAAAATACTTGCTACCAGACCTTCTAAGAAGAATTTTGCTGGTAGAAATGGTCAAATATTGTTGGTTAGCACAGCTGAGAGCCCTAAAGGCAGCGTCAGTTGTCCACTCTGTCTCCAGCTCTACGGAGGACAGAGGGTCACTACGGCCTCTCTCTTTCCCTGTCTCATGACGAAGGACTTTCCAGCAGGACAGAGAGTAGAAATGTCAGAGGGAATGTCCTCAAATCCTGACACATGAGCCAATAGATGTTTACCCTCTATTAGTTATTTATTGCCGTGTCACAAATCATCTCAAAATGTAGTGACTTAACAAACAATGACTATTTCTCATGGTTTCTGTGAGTCTGAAATCTAGGAGTGGCTTAGCTTGTTGGTTCTGGCTTGGGGTCTTTCATGAGGCTGCAGTCAAGATGTCCTTTGGGCAGAAGAAATGGACACTGTGCTTCATCTCTGTGTGGTGGGGTGGAAAGAACTATGAGTAGGCAGTCAGGAGACCTGGATGTCAGCCCTTGCTCTGTGCCTGGCCTCCTGAGTCTTTGATTGAGTCATATTTCCTGTTGGAGCTGTAGTTTTCTGATCTTTTGAACTTGGGTCACTTTTGCATAGGGGTTCAGGCCCCAATACTTAGCGAGTTCCTTCATCCCTATGGACTTGTTTTCTTATCTACAAAATGAGGATAAAAACACCTTCCTCTTAGTGTATGAGGAATAAATGAGCTAGGCCATATAGTGTGCCTAGCACATAGAAAGTGTTCAATAAATTTTAGCTGTCATTATCAGCAACAGAAATAGCAATATGAAAAGATCTGATGCCACAATTTGCTCTGAGCCCTAAGAATAAGGGCTTCTGCATCTTCCCTCCTCCTTCATCCATCCAGCCTCTTGCTGATACCCTCCAAGGCTGGCTCTAGGTGGTTATGCTCAGGCTTCTGGCGTAGGCCGGGGTGTCTGTTTCCTTTCTCAGCCTCTGGTGGTTAAGGCACATTTGTTTACAGCTAGTTGAAATTGTAAATTAAACAACCAGCATATCTCATAGTTGGGTCAACCTTTGGGACAGCTGTGAAGTATGTGATCACAGGGGCAGTGAATGGACTTCAGAGCTCGTCTAGTCCCTGATCCATCCACCCCTCTAGCCCGTGGGGTCATCATCCCTCCTCACAAGTCCTATTTGAGCAGTTAGCTGAAGCACCATCCACCATGCAGGGTCCCTGGAAGCAGCCCTTTGGTGCCTGCAGACCTGAGGCCTGCCAAAGCCATCGCAGCTGCCTGCCCAGACCCACTCTGTGGCCGAGCCATTGTGTGAAGTCTTTAGCCCCAAGTCCTCACCCCACTGTAGAGACCCAGTGGATGAAACCCATTGGGCCCATTCCCGTTCTTTTCAGTCTCAGCCAGTATCCCAGGCCTCTTCCTGCACCCATTGGCTCCCAGACTCTATCCCTACACTGCTCTGTTCTCTTCTCGGCTGCCCTGGCCCCCATCCCCCTTTCCCTGACCCCTTCACTGCTCCAAGCAGCACATTCCTCTGTACCCTTAGCCTTTCCTGGAACATTCCCTTTTCTTTGCCCTCTGACCCTTCAGAGAGGGGCTGCTTATCCTCACATTCCCCTCTCGGGGTCAGCGGGACAGGCTGGAATCCTCCTGGCTCCCCAGGCCACTCCTAAACTCCTCTTCATCTTGTGAAAGCTCAGTTCCTTTAGAGTAATGTCATTCAGTCCCCTCCCCATCCCTAATGCTCACTTACAGTCAACCCCTTCGATGCACTGACCACCTTGGCTCCGGGGTTCCTGGATCCTGTCCACCCCAGCTCCCTCATCATCGTGGGGCCCTTTATCATCTATGAGGATGACTTTTCCAGGATCCCAAACATGACCTCCTAATTGCCAAGAACAGTTTCAGACCTTAGCTACCCACCGCCTTCCCATTACCAAAATGACATTCCCTACAAAACCTCAAACCCAGACATCTTGCTCTCAAGATTATCTCTTGATCTCCCAGCTTGCTTCTTCTAGGCCCCTTATGACAATTTTTCAACCTCCTCATGAACCCAGACCTACTGAGCCCAGTTCTTTCTCACTGTCCACCAGTCTCCTTCTGGCTTCATGTCCTTTTTCTTCTGTCTTAGATTCCATGGTTCTTCATTGGAATCACTCTCTTGCAAACACCTCCAATTCCTTTGCTTTTCTTCCGCTCCTTCTCACTACCCTATTTATCATAAAGTTTGGCGTTAGTACAAGGCTCTTGAGTTTGTAGAGCTTTTGAAAAGGCATGGCTTTGTTCTGATATTTTGGTGGTCATGTATGATGCAGGGCAGGTAACAGGGAAGGTATACCTATTTCTGGCTGACAGATGAGTTATTGAGTGGCTTTTCCAGGGTTGCCCAGAGCTGAGCTTCAAACCCATGTCTCCTGGCCTTCAGTTCACCTTGCCTCTAGAACAGGGTGGGCTTTGGATCCATACCTTCCTCACCAAGTATCCAAAGCCCAGCAGAGGGAAGAGTGTTCCCAAAGTGTGCCCAAATGATGATGGGGGCAGGAAAGGTGGCATCCAGGGGGAGTGTGACTCTTCACAGGCCACAGATTGCTGAGAAATCCTTTCCAAGAGGCCGGCCTCCTAAGGCCAAATGCAAAACCAGATGCCATTGGTAACACACACACTGTCTGAGACAGAATTCCTCCAGCTTCCCAGCTTTCTGCAAATCCCATTTTCTTTCCTCATTGGGGCTCAGGGGGCCGAGGGCCCCGCATCACTCTGCACATCAAAGGCGTCACCAGCTTTCCCAGCAGAACTCCCAGAGGCTTTTAACCAGGCTTAGACAATAAAATCGCTTTTAAATAAAAACCAAGACTCAATATTCGGCAGGAAAGGGATTAACAGGATCAGTCGGGAGATGACATCATGCTATTTTTGTTGGCATTTCCCCAACTTAAGTGTGAGGAGTCTGCGTGTGGAGAGAGAATATATATATTTTTCCTTTTCAACTGCCTTGGCCACTCTAAATCTACGTCTGGAAAATGCAAGGACTGGAGGCGGCTGGCATAGCTGGAGGTGGCCTCCAGCACGGTCAGGGCATCCACCGGCCTGAGGGGTGAGGACACAGAACCTGCATGGGAAGAGCCGGGACCGGGATGGGCTTTTTGCTGAGTCATTCTCCCTGGGCCTCAGGCAAGGGGAAAGGAAAGGCCCCTTTTGGTGATCAGTCCCAGAACTTGCAGAAAGGTGCCCTCTACAGTGGGCAAGCATCCTGGTACAGCTCTCAGAGACAGAGTGGGCTAGAGCAGAGGTCCCCAACCTTTTTGGCACCAGGGACCAGTTTTGTGGAAGAGAATTTTTTCATGGACCAGTGTGGGTGGGAGGGATGGTTTTGGGATGATTCAAGTGCATTACTTTTATTGTGCATCTTATTTCTTTTATTATTCCATTTTAATAAATAATGAAGTAATTATACAACTCCACATAACATAGAATCAGTGGGAGCCCTGAGTTTGTTTTCCTGCAACTAGAGGGTCCCATCTGGGGGTGATGGGAGACAGTGACAGATCATTAGTCATTAGATTTACATAAAGAGTGCACAACCTAGATTCTTTGGATGTGCAGATCACAATAGAGTTTGTGTTCCTGTGAGAATCTAATGCCACTGCTGATCTGACAGGAGGCAGAGCTCAGGTGGTAATGCAAGCAATGGGGAATGGCTGTAAATACAGACGAAGCTTCGCTGGCTCACCACCACTCACCTCTTGCTGCGTGGCTGGTTCCTAGCAGGCCATGGACCAGTACTGGTCTGTGGCCTGGGGGTTGGAGGCCCCTGGGCTAGAGAATCTGGGCCTGGCTTATCCATATACCAGCCTCTGGGTGATGGCCACTAGGATAGAACAGTAAGGCCCTTTGAGGACACCTGCTCCAGTGGCTTCCAAATTTGTATTTTTTTAAGTTAAGGAACTCTTGCTTCAAATGAGATAATATACATACACTGCATACAGATGGCTGGAGGAAGTGGAACTACCACACTTGGAGCCTCCTGGCTGGGCCTCCCCAGTGCTTGAGGCTACCTTGAATTCTAACACCAAAAATACAAGTTGAAAATCTCTGACCGTTAATTAATTTAGTGACCAGTCACCAAGTGTCTGCTCCATGCCTGGCACTTCTCCAGGTGAGCCAAGTCAGGCACAGTGCCCCTTGTCCTCTCAGGGCTTACAGTTTCATGCATGAGATAGACATCAATCAAATAAGGATACAAATAAATGTGAACTCCCCCTCCCCTCCCCTGACTTATATATAAGGAAAGTGAGTCGTGAAAGTGTCAAATTCTTAGCCAGGCACTCAGGCTATCATTATTAAGCCTCAAGCAGCCTTTCCAACTTTGTTTCACATTAGTTTCCCACCTGAACCCCCAGCACCATCCGGATCCTCAACTGATGCATGTTTCCCGGGTATAATTTACCTTTTCTCACCTCCAATTTCCCTGGCCTGCCCAGTGCTCCCTCCCGTCTTTCTCCCTGCCAACCATCCCTAACCACCACTGGGAAGTCCACTGACAACCCCACGTGTCCAGAAGTCCCCTCAGTTGGAGATATTCTGCCCCTGTCCTCAGCCTCCCTCAGCACCTATGCCTGATCCAGAGAGGAGGGGAGCTGCTGGCATCCGTTAGGGAGGAAGAAACCTTGGCAGGATCCTCATCCGGCTACTGAGACCTTAGATGAGTCTCCCAACCTCACAGGGGAGCCCGTGAGCTCACCCTTGGAATTAATGATTTGTGCATACTTCTACTCAGGAAATTCCCTGAGGGCCAGAATTGATTTTTCTCCTTCTTTGTCCTCTCCCAGTACCAAGTCCAGTGGCTCCCTGGAAGCCAAACATGGCCTTTGTTCCTTGACTGGGGTATCATATTGGGTGCTCCCTGGTGCAAAGTCTCTCAGTTTTTCATGACTGCTTCAGGGCTGGCTCCACACAAGCTTCTCTGAGTTTTCTTTTCATGGGAAGACTGAAGGCACATTTTATCAAGAGTCTAGGTCTTCGAGTTTCCATCTACCTCCCTTGGAAAACTCCTGCCCCTCCCCACCAAAATTTCTGACTCTCCAGATGCATCCTTTCCATGCCCTCCTTCCAATGCCCCGGCCCAGGGACATTAATTCTAGAATATTGCCCATTCAGCCCTTTGCTAAGCCATCCCTTCCTCTCCAGACTCTCTCATGGCCACTCAAATCCTAGGGCCCAGCCAGAACCAGAGGGAGGAATTCCAAGTCCTGCAGTCCACAGCCAGTGGTGGATGTGGATCCTTTTCATTGGATTTCTTCTCAACAGTCCCATCAGTGTGAGTTGCATGCATGCAGGTTCTATGATGTAATAGTACTATTAAATTATACATGCAATCTTCTCCCCAAACAGTAATTAACTTTGAGAACTAGTACTGTTTAAGACACACACAGAAATTTGGCTGTTCGGTAGTGTGCTGGAGATGGTCCATGCTGGCTTACAAGAGCTGTTTGATGGAAATTTTCAGGAATTTTGTCAGCCAGTTGTTAAACATTGCCACCATTATTAAATTGTAAATTCCATAAACTTGTAATTAAATAAATTATATTAAAAATTTTAATACATGCTAAAAATGCATTACTTCCTAATTATTTTGCTACACTTTACTATTATCTATTGTGTCTATCATGGTGGAATACACTGCTGCACATCACTATCCAACTCCAGGCCCGTTGAAGTCAGCCATTGTGGGAGTATTTACACCTGGAAATTGGCAAACACTACAAATCAGGGCTGTCCTCCCCACACCCAGGTCAATAAACTTTCACCAGCACTTCACTGGAGAAAGCCTGCGTTTCCTCAATTTGCTCTGCACTCCTCCACCTTCCTCAGTTGGCCACATCATTTTGCAGGGTGGCATTTGGTTTTTTGCCTCCTCTGCCTAGGGCCTGTTGACGCTAACAGTCCTGAATGGCAGCTGCCTTAATTAATCAAGGAAGGACAAGTCACTATCTTAGGGGATGAGAGAGTTGAAGATCCTTTTGGAAATGAGAGGTATACTTCGGCTGCTTGGTGAGCACAGGCTTTAGCCCTGCTTTGTAGGGTGGGGCTAGGGAAGGCTTACCTAAAGAAGTGGCGCTTGAACTAAAGTAGATTTCACATTCCTGAAGAATGTGGGGCTTGTGCGATGGGGTAGGTGAAGTCATAGGATAAGCCTGTGTTTATCATAGCTACCATAGGATAAAACTGGTGCCTCTTCGGAGCATTGGTTTGTTCAGTGTTAAGTAGTTAAAAACATCATTAAAAAAAAAACAAAACATGACAATATTATGTAAAGGAGTACAAACTTTGGATGAATTTTAAAATTAAAACAAGAGACTGCAAAGAGATTTTTCCCACATGACAGACTCCTCAGGCTACTGCCCCAACCCCCCACGGGCACCTATTCGCTCTCCTCCAACATTCAAAGTCTTCTGGTGGAAAATTTTGAAGGTCCCTGAGCTAAAGGTTTTTGAGATAGCAATAGCAACTAATTGAACAGAGGGTGGGGAGGAAGTAGCTAGGGCATTCCAGAAAGTGGAATTCAGTAGGAAAGAGCAAGGGCTTGGATTAGATTCCTCGGGTTTGAATTTCTGCTCTGCCACGTCTTGGCTGTGTGACCTTGAGTAGGTTACATAACTGTTCTGTGCTTGTTTCCTACAGATGTCAGCTGGGGATAGTAATAGTACCCATCTAACAGGTTGTTCCAAAGATGAAATTAGCAGCGTGTGTAGCACTTGAAACGATGTTAGGGCTTTTTGCTCTTTCTAGTTCTCCTAAGTAGAGGGACTAGCAATAGCAAAGACCCCGGCTTGGGCAGGCGTGCTCAAGAAACAGACAGCTCTTCCACATGGTGGGGCATGGTGTGTGTGGAGAGAGGTGGTAGAGGCTGGGGAGCTTTCCAGCCTCATCTGCAAGGAGACCCACTGTGCAGCACACTCACCTGCCCCTGGCGACTCAGTTCCCCTGGCAGAGTCTTCCTGTGCAGTGGGGGTGGGCTGGGGGCTTGCTCATCTCCAAAATCCCTTCTGGTGCCCATAGCCTGCATTTTATTTCATCTTTTCTCCATCTCTTCTCTCTGAACACTACACAGGATTTTCAGATCCCCATAGTTTAGAGACTAAATGCCGTTTTTTCTGGCTCATCAGTTACCCCACGAATTCATCTTTCCATTTCCAAACAACTAAATTATATACAAGTTATTTGATTTTTTAAAGGGGGGTGAAAGGACATCAACACTTTTAGCTAAGGTGAATAGCTAATCCAGTTTTATAAAGTTATTTTTAAAAATCAATCTTGCCAATTTCATAGCAAGTTTATGGCATGATGCAAGTTTATCCTGCAGACTTTGTGGTCTATGGAATCTATGCAGACTTCATCGTCTATAGTCTATGGAGAGATTTGGTTGAAATCCTGGCCCGCTGATTGCCACAACTGGGCAACCTGTTTCTTCTTTTAACTCAGTTTCCTTATCTCTAAAATGGGCTGGTGATAATTGTACCTACTTTATAGGATTGTCGAGACAATTAAATGACACAAACCAGATCCAATCGTGAGAGGATGGGATAACTGTCGTTTGCCCCTCTGACCTTGTAGTGGGGGACAGAGGTGAGTCCAGCACCCTCCCTTCTGGGCACTGTTCACAGGCTGCGTCCCTTGACCCCATCTCAGCTCCAGTTGCACTGCCCTCTCCACATACCTGTCTTCGTCTCCCACCTTTTATCCTTCAGCCCAGGGGGTAATGGCTGGCACTATCCACCCTGGGCTACCGCATGCACCTGTGGGGTTTCCGCACACTACCCACAGCTTTGTAAATAGTTCCTTTATTCAACTCTCCTCAAATTACCTGATATGACTATTCAACTTGCTCCCTGACCGATATATACTCAGTATACTATATATACTTAGATACATCCTATTACTGTATGTACTTAGATATATACTATTACTAAGTATATGTCAATCAGGGAGCAAGTTGAACACTCAGGTAATTTGAGGAGAGTTGAATAAAGGAACTGATATATACTAAGTATATCAGTGAGGGATATATGAGCATCTGATACATCAAACTGGTATACTGAGCATCTACTATGGGCCAAGTATTATACTAAGTATATAAGGGCCTGACTGATATACTTAGCATAATACTCAGCCCATAGTACATGCTCAATAAATGGAACTGTTATTAATATGTAGAAGAGAAAACTCCATGCCTTTTTAAAGGAATGCCTGGGCATATTTATTGAACAACATTCATTGACTCAACAGATATTGAGTTCAATGTCCCATTGAGTCAATATCAAAATCGTATGTTATTTATTAGGTTTTTCCCCATTTATTATGCAGCACTTTCATGTGGCATGAGCAACGTGGAGATGAACTTCTTGCCTATTGGTTTCAGCGGGGGAGGGAGCTCACTGGGGTTTCCTCTGTCATGACAGATGACAAGCAAACTCATCAGTCACCAGTTGCCCGACTAATCAGTTAGAGCTCTTACCTAGAACGGAGCAGTCAGTCACGATCAGGAAAAGTGAATTGTACTCACCGGGTGCTCTCTGGGGAGGACACAGGCGCAGAGGGGTGAGCGGCCCTGTCAAAATCGGCCTTTTGTCTGGCTCTAATCTAGATGTGAAGTCCTATTCAATGTCACAGACTTGGAGGATTCTGTCAAGTGGGAGAAGAGCCCCGAACGAGGGCCAAGAAACTGGGTTCTAGCCCCTGTTTGGCTGATAGCTTTCTGTGGGTTGACGGCGACTGTCGTCTTTAGTACTTGCTTTCTTCCTCTGTGAATTGAGATGGTTGGTCTGTTAGTTGCCTGTGGCCGCTGTAACAAATTACTACAAACTGGGTGGCTTAGAACAACAGGAACTTATTCTCTCCCAGTTCTGGAGGCCGGCAGTCAGACATCAAGGTGTCAGCTGGACCGTGCTCCCCACAGCTTCTAGGGAAGAATCTTTCCTTGCCTTTTATGGATTCCAGTGTCTCCTGGCACTCCCTGGCTTATAGTGGCATAACTCCAATATCTGCTTCCATCTTCCTGTGGCCTTCCTCCCTCTGTGTGTCTCCATGAGTTCACTCCTCTTCTTATAAGGACACCAGCCATCGGACTTAGGGCCCACTCAAATTCAGTGGGATCTCATCTCAGTCCTTAACTAATTACGTTTGCAAAGAGTCTATTTCTGAATTAGGTTACGTTCTGAGGTTCAGGGTGGACATGAGTTTGGGGGGACACTATGCAACCCAGTACAGTTGGATTCTGGGTTCTCGATAGTTCTGACCAGTCTCACTGGCTCTTGGAAGTGGACGGGTATGTGGCATTTCCTAGTCAGAACCCTGTCTTTTCTGGGAATACTTTGAAAGAGATTGGGTAGGGCAACATTACACTACCCCACACTATATCACGCCCCCTCTCTTTTCCCTCCCTCAGTGTTACCACTAGACATTACTACAGCTCTCCCCTCCCCTCCCCCGACTCCTACTACTGGGATCTGTGGGAGCCTGTCTGTGTGCTAGGCACTGAACCCTTTCTCTTCCAGTGGTGCTATGAAATAAGTATTATTACCATCCCCACAAAAGGTGATGAAACTGAGGCTCACACAGCTGCAAAGTGGCAGAACCAGGACGTGAGCACAGGTCTAGCTGAGCCAAAGCTCAAGCTCTTGCCACACGCCTGGATGTTTGAACAACAGAGAAACAGGCCTGGCTTTTCTTCGACCATACTTGATTTTCAAGGCAAAATTGTGAAACTGGAAAAAGTAGTTTACGCAATTTCCCTCTGAATTGCCTGTTCTTGTCTTTGCCTTTCTCCCATGCCCTAATCCCCCATGGCGGAGTCTAATACCCTAAGGCATGCTCTGGCCTCTCTGCTCCCTTAGACACCTCATTCTCACTAAGGCAACAATGTCTGATAATAGCATAGAACGCTGACCTCACCTCACCCTCAACCCTGAAGGGCTGTGCATTAGCATGTGGCCGTGTGTGTGTGTGTGTGTGTGTGTGTGCGTGTAAGCCAGTGTTTTTCACTCAGTTTTCCTTGCCTTGCCCTGTTCTTTCTAAGGGCATGACTGTGCTTTGCCTGACAGACCAGGGCAGTTTCCTGCTCTATGTTTACAGCTTTTTATCATAGTAGTGTACAGTTTGAACTCAACACACTTACAAAAAAAAACCTTAAACCCACACTTTAGCTAAGGCCTAATAATATTATTTAAAGAAATGTGGATTTGTGTGTTTCATAGTTTTTCTAATATATACTAAAAGTTTATTTATGCTCTGTTCTCACTCATAAGTGGGAGTTGAACAATGAGAACACACAGACACAGGGAGAGAAACATCACACACCAGGGCCTGTCAGAGGGTGGGGAGTAAGGGGAGAGAGAGTATTAGGACAAATATCTAATGCATGCAGGGCTTAAAACCTAGATGACAGGTTGATGGGTGCAGCAAACCACCATGGCACATGTGTACCTATGTAACAAACCTGCACATTCTGCACATATATCCCAGAACTTAAAGTAAAAAAAAAAGTTTATGTATGCTCTAGTATCTCCTGTACTACAGTGGCATGGGAGGGACCCACATTTTGGGAAGTGATGCCTTAATGTTCTGCCGTCCACTTTAGACGTTTTCTAAGGATGTTGAGTTTATTTATTTACTTATTTATTTTGGTGAGAGTGGATATCTGTGAAGATCAGGAGCAAATGTTTAGGGGTATATACATTGATATAACTCTTTTGGAAATTAGGTTGGTGATACATATTAGGGGCCTTATAACATTTAACCTTATACTTACCATTCCAGAAAATAATTCCTGAGATAACAACCCTCAAAGCAGGCTGAGTGCGGTGGCTCATGCCTGTAATCCCAACACTTTAGAAGGCCGAGGCAGGTGGATCGCTTGAGCCCAGGAGTTTGAGACTAGCCTGTGCAACATGATGAAACCCCATCTCTACTAAAAATACAAAAAAAAATTAGCCAAGTGTGGCAGCAAGCACCTGTAGTCCTAGCTACTGGGGAGGTTGAGGTGGAAGGATCACCTGAGCCCAGGAGGTCAAGACTGCAGTGAGCCATGATAGTGCCACCGCACTCCAGTCTGGATGACAGAGTGAGACCCCATCTCAAAAAAACCCCCAAACAAACAAATAAAACCAGCCAACCAACCAACCAACCAACCAACCAACAAGGAACCCAAAGTAGAAAAGGTTTGATTTGTTTCATAATGCCATTTACAATAGCAAATGTTTTGGCAGCAATCTGAGATTCCAATGATTGGGAGGTGGTTGCATAAATCATGGTATATCCTTTCTTAGAGAATATTATGCAACTATTAAAATGATGCTCACTCTATAAAATTAGGTGAGAGAAGCAGGACACATAAATGAATATCAAACATCTAAGATGATCACTACTATATAAAATGAAATATGCATGAAGGAGAGACTCACCAGAGATATTGCTAAATGTTAGCCAAAGGTTGTTGGTAGATCGTTTTCCCCCTGTAATTTCTACTTCTTTATTATCTCCAAGTTTTAAATAGTAAATTTCAGGGTGGAGGAATTAAACCATTGACAAGATTATTCATGTATCTTTATGTTCATTTTCTGGACAGGGATATTGTGATGGTGGCCCCGATTCATTTAGTTGGAGCCAAAGTTTCCAAAAAATAAGTTGATGCTCTTGTTGTTATTGATGCGTGTGTGTGTGTTTAGTGGGGTGTGGTGTCAGGTGAGTGCCTCCTGAGGAACATTGAAGATTGACAGGCGTTCTCTAGGAAAGGGAGACCCAAATACAGTCCCCTAGGGTCCCAGGCACAACCTGCTCATCACTGCCCTGGCAATACTTGAAGACACATTGTCCTCTAAAAGAAACACCCAGCCTGACATCTCAGATTACTGCCCGGAGCCAGGGAAAGAGAGTGAAGAGATTCCCCAGGGGTGGGGTGCCTCCTCCTGGATGTCTTCAGGACAGTTCATTTGGCCATGGAGGTTTTGGAAGGCCCTAGCTGGAGCCCTGAGGTAGGCACTGAGTTGGGCCCTGCAGGAGCTAGGAAACAAGCCTGGAACAGAACAGTTGTAGCAGCAGAGTAGCTGCTGTTGACTGAGTGCCTACAATGCATGTGCATATGGTGAGCTAGTCTGTGAATTTTTCTAATTTAACACTCATAATCATCCTAGGAGAAAGGGTTCCAGCCCCCATTTTGTGGATAAGGAAACAGACCCAGAGAGTTTAAGTCACCTGTGCAGTCACACAGCAGGGATTCACACTCAGATTCAGCTGACTCCAACACTCCCACACTTTCAGTGACGCTGCCATGACTCTCCATGGAAGGGAACTAACACTATGGCCCCCTCCCCTGCTTGACCAGTTCTGTCAAGCACTGGGTAATTGGGGATGTGGTAATAAATCAAGCCATACTTCCCGGGGGGATACAAACCACATTGCTGCTTCCACTTTTTAAAGTCGATTTCATCTTAGGCTTCTTGGGGCTGCCACCAATGCCTAGCCACAGAGAGGGCCAGGGTCCATAGAAAGTGCTGGGATGCTGATGTGTACACATGTGCTCTATTGTGGCCTCATGGACCGTGCTCTACTTCATCCAACAGTCATGCTGATTACCTTCATATTAATGGGACAGTGTATGGGTTGGGCACCCCCCTTCCTCCCTGCTTCCTTCTCACTCATCGGCTTTCAGCCTGTAGCACGTACTTGTGGTTAAATTATTAAACCTTACAACAGGATAGAAATGATGACAGCTGTAATCCCTACACACACGCACACACACACACACACACACACACACACACACACACACACACACTCTTTCACGCCACTAACAATTTGCTGAAAATGCTGACTTAATAGTATTAACCTAATGGCTGGGTTGAAATAACGATAATAATGATAATGATGATAGTAATAGTAAAAGAATTGCTCTCAAATCATTCTGAGAGGTACTGCAGCTTCAGTTGCCACATTCATTCCCTGAGAAACAATTTGCATTTTAAGATTCAGTTCGTTTCAGGCAAACATCTCCCCAGGAAGACAAATGAGCCTTTAATGAGGTTTTTCCTTGCCCAGAGTGAAATCTTACTCCTTTCTGCAAAAGCAGGTGAACACCAATTTCCAGACAGGATTCAGACTAAACCTCTACATTTCCAGACTTCCAGGGGGCAGATTGGAAAATGACATCTATTAAAAATCCTGCGCTCACGCCTGTAATCCCAGCACTTTGGGAGGCCAAGGCGGGTGGATCGCCTGAGGTCAGGAGTTCAAGACCAGCCTGGCCAGCATGGTGAAACCCCGTCTGTACTAAAAAATACAAAAATTAGCCAGGCATGGTGGTGGGAGCCTGTAGTTCCAACTACTCGGGAGGCTGAGGCAGGAGAATTGCTTGAACCTGGTAGGCGGAGGTTGCAGTGAGCTGAGATCGCACCGTTGCACTCCAGCCTGGGTGACAGAGTGAGACTCTCTCTCAAAACTAAATAAATAAATAAATAAATCCTGGGCTCTGATGTAAAGTGGTCCCCAGTGGGGTGTCATTGCACTGTGGCGGTGTTTTGGATGGGGGCATGATGTGGCAGGAATGTGGCTCTCTGGCTCTGTCTGGCCCAGCAATGGTGGGAGCTTTTTTGGAACACACCTAAAAACCAGGGTATCTTCCCTCTAGCCATAGCAGGCAGGCCACGGTTTGAAACGCTCCAGCCAGCTAAAAGGAGTAGCATTGGGGTGCAGGCCCCAAAGGTGTCTCCACAAAGACTTGCTGAATGCCTACCGTATATGGTTCTACACAGATGAAGATGACTAGGATATAGCTTGAACCCAGGAGGCGGAGGTTGCGGTGAGCCGAGACCGCGCCATTGCACTCCAGCCTGGGCAACAAGAGAAAAACTCCGTTTCAAAAAAACAAAAATGCTATTTGAGAGAGAGTCTTTTTCAGCCCTTCTAAAACTCATCTGTTCACTTGCCCTAGTTTTAAGGGTTCTCATCTGGTATCTTAGTCTTTGGATGTCCCTGTGCTGTGGAGTTGTCTGTGGGACAGTAACCATATTTATGTTACTCTTTACTATTTTGCTATATAATATTCTATTGTCATTAAGTTATAGTTTATAATTTCCATGATTAGTCTTCGTTTTACCCATTAATTATTTAGAGGGGCATTCAGAAATTTTCTTAACACATGGGTTGTGTGGAAATGTTTTGGTTACTGACATTATAATTTTATTGCGCTGAGGTTTGTGAATGTGATCTGTATAAGATCAATTCTTTGATGCCTTTTGATGTTTTCTTTGTGGCCTAGGGTACATGGTTAGTTCTTGTATGTACTTGAATACCTGTTTATTCTTTATTTTTGAGGTGCAAGTTTTCATAAATAACTATGGTTCAACTCTGCTGTATCTTTCACAATTTTTTGGTCTGATTCAATGCTTTCTGAGAGAAGTGATTAAAATCTACCACTTTGATTATTAACTGTCAATAATATCTTTTTGTTGGTTTTTGCTTTATATATTTCGAAGTTGTGTTGTAAGGTTACACAGGTTCAGGTTAACTATAATTTTTTTTGGTGAATTATTCTTTATCAAGACCTTTTTATTGCCAAGTTTTTGTCTTAAGGCTTATTTTGTTTCGAATTAATATTGTTAAGATCAACTTCTTTTAGTTAGTATTACCTGTAATATTTTTTCTTAATTTTTTGGTTTTGATCCTTTCCTGTCTTTGGTTTTAAATGTGTCTTTTAGAATAGCTTTTAGCTGGATTGCAGTGCCTAGACCACTGCCTAGTATGCATAGTAGGTGCTTAATAATTATTTGTTGAATGAATGAATGAAAAAATTAAATCTAATCTGAAAATTTATCCTTTAACAGATGAGTTTAATCTGTTTATAATTGTTGTGATTATTGATATATTTGACGGACTTCTACCACTTTTTGTTTTCTAAATACATGTTTTATATTTCCTTCTCTTTTTATTTTCCTGCTTTATTGACTTCTACTGGATTAGTCGAATATGTTTTATTTCCTTTCCCCTTCTACTATATTGAAAGTGATTCCTTTTCTGTTCTTAAGTTGAACAATGGCACAATCACTTCCTATCTCTGTGCTACCAAGAAGAAAATAGAGAAAAGAAGTAATAACAGCTATTTATTGTATATCTTGGACAACATTTGGAATAAAGGACATTTGCTAACTATGCCCTTTGATCAGCACAATAACCCTGTAAATTCAATATTAGAATCCCCATTTTACAGACAAGAAATTTGAGATTCAGATAGTTTAAGTGACCTGTCCAAGGCCCTACAGCCAGTGACCAGCAGATCTGGGGACGAAACTTGTTCTGTGTGATTTCACAGTATGTCTTTCCTGCTGCCAGCCACACTGCTGATGCAAAGGCCGACCCCAGATTGCTGTAGGACAGTTATCACAGTATTTCTTAGTTCTCACAGCCATATTCTGGTCACCAGACCTTGTTATCTCCGTGCCCTTGTGATAATTCAGAAATGGAAATGAATGAACACAGGCCTGGGGTACAAGTTCTGGGCAGGAGAGAGCCATGAGCTGAGAAGTAAACAGAACCCTTAAAGCCCTCCAAAATTAAATTAGTCACAATCTGAATGAATTCTGTCAACTCTTTTTAATAACGTCTCCAAATCAGCCAGTTACTGTGTTGGGAATGCATTCTCTTCTCCCATTTGATACTTAGCCGGAGCCCGTTAATAAGCAGACAAAAAGAACTGTAATTCTTGCTACTATCGCTGCAAATTGCTCTTCAGCTATTCTTTCTTCAAACAGCTTCCATTCTGCTTTGATTGTCTCCCTCTAGAAAGGGTCTAAGGGCCCAGATTAGAGAGGGGGCCACATGGTCACTGGTTATGGGAGAGCAAGGACAGAAGCTTCTGAAGCTGTATTAATATTCAGTGTTAGTCGCAGGATGGATGGGAGAGGGGACAAGCTTCAGGAGCTTTTGATGAGGTCACCCACGGAGGAGGCAGGTGCCATGAATAAGATTACCCACAATCCCACGAGCTCCCGATGAATTCCCATTGCAGTAAACAATGTCCAGTGGAATGATAATCCTGGGGTTGCATGTCCTGCTGATTTTGCAGGGGTACAGGTGCATCTTTGTCTGGAAGGGCGGCATTCCTTTCTAGTATGACAGTATGAAAGAATGTGACCAAATTCCTGAAATGCCACTCAGGGACTGCAGCCATGCCCAATAACTGCGCCCGCAAGCGTGTTCACGAGGCATGCAGCCCAGGCTGGCCAGAGGGCCTCACTGGGCCCTGTTCAGGATTTCATCTCTAGTGGAGGCACATGCATCAACTCTCCCTTGAGAGGCACTTTTCAAAGTGGGGGCCATCTGAATCTAAGCCACTTGGTGGGGGTACAGAGTTGGTTGTGCCTGTTAAAATGTGGATCTAGGGCCCCACCCTAGACCTACTGAATCAGAATCTGATAGGAGGATGCCAGGAATCTACATTTCCAATAAGTGGCTGGGGTGATTTTGGTACCAAGTCTAACTTTTTCTTCAGGGACTCTTTGCAGGTGCCGGCAGCCTCCTCTTGGGTGGCTGGGCTGGTGCGAAGGGGCACATACTGTTAGAGTAGATGAATAGTTAGACATAAACCAAAAAGAGAGTCCCTGGGGAGGGAGTTTTGGAAAATTTTATGTTCCAGAGACTACTTAAAACCTGTATGTTAAATATAAACAGAGAGAAGGGAAAATGCCAATGCAGAAAAAGTGCCCCCAAACACTCCTTAAGACGTCTTGTAATTTTGTAATTAACCTGTCAAAATGTAGCTAGCTACGTATTAATAGAAAGATAAAAAGGGCAAAGAAAATATTCCTAAGAAATCCACAGGCACAGTAAGAACAGTTGTAACCCCCCCGTGACCCTTCTGTGGTGGTGGTACATGGGCAAGGCCACCATTAGGTAAGATTCGTATTGATTACCGGGCCCCGCACAGGTGTATCAACGACAGTAAGGGAAATTCCACAAACCTGGGTGAAAACTAGGCGGGAGCAAAGGTGGAGACTTAAAACAAAAGCAGAAAACTAAACAAAGAAAAAGGTGGAGTCTTAAGATGGAGGCAGGAGCTTAAAGAAACAGTCTGGCATAATAAAAACTGCAATACAAAAGTATCAGGGCTGCTCCCAGCCGGAAGAGCCCAATCCTTTCTTGGAGTTTACTCTTATTTCCTTTTGCTAACTTTACTAATTGGTCTCTTAGCCAAATTCTTTCCTCCAGAAGGACTAAAACCTGAAGACTTCACACTTCCCAGTAATAATAGGAAGTGGCAGAAGGGCCCTGGATGAGGAATCCTGACCCCAGCCTTCTCCTTGGCTTGCTCTGTGACTTTGAGCACGTCACGTTGTCACCGTGGGCCTCATTTTCTTGTCTGTTAAGTAAGTGCCACCCAGAGCTTCTTCATAGAGGAACAGGACCAGAATTAAGGGCCCAAGTCTCTATTTCGGACATAAGAGTCTGAGGTGGGAATAGAACTTCTGACTGGAGGTAATAATTACAGCTTGTTTTTATCGCTTGCTTACTGTGTACCAGGCACTGCTGTAGAGATTTAGGCATGAGTGTTTTTCTTTCTTCACAGCCCCATGAGGTTGCACTTTCATATTCTCAGTTTACAGATAAAGAACATGAGGTGAAGAATAGTTAAGGTCATAGCTAGTAAGAGGTGGAAAAGGGTTCCAAACACAGACACTCGGACGCCAAAACTCTCGCTGTTACAACAAAGATCTACTATATCTCTCCATCATAAATGTCCTGCTGGCAATTGGAAATACCTGAAACAGCTAAGAGTCTTGCTCATCAGGCAGATGTGGCAGTCATCAAAATAGAGGTGACAGGTGGAAAGCTAGAGAGATATTTAAAGAGTATGGAGTTGCAGCACCGGTAAATACCTGTTGACTTAACCAGCCCAGGGTAACAGCCCTATGAACTTCTGTACGGTTGTAAAAATGTGACTTGGGTGAGGGGAGTTTAAAGCATGATTGCAGGTAGGTGTGGAAATCTTGGGTGAGGGGAAGGGGACATTTCTTAGCACCCTGCCCCCACCTGCCCAGCGTGCTCTAGGGGTAATGGCCCTTTCCTTTACAGAGATTTAGGGCCGGAAATAGGTCCCTGCTCATTATTTCAGAGCTCTGAAGACACATTTGGGAAGTTACAAAGCAACCATGATGCATACTTCCTTCACCGTAGAGACTTGTCCAGTAGATGACACTGGGTGTAATTTGGCCTCAGGCAGAGCTGGGCCAGAATTTGATAGTGGGTAAAGCAGGTCCTTGCAGAAGGCTAAATTACAGGGAGTAATTCCTTCTTGCTAGTCCTCCTGGACTAGCAAGGGGCTGGATTTTCCATGGAAGGGAATGACCTTGTTGGTGGCAGATGCCATCCTATGGCCTTCTCATCTCTGTGTGCTCTCCTGGGGGTGGGGGCGGTCGCTTTTCTGCCCCAGTGTCAACTCTCACCTTCATGATAAGATTCCATAATCTTCGCCTCTAGCTTGGACCTCTCTCTGGCTCCAGGCTTTTATTTATATCCACCTCCTGGACCTCTCTATGTGGAGGCCCCGCTGGTAACTCACACTCCATTTGTCCTGGTCTATTTCCCACAACTCCTGCCCTCTTTTGCTCTTCTCTTGTTAATAGAAACTGTGTTCACCAAATTCTTCAGTGGTTTCCATCAGCTGCAGGGGAAAGCCCAGACTCCTGGGCTGAAACCCAGGGATATTCAGCTGCCAGACCCACCCACCTTTCCAGCCCCATGCCCAGCCCTTTGCATTCCAGCCACACCTGTGCCCTTTTACACCTTGGTGTCTTTCCTTTGACTGATTTTTTATTAGGATGCCTTTGCTTTCTGTAGCAGTCTGGTTGCTCCTTTTTATCCTTCAAGGCCTGGCATAACACCTTAGAGAAGCTTTGTAAGACTGTAATCCTCTCCCTCCCCAGAAGAGATCCCCCTTCCTTGGGGCTCGCTTGGCCTTTTTTTTGGAGATACAACTTGCTCTGTCGTCCAGGCTGGAGTGCAGTGGTGCAATCACAGTTCATTGTAGCCTTGACCTGAGCTAAAGCAACCCTCCCACCTCAGCCTCCTGAGTAGCTGGGACTATAGGCACTTGCCAGCATGCCAGGCTAATTTTTAAATTTTTTGTAAAGATGAGGTCTTCCTATGTTGCCCAGGCTGGGCTCAAACTCCTGGGCTCAAGTGATCCACCTGCCTCGGCCTCCCAAAGTGCTGGGATTATAGGTGTGAGCCACTGCTCCCGGCCTCCCTTGGCCCTTTCTTCATGCCACTAGTTCACGCTTTCCGTGTTGCATTGCTAATATCTTTTCACACGACTCCATGGAGAGAAGCTTTCTGTCAAAGACTGTCACCCTCAATTTTGTGTTCCCAGTCCCAGGAAAATGCTCAGGAGATGTGGTTCAAGAAATGAACACATGGTTCAACAAATGGGGCAGAATTTCTGGGAGAATGGGCCTATAGTTTACTGGGCCTCTCAGGATTTTATCCAAAGCATAATGGTGGTAAAGGGAAGGAAAGATCCCTGGAGAGGCTGCCGAGATACCATGCCGCCCAGGAATCTGCATATGTGAGGCCCTTGGGCCTCCCTGGCCCATCCTCCCTTCCTCTCCTGTTGTCTCAAATCTTGCAACAACTCACCACCTTCCTGTCTCAGCCCAGGACTCTCCCTTTGTTCCAGTCCTTTTGGAAGTCTCCTCCCCTCTTCTAGGAAGCCTCTCTTCATTAGATAGGATGGGGGAGAAAAGATGAGCTTTCCTAAAGCTCCTAAGTCAAGCATTATCCCCCTCTGGCATTTCAGATTAATTGAGAGAGGGAGGAAGGGGAAGCCAAAAAAGCACAGATTTTAGTCCTGTTAGGCTCTTGGTCTCATTAGAGAAGCAGTTAGTCCCCTAAACCCTTCATTAGGATCATGCAGGTATTTGTTCAACATGTGGCTCCTGGGCTCCGTTCTAGATCTGCTGGATGAGAATCTTCAAGGTGGGGGCGTGGAACCTCTATTTTTAACATGTGCCTTGGGTAATTTTTAAAAATCAGCAGACAAGTTTAGGAACTCTGTTTAGGTGGCAAATAAGCAAATTAAATAAGTTTCTGTTGGGCTCATTATATGAGAGTGCTATGTATTAATCATTATCCTTGTAGCAAGAGTTTATTGAGCACTTACTATGTGCTTGTTCAATTTCTTTCTTTCTTTCTTTCTTCCTTCCTTCCTTCCTTCCTTCTTTTTTTCTTTGTCTCTTTTCTTTTATTTAGAAATGAGGTCTTGCTATATTGTCTGGGTTGGCCTTGAACTCCTGGGCTCAAGTGATCCTCCTGTCTTAGCCTCCCAAGTAGCTGGGAGAACAGGCATGCACCACTGCACCTGGCAATAATTTTGAGCCATTTATATGTATTAACTCATTTGTTCTTGATAACAACCTTATGAGGTAGATACTATTATTATCTTCACTTAACAGATGAGGAAACTGAAGCACAGATTTAAGGTATCCAAGGTCACCCAGCTAGGAAGTGGAAAGGTAGGATTAAAATGTAAGCAGTGTAGATTCTGAGTCTTTGCTCTTAGCCTTTCACACACAAAAGAGGAACGTTACAGAGCAGGGCATGCTGCTCCATGCTGTAGATGATGAGTAAATAAATGTTCACTGAAAGGAGAAATTGGAAACAGACATGATGGGAATGTTTGATTTATTAGCCTGTTCTCTGCCATCAATAACTTATTCATGTTCACAGCATCCCAGGGGAGCAGTTCTGGGGGCAGTAGTATTCTTGGTTTTGTAGATGAAGAAATGAGGCCAGGAAGGTGCAATAGTCAGACTTCAGCACAGACCCCACCTCCATTCAGTGGATGGCCAGGGAAATCTACAATCTAATGCTCTGCATTCACAGGAAGGATTTCCATTTACAGGTCCCATTTCACATTAATCACTGTCTTAAGGCTACAGGGATCTAGTGCAATGAATCATTTCTGGAAATACGTACCTTGGAAGATGGTAGTGATGACCAACCGATAAGCTGACAGCCCAAGGCTGGCTTCTGTTCCTGTAATACCGCAATCTCAATGGCTTAATCGGGTGGCATCAGGTTAACTGGATTGCACTGCTCTGTGACCTCGGTTCCATGCCCTTGTCCACCTCCTCTCACACTCTCAGTGAATCCAGATGAATTCCAGAATATGTTCCAGTTGCTGCTGGCTGGAGGAAATCACCTCCTTTGTAGGAAAGCACCAAGGACGTGGTGTGAGGCAGAGCAGGCTGAACTCCACAAAGGGAAGGGAAACCCCATAACACCATTTGCCTGGGTAGAGTTTTGAAGGACTCTAGGCACTGCTGTTCCTTCCCTGAATTGCTAAGAAAATGCCTAAGACAGCAGGGTGAGTAGTCGGAGGGTGAATGAGCTCCCCAGTTAGGCTGGCACCTGCCTGCTCCAGGCCCTGGTCTCCCTTGGGATTTGCATCTGGGACTGACCTGGCCATGGGTAAAAAGCAGGATATGAGTATCTCCTCACTCCCCTGACACCTCTGAGGCAGTGAGTGGGGACAGAGTGGTCCCACCAGGGAGAGCTGGCCTACCTCTGTATACCAGGCCCAGCCTTACAATTTAGTTGAGCAGACTGTGATGTGACTGAACAGAAATCCCTAATGGCCCATTGCATGTTAGCTCTCTTATGCCTAATTTTTCCACCAGTATTACCAGGAGCCATCCCTCAGAAGGCCCCTTTTGAATGTAACTTTGGGATCTGAGAGTTAGAAGTCAAGCCCTTGGTGGTGATGGTCCCAGGAGCACATCTTGGTCCCTGTGTTAGGTAGCTGGGATACAGCAGATGTGGGCCCTCTGAGAATAGGATCAGGAGAGGGGAGCTGCTGGGGTGGACATGGGGAGGCAAGGGATGAAGGAATGAAGAACCAGAATTAGAATATCCTAACTGTCCTACACTGCCCCAACCTTTCCCTCAGAACACTGCTTTACAATGATGGCTTCACATTAGAATCAGGTGGGCACTTTTAAAAAAGTACTGCCCACTCCCACCCAAACCACTTTCTGATTTTGGTGGTCTGGGTGGGCCTGGCAGCAGTATTTTTATGATTCTCCAGTGCTTCAGATATAAGCTAGGGGTGAGCACCACCGCTTTGAGAGTATCTGCAGGTCTCCCGCTCTGGCTGGGGGGGATCATTTTTTTCCCATACTCAATGTGGGCACAGCTTCCGTCCATGGAAAAAGCAATGTCTTTAGCCCGTTCACTAATTGGTGAGCTAAGGACCTCTACGCAGGAAGAATTTGTAGGCCTACAGTTCTGTGAATTTAGCCTGCAAGCTCCATGAATGCAGGGACCACACCTACCTTGTTTTCCCGGGACCTCAGCAGCTTGTAAAAGTAAATGTTTGGCATCAGAGTGCTGAGGCAGCTGCTCATGTTTCCTGGAATCTTTTTTTTTTTTTTTTTTTTTTTTGAGATGGAGTCTCGCACTGTCGCCCGGGCTGGAGTGCAATGGCACGATCTCGGCTCACTGCAACCTCCACCTCCCGGGTTCAAGTGATTCTCCTGCTTCAGCCTCCCGAGTACTGGGATTACAGGCACCTGCCACCACACCTGGCTAATATTTTTGTATTTTTAGTAGAGACGGGGTTTCATTATGTTGGCCAGGCTGGTCTCAAACTCCTGACCTCCTGATCTGCCCGCCTTGGCCTCCCAAAGTGCTGGGATTCCCTGGAATCTTTTGATCTGGACACGCTCACTGCTGTAAGTGATCCTTAGCTTCCTCAACGTTAAAATGGGTTCAGCAACAATGAGGTCTACCTCACAGCGCTGTGAGGATCAAGTGGGGTTGGTATGGAAAAGAGCATTGGAACTGATTCAGTTGTGACTTGTTGCATCGCCCCCTTGCTCTGCAGCATGAGCTCCTATTCCATCTTTAAAACCCAGTTCAAATATCACTGATCTGCAAATTTTTCAGAAGATTAACCACACGCTTTACACGGAACTCCAGTATGGCACTTATCATTCTACATTCGAAGTGATGTTAGTCAATGGTTATGAGCCTTTTCTCTGCCAGGCACTGGGTCAAAAGCTTTAATGCAGTGATTTGATACTTATTCATCTACCTCGAAAGAATTGGAACTCCTCAAGGTCAGAGGCCATAAGGTAAATCAATATATCCTCCACAATGCCTAGAAGGGTTTTACTTCTGGAAACTTTTTTTTGATAACTAATAACATGTCTGTCAGTACTTGTGTTGATGGGTTTTGAGTAACTATTGGGTATTTGTAGGAAAAATGAGATCTTGGAGTTGGAAGGACAGTGAGCAAAGGGGATAGTGATTTAGAGCAGATGGCTTTAGAATGCAGGGCAAGGGATGGTGTAAATGTCACCTGGGCCCCACAGGGCACTTTGAGTTGATGAGACAGGCTGTTTTGGAAGGAAGACTTTGCAGGTGGATGGCGAAGGCCATATAGCCCGGTGAAATGGGGGAAGCTTGAGCAAGATCCACTCAACTGTAGTGGGAAGGTTAAATAAAGACTATTCCAAACTCGATCCATCTGAAGGTTCAGAGTTTTTCTGCATGCTTGAGATTCCAAAGGGACCCAGTGGAGTGAGACAATATCTCAGAATCATAAAAGTGAAAGGCATAAGCTTAGGTTGGAAGATGACTACAGAACACAATACATTTCTTATGGTGGAGGGTAGCAGCAATGGAGTTTCATTGATTTATAAGCCTCTTATCAGAAGTTCAGACAAGGGAGAGCCTTTCTAGTGAAAATGGTGTAATTCTGATAATAAAACTGACAAAGACACTGTTTCCAAAAGGCATGCCTCAGACATGAGTTCTGCAGGATGTTAAGAGGAATTATGTGAAATAGGGGCTCTGTGATCAATCGTGTTGGGAAATGCTGGATTATACAAATTTAAGCACAGCGTGCTCCCTTGCTCTTAACTCCAGCAGATCTTAGAATCTTTAAAATGAGAACGTACCTTGTGAATCTCCTGGAAGGATATATAGTATTTCCCAAACCTTGCAATGCCAGACGTTTCCTTTCCTTTTCTTTTCTTTCCTGTCTCCCCCTTTTAATGTCTTTTCTTCTCTTTCCATTTCTAGTGGCACAACTCATAGCAACAGTGTTCTGTAGAACACACTTTGGGACATGCTGCTGTAAAGTCATCTCACTTGTGTGTATAGCAGTTGTGAAATCCTAAATATAACATAAATGAATCAAATTTAATAGTGCATTTTATAATTTCACCAGAGGGGCCAGGTGTGGTGGCTCATGCCTGTAATCCCAGTGCTTTGGGAAGATTGCTTGAGGCCTGGAGCTGGAAAGTAGCCTGGGCAACATAGCAAGACCCCTCATCTCTACAAAATATTTTTTTAAAAAATTAGTCAAATGTGATAGCACATGCCTGTTATCCCAGCTGCTTAGGAGCCTGAGGCAGGAGGATTGCATGAGCCCAGAGTTCAAAGCTGCAGTGAGCTATGATTGCACCACTGTACTCCAGCCTGGCCAGCAGAGTGAGATCCTGTCTTTAAAAAAAAAAAAAAAAAAAAAAAAATTCACCAGAAAAAAAAGAGTTTTGATTCCAGAAATGTAAAGATATTTTAGTGTTAGAAAATTATGAGGTAATTCTTAACATCAACATGTAAAATAAGAAAAATACAATAATCTCAACAGATAATGAACATGTATGTGATAAATTTCAATACCTATTCTTGATTTAAAAGTCTAAGAACTAAGTTTAGAAAAATAGATCCTTAATGACATAAAAATAATCCATGGTAAATTAAGATCACTGATATTATTACTATTAACATGATTCTTGAAGTTTTACAGTAACTCATGAAAAAGTATTACAATTATTCAGAGAGTAAGATAATAGCTAGATGTAGAATATTTTTTCCAAACCATAGTTCAAATTAGAAACATTTCAAGGAAAAAGATCCCAATTCCCAATGGCCCAACAAAAAATAAAAAATTTATAAAAACCTCAACAAGAATATTTAGGACCCATTTGAAAGAAAACTTTGAACTTTATTGAAAGATATTAAAGAAAGTTTGACGAAATAGATAGCCATATATTATTTTTTTGAGTAGAAAATCCGAATACTGTTAAGATGCCAATTTTAACCAATAAATTTATAAATTTAATGAACTTGCAATCCATAATGGGCTTATCACAATAAGTCTAAAATTAGTTGTTTATCACAATAAGTCTAAAATTCATCAGGAAAAAGAAGTAGTTGAGAATAATTTTTAAAATGTTGAAAAAAGGGTGATGATGGAGGATTTGGCCCACTAGGAATTAGTCTATTATAACACAACAAGAGTGTAAACATTGTGGTATGGGGGCAGGAACTGGCAGGCACAGCAATGAAACAATGTCACCTGGAAACATATTCTAGACTACGTATATATAGTAGTGTGTATGTGTTTTAGACTACATATGTATGTGTTTATATGTAGTCTATATATACATACATATGTAGTCTAGAACACATATACACACTAAGACGCAGAACTGAACACATACACGCTAAGATACATTCACACACACATACACACTCTGACAACGGGAAGGAAATATGGTAAAGAGTTAATGGAGGGTTTATGGGTGGTGGGATTATGGGTTCTGACTCTCTTCTTGGTCTTTTTTATACTTTTCAAATTTTCTATGATGGACACATGTTAGCCAGCTAATCAGAAAAAGAGTAAAGTTGTGTGTAAGTGTGTATGTGTGTGCATGTGCAAATGCTTAAAGAATGTGCTCCGTTAAATAGGAAGGTCCCCTGGGAAAGAATACCTTGCTGGGCACGGTGGCTCACGCCTGTAATCCCAGCACTTTGGGAAGCCGACGTGGGTGGATCACCTGAGGTCGGGAGTTCGAGACCAGTCTGACCAACATGGAGAAACCCTGTCTCTACTAAAAATACAAAATTAGCTGGGTGTGGTGGTTCATGCTTGTAATCCCAGCTATTCGGGAGGCTGAGGCAGGAGAATCGCTTGAACCCGGGAGGCAGAGATAGCAGTGAGCCGAGATTGTGTTATTGTGCTCCAGCCTGGGCAACAAGAGCAAAACTCAGTCTCAAAAAAAAAAAAAAAAAAAAAAAAAAAAAAAAAAAAAAAGACTACCTTTAATGCTGACCACTGATCTCTTCCTTCCTGGTGTGGGCTGCTGTGAGTGTGGAAGGGGTAGTAATGAGGGCCCAGGCTGTAGGGGTGACAGGGCCCTGAAGGGAGAGAGGGGTGCAGAGGAGAGAGGCTTCAGGGGTGGTAAGGAGGAACTTTGCCCTTTTGCCCTGAGCTGGGAATTATGAATCCAAGGAAACAACAAAGTCGTAAGCTCTTTTCCTTGGCAAAGGAGCTGTGTTCTGAGGTTATGACATTGCCTCGAGGATTAAATGATGGTGAGTGGAGGAAGAGGGGGAGATGATTAGGCTTGATCTGCAAAGTTCACCCTCTATGACTTCAATAAAATGCCCAACTGGCAAGATTGAGGGGGTATTTGTAGAATAAAATGCCCAACTGGCAAGATTGAGAGGGTATTTGTAGAAGTTGGCCCTAAACGTGGGGTGTGAGCAGCAATTGTTGGCACACGCCCTGGGGGTTTTGTGGCTCCGTGTTGGAGGACTTGTGCCCAGAGCAGGCAGGGTGGGCGTGGAGAGATCTTTCCAGTGCTGACTCCTGCCGGTCTCAGCCCCACTGCATGCCCGGGCAGTGTGTGCTGTGCTGAGGCGTGTGGGCTGTGGAGGCAGAGGGCTCTGGATTCCCTCCTGACTTTTCCACTTGCCGAGTGGCCTTGTGCAAGTTATAATGCTTACCTTTGCTAGCTGCAATGTCTGGATTGGAGATGGTAACTCCTGTTTTCCTTTAGAAACTCCACTTGCCCCTTAATTGAGATTTTCTAAAACACTCTTGAGGGATTCAAGTTTGGGTCAGAGAAAAAGGATGAAGAAAAAGGAAAAACATAAATAGCCTTTGAGCAATAATTCACCCTGTCAGACCCAAAGAGACTTTGTTAAATTCTGTAATTTCTGGAATGGCAGTCCTAGAGGTGGTGGCCAGGCCAGTCATTTGAGAGTCGCTGGCCAGTGAGAAGGAGACACTCAGGATCTTGCTTCAGGCTCCGAGGACGCTGGGCTATGTTGATATTTGGTTAGAGAATCACAGACTTCTAGAACTAGAAGAGGTCTCAATTTAACAGGGAAAGACAAGGCACTAAATAATTGGCACACGAAGCTGGGCACAGTGGCTCACACCTGTAATCCCAGCACTTTGGGAGGGCCAGCTGGGAGGATCGCACCACTGCACTCTGGCGTTGGGTGACAGAGTGAGATCTTTTCTCAAACAAAAACAAAACCAAAAAAAACACCCTCGGCACTGAAGATCGTGTGGTGAATTAACAGCGGATTCCTAAGTGAGGACCCAGTATAGTCCCTCTTTCTCTCGGTGTGGCTTCCTGCTTTTTTCTCCTGGTTACTTGGCTATTAATTTAAGTGCCAAATGAAACGTGTGAAAACTTTATATCTTCCTTGGTTTTAATTTTCTTTTAAAACACAATTTCACATAAATATCTAAGTCAAGATGATTTAGTAGAACGATCCTTTCAGGACTTCCTGTTCTCTAAATGCTGGGTGAAGAAGGACTAAAAATAAGAGAAAAAACAACAACAACAAAAAACACGGGGAGAGTCAAATGCTAGATAAACAGCTCAGTGTTCATTCAACAGCACAAGGCGCAGATCCTTGGGTGAGGGTGAATGAGGCTAGGGTTGGGTGGTTCTGGGTCTCAACGAAGGCAGCAAGACTGGCCTTCTTGGCTTTTCTTGACTTAATGGGGAGTGAAAGCACCTCATGTTAGGTGGGAACCAGAGCCAGGCCCACTCTGTGAGGTTGCGGTGGGACAGGCCTCCTTTGCCCATGAAGGGAGATTGGAGGAAAGCAGTGACTGTTTCCTGGCCTACCACTTCCTAAAGCTGCCTCCCCAGGCCTACGGAAGGGAGCAGACACAGCCATGTAGCCAGGTCCTGGGCAATGCCAGCCTCCGGCTCCATCAGATCGCTGGAGTCAGCCCCAGCTAGAGCCTCGAGCCTCCAGTATTAGACTTGGTTGTGAACTGGGGTTCCTGGGTCAGAAAGGAGGCAACGGGGATACTGCCTTAGAGGGAGGAAGGGATGACACAGAGGGAGGAAAAATGTAAAACGAAACACAGCAAGCTGCAGCTCCAGAGGCCCCTGCAAGCCCAAATTCCGAAACGCAAGAGGAGAAGGGAGGCTAAGAGAGGCGGTCAACAGAACCAACAGGCGGGAGAAGCCACTTCAAAGAGGTACAAGGAGAAATTGACTTGGGGGCAGAAGTCCCGGGAATCTGTAAAGCACACATTAGGCAGCTGTGAAGCAAGATCAGATGGATATGATGAAGAAACAACAAATCCTGGAAATAAAAAATTATTAGTTAAAATGTTTATCTGTAAATGACTAAAAGTTATGAGTTACTGAATAAACTCAATAATCAGGATAAAGTTTAGTTGGGTAGAGTTGAAGAAAGACAGTGAAATGAAGAAGAGTATTGAGGAGTTCACCCGGAGTATACACAAAAAGTTTTTAAAATGCAAGAGAGAACTTATGAGAAAATTAAGCTTGATGGAGAGACTCCCATATGTATCTCATTGAATAGGAGGCCAGAAGGCGAGCGTAGAGGGAATGGTGGAGAACCACTTGAAGAGATAAAGGCCGAGACTTCTCCAGACTTGAAGTGAACACAGATTGGGCCAAGCAGCGCCTTCCAGGCGGACGTGTTGGGGAGCTGGCCTTTTCTGTCAGTGCCAGACACACAGCAGGTTGCTGTTACATGTGCTATCTCCCGTGATGGCCACAACTGCCTTGCGGGATAGGTGTGATCATCCTTGTTTTCAGATGAGGAATATAAGAAACCTGTGGGTGGAGAGGCTGGCCCCATGTCACATGGTCATAAATGGTAGAGCTGAGCTTCCATCTCAGGCAGAAGTTTCCAAGTCAAGATACAATGGCCAACTTGTCTCTGTCTGCCTGGGACTTTCCTGGTTTTACCACTGAAAGTTCCATGTCTTGAGCAACACTTCAGTCCCTGGGAAACTGGGATAATTGACCACCCTAGGTGAAGGGCATGAACTTTGGAGCTTGCCAGATCTCAGATCCCATTTCTATACTTACTGTGTGTGTCTTAATTTTCTCATTTGCAAAATGGCAATAACAGAGCCAACAGGCAGATGAAATAGCAATTCATTTAAAGCGCTTAGCCTGACACCTGACATCTGCCATGCACTCAATAAATGTTAGATGCTGTTATTTATTTATATCATTACTACATAATTTGTGTGCTTCCCACTATGGTGCTCCACTTGTAGACAGCAGGGCCTGCTTCTGGAGGCCTTGAATGCCAAGGTTAAGGGTACAGGTGTCATCCTTTAGGATAGTAGTTTCAAAACCTGATTGCACATCAAAATCAGCTGGGAGCTTTGATTAAAACCTGGATTCTCCAGTTGCTCACACCTGTAATCCCAGCACTTTGGGAGACCAAGGTGGGAAGATCACCTGAGGTCAGGAGTTTGAGACCAGCCTGGCCAACATGGTGAAACCCCATCTCTACTAAAAATACAAAAAATTAGCTGGGCATGGTGGTGTGCACCTGTAGTCCCAGCTACTCGGGAGGCTGAGGCATAAGAATTACTTGAGCCCAGGAGGAGGCTGCAGTGAGCCGAGGTCACACCACTGCACTCCAGCCTGGGTGACAGAGCGAGACTCCATCTCAGAAAAAAAAAAAAAAAAAACCTAGATTCTCAAAACACATCGTCTAAAAGTCTGATTCAGCATGTCTGGGGTAGGATCTGCTGGTCTGCAATAATTGGTTTTTGAAAATTGTTTAAATACCATTGAAATTTTAGAAAAGATTCTAATCAGTGTGTTGGGCAGTTTTGCTATATATGAATGTTTTGAGTTGTGGCAAGACTTAACTGTGGTCAGATCCACCAAGTTAATGCAAGGTTAGGGCCTCTCCTAGCCAGGAGAAGAAAAAAGCCTATTGTTTGCATTTTTCCTAGGACTTGAGCCTGCAGGAGAGTGAAACTACCAAGCAACCTGTTGAGACCCCAAATGGTTTCCAACCCACGGAATTTCTCATCCTCTTTCCATCCATCTGTCTCAGGGCCTGTGTCTCCCAACCATGCTCCTGGCCGCCTTCCCAGGCTCCCATCTCTGCTGAGGAATGCATTCCCTCCTCATGACCTCATCAGAAACGGTCCCTTCCTCAGGGCAGGACTTCCCACCATAAATTCTCCATCAGCAGAGTCCCCTCTGGCCAACTGAGAGCGAGCAGAGAGTTCCAGGCAGTGTTCTGTAGCTCAACATGAGTCAACATGGAGACCCTGCCTCAGTGCATCAGTCAGCCCTGGAAGCAGTCTGGTTTAGCGTGTGTTTCTTACACGTTTAGAGATTGCAGAACAGCCATCAATTTTATCCAGAACACCTGTAAATAGTTTTTTGAAACAAATTATCAGAACCAAAAAGCAAAATAGTTCTTGCTTCTACTCCTCTTCCTTTTCGAATTGACATATCCAAACAAAAACCAAAAGGAAGATGATAAATCAGGCTTTACTGCAATGAAGAGATAGTGTCCTATCTCATTTTACTAAGAGGACATATGTAAACGCTGAGTTATTTCTTCTCTCATGACACATCTGTGTGTTGTTCAGGGGACCAACATTCTGCCAAAAAATAATTTAGGAACACTAGATAAACGAGAAAACTTTGAACCAGGAGACAGGGAGATCTGGGATGTTGATGTGGCTTTGTCACAAATGGATCCAATGGCCTCTGGGAAAGACCATCTCTCTAAGAGTCTGGGTTCCTCCTTTGTGTTGGGTAATCAGGTGGGGTGGGAGGTGCCTGGGGGTGGGGGTGGGTGGGATTAATTTAGAGTTGTTTTCCGATGAGGTAGCCACTAGCCACAGTTGGCTATTTAAATTTAAATGCAAAATAATTAAAATTAAATAGAATTAAAAATTCAAATTTTTAGCTGCACCAGCTGCATTAAAAGTGCTCAAAAACTATGTGCGGCTAATGGCTACCATATTGGACAGCATAGGTGAAACATTTCCATCATTGTAGAAAGGCTTATTTGCAGTACCTGCCTAGATTGGAAAGTATAGTGTATGATTCTATTCTACCTCTCCTCTGCATAGTGTCCCTGTGACAGACATTGCTAATCGATCACAGCATTCTTGTCTACTATACCCTGATGTGTCTTCACCATTTTCCTCGGAGATCCATTTGCGCTCAGTTGACCTGGAATATGCATGTGAGACAAACCATGTGCTTCTAGGGACCGGAGCTGAGTTCTTAACCATTTTTGTTCTGTGACCCCTTTGGCAGTCTGATGAAACTTATGAACTCCCCTCCCAGAAAAAAAAAAGTTTTTAAATGCAAAAAACACAATATGAATTACCAAAGAAACCAATTACAGTGAGATATAGCTATCAAAATGTTAAAAGAATAAATGTTTGACATAATAATAGATACGCTTTTTTATTATTGCACCAAATAATAAGATCTGGTGGCAGGTGATTTTTTTTTTACTTATAATTTTATAATTTTAATGTAATTTTGAAGTGGTGCTGAAAGCAAATGACATTTTAAGTATTTTGTCAAAGCTACCATGGGATATAAAAATAACTTTGATGTCTGATGAAACAAAGTCACAGATATTGCCAACACTATTGTGTGATGCTTCCATTCATAACTGAAGAAAATGCTAAATTTCAGTTAGTAGTTACTAAAAATAAAGATGCATTTTTTTCCCATTGTTAAAAGAAAAACTTCAGCTGAATTAAATGTAACAGAGTTTAAATGAGCAATGAATAATTAGTGAATCGGACAGCCCCCAGAATCATAGCAGATTCAGAGAGACTCCCGGGATGCCTGCTGGTCAAAACAAATTTATAGACAAAAAAAGGGAAGTGACATACAGAAATCAGAAGTGAGGTACAGGAACAGCTGGATTGGTTACAGCTCGGCGTTTGCCTTATTTGAACACAGTTTGAACACTCGACAGTGTATGAATGGTTGAAGTATGGCTGCTGGGATTGGCCAACACTCAGCCATTGTTACAGGCGCATACTTCTAAGTTAGGTTTTCAATCTTGTCTACCCACTAAGTTAGGTTGCAGTTCATTCACAGGGCTCAAATATAGAAGTACGGAGTCCTCCTCAGGACATATTTAGTGTACTTTAACACCATCCAAATTCATGGACTCATTAAGTTCTACTGACAGATTTCTTAGGGTTCCATGGACCTTTGCAAGGAATCTCTGAAGTAGGTGATCTGTGAAGTTCCTTCTGGATTTGCCATTTTGTGGCCACATAAAAAAATTTCTCCAAATTATTCATGCATTTATGGAATATCAGTGTGCCAAGGCTGATGTTCCTAACCGTAATCCCCCTTCTTCAAGAGCATCTCATGCAGTTGAGGAGACGTGGTTGAGAGTGGTGGAGAGGGGAGCACAGAATGAAGAAAAGGGTCAGAAGAAGGCTAGAGAAATCTGCCACCTCTGTCACTTTCTGTGGGGCAGCTAGGGAGGGGAGGGGCTCACTGTCACTGCTGACTGCAGCCAACCACAAAGGGCATTCCCTCCACAGTGAACTCAAAATTAGTGCCATGAACTCCATGGACGAAGCTAGAAAACCAAATGGTCAGCATCTGAAAATGACACCCCCTTCTCTGAGCACTCCCTAAAGACCTTGTATGTTGTGGCCTTCAGTGCCTTTGGAACAGTTTTACGCCTTTCTCAAAACAAATAGAATGTCCACTTGTGAAAAAGGACTTGCTACAAATACCAGTGACAGTGCAGAAATAAATATTTATAGCCTGGGCTCTGAGACCTACATATTCTCATTTCTTATAGAGCCTGGAGCCAGGCCTATGCCAGTGAAAATTGATTTACACAATAATTGTTTTTCCATTTATAAGAAACATATGCCTGCCACTACTTTCTTCTGGGGATCTTGACAGATCACAAACTCAGTCAAACGTACAATAATCAGCTGGCTGTAGCAGCAATACCCAAATCAAACTTGATTTCCCATTAATCGACATTTCATGATCTCAAGCCCAGTAGCATATAGCCCCGCCACAGTCTCCCCCAGCAGAATGCCCTCCCCTGCCAGCCAGGGAAAGGCACTCGGTTTCTTTGGCACTGCCTCTCTTGTGTAGTCAGAATGCATCATTTTATTCTTTGAGTTATTTGTCATTTACTTATGCATCATTCACTCATTCATTTTGCAAATAATTACTTCATAGTTACTGTACCCTCAGCTCAGGAATAGATATTGGGGGAATGGAAACTAGCATTTATTGGGTACCTTCTATGTGCCAGGCACAGCACCATGCACTTTCTCATTCCTTACTACATGCACTCGCATGACCACCTTATGATTCTGGAATTATTATCCCCCAGTCTTAGCTATAAAGAGCTCAAGGCTCAGATAAGTAATTAAGTACTTATCTAATTTTCTAGAAAGAGAAAAATGAATAATATGATTCTGACTCTCCAGATGTTTACAGTCGAGAGGGGGAGACAGTATTGATATAGCTGAGGAACTATAGATACGAGAAAGAATTAAATAACAAAGCAAGATAAGATGATTACATTTTGAAATGAGAGAAGAGATAAGAAAGGCACAAGTCATGCCTGTAATCCCAGCACTTTGGGAGGCTGAGGCAGGCAGATCACAAGGTCAAGAGATGGAGACCATCCTGGCCAACATGGCGAAACCCCGTCTCTACTAAAAATACAAAATTAGCTGGGCATGGTGGCACGCGCCTGTAGTCCCAGCTACTCAGGAGGCTGAGGCAGGAGAATTGCTTGAACCCGGGAGGCAGAGGTTGCAGTGAGCTGAGATCATGCCACTGCACTCCAGCCTGGCGACAGAACAAGACTTCGACTCAAAAAAAAAAAAAAAAAAAAGAAAAGGAAAAGAAAGGCACAGGGATCACTGTGGACCAGGATAGTCAGTGAAGGTGGGCTTACATCCAAAGATGAAGACTTGGTCACTGGGAAGGGGGTGAAAGAGGACATTCCAGGAAGCAGGGTGGTGTTGAGCAAATGCCTAGACTCAGAAGTTAAATGTAACTTGGGAGGTGGGGTGGAGCATGCCATGAAGGTACAGACATGTGGAGTAAGAGTATTCCTTAGCACAAAGCCTTATGTGAAGGAATGATCAGATGCATCAGAGAATGAAAGAGTAAGTGGCGGATACTGCTGTGTAGGTGGGAATGAAGCTGGATAGATGTGGTTGGATTGGGTTGTGGAGGGCTTTGATTGGCAGGTTGAGGAATGACAACCTCTAGAATCTAGAACACCTAGCTGGAGATTTCGTCCGTATAGAAGGGAATTGGATGATTATTTGTGATTCTTTATTGGTAAAGCCTACCCTAGAGTCAAATATATGAATATCATGAAATCCAAATCCAAGCAAAAAAAGAACACAAGTAGCCAGACATTTTTTTAAAAAGTGTAATCATGTACAAACCCCCTAAACATCCCATGATACAAGAGTGGTTAAGCAAATTGTGGGGTAAGACTGGAGAAAGGGAGGTCAGTTCAGAGGCTGTTGAGGCTATGATAGTGAATGGTACCGGAGAACTGAGAGTAGGAATGGAGAGAGGTGGATGGATCCCAGAGATACATCAGAGGTAGAATCTACAGGACAGGGTAACTGATGGAGTGAGAGACAAAGGAGAGGGAGGAGTCAAGGATAATTAATGCCGGGGTTTCTGGCTTGGGCAACTGAGTAGATGAAGGTGCCATTTCCTGAGGCAGGAGAAGATAAAGAGGCCCGTGTGTCAGGGGAAATGAAATGATCAATCTGGCTTTCAACAGTTTGAATTTGGCATCTGACTAAAGGCATTCGCCAAATAGCGGCTCAAGAGAGAGACCTGAGCTAGAGACATAGATTTACAAAGCACCAGCTTCTGGCTGAGAAATGAAGGTGTGGGATGGACAACGCTGCCCTGGCAACACGAGCAGGGTGGGAAATGGAGCTAGGATGAGGCTGGAGGAACCCCAGCATTTAAGTAGGGGGAAGAATTGGAGCCCAGAATGGAGACTGGGAAGGAGTGATCAGAGAAGTAAAAAAATGCCAGGGAAGGAAGATTGTGGTCAGCACTCTCTGATGGTGCTAAGAGGTCAGGTAAAAAGTGGACATCACGGCGTCTATTGGGTGGAGCAACTAGAAGGCCTTTGATGACTATGGCAAGGACAATTTCCATGGTATAGTGGGGACCTCAGCCAGATCCAGTGGCTTGAGGAGCAAGTGGGAGGTGAGTCTAGCCACATCATTTCAGAAGTTAGGTTGTGAAGGAAATAAGAGAAATACGACAACAGCTGAAGGAGAACAGAGGATAAGGAAAGACTTAAGATGGGCTAGAATGAGATGGACAGAAACATCTTTAAATGCTTCAGGTGGAGGCAGTGGAAAGGACATAGAAAAAACCTGGAAGGCCATATGCCTACATGTTAACAGCGGTAACCTGTGGGTAGCGTAGTCCAGAGATTCCTGAATGTTCAAAAACAGGCTGAATGATGTTTGTTGGGTTTTGGTATTGTCTGTTTTGTTGCTACAAAATTCTCTAAAATGTGTCCATTTACATGTAGCATCACACAAGTATGCAGAGATTTGATAAATGGAAGCATCCCCCTGCCTGCCTACATTGGACAGCAGGGAGGTTTGCCCGAAGCATCGCGATGATGAATATCAGAGGTGCCCAGCATCCGAGATGGCCCCAGTGAGCCACACCTCCTGGCTTTCAAGCCTTTGTATGAAAGCCCTCCCCACATTGAATCAAGAATGTCTGTGTGACCAACAGAATATGATAGAAGTGACAATTAGGACCAAGGCTAGGTCATAAAGGGCATTGCCATTTCAGCCTCAGTCTCCTGCATTGCTCACTCTGGAGAAAGTCAGCACCATACCATAAAGACACTCAAGACGCCCCGTAGAAAGACTCGTATGGAGAGAAACGGAGGCCTCTGGCCAACAGTCAGCACCCACTTGCCATTCCTGTGAGTGAGCCATCTCAGAGTGGAGCTTCTAGTCCCAGCAAGCACTTACATGAAGCCCCAGCAGACCCTTGACAGCACTTCAGGAGGGACCCTGAGCCAGCACCTCCAGCTGAGCCTCTCTAAATCCCTGCCCCACAGAAATCAGGAGTATGGAAGCTGCTACGTTTTGGGGCGATTTGTTATGCGACAATTAACTATTGTGGGCACCCTACATGTGTTGTGGGGCCCATGGGAGCGTCATCCACTAGACAACGGTCTGGCTATAATAGCATTTAAAAACAGAGGTACCAATTGTGTGTTCGATTTAAACAACAAGTCATGTGCTCCGGCATACTTCTGTGTGAGGAGCACAACCACTCCTACCACATCACACACACACACAAATTGATAACGCTACCTGTTTTGTAGATAATATTTTGTATGTGAGTGTTTTGTACGACTCAAGTATGAGTCAAGCATATGTGGAGGTTTTCAGATGCTATAGTTTTAGGATTTAATTTTGGAGGAAGTGAACTTCAACAGTTTCAAACTACATAATTAATGACATTCCATTTTCATGACAGCTACTAATTAATCATGCCTGTTATCATAAACTTTTAGCCTGTGGGAGTTTGGGTCTTCTTAACTCACATGGGAGAACACATTGTGTTAGACTTTCATTTTTTCTTTTAAATTGTGAAATGACTGGGGTTGAGATGAAGTGGTGGGAAGGGGTGGAGTGGGTGTGCTCCCTGGGAACCACTGGACCATTCATTTAGCCCCTGGGTTTATCAAACCCCCTAAAGTCAGGGGTTAGCTCTTTCACGTCTGCCCCATGGCCAGCACAGTGCCTGGCACATAATGCTGGTTCCTTAAGTATTTGTTGAATAAATACTAATTCTGCTCCTTTCCCTGTTCTTTCATTCTACTTGTAGAGTTTAATAAAAACCCTGTGGAAGGTTTGGTATGTTTCACCTCTACAAAGAAGGATTGAGAAAAAGTGTTTCACATTTCTCAGGGGTCAGTATGACAAGACAGTGCTATCTCCCTTCCCTTCTCCCCTCCTCATGCCCTGGAGGATAAGAGCTGGGCTCCTCTCCTGGACCCATTCCCGCTCTGTGAGCACCAGTTGAGGAGTGTGTCAACAACAGCAATAGTGGCAGAGACTTGGGGGTGTCTGGAATATCCAAGGAATGGTCTTGTGTGCAGAAGTGAAGTGGCTTCATGAGTGAGACCCATTCTCCTTCAATGGGGCCCTTCTAGTTTCATTGTGTGGCCAGGGGTTAGAACACGGCAGCTGGGAGACACTTTGATTTCCCAAGCAAGCTTGGCCAAGTCTCTGTCCTCTGAAGAGGAGGCAAATCTCCCTTCACGGCAGTTAGTGGATTTGCACCTGGCCCTGGCGAATGTGGTCATTTCCAGAAGGAAACAAGAATAATTTTCCACTCCCACATTCTGGCCACTGCAGGGCAGGGAAACCACTTGCCAAGTCAGACAAAGACATTCCTGGCTCATCCTGGGGCATTCTTTGAGCTCATCATCTGAACCTGATGACAAGAGACAGGAATTGTTGTTGTGAGACTCGTGGGTCAGGGAGCTTTGCTGGTTCGGAGAGAGGATTGAGGTCATGCGACCAGGCAGGCTACCATGGCCACCAGCAGCTCTTTAGCTTCCATGATGACTTGTAGATAAGCCTGGAGAGATGGATGGCTGCAGACTGGCAGGAACACTTGTCCCGGATTTGGGCAGGCCAGGGACACCAGGCTGCTGTTGCTGGAATACTTAGAGCAAGAGCATTTGTTTCTGAAACCAGATATCTTAGCATTACCTGCTCTTGCCTCTCCATTTATAAAGGATGGGGTCAGCTAGACTTGGGAGAGGACAACACGATACAGACATTAAAACAATTGTGTGTCCAGACCTGCCCAAAGGCTATGGGCGAGTTGGCAAAGTGTGTTTCTGGTGCCCTCAGGTGCCCCTCTGTGGAGCTCATTTTGAGCCCACAGATGCCGCGTGCTTACTCCCCACTCTGCTCCATCAGAATTTGTTTCGGTAAAGGATTCGATATCAGTCATGCACACTATAGTGGGAATTAAAGCCATTTAAGCCTTTTCTCTGAGTGTGGCTCTCATGGCTTAAAAGGCAATCTACTATGATTAATCAAAGGCCACAGTACAAACCTTACTTAATTCAAAGAAATTCTAGTTTTTTGCTACTTTAAAAAAAATGAATTAAATAGTTTTTACTTAAAAAAAAGCTTACAAGGGATGTTAATTAACTTTTTAATCTTGCAAATTTGGGAAGTAAGTTGGACAATTATTATTATTATTTTTAGAGATAGGATCTCAGTCTGCCACCAATGCTGGAGCGCAGTGGTACGGTCATAGCTCCCTGTAACCTCAAACTCCTGACTCAAGTGATTCTCCTGCTTCAGCCTCCTAAGTAACTAGGTCTACCGTCATGTACCACCATGTGGAGCTACATTTTTTTTTTTTTCATAGGAACAAAGTCTTGCTATTTTGCCCAGGCTGGTCTCGAACTCCAAGCCTCAAATGATCCTCTCGCCTTGGCCTCCCAAAGTACTAGAATTACAGATGTGAGCCACCATGCCTGGCATGGACAACTATTTTTGCCCCTATGTTGCAAGGAGGAAACTGAGGCAGAGAGCATGAATGATGTGCACAAGCTCCACAATGAATTAATGAGCTGGCATTGGCATGAAGGGTTCTGACTCAGGTACCAAGGTCTTTCCAGGGACCCTATAGTCCCATGTAGGCCAAAGAAAGCTCCATACACCTCCCCTCTGCAGGTGACAAGTACTTCATGCCTGAGTATCATTTAGCCCACGTAACAGTCCTAGGAGCTAGGGACAGTGCCTGCACTCACAGATGCAGGCATGGGGGCTCAGAGAATTTTTAAAATTTTTAAATTTCTTGTGGGTACATAGTAGGTGTATATGTTTATGGGGTAATGAGTTATTTTGATATGCAATGCATAATAATCACATCAGGATAAATGGTAAGCAACTTGTCCAATTGCTTACAACCAGAAAGAGGCAGCATGAGATTTTAGTCCAGGTCTCTTGAGCTCCCAACAGGGCTCTTTGCTTGTAGTGGGTCATTTAGAGAGTCCCCAGACCCCTCTCAGCATCTGAGCAGAGAGGGGTAGGAATGACATGCAAGGCCATAGCTTCCAGGCCTTTAGCTCTGGGGGAATAGTTGGTGAGGGGCTCCTGGGACCTTTCCAAGTCTCCATGGCACTGGGAGTTCCACGATGTGAAGATCTGCTGAGTTGGCTGAAAAATGTAAATAATGCACTTTTGGCTTTTTGAAGCCACATTCCATTTTAGTGATTCATCATCTTATAAAGGCAGAGAAGGGCAAAAACAAAATATGGGAATAAGTGATTTCCTATAGGGAGGAGGAGACTAGTCCCTGCTGTGTTGTGTATTTATATAGGGTGGCAGATGCAATTCTTTTCCTGAATGTTCAGGAGAGGGGGTCTGATTCTCTGAATTCTTCCTCTGTGCTGTCATGAGACAAGGTGTCTGGTACAATTAAGAAAGGGCTTCAGTGTCTACTGCTGACTCCCCAGCCCCCAACCCTCTCCCCACCTCCATGAGCCTGTTAATTAGAAAGGAAAGGTCACAGCCTCTCCAGCAAAGCTGCCAGCAATTCATTGAAATACTCAAAGAACTTCTCCCAGTTCATCCACTTTCGTACATTCATCATAAAACATTCACCAAGCATCTGTTTGTATGAGATGTCATGTTACACACATGTGTATATTTATATATACACACATGTATATAATATATAATATATAATATATACGTCTTATATGTATACATGTAATATGTGATATGTAATATAATATGATAATGTGAATATATTACATATTAAGTATGAATTTATATATATGAATATATGTTTTATGCATATTCATATTATACATATGTAATATATAAATATATTACATATATTTATATGTGTTATATATGTATGCTATATATACATATATGATTACATATGTATATATTCATAAAAATATGTATATATATTATACACACATAGTAATAAACTAATATTTGGTGACACTTTCTGTGTCCCCAGGCACCATTCCAAGAAATTTACCTTATAACTCACCTCAGCCTCATACTTGACCCCATGAGGTAGGTATTTTATAATCCTTCATTTACAGATTAGAAAAACGAGGCACAGAGAGAGATAAAATAGCTTGACCAAGATGGCATAGAGGGTTGAACCCAGTCTGCCTGAGTGCACTGTAGTGCTCTCACCCATCACAGAATGCCATCTCCAGGAAGACGAGGCAGTCGTACAGAGGTAGGAACAAAGGCCTAGGGAGTGTGGAGAAGGGTGGGGCCATCTGCCAGGGAGAGGCCTGTGGTGAGAGGAGTTTTCACTGAGGAGGTGGCTTGTGAACTGAGAGCTCATCTCAGCCTTGAAAATAATTGCCGGTAACGTGCAGTGGCTCATGCCTGTAAAACCAACACTTTAGGAGGTCTAAGTGAGAGGATTGCTTGAATCCAGGAGTTTGAGACCAGCCTGGGCAACATAGTGAGACCTTGTCTCTACAAACACACAAAGAAAATAATTGCTTTTCTACCAGTATAATCAATAGTTGCTCCTTCATCTCTCCATGGGAATAGATTGACAACAATGATTGTAGCAGTAATAGTAGCAGTAGCAGCCGCAGCCATGGTAGTATTAATCATGATGCAATGTTCGATTTGCCCAGCACTGTGACAGGGATCCAGGGCTTTAGATCTGCACGTTTCCCTGATAACTGAGGCCTACGCTTTCAAGACCAACATCTGCTCTGGCTCCAGTCTATGTTATGTCTTTTTTTTTAATAAAGTCTCGCTTTGTCACCCAGGCTGGAGTGCAGTGGCGCAATCTCGGCTTACTGTAACCTCCGCCTCCCGGGTTCAAGCAATTCTCATGCCTCAGACTCCAAGTAGCTGGGATTACAGGTGTGTACCACCATGCCTGGCTAGTTTTTGTATTTTTAGTAGAGATGGGGTTGCGCCATGTTGCCCAAGCTGGTCTCAAACTCCTGGCCTCAAGTGATCCTCCTGCCTCGGCCTCCCAAAGTGCTGGTATTACAGGCGTGAGCCACTGTGCCTGGCCTGTTATGTCTTCTAAGCTACTCAACAATTCTGTGAGGCAGCTCTTGTTATTCCCATTGTGCACATAAGAAAATGGAGGCTCCAAGGTGTTAGGTAACCTGTGTGCCTCAAGGGCCAGGTCAGGATGGAGCTGGATTTGAATCCAGGTCTGCATGACCTTCCCACTTTACTTTGCTACCATTTTAATTGATATCTTTCTAAAACATGCCTCACCTATATCTTCTTTAGTAAAACACAGCACAATGCAATGTAACCTTTTCTTTGTTGACTCAAGGCCACCCTTGTGAACACACTTGTGAAGGCATTGTCTGTGGTGTGCGTTTGAGCACTAAAAAGGAACCTAGCAGCCACCTGAGCCATCACTGACTTGGCCGAAACTGCTCTGCTGTTCTTTACCTCCCCAGAGATACTTTTAGGGATTATTAAATTTTATGGGGTGATGGAGTTTTATAGCACTATAAATAGCTGAGTCTATTCTGTCCTTAGAGTTGTTGTTTTTTCAGATTCCCTCGCTGTGACCTTCTTTGTTCTCTGTCATCACTTCTTTAAGCCAGGTGCCCGTGCATCTATTTCCATGACCTCCACACTTCCAAACCAGCATTTTCCCACTCTCAGTTTGGAATTTAGGGTGGAACTGAGTAAAGGTTGTCCAAGGAAACCAAGGATAGTGTTTGAAATGAAATCCAATATGATCAGTGCCCAAGAAAGAATGAAATGCATGAGTTCCGAGACAGTGGTTTAGATGGGACTTCCCAGATAGCTTCTTCGTTGATTCTTCCCAACAAGACTGTGTCATGGGTAGAGACAGTGGTATTTCCACAGTTTTACTTGCTTAGGGTCATGCGAACTCATGAACTGGAATTGGAAATAAGGTCTTTTTTATTGCCTAGTTTCCTGCCACTCCCCCTGGGTCAGTTTACAGCAAATGGTCAGACACTTCTGGCCATCCACCTGTGGCTTCAGTGGGACCTATCAGGTAAGATAGGGTTGAAAAGGTCCTTGGAGTTTGGCTCCATAAATTTTAAGGGCCTCCAAATGACTGCCTCAGCTCAAAAGCATCTCTCTCAGGAACCCTGAGGCCACTCTGTAAGACATTGATGGTAGTTGAAAATGGTTTTGGGGACACTAAACTACTATAATCCATTAACATCTTAAGAGTAATTAATTTATCATTCATTCATGCATTCATTTGTATGCCAGGTGTCAAGTTCTTTGGCCATTAAGGTACAAATGAAATAGCCTCAACTCCATCACATATATGGTGGGAACTGCTTTCTCTCCTTCCCTTCATTGCTAATTTTCCCAGGGATTTGGATCAGGAAATGGGCTTGAGTTTTTCTTTGTCACTTGGGCTCTGAGCACCAGCTTCTGCTGAATTAGTTCCGTGGATGGATCAATTCCCCATCCCTATTCTCTCTGGCTTCATTCCAGATGTACAACACAGCTGCATTTCTTTGATTTCCCACAGAAAACATCACCATACAGGGTACCCGAAGATGTGGGAGACTTCACTGAAAGTTGAGCACAACAGTGAGAAGTGGTTCCGTTGTACCCTATAAGCTGCAGATTCAAATATTAACCCCTCTTCCTCTCATTCTTAAAATATCCCTTGGCTGTTTTTACATACGCAGATTCCTATCTGTTTATTAGCTCTCTCCTTTTCTCTTTTGTCTTCTGCCTTCCAGAATTCTACTTCATTTCCTTTGCTGATCAGTTTTGTTCTCTCTAGCTCCCACCTCTCTAGATAACATTTTCTCCTTCCATTACACATTCATTCGTTTATTCAACAAGGATTAAGCAATATCTACTCTAACATTTATTTACAATGGGCTGCTGAATCATTTGGCTTTGGTACAAGATACAAGTCATGCCAGGCACTGTTGAGGATCCAAAGGTGAATTAGACGTGGATCCTGAGCCCATGGTGCTGATAATCTCCATGGGGAGATGAGTTACATGCCAGATAACCAGAATGGAAGTTAGAATGTGTTAAGAAATGTAAATGTGTGGGAAGACAGGCCATGCTGTAGGTGATGAGATGAACAGGGAACGTAAGGGCGTACTAGGATACAGTACCGAAAGAGGGATTAGGGCACAGGAAGCCTTTGGGATCAATATTTCTCCCTCCATTCCCCCACCTTAAAGTCCTGACTCTTCTATCAGACTGAGCTAAAGCAGGGATGAGAAGGGAAGTGGGTCCCCTTCCCTGGAAGCATGGCTTGGACATCTTGACTCTGTTAATAGTGATAGCCAAGATCAATACCCCCAATTCTCTGTGTGTAACTATTAGAAGAAGCATCTGCCACGTAGTAGGTACTCAATATCCCTTTGCTAAATGAGTGAATGGATGTTGAAGAGGACTGATAACTCATTTGGGTTTGGTACAAGATACAAGTCAACCCAATGAAAGCATAGAAAAATATAAGAAGCTGGCTGGGAGTCAGGAGATCTGGGTTTTAGTTCTGGGTTTAGTCATGTTTTACCTTCTACCTTGGGCAGGAAGTCACTTACCCATTCATTCATTCATTCATTCACTCAGTTGTTCAAAGAGCACTGAAAGTATCTACTTTGTGTCTGACTCTAGGCAATGAAAGCTGAAGAATGGGCACAAGTGGGACAGACAGAAACATACCCAAAATATAAAGAAGTTTTACACAATTTAGGTAAGAAATTTAATAAATATTAGAATATAGAGGTGGTCTGAGTCCCTCATAAACTGTTTTGCGAACAGAGAGGATGGGATGATTGTCTTAACCTTCCTTTGTCCAGCCTGTCTGGGCAGTCTAATTTAAAACAATATCCTTAGAGTGCATTTAAATTGCTTATATCCTGTGACACTGGGAATAGTGAACTCCGCTTCATTCTGAAAAGCATGATTGCATCAAGGAGTAAGACGTAGCACATATGGGTCACATTTAATGAAAACACATAAACTAGGTTTTCTTTGATCCTGTCCATTTAATATCCTCCAGGTGAGTTTAGGAGGCACTTACACCTCTAGATGGGAGGAAGGCTGCAGCCCGGTTGCTGAGGAGGGATGCGCAGTGCCCTGTGTGGGACTCAGGGTGCAGGATGCAAGCCAAGCTCTGCTTCCACTTGCTGCTCTGCTTCCACTTTCCACTCTGCTGGAGCTGAAATAATAGCATTTATTCCTTATTCTAGAAGTATCCTGGGACTCAGCTTCCATTTTTATTATGTGTGTGTATATATTTGCAAACATACATTTACATAGTTGAAAAAGACAGAGAAGGCACATGTCAAAATGTTATTAATAATAGCCCACTGAGTTTTTACTATGGATCAGGTGCTTTAAAAGTATTTTTCCAGTTAATCCTCATAACAAATGGATGTGGCTAAGTATTCTCCCCATTCTGCCTGAGCTCAGTGCCCAGCCCTCTCTCTGCCAGGTACCGGGAACCCGAGTCCTCCTCTGCAAGGAACTCCCAGTCCAGCAGCGTCTCTTCTCTCACAGTGGTGATGTCATCTTTTCAGATGAGAGTCAGGACCCTGAAGGAATTGTGACAATCAAGGTAGGTCAAGATGGGAGAGTGGCCACATTATTCAGTTACTCAAAATATATACATAAGATTTAAAATAACCAGATTTCAATGTTAAACATCATTCTCATTCTTGTAAATAGAAAAAAAAGTGACTGAAAAGAAAAGAAAATGAAAGCAAAAATAGAAGAGATTAACTATGAGGAAAGGAGGTGTGATCATATATGTAGAAAATTATAATAATTGTAGGCAAATGCAGGTGTAACTCTATAGCAACAAATTTGAAAACCTGGAAGAGATGAAGCATAAATAGATGCAATAGGAGATGAAACACTTGAGTAGATCAATACAATTCTTTTTATATAATGCTATTTTATTTAGATGACCACTTCTACCAAGGTGGGTGGATCATGAGGTCAGGAGTTCGAGACCAGCCTGGCCAGCATGGTGAAACCCCGTCTCTACTAAAAATACAAAAATTAGTGTGGTGCACACCTGTAATCCCAGCTACTCGGGAGACTACCACTTCTATATTCATCAACAGATTTAAAGAAGGAGAACATGTGCTCAGATTTATAAAGGTTGATAAGACATCCAATAAAATTCAGCAGGCTTTCCTAATAAAATTCTGAAGAAGAATAGAAGGAAATAGCTACATATGATAAGTATTATTTGTCAAAAACCAACACCAAATATTACTAATGGTGATAAATTAAAACATTTTCATTTAAATCTGAAGCAAGGCAAGGGTATCCACTATCTCCATTATTATTCAACATCATTTTGGAGGTGCTAACAGGTTCTATAAGATAAGAAAGTGAAATAACTTGTACAGGTTGAGCTTCCCTCATCTCAAAACCTGAAATCTGAAATGTCCTAAAGTCTGAAAATTGTTGAGCACTGACATGTTGCCACAAGTGGAGGATTCCACACGAAAGTACTTAACACAAATTTTATTTCATGCATAAAATTACGTAAGATATTATATAAAATTATTTTTAGGCTATGTATATAAGGTATGTATGAAACATAAATGAATTTCATGTTTAGATTTGAGTTCCATCACCAAGATATCTCTTATATATATGCAAATATTCCAAAATATAAAAAAGTCTGAAATCTGAAACACTTCCGGTGCCAAGCATTTTGGATAAGGGATACTCAACTTGTATAAAATTTTGGAAAAGAAGAGATAAAATTGCCCTTTTGGCCGATGCCATAATTGCATCTAGAAAACCCAAATATTCTACAGTTGGTAGTACAGGTATGTGAATGCTGTCCTTGGAGGTGTGTGCAGCACACTGGCATTGGCTGAAACACGTGTGTAGTGGCTAGACATGGGAACTCAGGTGACAGCCTCTCAGTGGACAAATGGCAGAATGAATAGAATGGACGCATACCATGGAATATTGGGCAGTCATTAAAGAGAATGAGTCAGATCGATACTACCTGACTCGAAGGGATTTCCAGGATGCATTGTGAAATTAGGAGGGTAAGGTGCAGAGAAATTTGTGTAGCAAAGTCCCATTTTTGTGACATAAACTATGCTCCCATGTTTGAATGAGCATGAAGAAAGGTACTGGAGGATACATGCCAAGGAGGGAGAAGGAAGTGAGGCCAACCAAGCTAAACCAGACCAGACCAAACGAGATCAGACCAGATCAAACTAGACCTGACCAGAGCAGACCAGATCAGACCAAACAAAAGTACACCAGACCAGACCAACTAGTCCTGTCCAGATCAGACCAAGTCAAACCAAACCCAAACACAACAGACTGTTAAAGTGTCCCTGATTAAGCAACTTGAGTGACATCCCTTTTATGTTATGTATGTGTGTGTCTGTATGTAGATGCATATAATCATAGATGAAATGATGGTCATTGAATTATTGATGGTGACAACTCAGTGTATGGGATCTCAGGTGACTTTTTATTTCCCTTGAGCTTTTTATATTAAAAAATATACAGCATATGTGTTATTTACGTAGTTAGGAAAAAATGGAAAAAATGTTTTTCATTGTAGAATGATTTTTGGAAAAGGGAGGGAAAAAAGGAACCTTACTATTCCGCAAGTGACAGTATAAGGGGGCCACTCTCCTCGGTGGCCCTTCTGCAGCCCACTTTGGTGAGGTGTATCTATCCCAGAGCCCACTGGGGAATGCAGAGGCTGAACACTGACCGCGTAGACCAGACCTCAGGGACCTTCATGCACGCAGTATGTTTCTGGCCTCCAGCCACATTGTAGTACATCTTCTATGTCTCTGGCTTCTGCCCTGAGCCTCTTTCCAGAAATTTCAGGAGAAAGACTGGGAGGGACTGTAGGAAGCAGAGTGAGCTCAAAATCCTCTTCCAGGACAGGAAACCAAGTCCTGCTGTGGCCCACACAGAAATGAAAAGATAAAGTTGATCGGGGCACAGGACCGAGTCATTCCTAAGGGAGCTCACATTTTCACATATTGATGGATAAGAAGAATCTCTAGTTACACTGGTGTAATTCCCCAGGCTTTTCTCTTTCCTGGTTCGAAACTGCTCTGGAGCATGTGGCTTTCCAGGGAGACCTATGGGATTAAGAAGAGAGTGGGCCTACAACCCCATTTCCAGTTGTCTACTGTGGAAAACAAAGTATAGGCTCTCATCTGAATCTGTGGGCAGAGTCTCTGGTTGGGCTTTTCTATAATCCTTCCCTGGTCTTCCCTGGCTCTGCAACTGAGAGTTGAGCACTCCCACACTCTCTCCCCACAAGTCTTGATGCTGGAAAGGAAAGCATTGCAAAGCCACAGTATTGCAGCTCTGTTTTCATGCAAGTCTTAAACTCTCTTTGTTCTCATCTCTGTCATCCTTTTACTTTTATTTACCTGATGCTAGGAAAGATTTAGGTCTAATGGCTGAGAAATGAAAAATGTCAAAGACCAGCATGAGAACTAGGCCCAGGGGTGCCTCTTCCAGTCTCTTTCTCAAGTAGCTTTCTTAGTTTTGGGGGACATTGATGAAGTCTCCCACAATATCTTACACTAAGTCGTTGTTTGATAAATACGTATTGAAGTAAGGTCTTTGTCTCCCCCAATACCACATGTGAGAGGCCACGCATGAACCTGCCTGCTTCACTGACATGTCAGCATAGGATTGTTTCTCTGGTTAACTCACAGACCTATCCATCTGTTAGAATAGCTGGGCGTTGTGGTGGGTGCCTGTAATCCCAGCTACTTGGGAGGCTAAAGCAGGAGAATCGCTTGAACCCGGGAGGCAGAGGTTGCAGTGAGCCGAGATCATGCCACTGCACTCCAGCCCGGGCGAAAGAGCAAGACTCTATCTCAAAAAAAGAGAAAAGTCCCCTTTCATTCTCTGGAACTTCTTAGGCCCTGATAGAATGAGTCAAGGGCAGACATCTTTTGAGGCCTGGGGCAGTGGGGGGAGGACAAGCAAGGAGGGAGTGGTAGATCCAAAGAGGCCCTGCCACAGAGAAAGGTAGAAGGGAATGGAGTCAGGAAAGGCGAAGGAAAGCCCTTCAAGAAACCTTGGGGGACCTCAAAGATAGCCAGTGATAATGGCAACAATAATATGATAATTGCCATTGGGCAAGGATTGGAAGATAAATCATTTTCTCTCCTGCTCTCCAGGGGATGTTTGTGAATTGCTTTTTCTTTTACTTTTCGGTGTTCAGGCCCAGGAACAGCAGGAAGGGATCCCTGGGCCAATGCCACATGCATTGGTTCTGGGCTGTCATGCCTGGGTTGCTGCGTCTTTCAGTAGGAGATAATTGGGTAAGGCGGGAGGAAGGGCCTTGCACACCTAACAAGGCAGGGGCCCTTGTCCAGACAGCTGGGCAGGGATAAGGGAGGTTTAGTAGAGGCTAGGGCAGCAAAGAAGTTCACTGTTACATAACCAGAGAGGTAGGTTGAGCCTGAGCCCCGAGCTGTGGGCCAAGCCCTTTCAGCACCACTCTAGCTGGCCTGGGGAAAGGAGTTCATTTCTGGCGCCAGCCCAGGTCTGAGCAGCCTAGGTTCAGGGTGGGTTCAGGTTATACTGCCTGCTTTCCTGCTCTGGACCCCTCGCCAGCAGGACTGGCTGGCCTGCAGGCCTGCAGAGAGTCAGGCCCACCTCCTCCCTGGGGACAGGGCTACCCTGACCTGTGGCTCCCTGTGTACCTTGTCTTTGTGACCCAGTGTAAGCTATTCTGAGTGGGGCCTCCATCTATTCTCACGCCTCCTCAGCACTTAGCACAGTGTCTCCTACACAGGTGATCTCAGAACCAGCTTTGAGGTCATACAGACTTGGTTGCAAATTCTGCTTCTGCCTTGAATCAGCTATGTATCCATAAGCCAGAGGAATTCTCTCAGCCTCAGTTTTCTAGCCTGAAAATCGGCAATAAATGCTTCTAAGAGCAGTTGTGAGGACTGAATGAAGTAATGCATGTGACATGCTTGCAGCTCAGTGCTGGACACATACACGATGGCCAGCAAACCTAGAAACAGGTCTTATCACTTTGTCATGTATTATAATGTCATATTAATAAATCATTTATCACGATTTTGCCTGTGTTTGCAAAACCAGTGGCCACTCACTGATTCTGGATTGAGTTGAAAGCCCTCAACCCATGGTCATCCATTCACAGTGACAATCAGGGACAGCAGGTAGCACTTGCTGCCTTCCATGGTCCAGATTTCCCTTGGTTGTTTCCCCTCCAGGACACCCCAGCCTTCCCCCACTTTTTGGAAGGGCTGCCATCCAGGTGTGTTTCTGACGAACAGGGAAGGTGCTCAGAAGCAGGCTGGGCCATGGGGATATCCCAGGGTAAAGTCAGTTCAGGGCATCAGCTGTTCTGTAGGGGTTGGGCACAAGCATTCCTTAGAGACCCACAAAGCATGTGGTACTGACACACCACCTTCAAGGCCCCACAAATCAACATTTGGATCTAATTGCTGTTTGCCTGCCACACACAGAGATTTTAAATATTCAGGAGGATCAGAAAAGTGGGCAGACTTTGAGTGGCTGCTAAATCATCAATCTGACCATTCTATACAGAGTCTTTGAGCACCTATGTGGCAAGGGCACAGAGGTCTAAGAGATGGTCCCTGTCCACAGGGGTCAATGTCTATTTTGGGGGGAAAGGAGAAAGTGCCCAGGATAGCACAAGCTGGAGAAGCTCACAGGGGGAAAGACCACCCAGACCTGGGCATTTAGTGAAAGTTGCCCGGCGGACATACCCACGTTGATTTAATTGTTTGTTCTTTCATGGAAACATCACACTTAGGCGAATTTGCGAGGATATTGGTGGTGGTGGTGGTGGTGGAGTGTCAGTAACCTGTGACACTCCTCATTTTGGGCTTCTAGAGCAAAGGCTGGCAAACTTTTTCTATAAAGGTCTAGATAGTAAATATGGTCTTTCTCTGTCCTCCTCCTTCTCCTCCTTTTTACAACCCTTTAAAAATGTAACAACCAAAATAAATAAATAAATTTTAAAAATATATAACAACCACTCCTAGCTCAGTGGCCATATAAAAGCAGACCAAGGGCTGGATTTGGTATACAGCAGCAGTTTTCTGACCACTGTTCTAGAGAATTACCAGCAGACTGCTATCATTATTATTAACAATAATAATAACTTAGCCCCGAGTTTAGTGTGCAGGCACCAAGCTATGCACTTTACCTACATTATCGCATATACTTCTCATAACATCCCAGTGAGCGAGGTACTATTATTATACCTTTTCTAGGTGGGCAATTAAGGCGCAGAGAGGTTAAGTAACTTTCTCAAGGGCACTCAGCGAGGAAGTGGTGGAGGCTGAATTTAAATCTAGGTCTATGAGATGGAAGCACCCACTTTCTTAGCCTGCATCACGCCAACCTCAGCACTGCTATGTGGGAGCACAAGGAGGCTGGGATAGTGCTTTTCCTTCCAATGGCTCCAGGGAACATCCATGTCACTAACAGAAAAATGTAGGCCGGGCGCGGTGGCTCACGCCTGTAATCCCATCACTTTGGGAGGCTGAGGCGGGCAGATCACAAGGTCAAGAGATCGAGACCATCCTGGCCAACATGGTGAAACCCCGTCTCTACTAAAAATACAAAACAAATTAGCTGGGTGTGGTGGCATGTGCCTATAGTCCCAGCTACTCAGGAGGCTGAGGCAGGAGAATCACTTGAACCCAGGAGGCAGAGGTTGCAGTGAGCTGAGATCACGCCACTGCACTCCAGTCTGGTGACAGAGTGAGATTCTGTCTCAAAAAAAAAGAAAAGAAAAGAAAAGAAAAATGTAGAGAAGTAGACAGAATTGGGTAGAAGGTCGAAAGACACAATCTGGCTTTCTAGAGGTTTCCCTGTACTCCAGGTGTTGCTACTGACATAAAGAGGCACTAGAAGCAGAGAGGATTGTAGCAAGTAGCATTGATTGCAAAGATGATCTTCATTTGATCATCTTTGAAATGGGGGTACAGTAGCCATACCTGTCCTCACTACCCACCTCTCAGCTCGACTGTGATAGAGGACTCTTTGCAAGTACTCTTAGTAGCTTCTGGGGCATTAATTAAATGAGAGTCTGGATTTATTCATTCATTCCATATACACACGGCTCCATTCCAACAAGGATCTGATATGCGTAAAAGATTGCATGGGATTATATTTTCTCCAGTAAGAGTGGGAAAATAGCTACCAGCTCTCAGAACATACTTTAAATTTTTTTTATTTTTTTCGAATCCAGAGAGGAAATTAAAATGCAGAGAATGAATGCATTTATTACTTCGCAGAATGAATTACTTAGTAATTTTTTTAAAACCCAATAAACAAAGAAAAAAAACCACACACACACACATAAAAGAAAGGGGTAATTTTGAGTTGTTTTCCCAAAGACAGGCCCTGCCTCAGTACACAGGACCCAGCTGTTGCCCATTAAGGATGACACAGAGGGGCTGGGCTTGGTGGCTCACGCCTATAATCCCATTGCTTTGGGAGGCCAAGGCAGGAAGATCGCCAGCAGCCTGGGGGTTACTCAAGGTAGCCCAACTGAGTGGCACTCACCTTCTGTTCCACAGACCCTTGGGCAGCCCTGAGACTCAGAGGGCTGAGAGGTCAAAACTATTTTCATAAAAATACCGTGCTGCATGGACACTTGCATTCCAATGGTGCAAAAGCAAAAAAGGGGAGTATAAAACGGCTGGTGCCTTAGCATGAATCAAAGACAGCCCTCAAAGGTACTAGCGGTCTTGTTCTTCTCCGCTGCTATGCACTCACAAGAAAAAAAAAAAGGCAATATGGGTTAAGAATGTCCTTGATGAAATGGCAAAATAATTGTATGGAATCTCAGCCCTGGAGCAGGAGTCTTGCTACCACCATGTGACGGAAGGGACTGATGCAGAAAGCGTCGGGGGGAGCTGCAGTGGTGCTCTGGAGAAAAAGCACGCGTGTGGTTGTTCAAGGTGTGAAAACTGAACTAGCCACTTCTCTTTGAAACACCACTTTTAATCAAAAGAATGACTGACATGCAAACTCTGTTCTCTAGACCTGTATTTGGCAGACAATTTCCTGAATATAGGTGAACTAGATGTCTACTATCGGCCAAAATGGGACAACAGTAACGGAATTACCCTCTCCCTCCTTAAAGAACTAAGAAAAAAAAAACAGGTAAAATATTAAAAATAACAGGCTCAGGACAGCGAACCCTGAGAAGGGACACAAACGAGGCATCCCAGCTTGCTATCTGGAGGGAGTGTACAGGCCACAGTGCAGTGGGGGAATCCAAACAGAGCCGGGGGCTCCCTGAATTGAGAAAACGGTGTTGAGAATTCAGGGAGGTCAAGGTGGCTAGAATTCACAGGGCAGAGCACTAGAGGGGAGAGAGCTGCCCAGAGAAAGAGAAAGGTTGCTCCAGAGATCTGCAGAGGAGAGCTCTAAGCACTGAGCTGAGCACTGAGCTAGGGCTAAGGCCTGTGCAGAAATCACTGTTCCTCATAATGGATGTCAGGCAGCAGTGACTGTGGGTAGATGAGGTTTGGCGGGATGCTTAGGGCCCCATGACTCTATGGGTTTTTGTCTTTTATCCCCAAACCTGTCACCCTTCAGAGCCCAAATTAACTGACTGGGCCGTGGCTCAGGAAAGGGAAGCTAGAGGGGAGACAGCTCGTGGGTTAGGGGTTCTCTTTGCTGGTGTCTTTCGCTCTAAAGCAGTGCCATTGGCAGAAGCGTCCTGAGAGTCATGCTGGGCTGCCCTCACCTGGAGCCCCAGGGTGGAGTAATGACACATACGCTGTACAGTCTCTCACTTTAAGTCCTGGAAGTGGCCTAGATACGTCCTTGTATGTCATGGGTTTTTGTAAAATTTACAGTATAATTATTATTTTTTATATTTTTTTCTTCAAAGGGGCCCCCAAATTAATCAGGTTCGGGGTTCACGAAAATTGGAACCTCCTCTGGTAAGGAGGTTTCCCACACCTAGATTCCTGCTGTTACACAAGAAGCCCCACTAAAAAACCAGCCGTTTTTCCTTCCTTCATTCATCCATGTAACACAGGTGCTCCGAGGGCTCACCACGTGCTGGCCCCGGCCAGCTCTGGAACACCGGGGTGAACACCACACAACAGCTGCAGCCCCTGCCTTTGTGCTCTTCAGTCTGATGGGTACCAAGGGAGGGGAGAAGTCAGCCGAAGCAATTTAACTGAAAGGGTGGTAGGTACGTTGAGGGAGGGGATGGGTGCTGTAAGCAAGGACAAGTCAGGGCCCCAATTCCTGGAGAAGCGGCATTGAGTGCAACTGTGAACGGGAGCAGGTGCTGGCCAGGCAGAGGGCAGAGGGCGGCTGCCAGGAGGGCTGACTTCCAGGCAGAAGGGGAAGGCAGCTGTGTGCAGGGCTGGGACTCAACTGCCGTGGCACGGTTTCAGCCCAACATAGGCTCTTTTTATGATTCTTTGTAATTCTGCTCACATCAAAGTCAAAATTGCCTGCATCTGGACAGCCACTCTCTCCAGGCCAATTACAGACACCGTTTCTGGAATGTCCACTGGTAGCTCACGACTTCCTCCCTGCAACACCAGTCCTGTGGGCTCGGCCAGAGCTAGTCCTGGTAGGAAAGCTAGAGCAGTGAGGGACAGGGGTGTGGGGTGATGGATGGACAGCTACAGATGTCACCGGCAGGACCACACCCCCAAAGGGGCATTAGGAATCTGACCTTGCCAGGGAATGTTGGCGCCCAGAGTAAATTGCTCCTAAGCCTCTGCTAAGATGTCTGATAGGTGTGAGCGTACTCCCCATACCAGGTCAGAACTGACCACAAAGCCATTTTCTAGGAGAAGGCAGCTGCCCACAAAACTTCCAGCAGCTTCCAGGGTCTGAAATGCCCACTGTGAGAGTTACCCCTTAAACAGACATGTCCTGTGCTGTTCAGTTAGGCTAAAGCACGGCTCTCTGGGATCAGCGGATGGAGGGATGGAGGTGGGAGGAGGTGGTGAGATCCTGGACTTAGTGAACACCTGCCCGTCTTGTGCCAGGCATCGTGCCACTGGGTGTTTGCAGGTACATCATCAGTTCAATCCTCCCGTGCACCTTGGTGGTAGATAATCTTGTCTCAGATAAACCGAGGCCTCTGGGTTTGCACTGCAGCTTTCATTCACAAGGTGCTGCATTCAGAAGTAACAACAGAGCTACATCCAAACATAATTGAAAAGCAATTTAAATAGTTTGTTGTCTTTCGAAAAACATCTAAGGGGATTATATATATCCATCAAGCATAGCAAAATGTTTAGAATTCTGTGCCACCATGTAGCTGCTCCCACTCCCCAACATCCGAGTAGGGCAGCTGCTCCAAGATTTGCCATTGCCCCCTCTCAAAATCCCCCCACACTCTCTGGGAACTTCTCTCCCTTCTCCCGTTTCCCTTTGTGGGAAGCTCTTTGCTCTTTCCGGTGGCGATCTAGCTAGCCTTCCCCGTTCTGCTCAATCCCGCAAGCACAGCCCCCAACCTAGGAGGGCCCAGAACTTCTTGCCAAAGGTCTCTGACCCCAGAGCTACATGTTTGTTTTGTGAAGGCTTTGATGTTTGTGGGGAGGGAAGAGGAGGAGAAGGCCAGGGTCTTGTAAAACCAGAGTGATCATGAGGCTGGCCCGTCCAGCACCCGCTGTGGTCTGGCCCTTGTGTCCACTTCAGACCTGCAGGCTGAGCAGCTGAGGGAAGGGAAGAGAGAGAACCCTCCACCTGGGGAGGGGAGGCCCTGAGCCAAAGGGGTAGCCTTCCAGGTGTGCATCGAGGTGTGCAGGCCGGCTGCAGTCTGCAGGAGACAAATGTCCCCGTCTCTGAGGTTCTATTGAGAGACTCAAGGGCATCAGCCAAGATAAAAAAGGACTCCTTGGGCAGAAAATTCAAGCCATTGATTCTTTCTCCACTGGGAATGAGAAGAAACAACCGTGACCTTCTATAGCCTACAGACAGCAAGAGAGAGGCAGCTGCCATTTGGTGGGGACTGTCTTCCTTCCTGCTGCGCTTGTCCTGTTTCCCCTCCCTCTTCCCCTCAATCTGAGAAACCCCTTGGTATCAGTGGCTCTGGTTCCATTCTTCCCTCCTTCCCTTCTTTCTTTCCTTCCACTTTTTTTTTTTTGAGACAGAGTCTTGCTCTGTCGTCCAGGCTGGAGTGCAGTGGTGCCATCTCAGCTCACTGCAACCTCCATCTCCCGGGTTCAAGCAATTCTCTGCCTCAGCCTCCTGAGTAGCTGGGATTACAGGCATGCACCATGATGCCTGGCTAATTTTTTGTATTTTTAGTAGAAACAGGGTTTCTCCATGTTGGCCAGGCTGGTCTCGAACTCCTGACTTCAGGTGATCCTCCCACCTTGGCCTCCCAAAGTGCTGGGATTACAGGCATAAGCCACGACACCTGGTCCCTTCCTTACTTTCTTTCACTCTTATCACAAAGAGGACATGGCTTTAAAAAAAACTCCTCGATCTCATTGTCAATGTCTGCACATAAGACTCACCTGGGGAACTTTTATAAAAAGGATCTCCCCTCTTTCCAGACCAATTAAATCAGAAACTCTGGGTAGGGCTGGGGCATCAGCATTTTTAAAAAAGCTCCCTCCAGGAGATTCTAAGAGGAAACCAGGATTGAGAACCCAGAGACCCAGAGACTGTTGGAACTGGAAGGCACCTTAGGGCTCGCCAGGAGCCCAGGCCTACAGAGCTGGGACTATGCCCGTGCACTGGGTTTGGTGCCTGGCTCAGCAATGGAGGCCTCTGTGGCCTGGGCAGGAGCTGTAGGGCCTTTGAAGGTCAAGCTAATGTGGCAGCTTTACCTCCTCCATCCCCGCCTCCCCCCAGTATCCCATCTCTTCCTGAAGGCCTGAGCCACTCTCTGAGAAGTGAGCAGAGAGGCCCGAGGGTCTGGGCTCTGCTTGGCCATCACATCTCCAGCTTTTACAATGAGCAGTACTGCTGCTGTAAGTTCCCAAACCTGGGGCATTTTTGGCAAGTTATTAATCCCTATTAAACAAGCCATTAATCTCAATTAACTTGATTGCTTAATTAGGCAGGGCAAAGAAGGAAGTCCATAGAAATTGCTCATGGGGCACCAACAGGCTGTGTGGTCTTTGAGAACCAACAGGAGTCAGGGGCCTGAGTTCTGTTAGCCCTTTTGCCAAGACCTGTGTGGAGCATAGGATTTCACATCACTAAACCAGGGGTTGATGAATGGGCTGTTCCAGTTAAAGGGCTATGTAGATAAGCAATTTTCAAAGACTTGGAAAAAAAATAGATTCAAACTTAAAACCATACTAAACAGTCTATAATTTCTCTTTGCTACAAATTGCACTTCAGATGTGTGCCCTGTCATTAGTATTGCACTGGGAAGGTTGATTGGAATCACATAGGACTGTAAATGGTAATAACAGGCACTCAATAAAAAGTTACTAAATAAAATAAAAGTATTTCTAAGATTCTGAGCTGGGCTATCAGTGAATTTACTTTGATTGGTTTATATTAATACATGTTGGCCAGGCACGGTGGCTCATGCCTGTAATCCTAGCACTTTGGGAGGCCAAGGTAGGTGGATCACTTGAGCCCAGGAGTTCAAGACCAGCCTGGACAGCATGGGAAAACCCTGTCTCTACAAAAAAATACAAAAATTAGCCAGGCGTGGTAGCGCACGCCTACTCAGGAGGCTGTGGTGGGAGGACTGCTTGAGCCAGGAAGGTCAAGGCTGCAGTGAGCTGCGATTGCGCCACTGCACTCAGCCTGGGCCACAGACTGAGACCCCATCTCAACAACAAAAAGAACGTATGTTAATTGTAGCAAATTTGAAAGTTGTGGAGAAAAAAAAGAAAGTCAAGCTGAGATCACCGTTGTAAAGTTTTGTGTTGGTGTTTCTAATTCTGTTTTTTCATGTACATATGCATAGCTTTCAAAGTTAAAATCTCTGCTATGCATAAGTGGGGCTGGGCAGATGGCCTGCAAGAGTTTTAGGCCCTCATGCTAGATTCTGCTGGGGGCCTGGTTGGATCCTCTCTACCACGGGGGCACCTGCCCCCAGCCGTTGTGAGTGTTGCATGCTGTTGGCTCGTGGTTGTTTACTTCTCTGGAGGCTTGCCCTTTACCAAATGGGAGCTGCCAACCCTGAAAATGCCTGGAGGTTATCCAGGGAGGGCAATGTCCTCCCAGGGGCAGCTCACAGCTAATGACTGCCTGATGCTGGAAGCAAACAACTAGCTCCTTTGCCTCAGCTGACACTGAAACAGCTTTGTGGTGTCACTTATGTCCCAGAGCAACCTGTGGATCAGGCTGAGGTTAGATTTTAGCTGAAGCCAGCTCTTTGCTTAGCTTCCTTTCTATCTCATTCTACTTCCTCGACCATCTTACTGGTTTCTCTGGGGCCACGTCTATAGGAATTGCTGGCTTAGCTCTGCTTCTGGAGCACCTGACCTCTGACAGCTCCTTTCAGCTGTAGCCCTTTAGGACCAAAGCGTGAGACTTGCTCCTCAAAGCAGCCTCAGCATCACCTGGGGTCTTGTTGGAAGTGCAGAATGTCAGGCCTCAAGCCAGACCTACTGTCTGCATCTGCGTTTTAACAAGATCCCAGGGAGATTCTTATGCACATTAAAGATTGAGAGGACCATCCTAGATATCAGTGTTGTAGGAGAGAGTGAGGTAGGGCAGGAGGGGAAGGTGGTTCTTCTTTGGCCTAATCTCCACTGGAGCCCAGGGAGGTTGAATGAAGAGGGAAGACTATGTTAGGAAATCTAAGGATTTACGCTGCATCCCTGAAGGCAGGGTGAAGAACACCTTTGCAGTGGAAACACGTGAGGAGCTGACAAAAATGGAGGATTCATTCTAGGTAAGAAGGGGTGGTTCCTGGATAGGGAGGGTTGGGTGTGTCATCTGCGGGTTCTAATTCCTTACCTTCCACTAATTCAAGGGCGGGTGAGCTGGGCTGAGCCTTTTAGCTCTCTGGGTTTTCTGTCCTTCCGTATATAACATATAGGATTTGAACAAGTTGATTTCAGTGATGCCCTACAGATTTCACCCTGTATAGGTCTAAGAAGAAAACAACAACAACAAAAATGGCTCCTATAGCTACAGTCACAAACCTTAGGCAAAGATGACAGGCACATCAATTGACAGAGGCAGTTGCTGGGATGTAGAACCCACAGCCCCAAACTTAGGACCTGTGCATCAATTCTATTTCATTGCATCAAAACTTTTTTAAAAAATAGAAAGAAAAAAAGGAAGGAAGGAAGGACGGAAGGAGGGAGGGAGGGAGGAAGGGGTTGAAATCACAGAGTGGGTGCTCTCTGAGAGGTACATGCAGGGACCAAGGGAAACAACAGAGTGAGCAGCAATTCTCCCAGCTTGTGGGACCGCATGATACTGACAGAATGGGCCTGACATTGAAGAATGCTCACTGTCACGTCACATTGCTTCCTGCACAGCAGTGTGCCTCCCAGAGCTTGCACAGAGTTTGGAGGTCAGTTTCATCCCCTGGAACTACATCTGCCTGGTCAAATTCCAGATGCTAAATGAAGAGGGTTGTTTCTGGACAAACTTGGGCTGGCGAGGTTGTCACGCTTCCTAGTCACCTTCCTTCCTTTGGAATTTCCCCTCCTGGCCTCAGATGCCCAGAGCTGCTTAGAAAACCCTCACGGTGGTGCCTGATCAAGGCTGACCCCCTATAGACAGTGGCTTATGTTCCAGAACTTTCCCAACCTTTTTCCTTCCATCAAACTCTTAGGTCGTTTCCTCTCCTGTGCCATCTAATCCCGGAGCCAGTAGTTACATGTGGCTGTTTACGTTTTAAATGTCAATTAATTAAAATTAGGCAAAAATTCAGTTTCCCGTCACACAAGCCACATTTCAAGGCTCAATAGCTGTTATGTGGTTAGTGACCACCGTATTGGACCACATAAAGAACAGTTCCATCATCACAGAGAGTTCTATTGGACAACGCTCATCTATATCACTCCTGTGCTTTATTCACCTGGCAATACATCTGGCCAGTATATGGCATGCAGGCGGGGGAATATTCAGAATGCCTCCAGGTTCTGCCTCCATGTGTCCACTCCTCTGGCAAGCCCTCCTTTCACTCTTCCTTCAGATCCTACCTGCTGTTCTCTGAACATTCTGCCTCTGGAGATTTCCGTGTCCCTCCCCTCCTGGTCTCTTATCACCACAGATAACTGAGCTGTCTACCTTCCATCACTGTGCTGAAATCCCCAATGTGGCGTCAGACTTGCCGGCAGAGAAGCTTCATGGTCATTGCTCATATTAACTAAAATATTAGGTTGGTGCAAAAGCAATTTTTTAAAACATTGAATGGAAGGTGAGGGTTTAAAACAATCAGGGGCATGAAGTCCCTCAAACCGTCTTCTGCTTGCCCTTCTTACATTCCAAGTACGGCAAGGAGGCCTCAGAGTCTTAAAGTTGAGAGCCAGCTAAGTGCGTGAGATAAGGTTCCAGTTGACCTGCCTTTTACCCAGCCAATGGCATGCCTCTTTTAGGCCCAGCCTAATTCCCTGGAAGAACAATAGTTGTCATTTTTTTTTTTTTTTTTTTTTGAGACAGAGTCTCACTCTGTCGCCCAGGCTGGAGTGCAGAGGCGCCATCTCAGCTCACTGCAACCTCTGCCTCCCAGGTTCAAGCAATTCTCCTGCCTCAGCCTCCTGAGTAGCTGGGATTACAGGCACGTGTCACCATGCCTGGCTAATTTTTATATTTTTGGTAGAGATGGAGTTTCGCCATGTTGGCCAGGCTGGTCTCAACTCCTGACCTCAAGTGATACGCCCACTTCGGCCTCCCAAAGTGCTGGGATTACAGGCGCGAGCCACCACACCTGGCTAGCTGTCGCTATTGAACATCACATATAGGACAGGTGCACACATCATCTCATTTAAGATAATTGAAATATTTCATTTAGTTGGGTATTAATGGTTTCTTTCACAGATAATTCCTGTGGTCTCTATTGGGATTAATTTAGTTATTAAGGCAGGGATAGAGGAAGGAAGTAGACACAGCTCAAGGCCTTTGCAGATATTCCCTCATTTAATCCTTTTTGAGTGTAAATCAGGCAGCTTTGCCCACGAGTGTCCCCATCTCCAGGTTAGCACTGTCACCTGGGTCCCTGGATGGCCGTGACAGTAACAATAAAGAAGAGCTATAATAATGATGTTTCACAGTTGCTTACAACTTGATGCTTTTCTCTAATTATGAACTATTTTAAACATATACGAAAAAACGCAACACCCAGTTACCCACCGCCTACACTGAGCAAATGTTAACATTTGCCACATTTGTTTTAGATTAAAAAAAATTATTGAGACCGTTGTAGTGTCCTTTGTATTCTTCCCTGATTCCATCCCCCTTCCTCCTCCTCAGAGGTATGGATTATTCAAACTTGGTGTGTACATTTTTCATCTGAGTTTAGGACTTTTACTGGTAAGTGTGTATTCAATAAACAATTCATAGTATTTTTGTGTGCTGAAAATTTACATCAATACTGATATGATTTGGCTCTGTGTTCCCACCCAAATCTCACCTTGAATTGTAATAATCTGCACATGTCAAGGGTGGGACCAGGTGGAGGTAATTGGATCATGGGGGTCGTTTCCCCCATGCTGTTCTCGTGATAGTGAGTGAGTTCTCACGAGATCTGATGGTTTTATAAGGGGCTTGCCCCTTTGGTTGGCATTCATTCTTTCGCCTGCTGCCCTGTGAAGAAGTGCCTTCCACCATGGTTGTAAGTTTCCTGAGTCCTCCACAGTCATGCGGAACTGTGAGTCAATTAAACCTCTTTTTCTTATAAATTACCCATTCTTGGGTATTTCTTCACAGCAGCGTGAGAACAAATACAAATTCTTCACACATTCCACAATTTTTTCTCTCAGCATTTTGTATTCAAGATTTATCCATATTGATACTTGTAAGATCTAGTTCATCTGCTGCATAATATTCCACTGCTTATTCCACTGCATGAATGAATCATGTTTTTTTAATAGATGGGTTTTAAAAAATTATTTAAGACCTTTATTAACAGGTGCTTGCAGTTTGTTGACCTTATTGAAAAAATCGAGTTGTAAACTTTTATTACAAATTAAAAATGAAGTTCTTAAAAATCTCAGCTTGACCAGATATGAAACAATTTAAAAACCTTTAAAGGCATATTGAGAAAAACCAGGCTTTAAAAAAAAAAAGTTTATTACCAAAAAGAGATGTCTTTAGGTAAAAATAATAACCTCATGCTGCATAGATAAGGCAGATAGTTCTGTTTCTCTGGTCAACGGGCAAAAAGCAAGCACTTCAGGTCTTCAGCTCCAATCTTTTGTTTGTTTCTTATTGCTAGAATTTCGTATTTCTTCTTGTTGGATGACTAAACTGTATGTTGGTAGAGATGGTAAGCCGGCATTTACTCAGCCCGCCCTGCTCAGCCTCGGGAGCGGACGAATTCTCAACTGGTAGATCTGCTGCTTTTGGCTCTTTGCCATCTTGTGGTTTAGGGTTTTCTGGCTGTCTGCGTCGGTAATTGAAGTTGCGGAGGTACCGACGTTGAGGTGGCTGCTGACCTTGTGTGTCACCTCCTTGATTTTCTTTATCCTCTTCATTGCCGTCCTCTCTAGGCTGTCTTTGGCGAGGAGGGCCCCTGTGGAACCGTGGTCTATATCCCCGATACATATTCTGCCTCACTGGTCTACCTCGTTCTCCTGCACCCTGGTTGTCAGCACCCCCCATCACTTCTCCCTGCACAGGAGGGTTGGAATACTGTGGTTGACGCCCACAGGGTCTCCGCATGGAATCAGGTGGGAACATTTGCCTGCGGTAGGGCCAGCGTTGTTGGGCCTGGCCTTCGGGAGCACTCTGCGATCCCTCGTTCTTTTCCCCACTCCCACTGTTCTGGTAATTTTGCTGGTAATTGCGTGGAGGACCCCTACGACTGGATAGCGTCTATATAATTGTTATAGTCTGCTGCATATTTACTGCCTTGAACTGGAACACCACCAGGACCTGTAACATGTGCTGCCTCCGCACCCTTTTCTCCTTCAACAACATCAAACTCCACAGTCTCCCCATCTCCTACACTGCAAAGGTACTTCCTGGGGTTATTCTTTATGGCAGTCTGGGGTACAAATACATCTTCCTTGGTGTCATTCCTGTTGATGAAACCATATCTGTTCCTTACATTGAACCATTTTACTGTTCCCAAAACCTTCGTTGCGATGACTTTCTTGTCCCCGCCGGCAGGCGCCGATGTGAGGCCGCCTGGGACACCGTTCCCTGCGCCGCTGCCGGTAGTGCCGGGCGTGGTGTGGGCGGAGCTGAGGGCGGGGGCTGCCGGCGGCTGCTGGGTCTCCGCCTCGCTGCTCATGGTTGCAGTGATGGTAACTGGGGCCGGGCTGCGGCAGCTGCGGCTCCTCCTGGGGTGTGATGGTAACTAGGCTGGCGGAGGCGGTGGGGCTGCTCAGGGCTCTCTGGTTTGCTCTCAGCTCCCGCTACCGATCGGACTCGACATGGGGTTTTACCATATTGGCCAGGCTGGTCTCGAACCCCTGACTCCAAGTGATCTGCCCACCTCAGCCTCCCAAAGTGCTGGGATTATAGGCATGAGCCACCGTGCCCAGCCACCATGATTTCTTTCTTCATTCTCCTGCTTGCTGATGGACATTTCCGTTGCTTCAAATTTTTCACAGTTACAAAACAATGCTCCAATGAGCGTCCTTGCATGTCTCTTCAGGCACATGCTCAGGAGTCCTGGGCTGTGTGTAACTTCAGTGTTCACATATGATTCCACATGGGCTCACGTTTAACCCTCATAAAGCCCCAGTGCATTTCATTGACTAGGTGTAATTGTACTGTGATAGACATGAGGCAGTTCATAGACGTTACAATTCACCCAAGGCAAGTCAACCGGCTTAATGTGGTGCTAACATGTATTCTCTTAGTCCAGCATCAACGGATATGGTTCAAGTGATGGCCCTGGAACTTTCCAGTTGTAAAATTTAAGGCAAGTTACTTACACTTGCCGAGCCTCAGTTTCCTGTAGCACTAGGAATTATATGATTTATTTTGTACTATTGTTGTAAAGATTAAATCAATGTGTATAAAAAGCATCCAGCCCAGATTCTAGCATGTGGTGTAGAATCCATATTTAAAACTAAGAATGATAAATGCTCAGAAATATTTTTAATAAAAGTAATGGATTATATGGGCATTTAATTCCCCAAATGTGACATTGTTTTTCCAATTTTCCCCCCACTATTCTGAAACAAGCATAATTGTATATAACTATTTCCTCAGGATTGTACAGTCTGCCAGCTTCTGTGACTGATGAATGTGAACTAGGAACGATGGCCACTAGGGCAGAAGCCATCTGACTCTTTTATAAGAACGTACATTTTGATAACTAATATTCACATGCCAAAGAGGGACTTTGCATGCCACCAGAACACAAACACATCTACATAGTAAAAACAAGTCTAGTTCTTTCCCTTACCGTTTGTGAGCATCTCTTTGGAATTTGGTTTTCCTCATCTGCACAGCAGATCTTTGTTCAAGAATCTCTGTTCAAGTATATGCAAGTATACTTGAATGTATAAAATGCCCCATGGGGCCCTTAAATAAGTATAGATCAGTACAGATCATTCAAACTAATTTTATTCAATGACACTTGCTCTCAAGTTCCTTGTTCTGATTTTGTTTAAATATGTTAAGATCCTTTCAAGCGAGGCTTGGGTTTCCCACTTTCCTGAAATGTGCTTGGGGGAGGGTGAACATGTAATTACAGTAGAGAGAGGTCAGATTTCAGAATGAGACAGCTTGGGTTTGCCATATGCAAGCTGTGAGGCTGTGGGCAAATTACCTCACCTGTCTGAGCTTACTACCTCACCTGGCAAATGAGTGCAGGAATACCTGCTTCGTGAAGCTGTGGCAAAGATTTGATGAGGTCCTGTACACGAAACACGAACTCTACAGATATTAGCCTCCCTCCTCTTCCTCCTCTCCTGCTAAACTTAAGGCTACTGCCCTCTATGCCAAAAATCAAGATGGAAAATTATTTTCTTCTCCTTTCAAAGGCTTTGGATGCAGCAGCTTGTCATTTCTTCTTTACCACCAATACTTGGAAAGAGGATGCTGTATCATTGGCAGTATTCTTTCTTTCCCAACTGTGCCAATTTCTCTGCAAACCATGAGCCCTTTATTTTGTGGCTGAGTTTTATAATTTACCATTTGATGTGGGTATTTACCATCCTTGGAAACAGCCCAGGGATGCTTTTCTCTGGGGGTTTATCAAAACTGCTGAATTTGAACTCTTTTTGCCAAAACCCCTTCTATAGGATTTGGAGTGGGTTTGTGGGTTGGCAGATGCTATCCTAGCAGGAGACATCTGGCCATAAAATAAGGGCTCCACTGAATATGCCAGCGTGATGTGCCCATGCACCACAAGAGGGGACACCCAGCAGATACTGACAGGTAAGGTACAACACAGCCCCTCCCCGTTCTGTCAGGTGGTGCTGCAGCAGATGCAATGGAGCCCTTGGTAATCAATCAAGGTGTCAATCCAGATGGCCTGTGATGGAGGGATGGGGGCTACAGGAGGGTGGGTTGGTAATGAAGCTCCCACAGCTCTCTCCGGTGCATGGTTAATGCATGAGGTGACATTCAATCACCTCCCAGTGCAGCAGCTGGGAGCAGGAGAGCAGCTAACTATGCACCTAACTACATGCCTACCCACACTGCTGGAGTCAGGCTGTAGCTGGACGCTGGCCTTGGACTGTTTCCCAGCACGTTATTTCCGATGGGGCCAGAGAAGATTTCTCAGGGACTGGATTAAATAAGCTGGCCTTCTTCCCTCATGCAGAAGGACATGGCAGCACGGCTGCTGGGCTTCTGTCTCATGTTGAGTGATGGCACAGGAGGTATCACTTTCAATCCTATACTACGCTGGAAAAGGCTGGTGTACAGAAGGGATATCAGGCATGAGGAACTGGGCCAGGATAAGAACAAGATTGGCAGGAGCATTCTTATCAGGCTACAGTTGGGGACAAGAACCCAGGGAAGGCAGAGAGGCAGAAGCCATGTGAGGCAGTGAAGCATTTCACAAGTAATATGCTAACAGGAGTTGACTGCAATGACTGCCTTTGAACAGGGTACCTACCTTGACCCTGCCTGGAGGCTGTCCACCATCCAAGCAGCCATCTATCCATTGCTCCTGGCCTGCAAGGGACCCAGCTGACTCCTCTCCTCCAGCCCTGGAGGCCTCTACGTCCACCTGGGGGTGAGGGCAGGTACAGTTCGGTGCCGTCAGGGGAGGTGGGAACTGGAAAGTATGCCCCATCTTCTTGGGCTTCTTTTCTTTCTGATTTGTTTTGTGAGGTCAGAGCTAGGAGTAGTTAACAGAGAGAGAGAATGCTATTCCAGGGTCAGGGGACAGACAGTGCAAAATTCCAGTGATGAGGAAAAACATCTATACAGTGGAGCTGCATGCAGTTTAGCAAGGTCTGGGCATGTGATTAGCCATGTCAAATCTCACATGTCCCAAACAATTCCTCATTACAGGACTTCCCCCAGGTCTTCTCCACCCCTCAGTCCTTCTTACCTGGGGAGGAGTAAATGGAACTCCATCCTCCTAGCCTTCTAGTAACCCACGCCAAACCCTTTAAAGTCATCTTGACTCCTCACAGACCCCATATTTAATCTCTCAGCAAGTCTTGTTGCTCCTGCTTCACAAATTCCACCATCCAGCTCTAAACCAGCAGCCGTCATCTTCCTGCTGGTCTCCCAGCTTCCAGCGGGTTCTCTCCAATCCACCCTCCAACCTGCCTCCTAAGTGATCTTCCAGAACATGTCACTTCCCTTTTAAGATCCCTCCAGTGGTTCTCTACAGTTTTAAAATTTTCTTTTTGAGACAGGGTCTCACTCTGTCCCCCAGGCTGCAGTGCAGTGGTGCAAACACGGCTCACTGCAGCCTTGATAACCCAGGCTCAAGCTATCCGCCCACCTGTCCCCCAGGTAGCTGGGACTACAGGTGGCCATCACACTTGGCTAATTTTTTGTAGAGACAAGGTTTTGCCATGTTGCCCAGGCTGGTCTTGAACTCCTGGGCTCAAGTGATTAACCTGCATCGGCCTCCCAAAGTGCTGGGATTACAGGTGTGAGCCACTGTGCCCGGCCGTCTGTCCTCTATAGGATAAAATGAAATCCTCTTTATATGGCTCATAATGCCTTTTGTGATATGACCCCTTCTTACTTTCCAGGCTCCTCCTTCAACATTGGCCCTACCTATGCCCCAGTAAACACATACAGCCCAGACCATTCATTTTTTCATTTTATTAGTAAGCCATTCATCAAATATTTGAGTGATTACTAAGTGCCAGACCCTGTTGCAGAATACTACAATTGCTGTAGAAATACAGCAATGCAATAAACAATGAATTATCTGCCCTCAAAAAGCTTAGATTATCTATAGGTTGGGGGAAGTAGGACAGAAGTATGTAAACAAACAAATGCACGGTACATCAGATGATAAGGGCTAGAGGAGATAAAGCAGCACAGGAGAATGATTGGTAGAGGTTTCTGGTATTCACCCATATTCAGTTGTTCCCTCCCTCCAGACTGTGAAATCGGGTCACCCTTCCCTACACCCCTCACCCCTTGCAGTTAGATGGAGACATGTGGTTAGTTCTTCCAATGGTTTGTGTCCTTTGTTGGTGCAAGATATTCCAGCATTCACTTTCCCTGCAGCAACCAAGGAGACTGTGTGTTCCAGTGCCAGTAGCTACAAGATGGCAGAGCCTCCTTCAGCCTGGATGGCAGAGTTGCTGCTTGGAGGATAGTAGTGCTGGCAAGTTGGTCAGCCTGTAGCAGAACTTGGGAGAGGGACGGTAACAACCTGACTGGAGGCAGTGTGTACTAGGCTGCCTAGAGAAATACCTGAGACTAGGTAATTTATAAGAAAAGAGTTTAATTGGCTCATGGTTCTGCAGGCTGTACAGGAAGCACAGCAGCATATGTTTCTGGTGGCGGGGGGGGGGCTTCAGGAAGCTTCTAAGCATGGCAGAAGGCAAAGGGGGAGCAGGCCCATCACATGGTGAGAATGGAAGCAAGAAAGAGAGCATGGTGGGGCGGGGAGGTGCCACACAATTTTAAATGACCAGATCTTGTGAGGACTCACTATCACCAGGACAGTACCAAGAGGATGGTGCTAAACCATCCCCACGATACGATCACCTCCCATCAGGCCCCACCTCCAATACTGGGAATCACATTTCAACATGAGATTTAGGCAGGGACTATATTACAATGGCAGTGAGGATGGAGGGGGAGGGGGCCAGGATGGAAAACTGTTTAGGAAGTAGGACTTAAAGCAGAATAACCCAAGGGTTAAAGATGAGACAGGAGGGTGGGATGAATCCCTGGATTGGTGCCTGGGTGACCTAGGGAACACAGAAGATGAGGCTGCAGGGCTGGGGGAGAGATGATGAATTCGGCATGGGGCATGTGGAATTTGAAGAGTCTGTTAGAACCATCTCATAGGTATTTGGATCTATGAGTCGGGCACCCAGAAAAGTGGCCTGTGTTATTTATATAAACTGGGGAGTCCATGAGAGGCAGATGATATTTGAAGCCGTGGTAGTTGCTGAGATGACCCAGGAAGAGGGGCGGAAGCAGAAGGAAGAGAGCAGAGAGCCTCCCAGCATTAAAAGGGGCAGGTAAAGAGGTCCTCAAGACTGAGAAGGAGTAGCCAGGGTTTTACGAGAAGAGCAGGAAAGAATATGGTACAAGATCGGCTTCTCAGAGTTCAACATATACAACATATAAAAACTGCCTGGGGGTTTGTGAAAATGCGGATTCTGGCTCAGTTGGTCTGGGATAGAGCACAAGAGTCTGCACTTTCCCAAGGCTCCCAGGTGGTGCTGATGCTACTGGTCTGCAGATCACACTTTGAGTAGCAAAGATGTAGGAGAAATCATGGGAGAGACTTTTCAGGAGGATGAAGTAGTTGGCTATGAGCTTTTTCTCTGCAACGTTTGCCTGTCTAAGGTAGGAGCGGAGAATGAGGAGTACTGAGCCATTTGGGATTGAGACATGCCAAGGCAGAAAGACCCTGCTCTTAGTGACCAGGATTACTTGGGCCAGGTGATGCCATGAGACTGAGCTGCATTCTTGGATTTTGAAACACATGCTTGCTTCTCTCGGCCTTTGGTAGAAGGTGCATGTCTCCTGGGACCCTCAGGCAAAGCAGGTGTGTCCCCTCTACCAAGTAAGTAGGGCCAAGGCTGTCTGAGCCTGCCTCTGATAAATAAATCTGGATGGGCTCTCTAGACTCTACTTATCCTGTTGATGAGTCTCACTAATGTTTTAAGCTGCCTTCTGCATGATGTGGTCCTGCAGACACCTGACTCATGGGGTTCCTTGGCTGTTGCACACGTCAGCTAGAGGTACCTTTGGAAGGCAACAGTGTGAATTCCTCTTCCACGACAACCCCACTTCTGAGAAAGACCCAGGATGCCAGTCTGGAGAGAGAGTTCTCCACTCCGACCTTCTCTGGCTCCCTCCAAGGGCACATACCTCAATGAGATACTCAAAGTGATCCACAATTTGACCCTTATTCTTAACTCCTACGTCTTCTTTAGGCCCCTTTTCCATTCTCCTGGCTGTCTTCTCCAGCTCCAACAAGCTACATCCCCTTCCTAGAAGACACCTTGAAATCTTGTGCCTTCTTTCTCCATTCTCATGTCTGCCAACATTTCAGGGTCCAGCTCAAATTCTACCTCCTCAGGAAGCCCTCCCAGATTTCCCTGTCAGAATGAATCTTTCCTAGCAACAGGACCCACCATTTGCGTTTCTGTTTTAGCATTTCCCACAAGCTGCTTTTGTTCATCGGCCGGTTATACACATTTCTTTGCCAACCAGTTTATGAGCTTCTGGGAGTTGAAGACACTGCCATATTCATCTCTGTGTCTGGGGATGCTGCATATGGTTGTTTAGGTTGGACACTGCACAAGAGTACCCAGCTGAGGGGGAGTTGGTGGGAGCTGATGTAACGTGACCACTGCTCCCTGGCAAGGGTCTGAGTTGGCCCAGAGAAAGAGGTGACTTTTTTCTATTTCACACAAAGGTGCTGTACAGGGTAGAAGGAGCCTGGTCTGTATCCCTCTCAGCCCCTGATTGTTTTGCTTTGTAGGTGACATGGGCTTCACAAATGTTGTTGGAGTTGATGCTTTCCTGAGCTGAACAGAGAATAGAAACACTTTTAGACCATTGACAATCAGAAGCCCTCTCACTCCCTCTCCTACTTCTGTCTCTATGGGCCCTCAAGCGATCTACTTTGTTATTCTGGAGAGGCTGTACTTCTCTGAAAGGTTTTCTAAAAAGCTGTCAAGATCCTGACACCTATCTGGAAAGATCTCAGCGCCTCCCTCCCAGACAGCCTCTCTCTGTCCTCAGGCGGGGTCTCATAGCTGGGCCCCATCTCTGGGTGGCTGATGGAAGACTCTTTATTACCAGAATCATGTGAAGACTGTGTCTAGCTGAGTAGATACTTGTGCATCTTTCGCCACCCAAAGTGAAACTGTCCATTTTCCTATTTCCACACAGTCTGGCCCTGGGTGTTGCCACAGCTCCCCACCCTTTGCCCAGCTCACAAGGGGGAATCTTGTTAATAAGAAATTTCCTTTGGGAGTGTCCTGAAGCCACTTGGACCCCATGTCCAAAAGTCATTACGGGGAGAGAGAGAGAGACAGGGCTGCTTAGGTGGCTGGTGCTTGAGGATAGGAGAGTGATATGGTTTGGCTCTGGGTCCCCACCCAAATCTCACCTTGAATTATAATAATTCCCAGGTTTTGTGGGAGGGACATGGTGGGAGGTGATTGAATCATGGGGTGGGTTTTTTTCTGTGCTGTTCTCATGATAGCGAATAAGTCTCATGAGATCTGATGGTTTTATAAAGGGGAGTTCCCCCACACGTGCCCTCTTCCCTGCTGCCATGTAAGACGTGACTTTTCTCCTCCTTTGCCTTCCACCATGATTGTGAGGACTCTCCAGCCATGTGGCACTGTGAGTCCATTAAACCTCTTTCCTTTATAAGTTACCCAATCTTGGGTATGTCATTATTAGCAGAGTGAGAACAGACTTAATACAGAGAGAATGAAGGAAGGTGGGGGAGACAATAGGGGCAAACTGGCCTTTCTGCCTGAGGCCTGACTGCCTCTGAGGCTGTGAGACACCTGGGAGAGCTATTCCCGAAAGCCCATTTATCAGAGGTCCCCAGGTGGGGCTTGGCCTTTCAGCCTCCTGCCCTTCAGACTTTATCTTTGCTGCCTCCTCAGACACTTCCCGGGCTCCTCATCTCTGCATGTCCTGGCTGGTCACCTTGAAACTCTCTGCAGTCCTGGTTCCCACAACACTGCACACTCTGAGGTCCTCTGCCTCCATTCCTGCCCAGGTCTCCACATCTCCTGTCCCACTGCCCACCCACTGAATGTTGGGGGACCTCTGCTCTCACACTGCAGGCTTCCCTGGCTGGCCAACGGTGTGGTGTGTGGCCTCAGAGCTCTTCTATGCCTTGACCAATATGTGAGTGAACACGTGTAAAATTATTTTTAAAATAAAAATGGTATCCTATATGCAATGGCTGTGGGTTTTTTTTTTTTTTTGTCTTGCTCTGTTGCCCAGGCTGGAGTGCAATGGCGTGATCTTGGCTCACTGCAACCTCTGCCTCCCAGGTTCAAGCGATTCTTCTGCCTCAGCCTCCCCAGTAGCTGGGACTACAGGCACACGCCACCACACCTGGCTGATTTTTTTTTGTATTTTAGTAGAGACGGGGTTTCACCATTGTTGCCCAGGCTGGTCTCGAACTCCTGAGCTCAGGCAATCTGCCTGCCTTGGCCTCCCAATGTGCTAGGATTACAGGCGTGAGCCACCACGCCCGGCCAGTGTTCTTGATTTCAAAAGGTAGCATCACTGTCCCCTAGTACCCAAGGCAGAGGTCTAGAATTACCCTTGATTCTTTCTAACCCTCACACTTTCCAATTTAACCTTCTAAATAGTTCTGGAATCATCCTGCTTCTCTATTTCAATTACCTTTACCTACTTATCACCTCTCACCTGGATGACTATAATTATTTTCTAATTGGTCTTCCTATCTCCTGGTTGGTTTCTTTTCAATTAATCCTCTATACCATTAAAAATATGGACTCTTATTGAGATAGAGTTCATATAAGATTCACCATATTAACCATTTTAAAATTTACAATTCAGTAATGTCTAGTGTATTTACAATGTTGTACAATTATTATCACTATCTAACCCCAGAACATTATACCAGTGTTTTCTGAACTGTTAGCCTTGATCTATTGGTAATTTGTGAAATCAACTTAGTAGTTTGCAACCACAACCACTATTTGTCTTTCTGTCTTTCTTTCTCTTTCTTTCTCTCTCTCTCGTTCTCTTTTTTTTTTTTTTTTTTTTTTTTTGAGACTGAGTCTCTCTCTGTTGCCCAGGCTGGAGTGCAGTGGTATGATCTCGGCTCACTGCAACCTCCACCTCCCGGGTTCAAGCGATTCTTGTGCCTCAGCCTCCTGAGTAGCTGAGATTACAGGCATGTGACACCATGCCGAGCTAATTTTCATATTTTTATTAGAGACAGGGTTTCGCCATGTTGGCCAGGCTGGTCTTGAACTCCTGGCCTCGAGTTATCTGCCTGCCTCAGCCTCCTGAAGTGCTGAGATTACAGGTGTGAGCCACTGCACCTGGCCCACTATGTGTTTTTAAAAAAGTAAGTAGCCATAGCGTAGCATAGCTGGACAAGCATAGACTAGGATACAATAGAATAGTATAGCATAGACTAGGATAGAATACAATAGCATGGACCAGGATAGAATACAATAGCATAGACTAGACTGGGATAGAATACAATAGCATAGACTAGACTGGGATAGAATAGAATAGCATAGACCAGACTGGGATAGAATAGAATAGCATAGACCGGACTGGGATAGAATAGAATAGCATAGACTGGGCTGGGATAGAATAGAATAGCATAGACTGGACTGGGATAGAATAGAATAGCATAGACTGGACTGGGATAGAATAGAATAGCATAGACTGGGCTGGGATAGGATAGAATAGCATAGACCGGACTGGGATAGGATAGAATAGCATAGACTGGACTGGGATAGAATAGAATAGTAGAGTAGAACAGAGTACAGAACACTGCAAAAGGTGAAAAGTGAAACTACTGTTTCATGAAACTTATTTCAGTTAGACTTTTATGTGTGTCCATGGTCATAATTTAAATGAATGTATTACTGTGGGTCATGATGAAAAAAGTGGAGAAGAGCCATCGTGAGTCTACACTATTCAGCTAGAGTGATTTTAATTTGTAAATCTGAGTATGTCCCCCACCTAATGCCTATCAGTGGTTCCCTAGCTTGGTCACTCATTACTTAGGAAATATCTAGTGAGAGCCTATTGCGTGCTAGTCACTGTTCTAGGTGCTGGGGATAGAGCGGTAAACAAGGCAGACAAAAATACCAGCCTTGGTTAAGTTTATATTCTAGTTGGGTGAATATAAATATAGAAATAAACAAGAAAAGCATACATAGAAAACTATACAGTATGTTGAGGTGGTACGTGCTCTGAAAGAAAATACCTGAAGAGGGTCAGGAGCTTTAGGAGTGTGGAATGAGGACGGGAGGGTGCTGGATGGTGGTCTGGGCAGCCTCATGGAGAAGTAACACTTCAAGAAGACTTGAAGGGGGTGAGGGAGTGAGCTGTGAAGATATCTGGAAAAGGGACATTCAGGGCAGAGGGAACTGCAGTGCCAAGGGCCTGGGCAGGAGCTGCCTGGGTGCTTTGAGGGAGAGGGAGAACATGGTGAGAGGGTACAGGGGGGTGGACATGGGAAGGAGATAAGGTCAGACAGGCACCTGGAAGCCAGGCTATGTTGGGTCTGTGGGGGGCATTGTAAGGACACTGCTGGGGAAACAGGAGTAAAACCTGCAAAGCTTTGAGTAGAGGAGTGATATGCTCTGGGCTACATTTGAAAATGTAGGGTTCAATCCTCTTGAACAGGTCCGAGGCCCTTTATATTTTGTTCTTGCCTAAAGATCCATACTCATTTCTTGCCGTTTCCATCAGCAACACCAAAATGTTCACGTTTTCTCCATGATGTTTCCCACTTCTGGGACTCTGCCTGGAAGGCCACGCCTCCCATGCTTCTCTGGCCTGGCTCACCTCTACTCATCTTCCAGCAACCAGCTGAGACACCACCTCCTATTACAACCTCTCCCCCTAGGCTGGGAGACGTGCCTCCCACTCAGCCTGCTAGCACCTTCTCTCTCTCCATCAGTAATGTACTTCATTGTACTCTAACTCATGTGTCTGCGTTCTTTTAAATTTTTGATTCCTGGGAGGTTCAGGGTCTTGCTTTTTGCATCTTTTTACCCCCATTCCCTGTGACAGTGGTGCACATAGGACATGCATGCAATACACAAATGGTTGTTGAATGAAAAGTGGCTGATGAGGATTCTGCAAGGTCTGAATCAAGTTTCCAAGGCCACGCAGCACAGTGCTCCCCCCATCCTTCCCGGTGCTCCTTCTGCCATACCGCAAGACTCCTGGGGTGCCCTGAGGCTTTCCTTGGGGGGAGGGGTGTGACTCCCTATTGTCTCTGGAGGAATTTAATTTAATAGATGAGACAAATTGAGTGGTGGGAGGGGTGGAGGTATGGAAGATGCTCATAGAGGCGGCAGCTTGCTTAAGGTTACACGGTGCTCATTGAACTTGGGAGTCTGGCAGCATCTGGCTCTGCACCGACGTAAATGTAAACAGATACTTCACTGGGCCCAGCTGTATCTCTTCTCCATGGAAGATCCCCTTTCACCCAAAGCGCTTCATCAATATTACAACCAGAGACGGGGGGCCAGTCTGGGCTTTCCTGTGGCCTATGGTATAGATTGGGGCTTTGACATAATTTGGGAGCAAACTTGGGGACCCCTTCAGGCATCGTAGCATCCTTCCCTGGGCTGGCTTGCCCGAGCTTGGAGGTTAGGAAGGAGGATGGGCAGACTCTCCCTGTATGTTTCCCTATCCTGTAGTGTGAAAGACTCACAGATATATACAAGCACAGGCCACTGCTGAAAATGAAATACACCATTTCCCTGTCTAATAGAACTGGCAGCTTTCTTTTCTTCTCTGTCTTCCTGTAGGTGACCAAGCATCAAACTTTCTGTATACACTGGAAAGTGCTTCTTCCAATAATCTTTGCAGCCTAGACTTATAGTTTGTCCTTCCCGGGTCTGTTTCCTTATAAATATTCCAAGGTGAGGCTGCCAGCGGGTGATTTATTTACAAGAGGTATCACTTCTTGCAGCTGTGCATGGTGTCCAAGCGAATGGCTTACTGCAGCTCTCACCAAACTCAGCCTTGTTATCTATTTTAGATGAGACTGGGGTGATTCACTCTCTCTAGTTTCAACTCTCGCTGAGCTAAAATGATTTCTGCTTTAAAAATGTCCAGAATTTGGAAAAAAATGAAAAACTACAGAAACAACAAGCCTTGTTACTCAGATAGAGACGGTCAGATGGAGAGGGAGACAGACAGAGACTACTCCTCTTATCTGAATGCTGTCACAGGGAAAGCACACCCTGACAGGCCACAGCCCTGCAGCCTCCTCAAAGTTTCCCACCCAAAGAGGAAGCCCTACAAAAGAAATGGAAGAGAATCCCCTGTACCCTGCCAGGTCTGTCTTACTAAAGGGATGTATCATTCAATACCTTTCCAGGCTTCCCCATTCCCTCCCAATAGTTCTAAACCTCTTGGGGGCCAAGGACTCCTTTGAGATTTCCCAGAAAAATATGCATGTCCACGTATGCCTAAGACTTCAGGAGGTGCAGGGGAGTGAAGGGAAGCAGGTGCTGTGGGGTCCAGAGGGGAAGCATCTTAGGGGGTTGCAGGGTTGGAGGACAGGCTGTGTGGACAGGGCCAGGGCTAGGACCCTGTGTTGGATGTGGCTACAGGGAGGAAATGAGAGGGCATTTTAGGCAGGAGCGAGGCTAAAGGTAGAGGAGCTGAGATGCAGCTGGCTTGCCTGTAGAGCCACAGTGAAGGGAGCAGAGCTAATGCTTATTGACCACCTACTATGTCCCAGCCACTATGATATGTGCCAAAGGGCTGTAAACAGGCGTGTTCCCTTGCCCGAAGGAACACAGTCTCGTGGGCCAGGCAGCCAAAACTGGGGCAGGATTAACCATGATACGGTCAGAATGAGCAGCAGTCCCTCTCAGCAGGGAGTAAAGCCTTGAGGCTGCAGATGGGAGCTGGTGACCCATGACAGTCTTCATCACCAGGGAAGGCCTTGATGGCAGGGGTGGGACAGGCCGGGCCTTTCAATGTGTCCTTGGCTGCCCCTGTCCAGTTAGGGGCTGGACGCTGGGCTCAAATGGGCAATGTTCCAGGGCTTTCAGTGGTCTGGAGATCCCAGCTGGTTCCAGCTCCTCAGAGCAGACATAAAGCGGGTCATTTCTTGCTTTCTGGCGTGGTGACTCATCTGACAAAAATAACTCACGCTAGCAACAGCTCTTTCTGCATCTTGTGGGCTGGGAATGGGTACTAGGAAGGACAAAAACTGCTAAGCAGTGAAACATGAGGACTCCTCCATCTGACTCAGCCACAGAGACACACAGAGAGACACAGACAGAACGACAGCAACAGAGAGAGACAGAGAAGCAGAGACAGTCAGACACCCACACAGATGTGTTCTGAGAAACTGAGTGGGGCTGCTTCTGACACTGAAGCCAAGGCACTCCTCATTTCTGGACTCAGCTGCTGGGGAAGTCACAGGGCTCAACTACCAGGGAAAACAGTTTACAGGTCCCAGGACTTAAAATGCTTTCCCAGGTATACAGAGCACACCCTCCAAGGTTGTGCAACTCCCTGCAAATAGACTTCTCCCAAAGCCAGTTCACGTGGCAGCTCCCAGCTCTTGCAGACTCCTGCAGCCCTCTTTACTTGGCTTGAGTGTGGTCCTTTGCATTCTGCTCCCAGGAGCCTTTTGTTTTGGTCCCTGGGCACTGGATCTGAATGTGCACCTAGGATAACTTAGTACATGCCTCTCTCCAAAGACTGCCTTGTTCTGTGAGTTGGAATTTGCTGATGAGGAGGGATGCCATCTGTCTTTCTCACTTATCCACACCCAGTCCACCCGCCAAAGCTCATTGCATCCCCCTTTTCTCATTTAGAGTCAGACAAGGAAGTTCACATTTTCAAATGGGTCTGGCGCCATTCTGGGTGTAAGCAACATCATTTCCCTCCACCTAGACAATAATCCAAGATAGGTATTATTTAACATGTGAGAAAACTGAACTTAGAACAAATGAGGCCGGGCATGGTGGCTCATGCCTGTAATCCCAGCACTTTGGGGGGCTGAGGAGGGCTCAGCAGATCACTTGAGCTCAGGAGTTTAAGACCAGCCTGGCCAACGTGGCAAAAAATACAAAAAAAATTATCTGGGCGTGGTGATGCATGCCTGTAGTCCCAGCTAATTGGGAGGCTGAGGTGGGAGGATTGCTTGAGCCTGGAAGGTGGAGGTTGCAGTGAGCTGAGATCGCACCACTGCACTCCAGCCTGGGTGACAGAGTGAGACCCTGTCTCAAACACAACAACAACAAAGAGGATAAATGATTTGCCCAAGACCACACCACTGGTTAGAGTGGAGCTGGAATTTGGGCCCAATGCAGTATTGTACCACATCCCATGGGATGCCTCCTGTGGTATTGTGCTGCATCCCATGCCCGCAGCTGCCGTTGTATCCCATCCCTGCCTGTGTGCCTCTCTCTGAGTTTGATATGCTGCTCAGAGCATGGACAACTCATCTGAAAATGAAAATTATATCATTGGAAGGTCTCTTGTCCTATATAATTGGGACTAGTAGTTGGTTGGTTAACCAAAAAAATTTGATCAAGGTTGAGAAATCATAAAACAGGACCCATACAACCTTATTTTGATGTGGATCAAAGGCCTTTTCTCAAAGAAACTGGTGATGAAAATTCTACTTTTCTGTCTTGCGTAAGCTATACTAATAATTTCCAGCGTCTGTTTTCATGAAGAAGAGAGAACCCAAGGTACTCTCGAAGCAATTCGAGTGCAGAATCCTTCTAGATTGATACAAACTTCCTTGTTTTTTTTGTTTCTTTTTTTTTTGTTATCTCGTCCACACCTCATTCAACAAGTTTCTTAGTGATTCACTTTTGTCAAGTCTTTCTTAAAGCAATGTGTTTGACATAAAAAGCAACAATTTCTTTTGTTCCACACTCTTCTTTTTTGGTTTATGTTCCTTTTGGTTAAATTACATAATCATGGTGTCAAGTGTAAGTGGCATGGCGTAAATAGATTTGGGAACATGAATAATTAATTCTTGGTAAATGTTCTTCTCATTTGGAGAGCAGAAGTGTGGAGGCGTATTATACATAAGCTGCTAGCTGGGAGCATCAACTGCTGTATTTGGGGCAGAGAATGGAAGCTGGTTAACCTGGCCAGTTATGGGGAATGTGGTTAAGAGGCTTTGCGCAGGAGCTGATGTAAGAGTTGGGGTGAGAGCCAATGGAGATGCCAGGTAAAAGGATTGAGTAAAGTGGTGTCTTGTATATAAGCCATCTTCATGATTTTGAAGCCTTCTCTGATGCTGCAGCACACATGGTCCCCTCCTCCCATAAACTTTCTTCCCTAGGGAACATTAGAGAGCCCCCAACCGGCAGCCAGGAGACCCAGATCTAATCCCAGCTCTGCCACTTCCTACCTCTGAGAATCTGGGCAAAAGGCTTAATCTCATCAGTCAGGTTTTCTTCTCTGTACACTGAAGGAATTGGGTACAATTGTCTTGAAAGGCTCTTCTGGTCCTGTTCTGAGTATCCCAGGGCCAGGTTTCTTACTAACTCCACTCTTCTCTTTGGGGTTCTCAGTCACCCCCAGGGCTCTAGAACACTCCTCGTCTGATATGGTTTGGCTGTGTCCTCACCCAAATCTCATTTTGAATTCTAGCTCCCATAATTCCATGTGTCATGGGAGGGACTCAGTGTGAGGTAATTGAATCATGGGGGTGGGTTTTTCCTGTGCTGTTCCTGTGATAGTGAATAAGTCTCATGAGATCTGATGGTTTTATAAATGGGAGTTCCTGCACACACTCTTTGCCTGCCACCATGTAAGTTGTGACTTTGCGCCTCATTCGCCTTCTGCCATGATTGTGAGGCCTCCCCAACCATATGGAACTATGAGTCAACTAAACCTCTTTGCTTTACAAATTGCCCAGTCTCAGGTGTGTCCTTATTAGCAGGGTGAGAACAGTCTAATACACCATCCCAAACCATATCAACAGCCTCACCTGTGTGCTGTGCTATGCTGTGCTGAGCGGCAGGAGAGCACCATGTTTCCATCTCTTACCTGGTGCCCTATAAGTGGGGTGGCCTGACCTCTCATGGATGACCAGGTGAGAATTTTTAGACCCACCAAATACTAAACCATGTTATCAAACAAAGATTATTAAAACTATGTGGCTTTGGAGCAAAATGGACCTCTTATAAGAATATAGTATATGAAAAAGGAAGCATCACAAAACAGTGGGAAAGGAGATAATATTTGGTATGGGAAAAGTTGGATAATAGTTTGGGGAAAAAAAACTTAGGCCCACATTCAAACTATACATTAAAATAAATGATGGGTTATTTTTAGATGTAAGATTGCTACAGAAAAAAAACACGAGAAAATTGAATGTTATTATCAAAGCCTTGGAGAGCGATGCCTTTGAAAGTCTAGAGGCAATAGAAAATTCACAAAGGAAAAGAGAAATCAATTTCATTTTGTAAAAATATAAAATCAATTTGTAAAATAAATAGGCAAATGAGAAAAACAGATAAAACATGAGGGGTTTATATGTTTATTAAAAAACATGTACATCAGTAAGAAAATGATTAATAATTTGTAATAAATGGGCAGAACACATAGGTACATTACAAATGAGGAAATTCAACTGGTATAGAGAAAACCCCAACCTTTTTAGTAGTTAAATGAATAGAAATTAAAATAAGAATCCACTAAATTAAGCAGAACATTAAAAAACTTGGCAGATCTAGTGCAGCTGAGGATAGGGCAAAATTGCTAGTTGGGAATATAAATCCCAGCCCTTTGGAAACCAATTTTACTACCCAAAATTTTAAAATTGCCTTGCTCCCTTTGACTCAACTTCTAGAAAAGCATCCTAAGAAGATAATAAATATGGATAAAGTTATTTCTAATGAAGATGTTCATTGCATAATTTTATGGAAACATGTTACAAATGAGGGAAGAGTTAAGTATTGTGAAGTGTACTGACCCAATTAACTATTTTGCAGACATTAAAAGAAACAAGAGGCCAGGCACGGTGGCTCACGCCTGTAACCCAGCACATTGGGAGGCCGAGGTGGGTGGATCACCTGAGGTTGGGAGTTCGAAACCAGCCTGACCAATGTGGAGAAACCCTGTCTCTACTAAAAATACAAAATCAGCCGGGTGTGGTGGTGTATTCCTGTAATCCCAGCTCCTCAGGAGGCTGAGGCAGGAGAATCGCTTGCACCCAGGAGGCAGAGATTGCGGTGAGCAGAGATCATGCCATTGCATTCCAGCCTGGGCAACAAGAGCGAAACTCCATCTCAAAAAAAAAGAAAAAGAAAAACAAAACTACAGCAAGGTAGAAAGTTAAGTTTACAAAAAAAAAAAAAAAAAAAGAAGTTTACATAGCAAGTCAGTTAATGTCTCTGAGTTTCAGATTTCTCATTAATAAGATATAATAATAATACTACCTTCCTCATCTGGTTGTTGTGTGGACTAAATGAGATAATACGTGGTATGTATTTAACCCAGCTCTTCGGCTATGGTAAGCATGCAGTAAATGTTAGCTAATGTTATTGTTTTCATGATTGTCACATACAGTTAATACAAATGGAATATGGAAAAAATGATAACAGCTGTGTTAGGGTGTTGGGATTATAGGTGATAATATATCTCCTTTTTCTTTTCCAAACTTTGATATGTTTTGTTTATAATCTTAACAGCTTTATAGATGTATTCTGGACATATAAAATTTACCCACTTTAAGTGTACAATTCAGTAATGTTTAATATATTGACAGAGTTGTACAATCATCACCACAATCCACCACCCTAAAAAGATCCCTCATGCTCATGGGTAGTCACTCCCCAGCCCAGGCAACAACTAATCCGCTTTCTGCCTCTATAAATTTACCATTTCTGGATGTTTCATATAAATAGAATTATAGGATATGTGATCTTTTGTGTCTGGCTTATTTCAGTTTATAATTTTTAGGAGTTCAAAAACATAGTTTGCCACTGTCATTGTAAAACAAAAACAAAGCAAAAATACAACAAAAAGCAACTTCTTAGCATGATTTGCATTTTCAACCAACCTACTAGCATTAGCCAGGGTCCTGCCAGGAAAGAGACGGTTCACTCATAAAGGTCAACGGATGAGTTTAACGAAGGGACTATTTACAGAGAGGCTGGTCAGGTGAAAGGAGTCAGGGGTTCAGTGAGAAACAGTCCCTGCCCCTGGGTCTAAAGAAACCAGAGGGAAGAGCAGTGTTGCTGGGGCCTGGAGAGGGCTGTACCATGAAGGAGGGGCTGCCTGGAGGGAGCCATGGCCTGGCAGAGAAGGCAGCCATGGCCAAGACTATGGCTGGGCAGGATGGGAGCTGGGGACTGTTGAGAACAAACACCCCACTCTCACTCTCTGTCCTCCATCCGAGCTGCTGCTGGCGCTTCCAGGCACTGAACCTAATTGGAAGGCAGCTGCCCAGGAGCCCCGGTGCTGCCGCCCACAGAAGTCAGCCTCCAGGGCCACAGCAGGGCAGAGAAAGGCCAAGAGCAGGTCTAGAGGGGCCAACGGAAGCAAGTTAGCAAACCGCTTTTCCCAGCGTGCCACCTGTCCTCTCTAACCTCCTACACTGTGCACTTAATCACCCCGAAGTACTCAGGGTCCTTTTCACATGCCAGGAACGTTGACATCCTCTTGCCTGTTTCCATGCTGATACCCGAGCCTGGAATGCTTTCTGCCTTCCTGCCTTCAACCCTTGCTCAGGCACCTCCAGGGGTGGGGGTGGGGGCTCTCACCTGTGGGCTCCCACCACAGGTGTTTCGTTCTTCTGCCAGAGCATTCCACTTGGCTGGAATTATTTGCTGGCATGACCATCTCTCACACAAAACCACATTTCCCTGGAAGGGAATGGCTGTTTTATATATGGTGCCTGGAATAATGCCTGTCATATGGTAGGTGCCCAGTAAATATTTGTTAAATCGAACAACATCCTGTAATTCTTTTGTGTTTCTCCCACCCCTATTGTCTACTGGTTTAGAGAATTTACTTTAGTATGCTGCTGGATGATGAACAATTTCAAATTTGAGAGTTTCTCTCTGAGATAAGTAAATTCCTCTGATTTTAGGAATATGCAAACAACCTAATAACGGTGGAAAGAACAGGTGTGAGTGTCTCTTTTGAACAGATGTGATGCGATTTCCTTGCAGTTGTAAGCAGCTTCCATTGTTGGCTATTTTCTCTATGGTGTTTCTCCCACATGAAGTCAACCTCGCTAACCTTTTTGCTCAGCTCTGAATGGGACTTGTCACTTCTGGTTAGGGAGACATTAACCACCCTTCAGACAGAGCAAAATGAAGTGAACCCGCAGCACACACCCACAATACAGCTAAGGGGAACTCAGGCGAGAAAAGAAACCTTCCTTTTTGAAACTACCAGACCGTTCTCCCACTTAGCTGGTTCTCAAACTCCTGCAAGAATCTTCAAGGGAAAGAAAAAGAAACTCAATATTTTCATACTCAGGCACCCTCCCGGCTGAAATAGATGCTTCTATGTGCAGCCTTGAGGCCAGTGGCATTTCCTGACTGGCTGCCACAGTGAACATTCTGTCAGGGGCGTTGTGCTCCAAATATTGTCCCTGGCAGAATGTCTCCGGGCCAACACCCAGTTTTCCTGCCTGACAGTCTGGAGGATGCTCAGGAGGCCACAGAATTGGGATGAGTGCCACAAAGCAGGCTGGAGAAATTCTAGTTGCTGGGCCTAGGGGCAAAGTTAGTTCTCTGGAAAAAGGAGAGAGGATGGTATTTGGGAGGGTGACTACTGGTTCCCTAGAAAAATACAAAATGATTATAATGTCACCCAGATTACCATGAAAATGTCCCTTTCAGGAATAGTTGAGAGAGGCAGAGTGGTATAGTGAGAAGATGATCCTTTATGAAGACCCATGTTGAGGCCAGGCACGGTGGCTCATGCCTGTAATCCCAGCACTTTGGGAAGCCGAGGTAGGTAGATCACTTGAGGTCAGGAGTTCGAGACCAGCCTGGCCAACATGGCAAACCCCCATCTCTACTAAAAATACAAAAATTAGCCAGGCGTGGTGGCACATGCCTGTAATCCTAGCCACTTGGGAGGCTGAGGCATGAGAATCACTTGCGCCTGGGAGGTGGAGGTTGCGGTGAGTGGGGATTGTGCCACTGCACTCCAGCCTGGGTGGCACTCTGTCTCAAAAAAAAAAAAAACAAAAATGGCCCTGTCTCTGGTCACTTATTGCTTATTGTCTTGGGACTTGAGGATTCTTGGGAATCTATTTAAAAATAATATTCTACTAGCTTCTTAATGTAGTCCACGGAGCACAGCTTTGGGATCACACAGACCTGAGTTTTGAATGCAGGTCCTTGTCATTTACCACATGTGTGATATCATTTTTCTTTTGCATAGAACTTTTAGCTGGGCACAAAGCCACCAAGCTGAATGCTCCATTTTCCAGCCTACCTTAAAGCTAGATATGACCACGTGACTAAGCTGTGGAATTGTGAGTGGGAGTGTGCAGCTTCTTCCTTTGCCCTGACAGTGAAAGAAGGTGTCCTGCCCTCCCTTCAGCTTTTTTCTGTTGTCTGGAATGCAGACTTCTTGGGGAAGTCATCTTGGATCATGCAAGTGACCCAGGTGACTGGCAGAGCAAACACAATTCATCGCTGGATTTTTTGCAGTTTCAATCCAAGCCTTAAAGAGTTCTACAGATAAAATTCTAAGGCACATATGCTCACTGTAAAGGTATACAGACTTGGAAAAATCTATTTGCAAATGACATATGTGACAAAGAATTTGTATCCAGAATATGCAAAGAACTTTTACAACTTAATAAAAATACAAACAATTTAAAAATAGGCAAAAGGGTGGGTATGGTGGCTCACACTTGTAATCCCAGCACTTTTGGCGGCTGAGGTGGGAGGATCACTTGAGTCCAGGAGTTCAAGACCAGCCTGGTCAACATAGTGAGACCCCCCAGTCTCCTTAAAAAAAAAAAAAAAAAAAAAAAAATTAGTGGGTGTGGTGCTGCATGCTTGTAGTCCTGGCCACTCAGGAGGCTGAGGTGGGAGGATTACTTGAGCCCAGGAGTTCAAGGCTGCAGTGAGCTATGATCATTCCACTACGCTCCAGCCTGGGTGACAGAGCGAGATCCTGTCTCTAAAAATAAAATAAAATAAAATAAAATAAAATAAAATAAAACAAGGCAAAAGATTTGAATAGACATTTCGCCAAAGAAGATATTCAAATGGCTAATAAGCACATGAGAAGATGCTCAAAAGTATTAAGGAAACACAAAGTAAAACCACAGTGAGATACCATTTCACATCCACCACAATAATCAAAGACAGACAATAACTTTGGGCAAGGATGTGGAGAAATCAAAATTCTTAAACATTCCTACTGGTAGGAAGCTACTTTGGAAAATAGTTAGGCAGTTTCTTAAAAAGTCGACCAAATACTTGCCACATGATACAACATTCCACTCTGCAGTATATACCCAAGAGAAATAAAAACATGTCCTTAAAAAGACTTGCATAATGTTCATAGCATTAGTGACTGAAAAGTGGAAGCAACCCAACTGTCCATCAGTTAGCATACGGATAAAATGAGATATAGTCATACAGTGGAGTACTACATGGAATGCTAAATGAAAGAAGTCAGACATAAAACCACATAGACTATTCCATTTTTAAAAAATGTCTAGGAAAGGCAAATGTCTGGGAGAGACTAGGGTTGCCTGGGCTTGCAGGTGAGGATGGGGGTTAATTTGAAATGGGTACAAGAGATATTACTGGGATGTTATACAAGCTGTAAAACTGGATTATGGTAATGGTGACATAACTTGATAAACTTACTAAAAATCGTTGAATCACATACTTCAAATGGATCAATTTTATGATATATATACTTTATCCCTCAGTAAAGTTAAAAGACATAGACTTTTATACCAATACAACTTTTAGGAACAAGAGCACAATAAAACAAAAAATTTTCAGAAAAACAAAAATCGAGAGATTACCATAAATATATTTTCTCTTAAAGGAGCTTCTCAAGGACTTGCTTTAGAAGAAAAATAATGTCAAAAGGAAGGTTGGAGGTATTAGAAGAAATGACCACCAAACGAGCAATCTAGGAAAGAAGAAAATGTATTAACCCAATTCAGGGCAATTGCAAAAGCCTACAGCGAGCATTAATTTCATCGCAAGATGTCAGATGCTTTCTCTTTACAAACAAGTTCAAGCTAGGATGTGTTTCATCATCAGTTCTTTTCAATTTTGTCCAGGACAGTAGCAAAACAAGAGGAAATAGAATAAGGATTAGAAAGGAAATAAAACTGTCATGATCTGCAGATTGTATGATTGTCTTCAGAGAAAAACCAGAAGAATTTATGAATACATTATTAGAATTGATGAGATTTTAGCAAAGTTAATAAAAAATTAATACACAAAGTTCAACTGTATTTCCACAATCAATTTGAAAATATAACTGAAATAAAATAAGAAAAAAAGTACAAAATACTTAGGTGCCAACCTAACCAAATATGTGCAAAACTCTTCATGGATAAAGTTGCAACACTTTACTGAAAGGCATTAAAGAAAATGCAGATAAATTAAAGCTAAATCATATTCTTGGTTAGGAAGATTCACTATTGTAAAGATGTCAATTCTCCACAAAGCAGTTTAATGCAGTTTCAATAAAATCCTAAGAAGATCATTTGTGAAACTTGAAAGTTTTAGTCTAGAGTTTTATTTTAAAATTTATATTGAAGAGAAAAAAGCCAAGAATAGCCAATATACTCTTGAAGAACACAGTCTTGGACATCATCCTGCCATATAGCAAGATTTAGTATTAATATAAAGTAATTAAAATAGTACCATGTTAAAACAGGGATAGATAAATAGATCAATGGAATAGAATGGAGAGATCAGAAACAAACGTACACAGATTGAGAAACTTGATTTTTGTGAAAAAAGCCATCGCACATCAGTGGGGAAAGGGATGGACTATTCAAAAAATGATGCTAGAATAATTGGTTATCCATTTGGGAGAAAATAAACTGAATCTCTACCTCACGTCATGCACAAAAGCTATTCCATTGATTAAACACTAAAAAATGCAAGCCAAATTTAAACATGACACCGACTTGCATAAAAATCACACACACACACACACACACACACACACACACCCCTCAACACACATAAGAGTGCACGTAGAAACTGGTAAAAACTGAATAAGTTGGGAGGCTGAGGCGGGCAGATCACGAGGTCAGGAGATCGAGACCATCCTGGCTAACACGGTGAAACCCTGTCTCTACGAAAAATACAAAAAAAAAAAAAAAAAAAAAACATTAGCCGGTCATGGTGGCGGGCGCCTGTAGTCCCAGCTACTCGGGAGGCTGAGGCAGGAGAATGACGTGAACCTGGGAGGCGGAGCTTATAGTGAGCTGAGAGCACGCCACTGCACTCCAGCCTAGGCAACAGAGTGAGACTCCATCACAAAAAAAAAACAAAAAAAAAAAAAAAACACTGAGTAAGTTCTGTTGTTAGCAACATTTACCAATGTCAATTTGCAGGTTTTTATATTGTACTAAAATCATTTAAGATATCACTATTGGGGAAAACTGGGGGATGAATTTGTAATTTTTTGTGAGTCCATAATTATTTCAAAAGTAAAAGTTAAAAATGAAAGGAAAAACGTAAAAGTACTTAGAAGGCAATATAAAATATTTTATGACTTCAAGGTAGAGAAAACTTTCTTGGCCTAGATACAAGATGCAGGAATCCTAAAGAAAAAGATTAATAAATATATACTACAGTTAGAAACTTCTTCAAATGACACCATAAATAGGATGAAAATACAAGAGAAGACAAGTGCCATATGTAATCACCAAACAATGTCCAGAATACAAAAATAACTATGAAGCACCGAGAAAAAGCCCAATAGAAAAAATGGATTAAATAGACATTTTCACAGAAGACATCCAAACAGCCCAGAAGCATAAGAAAAAACCATATACAACCAAACCACTCAACCTAATGAGTGATCAGGGATGTGTTAAATAAAACTCAACAAAATATCATTTTGCATTCAACAGAAGGGCAAAAGTTTAAAAATCAGACAGTATCAAATGTAGACAAAGATGTAGAGCAATAGGGACTCACATATATTGAGGATGGAAATATAAAATTTATATATCCACCATGGAAAAGCGTTTGGCAATAGCTACCAGTGCCAATCATACAAAACTGCATGACCCAGCAATTCCAGTCCCGGGTCTAGAGAAACTCATGCACATGTGCACCAAGATACATGAATAAGAATGTTCGCTGCAGCATTATTTTAGATAGGCAAAAACCGGACACAACACAAATGTCCATCAAGAGTTGATTAGATACATTTTAGTATACTTACATGATGGGGTATTATACGACAATTAAAATGAACAAGCCATAGCTCTACAAAACAAAATGAGTGAATCTCACAAACATTAGCTTGAATGAAAGAGGTGCTAAGAAATAATAGCGGATGACTTCATTACTAGAACAGGTGAAATAAAGCTATATTCTTTAGGGATCATATGTAAGAGGTAAAATAAAGGCAGGAAAGTGGTTACCATTGAGGTGGTGGAGTGAGATTTGCTTTTGATGAGAAGTAGACAAGGGACTTCTGGGGAACTGGCAAATATTCTCAATGTAGACCTCGGTCATGGTTTTATTGGTGTCCATTTAATAATTATATTCGTTTGTATGCATGGTGTATAGACTTTTCTATATGTCCCAGTGTAAGAGGAAAAACTGTTCCACCTTTCTCTCATCCAGCGTTTATCATCAGATGATAATTGCTCATTGAACTATCAGTTAATCGCGTTACAATGCAAGATATAGGAGAGCAGGAGCTGTGACTCATTGCATGCCCACAGCCTTGCTGAGCATTCAGTGGGTGCTCAATGAGGGAACAGTAAACTGATACTATTTACAGTTAAGCCTGGGCTTATGGAGGGCATCTGATTTTATAGCCCAGGAATGACGGAACGGGACTCAACCAGTTCTCCTCCCCTGTATGTGGGGAGTGTGACCAGAAAGAAGCCAAGAACTGAGCAGAGACTGAGGATAGACACATCTTGTTAAATCTGCTAGGCCTTGCCTCGACAAATTGTATTAGACAACTCTGTGGTGGGAGATCACAGCTCAGCTAGATGACAGCCTCCTGATCGAGCTACTCTACCACTTACAGCCTTCGACATAACATTCTTTAGCGATGGTCTTTGGCAAGAGCTTTCACGGAAACGTGCCTGCCTGGAGCCAGCTCCTGTCTAGAGAGGTTCCTGTAGAAACTTTAAATGATGACATCAGTCTGCATATGCCCCAACATCAGGCTGCTGACCCAGCTGCCTGTAGATAGTAGCATCTTGTCTTTTCTACATGGGCCCCAGGGACAGAGAGATAAGGAGGAGAAAGTTCAGGGGGTTAGGCAGTCCATTGTTGTACAGGCAAGTTGTGGTCTGGTGGTCCAGACAAAAGTCTGGATTTCTGCCTTCCTGCTTCCACAGGCTTGGAGTCTGGCCTCTGACTAAGCCGGGGGCAAACTAACGCAGTCATGGTTAAGCCACGAAGAAAGGTGCCAGAAAGTTGGGACGCATACATGAGACGTATTGAGTCTCGGGTGTGTGCACTTGGTGTTCATTCATTCCTTCAACAAGCATGTGTTGAGCGCTTATGTGGGCGGACGCTGCAGCAGGCACCAGGGATATTGTCCAGCAGGGGACTGTCATGCCAGCTTTTCAGATTAGACTGTGTGGATGTTGTTCAAGAAGGAGCAAATAGGGTAGAATTGATCAGCAGTCTCCAGATATGGGTTCCAGAGGATTCTCCTTAAGGATGGAAGGCAGTAGTATTAGGACCGAGGAAAGGAAGCACCTGGTCACATTGCCAAATTTCTCAGGGCAAGTACTGGAACAGGTTGGAGAATGTAAATGTTTACAACATACATTTTTGAATGAGCATACCATAAAGGGAGACACAGATGTTTAGGGAAAGACTCCAGACATTTGAAGTGACAGCAGGAAGAGAAATTGTTCTTTCCAGGGAGCTGTGCCTGGTCCTGCTGCGAGAGACAACATGCTTGGCAGTAAAAACCTCAGCGTGCCCCTCTCCATGGCCCAAGCATTTATGGAGCACTCCCTAGGCCCAAGCTCTGTGGCTGAGTGGTAGAATCCAGACCGAGCCACTCAACAGTATAGTTCAGTGGGCCCGTGCGGTAATGTGCCTCTATAAAGCACGGTGTCCTTTTTTTTCTCAGAGTTCATCTGGGCACATTTTAAAATTCGATCACTCCTGCTAACAAACACAAAACATTCACTGGTTGTGTGAGGAGCATGTGTATTACTTTATAAATATTGACACTGAGAGGTGACAGGCAAGTGTGGAGCTGTGTATAAGAATCAGATACATTTCTGGTCATTTATGTAGTTAACCTTCTTGAATTTAAACTTAGAGAATTCCCACTTTGTGTAGTGTTTTTTTTTTTTAACTTTGTGTAATGTTTTGTGTGAAACACAGGCATTTCCGACTGTATATTTACTTAAAGAATATTATGCATTCTGAGCTCTTATTTGTTTAATCATGGATTTGAAAGTTTTAAGAAATACAGAAATAGTTCAACTGTCAGTAGGAGCTTTGAGGAATCACAGAAAAAACATTAGTTAAGCATTACAGGAGAAAGCGGATAGACTGCAAGACAGATTTAAACTCTATGATACAGAGGATAGGCAGCTGGGTGTGGTGGCTCACACCTATAATCCCAGCAATCTGGGAGGCCAAAGCAAGAGGATCACTTGAGGCCAAGAGTTCAAGACCAGGCTGGGAAACAGTGAGACTGTATCTCTACCCAAAAAAAAAAAAAAAATTTTTTTTAATTAGCCAGGTATGGTGGTGTGCACCTCTAGTCCCAGCTACTTGGGAAGCTGAGGCGGGAGGATCATTTGAGCCCAGGAGGTCGAGGCTGCAGTAAGCTATGATTATGCTGCTGTACTCCATCTTGGATGTCTTAGGAAAAAACAAAAAGAAGATGGACAAAGAACTCTGAAAAAAAATTCATTGGAATTGAAAAGCCTGAAATACTACAGACCTTAAAAGGAAAAGAAAAAAAGTAATACCAGCTGCAAACCTTGAACAAGCGGCAAGCAATATGGAAAACTTTAACACAGGATGTTCCTGTGATGATAGTGAGCCCTGCACTGGAGTGTGTAGTGAAAAAAGAGTTTGGACTAAGTCACAGAAGATTTGAAAGCCAGGGGGGATATTGTCAGACCTGGGGTTTTATAAGTAACCATGGTAGCACTGTAATGCGGGTTTAGAGAAGAGCGAGGCTGGAGTGAAGGAGGCCAGGCTGGAGGAGATCCCAACAGCCCAGGGAGAGATGATGAGTCTGCACCAAGGCAGGGCAACCAGGATGAGGAGAATGGCCAGTTTGAGAAGCATGTGAAGGGTAGAGACGGCAGACCTTGGTGGCAGGTGGTTGATGGAGAAGGAGAGCCAGATAGGACCTTGATTCTAGAGAGGGTGAGCCCAGGCTAGTGGAGGGCTCAGGCTGAGGGCAGGCATGGATCCAATGGTGGGAATGTTGGGATCCTTGTGGAAATGTCAAAGGGACCACTCAGAAAGCTTAAGGCAAGAAGGAGCATTTAGGAGAGGGCCGAAGAAGACAAAGGCAGTAGGGGAGGCTGTGAGAGGTAAGTTAGCCTGGTAAAGTTGTTATTTCTTATCATCTTAGCAGTGAAAACAATTCCCGTTGACTGGGGGCCTCCGGTGTCCTGAGTCCTTTGCCTAAGGTACTTCTTTTTCTTGCCTCTTCCCTGCATTACTGAACTTACTGGGTCCGTTCCCACATTTCCCTGGAGTTGACCATGGACTCCTGGTTCTGGTGGGGAGATGAGTTCTGGAGCTTCTTCCTTTGCTGCCCACGTGGGCCAGAGCCAGAAGCGATTCTTGGCTCAAGGCAGGTGGACAGAAGCGAATGACCTGAATGATCCTCGGACCTTACCCTGCTGCTTTTAACAATTCGGCTCTAAACAAATCACACCCCGTGCCCTGTGGGAACCTGTAGTTTCCAATGCACAGGAGCATCAACCTGAGGGGTTATTTTCCATTAGATTCCTCTGCTAAAATAGCACCTTGTGACTCTCTGTTGTTAAACAAAAATACAGCTGGGAAACAAAGATGCGCTTGGGGAGACATTTGCCTGGAAAGAGGTGTCAGAATTCAAGACCAAGCTCTTAGTGGAATAAAGTTGGGATAATTCTCATGAACTATTGAAGACAGAGCAGTCTTGGGGGGAAGAGCACATCCTGAGGGCTCAGCCTGTGGCTGTGGGCATGGTGTGTATTCAATATCAGAATCTGGAAAAATGTTTGCAAGTGTCTCTGTGCCAGGTGCTGTGCTAGGCCCTGAGAACGGGAAACAGCCTGGCTGTGCTTCCCTTTCCGTTTGCTCCAAAGAGAGGGAAGCTAGATGCTTAGAGTTTGTAAAGGGAAGTGTAGTCCATCTTAGAGAAGTCCTAAGTAGACTATTAGGGGGTGAATCCATTATAGTGAAATAAAATAACGAAAAAGAAAACCATATGAAAGAAATTGCAGGCTGGGCGTGGTGGCTCACGCTTGTAATCCTAGCACTTTGGGAGGCCAAGGCGGGCGAATCACAGGGTCAGGAGATTGAGACTATCCTGGCTAACATGGTGAAAACCTGTCTCTACTAAAAATATAAAAAATTAGCCGGGCATGGTGGTGGGCGCCTGTAGTCCCAGCTACTCGGGAGGCTGAAGCAGGAGAATGGTGTGAACCCGGGAGGCAGAGCTTACAGTGAGCCGAGATTGCGCCACTGCACTCCAGCCTGGGTGACAGAGTGAGACTCCGTCTCAAAAAGAAAGAAAAAAAAAAAGAAAAAGTGTCAGGTGATAAGTGAAAGGTGTGCACTCTGTGTTTTCTTCTGTTGGGACTGATAGAACAGATGGGAAAGGAGAGACATAGGTCAGAAGGATCTGGGGTCAGAGTTGCTGATGAGGGACCTGGGCAGGAGGTGGACACCACCCCACAAGGTCGGGCAGGCCTGCAGGGAAAGGGAAGGTGGGAGGAAGCCAGGCCAGCCTTGAGCAAGACACAGTTTTTTTTTTTTCTTTTATTATTATTCTTTTTAGTTGACATGTAATAATTGTACATATTTATGGGATAAAATTAATACTGCGTCATTTGATACATGTGTAATGATCAAATAAGGGTTTTAGCATATTCATTTATCACTTCTTTATGTTGAGAATATCTGCTCTTCCAGCTATTTGAAAATATACAATAAATCCCAGTACTTTGGAAGGCCAAGGTGGGCAGATTGCTTGAGCCTAGGAGTTCAAGACCAGCCTAGGCAACATGGCAAAACCCTGTCTCTCCAAAAAATACAAAAATTAGTCGGGTATGGTGGCGTGTGCCTGTAGTCCCAGCTACTCAGGAGGCTGAGGCAGGAGAATCGCTTGGGCCCATGAGGTCAGGCTGCAGTGAGCTGTGATTGCGCCATTGCATGGCCACCTGGGTGACAGACCCTGTCTCAAAAAAAAATGTATACAATAAATTGTTTATTATAGTCACCCTGTAATGCTATAGAACACTAGAACTTATTCCTCTCATCAGTGCAAGATACATGTTCAGACTCAGAACTGAACTTTGGCGTGGCAAGGTGGTCCTTTTCAGTAACCCCTCTCATAGGCTTTAGCATTCATATATGTGTGTTATTCCAGAACATAACCAAAAAGCTTCCATATCCCCACAGGGTGCCATATTCTGTTTGATATTTTGAGGCCAAATACCATCATGTCATAAGGTGAAACATTCAGATTGAGGAATTGCTCCATGAGACTGAGGAGCTGTAGAGAATAAACAAAGTGGAAGGAAGATGGGATTCAAAGACCAAGTCAGAGTTTACATTGAAAAGGCCAGGTTTCATGAAATAGTTTAATGGAGAGCAGGCTCCTAAGTATCAACAGTGAAACTGCGCAAAGAAGCCCCACAACTACTACTTGGTTTGCCAGGATTCCCTACATATAATAAAGCAGCTAGCTGTAAGACACAGGGAGAAAGCCTTATCACCACTCCAAGGCACAGAGATGGATTTGCCCAAGGAGATGATCAACAGTCAGAATCAGCTCTAAGATTCAGGCTTCTTGACTGGTGATTCTGAATTCTGTCAATTTTTAAATTGGTGACTCTTTAAAACTTAATGAAGTATAATATCCAGACCAAAAAAGAGAATTGAACACACCCATAGGGTTAGCTCCCAGGTCAAGAACAGAATGTTCCCAGCCCCAGAAGTCCCCTCCTGTCTCTTTTTTTCAGTCACTATCCCTCTATCCCTCCAAAATAGCCACTATCATGACTTCTAAGAGCATAGAATACTTTTGCCTATTTTTGTCCTTTCTAGAAATAGAAAAATAAAATGTGGGTTTTTTTTTTTTTGTTTTTTTTTTTTGTTTTTTTTTTTTTTTTTGCTTCTGGTTTCTCTAGCTAAGCATTATTTTTGTGAGGTTCATCTATGTTGCATATTCAGATCATTCTCATTGCTGTATAGTATCCCATTATTTGATTATACCACAATTTACTTATCCCTTCTATCAAATGCCAAGGGCACTTGGGTAGTTTCCAGTCTGGTGCTGTTACAAAGAGTGCTGTTATGAACATTCCTCGAAGTGTCTTTTGATGAATATATGTACACAGTCCTATTGGGTAAATATTTAGGACTGAAATTGCTGAGTCTTGGGGTATACACATGTTAAGCTTTAGTAGATACATAGATACTGTAATTGGCAAGTTTAAATTTTGTCTATCGAAGTTTAAAACTCACCTGACTATAAAATTCTGTACTTGTTTACATCCAGGCATCTGTCTTAATATTGCTGAATAATTGTCTTCTCTTCTTATCTAGATCATTGGAGAGGATCGTGACTTAAACTTGCCTTGAATCTCTATAGTGCTGGGTACTTGGAGCTTGATACAGAATACTCGTTACATGAATACTTTCTTATTCAAATGTACAAAGAATTGCATAAACATAGTTCTGCTTCTAGAAGAAAGCCACAGACTTAGACTCAAAGTCTAAGGCAGGGCCACAAAACATCTCAATAGAAAGAATAACTAAACCAGGATTGACTTAAAAGCTTGAGAGCAGAGGTCATGGCTCATCAATCTTTGCATCCTTCACAGTGCCCAACACAATGTCTTATACATAGTAGGTGCTTAATAAATATTTGCCCCCAAAAATGGAATCAATAAAGAAATGATTGTGAATTGCTTCTATCACATCTAGCTCAAAGTCAAGTGCTTTTTGAGATAGAGAAACAAGATGAATATAGAATTGGGTAAAAGTTGGAAGAAAACATGCATTAATCCTACTCATGAAGAATATTTCATATAAGGAAAGCAACTTCATTGTTTTATTAATTTTTCTGCCACTCCTCCCAGAAAGAGAATTCCTGAACCTCTCACTTTGATCCTAAACAATGTAAAACTAAAGAACAGATAAATTTTGGAGCTGGAGATTATATTTTATCCTCAATAACTAGATGTAGCAGGAGAAGAAAGATTTGAAAACTTTAAGACCAAAATTTCTCTAAGAGACCTCCCCTTCAAAGGCTAAAGGTAAGACCTGGGGGTGGTGAGGACACAGGCCAAGGGAAGGCCTGATCACTGGCACGGGTTCGAGTGTCAAGCAGCTAAGCCTGGACTTCTCTTTCTGGGCAGCAACAACATTCATAAAGACAGGGCAAGTCGCAAGAAACAAAGATGAGATGCTGAGGCATTCCTGAAGGGGCTTTGTGAAGAAAAGGAGAGCTTGGAAAAGAGATCTGAAGTTGACAGCATCCCTCAAGGGTCCCTCAGTCCCCAAAAGACTGAGAGCTGCTGAGGGTAACATGAAGTGCTTTTTGTTCATTTCAAAGCCAAATAAGTGAAATACAAACCTCTGCAAGCTATGCTCAGTGGCATGTTTTGACATCTCACTGGAAATCAAATTTCTGCCTCACAAAAGCCAAGAGGTTTTGGCCAGGACCCAAAAGCCTTTCTCAAACTTCTCATTAGCAAGCAAGAGAGTAATCTGAGTTTTCTAACCCATTCTGTAAACTGCAGTATCTCCCCTTCCCTAAAACCAGAAAAACCCCAGAATATGTTCTAAATGGAAAAGGAGCTTTCCTGCAGCCGAAGACGGAGAGGAGTGACCTCAGGACTGCTGTAGTCAGGCGGGCCAAACCCCTGGGCTCTAGAGAGGAAGGAAAGGGAACACAGCTGGGGATGAGGGTGAGAGAGAGGGGTCATGAAGGGAAAGGAGGGGGAAGAACAGGGAAGTACTAGGAAGGTCAGAGACAAAAAAGAAAATGAACATTTACTGAGCACCTACTGTGTACCAGGTTTTTTATATAAAGTATTTCCTTTGATCCTCAAAGCAACTCTACAAAATAGGTCATGGTATCTCTATTTTGATGGGCAAGAAAATTAATCCTCACCTGAAATTTCATGGCCAGTACTCCCAGACCCCTGGGCAAGTCAGCTCCTAATGTGGGCCCCATGCCTTAGAGGGCTTTGCTTTGGCCTTCCTCTGGCCACACTGCTGTCCAAGAGGTAGTCCCAGGAACAAGGAGGTGCATCCACGCAGAGCCTGTGTGACCCTACTAGACAGTACTCCAAGTTCCTAGAACCCCAGAATTTTCTGCCCAAACTTCTGCTCACAGTCCACTGGCTAGACCTCATTATGTGCCTCTACAAAGATGCAAAGAGAGAGATGGAGAGCCTGACTTCCCAGCCACAACTCCACAGCATGGAAGGGCAGCATAAATCTTGGGGTCAGTTAATCATCTTGGTCATTCATGGCCTCAAACCCAGTCAATTCTATGTCATGAGGAGTCTGTGTCCTACTGGATTGCTACTCTATGGCCTCAATTTGGTCTATGTCTTTTGTGTGCATAAAGGGCCTTATCTGGTCAGGTTGCTCAACAGGGATGAAAACACGAAGGAATAGCTTTGACATAGGAGAAAGAACATCGAACGCTCAAATAGATGTCAGCAACTTGGAGTTAGTAGATTCAATGCAATTCTTCATAGGTCCTGAAGAGACAGGGAAGTTAGCTACATGCAGGGACCATAGAAATCATAGCTACAGCCGGACTTCTCATCCATTTTTTATCAGATGCCAATCCCAAAGTCAATGATAATTTTGGAAAATTCTTCTGGTCCCTAATAGAGCCAGAATACCATTTGCCACTACTATGAATCAGATTTTACATGTCCTTTGCACCATGGTTAGTGCAAAAAGGCTTGGGAGTCAGTCTTCGGTTTAAATCCCGGCTCTGCCTTTTACTAGCTCTAAGACCTTGAGCAACTCTCTTCACCTCAGTTTCCTCATGTGTGAAATAGATCTAGGTACCACCTAATAGTGTTATTCTGTGAAGATTAAATGAAAGCATCTGCCCTGGTGCTTGGCACATGGTAGATGCTCAATACATTTAATTCCCTTCCTCCTATCTGTAGCTGATGGGAGCTAGTCACACTTGCGTATTTATTCTCCTACCATCCATCTAGTGATAGAAATATTCAATACAAATTCTTTTCCCAGTATCCAGTGTTTATACAGATACATATTTACACAAGCTATTTTGACCATTTGAATTAATTTTTTAAAGAGCTTCATTGAGATGTAATTCTCATACCACAAAACTAGCCTTTCAAATTATACATTTCAGTGGGTTTTAGTATATTTAATGTTGCAAGCAGCCATCACTGCTATTTAATTTTAGGACATTTTCATCACCCCCAAAAGAAACCCCAAACCTATCACTAGTCACTTCCCATTTTCTCCCACCCCCTTCCCAGCCCTAGGCAACCACTAGTCTGCTTTCCATCACTATAGATTGGCCTATTCTGGACGTTTTATATAATATGTAGTCTTTTGGGCCAGGTGCGGTGGCTCACGCCTGTAATCCCAGCACTTTTGGAGGTCAAGGCGGACTGACCACTTGAGGTCAGGGGTTCGAGACCAGCCTGGCCAACATGGTGAAACCCTTCTCTACTGAAAATACAAAAATTAGCCAGGTGTGGTTTCGGGCATCTGTAGTCCCACCTACTCAGGAGGCTGAGGCAGGAGAATCGCTTGAACCCAGGAGGTGGAGGTTGCAGTGCGCTGAGATCATGCCACTGCACTCCAGCCTGGGTGACAGTGAGACTCCGTCTCAAAAAAAAAAAAAAAAAGTCTTTTGTGGCTGTTTTTTTTTTTTCACTTAGCATGTTTTCAGATTTCATCCATATTGTAGCATATATCAGCACTTCATTCCCTTTTATTCCTGAATCATAGTCCATGTATACTACATTTTGTATATTACATATACTACATTTTGTTCATTCACTGGTTGATGGTCATCTGGATTATTTCTCCCTTTTAGTTATTATGAGTAATGCTGCTATGAGCATTTGTGTACAAATTTTTGTGTGGACATTTGTTTCAAATTCTCTTGGAGATACACTTAAGAGTGGAATTGCTGGGTCATGTAGTAACTCTGTTTAAACTTTTGGGAAGGTGACAGATCTTCCAAAGTAGCTGCACCATTTACCTTCCCATCAGACAGGTAAGAGGGTTCTAATTTCTCCACAACACTTATTAATAGCTGTCTTTTTAATTATTACCATCCTAATGGGTAAAGTGCTATGTTATTGTGGTTTTGATTTGCGTTTCCCTGATGGCTAATGATGTTGAACATCTTTTCATGTATTTATTGGCAATTTGTTTCTTTTCATTGAGGAAATGTTAATTTAAATCCTTTGCTCATTTTTAATTATTTGTCTTTTTATTGAGTTGTAAGAGTTGTTTATAATTTTGAGTATAAACATCAGATACATGATTTGAAATATTTTTTCCGCTTCTGTGGGTTGTTGTTTTACATTTTTGATGATGTCCTTTGAAGAACAAAAGTTTTAAATGTTTATGAAGTCCAATCTGTTTTTTCCTTTTGTTGTTTGTACTTTTGGTGTCATATCTAAGAAGGTGTTGCTTAATCTAAGGTAATGAAGATTTATTCCCATGTTTTCTTTTAAGAGTGTGTGGTTTTAGCTCTTACATTTAAGTCTCTGATCCGGTTTGTGTTAATTTCTGCATATGGTGTGAGAGAGAGATTCTGACTTAACTCTTTTGTATGTAGATATCCAGTTGCCAGACCAAGCACCATTTGTTAAAAAGTTTGTTTTTTCTCCAATGAATTGTCTTGACACTCTAATAAAAAAATCAGTTGACCATAAATGTGTTATTTCTTTCTCAGCCCTCAATTCCATTCCATTGATCTATATTTCTATTCTTATCCCAGTATCACATAATATTGATTACTATAGCTGTGTAATAAGTTTTGAAATGGGGAGCGTGAGTCCTCCAATTTTTTTTTTCAGGATTGTTTTGACTATTTTGGATTCCTTGATTTTTCATATGAATTTTAGGATCAGCTTGTCAACGTCTGCAAAACAGACAGCTGAGATCTTGGTAGGGATTGCATTGACTCTGTACGTCAATTTGGAGAGTAATGCCATCTTAACCATATTAAGTCTTTCAATCCATGAACATTGGACATCTTTTTATTTATTTAAGTCTTCTTTAATTTCTTTCAATGGTGTTTGGTAATTTTCAGTGTACAAATTTTAAATTTTTGTTATATTGACTTTTTAGTTTCATTTTTCAGATTGTTTCTTGTTAATGTATAGAAATACAATTGATTTTTGTATATTGTATAGATGTATAATATATAAATGTACTTTTTTGTTTGTTGGTTGGTTGGTTTTGATGGAGTCTTGCTCTGTTGTTCAGGCTGGAGTGCAGTGGTGTGATCTTGGCTCACTGCAACCTCTGCCTCCCGGGTTCAAGTGACTCTCCCACCTCAGCCTCCCAAGTAGCTGGGATTACAGGCACGCCCCACTGTGCCCAGCTAATTTTTGTATTTTTAGTGGAGATGGAGTTTTGTCATGTTGGCCAGGCTTGTATAAGTGTGTATTTGTATTGTGTCATGTGTCCTACAACCTTTTGAACTCATTTAATAATTCTAATAATTTCTAGAATTTTCTATATACCAGATCATGTTATCTATAAATACAACTAGTTTTACTTCTTCCTTTCCAATCTAGATGCCTTTAATTTTTTTTCTTGCCAATTGCCGTGGCTAGAACCTCCAGTACAGTGTTGCATAGAAGTGGCAAGAGTGGACATCCTTGTCTTGTTACTGGTATTAAAGGAAAAGCTCCCAGTCTTTGACTATTAAGTATGATGTTAGCTATGGGTTTTTCATAGTTGCTATTTACCAAGTTGAGGACATTTCTTTTTATTCCTAATTTGTAGATTGCTTTTATCATGAAAGTGAAGTGGTGTCATTGTCTGGGGTAAATACCCAAGGTTCGTTGTTTCACACCAAGGAAATCAAGGACATGGACATGCAAGGAATGAGGTTAAGAGCGGAGGGTTAAATAGGCAGAAGAAAGAGAAAAGCTCTCTCCTGCAGAGAAGAGGGGTTTTGAGCGGGTCTTCTGGTCTGTGGTGAAATGCAGGAGGTTTTATAGATGAGCTTGAGGAGGTGGTGTCTGATTTACATAGCACATGAAAGATTGGTCAGACCAGGTGTGCCATTTGCATAGCAAGTGAAAATCTAGCTGCCTCCAACCTATTCTTTTATAATGCTATCTGGCCAGTGCCATGTTGCCTGCTTCTTTACTGTGCACATGGTGACAAAGAAAAGGGAAGATGGAGCCTCCATGTTGAATATACCTGGCTTCCAGGTAGCCCTTTTCTATTGGCACAGCTGCCGCCATTCAGCTATGCAAGCTTCCAGCTTGCTTATCTATGTTTGCAGCTCTATTTTTCAGGCTGCACTTTGTTAGAAAGGAAATTATTTTGGGGCTGCTTTTTGTTAAAAGGGAAATTCCACTGATGACTCTGTTGCCCTTACTATCTGCCTAAATAATTTCTTTCTATCTCCTGTAACAAAAGGGTTCTGGATTTTGTTAAATGCTTTTTCTCTGTCTATTGAGATGATCATATGGTTTTTGTCTTTTCATCTTGTCCTTTATTTCACTTGATTGCTTTTTGTATTTCAGATCAAACTTGTTTTTCTGGGATAACTGCTTACTTGATCATGGGATACAATCATTTTGATATGTTGCTGGATCTGGTTTGCTAGTATTTTGTTGAGGAGCTTGTGCTTATATTTGTAAGAGATACTATAATAAATGTCTCTGCATGCTTTTGGAATCAGGATAATACTGGCCTCATAGAATGAGTTGGGAAGTGTTGCATCCTCTTCTAGTTTTTGGAAGAGCTTGGGAAGGATTGGTGTTAATTCTTCCTAAGTACTTGGTAGAATTCACCAGTGAAGGCATCTGGGTCTGGGCTTTTCTTTGTGGGGGAAAAAAGAATGTATTACTAATTCAATCGCTCATAGGTTCTCTTCGACTTTTTATTTCTCTTTTAGTCAATTTTGGTAGTTTGTATGTTTTTAGAAAGTTTTCTGTTTCATTTAGGTTATTGATTTTTTTTGGCACACCATCATTTACAGTATTCTTTTACAAATCCTTTTGTAAAAAGGATTTACAAAAATAAAAATCCTTTTTATTTTTGTGGGGTCTATAGTGATATTTCTTTCTGTATTATTCCAGATTTTCATAATTTGAGCCTTCTCTTTTCTCGATCAAGCTAAAGTTTTGTCAATGTTGATCTTTTCAAAGACAGGTTGTCTTTTAACCACAGCATAACTGAGCCTCTTCTTGCTAAACACATGAGGAGATAACATACATAATTTTCCAATCTTCTTTCAAAGGCTTCTAACCTACAATTCACTCCACAAACATTTATGGTAACTCTACTATATAGAAGTGGCATTTGGCATGCTGTGGACCTCCAAAATGAATAGGACATACTGTATAGCCCCTGTGCTCAGCGGTACAGTCTTGGGTAGAGTTGAGGGGTGGAAGTTGGGGTCAGTCTAGGATAACAGCTAGATAGCACAATGGGATAAGACTGAGGCCACCTAAGTATGGCTGTGTAGGCTCTCTACTCCACAACTCTAGGTTCCAGTGACCTAGACTACTGGCAACGTGAATGCTGTGTACTGAAGTTGGGCTAGCCGTAGCCCTTGAATAAGTGCTGACACTGAAATATCTGTAAACCAAAAATAAGATTCTAAGCCCCCTCCCACAGCTGACTGAGTGCACCTCTTTTCTTGGCCAAAGGGATTCCAAAGAAACCTGAAAAACTAGTTCAGGCCTTGAGGCAAGTGGGGTGCGGGGTTTGGACATGCCTGGGTATACTCTCCTCCCTTTGGAATTCAGGCCCAACTGACCAGCATTAACATAAAAACAGAAGTCTCAAGACTGAAAAAAGAGGGCCAGGCACGGTAGCTCACGCCTGTAATCCCAGCACTTTGGGAGGCCGAGGTGGGTGGCCTCGAGGTCAGAAGATCAAGACCATCCTGGCCAACATGGTGAAACCCCGTCTCTACTAAAGTACAAAAAATTAGCCGGACGTGGTGGTGCGCACCTGTAGTCCCAGCTACTCAGGAGGCTGAGGCAGGGGAATCACTTGAACCCATGAGGCAGAGGTTGCAGTGAGCCAAGATCGCAGCACTGCACTCCAGCCGGGCAAAAGAGCGAGACTCTGTCTCAAAAAAAAATAAAAATTAAAATTAAAAAAACTGAAAAAAGAGACTCTTTGTAGCAGTAAGATACCAAATTCCAGCCTGACTCTAGTATAGCATCACATGACAGACAGCAGGCCCTGAAAGAAATAAAAATATTTTATCCCAAAATATATTTTTTGACATATTTTAAACAGCCCGTAAAGCTGTCTTTTGTGGAGGAAATTTACGTTCTGTAGAGAATCCCCTTCCCTTTCCAGGTCTTTTTCTGATCCTGAAGAGATTAGCTAAGAGTATAGCACATTTTAAAGGTCTGAATAGAAAATATTTGCCATCTATTGCCTCTAAGGGTGGCCATCTATAAGACTTCATCTATATAGTAACAACCTCGGTCTCCATAACCCTTTATTTTAACCCAGACATTCCTTTCTCTTGATTCTAGGTCTTTAGGTAATAACTCTTTCAACCAATTGCGAATCAGAAAATGTTTGCATCCACTTATGACTTGTAAGCCACCTCTTTGAGTTGTCCCATCTGTCCGTACTGAACCAATGTATACCTTATACATGTTGACTGATGACTTATGCCTCTCTAAAATGTATAAAACCAAGCTATAACCCAACCACCTTGGGCACATGTGGTCATGAGTCCATGGTCCTCACATTTGGCTCAGAATAAATCTTTTCCAATATTTTACAGAGTTTGGCTTTTTTCATCAACAAATGCCTATAGGGATCTGGAGACATAAGTGAGAGGGCCATTATTTCTGGCTGTTGGGGGAGAGCAAAGGGGAGATAAATATCAACATTTATTCCATCCATCTCTCCTCCATACCTTCATTCTGCACCTCCCTCTTTGGCAAAAATTCCTACTTTTTGAAAACAGCATCATAATTTCTAAAATGATTCTTGGCCCCACAGTTCTTTGACATGCATAGGGCTTGGCAGACTCACAGGAAAATGAGGTCATTTAACACAAACCTTGTAATGATTGAAACCTGTGCTTTCTATGGAGAGCAGCAAGACGGAGGGAGAAGAGGGGAAGTAACCTGGGACATAATTACATCAGCCCAAAGATCCGAGCTAGGAACTCTTCTCACTTGGAAAAGTGTAATAGACAAGGGCCTTTTACTCCTGTGAGTGGGTTTCCACACCATTGATGGTAACACTTTCACCTGTAGGCTAGAAGGATGGCTGGGCCTCCCGCTCTTCTCAGCTGCTTTGCACATAAAATTTGAGTGATGTTATTTTAGAAAGGCATTTAACGCTGATGCTGAAAGACTGCTCTGCAGTGGCTCACACATACATGGGACCAGGGCCGGGTGCCGGTCCATTACAGGCAAAAGAGCAATCAGCGTTGTCTGAGTAACACTAGCTGCCCGGGGAATAAACTTGAGAGAAAGCTGTTCTCCCCTTGACCTCTAGAGTTTCCAATTCACATTCTAGCAGGGCAGCCGGCAGATTAACAGCTGCAGGTTTTCTCCCCACCTCAACTCCTGAGATCTGCGAGCCACCTTCTGCCAGGGATGCCTTGAAGTAGGTTTTTCCAGCACTGCACAATAGTCTGTGCACATACAATAAACTGCTTTTTTATTTTAAAAAAGAAAAAGGAAAGGAAATTTCCCTGAGGTTCTAATCCTTCTCTCTGTGAAGACTGTCTTTATAGTGCTGTTTGTAAAAGTAGGTTTCATGAGTTTAGGTTGATGTTTGCTGTAAGGATACAAAATTGCGATACCTTTTCGGTCTGTTCGCAGGTCTTCTGTGGCAGAGGTTCAGAGGTCTGCTAACCAAATGCAAAGGGAGGAGGAGAGTAGGAGGCTAAGTGTGGGCTGCTGGAAAGGACTGATGATACCAGGGTCTGGCTATGCTCTGCCTCTGCAGCGTAACACTCCCAGGTCCTTGGCCAGATCATAGAACTTCTCTGCTTTAACTTTTTTTTGTCTGTTTACATGGGAGCAAGGTTTAACTACCCCTTGGGTCCAAGGTAAATAGATAAAGTACCTGTGGGTACTTCAGAAGCAAAAAGTGCAATAGCATTAAGAAGGGTTATTGTTATTTTGCTGAATAGTCAATGTTGGATTTTTCTTCCTTATGAGCACTAATACTATTCAAGTCCAGTGAATTCATCCCACTAATGTATATTCAGAACCTACTAAGTGCTGGGAATTTATTCTGCCTGTTGGAATTCAGGCTTGACATATACACATGCATACATGCATGCACACACACACACATACATGCATGCACACACACACACACACACACTTGTCCTCACTCCTTTCCAGAACTCTGATGCTATAGCTATTGCTCTTCTGCTTGCAGCTAGGGTGTGCTGGGATAAGGCAGAGAGATCACCTCGGTCTGCACAGCTAGCACCACAGGCACATGGCTGCCTTGCAGATAAAAGAGGGTTTAGTGCCACAAACACGTGCACTCCAAGGACCTTGGAAGGTGGTTGGTGTGGCTCAGTGGGGAAAGGAGAGAGCCTAGACTCAGTCAGACCTCGGTTTGAGTCCCGGTCTGGTCAGTTGTTAATTTTATTAATTGTATTACCTTCAGCAAGACTGAGTCGCAGATTCTCTGCCTATAAAGTGACTCCCACCTCCAAGTGCTCTTGCGAGGATTAAATGAGATCAGCATGGTGGACTGCCCAACGGAGAAGGTGCTCCTTCAATGCAGACTCCTTCTCCTGCCTGGACAGCTTCTCAGTCTTGTTTAGGAAGAGTGGAAGTCGAGCATTCATTCACTCCATAAATATGCATGGAGCACCTGCTATGTGCCAGACTGTTCTAGATGTGGGAACATAGCAGTGGGCAAGGCTAGGGAGGTCCATGTCCCCTGGAGCTCACATTCACCCTCATGCTTCTTATCACAGGGATTCTTTAGAGGACATAAAGGACCTTGAAATCCCAAATAAGGATATTAACTTGGCTCTGTTCTTCTGACATGGAATAGTTGGTTGGGTTTTGTTTTACAGACGCTGCCTTATTTTAACTGCTGTCTGACATCTGGTAAAGAATTAAGTCATGACTTAGATTTTAATCTGTTCTCAGTGTTTGCTTTCTAATTGAAATGGTAGCTCTCAAGTTGCCCCAGATAGAAAGCTTGTGAGGGTCCCACAGACAGGGGGGCACATGCTACAGAATGTGTGTCATCCGCAGCTGCCAGCATGGGGAATTAGGAAGCGCATTGCCCAAAGGGCTTGGCCATGGGCTTTGCTGAGAGCCCAGTGGCAGCGCTGGACCCCGAGGTGGGGCACAGATGGCACAAGACCTGGGTTTCCGTCATGATTCTGCTGTGTGGTGGCCCAGTGACCTTGGATAATGCCAGCTCTCCGCACCTCAGTGGCCTTATCTCCCATTGAGACTGTCATTGGTTCCACTGTCCTCTGGGTTTTTATAAAGACCAAATAAACTAACAAGAAGTTTCCTTACAATAAACACACACACACACACACACACACACACACACACACACACACACACACACAGAGAGAGAGAGAGAGAGAGAGATGCAACATTTAACAACAACAATTATATTCTCTCATTTACAGACCATCTCACTGTCTGTATCTTGATATCATCATCATCTTCTTCATGCTCATTTTTACTTGAGCCATTAGTTTTCCTTGGTAGACAAAATGAAACCTGTTGTCAGTTACAAAGCTGTGCTTCTGGACCTGAATTTAGCTGGGTGCATTTGCGACTATAAAGACAAGGAGGGTAGGGAGAGACAAAATATGTATGGGGAGGGGGAGGAGGCAGACATGCAGATTTTGCTGGTATTATAGACAGACCATGAGACCGCCTCATACAGGACTGAGGCTGGCCCAGAAGTCAGTCCACTTGCTCAGGATGAGTCTCGTTGTTTGCACCATCAGCAAGGCCTGGAGGTCGAGTGCAATGGCCTATTGACTATGCCCTTCAGCATCCAAGGCAGCCACCAGGTGTGGCTCTCCTTCCACACATGGAACCTGACCTTCAACTGGAGCCCTAGCAGCCACAGTGGTGCTAGCCTGGGAGTGGGAATGGGGTGGGCCTGGGAATGGGGTGAGCCCTGGTGGCTGTGTGTCCAGGGCTCCTGGTGCCCTAAAGAGAGGGCGGATCCTATAGCATTTAACATTAAGACAGTTCAGCCAAGGCCTTCCATGCCAGAAGCTGGCTCTGCTTCTGTGCTCCGGTGCCAAGTGGGTGCAGGTCTGGAGCTCCTGCCTCTTCTGTGAGGGACCCACAGGGTGGGGCTCTGTGATCTCAGGGCAACAGACATAGAGGCTGCTGAGTGGCGAGGGAGGCAACCAGCCCGGAACAGTAGTGAGTGTGTCATGGGCAGGTAGAAATAAAAAAAAAGGAAATGAATGTTTGAGTGAGACTGCACCACGCACTTACACTAGGGGCTCACAGCTGGTTTGCCGGGGCTCACATCCTGGCTCTGCTGCTCCCTTGCTGTGGGATCACTTACCTCTCTGGGTTTGCTTTCCTTATCTGAAAACTCGGGATGATCCGTGGGTGATTTTTGGTTCCAGGCATTAGAAACAGACTGGTTCACTTAAGCAAAGGGGGACTTACGAACTGGACACAGGTGGCTCGCAGCATGAAGGGAAGGGCTTCAGAAAGGGTGCTCAGAAACCTCAGGCCCCAGAGTTACTCCAGGGGTACCAGAAGCCAGACCTGAACCAAGGTCACTTGGGAGCTCTCTACAAAGGGTGGGGACGAATCAGGTCCTGTCAAGAATCCAAACTCTGAGGACAGCCTATATTTGTCCATTTTCACTCTGCTGATAATGACATACCCGAGACTGAGTGATTTATAAAGAAAAAGATGTTTAACGGACTCAGTTCCATGTGGCTGGGGAGGGCTCAAAATCATGGTGGAAGGTGAAAGGCACATCTTACATGGTGGCAGACAAGAGAAAATGAAAACCAAGCGAAAGGGATTTCCCCTTATAAAACCATTAGACCTCGTGAGACTTATTCACCACCACGAGAACGGTATGGGGGAAGCTGCCCCCATGATTCAGTGATATCCCACTGGGTCCCTCCCACAACATGCACGAATTATGGGAGCTACAATTCAAGATGAGATTTGGGTGGGGACACAGCCAAACCATATCACAGCCCGACTGGCCTTTTGGGGGTCAAAGGACGACTCACTGACTAAGAAAGGATGTGAGACAGTCCTACCAAGACCACACACAACAGGACAGAGATTGCTCCCCAGAACAGAGCTGGGGCACAGTGCCAAGAAAAAGTGCCAGTGGCTGCAGGAGGCTGGAAAGATCACAAAATCCACTGTACAGGACAGCAATTCCCGCTGGGTAGGGCCACTGTGAGGCAGATATGAGATCAGGCAGTACAGCACCTAGCATGGCACCTTGTCCTTACTGAGGAATCAGCAACATTCAGCTGCCCTTACAGTCACTTACCTTAACCCTCAACAACTCTGAAATATCTTCATTTTCCATTGTGAACCTGGGACTCCAACTGGTGAAAAGCGTTGCCCAGGGTTGCCCAAGTGTCAAGCAAGACTCTGACCCCAGCGTTGCTTTCAGAGCTGGCTACATACATTGCAGAGCTGGGTATAAAATGCAAATAAAGGACCTCTTCTTTAAAAAGCAGGAAAAAATACTGTTCATTAAAATGTAAAGCTGTTTCCTTTCTTCCAGTGTCTCTTTCTCAACTGCCTTGGTGTTTTTAATTCGCTACTTAATGTCATTCAAAGTAAAGAAAAATTAAAATATAAAATTATTAGCATGAATTTTACTCTCCTTTATATTATGCAATGCTGGTTTTATGTTTTTAGTTTTATTTTTTGAGACAGAGTCTTGCTCTATCGCCCAGGCTGGAGTGCAGTGGCGCGATCTTGGCTCACTGCAACTTCCACCTCCTAGGTTCAAGCAATTCACCTGCCTCAGCCTCCCAAGTAGCTGGGATTACAGGCAAGCGCCACCATGCCCAGCTAATTTTTGTATTTTTAGTAGAGACAGGGTTTCCCCATGTTGACCAGGCTGGTCTTGAACTCCTGACCTCAGGTGATCTGCCCACCTCGGCCTCCCAGCTACTGAAAAGATATTTGCCACTTTTTAAGCAAAGGAAATTGATAGAGACAATAACCTTTCTCTTCACCAGTTTCAGTATTTTCACTTTAAAGAAAGAGCCATTGTAGTAGAGAACAGGAAACAGGATTTGACCTGCAAATATTTCATTTTACCAACTCTGCTTCAGGGAAACTTCTTGGTTAACACCATCCCTGCTTAGAAGCTTGTGGGAATTGGAAATCTCCCTCAGGAGCTGGAGAGTCTTTGTTCGCTTTGCAGAAATAGGACCTCTTCAAGTCTGCAAGAAGTCCTTGCTGGTCAAGGAGCCCGGTGGGAGGTGGGCTGCTTCAAGTTGGGGGCAGCGGAGAAGTCAGCTGGTGCATTGCCTTTTAGGACGGGGAGTATCTTATAAACTTCCTCCCCTCTGCCCACACAGAAATACTATACATTTTGCAATTAAAGCCAGGCTTCCACTGATACTGGAAAAAAAGGGGTCTTGACCCAGACCCCTAGAGAGGGTTCATGGATTTCACAAAAGAAAGAATTCAAGGTGAGCTGCAAAGTGCAGTGAAATAAGCAAATTTATTAAAACCTACTCCGTTACAGACTAGGGCATCCTCAGAAAGCAAGCAGAGGAACGTACCATCTTTGTTTTAAGTTTTTTTAATATAGGGGTCCTAACTATGTAAAGAGTAAACTAAGCTGTGACTACATGAGGGTGAGCAGACTGCATGACAAAATTTATTATTCTATTGATTTAAACAACACTATCTTTGACATTTTCGTGTGAGTACCTCAAAGCAAAACTATAATTATCTTGAAAGCATATATTGATATGGGTATTGGGACATCTGGACCTTCTGTTGTTTTAGGAGTTTGACCTTGCAGGCATTACCAAGCTGCTGCCTTAGCTGTAAACATCCTATGACCATGGGTTGTGACTGGCAAGGATTGTGCCTTGCTAGTTTTAAGATGAGGTTGATTTTAAAATGGTGGCACTCTGGCTCTCCTAGGCTCCTGCTTCCCTAATACCATGCTCCTTTCCTTTTGTTCTAAAATGTGTGTGGAGCCCAGAATGCCCTGAGTTCTCCACGGGCTGGATCTGTCTGCTGAATGTTCCAGGGACAGGTCTGTGCAGCTCAAATGCTGCAGCAACAGAATAAATATTTTGAGAGCTCCAATTTGGAACCAGCTGCAGTGAAATTGCTTCTTTCTGGCTTGGGTCAGAAAGTAAGGGAAGAAAACCCACCCTCGTAACTTGTCTGCACCCGTTGCTGGGGCCCTGGAAGCCCGTATGCCCCTGGTGGGCTACCGGGCTGGACCAAGTGCTGTGCATGGTCTGTCTAATGAAGCACTGAAGTGCTGCCTGCCAACCCTCTCCCTTGGGGGCCAGCAGCACACAGGGCACTCTCATTGAGCTGCTGTGGTAGGAGCTGGTGTCTGGCCGGTGGGAAGTGGTGGTAGCCTTTTGAGCACAGGTGCCACCAGCAAAATTTGCCTTACAGTTGCTCCACCACTCCAAGTCAGGGAAAGACCCAGGCTGGTGAGACTCACTCAGTACTAAAACAAAGGCAAAGGAAGGCACCATTGGCTGTGCCTGTATCCTGACCCCTCCTGTCCCCACCCACAGCACACACACAGTCCTGTTGGTCCAGCACTGGGGCCTGGGGGACTGCCCTGGCATCAGTGAGTTGGAGTCAGGTAGCAACCACAGCAGAGGACAATGGATCAGGCACCCTTGTGTGATGGGGTGTTTGCTCACATTCCAACTCCTCCAGAAAGCCTTCCTTGACTTCTCCAGACAAGATGGATTGCTCCTTCTTGGCAACTCTTACAGTATAGATAATCTGCACTATAAATGTACCCATGGTTAGGAACACAATCTGCAGGCCTCAAATCCCAGCTCTCCCATTCACCAGGTGTGTGACTTTCAGCAAGTTACTTAACTTCTCCATACCTCATTCCTTTACTTACTAAAAAAAAAAAAAAAAAAAAAAAAGAATAGTGACAATGCCAATTGCACAGGAGAAGGAAGGACATGACTTAATATACATACATTGCTTAGAGTAGTGTCTGGCACAGAACGACTCCTCCACAAGAGGCTGCTATTATAATCCATACAACTATTTTTTAATGGTGAAGTATCCATGACATAATATTTATCAATTTAACTGTTTTGAGTTACAATCAGTGGCATTCAGTTCATTCACATCGTTGTGCAACCATCACCACCACCCATCTTCAGAACTTTTTCATCATCTCAAACTGAAGCGCTGTAACTCATTAAACAATAATTTGTCTCAGGCCCTGGTAACCACTATTCTACTTTCTGTCTTTAAATTAACATAACTTCTTATTACATGATGTCTTTTTTAAAATTTAACAAATATATTTATTGAATAGACACTTTGCACCAGGAACTGGAGTAGAGTCTGGGGACACAGTGGTCATCAAGATAGAGTTTAGGCCTTTATGGAGCTTTTCTTGTAGGTGTTTGAGATTGACAATAAACAAATATGCAAGACAATCTCAGACAGTGATGCGTGGTATTGTTGAGAAAAACTATCAAAACAACAACAACAAAAAAGCATGACATGTCCTTTCAAATTATATGGGGGCTTTGTTTAGCAGGACTACCCAAAGATTATTTAATTTTCTAGGATATTTGCTTGACATACCTATTTACTATCTGATTAGTGTCTAGACACTGGGAAGTGACATGTTAACTTGTAGATTTCTAGCACATAGAAAAGATAATCCAAAAGGTTATGGTTTTGTTATCCTGTGGGACAGCAAGAACTTTTATATCTAACCTAGCAATCTTCTAACATGTTTTCTCTTTAATGTCTCTAAACACCCAGTTTCTCAAATGCTTTTGGAACCAACATTAAGTAATCTTACTAGTTCCTGCGTTAATCGGTTAACAAATCTTTGAGATGTGTTTATTCTATTTTTGTATGAGAGCTGTGTTTTTAACTTTTGAAAATTATACTTTGCCACTCTAAGGAACATAGGACAAGGGGATACAGTGGCTGGAGTTGGTATGATAGCGTTTGAGACAGGGTGCTGAGGGAAGACCTCTTTGGGCAGCAACTTGGATGATGAGAAGGAAACAGACACCCCAACTTCTGAGAGAAGAGCCTTCCCAGCAGAAGGAATGGACAGGAAGGGGCAGGGTGCTCCTGGGGCTGTGAGGAGACCCATGTGACCAGGGCAGCGGCCCAGGACAATGGGGCTAGACGGGGTCAGATCCTGAGGAGCCCTGTAGCCTGTGCCGGGCCGGGCCGGGGAGGTCAAGCCCAACTTGAAACTGATGTTGAAGAATACACTCTATCCTCATGACAAGCAAGTACGTGTCCTCAGGCCACTCTTCCTATCTCATTGGCTCCCCTCCTTCTCCCCATCCCGTTTAGCTCAGTGAGGCCAACTGTTGCTGGTTCATCTTGGCTGTGTCCTCCAAACTGCTCCAAGTCTGAAGCCAATTTCTTCAGCATCAGACCTTGGTCTCAGCCCGGCCTGTGAGGCTTTGGGGACGGGGAAGGAGGGCCCAGCACTGGACTGGCTGGTCAGGAACCCAGTGGGGGAGTTTAGTGGCTGCCTGTGAAATTCCCTGGGGGGCCCAACAGTCGTCAGTGGCCATTTGTGTGTTGGGCTGTCAGGGGACCCACTCCTGGCACCTCCTCAGAGGAGCCGCAACTGAGCAAGGACCTCTTGCTAAAACGCGAGTGATTTCTTCTAGTTCTACAACCCTCTAAGGTTTCCCTTAACAACCCAATCTGCCCTCCCAATCTCCCCTCCCAGTATCCCCGCCGGCACAGAATTGAGTCCTCGGGGCAGCCCTACTGAACAGCGCCCTCTAGTGAAACTTTGTGTTCCTGTGGTAACCCCTGAAGACGGGAATTGCTGCAGCCACCAAGGATAGGGGCTTTTCTGCAAAAGGCAGAGCCCACCCTATTTTTTTGAACTCTGTTGAGCTCCTGCTGCGTCCCAGGCACTATCAGCCACTGTAAAGTGCTGGCAGCAGTGTGAGAGCAGGGGCCACGTCTGTCTTGGTCACCACTGGGCCTCAGGACATAATATTGCCCAGCATCTACTAGATATTCTGTTAAGTGTTGCACTAGTGAACAAATAAAGAAAAGCAAGTAAGATGCAGTACCTAAGTGTAGGGACTGCTTTGTGTTACTTCAGAGCACAGGGATGAGCAGGAGTTGATTTATGTCTTTTTCAATGAAGCTCAACCTAATGGGCAGCTGTGTATAGTATTAAGCACAAGAATTCTGGCATCAGACTGCCTGGGTTCAATTCCTGGCTCTGCCACTTATTAACTCTGTGACTTTGGGCAAGTTACTTAATCTCTCTGTGCCTTATTTCCTCAGAAATGGGGAAGCCTCATAGTGTTGTCATGAGGATTCAAATAGTTAAAGTTTGCAAAGCACTTAAGAAGAGTGCCTTGCACATTCTATGTACGATGGCAGATTTTGTTAAATAAGAGAAAACTTGCTAAAAACTAGAGTGATGTCCAACAATAAATGGTTGCCTAATAAAGTGCTGAACTGCCCACAACCAGAGGTATGGGCAGATGTATTAGCTCTTCCAGATAATTAATAATATCTATTATCTATTGAACACTTAATATTATCCAGCATTGTGCTAAGCACCTTACATTTATTATCATATTTTGTCTTTACAATAACTCCATGTTATTATCACCACTTGACACAGGAAACAGGCTTTGTGATGGCCTGAGATCCCTCTGTCTGAGTGACAGATCTGGGATTCTATGGATTCTGAAGTGAGTTGTGGTCAGAATTCAGAGAACACTTGGGTGTCTGAGGTCACCTAGGGCATGGGAACCATGGGGAAAAGGCAGGTAAGCAATCTGTGGGCTGAGGGAGGAGACTCCAGGGGCAGCCAGAGCCCAGGGCTTAGTGATAAGAAACCCTTTGTGCTGGGGTTCACAGGCAGACAAAGAGTGGGCGGGAGCTAGAAGGTGGAGAGTTTTTGCAGCAATCCATCAACCAATAAACCAACCAACCAGCCCATCAAGCCAGAGACACACTGTATTTGGCAATGAATGGAAGGGAGGTGTTGGGAGGTGGCTCCATAGGCCCCCACTGCAAGACACTGTTATGGCTGGTCAGGGCCACTCTTCATAGCAAGATAGTGTCCCTTGGGGGAGAAAGAGAAAGAAAGTACTGCAGAAGGAGGAAGCAGCAGGTAGACAGGATAGAAGATACAGGTAGGGGCGTCTCCTTGGGAAAGAGGGGACAAACCTTCCACAGTAATAGCAGGATAGAGGAGATGAGTATAAATACATATTTAGGAGCAAAGAAGAAAGCCAAGGGGGTTCTGCCTTTGTCTTTACTGTAAAAGGAACTGAGATAATCTGCTCAAGGGTTGAGGAAGTGAGTTCTGGGACTTGTGAGAGGCAAGTCTGGAATAAACCTGAGTAGGTGTGCTAGGAGAGCAAGCAGGGAAGAGGAATCTTGTTAAGTTGCAGGAGGCCCTGCTGGAGACAGAAGGCAAGAAATTGGGCTGAGCCAGGGGCGACAGTTCGTAGCATGTAGGAGAGGCCACTGCTAGGCCATACTCACTGCTATCCAGCCCCCTGTTTTTCCCACAAGGGCCCAAGCTCTGGGGCTATGGAAGCTGTCCCATCCACCTAAGAGTAATCCTTCTTTCTTAACCAGCCTCCCAGAAACTCTCGGGGTCCATGAGAGCCACCTCTCTCAAGGGCACATGGAGCCCTCCTGCGGCCCCAAAGCGCTGTTGTGGCTTAAACGTTTCGAGCAGCCTCTACCCGTCTTGCATATCCTCTTCCTTCTCCACACTGACTCTGAAAAACACCAGTGGCCAAAGTGGAACACGGCTGGAAAGTGCACGCTGTTTCCTTAGATCCATGGGACACCTCACTGCTAAAGCATTTCCCACAATCATTTCATAGGCCTCTAAATGGGCATCCGATGAGCGTGACTTCATTCTCCGGGTGCGAAGGCTGTCTCTCTCAGGTTCCGCATAGTCAGCTAGAGGCAGCGGGCCTTCTGAGCAGCTGTCTTGCTATCAAGGCAAGAAGTATCTGTTTTTGTGGTGTGTTCACCACCCCTCCTACCCTGAGGGCCACTCTCATCATTACCCTTACTGTGGAGGACCAGGTGGTTCGGGGCAGGGATGGCAAACTCTGGAAACACACGTCTTGTCACGTCCTACCCGGCACCAAGGGCAGACCGCAATAATATATCACGCCTTGTTGCTCAACACAGAGCTCCAGGCAGCATCAGGAAACAATTGCGGTGGGAACTCCAGACAAATCTTTTTGCCACCCCCATGTGGGATCTGTAGCTCTAGCACCTTCTTCCCTATCGTCTGTGAGGCAGGATGGCCCTCTGTAAAACTGTGAAAGGGTGAGGTGTGTCTTTGGCCTGTAAGCAGCCCTCTCCTATAGGCCCCTAGAGGTGGGTTCTCTTCCAACAGTCATCCCTGCTCTGTCCCACTCCCCTCCTCAGGGGCCTGAGGAGCTGAGCAGCTACTCCAATCACTGACTGGTAATAATGAGGAGAGCAGTGGGTTGGAATCACAGCTGCATCTCTGCAACACTGTGGCTCTGAGGCTGTTTTCTCCTCCATGAAGGATACTGATTACACCTACCCATGTAATAAGGAATAAGGATCAGAATGGAAGTGAGGTCCTGTATTTATGAGGTTTTTAAATTGCAATGATCTCTGGCCTCCTAAGAAAGCCTCACTTCTAATTGCCAGCACCAACCCTCCCAGATATTTTAACAGGGCACAATTTTTGAATCTGAAAGGAATAATTCTAATGGTGGATATGTAAAATTGTGGAGCTCTTTGGGGGTAAACCCGGCCTTGTGGCATCCTTCGGATCCTACCTCATGCTGCAGCAGAACTTACATTTGCATGGTGCTTCCTAGTTGATAAAGGAGTTGTCACTTTAGTTCAAGATCCCTCCATTGCTATTCTAGTGGCATTGACCTGCTATTCTAGTGAGGTCTTGTGACTTTCCTACCTGATAGAGACTACAAACCCCTCTCTCTCATTCTTTCTTCCTTCCTTTCTTTTTTTAAACCAAGGGATCACGATGAAGCGTGGCTGGCTAGGCAGGGAGAATATGGTGGAAAAAGGGCAGCCTAGGCTGAAAACACCCCAAGCCAGGAGCATCGCCCCCATCTATGTCACCAGGGCAGAGAAAGAACAGCCAAGCTGAACTGAGGGTTATTTTTAGTCTCAAAGATGCAGCCTTTAAGAACAAACAGCCTAGGAGTGTGCCAAATGAGTGTGGCCCCGGAGGAGGTGTCAGCATGTGTCAGCATGCAGCTGCTTTGCGTTGCCCCCAGCCCCTCCAGAAACCAGAGCTGGGGCAGTGTGTATTTTTCCTCGGGCTGACTTGCAGGGCACCCCGTGTGCCACAGGGTCCTGTGAGGACAGGGTGAGAGCCCCACACACCATGACCTTTAAAACCAGCCTGGGCCTAACCTGAATGGGCTGTCTCCCTCCAACACCCACCCACAAGAAGAGCCAACTTCGCAAGGGCCCCGCCTGCCTCATCTGGTCCCAAGCTCCTGCCTTTGGCCCCTCCTGCTGCCTTTGTTACCGCCCCAGCCCTAGCCCCAGACTGCTGTGGGGCACCTTAGAGTATCGTTTTCTTCTTCTTTTCTTGTTTCCTCTCCTAACTTTTCTTCCTTTACTCTCTGTAACACAGGTAATCCATATTCATGGTGGAACAAATTTAAAAACTGAGATAGCAAAAAAGAAAAATCCCTGTGACCAGCCCTTCCCTGGCCACTGTGAGTGGGCGGAGACCGGCACTTGCTAATATTTGGTGGATGTTTTTCCGGACTTTTTTCTATGCATACTTATATACAAGGCACTTATTTTTTCCAAAGCATGGAATCCCACCCACAGCCTGGCACTGAGGAGCCAGGACAGCCACTCATTCAGGAAGGGCCTCTAACAGTTTGGATGACGAATATTATCTCCTAATGATGACCTGCAGCTCTGTGGCAAGAGGCTGTTAGGACATGACATTTCAAAACAGAATTGTTCTGAAATAATTTTACTTGGCTACAAAGAACAAATAGCAAGAGTGATGCCAGTCTGGGGCAGGATAGGCAGCTGCTGGGCAGATGAAGTATTTTTTGTGGAAGGTAGTGATGGTCTTTGTGGAAGGTTACAGTTTTTGCTTTAGCACAGTGCCTGGTCTCTGTGTATTGCACGGCAGTGTTTGATAAAGGCAACTTTCTTCTTCATCCTCACCTGTCCCAGCAGGAATCATTTTGCCTGTGTCAGGCTTTTTTTCAGGGGTCACCTGATTCAGAACCGCACCCCAGCTAAGAAGACTATCAAGTAAGGAGGCTTGGGTTCAAATCCTAGCCCTGCTTCTAAATAACTGTGAAATTGGGCAAGTGGTTTAGCTTGCTTTGTCAAATTTCCTCATTTGTAAAACAGGGATGAAGACAGAATATACAGCTCAGGCTTGGCGTGGGAATTCAGTGAAACTCAGGTAGAGCACTCAGAAGACAGCATAGCACATAGTGAGTGCTCAAAACTCATTCATTCTTCTTCTGCTGTTATTGTTTTTTCAACTCCTACAGAACAGTTCCTGTGTTAAAGGCACTTGCCTGGATTCCAGTATGATTTAGGGCAAATTAGTGAACTTACCTCTTTCTTACTTCAGATAGGAGCTCAAGGCAGTTGGGGAATGAGATGACGGATAATTTCAGGTGCTTGGATATCAGGGGATTGAATAAGTTTGCATTATGGGGTCACTGGAGCTTGTTGACAAATTGGGAAAATGTTAAGAGCCACGTTGCTTTAATTGGGACTCACATAAACACGGCACTCCCGTTGCTGAAGGTGGCTCTTGGGTACATCAGGGTCCAACATGCTGTTCATGCTACTTTTGTATATGTGTGAAAGCTTCCGTAATACAACGTTTTTATACATGTATAGGTGTGTGTGTCCTGAAAAAAAACCTACAAGCACTCTATTTTACTTTCATACTTTTACCAAATTGTTTTAATATACCTTTTATACAATGCTCATGAGTCTTTTTTGTTAAGACCACAGAAGCACTAAAAATGCATCCTCCTTGGACATACTGGTGTTGAGAGAAGCCACAGCTGGTCTGTTACAAGGTTTTCACTCTGGCGATCACATTTTTTTGCACTGATAACATGCAGAATTCCTTAGCTGACAGGTGATGGGGACAAAGAGCAGACACCTCATTGGCACCTGGTGCCAGGCTGCCTGCTCCCTTTGCCCTTCCTCCCAGTCTTGGCTTCCAGCCCTTATTTCAGGTCACACGTCTCCCATCTATGTCAATGCCCAGCACACGGTGTGCCCCATTAAAACTCTGAGAACAGAAGAGTTGGAGGTTGGAGACATTCATCAGGATTAATCACAGAACTTTCCACCTCAAGATTGGGGTCCTTGACATCTGTCCCCTCCCTCTTCCAGGAGGCCAGCCTCACCACCCCTTTCTCTCTGGTCCTGGCAACCCCTCCAGACTTTTGGCAACAACATAGATGTCACATTCTTGTTACTACGTAGGACTGAGTTCACCTTCTTTTTAGTGATCGGTCATTCAGGTGTTTGGGCTGGGTTTGTTGCTACCACCATTATTATCATGAATAATTATAGCTGCCGATTATTGAGTGGTTATTGGGTACCAAATGCCACGCATCCATAGGCATGGTCTCATTTAATCCATACAACAGCCAATGCGGTAAGTACTATTATTCCATTTCACAGATGAGGAAACTGAAGCTTGGAAAGGTTGAGTGTTACGGCCACAGAGCTGATAAAAGAAAATTGTAATTCCAGGCTTGCTTATTCCAAAGCTCATGCTCTTCACATTATGCTTATTTGTGATTCTTTTTCCATCTATGGAAAGAGGAGGAGGGTGTAAGAGAATGGCTTTCACTAGACCTACAGTTCTGTTGTGGTTTTGTATGTACATGGTAGATGGAGACTACCATGACGTGGTCACCCTCGCTGTCTAGGTTCTAGTGTCTTATAAAAGGGCTCCAAGGTGTGTGTGTGGTGTGTGTGTGTGGTGTGTGTGGTGTGTGTGGTGTGTGTGGTGTGTGTGTGTGGTGTGTGTGGTGTGTGTGTGTGGGTGTGGGTGTGTGTGCATGCGCGCGCTCGCGCACACTTCTAAATGTAAAGAGAGGGCCATCCAGAGGTAGAGGGCTGTCAGGTAAGAAAATGACTCCGGAATTCAGCACACCTGGGTTCTGCCTCAGCTCTGACACTCATCAGCTTGTTATCTTGAGCAACCCGCTCCCCCTCCCTGTGCCTCGGTTTCCTTATTTGTAAAAGAGAATAACAAAGCCTAGGTAGGTGACTGTTAAGTACATTAAGTGAGATCAATGGAAAGTGTCCAGAGGAGTACCCACCCAAAGTTGGCACTCGAAAGTAAAGGTGTCCCTGTCCCACATTCTCTGGCGCAGGAGGGAGCAGCATTAGGAAGAGAGAGAAATGTGAGCCTTTGCTTGGGGTGCATGCGCAAAGATGCAGTTTTGGGGAGGAGGATACTTCGCAAACCCTAGCAAGTTTTCCACTGGGAATTGCTGGGTTGTATGTTGGGAGCTTTGCAGTGAGGTTTGGGCCTCACCCCGCCTTGGCCTCCCCAGCTGTTCGGGAGGGTGCAGGTCTGTTCCCCACACACACCCTCCCTTCTGCTTTCTTCCCCACGCATCTCAACCTAACCAAAGTTCACGCCCAGCCCTTGTTTTCTTTCCTGACTGCCACTCAGGCCACAACCACGCGGGGCAGGGGCCGCACTGGGTGGGGCTGCAGGTGGTCTGCAGGTCCCAGAGGGGGGTCTGGACTGAAGAGTTAGCTCACTCCTGCTGTGAACCTCCTACTCTTAGAAAACCAGGGACTCCAAAAGCATTCCTGCCCCCTCTCCCAGCCACAGACAGACACAGCGACCCACACAGACTTAGAGACACACACGTAGGCACACAGACACATAGAGATACAGACCCCCACCCCAAAACATGTACAGATATGCAAAGACATGCAGAGACACAGCCACATAGAGACAGACACATACAGAAATATGAACAGAGACAGACATACACACACATAGACACAGACCCACGCACACAGAAACATGTACAGATATGCAAAGACATGCAGAGATGCACACACAGACACACAGAAATACCCAGACACACAGAGACACATGCCTAGACGCAGACACACACGGAGACGCTATGACATGCGAACAATGTGTGCGCGCACACACAGGTTCCCTCCCACCCGGCAGGCGCTGCCCTCTGCCCCGTGGCCCCCACCCCTGCGGCTCTGCCTCTTCCGTCTAATAAGGGTAGGTGAGAAAGCACTGTGAGATTCCAGAGATATTTCCTGGCTCCCCGCATGCTCCTCCTGTGGCGCGTCCAGTTGAATGTTCAGCTCTGGGCAAGTGTCCAGGGCCCCAGGCCCCAAGGCTGAGTCATGTAGACAAAGATTCCGAGGCCCTGAGTAGCATTTCTAGATCCCTGGCCTTTAAAAAAACACCGCAGGATGCCCTAGGAGGCAGCGAAGTTTCCCACAGAAACTCCACTTGGTGCAGATTTCATCGCAGGGCATTTAAATAGCATCATCTGGAGGTAATTTGGAATTTAAATTACCAGGCTAGAGGAAATTTTTTCTACCAAAAGAAGGGCTTGGAATATTGTGTTGGTTATCGATCAGCCGTTTGCAAGCGATTACAAAAGTGGTAAGGCCTGTTTTACACAATATGTTAGAACAATTTACAGCAGGATTTGGTCATCACTAGTGTAACTGGTATTAGTTGTTCCACAATGCCTGGGGCAAGAAATGACATATTTCATGAATTTCTAAATCAAATCATTCTTAGACCCCACACCTACTAGGACCTCAGAAAAATTCAATCCTGGCCTCTTTTCAAGGTCCCTCCTCTCCTCCTATGCAGAACTCTGGGCCTCAGGATCCTGGAAACTTGGGGGAAGGGCATCAGGTCTGTGATGGTCACTGCCCAGTGGCTCATTGTCCATGCCCAGGTAAACCAGTAAAAGGCTGCTGCTCACAGTATCCTCCTCAAATTCAAGGCCACAGTGCAAGTGTCCAGTCCTCAGAAGCACACTGCCCACCCAGCCACTGCCCAGAGGCCTTGGCATCTCAGGGTCCTGGGTAAGAAGCTGGGCACCCAAGGGTCCTGCCAGTCCTTGAATGACCTCTAGCCCTCGGCCCCCTCCCCAGCCCTTGCAATCTCTAACAGTAAGTGTTAGGTCTACAGACCCTTAGAAAATCAAAGAAAGGCCTTTAACTTTCCCCCAGAGCAAGAGAAGCCTAGCCTTCAAGACACGAAGGCCTCTGGAGAGGAAGAGGGGAAATCCCCCACATTCTTTTCCAGTGAGCTACAGAAGAAAAACAGACATGGTTAGTTTATCAATCGCAGTGGCTAGTCACTTCTTAGTCAATCATTACTTGATTTACTTAGTAATCCATACTCTTTGGGGAGTAGATAGAGCTGTGGTCCAAAAAAAATCCAAAAAACCAACAAACAAAACCATTTCTTTGAACAAATATGATGAAATCTCTTGACTGCTGTAATTTTCAGAGTCCCTCTGGATCACTCCCGTTTGGACAGGAATGGGTTCAGTCCCACACAGCTTGGTGTCTAGTAGCTCAGTCTCTTCGTTCCCTTTCATGGAAGAGTTGCGCCCCTATTTGAGGACTGACAAGGGTGCGATGAGGGGTGACCCTGCAACTCAAGTAAACCCAGGCTAGCTCCGACTCACACCCAGCACCACACAGGTGGTAGAGCTTAAGGTTGGAAGGAATGGCTGTGGAATCAGATAAAACAGAGTTTGAGTTCTGCTCTGTCACTTTTTATCTATGTGACTTCAGGCAATTTACCTCTCTGAGCCTCAATTTCTTCCTTTCTAAAATAGGGATGATAAAGTGCCCCACAGGATGATGGAGAAGTTAAATGGCAGACATGCAGACATGCCAGGATAGTGGTGTAAATTCATGCTGCAATGTATGCCCTCTGCTCCAAATACTCTCTGCTCTATATGTGATAAAGAAACGTAAAGTAAAATGACACAGCCACATTTGAAAAGCAATATTAGTGTCTCTGAAGACAAGACCAAGATGCATCCATGTCCCTCCTCTAGGGTCCCTAATGGGATTGAGCCCTATTTGCCTATGGTGATGATTAACTTTCTCTTTATCCCTTTTTCATTCTTCCCAGTCCCCGCCCCGCTCCTAGTCCTTGAATTATTTCCTAAAATAAACAAACTGCAGACAAGCCATTATTTCAGAGTCTGCTTTGTGTGTGTGTGTGTGTGTGTGTGTGTGTGTGTGTGTGTGTGTGTGTGTTGGGGGGACTAAGACAGCTGGAAAGGAGAAAAACCAAAGCAAAACAAAAGGGTGGGAAATAGAAAACAAAATATGGCAGGAATCAGTTAAACTATATGTCATTATAATAAATGTAACCAGATTACCTCTCAAATGAAACATTCTCAGATTAGATAAAACAAATGATCAAAGTTTATAAGAGATATACCTAAAGCAAAGCCATAACAATTGGAAATGAAAAGTTAGAAAAAGATATACCAGTTCAATTCTAACCCAAACATGAAATATATATTGTTATGGGTGAAACTGTGTGCTCCAAAAGATATGTTGAAGTCTCAACCCCCAGTATCTCACACTGTGACCTTATTTGAAAAGAGTCATTGCAGATGTAATAAAATTAAGATGAGGTCATATTGGAATAGGGTGGGCCCTTAAGCCAATATGACTGGTGTCCTTTTTTTTTTTTTTTGAGACGGAGCCTTACCCTGTCACCCAGGCTGGAGTGCAATGGCGCCATCTCGGCTCACTGCAACCTCCGCCTCCCTGGTTCAAGCGATTCTCCTGCCTCAGCCTCCTGAGTAGCTGGGATTACAGGCGCATGCCACCACGCCCAGCTGATTTTTTGTATCTTTAGTAGAGATGAGATTTCACCATGTTGGCCTGGCTGGTCTCGAATTCCTGACCTCGTGATCCACCTGCCTTGGCCTCCCACAGTGCTGGGTTTACAGGTGTGAGCCACCATGCCTGGCTGGTGTCCTTATAAGAAGATGAGAGACACAGATGCACAGAAGCCAGCTATGTGATGGGGGAGGCAGACACTGGTGTTACGCTGCCACAAGCTGAGGAATGCCTAGGGCTACTAAGAGCTAGAAGAGACAAAAAAGCCTCCTCCCCTAGAATATTTGGAGGGAGCATGGCCCTGCCAATTTCAGGCTTTGATTCTACTTTGATTTCAGACTTCCAGCTCTAGAACTGTGAGGAAATAAATTTCTATGGGCTTAAGCCACCCAGTTTATGGTAATTTGTTGTGGCAGCCCTATGTAATTAATATACATATATAACAATATTTATATCAGACCACATAAAATTTAAGGCCTGATATGGTTTGTCCCCATCCAAATCTCACGTTGAATTGTAATTCCCAATGCTGGGGGAAGGCCCTGGTGGGAGGTGATTGGATCATGGGGGAGGGGGGGGATTTCCCCCTTGATGTTCTCATGATAGTGAGTTGTCATGGGATCTTGTTGTTTAAAAGTATGTAGCACTTTCCACCTCACTCTCTCTCTCTCCTGCTCTGCCATGGTAAGATGTGTTTGCTTCTCCTTCACTTTCCACTATGATTGTAAGTTTCCTGAGGCCTCCCAGCCATGCTTCCTATATAGCACGCATAACTATGAGTCATTTAAATCTCTTTCTTCATACATTACCCAGTCTCCCGTAGTTTTTTACAGCAGTGTGAGAACAGACAAATACAAGACCAAAGCATTATTAAGAATAAGGACATTACAAAGTTATAAAAGCAACATCCCATTAAGAATATATAATGGTTGTAAATTTGTATGCATTTAACATGACTAAATTATAAACAGAAGTTAGATTCATTCATATTCACCATGTAATATATTTTTTAAATTAACTCATACATTCATCCCTATCATAGTGTAATATTTTTAATGTACTTTATCAGGACCAAACAGATCAAACAGTAAAAAAAAAAAGGGTAAGGATATGTATAAAAGAGTAAGGATATGTAAGATATGAAGAGTAAGGATATGTAAGGTAAAAAAGAGTAAGGATATGTAAGGTATGAAGAGATAATTTAGTAAACTTGCTCCAATATAGAAATATGGAAGGCTGCACCAAAATAGAGAATATATATATTTTTCAAGCACATGTCGACCATTTTAGCAGAGAGTCTCAAGAAATTTCAAATAATTTATAGCATCGAAATCATATTTTCTATGCAGAATCCTATTAAATTAGAAACAACATACTCCTAAGTTTACTGTGGATAAAAGGGAAAGTTTTAATAAAAATTATTAAATATTTAGGTTTGAACAACTGTAAAAAAAACTATTCAATAACACTTGTGGGATGCAGATAAAGCAGTACCTAGAGGTATATTTATAGCTTTAAAATATGTTACTGGCAAAACAGGATTGAAAATAAATGAATGAAAAGAATACCAAAAACTATTTTAGAAAAGAATAAATGAGATAATACATGTAAAGTCTTTTGCATAGTGATTGACACATAAGCATTCAATAACAGGAAGAACACAATAAATGGAAATTATAATTGTTGTTATTCCACCCATATCTTTCCAGTGAAAAGAGATTTTCTTTCCAGGATTACATTAAAAATTCATAAGTAACTATGGCACACCAAGAAGGAGATACCTCTGTGCCTGGAACTTCAGAAATTAGTTTTTATACAATTTTGCAGAGTCCAGTAATATCCCAGAAAGATAAATTCTCTGGCCCAAGTTGGTCTCTTCTGCCTCTATGAAATATAAACCTGTTCCTTACCCATCGAATGGGCTAGAGACAGAACCCAGAGGTCAGCAGTGACATGGTATATATTAGAAGCTAGGTCCCTAGATACAAGCTGCCCTCTGAAAAACCCTTATTAGCATCCAGGGAATTCTGTCATGAATCCTTATTTTAGGAAGGAAGTAAAGATTTCAGTAATTAGGGATTATCACCTTTCCTGAAGGTACTGTTGATAAACCAGTTCCCTAAAATTATTCTTCAGTAAAGGAGTGGCCTTAGGCTCTTAATGACAGGGTGTTATTTCAATAACTATTTTTGACTAACAAAATACTATTTGGGGAACATACAAAACCCTCAAAGGAACTCAATCAATGCTATTTTTAGATTGGAAAAGTGATCCCTTGACAGAATTTGTTAAAAAGAAAGCCAAGAAATCATTAGTAGTATCTCATTAGTAGTATTTGACTTTTCCATCTATATTATTAAAAGTTTATATGTTCAGGTTGGCCCCAGAAGGTCTTTCTTTGTTTAATTTTCTCATTTGGAAAAAAAAAAAAACCTAGTTTTTCAGGGTTGCCTTTTATCCAAGCATACGTATTCATCTGCAAAAGGGAAGAGGGCATTGAGGGTCCCCTTCCCTGACGCTCCTGGTCAAGCAGACCCACCTGTGGAGAAGGTGGCAGCTGACGCTGAAACTCGCTTTAGTTTGTACCACATTGGGTGGGTGTGTTCTAACTGTCCAGGAGGCTGAGCACACTGGGAAATGAGGTTGCTTAGAAGGGATGGCCTTCACTGATAGGTGAACACTTAACTGCCTGGCCCTTCCCAATACAATTTCCTAAGGATGCTGGGCAGCTCTTGGGCACTAGTTCTTGGGAGGTCTTGGTTCTGTCATCAGAGGGAAGCCCAGCATCTATGCAGCCCCTGTTCTTGTCATGTATCTCCCCAACACCCCTTGGGGTAGGGAGGGAATGTTCCTTTGCCCGCTTTAGACAAGTGAGGAGACTATACACTCCGGATCAATGACAGGAGAGGAGATCCATCCTTTGGCTGCTGATGAGGGAGGAAGACTTACGGGAGAGGGTGCTTGGTTCTCAGGGCCCTCGCCTCCTCCTTCTGTACCTTGTCTTTGAGCAAACCTGCTTTCCTGTGGGATAAATGAACATAACCCATACCAACCCTCCTTGCTGCCAGATATCTGCCATGCTCACTGCACCTTCTTGACCATTGTGCAACTAACATACACCCAGCACAGAACATCCATCCACACCCATGTATGTCTTGAGTGTCCACTATGGACTTAGTACTGTGGTTGGTACTTGGGATGCAGTGATGAATAAGGCAGACTCCGAGCATCGCTGAAAGCCAAGTTTGGGTCTGTCTGTTGTAGAAGGACACATTTTTGTGAAGAACAGGGCTGTGGTGGGCAGTGAAGAAAGTAATGACCTTCTATCTGGCTTCCCTTCTAGAGAAGCAGCTGAGCTGAGTTTCTCTGGCAGTGGCTTCAAAAGACAAAGCTCAGCATAGCAGAGAACTATTAAAACCACAAGTCTGAAAGGTGTACGATGCCACAGAGAATGTGTGGTTTCCCTCCTCATTCAGGAGGTCCCCAGGCATCGAGGTAGGCAGTAAGGGGGTGGTTCTTGTGGTGGTGAGACAGTTGCCATCTGCACAGGCTTCACCTGGGCCTGCAGAAGCAGTCCACCACCCCCCATGCCTTCCAGCTGCAGACCCTCTGAACTGTACATAAAGCCAGTTGTAACTGAAATGAGGGCATATAAGATATCCAAAGTTGTTTCCAATTAGTTTTTTTTTATTTTAAGTGCTACTTTGCACATTAGGTAATCATCACTTTCAGCCTCTCCGAGCAGAAAGCCCAGAGCACATTCTCTTGGGTGCTTGGGCAGAAATGCAGAGGTCTCCATTTCAGCGTAATACAGAAACATTACCCTCCCTTGTTAATTTTGCTAATAAAAGTTGGACATAGCTAGATCTTAGGGTACATGAACATGACCACGGTTTTCTTTTATGATTTCTACTTTAAAAATTACCTTATAGGCCAGGCGCAGTGGCTCATGCTTGTAATCCCAGCACTTTGGGAGGCTGAGGTGGGCAGATCACGAGGTCAAGAGATCGACACCATGTTGGCCAACAGGGTGAAACCCTATCTCTACTAAAAATACAAAAATTAGCTGGACATGGTGACGCACGCCTGTAGTCCCAGCTACTCAGGATGCTGAGGCAGGAGAATCTCTTGAATCCGGGAGGTGGACGTTGCAGTGAGCCGAGATTGCACCACTGCACTCCAGCCTGGTGACAGAGTGACACTGCATCTAAAAAAAAAAAAAAAAAAACAAAAAACAAACAAACAAAAAAAAAACCTTATAAACTCATCTGAATATCAAAGCAAGCTCTTCCTGGTGAATTATTTTTCCTTTACCAGCTCCATCTCCAATTATGCTGCCCCACGTGGAGGTTTGTGCAGAGACTTGGCAAGGTGGTAAAATGACCTCATTGGTTTGTTTTGGGTAGAGGAAGTTTGTTTCAGTTGAGTTCAGAAGCTGATCATAAGGAAATCAGGCCAATTAGAAAACCACCCTGATAAGCAGGAGTGAAGTAACGTGGTTAGAACTCCTTTGTATTAATGCTGAATTCACAAACTCCCCTGCTCTCAATGGTTCACGAAATTCTGAAACACACAAGTGGAAGACCTCACAGTTACTGCAACCCACCTGATTGGACTTCTGCAAGCTGTAAAGAGTCCCTCCACAACATGTTTAGAAAACACAAGTGGGATGAAGTTCTGGATATATGAGTACAATAGCTTCAAGCTCTGTGCCTCCTCCAAGCCTCTGCTCACACAGTTCCCATCTTCTAGGAAACACCCTTCCCGGCTTCCCACTTGGCCAACATGTAGCATTCTCAAGGACCAGCTAATGTCCTCAAAATTCCTCTTGTGATCAGTATTGGGAAAGACCTTAAATATCATCTGGTTCTAGGAGCTACTCCCTTCTAAAATTGAATTTCTTCTATAATTTCTAGCCAGAGTTGAAATACCACTGGTGACTGGGGGCTCAATCTCCTGAAGATAACCCATTTTATCTTCATATAGCTTTATTTTTATTAATGATAATTATGACTATTTGTTGCAAGTCAACTTATAGCAGTTGACAAATGTTACACGAATGTAATTCTCACAACAACTCTACGAAGGAAGTATCTCTATTGTCTTCTCATCTCATTTTACAGAAGAGAAGATCAAGTCTGAGGGAGACTGACCTGCCTACGGTCACAGAGCAGGAAGCGGCAGAGCCTGGAGGTCTAACTCCAAAGACTGTGCCTTTTGCTGCTGCACTGCAACCTCCAGGACTTCCTAGTGTGCAGAAATTCTTCACTGTCACAGGCACACTCAAGATAGAGTTGTGCACAGTTGTCAAATGACCTCTTAGAATTCTCGGTGCTTAGAGTCTGTCCTGCACACAACATAGCATGGAATGACCTAGTCTTGAAATCTTTCATGGATCATTGTTTCAAGAATTTAGTTTAACGCTCCACCAAAACTGTAAGTTCCTGGAAGGTGGGACCATGCTCTATGCTCATTTTGTGTATTTAACTTTTGTGTGCTTAATTTTCAAGACTTTTTGCATCCATTTCAGAACGTATTAGGTGGGTAATTGTGGTTTTTGCCATTAAAAGTAATAGTGACAACTGCAATTATGTTTGCACCAACCTAATAGAATAGACAGCACTGAGTACATGCCAAGGGCTGATTGATTGAACAGTGCTGGGGAGAAGAGCAGACAAAGAGGCAGGAGCCCTGGATTCTGGTTCCAGCTCTGCCACCACCAGAACAGTCCTCTCCACTTGCCTCAGTTTCCCCAAATGAACTGGATGATGTGTGCCACAACCATCTTTTGATTGGTGCTCTCCCAGGCTACAGGGCTGGTGGCAAGGCTGGGAAGAACTAGCCCATTACTCAGCCTGAATCGTGCCCTCATGCACTCACCCAGGAAGCTGTGATGATTCCCTAGAACACATAGCTGGAACAGAGAGCGGGACATCACCCACAGGACATAGACTAACTTCTGCTGGCACTCCTGGTCTATTCATCCCTTATGCTCCTAGGCCAGCAAAAAGCAGAAATCCTGCACAGTTCAGTCTTTCAGTCTCTCATTCCTTAGGAAGTTTCTCAATGCTTAGCAAAAGGTTTTTATACAGTGTCAATGAGGCCGGGCGTGGTGGCTCACGCCTGTAATCCCAGCACTTTGGGAGGCCGAGGCGGGCAGATCACGAGGTCAGGAGATAGAGACCATTCTGGCTAACACGGTGAAACCCCATCTCTACTAAAAATACAAAAAATTAGCTGGGCGTGATGGTGGGCGCCTGTAGTCCCAGCTACTTGGGAGGCTGAGGCAGGAGAATGGCATGAACTCGGGAGGTGGAGCTTGCAGTGAGCCGAGATTGTGCCACTGCACTCCAGTCTGGGAGCTGGGAGACAATGCAAGACTCTGTCTCAAAATAAAAAAGAAAAACCAATGTCAATGAGAAACAACAGAATCTCTAGAAATTTCCTTGGGAAATCCCTTACTGGCTAACTCACCAAGGAAGTAAGGAAGCTGGTGTATGTTCAGCCTTCACCACTGTGTTGGGCAATTTTTCATTCATTTGTTCATTTATTTCACAGTATATTTTTTTGGGGGGCCCATCATGGACTAGACACTGTGTAGTATGGTGTAGATACAATGATGAACAAGACAGGACACAGTTTCTGTCTCGGGGCTTACAGTCTTGCTGGAGAGGGAGATTTAAGCAAATAATTACACAAAGCTTGATTAAAATCAGGTAAGTTCCACAAAGAAAATGTGCATAGAGCGCCAACAGGGAGGCCTGACGTGAGGGTGGGTTTGGATCGGGGAGAGTTTCTGGGCGGAAGCAGCATTTACGCTAGGACCTGGCACATCCAGGAAAGAGAACGTGGTGGGGTCTGGGGGGTGCTCTGATTTACAGCACACTCTGGGAGACAGGAATCAGATTCCTCATCTCAGCTCCGACTCCCAGTGGCTGTGAAACTGTGTGAGTCACCTCTTCTCTCTGGGCCTCAGCTTTGGTTTGGTTTTGTATTTTTGTTGTTGTTGTTATTGATTTTCCCCGTCTGTAAAATGAAGATCTGTTACTTTAAGCAAATGTCGTGATGCTCAGATAAAAGCCGTGGTTAAGATGTCACCTTGAAGACTGTCGTTCTGCGCAAATTAATAAAAGGGATCCTTACCACGGACTCTTCCCCTTCATATCCACCGCATCTGTGAAAGGGAGAGTGTCTGAGGGAGAATTTCATTTGACATTTAGAAAAATGAGAGTGAAATGGGTTTTCCTTATTTGGATTCTCCACTTTATAAGCCATATACCCAGATTATATACAGACACATGCAGGGGGCTGCAGAGGGACTGGAAAACCTGGTCCCAGGTGGCCTGCGGACGGGAAAGCCAGCAGACGTGTGAGGGGAGAAAGGAGCTTATTAAACAAACCTCACTGGCAGTACTTCTCCTCATTTCTTTTCCAGATGCGCCTGAAAATGCTCCGCCATGAATTCTAATGAGAAACAGATTTCCTCTGGCTCAGCCTGTCCTTCACCTGCAGATTTCTAAGCGGAGATATTGCTGTCCACTCCTGCCGAGAGTCCAAGGGGGGTTTGTTTTAAATTCTCTTCTGCAGGAATTGGAGCTTTGAACGTTTGAGAACACATTTCAGATTTCTCTTCTTTTATACTTTAGCCAAAAAGCACGGGGTCAAAATACGAAGGGAAGCAAACACAGTCATTTGGTGGAGGGTTGGGGCTAATCACCCCGAAGTCCTGGTCGTTCATCAGCAAGCCCTTAAGTTGAAAGCGCAGGGATCCCAGTTTACATGGAGAAATGTTTGTTCTGTCGTGTGAAGGTTCCGGTTTGTGGTCCCACCCACAGACTCCAGCGTGGGTCAATGACTCTATTGTGAAGCAAAGAAAGCCAAGGCAAGACCTTCGCCAGAAAGATGTGAAAGTGGGTTTTGTCCCTTTAACCTGAAACAGAGGTTATGAAAGAGATTAGCCAACCTCTACTATGTGGGCTCAGGAAATGTCCTGAATTTTCATGGCTGTGTAGAGTTCTAAGACAAACACGGTCTCTGCTCTTGCCCTCTCGGTCAGAACCCCAGACCTTCCTGGCTCCCTGCAGCCCTGCCATTGTCTCTCGAAGCCCCATCTCTATCGGTCTTGGCTGCTTCGCTTCCCACAGGCTTTGCCTGCTCAGTCCACAGGGTGGAGGGAGGGTGGGGGCAGTCCTTCCAGCACAGACCCTCGGCTCCCCCTGGGTTTACACATCACTGTGGAAAGAGCGTTCTTTTTATTTCCTATGTCATCCTGTCTCAAAAAAAAAATCCTTATTTCTTAAAAGCTTCCCTTCCTATAAGCAATCACGATGGAGGTTTGCTAAAAAATACTTTGGCTTGTGTCTGGGCATGGTGGCTCACATCTGTAATCCCAGTACTTTGGGAGGCCCAGGTGGGCAGATCACCTGAGGTCAGGAGTTCAAGACCAGCCTGGTCAACATGGTGAAACCCCGTATCTACTAAAAATACAAAAATTAACTGGGCATGGTGGCGCAGGCCTGTAATCCTAGCTACTAAGGAGGCTGAGGCAGGAGAATCGCTTGAACCCAGGAGGTGAAGGTTGCAGTGAGTCGAGATTGTGCCACTGCACTCCAGCCTTGGCAACAGAGTGAGACTCTGCCTCAAAAAAAAAAAAAAAAAAAAAATATATATATATATATATACACACACACACGTATATACGTAAATATATGTGTATATATGTATATACGTGTGTGTGTGTGTATATATATACATATATATATAAAATATTGGCTTGTATCTGTCTGTGTGGTGGGAAAGGAGAGATCTTGACTTCCCTTGACTCTGCCATCCCAACTTCTGCTCCCCCAGTACCAGACTCCCTTTCACGAGAGTGATTTGCTCTTTGAACCAAGTTTCATCAACAGCCAAGTTTGCCAAGACAAACTCTTTGCCTGGGAGGAGCTCCCCTGAAAGCCCAGTGTTCAGAGCGTGTGTCGTCTGGCAAATGAATGCTCAAAGGCTAAAAACTAACTGGAAAACGACTTCTATTAACAAGTTTGTCAGCCTAAATAACAGACTCTGAGAGGAAATTCAGGAACAGGTATTGCAATGGAATACGCTTGCCGTAGTAAACTGTGCGACATTCACAGAGGTAAAGGAAGACAAAGGTTTTTAAAAGAAAAATGAGGAGGATGACATAATTGTTTTGAGATAATTATCCTTGCCTACAAAGATCAATAACAAAGGTGGTGTCATTCCGAGGTTGGACAGGCAGTTGCTGGGCAGTTGTCCTCATGGAAGTGTTTTTGTGTAAGGTTGTGACGGTCTTTGTGCGAAGTTGTGATTTTTACACTCTTTCGTGATAGTTCTTGTTATCAGGCATTTGTGCATGAAAACCCTTCTTCATGGCCTTCCTGGTTATATTTGTCAGGATTTTTAACATAAGTGACTCCACTTTGATTCTGACAATGTTCACAAGTTACTTAGAAAAAAAAGCTGGAAGCAAAACTGGATTTTTCATGTGCTCAAAAATATGGAATCCAGAAGCTGGGTGCAGTGGTTTATGCCAATAATCCCAGCTACTCAGGAGGCTGAGGCAGGAGGATTCCAGTAGCCCAGGAGTTCAAGACTAGCCTGGGCAACATAGAGAGACCCCCATCTCAAAAAGGAAAAACTGGAATCCAAACATCACATTAAAAAAAAAATGCTTAACAAAAGAAAGGATATAAGGAAATATTCCAAAATGTACTAAGGCTGGGAGGTGTAATGGGATGAGAATGAGCTTTGGAGTCAGGCCACCAGCTTCCCTGGGAGCTCTGAGCAAACCGTTTTATGCCATTAAGCCTCAGTGTCTTCATCTGAAAACAGAAATAAGGCTTCTCCCCATGAGAGTTCTTGCAAGGATTAAATAAGGTGATGTATATCAAGTTCTAATGTGGTCTAGTAATGCGAAACTTTCATTAGCTCTATGTTGGACTACTGTTCTGCATCTTCTAAATTTTCAAGATGTGGATTTTAAGTTTATAAAGGGAAAAACTAAGCTTAAAATAATTACAACAACAATATGGTTCATGTTATAGGGACATTTCACGCAAGGAAATGTTACCCAGATTAGATGTCACAACTGGGGTGCGACAACTTCTAAAAAAGGCATCCTGAAGCTTTAGTTAAGATCTAGCCTAAAAATGCGATCATTTTGTCCTGCCAGTAACTGAGGCTGGGACCTAAATCTGCCACTTTAGCGAGCAGGTTCCCTGTCTCAGTCACTGGACTACTCCAGACAGCACATCTCCAGGGTGCTATTGCCTCCCAAGGTGATGCAAGGAACTTTGCTTTCTGCTTTGATATATGTCCCCAAAGGCCAAATCCCTCTGAGAAATGAAAGTCCCACCATATCCCCTGAAATGGCAACATTCCTCTCATCCAACGTTTTTATTAGCATCCTTTTGTAACCCATTAAGTCCTTAACAGCAGCTTTGAGGAGTCACACCTGTTTTTCATCAGGATTGCAACCGTAAGCCAGCACAAACATGTGTGATAAGTTGATGCTAAAATACCATGACACACTCCTTGGATTTACTAGCATTTAATAAATGAAGGAGAAAGCTTTGCCTTTTATAGCCCTGAGCCTCCCAGGCCTAAAGTGGATGGAACGGTTGCCTCCTGTAAAGCATTCATTGCTCATTGCTTCCAAACTCCAAGGAACAGGCATCTCGGATCACTGTGCTGTGAGGGCAGGAGGACCCTTCTTTTGGAAAGCAGTAAGTCCAGTGTTCTCAACCCTGACCATTGCTCAGCATCAAGTGGGGAGCTTTTGAAAAATACCCAGGCCTAGGTACCAGTCCCAGAGATTCAGATTTAGTTGGTCTTGGGGCAACTCTAGTAGTCTTAATTTTTAGCAGCTTCCCCAGAAGTCTGTCATCCGTAGGCAAGACTGATATCTGCTAAAAATGATTTGGACCACAGGCAGTCCAGGGCAGTGGGAAGAACACGGACTTTGGAGATAAGAAATAATGGCTTTAAATTCACTGGAAAGGATAAGCTGTGTTACTTTAGACGAATTTCTTAAATTCTTTGAGTCTTAGTTTCTTCACTTGAAAAATGAGGTTAATAATATTTATCTCATAAGGCAAATAAATGGGAGTTTGTGATGTAGATTCCCCTGGTGCCATCTTCAGACAGATAAGGATTTAAAGTTATCTTCAGTAATCAACCTTTATCTTTCTTGGTAGAGAGGGGAGGAGAGACACCTCATAAACTTATATCCTGCATTTAGGTTTTTAGGCACATTTTAGGGGAGGGCGGACAGCTTTTCTTGTATCTGCTCTTTCTCAGTTGCCTTCAGCTCAGAACAATCCTCAGGCCAAAGTGGCTTATTTTGGGGTGGCATCTATAGGCATCTCCTATATGAATCGAGACAGAGTGGTATTGGTGAATGGAATGAGAAGAAAGCCTAGCCATAGACCCACACAGGTGTGGTCAATTGACAAAGATGCAATGGTAAATCAATGAAGAAAGGATAGTCTTTTCAACAAATTGTGCTGGGATAATTGGATATCCATATGCAAAAGTAACAACAAAAAATCTTGACCCTTGGCCCATACCCTAGGTACCTAATTTTGTACCTTGTACAAAAATTAACTCAAAATGCATCATAGGCCTAAATGTGAAACCTAAAACAGAACTATTAGAATAAAGCTTAAGAGAGAAAATCTTTGTGATGTTGAGTTAGGCAAAAATTTCTTAGATACAACAATATCAAAAGCACAGTCCATAAAAGAAAAATTGATGAATCAGAGTTCATCAGAATTAAAGCCATCTGCTCTGTAAATGACACTGCTAAGGAAATGAAAAGACAAGCCACAGGCTAGGATAAGGTATTTGAAAAGGATATATTTGACAAATAACTTAAATTCAGAATATATAAAGAACCCTCAAAACTCAATAACAGACAACCTAACCAAAAAAATGGGCAACAGATTTGTACAGGCAGCTCACCAAAGAACATATATAGATGGCAATTAAGCATAGAAAATATCCTCAGCATCATTAGTTATTAGGAAAATGCAAAATAAAACCACTACACACCTATTCGAATGGCTAAAAAAATTTTTTTTAATGACAATATCAAGTCCTGGTGAAGATGGAGAGCAACCACACCTCTCACAAATTACTGATGGGAGGGAAAAGTTCGGTGAAAAAGTTTGATAGGGTATCTCTGGATTGAAGAAATATAGTACCTTGTTTTCTGTGTAGATGGGCTTGATCCAAAGGCAGGAGTGGAAAGTGAGTGGCAATTGGTGCCGAGGTCAACACAAAGTTAAATGAACTTTGTTGAGAAAATCAGACCAGTGGTTTCAAATCCAGGTCAGTGGACCCCTGAGGATTTATCTGAAAAGGTAGTGAGTGGAACTGTGGAGTTATTTTTCACGTTTCAAGAAAAAGCCTAAGGAAAATCATGTTTTACCTGAGATAAGGTTCCCTTGGCAGGCTGAGTAAAATCTCATGTTCTTTTCCTTTTGGCTGGAATTTCTTTTCTGCTGATTATATCTAATTCATAGAGAACTTTTTAAAGCCAACATGCAAGTTGGTGGATAAAAGTACTTCACAGGAAGAGGCCCAGCAGGAAAAGTTATGGAATGGGGTTTTTGGTGATGAAAAGTTTGTGACTGGCCAAACTAAGCCATGCATTTGAGGGTGATGAAGGAATACTCTCCTTCAGCAAGGTCTGAGTACCCACAAGTTTTTACTTGTCCAAGATAGCATAGGGGTTGTTGTGTCTGATGTTAGAGAACCCTGCCCCCACCCCCAGGTCTCTTCAGGTCTGTAGGAGCTCCAAATGGACCTGTATGTAATTTGGAGACTGGAAAAAATACAAACCCCTGAGTCTGATTCAACACCACCACGCATCACTCTTCTTTTTTTTTTCTTTTTGAGACGGAGTCTTGCTCTGTCACCAGGCTGGAGTGCAATGGTGCATTCTCGGCTCACTGCAACAACCACCTCCTGGGTTCAAGTGATTCTCCTGCCTCAGCCTCCCGAGTAGCTGGGACTACATGTGTGCGCCACCAGACCCAGCTAATTTTTGTATTTTTAGTAGAGAGGGGATTTCACCATGTTGGCCAGGATGATCTCGATCTCTTGACCTCGTGATTTGCCCGCCTTAGCCTTCCAAAGTGCTGAGATTACAGTTGTGAGCCACTGTGCCTGGCCAGGGCACTCTTAATGAAAAGAAGTACATTTCCAGGGCTGAAACTGAGCCTCCTTATTGACATTAGTACATCAGTTTTATGACTGTTCATCATAATAAAACAAATTAGGGTTTTGCACCCTTGAACACTAGAAAAAGTGACACCAAGCCCTGGCTAAGGTTGGAAGATGTGGAGATTGTAACAGCAACCTTAGATGCACCTGTACGCAAGCAAATTAACATGCCCTCCCCTTCTCGGCTTGCGCAGAGCTCAAGGGAGCTTAACAGGATTAGGAGCAAATACCTTGTTGTTGTTTTTAACATTGCTCAACTCTCTTGTAAATCTCTCCATTGTCCCTGCCAGTAACCTCTTCCTAAAGGGAGGCATCCAACCTTAGAGACATAACAGGCAGAATTGGCAGTAATTCATTCGAGGTCTTACCTAGTAGTTGCTCATGGAGTTTAGTACCTGAAAAAGAGATTCATAACGTGGTAGAAGGTTTATGGGCCTTGAAGTTAGATAGACCTAGATTTGAATTCTGATTCTGCAGCTTATGAGTCTCGGTCAAGTTATCTTGGCCCTTCGAACCTCAGTTTCCTTTAAAATGAGGATGTTGTCTACCTCACAAAATTACTGTAAAGATTAACGATAATAAATGGAAAGTCCCTAACATGGAGTCATGGAAGTTATCACTTGGTAGATGCTTAATAAATGTTGGCTACACACATACACACACACATGCACACACTCACCTATATATATGCACACACATATATACACACACATATATATATACACATTTAAAATTTAATTACTAGATAATTAGAGGAAAAAATGAGATGCACACTCTTTCACTTCTGAATGTTTCTGAAATTGGGTTGTGTCTTTTAATTGATGGCAACCCAAATTTACTAGCAGCAAATAGAGGAGTGAGTTGTGACATGGTTGTCATCACTGAGCTATGCAAACTTAGCTAAATCTTCCCAAAGAGATTGCAGAATTGAGAGCTGGGAGAGGCTGCTGTGGTTAATTTGTGCCCTGTGAAAGATTATCATTAGATACTGCATATCCATCTGTCAAAAGTATCTGGGTGACTTTCAAATTTCCAGTGATATGTAATTCGGTTGCAGAGAAAATGAAACCATGAGTTTAACCAAATAGAAAATGCATGCAAAACCTGGCATATTAACTGTCTCTACTAAGTATACTCAGGACGTCAAGTTCACGGGTACAGGTTCCATAAGTCTACATTTCTATGACAGTATTTGCCTCAACTGGGAAGAGTCTTCAGACTGTAAACGTGAAGAAAATTTAGAATCGATGGTGATATTAAAAAAGAAAATACTATATGATTATACAGATAAATGTGCATGATATGATTTGGCTCTGTGTCCTCACCCAAATCTCATCTTGAATTGTAATCCCCACATTTCGGGGGAAGGACGTGGTGGGAGGTGATCAGATCATGGGGGCAGTTTCCCCCATGCTGTTCTCATGATAGTGATGGAGTTCTCAGAGATCTAATTGTTTTTAAAGTGGCAGTTTCCCCTGCGTACTCTCTTTCCTGCTGCCACGTACGACATGCCTGACATGCCTTGCTTCCCCTTCGCCTTCTGCCATAATTGTAAGTTTCCTGCGGAACTGTGAGTCAATTAAACCTCTTTCCTTTATAAGCTACCCAGTCTCAGGCAGTGCTTTATAGAAGTGTGAAAATGGACTATTATTTGTTTTTAAAAAAGTGTTTAATTTGATATGACTTTTTTTTCAGTAAATCTATATTAAGCTGATGGTGCATCTTATAACTGATGGCATCTTATAACACATTACATACGGTCACACTAAACCACCTCTCCCATCCCTGACTAGTACAACCTGTGCTCATGTTGATGTATTCTGTGACATTAGCTGGCTAGGCTGATTCAAAATTAGCAGTGGCAGGCAATCTGTGTGGCCAATGAACATTCAGCCACATTAATGATTAGGAAAACAAAAATCAAGACCGAAATGAAAGACCATTTCATTTGGCCAAAAAACTGTAAAGGTCTAATAATTCCTTTGGAGAACAGTTTGATATTTTCTCATGAAGTTGAACATCCACATACTCTGTGACCTAGAAATTGCATCCCAAACCAAGAGTCTCTGCACCTGCACACCAAGAATCACATACAAGGAAGCGGCTAGTTCCGTTTGCAACTCACATAATCACACAAATGCTTTTCTTCAGGACGTCCCTTGTACTTCAGTATTTAGCAGAAGTGCTTTATGCAAACTCCCTATTTTGTCACACAGCATATTAAAAAGACATGCATTCAAGGGTTGAGACTAAAATTAATAACTTTTACTGCTTCATCAAGATACAGTCGAGTGAAATTGGAAAATTTGTAGTGAGGATGTATAGGAGTGAATAATTCCATGACTACTAGTTCTGTTTAGTGCTATTGTTTGATCTGTGTTAAGTCACCTGCAGTTTTACCTACCATTGCTTTTGTACATCAGTGTGGAAAAGGCAAATAATATCTTAGAATTATTATGAAAATAGGTTTGATTTTGTAGCTTCCTTGAAAGGATCACAGGGACCCATAGGGGCAGACCAGGCTCCAAGAATGCTGCTGTACTACAGTATTCCAATATATAAATATGTTATAATGTATTCTAGTGTTGGTGCACATTTGGGTAGCTTCCAGTTTCAGGTTTTTACATATAGTGTGTAGCAAGGTTTTAGAATATATTCTTCTCCCTGCCACATAAAAGTGTACTTAACCCAGCACCTGGCATACATTAGGAATTTAATAAATTTCAATCATGAAAATTCCTTTACAGAGGAGTACTTATGCTCTGTTTAGGATTCCCCTACCTCTACCTCATACTGTACACAGTGGGATCTCTATAGAGATGATAACAAGATATTTTCTCAAAAAGCCATAGAAAGAAATGAATTAGTTATTAGGAGAGGCAGAAACTAGAAAAGTAACTTCTGCCCTTCTCCCAACCTAGGACCCTGGGATGCCTCCAACCCCGGGCTGTTACTGAACTTTTCCATAGCTTAGGAGGAGTAAAACCCCTGGGAGAATGGATGCTTCCTCCTGGCAACTGCTGCCCAATCCCCAAAGTCAGCAGCTCTCTAGCCACTGCAAGGCTGCATGGAGAAAAGCCGGATGTCTGTCACTAAGGCATCCAGGCCTCCCTTCGCCAGACACCAGGACCCAGAAAGGCCTGCTCCCTGCCCTCTGGCAGCCAGATGTGGGGGTTGGGATTCATGTTGCTGTCATTTGAAACTTTGACCCTTGGAGGAAAGATGCCAAGATGCAGGGACAATTGAAAGGTGACCTCTGGCAATGGCAGGTGTTTCTGGGACGTGCGCTTGACTTGCTGGCTGCTGTCCAGCCTCTCTTGGTTCCTATTTTCCAAGCCCAACTTCTCCAAAAAGTTCTGCTGATTCTGTGAACGCCTCAACATCCTCCCGATAGATTTCTTCTTAGCTTACATGGGCCCGTTAGTTTCTGTTACTTGCACCCAATGACCCTGACTCATTCTGCACCTTCATCAGAAGCCTATTCTGAGAATCTGCTCTCAGGAGTGGGCAAGGGTCAGGTCTGCCGCCCAGGGAGCCATATTAGGAGTTATTAGCATGTTGGGGCAGCCCTTTGACTCCTCCTTTTAGCCCTTGTCTTCCCATTCACCTCTCCGGGCCTCCCCAGACATGCTGTCAGCCTTCTAAGCAGGCAGTACCCATGGCAGGCTATGGTGGCATCATGCCCTCACAGCCTCTTTTGCTTCCACAGCATTAGTCATGACCACCCCCACTCTCCCAGCACCTTGTCCTCACCTCCATGAAGGACAGATCACGTTCTCTTGCAGCTGTTTGTTTACTCACCTGCTGTCCCAACTGCTTCTGATCACCTTAGGCCTGTGAGCCATCAGCCCGATTCACAAATGGTGACGCAGGAAGCAGTTTACACCTTTGCCGACCCCAGCACCCAAATGGCCAAGAGTGAAGGATGAAACGTGCTGTTCTCACACTGCCACGGGAGCTTGAGGGCTGAGTACACAGGTCTAAAGAGAGGAGTTGCTGTCAAGGGGAAGGTTGGCCTTCATAGCACAAAGCTGAGCTATTAGCTTGGTAGAGTGCCTTTCCTTAGATTCCCAAGGACATTTCCTAGCAAGGCACCGGGAGGAGCTGTCCCCCAAAGGAAGGCTGGAGTCACCCACCAGCTCACTGTCCAGCCCGAGAGAGCGACTCCAGCAGCCTCTTAGCGGAATCTCTCCGGACATAGACATGTGAGGTTCCTCTTTACTAGAGGCAAGAATCTCTGAGTGCCCATGTGAGTACTTCTCCACCCCAAGTCCACTTCAGGATCCTGTAACTACTGGGACAGCCAGCCAACCCTGAGAGGCGAGATCATGACTTTGGTTGAAGGGTCCTCTGTGCTGCTCCATGACACTCATGTATCAGGTCTTTCCTGACAGAGCAACTCAATGTGGAGCCCAGTGTCTTCAGCCAGGCTGCATGAGATTCCTTCCCTACACACCACTCCTCTGGGTAAAGAGCCAGAGGTGATGGCACCTGGCCAAGCTGGGATCCCACTGCTGAGGCCTCATGTGGCTCCCTCTGGCTGCCTGACCCTCTCCAACCCCTGCTTTGGGCTCCATTTGTCCAGCAACAGCCTGTTAAGTGCTAAGGCTTGCTTCCCACCACTGCAGAATTGGGGGTCGGAGAGCCCTGGAGGTCATCCAGGCCTGTGCCTGGTAGGACCACCCCAACATTTACCACTGGTCTGGGCAAATCGCTGCTTCACAGAGGTGGCTTTACCAAGACAAGGGCTAACCTCACTTAGGTCCCAAAAGTGAGGTTAGCCCTCTTTCTCATTATGACCCAAGCCCAGGAAGGGAGGACACAGGGCCTATTATGTCTGGAAAGCTGGAGGGTTTCTTTCACCCAGGCATGTTGCTAAATAACCTGCTGAGTGGCCACGGTCACATCCCAAGGAGGATTCCAAAGATGAGCTTCACCCACCAATGCTCCTGAGATGGCCAAAGGCAGGTGCTTTATTCCAGAAACCAGGAGCAGGAGGCATAGGGAGAGAGAGATTTGAGTATTAAATTTAAATCTCTCTATTTAAGTTTAAATTTAATATTAAATTTAAATTTAGGAAAGAAAATTAAAATGAAACAGATTGCTCAGCTGATTGAAACTCCTGATTTGTATGTTTCTAATCTCAGAGAATGATCTCTTGAGGACTCATGGCTGGTGGCCACTAGTGATGAGACAAAGGCAAGAAAGGGGCCCTGGGCTCACTACACTTCTGGCCCCAGTGCCCTGCACCATTTCTGCTCTGCACCTCACCCCAAAAATGCCAGACAGCAGAGGGAACCCTGGGCTGAGACGGAGAGACCTGGGACCTAGTGCCAGCTCTCCCATGAAGTGACCTTAGACACCCCCTTTCATGCACCAAGCCTCAGCTTCCTCATCTATAAAGAAGGACAATGGGCTATCACTTGCAAACCCTGTAAAGTTTTTGTAAAGCTCCAGCAAGACAGGGCATGAGAAGCTTGCAGCGAGAAGAACCTCACAATGTGAGCTATTGTTAGTGTTATTTTTGCTCACAGAGTGTGGCCATCCCTGCCTGGGAGACGGCATGAGGAGTATGCCAGGCTGGCAGGGAATGCCGTGGCCATGGGCATGGGGGACCTGGCAGTGGCCTATGATTCCAGAGAGTGTGCCCAGGAGCTAGGTGTCTAAATAAGCAAACGCAGGCCTCCCTGAGGATGTGGACAGTCATGCAACCCACAGAGGGTCTGAGTGGGTAGCTATGGGCACCCCAGGTTTCTGGACCAGCTGTTCCTCCAGCCTGTGTTGGAGCTGGAAGCAGAATAGAGACCAGAGTCTGGGGTCAGGGTTGGGGTAGGGGCTGCTGTGAAGCTGCCTTGAGCATTTGCTGTGGGAATGCTGGCAGTCACATGCCTTCTGCCATTGCCTGCCTGGCTGGGTAAAACTGAGCTTCTGTGCCTTTAAAATTGTTTGACATCTTTGAGATTGGAAACAGAGCTCCCCAGTGGAAGGCCAGCAGTAGCTATGGAATGCTATTCTAATATAAAACTTGCTCTCGGTGGATTTAAACTGATACTCCCACTGGCAGGCTTTGGAGCGAAATCACCTATTATGGTCCTGGAAAAGGCCCCAGATTCTCTGGGCTGATCCTTTGCCCATGTAGGTTAGCAAGAATAGAGCTGTTTTCCCTCTCAGGCTGTGCAGTCCCATCTACCACCCTCGGCTGACCAGACGACCCTGAGATTCTAGTCCGGATACAGGACTGAGAGCTCAGGGCTGGGGGGAGTCCCCATGGTGTTTTGCTCGAAGACACTCTCTAGCCCAATCCCTTAGGGGTGCCTGGCCAAGCGCTCAACATCAGCAGATGGCAAAGCTTGCACTGGCAGCCAGGTCTCCATTCCAGGCTGCCTCCCTCTCCCAGACCATAACGTCAAGTATGCGGGCCCATTTCACAGTAGGGGTAAGCCTGGGTACTCCAGTTTCTCATGGCCAGTCAGCTCCCCAGGGGACGGTTCCTTCTTCCCACTGCGGGGACCCTCGTGACCGCCTGGGGACTCTCAAGCTAATCCCTCCTGGGCCTGGCCCTCCCCTGGTCAAGTCCTCTGTTCCAATGGAGGCTCTGGAGGCAGAGAGAGCAGGGTTAAATCCTGGTCTGCGAGATTACTTAGGGCAAGTTACTTAGGCCTTTCTGATCTTTAGTTTCTTCCCCTGTCAAATGGGAATAGTAATCACACACATTTCAGTGTTAAGAGAATGAAATGAGCTAGACTAGAATCAACAGCCTAGCACGGTGGCTCTCAGTGTTGTCCAGGAGTCCCCAAGATCCTTTCAGGGTAGCTTCGAGGTCAACACTTTTCATGAAAATACCAAGATGTTATTTGCCTTTTTACTCTCATTTTCTCACCCTTGTGGTTTCCAAAGGCTACTGGCTCTGACAGCTGTTGGGATGTGTGCTGTGTATTCTTCTTTTTAAAATATTCTCAGTTTCAATTTATAAAATGGTAATGATCCATAAACAGAAGTCTGGGGCCATCAGTAAGTTTTAAGGGGTCTCAAGACCAAAAACATGGAGAGAACCACTGGACCAGCACAACACTGGGTGCTTAGTGGGTTTCCTTTTCATTGGCTCTGAGCTGTCTTCCTTGCCCTGTTTCCCCATTCCTTGATGCAGGGAGTTCCTGTGCTTTGCACCATAAAGGATGCATTTTATTGTTCATTTACTCCCAGCCCTACTTACTGCACCTTCACATGTGGAAGGACTCTACCTACCAACTTGATGCCTTGGTAATGGTTGTTTTTCTCATGTTGCGTGAGCCCGAGAGCCCACAGGCCAGCAGTATTATTACCTCACTATGCTGATTTCATCCTGGTAAAAACGAAACAACAACAACAACAAAAAACAAATACATTTGACTTTTATGAAGGCTGAGCAGCCTCACTGAAGTTTGTCACGGTCAGACGAAGACCTGTGGGCTTGCTCTGGCTGGACAGAAATCGGGTTGCACAGGAATGTGGCTTTAGCTTTGGTAGTTAGGCAAGATCTGCTTTGCTTTGTCTTCAGCCCTTGGAAGGCCACCTACTCAAATGTCTACTTCAAGATACTGTGTCTTCCCTGAACCTGAGGGTGATCAATGATCTTCTTACTGTATGTGCATGTTATTGTATTAGGGTTTGGTCAGAAAAACAGAAGCCACTCTAGGTATTTAGAGAAGGAAGACAGAGAGGTTCAATACAGGGAACTAGAGGCATTCACGACCTCACAAGAGCAGTGGGAAGAGAGGTCAGAAAGGCCACTTTGAAATCTGGAAGTTCAGAGATCCCAGGGAAGTGGCCATGAATGGTGTCAGCTTCCAGCAGCATCAAAGTGGGAGATTCTCAAGGAGATGCCCGAACGCCATGCAAAACCCCACGGGAGCTGCTGCTGCTGCTGCTGCGAGTTGGCCTGTCCTGCCTCTCAAACACTGGCTTCTCCTTCTCTTCTGCATCCCCCAAACAAGCGAGAGTAGAATCTAACCTGAAGCCTGCCAGCCAGGGAGTCTGGGAAGCGTTGTTTCCAGGCTTCTTGCCCCTATGGTTTGGGTGATTGCTTAGGTCAGGGAGTTGACACATAGTATCTCTCATGGTTGCATATCATAGCTAGCCTGTGAAATAATGGTGGTGGTATGAACAAAGTATGTCAATCAGATATACTGTTTATTAGTAGTATTTTCTTTCTTTTTTGCATTTTCTGCTTTTATATAGATATATTGTTACTATTTGAATATTTCCTCTTAATTTTTTTTTTTTTTTTTTTTGAGACAGAGTCTTGCGCTGTCACTCAGGCTGGAGTGCAGTGGCATGATCTCAGCTCACTGCAAACTCCGCCTCCTGGGTTCAAGCAATTCTCCTGCCTCAGCCTCCTGAGTAGCTGGAATTACAGGCACTAGCCACCACACCTGGCTACTTTTTTGTATTTTTGGTAGAGATAGGGTTTCACTATGTTGGCCAGGCTGGTCTTGAACTCCTGACCTCGTGATCCACCCGCCTCGGCTTCCCAAAGTGCTGGGATTACAGGCGTGAGCCACAGCACCTGGCCCTCTCAAATTCTGATAAGGATTCTAGATGTATACTTTGGAGAAAAACAGCTCCTTGAAATATATGTAATTGTATGAGTAAAATGATGCAAAATGTAATGAGGATTGTGAATGCTGCTCATATTATGCAAAATATAAGTATTAAATTCACATAGTTAAAAAAAATTAGAGGCTAGGAGCAGTGGCTCACACCTTTAATCCAGCACTTTGGGAGGCCAAGGCAGGAGGATCACTTTAGGCCAGGAGGTCAAGACCAGCCTGGGCAACACAGCAAGGCCCCATCTCTACAAAAAAGAAATTTTCTAAATTAGGAAACTAGTGAATAAAAATATTAGGAAAAATGCATTATGTCTAGATTAGCTGAGAAAGAATATTGTCTTTTTTTTTTACTACATTTATAGACTTTAATATTAAGTTTAATAAGAGATAAGAATTTGCATGATAATTCTAATCTTTGTAGAATTATTTTATTCACTAGCATTTAAACATTAAGAACTGTAATTTTTAGCTATTTAATTTTTTTAGGGCAAAAATATTTCAAGAATATATTCTACTTGGAAATTCTTCACATTTTATTAAAGAGATTAATTAAAAGCAGAATGTCAGTTTTGCCACCAACCTCAAAATTTCACAGGGTGGAAAAAAAATCTAAAATCATGTAAACATGTATGATAAATTATCTTCAATCCAGAAATAATAAAGAATACTAGCCAGGTACAGGGGCTCACACCTGTAATCCCAGCACTTTGGGAGACCAAGGCAGGCAGATCGCTTGAGCTTGGGAGTTCAAGACCAGCCTGGTCAACATAGCGAGACCCCATCTATACAAAAAATAAAAAACAAAATAGCTGGGCATGGTGGCACACACCTGTAGTCCCAGCTATTCACAATGCTGAGGTGGGAGGATCACTTGAGCCCAGGAGGTCCAGGGTGCAGTGAGCTGAAATCGTGCCACTGCACTCCAGCCTGAGTGACAGAGTGAGAGACCCTGTCTCAAAAAAAAAAAAAAAAAAAGAATATTAAGAATATGAAACAAAGAAGTGCTAGAGAAAAATGAGGGGCTCTGAACACACTTTGATCTTCTTAATCATCAAACTTCATAACAACACATTTTTGTAAAAATGCTTTGAAGATAACTCCGTATAGTTTTGAATCCTGGAGACTGAATTTTTAAATTGTCAGGATGATTGCTATAGACCACTAATCATTTCCATAAACTGAAGATAAGAAATTTTTAAAAGATTTTCCTAAGTTATTTTATTCATTCCCTATTTCTGCTATAACAAAGTAGCCACAGATTCAGTGGCTTAAAACAACACACATTTATTATCTTACAGTTCTGAAGGTCAGAAGTCCAAAATAGGTTTTATTGAGCCCAGAGTTATTAGCAGGATTGTGTTTCTTCAGGACGCTCTAGAGGAAAATCCATTTCCTCGCCTTTTCAGCTTCTGCGGGTTGCCTGCATTCCTTGGCTTTCAGCTTCTTCTTCCGTCTTTAAAGCCAGCTGTAGTATCTTCAAACCAATTCCCCCACCACCTGCCTGTCTGCACCCTGCCTTGCTCTTGCTCACTCTTGCTCTCCCTTTCTCTCCCTTTCTCTTTCTCTCACCTCTTCTTTTGTCACACTTCCTCTGACTCCATGCCTCTCCCTTCCCCTTATAAAGTTTAGGCTCACTTATAAACATTAGGCTCACTCAGTTAATCCAGAATAATCTCCCCATTTCAAGATCTTAATTACACCTTGAAAATCCCTTTTGCCAAGGGAACACTCATACGCTGTTGGTGGGAGTGTAAATTAATTCAACCATTGTGGAAAGCAGTGTGGTGATTCCTCAAAGAGCTACAAACAGAACTACCATTAGACCCAGCAATCCCTTTACCGGGTGTATACCCAGGGGAATGTAAATCATTCTATCATAAAGATACATGCATGTGAATATTCATTGCAGCACTATTCACAATAGCAAAGACATGGAATCAACATAAATGCCCACCAATGACAGAATGGATAAAGAAAATGTGGTACATATACACCGTGGAATACTACACAGCCATAAAAAAGAAAAAGATCATGTCTTTTGTGGGAACATGGATGGAGCTGGAGGCTATTATCCTTAGCAAACTAACACAGGAACAGAAAACGGAATACTGCATGTTCTCACAAGTAGGCGCTAAATAATGAGAACACATGGACAAAAAGAGGGGAACAACACACACTGGGGCCTACTGGAGAGTGGAGGATGGCAAGAGGGAGAGGAACAGAAAAAATAACTAGTGGGTACAAGGCTTAGTACCTGGGTGACAAAAATAAAATAATCTGGACAAAAAAACCCCATGACATGAGTTTGCCTATATAACAAACTTACACATGTATCCCTGAACTTAAAATAAATTAAAAAAAAAAAAAAGACTGCAAAATCAAAAAAGAAAATCCCTTTAACCATGTAAGGTAATAGGCTTGCAGGTTTGGGTTGTTAAAATGTGAACATCTTTGTGGGCTCTTGTTCTTCCTATCACAGTTATACATCATAAAAACATGTTACTGAAAAACATTTTCCAAAATTACATTGCCTTGAGTCAAAAGGTTAGTGATATCATCAAATGTGCCAGCTAAAAGTGAAAAACTACTTAGTAATGTAAATATGCAGTATCGTAACTGTAGGAGCAATCCAGCAACTGACAGTGCTGTTTGTTTTCCTGTATCATGTCAAAGTTTAACATTTTAATAACTAAAATAAGATTTTCATAATATAAAAATAATTGAAATTTAAAAATAAATTATTTGTATATCTCAGAAGGTTTTCTGTGATCATGATATTTGGCTTTTGTTGAATATTTATTTTGATACGTTGGCTTTCAGTTTTAGGTTAAAATATATTTTGGATACACTTTTGCTAGGCCTTTCCAAATTGATACAGCACAGGGGTGGAGACATAGAAATGCTATTTTTCTTTTCTTTTTTTTTTTTTTTTTTTTTTTTTTTTTTTTTTTTTTTTTTTGAGACGGAGTCACGCTCTGTCGCCCAGGCTGGAGTGCAGGGTTGTGATCTCGGCTTACTGCAACCTCTGCCTCCCGGGTTCATGCCATTCTCCTGCCTCAGCCTCCCGAGTAGCTGGTATTACAGGCACCCACCACCACGCCTGGCTAATTTTTGTATTTTTTGTAGAGATGATGTTTCGCCATTTGGCCAGGCTGGTCTCAAACTCCTGGCCTCAAGTGATCCACCCACCTTGGCCTCCCAAAGTGCCTGTTTTTCTTTATTACACTTTTCTTTATGCTCAAAATAATGGATATATAATACATTGAACTTATTTGAAACTTCCATTGTACATTTTCTGTCATTTGTACATGGATGGCATGAGACTCATCCACTCACCAAGGACAGCGTTATTAACATGGCAATAGATAAAAAGTCTGTTTGTGTAATTTTAAAAGTTCTCTCTTTTTATAAGTGGATTTTCATAGTTTTAATTTTCTTTTTTGGTGGCTTTTGTGATTTTCTGAGCTAACTTCCTGGAAGGCAGGATTTAAAACCTGGATAACAATATTCCAAGGAATGGCACTATGATGGGCGCATTCCTGGTTTTCTGGTGTTCAGCTGACTGACACTGGCCCTCCAGGCCCCTGCTGATGGGCCGAGCTGAGGGCTGCACGTGTTTCTGTGCATATCCAGGACATGTTCCTCACTTGAGCAACCAAGAGGCTAGGCAGAGTCTTATTAGAGCAGAAACGATTACCTATTTCCTTTCGTTTCCTTTCCTTTCTCGCTCTCTTCTTTTTCTTTTCCTTTTTCTTGAGACAGGGTCTTGCTCTGTCACCCAGGCTGGAGTGCAGTGGCACTATCATGGCTCACTGCATCCTCTAATTCCTGGGTTCAAGCAATCCTCCCACCTCAGCCTCATGAGTAGCCAGGACTATATGTGGGTGCCACCATGCCTGGCTTATTTTATTTTATTACAGAGATGGGGGTCTCACTATGTTCCCCAGGTTGGTCTCAAACTCCTGGTCTCAAGAGATTCTCCCACTTCAGCCTCTCAAAGTGCTGGGATTACAGGCATGAGACACTGCACCAGGCCTCTTTTCTTGTTTTTTCTAGTGAATGCTGTCAACTTCATTTACTTTTAACTAGCCAAATAAGGAGTTGGAGGCTGGAGCTAAGTCACCCTGTATTTCTTACTTAGTTCAATATGTTTTATTGCTTTCACATGCTGGCAACCTGGACAGCTGCTTGACTGGTCTAGTACTTAATTCAGTTCCATTAAGAATAGAAGCTAGGATGTTCGTCAGGCTTTCTGGAATGCTAACAATAGTTTATGGGCATTCCGCCTCCTTCATTATTACAGCTGGGAATAACTTCCTTACAAGCTTCTCCATAATCTTCATCTTCTCTTAGGAAACTTGAGGCCTAGGTTGGGGCTAGATGTGGACCCCATGGGGCATTCTGTAGCAGTTTCTGAAAGACTTTCTGGCCCCATTACCCAGAGCAGACATACTAGGAATTAGAGACAATTTCAACTTTTTTTTGTTTTTTTAATTACAAGGGTCCTTCACCAAGTTGGGTCCAGAAAAGTTTGTGCAGAAGGAGTGACTTAAGTCATTCATTTGTGTAAAGGTTAAGAGTAAGGACCCTATTGGGGAAAGGGATGAGGGAGGAAGCTTAATCCAAGGATGGACTCCAGGGGTAGGGCAAAGGAATAGGTGTTGGTGATAAGGGGCAAGAAGTACGCAGAGACCAAAAGAAATGCTGAAGAGGTGCTTGTGTTAATTTTCTAGGGCTGCCCATAGCATCACAGACCGGGTGTTTTAGCAATAGAAACTTATTGCCTTACAGTTCTGGAGCCTACAAGTGCAAGATCTAGGTGTTGACAGAGTCAGTTCCTTCTGAGGGCTCTTGGGGAAGGATCTGTTCCCGGCCGCCTCTTTCTTTGGCTTGCAGATGGCCATCTTCCCCTTACATCTTTTCATACTGTCTTCCCTCTGTGTGTCTGTCTCCACATTTCCCCTTTTTATAAGGACACCAGTCATACTGGATTAGGGCCACCCTAAAGATTTCACTTTACCTTGATTTCCTCTGTCAAGATTCTGTCTCCAAATAGTCACATTTTGTGATTTGGGGGGGCAGTTAGGACTTCAATATATGAATTTTGGGGGAGACAAAATTCAACCCATGAGTGTGCTCATGATAAAGTAAAAAGTGCATCTGTGTCATGATCCTATTATGTACAAATACTACACTTACACATAAACACACAGGACACACATGCAGAAAGAACACTGACCAAGTGCTCATCTGTGGGTGGTAGAATTTAAATTGATATTTTAAAATGATACTTTCTTGTATTTTAAAATTTTTTTTACCTTGAATACATTAGCTGTATAATCTGGTAAATATTCTAATTAGTAAACATTAGGGAGAATAAAAGAGTAAAGGCTGCTTGGGCTCAAGTCCTGGCTCTGCCACTTAGTAGCTTTGTACATTATGTTAGATAATTAACTTCTCTGTGTCTCAGTCTCCTCATCTATAAAATGGGAATAATAAATTGCACCTCACAGGGTGGTTTGTATGAAGATTGCACCAGTTAATACCCAGCAGAGATAAAAACATTTGCCTTTATTCATTTATTGCACCAATATTTTTCAAGCCATCATTTGTACCGCTTCAGGTGCTGGAGACAAAGTGTGCCACTAGCCGAATAATAGTTAATACCTACTGCGCCCTTTCTCTGGGCTGGGTACCATTCTAGACCTTTTTTTTTTTTTTTTTTAATTTCATTTTATTTATTATACTTTAGGTTTTAGGGTACATGTGCACAATGTGCAGGTTTGTTACATATGTATCCATGTGCCATGTTGATTTCCTGCACCCATTAACTCGTCATTTAGCATTAGGTATATCTCCTAATGCTGTCCCTCCCCCCTCCCCCCACCCCACAACAGTCCCCGGAATGTGATGTTCCCCTTCCTGTGTCCATGAGTTCTCATTGTTCAATTCCCACCTATGAGTGAGAACATGCGGTGTTTGGTTTTTTGTCCTTGCAATAGTTTACTGAGAATGATGTTTTCCAGTTTCATCCATGTCCCTACAAAGGACACGAACTCATCATTTTTTATGGCTGCATAGTATTCCATGGTGTATATGTGCCACATTTTCTTATAAAGACACATGCACACGTATGTTTATTGCGGCACTATTCACAATAGCAAAGAGTTGGAACCAACCCAAATGTCCAACAACATTCTAGACCTTTTATGCATATTTGTGCATCTAATTCTCCATATCACCCTGACATAGGTACTATTTCCATTACTCTCTTGCAAAAGGGAACTAAGGTACAAAGACTGTTAGGTAGCAGAACAGGATTTGAGCAGCCTGGCTCTTAACTATTTTGTGGCCACCTCCCAAGTGCATGCAATACAGAGCTACTGCAGGGCTAAGATGGTGGAAGACAGCCTGGGACATTACCAGTCATGGCACGTGAGCTATTTAGGAAGAAACAATACTTACACTTAGACAAAGCACTTCAAAGATTGGGGTGCACCTACAGCCACTGTTTTACTACACAGTGTCTCTTGGCTGGGCCCGGGGGCACAGGGCTGGAGATTGGAATTAGGTAGCTTCAGATGGATTATTCTGCCTTGAGTTTTCTTTTGCAATAGCAGAATAGCAGTAGCATTTGTATGTTAGGTCTCATGACCACCATTTCATTTCATTCTCAAAAGGAGCCTATGATTCAAGAGAACCGAGGCTCAAAGGGGTTTAACAACCTTCCCAAATTCACACAGAGAGGAAGGGACAGAGCCAGGACTAAAGGTTGGGGTTTCCTGATTGCTGACCCACAGCAGCTGCTGCTTCTTGGAACCCTATGGCTTCCCCGGGGGACATCCTTCCCCAGGAGAGTGTGGGCATGAAGGAGTTCTTTACGGGACAGAAGAGCATCATCCGTGTGTTCAGGGAGCTCCTCCTGCTCCTGCTTCTGTATCTGCTTCTGCTCTGGGAGGGCAGGGTCTCCAGCTCCATGCTTCCCCAGCACGGAATGCAGGGTCTGGCACAGATAGTCCTGGATAGGCAGGGCTGGAGGAGGTCTGGAGATTGCCTTGTTTTTAATCATTGTTAAAGCAGCAGAACATTTTTCCAAATGGAATATACATGTGACCCCAATACAAAAAGCAGATAAAAGCAGCGCTGTTGAAGCAGGCGTGGGGGTCCAGGCCTAACCTTTAGCCTCCTCTTCGTAGACTCCTGCCCAGGAGGCTCCTGGGAACTTGTTCTTTTTTAAATTTTATTATTATACTTTAAGTTTTAGGGTACATGTGCACAATGTGCAGCTTTGTTACATATGTATACATGTGCCATGTTAGCGTGCTGCACCAATTAACTCATCATTTAGCATTAGGTATATCTCCTAATGCTATCCCTACCCCCTTCCCCCACCCCACAACAGTCCCCGGTGTGTGATGTTCCCTTCCTGTGTCCATGTGTTCTCATTGTTCAATTCCCACCTATGAGTGAGAACATGTAGTGTTTAGTTTTTTGTCCTTGTGCTAGTTTGCTGAGAATGATGGTTTCCAGTTTCATCCATGTCCCTACAAAGGACATTGACTCATCCTTTTTTATGGCTGCATAGTATTCCATGATGTATATATGCCACATTTTCTTAATCCAGTCTATCATTGTTGGACATTTGGGTTGGTTCCAAGTCTTTGCTATTGTGAATAGTGCCACAATAAACATACGTGTGCATGTGTCTTTATAGCAGCATGATTTATAATCCTTTGGGTATATACCCAGTAATGGGATGGCTGGGTCAAATGGTATTTCTAGTTCTAGATCCCTGAGGAATCGCCACACTGATTTCCAGAATGGTTGAACTAGTTTACAGTCCCACCAACAGTGTAAAAGTGTTCCTATTTCTCCACATCCTCTCCAGCACCTGTTGTTTCCTGACTTTTTAATGACAGCCATTCTAACTGGTGTAAGATGGTATCTCACTGTGGTTTTGATTTGCATTTCTCTGATGGCCAGTGATGGTGAGCATTTTTTCATGTGTCTTTTGGCTACATAAGTGTCTTCTTTTGAGAAGTGTCTGTTCATATCCTTCACCCACTTTTTGATGGGGTTGTTTGTTTTTTTCTTGTAAATTTGTTTGAGTTCATTGTAGATTCTGGATATTAGCCCTTTGTCAGATGAGTAGGTTGCAAAAATTTTCTCCCATTCTGTAGGTTGCCTGTTCACTCTGATGGTAGTTTCTTTTGCTGTGCAGAAGCTCTTTAGTTTAATTAGATCCCATTTGTCAATTTTGGCTTTTGTTGCCATTGCTTTTGGTGTTTTAGACATGAAGTCCTTGCCCATGCCTATGTCCTGAATGGTATTGCCTAGGTTTTCTTCTAGGGTTTTTATGGTTTTAGGTCTAACATGTAAGTCTTTAATCCATCTTGAATTAATTTTTGTATAAGGTGTAAGGAAGGGATCCAGTTTCAGCTTTCTACATATGGCTAGCCAGTTTTCCCAGCACCATTTATTAAATAGGGAATCCTTTCCCCATTTCTTGTTTTTGTCAGGTTTGTCAAAGATCAGATAGTTGTAGATATGCACCATTGTTTCTGAGGGCTGTGTTCTGTTCCATTGATCTATATCTCTGTTTTGGTACCAGTATGGGAACCTCTTAAAAACCCTGAGCTCCAAGGAAATTCAGAGTGAAAACTGCCAGTCTCATCCACCTTCTCCACAGCTGGGAAGACTGAGACTCAGAGTGGGGAGGTGACTTGTCACAGATCCCTAACAAGGGTATCAGGTCCAGGGTCATGAAGACAGGTGCCCTGACTCTGAGTCCATACTCTTTCCAGTACCCCCACCCTTCTATCTTCATAGCAGGTATTCAGTAAATATTCGTTAAACAAATATGTAAACTTTCCCAGAAAGTCTTCCATGATTTTTCCCCTGTCCTGACTCCACTTCCTTCACCCTGAGAGCCCTTTTTCTTTTTCTTTTTTTTTTCTGAGACAGAGTTTCTCTCTTGCTGTCCAGGCTGGAGTGTAGTGATGCAATCTCGGCTGACTGCAACCTCTGCCTCCTGGATTCAAGCAATTCTCCTGCCTCAGCCTCCCCAGTAGCTGGGATTATAGGCACATGACACCAAGCTCAGCTAATTTTTGTGATGTTTAGTAGAGACAGCATTTCACCATGTAGGCCAGCCTGGTCTCAAACTCCTGATCACAGGTGATCCACTTGCCTCAGCCTCCCAAAGTGCTGGGATTACAGGCATGAGCCACTGCTCCTGGCCCTGGGAGCCTTTTTGATTCCTGAGTTGGTTCCAAGCACAGAGCATGTACTCCATCGTCATTAGTCACTGCTGTCTCTGTTATGATGATGGTCCTGTTTGTAAGGCCCATGGTTACCCAGTTGAGAGCTAAATTCATACCAAGACTGCAGCAGTGCCTACAACATTGCTATGTCGTGGGGCATCAGAACTGCTGGTGACCTTCCAGGCCATCCCACTCTATTCCACCTTCACGAGTAAAGATATTTTTTTTCTTCCAACTTTTATTTTAGGTTCAAGGGGTGCACGTGCAGGTTTGTTACATGGATAAATTACATGTCACGGGGATTTGGTGTACAGATAATATTGTCACCCAGGTAGGTATAATACTCAATAGGTAGTTTTTCAATTCTCACCCTCCTCTCACCTTTACCCTCAGATAGGCCCCAGTGTCTATTATTCTCTTCTTTGTGTCCATGTGTACTCAGTGTTTAGCTCTCACTTACAAGGGAGAACATGGGGTATTTGATTTTCTGTTCTTGCATTAATTGACTTAGGATTATGGCTGCCAGCTCCAACCATGTTGTTGCAAAGGCCATGATCTCATATTTTTTTATAGCTGCACAGTATTCCATGGTGTAGATGTACCACATTTTATTTATTTAGTCCACCATTAATGGACATCTAGGTTGACTATGTCTTTGCTATTGTGAAGAGTGCTGCAATGAACATACATGTACTTGTGTCTTTATGGTAGAATGATTTATATATCTTTAGGTATGAACTGCTGGGTAGAATGATAGTTCTATTTTAAGTTATTTGAGAAAAATCCATACTGCTTTCCACAGTGGCTGAGCTAATTACATTCCCACCAGCATTGTATAAGCGTTCCCTTTTCTCTACAACCTCACTGGCATCTGTTATTTTTTGATTACTGGTATTTCATTGTGGTTTTGATTTGCATTTCTCCAATGATGACTAATATTGAGCATTTTTTTTCTGTGCTTGTTGGTTGCATGTATGGCTTCTTTTGAGAAGTGTCCATGTCCTTTGCGTGTTTTTTTAATGTGGTTGTTTGTTTTTTTGCTTGTTGATTTGATTTGAGTTCCTTATAGATTCTGGATGTTACACTTTTGTTGGATGCAAAATTTGCTAATATTTTCTCCCATTTGTAGGTTGTCTATTTACTATATTAATAGTTTCTTTGGCTGTGCAGAAGCTCTTTAGTTTAATTAGGTCTCACTTGTCTTTGTTTTTTGACACAGGATCTCGCTCTGTCACCCAGGCTGGAGTGCAGTGGTGTGATCACGGCTCACTGCAGCCTCGATCACCTGGGTACAAGCAGTCTCCCCACCTCAGCCTCCTGAATAGATGGGACTACAGATGCATGCCACCATGGTGGGCCAATTTTTTAATTTTTTGTGGGATAGGGTTTTGCTGTGTTGCCCAGGCTGGTATTTTTGTTCTTGTTATAGTTGCTTTTGGAGTCTTCATCATGAAGCCTTTGCCTCAGCTGATGTCCAGGATGGTATTTCCTAGATTTTCTTCTAGTATCATTAGAGTTTCAGGTTTTACATTTAACTCATTAATCTATCTTGAGTTGATTTTTGTATATGGTGAAATGTGGGGGTCCAGTTTCAGCCTTCTGCATATGGCTAGCCAATTATTCCAGCAGTATTTATTGAATAGGAAGTCATTTCCTCACTGCTTGTTTTTGTCAGCTTTGTTGAAGACCAGATGGTTGTAGGTGTATGGCTTTAATTCTGGGTTCTATAACCTATTCCATTGGTCTATGTGTCTGTTTTTGTACCAGTACCATACTGTTTTAATTACTGTAATACAGTTTCAAGTCAGGTAATGTGATGCCTCCAGCTTTGTTCTTATTTCTTAGAATTGCTTTGGCTATTAGGGCTCTTTTTTGGCTTGAAATACATTTTAGAATGATATTTTTTAATTCTGTGAAAAATGTCATTGCTAGTTTGACAGGAATAGCATTGAATCTGTAAATAGCTTTGGGTACTATGGCCATTTTAACAACATTGATTCTTTCTATCCATGAGCATGGAATGTTGTTCTATTTGTTTGTGTTGTCTCTGATTTTTTTGAGCAGTGTTTTGCATGGTTTTTCTCATTTCCATTTTGCTTAGTTCAGCTCTGATTTTGGTTATTTCTTTTCTTCTGCTACCTTTGGAGTTGGTTTGCTCTTGTTTTTCCAGTTCCTCTAGACGTAATGTTAGCTTGTTTATTTGAGGCCTTTCTAACTTCTTGTGTAGGCATTTAGTGCTATAAACATTCCTCTTAATACTGCTTTAGCTGTGAGATTCTGGTATGTTGTATCTTTGTTTTCATTTGTTTCAAAGGCTGTATTCATTTCTGTCTTAATTTCATTATTTACACAAAAGTCATTCAGAAGCAGATTGCTTAATTTCCATTTAATTGTATGGTTTTGAGAGATCTGGTATTAATTTCTATTTTTATTGCACTGTAGTCTGAGAGTGTGGTTGGTATGATTTTGATTTTTTTGAATTTGTTGAGGATTGCTTTATGGTTAAGGGTGTGGTCAGTTTTAGAGTATGTGTCATGTGCAGATGAAAAGAATGTATATCTTGGTTTTTGTTGGGTGGAATATTCTGTAGATGTCTATTAAGTCTATTTGGTCAAGTGTCAAGTTTAGGTCAAAAATACCTTGTATTAATAGTATTCTGCCTCAATCAGCTGGCCAACACTGTCAGTGGGGTGTTGAAGCCTACCACTTTTGCTGTGTGGTTATCTAAGTCTTTTCTTAAGTCTCTAAGAACTTGTTCTATGAATCTGGAACTCCAGTGTTGGGTGCACATATATTCAGGACAGTTAAGTCTCTTGGAATTGAACACTTTATCATTATTTAAAGCCCTTCTTTGTCCTTTGTGATCATTGTGGGTTTAAAGTTGGTTTTGTCTGAAGTAAGAGTAAGGACCTCTGCTCTTTTTTATTTTCCATTTGCTTCATATATCTTTCTCCATCTCTTTACTTTGAGCCTGGGGGTGTCCCTGCATTTGAGATGGGTTTCTTGAAGACAGCATATAGTTGGGCCTTGCTTCTTTATCCAACTTCCAACTCTGTGCCTTTTAAGTGGGGTGTTTAACCCATTTACATTCAACTTTAATAATGATATATGCGGATTTGTTCCTGTCATCCTGTTGTTAGCTGGTTGTTACGCAGACTTGGTCAGGAGATTTGGTCAACCTTTCTAACTACCTACCTGTGCAAGGCACTGCTGTGACTCTAGGGACACAGATGAAGACAAATGCTTGACAACAATCACAGGCTTACCATGTACAAGGCTCTGTGCTAAGCCCTGTACTAGCTACATTCATCAGGGCTCATTTGGTTGGACAATCAACAAAAATTCAACTGAGACCAATATAAGTGGAGGATTTATTGGAAGGAACTTGGGCGAGCTTACAGAACCAGAAGGAAGAGCTATGGGAGGTAGGGCAGCTCTGAGATCCTGGGGACCAATTCTCTTTTTTTTCTCTCCTGCCTGATTTTTCCTGCATGCCCAGGAACAAAGCTTTCAGAAGCAGCTCTGAGGTCAAATCCGTCTCAGCTTCCAAAAAAAGAAAATAAAAAGAAGTTCTTCCCTGCTGGGTCCATTTAGAAAAATTATGGGGAAGGGCTTTAGCCTGGTTTGAGACACTTGTCCATCCTTGGCCCAACTACTTATTTGGGGGCTGGGGTAGGCAGGAAGGCAGGAAAGAGAGGAAGAGTCAGGGAACTGAAACCAGTCCAGGCAGGGTCTCCTGTCTCCCATTGCCCTGGTAAGAGCATGGAGGTGCTCTGAATATACAGTTGGCCAGATTGCAAAAGGCCAAATTGTTTATTTATTTACTTATTATTATTATATTTTAAGCTCTAGGGTACATGTGCACAGTGTGCAGGTTTGTTACATAGGTATACGTGTGCCACGTTGGTTTGTTGCACCCATCAACTCGTCATTTACATTAGGTATTTCTCTTAATGCTATCTGTCCCCCAGCCCCCAACAGGCCCCGGTGTGTGATGTTCCCCACCCTGTGTCCATGTGTTCTCATTGTTCAACTCCCATCTGTGAGTGAGAACATGCGGTGTTTGGTTTTCTGTCCTTGTGATAGTTTGCTTAGAATGATGGTTTCCAGCTTCATCTATGTCCCTGTGAAGGACATGAACTCATCCTTTTTTATGGCTGCATATTATTCCATGGTTTATATGTGCCACATTTTCTTAATTCAGTCTATCATTGATGGACATTTTTGTTGGTTCCAAGTCTTTGCTATTGTGAATAAATAGTTCCACAATAAACATACGTGTGCAGGTGTCTTTATAGTAGCATGATTTATAATCATTTTGGTATACATCCAGTAATGAAATTGCTGGGTGAAATGGTATTTCTAGTTCTAGATCCTTGAGGAATTGCACACTGTCTTCCACAATGGTTGAACTAGTTTACACTCCCACCAACAGTGTAAAAGTGTTCCTGTTTCTCCACATCCTCTCCAGCATCTGTTGTTTCCTGACTTTTTTATGATTGCCATTCTAACTGGTGTGAGATGGTATCTCATTGTGGTTTTGATTTACGTTTCTCTGATGACCAGTGATGATGAGCATTTTTTCATATGTCTGTTGGCTGCATAAATGTCTTCTTTTGAGAAGTGTCTGTTCATATCCTTTGCCCACTTTTTGATGGGGTTGTTTTTTTCTTGTGAATTTCTTTAAGTTCTTTGTAGATTCTGGATATTAGCCCTTTGTCAGATGGATATATTGCAAAAATTTTCTCCCATTCTCTAGGTTGCCTGTTCACTCTGATGATAGTTTCTTTTGCTGTGCAGAAGCTCTTTAGTTTAATTAGATCCCATTTATCTAGTTTGGCTTTTGTTGCCATTGCTTTTGGTGTTTTAGACATGAAGTCCTTGCCCATGCCTATGTCCTGAATGGTATTGCCTAGGTTTTCTTCTAGGGTTTTTATGATTTTAGGTCTAACATTTAAATCTTTAATCCATCTTGAGTTAATTTTTGTGTAAGGTGTAAGGAAGGGATCCAGTTTCAGCTTTCTACATATGGCTAGCCAGTTTTCCCAGCACCATTTATTAGATAGGGAATCCTTTTCCCATTGCTTGTTTTTGTCAGGTTTGTCAAAGATCAGATGATTGTAGATGTGTGATGTTATTTCTGAGGCCTCTGTTCTGTTCCGTTGGTCTATATATCTGTTTTTGTACCAGTACCATGCTGTTTTGGTTACTGTAGCCTTGTAGTATAGTTTGAAGTCAGGCAGGCAGCCTGATGCCTCCAGCTTTGTTCTTTTTGCTTAGGATTGTCTTGGCTATGTGGGCTCTTTTATGCTTCCATATGAAATTTAAAATAGTTTTTTCCAATTCTGTGAAGAAAGTCATTATTAGCTTGATGGGGATAGCAATGAATCTATAAATTACCTTGGGCAGTATGGCCATTTTCATGGTATTGACTCTTCCTATCCATGAGCATGGAATGTTATTCCAGTTGTTTGTGTCCTCATTTATTTCATTGAGCAGAGGTTTGTAGTTACCCTTGAAGAGGTCCTTCTCATCCCTTGTAAGTTGTATTCCTAGGTATTTTATTCTCTCTTTTTGTAATTGTGAATGGGAGTTCACTCATGATTTGGCTCTTTGTCTGTTATTGGTGTATAGGAATGCTTGTGATTTTTGCACATTGATTTTGTATCCTGAGAATTTGCTGAAGTTGCTTATCAGCTTAAGGAGATTTTGGGCTGAGACAATGGGGTTTTCTAAATATACAATCATGTCATCTGCAAACAGAGACAATTTGATTTCTTCTTTTCCTAATTGAATACCCTTTATTTCTTTCTCTTGCCTGATTGTCTTGGCCAGAACTTCCAATACTATGTTGAATAGGAGTGGTGAGAGAAGGCATCCTTGTGCCGGTTTTCAAAAGGAATGCTTCCAGTTTTTGCCCATTCAGTATGACACTGGCTGTGGGTCTGTCATAAATAGCTTTTATTATTTTGAGATACATCCCATCAATACCTAGTTTATTGAGACTTTTTAGCATGAAAGACTGTTGAATTTTGTTGAAGGCCTTTTCTGCATCTATTGAGATAATCATGTGGTTTTTGTCATTGGTTCTGTTTATGTGATGGATCACATTTATTGATTTGCATATGTTGAACCAGGCTTGCGTCCCAGGGATGAAGCCAATTTGATAGTGGTGGATAAGCTTTTCGATGTGCTGCTGGATTCAGTTTGCCAGTATTTTATTGAGGATTTTCACATTGATGTTCATCAGGGATATTGGCAAAAGGCTAAATTGTTAAACATCTATATTTGGCTAAAGTTGAGGCTGAAGCCAAAAGTCACAACTGAATTTTGAGATTCCAGAAGAAATCTGAAATTGTATTAAATAAGTATTATTGTTATGTGATTTTATTGTCAAAAAGGTTAGTAGTTTACATGTTAAAGGGTGAGAACTATTATTTCTCAGTGCAATGTCATTTCCCTGCTGGTGCTCCTGTGACCATTGTACTTTGACACAGAATAGTCACTCATTTCAATGAATATTTAATAATATCTGTTATGCTGAGCAGAATATAATTCAGAAAAAAAGTTTTTCAATAATATGTTTTCTGGAAAGAACATTGTACCTATAATTCATTCTTGGGCAAATCTCTGCTAAGTATGGCAAGCTGGCTACATTGGGCATACAAAAAGCCTCTGAACCATACCAGGCAGGACAGTCGGGGTTTAATTCATTCCAGTCTGCATGGCTGCTCTGTGCAGCTAGTTTCTGCAAGGGCCCCTGAGCTGTGAGGAGCTTTAGTCGTCCTGTCAGCCCCACTCAGAGGCATTTGGCTTGCAGAGAAATTCTCTGATTTTCTCTAAACTTTGAGGAAAGACAGTTCAAAGATCTAGATCTATGCCTTCAGCCTCGCCCATGGCACTTTCTCTCTGTAAGGCCCATGCCTTGCTCTTTGTTTTCTTTGCACTTGACTCATCTTCCTGCAGACTGTGTGCTTCCTGAGGGCAAACTCCCTGTTTGTTCATCCTTGGGTTTTCTGCACCTGGCCCATGCCTGGCCCACAGAGTCCTGGAGCACTGACTATGAGCCAGGAACTGTGTTGATGTTTCATGAGCTCATCTGATTTAATATCTAGAAAGTTTCCATGTACCTCCACCTCTAAGACCACTGTCATATGTATCTACTGGAAGAATTGACTTGTGAACGTTGACTTGTGCCTAAGATAGTCCTTGGAACATAGAAAATTGCCCATTAAGATAAAATATGAGTTTTGGGAACCATTTGAAATTGGCATGAAGTCTTTATTCACTTAACACCTCTGATAAGCACTGCTCTAGGAGCAGAGAAAAAGGGGGATTGAGACATCAAAGAATTACACAAAATGACTGGGCAACGCCTGCAATGTGGTCACTGCGAAGGCTGAATATTAAATTGTCTATTTGCTGTGATTATATAAAAAGTATAGTATCTAGAAATAAAACCTGGAAGTGAAATATTGACCAAAAGAATTCTAATGAGGGTTTCTTCTTCAAGGTTTAAAAGCTAAGCATCAATCTAACTTAGCTGTTATTTACTAATTTATATCCCTACTTTACTCCATAAGAATCTAAGGAGGCTTAGAAGCTGGTTTGTGCATCAGCTGAGGCCAGTCTGAGAGGCGACAGGCCTTTGTTCTTCCATTGCCTCCAGGGCCAGACCTGGAAAGAGAGAGCAGGGTTTCACCAGTGCTGGCCTGCCTTGGAACTACCTGGGTGCTTAGGAACAAGAGTGGTGGCTGGGCCCACTCTGGCACCTGCTGAGTCACGGTCTCTGTGGTTGAGGTGCCAGATTCATATTTTTCTGAAACTCCTTGGAGCATTCATTCAGCAGGTTACATTTTGCCAGGGTTAACACCCATTTTGCACCTCTGCCAGGGTGAGGATGTGGTTAGGGGAGAAGGGAACAGGTCCTCATCACAGCCCCGTGTCTGCTGTGGGAAGACTGTGATTAGGGACACCTCCTATCCTCAAGGCTGGCCAAGAGCTGGTGGGGAGCTGGCCCCTCTTCCAGCCCTGTGGGCAGTGGCAGTGAGAGTGGGAACAGGACCTGAACTGTCATCTGTGGCAGTGACCCTCCACGTGTGGCCCGTGAGTCAGCAGCACGGGCATCACCAGGGAATGTGATGGAAATGCTAACTCTTTGGGCCGTACCCCAAACTCACTGAATCAGAGACGAGGGGACTCAGCACCTGTGTATTACACCCTGTGGGTGATTCTGACTGGCATTTCAATGTTGGCAAATCACTGATCTGTAGACCCTTCTCCTAATTATCTTCTTCTAATCTCCCTGCAGCCATTTGAGGTGAGGGGTGGCAGTGCCGCATTTTGGAGAGCTTAGTTATCAGCTCTGTCCCAAAGCCTGCCAGGAGCAGAGGCCGGAGCCAAGTCCAGGCCAGGTGGCTTCTGGCTCCTTCCATCCCTCAGGTATCCAAGAGCAGCTGGTGATGGCAGGAGTGGCCGCTGTCCTCCTCCGCGCCTTCAGAGAGGGTCTGGGAGGGTGTGAGGGAATGCGGGGAGCAGCCTCATAGCCAGCAAAGCCTCTGGGGAAGCAGGGAGCCCCCACGTGCATTCCTGTGCTGTCTCACAACCCCCCCCAACCCCTGCATAGCCCTGGCCTCCCCATGGCCCCTACCGCATCAGGGAGCCCAGGAATGGTGTGTCCACGTAAGAGCCTGGAAATGAAATTTTCATTTAAAAAATGTCCTTCTGGGTTTACAACGTGTGTGTGAAGGGATGGTGCTCATTCCTGAAAGGGCGACCATGGATTAGGAAAGTCAAAATGATGAGGGGTCCCTCACCTGCCACCACCACTGTGGGTAGGGTGGACCCTGCCCCTCCTGGCCACCTTGCTGTGCAGGCAGTGGTAGCAGATTCCCACCACAGACGAGGAAGCTGAGCCTCAATGAGCCAGAGGGCAGTGCCAGGGCTCAGCCAGGGATGTGGACACCTAGACCACTCTCTGCTGCAGCCCACCCTGGGCTCGGGTCCTGCACTGCCCGGCAGAGGCCGGGCCAGGCTTCCAGTTGCTTGGAGAGAGGCTAGCCTTACTGTGGTCTCTGCCTGTCCAACCCAGCTTCCTCTCCCTCTGCGCAAAAGGGTGGCTGGGTTAATATCAAATGTTTCCATGTCAACCTACAATTTGGATTTCCTGAAGGTGTTTGGTCTGGGGAATAGAGGGGTGAAGGATGAAGTTCCTCCATCTTAGTTTTTCAATGATGAGGAAAACCTCATGCTTCCCGAGTTGGGAGAAGCACTTGCCTTAGAGTCAGAAAAAGCTAAGGTGGAATTGTCATTTCTCTCCCTTCCCGTATTTAACAGCTTGCACCTCAGTTTCTTTATGTAACAGCTTGCACCTCATGGGACAACACAACCCATGTGGCAGAACTTTTGTGAAGAGTCAATGAAATAGTGTATGTGATCGCTCGAGCAGCAACCGGCACAGAGGTGCTGAAGAAATGCTTGTTAATTTCTTTCTTTCTAGGTACCACAGAGTCCGTGTTCACACAGTGTAAATGCCATCTGTGGGAATTTAGGACACTGTCACTAGAGACACAGTAGTTTAAATCACAGACATAATTAAGAAAACCCAATATACTATAATTCAGAAAGTCCAAATCTGCAAACCAAATAAAGGCAAATTATTCTCTTTGCAGAAGGATTCTTCTATTTTTTTTTTTTAAAAAAAAGCCCAAACAAAAAACCCAAAACATACCCAGAGATCCCCTTAAAATCATGTATTGATTTTATTTTATTCAGTCTCTTCAGGAATAGATTTATTGGGTAAAGCATAGATTTAGTGACCACCTGGGCATCTCCAGCTCAGAATTGCCCCAAGTAGTAGGAGAAATTTGCTTTTTTTTTTTTTTTTTTTTTTTTGAGACAGAGTCTTGCACTGTCACCCAGGCTGGAGTGCAGTGGTACGATCTTGGCTCACTGCAACCTCCACCTCCTGGGTTCAAGTGATTCTCCTGCCTCAGCCTCCGAGTAGCTGGGACTATAGACACATGCCACCATGCCTGGCTAATTTTTGTATTTTTAGTAGAGACGGGGTTTCACCGTGTTAGCCAGGATGGCCTCGATCTCCTGACCTCGTGATCCGCCTGCCTTGGCCTCCTGAAGTGCTGGGATTACAGGCGTGAGCCACTGTGCCCGGCTGGAATTTGCTTTTTTAAATTAAAGAAACTTGAGCTCAAAAAGATTTAAAAAAAATTCCACTTGAAAATTCTTGGCATAAATGTCCCATTATTCTGACCTACACGACCTATGGGTATAGGTCAGAACAATGGAACATTTGTTCTATACCTGTAAAGAAAATGCCACGAAGCAAAGTGTCCATAAATCCACAGTAAGTCCTTACTTAGTGTCATTAGGTTCTTGGAAACTGTGACTTTGAGCAAAATGACGTACGATGGATGAAACCAATTTTTTTCCTCATCAGCGTTATAATGAAATCACATTGACCAAAACGACATTATTTGAAAACTTGCTGTCTGTTGCTTCTGTTAAAGTCGAAGTCTCCAAGTACCTATTGATGACCTTAGGTGAGGACTTGCTGTACGGGACTGCAATTCACAGGAGAAACCATTCTCACTGGACACTCGCTGGACCTCTCTCTCTTTATCAAAATCATTTATTAACTCTGTGGCCTTGGGCCTTGGGTGATGCCTCTGAGCTTTCAGCATCTGCATCTGTGAACAAGGCTGGGACAGATGCAGGTGTCAGACAACGGGTTCACATCGGGTCTCACTCTGAAATGCCAGTTTTCTTCCCTGTGATGGTGGTAATGGGATGTTGGACCATGACTATTACTACCATTTCTGTGCTGTCATAAAAACACTTGTTATTGATTTTGACATGAAACAGTCTTTTAAGCTGGTGCTGTGAGCACATGTTTCACCCTTAGCAAACTGGGGGAAAAGGCTTTGATTTAAGGGTTACCAGGCTTAGCTGGGCACAGGTGGGAATGAGGACACCAGGCAGATGCCGTGCCAACTGCATGAATGCCTATTTTCAGACCACTTGGAGCCTCTGCCGCTGCATCCACAGACCTGTGGGAAACTCCTTGGCGGCTTCTTAAACCCAGGCTTCAGGTCAGACTCCTGGAGGATCTGTATTTAAAACATACAGGTGCTCGGGACCCAGCCCTGACAGGCTGAATTTGAGTCCTTGGGATGTTGTCATGCAGTGTATCTGATTCCAGGCTATCATCACGGAACTGAAGGCCCTTTTCATGGCCTCCTGCCCAGGGCAGCCCAAATCACTTCAGGGTTCAAGCAATAGCCAGCGTGCCTTCTGCCACATTCCTTTCCCATGCCGGATCTTTTTCATTTTATCCCAGCCTCATGAGCATTGCTTTCGTGCTTGGCAAGGTAGCAGACGTGCAGCAAGTATTTCATGCAAGAATTTTGCTGATTAGGACAGAGGCTCAGGGGTAAGGAGGCTTGTCCAAGCTCGCACAGCTGGAAAGTGAGGACAGCAGGATTCAAAGTCAGTTTCAGCTCCAAAGCCTGTGGTCTTTCCACCACCTGCAAATAAGCCAGTAACACCTGGGCCTGCAATCTGCAGTCCATGAGCCAAATCCAGCCTGCTGCTTATTTTTGCACAGCCAGGGAGCCAAGAATAGCTTTTACATTTTTAAAATGTTAAAAAAAAAAAACATAACCTGCACATTAAAAAAAAATGCAACAACAGAGGCTGTATGTGGCCTGCTAAGCCTAAAATATTTACCATCTGGCCCTTTAAAGGAAAAACTTGCCAGTTGCTAAGACGTGACATATGTCCCCTTCTGAGCTCACCCTGGGATGGCTGGTGAGATGACACTGAGTCAATGTGTCCATCCAAAGCTTCCTTTTCAAAAACACAGCAGTTCTGAGTCATTAATGTGACTTAGGTCTTCAAAGACTTTTCGTAATCCTTCTTTTGCTGGCTTGGCCGGAAGGTGGCACATGTTCCTCTGGATGCGCCAGTGTTTGCTAGAGCATCACAGGAAGCTGAGGGCTTTCGCATTTTTCACCTGCCACATAAAATTTCCAGGCCAGGTGCAGTGACACACACCTGTAATCTCAACGCTTTGGGAAGCTGAGGCAGGCACATAGCTTGAACTCAGGAGTTTGAGAGCAGCCTGGACAACACAGTGAAACCCTATCTTTACAAAAAATTAGCCAGGTGTGGTGGTGTGTGCCTGTGGTCCCAGCTACTCCGGAGGCTGAGGTGGGAGGACCACCTGAGCCTGGGGAGGTTGATGCTGCAGTGAGCTGTGATTACGCCACTGCACTCCAGCCTGGGCAACACTCCAGCCTGGGCAACAGAGCTAGACCATCTCCAAAAAAAAAAAAAAAGGAAAAAAATGAGTTTTCCATTAAGGGGCCTCCAGGGGCTGAGGCCATTGGTCATTCCCTTATATCAGAAGCCAGAACAATCACTGACCCAGTCCTATTATGTCCACTCTTGGCTTATCCTGGCAAAAAATTCTGTGAGGTTGAAGAGAGAGAATTGTTTTCTCAGTTAAAAAACAGAATCTTGTTCCTTACAGAAAATCAAGCTGTGGCTCAGAGAGTCTAGGGATTTGCACAAGCACACAAAATGGTGGCGCCCCCTTTGAACCTTGTTGCTGGTCTTCTCATCTAAACATCGTGCTTCTCTAGCTTACAATGCCATGGCTGGGCACTGGCTCAGTGCCCTGTGTTTAGAAAGGATACCCCACACTCACTTGGAGTTCACTAACAGATCCTCTCGAGGCTTCTGCCGTTCTCTAGGGATATATTCCTTTGTTTTGATCTATTTTCTATTGATTAGGATATTACATTACCCCAAGTAGATATTAAGTTATAAGAGACTCATTGGATTCTTGACTAGAAGTGCTGTAATTTTCTCTGATAGGATAGATGACAACCCCAAAGGTTATAGTTCTGCTGTCGGATAGGATAATTAATTTCATAACTAATTTAGTAATCTTAATTGCAGTATTCTTTTTTCTCAGTGATGATGAATATTCTATATATTTTTAAATGAATCTTGTCATTCTGCTGGTTCTTTCATTAGTGAGTTAAATCTTTGACACATGCTCACTATATATTTGTATGAGCCACGCTTTTAACTTTTGAAAAATAGACTTTGACATCCTCATCATGCCTACAAAAATGGAGTCTGGAGTCTTCTCTTTGTGGGTGTATTGATCTGTCAAGAGGTAGCCCGGGGTGGTGGAAACCTTTGCATAGCACAGCTCGGTTTAGCTCTTGGCTCCACCTTTTAAAAGCTGTGTCATCTTGGCTGACTTGTAAGATGTCTCTCAGTTTTAGTGTCCTCAGCCATAAAGTGGACATAATGCTCTGTTTATATAATGTTATATAAAAATTAAATAACAAATAATAATAGAGGACAGTGGTTGAGGATACAAATTCTGAGCCAGGCTGCCAGGGTTTGCTTCTTGGATCTATTGTTTCCCAGCTGCACAAAATTTTCTAGTTGCATTTGATTTTATTGTGCTTCCATTTCCTCATTTATAAAATGGGGTTGCTGGGTGCGGTGGCTCACGCCTGTAATCCCACCACTTTGGGAGGCCGAGGCAGGCGAATCACGAGGTCAGGAGATCGAGACCATCCTGGCTAACATGGTGAAACCCCGTCTCTACTAAAAATACAAAAAAATTAGCCGGGCGCGGTGGCGGGTTCCTGTGGTCCCAGCTACTCAGGATGCTGAGGCAGGAGAATGGCATGAACCTGGGAGGCGGAGCTTGCAGTGAGCGGAGATCGCACCACTGCACTCCAGCCTGGGCGACAGAGCGAGACTCCGTCTCAAAAAAATAAAAAATAAAATAAAATGGGGTTAGACCCTACCTTGTAGGGTTACATGTGTCAATATTTAAAAAGCCCTTGGAACTGTAGTCGACTGGTATATTGTAAGCACTTAATAAATGTTATCTGTGATGAGGAAAATAACAATATTCATAAAACACCCAGTAGAGCACCTAGTATATAATTTATTCTCAAAGAATTGGTAGCTGCAAAAGATCAAGGATATTCACTATCCAGACTCAGAGTCATGGCAAAAGGCCTGTTAATACATAAAAACAAAAAGTTTCCAAGAAATAAAGAAATTTGCCCAAGGTCACCCCGCCAGAACCAGAACCCAGGTCTCAGATTCCAGCCCAGATTCTGTCCCCTGTGTGGAACTTAGGAGCTAGACACTGAGTGCAAAGCCATACAGGGGCTGAGTCTCCTTCCTGCCAGACTCGTCTCTGTAGCTTTCAGTGATTCCCCGCCTGAGGAAATGTCTTCCCCCTGCTGCTACTGCTGCTTCTAAATCAATGCTTTTGTGGGGCCACAGGGAAAAGTCAGAGCCTGAGCAAAACACACCAGGTCAGGGATGGTGCCGTTTAGTCCCAGGAGCAGAAAAAAGACCAGGACTGTCCTGCGCCCTCCCCTACCTTCCAATCCCTGGGGTCCTGAGCTCCACGCTCATGCCTCCAGCCAAAATAGTTAAAGATTTCCATCCTAAGTGATGATGAACTGGAAAAACAAACCCATACCATACCACATACCTAAATACCAGACATTCCTCACATGGTTTGCTGTGTAGGTGATTGGCCACAGACTTCTCTAGCTTCTCAGAGAGCGGGGTTGGAGACTAGGGGTGGGGAGACCTGTGCCCCAACTGCTCATCCCAGAGTCTAGAAACAGGACTGGGATGGCTGCTGTCTGCAATGTCTGCTATCCTTTTCCATACCCATCAAGTAAGCCATACACTGGAATCCGGGTGTTACCAACATCACACTCTAGAGATGCATCAAAAACTAAACATTTGTTGAAGACCTACTGTGAGTCTGGCACCATGTTAGGGGCATGAGTGCTCAGTTAACTCTTGAAAGTGGACACAATGGGGTTTTCATTGGTCACATTTTCAAGATTGCTTTCATGTAGGTGTGAAGGAAAAGGGAACAAAATTTCACTGCGTGCCTAGTATGTGGTCAAATGCTTGTTGACCTTTTCCCATGCGACTGCTATCTGGCATTAGTTAGGGTACCTTGGCTGCAAGCCCAACTCCGGCTGGCTTAAATGTGGCAGAAGTGTATCTGGTTAGGGATTGGGAAGCCTGGAAGAATTAGGTTAGACAAACTGATTGACACTGACACCAAAGATATAGATTCTTCGATTGTCTTCATTCCACCATCCCTGTGGGAGGCTCCATGATGAGGCTGGTGCTGCCTGTGGTCAGAAAGTGGCTTTTTCATTCACCAGTGATAGGGAAGAGAGAGCCTGTTGGGGATATATGATAGACATTGTGCTTGACTTCCCAACATCGACTCCCCTCTGCCTTGTGGAGTGCAGCAATATTTTGGGGACTTGGCCTCAAGTCAAGGATAACACCGTTTTCACTGGTCACATTTTCAAGATTGCTTTCATGTAGCTGTGAAAGAAAAGGGATTTTTTTTTTAACTAAAAGAATAGATTTTTATTAAGCGCTGTAAGTTTCTAGCAGCATTAACAGAACAACAGGCCAATTTCCATCACAGAACAACTCCTGAGGCATTCTCATTCCTTTCCGAAACTCCTCCATGAACTCCTGCAGTTTCCCCAAAGAAGCATCCATTCAAACTTACATGAATAAACTATGGAGCTTTTGTGGTAAGGTGGGCCAAAAAGGCAGGGAATTTGGAATCTGGGAGTGGGAAAGAGAAATACATATTATCCACTCGGTAAACTGTCAAGAATGTGTTTCCTCTTATCTCCAGCAGACATTTTCTCTTATCTCCTTGGCCAGAATCAGATTATATGTCCATTCCAGAACCAGTCACTAGCAGGGAGAATGGTGTTATCCTTGACTTGAGGCCAACTCCCCCCAGATATTGCTGGACTGCATAGGCAGAGGGGAGTAGACGCTGGGAAGTCAAGTACAATGTCTATCAACAGGCGTGAAAGCTAAGACTTGCTCAGAGCCATGTCTCTCTGACGTTCAAAGCCCTTGTAGGTTCTTTTCACTTCATTGTACTACAAGAGGCAAGAAAAGGGAAGGAAGGATTAGGGAGCTGAATTTCAAGTGCCCTTTTGGAGCACGGAGCTGCAGGAGGAAACTCTGCTTCTTAAAGTACCCTTTTCCCTCCATCTTTCCCTTCTTTTTCAGACGGTCCTCACATCCCACTGGCATTCAGACTGGGGGTACTGTTGTGTAGGGATCAGCTCACACCGTCCGAGGTCCTTTCAATATTTCAGTAACAACTCCCTTTGACTGAGCATGATGGCTCACACCTGTAATCCCATCACTTTGGGAGGCTGAGGTGGGTGGATCGCCTGAGGTCAAGAGTTTGAGACCAGCCTGGGCAACATGACAAAACCCCGTCTCTACTAAAATGCAAAAATTAACTGGCTGTGGTGGCGAGTGCCTGTAATCCCAGCAACTCTGGAAGCTGAGGCAGCAGAATTGCTTGAACCTGGGAGGCAGAGGTTGCAGTGAGCCAGGATCGCGCCATTGCACTCCAGCCTGGGCAACAGAGCAAGACTCTGTCTCAACAAACAAACAACTCCTTTTGAGCTGGGGCCTGTCTTCTGGATTTTGCTGGACAATGGGGAGAGTTACCAGGAGGTGGCGGGATAGTTAGGATCAAGTTGTGTTTCCTTGCAGCTGTTTTAGGAAGGAAACCCTAGGAAAGCAATTTTCAGATAAACTATTTTAGTCTTAGGCAATAATGTTGCCCTGTGGCATGGCAAGGCCACAGGGAGGTGGGGAGGAGGAAGAAGACAGCTGTGGTGGGTGGTAGCTGCTTGGGAACAGGCTTTTTTAGTCTGTTCAAGCTCAAATCAGCCAGAGTTCAAAGCAGCTGACACCAAGCAGGTCATAAACATGAGTTACAAACTGCATGGTCTGAAGTTTTCTCCCAGGCAATCAATCTTTATTAAATATCCCACATGTCCAAGGCTTGGTTTTGGGTGCTAGGGAGGCTGCATGAGATCCCTGCCTGCGACCTAGATGAGGCTGCTGCACAGGCGAAATACTACCTAGTAACACTAGACGGGGTATGTGACATGCTAAGAGGAGAGGAGAGACAGCAATTGCAATAGGATTTGGGAGCAGCGTTTCCCAAGGTGTGATCTTTGGAATATCTGTCCCTAAAAATATACTGAAATTAAAAATTGCTCCAAGGGCCTCCAAATTGGGGCAACCCCACATATTATAGGCTCCTTTTGGAGATATCCAGTGCATATGAGTATCTTAAAGGCTCCGAGAAGTCTCATAGAGACTTATTAAATTATTAACCTGTTTACCTTTCATAGTCTGATTTCTGATACTTATTTGCCCATGAAACACCTCCTTTTCTTCTCCAGGAAAACAGGACTACCCCATCTATCAGTGTCCCATGGAACCACACTGCCCCCTGTGGTCAGAACCACCTGGGATGCAGAACAGCAAGGACCACAAACTTGGGTGCAGAGGGCTTTCCTCCACGCAACCCAGGAAGCTCCGTGATTGGCATACTGCTCTGTCAGGATCCATCGAATCAGCAAACATAGGTGCCTCTAGGATGCAAACCAGGGAACAGGACTGTTATGTGGCTTGCTGGTAGCCAAGCAAAATGCCCTGATCCATCAGGTGAGCTGATGACGAGCTTGCAGGCATGGAGAATGTAGCACTGAGGCAGAGTGGCAGCCAGCCTGAAAGATTTGTCGTGTCTTCCCCTGCTTCCCTGGCCCCTTATTCCTTTGGAACGGAGCCCTGATTCCAAGGAGTACAGGCCCTGCCAGACAGCCTTCGTCCCTACCTGTCCCTCCAGGTTTAGGTCTTGCATGGTCCTCTCCCCGCATCCCTCCTTCCTGCCTGCATGCCTACACCCCAAATGTTCTCTCTGCTCTGTTCAGTAGCCCAGGCTGCTTCCCATCCTTTGAGAATCTACTCCAGTCCACCTCCTCCTCAGTCCTACCCTCCCAAGGACCCTCCCCGAGGCTGCAGTCCTGCCGGCCTCCCATCACTCTGGATAACTTGGCATTGCTCTCATTTCTCCTTGCGGGAGACTGGCTTCTGCAGGGTGGTCCGAGATCTTTGGAGGGAAGAACTGTGCTTTGCCTTCTCCTTCCATCTCCGCTCATGCCCATAGAGTCAGGGAGCTGAGAGGACACCAGCCCGTCCCTCCCCCGGAGCCTCTAAGCACCTCTCCCTTCCTGCTTTTCCAAATGCCTCTGCAACACCAGGGTGCTGGGCGCATGGGACTGAGGGCCTCCCTCTGGGCCCCTTCTCACCCTGGGCTACCCCAAGAGTTGGACCCCATGTAGAACATGGTCAGCCTTCTGATGACTCCAGAAAGCATTTCTCCAACATTCAATTGTGAGCTTAAGGGAATTAAACTTCTCTTTCTGAAAATAAGCTGCAGATTATCCTGAGAGAGGCCCAAACAGGCAGGACACTCTGAATATGGCCGCAAGAGCTCAGGCTCGTACTGCCCCCCAGGTGCCAGCCCACATGGGCGGGCTTTTCTGCCCACCACCCCCAGGTCAGCCTGGCCATAGAGGGTCTGGGCTGGGGCTTCTCACCTCGGGGAGTTCAGGCAGCAAAACTCCTGCGATTATGCTGTGCTTGGGGTGGAGGTGTTCAAATACAAATGCCTGGCGGAGTATCTCAGAACCATAGAGCTCCCTGTGAACACTGTGCTTTTAAACCCAGGATAGAGCTGTGGTCTGAAAGCAGGGTTTGGAGATGCTCAGTGGGAATAAAGTAAAGCAAGGTTCTCTGTGACTGCATGTTACAGAACAAGCTCGGTAGCACGGGCTCACTCAGTGGCCTCAGAATGTCTTCTTCTCCCCACCACAGACATGTGCAGACTTGGCCTCTCCTGCAGCTCCCACCAGCCCCTATGCTCTCTGTCCCTGCTCACCCAGGAGCCCCCAGCACATCCCAGGCTGCCATATGCACACAGTTCCCTCTGCCCCCAGCTCCCTCTCCCTGTGTCTGCCTGCTTAATATCTATCCCACTGGCCAGGCTCAGACTGAGGTTCTCCCTATGCTCTTGGTTTAAAAAAAAAAAGCTTTGGAAACAAACTGGAATTTCAGTCCTTGCTTTGCCACTCACTAGCTGGGTCATCTTAACACAGTGGTCGGGAGATCCCAGTTCTGCTAGCTGTGTGGCCTTGGGCAAGTTACCTAACCTCTCTGTGCCTCAGCCTTGCTGGCTATAAAATGGAAGTAAGAGCACCCATGCGTTGTACAGGGTATAGTTGTGAGGATTAAATAAAGGTGATAATGGTGCGTGTCTGGCACATGGTAGGTGTAGGGTAGGTGTTAGCTAACTTAGAGATGGAACACTGCTCCCCCATCCTACCTCTGGCAGCAGCCCCTCCCACTACAGCATCTCCCACTGGGCAGCTCTGTGGCCCAGCTCACCCTGCTCTGAATTTTTTACCTTGGAACTGAATTCATTCTCCAGTTGCTGACCTTTGTTGCATCTCCTGCTTCCATCATGCATTTTCCGTGGACAGAATCTCTCTCCTGATCTCCTGCAGAGTGATTCATCTGATAACTGGACCTGAAGTGCCCTCCCTGACACAAGGCCCCTTACGATGTGCTCCTGGCTGCCCTCCTCGCCGGCCTCAGGGAATTGTTCATCTCCTTAAGCAGTTGCCTCTTCAGAAACCCAGGCCTACCTAAGTGCGGTTCCTGCGGCCTCGAGTGCCACCCCTATCCCTTCTCTGCCTGGGGAACTCCTATTCATTAGGAGTCGGGCCAAATGTCCTCCTCCTGGAAACCCTTCCCAGCTTCAGGGCTCTGCCCTTTACTCCCACAGCCTTGGGTCAATGTTGGCCCTCCCTGGACTGTGACCTCCTCCAGGAACTAGGCTCGGGTCCCCAGAGTCCTATACACAGCAGGGGCTGGGGCACTTCTAAGTTAAGGTCTTAGTTGATGAGTCAGACTGATCGAGCTGCGTGTGCAGGGGATCTGAACTCCTACAGACACCACTTCTGCATGAGTCTTGGTTTGCCGCTCTGCAAAATGGCCACACCACCTTCCCCACAGCTGCCGAGGGCTGGGCTCTGGGTGTCCAGCAGCACCGAGCTGACACCCAGGAGGCTCATTGAGTCCTCTCACCCCTTCCTGGTCGGCTTGGGCTTCTCACATTCATTTTGGGTGTGGGAAGCCCCAATCTCATTTTTGTTGTTCTTGTTAAGTCAAAGATATAAAAACCTTCATTATCAACTGGCTTAGAGATCCTAAATCATCCTTTTAAGCGTGAAAAAAAATCTTTCTTACTGGTTGTTAGACACACCAGTGACTCTCTTCGTTGCGATGGTGATTCTTTGACACCCCCTCTTGCAGATGAGAAATGCCTCACATTTTTCTAAGTCTGGCTGCCCCCCCCAAACAAGGACTTCTGGCCCACAGCAATTCCCACGCCAAACAGGAAGGAGGGCCTGGCAGTCTCCGGGGGTTGCAGTTGTGGCCTCAGCTGTCAGAAGTGAACCTAACCTTCCTGTGCCAGGGCCTGGGTCAAGATTGGAGATGACCCCATGTGCACTTCTATATTCAGCTGTGTGGTCTTCTGACGGAGGTGGTATGTAAAGCCAAAAAGCCCCCTAGCTGCTTGTCCAGGACGCCTGCTCCTGGAGTTTCTCCAAGTTAACTCTTGTCAGCAGAGCTACATGAAATTCCGTGGCACCCTGTTGCTCTGTGTCTGTCACTCACTCACACACACGTGCTCTCTCCTGACATTCCTCTTGTAACTATGGAGCTGGTCCTCAAGGTGGAATTTTACTCTCATGATAAAGACAGTCTCTTCCCCACCTTCCTCCCATTCCCATGAGTCCTCCACACAGGTTTGTTCCTTTAAAGGTTTATTTCTGGCAAATAAAAAAAAATAACTTATGTGGTTAGATAAATTAATGTATGGGATTAGACATGACACAGGGCAGAGCTGAACGTTCCTGTTTTCTTCTGGATCTTGAAGGCTGGTGAGAGGCAGCTGAATGAGACTCAGCCTCGTGTTTTGTGGGACGAAGAGACACGGACAAAGTGACTCAGGTACATTGGTGCTCCCTGGAGGGCTGGGAGGTGGGCTCAGAGGAAGAGGCCGAATCCAAATCTTGTTATTGAAAAGAAATAGCTCTTCTTTGTAGCATTGAAAAAAATCAACCAAAACTCTGCACACGCTCATCCGTAATGACCATTAACATAACATACCAAGCACAGGCTCAGAAAGATGGAGCAACAGACTGAGGACATTTTCAACATGGTACTTGGGGATACCTTTGCGAAAGATGCCTTCCCCAGCAGAGGCCAGCACTGTGGAGAGATAGCACCAGAGCCACTACTGGCACAGTTGTCAAGATCTTTTGCTTTCTGAACTCTGGGGACCACTGCCTTTTAGCCTGAGGGGAATGTCTCCAAATTTCTTGGGCTTGGTAAGTCTCAGAAGCAGCCAGCCCCTTGGTCAACAGAGGGTACCTTTCCTTCAGGAATCTGAGAATGGAACATGCTGATAGTCTGTTAGTCTGTGCTGGGATCTTAAGGCCAGAATCCCAGAGGCCTTTCCAGACCCAGATCCTCAAAGCTGGGAGAGAAGATTCTGGGGACTATCTGCCAGGGAGGAAACCAAGGCTCCTCGGGGAGCAGCGTGTGAGTTCCCCAGGAGCACAGACCATGGCTTGCTCACCACTTTTGACCTGTGTCTGGCTCCTTCATGAGGTTTTGGCCTTGGCATCACTTTGTAGGTAGGGTTTACTCTCTTAGGCTATGGTGAATTTTGGTTATAATTTTTTGATAAATTAGGAACAGGCTTTAGTTGCCTGTAAACGCACTAAGACAGCCAGAAAGCAAGCAGGTGAGACTCAGGAGAAGCTCAAAGGGTTTTCCCTGATAAAAGCATATGCCGTGAGGGTACAGGCAGCTCACTTCTTAAGGCCCATGCATAGACTGCAGGCTGGGCAGCTGCCTCTGCGGCCGACCTGGAGGGACTGCGTTGACCAACTGCAGGGCCAACCAGGAATTGAGGAACCTGCCTGCACAGATGGCCAGGGCCACAACTGGCTGGACACTGGCAAAATTTAAACAAGGGCTGTCCATTTAACTAAGTATGACCTTAGCATCCCTATCTAAAGACTTCTGAAAGGCAGAACCCTAAATTTTCAAATCACTGGGCAGTTCTGAAATCCAGTTCAGGGTCCCCTTGTGGCCATCAGGAATAGCAATTTCTGACACAAAAATCAGCCCAAGGATTCAAAGCCCTCAAGGAGTAGAGGGGTGTGAGAAGAAACACATAGCGACACACCTGCTCCCTCTTCACAGAGATACACTTCTATGCTCCAGACCTGGGGCCATTTTTACTCTGATACCACTCTCTTATTAGGTGTTCTGAAAGTTCACACTCCCAAATGAACTCATGCCTGTGTCATTTTCCTTTGAAGGACCAGAAGGCCCCCTCAGTGCCATCTGAGGACACCGCCAGTAGTGCCTATTAAATAACACCCGGACTAAGGCATGGCCCTTCAACCATCTTATGAAATGAGAAACCACCATGCCCGCCACGAGACCGTTCACATACACGTGTGCAGGGTGGATGAGGAAAGGATAGATGAGAAACTGGGACCACACCAGGTGATAACCGAGAACCAAACTCCCCAAAGCTCCCAGCACTGGACGACTCCAGAAAGGTGAGTATTTATATAGCTCCTACAAAAATAAACTTTTGATGCCTGTTCCTTAGAGTTATAAAGGACAGGCCTTTGCATTTGGTTTGTCTCTGGAGGTTTTTCTGGTATCACATGCAGTAAAGGTTTTAAATGCCTCTGAGGCAAGGTGGAAGAACTCGCTGCCTGCCCCTGCCTTGGTCCTGGGTTTCCAGGATGGGATGGGAGACAGGCAGAAGAGGGCAGCTGCCCTGGGCACAGCATAGCAGAGCAGAGGGTGGGGTGGGCTGGGCCACAGAGAGGCTCCCCAGAGTCCTGTTACGGGAGACCATTAACACATTGTGACTATGAGCATTGGGGTCTGACTCCTGAGTGTCTCTGGAAGCACGTGCGCCCCTCCTCTCAGTGTCCAGCCAGGGCAGGCATGAGGTGTTGGATCAGATCCACTCAAAGGGGGCAAGCCAAGAGTGTGCCAGCTTTTCCCCAACAGGCTAGGGCTCCAGCAGCTCCCCTCCTCTTCAGAACTGGTGCCCACACACTGTCAGTGTCCTACACACTCTCTCACTTGCTTTTCCTTTACAGCGTCTTTTCTCTAACTTTACTGGTCTGAAAAAAAAATTCTAATACATGCAGCACTTACAAGTAACTTATAAATATGGGAAGCTGTCAGAAGTTTATATATTTTAAAACCATGACTTGGGCTAGAGTCTGGTGAAACAAGATCATCAGGCAAGGTCGAAAGGTGACATCTTTGGAGGACCAAAGCACCAACTTGCCCCCGTCGGTGGAACTTTGAAATTGTAATGTGGATGGAGTCCGAGACATGACAGCACAGCAGAGAGACAGAGAGAGAGGCGGAGGGTGAGTGCCTTTAACTGTTACCAATCTCCCCCACTATGAATTCTTTCAAACACTGTTGCTCCCTGGCATTAGACTCTGTCCCACAAGCCATTCATCTTCCATGCACTGTCTTGGCTAAAGGTGCAGATTAAGGGTAAATTCAAGCCCTTCCCTTCCCATGGGAGGGCTCTGAAAAGAAAAGAGGGGAAAAATAGGAAATTCTGGAAGTGTGACATCCAGAAAATGAACTCTGAAAAAATCTTATGTCTTCACCTATGTGATAATAAGTAAAACTATCTTGTTAAAGGTTCACATTGATTTTAGGATGCATTTAGATTTTCTAGATATTAAGACAGAAAAAAAGGCATCTTGGGTTGGAGGACAGGTGACAGGTTTGTAAGCAGATCCTTTCCAATCTGGGCTTGTGACCATTCTGAAGGCATAGAAACCAGCGTGGGACCTGAAGATGAGTCACTGAGGAAGCTCTTTATTCCAGCAGAATCCCCACCCTGGACACTGAGGAGACGAGCGGTCCACTGACTGTCAACTGGGAGCTGTGGATTTGTGTGGATGACTCTGTGTGAACTGAAACAGCCTCTGCAGAGTAAGGAGCCCACAGATTTTATTACAGCCCCTGCTCCCCAAGCCCTGATGGCCTCCCACAACTCTGCCCTTTGGACTATGGAGGAAAAAAATAATCGTTCAGTTTTCTGGGCCACAAAATACAAGATGGGTCTAGGTTGTACAAGGAGCTTACACACGGAGGCAAGAAAGCGTGCAAACAGGGGTGGGAATTTTTCACCCCCTGGGTGAGCCAGTGCTCAAGACATGGAAGGAGGACCTGAGTCACCCTCCCGGAGTCCACATGGGTTTGTGTTTCTGGCTTTTATGAACCATGTCCAACTCCAGCTTCTGTCTTCTCCTGAGAGGAAGGAGAATATTCTATGACGTCAATGATTTTTTCCCTATTACAATATCACAAAGAGGTCCAGGAGCAGGCGTAAGAGAAGGACCAACAAAAGCCAGAGTGTCTGAGAATGACATAATACTGACTTTTCTTTGTTGGTAACAGTCCACGAAACGTGCACCCCTCTCTCCTGAGACACGGTGAGGCATGAGGGGAGGCGGCAGGGGAGTTGTGGGTAGGACATTGTACCGTGTGACATCACGATCATGCAGCCGGTGCCGACGGGACAGAGATGTGAGAACAAGCACGCAGGGCTCCAGGCTCACCCTGGGGGGAGGTGGGCGGTTTCCAGGTAAGTGCCCGGCCTCTCAGGAACACTGTCTGTCCAGTTCTGCCAGGGCCATCCCCTGGGGCTCGCCATCTGGGCTTGCACCTTTAGCCCTCATCTTCCCTCAGTTCGGTGGGTAAAAACTTATACTGCTGCTGGCGGATTTGGGCCAGTTTTTTCCTTGCTTCTTCCAGTTCTCGCTCTTTCTTTAGCATTTCTTCCTGGGCGGCGATGATCTAGAAAGAAAGCAACAAGCTGGATGGACCTAACACTTTCCAGAAAACCCTCCTATCCACCCCACTGCTCATGTGAGCTCCATGGCTCCTGCGACCGTGGGACACTGCAGCGCCTCAGGAACAGCTTTCTTAGCTCTGGCGACCAGCCTCTGTCACTGTTTGGGTTTTGAGACTAATGACCCAGCTGAGCCATGAAAACATGCTGGTTCTGGCCTGTGATTTAACAGCAAACATCTCCTGCAGCCTTACTATGTACCAGGCTCTGGTGCAAACACTCCACGTAGACAGTCCCTTCACTGAAGGGGCTGCCCTGTGAAGCATGCCCTGTTGAAAGTCTTGTTTTTCCAAGAAGAAATCTGAAGCTGAGTGATGTGGGTCCACTGTCTGGAGTCACTGAGCCAGTGGAGGAGGACCTGGTCCAGGTATGGGCAAAGCTAAAGCGGAGCCCTGAACCACCAGATGGCCCTCAAATGCTTATTTCACGCTTTTAAGGTGTGATCTGAGGAAGACTTGCTAATAGGTATTGTGTGAAAAGGGAAAGTTGTGTTCAAAAAAAGCAAAGTCAGTTCCTTTCCTGGCTTTCCAGAGCCTTTGCTAGGCTAACGACTATCATTACCAGGGCGGGGTTATTGAATGCAGTATTCTCCAGCCTTATTTGATCAGAGCCCCTTCTCTGTGAAACTTCTCATGAAATTAGTGCGTGGAGAAACACATTCTGGTACAAATACATGCAGTGCATAGCCAAACACGGGGTGTGGTTCAGGAAGAGATAAAGCAGACGTGGGGAATGAGTAACTTCAGTGCTCCTGATGCGGATAATTAAAACAGTCCCCTAAAATGGATTTACGAGATGGACACACATCAAAAAGTGTAAGCCTGACTTCCTAGAGCTTTCTCCTCACTCCCATGCATGAGAATGCAATCCTGCATAAGTCAGAATCCCACCTGCTCTTATAAAAGTTCTGGGAGAGGAAAAGCATTCTCTCTCTGTAGGGCCAAATGTCTGGAGTGGGCAGTAGCTCCAAATGCCTCATTTTATTTAAATAATATTGCTGTCCTCCATTTTTGTTCTTCTTTTCTACAATAGAATCCTTGATTTTTATCTAAGCAAATGCTACTCAAAAAAAAAAATATATATACTACATTGTCCAGCCTCCCATGCAGCTGGGTTGGGCCCGTTATTAAGTGCTGACCAATGTATGTGAGAGGACGTAATACCTGCAGCTTAGGGTCATGGCCTCCCCTCCTTTCCCTCTTCCTGCCAGATGGAAAGTTGAGGAGGCTACTGAGCCAACGTGGACCACGTGGGCAAGGGTAACATCTCAGGGATGGTGAAATAGAAAGGCAGATGGATCTGGCTCTCAGATGTGAAGGAAACACCATACCATCTCTGGTACACGAGGAAGAAATAAATTTTGTCTGTTACAACCCAACACCTATCTCGGGAAGTAAATACTATTCTTGACTTAATTACAAACCTGAGCAATGCCCCCCACAAACTTGGTTTTCACTACAACATCGTCATCATCAGCTTTGCCAAATGCTGCCTTCTGGGCTGCACGGACAAGATTGTCTGAGGCTCTTTTCACAGCATTTCCTGCCGCCTGGAGAGTGAACAAAACATACATTATATCATCAGAAACAGTCATTTGGGCCTGGCAAGAATAGACATGAAGGTACAGTTTGTGAGACCGTGAGTCAATTGATTATCCAATTATAACATCAAGTTCTCTAGCCAGCGAGTACCCATCTGTCTGTCCATCCATCCATGGATTCTACCAACACTGGAACCTATCTGGTCACTCACAGATGAATGAGACAAAGTGCCTGTGGCCCCCAAGGAATACTCATTTTTGAGGGGAATCACAATTATGTAAATATGTAATAAATGATCCCAGCAATGTGATGCGTGTGTTAACAGAGGCATGCCGGAGTTCTGCCTCCTTGGTCTGGAAAACCGCCTCCCCTGCCTCCATCTGATTTAGCACATACTTGAGGACTTGGCACAGGCATCACTTTCACCTGCCTCCCTTAGCTCCACCCACAACCTCTCCCTCTGTGTGACTGGAGTGTGCTGTGCCGGCTTCGCTGCAGCCTTTACCACGCTTGTGGCTGGCTGTTCCCCCCGGACAGTCAGCAACTTGAAGGCAGGGGCAGTGACTGGAATCCCTGCATCTCCAGCAGAGGCACTGTGGCTGTCCATGGTTGGTGCTCACTGAAGGCTTTGAAGGAATGAAGGGCTACCCCTCTGTTGGAAGGGCTGAGAGCCTCACAGTAACTACGGCCTTTTGCACGTACGTTTAGGGTCTCAGCACCACAGGCTCTAAGATGGAGTGACTGCTAGAGACAGGTAAAGAAGAGCTTTTCAGTCTTCCTTAGATCTTCCTTAAGGGCTGTTGCCTGTATTGGCTTATTTTTAATGCTCATGAAGCATGTCCCCAGGGACATGCCAGCTGAGGTTTGGAATTTTCTTCTAAAAGTGGTTAAGGCTTCATCAAACCTCTCGTATTTCTTGTCCAGCGCCCCCTCAGAGTCCAAGGCTTGTGCTTGAGGGTTCGCCATCAGAAGGTTGAGAGTTCTTCTCATTCAAAGCTAACTGCCCCATCTGGTCTGTGAACTAAAGTGACCAATGCAAACTATGAGGGCTTGCACAGGATGGGAAGGGAACCAATTAATATTTGACAAGTAATCACCATGTGCTTATTCGCCAAAGGGTTTATGAGGTCGGAAATCTTTCTTTAGCCCACTTTTCTGATGTGAAACTGAGGTTAAGAAACCTAACATTTTGTAGCTAGCAAGTTATACAGCTGGGATCTGCACATAGGTCCATCTAGCCCCAGGGAACTCCTGAGTCATTTATAAGGGGCTCAAATACAACACGGCAGCATCCAGTTAAATCGGTAATGATGGGAACAAGAGTGATGTTGCATTCTATCTGTGTAAATCCTTAGGACCTAACAGAGCACTGTCATATCCATTCTCCTATTTGACCCTCATAAGAGTCAGTGTGGATGGCTCTATCCCCATTTTACAGACTAAGCCCCTGAAAAGTTTTCAGTGATTTATATAAGACATAAATGGCAGAAGCAGGACTTGAACCAAGTCTCTCTTAACTCAGGATGTTTTCCTCAGAAGTGTCCCCCAGACCCAGAAATCACATATTCACAAACACGCAGCTCCTCAATTTTTCCCTGGGTTTATCCCAGGTATCAAATAAAGGTGAGGGAGATGGGTCAGAAAGGGACTCAAGAAGGCCAAAAAACAGAAATGCACTTTAGGCCTTTCACAATAAAACAAGAATTCTGAGCTTTGGTAGAACTATTCAAACATTTCTGCCATTTATGATTTGCTTCATGACTGATGTAAACATACTTTTAGCAATACAATCTGCATTTTAACACTTATAATAAAAAAATCTCAAAAACTGGAAACAAAATGTCCAAAGTATAGGGAAATTCTGGCATAATCAGTTGATGTAATATCATGCGATCATTAAAAATGGAACTCATGAAGAATGGGCCAGCTAGCTTTGCATAGAGAAGTTAATGAAGCCTTATCTTCAAGGAAAAAATAGATATGATAAAATGTTAAGTGAAAAGAAAGCAGAATGTATCTCGCCATGATTACAACTGGACAAAATTATTTTATATGTAGATAAAAACGAACAGAAAGCAATGATAACGTTTGATATATGAAGATGTTGGGGCCGTGTGATTGCTTTCATTTAAGCATTTCTTTAAAGCAATCAGGAAAATGTATCTGCTCTGAGAAGGACTTGATTGTTACCTTCCTAACATGTTCTCTGGGGTCTGGGAAACAGCAACAGTCTCATATAGTTTCAGTCTTTTTACTCCCTTCTGTAGCAGACACTGGCTGAAGGCCTCCTCTGAAGCAGGCACCGAGTTAGTAACACACGACAGAGGCACAGATGAAGATGTGGTGTCTGCATCTAAGAGGCTCACAACCTGCTCACAGACAGACCTGCAGTGGTACCATGTGATGGGAACCTGAGTGGTCTGGCTAGAGGCTCTCAAAGGACAGAGGAGGGATAAACTGCCCAAACCCTGGGAGTCAGGGAGGGCTTCCCAGAACAGGGGACTTTGAAGATGAGTCACAAAGGACAAGTAGGGGTCTGCTGGGTTGGGCTGGTGAGGAGCAGGGCCCCAGGGCATGAGACCAGAAGGCACACGAGGAGAATGGCAGCTTGGTGGGGCAGCAGTGGAGGATGCATGGACGCACGCAGTAGATGAGGCTGGAACGTGGACAGAGCTGGCTGATGGAAGGCCTGGTGGGTCATGCCAAGGAAGTGAGGCTTGTCCCCTTTGGTGACACTTACCCGCTCCAACAGGAGTATTTTCCCACCAGCATCAGTGACCATTACCTGTAGCCGCCTCATGGCCTCTGAATCCTGGTCGGCCTTCACCTTGCAGGCCACCAGCAGCTGAGCCGTGGAAGCGGCGACCTGCTTGGCAGATGAGATGAGCTTCTCCTCGCTGGCATGTCCCTGAACAGAGGCATTGGCCGCCTCACAGAGACTGCTGGTCGCAGCCGCCACCATCCGGGCCTGGGGACAGTCAACAGAGAAGTGACCCAAGGCCCAAACCTCCCTTAGGGGACCCCGAAAGCAAACTGGGAGGAAGGAGAAGGCAACTCACAGCAGAAATCAGCCCCTGTGACCACTGTCCGTCGTCTGCAGCATTGGCAGGGATGGAGCCCACCTAGAGAGTAGAGTCGAGAAATTGGCCATGAGGGCAGGCAGCCCCAGTGGTTGCAGCCCCTCATCCCCACACCTTGCTCGGGAACCAGACTTGCACCCTGCTTGGTGCCTCCTGCCAACAGCCCAGGCCTGAGAATGGAGCAACCTTTCTCACATGGGACTCAGGCCATGCCAAGATTGCATAGCACATCCTGGCAGGTTTCGCCACCAAGAGGCAACAGGAAATGCTAAGAATGGCTCCATTTAGCTGCCAGGTACTGCATTTCTGGGAAACGGCTCAGGAATGATGGCCTGGGGCTGTCTTTCTACACTTAACTCCTCTGCAGAGCTTTCTCCATTTCAAATGTGGGAGCCACTAGGCCTCCTCTTTTCAAGGGCTAAGAGAAATTTAAATCTCTCCCGATTACTGACCCTGCAAACCACACTGCGTTTCTGGCAGATGATGTTAAAAAAGTGTGGTGGACCTCCCTCTGGTACAATTGAGTGCAGACCCTTGTCTTAAGGAAATACCATTTTGTCAGGGGTGGGAGAGAAATAAGAGGCTGGAAGAAATATGGATCTCTGTTTCTATTTAGAAATCATGGCAACAAGTAGAACATTTTCTGTCCACATCTAGAGGGAGAAGCGACAGGAGGAAATACCTTCAAGCTTGTGGGACGTGCCTGGTGAGTGAGGTAAGAGTATCTCAATTTGAATATGAAATTGGGGGTGTGTCAGCAATAACAGGGCCATATCAGGGCTTGCTGAATGTCAGGTAAAACTCCAATGTCCTGCCTATAATCCTATAGTTCACCCAAGTCTGGCTGAACCTCCTTCACCAACTTTTTAAATGCTTGAACACGTAAGTTCATTGGAGGACAGATAGGGACTCTGCCATATCCAAGTTGGATTCTCCAGTATCTAAGCAATGTGTTGGACACATAGCCCTTTATCAATGTTGAAATAACCAGGTTTTTTTTTTAACATAGGATGTTCCGTTCAATGACACATTTGTGGTCTTTACATGTTGACCAGCCAACAAGAACTTGCTGAGGCCAGAGCACGATGGCTCACGCCTGTAATCTCAGCACTTTGGGAGGCCGAGGCAGGTGGATCACGAGGTCAGGAGAAACACGGTGAAACCCCGTCTCTACTAAAAATACAAAAATTAGCCAGGCGTGGTGGTGGGCGCCTGTAGTCCCAGCTACTTGGTAGGCTGAGGCAGGAGAATGGCGTGAACCCAGGAGGCAGAGCTTGCAGTGAGCCGAGATGGCGCCACTGCACCCCAGCCTGGGTGACAGAGCAAGACTCCGTCTCAAAAAAAAAACAAAAAAACCCTGCTGAGTACAGGATACGGACAAGGTTGGCACTCCGCTGGCTCTATAGGGGATCAATGGGAAGGATGAAGAGAATAGCTTGTGTGCCAGGTGGGGAGACAGACATGGACCAGTACTGAGTAACATACAACACAATGGTTTAGAAAGAGAATTCAAGGTATGTGGACTGGACTAAGCCGTGGCTAAGCTCACAAAAGACTTCCTGGAAGAAGATGCACAGCCTATGGTCAGGCACAACCTTCCTGTCTGTACTGCAATGCGAGTTCTTGGGTCAAGACACAACTCACCTCCACCTATCTGTACGCTAACAGCAAAGGCCTTTTAATATCAAACAAACAGAAATGAATGACAATGATGGTGACCACATTTCCCAAACCCATGACTGGTCAGGTTTCTGAGAAGCTCTCTGAAAGCCAGTGTGGATAGGATGGTTCCATGTGTACGTAAATAACAAGACACATGGAACATGTTAAATGGGAAGATTGTTCCATATCCAGAATTACTAATGTACTAATAATTCTTTGAATCCTCAAAAAAAAAAAAAAACTATGCTTTTATGCTAAAGTAGATTGAATGGGTGACTAGAGATAAAGCTGAAGAAATTTCAGATTTAAAATCTGACTGGCCCTTTCCCCAGCAGACTTAGGAAAGTGCTAACTGCAAAGTTGGCCAGTATTCAGCTCAACAGTCCTAAAACAAATGGAGCCCTTTGGAGCTGGAAAGTGGTATCATAAAAGCCGCCGACTGCGGTGCTTCTAGAACGGCCCACCAGGAAAATATGACAGTTTACATCTTTACATAGCCTAATGTACAGTGGGAATATAAATGTCTCATTCAGGACCCAATCACTGCCTGGAATGGGATGCTTTCCTTAACAAGAAGCAGATGAGAGGCCCAGAAGCCAAACCTCTTATTCTGAATGCTGCAGTTTTCAGTCAGCACAGAGAGTGGCAATTCAGGGAGGGAAGGCATTGCATGCGTTTCCTTGGTCAGGACAAAGGCTTGTAGCTCTTTTCCTGGGCCCTCAGAGGCTCTCTGTGTATTGAGTGTCCCGCATGTGGTCAGTGGCTTTACCCACCTTTCCTTGGGCCACCAGCTCCCTCTGGGCTGCCGAGGCCGATTTGACCAGGGCGCTTGTGGCAGCAGCAATGGATTTAGCAGCTTCCAAGATCTGTTCCTCAAAGTCCAGGGTCTCATCCGCTTGCTATAACCAAAAGAAAACAGCATCACATGCAATTCATATCCACAAAGGGCTCTTTCTTCCAAACTACTTACTGCCGGGTCACCTGGCTCTTCACCTGCCTATTGTTTGTTGTTGACAAACCACACCTGAAATGGGGTGGTTCCTTAACAAGAAGCAGATAAGAGGTCCCCTGTGCAAACTTTAAGGACTCTAAGTCAATTTGCTTAAGCCACCCTCAGGTCACACAGTGTTGAGGATGTGGCTGGTACCTTTCAGGCATTAAGAGACAATAGCCAGGCACAGCAATGGTTTTCTTTGTATGTGTGGTACAATATTTATAACACAAAATTTACCCTTTTTACCTAATGTTATACACTGACACTGTTGTACAACAGCAATACCAGGATAGAAAGGTCAGGATGCCTCTCCACCTGCAGCCCCTTCCCCTAACTCCAAAAGGAAAAAGCCGTTAGCTTGACATCCCATGGAAATTTGCAGACAGACTCATTTTCTGGAACAGAATCTTTAAAGATATACATTCACTGTGAATAAAATACACTCAAATGGTTTTAGCAACATCAATAACCAAAACCAAATAATAAAACAGTAGATCATAGCACTTATTCTCTTCCAGAGCCTAAGCCTCAAAAATGGACTTTTAAAAAAAAGGAAAGATGGCTATCAGTTCTGAAAAGTCATCTTTTTCCTGGGTAAAAAATCAAAGCCAACAGCACTGGCATTTCTGTGGCTGAGCACTGAGAGAGTTATAGACCAAGCACAGATTGCCCAGTGGTGAAAAAGAAACCAGGGCAACACGACATCAAGGTGGAGCTTGTTCTGTCCCCTGGACACCTGAGGCACGGGCTCCACCTTGGGAAGAACACTGGACACCACTGTGTAGGTGTCCATTAGGGTTCTGGTCTAAATTCACCACCATCTCCTCTGCTGCTAAAACAACTCATGAAGTTGAAGAGAAGCTTTGGAGAAGTGGGACAAGTATAAAGACTGTGGTCCCAGGCTGCATGGGTTGGAGCATCACAATTTAGCTGGGGGTGGTCAGATTAGACCTGTGCAGTAACATTCCATGACTCTAGGTCAATTTGGTTAAGCTGCCCTCAGGTCACACAGTGTTGAAGATGTGGGTGGTACCTTTCAGGCATTGAGAAATGATGGCCAGGCCCAGTAATACTTTTCTTTGTATGTGTGGTAAAATATATGTAACACAAAACTTACCCTTTTATCCAATTTTAAGTGTACAATTCAGTGGCACTAAGGACATTCACACTTTGTGCCAACAGTAATAGATTTTTAAGAGTGCCTACTGTGTACCAAGTATTTTGAAAGGCACTTCTACATATATTGACTTAATTCTCACCAAAAAAAAAAAAAAGATCGTATATTGGAATTATCTTTATCCTTATTTTTACAGTGAGAAAACCCAGGCTCAGGAAGGTAGATTATTGGGCCAAGCAGCATGAAGCATCTAAACCAGAATCTAAACCTAAATCTGACTCCAAAATGAGGCACTTTAACTAGCCAAAGCCACCCCTTAGGGCATCAGTGAGAAATGGTTTGTGCCAGAGGTTCAAAGTCAGCTTGCTAACGCTCCCATGTGAAACATCAGACAGGAGAGATACAATTCTTCTCCAGCTCTCCATTCTTAATGCCACATCTTGAACCATGAAAGGTGCTAATCCTTTTTCTTTATAACCCACATTATCAAAATACAATTTCAATGCACTTATGATGGCGGCATTTCAGAAGTTCTGAGACAGAACTTGTGCGTTCTTTCTTATTGCTGACCAAGTCTTGTTCTAAGAGTATTCAGGACAGAAATGAATTTAGTTCTACTGGACTCATTTTGGATTGGTGGAGTATAGAATTTGGTGACTGAAATACAGAAATGATCCATTGTGAGACACTCTCGCATAAAAGGAACTCTTGTGTAGTCAGTCCCCAAATAAATTACAGTAGACTCTAATTTATATATATTAAATATATAAATAATGTATATTTTAATAACCTTGAGATTAAGAGCTTTTCTGGAAATTCATTCTGCCAAAGAATGTCAGGCGCATAACAGATTAAAGCACTAGGGAAATTACAGAATTTTTGACTCCAAACTCCTTATCTCATTTTGCAGATGAGGAAACGGAGGCTTGCGGAAGCTCTTCATGGCGGCTCCTGAAGTCTCTCACGCTCTTGCCTCAGGTGGCCTCAGCTACACTATGGGTTACACGCCCGAGTCCACTTTACAGTGTGGAATACTCTGTCAGATTTTTTATTTCCCAAATTTTAAGATTTTCAAAAATGGGATTTCCTTAAAATTAAGTGCGAAGTCCTCAGCAGGGGTAGATCTGATAGGATCATCTCATCACAACTGATTTTAAGAGCCTCTCCCACATCTTCCGCTGCCTGGGAGTTTTTTTTTTTTTTTTTTTTTTTTTTTTTTAAAACGCTTGTAATAGATATTCGACTTGGAAATATTTTTGACACCCACAGATTTTTCTGGTAATGGCAACTGTCTGTTGTAATGCTCTTTGATGAATTTTTATTTTTCTTTCCATAATATCTCTATGCTTTACAACAGACATGGCAGAAGGCCTTATCTCTGGGAGACATTTGCTCTGATTAGAAAGTATTAGAGATTCTCCCTAGAAAGGCTGACTGGGATGGCACAGGGATGGAGGGTTAATGTTAGATGCTACAGTTTGGGCAGAGTACCCTGATGAAACCTGCCTTCTGACTGCTGCATCCCTATTTTCCTGTATGCCAGGTTTATGACTAAGACGCACTGCCCACCCTCTCTCTACTGCTGAAATCAGACACCAATACTTAATGTGTCCTCATACCATACAACTTCTAGCCTTAGAGAAAATGGGATCTCTCCAAGCCAAGGAGACATGGTCAAAAACCCAGGTGCCCCATCAGTTCCAGCTCCCACCAGCATGCAGAATGGAATAGGGGAGAAGGTAGGAAGGACACACACTTAACCATATCACAAGAAGGAGAGAAAGAGAATTGACTTGGTCTTCAAAGGACTTTCCTAAATAAAAGAATCACAATTAAAATGAAGAATTTGTTAACGGAACAGTCCCCACTGCAGCTGAGAGACTGGGGAGACTAAGAACAACATGGTGCACAGTTGACTCCGGGGAAGAATCTGGAGGCTGGGCCCCTCTCACGGAGCTCTCATTCTCACCTCTTCACCAGAGAGGCTCAATTGGTTGGTGTCTTAAGGTCCTCTTTAGCTGAGGTGTTACTGACCTGACCAGGGTCAGTCAGATCTGTCCTTCTGGTTTATAAAGGGGATAATGGAATTCTCGCTTCTGGGTTTTTCATTCTTTCTGCAATTGGATCATGTAAAGACCCGCTAAAATAATCTTTTAAAGATTATGACTAATCCTGTGCATGTGGCTATTTATATTTCTTTATAACTACTGGCATCAAGCTAAAGCAAGGAACTTAAGAAAACAGTTTCATTAAACAGGATAAATTGATAGTCTTTAGCCATAAAAAAGAATGAGATCCTGCCATTTGCAACCACATGGCTAGAACTGGAGATCCTTATGTTAAGTGAAATAAGCCAGGCACAGAAAGACAAACATTGTATGTTCCCACTTATTTGTGGGATCCAAAAATCAAAACAATTGAACTCATGGACATAGAGAGTAGAAGGATGGCTCCTAGAGGCTGGGGATGGTTCATGGGTACAAAAAAATAGATAAGACCTACTACGTGTGATAGCACAACAGGGTGACTATGGTCAATAACTTAATTGTACATTTTAAAATAATTAGGATAGTGTAATTGGATTGTTTGTAACACAAAGGATAAATGTTTGAGAGGATGGATACCCCATTCTCCATGATGTGCTTATTTCACATTGCATGCCTGATATTGTTTGGCTGTGTCCCCACCCAAATCTCATCTTGAATTGTAGCTCCCATAATCCCCATATGTCATGGGAGAGACCTGGTGGGAGGTAACTGAATCATGGGGGCAGTTCTTTCCTGTGCTGTTCTTGTGATAGTGAATAAGTCTCATGAGATCTCTTGGTTTTATAAAGGGGAGCTCCCCTACACAAGCCCGCTTGCCTGCCGCCATATAAGATGTATCTTGCTTCCCCTTCACTTTCGGCCATGATTTTGAGGCCTCCCCAGCCATGTGGAACTGTGAGTCAATTAAATCTTTTCTTTATGTATCACCCAGTCCTGAGTATGTCTGTATTAGCTGCATGAGAACAAGCTAATACAATGCCTGTAACAACACATCTCACATATCCCATAAATATATATACCTACTATGTACCCTCAAAAACCAAACAAAAAAAATTAAAAAATAAATAAATAAATGGATAGCCCTCGCTGCAGAATCACTTGAGGATCTGGTTAAAGATGTAGATGCTGTTTTGGTAGGTCTAGGGTGAGAGCCAGGAATCTGTATTTCTTACAGAGGTGGTTACACACTACTGTGTAGGAAATGCTGGCCTGGACTCAGGAAAACAAACACCACTTAACTTAATCCTACCAGCCTGTGATCCCCTTCAGGGTGAGATTGTGTTTTATTCAACCTATGTTTCTCTAGCACAAAATCAGGCAGAGGAGCCCATGTGATGATCAACATTTGCTGAATGAATATATCCATTCAAAATGCGTTTCCCAAGTTCCAGAGTTCAGCCAGAGCACAACGCACAAGGTAGGAGAAGGAGAAATACACAGAGTAAGCATCCATATCATTAGCATCCACTCCTGGGCCCTGGTGGACAGATGCACACACAGCTATGAGCAGGTTCCTGTCCTGTTTGAGGCCGTGGGTTGTTAATTGTACAACTCTACTTGCATCCCTCAACTGGAATTCACAGTTTGTGACATTTAGTCATGCATGGACGTACAAATGTAAACACAGTGGCATTTTACCAAGAGGCACTCTTACGTAACAAGACAGCACTGGCAAAAAGAGTGAACAGATGTACAAACAAAGCTTCTACTCTGCCTAATGAAGGTGTTTGCTGCTGCCTCTGCATGCTGAATTATCTTCTCCTTTGATATACTGTTCTTTTCCCCCTTCCCCTCCATTTGAAAAGGCTATTTGGCCAGGTGCCCACCAGCTCTAAGCAATCGTCTTTCCTGGGCTATCTGGCCAACTCTTGCTGAGGATAGATTTATCCCCACCTGGGCTTTTTGGTAGCTTCTAGAAAGGTCTGAGTACCCTGTAGTTGACCTCTTCCCTGCATGCTGACCTTCCTTGCTCACCCTTTAAAAAGTCAGTGGCCTGGTGAGATCCCTCTTGGGAAAAGCTATATATTGGGTTGGCTCCCTTCCCCTGTTTCCCACTTGGGAGAGTATGTGAGACCCCTATATGTTGCTCTGATGGGCTTAAAGTTTCAGGAGCTATATGTCCCCTGGAAGAGGAAATAAATGGTGGTGGTAAGGGAAGTGGTATGGAAAGTGGAGAAGGTAAAAGGGACAGCCTTTCCTCATATTTCTTTTGGCGTTTGGCCTTTCATGGATTCTGAGAACATGGTCTTCACACTAATTCATTCATCTTCTAAGCGTACTTCCCCTCCTAACCTATCTGATGGGGTCACTACAAGTATGTGATTAGTATATGTAAAGCATGGCTCACTCAGGAGATGCTCAAAAACTATTAGCAATTTCATTATCAAAAATTGTTTTTTCAGGTTTGGGGCTAAATTAATCTGTTTCTCTGTCTAAACCCTGTTACGTATTCATAATTCCAATAAAAATTCTTCTGGCTATTTCTGATTACAACCTAAATTCATTATAAGTAAAACCCACAAATCAGTGTCAGGTAACAAACAGCATAGATGGGCACCAGCTCCTCTCTCAGCACCCAACCAGGAGTGGGACACTCTGGGTGGTAGTCAGTCACTGCTCTGTACTTTCACTATGTGACTGTGGAGTCTTCGTTGCCCTTTCTCCAGGTATCAGTTACTCAGTTTTCTGTCACTTGAGGAGCAACTCAACTTCCTGGTCCTTTTGCCTAGACATGGACATTTCCAAATTAAAGTTCTCTTAGAAGGTGGTGACTAAAATAAGCAGGAACTACTTTTTCTCTTCTGATCTCTCTTGACCACCTCCTCAATATCCTTACCAACATCCCCCACCATCCCCGCTCCTCCTCAGCGTCCTTACCCACTTCCCCTGCTCACTGTCCCTGTCGGGTCCTGGGCAAGTGTTGGGCAGGGGAAGAGAATGTCTTCCCATGGTCTTTTTCCTGGCCTTTTCTTATGCCCTGCAACACCCCCAGCTCCTTCCCCCAATGAACTTGAAGGTGAAGGAGCATAAGGCACGCATAGGAGATGGCCAAAGGGCTTGCCTCCCTCCCTGAAAACTTACTTTGAGGGAATGCTTTGCTGAGAGCTAAAAACACAATGGTCGCCCTTCTCACAACTGGCTCCACAAACTGAAGCCCAGTTACATCCTTCTTTCCAGTGGGGTCTCAGGCTTTGCTCTGCGTTACTCAGAGTCTTGCAGAATGCCTGCTATTAAAAATAAGGTCATAGTGCATCAGAAACTTTTAAAAAGTCCTCTTGGATATGTATTTTTTAAAGTGTGAACATTTTGCATTTAATTTAAATGTCCTTGAGGGAAAAAAGGAGGCCAGTGCCTAGAACTCCCACAACAGGAGTGAGGCATTTTCCTGCCAGTTGGAAGCTGGAGTGGAGCAGGCAGCCACATTTCTCTTTTTTGTTGTTGTTGCAAGTTTGGCTGCTACTAGTTTGCTTCTGGTATTGAACTGAGAGGTGCCTTAAGGGAGGCCTTAGCCTGTATGCAAAGCCCCAAACTGTGCAAAGGTTAGATCAGCTTCTCTTCTGGAGGACCCATGGATGGGGTGGCTTCAGGACTGCCACCTTGCTAGTTCTAGCAAAAGGTAAACCTCCCAGAACAACTGGAACTGCTAAGAGCCAGGCATGGACAGCTGGCCTTGTCTCAGGGAAAGCTCCGGAGAGACCTTAAACAGGCAAAATGGGTGACAGAGAAACTGCCAAATGGCTGTGCCTGTGACTGGGGAGGGACCATACCCTCTGCATCCGAGGAATACGTGCAAGTTCATGCAGTGTCCGCTGGAAACGGTCTGCACCTGCATGATTAGTATCTTGGGAGTAGTTTTCCCATAGTATCCATTGCTTTATTTTTGTTTTCAAAATGGAGAGCAATGCCACTGAAATAATCTTTTAATCACTATTTCTGTTTAAGGGGCCCTTGAATGTCGATATAGAAAGCACAGACAAAAGATAACAGGGTTCTTCCCAAGATGTATCAGATAAACTCCCTACATCTTAAGCCCCTGTTCTGTGTCTGTGAAGGGTCTGACAAGGGCCTACTGGTCTACCCTGGAGGGGAGTCTCCCATACTTGCTTTTCTTATTTATTTATGTTTTTGAGACCGAGTCTCACTCTGTCAGTCACCCAGGCTGAGTGCAGTGGCACGATCTCGGCTCACCGCAACCTCTGCCTCCTAAGTTCAAGCGATTCTCAGCCTCCCGAGTAGCTGGGACTAAAGGCGTGCACCACCATGCCAGGCTTATTTTATATATATATATATATATATATATATATATATATATATATATATATATATATAAATTTTTTTTTTTTTTTTTTTGTATTTTTAGTACAGACTGGGTTTCACCATGTTGGTCAGGCTGGTCTCAAACTCCTGACCTCAAATGATCCACCCACCTCGGCCTCCCAAAGTGCTGGGATTACAGGTGTGAGCCACCATGCCCGGCCCCATACTTGCTTTTCACACCCTGTATGCTCCTGGTCTGGAACCAACGAGTGCCACTCAAAGCCCACGTGCAGCCATACAGAAAATGCTGTATTTGTCCTCCTCCTCCCTGAACAGTTGGTTCCTTTTTCCCTTCACCATATTAATCACTACAGAGAACATGCTGGTCAGTGACAAAGTCACCCAAAGAAACAAGAAAATCACATCAATTCAAGCAAGTGGGCTTTGTCTGCAGGTCCTTTTGAAACCATGTTTTTCTTTGTTCGTAATAACTTGCTGTCTCTTTTCCATGGCCATTTGCCATTTCAGTCAAACAAACAATGTAACTGGACTCAAAACCAAAGCTAGTGTTCTCTAGCTGTGTGAAGGAGGGACTGATTGGGGCAGCATCTTGAAACCCGCCTGACAGAGCAGCTGCCGACACACACAGATCGCTTCTCAATGGAGAAGGATTCCAGAGACAGGTTCCATTGTGTAACTCCAGAAGCCAGGACTCCAACATCACAGGACCCTCTCCTGTGTCATCACCTCTCTGATGTTGCTGCTGGTGACCCTGTCACTATGCATTCACCTGTAAGCAATGTGGCAATGACTTCTAGGCACAGTAAGGGGAAGCTTTCATGACTGACCTGTTTCCTGTTTAAACCATCTGCTTACACCTTTTCTCCTCCAAAACACTGAGAACAGTACTCTTTCCAGAAAGCAGTGCTCACAAAGTATTTTGTTGAGAGAACTCAGAATGAACTCACACGTACTTCACAGGCTTTTCTATAAGGAAGAGGTCAAAACCAACCAAAGAAGGCTGTTATGTACCAGAAAAAAATGTTTTCTATATCATAATCCCAAACTTCCTGACACAGTCAATTAGGCTATGAAATTACTTTCTGATTGTTGGCTTATTCTAAACATTACCAACCTCCACTGACAAGTTAAACTATAACAGGAAATTCAAGAGTTCAGTCGACATTATATTACCTTCATGAGATACATTTAGTCCTATATCCGAGGTTTCTACAAAGCTCACTGACTCAGTATCCATGCAGTTGGTATGGCGGATTTGCTTTATACATTCTGTTACTGTGAGTGGAAAGGGAAGTTATAGAAAACTGATTTGTGCTCCTTGAATTTTTGCTGAAACCCTGACATGAACTTCTAAATTGAAGATCAGGATAAAAATGAACCAAAATATAAATCTAGATGTGTTTGAGGCTATAATCCTGACCTTTATTCTGTGTCACAGACATGGGTTGGAATCGTTTTTTCCACTGAGCATATTGAATTCCTTAAGGATTCATCACTGCACAAAACTAAGCCACACAAAATACCCCAGGCTCTTATGAAACATCAACACTTATTATTTGTTTCTATAATAAGCAAGTAATCTAGTAATACTGATACAGGTCTCGAATGCTACAAGAAGAAATGGAAGATAACATGAATTGTAATGAGTGCTCCATCTTCTAAATCTACTTGTGATTTTAACGTGTTCTTTCCTGTTGCCTTATAAACTTTATTAGGAACCCCCGGAGACAGGGCAAGACACTGTAGGAATATGTTTGATATATAGTTGGATTAAATAACAACCTAATATATCAAACATATCACACAGAGGCCTGCAGAAAAGGCATCCAGGTTTGACTGAGCTCGAGACTAGGCACAGTATTGAAGGTTACAGCTGCAGGGGGTGGTCACTTTTGCAGCAACTCCGATAACTCTCTTTGGAGCACAAGTCTGCCTGCAGATGTGGAAACGGCGCCATTAACAATACTGTCAGCACATGCACCAGCGCTCACTGACATTCTCATCTCCCCAGGTGAACAGCGGATTCAACGGTGCATGTCTGGGAGATTCCAGGCAAAAAGTGATGCTTAAGTTTTAAGAGCCTGAGGTGAAAATATACCAGAATCATCATCATAGACCATGAGCCATTCTCCCTTAAAAACAGGCAACCTGAGACGGTGGTGAGCAGAGCATTTTAGACAAAAATTACTGTCCCTCCCCAAACTCTTCCTGAAAGCAGTGTGAATACTCCCCAGAAGGAAGACACATCCATTTTATACTGAGGGCATGTGTGTGTACCAGGGTAGGGTTATAGGGATATAATAAGCAATTGTTTACTTACAGTACCCTGAGGATTTTTTTAAGGTTTTGGGAGAGAATGGAGAGAAGTGATAAAACTCAAAAGACAGGCTGATTTTGGTGCAGATTGTCATTATTGTTTTTTAATTGGGGAAATAAATTCCTTTATAAAAGCAAGGAAGATATTTCATGCAAAAGTTATTGCAATGTGCCCTATTAGGCACAAAAACTATGGTTTGGGTTGAAGGTTTTCCAAAACAGTTTCATAGATAATATCCACCTCTGGTCATCAGGCAGAGAAAGACTTCAGACCATTGTAAAGCATTCTAGAAGTAACCATCACCCTTCCTAATATGATGGGAGTGAGCTAAGGTAGGAACCCTCAAACAAAGGATTCACATCATCAGTTATGTTAACCTTGACCTTGGCCGAAGGACTCCTTGGCTTTCCTGTAAAAAACCTCAATGTAAACACAAAGGCTATATGATCCTAGAGTACTGTAGGGAGTCCTCACAGGCCTACTTCGGCAGTCATTAATTTTTAAGGTGCAGTTATTTTTTAAACCTTTGTTTTATAAAATGTTAAAACACAGACCCTTCCATCATCCCAATTCCATCATCATTCTTGTACATTCCCTACTTATTTTCTTCATCTGTGAGTTTTTAGAGTTGTAATCATAAGTACATAATTCTGTATCCTTTGTTATACCATGAGCATTTTCTTCGTGCTACACAGTCCTAGCAACCATTATTTTTCATAGCTGCGTAATATTCCTTCAAGGAGACACTTGGTCCACATCCAGGTTCTCATTACTACAAACGAGGCTGCAAGGGACAAATCTCTCACAGGCACACAACTTTCTTCCCCTCTTGGATTTCCTCCTTGGGAGAGATTCCCAGAGATGGGATTAGTAGCTCAAAGGGCACACATAAACTACAAATGGCCCCTGTGGGACTAGACGAGCCTTCTCTGACAATGGGGTGGGAAACAGGGGCTGGTATGGACTGAAACTGCCACCCAGGGCCATACACAGCCCTCCCAGCTGAGTGACAGTGGTCGGACCCTGGCAAGGTAATTCGCCTCTTGGTGCTTCTGATTCTAATGGTCTTTTTGAAAGGATCAGATGAGTGACTCCCATAAAGTACCTAGAAGACTGCCTGGCACATGCTTGGCAATTGAACAATGTGAGCTTCCTGTTTTTCTTTCTTCAGGGGCCAGTGGAATAATTTTTATTTCAGGCATTTCCTAGGGAATAAGTCCCAGACATATTTTCAGTGATGATGGTGATAATAATGGTGATATAGTTACTATTTACCAAGTCTCACTGTATGTCAGACAGTGTTCTTATACTATCTTATTTAATTATTATAACAATAATCCTATGGGGTAGGAACTTTAATAATTTTGTTTTCCCATCTGGAGTCGTGAAGTGAATGACCAGATAGGGGGAAACCAGGACTCAGAGACAGACAAGAGATCAGAGGGACCCTGCGGAAGGACAAAGGGAAAGACATTGCAACAGGAGCTCTTAGAATATGGTGAAGTGTTAATGTTAAATTAGCACCAGGCTAATTCTCCAGGAGAACGAATGTGTCAACTGACATGGCTTCGGCATTAGCCGACAAAGCCCTCCCCAAGAAAGGCCACTCGTGATAAATCAGACAAGGAAATGGAAAAACATTATGCACCAAAGCTCTAAATCTTAGTTAATGGTTGACTCTTAAGTTTAAAGTACACTTTTCATTCACGATTAACTTGATTGACAAAGCAGAAACAAAGGTGTAACCAGAAAATGGAGTTGTCCCAACACCCACACTTGGCTCTTAAGTTTGTAAGAAAACTCTGACAATATCATCAGGCAACCCAAGACTCTCAGGTAGAGTCCAGCAGAGAGAACCCCGGTAAACCCCACAACCAGAAGCCCAAATCCTTAAGTTACATCTTGATGAGAAAACGTTTAAGTGCCTTTACCAAGTCCAGAGCGACTATTAGGAGGTTGGTTCTAAGCACTCGAAGGTTTTAAGAATGTTCCCAAGCTGAAGAGACTCAGTCTGTGTTCATTTCATACACTACGCTGGCCCAGGGACTGCTTTGGAGTGGTCTGCTCTGTTTCAGGGCCCAGACTCCATCCCTTGGTCTTACAAAAATAGGTAAATTTTTAGGTATACCTAAATTGGTGGAATCCAGCCCTTTTTTGAGGGGAAAAGCCAAATATTATTTCCTAGTATATCTGGGTCCTTGGAAATAGGTGAGTTACATGCACCACCAGGGACTTACTTGAATAGGAAGAAAAAGAGGCCTTCTCTGGTTCTACCATTTTCCTGCTGAAGACAGCTATGGAAGGTGGGGTAGGAGGTACTGGGTAGGAGGTATTAGCTTAACAGGGTTGGGGCTTTGCCCCTGGAGACAGCACTAGCTTGTCATCCTTTTATTTAGAAAGTGTCCTTCCTCCTGCCTAATCCAAAACTATCTCTTTCCTTTAAATGGCTATTTCTCTTCACATATACCTATAATCTTAAGTTTTAAACATTTATCTACATGACAAACATAGATGGAAAAAACATACCAGCTACCCATCCTCTCCAGCATACACTGAAAAAATCTAGAATGGGTGCACTTTTGAAGTTCTCATTGCCCTCTGATTCCCAGCAGTGCTATTTCTTTGTAAAAAGCAAAAGAGAAACCAGAAAATTGGAGGCTAACAATCTCCTCTCCAGTAACAGCAACTTCTGACAGAAAGCATCCAACACCTGCTTTAGATAATGGAACTAAATCAAGACTGCAAATGCCCCAATTCTTCCTTTGGATACCCAGAGGAATTTTCCTGGGTGGTTAACTTGAAAGACTCATCAGCCATTTTTTACCCCCATACTCTAAAGCAGTGCCAGGCAGGTAGATCCGGTTTTCTGCTTGCTAGTCTGACCATAAGGAAGGAGCCAAGCTCCCTGCAGCACTCCTAGCTCCATTTCACAGCCACCCATTGGAAGAACCCACTGACACCGGACAGCCAACCATAAATGAACACTTACTTTTGGTTTTGCTCTCGGCTTCAGTTGCTCTAACTTCTTAGCAGCAGCTTCGATGGATGCTGCAGCCCCCAGTAACTCTGTTTCTGCAATGACAGTTGGGTCTTCTGGATCCACCCACTCTGTTCCTAGAATCAGTCCAAAAGAAGGTGATTCTTGGTAGCTGCAGACCTCAGGGCACTGGCTTAATTACAAACAATATCTGGATTTGCATGCATGAAGGTTCCAGAAGCCTGACCTGCACTGTCCTAAGGAACCTTCCTTCCGTCTCTCATAAAGGCCATCTGGATGGGGGTGGGGGTGCTAATCCTGGTTTTCTAAATCAGTTGTGTGTATGGCCCTTCACACAGGGCAGTCACCAAGCAGCTTCAAAAATGATCTCACGGACCAAGGCTTGAGCCTTGCTCTGACTTTGAACTTAAAGCTCATGAATATAAGTAAGCATCCTCAGGAGACACTACAGTATGCTGTAGGTCACACAGGAATTTGCCATTCTCTTTTCCCTGGAACCCAGGAGGAATGACCCCTCACCTTAATTCAAAGTAAAGGAAATTGGTGAGAAGACCTTTCCCAGGTGGGTTAATTGCTTCTACGTAAACATAAAGGGTGTCCAAACAATGTTTTCAGATAGCATCATTTTCAAAACATGAAGTATTATTTGAAGGAGAATAAATATCCTGATGAATGAAAATGCAGACAAAAAAGAAACGGGGAGAGTCCTAAGGGAAGTGAGTTGTTCTAGGTGGAGGATACCATTTAAGTAGAAGCACTTAATACAAAGACTAGAGAAAAGACTTGCTTCAGGGAGGATGTTACTTTTTCAAGCTAACTCTAAACCCATTTGCTTGCAGGAAGTCCTCACTGTATTCCTGGCTGCATCTGCCAGCTAAAGGCCGTTGACGGCTGTGCTTTTCCTCTGCTCAGTCTGCTGTATTAGCACTGCCTGGGAGGCTGCCCTCCACCAAGACATGAGAATCCAGCCTACCTTTCATGGCTTCTGCCGCCTGGATGAGCTCTGTCACAGCGCCGGCGACTCGCTTGGAGAAAGCGGCCAGCTGCTGCTTGAGTTCTGGGGTTGGTTTCTGAAGAATCTACAGGTGAAGAACAAGTCAGAGGCATGAGGGGGATAGTAACCACTGGCATAGGAAAGAAGCACACTCCTCCTGGTGGATGTGGAGTCAGGCAGCCTGGTTTTAAGTTGCATCTCTGTCCCAAGTGACTTCAGAGTCTTGTGGAAAACCCTTACGACTCACTGGGTTTCAATCTCCCCATGTAAGAAATAAAAGGTTGGGAACCAGTGGTGCCTCTAAGGTCCCTTCTGACATAGCTCCTAAAGATCATAAAGGAGACAAGGTCCTTACGTGTCTTTTATTTGGACGTTCATTTGTCCTTTATTTGTACATAAAACACACACATGCGCCTGAAAATTACCCAAACTATAAGAACATTCTGGCTGGGTACAGTGGCTCACACCTGTAATCCCAGCACTTTGGGAGGCCGAGGCGGGAGGATTGCTTGAGCCCAGGAGTTCAAGACCAGCCTCGTCAACATAGCAAGAGCTCATCTCTAAAAAAAAAAAAAAAAAAAAAAATTAAAAATTGGCTGGGCATGCTCGCACACACCCATAGTCCCAACTACTCAGGAGGCTGAGGTGGGAAGATCTCTTGAGCACGGGAGGTCAAGACTGCAGTGAGCAGTGGTTGTATCACTGCACTCCAGCCTAGGCCAGAGAGATTGACTCAGTCTTTAAACAAAATAAAAATTAAAAAAAAAAAAAAAGAACATGCTGAGTAAAGGCAAAAGCCCCAAGCTATGGGCCGATCAGTACTTGTGACAAAATAAAGGACCAGAGGAAATGTGCCACTCAAGTCCTAGAGACAAAATCCCTAAGTGAGCAACAACTAACTGATCAGGAGGATCATTCTTGAGAAAACAATCCATTTCCAGAGTTTTGACTGCAAGCTCTCCTGGTAGAAGTCCTGAGGATTTGCCCTCTTTTGAATTAGTTCAAAGGTTTTCAAAAATTGTCTTCTGCTTTCTGTTTTTTATGGATTAAAAAAAAAAGGTACTGACTATCCTAAACACCTTCAAGACATCCCCAGCTGATTTCTTCTCAAACTCATCCATGAATGGAACTATGACACAGGATGAGAGCTCTTCCCCATCTTCCGCCAGGGATCTAAATTCTGGTGCACACCATCCTATCCTTTCCTCATGTTGAAATTCTTCCTCCAATGCTCTTTTCTGTTATCTCTTTCTCACGTTTCCCAATGGTGATCTTCAGATTTAGAAATGTTCAGACAGTCGGGAGAGAAGTATAACTGCTGTCTATCTCTGCATAATTTTGGAGCCTCTGAGTAGGGGACAAAGCATCAGCTTTGGAAATGAACAAACTTAGTGTTCAAACCTGGCTTCTTCCATTACTGGTTTTAAACCCGTTTTCTCATCTGTAAAGCTGGGATAATGCCTATGTCTCAGGGCTGGCACAAAGATCAAATGGAGGCCGGGCGCAGTGGCTCATGCTTGTAATCCCAGCACTTTGGGAGGCTGGGGCGGGTGGATCATCTGAGGTCAGGAGTTCGAGACCAGCCCGGCCAACATGGTGAAGCTCCGTCTCTATTTAAAATATAAAAATTAGCTGGGTGTGGTGGCGGGTGCCTCTAATCCCAGCTATTCGGGAGGTTGAGGCAGGAGAATTGCCTGAACAGAGGTTGCAGTGAGCCAAGATTGCACCACTGTACTCCAGCCTGGACCACAGAGCGAGACTCCATCTCAAAAAACAAACAAACAAAAAGATCGAATGGAATAACACATGGGGAGTATTTCTCACAATGCTTGGAATACAACAGACATTCATTAAATGTTAATTCCCTTCTTGGTGCCCCACACTCCTTTCCCCTGCCCAGGTAGCACAGTCTATCTCAGCAATCTGGAAAGATGGTTTTTAGACACCAGGACTAACCCCTTTGCACCATGACTATAAAGAAAGCTTAGAAAAAAACCGATGAGAGGAGTCAATGGGTTACACGATGACCAGCCCTAGACACGGCAGTGTACAGACGACATTATGCGTACGCACAAATGGATTAGTCAATAATCTTTGAGCATTACTTCACATGTATCTATCCTCATCTTCCCTCCTCTTATAATCTTTTATACTTCTTTCGTATTTGCTGCTGTTCCATGATGATTCCAGCTGCTCTGTGATTCTCCTTCTCTCACACTAGGGCCTATATATATATATATATATATCATTCTGCAGATATTAAGAACTCAGCACAGACCTTTGAATGAACAAATGAATTAATGAGTGAAAAGTAGACCAATACATTATTGGGACAAGTCCTACTATGATGGCTTCCTAGACCAGTTCCAAAAGAACACTAGAGCAGTGGAGAAGTAGAAGGAAGGGGGATAAATGCCTTTTACTTTCCACGACAGCCAGTGGGCAGGCAATTTAGTTAGGCACAGGTTCAGCAGTCAATATCAATGTACCTGTGTACAGGTACTTATCCTCTCTCTAAGTCTCAGTTTATTAAGTGACCACAACACTCTTCCCTTATAGAGCTGTGGTGAGATTATACAAATTAATATATATATAAAGAGCTACTGATAAAATTCTTCTGGTGTGTGGCCTGGGCTTAAGAATTTTTTAAGTTCCCTGGGTGACTCTTAATAGTTGTAAACCACTGCTCTAGACTTAGATGGTGGCATTTGTCACCACTTAATTGCAAAAGGTTTGTACCATATTTGTCTGAAACAATATATGCTGTAAGACTACCAGGTTATTAATAGTTATGGCTCAGGATCTCAGTAGCTAAGCAGTCCACAGGCATTGTTAAATGGTTTCTCTAAAGTGGCCAACACAGCGTGAATAAGCAAAGGGTAAAGGTATGGTGCCGACACTCATAACTAATGGCAAAAGACTGAATGATTTTCCCCTAAGCTCAAGACAAGGGAAGGATGTTTGTTCACATACTTCTACCAACATTCCCAGAGTGGAATGATGAAAGACTTCTGTCTCTAAAAAGAGCGCCCTTGGTGAGAAGTGTACACCATGACGGCCCTCAGACAGGGAACAGCCCTGATAAAGAACCCGAGCTTTAGATAACGGAGGGGAAGAGGAGTTCTATTTTTATTCTGCCATTAAGTCAACATGATTTCTGACAGCAGACAATAGACAGATCCAAATTAAAGCTCTGCCAGTGGAAGCGAGGATAATTTTAGCCCTGCCAGAGATCTCAAACTGGTTTTGCAGAAATATTGAACTGCAAATATTGAACTGTGAATATTGCAGAGGCAAAGCAGCGGCTTTTTGTCCTGCAATACAAATCCTCTATGATAAACCAGCAAACAGCAAATGCAGGAGGCCACCATCATTCAAATGGACATCTCTGAAGCGTCATAAAGCAGCTCTCAGGGCAGCGGGGAGATGGCTCTGTCCAAATTAGATCCTGTGTTTGTTGAGAGTTAACTGAATTCTCTAAAGGATTCCCCAGGCCAGGGGTTCTCCATTTGGAGTCTGTAAATACCAAAAGGTTCTAACTAGGTTTTGTGGGCCTGTGACTCCTCTTAACAGTTTGGGGATCAATCTGTGTGTCTGTGCTGATGTTTCTTTGATGACGGTTGCAGAAGGCAAGAAATGACCCAGGGCTTTTAGCTCAAAGGGGCCCATGACCCACAAAAGATGAAGAATGCTGAAATCATGATAGTCATTGGCATCTATAACAGAGGGAAAGAGAGAATGGGAGGGGGAATAGATACAAAATGTATTATTATTGGTATGTTTGTTTAAAATATAAGCATCTGAAGCAAACAGGATGAACTTTAACAAAATTAGTCAATCATACATGGTGGGTACATGGATGCTGCTATTAGTTTCTGTATTTATTTAAGCATTTTCCAAAGAAAAACTAAAATATACAAACCAACCAAAAAAGGCTAAGAATCCTTGGCTCTAGATATTTTAACAGGACAAGGCTAAGACACCATAAACTCATGCATATTTTTATGTGCCGAGATTTAAGAAAAGCAGCTCACTGAAGAGGATCCCCGATTCTCCATGTACCACCTGAAAACGACCTCAACTTATTTCTGCAGATTGCTGGACACTTTCTCTAAACCTTGATTTCTGGAATTTTCTCTTTCCCTTTTTGTAAAAAATGAACAATTATCTGACCTTTCTTCAGCTCTCAGGAATCTCCACTGATTCTCCTCGAACTGTTAAAAACAGGGGATCAATTTTCCAAGCATTTCAGGAAGACTACCCTAAGATCTACAGGTACAGCCTGGTTTAAGTCAACTCTTTTCCAGAACGGAGAGGCCATGGTCATATGATCACACAGAGTCTTTCTGCAGAGACCAAAGAACTGAGTGAAGGGCAGAGTGAGTGAGTGAGTGAGTGTGTGTGAGAGAGAGAGAGACAGACAGAATCAAAATCTCCAGTTTTTAATTGCTTTTTAAATCTATCACCTGCAAATAACTAATCAAATTTTAGTAGATATTCTTTTCTTCTACCCTAAAAAGAATTTCAACAAAATTCTGATGTCTTCTCTAGATTAGCAATTTGGCTTTCATTTTCTGATTGTCATTAGAATCCCTGCTGAAAATGAACACTACTTCCCAGGCTTGGGCTTTCTCATTTTCCTCATTTCTTGTTGGATCTTCCTACAGCACTGGCCGGTCAGTCTTGTTGCTTGCAGGACCCTCAGTGTGAAACAATACTCCTCTTTCTTATCCTTATTTTAACCCAGATTTCTAGGAGTTAAAGCTAACGGTGTGAATGCGAACTTATTTTTGGCAGCAGACCTAAGACAATGACCAATGTCACCACAATTTAGGTGACTGAATACTGTTGTGGGGGTTTCTATAATTTTTCACCAGGAACTTGTATTTTTTCTATGTTTATGATAATTCCCTAGAAACAGAGCCTTGTCTTCTGCCTATATTTTTATTAGAAAATACTCTTCAAAGACTGTCTTGCTTTTTAAGGAACAAAAATACATGAACATGAATAAACAAATAAATAAATAATGCTATTTCATTCACATCCTTGAATGTCCGAGCCATCAGCACTTGTCACCCTCAAGGGGGAAAATTCTTTTTTTTTTTTTTGATAGTTTTATCTTTGATTGTTTCACTCTTTAACATTCTATAAACAACAACCAAGACCACTGAGGGAGACTAACTAGATTATAAATGGATTAGGAGCTACTTGAAGGCAAGGGCCGTTATGTGCTTAGCTTACATTTCTTTTGTGTGGTCTATAGAAGGAAGTCAATAAAATAAACGATGACTTAATGAATCAACCATAAAGCCCAAATCATAAGTCTTTTTCTTATATTCCCCTTCTTTCAGCGAATATTTCTGAAGTCCCCTTTTTTCCATTATTTCTCCAATTTTTTTCCTGCCTTCTACTGATTCATGTTTTCTCAAGATCTAGCCTTGACTCTATTCTTTTATGTCTGTCTTTTATACTGTATGCTCTTAATGAAACCCCATATTGGCCAGGCCCGGTGGCTCATGCCTATAATCCCAGCACTTTGGGAGGCCAAGGCGGGCAGATCACCTGAGGTTAGGAGACCAGCCTGGCCAACATGGTGAAACCCCATCTCTATAAAAAAGACAAAATTAGCTAGGCCTGGTGGCTCGTGCCTGTAATCCCAGCTACTTGGGAGGCTGAGGCAGGAGAATCATTTGAACCCGGGAGGCGGAGGTTACAGTGAGCCAAGATCACGCCATTGCACTCCAGCCTAGGCAACAAGGTCAAAACGCCGTCCCAAAAAAACAAACAAACCCATATGCATGAATAAAAGCCTTCAACTGCCAGCACTAGAACTATATGTCCTCCATCTTTACATCTAGGGAATGTATCAAATGTACAGTGTGCCTAATTAAACTCAGGCACATTGTAAATTTTATAGATTTATCTATAAAATCTCCCTTTCTTCTGTCTTGCTCTGTCACTAGCATTACCGTGATCCTAATCTTGGAGCTGGAGAACTTTGGAGGTAACTTTTAATCTTCCTTTTCATTGCTTCTCATACTTAGTTGCTAACTTTTGACAATTTTATCCTTAAAATATATTTGGATCTTTTCAGTCTCAAGGGGGAAAAATCCTTATTGCAAAAAATGAGATGGATTCTGTTTCTTTTATAGGAATAGTTTTACTATCATTTAGCTTTTCTTCCTATTAGTGATTTCATTTTAGTACCAGTTACGCTAAACCTCTGAATGGCCTTAGAGAACTAGGACACTGATATTTCTACCATAGTTACAAACTACAATGACAATAATTCTATACAATGAGGACAAGAAACTCAGCTGGCAGGTTTTTAACAGATATATCAACCACCCAAGTTTGTAACACATAAGATTTAAGAGTCCTGATTCTACAGAAAATACAAGGAAGACTCCATAACAGAAAATCAATCAACTAAAATGTCAATGGTCACCAGAGAAGCACGTCTGGCCACAAAGTGCAATCTGTGCTTGCCTAGGCCCTGGCAAAGAAAGTAGTGGTCACTCTCCCTCCTTCCAATCTCCAGCCTCCATGAGATGAAACCTCCTGAATGACCTGTGATGGTGGGTCTCCCTGCAGCAAGTGCCCTTCTTCCTGTTACAGAAAAAGCTGCCGTTTACCATCAGGGCTGATGTTGACATAGCGACTGGGTGGCCACTAAGCAGGAGCCTCTGAATGTGTGGCCTGGGAGAGTTCCTAGACCTTCTGTAATGTTCCTAGAGATCCTGGGCCTCTCGGCCTCCCCTCAGGCGGAGGCCAGCCATCTGCCCGCCCCTCGGACAGATGCACACCATACACACAAGACAGCCTTGTCTTATTTTGCTCACCCAAACAAGGTGGGCATGGAGAGGGAAAGTGACGAGAAAGGAAGCACTTGAGCAGATCCAACACCTCATTCCCGGATACTAGGATAGGGTTTAGAGTCGGCATGCAGTCAGGGAAGTGACTCTGTTAGAGCTCCATTTTCCTTTCCCCTGAGAGAAACTTCTCCCTAAGACAAGTGCTGGCACCTGCCCTTCCTTAGGAAGACAGAATTCCTCTCCCCTAACAGCTGTATTTTTGCTGGAGAGTGAAAGGGGAGACCTTCACTCCATTTCCATCCAGGCCTTTGTATGTGTCAGACATAAAGCTGGAGGCAGACCCCACACGGTGACATTCTTGTTAAATGACTCACCAAGGGCAAACGTACAGATTGCCAACCTGAGGCCCATGTGTGCAGGGCCTGGACCCATAGATGTCATGTACATTATCAATGCTGCACAGGTGCTGCAGAAAATATGGTTCAACTAAGAAATGGAACTGGGGAGAAGTGAAATGGAAATACGAGGATCCCTGTATCTCCTCCCTTCCCCCCAAATGAACAAGACAACAGCAAAAGCACGAGAGAGAAGAAATAAGGAGAAAAATGGAGCATAGGGGGAGAGCTCCCATTTAGGAGGCAGAGGGCACTGCTGCTGCAAGCCTACCGTTAGCAAGTACCACCCACCAGCCAGAAATGGCACCTTCCCAGTGGCAGATTTTTATTTATTTATTTTATTATTTTTTTTTTTTTTGAGATGGAGTCTTGCTTTGTCACCCAAGCTGGAGTGCAGTGGTGTGATCTGGACTCACTGCAACCTCCACCTCCTGGGTTCAAGTGATTCTCCTGCCTCAGCCTCCTGAGTAGCTGGGATTACAGGCACCCACCACCATGCCTGGCTAATTTTTGTATTTTTAGTAGAGATGGGGTTTCACAGTGTTGGCCAGGCTAGTCTTGAACTGCTGACCTCAAGTGATCCACCAGCCTCAGCCTCCCAAAGTGCTGGGATTCAGGCGTGAGCCACCGCTCTCGGCAGATTTTAATAAGGCATTCAGCAAATGTTAGCTTGGCCACAAAGCCCTAGGTTTGCAGACATGCTCATTTCGTCCTTAATAAACTGCCTGTTTAACATCTGAGGAAACTGCACCCCAGACAACACAGTGGCCATGTAGCTACTTATGTGGCAGAACCAGGATTTGAACTTGAAGCTTCTAAATCTACTGATTGCACCCTATTGTCCAATTTTTAGTTATAACAAGGTTCTATATGACTCAGAATATACTGTTCCATAATGAAAAAGAGGTCTTTGGAAAGCTTTGCTGGTGTTATTCTCTTTAACCTCCATTTACTGCTAGGCACACTTACAGACTGAACACTTTAACTATTTCCCAACCTGTCTAGCTAGAGGCTCTTGCCTGTGAATGCTGACTGGCTAAGATGTCTTTCTTTGGCCTACATATGATACGCTGATCTCTATTTACAAGGCTTCAGACTTTGGGAGCTCAATGTCAGTAACCCCAGACTGGCTACTTTCCCAAAAAATGCACTTCAGAATTGACCATAGTTACCTGGATAAAGAATAAAAATAATGATCCCTTAAATGACCTAAAATGTTTAGCATCAGAAGATAATTTATTTCTAAGAAGGAGGCAGTAAAATGCCCAGAGCTGGGAATAGTAAGAATTGAGATTTGGATCCAGCTCTGTTGCTGAATAGGTGGGTGACTTTGACCAAGGGACAAGCTTGCTGGGTCTCAGATCATTCTGTTGGCCTATAAGCCTCATGGCTGCACAAGGACAGAATGAGAAAACTTGAGAATGCCCAGCAAATGAAGGGCTTGACATTCCTCCTCTAGATATGTGAATTATGTATCTAAACGTGGCTTGTTGGATCTCTCTTGTTAGGTTTGGTAAGAGCAAGGGCAGTGATGGAGGGGAGACATCATCAACTCTCTTCTGGGGGTGTCCCTGACTATCGAGGCCTGCCCTAGACCTTACATGGTTCTAAACATGGCTACTGAACTCAACGGAGACAGATACACATTGTACCTACTTCTTGGTGCTCTGTGGTTTGGTCCTTAGGGTCTGTAGCGAGTCAAGCCTCCGTACGAACTGCACAAACTGAGGCTCCCACGTGGGCAGCCCACCAGCCATGACCATCTACACCCTTGCCTGGTGTCTTCTGCTTATGCCTTCCTAACCCAGCTCCACACTAGGCACCCTAGGCTGGGGGAGTCATTCTCGATGGGATCTAAGCCATTCACTCGAGGATGGGAGGAAGTTGTGAAGGGCTGATGGGCCACTTGTAGCACTGGCAGCCTCCCTCACTTGCCACGGAGGCTGGCATGGCTCCGTCAGAAGCCTTCCATGTCCTTGCGGGATGTACTGGGGGTTTCCTAACAAGACCTCCTGATACTTTTTCAGGTTGGCACTGGCCGCCCGCCCACTTTGTCCTTCACTCTGCTCCCTCCTCCTTTTACATGCTATTCCTGCCTTTTAGGTGCATGAGAGAACTGGGCTTTCCTGACTTCTAACTGCAACTTCATCCAGACTGCACTTTTAGCTCAGTGTGCTGGATCAGTGCATCAGGGGAGATTCCAGTTCAATCCAGTCTCAGCCTCACAGTGGCACTGGACAGGGCTCTGAGAGAGGTCTTCCCAAGGAAAGCATAGTTCGAATCAGCCAGGGCAGCTAGAGGGGCACAGCTACTCCCCAGCCCTGACTCATGTGCTTTCTTACCACCAAGACGTGCTCCAGGAGGTCCAAGTAGCCGAGGGTGCACTCCGTCCCGAAACGCAAGGCTCTGGTTCTCACCTCGTCACTGACATCAGGGTGGAAGGATGCTTGCTGGAGAGAGAAAGGAATGCTGAAATCTTAACATGGGAAAAGCCGGCAGTATTGGGCAGTCCTAGACTCAGAGGCGGAGACCTTAACCCTGGTGACCTTGAGAAACTGCCCTGACTCCCTGGACAGAAGAGGTATCTCTCCTCTACGTCCTCCTGCCACCTCCCACCTGCCCACAGCAGGCCCTCTGATGCAGTCTGTGTGTAGACTTTGTTAGTGCCCTGGGGCCAAATGATAGAAACAGCTCAATCTGGACCTTTGTTCCTCCTTTTCCCACCCCACATTTTTTTGAAATGCAAAAAAATTCCACATGCACAAAAATATCCAGGCAAGATTCATGATCAGTGCTTACAGCTGGAGACGTACTGACCTAGGGTCAGCTTTGCCTCTCTTTAGCAGCTTAAGGAGTCCTGAAAGCCCCTCTCTGCTCACAGGCTAATTAAGCCCAGGCTCTCATCCCTGGGCCTGACCATGCTGCAGTCAGTGAGGTCTCTGTGACCAGGGCCCTCTAGCTCCTGGGAAACTTCAGATAGCTAGCTCCCCAGTACCCTAGAGGCACCATAACTCATCTCATATTATACAAAAGTCGAGATACACAAACCAGCACACATGCTTAACACAGCATCTTGAGCTTTTTTCTTGTACTTATGACCTGCTAATTTGAGTCATTCATGATTACATCATTTCTGAAGGGATACCCATTCACAGAGTCACCAGATAAAATGCACCCAGTTAAATCTGAATTTCAGATAATCAATGAAAAAAAATTTTTAGCAAGTATGGGACACCCTATTTTTTATTTATTAAAACTAGCAACCCTACCCCTTCCTTCTACAGCTTCCCTCTGGAAAGAAACTGAGGGGCTTGCAGAAATACATAAAACTACAAAGATATCGTTAATCAGGACAAATACAAATCACACATTGGGATAAAAGGTGAAAGCTGAGGGGGAAGACCAGGATTCATATTTATCCACTCAAACCTCTCTTCCTAGGAATGGGAGTGCTGATGGGAATACCTTGGGCTACCCCCTTGACTTACCCCCAATCCCTGGACAGAGTGGGGCTAATTCTCACGGCCAGCATGTCATGTACGAGCCAGGTTTTCCTCATCTGAGGACTAATGGGCTCAGAGGCAGGAACCAAGAGCCATACTCCCAGCCACCCACCATCACTTGTTGTTCATCCTCATACCCCTGTGCCTCGAACGGTGAGGCACAAGGCCCCACGTCTGTTTGATGAGACACCACTGTGGGAAGACACAGGCCCGGATGCTACTCAGAGTCACTTCCAGCAGGTTATGTGCAAGCCCGTGTGTAGGGAGTGGGAGAGGTGGAGCTGAGGTGCTTGCATGCACTGCTGGGGGCTCTGTAACAGAGTAGAACCCTTTGGGAGAACAATCTGGCACTAATTAAACTCTTATACCATTGGACCCACTAATTCTATTTCTGGGAATCTTGCCTCAGGAAACAATCCAAAGCACAGAAAAAAACAGATATGCCCAAAGATGTTTACTGCAGTAAAGTTCATGATTTTTTAAAAATGCAGACAGCCTAAATATCTGTCAACAGTGGGAAGATAATATTCATTAAGGGTATTTTGTAGTCATTAAAAAGTCAGCCATATAGCAACACAGAAATAGCTTTATAACATTAATTATAATAGTAGACATAAAATTACATCTAATATACACATGTGCACACGAAAGTAAGACTAGAAAGAAATATGCATGAGAATTAACTTAGGGTTTAGGTAAGTCTTTCTCTCTGCCTAAGGAACTGCAGTAATCCTTCCATTCTAAGATGAGCCAGTATGTAATTTTCTGCCCCTCCGTGTGTGGGCTGAGTAGGGTAGCCAGGGAAAAGGCAGAACTGGACTGGGGCGACTCGGCCCTTCTGCTTGGCATGTAAGGCTTCCGTCTTGACCACCACTCAGCACCCCACGTTTCCTGTCTACGCATTATTGCACGTGCTCCCTTTCGGCCAGAGGCCTCATTTCCTTTTGCAAAGGGGTGAGGGGTACAGGAGACAAGGGAAACAGAAATGTTAGTGAGTTCGCTAAGTCAGTCCTATACTAACAGGACCATCGGGGCTCAGCAGTGACTCCTGTCGAGTCTGATTTTGGTGTGTGAAGCTGACACTCAAGCTTCAGAGCTCTGGCTGCTATCTTGTCCTGCAAAGCCCAGATAACGTGTCCCAGGGTGGAGATGACAGAGAGGAGCTGAGGATGGGCAAATAGCACCCACACTGTTCTACCTGAGCTCCTCCCCTGAAAACAGGGGAGCACACGTTAGGAGAGACTTAAAAATCTGAGCTCCATTCCCCTTAAAAAGACCATTTAATCATGGTTTCTTTTCTGTTCAGTTTCCCCTGTTCATGTCTGTAGCTTGGGGACAAAAGCATCTGTCATGCATCAACCATAGCGACCTTGAACATTACATCTGGGAGGCCCTGAGTAGCAGAAACACAGTGGCTGAGGAATCAGGAGAGCTAATTTCAGTTCTGGTTCTGACAGTAAATAGCTGTGCGACCTTGGTCATGCCACTTCTCTCTCTGAGCCCATTTCATCATGTAACAAATAGAATAATTACTCTCACCTTTCTCATACGGGATCAAATGAGAGAATATATATGACAGCTCTCCTAAAATTTTGAGGTGCCATGTGTGTACACCACGATGCATGCAGGCCTTATCTTGCTAGGAAAATACTACTCTTTGATTGAGGATGTAACCCCTTTGGCAGTTCTCTTATGGTAGGTGGACTCCACTGAGCATATCAAAGTGGCCAATACTTGTAGCCTCAGGAAAGAGAGTCCTAACTCCCTGACCTAGCAAGCCCCGGGTCCTGTGTGAAAGCGGAATCTTTCCAGCCCTGTCTTTTCCAACCCACCTTCTTCTCTCCACCCTCCATCACACCCACGGGTCGTGTAAATGTGGTACTGTCTCCCAGGGCCAGGCCCTTGCACGCAAATTCTGTCATCGCCCCCTCCCTTACCTCCCTCTTGACTTCTGAGGAGCCACCAAGAAGCCATAAGAGTTGGATCTTGCAGCAGCAACTCCAGCAGAACTCACTTTACCACAAAGAATGGCTCTGTTCCCTGAGACCCCATGCTGTAGGAGCTGGTCTTCAATTCTGCCCTCACTCACCATGGCAGGGGATCATCAATTGATTGCTGAGCGGAAGCCAGAGTCCCTGGGGGCAAGGCTGTCCCTAGAAGGGGGAGGGCTTGGGGTGGGGGCTCTTATAGTTCACTTTCCTAATAGATCAAAAATAAAGGTTCCAGGCCCTGGGTCTCCACAGTTCCCTCACCAAGCACAGGCTCACGGCAGTTGCTCCAACTATCTACCCAAGGAGCAGAGGAATTTTTCCAAGATGCCTAGCACAGGCTGCGCAAAGTAGCTCTCCAAGTTCTGCTGTATTCCTCCAACTCACTTCCTCACCAGGGATGGCAACACCTCCCCTAGTGCACAGTGGCTGACCTATGGGGGATAAGAAAGGGTCCAGCGGAAGAGCGAACAGTTTCCATTTGCAGGAGCTGGAACCAAGAGGTGCAATCCCTATCCACCACCCTCGGAGGGGCCTCCACCACACTCTGCAAGAAGGCTTCCTGCCTATTAAGGAAGAACTAGAAAGAAGGGGGAGGATTAGGGCCAGCAGGGCTGACTCCATCCCCTCTCAAACACAAAACTGCCTTAGAGAGTCATTTCCCACAGGCTGGTGCATATGCCATATTCAGTGTGCATTTTTTTTTTTTAAAGGGACAGGGTTTTGCTCTGTCACCTAGGCTGGAGTGCAGCATAATCATAGCTCACTGCAGCCTTGAACTCCTGGCTCAGGTGATCCTCCTGCCATAGCTACTCTTCTGAGTAGCTAGGACTACAGGTACACACCACCACACTTGGTTATCTAAAAAAAAACTTTTTTTAAGAGATGAGGTCTCACTATGTTGTCCAGGCTGGTCTCAAATTCCTGGTCTCAAGCGATCCTCCTGTCTCAGCTCCCAAAGTGTTGGGATTTCAGGCATCAGCCACTACACCTGGCCCTGTGTGCATTTTTATTACAAAGTTTAAGGTTCTGAGCCCCTCCCGTTTTTCAGACTACACCAAGCAACCCAGTCATGACAGAGAATCATCTATCCATCCAAAACAATGCCAAGGTCTTTACCTTGCAAGCCGTCAACATATCTGACACGGCTTTCCGGCTCAGGTTGGCAGTAGCAATCACGTCCTCCTGTCTACACGAGTTCCCAGCTGCCACGGCTTTGGCTGTTGCCATGGTGATGCCTTTCGTCATCCTTATGGATTCTTCAGGTGATGATGTCTTTTCAGGTACGTCTTTTGACTGGAACACCTGGAAGTCAGAAACAGAGAGGTTAAAAAAATCAAAAAGGAAAAGAAAAAAATAATTTATTCTTCTCCAACCAGGCTGTAGCTTGTGTCTGAAAACTGAGCCAGTAACTGGAAGGAACTGTCACATGGCAGGAAATTAGAAATTTGAGTACAGTAATATGGTTCTTGTTTTGAAGATTCTCATGGACAAACATCTTGCACCTACACTAAGCATTCACGGGAACAATATAGTGAGGGAGATGTATCTAGAGTGTTAACCTGTTGGTCTGCAGAAACTGACACCCAATATTTACACACTACCCATCCTGTGAAAGGTTGTTGTATGGCTTCATAGTTCTCTTCCGCCATCCCTGCTGGTGCTTTGGCAGTTTCCATAAACTCTCAGTCCCAGTGCTGGTTTCGGGGCAGGACTGACCTGGCCGCATCACTCAGGACTCACCTCTCTCTCTCTGAGGGGATGTGAGGTTGGGGGAAATGAAGCATCAGTTCCCTCTATTCTTAGCCTGTCTTATAAATATAACTGCATAATTGTGCAGAGGTGTTCATGTTGAGTGCGCCATGGTGACACTGTGAGTTATTTAGCAACCCACCCACCTACCCCCTTTAGAGAGGCTGAAATAAATTCACCATGGTAAGTCAATATCCCATTTCTGCTTCATGCTCATCTGTTCTGGCTCTCTAACATGAGCAACTGGTACCCTGGGTATGTGCTGAATGTGCATCTGTCCCTACATGAGGGCCCCTAGCCTAGGTGGGGCTGCCCTGTCTTCAGCCTAGGCAACCATGTTTCAGCAAGGAAGACTTCCCTGATGCAGAAGAGTGGGCTCAGCTGGCATCCCACAGAATGCCAACCAATGCCAAACATCACTGCTGAAAATGGGCAACTGCAATTAAGCAGTCTAGGACCCCAAATCCCCACTTCACCCTTGAATGCTACAGCGGAATGAAGGCCGCACGTAGAGTCCTTCACACTAATGTGGCCCTCATGGCACGTGCTACATGGAAACCCACGATCTGGGTGAATTTTATTCAGCCAGAATAAAATTCAGTCAACCCGGCTCACAGCAACTTTGACCTCCTGGGCTAAAGTGAGTCTTCCACCTCAGCCTCCTGAGTAGCTGGGATTACAGGTTCATGCCACCACACCCGGCTAACTTTTTAATTTTTCACAGAGATATGGTTTCTCTATGTTGCTCAGGCTGGGCTCAAACTCCTGGGCTCAAGCAATCCTCCTGCCTCAGCCTCCTAAAGTGCTGGAATTACAGGTGTGCGCTGCCACGCCTGGCCTCTGGGTGAATTTTAAATCACACCGGTATACTTAGAATAACCCATGTGTCTGTAGTTTCCCAGGATGGCTCCAAATTTCAAGTCTCTTTGATCACCACCATTAGGCCTGCCTATGCATGTCAGAAGCTATGTTCACAGGGGTACCTGTGTCACCCCACCCCTAGCTTCAGGAGGCTCAGCACAGAGTGAGAGACTCCATTTGTTTGGGAGAAAGTAATTATCTGGTAATCCAGATAATTCTTCTGGATCTTATCCAAGACCATCCAGATGGTACCTTTGTGAGTCTGCAAAAACTACAGTGTTACTGAGCTTGGTGTGCCCCCCCTTGATGCAGATATGGCTTAGATCATAACATCCAAGTCCTTTCGAGTACCTGGAAAGCCTTCCCAAGAAAGACAGGTACAAACGAGCCCAGACTTTGAAGACTATAATAAATACCTAACTCTTCAATGTCTAGACACAAATGAACGCCTGTAAGCATCCAGGAAAACATAACCTCACCGAATCAACTAAATAAGTTACCAGGGACTAATCCTGGGGATATGTGACCTTTCAGACAAAGAATTCAAAAGAGCTGTGCTGAGAAAACTCAAATTCAAGATAACACAAAGAGGGAATCAGAATCCTATCAGATAAATTTAACAAATAAATTGAAATAATTAAAAAGAATCAAGCAGATATTCTGGAGCTGAAAGTGGCAATTAATATACTGAAGAATGCATAAGAGTCTTTTAATGGCAGAACTGATCACATAGAAGAAATAATTAGTAAGCTTGAAGTCAGGCTATTTGAAAACATAGAGGAGACAAAAAAGAATAGAAAACAATGAAGCATGCCTACAGGATCTAGAAAATAGCTTCAAAAGGACAAATTTAAGAGTTATTGGCCTTAAAAAGGAGGTAGAAAAAGAGACGGGGTAGAAAGTTTATTTAAAGAGAACTTCCCAAACCTAGAGAAAGCTATCAATATCCAAGTACAAGAAGGTTATAGAAGACCAACCAGATTTAACCCAAAGAAGACTACCTCAAGGAGTTTAATAATCAAACTCCCAAAGGTCAAGGATAAGAAAGGATCCCAAGAACAGCAAGAGAAAAGAAACAAATAACACACAATGGAGCTCCAATATGCTTAGCAGCAGACTTCTCAGTGGAAGCCTTACAGGCCAGGAGAGAGGGGCATGACATATTTAAAGTGCTGAAGGAAAAAAACATTTACTCCAGGATAGTATAGCTGATGAAAATAGACAAATGGGATTACATCAAGTTAAAAAGCTTTTGCACAGCAAAGGAAACAATCAACCCACAGAACGGGAGAAAACAGTTGCAAACTACACATGTGACAAGGGGTTAATAACTAACCTATGTAAGGAGCTCAAACAATTCTATAGGAAAAAATATAATAATCTGATCAAAAGATGGGCAAAAGGTCTCAATAGACATTTCTCAGAAGAAGACATACAAATGGCAAACAGGCATATGAAAGGGCTCTCAACATCATTCATCATCAGAGAAATGCAAATCAAAACTACAGTGTGACATCATTTCACCCCAGTTAAAATGGCTTATATCCAAAAGGCAGGCAATAACAAATGCTGGCAGGGATGTGGAGAAAAGGGAACCTTTGTACACTGTGGGTGGGAATGTAAATTAGTACAACCACTATGGAGAAGAGTTTGGCGATTCCTCAAAAAACTAAAATTAGAGCTACTTTGTGATCCAGCAATCCTACTCCTAGGTATACACCCAAAAGAAAGGATATCAGTTTATTAAAGAGATATCTGCACTCCCATATTTATTGCAGTACTATTCACAATAGCCAAGATCATATATATGAAGTAAACTGCAATAAACACGGGAGTGCAGATATCTCTTCAATATTATATATATATGTGTGTGTGTGTGTGTGTGTGTACCATTGTATATGTGTGTCCATTCATCTGTTGATGGACACTTAGGTTGCTTCCAAATCTTGGCTACTGTGGTACACATACACAATGGAGTACTATTCAGCCATAGGAAAAAAAAAAAAATGAGATCCTATCATTAGCAACAACATGGATGGAACTAGAGGTCATTAAGTGAAATAAGCTAGGCACAGAAAGACACACTTTGCGTGTTCTCACTTATTTGTGACTGAAAAAATTAAAATAATTGAACTCATGGAGATAGAGGGTAGAAGGATGGTTGCCAGAGGCTAAGAAGGGTAGTACGGAGGTGGGAGGTCAGGGGTGGGGAAGTGGCGAGGGATAATGGGTACAAAAAATAGAAAGAATGAATAAGACCTAGTGTTTGATAGCACAGTGGGTAACCATAGTAAAAAATAATTTAATTGTACATTTAAAAATAGCTAAAAGAGTATAAGTGGATTGTAACACAAAGGATAAATGCTTGAGATGATGAATACCCCAATTATCCTGATGTGATTATTATGCATTGCATGCCTGTATCAAAATATCTCATGTAACTCCTAAGTATATACACCTACTATGTACCCACAAAAATAAAAAATAAACAAATAACAAAAAAGGAGCTGTGTCCAGATTTTGGTAGCAAACACCCAGCCTGTGCAGCCAGGCAAGTGCCAGGCAGTGGTACTTAAGGCACCACCAGCTTTTAAGTTACTCCTGTATTTTTTAGATTCTCCTTTAAAGCATGAACTGAGCGCAACATCAATCAAGGCTAGATTCATTAACGATATGACAAGAAAACCCAAGTTTCTGTCACTAAAGCCCTGCAAAATTGTTCTACTATTGTTTCTAGTGCTCTAGGTCGCCTTTGCAAGTGACCCTTTAAAGGTACAGAACAATTGGCAGCAAAGGTAGGTATCCCTCTTCCCCAAAAAAGTTGAATCTGTGATCAGACCTCCTATCAAAAAGAAATCTGTTTGAAACTACTCTTTTTGGCATATTCCTATTTGTGGGGATTAGAATGAGCCAATCCACAACCATTGTGGGATCATGAGAACAGCAGATATCATCCACATTGCAGTAACTCCAGAATGTCCTCAACTCTGCAATGCTGGAACAAGTCAGAAAAGAACAGCATCAATTTCTGTCAGGTCAGATGACTCCAACGGAAGGAAGCTGGATTTTAAAGGGAAGTGTCTCAGGTAAAGGCTTCTAGGCTTTTCCAATAGCAAACGGCAGACTTCCAATTCTGCATGTGTGCGGGTACCAAAAGCAATGTGCATCAAGAAAGGCTAAGCACTGTTCACAGAATTAATGCTCCAGGTAAGCGCAGTCATACTGACTTTCCCTTTTTCCAGGAATCTTTGACAATGCTTTGATTTTGTGCTATAATTTTAGTGGAACTAAACCTGAGTAGTCCTAAGTGATACATTTCAATTAACTCCTTGATTACAATTACAAATCAATCCCAGCCAAACTCAGTGACACATGGGGTCTCAATTATATAAAGCCACCAGCAGGCAGGTGAAGGGTCATTCTCAGTTCAGGTGTTTTAGGTAAAACCTCATTGGTAAAAAACCTCAAATGAGCCCTCACTGGGGTCAGCTGTGGGAATCTGGTACCCAAGGGAGGTAACTGCTGGCTCCTTACCGTAAGCTCCTGCTTTATGCATTCAATTGTGGCCTCAAGCGCCCTGGTGCCCCGGGTGGCCTCATCCTCCACCGCCTTTACAGTCTTGAGGAGGGAGGTGACATTGGTCACCATCACCTGCATAGGAAGAGAGAATGAATACAGATAGTGCAGTGTCTCAGGTCCAGCCCCGACTCCTTTTACTTCTGGATCGCATGCTATGAGCAAGGACACCTCTCCTTCCTTTAAGTGAGAAGAGAACTCAGGTGCCCATCCCCAGCCAGAGCCCCACTCTACCTTGGCGGCCCCCTTGAGCTGGTACATGGAAGGGTCGTCCGCTGGCTTGCTGGCAGCTCCCTTGGTAGCACTGATGAGATCGGAAAGGGCCTTGGCCACATCTTTGATGGCATTGATCAAAACCACCTGAAAGAGAGCACAGAGCTCAGGTGAGCAGGCGTCAAGATGTCAGCTGTGGGCTTCACCAAGGCATGCAGCCTGAGGGCAGGCCGGGGCACAGGGGATGAGAGAAAGACAGTCTAAAGTCTGCAGCATGGCAGACCTCCTGGGAAGCCACCCTTGGTGATTCTGATACAGGACTCAGGACTCTCAAAAGCTGCCCAGGGGAGGCTGAAGCTGAGCCAGAACGGAGAAGTCAGGTGTAAACGTGCAGCTTATGTAAAACATCCTAGCCAGCAACTTGGCAGATGAGCTGCCTCTGACAGCATGAAGGACACCGGAGAGGCAAAACCACTCACTCCTAGCTGGCACCCTGAACACTTAGTAAAAATCCCCACCTGACCCCGGCCCTCAAGGCCCCACAGCAGCCCTGCCTGCCTCTCTGGCTATGAGGTGCTCTGCTACAGGCACACAGGTCGGCCTATCTTCTTCTCCATGGGAAATCTCAACTCATTCTTGTTCGGGGCCTTTGCTCGTTGTTCTAACTGGGACTCGGCTCTTTCCATCACTTGGGCCTTAGCTCAAATGTCACGTCCTCAGAGGATTTTCCCCATCCCTCGGCTAAGGGCCCACTCCTGCAATTGCTGAAACTGTCAGGTTGCCGTTTTATTTACAGCACTTATCAGTAGGTGGAATTATTTTATCATTTATTCACTTAAAAATCATCTGTCTTCTCCCTCAACTTGAGTGCAAGCTCCAGGAGGCTTGGCCTGGACTTCTGCTTTGTTTCACGCTTGTAACAGGGACGAGCACCCAACAGGTACTCAGTAAATACTTGTGGAATGAAGATGCAGGTATTTTCCCACATAAACCTGGATGTGATGCATTATCTGTGTTTCCTTTTCTAATTTCACAGAGACCACAGATCATCTTTTCAAAGTGCCAGATTTAGAGTGAAAAGTACCAGGTCTAGATGGGAATTACACAGTATTGGGCACTGCATTTAAGCGTTCGCAGTCCGCTAGCTCCAGTAACTCCTACTTCTATAATAATAAAAACATTTTCCCTTTACTGAGGGCAGTGTTCAGGTGCTGAGCCAAGCACTCTACACACATTATCTCATTTACTCCTCGCCACCGCCTTTTTGAGTGCGAACCACAATCCTTATGTCCACACTCCCAGAGCCCAGGAGTGGCAGAGTTGGGATTCAGAGTCTGGTGAGCATGAGGGCCATGGTCTTAACCTCCACACTGTGCCATGCCTGTGTGCGTGGTTCCGGCTCCTCATCCACAGTGAAATTAGCTTGCTAGCCCCATCTACCTCATTAAATTGCTTTGAAGATAAACTGGGATCTCAGATGTGAAAACGTATTAAGAGTGCAGTGGCGTGATCTCGGCTCACTGCAACCTCCACCTCCTGGGTTCAAGCGACTCTCCTGCCTCAGCCTCCCGAGTAGCTGGGACTACAGGCACCCGCCACCTATAGCGGAGGTTTTTGCGAATGCTTAGAATTCCAAAAGGCAGCCAATCTGGACTCTGATGTTATCAGAAATCCAACAGAAATGATGCAATGGTAGCATAAGGAATGTTTCCTCTCAGAGCTGTGCTCCACTCATGGGTGCCGTCAGGGAGGGAAGGGTCGTGCTGTGAGGGAACGAGCTGGTGGCCTCAAGTGAACCAGCACAGTCACTGCATCCCCTGGGGGCACTGAATGGCAGGGGGTTTCTAACCAGTTTTGTCCAGACAGACTAGTTTTCTGAGAATGGTTTAAGGAGTGAAAACTGAAGTGCTTGGCATTTGACGGTTCTGGGAATAGAGAGCAGAGTTTTGTTTTGTTTTGTTTTGTTTTTAATTTTGTGCTCTGGGAACAGGCATCATCCATTTATTAATGACTTTTGTTGGCTGTTAGTTCAACAACAGGTGAACATATACTTGTTCAGTAGCCAGTAGCCACTATGTGCCAAGAGCTGTGCTGCATGCGAAAGTTTCAAAGATGAGCAAACTGTGGTGACTGTCCTTGAGGAGCAGTGGTCTGGGAAGGGGACCAAGGAACAGGCAAGTAATCTCGATGAAATTGCCAAATATCAGAAGCGGAAGTCACAGAAGCACAGGGCCCTTCCCTAGCCTTCCAGTTCTTATCTCTCTTCCTTGAGAACCGAAGTTCTCACCCGGGCCATCTACAGGTGCTGAGTTCATTTCCCCACCCCCATCTGGCTGCTGCCACACAAGCAGCTGGGGACACCAATGTCCTCGATGGCACTCGATGGTTACCGGAACAGGCCAATAACCAGTTCCCAGGCTTCCCTCTTTCTTAACTCTGTCTCTGGCGGGTTGAAACACTCCATCCTGGCAACATGACACCCGCGGCTTTCCTCCCTGCAGCAGCTGCTGCTTCTCAGTCTCCTGTGCCACTTGCACAGTAAAGGGGCCCTAAATGCTGGATTCCTCCAGGCTCTGCCCTGACTCCCTGGCTTTTCCTCTCGTGTGGTTGCAGTCCCTACCTCTATGGCAACAGTCCCTGAACCCACAGCCCTGTGCCTGGGCAGGCTCATGCACACTCACTAGTTCTACCTGTGTGTGGCTCCGGCACTTCAATCACCTCCACCTCCCCCTGCCCACACCAGCTCTCCCTTCAGGGAGCTCCTGTGCCCTGCTCTGGCTGCACAAGGAGCCGCCTTTCACTCCTTCTCCTCCCTCAGGCAAGCCATGCTCCAGCCTTCACCAGCCTAGGCCAAGCCTTCCTTCTAGACTCTTCTCAAATCCCTCAGCTTGTCTCCATCCCCACCACCACAGTCTGCCACTATCTCGCTTGGATGACTGCCTCCTACCGGTTCCTCAAACCAGACACACTCTCACACACATTGTCTACTTCAAAAGTTCCTGTTCTGCCTTAGGCCTCTTCTGAGGCCTGGTGTGCAGCGTTCACAGGAAGACCAGGAGGACGCACTCCCCAGGCCCTGCTAGTACCTGGGTCTCGGGGTCGTCGGAGCCCAGGCTGGCTGCCCCCAGCTTGACCACTTCTGCGAGCTGGGTGATGGTGGCTGCTGAGGACTGGGCCGCCTGGGCCAGCTTGTCAGGAGTGGACGCAGCTCCTGACACAAGTAGTTTCGTGTCTTCTACCAATGCCTTGGCTGTCTTGAGAATATTCTCCCTGAGAGAGCCAGGAGGGCAGAGGAGACGGGGAGAGACAGAGGGCAAAGCTTGATTACTTCAAGAAGAAAAGAAATCCCTCACATGGGGCTTTTGTTAAAGGGCTTTGAAGAAGTGCTGTGTTACACCTCCCCTTACCAAGGGACTCTCATCTTCCACAAATGCAAAACTGGGGGGAGAAGAAGAAAGTCAACCAGTATTCATTCACATAGCCGACTGACATGAAAACCTCAGTGAGAGTCAGGCCCACCAACCTGGCTCCCTTCCCAAGCCCTATAGTTCAATGAAAGGTCAGCTTCTTTTCTATGGCTCCCACTGTCCCTTAAAATACTTCATAGCTAGTGACTGTGAGGACACATGGGTTGGGGCACCTTGTTCAGGATCAGAGGCTGGGCTTGGGAAGAGACAGCAGAGCTCTGGGAACCGCCTCCCTAGCCCAGCCCTTGGATTGCACGGGGGAAGAAAGGTGTTGGACATGCGGTGAGGTTTCAGAGGTCCCTAGCAGCAGATAGAGAGGCTGAGTGCAAGCTGAGCAGAGATAGGGGCTTTGAGCCCCTATCTTCCCAAAACAGGGTTTAAGCGAAATATGCCTGCACCCGGCATTCCCAGTCCTGCTGGGGTTGGCCAGTAGTTTGAGGAACGGCTCTCTGGCTCAGCATGTGGCAGGTCTAAAAGCTGTCTTTTGCTGTAGCAGGCTGGATTTAAGGCTGTCAAAGGCAAAGCTCGAACCACGACACTGTGTTTACAGTTGGCAAAGGGGGCTTATTCTGATTACATGGTTCACTTTCCCAGCTTGTGCATCTTGTTGAAATCAAAACAGATAACTGCGTTTCTGGCTCCCAGGTGGCGTCTCCAAGTCGATCATGAGTTTCAGGGGCAGGCCGGCCTGAACCTCTCCCCGTCCAGGAACCCCACGTACCTGTGGTCTGCGAAGGTCTCACTGTTCTCTGCATTCAGCGTCCCCGCTGTTGCAAACATAATGGTGGTGTCCAGGTCGGCAATGATCCCAGACACAGCAGTGGCGGCTGTAATGCATGCCTGGGTTCCTTTGTTCCCGGCCTGGAGAGCCGAGAGCACCAAGGAGACCTGTAGGCAAAAAGGGAATGTGAGGGGAGCTAAGAAATGGAGAGAACAGGACCTAAAAGCAGATTCTGAAAATACTGAATTCGCTCCTAGAAGGTGATGTAGCTTAGAGGTTAATGGCACATGTCTGGAGTCAACAGCCTCGGTCTGGATACCAGCTTTGCCATTTACAGGCCATGTGACCTTAGGCAAAGCTGCATTACCTCTCCAAACCTCAGTTTCCTCATCTGTAAAATGGGGCCATTATTTCTGGCCTATCAGGGTTGTTGAGGGGATTAAGTAGGAAGCAAAATACCTGTAAAGTGTCTAGCAAGACATTTGGCACACAGTAAGTGCTCAGTAGAGGGCAGATGCTATTTATTCAATCACTACTATGTTTCTGAAACCACAGAATGGGAGAAAGGCTTAGGCTCCTGTGAAAGGTGTGGCGATTACATCCCCTTTTATTAGGATTTTCAGTAGGAACAGGCCACTGCTAACACTCATCGCTCCTTTGCTGGGATGGAAATTCTCCAGAATGTAGTTCAGAAGGGCTGGAGTCTAGAGGGGATCTGTGTATGTGACCTCTCCACTTCTAACGCTCCTGCGAGCCGTCATCCACCCCCGAACCATCACTTCAGTGCCCCGAGGGCCCAGCAAGTTCACTCGGGTGTCTTCCATGTCAGAAATCCTGTGCTGTCACCCTCACCCATCGTGTACACCCTCACTGCTCCGAGACCCTCACTGCTCACTTTCCTATGACATAAACCTGACCACGCTAACACCCTGCTTACAAATCTCCCCTGGCTGAGCTCCCTTTCTGGTCATGTGTCCACTTCACTTGGCTCTCACCACACCCGCCAGCTCCTGACTTTCCCAAACACTCCCATCTCTCCACCCTGGGTCTGCGCTCTGCCTGCAATGCCTCCTGCCCCTCTCCCCCAGCCACCGAACTAGTTGCCCCGCAAGACGCCAAAGTGAAGGAAGAAGGAAAAGCCATCAAGCACAGATATATCATCCTATGCCTCAAGCAGCCTGCAAAACAGCTGAGCCCCAGACACCTCCCCCTGCTCTCCTCTTCCAGAGACAGCCCTGCCTCCCGGGATCCCACAGCACACCGTTCTTGCCCTCAGGATGGCCCACTGCACCCAATGTAAATTGCATGTGTCAGGCTAGTGGCTGGAGGCTCTTTGAGTCTTTGTATTAATCTCTGTGTGCACACACCTGCTACCCTTGACTATGACCCAAAGAAGAATCTGACAACATTTTGTATGTATATTTCTTCAAACATACTGACCCAGAGCAGGGGAGTCACTGTTTCACTGTGCCAGCAAGAGGCATGGATTATGAGACACTCTGTCCCTGTGCTGCTTAGATCTCAGCAGACGCCGTGGACACAGTCTGGCAGGAGAGGCACAGGGACCATTTCCTGGGTACCTACCACATTCCAAGACCAGCCCACAAGGAATTGTTTCTCTTCCTCATCTGCCTTTCTTTTAAATGCTACTAGGTCCTACCAGCAAAAGACAAGTCAGACTGGCATATAGCTGGCTGGGAAATGAGGTATCCAGGTTGTGGAAAGCCCCTCAGAGGATGGGTGACAAAGGCCAAGTATCATGGGAAGCCTGCAGGGTTGTATATGTGTGTGGGAGAGAGACATTCTTAAACAAGGTGAAAGAAAAAGAGTCCAGAAATAGCATCCCACCCTCTGTGAAGGGTGTGCCAGCCAGCAGGTGTCTATTGAGTATCTGCTAGTCACTAGGGTCTGAGGACACAAAGGCAGACAAGTCATGGCTGTGTGTGGGTACACTCTACACACCATCAAGGCATATAACGACACACAAGGCATAGAGGACAGGGACGCGCAGCAAGAAACAGTCAAAAGGCCAGTTGTTAGGAACGAGCCACCTCCTCTCCTTTGGTGATCCCTCCAGGTGTCCTAAATCAGGGATCCACAGCCGGGAGAGGTAGCAGGGCCAAGGCCAGCTCAGGAAGACCAAGCTGCTTGGCCATGCCTACAAACACTATGTAGCTTGGACCCCTCTCCTCCCTTCCTGGTGCTCCCACTATAAGGCCTTTTGTGGGGAACTGGGCAAGAATAACTTCAATAACAAGAAAGGGCTTTGAAAGGAAGGCAAATGCCTTCCTCCAGCTGAGAGACTTATTTCCTCGTCTGTGGAGTCCCAGGAGGCTGGACAGCCCTGTGGGCTACAGGAGAAGGCCAGACTGTGGCTTGGCCTCAGGGAGGGCCACGGACAGACCAGCCTCTGTGGCAGCAGCTTCCAGTTGAGGGTTCCCCCCTGCCCGCCCCTCAAGTCTGTTGCCAAGTTTCTAAACAGGACACAGCTCTATGTCCTATGAACCAGAGTGAAGGGAAGGGGAAAAGCCACCAAACCTGGATGCTTTATCCTGTACCTCAAGCAGCCTGCAAAACAGCCGAGCTGAAAAATGATTCCGAGACAAAAAGCAAAGCAAAAGACTCGCGTACTGGGGGAGAATAAAAGAGCTACTTGGGAATGAAGAAACATTCAGAGTACGGCATGGTTAACCGGGGAAAACTGCCTGGAGATAAAGAAGTTTGGAGGAAAGTTTAGAGAAAACAGTAGCTAGATTTATTAGATGTGTAACTGGGTGTCTGGCACCGTACCAGGCACTTTTACACATATCAGCACAGTAAATCTTTGCAGTTCTGAGTCAGATATTATATATTTTTATCCTCATTTTACAGATGAGGAAATCGAGTTGTGGAAAGCTGAAGTACCTTAGCTAAGATCTTAGAGCCTTCTTCACCACCCCATGGGAATCTCTCTACAAACAACTGTCTTTAGAATCAGAAAACCGAGGACAAGTTTCTGCTTCTCCACAAAGGTACACGCCACTGCCCCATGTGGCCTAACCCACCCCCACTTCACTGTCTCATCTGTAAATGAGAGGTTACACCAAAGGGATTTTCACTCCTCCTGACTCAGCCCTCAGCAGCCTCCTTGAGAAGATGGTGTCAACAGGGGTTGCAGGAAAGGGCTGTGGCTCCAGGCCTCCCCTGACCAGGGGCTCCTGGCTGCTGATGGGGACTTTGATACCATCTGCCTACGGGGAAGCCCTGCAAGAAGGGGGAGTGCCAGGGCCTGACCTTCATGGGACAGTCCCTCTAAGTCCTCAAATTCTCTGGGCCTATGATCACCCCAGCTCCCCGATGCACCCCATTTTTGGGAGAACCTGGGCAGTGGGGAAGATCGGGATGAGACAGCTGAGTCAGCTGGGTTAGCTTTGGCTTAGTTTCCTGCTTTTGTCCTTGATTACAGCGGATCACTGAGAGCCAGCGCAGGTTCCTGTGGCTCTAAACAGAGGGCTGCTCCTTACCTTCTCCGTGACGGCACGGGCGCATTCGATCAGCTCCCTCTTGGTGTAGCTGTCTGTGGGGCAGACCTGGAGGGCCCCTGCCTTCTGCACCAGGAAGATACAGCCGTGGCCCAGGTCCTGCACACGAGTGCGAATCTGGAATCCGATCTGCAGAGGCAAGCCCAGGATGGGGAAGAAGAAGCGTGATGGACCCTGCCATTGAGGCCTTCCCTATGTGGAAAATTTCTCCTACGTCCTATGGGAGCCTGGCTAGGAAAATTCCACTCCTATTAGGAGTCTGTGTTTGGTGAAGTATGGAATTTGGTTGATTTTGCTTCCCTTTTGAGAGACTGTAAAATGCCCAGTCTCTACCTAGCAAGCCTGTATCTTGCGGTCCTAGCGTAATACTCTCCTTGATACATTATCTTTCCTGGTTTATAGCTTATCTGCTCCTCCAGCTACCTGGTGAGAATGTTAATTAGATGAACTTTGTGGGATAATTCTGTTATTCATTCAACAAGCATTTACTGAGCCCCTATTGTGTGTCAAGGCCTCTTCTAAGCAGGTAATGTGTTTAATTTCATTTATTCTTCACAATAGCTCTAGAGGGTAATTAGAGGTTCAAAATGTGGTTTCCGTATTAAGCATATTTCTAAGTGTTCAGATTCTTGCAAAATTGGTATGTTTACCAACCAGAACACCCCCTTCCCCAGCTGTATCCCGTGGGGACAGCGACCATACCGAGCCCAGACTTCCTATCAGGTCAGGTTTGAGGTTTCCTTTAAAAGGTACATTTTTAGAGCTAAAAGCTCAGCAGGCACACATTCTTTTAATAACTCCTGGGTTATGTGATTATAAAAGGTACTTTGCCTAAGAGAGGCCAAGTGGGCTTCGCTCTGGATTAGCTGCCAGCTGTCTCCTTTAAGGTGTAATAAATTCCACTTCCACCTCCCCGAAGTTTGCATTCCTACGGCCCCGTTTCACATCAAATTTCATTTTGGTCTGATCAATACAGCTGCCATAAATAATCTGCCTTCTAGCCCAGGTAGGCAACTCAAACCAAACCAAAACAAAACTTTAAGCATGGGTCAGTGTTATTTTCAAGAATCTACAAGAGCTAGAAGCTATGGCTCTTTTTTTTTCCAGTGTCTATCAGGAGTAGTTATGAAAAGATCTCAGGTATTGTGAATAAAACCTGGGAGATTTTTGGCCCCCTGGATGCTATCTTCCAATACCATCTCATTAGTCACAGTTAAAGAAAGAGTGACTTTGGAGAATGAGGGGTGCTGCAATTGTTATTTCTCATATTATCGAAACACTGTTTTTAGGGAAAAAACCCTCCTCTAAACCCCTTAAAGGCCCAAAATACTTTTAAATCCATTTAGTAGAATATTCTCCTGATCGACAAAGTTGAGCTTCTGCTCCTTTAGGTCTCTTCTATACACTTTCTTCTTTTGAGATACAGTCTTTTTCTGTCACCTAGGCTGGAGAGCAGTGGTGTGGTCTTGGCTCACTGCAATCTCCGCCTCCCGGGTTCAAGCATTCTCCTGCCTCAGCCTCCTTAGTAGCTGGGATTACAGGTGGCCACCACAACACCCGGCTAATTTTTGTATTTTTTTTTTAGTAGAGACGGGGTTTCACCATGTTGGCCAGGCTGGTCTCGAACTCCTGACCTCAAGTGATCCGCCCACCTTGGCCTCCCAAAGTGCTGGGATTACAGGCTGAGCCACCACACCCAGCCAAGCTTCTGCTCTTTTGGGTGCTTTCTATACACTTCTATACACCTTCGTACACAGGGTGCTACAGACATTTCATAATTAGGCAGGGCTGTCTTGTTGACTACCTCCATGCAGAATACAACAGCAGCAGCACCTCTGGACTGCACAACACGGCAGCTCTGCCAACAGATCTGGAATGGTGTAGTAGTAAGGCTGCTGCTGAGGCGGGAAAAACACTCCAGCCCACACAGATGTCATGTCATTTAAATATACGTGTTTGCTGGACATGTTTGTTGGTTTGAAAATAATGTTAAGCTGAAGCAGGGGTATACCCCATTAAAGTTTCAAACAATCTGGCTCTTGAAGCGTTCCAGATCCACAGAGTTAAAACCTAAGTATTTCAGGGTAAGATAATCTAGAGGCAAGGGCTCTGAGGTCAGTGATGACCACAGATCTTTAAAGGATAAAGTGCTGCTGGAAAAGTCAAGTAAGAAGGAAATGGAGTTAGAAACATTTATAGAATTTCACGGTAAAAAAGATCTTAGCAGTTCAACCTCCCCATTTTATAGACCCAGAGAAGTGAAGTGATTTGCCTAAGATCACACAGCTGGTCCCTGGCAAAACTAGGTGAGAATCCAGGTCTTTAATCCTGAGCACAGTGCTCTACTCGGTAGATCAGTGTTTTTCTAACTTCTTTGATTTTTCTACTTAGCAGCAGAACCCTTCCTCTCCCTCTCGAAATTAAATCTCTTGTGGATCTCAATAGGTCAAATGGATAGCAGTAATGGGTTATGAGTATACTCTTCCTTTATGAGTTAAAATGTGTATCTTTGACCCAATAAAAAGCCAAAAATGAGACTGAGTGAACCAAAGTTTTACAGATAAGGTTATGAAGGCTAGTTACAGCCTTAGCCACCAAATTATTTCTGTATTTTGCTTTGGTGACACAGTGTTGAGAAAATCCTGTTACATGCATAAAGAAACCAAAGGAGAGCAGTTTCCTCCCAGTTCTTGACCACTGCAGGCAAGGCAGATGCAGCAGCAGCCTGAGATCAGCACAAAACTACCCCGCAGCCTGAAGCAAAGCACTGGTGGCCCCCAAGGGGTTCCCATTTGGCCTAGACCACACTCAAAAGCTCCTTTCTGCCACCCACATGAGTGAAAGGTTGACAGCAAGGCGGGTTTTCCTAACAGTTTCAACAACAGTTAAATTAAGTTTAAAAAGCGACACTAGGGGCAAACATGCAGAACCTTCTCTGTGGGTTTTGAAGAACATGGCATGAAACCATGATGCTAGAAGAGACCCAGGCTCTCCAACTTCTCTGTGCGCTCCTCCTGCTCCCGTGCAGAGTCTAGCCTGAGCTTTCTATTTGCAGAATGCAAGGCACCGGGACGAACACCTGTATCTTAAATCCCCTTCAGAGTGGGAGGGAGGGAGGACCCACTCTTGAGCTGTCTTGAACCTGAACCCTATGGGATGACATGATCCGTGGTGGGATACATCCTCAACAACACTCTTGTGCTCCCTTAGTGCCACACCCCACCGAAGGCTACGCTCTAAAAACATACCCCAGCGCCCTGCTGCCTGGCCCCTTTCTTGGAGGTGACACGATGCACATAGCAAGGGAGCCTGTATAGGATCAATGGTGCGGCTGGCCCAGTGGTCATCAGAAATAAAATTCCAGTTAAGAAGCTCCAAGGAAGGCCAGTACCAGAAAACAAGGGGATGAGAATAAGTGAGGCAACAGCTGCAAAGGCCTTTGGTGTTCTCAGTCAACCCAGGGCTTTGCCTCCATATTCAGGGCTGTGCCAAGTCACACAACTGTCATCTAGGTACCTGGAGACCCCTTGAGGCTCAGCCTCACAGGTATCTTGCATGTGTGTCTGCACAATCCTATTTGGACAGCACACGGGAGGGATGCAGGGTTATCAAGGACAAGCTGAAATAGGCTTCATCCACTGATGTTCATGGGCCAGGAGGGCTGAATCTAAGAGGAAGGATGGGGTCTCAGGATTCCCAGCCAGCCCTGTTCTCAACATTTCACCCCTTTGGGCAGCAGAAAGGACTAGGGAACTTCTTCCAGCTCTGCCTTCTCCTTGGGAACCTGACATTCTGGGTGAGCCCACTAACCTTGAGGGGCCTTTGTTCCTTCCCCTGTGACACAGGACAGAAGCTATGTCCCATTCTGGAGGCTGATGGGATGGTCAAATGAACAGGTACATGTGGAAAATCTCAAAAAGATGAAAGTGCCATATGAATGTGTACTGCTGCAAAAGGAGGCAGACGGGTGCAGAGAGGCAGCCAGGGTTGTGATGCCCGACTAACCTGGGTTTGAATCCTGGCTACTCCACATATTTACTTGTTAACTTATTTACTTACTTGGAACATTCACTTATTCCAAAAAGTTATTTAAAGTGGCTCGCGTACTAGCGACTGTAGTTGTGTGGTCTTGGGCATTTAACTAAGCTCCCTGAGCCTAGGTTTGCTTATCTGTGAAATGGGGAAGAAAAGAAGATTGTTATCTCACTGCAGTTGTGAGGGGAAACAGGAGTGGGCCCATCACAGCATCTGACATGCGGTAGGACTTGATAAATAATAACTCTTTTACTATTACTTTGCAGAGGCACATGGAACAGCTAGGGCATTGAAATGAAAGAGGGCAACAGAACCAACAGTCTACTGGCAATTTCCTAGAACATTTTGTTTTACTAGGGGAACATCCTTGAAAGGAAATTCCGTTTTTGTTTTTTTTTTTTTTTTTTTTTTTTTGAGATGGAGTTTCGCTCTTTTTGTCTAGGCTGGAGTACAATGGTGCAATCTCGGCTCACTGCAACCTCCGCCACCCGGGTTCAAGCGATTTTCCTGCCTCAGCCTCCTGAATAGCTGAGATTACAGGCACCTCCCCCTCCACCATGCCCGGCTAATTTTTGTATTTGTAGTAGAGACGGGGTTTCGCCATGTTGTCCAGGCTGGTCTCAAACTCCTGGCCTCAAGTGATCCACTCATCTCGGCCTCCCAAAGAGTTGGGATTACAGGCGTGAGCCACAGAGGAAATTCATTTTTTGAGTCTGTATCCAAAAAGATAAGAGATTTAGACTGGGTGCAGTGGCTCATCCCTGTAATCCCAGCACTTTGGGAGGCCGAGATGGGTGGATCACTTGAGGCCAGGAGTTCGAGACCAGCCTGGACAACATGGCGAAACCCCGTCTCTACTATAGATACAAAAATCAGCCTGGCATGGTGGCGGGTGCCTGTAATCTCAGCTACTCAGAAGGCTGAGGCAGGAGAATCGCTTGAACCCGGGTGGCGGAGGTTGCAGTGAGCCGAGATCACACCATTGTACTCCAGCCTGGATGACAGACTTTGTCTCAAAAAAAAAAAAAAGATAAGGAATTTAAAAACGCTAAGCTTCTCCATGCAATAGTGAACTTCTCAGTAAATATGACCAGCCCACAGGGTGATCCAACGAACTACCAGTGTTTATTAGAAAGGAATGTTGCTCAAAGACATAAAATGTGGGGTTTTAAATTGGCAACTTTAGAAAAAGTGTTACTTGAGCCTCAAGAAAAACCCTCAATTCTTTTCTTGTCGAAATAAAAGTAAAATGGAGAAAATCATCTCCTGGTTTTGTGCCTTGGGGGAAATTAAAAGCCTGGTCTTTATGAAGTTTTGGATCTGATTCCAGTTGGAGGGGGTCTAAGGAATCCTGATCGCCTTTCCTCACTGCCTCAAACAAAACAAAACGCACTGGTTTTTCCCAAGCCTTAAAAAACAACTAAGTCTGAAACCAGGTCAAATATAATTTGCTTGGGATAGCTTGTGAAAGTTGAAAAGGCAAGAATGGAACTTATCTGACAAAGATAGAAAACACGGAAGAAAAAAGTGGCAAGTGGCTGGGCATGGTGGCTCACATCTGTAATCCCAGCACTTGGGAGGGTGAGGCAGGTGGGTGGCTTGAGTCCAAGAGTTTGAGACCAGCCTGGGTAACATAGTGAGACCTTGTTAATAGAAAAATTAACCAGGCATGGTGGCGCACACCTGCAGTCCCAGCTACTTGGGAGGCTGAGGTGGGAGGATTGCTTAAGACTGGGACAGAGCTCAAGGCTATAGTAAGCTGTGATTGCACTACTGTACTCCAGCCTGGGCAACAGAGTGAGACCCTGGCTCAAAATAATAGTAATGATAATAGAATTATTATTAGGTTGGTGTAAAGGTAATTGCAGTTTTTGCCACTAAAAGAAATGGCAGAAACTGCATTTACTTTTGCACCAACCTAATAAAAGAGCGGGTCCAATGGCAGTGGGGCATCCTTTTCCCACCTCCAGCATGTGTGTCTTGGGGTGGAAAATTTTAGAGAATTCTAAAGCAGACATCCATTGCATCTGGGGGAAAGGGCTCTGGTTCTCACCATAGGCGCTTAACAAATGATCGCGCCAGCTTTTAAGGCATCCGGTATTTCAAGTGGTTACTGCACATTTTCCTCAGAGACAACGCTGTTGTCGCTAAATCTTTTCCTCAGGATTTACATTTAGAAGTTGTGGCTCATAGGATCTCGAGTTCTTTCTTCTTCTTCTTTTTTTTAAGGGGAAAATAATCTTACATTGCAAAGCTGCTGGAGGTTTTTAACTTTTCCAAAGAAAGAAGTTTTCAAAGTGATGTTAACAGAGGTTTGAATTTTCTATGAAAAATAAGCAGATAAAGCTCCTGCTTGACGTTCCAGGGCAGAGCTATGACTTTTCCTGTAATTGTCACATTCTGGAAAAGACCAAAATGCTGACCTTGCACAGCGGACTGCGGGACTGCAGTGAAGGCAGCAGCTCCTTATTTCCCCTGGATATAAATAGTTTCACATGCTGTGATGGGGGGGCCCTCTTGGGTAAACAAATAATTCTATGATCTTGGAATAAAAAACTACATTGCTTCAGGGATCTCCTAACCTTCTCAGTTTTCCCCAAATATCTGTCTGGCAAATGTACACAAAGAATTTTCCTTAGCAAGCCACTGGAAATGTTATATTCTCTCTGCCCCTTTTCACTCCAGGTCACACTGCTCTCGTGTCTGGAATGTAAAATACATCTCAAGATGTAACAGTGAAAAGGAAAACCTTAATGAAAACGTCAGCTGCTACAAATGCAGGGCCAATAACCAAAGTAACCTGTTGTTGTGCTTTTAGCAACACATTCTCTTTCCTCGCTGTTTCGGCATTATTTTATATTTTGGTTTAATGGTCTCTGTCGTAATAAAAAAAAAATCTGCTTGTTTCACACGTTGGGTGGGTAGCTTACAAGAACTCATGTGGAAAGGGCCCTACAGACAGTTCAGGGAGGCAGCAGTTAAACTACCTAAGGCAGATGGTGGCAGATTCCATTTTTAAAGGTTTCTGTGGACAGATATCCAAACCTCCCTTGCCAAACACGTCTTCTTCTTCTTTTTTTTTTTTTTTTTTTTTTTTTTGAGATGGAGTCTCACTTGGTTGCCTAGGCTAAAGGGCAGTGCACAATCTTGGCTCACTGCAACCTCCACCTCCCGGGTTCAAGCAATTCTCCTGGCTCAACCTTCTAAGTAGCTGGGATTACAGGTGCGTGCCATCATGCCCAGTTAATTTTTGTATTTTTGTAGACAAGGAGGTGCGCCATGTTGGCCAGGCTTGGTCTTGAACTCCTAACCTCAAGTGATCCGTCCGCCTTGGCCTCCCAAAGTGCTTTATAGGTGTGAGCCATCGCGCCCAGCCCACTTTTTCCTTTTGTCCAAGCAAACTTTTCCTTACTGTAACACAAGTTCCCTTACTTTTGTTTATGGAGTTCAAAATTATAGGTTAGTCAAATGAATTATAAATCTAGATGATCTTACTAAAACAGGGAGTCTATTTAAAAAAAAAAATGATAGGCCTGTGTAAAGAATCAACAGAATCTTAATGTGGGTGATAACTCTCTTTTCTTGGTAGTGACTTCACACTCATCCCAAATACAATTATTCATGCTACAGCCTAGTCAATTATTCTAGTATCTCAAAATGCAGGCACTGTTAGAGACTTAAGTAATCCCATGCTAGATATATATGTATGCAAGTACATATATATATATGGTATTCCTATTTACATGCACTGTTACCATACACATTAGAAAGTGATTTGTTTTGGGACTTCATTTCTGGAATATCTCTCGGAGTCTCTGTAAAAACATACTTAGACCTGACTCCCAGGAGAAATAGCAGCACTGAGTAACTTGGGGACAGTGTCTGTCACTATAAGAAGAGAAGACCAATTACAACCTTCTGCCTTGACAACTCAGTTCATTTAGGAACGTCTTGAACAGGGTCTGAGCTCAATAAACAGCTTGCTGAATTTCACAGAATATAATTACCTTTATCTTTCAAGTGTCCCTGTAATCCACTCCATTCATCTTCATTTTAAATTGGGCCTCCTTTCTCTAAGAAGCCATGTGGTTCCCCAAGCCCTGGACTCCTCTGTGTGTTCACACTGATACAGATGCTACAAAAGGCTCCTTGGAGCTGCGCCTGACCTGTGTCCTTCCCAATGGACAACCCCATTAGAAGTATGAGAGATGGCAGCTCTTAGAAAGTGGCCTTTGGGGCCCAACTTTGGCTACAGTTAGACTCTTACGGGTAAAGGCATTCTAAAGCCAAGTCTACACTGGCCGCTAAGGAAAGCTGTCTAGGAAAGGCGGGGAAGTAATAAAAGGAGGCCACAGGAGGTATCTCTGGGCCAATTCTTAGCCACCCAGAATATTCAGGCAAGACTTTGTTTCATGAAAGTCGCTCTTTCTAGGGAGAGGGACAGCTAATTTTCATACCTGACTCTTTCAACACTTCTGTGAACCTTTGGAAAACAAAAATAATTGTGGGGGATGTGCTAACTGGAGTAGGAAGTGATAAGATGGCAGTCCCAAGCTTGGGCATGCTAATAGAGACAGCAGGTGACAGGGCCAGGGACAGGGGACCTGGTAGAACACTGTATACAAAGTCCTTCTGTCTGAAAGCCCATGCCCCAGTTCTTGGCCAGTCTGCCCCATAAGGGGCAGTGAGCCTTGAGTATAGCCTGGGGCTACCTGGTCTGGACCTGTGCTGTGCAGTGGTGGGGGAATAAACTGGGCTCTGGTTACTGGGCTGGGGTCTTCTAGAGTGGAGCTAAGCTATGAAGAAATACCCAGGAGTGGGCACCAGTGTGTGTGTGCATCTTAAAATAGGGGTCTTAAGGTGGCAGACCTCCTCTGGTTCCGCCGTGGCTGCTGCCATCTGGCCCTGGAAAGCCAGGTGCCCATAGTCACTGGTCATTTGTGAAGCCAGTCCTCCCAACTCCTCCGGGTTAGTAACCGACTTAGTCATCTGGAAAAAGAAAACAAGCAAGACACACACACACACACACATACACACAGAGAAACGCATGAGAACCATGTGTTAATATCAATGGAAGCCAAAGGGTTTCATTCACTTTTAAGCTCCTTAGGGGGTGAAGGCCAGGCCTTGCATTTGGGGCTAGACGCTGGAGAGGGCAGTTCAAGCCAAGCCCATGCTGCATTGCACACAAAAGGCCAGAGCCCTCGCAGGCCCCGGCTCAGGCCACAGATTCTGGCCGGGCCCAGTGGGCACATGCTCAGCGTTCGGGCTGTGCAGCTTGGAGCCAGCACCCAGGGCCCACCCTCTGGCAGGTGAGTATGCCAGCCCCTCACCAGCCCTGCCCTGGGGGGTCACCAGAGGAATTCCCCCTAGAAACTCCCAGGAGGCACAAGCCCTGTGCGCTTCTCACCCCTGGGCCCAGGCTTCTGTCGGGGGCTGATCTGGTCTCTGGGTGCCCCAAAGCAGGTCCCACCCAGGCGAGAGAGGGCATGAGGACAGGGCTGTTAAGAAAACCATGAATGAGAAGTGCTGGATAAGTCAGTGTTTTAGAGGAAAACACTCATAGAGGATACAGCTTTGCAGTAAATTTGTGCCGAAGAATGACAAGGTTTTAGCCACAAATTTAGTTAAGAGTGGTGTGTAGCCCACATGGTCAAGTTCTGCATTTATTATGAAGATACTCAGGATTTTTCTCTGTTTCATAGACTGATGCATCTCAATTATCTAAGGTAGCTGGCATGCTAGTTTCTAGTGTTTCCTCTTCCCCTAGACAAAAATACCTCTACATTCTCACAAAAGCAGTTTTAATCTGCCACCCAGATGGGTGTCACTGTCCCTCATCAAGGGGCTCCCCTCCTGCTCCACCTCCTCTTGCTCTGGATAACAATACTGTCTCTTTCTTTGTGGCCTTTTAAGACCTTGATTTTAAACAGCCTTTTAAAATGCCTTTTGAATGATTCTCCATCCATCAAGGCAGGACAGGAATGTCCAACCCTTCTAAGGCATGTGTACAAAGACACGTCCCAGGCTTCAGGCTGAGATGTGGCCTCTAAGGAACGCACACTGAGCTGCATGACAGTGAGTGTTGCCACGCGCTGCTCCACTGCGACCTGCCAACAGGTGCACTGGGAGTCTGGGCATCCTGACAGGGTGAGAAGAGCCTCTTTCACACAAGGAGCCAGGCCAGTTATCTCAGGAGTGGCCATGCAGCCTGAGGCTCGGCTCCTTAAGCTCATGGACACCGAGGGTCAAGCCAGGGCAGCTCAGGACCTGGCTCTGGAGACATTCCAGAAATACCATGAGACCGCTCAAACATGACTGCTGCTGCGCTGTGCTTCCTACTCATCAGGAATCTGTGCTGAAAGGCTGCTGGCTCGGACTAGGATCCATCCTCCAAGCTCCCCTGAGAAGGACAAGACTGGGCTCAGCTCCAGCGTTTCACAAAACACTGAGATGGGTGTACCATTCCCCAGCCCGAATTCTTTTAAACAAGCCTGGCACAATCACAGAGTTTCCATGAATGAATGGCAGCAGCCAGGGACGACTTTGTGGTCCAAGCTCAACCTCTAGTGGACACACGATTATATGACAAAACCACTCAGAGGGGACCTGGGCACAGCAACCACATGGTGGCTCATTCTGGTCACTTCAGCGAGGAAGGCCCATTGATTTCTCAACACAGGCTTATGTGGCAAGTATCAAAGAGGCATCTTTTGAACTTTTATCTTACAGCATCTGAGCCTTTAAAAGTCAGGAGAAACTTTTTCTATGGACTCCTATCAATTCTTTGGAGACAACATTTGTCATCTTTCATATAACTGCTTAACATATCAGATAGCATTCACTATCTCTCAATGCCATTTATATCTAAGAATCTATATAATACAGTTCTAGTTGCATTACATTTTAGAAAAACAAACAAACAAACAAACAAAAAAACAAAAACCAAACCAAACCAAAACATTACCTCCAAAAGTTGTATGCCTTCTAACTGTTGGGAATTTTTTTTTTCTTTTTACATAACCATACTGTTTCATTTTGCCTGAAAGACTGGCAATATCTTAGTTTCCAAGTATTATAACTTGATTTCATCAGATAATCTCATCTCTGTTCTATTTTATCCCCAAATATCTTCTCTTGTACTGTTATTTTAATCTACTGAAAACATCTCAAGTCCTTCGTGAGGTGAATAGGATTCTCCCCCTTTCTCCTTAACTACAAATTCCTTGCTTTCCCCATCTTCTCATTTTCTCTCCTTCCTTTGCTCCTCTGTCCTCATGCCCAAGTCTCAGCCATGTTTAATTCCCTCTTGCAGCTTTTTCATGAGATAAGAACTGCAGCAGACTGGGGCTACTGGACACAGGCAGCCAGAAAGACCACAGATAAAGGACAGAAGCTGGAGCCCCCGAGGGACTAGAGAGTGGTCTGGGCTCTCTCTCCGACACAGATCTGGGATTTGCAGGCTCAGCGGCGGCAGTGGATAAAAAGGCAAACAACAGTGGGGAGGGCAGTTCTCTCCCCTCTTACCATTTCCTGAGCTGTCACCGCAATGGCTTTGGAGTATTTAACCACAGTCGTCTGATAGTCGACAAATGTTCCCTTTGGTTCTGGAGGAGTGCCTTCATCCAGCTACAGAGGAGAGGAAAAGAATCCAAAGGTCATAAGAAGCCTGCTGAAGTGCAGACTGTATTTACGAGAATTAGGAACTTTGAAAACCAGAGAGGGCCTAGAGATTCTTTCGCCCAGTGTCAACTCAATTACCCAACTTGTGCAATAAGGACTTCAACAGAAGGGCACATAAGGCATTCAGGGGACATGGCAAGGAGAGGCTCCCAGCCTTGCCTGAGAGGAGTGGGAGGCCTTCCAGAGGAGTGATGTTTCAGCCAAGTCTTACCAGGCGAGGAGTCTGCCACATGTAAAAGGTGGGAAAGGCATCCCAAGAAAAGGGAACAGAATTCAAGCACATGGAGGTGGGAGCCAGCCTGACACTTCTAGGGAAGCGCAATGTGCCAGAAGATGAGGTGGGAAAGGAGGCGGACTCTCCATCAGGAAGCACTTCCTGAGGAATGGTCAAGTCCATGGCTATCCACAGAACCCTTCTTTATGAGCACAATCGGGGAATAGAAGGAATTACGAGCACTAGGAATAAGTTGTTGCTCACGTGACTATAAATGCAATAGGAACCGAGAGAAGGGCAAGATCACTGTGGGGTGGAAGAACTGAGACAATGGGACTATGTCCCTTGCAGGCTTGGGGACATATTGGTGTAGGAGATTTGTATTCAAGATCTGCTTCCGAGAACCTCGGGCTGGTTACTTAAACTCTGATCTCCAGTCCTTCAGTGATAACTTCCAGGCATCACATGGTTACAGTAAAAATCAACACTACACCTAGTCAAGAACTATATACAGGAAGAGGAGAGAATGACCATAATGAAGATGCTGATGATAAAGATGATAACGTCAATGATGAAGAAACAGGCAACCCATCTTCACCACCACCATCCTCACCATCACCACTGGTTGCTGAATGGTATTCCAGGCGAAGAGACAAAGTGAACAGAAATGAATACAGGCAGAGTGAGTCTAGTGAGGTCATCCTGACCTGAACAGGAGGGGGCTGTTGACAGCAGTGGGAATGAGGCTGCATCTGTTTTATGGAGAACCTTGAAATCATGAAGACAACAGTGGGATCTGGGGTAGGCAATGACGTATTTGAGATTTCCCTGGCAGCTCTGTGCCATAAAGTTCAGAGTCAGAGATGAGATTGGGGCCAAGTGGTCAATTAGGAAAATGTTAGCTGGTATCTTCAGTGAGAGCTATATGTCATGAGCAGGCATGGACTGCACTGTGAGTGAAAGGAAGGCATCACTGTGGCCTATACATGATGTGGCTGCATAGCCCAGCATATAATTTTCACCAAACTATTAACACAAACTCCACACCAGACTTTTTTAGCTTTCCCTATTAGGCAGATAGATGCTGTATCCCCATCATGGCACGGGGGCCCTGCTAGTCAAAGGAGACTGAATTGCATACTCATTCACTTGTTGTGAACTGACTGAAGCCTCAGGCCACATGCTAGGAGCTTGCATGTGAGATGTGACATCACTACCAGCATGCCAGGATGCTGGAGCTGAAGGGCAGCTTAGAGTTCTTGGCCAGCGGCCACCAGCCAAAGAACCTTTAACTAGTCTGAGGACAATGGGAAAAGAAAGAACAAAGTAGTGACTAGGATTTCAATTTCATTTATTTGAAAGAACTTCCCTTTACTCTGAGAGTATAGCCTTCCTCCTTTTGTGGGTGCTAACATGACCTTTCTTTTATAAAACAGCAGTGATGTAGATAGCACAGTTTTTGTTTGTTTTTGTTTAATTTTCTTACTTGGCCAAAAACAAAACGAAACAAAAACAAAGAAAAGATAACACATCACAAAATCCCACAGGATCCTACTAACCTCACTGAATGAGGAAATCAACGTTCTGAGAGCTTGAATACCTGTCCAAGGTCACCTGGAAAGCTGATTACTTCATACTCACTTGTGAGTCTCCAAACCTCCTAGTGCTCAGATGAAAGAGAGAGAATCTCAAAGAGAAGCTCCACAGTGGAAGCCCCCAAAGTGTCAGGAGTCACATCCAAGTTAGAATTAACTCTGGCTACACTCATGTTTTTCTATAATTCACTGGCTTTGAGAATTTCAGACAATGAGTCTAATAGTATCTCAGAGTTTTAACCAAATTAACGAAATTCTGAGAGACTACGCCAGCTTTCTAACGCCTTGCTGCACAGGGACCGAAAGGACCTGACACATCACTTAATTCGAAGTCCCCAGCAACAGGCTGAGCGAAGGGAGAATGGGAATGGGGAAGAGGTGTTGTGTGGTGCCCTGGATGTCAGGCCAGGGTAGATAAGAGTTTAGGGGCAACATTGAAACCCCAATTACATACTTTGTAGAACTGAGGGGGGAAGAATAGCTCCTGGCTTCTGTGGCTTGTGTTGGCCGGCAGTTCCTAATTACTGCTATCAAGTAACACCTGACTTATTTCCAGCCCATCCAGAAGAACCAAACGTGTCTCTGGCTGAGACAGCATAGGCTACACCACTAATGGCAGGTGGTTCAGGGCCTTCTCTCTCTGTCCACAGCCCATCACAGTGCATAAGGCATAGGGCTATCAAAGAAAGACTTTGGATCTGATGTCCATCTTCCTAGGATTTATGGAACCCTTCCCTATCATTTGAGTGGTACTGAAAAATATCTTCTCCCAGGAAGAAAAATATTATCATTTGAATTTCTAATTTGCACCAAGAAACCTTGGGCTCCATTACTTAACGTCCTTGGGTAGGTACATGGTTTATCTTCAAAGCTCTGGTGTTCTGATGTCCTGAAAACCAAACAAATCTACTGAGACTTATCCAAGGGCCTGCGGAAGAGGGAAATTTCACTCATTTTCTGCCAAAATGTCCACATGTGCAGCATGAGAAGCCCACAGCAGAAACTGATGGACGATTTGACAAGGTAGAGCCTCAGGCTCTAAAGGGAGACACAGCATTCCATCCTGGGCTTGTTATGTTTGTTCTCAGGCTGACAATGACTGCATAATGCCTAGGGATAATTATTCTAATTATAGTTACAGCATATCATTTCTTCATGGAGATATGAACAACCAATCTTCTCTAAATTAGCAATTAAAGACTGCTTATTATCCTGAAAAACCTTATTAATGTATTCACAATCTGACAATGGACATTTCAAAACATAGATGATGTCTAAAATTCTTGGCATGCTATCACAGGATGGCAATTAGATGCTGATGAACAAGCATTCTTTCTAATGAATGTCAAACTTACATGACTAGTGAAGGATTCTTTGGGGAAAAGAACAGGAGATATGGAGTTGAAACTGTCTCCAGTCATGTCACCCTAATGATCCGACTCAATTGATGGGTCACTAAATGAGAAAATGATACTCATGTTCTCTTATATGTCTGTAGCCTACAAGAGTTTACTATGGGCTTTTGCATATATACTATTTCAGTGGTTTCTGTGCTTGGCTAGATATCAGAACCACAAGGAGCATTTAAAAAGAGTATGTTAAAATGTAACCCAATTGAGTGGGTTGGGGGTGGAGCCTAGGAATCTACATTCTTAAAGTTCCACATGATTCCAAAATAGCCATTCCAAAAACTGGCACTTGGGAATCACTTTTTTTTTTTTTTTTTTGACAGAGTTTTGCTCTTGTTGCCCAGGCCAGAGTGCAATGGCATGATCTCAGCTCACCGCAACCTCTGCCTCCCAGGTTCAAGCGATTCTCCTGCCTCAGCCTCCTGAGTAGCTGGGATTACGGGCATGTGCCACCATGCCTGGCTAATTTTGTATTTTTAGTAGAAACAGGGTTTTACCATGTTGGTCAGGCTGGTCTTGAATTCCCAACCTCAGGTGATCCGCCCGCCTTGGCCTCCCAAAGTGCTGGGATTACAGGTGTGAGCCACTGCGCCCGGCCGGGAATCACTTTTATTTCATTTTGGCAATTGTTCCCCCACAACAAACCCTATGAAGTAGATAATCAATTTCCATCTTACAAGTGAGGAAACCTATGATATCTTCTCCATCTCCATCTTTTTCTTTCATGTAAAAAAAAAAAAAGAAGAAGAAGAAGGAAGGGCACAACTGGCTTACAAAAGTAATGCATTAATAATAAAGGATAATATGTTGGACGTGTGACTGGATATCTGTACATTAACTAGAACCTTCAAGAAAAGAAGAGGCTTGTTGCTATGAGCCTTGACAGCTTAGAGAAAAGCATGCAAAGCCCATGGGTGAGGGAGATGAGGGAGTAGAGAGCCCTGGAGCCCACGCCCACCTTGCTCATGGCTTCTGCAATGGCGTCCACCATGCCCCCAACCAGCCCCACTTCACTGGCAGCTTCGTTCAGCGTCACCATGATGTCATCCACGGCTTCCTTCATCAACTGGGCAGCCTCTGTGATGGCGTCATGGGTGTGTTGCGCCTGAGAAGGGAATTGTGAAACATTTCCTTAAGCAGAAGAAAGCGGCGCTCAGTCTTCTAAGAATAACCTTCAAAAGTAGAATATAAAACCATACCCCCACAATGGAGCACAGAAATCTATTCTATTTCTTCCCTTTATGTTTCGCCATTTGCTTGCAAAGTAAATAAAAATCAGAAAGACAAATAGAAAAAGATCTCTTTTTACAATCAGGGAAAAATAAAACTGCAATATCAAAATCTTATGACATGACCAATTTTTTATGTTACTATGTCAGGACTGTAGAAAGAGAACGCCACAGGTCCCTAAATATACAAGTTGATACATTTAAAAAACAATATAATGAAAAAATGTGCTTAAAATAAATGTACTTCTCTTCAAAGATGCCCAAAACACTATAATTCCCCGTCTACAGATAAGATTGGATTACAGAAGTGTAGGTGCCTCTAAGGGAAATGTATTTGTAGAGTGCCTAATAGGCTTTGAAACTATGTCACGAATTATATGCCATGAGGTTGGAGAAATGCTTGGAGCCCTGCAGGTAACGCCCTGAGTACCCATGCATTCCTTAGACCATGTTAGGAAGCAGGTGTCTCACACCTGTGTCAAGCACAGTAGGGGCTAAGTAAATGAATGAATGAAAACAATGAAACAATGGCAGTCCTGGGCTCCCTGAAAGATACCTCAAGTAGCAGCAAGATGCAGGGGGAACAGCCAAGGTGACAGACAAACCTGGGTTCTAGTTCTGGCTCCACTGCTGGCTAACTAGGTAAGTGGCCCTGGGCTTGGAGTCCTCCTAGGTAAGATGGGGCAACTATAACAACACTATGCAATGTGGGATGATATGGCTGCAGGCGCCTTGTCATTTATAAGGGCAGTCTAGGAAGAAATGTGCCCTCGCTCTGCAAAATTTGACCTGATGTCAGGTTTTCAGGGTCGGAATTGCATTACATCCAGGCACTGGGTCTACCCATGCCGTAGCTATGGCCGCCCTGAGCCACCTTGCGGGGGAAGTAGACCCTTTCAAAAGGCCAAGATACTGCATCTTTACTCTGGCAAATGAGAAGGTAAAGAAGCCAGTGGAAAGCAGTAAACGAGAACTCATTGGGTGATTTTTCTAAATACAAGAGAATTCCAAGAGGCTATGTGAGCCACAGGAACCAGCCCTGTCTGAATTGAAAAGCCATAGGAAGCAAGAAAAGTTATTCAAATATGACATCTGATGAGATGGGAAATACGTTGATCATGGGTGGTTATCCTTGAGGCAACTGTGTCAGGATACACAGAACTCTCTTTGGGATGAGTGAAGTAAACTGGTAATTTGGGTTGATAGCTGATTTCATGGCACAGACATGGTAAAACACAAAATGTGCAGATTGCTTTATTTTGATGATAGAAGTGTGAAAGGTGATACCTCTTGGACCTACTCTCCAGAAAGAGCATCTCATACATTTTTATTCATACAGAAGGTGAAAGGGGGGGTGCATATTTCTCTAAGTCTCACTTAGAATGAGATGACTGTTGGAGACACAAAAATGCCAGCAATTCTACACATTCATATGAAAACGAAGTATATCTTCTGGGGGAGACGAAAGCACTGCTTGCCAAGGATCTGTACTCTCATGCGGGCTCAGGAAGGTTCAGAAGCAAATTCTGGGGGCAGCAGTAAATCACAAAACTTTTTGAAGTCCTTGGACAATCTAAAGGACACTTGTCCTGTACCAGGTCACCGAAATCTATAAAAGCATGTCCTTGCTCTTGGCTATCCCAGAAATGAATTACCTCCCCATCCACTCATGCTGATGAATTCTCTAGAAGGCCTGCTCTCCTTCACTTCTCATGGTTAAGTTTTTCACAGATTCTTAGAGGGTCAGCTCAGCGTCTACCTATTCTATGAAGCCTCCTCCAATTACTTCAGGCCTCACCCAGGGCCTTTTCTTCCGAACGCCAAAGGCAAGTCTCATCTTTGTCAGACAGCCTAATCTCAAATCACACACACCTGCTAGTAGAGCTCAATAGTTTCAGATACCCAAAGACACAGCTGGATCTCAATTAAGGCCTGTTTAAACCACTGACAGCAATCTCATAAGTGGCATCGGTGGGCCCAACAATGAGGTCGTTATTTTAGATTCCAGAGGGGTTCCTTGTTACTGTTCCTCATGGCACCACACAAGAGAAAAGCCAGATTCCATTCTTTTTCAGACACACATCTGAAGTCTGCTTCCAAAGGAGCCTTGTTTCTTTATTACAGCACTTGAAATACAAAGCCCAGGATAGCAGGCACAGACATCACAGGAGTAAGGAAAAATGGGAGAAGGCCACAGGGGAGCAGATTTCAACTTTGGTAGAGGGAGAAAAACAAGGAATAATTAGAACTGCCCAACAGTGGAAAGGGCTGCGTTTCTGCTGGAGTGTTGCGGGCAGAATCTGTGGGGGCCCATCAAGGATGCTGCAGAAGGGAATTGGGTGGGGTGGGGATGAGTGGAGAAGAGAGCTCTGCGGGATAGAGAATACCGCAGAAAAGCTCAATGGAGTGAGGGAGAGGCTACACTGCAAACGCCTCAGTAAGCAGGTAATTCATTAACACCAGGTTCTGGGCTGCCGCTTTTTTAAAAAACATATCTACTATGTCAGGCACATTATCTCATTTAGTCTCTACCAGTACCTTAGGGAGGTATTCATAATTACCTTCATTGTTTAGGTGAAGAAACAAAGAAATGAAGTAATCTACTCGTGAGAGGCAGAGGTGGGATTTGAATCCAATTATGTTTGACCCCAAAGCTTGTGCTACTTTTCACCATATCAAAGCTACCCGTAACTATTTGACAAACTTTATTTCTTCTGCAGACAGGGATATATAACACCTAACACACAGCAAGTAAAACCTAGTAAATATCTGTCCAAAGAATAACACTCAAGGTGATTAAGTCTCTGCATCAGGCCTCTAAGGAAAGGGTTCAAAAAAACAGACTTGTAGTATCCCAGGCGTACTTTGGACTAAGCCTGTAGAGTTTGCAGAAAGAGAGCAGGTTGAATGAGACCAGTGAGGGACAGAAGTGATCACCTGCCTTGCCTTCACTCATCGTGTTTTACTTCATCAGCTAATGTTTTACTGAAAACTACTTCACACTGGTAGAAAATTATTCTAGACACCACTTTCAAGCAGAGGCTGTTACCGGAAAGCTTACAGTGCTGACTGTGTGTGCTCTATGGCTGGGAACACAGGAAACTAAGTCCAAGCTAGGTGTTGTGGTTTGCACCTGGAATTCCAGGTACTTGGGAGGCTGAAGCGGGAGGACTGCTTAAGGCCAGAAGTTTGTGATGAGCCTGGGCAACATGGTGAGACCCCATCTCTGACGGCTGGGAGCACACACAGTCAGCACTGTAAGCTTTCTGGTCACAGCCTCTGCTTTACCAGAAAGCAGAAGCTGAGGTTGTGAGGTTCCTTGAGAGAAAATAAAATTCCATGAGGAGCTCTGAACTTACAGTCCAAGCTGATGTGTTGATGTCTTAAAAATCCAGAAAGGTCGGGTGTGGTGGCTCACGCCTGTAATCCCAGCACTTTGGGAGGCTGAGGAGGATGGATCACCTGAGGTCAGGAGTTCAAGACCAGCCTGGCCAACATGGTGAAACCCCATCTCTACTAAAAATACAAAAAATTAACTGGGTGTGGTGGCAGGCGCCTGTAATACCAGCTACCCGGGAGGCTGAGGCAGGAGAATCACTTGAACCCGGGACGCCGAGGTTGCAGTGAGCGGAGATTGTGCCATTGCACTCCAGGCTGGGCGACAAGAGCAAAACTCTGTCTCAAAAACAAACAAAAAAATCCAGAAAACTCCTCCTTTGAATTATTCTCTTAGTACTGAAACCCTCAGGTAGGAGTGGGGACATGTGGCAGTAAACAGCCTGGAGAAAAGACAACCCAGAAGTGAGTCAGAGGGTAAGTTCTGCCTCCTCCAGTTTGGGGAGGGTGCAAAGGGGGCTGGCACGACTGCAAGGCACCCTATCGTTTCTCCATCGCAGTCGAAAGAGTATTCCTTTTTTTTTTCTTGCTCCATTCCACCACTTCAGCAACTCAACTTATTTTTCCAAAAGACTCTGAACAACTTGAGGGCAGTGGCTGGCACTTAATGTTTCAGCATCCCCAGAATGAGGCTCTTAATAACTGCCAAGTACATGAATGAAAAAATTGGACATAGAAAATGTTAAGTCCAAGCTGGCTGCTGTGGTTTGCGCCTATAATTCCAGGTACTTGGGAGGCTAAACGGGGAGGATTGCTTGAGGCCGGGAGTCTCTTGAGATGAGCCGGGGCAACATAGTGAGACCCCCACCTCTAATTCACTTATTAAGTAAATAAGTGAATAAATGAGCAAGCAGGCTAGCCAGATATGGTGGCACGTGCCTGTGGCCCAGCTACTTGGGAGGCTGAGGCAGGAAGAAGGCACGAGGCCACGAATTCATGACCAGCCTGGGCAATATAGTAAGACATGATCTCAAAAAAAGAAAAGAAAAGTCCATGACATTATTCACACTGCTACCAGTTTAATGTTTCTAAAATATGGACTGGTTGTGCCATTCCACTGCTTAAAGACTGCCAATGGCTCCCTACTACTTACAATAAAGACCGAAGTCCGTAATGTGGAAGAGACCCATCACCCTGCAGCCCAGTCCATCCTCCCACCTGTTGGTCCCCCAACTCTGCATGTTCCAGATAGATCAGACCACTCACTATTCCTGAAGAAATCACAACCCTTTAATAAATCTACCTATGCCTTTGCATATGCTGTTCTCTCTTCTTCAGTTCCCAAGTTCAGAGTAAAATGTGGTGCAGGGTCACCTATGACAGGCTGTCGTTATACTTGGTCACTTAAAGCAGCTGGGTGATACAACAGGCTGAAGAAATGTTCCCTCTTGCAAACTGGTATGGGAGATTTTCATATTAAACTGCAGTCTCTTAAGTACTAGAAATCGAAATGACATTTACTGGAGCACAATAGAGCATTCCTTTGTGCAAGCTGGGTGTCAGTGCTGAGCAGGGACCCAGCAAGCATTACAGTTTTCATTCCTGTAATCATCACACCATACATTTTTCTTCCCCAAGGACACTTGTCTACATATTCTGTCAAGAAAAAAATAACTTATACGTATATTTCTTTGTTTCCTCCCTAAGAACCTTGGGAAGGCCAATAGATTATTTCCGATCTCAGAGTGGGAGCTCAAATGCCACCAGCAAGAACTGGAAGTGTTTTTTCCTGGAGGGACACATTACAGCAGGAATGCATGATGGCTTCTTAGTGGTCCTAAGTGAGTCCCCGATATCCTGGACCATACCTTGGGGTTTCCGCCACCTTCTTTGGCTGCATACAACATCTGCAAGGCAGACTCTGCGAGAGTCTTGGTCTGGTCCAGCACCGTCATCTGCTGCTGATGATCAAGAATCTTGGAGGCCACACCGACTGCGGCTAAGATCAAGGGCTCAAAATAGCTTGCCAGTTGTGTCACCTTTCAAAAAAAAAAAAAAAAAAGCCACAGATGTATCATGTAAATACACGTGTCTCCTTCAGGGGCTCCACGGTCAGGCGCGGGAGGGGAACAGGACTGGGCTGACTCACAGGGAGAGGCAGATCTGCTGCAATTTAGTGCTGAAAGTGCTTGCTAATTAATGGACTCTTTCTTGGTCTTTACTTTCTCCAGGGAATTCTTCATCTCTCTAAATATGGCAGAGGTGCTAAGAAACCCACTCCAAGATCCAGAGTTAGATATGAGAGTTGAATTCAATTTTACAAACTGTCAATTTCTATAAATTAACAACTTTTAAAAGAACTAAAGACATCTTACAAACTCAGGAGGAAGGAGGAGTGGAAAAGGGTAAGGTAGCAGGGGAGCAGAAAAAAGCAGGAGATGAAAGAAACCTTCAAAAGCTTTGTAGGAAGCCAATCCCAACTGCCTTTTGCCCGGAGCATTTTGACCAAGCCTTGATTTGGAAAAAAAGCACAAATGATTTCACATCAGCCTAGATGCTCTGTTTATGATTCGCCCAACTTGGGAGAACAAAAAAAGCTTATCCCGACAGGAACCACTGCCTCCGCACAGGCCTCTTTCCAGGAGGGCACTGCCATGCATATCCACCAACGCTCACCAAAGCTCGCCTACCAGCTGGGCACTGTGGGCCACGTGTTGCAAACATCTAGTGGGCGCACCCCCTAAGCCAGGCTCTCCGCTGAAAGTTTAACATCCATTTCCCCGCTGAGCCTCCACAACTTTAAGGGGCAGATACACAAGAAGATACCGAGGCTTCAAGGGGTTGAGACGCATGCTCCATCTCATGCAGCTAAGAGGTGGAGACAGCGGCATCCCACCCCAGAGCCCCGGCTCTCAGCTGCCACAATCTGTGGTCTCTGTCACTTTCATTGGGATTCCAGTCCTGCTGCTGTGGTAGCATTGCACTTTTAGAAGTTTATCATTTGGTGTTTGGATGCCCCTCTACCTGGCATCAGAATATGAGATCTTAACATTTTGCTATATTCACTTCAGATACCAGAATCTATCCCCTCTCAGAATCTATCCTCACTCAGATAAAATACAATGGCATGAATCACACTTTTCTGTTCAATGCCTCATTCTGTGCGGTAATGACTAATGGCTAAATTATGCCCTTTAAGAGAACTTAAGATCAAACCTTTAGCCGGCACCTCCCTTAACGCTTCTTCCCATCACATGTTAGAAGAATGAGTGTTGTGGGGATGTGGACAGGAAGACCACTCACATGAGCAGTCACTGGGCCAGCAGGAGGGGGTGGAGGATGATGGGGTGGGGGGGTGGGGGGGGCTAGGGCAAAGTGGGGGAACGTGTCCAAAAAATAAAACTTAATTAACACTAATAGTGAGACATGATTATTGGCCAACAATAAACTTCTTTTTACATTTTTATTTCCTCTATGGTTATCTTACACAGAGGTTTCAAACCTGATGAACAGCGCTGTTCCCCACCCTTAGGGAGCCTTTGGGTGAATTTTAAAGGGGTCCTCTGGGCAGACATGAGCGACGCCAGGGCAGAGCATGGGCTGAATTTTGGTCCCTACTTCCCACTTCGGCCAAATGCCTTTGTGGAGGGCGCAGCCTGTACAACCACAGGCAGCAGCTCCACACACTTGCATTTGATTTCATCCTCATCCCCAGGAAGGGCACTGGTGTCACCACCAAAGGGAATGGAGCACTGAAGGGTTATCGGGGCAGAAGGCTTGGGGTGGTCCTTTATGTCCTAAAGGAGGAGTCAAAATGTTTAATGCATTAGAATCTTATATGTTTTCTAGGTTAATTTTATTATTTTCAAAGTATATTTCATCAATGCAACTGTCAAATGTCAGCGATTGCTGTATGCTGAGAATAATTAAATGCAATAACTAAATGGGAACCTGGCTTCCCCATGGAGGTAGCATGGCTAGGCCGTGAAGGACTTCAGCTCTGGCTTCAGAATCACTGGATTTGAATCTTCCCTGCCAATTCCTTACTCGGAAATATTTAGCTAATTGTTCCAATTGCTCCACTTCAGTTTCCTTATCTGTAAAATGGGGATTAATAATAGCACTGAGAGTTCATCAGGACTGGTAGGAGGATTAGCGTACATGAAAGCCCTTCACCATGATAACTGCCACATAGGAAGTACTCAGTAAAGGCTAGGTGCTCACATATAACAGGCAAAGCTTTTTGAAGGCATGTGCTTTTCTCTGTATTTAGGGAGCTTAGCAAGGACTTTAACACCATTAGTTCTTGAGACATGACAGAACAGGAAACATCCTCCCTTGGGTTAGCACATGCATTAAAATAACACAGAATTTTGAGTATTTGGTACATAACATTCATTCCTAGGTCTAGGGACACAGTGGATTGAATGGTGGCCCCTCAAAAGATATGTCCATATTCAAATACCTGCAACCTGGGAATGTGCTCTCATGTGGAAAAAGGGTGTTTGCAGGTGCATTTAAAGATCTTGAAATGAGAATGTCCTGAATTACCGGGGTGGGCTCTAAATCCAATAACAAACGCCCATCTAAGAGACAGAAGAGACACCGAAGAGCAGGTGACAATGTGATTACAGAAGCGGGGATCAGCGCGACAGTCAAGGAGTGCCAGGAGCCACAGGAAGATATAAGCAGCAAAGAACAGATTCTTTAGGGAATCCACTCTACAGTCTCCAGAGGGAGCAGAGCCCGGCCACCACCTGATTTTAGACTTTGGATGAGAGAATAAATTTCTGTTGTTTTAAGCCACAGAACTTCATGAACACAGCTGGGGTCTGAGAACTGGCATTTCTTATCACTCCCAGGTGCTGTTGAAGCTGCTGATCTGGGGCCCCACATGAGCACTGCAGTGAAGCCTTGGGGAAAATGTGGGTGTGAACTCCCAGTCCACGGCTCTTCTGGATAGAGGGTGCACCGACTGGCTCTGTCCAAAACTCTCTTTTAGAAGGTAAGAGATGGATTAGCCCAAGGGCCAAGTGTAAATTTATAAGTCAAGTGACATAAATATATTATGTTTCTTTTGATGCTAACCACTAACATAGGAATTAATCTTGTATACTAATGAAGCATCCGCAGAGACATGGGTATTGTCCTCCAAAGACGTCCAGAAACATTCTATTACAAAAGTTCTAGAATCAAAAGTAACTGCTGAAAAAACGTCCAGCTTCTCTTCTAAACTCAGTTTCCCTTATGGGCACATAGGCAGTGGCCCCAGTGTCCAGACCATTCTCCTACCCCTGCAAACCTCTTCAGACAGATGGACAAGCCCTTTTCTAATTGCCGTATAAAGAAACTCGGCTAAGAAATGAAATATGCTGGCCGGGCGTGGTGGCTCATGCCTGTAATCCCAGCACTTTGGGAGGCCGAGGCAGGTGGGTCACCTGAGGTTGGGAGTTTGAGACAAGCCTGACCAACACGGAGAAACCCTGTCTCTACTAATAATACAAAAATTAGCTGGGCATGGTGGTGCACGCCTGTAATCCCAGCTACCTGGGAGGCTGAGGCAGGAGAATTGATTGAACCTGGGAGGCGGAGGTTGTGGTGAGCTGAGATCGCGCCATTGCACTCCAGCCTGGGCAACAAGAGCAAAGCTCCGTCTCAAAAAAAAAAAAAAAGAAAAGAAAAGAAAAAGAAATGAAATATGCCACACTTAAAAAGGCAGAAAGACACTGGCCTTTGAGATTTCAAATCTTAAAAATCCCTCCTTGGAACCACTGGGAAGGTGAGTAGGCCCTTAAGCTATTCTGTAATTTGAAAAAGCAAGAATATTGATTTTCTAAAATCGATACCTGCCAAGAAGATTTTGGCTACTGTATTTCTTCCTATGTACATCTATACTGATGGCTGCACTGATAAAATGCTAGGAAACCCAAGGTGGTTAAAAATCCAATTTCTGGCCTCTCCCTATTGAGGCACAGGCTGCATGACAAGCCAACTGTCCTTGAAGAATTTGCAAAATGAACCCCAACCAAGCAAAATATCATCTGGCTCTGAACACAATGTGGATATGAATCCCCAGCTGAACGGCTCGCCTGGAGTGCACACCTAGGGAGGGTTTGGTCCTCCAGAGAAGTCTGCTTTGCCTCATTATGTCTAAGAGTAGACACTATGTTAGAAACCACAAAAGAATAATGTACCCTTAAACACATCAGAACGGGGCTGGCCGGCCAGCCAGCCAAAGGTAGCAGACTCCAGGCTAGGAGTGTCTGCTTCAGTCTCTGGCTTCAGCAAAGGTCGATTGCAACGGATGACTGTAAATGCCAAATTACCTCTCTGGCCACAGCCAGAAAAACTGCACTGAAGTTTTCTTCTGAACTTAGGTAAAAATAGATCCTGAACTGATAATTTCTGGAGAGGATGCCAGAGAGAGGTTCAGTGTTACTTGCTGCAGCTTAAACCAGCATTGGACTCAGGCACAATACTTGCACCACAGGCTTTTCGGAACGATAACAGTAAAGTCAATAAAACCCTCTCTCCTGTGATAACACGCACACCCTCGCAGGATCCCCTCGGTGTGCATTACCTTATGTCCCAGCTGAGCTGCTTCTCCCCGAGCTGCTGTGGCGATGGGATCGATAAGGTGCCCGATTTCCTGGACCACCGAAGTCAGCTGCTCCTGCAGGGCCTGATAAGGAGAGAAGTGTCAAGTTCATCCCATAACAGCTCCCCACAGAGCTGCACTGATTCAAAAAGGCCCCTCTGAAAAATGAGAGAGGCCACACAAAGCAGATATTAGAATGCCTGGGTGTGTGCCATCAAGCCACTGCACCCTGCCCTGACCTTCTCAGTGATGACTCCTCCCGAGAGAGAGAGAAGCAGCAGGCCTGAGATACGCTTTTGCAACTGGCTTCTTGCTCCTGTCAACCCTGACAACTGATGCTACTGGTATCTTTACTTTAGGTTCCTTGATGTAATTAGTAGACATGCAGAACAGTCATGGCTTTCCAAGAAGGGGCGACAACTTCTTCCAAATGCAGGCAGATAATGGAGGGGTCTGAGGGAACATTCCAGGTCACTGTATTCTCAGAACTAATAACCCTCAAGGAAGGAGAGTGACATAAAAATGAGATTAGCTCCTTGAAAGCAGGACTACTTCCCAAACAGTGCACTGTGAAAATGCTCAGCTTAGATCTCAGTCCACTGTGTTTGGTGGTGTGCGTGCAAATATTAAACACGGTGCCCTCAAGGCCTTTCTTCTCACGTTTCAGAGATGGTTTAATCTCTCCACCCCTAAAGAATTGAATCATGCTGTAAAGAGACAGCGCAAGATATCTAGATGATTCTGAGAGTGTGGGGGATGGGGGATTCAAAGATGGAGATTCTTAGCCAGTGGCAGGAAAGATCAGATCCCTCTGTAGGACTATTCATAGGAGCTTCACTGATAGATGCAGAATTAAGGCATCAGAGCATTGGGTGTTTCACGTCTGCACACACCAGCATGGAATTGAGTGAACTCCGCCAAAGTGGTGATGTCCTGCTCATCAGAAATGAGACTCTAGCCTTCACTATTTTCCCACAGAACAATGCTGCCTGTGGGCCAGGGGGGATGCGGGCAGAGTGTCCAAGAGGGGCAGACTAACATGCAAACTTGAAAACAAAACCCTGGAAAAAGAAAAAGAAAAGGAAAAAGAGAAATAGAGACAGATGGGAGCGGGCAGAGAGAAACTTCCAAGACGGCCAAGGGTTTTATTTAGCTAATTACTTATTATCTTCACATTCATAATGTGATTATAGTCAAGAACGCAAGAATATTCCAACAGTGCTGTCTCATTACAGATGGTTTGCTAAATTAAATAGGGTATATGATTAGGGAGCACATGCAGTTAAAGGGGAAGGGTTCTCTTCCTAGTGAGGGAGTTAAAACAGAAGATGTACTGGGTGAGGGAGGATATGGTGAAAGGATGGGGGGATGAGGGAGGCTTCTGGGGTGCTGGTCATCTTTGCTATCTTTTTTTTTTTTTCCTTTAAGATGGAGTCTCGCTCTGTTGCCCAGGCTTAAGGGCGGCAGTGTGATCTCGGCTCACTCACTGCACCCTCCGCCTCCCAGATTCAAGCAATTCTCCCACCTCAGCCTCCCGAGTAGCTGGGATTACAGGCCACTGCCACTGCGCTTGGCTAATTTTTGTATTTTTGGTAGAGACGGAGTTTCACCACGTTGGCCACGCTGGTCTGGAACTCCTGACCTCAAGTGATCCATCCGCCTCAGCCTCCCAAAGTGCTAGGGTTACAGGTGTGAGCCACAGTGCCTGGCCTCAACTTTGCTTCTTGATCTGGGTGCTGGTTGAAAGGCCTGTTCAGTTGGTGGTAATTTATCAAGTGGTACACTTATCTGCGTGCATATACATACGGACTTTAATAACAGATTCAAAAGAATAATTCTGGCATCCCACACAGTTTGAGAAAACTTAATCCTTCTTTTTATGGAAATAGGAGGGTGAAGGTGGAGTGAAATAGACAGCTCTATTAATAAAAATGAGCAATACTAACTCTAGGCCAAAAGCTGATTGTTAATGAATCCAGTGGCAGGAAGATAAACATCAATAAACAGACCATCCATGTTTATTAAGCACCTTCTGCAAGTCAAGCACTGTGCTTTTGGTAGAGGTAGAAGTAAAAATCAGGAACCTTTGGACAGGTAATAGAAAAAAACCCAAAGGGAAAAAGCAGGAAAATTCCATTTTAAACTTTGGAAAAACAAGCAAGAAAGGGCAAAGTGGCTTTAAATTAATAAAAGGATGCCAAAGTCCTCAAATGCTAGATATTGAATAACTTAGGGCAGAATCCTTGATCTCTGAACAGACCAAATGCTTTTGTTTAATGCTGAATTTGCCAACTAACTAAAAAGCACACTGATGAAATATGACAACAGAGAATTATTCAAAATTTACATACCTAGGTCCACTCTACTGATGTGTTAAAACAACACGGTACCCACCGTACCCCTAAATTACCTTGATATTGATATTGCCCTCCAAATTTCAGCTACTTTTGAACTTTCCACCCCAGTACCTATAATTCCTTCCCTCAAGCCACCCTTCTCTACTTGGCATCTGCCCTACCCTCTCCAAAAAGTTCCCAGATTGGCTCCACAGAGAACGGCTGTCTAATGGTGAAACTCCAGCAACAGAAACATTTTGGCCGCACAACCTCTACCCCTCCAAGTCTGATGCTAAGATTTTTCAACATACCTAGAGGGTGCTAAGCAGGCCCCCAGATTCCCAGCTTACCTCTACAGAGATGTCGTCCCTCGTGGCCAGGCTCTGGCTGACAGCAGCCAGCGAGGCCTGCTCGATGTCCCGGATGCACCGGTTGATGCCATCGATGGAGTAATCACACTCCCTCTGTCCAGGGGCCTTGTCCCTGGAAGGAACAGTGCAAGTTGGACACCGGCTCCATGGGGCTCAAGTCCCACAGCCTGCTCCAGCACTGGTGGGCCAGGATCCCTGTCCACTTCCTCCCTGACTCAGTCACCTCCTTTCAGGAGGAATCCCTGACCCTTGATTGGCAACGTCTCACTGCACAGCCCACGCATTCCTTAATTTAACACTTCAGATAACTCTACTTATTTCTGGTGGAAAGAATATGGTCCTGCCCTCTACCTTAGGCTGATACCAGGCAACTGCAAAGGAAGCAATTTGGACTTGGATTCTCTATTCACTGGCTTAAGCACAGGACTGTTACTCAAAAAAAAAAAAAAAAAAAAAAAAAAAAAGGTCAGCACTATTTCCAGTGCAAACGTATTATGCTTTCTACATTGCATACTAGTCACAAAGTCCTGGGCTATAGTAGGAATTAAAACATGTAGTGAAGTTTTCTTTGCAAGGCATTAAGAAATAAAGTTAACTGTGGTTTTGAGCTTCAAAAGCAACTAGGAAGCAAAATATAATTAAGGGAAGATGAATTTCATGCTGCGAGGTATTAACTGGTTAACTTCAGAAATGTTATGTCTACTTGGGGATGTCTTTTTAGGCTCCCACTATCAACAAGGTCAGAGATGCTCAGAGTTACTGCAGGCCCTAGAATATTCTTTGTCTTATTAGCAAACTAACTGCAACCCCAAATCCTGCTCAATAAACAATGGTGCTCAATGCCTAGACTCCTAGATACGGACAATGTGGTACAGTGATTAGACAGCCATTGGGCCTTAAGGTGACCTCGGGGATATTACCCAAATTTTTCTGCCTAAATTTTTTCATCAGTACAATGGAAATAATGACAGTGGTACCTTATAAGACTGTTGTGATGTTCAAATAAAGTAACACAGATAAAACACTTGGAGTAGTATTTGGTATATGGTAAGTACTTAAGTTAGCAATCACTATTGTGGCCAGTGCTTCTGGCCCCAAAGAGAAAAGAAAAAGATGATAATGATCAAGAATATCACTTTTTATTTTTTTTTTTTTTGAGAAGGAGTCTCCCTCTTTCACCCAGGCTGGAGTGCAGTGGTGTGATCTTGGCTCACTGCAGGCTCCGCTCCCCGGGATTCACGCCATTCTCCTGCCTCAGCCTCCCGCGTGACTGGGACTACAGGTGCCTGCCATCACGCTCGGCTAATTTTTTGTATTTTTAGTAGAGATGGGGTTTCACCGTGTTAGCCAGGATGGTCTCGATCTCCTGACCTCGTGATCCGCCCGCCTCGGCCTCCCAAAGTGCTGGGATTACAGGCGTGAGCCACCGCGCCCGGCCAAGAATATCACTATTAAGTAAAAAGCCTGGTGGGCTTATCCTCCTCCTGCCCCGCTCAGATGCAGGCTGGCAGCAACCTCCGGACGGGAAACTGACCTGATAGAAGTGATGAGACTCTTGATGGAGTCGGACACTGTATGGGAATGTCCAGCCAGTACAGACCAGGTGGGTGGGTCTTTAGGGTTGATGGCCAGAGAGCGTGCAGTGCGAATGAGGTACGATGAACTCTCCAGCATGGTCTTGGCTGAGACCAGGATTGGTTCCTGTGCCTGGGAACCCTGAGACCAAACAGCAGAGAAATCAAAGTCAGGGTCGAAGACATGAGTGAATGACGTGGGCCCTGAAAGGTCCTGTTCTTTGCTAAATCGCCACCTCTGCCCTTTGAAGGAGACAAAGAGGGCAGGGAACCATGAAGACTGGATTACCGGGGGTCTGCATGGTGGGGACTTAAGCCCATGTTTGCCCCTTAAATAGCATTTTTTGAGTGTGGCACATCCCAAGAATCGCCCCAAACCCAGGCAGTAAGATTGTTCTCTACATATACGTTATTTCTTGAGAGGTGTAGTCACTGTGTTTCACTAACTGTGCACATGCCATCACTGACAAGAGTAACAGTAGCCCACACATTGACAGAGAGAGCTTTTGGAGTTCTAACTATTAACTCATTTGGTGCCACACAAAGTTAGCCAAAGACCTTAGTATTAACTTCCTGTAAAAACTCCCTACCTCGGAGCTGATCTGGGCGGGAATGCTGACAAACTCAGGGTTTGAGGCGAACGCTGTCAGGTTCTCCACAGCTTCAATCAAGGGTGCGGTGGCGATGCGACACTTATTGCGGTTGTCTTCAGAGAAATCCCCATCCAGGGCCTGATGGGAGAAAACAGGGAGATTTTGCTCAATTGAGAGGCAGAAATTATTCCTGAACCACAGTAATCACCTCTTAGTGAAAGAAGGTGGTTCAATGGGAACACTGAAAATGTTTGGTGACTTCATAAACAATAAATAAGAACTGATTAAAGAGACTCCTGCCATCAAGCAGAGGGGCCCAGTTAGCAGTTGTGAAGAATTAAAGACAAATGTGTAGCTCACAGGACAACTGACTCCACAGTCAACTTTCCACTCACAGGAAGCAGAGACACAGATTTATTTATTTATTTATTTTTTTTTTTCTGCCCCAATCTTTCCCCCATTTACTTGTGCTTGTTCCTTGTTTCTGCAGTGTCTAATGCATAGCAGAAGCATAGTAAATGTTCATGAAATTGAATTGCACGTGTCAAGCTAACACTGACTGAGCATACAACACAGATGTCACTGAAAGGGTTTCTCACTTGGGATAGGATTTAAGTGGATGATTCCTCAGTGTTCTTGTAATGTTTAAAGTGTATGATTCAAATCACTGTGTATGATTCCGTGTTGCTTGGGACGGTCAACGTAATATCTTCCTTACTGCTTTGCAGAGACACAGATTTAAACAGCACCCTGCTCTTCACCGCCCTGTGACCCCCTGACCAGACCATGCAGCGGGACTACTTTCCTCCTCACTTTTGAGACTATAATCCTTGGGATCTTCGCCTTCATTTTACTGAGATTAAATCTATTCTCTTCCAAACAATAAACATACTTTGTTGTATTTTAAAGCAGTACTTTTAACTTTTTCTAAGTTTTACCTGGATATTCCCTAATGACTGATGGAGGCAAGGTGGGCATAACTGTCATCATTCTGGAATGAACACAATGGAATCTAACGGGACGGAATAGACGAGAACTACCCCCAGCCATACAAACAAATCTCACAAACATAATATTTAACAAAACAGGCCACCCACAAATGGGTACCTCCTGTACAATTCCATTAGTACCAAGTGCAAACACAGGTGGCCCTCCTAATCTAGGGTGTCAGAACAGCAGGTAAGACCGGAGAGAGCACAAGGAAAGCTTCTAGGTGTCAATAACATTCTGTTTCTTAATCTGGCTAGAATCACCAAGGTGTGTTCCACTTGAGAAAATTCACTGAACTCTAAACATAACGTGTTTTCTCTATATGTATCTTATGCTTCATAATTAAAAAAAAAAAAAAACTAACAGCAAGTAACACAATGGCATTGAGTGATCAGGCCTATTGCTGATTTACGGCCTGGATGGATGAGAATCCAGGAATGTGGCCTGTGATCCATGCCAGACTGCTCACAAAGGGTCAACACTTCAATGAGGTTCCTAGCCCTGGACTCTACCTCCTCAGGATCAAGACTGTTAGAACCTACAGCCTGTGACCCAATGACAGAAACCCTCCCTCCCAGCGAAAGGCTACACTTGAGAAGGCAGTTATGTTTGCAGAAGAATGCAAATTTCCTTGTTAAACGACCTCTTAAACTTTTAACTTATCCCTTATGAGCAAGATATAAAGCCAATTTAGACAATTGGGATAAAAAAAAACCAGGGCACTGGCATTACCAAGCAAAGCAGATCTGAGATGGGAGCATTTCTGTTTTTCAATAAAGCAAGAGGAGGCAGGCACCGTTGGTTTGAAGGCGATTTCTGAATAACAACTACATTCCAATCAAGCCTTGGCAGCTTGGGACAATGATTACATACCCACAATGCTAATATTTTCAGAGGAATTCCTGCAAGCCTGGCTGATTTACTGTTTTTTGCTAATATAGTGCCTGGCTCGCCTTGGCTCATGCCCTTCCCCCACCAGACAGGCCCTGACCCTACCCTCACCTCTCCAGTTCTGCCACTTTTCCAGGCCCAATGGAAACCCATGCACGCCGGCTACTTCCCGCTCACATATAAAGCCTCATTTCCTACTACCACTTACATACTTGGTAAATGTTGATTTATGTTGCCAGCACTGGCCACGTAGAAGTGAACCACCTTGGTACTCTGATCTTGTTGCACTGTTAATATCGCTCTGAAGTTTGGTAGATCCCCGGAGGTTGGGATTTACCAGACTTCAGAGCAATTTGAGAACACCAGTGTGAGGCAGGGTGGGTGCCACTCAGCAGGAGCCTGACACAGGTGGGCCCAAACACAGGCAAAAGAGTGAAGCAAGCTGATTGCAAGAGTGGACTTTGGAGTGGGAGAAACTCAAGTCCCAGCCCCACCAGTGGCTACATGGCTTTCTCCAATCATACCCCTTCAGCTGGGATCACACGACTTCCAGCTTAACAGGAGATGCTCAGCCTTCCCTTGGTGCTGCTCCCGCTTCCTGCTTCTTACCTCTCTACGCTTTTCTCGTCCCCTTTCTGCTCCCACAAACCTCTCAGTCTATTGGGAAGAAGGGCAGCCAATCAGGCCACCAAGCCTAAGCTGAACTTCTTCAAACTAAAAAGATGACAACTCAAGGGAAATCTCAAGGAATGGTTTTCTAATTGCGTAGGTGTCACAGACAGCACTACTAGAATAAAGACAGGGTTTGTTTGTTTGGGGCTTTTAAGCATAGGCCCTAAAATCATATTAACATATAGCCCATTGCTATTTGCAGGTCAGAGCCTTGAATAACATGAACTAGAATAGCAAGCTACGTCAATCATTTTCCATTCTCAAAAAGGACAAGTTATTTCATCCAAAAAAGGCATCCGGCGTCAGAAAGGATAGTTTGTGCAGGTATTATTTCACTTCTGAAATCTGCTTCCATTGGGCACAGCAGAGCCACTCAAGTAAACTGAATACTCAAAGCTGCCCAGTGGTGAAATTTCAAGCAAGGATGAGAGTTTCCATGTCACAGAACGTCCGGCATACCAGCCATAATGAAGAAAGGGTAAATTTACTTCGCCATATATCCAGGCCCCACCAGGACAAGAACACTCCCAAACCCGGAGCCTGCTCCAAGTGTTCCCCCTTAGCAAAATACCATGGATATCTGGGAGAAACAATTTCTGTGTATGCACAAAATCAAAGATTCATGGACTTTGGGCGTTAGAGGGGACCCTAAAGACAATTTAAGCTTAAACTCCCAATTCTCCAGACAATAAAACCAGCACCTGGAAAGTGACATGACTTGACAAGGTCACCTTCCTACTCACTGGCATGCCTCAAGCAATGAACTGAGCCTCCTGGCTCCCTTCTCTCCTGCTGACCTTAGACAAAGGCAACAGAACAAGGAGTAAAAAGCCCAAGAGCCTTTTTCCTTTTCCTTCTAAAGAAACCACTTTCCCAATCCAAACACAGGGATGACCAAGAAAGCATACTCACGGCCAAGTCAAATTCGATTAAAGAGAGCTGGATCGGGTGTCTGTGGTACACACTGAAAGTGCTTAATTGCAAAAACCCCGAGCTTTAACTCTGCTGTGAGGGGCAAGGCCAAACTTCAACTTCTCAGAAAAACAAACGCTGCTGTTGCATAATTTCTACTTGGCACCCAAATGTGAGTGACTGCACATTTAAAATAACATTCCATTCCACACATCTGATTCAAGACTAGGTAATGAGCTGAATGAAGAGAGAAAGGCAGGCAACAGTGTACGTGGTGACTCGGAGAGACAGCCCCTGTGGTTAGGGGTGTGCATCCTTCTACCATGTCCAGCATTTACAGCCATCCCTGGCAGGAGGCAGAAACACAGAAATGGATTCCCATGGAGCCCTGCTCTAGGATTTTAAAGAGTGCCATCAGTAGTGACTGATGCTGATGAGCCACTGTGTGCTCCTGCTCCCTCGTGCTTCTCTTGGTGGCACCGCTCCCTTCTTCATGACTATAAGGGTGTGGCAGCTGGGATTTAGGCTTGGGCACATTCTCATGGTTAAAAGAAAAAAACAGCACTAAGCAGCATAAAACTTAAGAGCAATACGCAGCTATGAGGGCAGCTGTCTTAAGCACGGAGGGAATTAAATATTCATTTGTTTTTCTGTTTGACAGAATACATAACCATTCCTTCAAACAGGAAATCTATTCAGTATATAGTACCATGTGCTACAGTGAAATGACCTTTACCACTTTCCTGTTAGTAAATTAAAAGCAAAGCTCATGGCCCCCAGCAAACCCTGCCACACGATGGGAATTGAAAAACCAGGCCCATTTCCACACACTGAGGGGCAACATGTTCATTTCTGTTCCTCTTGCATTGCTCCTCGTTCCCAGGGTGTGCCAGGAGACAGAGGCCTTTATCTTTTCCACGTTACAACCCCCCGACATTCCTCCTCTGATGTTCTGCACAGGCCTATCTTTTAGGCCATCACAAGAGCTCATTTGCTGCAGGGAATTGCAAAGAGGATTTGACACTGTGAGGAGAATCTGAAAAGAACATGAGATCTTAACAGAGATGCTTTATATAGAGATAGGTCAGGATTTAAAACTGAAGAGGAGGCAGACAAGAAAGGGCTCCAGAAATTTCTACAGAATAGTGTCTTTCCTTTTTTTATTCCGTTGGTCCATCTAAATATAATGTTTTTTAATGACCAGAAAATGATTGATTTTAACTGAGATAAGCTCATTACACAGCAACCAAAGATGCCACTGCTGTCAACTCTATTGCTCTTTCCACCCTCACCTCCCCAAACTCACACACAAGCCCTGCAAACACAGCAAGGTCTTTCTTCCCAGGCTGCAGAGGTGACTTCATCTCTCCATCCCAAAGAGATGAACAGCATGCCAGGGCTGAAAGCAGGGGCTCTGGTGCCTGGGTTTGAATTCTGCCCCACCACTTCCTTTACCAAGGCTCACCTTGGTAAAGTTACTTAACCTCTTTGTGCCTCAGGTTCCCATCTGTAAAATGGGGATAAGCACACGGTGGTTGTATGGAGTGAATGAGTAACATACCCAAAGCACAAAATAAACATTTTTAAATGTAAGCTTTATTACTTCCTAATTACTGTGAACTATGATGGTAATTCAGGTAACCTGCCACCAGGATCACGGGGAACCTGGACACTGGCTTTATTCAATTTCAACTGAGCTTACTCTTGCCTTCAAACAGGGAGGGGTTTTTGTTTGTTCATTTATAAAAAAAAGACTCTTTGTTTAAATAGCTAAGAAGCTGCTGACTGGGGTGCGAGTCCCATGTGCTGACCGCCAGCTTCCAACTGGCGCTGGGCTGGGTGTTCTCTCCTTTTGCCTCTGCTTGGTCATCCTGTTGACTGATTTCTGCATGCAACTGCACTGGCTTTTTGTAGTCAAAATAAAATGAGGTATGCAGCGTCCTATCCTCTGGAGAGAACTGGGAAAACTTCTCTTACTCTAGGACTGTCCCAGCAGCAAAGCCAACCCTCCTATCTGAATGAATACAAAACCCTTAAGTAAAAAGTGTTAACTCCTTCAATGCCTTTCCCTTCATTGGTGTCCAGGGTTTAACACAGAACTGGTATCTTGCCTCCCATGACAATGCTCCTTTGAAGGCTGGGGCTGTGGAAGGAGCTGGGGCGATGGTGCTGGGCCTTCTGCCTGTGGTCTGTTGTCCAGGCTGTGGCTGTTTTCTCACAGGTCAGCTGCCTGCTGCCTGCTTGGTCCTAGCTGAGGGCAGACTGTGTTTCTGGCTTCATCACCCACCTACAAGTACTACGGCCTAGTGATTCCCACTTGCTTCTTGCAAGTGAACCTGCCCATCCACCACATGCCCATATACCTTAATGCAAAGATGAATTTTTAATGAACGCCAGATGCTCTATTTTTAAAAGTTGATGCTCCACTTAAAACATTCAAACAGCTATAAACAGAATTAATATCACAGGAATGATGAAAATGTTTTAAGTGATTTTTCCACAATTTCCCATTCCCTTCTCCTTCCACCTACTCTCTTGGTCCAGATATATTCAGCAATGATGGGAGAGCCCTCTACTAGCCCACCCAAAAACGCCGCAAGTAGACATATCGTTTAAGTAAAATTAGGGTATTTGCTACGCAAGCATAGTGCTAAGAAAGGCCCTATAACCAACCCTTTCCCACCAGAGTTCTGTCCCTAAGCTTCTCATGTACAGAATTTGGGGAGGCCTCCTTCCCCACCATCTAAAAGGTTAGTAGAGCCCAAGGCTGCTGGTTTTTCATGAAGAGTATCTCCATTAGTAAGGGATGCCTATTCAGTGACATAAACCATAAGACTGAATTAGAAGTTAAGCTTCACTAGACAAGGAGAGGAGTGGAGCTTAAATCTTGTTCCCCTTCCCCCTCCAGAACAGGAGTTACAGAGTTGAATAAGGCCTGTAGTCCAGCAACCTACCTTGATGGTCTTCACCAGGTTGGCAGTGCTGTTGGCGACTTCCTTGGCTGACTGGACAAAGTGCCTCTTGGCTACTGGGTTGGCCGTCTTGGATGAGGCAATGCGGCAGGCATTGCACAAGGCTGACGTGTGCTTGGCAACAATTGTGGCGGCTGACAGGACCTACAAAGCATGGAGCAAGGTTAGGGGTACCCCATGCTACAGTGCAGAGGGGTCCACCCTGGTCCTCAGCCCTGGGTTCCTGTTCAATTCACATGTTCAGAGCCTGTGTGATTACACGCATGTCTAGTTCTGCCACCCTCAAAGTCATTCCAAGAAAGAGGAGGGCAATAAATCTTAAGCACAGATAATAAAGAAAGAACAAGTAAAAAGGAGGTGCTGACATAGTGGTGGGATAGGCTGACCCCCAGGTAGTCTTAAAGGAGATGTAATCAGTTAGCCTTTGGAACCCCAGATAGGAGGTCCAGGGTACAGAATCTAGACCAAGGTCTACACATACACAATTTTAAGTTTTCTAGTAGTCACTTTAAAATAAGTAGAGAAACAAGAAAAATTAATGAAATAATTTCTTCTATTTAACTTGGTATATCCGAAATATTTCATCATATAATCAATTTAAAAATAGAGATTTTACAATCTTTTTCTCATACCAAGTCTTTGAAATTCAGTGTGCACTGCATATTTACAACCCATCACAATTTAGACTAGTTCCATTTCAAGTGCTTAACAGCCACATGTAGCCAGTGGCCACCATACTGTAGAGCCCAGATCCAGATGAGAAAAATACATATCAAGGTGCAACAGCTCCCTCCTCATCCATGGAGGGCTGCTGGCACCTACTGAGGGGTCTGGCTCAGGAAGTTCCACAGGCTCCACCCTGCCAGCCTCGACTCATTTGCTTTTCTGAATCCACCTGTTCTGCTTTGCTGAGGCTGGTAACACCCCTTTGGCCTTGCTGGATGGGTAAGGACTCCCAGATACACCAGCTCTCGGGGCTGCTTTAGGTCCACATGGTCCTTGTGTTTCCTTCTTTGTTCAGGTCCTTCTCCTGCCTCAAGAATGTGGGCCCCAGGTTGATGGCAGACATGTCACTAACAAGACTGCCTCCGCCACCCCCATTCCAGCCACTTTTTCTTCCCTGTGGTACACACTGTTTTAATAAGTGACTGGGACCCCGTGCCACTCAGGTATGAGAGGTGTTAATGGAATGTCACATGTATTGGCTCGTCCTCAAATGTCACTCTGGCTTCTTTCTGTGCTGCAGATTCTACCCAACTCTGAGGCCCGGTTCAGTGCCGTCACTTCTGTGAAGTGAGCCCTGACAGCCCCCTTGGAGAATTAATCACACCTTCCTTTGCACATCCCTGGCACTGTCATCGTGCCCTGGACATTGCATTTTCCAAACTTTGCCTAACACACTTAAGAGCCAAGGGGTAGAATATGGAGCCCTGTGCCCACTGACCCCTTACAGCTAAGCACAGAACAAGCCCTCAATGCATGTCCCCTGAAATGAATGAAGACTCCTTGTGAATCTCACTGTGATTACTTCACTCTTTTTGCCTTCTGGCACCCCATTTCAAGGCACTTACAAATTTCCAGATTCATCATATTTTGCAATATTTGCTCCCACCTAAGTCATTATCTACAGTGCTGGCATTTAGCTACCTTTGCAAGCTCTGAAAGAACAAGATTCTTTACTAATTCCTCATAGTCTCCCACAACCTACCTAGAGGAGCTGCTTACAGGCTTGAAATCTTACACCCTCCCCAATAGTTACCTGTGATGGGCTGCTGCCAGGGTCCACCAAGTTCTGGCATGCCATCTGGATGGCCTGGTTAGCCCTGGCAAACTGGATGGGGTCCACTAGGCCCTGGTGGCCTGCCTGGCTGTTTGGATCAGAGATGCCAACCAAGTATGCAGCCTAGAAAGGGAAGAGAAAAACCACAGCTCAGGCGCCATGCTCCTAGGTGAGCCTGCTGGGGACGATGGTCCACACTATACATGCAGCTGTCACACTTAGACACTCCTTAGTTCAAACTGGTCAAGGTCATCTCATCCTGCCACTAATAAGGGTGTAATAATGAACAGGTTTATGCCAGCTTGACACACCAGAAGGAGTTTATCACAGGCTCATGGAACAAAGTCTCCTTATTCTTAGGAGAGAGCCTCAAGAAATTCTTCTTTGGGGGCATGGATAAGGATGGACGCAGCCCTGACTACTCTGGCAGCCATCTTGTGATCACGAGGCTGCCCAGCCTCAGCATGAAGCTGACTCTTTGGCTGGCAGACAGGAGAGGCAGAAAACAGTGGGTGCATGCAGACTAATGGCATGGAGCTGCTGGGTCAGCCAACCGTGGAGCCTGCCCCGTCCTAGGGTTCCTCATCTCGGAGCCTACCGCAGCATGTCCTTATCGCTTAGGTCAGTATTTTTAATAGCAGAAGGGATCTTAACTTCGTAATTGAGTAAGATGGCCCAGAAAAAAAACAACAAAAAAGACAGCATTTGGTTCCCAAGAGGACAAGAGGGCACAAGGGAAGGGCTTCTCTTTGCAATTCTGTTTAGATGTGTCAGCCAAATAAAAGAGAAAAAATGAATCAGTGCACAGGAATTTTGATCTTACTTCATTTCTCCTGAGATCTGAGGGGAAGGATAAAGGTAGATAATTTCATCCCCTAAACTAGTAATGCTTCTCTGTGGTTCAGTAAAATCTTCAAAGTTCAAGGTAACTGTCAAATGATGAATGCTTTAAAGTAGATGCTGACATCCTTGAAGCTTCTGTCATGGGAGGTCAATCATCATTGAAAATACATAGGATAGTCAAAGAAGGGCAAGGAATGTGCCATACCATGTCTCTGCATGATGGCATCTAATTTTTTTCTCTCTCTGATCCTAAAAAGAGCATGACATAACAGTTTCGCATTTCTAAAGCCTTAGCAAATTTAAATTATTTAGTGCTTATTTTTCTACCCCAAACAACTCATCTATAATAAAAACTTTCAAAAGGATTGAAAAGTTGGCCTCTGAACCTATATGCTGGGTCTGTACTGAGTCTCGCCATGCTCCCCAGCCTGGCCCATGGCTGCTCTGCTCCTGGGGGGGTAACTGGCTCATGTTTTGTGTAAACGCCCAGGCCAGCACAGAAGCCATTGCCTTTCCCATGGTTTCTGTGGTGGTACTTGGAGAAAGAGGTGCAGCTGGAGTTCCCCCACACCTCCCACAGGGATCTGGCACAGGGCACATGGCTGCATCAGGACCAGCCCCTTACCTGGGCTGCGGCCTCTGTCAGCCCACAGAGAGCCTTGGATGCAATCCCCACACATTCCCCAAAGGCAGGGAGGTCTCCGGTCTTGGCATTCTGTGAAATCCCTGCCATCGATTCACCAAGAACCTGCAAAACAAATGGCCAGCAACATTCTCTATCCAGCATTGCCTCAAACCAAGGGGTAAAGGAGGCTACACTCCAACTTTAACATTCAAGGCAACTTAATTTGGAACATTTGAGATTTTCTCCTTTATTTGGATTAAAAAGAGATGGAAGAGAATTACATCATTTCCATTCCACAAAGAGATAAGTACAATGAAAGTATAACCCGAAAGTTATCTATATTCCAAGCAGTTACAGTTAATATACACAGACAATATAGCAGAGCCTATAAAAGGCAACTCATGGGTGAATGGTCTAAACTGAGAACTAGTTCCCAGAATATAAAAATCATATCCATCGAGCTGTAGGTGAGGTCATAATCAGAAAGCATGATACTCACCCTTCCAGATATCATTTGTCTAGTTACTGACAGTAAAATTTAAACAGAGATCTTTGTTAAGTATGTTTCCTAAATACTGTAAGAATTTTGCCTTATTATGAAAATCAGTGGTGTGGTGTATTCTTTCTTCAGAGATCTTTACAATAACAGCTGAAAGAGATTTTAGTGTTCAGAATCCAACCCAGAGTGGTCACGCATCCTGTACAAGGTCACAGTGAAGGTCACATGGGCAGGTACAGGGTGCCCAATGCAAATCTGGTGTTCCCTCATTATGCCCCAGGAGGGCTGGTCATATTTTCCTTGGCAACAATGATGGAACTGAAGGATGTTTTACCCTGTGGAGAGACTATGGTATTGCCAGGTCTAGAACCCAAGGCAGAGACCATTTGTCAATAAGGCACCTTGGAAGGGAATAAATTCCCTAAAATTGCTTGGATATACATAAGGACTTGCAAAAAAAAAAAAAAGAGAGAGAAGGTAGAGGATAGTTTTCTGTACAATATATCCCCCTCCCTCTGAAGCTCACATTCCTCTTTAAGAAGGAACCATTTCTTTGGATCTGAGTGTGTATGCATCTTTCCCTTAGACAATCCATAATTCCATAAAAGGTACTGGATGAGGAAATTCTAGTTTTAGCTCAAATCAGAGTCCTTTTGACATTATCAGTACAGATGTTTCCCCGCTAGAATAAAAGTGACCATGTTTCAGCTACAAAGCCAGATTGCAACAGCTCGACATCCATTCTTCTCCCTTGCATTTGATTTTCACCTTCTGATTTGAAGGCATTCTCAAAAGACATTGGTATGATTACTACAGAGGAGTGTTTCTCAACAGTTTTTTTTTATTATTATAATTGTTCCACTAAGGAGTCTTTTAAGTTTTTTTTTTCTAATCAAATACCAAAGAATAAGATTTTGTTGAGTAAGGTTAAGATAGGAGCAGGGTAACAAGCCATTATATTATCTTAAATTGTTTTCAACACCTCTACAACGTCCTAACAAAACAAAACAATTTCACCCTCCTTGAGAATGCATGCCATGAATAGACCGCAAAAGAACACATAAGAGGATCCCACATAAGTCAAGTCACTGAAGGACTTTCCAAATCAGTTCTGGTGTAGAAAATACACGATTTGACTCACAATAAGACCCATTTGTGAAAAAAGAGAGGAAATGGTTCTCAAAGTATGGTTCCTGGACCACAGGGGCAGGACCTGGGAGATAGTCAGAAATGTAGAATCTCAGCTTCATCTCAGACCTACTGAAACAGAAACTTGTGGGTAGGCAATCTGTATTTAAGAAGCCCTCCAGATGATTCTGATGCACCCTCAAGTTTGAGAAGCTCCTGAGCAAAGGGCTCCACAAATAGGCTTCATGCTACATGCGGCTAGCGCTGCAGACCAGCCACAGGCAGATGCACAGAAGGCACGCCTAAACTTCTCCCTACATTGACGAGCAATGCTAACTTCTGACTCATGGCATAGGCAGTCTTACCTTGGAGTTTTCCATCACACTCTCAATGCAGTCAAAGTAAGAGAGGTCACTAACAGGTTCATTAGGATTGTCCAACATCCCCTTCACAGTCTATAGAAGAAGAACACAACATAAAAAGCAAGCAAATGTCATAGGGCAAAAGAAATTCAACATCAACTACCAACTATCAACTTTCCCTCCATATACAAGTTTCTGGTCATAATCACTTTTACTCAGATGTTTGAGAATTTAGATCATGGTATCACGACTTCAGATTTCCCGTTAGCAACACAGTGCTCATTATAGGGGTCTCTGGTTAGCTTTGCTAGAGATGAGAATCTCTTGTTTTCAGTTTTGAAGGAGAAGAAACAAGGTAAACACAGAAGGATGGCATTTAAAACATATTAGAACATTAATACAAGGCAATACGTGCATGGTCAATTAGCATAATTTCTCTGCAGGATAATTCTAAGGAGTTTAAATTACAAAAGGCCATTCATTCACTTATTCAAGACCAGTAAGAACCCTCAGTTTTTCCAATTTTGGAACATTTTAATGGGAAGGCATGAAAGAAGGTACTTCCCCCAAACTGTCCATTGCGATGGTTCATTTGTTTTTAATTTAAACAGTATAGAAAACGTTTCTTGTTGTTCAGGTCCTCATCAAAGAAATACATGGGTATAGGGCCTGGCTCTGTGTCTCTAAGCCACTGAAAACCATGGCTAGCTCTGTCATGGCATTGTAATGAACTTTGATCACCACTTGTAAGGGACTTTTCCTGGGGATGCAGCCGTTTAACCTCCTCACCAGAGAGTGAGAATGTACATTAGGACCCAGCAATCTTTGGGACACAGCCAACAAAAAGAGAGTCATTTGAGTTACAAAGGCTGGTGGGGGCTGAGAGAGAAGGAAGGGGAACTGCTGAGCTGTTAAAGATGGGAGGGAAAGAGGGCAGTGTAAGGAATGAGCTCATTTCATTCAAGAACCTCCTCCCACTCCTTGGATATTCAAAATTGTTCTATTAACAGCAATCCTAAACTAGTCATATTTTTCAACCAAGGATATCAATAAGGGATGGAGTATTGGCACCTAGGCCAACAGAGCTCATTTAGATCAACAATCTACATATTTATATTTGCAAATGTGAACATAGCAGAATAGGGTAGTAATTCAGCCAATGTAAGAAACATTCTCAACTGTTTTCAGAATGCTTCGGTCCTGTGGTAACAATCCCTTTCTCATTTCCAGCTGTGCACAATGGCCTAGTGCCAGTACCAGGGCCTCAATCAAATGCTTCAGAAGCTGCAGTGGGTATTCCCACCATGCCAGACCCATGCTGATCACCCAGAAAATGGAAGGTCCCTTGGGACAACCAACCCACATCTACTGAGATACTCATCTGGCATCTCAATATAACCGGCATTGGTTAGGACATACAATTAAGTACACTGATTTTATCTTTACCCACACATACATTCGATGGGGATACATAACTTTTCAAGTATAAATGAGTACGAGTATAAAATGAAAAGCACCCACACTGTGTTCTGGGCCCTTAGGGGCCCCACAGCCACCCCGACTGTGTAAGTACTGTTAGTCCTAGGATTCCTCTTACATATTCCCTACATGGTACAGATAGTGTATGGGAAAATCATTTTTACTCAAAAGAACACCTATCTCAGCCTCTAGCTCTCTCCCCATTGTTCCAGAATAATCTCTTCAATATTTTTTAGGTAAAAATTGCTGATCTTCAGCCTACACCCAACATCACAGGCCTCTTCCTGTTTGAAATAAAGAATCCTTTAACAAAATATATCTCATCCTACTGGAAACAGAAGCAGGAATGATAATCCCACTCAATCTAGTTTCTCTTCAGTTTCTTTCCACTTGGATTGGAACTTTGGCCTTAACAGCCTCCGCGGAAAGATAAAAGGCAAGGACAGAGAAGAGAAAACTAGCCCTATAGGGAAAGAACAGACACAGACATAGACAGACAGACACACAGGCACAGACACTCCCTTTCTCAAGTCCTCAGCAGCCTTCCCAGGGACCTACCTCGAGCTCCCGCAGGGCATTATCGCACTCTTTCTGGCCCGGAGCTTGCTGGGTACACAGAGTGATGAGTTGATTGATGCTCTCTGTCACAGCTCTGTGACAGAAACAGAATTTTTTTTTTTTTAAAGATCAACAGTAATTTCCCTTACAATGCTCTGCAGGCTCACCAGAAATACAATTAGTTCACTGTTTCAGCTTGGGTCCCCAGGAGAACTCTTCTGCAGAGGCTCTACACAACCAAAAATAAACCACACCCAGGGAAGACAGAATGAGAAACCCTACCTTGCCTCTGATTATTCATTTGCTAGATCTGGAAGGGGTCTAATACAGGTGACCTTTGAACAACATGGGTTTGCACTGTGCAAATCTGCTTATAGGTGGGTTTTTTTTTTTTTTTTTTTTTTTTCAGTAAAAGTCACACCAGTGTCTACCTCTCCTTTCTCCCCTTCCACCTCTTCCACCTCTGCCACCTCTCAGACAGCAAGATGAACCCCTCCTCCTCCGCTGCCTACTCAGTGTGACAAGGATGAGGATGAAGACCTTTATGATGATCCACTTCCACTTAGTGAAAAGTACATTTTCTCTTATCATTTTGTTAGTAGCTCAACTTATCACAAGAATACAGTACATAATACATTAACATACAACATACAAACTATGTGTTAACTGTTCATGGTATCAGCAAGGCTTCCAGTCAACAGTAGGCTATTGGTAAAGTTTACGGAAGCAAAAGCTATACACGAATTTTTGACTGTGCAGGGGTCGGTGCCCCTAACCTTTGCATTGGTCAAGGGTCCACTGTAGTTCTCCTAAGAAAGCTAATACATTCATAAGAAAGAATTCGCAACAAGCAAATAGACCATATTAGCATTATTTGAGACCCTTCATCAGCGGTCCCCATGGAACAAGACAACCGCATGGAACAAGATAAAAAATGTACAAAATATTATGTACATTTTTTAATACATGGACATAAAGTGAACTGTGCCTATGATTTTAAAATTTCTTCCTTCCATTAAATTCTATATGATTGACTGGTTCCCCAAAGTGACCACAAAATTATTCATTAAAATAGCTATTTTCTTTGTTAACATTAACAGAAATAAACTAGGGACTCTTATATGACTTTACTTGTTTCTAAGAGGTAGCCCATAAGTAGATACAGAATTGGGGTGGAGTGTGAGAAGAAAATTACTCACTTTGTGCTTTTGATTACCTATTGAGCACAAGTCATTGACAAGGACTCTGTCCCTCCTGGGCAGCCCCTGTTTAATTTGTCTGAAGTAATGACATGGATAATTTTGAAAGTCATGGCCATTCGTAGTTAACTTTTTATATAGTATAAGATACAGCTCACAGTTGTTTTAAAAATTTTTTTGCATATGTAAGCCCCATAGTTCCAGCCCCGTTTGTTGAAAAGACAATCTTTTCACCATGGATATGTGTTGCACTGATTTACATGGTCAATATTTTGTCAATACCACACTGTCTTAACGACTAGCTTTATACTAAGTCTTAAAATTGAAAACCCATGCATTTTATAAATGAAAAATCTGAGATAACTCCCAAAGAGGAGCTACAAATAAGCAGCAGAAATAAGACTTAAACTCATGCCTATCTGACTCCAAAACCAAATCCATAATTCTTTTCTGCAGTGTCATAACTGGTCCACACTTCCGGCAGGGCCCAGAATTCTACTCAAACTTTCTAACCACGGCAGCTTTGCCAAGTTAAACAAAAATAAAATAGGCACATATTGCTGTTAATCACCAACACTAATATAAAAGATGCCTCATTTTATTAGTTAAATTGGCTTTGCAGCTTCCCACAGAATATCAAATTAGACAGAAAATGATGTTGCCAACGTACAAAAGCAATCGGCTTAATTATCTGATGAGGAGATACTGCTTTCAATTTTAAATTGAGCTAGGGTGATAGGAAAAATTCTAAAATAGTTTTTGTAAGCTTGACTCTGGTGATTCATTTATTTGGTGACCACTATTTAATGAGGGTGTCACTGGGAAGCACTGCGCTCTCTATGGTGCAAAGCAAAACAAGAACAAGGAGACAGCTGGACAATCCCTAGTTCCAAGGATTGCGGAGGGTGTAGTCCTCAATGCGCGCATTTAAAGTACCTCCTGGGGAGTCCAGCACCCTGTTCTACATGGTGATGGCCTTGAGACACACTTCTGAGATAGGCTGGCATATATCAACATCATAATGGCATGATCGTTTGGTGCTATTTCCACATATCACAGAAACTTTCTATTTAGCTTAATTCTCTCTGTGTTTCCTGTTTATGTGTTTTTTAAAAAACCTTGTTGCTATATAAAAGTTTCTTCCATTAAAAACTAAGTGTTTATAATTGGTGAATCCAGAGGATATACAGCTGTGGGAAAGCTGCCAGTTTTCCTCAACTCTTAAACTTTTCTGTAGATGTAAAATTTTTTCAAATAAAAACTTGGGACAAAAACCAACAGACTAAGGGTTTGTGATTGGGTAATAGGCAAAAGTGCCAGCACAGCATCCCGTGTCTAAGTGAGATGCTTGGGTAATACTGATCCAGAACTAAGAAGCATTATTTAGCTATCACGAATTCCCATAACTCATTTTACAGTCGGGATTACATAGCTAAATAAGTGCTAAGTGGTCCAGAGGCAAATGGTTATGTAAATTTGACGATGAAAAATAACATTTATATTTTAAACCCCAGCAGCTATTTATAAGAGCAAAGAATATGGAGCAACTCAAATACGCAACAACAGAGGATTAAATATACACCCCACAAGAGAATTCTGGGGACCCATTAAAAGTCAGTGTGTAGCATATTACTAATGTCACAGATGAATATATGTGTTACATGATTAAGGAAAATAAAATTTACAAAATAGCATAAATAGAATGGGCCTACCCCTCTAAAAATAAACATATATATGCATAGAAAATGATAGAATGACATATATTAAAATGTGAAGGGACTTTATAATGTTGTTTTGAAAGAAAAAGTTTCAATAAATCTACCACCCATTAGAAATTAATCAATTTACGTTATCTTAAAAAATATGGCCAAAATTAGAAGGGTCTCTGTTCTTTGTAAATCCAAATAGGTCTGAAGTAGTTACTTTTTTTTTTTTTTACAATCTTTTTTTTAGTGATCAAAGCTACATAAGTTCATTTTTAAAAATAAAAAAAGCTAAATAACCATAATGCTACCTTATAGAGATAGTGTTTTCATCTAGGTTTATCTATCTACTCTCAGTTTCTAAAAAAATTGGATCTACAACTTCAACGGTCAAAAACGGTTAAGGTAAAACATTATTTAGTGTTCAGAGATGCTGAATAGATTCAATTGAAGTGTGAGAGCTCTGGCTGGAAGTTTTAAGTAGATACAGAATTGGGGTGGAGTGTGAGAAGAAAATCAACCACTTTGTGCTTTTGATTACCTATTTCGCACAAGTCACCCAGTCAGGAGCTTAGAGGGTAAAAAGCAGCAGCAGACATCTCTGCCTGCCTCCAGGGAGGAGGTGCCTGGGAAAGGAGGAATGAGCAAACCGAAATTGACCTTTCTGTATTCCCAGGGTCCTGTTACGTCAAGGGACAGAGATTAAAAAATAATCTAGGCCGGGCGCGGTGGCTCACGCCTAGAATCCCAGCACTTTGGGAGGCCGAGGTGGGTGGATCACTAGGTCAGGAGTTTTGAGACCAGCCTGGCCAACATGGTGAAACCCCGTCTCTACTAAAAATACAAAAATTAGCTGGGCATGGTGGCATGTGCCTGTAATCTCAGCTACTTGGGAGGCTGAGCCAGGAGAATCACTTGAACCTGGGAGGCGGAGGCTGCAGTGAGCCGAGATCGCGCCTCTGCACTCCAGCCTGGGCGACAGAGCGAAATTCCATCTCAAAATAAAAATAAATAAAAACATAATAATAATCATCTAGCTGGGCATGGTGGTTTGTGCCTATAATCCCAGCTACTCCAGAGGTTGTGGCCAGGAGTTCGAGACCAGGCTGAGCAACACAGCAAGACTCCCTCTCTTAAAAAAAAAATTAAAAATAACAAAAATAATCGTTTATGTCCCTCTAGCATGGCAAGTTGTTTGCAATCTAATCGAAAAGGCAAGACAATGAGAAGACAAGGTACAAAGAAGTTGGATGAAACAAAGCAGTACCAGGGCGGTACACCTGGCAGGGCATAATGGATCACTGAGCAAGGGACCAGATATATGTAGGGACTCGCAGGGAGCCGGAAGAAAACGAAAGCCTCAGCCATGGGGCACAGAGTCTGCCTGAAAGGGAGAGCTCGATGTAGACCGAAGCAATTGGAAAAGTCGGGGCTGAGTGAGATCCTGATCTGGATAGAGGGAAGGAAACATTCTAGGTAAGACCCACAGAGAGCAAAGGTCTCTTGTACACCTTTCTGTTTACGGAGCAAACACACTCTTCTCGTTTGTGCTGCTTGCTAGACCATCCGTCTTCACAGCCTTTGGGGACAGGCAGAGCCTTGCCCAGCAAGAACCTCAGACCAAAGGGGAGCCGGGGTGCAGGTGCTACCTGTCAGTTCCTATGAAGCACCCTCTGTGGACTGAAAAGCAGCTGAAACCTGGCCCGGGGGTCTAATGCTGGCTGCTGTGGGCTTAAAGCCTCCTCAGTTCTGGAGTCCTTCTGGCCAGGATGACTGTGGTGGTGAGCAGTGATTCAGGGAAGGTGCCCAGAGGTAGGATACCCCCTTCCTTTTGGCAGCTGCAAGCTAGGTTTTCTATTTCCTTGACTAAGTTTAGGGAGCACCTGACCAGCCCCTGGTTGGGGAAAAAGGCTGATGAATGGGTGACAAAGTGTCTCCAGCTCCATCCAACTTGTCAGAAAACAGCCAGAACCCAAACAGTTAGACGGGAAGAAAACGAACAAGCCAGGCACTAAATAGCAAATGTTTTCCTCTCCCCTAGGCATCCAAAACCAAGGGGCCAGGTAGGGTCTGCAAAACGTACCCAGGCTCGGAGGCAGAATTAAGAAGAGAGGAAAAAGACATCCTCTACTTTTTTCTCCAGAAGCAAACTTTTTCTTCCCAGAGCAAGAAGGACCACAGAGACCACAAATAATAAGGGATTCGAGACTGTTAACACAAGAGTGGGACAGGGCTGAGTTGGTCCAGGCCTGGGTCCCCGCAGTGGCATTTCTGGGGACTTTGAGGATACACACAGGAAGGACAGGCAGGACCTGACAGTCTCAAGAACAACAGGACAGAGGACTGAAGACTGAGACTATGATGATCAGATCCCTTCTGCCCAGCTTCCTGTGCACTTTTATGAAGGACTGTTCTAGGACCAGATGAAATGAGGGGAGCATGTGGTGAGTCCTGCCTAACTCCATCAGGGCCACATAATGAGGGTTATAAATACACAAGATATAAAGACATACATAATAAGACAGGCCCTGTCTTATTCACAGTGTGCACTCAGCACTAGGCCTCACTCACATCAGGCCTGTGATGAAAATCTATGTAATGAAGACATGAATGAATAAGACAATGAATGAATGAACCCCAGCCTGGCAGAGCTTTGTGTCCCAAGAGGAGCCTGCCTGACCCTCTTGAGATCTTATGTGCTGAGAGCTAAGGAGAGCTTTAAGGATGATGTAGTTCACACCCTCACTTTGCAGATGGGAAAGTTTAGACAGGCTGAGCAACCTGACCAATGCGACTGAGTTAGTCAAGTATTAAAGCTTGGAATATAATTCAGGTCTCTTGATGCCGACAATTTAGAAAACAGCCATTGATCTCCCAGGGGAGATATAAAGACACACATAATAAGACAGGCCCTGTCTTATTCACAGTGTGCACTCAGCACTGGGCCTTACCCACATCAGGCCTGTGATGAAAATCTATGTAATGAAGACATGAATGAATAAGACAATGAATGAATGAATCCCAGCCTGGCAGAGCTTTGTGTCCCAAGAGGAGCCTGCCTGACCCTCTTGACCTGGCTGGAGCCTCTGCTGAGAAACAGCCCCAGGGAGCAGAAGCTTGCCAAAATGCGCCAAGAAACCAAGGAGAATGTGCCAGCGTTTTCTTCCAACAGTTCCATCCTGAGACAATCATTTTCACATGATGATTTTTAAGTGCTTACTTGGCTATGAAATCACCAGGCTGGGAATTCTCTGTCAACTGCTAAAAGCCAGGACAGAAAGGCAAAGAAAGCTTTTTTTTTTCCCTTTTCCCCATGTCCTTTCTTCGAAGCCACCACCAGGGGGCCTGCACCTATTCACAGAGCCATACACCAGCAATATTCTTTCCGGTTCTGTTTCCTTCTATACCTGGCTTTCAAAAGGGCAATTTATACATTCCCCCTCCTTCCCACAATTTAGGAGAGTGAAGCCATTCCAAGTTGGAACCTGTAATTTTGAAATGATGCAAAAAATTGAAGATAATGAAAAACATCTGAGTTCAGATACCTGGAAATGTCAGTTGCCTTATCCAAAGGCTCTTTGTAGGAAAAAAAGGAATGATCAAGAGGGGGTTTTCTATCAGAAACAGCTGCTCAACAGAACAGACATCACCCCCAACCCCACCTCCCATCTCTCCCACCATCAAGGGAGGTCACTTATTTACTAGAATAGTCACGAACAAAGCATGAGATGGGAAGATAATTTTCCAATCCCCTAGTGGCTCTAGCTATTGTTTGCAGTTAAAATGCACCTTCCAGGAATAAATGAAGAAACTCAAGGGTTTGCAAGCAAACTGCTGTGACAGTGTCTAAACCTTCACACACACACACACACAGACACACAGACACACACACACCCCACTACAAGCCAAGAAGGGAGGAAGGACATGTTTGGACCATGAGTACCATGAGATCTTATGTGCTGAGAGCTAAGGAGAGCTTTAAGGATGATGTAGTTCAGACCCCCACTTTGCAGATGGGAAAGTTTAGACAGGCTGAGCAACCTGACCAATGCGATTGAGTTAGTCAAGCATTAAAGCCTGGAATATAATTCAGGTCTCTTGATGCCGACAATTTAAAAAACAGCCATTGATTTCCAGGGGAGATATAAAGACACACACACACACACACACACACACACACACATGCAAATTTTAAAAAACCAAGTTTAAAAAAAGAAAGCAGAATCAAAGCTACGCTTTTCAAAAATCATAAATCTGCACATTATGAAAAGGCTTCCAATTACTCTCTAACCCCTAATAGTCCTGCTTTTAATCTCTCTTCACTGTCAGCTTTCTTATATATAATATGACGTTAAATAATGCTAAGAAAACATGCCTGCACCACCACAGAATCATGACCACCCTACCCTCTGGGTTCAGGAAAATGAAACAGGGGCTGCTGCTAGGAGAACCCCCTGGGCTGCCACTGCAGTGCTCCACATACCACATTCAACCACTAGTTACTGAACTAACTTGTGGCCCTGGAGCAGAAACTATACTGTTTTACTCACTTCCCTGGGTGAAACCAACAGGAAAGAAGGACACCAAAGGCATCCAAAATTCACACTCATGTTTTAATATATTTCCAAAAATAATTTATTCCCACTACCTCCCTACTCATCTTAAAGTGGAGCCTTCCCCATGTGACAGATACAACATGTTACATTCAATCTAACACTGATGGCAGGCACATGGTTAAGTACTCAATAAAAGTCTGTTGAATGACTTGATGAGCACTGCTTTTCATCTTTACACTTTTCAGTATTTTCTGAGTTTTCAAGAAGCATATATTATTTCATACTCTGAAAGATATAACACTACTTAAAAAAATCTGTTTAATTCATTGCATTTATAAGTCAAAATGGACCTTACATCTATGCAAGTCTCTACTGAAAAGGCTGTATGAGAAGACAGAAGATATTTTTAGTGGGGAAAGAACATGGAAATGAGCTAGTTTTATAAAATACTGTCCATCACTCTCAGCTCCACCTCCCATGACCTAAGGACAGCACCAATTCTTTTGCTCAGCAAAAGTGGGAGGCTGTCAGGCACATCTTCAGACTGCAATGACACTGTCTAACCACACACGAAAGCACATTTTGTCCCACTCTTACCTTGCAGCTGCAGCCAGGAGATTTTTCGCATTGGGAGCTCCTGGGTCTACAGAGAGAGACTTGGCAGCTAACAGCAGCTTGCTGGATGCCATCGAGATATTCTTGAGGTTCCCTATCACTTGGATCTGGTCTTCTTTTGTCTGGAAGGTCAAAAGGAGCCAGAGCAATTAGGGCCTGTCCATTTCTTGAAGGAGGCATTCAGAGAGCTAGGAGCAGTATCCTGACATGCAGGCAGGTTATCCGTATAGATTACATTAAACCCAGTTAGCCCGCAGATGCCTAACTCGGTGAGACACTGACCAGTGTCTACCCTTCTCCAAACAGATGCTCAGATCAAGATGCATGCCATGGGGAAAGAAATCCATCCCCAAGTGGGTCAGCCAAGAGCTGTGCTTTCTCACAACTAGAGGCATTAAGCGGGGAGCAGGGTGGGCGGAGAGCGAGCGAGCTGTGAGCCAATGCACAGACCAGGCAGCGATTCCAGCATCTTGCTCAACAATGCTGGAGTTGTCAAGGAGCTGTACATCTCGGCCTGGCACAAATGACCAGCACTGTCTCGATATTCAGAGCTGACTGCATCCCTGAAGTTCCTGACTCGGGAAAGGACACATTTCTCACCCGGTTGCCATCTGAGAAACAATTCTTTGTAGATACTAGAAGAAGATACACCCTGGTTATCTCTTTTAGGGAGGTCAAAGGAGCGCAGAAAAAAAAAACAAACCAGCTCTGCAAGCTGACACCAGATCAGTCAAGCTCCCTTGTTCTAAACAAGGGGTTTATCTGTTCATCTGAAGGAGGTAATTTTTAATCACTTGACACTCAGTATTAGACACAGACCATCTGAATGGTCCATTAAACCTCAAATACATATATATTTTTATTGTATTATCCCACATTTGAAGAGCTGTTCTAATCTTTGTTAAATATTCTCCCTCCTCCTACCCTCCCTCCAAATAGTAAGACTATGAATTCTGCTGGAGGATTGTGGGAGAAGTTATCCTTCATTACTAACAGCACCTCATGCATAAGCTGATAGCATTTTTGGGAATGCCATTCCCATGAGGGCATGAGCTTCCTAAGCAGCAAAAAGAACGCAACCATGGCCTGCCTGTTTCCAGGTTCCTTTTCCTATTTGTTCAGTCAGTATCAAGGATGGATTGTCCATCTGAGAGGAGAGGCTAAGGTCAACTCCAGACAACCATCTCCACACCCACCTGAGCTTGGCCAGCCATCTCAATGCCAGCATCGAGGAATTCATCAAAATCATCACTGAACTTTCCAGAGGCTGCAGCCAACTCTCCACTCTGGCCCCGGGTGGCATGGACTACTTCCCCAGCAGACTGGTTCAGATCAGCTGCTGCCTGGTTCAGTTCACTCTGGGCTTCCTGGAAAGGCTTCGTGCTTGGAGGTAGCTGTGGGGAACAGACGGCACACCCCATGAGACATTTTGCTTCGCAGGGGAGGGATAAAAGGAAGGTATTGTGGAGGGGAGACAGACTCTTCAGAGATGCATTTGAGTCATCACGATTAAAAGGCTCTGAGTCATCTGAGCCCATTTTATTAATAGGTTTGACCCTCAACATATACATCCATTCATTCATTTAAATTTATCAAACACCTACTCAGTGCTAGACACTGTGGATCTAAAAATGTAAGCTATCTACAGGGGTTCAAGGTTTCCTAAGTGGCAGAGACAGGATCCACACCAAGGCAATCTGACTCCAGGGTCCATTCTCTAAAACTCTACCCTATTTTGTCTCTCTTAAGATGAAAGCTAAGTTTTAGCTTTGTAAACTAAAAGACAGATGCTCTCAAACTTCAAATCATGTTCTTCCAAACTAATAGCCACCAATTATATTAGTGGCCTTTGCTAATAACTTTTAAATGTCATCTAGCAGAATGATAACCATTTGGGAAAAGTTCTAGGGAGTTAAGCTAGACTCTATTCATCACCCACATACATTGCCTCTATACCTGTGCAGACAAGAAACAAAGATGCATGAGCACAAATCCTCCTTCAGCAAGACTCACAAAGCAGGGAAGGGAACAGGCCCCAAGGTGAAATTCCTCAGACTACTCGCTCTCTCACTGAGTCTTGGACACATGTACCCTTCCAACACCAGATTGTCACTATCTGAGATGTCCTGATGAGAAGCCAGGTATCACATACCCCTTTGCCAGTCTCATTGGGATGATCCAAGAGGAAATGGCAACATGGGCTCAAAGAAAAAGTAAACTTTAAAAGCTCCACCTGGGAACTTTGTTATCAGACAGCAAAACATGGAAAACAAAGACTGGCGGGAAAAACAGGACTCCTAAAGGAAGGGTTAGCTGCTCAGAGATGTCATGGAGAGAAGAAGACTTCACTCACACCTAATGTGAGCCTAGTCCCCCAGTGTCCTTTCCCAGTCTAAGAACCTCTCACCGAATCCACAAGCAGCTTCTTGCTGGACTCCCCGATGCTCTTCAAGGCCACGTCCACATCCTTCTGCCCAGGGAGGCAATTTACGCAGTTATTTAAGGAGTGTGAGACGGCTTTAGCCACCTGAATTCGTGGAGGGAGAGAAGCACCTTTAAGTACAAACATTTCTGCACATTTGTTGGGAATGGGTAGTGACAACATGCAGAGCTGAAATAGATACGGAAATGACCCACCAGCATCCACCTGCCACTGTTACCTGTCTTACATCACCTCATCCAGGCCCCTTGTCCCAGAGAAGTTTCCACCCTCTTATTGGGATTAACATTCCGTCTCAGCAAAGGGTCTGACACAGTGACACAGCACATCCCACCTGCTCCCCAAAGCCAGGCTAAGCCACAGTTTTGTGATTCAAATATAGAACTCTCCAGCATGAGGTCAGGTTCTAAAGCAAAGATTTCTTATACCAAGAGAAATGAAAATATCTCCCTTCTTGGGAGCCCTGCTGAGGTCACCGAGGTGGAAGGAGACCTTGAGTTGTTTGGATCACAATTAGAAGGCCTGTGGTTAATTTCTGCTCAGTGACTCATGGGGTCATCCTCCCAAACCTCACTCTGCCCAAGGGCAAGTGGGGCGCTCTGAGCACAACCTGGAGTTGCCCTCACGCTGCCTAGAAATGTTTGGTGGCTCCCTGTTTGCATTCTTTGGTATCCTCAATTAAAAGGAAGGTCTTTGGAGGTGGGGAGTGTCATTCCCTCTAATCTAAGCCATCTCCTTCCCAGCCCCACGTCTAGGACTCTGCCTGGATGCTCCTTAGCCAACTGGTTCCATCAGGCAGTCGAAGAAGCATTCAAAGAAGTAATAGAGAGCCAGGGTTGAAAACTTCAGAGTGGCCAGCCCTAGCGGATCTACCTCATTCCCTGGCGAGGAACAGCAATATAGCTCAGCACACATAGGCCCAAAACAAGCATGTTATGTCCTGGCTCCAAAACTCCCAAGGACAGAATTCGAAGGCCCCCATGCCCTCTGCTGACCATGAATTAAGCAGATCACACATTAATGTGGAGAATACTAGGCAAGACTTACAAAAGTGAGTATCATGTATGGCCAGCACTGTTATGACCTTTGGAAGTTTCTGAAAACATCTGCTGTGTCAGTGTTCATATCAGGGAAAAGTGCCCAGGAGACAGCCCGCCCACATGTCCACGTTAATGATGACCATGACAACCACAATTTCTCCTTCCTAGCCTCACCTGAGCCAGTCTTTGTTGACTCTCTGCATCTCCAGGTGCAATCAGGGCCTGCTTGGCCTCTTGAATGAGCATGGCGGAGCCCTCCATCACGTCTCGAGCAGAATCTAACATGGCATGGGCGGCCGCGGGGTCGGTCGTCGATGCAGCCACTCCACGGGCGGCCTGGGCCAGCGTTTTTAGAGCTTGGGCCGTCTCTCTAGCAGCCACCCCTGGGGATAAAAGTCCATCAGAGTTCCAGTTAGACTTCATCTAAATGGCACATTTTACTTAGGAATAAGCTTCTGGACCAGGGCCTGGCACAGAACGGGAGCTGCAGATTAGTCTTCATAAAATTTGAATTGCTGTGTTTCTCAAAGAAGTAGCTGGCTTCAGAAACATATCCCCCTGGCTCTGGGCCAAACCAAGAGACACATTAATAACAAATGCAATACTAAAGACTTCTTCCCCCTGATTTCTCTTGCTCCCACTGCCCCACTATCCCTAGACCTAGAACACCAAGTGCATGGGAGTACACAGATGGACACACTTGGATAAGTTCATGTACATGTTTGTGGGAGGCCATGTAAAAGCACCGTTCTTCTCAATTGTCTTTCTGGGGCATAACTTACAGTACACTACAGTGAACAAGTCTACATGTGCAGCTCCGTGAATTGGCACATACGGATACAGCCACATATCCACCATCAGTTGTGCCAGTCAATGCTCCCTTCACACCAGAAGTAATCACCATTCTAATGTCTATTACCTTAGACTACTTTTACCTGTTTTTTTTTTTGAGACGTTGTCTCGCTCTGTCACCCAGGCTGGAGTGCAGTGGCACGATCTTGGCTCACTGCAAGCTCCGCCTCCCAGGTTCACGCCATTCTCCTGCCTCAGCCTACCGAGTAGCTGGGACTACAGGTGCCCGCCACCATGCCCGGCTAATTTTTTTGTAATTTTTTTTTTTTTTTTTTTTTTTTTTTAGTAGAGACGGGGTTTCACTGTGTTAGCCAGGATGGTCTCAATCTCCTGACCTCGTGATCCGCCCGCCTTGGCCTCCCAAAATGCTGGGATTACAGGCGTCAGCCACTGCGCCCGGCCCTTTTACCTGTTCTTAAACTTCATGTTAACAGAACCACATATATGTATTCTTTTGTGTCTGCTTTCTTTCTCTGACCATAATGCTGTGAGATTCGGCTAAGCTGTGATATGTGGCAGTTCTTTCTTTTTTCTTGCTATATAGTATTCCACTATACAAATCTGCCAATATTTGTTTATCCATTCTCTTGTTGACAGCCATTTGGGTTGTTTCCTGTTTGGGGCTGTTATGAATGAATCTAACAAGAAAGTTCATATATATATATATATATATATATATATATATATATATATATATATATTCAAGTGGCCATATGGATCACTTCTCTTAGATATAAACCTAGGAATTGAACTGCTAGGTCATAGAGTAAGTATATATTTAGCTTTAGAAAATACTACAAAAACAGTTTTCCAAAATGACTTTACCATTACACATTCCACTGGCAATCTGTAAGAACTGCAGTTGCTCTACATCCTAGCCAACACCAGGGAGCATCGGATTTTAATTTAATCATTCTGATGCATGTGTAGCTGCATCTCAGTGAGGTTTTAACCTTTATGTCCTTAATGAGTAATGATGTTGAGCACCTTTGCATGCACTTAATGGCCATTTAGATATCCTCTTTTGTGAAGTGCCTGCTTCTCTTTAAATTTGCATCTAAACAGATGATGGGATTTGGTGATAAATGACGAATATAAACTAGTCCTTTAAAGCTGTAGCACCACCTCATGTGGAATAAACGTGAGTCTTACTACCTGGCACGCAGTCCTTGGCACACCCAAGAAAAGGATGAAGACTGAAGATGCCAGGACACATATAATGCCTGAGAATCGCTGAACAGCTTACCCTAGAGCTCATCTCATGAAATTTCACAGATGAAGCCTGGTGCTGAGACATATCTTGCCCACAAACACTTCCAGAGGTGGCAGGAGAGCTAGATCTGAGCTTTCCTCACTTTGAGGTCAAATATTCTTTATAGTGCTCTTCGCGGTAGAGAACTATGAGCCCTTTTTGTTAGAACATATAAGATCTACATGAAAAATACGCAAATCAATGTCTCTCTTGCACTGAACTTTTGAAATGACTATTTTCTACAGGACTGAGCTGGAAGGTCTCTTGGCACCCGTGAGTGTGGTCTTTACTAGCCGCTGCCTCAGCTGAGTCAGCACCTACACAGCAGGTGGTCTTTTCCTCACTGAGGGCGAGGCTCTGCGATACAATCGAGTGTGAAAGGCCTCAGATCCATAAAACCAGATGGGTTTGCAGTGCTGCAGACTTGCTAATATGTAAATATTTAGTAAATCACACAGCTGGGATATAAAACTATGATCTAATCAAGGTAAATTACAAAGCTGCCAATCTATCATTGATCCCATGGCACTTCTGAGTACAGCTGGCAGAATAAAAGAATTTTAAACTAAGTGCTTTTTATGGCAGAGGAGAAGCCCAGAAGAGAAAGCACAAAGGTAAACAAAGCTAAGGTGAAGGAGAGAAACAATCTGAGGAGAATGGTCATTCCATTTTACGCTTAAGCTTTTGGCACAGGGTTGAAGGATGCTGTTGCTCAGAAAAGCGCCAGATGTAGTTAAGACCTCATCTGGCCCTGGCTCTGCTGCTGATTAGTTGTGTGGTCTAAACTGCTGCCTTTTCCCTCTGGGCCTCCGTTTCTCATGGGTTTTAGGAGAGGCTGAGTTCCTAGCTCTGACCATTGCAGATTCTAGGCTGTGATTTCTAGACCTCTCCTCTTGTCTTCCCATTTGTCATATGGACTCTTGAATCCACTTCTATCTGAGTCGTATATAAGTTTGGAGGAGTAAATCATTTATCATATCCAATTAGAAAAGACATGTTTATGCAAAACCCATTTAGTGAAAAACCTTTCATAGGCTCATACAATTTAAAAAAACGCAGAAATCAGAAGAGCTAAATTCCAAAAACTTAACCTGGTCCATCCCATGTGTTTTCTGCTAAGGACTCACTGTGAAATCTCAAAGCACATCAAGGATCTTCTTGAGAGAGATCAGGTTTCTGCAAAGAGGAAGCCATACCATCAAAAGGATGAAACAAGGCCACCAGAGGTCAGAAAGCCCAGTGAACACCCATGGCTGTGCATGGCTGAACGCACGGCAACATTCTCAATCATCATCACTACAGGGTCAGATCTCCAAGCAAACAACACCCTCCAAATGGAACTCTTCCTGCAGTCAAAGTGTGCACCACAATACCAGAACCACCAGTGTGAAATACGAAAGCAGATTTCTGTTTCAATAACCACAGTCCTTTGAAAACACAGATTACTTTCACAGTATTCTTGCCATCTGGATCTTAAATGATACTCAGTAACAGAATCTTATGAAGGCATATCAAGTGATATCAAATATAGTAGCATTCTACATAATGGTTGCTATTCTTTACCAGAATTCATGTGGATTGTGTATCCAGACAGTATTGTCCACAGAGCAACTTCAGAAGATAAAGACCAGGTAAGACACAAATCTTTTATCTGTTCCAAAGTATTTACAAAGGGTTCTGTGTAATTGTAATCAGCTATACAGAAATATATTTTGAACGCTGCATTGGCCAAACAGAAACACACTTGCATTAGAATACAGCCCAGTGGCAGCTCACGTGAAACTTCTGAAAATCCCACACACCTCAATTATGGACAAGGAAACTGAGACCCATGGAGAAGTTTTCCACACGTGCTCTCTCTTTCCTTGCTTCCCATCCATTCTCCAACTTTCCTGAAACCGCCTTCAACAAGGAGAATAGTGACCTCCTTATTCCTAAAGCTAATGGATGCTTAAGTCTCCCATTTGACATGACTTTCTGGGCAGCAACTGTGTCTATGGTTCTAGAGACATCCCTCTCTCCTGGTTTCCCTGCCCTCTCCACAGCTCCATGTTCTTCTTTCTTTCAAAGATTTCCATTGCCAGTTTCCTCCTTAACCAGCCAGGTTCTTCAGGATTATAACTGATAAGCTGTCTCTCACTCTACCACTCCCTGTTGGCAAAATTATCTACTTCCAATCATTATCATTTTACCAATAATTTTCAAATCTGTATCATGCAGCCCAGCCTTCTCTACTGAGTTCCAGAGCCAAAGATTTAGCTGCCTAATGATGCTCTCACTGCATACTCTGCAAGCACTTCAAATGGAATATATTTAGTGCCAAACCCAGCATTCCTGAACTTCACCTCCCCTGCTCCTACCAATGGTCCTGTGTTCCCATCAGTGATTCATACAACTCTTCACTCAGCTATAAGACCAAACACTTGGAACCGTTCATGTTACCATCTCCACCAACTTCTAACCAGTCACCAAGAACGATTGGGTTTTTGCTTCTTCAATCCATCACTTCGTCTCCACTGTAGGACACTACCATCTCTTACCTGGATTAATGCAACAGCTTCCTTGCCTACCACTTTGTTTCCATCCAATCTATTCTACACACGGGAGGAAGGGCAACCTATACAAAAAGCAATATGAACTGTATCCACAGCTGAAAAACATGTTCACATATTCTTCAGTTAAAGTATAACTCATTTATTTTAGCTTATGAGGCCCTTTAGGATCTGACCCTGGCCTAACTTTTCAGCCTTATCCTCTTATTTCTCACTTCCTCTTTGCCTATGACTTTCACCATCTTCAGTTCCTTCCATCAGCCTTCTCTCATCTTTAAGGCATCATACATGCAGTGCTCACTTGTGCAACTGCCTTCCAGTGCCTGCCAAAATTAAATGGGGCTACTTCTAGGCTGTTTTTCAGACACCAACTAGACAGCATGTCTTCCTGGGTGTTATTGGTATGAGATGACGCAACCTGTAAAGTAGTCTTTTCTCTACTAAATATGCATTTCATCATCTACACAACAGCTGGCAAGATTTCGGGAAAGTGTAGAAATTTCTGAAATTTAAATCTCTCATATTACCCTATGATTTTCTAAGAATTTTATCATACTTTTCCTCCTCCTAGAATGCTAAAGGACTCCTAAACAATCCACAAAGCCCTCGCTAGGTGTCAATTCTGCTCTGAAAATTTCCCCTACCCTCCTACTGGGATCAAATTTTGCGTTCTTATTATTGCAGGTACTGTATATACTGTACTATAACTTTGTGTTCCTATTGTGCTCTTTAAAATTTTTATTTTCAAAGTAATAAATGTATACAGTTTTTACAAATCAAAGAGGATTTTGCTTGTAGTGATGACAGAATAACTTACTGAAAATCAGCCTTCCCACAAAGAAACTCTGGAAAACATATATAAAACATTTATTTGAAGACACTGGAGAAATAGCAAGGCACCAAGGTAAACAGGGCCAAGATCTTGAAAAGAAGGAGTGAGTCCAATGTTCAGGATTGCTTTTTCTCTAAAGGCATTTCCTAATATGTAACCTGTTACCAAGAAGCTGAGAAGCTGAGGAAAGTTTCTTGAAATCTCATGGGGCTAGAAGAGAAAAGCATAGTTCTGAGCCCAAAAAACAGAATAGCCCGGGTAAACAGCAACCCTTTCAGATGGGACACTCAAGGGCTACACCCTCAAAGGTAAACTGGAAACAGACCACACAATTTCCAATCAGCTCAGTTCCTGCATTTTTATTGTGATCTGTCCTTATCTTAACCACCTGCCAGAAGCAAAGAGTAATCCTATGTAGGGAAAAAAACATAATTCAGGGCCTCAAACTATCTCTACAATTTAAAATAGCAATGTTCAGTCTTAAAGAAAAAAAAAAAGAAAACACCAGGAGACAAAACCAATGGCTGATATCATAAAAATGGCCATACTGCCCAAGGTAATTTACAGATTCAATGCCATCCCCATCAAACTACCAATGACTTTCTTCACAGAATTGGAAAAAACTACTTTAAAGTCCATATGGAACCAAAAAAGAGCCCGCATCGCCAAGTCAATCCTAAGCCAAAAGAACAAAGCTGGAGGCATCACGCTACCTGACTTCAAACTATACTACAAGGCTACAGTGACCAAAACAGCATGGTACTGGTACCACAACAGAGACATAGATCAACGGAACAGAACAGAGTCCTCAGAAATGATGCCACATATCTACAACTATCTGATCTTTGACAAACCTGACAAAAACAAGCAATGGGAAAAGGATTCCCTATTTAATAAATGGTGCTGGGAAAACTGGCTAGCCATATGTAGAAAGCTGAAACTGGATCCCTTCCTTATACCTTATACAAAAATTAATTCAAGATGGATTAAAGACTTACATGTTAGACCTAAAACCATAAAAACCCTAGAAGAAAACCTAGGCAATACCATTCAGGACATAGGCATGGGCAAGGACTTCATGTCTAAAACACCAAAAGCAATGGCAACGAAAGCCAAAATTGACAAATGGGATCTAATTAAACTAAAGAGCTGCTGCACAGCAAAAGAAACTACCATCACAGTGAACAGGCAACCTACAAAATGGGAGAAAATTTTTGCAACCTACTCATCTGACAAAGGGCTAATATCCAGAATCTACAATGAACTCAAACAAATTTACAAGAAAAAACCAAACAACCCCATCAAAAAGTGGGCAAAGGACATGAAAGGACACTTCGCAAAAGAAGACATTTATGCAGCCAAAAAACACATGAAAAAATGCACATCATCACTGGCCATCAGAGAAATGCAAATCAAAACCACAGTGAGATACCATCTCACACCAGTTAGAATGGCCGTCATTAAAAAGTCAGGAAACAACAGGTGCTGGAGAGGATGTGGAGAAATAGGAACACTTTTACACTGTTGGTGGGACTGTAAACTAGTTCAACCATTGTGGAAGTCAGTGTGGCGATTCCTCAGGGATCTAGAACTAGAAATACCATTTGACCCAGCCATCCCATTACTGGGTATATACCCAAAGGACTATAAATCTTGCTGCTATAAAGACACATGCACACGTATGTTTATTGCGGCACTATTCACAATAGCAAAGACTTGGAACCAACCCAGATGTCCAACAACGATAGACTGGATTAAGAAAATGTGGCACATATACACCATGGAATACTATGCAGCCATAAAAAATGATGAGTTCATGTCCTTTGTAGGGACATGGATTAAACTGGAAACCATCATTCTCAGTAAACTATCGCAAGGACAAAAAACCAAACACCGCATGTTCTCACTCCTAGGTGGGAATTGAGCAATGAGAACACATGGACACAGGAAGGGGAACATCACACTCCGGGGACTGTTGTGGGGTGGGGGGAAGGGGGAGGGACAGCACTAGGAGATATACCTAATGCTAAATGACGAGTTAATGGGTGCAGCACACCAACATGGCACATGGATACATATGTAACAAACCTGCACATAGTGCACATGTACCCTAAAACTTAAAGTATAATAATAATAAAAAATAATAATAATAAAATAAAAAAAAAACCAATGGCTGAAAAACCAAGAGGTGGAAAAAAAAAATCCCTGACAATAAAAACAGGCTACAGGCTATCCAGATATTAGGATACTGGACTTCAACTTTAAATAACTGTGATAAATATGTTGAAGAAATTAGATGACAACATATGGAATTCCAGCAGAGACACAAACTCTAAGTAAATAATCAAATGGATATTCTAAAACTGAAAAATATGATATTTACAATTAAAATCTTAATTGAAGGAGTTGAAAGCAGAATAGACACTGCTAAAGAGAGGAAAAGTGAACTGGAAGATAGATCAAAAGCAGATATTGAGAACAGAGCATGAAAAGAAAAATTATGAAGAAGAAAAGGGTAGAGAAGATGTAGAAAACACAGTGAAATGATCTAGCATAAGAGAAAGGAAATGGGACAGAAGCAATACTTGAAGAAACAAAGGTTGATTTTTTGAAAACTGGCCTAGGACAACAAATCCCATTTTCAAGGAGTACTTGCAACCCAAAGGAGGATAAATATGCAGGGAAACTCCTCCAGGCACACTGCTGGAAAACCAAAGACTAAAAAAACTCAAAAAGCAAGGAAAGGGGAAAAATAAAACCGCATTACCTTCATAGCTAACTTCACAACAGAAATAAAAGAAGCCAGCGACAATGGAATAACATCTCCAAAGTGCTGGAAGAAAACAACTGCCAACCTAAAATTGTATAAGTGATATTATCCACCCAAAATAAAAGCTAAACAAAAGCATCTTTAGACAAACCAAAATGGAACTTGTCACCAGTAGATTAACACTAAGGAAAATGAAGGGAGTTCTTCAGGCAGAAGAGAAATGATCCCTAATGAAAGTCCCTGGAGATGCAGAAGGAACCAAGGATAATGGAAAGGGCAACTATGGGAGGAAATCCAAATGAATAAGCACTATCTGGAACAATACTGAGACTGTATTGCAGAGATGAAAATATACCCAGAATTAAAACATAAGGCTGGGTGCAGTGGCTCACGCCTGTAATCCCAGCACTTTGGGAGGCCGAGGAGGGTGGATCACGAGGTCAAAAGATCAAGACCATCCTGGCCAACACGATGAAACCCCGTCTGTACTAAAAATACAAAAATTAGCTGGGTGTGGTGGCATGCGCCTGTAGTCCCAGCCACTCGGGAGGCTGAGGCAGGAGGCTGAGGCAGCAGAATCTCTTGAACCCAGGAGGCAGAGGTTGCAGTGAGCCAAGATCGCGCCACTGCACTCCAGCCTGGTTACAGCGTGAGACTCCATCTCAAAAACAAACAAACAAAAAAAACAAAAAAAAGCAACAACAAAAAAGAAAACAATAAAATAATTGAAAGAAAGGTAAATGAAGTTAACATGTCTCAAGATTCTTGCACTATGCAGAAGAGGAAACAGAGTAACTTAGATTTAAAGAAATCAAAAAAGAATAGTAAATGAATGTACAACTAACAAGCTAATCAAGAGGAAGGAAACAGAATTTAGAAAATGCATATGAATCTGAAAGGAGGCAAGCAAATGGGAAAAAAAGGAACTTACCACAGGCAGGCACAGAGAAAACAAATAGTAAGACGACAGACTCGAACTCCAACATATCAGTAATTACACTATCTATAAATAGACAAAATACTCCAATTGAAAGAAAAACATTGTTACACCACCAAATACTCTCTGCCCTCCCCAAAGAACAACGACAAGCTCGGAGGATACCCAACCCATTAAATATAAGTATGAAGAAAAATTGAAAGTAAAAGAATGAAAAAAGAGATGTCATACACACTTTAACCAAAACACAGACTTCTATGAAGAAAACCATAAAACTGTACTGACAGAAAAGAAGACCTAAATAAATGGATATTCACAGATTAGAAGACTCAATGATATAAAGATGTTAATTCTGCCCAAATTGATTCAATGTTATCCCAATAGTGGTTTAAAAATACTGGCTTAAGAAAACAGTATTTTTTATTATTATTTTGTACAAATTGACAAGCTGATTCTAGAATTTATGTGGAAATGGAAAAGGCCAAGAACAGTCAACACGAACCTGAGGAAAACCAACAAAGTTGGAGGATGTGCATTACCAAACATTAAGATATAGTATAAAATTGCAGTATAGTAATTAGGGAAGCATAGTACTAATATAAGAACAGGCAATTGAATCGATGGAAAAGAACAAATACCACAAACTGATCCAAACATATATGTTCACTTATGTTACAACAGAGTGACACTAAAGATCACTGGGAAAAAGTAGCCTTTTCAATCAGTGGTGCTGGGTCAAATGGATATCTATGTGGAAAAACAATTAAATGAACCCTACTGCACATAAATAAAACTCATTCCAGATAGATCAAAGTTCCAAACATGAAAATCAAACAGTGAAGCTCTAGGATACGACAGAGAAGAACATCTGCATGATCTTAGGCAAAAGTTTTAAAATAGGACACAAAAAGTACTAACCATAAAGAAAAAAGTATAAATTGGAATATATTAAAATAAAACCTTTTGTTCATCAAAAGGCACTTTAAGAGACTAAAAATGCAAATCACAATACACAAGAAATACATATAAGTAACAAAGAACTCCTATAAATGAGGAAAAGACAATAACCCAATTTTCAAATAATGGGCAAAAGACACAAACATACTTCACAAAATGGCCAATAAACCTATGAAAAGGTCCTCGATGGCACTGTTCATCAGGAAAATGAAAATTAAAATCATAATGTGATACTATTGCACACAAACCAAAAGGGCTAAAATTAAAAGACTGACAATACAAAGTGGTGACAAGGATACAGAACAACTGGAGCTTCCATACACTGCTGAAAGAAATGTACTGAACACATGGGGAGCCTCTGACCTAGGAAATCCACTCCTAGGTACCCAGCTAGAAAATGCTTACTATGTTCACTAAACAACCTGGACTGGACTTGTTCCTGGCAGTGTCTTTTGGAAACAACCCAAATGCCCAACAACAGCATAAAGAACAGCTATATTCATGTAAATATAATACCACAGAGATAATGGAAATGCAAGAACCACTGTATGTACCACAGATGAGTCTCACAAACATAGTGCTGAGAAAAAGCAGCTAGGCACGAGGGGCACATATTGTATTATTCCATTTACTTACAGCTCAAAAACAGGCAAAATTAATCTATGCTGTTAAAAACCATGAGCGTTTACCTCTGGGGAAGGACAGTGGGGATACAGTGATTGGGAGGGGGCACAAGGGAGCATCCAGGAGGCTGAAGATGTTTTTGATTCCTGGATCCTGGTAGTGGCTTCTTGGGTGTTTTCAATTTGTGAGACCTTATGAAGGTATCCATGTAGGATTTATGTTGTCTTCTGTGCATATATTATACTTTGATAATAATGCATATTTCAAAAAGAAGTCAAGCGTGTTACTGTATAACAAAAGCAATGATCCATAACCCACTCCTCCCCTCTTCACCCCCACTCCTAGAGCCACTCAATTCCTTAAGCTTTCCTTCCATATTTATTTTTAAGAAATGTGCTCATACTGAAACCTCTTGGTTTTAAAATTTGAGATATGTATAGATTTCCTACCACAATAACATTTCCTCATTGTATAACTTTTCTGCTTTTCTTAGAGTTGATGATTGTGCAATCTGTTCCTTACAGAGACTCCTGTTTAAGGAGTCTCCTACCTTCAGGGGCACCTGGCATCACCAATACTCAGTATCGCCTCACCCCCCCAAGGTTCTGCAGCACAAATCAGCTTGTTTCCTTGCTGGTTCCCATACCCCTCAGGTTTCTGTTCACTCGCCTCTATCTGTTACCATGCATCTGTCTCCTTCCATTTTCACACATTCCATTGACGTCTTATTTGTTATCATCTCTTATTCTCTTTAACCTTTTTTATGCCTTTAATTTAGCGGGATTCCAGGATTCACAGAAAGACCTGGAAGTCTACAATTACTATTTCTTTATAGTCTAATCGGGGCAATCCATAAATGGTTTGGGGGAATCATATTTTATTAGTCTTTGTGTGCGAAGTATCAAGCCCGGTAACAAGCACATGGTGCTTGAAAAATATATGGTGAACTGCTGGGAGAAAAATGTCACATGTATTGTCAAAGGAATGAACTCCTGCTCCTCCCCCACTATGCCCAGGGGCCTGAAGCTGGCCACAGCGGCATGAAGGGCGTAGGTCTCACCTGTGTAATGTTCGTTGCCTTGAGCAGCACAGGTCAGCAGCTGCGCCATGGAGGAGCCCACTGCCTTGGATGTGCTTCCCAGGTCCTGAGCACATTTTTCCAGCTACAAGAATATTCAAGGAGGAAAAGAACGTAGAAGAAAAGGAACATCTGCTGAGGTCTTAGCATAATTTAGAAAAGACATGCAGATCAAACCTTGAGCCCTAGCTCTTTCCCACCAATGGCACTAAGCTGCAGCAGGGTGGTACAGGAGAAGGAGCACAAGCTTTAGAACAAACAAATCTGGGTGCAAATCCCTGCCCCATGCCCTCTCCCCTCCCAATTACTAGCATGAGATTGAATAAATTACTGAACCTCTCCAAGCCTCAGTTTCCTGAGGAGATCATAATACCTAGGCTCAGAAGGTTTTCAGAGAATTTATGTAGGCTCTCAACAAATGGTAGCTATTAGTATTATGCCTTTAGAAGCTAATTTAGAAAGTCTGCAACAAATCCTTAGTGAGAATTAATTATGGCTGGGCAGGAAGTGGGCAGACATCCAGCTGCACCACCTTCCTGGCATGTGGGACCATTAACATTGTTCAATTTGATCATTATACTTTGAGGAGTTCCAACTGAAAGGAAATGCAATAGAAATAGAGGGTTGGAGTGGTAAATGAGATTATGAAAATGGGCACAGTGCTTGCTTCCCATGAACAGCATGTTATTTTGCTTTGTAAACTAAATAAAAAATTCAGGGAATGAAGTCAGTAAAGGCCTAGGGTATGGATAATTATTTGATTACTAGATGAGGTTTTGGAAGAGAATTTCTAGGTATACTGCGAGAGTACAAAAAGGCATCAGAGAACAAATGCATTTTAAACCTTGCAACATGTTTTCCAAGAGAGGCAATGCTTTCCAATAAAAATAGAGCCTGGTCCATTATAGCAAACAATATGTTATGACACAATACAGACTTTATTAGAGCAATTTCTTTAAAAATTCTTGATGTTTTCCTGCATTCTAACTGACTAGTCTATGCTCTATGTAAAGATGGAATTACATGTCATGCCAGCCTCTCTTGCACTCCCTGGGGTATAGAACTTTGCAAAGAGACTTCCGGACCACTTCGCAAAGCTGTGGGCCCAAGAGGCAATCCCAACTCTGTCATTAACCGGGTGACCTCAGTTAAGTGACTTAACCTCTCTGAGCCTGAGTTTCTTCTTTTTTACTATTAGGGAAACTTGATTTAACACATATTTTCTGAGTGCTTTCTATGTACCAGGCATTGCTCTACGCCTGAAGTCCCCTTTACATTCTAAAAGTCTTCAGTTCGTTCAAAGAGCCAGAAGCTCTCAAAAGCACAGGTTTTAGAGTCCTGCAAATCTGAATTCAAACTGTGGTTCGGCTCCTAACTGGCAGATAACATTGGACAGAACGGTGACAAACTCTGTGCCTCTGTGTTTCTCACCTGTAAACGGGGTCAATAAAACTTGCTCATGAAAGTTACTATCACGATAAACTAGACTGGGTGTGTACAGTGCTTCACAGGTGCTTAATACATGATGGTATTTTACTAGCAATGTTCAGTCATGTGAGAAAGTACATACAAATGAGGAGGACTGGTAAAGTTTTAGCCAACAAAACTCTGACATAAGCATCAGGAGGTGTGGTAATATGACCACAGTAGATCTCTAGTGCCATTATTCCATTTGCAGTATGGCTTTCCGGTATGGACGCACTTTGCCGTTGTCCATCCTAGTGCTTTGCATTAAGTAAATTTTTTTTAAAATGACTGTTGATAATCTTTTCTATGTGTATCATGATAGCCTCATTGCTACCCACTTCGTAAATAAAATACTTGAGACACAGAGGAGATATGGGACGCGTGCACAGCTAGTTGATGATAGAGCTGAGTGTAGAATCCAGCACTTATAACTCCAAACCTAGTTCCTCCAGCTGCCCTGGGCATTCTTTTCAGAAAAAGATCACAGGATTAGAAACTTCTCAACATGCCGCAACATTTAGCAAACACCCTAACAACAAATAATTTAATAACGTCATAACAAAAGATACACCCGCACCCCAGCTGGCTCTAACAGCTCACCGTTTCCCCTGGAAGTGGCTTCAGCTGGCTCTCCACAGCCGCCATCTTGGCATCCTGCAGTTCATTCTTAAGCGTCTGCACCGTATTCAGAGCTGAATCGATTTCCATCGGACCACAGGCTTCATGGGCCTGCCAACAGAATTGGAAATATGTATACCCAGTCTGCTTGGGAAAAGTGTCCCCAACACTTTTGCAACTTATAAAATGCGCCTTTCTGGATTCTCCAAATCCAGCAGGAGGAGTAAGGAAAGCAAGTATTTTTTCTGAGAGAACAAAATCATCCTCAGTTAGAACCTTACTCTTAACTTCCTTAAACCATCAATTATGTATGTCTCACAACTGGATATAGTAAGTGTTCCAGAAGTGACCCTTATCTGAAATGCACTTGCCTCTTAGACTCAGTGGATCATTATATTCGCTGTGGCTGAGTTCTAGAGGTAGGGCACCTAGCACAGCCATGTGTGTACACAGAGGCATGGGAAAGATGCAGTGAATGAACAAATGAACACACCCAGGACTCTGGGGGCAAGTCTATGTCAACTTTATTGCTTCTCTTTACAAATTTCTAGATTATAAATCATTACTTTTCTGTATTGAAGATTATAAAATATTTTTCCCTTAGTAATTTATGAAAACTACTTTATCTCTTGGTCATGTATAACACTGATCTCCAAATGCTTTGATTCCATCCCTTAATATACACATGCACATATAATTATATAAACGTGTAATTATTGATCAGTATACTAAATACTGGTACATTTTCATTTCTTTCCATTTTTAGATAATAGTAATAACAGCAGAAATAAATACTAATTGATTTCTATGTGCCACTATTACTCAAGAAGGAAACTGAGGCACAGAGAGGTTAACTAACTTGTCTAGGTCACCAAATTAGTCAATGACAGTCTGATTCCAGAGCCTGCACTCTTTTTTCTATTTTGTTTTGGAGGCAGAGTCTCACTCTGTTGCCCAGGTTGGAGTGCAGTGGCATGGTCTTGGCACACTGCAACCTTTGTCTCCTGGGTTCAAGTGATTCTCATGCCTCAGCCTCCTGAGTAGCTGGAACTACAGGCGTGCACCACCACACCTGGCTAATTTTTGTATTTTTAGCAGAGATGGGGTTTCACCATGTTGGTCAAGCTGGTCTTGAACTCCTGGACTCAAGCAATCCACCCACCTTGGCCTCCCAAACTGCTGGGATTAGAGCCTGCACTCTTAATCCTTATGCTACATATTAAAAAATATTGCTGGGTGCAGTGGCTCACGCCTGTAATCCTAACACTTTGGGAGGCTTAGGTGGGAGGATCACTTAGCTCAGGAGTTCAAGACCAACCTGGGCAAGATGATAAAATCTCATCTCTAAAAAAAAACACAAACAAAAAAAATTAATCGGACGTGGTGGCACATGGTCCAGCTACTCCAGTGGCTGAGGTGGGAGACTGCTTAAGTTCAGCAGATTGAGGTTACAGTGAGCCATGATTGCACCACTGCACTCCAGTCTGGGCAACAGGGCAAGACCCTGTCTCACACACACACAAAAATATATATATATATATATATACACACACACACAAGTTTTCAGTGTCTTCCTGTACCCAATGGACAGTCTTGCTTAAGTCCCACTTTAGGGATCACTCCTCTCGAGCAGTGTGGTTCAATGTTGGTGTGTGTCTCAGACTCAGCAAAGAAGCTTGTGAAAATGCAGATGTTCAGGCTCTACGACCAGAAATTCTAATCTGGTTTCTCAGAGGCAAGGCCCAGGGATGTGCATTCTAATAAGCATCCCCAGATGATTCCAGTGTAGACAGTACCACGAGCTCTCTTTGAGAAACACAGGTCAAAATAACTTTTTTATTGGCTATAGTCTAAAGCTCTGGATATTTTTATTTGGCAGTGTAGCGTGCTCCTCATATTAAGAATTCAAGTCAGCTTCTACTTTCTTGTCTTACCAATTTATGAGGCTGCTTGTTTCTATAAAGGGATTGCTACGATGAAGAAAAATGAATTCATGCTAGAACTTCATGCTAATACCACATTAAACAGAGTGGTAAATGAGGTCCTTTGGTAATTAATATGCTCCAGAGACAGAAATTAATTTAGTCCTCAACTCTGTTCTCTTGAAGACCTTGTTAAGGTGAATGCTCCCATGCAATATGTGAAAACATTCCAGGGTAAAAAAGATAACAAAGATGACACTTCAAACTAGATTTTCTGCCTATATAATTTGTTTTTAAGTTCACAAGATGATACCTGGAATATATGATCACTTATTCTGGACTACAATTTAGCTGGCACTGAGACATTGATGACTACCATTCTCCCCTAAGACTTGTGAAAAACGGACCACTGCTTGTTCCAGGATATGGGAGGAGGAGGAGGAGGAAGTATGCAACTCAAAATAGTTCAACAAAAGGCATCTGAAACCGAAAAGTGAATACTAAGTCTGGGAGATAGTGGCTTAATGCAACAAAAGCCAACCCACAGGGGCATCTTTAATAGTCATGAAAGTAGAATGGACAACTTTGCCAAGAAACAGGTTCAGCAGTGTTCAGGCCCTGGGTGGTACCCATGCCACCCCAGCTCCCTTCCTGACAAGCTAACCCCTGTGACACGCTCCACTTGCCTTCTGCGAGGCGGTACGCAGTTCTGCCAAGCTGGTGGCCAGGTTCTTGGCACACTGGCTCAGCTGCATGGCTGCGGCCTGGTCACTCACAGTGGGCACGGCGGCTTTGGCAGAGGACACCATCTTGCTTCCAGGCTATAGAGAGATGAAAAGAAAGTAAGATGGCTCCTGGGCAGCAAGAGGTAGAGAGGAGGGACCTAAGCAGCGATGTCTCTACAGCAGTAAGAACTTATTTTGTACTAAAAAAAGGAATATTAAACAACTCGTCCCCTACTCCCAAACTGCCACCTCAAGCCAGATACTCTAGGGCAGTACCTTCTAGGAATGCCTAAAAAAAGAAAAAAAGGAGGTGTCATGGAGGGTAGAGGAGGCAAAATTAGAATAGTGGCTTGAAATTCTCGTTTAAAACCGATTTCAAAGAGAGTTCCTTATTAAATAGGTTTCACTATATTTCTCAGAATAGCTCTTTATTCGGAGTCTCACATACACTCAAAAGACTGCTTAGAAAAATGAAGATAGATAAATAAAACAGCTAACATGACCTCACATCTCACAAAGCAAAATAATTTTGCCAGTGAATGGGTATCTATGTGCATGTACATATTTTTCAAAAATAAGATCACACTGTTCACTCTATTTCACAATCTCCTTGTCTCACATATCCTACCTTTTCAAGAGCTACATAATATTGCAGCATATGCATCTACTGCCATTTCTCAATTCTCTATTGTTGGGCATGTTTCCATTTTTTCCAATTTAATAAACAATGGTATGATAAACAGCTCTGCAGCTAAATCTGTACACATTTATAATTTTCTTTGTATAAATTTTTAAAAGTTGAATTTCTGGATCAAAGAGTATACATACTTTCAAGACTTTTAATATATATGTTATAAAGCTACACTTAGAAAAGTTGCAACAAGTGCCAGATCATAAATATTAAGGACAAAAGTTAATATTTTTAATATTTAAAGAAGGAATATTTATAAAAGCTACCAAGAGTATATAAAAAGCATAAACAGATAATTTTGCATGATAAAAAATACCTGAAACTTATAAAAAATGTTTAACATTGTGAATATCGGAGAAATGCAAAACCAAACAAAAATAGTTTTACAGAGCAAACTGGCAAAAACATACATGTTTTCTTAAAAGTTTAATCTCCAATCTCATAAAAGATATATTTAAAAGCATGCTCTATATACTGCTAAGTTGTAAGTTTAGATTTGTTCAATCTCCTGGAAGAGCAATTTTATAACATGAAGTTTAAAATGTACAAACTTTTTGATCTGTCAATTCAATTTCTATTTATTTTCAACCTTCCCTTTTTCTCGTAAAGATCTGAGTATCTATAATAGCAAAGTTAAAAGAACAAAAGAAAAAGGGAAAACAAGGGCAGGGACAGAGTGGAACCAGGAACACGTCTACACGGCTGCATCTTAATGCCCTACAATCTTGCCAGGGTGGAGACAGTACCCACAAATGGCTCCAGGCTCTCTCCCCTCCCAAATGAAGAGAGAAATGCCTTGCCCAAGTCATAATTTGCAAAGTCCTAAAGATAAAAATAAGCTGTCTACAATCCTCTCTCTAGGAATTGAAGAAAAGCCTTGAGCACATAAAGATTTTTATCATGTTATTCATGATGGCAAAAAATTAAAAACTGTACGTCCAATAATGAGAGAAAAGTTAAATGAAGAGTATAGTCATATAACAGATGATTATTCAAAATCATAAACACTCATAATATGTTAGATGAAAAACACAAAGGGCCTATATACAATGAATACCAATTTAAAAGAATATACACACACATACACACATACACACATACCTGTGTTGTGTATGTATGTAGTTAAAATATGAGGAGATATATCAAACCTTTCATGTTTTATTTCTGCATGTTACAGTTATACAACTTGAAAAATGAACCAAATAGATGTATCACTGGGTCCTACAACTATCAGTTGAACTAGAAAGGGATGAGGAATTGACCCACCTCATCATATCAACTGCTGATGAAATACAAGTCGAGAAAAAGTGCTGATAAAGTAGAGAGATTTGAATATAAGAAGCACGTAAAGGGGAATTTTTCCACAACTTAATATTTTTGTTTATTTTATTTTCCTTAAAATGAATCTACCCTTCACCCCACAGAGACCGACAATACTAACTGTACAATTGCCACAAAGAATGATCATATCTTTGGAGAAGATGCACTACACACTTATTTCCCCGGTCCATGAACAATGGCATTAGGATCTCTGGAAACAAAAACCTAAAGCAATGCCTAGTCCTGGGCTGTTCATCACAACTTGCAAATTTTACATGTTTTCTTCTTTTTGAAGAGAAATAAATATGATAATTCTGAGGAAAATGGATCATATGCCATCTCCCCAGTGCAATTTCCCGGCATATCAGCATTTTGCTTTGCCAAGCTGAACCCAGCTCTTCTGAAACTGTAAAGTTAAAGAAGAGGCCTTCAAGCCCTGCCTACCACAAAGACTTAGCTGAGGCTGTGGAATTCATTAACTCCTCTCCTTAAAGGGCAGCCTCTGCCCAGACAAGGGCTCTGAGTGAGCCCAAGGTGACCACGGCCGTGTTACCTGGAGGAAGTTCTGGCTGGAGATGATGAGAGCCAGCTGGGCACTCAGGTCTTCAGCTTGAGCTTGGCTCCCCCTCACTCCCTGGACCAACTGAGGGATGTGATCAGCCACTGCCTGCAGAAGGCAAGGAAATAAAAACAGCAGGGGTAGAATGGTGGGATCATCCAAAGAAGCTAGAACATGACCCAAGTGCGCTTTTTGGATGTGCCATCCACTCCCAGGGGACGCCAGCCCCAGGCCTTGGAATGACACTGCACATTAAGCTAGCTGGGTCCTTAACGACACTGAATCCCATTTTCTGGGCATTTTCTCTACACACACTCTACCCTGTGGTCCTGGAGGTCTCAATACATTCCTTTGAAGATGACTGTCTATGTCTATGATAAGGCCTAAAAGGATTTCCTTAGTTGCAACTCACACCATCTGGCTCACTGGCATTGCAAACCTAGAATCAAAGGATCTACACGATTCACAGGTGATAAACTGAAGTGTATGGCCCCATGTTCAGAAGGTGACGGAAATACTTGGATACCAGTGCATGTAAGTGCTTTGGCTTCTTACTTTGCAGCCACACATTCTGCGCATCAGCCTTTGTGTTGCCACAAAGGCTTTCTCTAAGAAGGGGACTTCTCATTCTCAAACTAGGAAAGCCCAAAGCCAGGGGAAAGGAGAGAGGCACAGCATTCTGTGAGGCAGGAATGCTGTACAGTAATGGGCTCCTACGGTGCCTTGGGAGATGAGCCTTTTACTTTCCCTGTGTTCTGTCCACATTTCCTTTCTGTGCTCACACCTCCTTCTCTGGTTAATGAGGCTCTCAGAGGCCCACAGCACTGTGGTCAGTGCATACTGGCCTGGTGCCCAGCGCATACTGGCCTGGTGACATATTTTTCTAGGACTGCTCCAGCACAGGTTACAAAAATATTTCAATGGAATTTTTCCCAGGCCTCCTTTAGGGCTGCTAGTTCTAGTCATTTGCTCCACTCTCCCCTCTCCATCTCAAACCTTTCATTTCCTGGTAGTGACACTTGAGACCTAGTATCTTCAGTCTCTCTGCAGAAGAGGGGCGAGAGGTCTCACTCATCCTGTGGCATGTCCCTGCATGTGAGCAGCACATGCTCCCTGAGAAGAAAGTTTTCACCCCTGCTAACAGCTGAGCTGAGGACCCAACAGGAAGCAAACTCCTCCACAGCAGAGGCCTCACTCTCAGCAAGACCCCTTCTCTATCCACACAGGACTGAAGGACACCAGCCCAGGACCCTTCTATGTCGCTGAGGCTTTTCTTCCTGGAGTGCATTCAGTCCACAACAGCAGCAGGGCTGGCCTCAGAGAACCCAGATTCAGGAATAGAGGGCTCTATCAGAAGTAAAGCCATTTCTGAAGTGGGAGCAGTGGCACCCCTCACAAATGTGAATCATTTGGCAGAGATCTGAAGAAGGAGAGAGGGTGCAGTTGGCTCTCATAACCCCAGCACAGACAGGTATGCCTCCCAGCCAGCCACCACGGCTAGCTGCAAATACTTCCAGGACATGCCGGCCAGACGTGCCACCCACATGTGGGCAGTGGCTTTGCAATTGGACTTTGTGTCTGCCACCATTAAGAGGGGCCGAGGAGGAGTCAACTCCCTGGGCTCTTGGAGATACCAACAAGGGTGTTTACTGTACCTTTGTAGTAAACTGGCCTCAACTTAGCATCAAGGCCCAGGTGTCAGAAGAACAGACAAAAGGGCAACAACAAAAAGCACCAAAGCACAAAGTCACAGAGCTTAGACGGGATGAAATAAATCCTTGAGGTGCAATTATTAGAAAGCAGGAAATGAACCCTGCTGAATTTGAAGTCCTGCCTCTCAAAGAAAGGCACTCTGGAAACTCAACACTTCCTTCCCATTTCAGAGCCCTAAAATGGCCTCATCATTGATCCTCTTTGGCTCAGTCTCTTGAGAAGAAAATCGGGGACAAAAGTAAGACAATGCTGGAAGAAAATCATACTTTCCTTCCAAACACAGGCCATCCACTTAATGGACAAAAAGCAGACATGTATACACACCTGGAACATGGGAACTGGGGCAAATTGGATTAGGAGCTTGGATAATCTGTCTTTACTGAATTACCAGGGGACTTGGTGTTCTAATGTTATCAGGGTCATCTGCAGCCGACCTGGCTCTCTGTGCACTGGAACCTCACCTTGCAACTCTGGACCAGCTGCTGCTGGGCCGCAGGGTTCTTGTTGGAAACAGCTGCATTCTGGGAGGCGGCGATGGTCTGTGTAGCTGCCGCTGCGGCCTGCTTGGCTGCAACCTGCAGAGGAGTGATAGATGAGTCAGGGTCTGCATATGCAACACACATGCATGTTCTACAGGTCACTTCCACCAGAGTCAGGATAGGTCTGTTGCTCTAAAAGAACTCGGAAGAGCAGGCTTTGCGTTTTAAAACCAGTGATAACTCTAATCTTACAACACACTATCTTCCTTGTGTTGACATCCTCTGAGACAAGTGACAAAGACAGGCATGCTTGAAAGCTCAAGCTTTAAGTTCATTTGTCTTTCTCAAAAACAAAAGGGATGATTCCAAGATCATAATGACACTGACAAGCTGCACCAAGTTTAAATGTTTTTGGAAAAAAAAATCTCCCACAAGCAGCATAGATGGTTCTGTGTCAAGCACAAATGCTGGTGCCCATGACTCTCCTCTCTCAGCACTCAGAAGCCTTAGTTCCAAAATGCAGAGACTTTCCAACCAGGGCACTTAATTGTGTTTACCCTCTTCTCTTTGTCCAAGAACAACAATGTTACTTTTCTTCCAGAATATAGCAGACTGCATGTGGAGGGACTTCTCAGTACACAGGCAAAGGTTTCAGCTTCCAAACTCTCAAATTTCAGTGTAAGGGTCTCCTGTGTGCATTTGTCAGATAAACTTTTTTTTTTTTTAAATATAGTTTGTGCCTATTATTATTTCAACTTTCTTTTTCAGAATAATTATTTCAAAAAATAACAAGTATATTTCACTCCCTTCTATACCTCTCCACCCAAGCCTAATCTCCACCTCCAGTCTTTGAAGTCCATATTTCCTAGGGGAAGCCCTGACAAAGTCACTGACTCCAACAAAATATAAATATTTTCAGCAAAAGGTCCTTCTTGAATGTGTATATCCTTTAATGATAGAAAAAAAAATCCAGTTCCTCCTGAAAAGAGTCTAAATTCTATTCCTGAATGCTAGAAAGGATTCGAGCTTACAGAAGCAGTTTTTTCCAATTGAGTCAATGCTTTTATAGTACTCAAACCTTCAATGATGTGAACCTTGACTTGGCTTTCTTTATATGGGCAACACCTTGTTAATTCAACTATCTTTTCAAATAACTCTTTGCAATTTAAGATGGGCATCCCAGAAAGCCAGCCTCTTTCCTGACCTCCAGTCGGTTGACAATTTTTTTCTTAATAGCATTCTGGGCAGCTGCGTTGGTTGCTACCCGGAGGCCTTCTGCAGCTTCTCTCAGCCTTTGCTGCTGGTCCTCATTATCCGGGTTGGCTGCAGCCCCCTGCAAAGGCAAAAATAAAGATTTCAAGTGGTCCAGCGGGGGACATCACTGAATTCATGCCTTCAGTATTATTTTTTTCTTAGTAATAGAAAGCATTTGAAAGGATAGTCAAATGCCACAAGCAGTATCTTTATGATGAAGATGTTTCCTCATGCAACAAAACATACCTACCAGGGGATGTTTCAAAATTGCATGGCTAATCAGTTAGAAATCCAAAGTAATAATTAAACACTTGAGAACATTGCCTTGGTTGTCCATACAAATTAACCTGTGGTCAGAAATCCATGGTTTAAAAGATGGGAAGATTAAATCTCCCCTCTCCCCATCTCTCCCAGGGAGAATCTTCTTTTCATTGGCATGACACAATAATGACACATCTTCATATCACTCCTGAAATACCCTGTGGCACAGGTAAATGTGATCAACTCAGGCAGGGACAGAGGGAAGAGGGGGAAGGATGGAGGGAGGGCTCAGGAATGCCATTCAAAAAGACTCCAAGGAAATTTTGTTAAAGAAAGACCATGCCCAGAAATTACATTCCCAGAAAGACAGAGTTGGAAGGTCTAGTATAAAGTCGAGATGGTACCCAAATGTACTGAATTAATGAGAGAAATGTAATACCATCAACCTGACAGAAAAAGAGGGAGGCAATGTGCCAGTCATGCTTTCTTTGTCCAGCCCCACAGCCCCTTTTACTTTGTTGCTTTTAGTTGAACATGTCTTAGAAATCTAAGTGGATTTTATTTAGATGGGTGGGATTCTGAAGCAGGGGAAGGCTAATGGTAATGTAGAGAAAGGATATAATTTTAACTCTATAATAATTCAACATGCTCACAGCACATCCAGCCTTCCTCTCCCACAACAATAACAGCAGCAGTCAAGATTTCCCTCACCAGGGCCTGAATGCTTTGTAACATGTGCTTGATGTCTATAGATCAATGAATTTCTTCCTATGAATGCTTTCAGGCAATAATATTTGCTCTTGAGGCAGGGAGAACAGCACACCGATTTATCGAAAATCAACTTTCTAAACGTCTAGATTTCCAAGTGGTCAATTTGCTAAACTTACCAATTTATAAGAACCTATTTCTTTGAGCTATTTATAAAAGTTATAGCAATGCATACAGGATGGAATAGTTTTAACAGCTGTGGCACAATTCTTTTGGCAACCCTCTTGAATAGAATCTCCTATTCTTTCAAACTTTAACCACTCTCATAATCTTGATTTTGTGTTTCTAGCAATGAAAAATTTTTATTTCTGCATTTCACATGTAAAAGGATTGTTTGGACTACTTTTGGATTCTTTTGCAAGTTTATGAAAGTCATTTTGTTTTTTTCTGTTCATCAGGTATTTTCTAAGCTGCTCCTTTATATATGTCTCAAGTGCACATCAGCCTTAATGTTATGTATTTTGAGCAGCCGGAAACCAGCATTTCTGCACTTCACACTGATGTGGATGCTTTGGGTCCTTGCTCAGCAATGTCTTTTTATGATGAATATGTATCAGATATGGGGTACTAATTTTGGCCTGAAATCTTAGTTACTAATCATGAAATATATTTTTTCTGCACATTACATATAATCCTTGGAAGTCTAACCATTGCATGTTCTTTAGCTTTCAACAAAATTCAGCAAATTAAAATATTGCTACAAAGACAAAACGAAAACTTTTAACTAAAAGTTAAAAGAATTTACAGAAACACTTAACGTTGTCCCATTTAATATAAATAACCAAAATCACATGAATACTTAGAAGAAACGACTTTTCGGTAACTTGGTAAATGCAGTGAACTGGCCTGGTAAACAGTCACATCAAGAAACAAAACGTGGCTGGGCGCAGTGGCTCACACCTGTAATCTCAGCACTTTGGGAGGCCGAGGCGGGCAGATCACAAGGTCAGGAGATCGAGACCATCCTGGCTAACACGGTGAAACCCCATCTCTACTAAAAATACAAAAAATTAGCCGGGCGTCGTGGCGGGCACCTGTAGTCCCAGCTACTCGGGAGGCTGAGGCAGGAGAATGGCATGAACCCAGCAGGCAGAGCTTGCAGTGAGCCAAGACTGTGCCACTGCACTCCAGCCTGGGTGACAGAGTGAGACTCTGACTCAAAAAAAACAACAACAACAAAAAAAAACCGTGCACATCGGCCTGGCTCAATGCTGCTTATGTGGCATTAGCATTTATCTTTTCGAGTTTTAATTTTTTTCATTTGTAAAATAAGGAATGGACCAGATTTACCCTATAGTTCTTTCCAACCTACCAAGTAAGTTTTTATGAACATAAGATTGCCTTAAATATCTATGTATAGACTGAGAGAGGTGGGGTAAACTAGTAAAACCTTTTAAAATATTCAAGTACTACATAAAACCCAATACATACACACACACACACACACACACAGCATATATATATATACGTATATATATGTACATATATACGTATATATATATATATACACACACACACATACACACACACACACACATACATACATACATACAGCTTAAAGAAGGGGGTTAATAGCAGAGCTTATTGGCTGAAACAGGGATTAGGAGACAAGGGAAGGAAGCTCAGACACTGTCCCTCCCTGGGTCTCTCCTTCACTCCTACCCACCAGGTGTCTCTAAGAACTCTCAGTCCCTCAAGTAACATGATGGCCAGTTCAGTCAGGAGAGGTCCTCTACATGGCTCACTATATGTCACAATACATTTTTTTTTTGAGACGGAGTCTTACAGTGTCTCCCGGGCTGGAATGCAATGGCACGGTCTTGGCTCACTGCAACCTCTGGCTCCCAGGTTCAAGCAATTCTCCTGCCTCAGCCTCCCTAGTAGCTGGGATTACAGGCATGTGCCACCAAGCTTGGCTAATTTTTGTATATTTTTAGTAGAGACAGAGTTTTGCCATGTTGGTCAGGCTGGTCTTGAACTCCTGACTTCAGGTAATCCGCCCACCTCAGCCTCCCAAAGTGCTGGGATTACAGGTGTGTGCCACCATGCCCAGCCCACAATACATTTTAAGTGAAGTAATGCACATATTAGGTTGAGATACCAATTCCCTGAAGCCAGGGAGATGAGGTAAGATGTGGAGACACCTAATGAATCTTTTTTTTTTTTTTTTTTTTTTTTTTTTTGAGAAGCAGGTTTGCTCTTGTCACGCAGGATGGAGTGCAGTGGCATGATCTTGGCTCACGGCAACCTCCGCCTCCTGGGTTCAAACGATTTTCTCCTGCCTCAGCCTCCCGAGTAGGTGGAATTACAGGCAAACACCACCGTGCCCAGTTAATTTTTTGTGTTTTTATTAGAGACAGGGTTTCACCATGTTGGCCAGGTTGGTCTCGAACTCCTGACCTCAGGTGATCCACCTGTCTTGGCCTCCCAAAAGTGCTGGGATTACAGGTGTGAGCCACCGTGCCTGGCCTTAATGAATCTTATATGCATAGAAATACATTTAAAATATTATTTTGAGGGCAGGAATTTGAAGGTGATTTTTATTTTCTTTTTTCACATTTATCTGCATTTTCTATTAATTCTGTAAGAAATGTGTGCTAGGTACACAATAAAAAACCCAGAAAAATATACCCTTATTCATTTAAAACAGTTCTCACCTACAGGTACACATCGGAATATCCTGAAGAACTTAAACACGCACACGCGCGCGTGCACACACACACACACGCACACACAGAGTCCTACCAGTGACCTTGTGAATCAGGATCTTTGGGGATGAAACTGAGGCATGTGCATTTTAATATGTTTCACAGGGGGCTGTGTATCAGACCCCTGGTTCAGAATCACTAGGTTTTGTAACCATTATGCTATAGCACAGCTGTCAAAAAGCACAAAGCTAACTCTTAACTACTCATCATTTTATAATATTTAAAACTGCAACTGGGATTTAAAGAACTGTAAAGTAGGAAGTAGTCTACTGTGCAAAATCTTGATAGTAGTTGAGAAGTCAAATGGACGGCAAAAGTAACATTAAGGCATTAAGGAAGAGAACAGGTTTAGGTGAATTTGCTGTTGAAAAATCTCAGGTTTAAATTAGTCACCACAATCAATGAAGCCAACAGTGATGACCAAGTGGAAAAAGAGGCTTCCCCAAAGAGGGCACTTTGCTGCTATGGCTGAGTCAGTACCACTTCCCTGAAGCATTTCATTCAGATGTTTCATTACTTCCTTGGCCACAAGAACAGGGTTAGATGTTACAAGCCATATAGGTTTTAAGCAAACAAAAATGCACACTCGGCTGACCATCCCCCATCTGGAAAGTACCTTCCAAATCCTAACACTTAATAGTGTTCACTTTTCATACAAACAAATCCAGTAGAATACCTTTGCAGCTTCCACCATGCGAGCAGTGGAGTCAGCTAAGAGTTTTGCTGCTGCCAGGAGCTTTTTCGAATTCTCCATGTCGATTTCGGCTTCTGCATCTGACCTCATGGCATTGACGAGGTCTGATGTGGCTTGGGCCAGGACCCGCGCCTGGCGCACCATTTCACCTAGAAGAAAGAATAGAGGATGAGGTCTGTTTGTCTGCTTTTCAAAGGTCAGTAAAACCTCAGGAGCCACTACAGTCTTGTCTCTACTCTTCTGGTAAGCGGGAGCAAAAAAATTGAACCTCCATGCTCGAGTCCTAAGCCATGCATCCAAATTAGAACCCAAAATGAAAATATTCCCTGTGGCTGGCAGGATGTGGCTCCCCGAACACATCCGGGTTCAACCTTTCACTATGAGGCATAATCAGAACAGAAGTAGCCAAAGAGGAACACTATAAAGAGAGGGCAGGGAACAAAATTATGTGGATTTAGCATTAGTAAATACTTATTTAGAAAACATTGCTTTCTTCACTTTGAAAACCACTTACACAAAAGCCTCTATAATAAACTTTTTAAAGAATTGGCACAGAACAAAATTCCTTTTAAATTCTGTATTAATGTGTAGGCTACCTAGGACCAGATGAGAGATACCACACAATCCACTCAATGTGTGTCATTTGGCCTTCGCTTATTAGCTTCATGCTCAAATGCTATGACTTGCCTCGGCCTGGAGTTTTCTCTGCCAATTTTCTCTTTGCTCATCCTTTTTTGCCCAGCACTGATTTTGATCTTGCATTATTCTTTGGTCTTATTGTCTCTGTGATTTTACTGAAATCTATTTTAATTTCCTTCTGGAAGTAGGAGGAGTATAACAACCAACATTAAAAAATAGAACGATTCAAATGTAAGGGATTTCTTCCTCTAGTAAAGGTCATCTGAGAAGAATGCTGAAGCATTATAACAAAAAGGGGGAAGAAGAAAGCTTTTACTAAAATAAAAATGTGCTCAATTCAGTGTAGTATCCTGGACCGGATCCTGAGACGGTAAAAGGAAATCAGCAGGGCTGGGCGCGATGGCTCACGCCTGTAATCCCAGCACTTTGGGAGGCCGAGGCGGGCAGATCACGAGGTCAGGAGATCGAGACCATCCTGGCTAACACGGTGAAACCCCATCTCTACTAAAAATACAAAAAAATTAGCCGGACGTGGTGGTGGGCACCTGTAGTCCCAGCTACTTGGGAGGCTGAGGCAGGAGAATGGCATCAACCTGGGAGGCGGAGCTTGCAGTGAGCTGAGATTGTGTCACTGTTCTCCAGCCTGAGCAAGAGAGCGAGACTCCATCAAAAAAAAAAAAAAAGGACATCAGCAGAAAAACTGATGACATCTGAATAATGTCTGTAGTTTAGTTAGTAAAGTACCAATGCTAATTTCCTGGTTTTTGACAAATGTGCTATCCTTTAGGGAAGATGTCAAAAATGGAGAAACTGGGAAAGGTATATGGGAACTCTCTGTATTTTCTCTGCAACTTTTTTGCAAATTTAAAAATATTTCAAAATAAAAGGATTATCAAAAACAAACAACAACAAATTCAAATGTGTGAAGCATTCCTATCTTGTTAAATTATTTAAGGATACAGAAGAACACAAGACAATTTTCTAAAAACACCAAAACTCGTTATAAGGTATTGTTCTATGCTGGCAAGGAAGCACAAAAATAGATCTCTTACAGATTACTACTTGGGTTGCAAATTGTGGGTCCTTTCTGGAGAAAAATTTCTTAAATACATTTAAAATAAAAATCTACCTACTGGCCCAGCAACTCCATTAATAGGAATTTACCCTACATACAAAAAGTAAACTATTTTCTACAAGAATGCTTACTGTAGTATTTTTGTAAAAGCAAAACGAACAAACAAAAAAACCTAAATGTCCATTAAAAGATTATTGGTTAAATTATGATACCTACAAAAAATAGAATACTATGCTGCCACTAAAAAGATTAACATACAGGTGGACATGAAAAAAGTCCAGGTTGGGCATGGTGGCTCACCCCTGTAATCCCAGCACTTTGGGAGGCTGAGGCGGGCAGATCACCTGAGGTCAGGAGTTCAAGACCAGCCTGGCCAACATGGTACAGCCCCGTCTCTACTAAAAATACAAAAATTAGCCAGGCACCGTGGCAGGCGCCTGTAATCCCAGCTACTTGGGAGGCTGAGGCAGGAGTATCTCTCGAACCTGGGAGGTGGAGGTTGCAGTGAGCCAAGATTGTGCCACTGCACCCCAACCTGGGCAACAGGGTGAGACTCCATCTCAAAAAAAAAAAAAAGAAAAAAAAAGTAAGTCTTTAAGATATATAAAAGGAAAAGGTTATGAATTTCGGGGATTTTGATGGCACAGTGGTAAGCTGGGTTTGGGGAGACTTACTTTTCAATAGATTACAAAAAGGTGTATTGCATATGTTCTTAAACTGACTGTATATTAGGTATGATGCTTTGGAATCTGAAAACACCCTTTTGGTGGAGACAAACTGTCCTCTTAGGGCTGGCCAATTTAGAGAATGCACAGGCTCAGCAGGGAACATGTCTTTGATATGCAAACTAACCAATCCAGAGCTATTCCTCTTCTATCTGGCCCAGACACCCAGGAGACACTGTTCCTCTGTGTGGATCACCCCGGGGCCAGGTACCAGGTAACTAGCCACCACCTCCATAATTTAGAGCCTGCCAAAATTATTTAAACTAGCCAATCCTAAACTGTTTATTCTGCCCTGCATTTCCCAAGGAAGCTCCAATAAAGGCCATAGTCTAGGCTCTCCCCTTGCCTCTGTCTTCTCCCTCCTGACCACCCCGGTGCTCTCCCATGACCCTGTGTGGCACGTGGTGAGCCCTCCAGGGGACATGCGAGTATAATAAACTTCTTAAATTCCAAGACTTGATCTTGTTTCCTTCTGTGGCTGCTCCAACTTTGCCATACCATACCCAACACGTGCATTCGCAGAACAAAGGGAATTCGCTGTAAATCTAACAAAATAACAAAATCTAACCATTATAACAAAAACCCGGTGAACTCTGTTGAAGTCTGTAAGCATGGCTCTGGAAGAGTCTTGTATCTTTTTCTGAGCTTCAGTGGGGGAAGTCTTTGAGACTGAAGAGAACTTGCCCTTGCCGGTCATCCAGGCAGCCTTCACCTTCCCTACGGGTGAGCACCACCATCAGGAACACCAAAACCCACCCATCCACCCACCCACAGCACAGTGCCTTACCAGCATCACCCATGGAGCTGAAGATGCTCTCGGTGACACACATGATGGTGTCAGTGGCCTGGTCGTAGCGGCCGATGGGCTCGCCTCGGCTGGCAAACTGCCGCACATGCTGCAGGAGATCATGCAGGGCCTGGCTGACCACGCTGGCCGCCGCGCTGACCTGCTTCAGGAGCTCACTATCAGTAGTGGCCGCCTGGCAGGCACGGACGCAGTTCTCCACCGAGCGATCCACCAGCTTCCCTGCTTCAATCAGCTGCTCCTGGCACACAGGGGAGCTAATAGTGGGGCTCACAACCTGAAGCGAGATAGGAACAGGTTTTGGGCACCGTGGTTGAATCCTGGTCCCTCTCCATGTGCCCGTGCAGTCCCATCAAAGCCCTTCCTGCTCTGGGCCTTTGTTTCTTACTTACAGGACCATTGCTCGGTTTCTTACCTGACCATTTCATTCAATGAAACCATTGCTTCAGTCTCACACGCTCTGCTATTCTACTTCGTCCTTGTGATTTGACATGTCCCGCTAATTTATAACTTCATTAGTCACATATGACAGTCCATACTACTGCCCTACTTCCATAGACAGAAATTTCTGAGATTTCCCAATTATACCTCTTTCCTTTTAGGATCCTTTGAATTGAGTCTTTTGAGTTGGGATACAAAGACTACCTAAAAGAATTCTATTTCTATTCCCAGAAACACCTGAAACTCTGCCTCATAGTCCTTTAAAGAACAGGGGAGTTCTGTCAGTTCCTTGTAAATTCTAATGGTGTGGACAAGGAAAGCTTGAGGGAGACAATGCGGCAAATCTTTTTTTTTTTTTTTTTTTTTTTTTTTGAGACGGAGTCTCGCTGTCGCCCAGGCTGGAGTGCAGTGGTGCGATCTCGGCTCACTGCAGGCTCCGCCCCCCAGGGTTCATGCCATTCTCCTGCCTCAGCCTCCCGAGTAGCTGGGACTACAGGCACCCGCCACCTCGCCCGGCTAATTTTTTGTATTTTTAGTAGAGACGGGGTTTCACTGTGTTAGCCAGGATGGTCTCGATCTCCTGACCTCGTGATCCGCCAGCCTCAGCCTCCCAAAGTGCTGGGATTACAGGCGTGAGCCACCCCGCCCAGCCGACAATGCGGCAAATCTTACCACAGGCTATTAATGACAAGCTGAGCCAGATCACAGATCTACACAACATGACAGGCCATCAATTCCAGAAATGGACATTTCCCATCTTCTGATGCATCATCACCGAGAGGACACATGAAGTGGAGGGGAAAGGGTATTTGGAGGCAGACAGACTTGAGTTGTAACTCTAGTTCTGCCACTTACTACTTTTGTGGCCTTAACCTACTAACATCTAAGGGCCTCAGATTCCTCATCAGTAAACTAGAGATAATGGTGCTTAATTTGCAGGATTACCGGGGAGATGTAATGAGGTGATGTATGACATACTCATTACATGGCAACAATTAAAATCCCCACTCGGACACTGTGCAGCCTAGAAAGGGTTCCCATAAACTCTGTGGATTATTTCTGAACCCATTTATAATGCTGTACCACACAACGCAAGAACTATTTTTGTGCAGGTGTAAAGATGCACTGAGAAGTCCAAAGGGGAGACACAGCAATTTGCATATAGAAATGAACTAGTGAAAAGTACCAATGGCCTGAGGACTTGGGCAAAGAACAAATGATAAAAGCAGAATTAGACCGCTTATGCTAAAATCCTATCATCACTTAAGACACTTGAAGCAAGCTCTAAATCTCAGACTATTTGAACAAATTCTGCCCCTGCTACCCACCAAATGCCTGGAGGCAGGTAACAGCAGGTGATACTGGGTAGAAAGGGCTTGGGTGCCAGCTGGCTTACCTTGGCACATGCCACAAGCTGGGAGGTGGAGAGGGCACACTGGGTGGCAGCAGCAATTACCCTGTTCTGTAGGACAGTGTCTTCGGCCACTTGGGCAACATTCTTTGCCTTTAGTACCAACATGGCAGCTGCATTGGCAACGGCTTTGGCCAAACTCATTAAAACATCCTAAGAAAAGAGAATCAAAGACCATTCATTTATTTTTCTCTAATCACCTTTCACAGCCTGAAAATAAACATGTTATTAAAATTCCATTTGATCTTTTTCCTTCAGCACTTTAGAAGTTTTTTTACTTGTTTTTTTAAAATGTCAACTTATCCTTAGAAGTAATTAAAAAAGGAGACTTGTATCCTAATAACTCAAGTCTCTTACAACCATTAAGTAGCATAGGTTTAAATCTAAAATAGTTAATTTGAGGGAAGGGTAACTATTTTAACCACTGATTCCCATTCAGGCACTTATCTAACATGAAGTCTTGACCACGTCTCTTGAATGAGTGGCTGATATGGTAATCAGGAGAAGCTGAAAACATATCCAGATGCCACAACATCATGTGCCATAAGAAGGTTATAATTCATAGCCTCCAAGTCATCATGCCCCACTGCAACTTGAAAATTTATCTTTCTCTTTTGGATTTCTACTTTGCACAAAGATCCAAGTCGTCATCAGAAATTTAGCCATATCTCTACCTCCAGAGGGCAACATTTGATGTGCACAGACACATAGCTGGCACCAATACCTATAGCTCAAGAGCCAAGAAATGCTCTGAACATGAGTTATTCTCAGTGTTCTGCAGCCTTCCGGGTAGGAATTAAATTATTACAAAAAGCAGAAAGAGAGCCTATATAAATACACTAGCTATAAGATGGTCTGACTGAAGATGCAAGGAGCTAGTTTATGCTTCAACTCAACGACTAGGCATTCTGCCTGCAGAAAGAAGAATCTTTGATTGAGCCTACCAGATCTGTCACCCATCTGTTTGACCTGAAGAATAACCACAGTTACAATTAATTTACTTCTTTGCTTTTAATACTGAAAGTAGTTTATTTGACTTGGAAATGCCTTCCCAAACATATGAGCCATTTTTATTTTAAACAAACATGTCAAGGCTTTTCCCTTCAAGGAAATACGGTCAGAAGTCTTTATTAATTCATCAGATGATAAAGAGCACATTTGATTCTAAATGTAAAGGGCACCCACAGCGTCTTTACAGTGAGATATTTTATGAGATGATACATTGGAAATAATATTCAGCCTGCACAATTTTACACAGAACAAAGACTAGATACAATCCAGCTAAACCAGAAACCCATGAATCTATCAAGTAAGCTGATTTTAAAATGGACAAAAACTAAGTGGTCTTAAAGGAGCAGGTTGTTCCAGTCTTTCTCAGGTCTGTGATGTTTCCTGGCTATCCAAGGTATAATTAAAGCCCATGGTGCTGAAAGCTGAAGATCCCTTTGGGATCTGACTGGCACTTGTCTACCACACAACATTTAGGAATTGCTCCCACTGTGGCAAAGTTACAGTTCCTGGACATCTATCTCAATGCTCAGTGAAAACACAGCTTGAATGTCACAAATTATTAAAAAGATTTTTAAAAATAACTTTCCAAAGTAGGTCATGGTATTCCCTCACTTGATATGAATTCATCTTTTCAGATGGGGGCCAGGATTTGGTCACATAGAATCATGGTTGTTCTAAAGGGCTTTGTTAGAATTGTTTAAAGAAATCCTGTTCCTCTTATTAATTTTGTCCAAAAAAATACAGTTAGAAAAAGAATGTGATACTACAGCTAGAGCTGCTGACAAGGCCTTTGTCAAAATTTTCAACAAGACCACTATTATATAGCCAGTGTAAAATAAATCTTTGTTAACTATGGGAACATGCAGTACATTAAGAACCCAAGTAAAGCTCTGAGATGTGATCTCAAGAATCAGAAAAATAGAGTAAGAAATCCAATGTCAGTTACCCCTAACTGGAGGAGGTTGCAGGATCACCTTACTGCCCTGGTCTTTACCTAGAGAGCTAAACAATTGAAAACATTCAAGTCTGGCCTGTCCCTGCTAACAAAGGCTCTGTAGGACTGTCACCCTGAACCTGAACCTGCTTCCTTTGCACATCTGAATAGAAACAAACATTAGGAAGCAGGGTTGACATTCATACACAATGAAAATAATCTGCTAAAGCAGGGAGAGGCAGTTAAAGCTTTTAAAAAATACAAGGTTGCATGCGATGTTTTAAGGAAGAATTGTAACTTTCTCCTTAACCTTCCTTGGCACTTTGGAGAAAACGGTAATATTAATACTTTTGGGGAACATAAATGACCACATCAAGATAATTAAGCCTAGTAAAACAGCAGCTGAATCTCATATTTACCAAGTTCCTAAATAGGTACCTGACTACAAATAATTACCTGCCCTAATATAAAAAGTAAAGGCCAATGCAAGGGCAGTTTGGGGATATGGAAAGGGAAATTAGGATGGGGACACAATTAACTTGGGTTTAGCAGAATATATTGATGTGCAGTTCATTTCGATTCTAGGGAACTTATGACCGGCCATCTCAGTGTAGAAATGGCTTCCAGGAATATTCCTACCACCTATCATACGAACTCACCCTCCATCAGGACATGAATGTCTGTACATTGAATGTCTTATTGCATTGCAGGATATGAATGAGTCCCATAGCCCAGTGCCACAGGCATGTGGAGAGTGAAGGAAAAACACACACATCTATGGATGAAGGTTGAAGTTTCATGTCTCACAACATACATGATCACATCTTAGTTTAACTAACACATCTTTTGCTTATAAAATTTGGAAGTTCTAGATAAAATGGCATGCAAAATTGCCACCCATGAAGCAAGAAATCTGAATGCCAGAGGAAAGCTAATGATCTTTTTGTTCTGTCTATAAAATATTATAAAATCATTGCCAAATGAAGAGGTGGTCAAAACAGATGAAGTCAAAAATGCAGGAAAAAAGGTATTTAGAGGTGTCAGGTAGTTAATAAAAACATTATGTTATTTTTCTGGACTTGGTGATATTTGTGGTGTTAGTTCATATAAGTTTGTAATTTTTTCTGATTTCTTCTAAGTAAATATTTCATTATATAAATTAATAATTCAAAAAACATTTTAATAAGTGAAGGCCAATGAAATTCTGTAGAATTCCTAAACAGTGAACTTGACACAGTTTGGAAAAGGGCATCTTTCAGAGAACCTGGGCTAGAACTGTAACAATTTAATTTGGATATATTTATATATTACTTGCAAAATTAGAGACTTAGGAGGAGGATTAAAGGGCACTGGCCCACCAGCACATAAGCAGCTCATCCTGGCCTGAACCACCCCAGCAGCAGGCCTCTGCGCCCCACCCTTTGAGGGACAGGGATGGAGGCAGATGAGCAGAGATGCCTGATGCTTTCTGAGCTGCAGTGAGGTGATACTGCAGACAGTGGTGACAGTCGCTCCCCAGAGGGCAAGAAGCACACGTCCCTGGTACTGAAAAAGAAGGGTCAAAAAAAAAAAGACTTCTCTGCCACGCTTGTGGTTTTGGATAAGACACAAAAAATAAACCACCTCATAGTACAAAGGAAATTCTTTCTCTCTTTCTCTCTCTCTCTCTGTGTGTGTGTGTGTGTGTGTGTGTGTGTGTGTGTGTGTGTGTGTGTCGAAGTAAACATAAACTTCACATTTATGAGGACTCAAGAATGATGCCATTAAAACCTCCTCCTAAACAGATAAAATAAGACTGGCCAGGAGCTGATGATCACAGAGGTTAGGTGACACATACCAGGAGTTTATGACACTATTAATATTTCCTCCCTTCTTGTGATTAAAGAATGTCCAGCATATTGACAAAAAAAAAAAAATCAGAGCCAGGCGCAGTGGCTCACGCCTATAATCCCAGCACTTTGTGAGGCCGAGGCAGGCAGATCATGAGGTCAGAAGTTCGAGACCAGCCTGACCAACATAGGGACACCCCGTCTCTACTAAAAATACAAAAATTATCCAGGTTTGGTGGCGTGCACCTGTAATCCCAGCTACTCAGGAGGTTAAGGCAGGAGAATCGCTTGAACCCGGGAGATGGAGGTTGCAGTGAGCCAAGATCACACCACTGCACTCCAGCCTGGGAGACAGAGTGAGACTCTAATTTAAAAAAAAAAAAATCAGGAAAGCTAAATACGTGCTTTACAATGATGACGCATGGTGTCAGTGAAATGAGTTTTCCTACTAAAAAAATTTTTTTTTGGTAACACAAAAAGACTTCACTCCCAAGATAATCCATCTCAATCGCACTCTTGACTATCACAAAGATTTAGTTAGTTTTCAAATATTACATTCTGCCTGCTCGGGTCTAGACCATCACTTAGACTTCTTTCCATGACTATAAGGCTGCAAATATCTTACCTGGAATCGTTCATCGGTCTCATTCTCTCCAATCTGTCTGAGAAGATCCCCACTGGCTTGTCCGATGCTGCCAGCAGCAGTCAAAACTGTCTGTCGAGGCTGTGAACAAAGAACACACCTTAATTGGAAAGAAAACGCATTTCCTCCAGTGCCATCAGACATGGAAGTACAGGAAGGAGAATCTCACAGAATTTGCTCCCTTTGTCTATCAATGAGAACCTCAGGTGGTCTGCCAGACAGAAGACATCCCAGTGAAATAAGTGCAAGGAAACATCCAGTGTCTCACAAACCAGCAATATAGGTGTATGGATTTGAAATGGCCAATTAGTGAGCCTTGTCCAGTTGGTAAGAAGGTGATGCATTCTGTGGAGATGAGGGTGCAAACTTATATTCCCTTTAAATGTGTATTAGTCATGTGTGTTAAGTTGCTGGGGTTGCATCTACTCAAGTACCCTTGAGGGGGAGACCTTTATACTAAGAGCTCAACCACTCCTGAATGTGGATGAGCTTCTGCACCCAGTTCTACAACTCCAATTACTCCTGCAGAGAGAAACATACCCCATCAGGATGCAAGGAACAGCTCGGGAAGCAAGATCCCCATGGTCCCCCAGTGGATGCAGCTGTCCCATCAGAACCTTAAGTGATTGCTTGCCTCTAGAGCTTACCTCTCCAGAAGTGGGCTGCACAGCTTTCAGCAAGTCTGACACTGCCCCAGCGAGGGTCCTGGCAGCTCTAAGCAAGTCCTCCCCACTGCCCACCTCATCATCCATGAGGGCGGCCAATAGCTTCACACCCTTGGACATCTCCGTCAGGTTGGAAGAAATAGTGGTGATCGCACATCCCACAGCTGTGTAGTCAGTGTCTGCAGGGTCACCTGGGACAGAAAAGAACCATCCCCATCAAAGGAGGGCACATGGTTCTGGTGAGAATTTTCAAAACCCCACACTGGCAGGAGTTCCTCACCCACCATCCTGCAGGAGTCAGACACCAAGCTTCACATGAGCACAGTGAGCTGGCCTGCTCCCTGTCTCCAAGGTGACTTCAAAAAGGTCCTTTCGCCTGGAGGCCTCATGCATTGAAGTACTGAGTACAACCACCTTTAAAAATCCAGAGGATGTCTCAGCATCTCACAGCCCTTTTCATTAGGCCCCTGTCAGCAGCTCGGGGGGTCAACTCTGCTCCTGAAAGGCTGATACGCTGCAGGGTGAAACCAAGCAAGTTCCCAGCTCTCCTCTGACAGCACAAGGCTGGGAGCCACACTGTGCCAGAAGAGACCGCTGCTGGACAACATGGGCGAAGGCACATATGACAGGTCTGTTCCTTCAAAACCATTTTCCAACTGTAGGTACCCAGAAGGGAGAATGTAGCCTCAATAGACTTTGCAGTATGTCCAGCACACTGACAAGCCGTGAGAAGATCTGAATAGGTGCTTTTTAATGAGGATGCATGATAAGGGCAAAAAGCAAATAGATGTTCCTTACCACTCTCCTGGGTCACTGGGGGAAAATGCCTACAGCACTACAAGTGCCTTAGACGATCCTCTCATAATATGAAGTCTATGTTTCAATCAAAAGATAACTTATTTTTTAAAATTAAAAAAAACCCAGCTTTTAAACAAAACCCCAATGCAGCACAAATCTCTCAGGGACTTACCAGCCGTGAGGTTAACAACTGAAGCCGTTCCGGCCGTGATAGCATCAACTTGAGAATGGATTTCGTGTTTGGATTCGTCGACTTTGTTCTGAACCCACACCCTAGATGCCTGCAAAGCCAGACAACGGCACAAAACAAACACAGCACAGAATTACACAGGAGACCGGAGAAGCCCTGCCATAAAATCAGACCAGCATTTTGGCTACATTCTTCTTATAAGGCCAGCACCAACAGGGCCCTTAAGTTATCCTAAACAGCATCCTTAACAGGCCTCTTGCTCCTTCAGAGATACTCAATGGCGTGCAAATTCTCCCTTGTGTGTTACGTTAATTATGTTGTTTGTGTTTTTAACTTTTAAGATCTTAGGGAGAAAAATTCCATGTGGCCTTATTTAGAAAAATTCAAGTGAAAAAGAATGAGGAGAGAAAAACCAATGTTTCATAATAATACTGCATATTAGCACTAATAGTTGTTGCTAATTTTCACCTTGCTTTGCAGGGAGCAGGGTGAGAAGGAGGGTGTTTCAGCTTATACGTGTTCTCTGTCAATGTAGGAAATGCCTCTTGCTTACAACGTGCATTGTCTTAAAGACAACTAAGGGCCATGCTCATGTAGATGGTAAGACCTTTCCTGGTAAGATGAGGGGATGGGTCAAGACCCCTGTTCTGGATCCAGATCTCCCACTAGCAGGTGATAGGACCTCGGGCAAATCATAGCCAGGTCCTGTGCCTTACACTTCTTCTACCGTGGGAATTCAATGGTTTTTAAAAACCTTTCCAGCTCTTATACTTTATGTTTATTTGAACCTATAAATAGCAAGTTCTCTATTTTCTGACATTTCAGAACTTACCTAATAAATGATCATTTATCTTGATAATGATGACCCTGCAGTAAGGTGTTCATCTGCTCCCAAAACATCCCAAAAATACTCATCTATGATCAGGATGTGACTAGCACTAAAAATAATTTATGGCACTCTAATTCTTTGAAAACTGGTGAAGCAGGAATGTCAAATCTTAAATATTTTAAAACTCTACCAACTATACTGGATATGGGAGTCTGTCACACATGTTTTTACTCTGGAGTTCCCCAAAGCAAATGTTTATTGTTTTTGGGTACCTGGGAGAAATGGCGCTGAGTTTACCAGCAACCTCCACGCACACAACTGTGCAAATAAAAACTCAGCATTCTGGGATAACTTGGAGGGCAGTTATCCTGGCAGGACAAGATGAGGCTACAGACTGTATCTTGGTTCTGGTCCCTGTGATGGCATCAGTCAGTCCTACAACAGCGGTTGTCAATTCTGACTGGCCATTAGAATCACCTGGGGAGAATAAAAACCACTGATTCTCAGGCTCCACCGCAGCAACATCGATTTATTTGGTCGGAACTGGTACTTTGGGCTTTGTTTTTAAAGTTCCTAGGATGATTCTAACATACAAAGCAGGGCTGAGAATGACAGCGCAAGCTGGTGCTTCTCAAACTTTAATGGTCACACGAAGAAGCTGGGAACTTGGCTAAAATGCAGATTCTGTTTGAGTAGGCTGGGGAAGGCCCAAGATTCTGCACCTCTTACAAGACCCTAGGAATTGCCAATGCTGCTGGTCCTGGGACCGCGATTTGAGCAATGAGGAGTTGGAAGATTTCATGCAGCAGCAGCTACAGGAAGATCACTGGGTTAATCAGCCTACCTTGCTGAAAAGCTCAATGGTAGTAAGCCAGTGCTTCTCAAAGCACAGTTCCCAGGCACGCAGCATTGGCATCACCTGAGATCTTGTTGGAAATGCAAAATCTCAGGCCCTACCCAAGATCCAAAAAAAAAAAGTTGGGGGGAGACTCCAGCAAGGTGCATTTTAACAAGCCCTTCAGATGATGCTGACGTATGCTACAGTTTGAGAACCACTGGTAGCGATAAAACTAACAAACAGCTAATGCTTACTGAGCTCTTAACTATGTGATAGGGGCTGTGTTAAGAACTCTACAGGTGATTAGATCATTGCATCTTCACAACTCTATTTACAGATGACAAAGTGGAGGATTAGAGAAGGCAAGTAGCCCAGATTCACATAGCCAGTACTAGAGCTGGGGTTTGAACCCAGGTCACAGGATCCTAGGGTCCAAGTTCTCAGCCCTCCCATGGTACTGCCGACAGCCAGCAGTACCCTATGATTCTCTCCTCCTATGGGTGCAACTGAGAGGCAAAGACTCAATATCCTGAAAAAATCATAGGTTTCCATTTCACCTAGAGATAGAAATTTACCTAGATGAATCCTGACAGAGTACGTAACCCTGCTTTCTGCCAGGGCAGAGACTTGGCATGAAAACCACTGAACAGTATTTACCATATCCTGGCCGAGAGGTGGCAGCGAGTCGAGCTCACTGAGATCATCCTGGGCCTGCTGGACGGCGTGCATGCTTGTGTTGATGGTCCCCATCAGGGCCTGCTGGGCTGAGGTCTGCAAAGGCAGATGAAACAAAGCTGTCATCCCACACGCCTGGGACTGACATGGCCCTTTATGCGAAACAAAGCAAAACAGAACTCTGCGCTCAAGACAAAGCAGCCCAGGCTACATCTCAACAAGTGCCTCAACCATCTCCCATTTCAACCTGGAGGCCAGAAACAGATACTGCATTATATTAATAGAACACAAAATGAAGGTGATTGCCATGGAGGGATTATAATCAGAAGTGTGTGAAGAGCTTAATTAGCTGACAAGAAGGCTCAGAAGAGTCCTTGCCAGGGAACTGAGGTGATCCAATCTTTGAGTACTAAGGACCTCCTCACGCACAGGAAACACGTGGGTGTTAAATGAGAATGCTTCCTGATAGACACTTAAGGACTCCATCTAAACCTACGGTCAACGTACTTTTTCCAGAGACAAACGTTGTTCCTGAGTTTTCGAAAAGTTCTCATACGATAGCAAAGGAGTCCCAAGGCCAGCCTGAGAGGCACCGAGCCCGACAGACCAGCGCAGTGGAAAGGAATCAATGACTCCCAGCGTGAAACCTCAAAATCACTAAAAACCTGGTCGACTTCTCAGACTTTCCTAGGGGTATCTGGACCAATCAGCTTGATGCTGCCAGGACACGGGAGCAGAGTTCTGTCCCTGTATCACAAGTCACGTTAAAAGCTTCCTAATTTTCCAGTCACAGAGGACACCTCCGATACTAAACAGGCAGTGATCCGAGTCATCCAATTTAAAAAATACACAGCTGAACGAGGCACGGTTCAGCCGGGAACTAGAGAGAGTTCCGACACTCAGCCCATCACCACCGCTGGTGTCCACCCTGCATGCTGGAGGCAGCAGACTAACGAGCGGGGGACGAGCACAGGAAGCCTCACCAGTGGTGGCATATGGCCTCGGTGCATCTGCCCAACCATGACCTGCTGCTGTGGCGAGGGCATGCTGCCAACGTTGAAGGTCTCAGGCCCGCTGGAGCCCGAGCGCATCACGGCCGGCAGCGCCACTGAACCGTGCTCTGCCTTCCCGGTCCGGTTGAACTGCTGCTGCAAGATGGTAGACCTGCCGGGAAAAGTGGTTTGGTCACTGCGAGGACGCCACCCATGTGTGGAGTGCAATGAGGAGACCCCACAGATGTCACGTATGTTCCCTGCTTTATGCTGTGAAGGCCAACTGAAAGAGGCACATACAGACAGAGAAGCAGGAATGAAGAAGTGGCATTACAACACTTAGCAGAGCTCTGAGATGAATCCTTTTAAGATAAGTAATGTAAATAATTACTCCCAATTTATCTACTTAATAGATTTATGGTATTACGCAATTAGTTGTTATTTAAAAAACAAGCCTGGGTGCAGTATCTCACCCCTGTAATCCCAGCCCTTTTGGAGGCCAAGTGGGAAGGATTCCTTGAAGTCAGGAGTTCAAGACCAGCCTGGGCAACATAATGAGACCTCATCTCTACAAAAAATTCAACGACTTAGCCCAGAGTGGTGGTACCTGCCTATAATCCTAGCTATTCAAGAGGATGAAGTGGGAGGATCACCTGAGCCCAGGAGCCTGAGGCTGCAGTGAGCTATAATGGCGCCACTGTACTCCAGCCTGGGCAACAGAGTGAGACTCTGTCTCAAGAAGAGAAAATGACAACAACGCAGAGATTCCTATAATAATGATGTTTCAGGTTTTAAGTGAATGTATTGATATGTTGATATATTATTTTTGGTAAATAATATCTGAAAGAACATTCATTAAACAAGTATCAACCTTGTGCCAGGTTCCATTCTAGGCATCAGAGATACAGATCATTTATCTTTAGCTTGAAAGGGGAAATGTGGAAATGAAGCTAGGGGAAAATCTCCCACATCTTAGCTCCCCTCCCTCAGGTCCACCACCATTGACCGCAGAGGATGTTTCATTGCCTCTAGAGCCTCGACCATGTGAGGCTTTGGAACCTTCCCCAAATGCTTTCAACTAAATATTGGTAAGATTCTTAAGGTATCTAATGAAAAAAATTGCATTTTTTAATTTATTTTTTTAAGACAGAGTTTCACTCTTGTCATCCAGACTGGAGTGCAGTGGCGTGATCTCGGCTCACTGCAACCTCCACCTCCCGGGTTCAAGCGATTCTCCGGCCTCAGCCTCCCAACTAGCTGGGATTACCAGCACTTGCCACCACGCCTGGCTAATTTTTTGTATTTTTAGTAGAGACAAGAGTTTCACCATATTAGCCAGGCTGGTCTCGAACTCCTGACCTCAGGTGAACCACCCGCCTCAGCCTCCCAAAGTGCTGGGAATACAGGCGTGAGCTACAGTGCCCAGCCAAAAAATTGCATTTTTTACTTTATATTGTCTTAGAATGAAGAATAAGTGCAAAGGACGCTGATCGTTTGAAGGTAAGAAGTCTGAGGGTGGTATATGTTCCTCAGAAGCCCAGTGGACAAACCTACAAACAGGGTCTGTGTGTGTTGTGAGGTGGAAGGAAGGTGGAGGTGCAGCTGCATGAAGAGACAGGGGCCTCTGTCCCAGGGCCCTCGCACCATCACAGATCATTCCCTGTTGCCCAGGGCAAGGCAGGATAGCCATGCTGGGATCCCAAGCAACAGGCATCCATGGAGAAACACTGCAGTCTAGGGGTGGGGTGGTGAGAGACTAGGGAAGGTGGGTCTGGAGGCTCCAGTAAGAAGTCAGTTGCATTCTGAGATCTCAGCCAAGGACCAACACAGGAAGAAGTGGAAGGTCTGGCGATGGAAACGATCCTGACCATTCTTCCTGCTTGCCTTGATCAGACCCCACAGTGATGCCGTGGGCAGTGGAGGAGGCTACAGTGATCCCAGGCAGGGGAAGGTCCCAGCCCTCTGGGTTCAGACACTTACAGGGCTGCTCCTATGGGAAGCAAAGCACAGCAGAGTCCTCTGAAGTGAAGCAGATCACCCTGTCAGGGAGCACTAGCTCACTAATTTACATTCAATGGTCATGAATAATTCCAAGGACTTAAGGTGCTCTGCCCAAGGGTGGCAAGTACTAGAAACTTATCAAGTTTGGTTCCAACTTGCATACTAGTGGGGACAAATGGAAAAACACCTTTTGGGTGATTAGGAAGCAAATTGTGAGAAACTGGCAGCAAGGTTGAAAATATTAGAGAAACTACTATAGCTAAGCAAGTTTAATGGATTGGAAGATGCTAGAACTTTCTAGCAGCGTACTATGGGAAACATCGCAAGATCTGAATCTGAGTCCTGACTCTACCACATATGTGTATCTCAACTAACTTTCAGGAGCTTCAGTTTCCTTATCCATGGACTGGGAATGATAGGTCCTGGCTGGGACCACTGTAGCCTCCTCCACTGCCCAGAGCATCACTGTGGGGTCTTATCAAGGCAAGGAGGAAGAATGGTCAGGATCGTTTCCATCGCTAGACCTTCCACTTCTTCCTGTGTTGCTCCTTGGCTGAGACCCTTGGGCTCCCTTTTGCAAAGGGAGTTGTTATTGGAATTCCAGATGAGACAAAATGTCACACTAAAGCATACAAGAACAGTCATTACATTGCTCTATTAATATAAAAGAGATGTCTGGATAGGTTTCCCAAAAAGAGCCATTTATTAGATGTTACTTAATTTTAATAAACCTATCTCCTCATCTATAAATGGGGCTAAATTGAGAATACCGTGAATTTAAAACAATGATCATGAGGATGATAGTTATAATAGCAAGTGCTATCTGCCAGGCATTGTTTTATGTGCTTTATTAGTAATTACCATGGAAATAAAACCTGCTTAGGTGGTAATATCGTTATCCCCATTTTACAGATGAGCTCATGCCAGAAGAGAATTTAGTAACTTTCCCAGGGCCACAGAGTGAAACACAGACCCCAGATTTGAGCCCAACAAGAGTCCATATTCTTAACCACTCGCCTGTACTGCGCTACCTCACAGCACTCGAGACAAGCGTGGCATGCAGCAGTGCTTCACCGTAACTCCTCCACTGGCTGTACTCCCTCTTCCCACAAAAGGGGCCAGAATCAAACAGAGGCTCATCCTCTGACCTTCTGATGGTATGGCTCAATGATCATGATTCGATCATGAGATTTAAATCAGAAATGCAGAACAGGACTCATGAACACTTACTGCCTCAAAAGACGCAGTTAAAACGCCACACCTTGGTCAATGTTTCCCTAAAATCCTCAGCCTCCCTCACGAGACATTTGCCACTTCAGTGCTGCTGGTCTGGGGACTATGCTTGAAGATGATTCAACTATATCATCTGCTGTCATCTTCTCCAGGTGACAGGCTTCAGAGCAGCAGGCTCCAAGCTGGCAAGAGGAAACCTACCTATCTAGGGAGAAGGTGGTCCTCTAGTACTCTTCATAATACTTACTTTTTTGGGGAAACGGACTCTTCTAACATGGTTGACTCCTCATCACCTTCTAGTCCAAATCGATCTTTACTTTGTTTCTGGAAATGCAATAAAACAAGATGCAAAAATGAAAACCAGGCCAGGCGTGGTGGCTCACGCCTGTAATCCCAGCACTTTGGGAGGCTGAGGCGGGCAGATCACTTGAGGTCAGAAGTTTGAGACAAACCTGGTCAACACGGTGAGACCCCATCTCTAATAAAAAAAAAAATATATACATAAATCAGCCTGGCATGGTGACAGGGGCCTGTAATCCCAGCTACACCGGAGGCTGAGGCAGGAGAATTGCTTGAACTGGGAGGTGGAGCCTGCAGTGAGCCAAGATCGCGCCACTGCACTCCAGCCTGGGCGACTGAGGGAGACCCTGTCTCAAAAAAAACAAAAAAAAACAAACAAAAAAAAAGAAAGAAAGAAAGAAAGAAAATCAGCAGGTCTTCATACAAGGACCTTTAAAAAAACATTTTGAAGGGACAGAAGTCAAAGTGTTGAAGTTTACTCAAAATTCTTTATACTGGATATTTAGTAAGTGATGGATGAACAAAAGCATAATAAAAAAGAGAAATATATTATTTATATATAGTTACATGTCATGTATTTATTGCACAGACTTTAATTTTACATAGTAAAAAATCAAGATGCACATATTAACATTCTATTAAAACTTGGTTTTTTGAATGGGCTGTATCTTGAAGCCTTAAGAAATCTGTTTTTCTATATACCACTATGGCATATAACCCCATTATATTTGTTTAAAAAAAAAAATGAAAACTACAAAGATCATTTTTAGCCCCTCAATCCAAGTTTCCACAGAGGCTGAAAAGCACAGTACAGCTACGTGGAGAGGAAGATGCTGAGGTGGGCTAGGTTCATTCATTAGCTAAGTGACATGCAATTGTTCACTGTGTGGTAGTAAATGATACAAATATGTGCTGCAGAAAAAGCACGAATTCTCATAGGATCTTGAGGTCAAAGATCTCACACTTTATTAGTGATTAAAGATTAAATTAGTAAATCAAGTTTTGGTTTTTTTTGTTTTTTTTTTTGAGATGGGAGTCTCGCTCTGTCACCCAGGCTGGAGTACAGTGGCGTGATCTCAGCTCACTGCAACCTCCGCCTCCTAGTTACTCCACCTCCCGAGTAACTGGGACTACAGGTGCCTGCCACCACGCCCAGCTAATTTTTTTGTATTTTTAGTAGAGGCGGGGTTTGGCCATGGTGGCCAGACTGGTCTCTAACACCTGACCTCGGGTGATCTGCCTGCCTCGGCCTCCCGAAGTGTTGGGATTACAGGCGTGAGCCACCGTGCCTGGCCTCAAGTATTTTTTAAAAGGGCTTTTTATTTCAAGGTAGCCACGTCATCAACACCGAGCCTTTTAATAAAGCGGTCTTGCTTTTCCAATTTGCATCAATACAAAATACCTTTTTCAGGATGATGTCAATGTAGCCTGCAATCAGCTGGGATATCTGCTCTCCCTCGGTGGTTTGTACTGAATAGTAGCTTTCCTGATACTCCCCAAAATCCTGAAAAGACAGCGTTGGAGGAAATATAGCTAAATCAGATATATCAGCATTTTAAAGGCTAGGAGGTCCAGCTCTAGAACAATATGACACAGACTTCATTTTCCCTGCTCCTCCTCTCTAAATACAAACGAATACCCTAAAATTTATTCAACAATATTCAACAATGGTAAAAGAGCTCTGAAAACTGAGAAGATGGACTGGCTGGGGGCCTCAGTACTTGCAAAACCACAATGTGGTTGAGTTCTTGGGTTTCTTTCCTATCCCATATACCCCCAAGACTAAGAATTGTAGAGGCCTGAACACTGGAACCTCCAACAGACAGTTCCTGAAAAGCATGCTTTTAGTCAAAGAACCAGGAGAAGGGGAGCCCAAGAGAGACTAATTTGGGGAAGTAGTCAGGAGCTCCAACTCCAGCTCAACAACCTGGGCTGACATTCACCGGAAGCTGCAGAGCAGTGAAACCTCAGACCCTCCCAGGCCCTATTCCACAACCCAGGCAGGTGGATGGTCTGATCCTTTTGCTGCAGCAGCCATAGTAAAGCCCTGTGTCTCCCTGCCCTCCAGCCAGTGGCTTAAAGAGACTCAGGTCCAGTGCCTTCTGCTTCCTGCAATGAAGGTCACCCAGCAATAGCAGGTAGCCCAGGGAACTGCCTTCTGCCTTCATCAACAGAACCAACAGGGTTTGAGCAGGAACCTTAGTGTCAAAAGAAAAAAATCAGTCCAGAAAAGCATTGAAAGGGCTCAGAGAATAAAACTCTCATTGCAACTTAAGCCCACAAAAGTAGGCCAGAACACTACACACTAAACTTGAACAAAATGGCCACCTGCTAAAATAGAATATTTCACTAAGATCAAAAGTCTCCTAATAGGCTGGGCACGGTGGCTCATACCTGTGATCACACCACTTTGGGAGGCTGAGGCGAGAGGATCACTTGTGCCCAGGAGTTCAAGACCAGCCTGGGCAACATGGTGAGACTTCACCTATATAAATTATTATTTTTTTTAATTAGCCAGGCGTAGTGGCATGAGCCTGCAGTTCCAGCTCCTCAAGAGGCTGAGGGAGGATGATCGCTTGAGCCCAGGAGGTGAGCTATGATCACACCACTACACTCCAGCTGGGGTGACAGAGTGAGAGACTGTCAAAAAAAAAAAAAAAAAGTCTCCTAATAACCAAGATGTCTAGGATGTTTTAAAAAAAATAAATATTCATATCAAGAGCCAGGACAACCACAATATGAATGATAGATAATCAACTCATGCCAATAATGAAATAAATCAGACATTAGAAATATAAGGATTATAAAGCAACCGTCATAAAAATGCTTCGCCAATAAATTGCAAATTCTCTTGCAGCAAATTTTAAAGAATAAAAAGTTCCAACAAAGAAACAGAAGTCATAAAAAAGAACCAAATGGAAATTATAGAACTGAAAAAGGCAATAACCAAAATTTTAAAACTGACAGGATAAACTAAATAGTAGTGTGGAGATAATAAAAAATAAAATCAGTAAACCTGAAAACAGATCAACAGAATTTAGTCAATCTGAACAATATAGAGAAAAGAAATGAAAAAACAGAGCTTCAGGGATCTACAGGACAGTAAGAAAAGATCTAACGTTAATATCATCAGAATAACAGGATAGGACAGTGTTGGATAAAAACAGAGTAGCTGAAGAAATAATGACTGAAAACTTCCCCAAATTAGTGAAGACTTAAACCCACAAATTCAAGAAGCTGAGTGAACTCCAAACAGAAGAAATCTTAAGCCCATACCAAGAATTCTGAAAACTAGAGATAAAAATATCTTAAAAACAGCCACAGTAAAATGACATATTACCTACAAATTGACACCAACTTGAATGACAGCAAATTTATCATTAGAAACCATGGAGGTAAGAAATTAGTGGCATGACACTTTTCAGATACTAAAAGAAAGGAACTGTCAATCCCAAATGCTGTACCTGGCAAAATTATCCTTCATGAATGAAGGGGAAATAATAACATTCTCAGAGGAAGAAAACACTAAGTGAATTTGTTACTAGCAGATGTACCCTTAACAAATAGCTAAAGAAGCTCTCCAAACACAAAATGATAACAGAAGAAGGCTGGGAACTTTAGAAAGGCAAGAAGAACAATGGGGTAGATAAAAATAAAGGGAAATGTAATAGACTGTTCTTCACCTCATGAGTTTCTTTCATCACATTGTGTTCAAGCGGAAGCTGTAACACCATCTTATGTGTTATGGACAAAATAACCATCTTACGTGTATACTGAAAAAATATTTAAATAATTATACTCAGAAAGTGTGGGGAGTGGGTAGGTAAAAATACCTAAATGGAAGTAAGGTTTCTACACTTCACTTAAGGGGGAAAAGCCAGTACCAGTTGGCTGTGTTTAATTTCATATGTACATGGTAATATCCAGAATAACCACTAAGAACACTACACAAAGTGATATGCTCAAAACGTAACACACAAAGCAAACAAACTCTAAAAAGTATCCAAGTAACCCACAGAAAAGGCAAAAAAAGAGAGAGGAATAAAGCGGACAAACAGAAAAACTACAAAATGATAGACTTGGGCCCGCTTAAATATAGTGTAAATATACCAATTAAAACTGAGATAGAATGGATTAAAAAAATATAACCCAACTAATTATACTCTATACAAGAAATTCATTTCAAATATAACAGTATATGCAAGTTGAAAATAAAAGGATGGAAAAAGATGTATCATGCCCACATTAGTTTTATAAAAAGCATTGGTGGCTATGTCAACATTAGATACAGTAGACTTCAGAGAAAAACAAAAATTACTAACAGAAAGTAACATTACATAATGAAAAAACAACTTCTGTGTTAAGATATAGGAATCTTAAATGTATAGGCATCAAACAACAAAGCTTCAAATTACATGAAACAAGAACTGAGAGCTGAAAGAAAAAGTAGAAAAATCCATAATTATTGTTAAGAACCTCACTCTCGGCAACTGAGAAAACTGCCAGGCAGAAAATTAACAAAGATATTCATTCAAAAGACTGAAATACCACCATCAACTAACAGGGATCTAACTGGTATTTATAGAGCCCACTTTACATGATAACAGCAGAATATATGTTCTTTTTGAATACTCATAGAACACTCACCAAAAATGATATCCTAGGATATAAAAACAAACCTTAAAATTTCAAAAGGACTGAAATCATACAGAGTATGTTCTCTGACCATAATGGAATCAAACTAAAAAATCAATAGTAGAAAGACAGCAGAAAATCCTCTAAACACTTGGAAATTAAATAAAGGCTAGGAGTAGGCAGGAAAAAATCACTACATATAATGAGCTTTAATGCGATGTTAGGCTTTAATCAAAATACTGATATTCTTTCTTTTGCCTGAGGTAGTTAATGAGGTTATCGCAACTATTTATTTTTTAAATAAATTTTTGTTTTCAATAAATATTTGGACCTAGTTTAAAAAGACCAATAATATTACAAGATGTAAAAGAAAACACAGTTGTTCCCTGTCCTACCCATTGCTATCTTCACTTTCTACCACATACCCCTCCAAAGGTAACCAGTTTCAACTCTTTTAGCAGTTTCTTCTAGTATTTCTAAATAATATGTTTATATTGATTTCTTGATTTTTCTAATTTAGAAATCATCCATGACTTCCTGCAATGCAAGATAAGGACACAGCTAAGTATGAACATTCATCTTTTGAGGGCCACACAGGCACAGCTGTTACAGCTACAGGAGGAAGGAAGGTATGTTTTCTGATGATTCCTTCTAATTGGCAGGAACCTATCAATCTATAGTCAAATTAGATAACTAATGACTCCTTCCATGGCCCCTTTTTTTACAGTTTTTTTTTGATGTCCTATTATGATATCTTGCATAGATAAGAGGTGTTATTTCAAGCATTCACTAGAGACTTCAAGAGTCTTAAGAAATTGACAAATTCTAGCACGTTTTGATGTTTCTTGTTGCACAACTTGCCCTACCAACTACCCGCTCTATTGTGTTTCACATGTAAATGTGGCTATAGTTAAGGCATAGAGTTATACTCTGCTAACAGCAAATGTTGAAATCAGGAGGAAGAATTCAGAGGTCTGAAGATCTGAAACATATCCTCACTACTTTCCATAAATTTTATACTAAGCATCTTATCTTCATCTTATTCAATCCTAGCAGCTCTGTAGGTATGACTATCACCATTTTATAGCTGAAGAAATTAAGGCTCAGAGAGGAAAGGTAACTTGAACAAGGTCACACAGCTGGGAAATGACAAACTGGATTTCTATTACAATACTATCCTAAAGTCCACGTTATTTCCACTGTGTACTATGCTCTCTTTCTAGGCAGTCTGGGAAAACATTCCTCAGCAAGATCACAATGCTTAGGACCATCTAAAACAGAGAGAGGGCCTTTGTGTCTCAGAGCACTAGAAAGTTTCCTTTCAGTATATGCTAGGGATGTCATCAGGAACACAGAACTGAGAATCATCAGGGTGAGTGGCTTTTTCTAGATAATGAACTCGAGGCTGACTTATGTAGAGTGCAGAGAAGCGGTAGTGCCTGAAGAAACCCAGGCTTGCTGACCTCTCTTTTACTTCTGGACCCATCCCCTTCCCTGCCCATGGGCTTGCACCATCTTCCTCACTCCACGCTGGCTCTCACAGGCCAGAGAAACCCAATGGGCAAGAACCTGGTCTTTCTCCTGTCCCCACAATATCACCCAAGGCCACGCTAGCGCTCTCCATGCCCTCTGCCAGTCCCTACCAGTGTGAAGCTCTTGGGTGAGGCTGCCCAGCGCTTGACGGTGGTGAGGGGCCACTCCTGCAGCACTTCCTTGGTCTTCTCATCCACACGCATCACCGAGTCCTTGGTGATCCCCAGCAGGCGAGGCACCAGCTTGTTCTTGCCTTTCATCTTTTCCTGAAACAGGAGATACCAAGAGTCAGTGCTCTTCTTCTGAATACATCTGACTTTGCCAGGGAATCAGTGATTTTTCAACCTTTCACCTGCATACACTGTGTTCAAAACAGGCAGGGCTATAGGGAAACCAAGATTTTGAGGCTATGTGAATAACTCATTAAACTAAAGGCATGGGAACCCAAACAAAGACATGAGAAGACTGGAAAGAGCCACAAAAGCATGCCCCCTGTTCAGGAGGGCAGCTTGCTCCAGAAACAGACTATGCCAGAAAGATGGGATAGAACTGAAAAGACATCCAGAGAAAAAGAAGCAAAAGTGAATTCCAGGTACTATCACTCCCAGTGGCCAACTCTGTGAGTAACAAATGAGGGTTAATCTGAGATTTAAAATTAACTAAAACTCTGTCAAAGTAGAATCTTCTCATTATGAGGAGACACAGCTTCCTGCCCTTTTTTTAAATCTCTGAAATATATTTCTGTTTGGATTCTTTGTTTTGGAATTTTGTGTATCTACTGATTCTTAAAACTTATTTTATAACTAGTTTTAATAACGTTTTAAGATATAGTAATGTCTATTAAAATAATGGAACCCTAGCTCACACTCATACCAAAACAAATTAAAGATAGATTAATAATTTAGGAAGAACATCCAAGTGGGTATTTTTGTGATCCTTGGGTAGGAAATGATTTCCTAAGAAAAACACCAACATAAGAAGCCATAAAGGAAACGTTAATACGCTTAACTCAAAATATACATACCTTTGATAGATCAGGGAGAGGGGAGGAGAAGCTAAAGAAACCTCATAAAAAATGAAAAAGACTGGGCAATAAATATTTACAATGAATGTAATGGCAATAGACTTCATATACTGTCTATGTGATGTGTTCATAAATCAACAAAATAACTGCTGAAGAATATGAACAGAAAATGTTTTTAAAATAAATAAGCAAATAAGTTTTCACTTAAAATAGCTGAGGTTTCTTATTAAAATTAATACTCAGATTTGAGGAAGATGTGAAGGGGGTCACTAGTGATGAAAGCTTAAGATAGCAAAGACTTCATGGGAGAAAATGTGTCCCTATCTAACCAAACCCTTAAAAAGTCCTTACTTTTGACATAGCTAGCTTTGAGGAACTTCGTTTAAAAAAAAAAGTTATAAATGTATGTAAAGATTATGCCACATGAAGCTCTACCACAGTACATCATAGTGAAAAGCTAGAAACCACCCAATTTTCAGACAACATTGGGCCCATTCAGGGTGGTATGGCTGTAGATGAAATAATCCAAGTTTTCACTAGCACAGGACTTGATACATAAATTATGATATATCCACATTACAGATTACCCTACATTATTAAAAATCATATTGTAGAAAAACAATTGGTTTTATGGAAGTAAATTATTCATAATATATTATTAAAAAACAGAATATAGGGCCTAATCTTAGGGGAAATAAAAATTTAAAAATAGGCATATGTCCATTACATGAAAAAAATGGCACTGAACATCTCATGTGTTTTGTATTATTTTCTCACGCTTTTCCTTATTTCCAAAATTTCACTATTAAGTGTGTATTTTTAGGGTTGTCAGGAAAATCTTTTCAAGTCATATTTGCTGAAACCTAGCAACAACACCTAAACTGCTATTCTCAGAGGCATAGATATATATATTCACACAAAGTATCTATGCATTTGTGGATGTGTCTACCCACAGCCAACACAGGGTAATGGCACTGAAAACAGAGCTGGAGCATACTAAATACTTAATAAGCACCATCTGTTAATCTTCAGAGCATCTTCAAAACACTGGTATCATCATTTTTCACTTTGCAAGTGAAGAGATCAAAGCCAACAGTGGTGAGTGGTAAAGCCATAATTTGGACATAGATTTGAGTAGCTCAAAAATATCTCTGACTTCAAAAGCTGATTGTCTACTGCAGTTTACTGTCTTCTGGTGGAAGCAAAAAGAGAAAAGGCCAAATCCCACCCACCCCCAACCGCCCTCACCATGGGCATCTGGTAACCCTCAGATGGTGACAGTCACCGCACACCCCCAGCTTCCTCACGGAAGACACCATGGAATGAGGAATCTACCTGGGTGTCTAAGGAGGGGAATATTCCTCCCTGAATCTCAAGTCTTAAAAAACACTGAGAAGGGTCAGATTTTTTTCAAAGAGAGGACAGTTCCACAAGGGGTGAGATCAGTGCAGGGCAGACAATGTCAGTTAATCGAGTTTGGCTTCAGGAGCCACACAGAGTTTTAGGTTGAGAGGCTCTAGGCAGCTAATTTAGTCACACAGGTTTGGCACAAACCCAGCTTCTGGGACCCAGGAAGGGGACTGGAGATAAAATATGGTTTGCAGCTTCTTCCTTCATTCTTTCCCATCTGCACTGTTCCCCAGTGAGGGATTCTGGGGTGCGGGAACACAGAATCGTGACAGATTGCCCTAATTCTTGTCAAGATCATTCCAGACTGGGAGAGGAAGCCACAGTGAACAAACAACTCACAGTGGATGTTCTATTGGCAGGTCACAACTGAGGAAAAGGGGCTGAAGGAACTCAAAAAATACTGGAACTGGCAACAGAGACCACCATCAAGGGATAAAATTACTTCAGCACCTACACACAAAACGCAGAGCAGCTGGAGAAAGGTGAAGTAGCAAATGGCTGAGATCTGTGATCGTGATGCAAGGTCTTCCCTGGTGCAGAGACCTGCCTTAGAGCCTCAGTGACAGGGATGTGAGGGGAGGGCCACAGGGTAATAAAGCTCCCTCTTTCCTTCCTATGCCTCAAGTCTCAGTACCCCCGAACCACTCCTTTCCGACCTTCAACTACACAGACCAGCTTCCTTTTATCTCCAGTAGACAAAGCAGGCTAAAGCAGGCACCAGTGAAAACCCATCTATCTCATATATCAACACACACAGAGTTGTAGCTATGATTTTTGCCAGCCATCTAGAAGCTTCTCTCTCAAGGTGGTCCTGATTAGATTGTTTTTGTTTTGAAAATGTCTACAGCTTGTATAACTCAGAGGCAGGAGAATGCAGGCATTCTACCAATGAGAGGCAGGATTCGTTAATAAACCCAAGCCCTCCTCTTTCAAACGTATTTCAGCTGCTACTACGGGTTTAGCCCTGGCAGTCAGCTGTGATCAAGCCTGCTGTCTGCAGGCTCTTCTCACAGGTGTAGAGATTGCCTGATTCTGACATCACCTCTGCTTCACATCTGAGATCCAGAACTGGATGGAGGAATGTAACTGGACTGGGCTTCTGGCTCCTGCCCCCTCACTTCAATATGGCCCAAGCCCAAAGGGTCCTCCCCATGATCCAGCTGAGCTCACTAGAGTTCTAGGTTGGCTTGGCCAAAGGGCTGTTTTGCCTGTTTTGCTCTGTCTTCAGTATATTTCTTTCTTTTAGGGGCATGGGAAAAAAAGGCTGCTCAAGAGCAAATCTGAAGATCCTGTTTATTAGCCGTTTCTCTCCCTGCAAGTGACTGGCAATCCATTTTGATTAAACTTGGGATTCTGAGATGCTCCGAATGCCCTCTCTGGTGTTTTTACAGTTTAGGGGGGAAGAAGGTCTGTTCTCCAGGTAATCTAACACCTCAAGTCTCTGGCTAAGTCTGCAAAAAATTTTCAAAGGCAAATTTAGAAGTGAGAAGGGTTACACGTGATTTTCTGGAATAAAACAAGATTTTATGCTGGTCATGGGAAACGCCTTACTGTTGCTTGTGGGGTTTTGGTGTAGCAGATCATGATGAAATGTAAAAGAAGTCAACGAAAGTAGGAAGAAAGTAGACATTTACAGCTCCCATTTATGGAGATTTATATGAGGCCGTCCTTTTTCTGTATTAACTTATTTAAACCTCATAAAAAGTCACAATTTTATAGGTGAACAAACTGAAGCTTAGAGATGGAAGGTAAGGTAACTTATCCAAGGTCAAACTACTAAGGGCAAAGCCAGGATCCAAACTGAAGTCCTTCTTTTCCAAAGCACATTTCCTAGACACTGAGAATACTGCTGCCTAATGCTATTCCATATGAATTCATTATATGGCTCGCAGACATGCTCTGTATGGAGGTGGGTAAACTATGGCACAGCTTATTTTTTATGGACCAAGAGCTAAGAATGAATTTTCCATTTTTAAATTAAAAACAAAAATCAAGAGGAATATTTTGTGCGAGAAAAATTATATAAAATTCAAATTTCAGAGTCCAAAAATAAAGCTTTGTAGAAACATAACCATGCCATTCATTTACATTTTGCCTATGGCTGCTTTCATACTACAGGGGCAAAGTTGAGTAGCATGATTGGCAAAGCCTGAAATGTTTACTATCTGCCCCTAGGGCCAGGGATTTGGGAAATGTGGGAAGAGTTCAGTGACTGGGATAATCTAAAATTTATCAGGCCAGATACAGTGGCTCATGCCTGCAATCCCAACACTTTGGGAAACTGAGGTGGGAGGATCACTTGAAGCCAGGAGCTCAAGACCAGCCTAGGCAACATACGGAGACCCGTCTCTAAGAAAAAATAAAAATAAATTAGCTGGGCGTGGTGGCACATGCCTGTAGTCTCAGTTACTCAGGAGGCTGCAGTGAGCCATGATCACGCCACTACATTCCAGACTGGGTGACAGAGTGAGATCTTGTCTCCAAAAAATTTATAAAATAAAATTAATCAAATATCCTTACTTTCCAGTCACCACACTTGTTTACATACACTAGCTTGCTTACTCATCATTAGAGCTCTTTAAGGAATTATTCCTATTTTTCAGATGAAGAAACTGAGATTTAGAGAGTTTAGGTACTTTCCCTAAGGTCATATAAGTTTCTACTACTTCTCACACAGGTGTAAATTACCATCCTGGGTTCTAGGCCAATCTTCCCAACTCCAACACGCAAGCACGCTCTATTACAATGACATAAAATTTAATACTGATTATTAGGACAAAATGTTCATAGACATAAAATACGATGTAAGCAGCCCCAAGCACATGAAACCAGTCCTTTCAAAATATCTATGACTGATCTCAAGGCTGTATGGTTTGAGTAGGTGTGTTCAATATCATTAATTATAATTTCATTTACTTATTTAGAGTTTCTAATAGAATCCTATAAAAGTAGTGAATGGGAAGGTGGAATTACTAACTTTTAATTTACTTCCTAAATTATGCTTTCATTGCATAATTCCTTCACAATTTAATGCAATGTTCAGTTTAGGGCTTGAGAAATCTGTTACTGATGTCTTTAAAAAAATGTATTGTACCAATTAGTACAACCTCTATGGAAAACAGTATAGAGATTCCTTAAAAGCTAAAAGTAGATCTACCATTTGATCCAGCAATCCCACTACTGGATATCTACCCAAAGGAAAAGAACACATTATATGAAAAACACACTTGCACACGTACGTCTAAAGCAGCACAACTGACAACTGCAAAGATGCGGACTCAACCTAAGTGACCATCAACTAACGAGTGGATAGAGAAAATGTGGCATATATACACCATGGAATACTACTCAGCCATGAAAAAGAACAAAATAATGTCCTTTGCAACAACTTGGATGGAGCTGGATGCCATTATTCTAAGTGAATAACACAGGAGTGGAAAACCAAAAACCATATGCTCTCACCTATAAATGGGAGTTAAGCTATGAGGACACAAACGCAAACAGGGGTATAATAAACTTTAGAGACTCAGAAGGGAAAGGGTGGGAGTGGGGCTACAGATAAAAAACTATACATTAGGTATAATGTACACTACTTGGGTGACAGGAGCACTAACATCTCATAACTCACTGCTATATGATTCACCCGTGTAACAAAAAAACCGCTTATACCCCAAAAGCTATTGGGAAAAAAAAAAGTATCCCTTAGGTATACAATTTTTTTTTTGGTGCTATTCTGCATGTGATCTCTTTTTATCATATACTCTAAATGGTTTTGCTAATTTTTACATACATACTCTAAGGGCTTATTTCATATGGTTGACATATGTCTTATCAATTTCCTTGGCCAATTTAACAATAAACCTGAAAATTAAAATGATTGTGTATATATTGTTAAAATATGTACAGGATCCATAAGCAGAAAATTACAAAATGTTGAAAGCAATCAAGGAGGCTCTCTATATCATGTTTATGGGTTAAAAGACTTAACAGAGTAAAAATGTCAATTATCTCCAAATTGATCTATAAATTTAATGCAATTACTATCAAAATCACAGCAAGCCTTTTGGTAGACATAGATAAGTTTGTTTGAAAGCATATATGAAAAGGAAAAAACCTAAAATGGCTAAAATGATTTTGAAAAAGAAGAAAAAAGTTAAGGGAATTTATCTGATGTTAGGGCTTACTTTATAGCTAAAGTTGATCACGACAGTGTGATTCGCAGAGGGATACATATTTGAACAAGAACAAAACAGAGAACCCAGAAATAGACCCATATAGATGTGCTGAACTAGATTTTGAAAATGATGTAAAAGTAACTCAATGGAGGAAGAATAGCACTTTCAACAAATGGTGCTGGAGTAACTTGATTATGGTGGGGGTTACACAAATCTATAAATATGATAAAATTGCATGGAACTAAACACACACAAGTACATGTAACGCTGGTGAACTCTGAATAAGGTCTGTGGATTGTACCAATGTCATTCTCCAGGCTGTGTTACTGTACCATTGTTAGCATTGGAGGAAACTTGATGAAGGGCACATACGACCTTTCTGTATTACTGTTATTTTTAAAACCATAGTCAGTTTTAGAATATTTTTAACACATCAAAAAGAACCCTGAACCCTTTAGCCATCATTCCCCTATCTCCCACACCAAACTCTTAAGCAACCACTAACCTTCTTTTTGTCTCTATAGATTTGCCTCTTCTGGGCACTTCACATAAAGGGAATCATATAGTATGTGGTCTTTTGCGACTGGTTTCTTTCACTTAGCATAACATTTACAAGTTTATCCATGTTGTAGCATATATCGGTACTTCATTCCTTTTTATGGCTGAATGATATTGTATTGTATGGATACATCATAAATTGTCTACCCATTCATCAGTTGATGTGTTGTGTTGTTTCTTACTTTCGGCTAACACTGCTGTGAACACATATGTGTAAGTTTTTATGTGGATATACACTTTCAAATTTCTTTGGTATATATTCATAGAAGTGGGATTGCTGGATCATACGGTATTTCTATGTTTAATCAACTGAGGAACTGACAGACTGTTTTCCAAAGTGACAGTACCATTTTACATTCCCACCAGCAGGTTATGGGGGTTCCAATTTTTCCATATCCTCACCAACACTTGTTATTATTGGACTTTTTGATGCCGAGTTAGTTTTACAGCTTCTTGTGAATCTGTAATAAATTCCAAGTAAAAAGTAAAAAAAAAAAAAAAAAAAAATGACTTGGTATATCTTGTTATAGGATAAATAATCATAGCTACAAGTCATAGTAATTTTGTTCCTTCATTTGCTAAAGCAATGATTTTCCCCTCATTTTTGTATCTTACTGTATTTCCCAGAACTTCCAAAATAATGTTAGAGGGTAATGAGATGGTGGGCACATTTATTCTGATTTCAGTTCTTACAGATTTATTTATTTATTTTGAGGCAGAGTCTTGCTCTATTGCCCAGGTGGGAGTGCAGTGGTGCAATTTTGGCTAACTGTAACCTCTGCTTCCCAGGTTCAAACAATTCTCCTGCCTCAGACACCCAAGTAGCTGAGATTACAGATGTGCACCACCACATCTAGCTAACTTTTGTATTTTTAGTAAAGATGGGGTTTAGCCATGTTGGCCAGGCTGTTCTCGAACTCCTGACCTCAAGTGATCTGCCTGCCCTGGCCTCCCAAAGTGCTGGGATTACAGGCGTGAGCCACCATCCCCAGCCTCTTATAGATTTCCCTCTAGCATTTCTATTAAGTATGATACTAATGAGAGGTTTGGTACTCATGAACCTCTATCATGGTGAGCAAGTACACTTATATTCCAACATTTTAAAGAATTTTTAATAAGAAGATGTTGAGTTTTACCAAACACCTTAGTGGCTTTATATAAAATAGTCATATGATATCATCTTATTTAAAGTCTTGATCTGATTCAGGTTCATTAATTCTTAATATTGACTAATTCCTGAATTTTTTAGCTATACCACTTTTAAAATAAGGCAAACTATGGTCACATAAAATATATTAAAAACAATTATAAAATAAAATGTCATACTAATGGGCCCACTGAGCAAAACATTGAAGTGAGCAATGTGCTATTAACATTGTAGAAAGCAACAAAAATAAAATAAAAATGTGAATATTTAATATGTATATAGAAGTTGCAAGTGCTTGGCCAGGCGTGGTGGCTCACGCCTGTAATCCCAGCACTTTGGGAGGCCAAGGCAGGAGGATGACCTGAGGTAGGGAGTTCGAGACCCGCCTGACCAACATGGAGAAACCCCATCTTTACTAAAAATACAGAATTAGCTGGGCATGGTGGTGCATGCCTGTAACCCTAGCTACTCAGGAAGCTAAGGCAGGAGAATCGCTTGAAGATAGGAGGCGGAGGTTGTGGTGAGCCGAGATCATGCCATTATACTCTAGCCTGGGTGAAACTCCGTCTCAAAAAAAAAAAAAAAAAAAAGTTGCAAGTGTTGCCTACTTTCTTAATCCTTTCTTCTCTTCAAAGAGATGTAATTTTTAAAAAAATAAAGAGAAAGAAGGGAAAGAAAGACAGAGAGGAAAGGGAGAGAGAAGGAAGGAGGAAGGAAGAAAGGGGAAAAAAAAGTCTATCATGTTCTTGTTTTGCCTTAAATAATTGTGTAAAAGGAGATTTGGTTTGCTCAAACCTGCAAGACCTTGCTATAACGAGAAGATCTTTGCTCTCTCTCAAATTATCCTAGTGACCATGGACCGATTTTTCTTAGGTTCCAAATTGTCACTGGAGAACAAATTTATTTTTTTCTACAATTTGGTGTTCAACTTCTCTTCCTAATTACAGATTTCTGTATGTTCTTTATCATCCTAAATTTACTGACCTACATGCAAGAGGCACAACAGTTTTTTAGCACATCACTGAAACTGACTGGGTGTGAAGCCTGATGGTATTAATGGAAGACGATGTGAATGTAAGAGATTAATTTAATACTCAAAGGACTACAGGGAAACTCAAGAAAATAAATGGAAATTGATGCCATTATCAGTGGACATGATGAAAATTTGTTTAATCTTTGTCCCTGCAAGGCATTGGAGCTCGTCTACTACTGGTTGCCCTTCACAATAATGAATGAAAAGCACGCCTTCTAAAATGAGCAGATCTCCCCATGTGTTCAGGGCACAGCTGGGAAGCCAGAACGGTGGAAGCAGGTGACTACCTTTCAAATGGGGTCACTCCAGCTAAGGCAGTACAGCTAGAGGTTGGGAACACCATCTGTGAATCAGGGAGACCTGAATTCAAGTCCTGGCTTCTTCAGTTACTAGACTTATGGCCCCAACTGAATCACTGGATCTAGCTGGGGCTCTGTGTTCTCACTTATACAAGAAGATAGGGTGCGGTAGCTCACGCCTGTAATACTAGCACTTTGGGAGGCCAAGGTGGGCGGATTGCCTGAGCTCAGGAGTTCAAGACTAGCCTGGGCAACATGGTGAAACCCTGTCTCTACTAAAATACAAAAAATTAGCTGGGTATGGCAGCATGCGCCTGTAGTCCCAGCTACTCAGGAGGTTGAGGCAGGAGAATGGCTGGAACCCAGGAGGCAGAGGTTTCAGTGAGCCAAGATCGCGCCGCTGCACTCCGGCCCGGGCGACAGAGCGAGACTCCATCTCCAAAAAACAAAAGAAGATGGTAGTAGTAGTTTTGCCCTTGGGTTGTTGATAGGTTTGAATGAGATAAGCTTGATGGATGGCTGTTTACTAAACATTACTGCTGTTATTATTAATATTGACAAGTGGAGTCATTGTTACCTAGATGGCATCAGTGCCATTTAAATACTCACTGATCTTTTAAAACAGCCACTAAATATAAAAGATTCGACCTCTCAATTATTTTTCTTAAAAACAAGGTGACTGACGTATACTTTCTTCATTGCAAAGGCCCCAGTGATTTTGGGTGTAAAACTGAGAGCTAGTTTGGTTGATGTATTAATAACTAATCAGCATGTAGCATATGGCTTTCTGATGCATAACATCTTGGTATCTCCTCTCTCCAAATGAGGCAGCTTGCTCCAGTGAGGAGTGGAGTCAAGAAAAATATCTTAAAAGGACAATGTAACTTCTTCTTTTGCAGTTCTCTTTGGCTGTGGGTAAAGACACCTTCTTAGTCTGGTCAGTTTTGTCCTTCCTACTTCAGTCCCTGGCTGCAGCCGCAACACAGCTGGTTTGCTCCCACTTGCTGAAAGCAACACAAGAAGACTGACTGTAAGTTAGAGCTTTCTCCAGGGCCCCAGGCGAGAGGCCAAAGAGGTCAAAGCAAAACAAGTAGAAATCTGTGAAACCTAATAGTTAGACGACTAAACAGAGTATCATTTTCCTGAGGTTAGGAAAAGCAAAGGGGTAACAAAGATAACCAGAGGATTTGTCAGTCAAGTGAAGATGACACCCATCAAGGGCCAACCTGGACTTGTTCACAGGTGCAATTTCAAAGACACGCCTCTTTTCCTCTAGCAGGAAAACAGACAATTCCCATGAAAACAGATCTGAAGGCTGTAAAATCCCAAGTCTTGTCTTAAAGTGTACAAATTAAGCATCGCATTTACCACATGAATTCGATTTTGTCTGCAGTGGTGAAAGTCTTCACTTAGTCCACAGGACTCTTGACAGTCATAAATGAAACATTGTCAGGAGAAGGAATAACTAGTAAAAGTGAACTCAGGAATAACAAGTAAAAGTGAACTCACTCCTTCAGGGACTTTATAGCTTTGACAGTGATCTGAGCCAAAGCCCAGCTGCCCAGGGGCTCCTGGACAGCAGGGCTCACTCACCAGCCCGCAGGTCATACCCCTCATGCCTGTGCTGCCGCTAAACGCAGGTCAGCACTAGCCAGATGTTCCACCCGCAAATGCTAGGGGGGTGAGCAGGACAAACCAGGCTTAACAGCAAACGCTCGAACAAAAGAAAAAAGAAGTGGCCGAGGTGAACACTCTCCTCATTCTGCCCAACTCACCTTCACCAGGAAGAAGGACACGCCATATGTGCGGAGGGACCGTGCGAGTTTGACGTACTTGACCTTGGCTTCTATCTCACTCATCTCTCCGCAGTTCTTATGCTCCTGCAAAAGTGACAGTAGCCGGGACCAGTTATTGCATCTCTGCCAGCAGGTGGACTTGGAGAGAGGTAGTTACTGTATGTGGTGGAGATAAGTGGCTAGGAATGATCATTAAGTGATGGTTGTGTCTGAGACCCCTCCATGACACAGGCAACTGCTGACCAAGGATCAGAGCACGCAGGAAGTTCTAACACAGGGATTTCAAACCAGAGTTTGAGCCCAAACAGCCTACATTACTTCACAACTAAATGTGACAATTCATGCACACATCCAGGGTGGTGGGAACAGGGTTCATAACTGTAATCACATTGTCAAAGGACTCCATGTCCCAAATGGTTGAGAGGCAAGACTTTAAACGATACCAAGAAAAATGTTCTTATCAGGAGAGGTGTCATTCTAACATCCATCCAGAATGTACTGTCTGGGTGTGGTGGCTCATGCCTATAATGCCAACAGTTTGGGAGGCTAAGGTGGGTAGATCATTTGAGATTAGGAGTTTGAGACCAGCCTGGCCAACATGGTGAAACCCCCCTCTACTGAAAAAACAAAAATTAGCCGGGTGTGGTGGCACATGCCTGTCATCCCAGCTACTTGGTAGGCTGAGGCACAAGAATCACTTGAACAGGGTGGGGGGAGATGCGGAGGTTGCACTGAGCTGAGATCGCCCCATTGCACTCCGTCTTGGCTCTGTCTCAAAAAAAAAAAAAAATATATCGTTTTCCAAAGAACAGGGTAAATACACGCCTGTACACAATAGTACTCAGAAACAATACTGGAGAAAAGTATGTTTTGGACGCATGAAATTTGTATTTTAATTTATATTTACATTTTAGGATCAAAGTAGATGTTGGTATCTCGGATTCCTTAGAGTGTTTCATGGCAAAGTTTGTGTTAAGGCTTTTCTTACTGGTTGCGTAGACTGGACAAGTCTCTGACTTTTAGAATAATTCTGGATTTTTAAAAGGCACTAATTTCCAAATTCCAGTTTCAAAAAACAAATCTCAGGACAAAGAGGCTACTTGTAGATCCTTCCTCAGTGCATATTAAGAGTCTATCACCTTGTTCCAATGTTACCAAGATAATGCCTTTGAAATTAAATGTATGCACATTTTTCTCAGAAGGGCTAGGTAACCTTTAGAAGAAAATATGGATTAAGATAATAAATCTGCCCAAAGTAGGACTGTCAGCTTCTTTACTCCTGAGTCACTAATCATTTATTATATAAGAGTACAGGCACGAGGTATAAAACTATCATGTGCAGAGGCCCCCTCACACTAATAAATGAGGATGGGGAGTGAGGAGAATAATAAAGTTCTGTACATTTCCAATACCTGAAAGATCCTCTTTTCAGCTCCTCTCTGCTTGATATATTCTTTGGGCAGGAATTCCTTCAGACTAAGAGAGATACATTTAAAAAGGAAAGGCATTTATCATGTTCTATGATGAGAAGCAAAGCAAAGACATTTAATAAAACTCACAGTTAACTCACTAAGTCTCCCAATATTTTATAGAGTAATTAATAACAGACTGCTATATCCTACGATGCACTTAAATAAGGGCACGGACATAAAACTAGTATGATAGAAAAGCTCAAACTAACATATTTAAAGACAAAAGAATTTCCAGGATCTATTGTAAAGTGAAAAAAAAGAGCACAAGAATATATAGTATGCTACCTTTTATAAGAAACGAAGGAAATACTTATTTTAAAAACATTATTTTCTATTGTCTACATATTTAAAAAAAAATAATACAAAGATAAACCTAGTACTAATAAAAATGGTTCTCCATGGAAGAGGGGAAAAACAAGGAGAAGGGAACAAGGATGGAAACTAAACTTCCCTATTTCTTTTATTATAGTTTTCACTTCAGAACCACATGAAATTGCAAAAAAAAAAAAAAAAAAAAAAAAAGCGACATCTAAAAATCTAAAACTAAAACCATCTATCAAGTTGACAGCATAACTACAGGAAGAATAATTATGTCAAATAACTTTGCAAAACAGTCTTTTGACTGTATATCCCTTGTAAGATATTATGGACAAAATAAACCATAGTAGACTTGTTAGTAAAAATATTAATATTTAAAATTAACATCCGCTTTCCTTCCTGTCTACACACAGACACACACACACACACAATTAAATTAGGATATTACATTATATATAAGTAGGATGTTATATATAATTAGGATAAAGTAAATGAGTAATTATGGTTGTTGTTAGGAACCAAGCTTTTTAGCATAAAATAGATAAAAATAAACAAAATGCAAAAAGACTTGGCTAAACATTCTGCATCTTTTGTTTGAACTGGAAATACTGGCCTGAGTACCTGATTCATTTTTCTCTTCCTGAAAAACATTTTCTAGTTACGTCCCCTTTAAAGGCCAGGCGCAAGCACAAGCTGGTGGCAACCCCCTCACCCCGGTGCCTAGGCCAGGTGGTCTTCTAAATACCATTTCCACTAAAAGGAACCAGCAAGTCTTAGATAAATCACTGATTCTTGGTCTGAGGCAGGAAATGTATAAAATGTTCCTGGGACTTCTTGTGGCTTGAATCAAGGAAGCTACCAAGATAATTCTGGAGCCAGTATCAACGAATTCCCATTAGCCAAAAATTGGGTGATTTAAAACTTTATATTGAAAAAGAGAGAACAAAATAATAAACCCATCCATCCAGCCTCGACAGTTATCAACTCATGGCCAATCATGACTCATCTATTTCCCCATCCCACTGACCTCCCCTGGATTATTCCAAAGCAAATCCCAGACATCATATAATTAATATAATAAGGATGACTGCAGTAAGTTAAAGCACAGATATTTCATATCTACAAAGATTTTTTTAAAAAATCATTGGTCACCTTAAGAGACGGCTAAGGTCCCAACTCATACTGAAAACTGTAAATGAGGAGAAAGAAACAAGTATTTATTCTGATGTTTCTAAATGTTGATGAGGGCAAGAATCACAGCTAATAAATGTAGAAAAAATAAAAAGTCCAAAATCATCATTATACAACTCTTACTGAAATAACTGATAGATCAAAGCAAATTTCAATGACTATAAGATAAAAAAAACAAGTTGATCAGGAACTTTTTAATAGATTGATGGATTTGATAACATCTAAACCCAGTGATCAATTTTAATATTAATCAAAGCAGGATAACCAGATAATATATGCCTCCCAACTGATACAAAAGGAAGTATACAGTACCACCTAGGAAGTATTCTTGGCAATAACGAATAAGTAAATACATAATTGAAACTGAATTTAATTGAGCCCCTAGATCTAAATAACAGTTTACAAAAAGAAGAATAGGGGAGCATGTTCAATGATACCATCAGGATACAATTAGCCAAACCCAAACACAAGAAATTCTTCCATACTCATGGGTTGAAAGAATCAATATCGTGAAAATGGCCATACTGCCCAAGGTAATTTATAGATTCAATGCCATCCCCATCAAGCTACCAATGACTTTCTTCACAGAATTGGAAAAAACTACTTTCAAGTTCATATGGAACCAAAAAAGAGCCCGCATCGCCAAGTCAATCCTAAGCCAAAAGAACAAAGCTGGAGGCATCACGCTACCTGACTTCAAACTATACTACAAGGCTACAGTGACCAAAACAGCATGGTACTGGTACCACAACAGAGACATAGATCAATGGAACAGAACAGAGTCCTCAGAAATGATGCCACATATCTACAACTATCTGATCTTTGACAAACCTGACAAAAACAAGCAATGGGAGAAGGGTTCCCTATTTAATAAATGGTGCTGGGAAAACTGGCTAGCCATATGTAGAAAGCTGAAAGTGGATCCCTTCCTTACACCTTATACAAAAATTAATTCAAGATGGATTAAAGACTTACATGTTAGACCTAAAACCATTAAAATCCTACAAGAAAACCTAGGCAATACCATTCAGGACATAGGCGTGGGCAAGGACTTCATGTCTAAAACACCAAAAGCAATGGCAACAAAAGCCAAAATTGACAAATGGGATCTGATTAAACTAAAGAGCTTCTGCACAGCAAAAGAAACTACCATCACAGTGAAGAGGCAACCTACCGAATGGGAGAAAATTTTTGCAACCTACTCATCTGACAAAGGGCTAATATCCAGAATCTACAATGAATTCAAACAAATTTACAAGAAAAAAACAAACAACCCCATCAAAAAGTGGGTGAAGGACATGAACAGACACTTCTCAAAAGAAGACATTTATGCAGCCAAAAAACACATGAAGAAATGCTCATCATCACTGGCCATCAGAGAAATGCAAATCAAAACCACAGTGAGATACCATCTCACACCAGTTAGAATGGCCATCATTAAAAAGTCAGGAAACAACAGGTGCTGGAGAGGATGAGAAGAAATAGGAACACTTTTACACTGTTGGTGGGACTGTAAACTGGTTCAACCATTGTGGAAGTCAGTGTGGTGATTCCTCAGGGATCTAGAACTAGAAATACCATTTGACTCAGCCATCCCATTACTGGGTATATACCCAAAGGACTATAAATCATGCTGCTATGAAGACACATGCACACGTATGTTTATTACGGCACTATCCACAATAGCAAAGAGTTGGAACCAACCCAAATGTCCAACAACGATAGACTGGATTAAGAAAATGTGGCACATATACACCATGGAATACTATGCAGCCATAAAAAATGATGAGTTCATGTCCTTTGTAGGGACATGGATGAAACTGGAAAACATCATTCTCAGTAAACTATCACAAGGACAAAAAACCAAACACCACATGTTCTCACTCATAGGTAGGAATTGAACAATGAGAACTCATGGACACAGGAAGGGGAACATCACACTCCGGGGACTGTTGTGGGGTGGGGGGAGGGGGGAGGGACAGCATTAGGAGATATACCTAATGCTAAATGACGAGTTAATGGGTGCAGCAAAACAACATGGCACATGGATAAATATGTAACAAACCTGCACATTGTGCACATGTACCCTAAAACCTAAAGTATAATAATAAAAAAAATTAAAAAAAAATAAAAAACTTAGTTTCTTCAAAAATAAATAGTTTGGTAGTAGTGGTGAAAAGGAGGACATAATAATAAATTAAAAGAGATACGAGAAATATATTTACTACAAAGCTATAGTAAAAAAGACAGTGCAGTAATGATGTAAGAATAGATACACAAGTCAATAGAATAGAATTGAGAGTCCAGAAATTAACCCTCACCTTTACAGTCAACTGATTTTCAACAAGGGTTCCAAGACAATTCAGTGGGGAAAGAATACTTTTTTAAATAACTGGTGCTGGGACAACAGGATGTTCACATGCAAAAGACAAAAATTGGACCCCGTACTTCACACTATACACCAGAATTAACTCAAAATCTATAACAGACCTAAATGTAATAGCTAAATCTATAAAACTCTCAGAAGAAAATACAGAAGTAAATCTTTACGACCTTGATTTAGGTAAAGAGTTTTTAGATACAATACCAAAAGCACATGTAGTAAAAGAAAAAAAAATAAAATGGACTATTTCAAAATTATAAACTTTTAAATTGCAGATACCACCATCCAGAAAGTGAAAATACAATCCACAGAATGGGGGAAAATATTTGCAAATTATATACAAGGAAATTACAATATGTACAGAACATATAAAAAACCTTTAACTGATAATGAAAAGACAAACACCCAATTAAAAACGGGCAGAGGACATGAACAGTCATTTCTCCAAAGAAGAGATACAAATGGCCAATAGGCACATGAAAGTATGTTCAACATTATTAGCCACCAGGGAAATGCAAAGAAAAACCACAATGTGATACCAATACATACCCGCGAGGATGGCTACAATAAAAAAGATGGACAACAGCAAGTGTTGGCAAAGGCATAGAGAAACTGGAACCCTCATACACTGCTGGTGGGAATGTACAATGGTACAGCTGCTGTAAAAAAGTTTGGTAGTTCCTTAAAATATTATGCAGCAATTCTGCTCCTTGACATATGCCCAGAAAAAAAATGAGAACACTTCCACACAAAAACTTGTACACAAACGTTCACAGCAGCATTATTAATGATAGCCAAAAGATGAAAATAACTCAAAAGCCCATCAACTAATGGATAAAATGTGGTTTCTCCACACAATGGAACATCATTTGGATCTAAAGGAAGTACTGAAATATGCTACAACATGGAAACACTGTGCTAAGGGAAAGAAGCCAGTCACAAAGGAAAAGTTGTATGATTTCACTAATAAGAAAAAAAGAGAGATTCCAAGTTCGTCAGAAGGAGGGATCTAAGAAATATCTAATCTGCAGCAGTTTAGATATTAAAATTATCATTAAGCAACTTCATGGGCAAAAATGAATGATTCAGAGAGAGCCGGACGGCACCAACATCACAAAAGAGGAAGCTGAGTTTCAGAGAGGTAAAGAATTAGCTGAAGGCACAGGACTTGTAAGTAAGTAGCAGAGAGCCTCTGACCTCCCAGAACAAGAGTGGGTCCACCTGAACACACAGCTGCTTCAGGCTTTCTCCAGGGGCCCATTTAAAATAAGGAAGTGGCATCATGAGAGAACCGTTGCTGCCAGCCTCTAGGCATTGGCTCCTCCATCAGCAACAGAGGTTAAGGTTAACAAAAGCACCCAAAAAGGGCTCCACGTCAAGCCCTCTCAGAGCAATGGCTGTCACTAGAAGAATACCAGATGGTGGTGTCCAGGGGACCAGCAGGGGTAGAATATGCTGACCATCACTGGCAAGAAAGTCCTGTACTGCAGCAAGCTCCCTTCTTTCAAACTCCGCCAAACCAGCCCATCTGAATCTGCCTCCTATGCAGTCTTCAGGAGTTACTGAAAACAACATCAGAAGGTGCCCTAGAAGTGTTACCCCTGAGGTCTCAAGAATTGGTTTGTGGGGAGTTTAAAAACCATTTTAAGATATGAATAGTGTGTGCATGTGTGTGGCGTGTATTTTCCCCAGTAAATCAGCCATGCGTGCCATGTCAGCACAAAGCAGGAGGGGGCAGGCAGGATGTCATCAAGGCCTGCCAGCCAGCAGCGCAGTAGTTCCAGCTCAGTTGTTGCTGTGATTTTACCAAACCTGAGTGTGGAAGGCTCCTAACATCTGGGACATGTATACAAGTGCAATCTGTCAGCCTTGTCGGAGAAAAATCAGACTGTCAAACCTGATCGGAAATTTTCCTAATTAAGCAAGTTCTGGTCAAGCAAAATCCCTCCCACTGTCTCCTTAAATGTTCTCACCTTAAAAGGGCAGCCATCTACAAACTGCATTGAGAACTCACTTCTCCACCAAACCCTACTGCCAGCCTTTTAAGCATGGCCCTTTCTGAATGCAGTCATAATAACACATCCTCTATTCCAGTAAAGTTAGTACACTAATCTCTAACAGACTCAGTAAGATCCATGAGAGGTTCAAAGTTTGCAGCCAACAGACTCCTCTCTCACAAACCCTGACTTCTGCTCTGGTCAAGTCCACTGTATTTGTTCTCCAATTTGTTGCAGCTGGCTGGAGAGCACATGATTATATGATACACTGACATAGCCCATGAGCTGCTGAAATAGTATAAAAATTGAGCTACTGCATTCTTCCTAAGGGTAATAGTTATAAAATGTATTAAATGACATGTAGATAACTGTCAAATACTGAAAAGGAAAAAAATCATGGAAATCTAAAGATATTCTGTCCTCAGATTGCTTCATAGTTGTCTTTAAATTCCTTCACAGATGATGCATTATGCATGGTTCATGCAAGACACTGTAGAAATCCAATCAGGAGACTCACACAAGAAAAACCCTTGGCCCTACATCAAAACAATAGCAACAAATGTGTAAGTTCAAAGTTAGAATAATGGGTTTCAAGTGGTAGATGTCACCTGTTATGATTCTACATTTTAAACAACTTTTTGGATTATCCAACTAATAGTCCAAACCAGGTTGAGAGTTTCTACAATTAAAACAGCTGCCATTTACTGAAGGCCAAACCCTGTTTCAGGTGCTTTATGAGCACTAACAGATTAACTGAGTACTGACAAAGACGTGGGAAGCAAAGACCCCATTCTACACACAGACTCCGAGGCTCCGCGATGCTAAGTCGCCCAGGGTCACAGCCCACACGCTGTCTCATCCGTGGGCACTGGGGACCATGCTCTGGGCCACTACACACCCTGACCCCTCCAAGTTACCCTGTAGGCAAACAACATCCCACGTGATCAGTATTTCAGACCCTGTGAAATAAAATAATAATCAGAATACGATAATGAAGACCACGTGGTGGCCATTGAGTTTTTCAGAAATGCCCAGAAGCCGGTGGAATCAGGGAAGGGGAATTTAACACATTTAGGGGAGCAGGATCTGAATTCAAAAATACAGATGTCACAAAAACTTCATTTTCTACTTTTTGAAGGATGAGTTGCAATTTTGTTATTTTATTGTATATATTTAAAGTATACAACATGATGTTTTCATATAATATACATAGTGAAAGAATTTCTACAATCAAGCAAATTAATGTAACCATCATCTCAGTTTTTCTGTGTGTGGTAAAACTACCTAAAATTTACTTTGTAAATTTCCAGTATACAATACTATCAACTATAGCCCTCACACTGTACATAAGGAACATTAGGCCTCTAGACTTATTTATCCTATGTAACTGAGCCTGTGTACCCTTTGACCACTATCTCCCCATTTCCCCCCACTCAGTAACCACTTTCCTACTCTTTTTTCTATGTATTTGAGTTCTTTGTTATGTTTTAAGGTTCCACATGAGTGAGATCACACAGTATTTTCATTTCTGTGTGTGGCTTATTTCAGAGGACATAATAATGTCCTCTAGGTCCATCCATGTTGTCACAAATGGCAGTATCTCCATTGTTAAGGCTAAATATTATTTCATTGTGTGTACATGATCAAATCTCATTTTCTTATGTAAAATTTAAGCTGCCTCTACACGTAATTCCAAAAGAGAAGTTCCAAAGATGTTTCCTAGTCTGGCCGTAAGTTACAAGTACACAGGGAGGCAGCTATGATTTGGGGAAACGTGAACTGCCTCTTATCTGTTCCAGGGCTGCCAACAAGTCACTGCATGACCACAGGGAAGTCACCGTTTCTCTAAGTTGGTTTTTATCACTTAAAAAGCAGAGGCGTCAAACCTGAGTGTTATCGCTCATACGAAGACAAGGGATGTCTTCTCATTTGTGAGAGCGGAGAGAATCCATATGAACATAAAAACAAAGCAGCAGAGTGTCCACTCAGCACAGGGTGGAGGAACGGAGGGGAGGGATGGTGGAGGTACGAAAGGGACAGCATCACCCAAAGGATGCTGGAACACCCAGGATCCTAACTCCAACCGTGATGTTGAATCACCAAATGATTAACAACAACATGTCAAATCTGGTTTCACGTACACTTCTCAGAGTGTGGCCTCAGGACCAGCAGCACTTAGGAATGTGACAGAAATGCCAGTGTTCAACAGATGCGGTGGCTCACGCCTGTAATCCCAGCACTTTGGGAGGCCAACGTGGGTGGATCACGAGGTCAGGAGATCGAGATCATCTTGGCTAACATGGTGAAACCCCGTATCTACTGTAGTCCCAGCTACTTGGGAGCCCGAGGCAGGAGAATGGCGTGAACCCGGAAGGCGGAGCTTGCAGTGAGCCGAGATCGCGCCACTGCACTCCAGCCTGGGCGACAGAGCGAGACTCCGTCTCAAAAAAAAAAAAAAAAAAAAAAAGAAAAGAAATGCCAGTGTTCAGGCTTCACCCCACACCTGGTGGATAATAGGCTCTGGGGGTGAGGCCCACGAGCCCTTTAGATAATTCTGATCAGATGAAGTTGGAGAACCACTGACACAGTGGGCTGAAAGCTCAGATTACAGATTCAGACACACTTGGATTTGAATCCAGACTCAAAGGTCAAAATGTCTGCAACTGAGAGTAGCAGTTAAGTTCTGGTTAAGTGAGGTGATAATACAGGTGGAGGGAGGCACTGAGTGAGCTGGGAAACGCTTAGAGTGGCAAGAAAAAGTGGAAACGGAAAACAGCTTGTCAGTTTGTGCTGCTGCAAAAGAACACCACAGACTGGGTAATGACCAGTCTTTTAATTATATTCAATTATACTTAATTCTATAATTTATAATTCAATTATAAAGAACAGAAAATTTATTTCTGTACAGGTCTGGAGGCTGGGAAGTCCAAGGTGAAGGCACTGGCAGGTTCAGCTGTTTGGTATGGGTGGCATGCTCTGGAGAGGAGAGAAAGCCTGTGTCCTCACAAGGCAAAGGAGCAGAACAGCAAGCTAGCTGAATGCTGCGTGAAGCCTCTTTTCTAAGGGCCTTAATCCCAGTCACGAGGGAAAAGCCCTCATGACCTAATCATGTCTTGAGGCCCCACCTCTTAGCGCTATCACATTGGCAACACCCAAATTTTGGAGCGAACACATTCAAACCACAGCAGCATGGTAGAAACATAAGAACTGGATTTGAAGACCTATCTTGGTCACACAGCAGTTCTGTCATCCGGAACCAATCCAAATGTCCTTTAATATAAGGACATGCCACTGCCCAGGAACTCAGAGACAGCTCAGCGCTGGATACCCTCAGTGGTTCCTGGTTTGAAAGTAGTTAGGGAGATAGGCACCAACCTCAGAAGACAGCTAGGATGAAACAGTACAGACACTATTGAATGGTCACTACCTCCCAAAACTGAGAGGATAGGAGAGCTGTGGGCTGTCAGAAACACAAGGCAGAAGTTCACAGGGAGGAAGTACGCAAGTGGCTTTTTATTGCACTTTACTTTTAATTTAGTGGGAGGATGGTGGTGAAGAATATAATGTAAGAGAGCTGATGAAAACAAAGGTTGAAATGCCAGCTTTCTGGTTAGTTTGAAAACAGAGAATCAAGGGCCAAATTATTCTGACAAAAGCACACACAGATGACCAACTCCAAAGGAGGAATATGTGTTTGAACAGAGGCCAAGTGAAAAACTGGCTTCAGACCTCCTACTGGGGCAAAAGCTTTGCTTGTTGACAGTAGAATTATCTTGAGTTTGTGGGGGAAAATTTCCAAGTCCACTGTGAATTCTTTCTCAACAAAGATTCATACCCTGGGTCGCTTTGTTTTCTCAGTAAAATACTTCCAAGGAATTCCCAAACAGGAAGGGGGGCTGTGAGAGTCAAGGATGAGAGAGGTTTCCTAAGCCTGTGACCTGCCTGCCCACACTCAGCCCTTGGACCATTTCTTCCCATAACATGCAGAGTCATGGAACCTTTCCGTCTGGCCTCCAGGGCCTATTACTTTTGCCTTTGCCACGTGTTAAATATCCAACTTTGGTGAATATAAGTTTTATCACTTCAAGCCCAGACTACTGCAAACATCTTTTTTAAAAAAAAAATGTTGGCCGGGTGCGGTGGCTCACGCCTGTAATCCCAGCACTTTGGGAGGCCGAGGCGGGCAGATCACGAGGTCAGGAGATCGAGACTATCCTGGCTAACAAGGTGAAACCCGTCTCTACTAAAAATACAAAAAATTAGCCAGGCGTGGTGGCGGGCGCCTGTAGTCCCAGCTACTTGGGAGGCTGAGGCAGGAGAATGGCATGAACCCGGGGGGCGGAGCTTGCAGTGAGCTGAGATAGCGCTATTGCACTCCAGCCCAGGCGACAGAGCGAGACTCTGTCTCAAAAAAAAAAAAAAAAAAAAAAAAAAAAAAAGAAAGAAAAAGAAAAAGTTAAGTGAGCTGGGTGTGCTGTCTCAAGCCTGTAATCCCAGCACTTTGGGAGGCTGAAGAGGGTGGATCACTTGAACCCAGGAGTTCGAGACCAGCTTGGGCACCAAACTGGGACCCCATACAAAAGTTAGCTGGGCATGATGGTACATGCCTGAAGCCCCAGCTACTTGAGAGGCTAAGGTGAGGGGACTGCTTGCACCAGAGAGGTGGAGGCTGAGATGGCGCCACTGCACTCCAGCCTGGGTGACAGACTGACACCTTGTCTCAACAACAACAACAACAAAAAAAAGTTAAGTGTGAAACATTTGAAATTATAGAAAAGTATATGCCTTATAACGTATATACCTACCGCCAAGGAGAAATACATGTTGACATGTTGTCATATCTGCTTTATGATTGCTACTTCTCTTCTGTTATTAAAGTAGAGATTACAGAATTAGTGGAAATCCCATATCCTTTCTTTATTAGGTAGCCACTTTTTTTTTTTTTTTGAGACAGTTTCCCCCTTGTTGCCCAGGCTGGAGTGCAATGGTGCAATCTCAGCTCACTGCAACCTTCGCCTCCCAGGTTCAAGTGATTCTCGTGCCTCAGCCTCCCGAGTAGCTGGGATTACAGGTATGCACCACCACGCCCAGCTAATTTTGTATCTGTAGTAGAGACAGGGTTTCTCCATGTTGGTCAGGCTGGTCTCGAACTCCTGACCTCAAGTGATCCACCTGCCTTGGCCTCCCAAAGTGCTGGGATTACAGGCATGGGCCACCGTGCCCAGCCGTCACTTTTTTGAAGTTAGTTTCCACAGATATTTTAATATCTTCCTATATCTCCTTGTGTCTATAAACAATAATACATCCGGTTTCTCTTTGTGTATATATTTTTAAATACAAAGATTCATATTCTGAAATACCTTGTTTCCTCTATAAAGAACCTTGGTGTCTTCACACATTTAAATGTATGCCCATCTGAGAGACATGAAATGCTCTGTCCCTTTTGATTTTGCATTTTCTGAATCATTTACTAAGTTAAACATCTTTTCATGTCTTTATAAGTCAACTACATTTCCTTCTCTTTAAAGTACGTACTGATATCCTGGGTGATCTTTTTCTTAGATTTTTTTTTCTTTTTTAGCATCTTCTGGATATTAGTCTGATCTTGGAGTATGCATTGCAAATACGCAAATTTCTTTTTCCAGTTTGGAGCTTTATTTTTCATGAGGTCTTTTCCTAATAAGATATTTTAATTTTAATAAAGGCAAATTTATCAATCTTTTGAATTACTATATCACCTTATGATACTAATGTAGTGTTTTAATTACTTTACCTTTATAAAAATTGTGGTAGTTGTATGAGTCCTTCATATATCTTCAATTAGCCTTTACCATTCTTGAGCCTTGACTAGTTCATATTAATTTTTAACAGCTTTATTGAGATGTCTATTTTAAGAAAAAGTTTTCTCATTATTACGTAAGTGACTGGAATTGAACTGAATCTGTAAGTTTGGGTAGAAGTACTTTACCTGATACAAGTCTTCCTACCCATTAACACAGCAATAACATAGCATTTACTCAGACTTCCTTTTATGCTCTTCAATAAACGTTTATCATTTTATTGGTGAGATCTTGGAGATCATTGGAAAGCTGTCTTCTTAGGTAAATTATACTTTTTGTAACTACTATAAAAGGTAACTCCCTTTTTTCAATTATATTTCCTCTTTGTTGATTTGTATGGGAATATTATTTGCTATTATATGTTGATTTTTTTTTTGTTCCTAAAGACCACGCTTAAAAGTCTTGTTAATTCTAGTAAGGTTCTCTATAGACTGACTGATTATCTATGTAGATAATCCTATCACCTGCAACCAATGACAGTTTATCCAATCCTGATATGGTTTAGCTCTTTTTCTTTCCTTATTGCACTCATTAGGATATTTAGTATCGTGTTGATAAGAAGCACTGATAGCAGGCATCCTTCTGGACATTAAAGGGAATTAATATTAAACTATTAATTATCATACTTGTTTAGACTAAGAAGGTTTTCATGAATTTCTGGCATGCCATGAAGTTTTTCTTTTTGTCATCAAGATTATTTTATTTTACGAAATTCTCTCCAGTAATTAAGACAATCATAGTCTTTTAAAAAAAATCGAACATGGTAAACTATATAAACACATTTTCTACTGTGAAGATGTGTCTCTTGGTAATCCATTCTAAAATGTCAAATTCTCTCTCAAGGCCCGGTGCTGTGGCTGAAGCCTGTAATTCCAGCACTGTGGGAGGCCGAGGCAGGAGGATCAGGAGATGGAGACCATCCTGGCTAACACGGTGAAACGCCGTCTCTACTAAAAATACAAAAAATTAGCCGGGCGTGGTGGTGGGCACCTGTAGTCCCTGTTACTCGGGAGACTGAGGCAGGAGAATGGAGTGAACCCGGGAGGCAGAGCTTGCAGTGAGCCGAGATCATGCCACTGCACTCCAGCCTGGGCGACAGAGCGAGACTCCGTCTCAAAAAAAAAAAAAAAAAAAAAAAAACTCTCTCAATCCCTAAAATACACCAACTCCCTATTCCCCCTTTCTGCCTTTTTATCTTGGCATTCATCATCATTAATATATTATGTATTTTACTTGCTTATTAGTTATCATCTTCCTTTCCGCACTAGAATTTAAGTTCCACGAGGGCAGAAATGTTTGACTGTGTTTTTCACTGCTGTATCTCCAGTGTCTAGTGTGTACCACATAGAAGGCACTCAACAAATTGTTTGTTAAATGAATTTTGCCTCCTTTAAAGAAACACTATTTAGTTATAACTTGCACTTACACACGCACATGTCATGTTGGACTTAGTTAATATTTGATTAACTTTTATGAGGAAGACATCTATATTCAATTTAAACGCTTTCTACTGTCTGTATTCATTTTGGTATTACAGTTCTGCTAGTTTCAAATTAAGGTGAGGAGCTTTACTTGTTTATTTTCTGAAATAACCTGGGCCTAGTGTTTGTTGTTTTTTGATTGGTATCTTTTAAACTGATAAGTCAATTTCTTTCAAGATTGTAGATTTATTTCAATTTTCTAATTATCCATTTTTTCTAAATTTTCCTAGTTTATCACATTCTCAACTGCTTTTTAACATCTCTTCACCTTATTTTGCCTTTTTCTTCTTTTGTTTTTCTTGATCAAATTTACCCAAGGTTTATTAAGTTTTTTAAAGAACCAGCTTTTGGTTTTATTGATTCTCTGTGGTTTCTATTTCATTACTTTCTTTTAAATATCTTATTTCTTCTATTTTTATCTTGTTCTACTAATCATTCACTGAGGGAAGTATGTTAAATTACTTCACTAAAATTGCATATCTGAAATTTTTGCAATACAGTCTATTTTTCCTTTATATACATTTAAGGCAGTGTTAGGCACATATACAGGTTCACAATTATTTAGTATCTTGATAAGTTAGTCCTTCTATCTTTATAATCTTCTTTATCTCGACTTATGCTTTGTTTGCCTTAGAGTCTATTTTGTGTAACACCAAATGTAGCTGCTCCAGCAGCTACATTTTGATTTAAGTAGAAATTTCCTGGTTTACCAGTTTCAATGCATTTAAACTTTTCTCTGTCATTCTCTCTGTTCTTTGTCTAAAAGTGTGTCTTTTAGAGATAGTATAGACCTGGACTTACAACAAAATGCCATTCAATGAGAATCTCTGTTTATTGCTGCATTTCATTTACTTACATTTGGTATGATGTCTAATATATTTAAAAGTGTTTACCATATCTTATTCCACACCTTCTTTTCACTTTGTTTCCATAAGCCGCCCTGCACATCTCCTATTTTAACAGTCAAGCTATCTGCATTTCTTCCCTCCTACCCCTACTGGCTTGAAAGCTATACAGATTATTTGTTTGTTTTGACCAGTAATTAAAACTTTATTAAAGAACTTGTGAAGTCTGGTTTCTTTCATTATTTCCATATACAGTCTATCTATATTCTCTTAGGCTATCTTCAATTTTTTCCCAACAATTTTCTTATGAAAAATTCCAAACACGGCACAATGTTGAAAAAATAGTGTACTAACATTCTCTGTCACCCAGAGTCACTTTCAATTTTGTCATGTATACTTGATTTAAGATCTGAAGTTTACCAGTAACTCTCATCTTCTTCAATAAAATATAGAAGGCTTTTACTATGACCACTTCTTAAAGTTTTCCACAGTGTTTTTAAGCATTTAGAAATTAGTCATGATTATGTTTTGTTGTTGCCGTTTTAAGTCAATTCTTCTTTAGATTGACCTTCTACTTTGTCAATTTCTGTAATCAACATTGCGTCTTGCATGATACCCTTCCCACTTTTTTAGAAACAATCCATAGTAGTCTCCATAGTCTACTTCCTGAATAGACCATCCTGCACTTAAAATACAGTTAACAAGTTGGACTTTGTTGAAATGATCAGAGCCAAGTTTTGGTTCTGCATAATAACCATTTCATATACTTATCTGCCACACAGACTGTAGATTCAAAAACAGCAAGGAATTAGTATATAATATCTCCCTTGTATCTTCCCTTTACCTGGCACAATAAAACACATCTGCAAGTCCTCAATGAGTTAAAGAAAAACACCAGGCTCACATATAGGTAACAAAATTTCACATGAACCCCACACATTTGTACAAAAATCCAAATCACATGGCATATTTTCTGCAAGCATTTTCTCAACACAGAAAAGCATAAAGCAAATACCTGATTACTAGATTATGTGTTGTTTTTACTTCATGCACCAATAAAATGGCCCTTCTTAGGACCCCCTGAAGGTGACCTGAGGAAAACTGTCATATAGATAAAGCACATCAGACTCAATCTAGCAGAACTGGCTTTTCTCTGGCTCCCTGCACTTGACTGTTCTGGGCCTTGTCTCTGTCTCTCTCTAGCACTTATTCTCCCCATCAATAAAGTAGATGGATATATTAAATAATCCTTAAATCCCTGAAAACTCTGAAAATCTTTCAGGCTCTGATGATTTGCATTATTCTAAATGAGTACCTTCACTAAAGTACCAAATCCAGAAATCACTGGAGAGTCTGAAGAAAGTTCGACGCGAATCTCATAAAAAATGTCCATATTGCGACTCTGAGCAAAAATGCTGAGCAAATTTTCAAAAAATTAAAAGATAACCCCTATGTACCCGCCTCAGAAACCACGTAACTGAAATTTCTGGGGGTTGCATCTTCAGCATGGCTATCACAAGTCCAACCTTCTCATTATTATTTTAAAACCCTAAACTGTTTAAGCACATCGCACATGTGAAAGCTAGAATGGTAAAGATATAAAGGCTTCAAAAGAGAGCCCAGCCAGTCACCAGGGACAGCCCAGGCAAAAACAGGACCTGACTATCCAACTCGCAAATCAGCAAAATGTGGCCTCACTGTTTTGTTTTAATTAAGAAGGGACTTATATCCTCAAGAAATTTTACCTGCATGGTATAAGCAATAATGTACACAATTAAATATCTACATTAAGTAAAAATGCCTCATTACCTACTTTGGCCTAATTAAAAAGTAAATCAAATTCATAAGGAAAAATAATTGCCACCAGGCAAAACCACCTTATTTTAATTTGGAATCTAAATAAGGGTACAGGTACCACTACAGGCATAAACTTGATATTATAATCTTAGAAAAAAAGAAACAAACTCAATGCAATTGCTTAACTCTTGTGGTCTCAGATTATTAAGAGAAGAATACTGTTGCTGGAGTGTGAGTGTGTAGCATTCAACAGGACCACAAACTGCAGTACATAATTTTAAGACCAATACCAATGCTTTGATATTAGTTTGTAATCTCGACACAGGCAGCCAGCTGTACAGTAACGTTCACGATGATTTGGTTGGTACGACCCATCATACTAGGAAATAGACCATAGCACCTTGTAATCCCAGTTTTAAGTACCTTTGCTGCATAGTGGGAGACCAGTGAAAGGGGCAACTTGCCTTTCACTGAAAGTAAGAATGCCTTTGAAAATGAGAGCCCGGTGTTAGAAGTCAGAAGCTATTTGCGGAGAACCTCTTTAAGTAACTGTGAATAAGCCACTTCTCTCTCTCCTGCTTCTTCCATATCTATCAAATAAAATACTATGTTCTCAATTCACAAGGGAGTCCTGAGAACTAGTTGTCCCCGGGCTATGGAGAAAGTGCACTAATAAAATGACCAGGGTGGCATCGTCATCAACATAGGAACCCGGTGAATGGCTACATTTGGATCGCCTTCCTACCAGGAGACATAGATTCACAGCTACAAATGCCCAAAAATAGGTAAACGTTTTATTTCCATTTTTTTTATTCATCAATCTTCCCTTCTTTTTCTATTTGTCACCAGTCACTCTAGAAACAGAAACAAAATGTTGTTTCCTCCAAGGCCTCACTAGCTCTTGGTGTTTATTCCTGAATATCCGTGGCCATAATCCTCAGGCTGATGACATCAGTTGTATCTGAGGGGCCAGCTGTGAGGCTAGAAGGTGGGAACGTGGAAACTGCTAAAGGAACTTGTGCACATGGCCTTTGATAGGTGGCGGAACAGAAGGGGAAGCTTCCCGAGGTTCCTGAGGAAGGAAGCCAGACTGCTGGGGTAAAAGCAGGCCCTGAGGAACACCCGGCAGTATGACTCATTTGGAGAATACAGAACTAAGTAGGCGGCAGGAACTGCTCAGAGCCATCCTCGGCCTCAGGCTCACAATGTGTGGCACACTGCAGGACACGGCATCACCTTGTAAAGGCTCCCTGGGATTCACTAACCCAAGGGCAGAGGTTTGCTTTTTGGGGGGTTAACAACTCAGTTTAGACCAAACAGCATATTGGCCAGGCATTCTCTGCCACCAGAAGAAAAGTTAAGTTTTCTTCTTACTCAAAGGCATACTCTGGTCCCAATTACTTTCCACCAAAGTGAAACTGGGGTCAAGGGCCAAAGAAGCCTCTCCGTTATCCTCTCCCTGCGATACACTTGAAACAATACAATGAATGCAGAATACCAAGAATGGCCTACTGGACACATCTCATGCTGACTGGCACATCCTACAGGAAAGCTCATGTCCTCCCCCCAACCCCCCCATCGGCGTTCACACCTTGGCCCTACTGGAGTGTTTTTTATTTTTTTACTTTCCTCTTCACTAAGACGAAGTAGAAGGAAAAAAAAGGGTGGAGAGGAACACAGATCACTGAATTTCTATTCAGCAAGAAAAACTTCTGAATTTCTCTCGCTTTCCCCAAAATCTGCAAATTTGGTCATCTACTCGATGGAAGAAAAGCTAGCATTCTCACAACTGATTGAAATTAGGGTATGATCTTAGATACCCAGCTCAAAAATAAAAAGGTGAAAGAGAAAGAAGACAGGAGAAAAGAGAAAAAAGAGAAACAAAATGTCATTTACTCTAAAAATCCAGGTTTGTGTTTATGTTCCACATGAGGTCCAAATTGTATCTGGGCTTGAAATCCACCAAACTCACAAGCTTTCTCGAAGGAGACAGGGTGAGAGCCATTCAGGATGTCATCCCGAGCCTGAAACACAAGAGGAAGGAAAAGCATCAGAGGCTTCGGGGAGTGACACGTTCTCTCCACTGACACATTCCCATGGCCCAGTGGAGCAGGGGACAGTGCCAGCCGACCCACGGTGACATGTGCAGGACACAGTGGATGATCACCGCATGGGAGAAAACTAAGGCAAAACAAAAACAAACCTTTGTCCAAAATGGCCTGTAGACGGAAAACATTAGAGGTGTCCGGTACAGCAAAAGCAAAGTTTGATGACGGTCCAGAAAGGCAGAAGTGATTATAAAAAGAGGCAAAGGAAACTCATATGAAATGATCAGCTTCAAAGAGGCCAAAAGACAAATACAGTGTACTTTTTACAATCCTAAATCATAAAGCTAGCTAATCAAATATCTAGAGGTAAAATCAACCCAACCCCCATCCCCAGATAAAAACCAATGTAATAGAAGAAGAGAAAGAAAGGCGATAGGCACACACACACATACAGACAAGAACTCAATACTCAAGACAGCAGGGGAAATGACAAGCGAATGCATCCTAAAATGGGGAGCTTGTTGTGTCTGAACTCCTCCTCCTCCCAGTTCTCCATCCATCACTGCTGTTGCTTCCCCCGCCCCGCTTCTGCCTTTCCTTTCTCTAAATGAACCCCAGATCACCCTAAGATGGACACTCCAAGCTATCACTCTAAGCCTTAAGCCTTAAGCCAACAAGCATCTTTTCACTTCCCTGCTATCTCTCTCCTTTTGGCCTCCCCACATCTTTCCTCTCCGCCCTCTTTCCATGCCATCCTTCCGTCCACTAACTCACGGGTCAGGAAACTTCTCTAAAGGCCAAATAGTAAACATTTCAAACCTCCTGGGCCACACAGTCTCTGTCACAACTACTGAGTTCTGTCACCAGAATGCGAGAACAGCCACAGAAGATATGTGTAACAATTACATAACCCTTAAGGGGATTTATCAATATGTAATACTTGAATACATAAACTGTGTTCCAATAAAACTTTATTCACAAGTACAGGCAAAAGGCATGACTGTAGTTTGCCAACCCCTACATTATTTCTATGGGCAGACAGATGGATAAATAAGGAGAGGAAAGGGAGGGAGGGAAGGAAAGGAAGCTGGTAGGAGAGGACAAAGATGGATGATGTTTTCCTTGAGCCACAAGAAACCTTAGGGACAATCTAGTGCAATCCACATCTTACATACTGGGAAACTGCAACTCAGACATGTTAAATGACTTGTCAGTTTTAACAATTAGTTAAGGGTAAAGACATGAAAGGTTATTGAGAGGATATCTTCCAGTTAATGAGAAGTCCTGATTTTCTGACCAATATTCTCTTGCATTCTAAGATGCCAGCTAAGAAACCTTTAGTACACTTGAAATGGTGGGCCAGTTAAGTGAAATACAACTGTCTCTCAAAGCCCGGCAGAGAGGGACACAGTGTTGGCTACCAGGACACAATCTGGGAAGCCATAGGGAGGCCCTACTCCGGATGGTCAGCTGCTCATCCAGAATATCAACCTGCACCACAACCAAACACGAGGGAACCCACGAGCAGCGCCTGCTGGAAACGACGCCATAAACGTGGCAGAAGCCAGCGCCGCCCTCCTGCTCGCCACAAGACACAGCCAGGAGCTTCCTGCAATCTCATCAACCTCAGTGTCTGAGCAGTAAATACTGTACCTGAACATAAAGCAAGTTCAGCTGCACAGGGTCTCTCGAATCTACATTCTGATCAGAGTAAAAGAACTTCCGTCTAAGCAGCAACGTTTCGTTTTCATCTACTCCTTGTTCTCTGAATGTTCGGCTGTGATCCAGCCAATTTACTGCAACACAACAAGACATATAAGAGAACTGTGTTTATTTTTCCTCTTAACTAAAGGGAATTTACCAAAAGAGCAGTGTGATGCAGATTTCTATAACTCTGATACTTAGTTATAGTTACTTCTTATATTAGAAGTGTGGTTTTTAAGCTTTGCAAAATAATTTCACATCTACCAAAGGACCAGCCAAAATGGAAATGAGGGAGAAAATTCCCAGCCATTCCTAAAGTTATAGCTAAAGCACTACAGTGAATGTATAATATGCTGCCTCTCCAGTGGCAGAGTGGAGGGCAGATACTCCAGTCTCAGCTAATAAAGTGATTTAGAGGCTCTGAGCATAGTAAGTTACCTCTGACCTCAAGTAGAAAAGAGGAAGAAAATGAAAGTATGGAGGGAGTAGCGGAGACAACACTAAATGGGGGCTGGCAGAACTGTGCCATGGGCCAGCTTAAATCTCAGCCATTCTGAGAACCCTGTCTTCACATCTATGTGTACAGGATTCGATCACTCTCCTCTACACTTTCACAGCTCTCACTCCAACACTCCTCTCTGGGCTTCAAACACATTATGGGTTAAGTCCTTATCACCAGTGTCTCTAGATTATAAGCAACTTGAGTACACAAAACGTGTCTCCCACATCTCCCACTGTACCTGGGAGAGTATTTTGCAAATAATAATAAACCCTTGGGATTTTTCTACTAAAGTCTCTTGGAAAGAAGTATATAACTGCAAATCAAATTAGGCAGAAAGAAAAAAAAAACACAGAAAGGGTCAGAGGAAATGAGAGCCTCACAGAAGATCAATAAACACAATGGCAATAATGATGTCATCCCGATACAGCCACAAGAACAAATACAATGAAAGGAGGAAAGAGGCCAAGAAGTCTAGGTGGACTGGATAATAAATTAAGACCCTTTCAGTGGAGGGTCAGGCAGCAAGGTGCAAACAGCATGGGCTTTAGGGACACATGGGGTTACGTGCTGGCTTTTCCATATATTAACTGTGTAGCTGTAGAAAACGACTTTCCAATAACAGAATTCTATTACTTTTTTTTTTTTTTTTTTTTTTTGAGGCAGAGTCACGCTCTGTCACCCAGGCTGGAGTGCAGTGGCACAATCTCAGTTCACTGCAACCTCCATCTCCTGGGTTCAAGCGATTCTCCTGCCTCAGCCTCCCGCATAGCTGAGATTACAGGCATGTGCCGCCACACCCGGCTAATTTTTGTATTTTTAAGCAGAGATAGGGTTTCACCATGTTGGTCAGGCTGGTCTCAAACTCCTGACCTCAAGTGATCCACCCGCCTCAGCCTCCCAAAGTGCTAGAATTACAGGCACGAGCCACCAGACCCAACCCACTATTACTATTTTCAACACCGAAGGAAATAATGGGTCTAAGGCAATGGTCACTGATGGATGTTAAACATCCCCCCAAAAAAGAAAACCAGAAACACTTCCTCATGGAAGTGCATATCACCACTGAAGAAAGCATCTTTATTAAAATAAACACAAACACTTAAATCTATTCAAGCCTCTGGATCTAAGGAATTAAAAGGGACAGAGGAACATGTTAAATGACACCATAGGTATGCAATGAAGAAAATCCAGACTGTATGAAATGCTGTACAACTAACAATCTGGTTTCTTCACATACACAAAAGCTGCAAAAAGACATGCACTATCACACTGAGTGGTGACCACAATTAATAATAATGTATTATATATTTCAAAAATGCTAACAATAGATTTTTAACAATCTTACCACAAAAAAAGATACATTGGTGAGGTGATGGATATGTTAATTAGCTTCACTGAATCCTTCTTCGATGTCTACATAGATATATCACACTGCATCCCATAAATATACATCATTAGTATCAGTCAATTAAAAAAAGAGAGATGGAAAGACACTTAGTAAAACAAATTAATTAACTAATTAACTTGTTCAACCTTATTTGGATCCCAGTTCAAACTATTAAAAAAATTTTTAGATGATAATGAAGAAAATGTGAACATGATTTGTATATCTGATATTAAGATATTTCTTTCGATGTGAAATGGTATTACAGTTACTTTTTTTTTTTTTTTTTTAATTTATTTTTTGAGACAGAGTCTCACTCTGTCACCCAGGCTGGAGTGCAATGGTGTGACCTCAGCTCACTGCAACCTCCACCTCCCAGGTTCAAGTGATTCTCCTGCCTGAGCCTCCTGAGTAGCTGGGACTATAGGCATGCACCAGCATGCCCAGCTAATTTTTTGTGTGTTTTTAGTAGAGATGAGGTTTCACCATATTGGCCAGGCTGGTCTCAAACCCGACCTCAGGTAATCCATCTGCCTCGGCCTCCCAAAATACTGGGATTATAGAAGTGAGCCACTGAGCCCAGCCTACTTTTTTTAAATAGAGTTTTAAAAACAAAAATCAAAACTCCTGTCCTGGGTCATATGGATGGTGGGAGGGAAGTGAGGCTTAGCAAAGCCTGTGTGTCTGTACCATGCTTCCTCTGCAAACACTTACAGTCATCATCTGTGTGCAGCTTGGCCTTCAGCTTCTCCATTTTCCTCTCATCTCGTAACAGTGTCCTGTCTTTTTTGAGTGTGCCCGTTCCTTCCTCTTTCTTTTCTTCAATAGTTTCTTGGATTAAGGAGTATTCTTCATAATTTGTTATTCCTAAACATTGGAAATTAGGTTATAATTATAAATAATTAAACTGCTGTCAACCTCTTCCAGCCTAAGGCCTGTGATATTCCAAGGAGCTCCTGGCGGCAAAGAACCATAAACGGCCTGACAAATGTGAGGGTCAGGGAGGTGGCCACATCAACTTAAATGAAGGAGCTTCAGCTAGTTAAGTCATATTCACACTGTGGGGGAAAACAGGTAACAAACTTGAACACTGTTTTTTCAAAAACGAATTTTTAAAAATCAGACTCTGATTTCCTCTTTCTTCCAAAATGTCTTTGAAAGCCTTCCTACATTTTCACAGGGTTATCGTCACTACAATACAGAATCTCCAGTGCTAAGTAATTCCTTTCATAAAGGTTTCCTAAAAATGTAGTAGTGAAATCGTGCCCAAAGAAGTCACGCTTATAGTAAAACTTACGTCACATTCAATTCTCTCATCTATAATAATTTTTGGGAAACACCGCCACAGAGGAGGTCATGCAGAAGAAGGCAAGACAGTGTCAAACAAGAAGTGTCTGAAGGAACTAGGCTTCCTTTGCATGAAGAGAAAACTAAGATAGGCAAGTCTATTTTCTTCAAATATTTGAAGGGCTTCATTAGAAAGGAGGCAGACTTGTTCTCTGGGGAGACTAACAGAAGCCACAAGAAGAAAGACTGACTAATAATCAATCATGTGGGCTGTATCATAAGTACTCAAGGAGATAGCGAACATCTAGAGTGCTCATATAGAATAGAAGGCAGCAATGGGCAGAAGGCTGAATTACGCATGACTTTCCATTTGAAAATCTTGTTTTGGAGAGGGAAATGAAAGCCCTCCACTGTGACTTAGTGAGAAGTCCAAATGTTTCATGGATTGGCGAGTTGGGAGAATGGACACACCCTCTGGGGATCGGGCAGAACTCGGCGTGTTAAGGCATATTCAAAGTTGCCTAGAGATCGAATGCAGGTGGAAAAAAGAAGAGGCCTGTAATTAAAAACTAAGCAAAAGATATAATGAAGGTGTATGAATGCTCACCTATTCTGCTACAAATAGTGACCAGCAGCTCCCCCACAGTCTTGGAATCATCCACCATTACTGTCTTCACAGATCCATCCAGCATCCGGATTTTCTGAGGTCTCTGTTTCTTTTTATATTCCAAAATATCCTAGAGCACAAACCACACACAAATTTCACACTGTGTGGGGAAAATAAATAACAAACTTGAACACTTTTCTTTAAAAAATGAATTTAAAAAAAATCAGAGTAGACTCTGATTTCCCCTTTCTTCTAAAACATCTTTGAAAACCTTTCAAAGTTTTCAGGGGATTGTTGCCACTATGTCTTTTAGAGATAGTATAGACCTGGACTTACAACAAAATTCCATTCAATGAGAATCTCTGTTTATTGCTGCATTTCATTTACTTACATTCGGTATGATGCCTAATATATTTAAAAGTGTTTACCATATCTTATTCCATACCTTCTTTTCATTTTGTTTCCATAAGCTGCCCTGCACTTCTCCTATTTTAATGGTCAAGATATCTGCATTTCAAACTATCGCAAGGACAAAAAACCAAACACCGCATGTTCTCACTCATAGGTGGGAATTGAACAATGAGAACTCATGGACACAGGAAGGGGAACATCACGCTCCGGGGACTGTTGTGGGGTGGGGGGAGGGGGGAGGGACAGCATTAGGAGATACACCTAATGCTAAATGACGAATTAATGGGTGCAGGAAATCAACATGGCACATGGATACATATGTAACAAACCTGCACATTGTGCACATGTACCCTAAAACCCTAAAGTATAATAAAAAAAAAAAAAAAAAAAGATATCTGCATTTCTTCCCCCCTATCCCTACTGGCTTGAAAGCTGTACAGATTATTTCTTGTTTGTTTTGACCAGTAATTAAAATTTTATTAAAGAACTTGTGAAGTCTGGTTTCTTTCATTATTTCCATATACAGTCTATCTATATTCTCTTAGGCTATCTTCAATTTTTTTCCCAACAATTTTCTTATGAAAAATTCCAAACACGGCACAATGTTGAAAAAATAGTGTACTGAACATTCTATATCTGTCACCTAGAGTCACCTTCAATTTTTTTTCTCCAGTGCTAAATAACTGCTTTCATAAAGATTTCTTAAAAATTTGATAGGGAAATTGTACCCAAAGAAGTCACACTTATGCCTTACAATTACTGAAAACTATCCTCAGTGAAATGAAAGTAGAGAATGACCTCCTGAAAGGCTGGAAATGATCTGCTCTAAGGAGAATTAGCAGAGAGAGGTGACTACTTGCCTTTTAAAAAGACAGCAGTGTGTGTCTCCAGTTATCTTTTAACACTGTCATAAGCAATTTTTACTATCTCTATGTCTTTACTATTTGCATATAAAAATATTTTTAATTTTTACTGTAAATACATTTTACCTTATATATTAGAAATAATGAAAGACATAAATAGCATCCTCATCATTCCTCACAGTAGTGGAGTACCACAGTAGTAGTGATTCTCAAAAGATGTGTTAAAATACATTAATGACAAGACCAAACAGGGGTAACATGTCTGGGGGATATTTTTAAGTAACTGGTTTACTACACTTCCTAAAACTAGAAGTATGAACTTCCTAAAACTAAACTATTAATTTCTTATCCAAATTAATTGGCATCACATATTTCACTCTTACTTTATGGAATACCCATCAATCTGATGGGTCCACTTCACCCTACATACCAAAACCTGGTATCTTGGAGGTTAAGCTGAACAAAATGTATAATATGTTTTTACTCATTACTTCTCCCTACTTCCATAACACAACCATTTTTGTTGTTGCTGTTACTACTACTGATCATTATTTAACTCACATCTCAAATTGAACTTTCTTTTTCAAAAACAAAACACTAATATTCAGACTTTAGCTACCGTTAGGGTTACATTTCATTTTTCCCTCTCATCTGTTCTTACTTCCCATCACTAGGCATAGGAATCTCTCTTCCATACTTACAGTAAGATGCTGTATCTTATCTCACAATTACCAAATCCAACAAGGACAAGTAGAAACTACTTAAAATACTAACCTCGAACTGCTTCAATCCTTCTATGGAATCTCAAGAATTTGGATATCTGACATTTTCTATCACCACCTGAACAGCTCTTACGAAGTACAATGCATCGAACTATTAATAAGATACCCTTGAATCAAAATAGCGTAACCGTGTTGGCGTCTATGGAAGAAGGCCCAGGGACAAAGGGATGAAGAAACAGCACTGGGATTGGCAGCATACCCCATTCCGCAACATGTAGTAATCCAGTGTTCTGCCCGCTTCCAGCCAAATCCCTTTCCTGGGGTCTTCATCCGAAAGAAACAGTCCATAGTCAGAAGCTGAAATATAAATGAGAAGAAAAACAGAAGGCAAAGTGGTGATGAAGCCATCACTGACTTCCAGGCCCTGAGCCTGCTGACTCGGCAAGGATGTGGGTGTTCTCCTTCACCAGACAGAAATGTTTCGTTTTGACAACACAAGCAGCCGTCGGGGCTGGAGCAGATCTGGAGGAGTAAGAGTTGGGTTGCAGAAGCAACGCCCACAAATAAGGTCCGTGTTTCCTCAAACCAGTGGGCTGTAGTTGTGTCTAAAATGTAGGAAAATTTAGAAGCAGTCCAAATTTCTAACTGAATTTGAGCTTGTTCTCTATCCCTTGCTATAAAAACCAGACCAACATCCCATGGAGAATGACAAGACAGTGGTGAAGAAACTAAGGAAGTGACCACGTATGCCCAAGGCCACTCAGGCAAAGGGGGACAAATGAAGCCTTTACGTCTCCAGTGACCCCTCCATCATCCCAACTGAGCAGTGTGAAAGAGAGGTAGGAGTTCCTTGTGAGATGAGGCCTCTGCCCCCGACCACCAACAAATTATGTAAAAGGTGCAAAATTAAATTTGGTGTTCTCTGCAGGAACCCCTTAATCTGACATAGGAAGTACAAAGGGGGTGGGGTGGCAGGAGAGGAACAGTACCATTTCCTACCCCAAAATTTGTCTCTTTCTTCTGAGACCCAGATGAGGGTAAGAGCTCCTGCTGTTTCTTAGAAAAGCAACTTCAAAATCTTTAAAGGTTTATACCTTCACCAGCACTATATAGCAATCAAGCTCCCCACCTCCCACCAAAAAAAAAAAATCCGACAGAAAAACAACAGAAAAAGGGAACAGAAAAGTAAAGGCACCAGAAATGACTGGACAACCAAATAGTAAAGTTAGGGATGTAGCAAACCTTATTTCTGAGTAATCCAGAAACACTACTAATAGCATAAATAATGTTTTAATAGCCAGGGGGCACAGTTGCTCATGCCTGTAATCCTAGCACTTTGAGAGATGGGTGGATCAGTTGGGCACAGGAGTTTGAGACCAGCCTGGGCAACATAGCAAGACCTTGTATCTACAAAAAATACAAAAATTAGCTGGGTGTGGTGGCGTGTGCACCTGTAGTCCCAGCTATTCAGGAGGCTGAGGCGAGAGGATCACTTGAGCCTGGAAGGTTGAGGCTGCAGTGAAGTGTGATGGGGCCACTGCACTCCAGCCTCAGTAACAGAGCGAGACCCTGTCTCCAAAAATAATAATTGTCCAGGTGCGGTGGCTCACGCTTGTAATCCCAGCACTTTGGGAGGCCGAGGAAGGAGGATCACCAGAGGTCAGGAGTTCAAGACCATCCTGGCCAACATGGTGAAACCCCATCTCTACTAAAAATACAAAAAATTAGCTGGGTGTGTTGGTGTGCACCTGTAATCCCAGCTACTTGGGAGGCTGAGGCAGGAGAATCACTTGAACTCGGAAGGCGGAAGTTGCAGTGAGCCAAGATCACATCATTGCCCTCCAGCCTGGGCAACAAGAGTGAGATTCCATCTCAAAAAAAAAAAAAAAATCATCATCATCATGTTTTAGACCAAAAACAATTTTATGAGAAGCAGATCTTTTCAAGAAGATATTTTTGTATTTATAATCACCCTTGTTGTGATGTTTGATTTTTATTCTTCCTTTTTTTTTTTTTTTTTTGAGTCAGGGTCTCGCTTTGTCACCCAGGCTGGAGTGCAGTGGTTGGATCATGGCTTGCTGCAGCCATAAACTTCTGGGTTGAAGCTACTTTCCTGCCTCGACTTCCACAGTAGCTGAGACTACAGGCGCATACCACAACACTCAGCTAATTTTTCAGACTTTAGTAGAGACAGGGTTTCACCCTGTTGCCTAGGCTGTTCTCTAACTCCTGGGCTCAAGCGATCTTCCTGCCTTGGCCTCCCAAAGTGCTTAGATTACAGCTGTGAGCCACCATGCTTGGCCTATTCTTTCCATTTTTAAGATAAGTTTCATCCCACTTTCACCTAAAGACTTATTGATTTGGAAGGGATCCAATTTCTCAACTGCCTGTCAAATACTAAATAAAAGAAAGACACGGCCGGGCGCGGTGGCTCACGCTTGTAATCCCAGCACTTTGGGAGGCCGAGGCGGGCGGATCACGAGGTCAGGAGATCGAGACCACGGTGAAACCCCGTCTCTACTAAAAATACAAAAAATTAGCCGGGCATGGTGGCGGGCGCCTGTAGTCCCAGCTACTCGGAGAGGCTGAGGCAGGAGAATGGCGTGAACCCGGGAGGCGGAGCTTGCAGTGAGCCGAGATTGTGCCACTGCACTCCAGCCTGGGCGACAGAGCGAGACTCCGTCTCAAAAAAAAAAAAGAAAGAAAGACACATAGACAGAAGACAAAGGGAAGGGGAAAATAAAATGGTACAAGTGTCTTTTGTTTAAACTCAGATTAACGGGGATGAGTGATTTAGCCAAACTTCAAACAAAACATATATCACAAATGTGTTTTTTTTTTTTTAAGGTTTGAGATAAAATTTATAAAGTTCCCGTAAAAAAACTTGAAATATAAGACCTGCCCTGGGTTCCAATGGCAGTGGAAAGCATTCGTGCATGGGAAACAGGGCTTAGGACACACACCGCCAATATTGTCAGGGCAGCTTCATTTGCACTTTCTTGGGACAATGAGATGATACATGAGAATGTGATCTGTAAACTGCAGAGCATAATCCTCATGCATGGGAGGGTCAAGTTGCTGGGCACAATGACAATGATGACTCAGCAGTGGGCATGGTCATTGTCATCACAAGTCTCACAGAGGAAGCAGGTAGTGTCTGATCTAAGAAGGTATTTCATTTGAAACATATGCACAAATAGCCTTGTGTACCACTTGGAGCCTCTGTCTCTTTGGCAAAAAAGTGAAAAACATGCAAACCCATTTTAAGAAGCCAGTAAATAACCCATGACCTACCTTGCCCAGTTTGTGCCTCAGGCACCCGTTCCCGAATGACTCGACACGCATCATACACAGCCGTAGATGGTTCAAACTGCATAGTCTTCACCACGTTGCAGTGGCGCACACAAATCTTTAGGGACAGGGCCACCATTTTCCTAGATGATGTGGACAGTCTCACTTAGAATGTCTGGAAAACACAAAGAGACAAACCCTGATGTTCACGATAATAATTTGTCTTGGCGAAAAAACAAAAAAAGTGCTGGACTTTAAAATCAACTTTAAACATGGAAAGAGAACAAAACAGCAAATAAAGAGAACACTTTAGGTATAAAACAAATTTTAAAAATCAATTTTGAAAAATTTAAAGGAGGACAACAACAGCATATCGGCTAAGAGTTATTACTACAGGGTGACATGTAGAACCCCTTAGGAGGAGGGAGCTCCAGATGTTCACCACACCTCCCTCTGAGTAGTCCCCCTCCTTGGGGTTTCTGAGAGAAGGTCCTAGGAGTGGAATTTCCAGGGTTCATGTCCTCAAGGCAAAAGGTAGACAGCCTTGGGCACCTACGACTGGGTCCTAAAGACAGCCTCAGTTCCCTGGGTCCTCTCAACACCTGGGGACAGAGAAGAATCAGGGAAGCCCTCTCAGGTGCTCCTCTTGGCACAAGAGCTCCACCACCCACCTACCAGAAGACTTGGATTCTGGGCCCAGCTCCATCACTAAGAGCCTGTGTCAATCTGAGAAAGTCACTTTGGCCACTCTGCCTCAATTTCTTCACAAATAAAGTGGCTATAATGGTATCGGCCCTGCACAGTGCATAAAATAGAATCCCAAGAAAAGATCAACATGAGGCCAGAGAGGCCAATCTTAAACCCAAAGGGTACCAAGAAGCTTCATGTGATTGGGCTCCAAAAGGAATAAAATGCAACTCAATTCTGATTTTGTTTAGACAAACTATGGAGATATTTTGTTTCTTGTCCAGTTCAATAGTTTTAGAAAATATACAGGTGGCTGGATGCAGTGGCTTATGCCTGTAATCCCAGCACTTTGGGAGGCTGCGGGGGGTGGATCACTTGAACTCAGGAGTTCGAGACAGCCTGCCCAACATGGTGAAACACTGTCTCTGTTAAAAATATAAAAATTAGCCTGGCATGGTGGCATGCATCTGTAATCCCAGCTACTCGGGAGGCTGAGACAGGAGAATCGCTTGAACCCAGGAGACGGAGGTTGCAGTGAGCCGAGATCATGCCATTGCACTCCAGCCTGGGCAACAGAGCAAGACTCTGTCTCAAAAAAAAAAAAAAGAAAGAAAAAAGAAAATACACAGGTTTAGGCTAAGTTTGAATTCATTCATAAATGCTTTCTTTTAAAAATGTAAAGTTCAACAACTCAGTGCTTTTCCTTTGAGTTGGTGGCTCATGGTGTATTTCTAGTGCCTGGTGTATTTCATGGCCAGAAACTTACCTGTCCCCTAGTCACTTAACCCAAGCCAGTCTCTATCAAATATACTCCTTGGGCACAAGACAGACAGAAAGAAACCTATATCACAAATGCTTTTTTCTTTTTGCCTGAAGAACCAACTGAGACATAACCAGCTCAGTGTCATCCTAGCAAGCAAAACAAGGCCCTTTATAGTTAGTAGCTAATAGAATCTTAGAGCAGCCCAGATAACATCAATCCACAGGTATTTCAAGCTCACTCTCTTCCTTGTGTTTTATTAGAGAAACTGCAGGTAGGAAACCTGGACTCCAGCTTCTTCCCACGGAAGAAGGGTGGTGCTAGGAGGCAGTGAGATGGTCACAAGGCAGAGAAGACAACAGGCTGCCCAGGCCCAGGCATGCAGCGGGTGCCTCCAGGGTCTCAGCTTCTCAGCATGCTTGATTGCTGGTGTCCTAACAACAGGTGGCTGGGTCACATGGATACAGGAGATGTTTTTCAACAGATGTTTTGGTGAATGCAGGCATGGTTTACACGGCCTCACAAAGCAACCTTTCAGGCTGTCCAACTGCAATGTCATTCTGACCCCTGCTTGCATTCTGAATGAATTTTGCCATGAAAATTGTGAAACTATTCCTTAGTTGAGAAATGTCAGGATACACTTCTCAATAAACAACAGCAGTGTTCACTGGGAATCTGCCTGAAACTGAATTAACTAAGGCCTAGGCAGTGGCTGGATTGCTGACACAGCAGAGGGGTTCAAAATATCTGGCAATTCCCACCTGCAATATTGAGGACTTTTAAAGCGATATGTAAAAGCTTCCCCCACCCCTCTCTTTATAGGCCTAGTTAACCCAGCAACTCCCCGATTGGGGGAAATAAAATTTAAACTCTAGAGATAAATGGACTAATTTGCTGTGATGCAGATCATTCCATGGGCTAGTCTGTCTCCTGGGGCTGGTGACAATTGCTAAAATCCATAAGCATGACTGGTGGTAAGAGTCAGTGAGGAAAGCCACAAAGCTCCATGCTGTCATGGATGCTGTTTATGGGATGCAACAGAGAGGATGGGATGGTTAATATCGTCTGTTCCCTCGGAAAACGGAGTGTTGTAAGTGTTGCTGTGTGAAGTCTGCCCTTCCCAGGCTAAAAACTGAGCTTTCTGAAAGGCAAATGAATGGTCCCCCTAACCATGCAGAAAGAGATTCCACTGAAGCCAAGAGAGAGCCATGACATGGACCCGAGAGCCAAATGTAACAGAAGGACCTAACACTGGAGCTCAGAAGGAAGCAGAAGACACGGAGTGGAGCAAGGAGAAAGCACCAAAAGGGGCAGGAGAATGAAAGGAGGGAGCCCTGCAGGGCATGGCAAGGTGCCTGGGGCTGCGGGGTCCACAAGGTGCACAGGAGAGAGGCCCCGAGAGCTGGGAAGCAGACAGGAAGGAGAGAAGCAGAAACAGGAGGACATGAAGGAAAACCTCTGTCCAAAACAACTGGAAAAAGAAAGGCTGCTGGGGACAAAGATTTGGAGGTGAGTTTCTTTGAGAGGTATTCAGTGGAGAGGTGGAATATAGAATTGAACGCAAAGAGGGAGAGAGAACTGGGTGGGAGGGGCTAGAAAGACCACCTAGGGAGTGAGGGAGAGCACTAATGACTCAGCCCTGGGAACAACATTCTGAATTGGCAGACGAGAAGAAACTGGCAAAGGAGGCACAGGGGTAGGTGAGGGAAGAGAACAGACAGAGGGTAGAACCCAGGAGAAAGCACATCAAACAGAAGGGAGAGATCCCATGTACCCATTGCTGGTCACAGGTCAGGTAAGATGCAACTGAGACATTGCAACTGAATCTGGCAAATCGGAGGGCTTTAGTGGGATGGGAACGGGGCGGGGGGTGGTGCCAGGGAGAGCCTGGAGTAGCAGGTTCAGGAGAGAGATGGAAAAGAGGGGTGGCCCAGCAGGTATGGACTTGTCTCCTGAGCAGGTGTGCTAGGAGGGGGCAGAGGAACAGGCAGTAGCTCAGATTTATGCTTCTAAGACTTTGTAATCCAAAAGTGCACATCACATGGTTGCTGTAAACTCCATAGGGAAGTTATCTACGTAGACATGGTTTCCACCTTATTACAGTCCCAGAGACAGTCCCAGGACAGCTAAGTGCCCTTCCTCACGATACATAATCCCTATTCTGCACCAAGTGCACATGGCTGCCCCGGGTCTATTGCGGAGAAGGTGAGTGGCTAAGTCTGGGTTCACAGAAAGGACCCTGGGTGTGGAGTCTGAGGTGCAGGCTCAATTCCAGGCCTCCTGATGCCTTTGACCTTTGGACATGTCACTTCCCCTCTGCTGCCTTCAGAGAGCAGGAGGTAACCTGCTCCCACAGAAGGAGCTTCCTGATAGATACTCAATGCTTGGCCAACTATACCCGTTGGATCCTCAGTCTCCCCATCCTTACATCTCAAGAGGGGGCAGGGCATGGAATGGAGGGTAGTTCAGGGTAGGTGTTCAACAGACAAGAAATACTACATTCACTATGAGACTTGTGGCCTCAGCTTTTTTTTTTTTTATCACCCAAAAACAACTACTACTGTAAAAAAGCATCACAGGAACACAATATACCAAAAAAAAAAAAAAAAAAAAAATCCTGGAAACCAAACTAGTCATTCTTACAGAGCACTGCACACAGGTGTAAGACTAAAAGGCCCCAGGGTTGCCTTCTCACTTCTGGCTCCCCGTTTTATTAAGATTTACTTTTTCCAAGCTTGAGATAAGGCCAACAACTGACTTCCCAGGAATGTCTCTAAAAGGCCAATACTTTGTAATCTACAACATTATATTTAAAGACAGGAATTTTAATTATTATCATGCAAGATGATCACTGACATAGGGAAACCTAGTCATATGGGATTTATTCACCATCCCACAAGAACCACAGCAATGAGCTGCTTCTAGCACCACTCACAACAAAATGAGTACCTGGCAAAATAGACACTTGTTGGAATCAAGTACCATGACTTACCCTATAGCAAAAAGAAAGTAGGATTAAGGCCAGGTGCAGTGGCTCACGCCTGTAATCCCAGCACTTTGGGGGGCCGAGTCGGGCAGATCACCTGAGGTCAGGAGTTCAAGACCAGCCTGGCCAACATGGCAAAACCCCGTCTCTACTAAAAATATAAAAATTAGCTGGGCGTGGTGGTAGGCACCTGTAATCCCAGCTACTCGGGAGGCTGAGGCAGGAGAATCACTTGAACCCGGGAGGTGAAGGTTGCAATGAGCAGAGATCACGCCACTGCACCCCAGCCTGGGTGACAGAGCAAGACTCTGTCTCAAAAAACAACAACAACAACAACAAAAAACAGAAAACAAACAAACAAAAACAACAACAAAAAGAAAGTAGGATCAGAACATATAGCAACCTAGAAATGTAGACTAAAGATGAGTGTGTATTTTCCACACTTGTGAGAAATTTAACTGTACATCCACTGAAGCCCTGTGAAAATGAGGCAGCTCAGACAACACACCTCAATAAAGATTTATGCTCCTTGTCCACTGTGATGTTTTCAGGGCAACACAGCCTGCAACTGGTCCTGACCTCTACTCTTCCGTACCTGAACCCCTCTCCGGGCTTTTCATGATGCAGACTCTGAGGCTAGGATTGCTGATGAGGTTTCCATTTCTAGTTTGGCTGCGTGAAAGTTCAGAGACAAATCTGTGTACAATTTCTTGCAGTGTTGTTACAGTCTAATCCCTTTTTCTATTTTATCTTATTGTTCATTTTTTGTTCACCCCAATTTGAATGACTACTATCTTATTGGATCTTAAGGCTGTTTTTGTTTTCTCTTTGCTCAAAGACTGGGTATAAATTCATAAAACCTGCATTGTGTTTCTTTTCATAATCTTGTCTCACTCTGACCATTTCTGCCCTCATTGTATGTATGAAGGTTGCTTGATCCAACACAAAATCCTTCTGTGGTTTCCTTTGTGGAAGTGGAGCTGATGAAACCAGTGGTGAAACCCAGACATTGTCCTTTTAAAATATACTTTTCAGTCCCAGGGAGCTGTAAAGAGCCCGGGATGATGGCAGCAGTGCAGGCTGCTCAGGATCACCCTGGTTCACCCAGGGACAAACAAGTTCAGCTCCAGCAGAGGCCTCCTTCTCTTCAAAATAAATGCCTGTCACTGATCAAGTTGAGCAGCCTCCCCTTGGATCTCTGCCTGTAAGGGAGGACACGAGGTGCCCTGACCCCACCTGCCTTACCAGCTGCGTGACCTGAGCTGGTCACTTAACTGCCATCTATCTGCCTCAGTCTCCTCCTCTACAAAATGGGAGATAATAACAGATCTACCTATAAGATTGCTAGAGAATTAAATGAGTCAAAGGCACAGAGAAAACGCTAGGTAAGGCCTTGTTATTATTATTATATTATTATTTTTAGATGGAGTTTCGCTCGTAGCCCAGGCCAGAATGCAGTGGCGCAATCTCGGGTCACTGCAACCTCTGCCTCCCGAGTAGCCAGTTCAAGCGATTCTCCTGCCTCAGCCTCCCAAGTAGCTGGGATTACAGGCATGTGCCACCATGCCTGGCTAACTTTGTATTTTTAGTAGAGACGGGGTTTCTCCACATTGGCCAGGCTGGTCTCAAACTCCCAACCTCAGGTGATCCACCTGCCTTGGCCTCCCAAAGTGCTGGGATTACAGGTGTGAGCCACCACGCCCGGCCTGGGCTTGTTATTATTATTAATAACATTAGTCATGGGAGTTGCAGAAACAATGGAAGCAGCATACTTGAGTCGGCCACTATCTGAGCTACAAATATCATTTTATTGTTTATTTTTTTTATCTATTATGTACTAGATAACCTAACAGGTATTAGGGGACAAATACAGGTACAACTCTTGTCTACATGGAGCTCACCTTCTAGCTAGCCCTTTATTCACTTAAATATAGTTCCTGTGGGCTGGGTGCAGTGGCTTACGCCTGTAATCCTAATACTTTGGGAGGCTGAGGTGGGTAGATTACCTGAGGTCAGGAGTTTGAGACCAGCCTGGCCAACATGGTGAAATCCCATCTCTACTAAAAATACAAAAATTAGCCGAGCATGGTGGCTGGTGCCTGTAATCCCAGCTACCCAGGAGGCTGAGGCAGGAGAATTGCTGGAATCCGGGAGGCAGAAGCTGCAGTGAGCCAAGATCACACACTGCACTCCAGCCTGGGTGACAGAGTGAGACTCTGCCTCAAAAAAATAAATAAATAGAAATTAAAAATAAATAAATATAGTTCCTGTGTTTATTCTTATCGCAGTCATACAACATGCTTTTCCTAGACACAGAACTTTCTAGGATGAGCTGTGAGGCTGAGTGTGTGTGTGAAGCAGCTAACTCCTATAGCACCTAGGCTGTTTCTCTTGGAGGTCACTGAGGTTCCCCCAACCCAAGAATTCAAGAGGGAAAAAGCCCTCACCCTGTGGGGCAGGGCTGGCATTATTATCAGCTTCCACCCTGGGGCTTGTTCATGAGCTCTGCCTAGGGGCAACTTAGGGGAGGCACAATGGGGGCTCTGCACACTCCTGTGTAAAGCAGGGGTTTGTGCCCACCTGGCAAGACCAGATGGTCAGACCACCATACCTCAACGGGGCCCTGGAGGTCTGCAAGAGTAAGAGCTGGCCACCATCTCCCTCTTCTCTCTGCCTCCAGCCACTGACTCTCCACCGTGACCTCTTGGGAAGGCCTCTGTGCCCAACTGTGGATGGCTGTACTTGCTATAGTGCTATAGTTCATCTGTGTCTACATCTCAATCTCCCGGGAATGATTCAGCTCTCTCAAAGAAACGCCAAAGAAAGAGCTTCCCCTTCTCCACTCCCTACCTCTCTTCCACAAGGGAAGAAGAGAAGTAACTCCTCTGCAGGTAAGAACCCACCGTGCACTGGGTCACAGCCACCCAGAAGTGCTGCAAATGCCAAAGCCAGGGTCTTGTCCTCCATCTCGCTCTGCAGGACAGTCTGGGCTCAGGTACCCTGGAGCTTGCCTTGAACATTCAGACTCCAGGCACTGAGCAGGCCAGGCATAGACAGGTGCCCATATGTCCCCATCTAGGAAGGTAAGTCAAGTCATGCCTTCACTGGGAGCCAGCTATCTTTAATTTAAGGAGGGACCAAGAGGGAAGGAAGCAGAGCATCCCATTTGATCTCATCGTCAGTCCAGCTTTACCAAGGAGCCACATTTCCTGCAAATTACCAAGGCCCTCTCTAATAATTTTGTCAACCCACTGGGACCTGGATATCTCTTCCCAACTGGTGGGAACCCAGAGGGCAGGGCCTGAGTGGAGAGGCTCCCCTAGTCTCGGTATCTACACTTGAGAGAGCTCCATGCGATAGTAAGCTCAGAGAAAGCAGCAATGAATACAGCTCATGTGATTTTTCCATGTGGCTAACAGCCACTTAGAATAGGACCAGAACAGCTAAGCTCCTGTCTGCAGCCAGAGTGGGGAGACCAGAAAACTAGAGAGAACATTTATGTAAGAATCCCTGAGTTCTCCCTTATGGAGGCAAGAGATGCCAGGACTACTGTTTGAACACTTCAACTAGAAATGACCATCGTTAAAAGTCAAGTGGTAAACGAACAAAGGAGAAATAATTAACCACCCCCACAAGTGTGAACTTAGCAGCAGCCCATGCAGGTCAGTAAAAATTCCAGCCAAGTTGTTGGCTCCCAAGGCTGCTTTGCAAACCCCATATATCCCTAAGTAAACTGCAGGCCACCACAGTCCCCAGTATAGCAGCAATAAGATAGATGATATAGATACAGACACAGACACAGACACAGACACAGACACAGACACAGATACAGATACAGATACAGATACAGATACAGATACAGATACAGATACAGATATAGATATAGACATAGACATAGATATAGATCTATAACCTAGTGTCAGGAATACATTTGCCATTAGAAGTCCATCTCCCCTGCTGGCCTCAGAGAGCAATAACTGCATCAATGGAGTCATCCTTGTATTTCAAGGCCTAGCACAGTGCCCACCATACAGTAGGTGCTCAATAAATATCTGTAGACTTCATACATACTCCATGGAAAGATTTAACCAGATTTTCCCCTAAATTAGTCATTAGGAATTATGCACAGTAATATCACAACTAAAGGATGAACAGAGGGCCAACATCCAGCAGACCAAGCTATGTCAACTCAACAACAGCCCGCTCCAGGAACCACAGATGCTGAACTTCATGGCTAACAAGATGAAGTTCTCCATCTGGGCAAATACACAACTCAAAAAAACAAGCAATGCCACATCAGTCAGAAATAACTGGAAGCTCCCCAAGGGCAAGGACCACGTGTATTGCTCACAATAAAGTACCTGACACAGAGAAGGGTTCAATACATATTTATTTAATGCATGAATGGGGTGAGGAGAAGTCAGTATTTCTACCCTCCACTAAGAACCAAAGAGAGTGCCCACAACATGGAATACAAGAATGATGAGAAAAGACCTTTGATACTGTTTTCCATTTTCAGGTGAAGGAACTAAAATCTGGAAGCCAAGAGACCTTCCCAAAGTTCACACTGCTAGGAAAGCACAACCAGACCTTCTCACACTGCCACAGTGAACAGAGAGGGTATGCACACGGTTGCTTAGAGCCCGCCCAGGATCCCTCCAACCTACCCTCCCATTGCCAGGCAGTTCTTGGCACTGGCACCTGGAATTCCATCATTAAGTATATTGTTGGTCATGAAGATTTGTCCCCAGTTAAACTTTGCTATAAAAATGGATATGTGCATTTGCTGCCTATCACTGTCATAGAAATGGAAGTTTCAGAACCCTCCAGGCAACTTAGCTGAGCGCTGCCCTTTATTAAAGATGATGCCTAATTAAGAGGAAATTGTGCTGAGGAAGGGGTAGTGCGCTATAGAACACACTAGAACCCTGGCACAGTGAAGAAAGGGCAGTGAGCAAGGGAGTAAGAGAAAAGGACCAGCTGAGAGGGGAGCCGACGCCTACGTTCTCACAGCTTTATGATTTTGCCTACAGCTGATCTTTAATGCACACATAGCATTTTGAAATGTATGGAAAATCAGGTTCAAGCTGCTTAGCCCAAAGATTAAGGCCCGCGCCCATCGCCCAGCCTCATCTACCCCGCTTCCTATCTCCTAGGCACATCATAAGAATCCTCTATACTAATGAAATGGATGATTTTTCAACCCCTGCAAAACTGCTTCAATTATTTCAGTCCGTGTGTCTGAAATGTTACCACCCTCTGCTCCAGGTCCTCTGTTACCCGTCAGCCCAGGATCCAGCTTTGCTTCCATAAACTAGTCTTTAAACCCTGCCCCAACAAGCAAGGATCCATCTGCTCCCCTCAACTCTCAGAGCACTCAGCTGCGACCCTGCTCCAACACCAGCCCGCCTGGCCTGAGTCACCAGTGAAACAAACAGGAGATGCTATCACCTGATGACCACTCAGCACTGAAGTGCTCCAGGGCACTTCCATGTATGTCTTGTCCCTGGATATGATCAATAGACTAGAAAGCTAAAAGGATTTTGAATTTTTTGCACCCCTCTTCCATAGATAAAAACAGAGGTTCTGGGAAGATATGTGAATTCCTGGCCTGTATGTGGAAGATACTGTCGTTTTTTGTCGAACCGTAAGAAGGCTGTGTCAGCTCTCCAGCAATCTCACTATTCCCCTGTGGTTTCCAAGACAGCTGAATAAATCATCCATACATGTCAGTCCTCTCGGAGTCTACCTTTCAGTCCTGCTACTTTCCTCCTCTTGTTACAAGCTTCAGAAAGAAGGTGGCTCTAAACTGAACTCTGACTTTGAATTCTTTTATACATTAACTTATTCAAATGATTGAAAGTAGATTGTTTACAAAAATGGATACAATAGAAATGTAAAAGGTCAGGTCCAAGAAAAAAATAGAAGAAAAATAAAAGTGAAGGTCAAGACCAGGTGAACTATGAATTATTGACCATTTGTCTAGATATCAGGGAACAACTCATCCCATTACTTGTTGTTGTTGACCCTTGGTGGCCAGCCTATACAATCTCAGGAAGGCATATTCTGCAGGCTCCTGCTGAGGCTGAGCAACACGAGCTTTGTCAATAAGGCACACACCACTGTGATGGATACAGATATACTTGGCTTTTACCTGGGGTTGTGGGGGGAAGCTTTGTTCTACAGTGATCAGGGAGAGCATTCAGTGTTTTCTTCCAGACTGAACCTGGAAGAATGAGTGAGAAGAACTGTGAGCAAGCTCCTTCTCAAGTGACTCTCTTCATGCTGCACTTAATTTGATTGTGAGATAGTGTGGCCCCAACTGAAGAACATCTGCTAAAAGCAGCATGGATTTGGGTTGCCGAGTGACCATGCAAACCTATATTATCATGTTTGCTTTCACGTAAAAAATGGAAGAATCTTGCACTTCCTAGCTCCATTTCCTTCCCCTGCAAGGACCAGAGAAAAAAAGGCTGAGACCCCACACCACACATTACTCAAAAAGGCAACAGCACATTTTTTGACTTGGGCAAAATTTTCTTCAATTTTGAAGAAAAAAAGGAAAGAAATTAAAAACCTATTCCTGCCACTTAACTATGTTAACCTATTAACTATAAAGCAGAAGGACCTAAAAATCTGGCATATATTTGGAGAACTGAAACAAACCAAGAAACCCGACTAAACTTTCCATTTGTGTAGACTCAAAGTCCATCCACATATCATCACATTACCAATCCAGCAGTCACAGACCAAACTGGATTTTCCAAAGGCTCCTAATTTTCCACCACTGCTCATTCCAAGGTCACCCCCATTTTATAGCTAAAATTTGCAATGTTTTAGTTAAACTGTATCTATCTATCTATCTATCTATCTATCTATCTATCTATCTATAACAGTACCCCTGATCTTAGACTTAGAAGTCATTAAGTCTAGTTCTCTACAGGTTATGTAAATCCTTGCTGTAATTTTCCCATCCTTCTGAATGTAAGAATTAAAACTAATACACACATATATTTTTAAAAATTTTAAGTACATAATAGCAGCTAACACATGTAAGTGATTATGTGCCTGGCACTGATGCTAAGCCCTTTTTATGTTAAGGCACTGAATCCTCAACATAAACCCATGCTAAGAGGTTTAGACTTCACCCAAGTAGGACAACCAAAACGGAGCAGTTATGTGAACCTGACCAAGGCCACGGACGGGGGTTCTGCCTCCTAATGTGTGCTGTTTAAAACGGAAGGGAACATGGAGAAATCGATATAGTGCTTGTGCCAGGAATGCAGTAAAATGGGAAAAATGGTTTCTTATTGATAATGTTGTTTTTATTAATAACTGAACTTTCACTTGTTGCATTATTATATGTCATACACTGAACTAAGCACTTTACCTAATGATTCTGGAAAATCATTAGGTGAGGGAGATCCTATCTACCCTAGATAAATTAGGCTTAATAGAGATTATGTCTTGTAGGTAACAGGCAAACACAAGAGGAAAGGAAGGTTTAACTCAGGTCCGTCTGAATCTAGACTTCCATGTCTGGTCCCACCCCACTCAAAGATAAATACCACTAACATTTGGACACATTTCCTTCCAATATATATGCATATTTTATGCAGTCGAGATGATATGCTCTATATAATTCTATATCCTAAGTTTTCCCCATTCTAATTACATAATATTCCCCCGCAGTATTACAAACTCTTTACATTGTTTTTAATAAATACATAATATTGTAAATAAGGCCCCATAATTTAATAGCTGTATCTTTTTGTGTATACCAGCTATTTACAACTTTTCCCTATCATAAATAAGGATGCAACAAGAATTTTTTTGTTTGAAACTTCTTCTGTTTTTTATTTCAGATTATTTTCTTAAGCTAAAATTTTTTCCTTTTGTTAAAGGAATCATGAGTATTTTTACAGAACAACCCAGAAGATAACAAAACAACAAGAAATAATGAAATCCGAATGTACAGGTATCAGCTGTTTGATTTATGGGTTAGCTAAATGAATATGCATTAACAACTGAGAAGGCCAATAATCAATCCAGGTTTTATAGTTCATTCCACCCCACAGAACCATCCTGCCATCCGGGACTCAAGCTGCAAGGGACCAGACCAAGAGACAGAACTGACAAAGGAATGAATGGGAGAAAAAACATCTGGCACAGGCAATAAACTAGATTTACAGAAAAGAGGCAGAGAAAAGATAAATGTTTAACATAAATTTGAAAATATATTGCAAACAGTGGAAATGACAGAGAGAAGACGAAGGATTGGACTAGACCTTACTACAGAAAGCCATGTGGACGTGCATGGAGAGCAGCCATGTGCTGCTTTCTGCAAGCCCAAGTTTTTAGAACGGCCTACCAGATAGAACCCGAATTACAAAAAGAATATTAACTAAAATGAAGTATGCTGATGAAGTATCATTTTCCTTTAGTTAATAAAATAAAGCCAGATAAAAAGTCTTACCAATTTCATCAGTGAGTTATGAATAAGATTTGTATTTTCAAATAGCAAAAAAACAAATTGCAGCCTGGACACGTACATAGTACTTCATCAAAAGCACAAGGAAGAAACAAACATGTCCCCATGGGAGATGACATGAAACGATGAATTCTCAATAGCACAGTTGAGAACAGTGTTTTAAAGGATTGTTTTAAGATACTGTCACATTTGTTGTATCTCCACAACCTGGACTTATTCTTGAAAAACAATTCCGAAAATAAATATAAAACTTAAGATAAAGCTGGAAAAATAACAGAAGAAATGCACAGACCAAAGAGAGACAGGGATAAAAGGTAAGAAACCCTAAAGAAATGACAGGACTAAAGAACTCCCTGAATTGGAAAGGGGCCTCATCAATGGGAATTTGTGCTACAATCTTGTGTCATCTGTCAGCACCAACCTATAAAACCGACATTCATCTTGTCCTCCAACAGTGCACTTAGCTTAGTGCTATGGGCTGAATTGTGTTTCTTCCAAAATTCATATGTTGAGGTCCTAACCCCCAGGACTTCAGACTGCAACCTTATTTGAAGATGGCACCTTTACAGAGGCAATCAGGTTAAAATGAGGTCATTAGAGCGGGTCATAATCCAAATTGACCGTTGTCCTTATAAGAAGGAGAAATGTGGACACAGATACACAGGAAAGATGATGTAAAGAGGACAGGAGAAGATGGCAATCTACAAGCCACAAGAGAGGCCTGGAACAGATGCTTCCCTTACAGCCTTCAGAGGGGACCAACCCTGCCAATACCATGACCTTGAACTTCCAGCCTTCTAGAACTGGGAGACAATAAATTTTTGTTATTTAAGCCACCCAGTTAGTGGTATTTTGTTATGGGACAGCCCTGGCAAACTAATCTATTTAGCCAGGCTAAATATAGCCCAATTAGGATATTAATAAGTGCAATAAGCCTAAATGTAGTTCTTTTGACACAAAATGGCAAACAGTACAATTAAATGTAAGTGGTAATCAGGAGAATAATTATAAACATGTGTGAATATGTAAATATAGGCATAGCTGGGCCTCATGCCTAAAATCCCATTGACTCAAAGGCTGAGGTGGGAGGATTGCTTGAGTCCAGGAGTTCGAGACCAGCCTGGGCAACATAGCAAGACTCTGTCTCTACACAAATTTTTTAAATATAAAAACTAGCTGGGCATGGTGGTGTGCACCTGTAGTCCTACCTACTCAGGGGGCTAAGGCAGGAGGATGGTTTAAGTTCAGGAGTTCAAGGCTGTAGTGAGTTATGATCATATCACTGTACTGCAGCCTGAGTAACAGAGCAAGACACCATCTCTAAAACAAATATAAGCATAGATGCAGGTGCTGGTGTAGGCAAGGGCATAGGCATATGCATATGTATACATTGTGCCCAAGGTCACAAAGCTAGCAAGTGACAGGAGCAGGACTCTAACCAGGGCATATCTGCCTCCAGGGCCCATGCCTTGCTATAATACCACCATGCCACACCACCTAACAAAACTACATGGCAATGTGAAAAATATCTGTGAGAACAGGATATGATTGATGCTACACAGAATTTAGGGTGCTTCCAGCCAAGTAGGGAAGAGACTATGTTAGCATTTTGTTAGAGTGGCAGAATTATACTTTGTTTGTTGTTTGTTTTATTTTGGCTTTTGTTACACTGGAATTAAAATAAATAAATTCAACAGCAACACAAGCCCACTTTTGGTTACTCTAATATAGATGAAACCAAATGGTGTTTTTCCTTGTCAGATCGCTCCTCCATCATATAAAAAGGGATGGGAAGCACATCTGTGGAGTCTCCCTCCACATTCTGCACAACCACCTCAAAATGAAGACATAAATATCTAGGGCACAGTATTTTGTGGATATAGAAGATAAGGTTCAGATTCTGGGCCTAGGGGAAGGATACAGGTCAATCTACATCCATTTATCAATAACCTGTAATGCACAAGATACTGTGCTGATTACTTCAGGGAATAAACAAGATGGAATAAGGCTGGTCTTGCATTCATGTGGCTTAAACTCTCACAGAGAGTTGGCGGGTGCCATGTAGTAGATCAGCTGCTGCTTGTGAGAGAGGAGTCCTGCCTTGCCCTCCAAGAGCTTCCACAGGGCACGGGGAGGACAGTAGCAAGCAGTACAGGGTGACAAGTCTGGAATAGGAGCCTAGGTCACTATGATCACTAAAGTCCTTCCAACATCTAAGTGATTCGAGGATGAAGTCACGCCTCTAAGGGTTCAGGTCATTAGGAGTCCTTGAGGTTCCTGAAGGGCTCCAAGATTATTCTGGGGCCTTCTTGACCTTTCCAGGCAAGACCTAAGCAGGTGAGATTTAGTCAGAATAGAAATGGCCTCCAGCACAAGCAAGTGCTGCTCAACTTTAACGCCACCCCTCACAGGGGCACTAGCCCCCAGAATGAGACTATGTACTTCGTTAACTACTTGTTTATTATCATTGACTGCCTCTAAGCAGCCGCCGGGGCTGTCTAGAAAGCTGTGACAATAAGTTTGTATGGAAGATTCGGGGGGAGCACACATAACTTCTAACTAGTGCCCACAGAGACTTTGGAGCCACTCTCTTACCAGCGGTCCAATGGCCGTACCTACTGTGATCCTTGTGGGCTCGCACGTCACCACAGCTCCTGATGAAATTGAGGTTGACAGATTTTATCATCATCTATAGAGAGGAGACTATTAAAAAATACCTCACTATAAAACTATCAAGGCCGGGCATGGTGGCTCATGCCCATAATCCCAGCACTTTGGGAGGCCGAGGCAGGAGGATGATTTGAGCCCAGGAGTTCAACAGCCTGGGAAACATTGGGAGACCCCGTCTAACAAAAAGAAAAGAGAGAAAGAAGAGAAAGAAGAAAAAGGGGAGGAAAGGGGGGAGGGAGAGAAAGAAAGACAGAAAGAAAGAGAGAGAGAGGAGGAAAGAGAAAGAAAAAGAAACAAAAAAGAAAAAGAAGAAAGAAAGAAAGAAAGAGAAAAGGAAGGAGGGAGGGAGGAAGGGAGAGGAGAGAGAAAGAGAGAGAGAAAGAGACAGAAGAAAGAGAGAGAGAAAGAGAAAGAAGAAAAGAAAGAAAGAAAGAAAGAAAGAAAAGAAAGAAAGAGAGAAAGAAAGAAAAGAAAGAAAGAGAGAAAGAAAGAAAAGAAAGAAAGGAAGGAAGGAAGGAAGGAAGGAAGGAGGGAGGGGAAAGAAAGAAGAAAGAAAGAAAGAAAGAAAGAAAGAAAGAAAGAAAGAAAGAAAGAGAGAAAGAAAGAAAAGAAAGAAAGAGAGAAAGAAAGAAAAGAAAGAAAGAAAGAGAGAAAGAAAGAAAAGAAAGAAAGGAAGGAAGGAAGGAAGGAAGGAGGGAGGGGAAAGAAAGAAGAAAGAAAGAAAGAAAGAAAGAAAGAAAGAAAGAAAGAAAGAAAGAAAGAAAGAAAGAGAGAGAGAGAGAGAAAGAAAGAAAGAAAGAAAGAAGAAAGAAAAGAAAAGAAGGAAAGAAAGAAAGGAAGAGACAAAGGAAGGAAGAAAGGAAGAAAACTATCAACCCTGAAAAAATAATGGATGAGTGATTATTTGTGCTAGAGAAGAGAAGGCATCTTGACTTAAGAATCCACTGAGCAAGCTTCCTCTGTTACGGTTTGCATGTGTCTTCTCCAAAATTCATGTTGAAACTTAATCCCCAATACAACAGTATTAAGAGGTGGGGCCTTTAGGAAGTGATTTGGCTCTGACAAGGCTTAAGTCCAGACAAGGAGAGCAGGCAGAAAGAAGAGAGAGAGACTGCAACCTGGGAGGTACGAGAAGCTGCAGAACTCATAGGAAGCTGCAAGCCAACCAGTCTATTTTGCTTTTGGGGATCCTTTGGTTATATATCCATATTCCCGATTGTTACTATCCTGGGTGAGAAAAGGCTAGCTAAGTATTTCAATACCTTAGAAAAAAAATGGCTTATTCAAATGAAAAACTCTTTTAAGTTTTCTTTTCTATTTATCTTTCGAAAGATATCTAGAAATTTACTGGGGGGAAGATGTCTTTTCATTCTCCCCTCACACTCCTCCCCCCTCTCTTTAGTGATGAATCTCTTGGTGAACTCGTCTGAATGTCAAAAAGAAAAAGACATCTTCTCAGAAAAATATAAATATTTATAGACAGCATTACTCCATCACCCCTGAAATGTTAAACAGAGCTGCTTCTCCATTCTCTTCTTTATTGATTTAGTTATGTGGTACATAATCAGAAAGCAAAAAAAAAAAAAAGGTAACAGTGGAACTCAAATCACCAGGTCATGCATCAAATAAACGCAGACCAAAAAACATTCATTAAATCTTGTTGCGATATACCTCCAGAGAGCAGTAACAGAAATAAAAAAATCAATGTCAAAACAAACCCAGCCTCGGACTGCTGGAGAATGGCTGCTCACAGACCTTCCTCTGTGATGAGATCCCCGTATCTGTGGCACTTCTCCTCCTCTGAGGTATGTGCTCTTAGGGCTAAGTCCCACCAGTATGACTGCAGGGCCAGTGGGAACAGAGTGGGATGTATTTAAAAGCAAAAATACCAGGGAGTCAAGTCCTCATTCAGCACCAAAAATGTCTGAGTGGCCCTCCTCAACTTTCTCACCGGGTTTTAGCCTAGACAACTTTTAAGGAAGGTAAGTACCTTAGAAGTCATCTAGTCTAAAACCCAAGTCTGTTTTCTGGATCTCTCTTCTGATACCTAAAATCTGGCTTTACCTAAATGACCTGTCCTCTTTCCAAGTGATAGTCAACCTACTAATAAGCAAAAATGATGATTAGTTGGTGCCATATTTCCACAGTTTTTCCAATAGTTACAGAAAGGCTACTTGTGACAGTAGATGTGATTTTGCAGTGTTACTAATGATCATTCTGGCAGCTCTTGTTATATACACTATACAACTGAAAATAACCCCACCAAAGAAACAAAAAAGATAATTTCCTGACTTTAAAGACATAGAAGAGATTCTCTAGATTAAGAACAATGAGAAAAGGATGTTAAAACGATCTAGGGCGCCCTCAATTACCTTTAAAATGCTCATGTATTTTCAAAGAGATTTTCACAAATCTTCAATGTATTAGGACTCTCAATTTTAACTGCTGCCTGGGGCTTTACCCTAATTATTTTTAAATAATTTAATATTTGCCTTTTGTTGGGTACCAAAAACAAAATGTACTCAAAAACATACATTTCGAAAGATGAGCAGAAAACATGTAAAATCAGTATATCGATTATTCTAAAGGGAACTAACATTTTACTGACACATGTTTTGAGTCACACTCTTGCAAACAAAATAAAACTGCTACCCTCCAAGAGCTCATGGTTTAGCCTTATATGGCCCTACCTTGGAATGTCAGGACAACTTTGGAAAATACCTCATTTGGGGGAAAAGCACACAAAACTAACAGACATCAACACAAAAGGGCAGGTCAAAAATAAAAAGCTTTAAAAACAAAATTCACAGTAGGTAACACCAAGACACCTCCTGAAGCTCAGCTTAGGGTTCTTCTCTTAGGAATAGCATGAAGTTGGAATCAGTATAACCTGGGGAACTGTCACAGATGGCTGACATGGAAGCACTATCTCAGAGAGAAATGATATCACCATGTACTGATCACACATCATGTGCCAGGCACACAATGTTTATCTCATTTACTCCATCCAAGGTCACAAAAAGCTGGTGACACCAAAGAAGTGGCAGAGCCTAAATGAAGTCCACCACCAAAATTTCCTTTTTTATTTTTATTTTTTGAAACAGGGTCTCACTCTGTGGCCCAGGTTGGAGTGTGGTGGCGTGATCATGGCTCTCCGCAGCCTCAAGTGGGCTCAAGCAATCCTCCCACCTCTGCCTCCCAAGTAACTAGGACTACAGGTGTGTGCTACTATGACCAGCTAATTTTTAAATTTTTTTTAGAGACAGGATTCTCACTACATTGTCCAGGCTGGTCACAAACTCCTGGGCTCAAGCAATCCTCCTGCCTCGTACCTCCCACCTTGGCCTCCCAGAGTGCTGGGATTACAGGTGAGAGACACTGTGCCCAGCCCCACTACCAAATTTTCTGATAAATAAAATAGAAAACTGGGAATTATGCCGTCAAATAGGTTAAGTCTCCAGGATCATCTGGGAAAACTTTGCAGGTATCAGGACAGGGAATTCCTAGAGTGGAAGAAGGTACAGTGCAGTATCATTTTATGACCAAATCCCATAAGGTTGCCAGGACTCTCTGCTCTGGTTCTGCCAGCAATATGCAACCTTCTGCTCCAGTGCATGGTCTCATAACTGGATTGTCTTTCCATGCTTGGTACACAGGAATGCTCACCCCTTCTTCTAATCCTAGATCTTAATTATGAGGGTCAAAAATGGAGACTGAAAATATAAATCTTTCTATGAAAATGTCTTTATTTTAGCATAGGCTTAGAAAAAGCATATGATCTCTACTATAATCCATACATGTTTACAATAATTCCATTTAATTCAACAAAACGTTATTGAAGTCCTACTATATATGATGTTCTAAGCATTTAGTATTATTACACTTTTGCTCCTGTTTCGAAGGCATTGTGTAAATTGGGGTTTTGCCTATGCAAGTCACCCTGGGATGCCTACACCGTGAAATCTGAATCTGCTGCTTTAAAAGGGCAGGGAAGCCCCCATAGGTACATGAATAGTTTCAAAACTACAACCATTTCAGCCTTACCCCAGAATTACACAGTGAGTTACTAGTAAAGGAGAAAGAAAATTATAGTCCACACCTTGTTACCAAGACTAAGTAACCGCAATATGAGATTTAAATTGAGCAACAACCATCAATTAGCATTACTGTTAATCTTAGATTTCTCAGTTAAAGAACCTATGTATGTCAATACAATTACGAAAGTCTGATTTCTATATTGGGACTCTAGAAAAGGAGAATGTTTGCTTCCCATGTTGACAGTCCCTGTGTGATTTTGCCCTTTTTGTAATTTTCTCTATTGAAATGAAATTCATAGCATAATTAGAATCTTCATGGATTAAATTCCAATGCTAAAACTGCACATGACACAGGCAAAGGAAACAGAACATGAGCCCCACCTGGAAAGAATTAAGAGGGTAAAACAGGCAAGCCCAAAATTGCCTAATAAAAATCACTCATTCTGGAAGTTTTAACAAGATGCTTTCTTAAAGAAAAAAAAAAAGGAAATTTAGGGAAATTCGAAAAGGTAAAGAAAATTAACATACTTGATCTTAATGATGTGACTGCATAATAATCAATTTTTAAAACTCAAATAAATACAGGTAATTCTAGTATAGCTAAGAGACAAAACCCTCATCCTGCATGTAGTATTGCTCTTTCGACTTTTAAAATAATGTGTCTCACACACAGCATTTCAATTTATGTGTTAGCCTCTAGGAAGCACAAATCAACATCTCACAAGATGATTCTGTATATGATGAATCTCTGCTTATTTCAAGGATAATTACAACTGTTCAATGTTACCATTCTGAATATAAGGTAAAAAACACAAATAAAGATTATACTTACCTAATTCCCTCTTTGGCTAGCCCCCAAAATTCACCAACTCCCTCCACCACGAGCAACAAAGAGACAGCAAGACAGAAAGAGAACACCTATCATTTCATCTCCTGATGAAAGCAACCGAGGTATTTGGGTATAATTCCACCCTACCAAAAGGCAGAACAATATAGAAAATTTAATATCTACCTTCCTTCCTGCACATCCAAGAGGATGGATCATCCCCTTAAGAATTCTCTTTTGCCAAGAAACAAAATGGCCTAACTACTAGAACTGCATTAGCCTTCAGTGATAATGAAATTTTAAAAGGCATGTGTAATAAAGGCGTGGCCAGCACAAGCAAGCAAAAAGCAAGATGTTCCTTGATTCTTTTATTATGAGCACTTACCTTAGCCCTTCCTTGCAACCCCGGCAATATATCCACAATCCTATTTTAGCTGAGCAGAGTTTAAAATACTTATGTTAATGTAACTGGATATCTGCCAAGAGGAAACACCTTGGTATTCGTCCTTGCGCTACAACTAACCGTACACTCCTCAAGTTTCTTCCCTCTGTGTCCACCATCCAGCAAACACAATTTATGCCATCTTCAGTTTCATCCATTTGTCAGCCTCACACCAGTAGACACAGATATCTGATCCAACTAAAAGCTTACTTTTGTAACCTCCCAAGTAGCAATAAATGGGCCCTTAATAAGAGCTGTGTGCCCTTGGACAAGGCATTTATCGTCTCTGAGTCTCACGTTCCTCCTCTGTGAACTAAATGGTGAGGACCAGGTGATGTCAGAGTGGCCTTCTAGAAGCCCATGCCATCATGTCTAGGTGCACGTCCTTGCCGCTGGCTTGCCCAGATCAGGGAAAATGCAAACTTCAGTCTCAGGTTCTTGTGTGCAATTGTTTCAAAGGATTGAGGATATAATTACAATTAGGGAAGAAAATAATGAAGGGCGATAGTGAGCATGTTCATTCATTTTCCATATTCAAGTCAGTAGTGCTTTGGCCCACCTGAATCTTTGACTACAATATTCCAGGGAGCAAGAGATCACATCCTGGCAGATGTCAGTGAACTATTTATGCTGTTATTCCAGGCAAAATGAACCTGAAATACCTACTTTTGGTTTTTATTTTGTTTGTTCAACTGGATGAAAAGCAACAAACATAATTGTTTGTATTTTCCTAAGCACAGAGAACACAACTCCAGCAAATACAAGATAGAATTGTTGACCTATAAAATTATTTGAAAGTCAACGTTTTAAAAAGCCTCAAATGCAAGACCAGCTCCTGTTAAAATGTCTTCTGTGTACCTATATTTGCTAATCTGTCATGTATATCGTTGTGTGTGCCATAATCCCAAATGCATGCAAGTCATTAAGATGAGTGGCTTGATGTCAAGGGTATAGGAAGACTCTCAAACTTGCCCTTTGACCCATGGGAGAAGGTGGCATCTGCCCAGTGTTTGAGGACAGATTTCATAGGGAACTGAGGCCCTACCCCACCTACAGCCTCGACATCCCCAGCCTCCCTCTATTGCACATTCACACAGGAGTGGGCCCTACAGTCCTTCCTCCAGCATTCATTCCCATTTGCCCACTCAGATCTCTGCCCTCTCCAGCAAAATGACATCACCAGAGCACAGTCTGAAAGTCAGGCTGGCAACACAGAAGCCCAGAAATGCCTGGATTTGAAAGAGTCTTATTCTCTGAAAAGACAGGTGGTTCCATTTAAAATTCCACTCTGCCCATCGGCATCAACCCATGCTTCACCCTCAGCCCCCAACACATATGCTGAGGGAGTTCCCGTCCTCCCCCAGCCCTCATCTGCGTGCAGCAGCCTAACTGTTCCCAGCCGCTGCTGGCTTCCTCTTGGCTCTGGAGCAGCATCGTGTTCTAACAGCATGGATGCAGAAACCTCCAAGACCATCTCGTAGCAGAGGGCATTTCCCCATATTTCTTGCTGTAACCACAGCCTATGCCTTCTTTTAATTCAATTATAAGGATGAATTAATTTGGTCTCTGATACTAAAAAAATCCTCAGCTTACACTGCAGCCACCAGAGCCCAACCATACTCTAGTGGAGGGGACTCCACAACAGGCCACAGCACTGAAAGGTTCCAGGGGTGATCAAGATGACTCCACCTTGGCCAACCTTTCCTAAAGGGTTCATTCCGCCTTGAGTAAACAGAAAAGTAGGTCATGGGCCTGAGTCATAGTCTGAAGCCCCATGTGCACATTCAGTAGTGAAGAACCAAGCCCCACAGTTCTGTGTGGTTTGCAAGATGCAAGCAACATTTGCAGATGGGTCCTCCCGCTACTTCCCCCACCAATACCCTCACATCAGCCTTGACTTTCAGCACAATGACAACACACACCCCTGCATCCTCCAGTCATCCTGAAAGCACAACAATATTCCCCTCAGGCAGCCAAAAAATTAAAATTAAAAAACAGAAAGTGAAAGCAATCTAAGACATTATTGGTACCAGCAGCTTTTAGGTCACCATGCTCCAGCGAACCAAGGCAATAGCCTCTGATTAAGACAGACTTAATCGTTCTTAGCAGCATTGTTTTTTTCTTATTTGGTCAGTAGCTGTCATACTGATGTGGTGTTACTAGTCTTTAACCCTACTTTTTAAAGCAAGACTCTCTTTGCCCTTACTGCCATCATGTGCTTATGTACATAATTGTGCGCACACACACACAGACACCCCCACGCCCCTTTGACATCACAGAATGGACTACTGAGGAATTAACTCGGCACTCCAGTGCTTTTAAGAGAAATGTGTTAAGACAACCTGACAAAGAAGCAGAGGAAAACCATCAAAGCTTATCTATTTCTTCCTTCTCTGCTCTTCTAACTATGATATTTTCTTTCCTATCTGCACCTAAAAGAGAAAATCTTATGCCTTTCAGTGCCAACGATGAATGATGAAGCTTCTGAAACAAAGCTGTAAAACAGCACATTTGCACGTCCTATCACCTATGAGACCTTCCTACTTCAAGGCTTCCCAGGGACAGAACACTCCGTCCTTCTGTAGGGACCCAGGATGGGATTCAGTCAGAAGGGCAGTGTAGGTTTACTCTATCAGCTGAGAAGCAGGGAACTTCTGGCAGTGATACATAACTTTTAAATCCATCAGAAAAATAATATTGCAAGCCAGCTAAGACTAATTTTCTCAAACTTGGTACAAATATGAAAAAACGTGACCACATGCAAAGAGCCTGCAAAGGTGCAAGCCAAACAGCATGGATCTTCCTGGATCTAATGAAGGTTAGAGTTAATTTGGCCATTTAAAACCAACACTAATATATTATTTCTGAGTGGACTACAAGACTCACATGTAGCTCTATTATCAAACCACTTGGAGCAGGCCCATACTCAGGCCCATGTGAGGTATTGGATCCCCTGTGCTCCTCTGTAGTTAAGGATACAGTGAAAATCCTGAATCCTAGCCATCATGCAGTTGACAGCAAAGGAAAAAGTACAGTAATATCTAAAGCAAAGAACCAATTAAGGGCAGATCTAACAACAGCAGTGAGTTTGATGGGTGACTCCTCAATGGAATGACAAATCAAGTAATCTTCCAAAACCGAGAGTCCATATGCCTTTCTCTCATATTTTGCTGTCTTGCTGGACTTCTTCTCACCTCTAAATGAAATACATAAACCTAAAAGAAACAGTAAAACCAAAGGGAAATAGGTTGCGGATCAAGTGGAAAACTGCCTGAAAATCGTCAACTTGCTAAGAAACAAAGGATTAGAAGGAAATGTATGTTTTGAGTTTTGTGCCAAATAAATGTTAACAGTAGTTCCAGAGAATACTGTCAATACCAAATGGTGATCTCAGTTGGGTTGACATAGATTGGCTACGATTTAAACTCTAATTTAGGTATGATGCATTCTCATTCCATAAAGGTCTAGGATTTCATGTAACAACCATAGAGTGAACTAAGAATCATTACCTCAGCAATATTGCAAAAGTATGCTCATGAATGTAAGTTGGTTTTGGTAGATGGAACCATCACTAGATGACTGGATCAGCTATGTAAGACACACTACCTTTCTCTTTGACTTACGAGCTATGAGATTTTCAGCGAAAACAGAACAAATGATTTCCTGCATGTGTCAAACCAATAGCTCCCTTCGTGCTTTGCCATGGACAATCATCTGAAAAATAATTCTGAAGTGCTATACTATCTATAAACACACACTTGGTTTAGGATGTGCTGTCCCAAAGAGCTTTTGTTTTTATGGATACAGTAATGTTTCATTCTTTTCCACTCCGGCACAGATTAATCAGCACAGGACTTAGTTAAAATCTCCACTGCCCATTCAGTTACTCCATATGGATATTAAGCAAAGTAAATCCACTTAGTGACTACACTATGAGGACTGGAGGCCATGTTGATCACCCTGATTAGCCCTGTCAGCTGGAGTAAGAAAGACAGGCTGGCACTCAGGGCCAGCTGTGCAGGGCACACAGATAGATGATGGGCAGCATTGATGGGCTCTGAGCAATTGGTCTGGGCAGTGATGGATGCTATGTCGACAGTTTAGAGTGTTATTACAGATACAGAACTGGCCCAAGAGAAACCCAAACTCCGTCTTATTTTATTAAGATAAAGTTGGAGTGTCCATGACACAGTGCAGGACCAAGGCAGCTTTTCTCTCTTTTATCACTGACTCAGGCACAAAACAAAACAAAATCAACGTATATATTAAATAAGAATAAGGCAACTTAACTCAGTGAATGTATGTGTAAGACAGATTACACAATACCATGTCTGCATTTTTAAAATTATGAACAGGATATATACAATTTTTCAGTAAACACATGTAAAAATTATTTAATCCATATTATTAATTATAATAAGTTGTTTCAGGGCAGAGAGGAGAGTCATGGCTGTCTCTGTGTCCCCTTCATGACTACCAAGGGGCAAGTGCTTAATACAAAACAGGACAGATCACACATCAGTTTCCACCCTACAGAATGGACTGAATGGCGATTGGGTGCCGGGTATTCCCCCGCTTGTCTAGCTTGTCTCTCCAAATTTGCAATTACATGGCTGAAAGCAGAAACCATCCCCCACAAAATCCCCAACTTTTACAGATACACACACACACTCACACCCTTTTCCACTTCTTTCCTTTTGTACCTCAAAAGGTTCTACTAATTATCTCATTGTATCACCTGGAGTGAGTCATTTTAATTTTCTGATCCTCAGTTTCCAAATTAAGACTAATAATAATTTTCACATTAATATTACCAAGGCCTACAAAGCATAGGATTACTCTGAAGAGTAAATCAAACTGGTAATGTTTCCCTTTGCACACACACCCCCCCACCCCCGGGCTTAGTCCTTTAGACCAAGAAAAGCCTGGCTCATACATGGCACTGCCTGGGAAGGATGGGAAAGCATGTTTTTTTTCTACTGGATACCAGCAAGATTTTCCAAAATGTGCACAAATGACATCTACACTAGCAGAGTGATTCTCCATTCCAAATTGGTTTTATGTCCTGAGGTCCTGAGGCCATCTGTGTTGGGAGGACCCTTTGGTAGAATTAGCTAGAAATTCTGTGTGGAAAAATCTCCCACATTTTGCCATTCCTTTTCAGTACCTGCTAATGCAAGAGCTACTAGTAACTACTCTGAAGTAATGATGTTCCATTTATACTGGGCCAATCCTGCCATAATCAGGGAGCTCTTCACAGCAAATAAGAGGGACCCTGTTCCATGAAATCTAGGCAAATAACATCACGTTGAAGTGCAAGACTGTAGGAGCTCAGTAACATCTCTCAAACATACAAGTACCTCCGCCACCCCTTCACATGAAAATATCACTGCTGCACAATTGAGTTTCACAGCATGAGGACCTGAACTTACCTGGATTTAAACTTCTAGTACACATTTGAGAATACAGGGCTGGGGGCACAAAGCTGGAGGGCCTGAATCAATGCCACCAAGATACTGTATATTTATCTCTATTAACCAAGAGAATCATTTCTCCTTTTAAAGATGCTCTTTTTCTTGCTCTCAGTATCTGTGTATCGACTTAACCTTCTATTCACCCTAATAGTGTGAACTAGCATATTGTGCCCCAAATGCTATGTTTCCCAGTAAACTTTCCAAAGGACACGGCCATACAATATCATCCTGCATCCTTTGCAGGGTTTTCAACTTTGTTGATGCTCTAACCTGAATCCTTGAGTGCTGATAAAGGTAAACAAATAAATATAATACTTCAGAGACACAGTTCATTCCTTAAGTCTCAAGGTGCTAGAAGAAGCAGGTTTCGGCTGGGCACGGTGGCTCACGCCTGTAATCCCAGCACTTTGGGAGGCAGAGGTGGGCAGATCACGAGGTCAAGAGATCCAGACCATCCTGGCTAACATGGTGAAACCCCATCTCTACTAAAAATATAAAAAAATTAGCCGGGCGTGGTGGCAGGCGCCTGTAGTCCCAGCTACTCGGGAGGCTGAGGCAGTAGAACGGCGTGAACCCGGGAGGCGGTTTGCAGTGAGCTGAGATCGCAACACTGCACTCCAGATTGGGCGACAGAGCGAGAGTCTGTCTCAAAAAAAAGAAAAGAGAAAGAAAAAAAAAAAAAAGAAGCAGGTTTCAGGAATCTGAAAATTCACTTTGGGGCTGGGTGTGGTGGCTCACACCTATAATTGCAGCACTTTGGGAAACCGAGGTGGGAGGATCGCTTGAGCCCACGAGTTTGAGACCAACCTGGGCAACATGGCAAAATCTCATCCCTACAAAAAAATTTTACAAAATTAGAAAGGAATGGTGGCACACTCCTGTAGTGCCCGCTATTAGGGAGGCTGAGGTAGGAGGATTGCTTGAGCCCAGGAGGTTGAGGCTATAGCGAGCTGTGTTCATGCCACTGCGCTCCAGCTTGGGCAACAGAAAAAAAAAAAAAAAAGAAAAGAAAAAAAGGGTGTCAGTGGGGGGAGGGAGGGAGGGAGACAGAAAGAGAGTATGAATGAATTCACTTGGACAACAACAAAAGCAGTAGGCAGGCCATTTGCACAGGTTCAGATTAAAGATCACGGAAAACTTCTTCCAGTGGTATAGGATGCTGGTAAATTTGCTTATATATTGGCCACATTAAAATGAAAGGTGCACCAGACACAGGAACATCTTGCACACGGAAATTTTTACTGCACTGATTATAAACATTGCAGTTTAAAACCTCGATAAAGATTAACTGAGGCCAGGGGTTTGAGACTAGCCTCAGCAATATAGTAAGACCCTGTCTCTACAAAAAATAAAAATGAAAAAAATAGCCGGTGTAGTGGAACTCAGCTGTAGTCCCAGCTACTGAAGAAGCTGAGGTGGGAGGATTGCTTGAGCCTAAGAGTTTGAGTCTGAAGTGAGCCATAAGCAGGCCACTGCATTCCAGCCTGGGCAACAGAGCAAGACCTCCATCTCTAAAAATAAAAATAAAACCTAGATAAACTGGGGATACCTAAAGCTGAAGGTCAGTGGGAGACGGACCTTCAATCTCTGCCATTTTGGGCTGGTTGTTACATTAGTTCCCCAGAGCTAAAAAAAAAATGACCACAAACTTGGTGTCCTAAAACAACAGGAATTTGTTCTCTCGTAGCTACAGATGCCAGAAGCCTGAAATCCAGGTTTCGGTGGGACCACGCTACCCTCCAAGGCTCTAGAAGAATACTTCCTTTGTCCTCTCAGCTTCTGGGGGGCTCCATCTTCACATGCCATTCTCCTCTATGTGTTTGTGTGGCCTCTCCTCTTCCTACAAGGACACCAGTCATCAGACTCAGGGCTCACCCTAATCCAATATGATCTTATCTCCATTCTTAACTAGTTACACCTGCAAAAACTATTTCCAAATAAGGTCACATTCTGAGGTTCTAGGTAGACACAATTTTGGCAGTGGGGCAGGTGGGTCACACTATTCAACCCACTACAGTTGTTAACGAAAAATCGAGTGCAAGAATTCTCTTGATTTAAAAATCCTTTCTGTAGAATTATCAAGATGCAGAATGTCATCTATATAGCTCTCACAAACTGGAGGATGGAGCACGTGGGCCAGCTCCTCTAAGGAGAGAAACTGGAGGTGCGCTATGAGAATGGGCACGCCCACTCCAGCAGCTTCTCCAACGCCTCACTCTTCTCTAACAGAGCAGAGCTGTGTCATCAGAGCCAAACATGGAAAGTAAATGGCATTTTTCAGAAAAAACATGCATACTGCCTCCCTGCTTTCACCTCCAATCCAAGAAAGATTTGTAGCCAACATATCCTGTTTTGAGAGAAAAAAAAAAAACCTAGATTCATTGCTATCTCAGTTAAAAAAAAAAAAAAAATCAAACATCTCAGCATCCAAGCAACATAAATTAATCCAAACTAAGAACAGAAAACAGGGCATAGTATAGGCCACAGACAGAAATTCTGATTTGCTTTCCAACTTATTCTGCAAAAATGAAAGGCACAACTATTCAGTCCCGTAAACTAGTTTATATGGTGTGAGTTTAGTTTATAACATTAACAGCAACTCAAGAAGGAAAGGAAAGCCATTTTAACAATGCACATTTTCTTTTTTTTTTTTTTTTTTTTTGAGACGGAGTCTTGCTCTGTCACCCAGGCTGGAGTGCAGTGGCGCGATCTCGGCTCACTGCAATCTCCGCCTCCCGGGTTCACGCCATTCTCCTGCCTCAGCCTCTCCGAGTAGCTGGGACTACAGGCGCCCGCCACCACGCCCGGCTAATTTTTTGTATTTTTGGTAGAGACGGGGTTTCACCGTGGTCTCGATCTCCTGACCTCGTGATCCGCCCACCTCGGCCTCCCAAAGTGCTGGGATTACAAGCGTGAGCCACCGCGCCCGGCCAACAATGCACATTTTCTAACTGAACCTTTGTTCTGTTACACATAAAGCCAGAAAAGGTTTTCAACATCTCCTGTACAATATTTCACTCTAAAAACCAACACATCAGGAGAAACAAACTGGAAAGCTTCAGAAAACCCTTACACATCTGCAAATTCTCTAGGCTTGAGGAATCAACCACCTTCATAGTAACAAAAAGCATTTTTAAGAAGGAAATCGTCAAAGGTCTGACTCACTCAGCTCCGTTGACTCTGTCATTCCTTCCTCCAGGGGATGGACAGAGACGCAGGCCCTCATCAGTGTATTAGTGTACCTAGCTGGTACCCAGGGCTTTAGTGGAAATCTGTGTCTCATGATCACCTCCCCAAAACACACGCAGAAGACCTTTAATATACAAACAGCTCACAATGACAACATCCAAGTCCTCTGACCAGGAGCTCCCACTGAGTACTCTGTTAATACCCAAGGGTCCACAGTTTCAGTCATCAACTCAAGGTAACAAGTGTGGGTGTCCTCTGCCAGGCAGACTTTCTGTCGTGGAAGAGTATGGAGTGGGAAGAGAAGAATTAGGTAAAAATAACATTACAAATCTTGTACCAGAAAATAGTCACTGAAGTTGAACAGAATACCTAAACAAAAATGGATGAAAGAATAGGAGAAAATGTTCAAACTAAATTCCAAATTACATGTAACATTAAAAATATTTCCCAGGGTCTTGGGCCACTGTGATCCACCTGGCTGTTACTGAAGAAACCAAACACTATCTCAAGAATTGCCTGAGGCGCTGGGCACGGTGGCTCTTGTCTATAATCTCAACACGTTGAGAGGCCGAGGCGGGAGGATCATTTGAGCCCAGAAGTTCGAGACCAACCTAGGCAACATAGTGAGATTCTGTCTCTACCAAAGAAAAAAAAAAAGAAAAAAAAATGTTGCCTGAATGATGAATCACTTGCATAGCTCAGCTTCCTTCAAGAGTCTTCTTTCTTTTCAGAAAGGACTTTTTAACTGGAAGACTACAGTTCTGCTTCCGGTTTCATACTTTAAATACAACAGAGTATGTTTCTCCTAAACATCAGAAGGTGGAAATTCCTTCTTTTACATCTTCAGCACTAACATCCTTCTCCTCTATGCATTTGATTTAGAAGTTCAAGAAAAGCAAAAAGAACAGAAACTCCAACAAAGAGCCACTCAGTGTAGCAGACACTTCAAACAGGCAGATGCTGTCATGGCACCTGATTCAGCAGTCAGAGGTTCAGGGTGGCAGCGGGGCTGAGGCCTTGTGAGATGGCATCTCTGATCAGGGTGGTGACCACCAACACAGGGATCTCACAGAGGCAGGAGAAAGGGGGTGAGAGTGTCCAGTGTACGTACCCCCTGCTTCTATTACAGTCGTGTTTCTTGTCTGCTAATAGCTCCTTATAAATGTGCAATCAAGGATAGGTGAGTGCCTTGGCATATCAGATTAGGAATGTAAAACATCAATATCACCAGACTGAGATGCCAAAACCAGAAAGTGATCACCAAGGAGTCCAAGGAATGGTTCCAGGAGCAGCCCATGCCAAAGTCACTGTGGTCATCTTCAGGCAGACCCTCTAGTCTCACCCATAACGCAGAGGTGGCAAAACAGACTTGGCCTGGCTAACTTCTGCCTTCTGCTTGGACACATGTCAGCTGCTGTACAATTTCTCCAAATGCATAAAGATGACAGGAAAAAAGAAAGCAGCTGACCCCACTCCTGAGAATACCTATGCACTGTGATTTTTTAACGGACAGTCCAAACAATCCAAGCTCCATGAAACCTTGCATTCAGCTCCAGACCCCAACAGGGATGTTTTACAGACATGCGGCATTGCATGGCGGTCTCTCCTTTTCTGTTAGAGCTATTCGAAAATCCTCCATGAAGACACGCATGCAGACACTACCTTCCACTCTGTCACAGCCAGGCCAGATGGGAAGGATCACACCAGTCACAGGCAAGAACATGTAATCTCTGCACTGCTCATTTGAGAAAGTAATTATTATTTATCAAGTGCTTTCTAATAAGAGACTAACGAGGCAATTCAAACTAGGTTTTTAAAAAGCAGTAGCAAAAACACTTTTTTAAAGTAAAGGTTGAATATAATGATGTTAAGAAGCAAAGAGACAAATGTCCAGGTGAGACAGCAAAGGCTCTCTGACTCCACATGAGATTCCCATTGAAATTACCCACTGAATACAAAAGCTGGGGAGAAACTCATACCATGACTAGGAGCCTAGGCTACATTCCATCTAGAGATATTTATTTCAGAAGAAAATAGGCTAGGTGCAGTGGTGCATGCCTGTGATCCCAGCACATTGGGAGGCTGAGGCAGAAGGATCACTTGAGATGAGGAGGTTGAGGCTGCAGTGATTCGTGATCACACCACTACATTCCTGACTGGGCGACAGGGCAAGACCCTGTCTCTCAAAACATGAAAAAAGAAGACAAAAATGTATTGAAAATAGTAAAAAAGATGTTGAAAAAATGGAAACTTGTTTGCCAGACAGTAATGCCAACTTATAAAGCCAAAAATAATTACATCCTCAGGCTCTACAGGACAGACAAATAAAACAGACATGACATAAGAGCATATACAGTGTTTATATGTGCATACGTATAACCCAACTATTGTATCATAGTCACATTGGGAAAGGTCTAAGTAAAAACAGTGCAAGACGAAATCACAAAGAGGTTTCACAAGAGAAAATGTGAAGAGGTAAAGTTAAGTCAGAAGATACGCAATAAACTTTGAAAATATTTTTGCAGAAAATGACAAAAGGTTACTATGTACCAAAGAGATACCATCTAGAGCTTAAAAGCTTAGTAAGAAAATAAAACAAGTATCATGATACAAAACGGTTAAAGGACAGTAATAAAAATTTCACAAAAGAACAAATGCAAACAGCAAGGAAACAGATACAAAAAAAAAATGTTATCCTCCAAATACAAATACAAGATATTCTCTATCATCTTAGCAGGAGTCTGAACACTCATCATGCTGGCAAGAAATATGGAGAAACCCACACACTCCCCTCCAGAGAGGCACCACATTTTTGGCAGTCAATATGGAATATTATTCAAGGGTCATAAATATGATAAGACTCCTTTGATTGATAATTTCTTTTCTAGGAATTTACTGAAATAAATAAAGATAAACACGAGTGCTTACATTCCAATATATCCATCACTGCTTTGTTCATAAGCAGGATACAAAATGATATAAACTACATACATACACATGTGCATATGAACATAAAAGACTAAAAGAAAATCTACCTAAATGTTAAGAGTACACTGTATTGTCTTTAAGATCTGGCTTTACAAATGATTTCTAGTTTGCTGTGTTTTGATTTCCTACAAGATGCATATAGAGTAGACAATCTCCTAACCAAGCTCTGCTTAACCAATTTGCCAAATTAAAAGTCACTCTTCAGTGGGTGGGCTGCACCCACCATTACATGGTAGGCCTGCTACAGTAGTGTGTTCTCAAACCCGTTCAGACCAGTTGTATTTATTGTACAATTGCATATTTAAATATGCTGTGGGCCAAAGAAGTATGAGTGCAAAAAGAGAGTTGCTGTTCCTATGAAAACTCAATACAATGCTTTGTGTGCATTGCTAAAAAACAAAATTACTGCCAAATTAGGTGAGGGCCAGACATCTGTCAATAGATTGAGAGAATTTTTTTAAGTATAAAGAAGCCTGTTCTCAGATGACTTTTCAAATATCTGTTAAATTCACATTTCTCTTTAAAGAACCCCAAACTAGGCCAGGCATGGTGGCTCATGCCTGTAATCCCAGCACTTCGGGAGGCCGGGGCAGGCGGATCACCTGAGGTCAGGAGTTCGAGACCAGCCTGGCCAACATGGTGAAACCCCATTTCTACTAAAAATACAAAAATTAGCCAGGCGTGGTGGTGAGCGCCTATATTCCCGGCAACTTGGGAGGCTGAGGCTAGAGAATCGCTTGAACCTGGGAGGCAGGGGTTTCAGTGAGCCGAGATAGCGCCACTGCACAGAGCAAAACTCCATCTCAAACTAAAAACTGTACACCCCACAGCACAGGAGTGAATTGGGACAGAAAGATGGAGAAGTCATCAGAAACACATTCAGAGACATATGTTGAAGACATACATTTTTTTAGGTCAAAACGTAAATGCCTATGTTTTAGGTTAAAACTTTTTACAATTCTCAGTTTTAACTCTTCTCAATAAAAATTACAATTATTTTAGCACTAATTATAAGTCTAGTCATGTCAAAAAAGGTGGCTTCCTTCGCAGCCCTTTTACAATGAAGAAGTGAATGTTCTTTTGAGCAGAGAGGTGGCGGGATAGAAAGAAAGAAAGGGAGGAAAGAGTGAGAAAACTATAATTTTCTTTTTAAAGGAGTAGAGGGCCATTTAGATATACAAGCAGCAAAATTTAAAGCTTACAAAACCTTTTAGGATAGTTGATGCTGTAATGACTAATTATAAAGTCAATGCAGTGATTACAAAATCCCTTACCTGCCACAGAGGATTTGATCAAAAGACAGAAAAGTTTTTAATTCAAATTCTCTTGGACATATCGTTCCCCCAAAATCCTAATAAATCACTATAAGTTCCAAAAGAAAACAAAATAGCTAATAAATGATTCAGTAAATGTTTATAGAAATTAGCTGATGAATTTTGTGCTACAGCAGCACAGCAAAACCTATTGGTTTTTTGTACAGTAAGCCTGATTTTTTAAAAGCACTCATTTTTTTGAGTCATAATTTATATACAATAAACTGTACATATTTATAGAACACAAATAAGTTTCAGAATCTGTATACACCTGTAAAACCATCCTGACAATCATGATGATGAACACAGCTATTAGCTTCAAAAGTTTTCCCATGCCTCTTTGTAAATCAGCTCCCCCTCAACTCTTGCTTTCCGCTCTCCTCTGGCAATCACTCATTCGTTTCCTGTCACTATCATTAGTTTGCATTTTTCCAGAATTTTATTTAAAAGGAACTCTATAGTATACACTCTTTTTTTTTTTGGCCTGGCTTCGTTACTCAGCGTAATTATTTTGAAATTGATCCCTCTTGTTGCATATGCTGATAGATCATTTGTCTTTGTCTTTCATGCTTAGTCTTAGTCCGCTGAATGGACATAACATGATTTCTTGATCCTGCCACATGTGGATGGACATTTGGGTAGTTTGAGGTTATTACAAATAAAGCTCACGGTAAAGAGTGCACGTATCCAATGGCCTGCCTTTGACGTTCACGTGAAAGTCTTTGCAAGGATGTAGCTTACATATTTCTCTTCGGTAAATGTCAAGTAGAATCGCTGGGACACATGATAGGTGTATGATTAATTTTTGGAAGAAACTGCCATACTGTTTCCCAAAGAGGTTGCACCATTTTCCATTCTCACCAGCAGTGTTCATGAGTTCCATTTACTCCACACGAGCTCTCTGTGTGTTTTGTAGGACACGGGATCCCTTGTCTATGCAACATATACTAAGTACAGGTTTGTCTACTTTCTAGGAACTGGACAGAAGTTGACCATTCTAAATAATTACAAAGGTATATTTTTAATTTCTGCCCTCTCCCTGTAACACAGATTACAATAGAAGTGGCAAAACAGATCAAAAAGAACAAAATACATTTAATGAGTATTTACCATACGCCTGATTCTATGTATTCCATCCATCTTATAAATGACCTACAACAAGCCCATAAGGGTAGATACTAAAATTGAACCATCAAATCCATTTTACAGGCAAGAAAACTGAGGACAAACAAATTACCCATGGTCACTGAGCTACTTAAGAAGTGGTAGGGCCAGGATTTGAACCCAGAAGTCTGAACACTGCCCTAGCTCTTAACTACTCCTGTATCCCCTGCTATCAGTTATACATTCCTAAATGCTATTTGTTTTACAATAAATAATCCTGTGAACTATCTCTAGCATTCCTTTCCAGTTCTACCACAAAGATAATGGATTACGAATCTTTAAGAAAGAGATCATTTAATAAGCCCTGGAATATCTTTTTGCACTAAAGCATCACAGCAAATGTTCAATTCGTACAACATTTCTACATAATATAAAATAATCAGAGCAATGACAGAATAGATGGTGATTAACTCAGTCCAGCAGATCTCACCTATTAAGTGGAGAAGTCAGTCCTAAGAAGTGAGGGGACATTATTTCAAAGAACATGGCTTATTTTTAACAAATTGCTTTTCTGGTGACAACAAGAAAAAAAATCTCACAAGCAAGCAGGCTCATTATCCACTGTATCTCAGACTGCTATGGTTTCACAAAACCCAATCCAGTTACTAAAAGGCCTTACCATAAAGACCCCCAGGGCTACAAGATAACCAGGTCAGCAATGTGTTGTGTTTTTAAAACTTCTGGGAGTTTGTTGTCATAGTTCTGAAAGGGTAAAAACAGAGGGCAATTTTGCAGCCACCTCTTTGTCTACAGAAAGCCTAAGAGTACAATAGGGGCCAAGCATAGCACCTGCATTAAGGAGAAAGCAAGGAAAACAACACTTCCTAGAGGCAGCAGACTGTGACATTGACCATGGTATACAGAATATTGATTCGTAATCAAAAAAGAAGAAAGGATGGAAAAAATAATCAGCATCTCCCCAGCACTCTGACAAAAGGGAAGGAAACTGCTCTATTAGCAAGATGATGTACAGGTAGAAGGATCATAGAGTGAAGGAAGACTGTTCAATGACAAATCAACATATCTTTAATACTGGCTGCAAAGCACTGAACTAAGCTGAGGTGGGCAGGTAGATGCCGGGGCGGGGGTGGGAGTTTGGATACAAGCAAGAAGTAGGAAACAAGGTCTCTACCCCAATTTGAAGTCATCAAGTTGGGGAAAGGGATTGTACTTTACATAAAATCATGACACATACGGTCTCATATAATAATTATACACCACTGACATCTTTGCTAACACTATGTACAGCCACTTGCTAAGTACTTCCAAAATGGTGTTTCATTACAAAAATCATGAGATAGCCATTATTCTTATCTCCATTTTACAGATTATTAAACTGACTCGGGGGAAAGGTTCTAGGACAGGCTCCTGACCATGTGGCTAGTAAGTGGTAGAGCTGGGAACCCAATGTGGCTCTGGTAACTCCAAAACTGATGGTCTTAGCTACTAGGTTATAAAATCTCTCCGAAGGCTTGAGAAACTTGTGGGAGAATGATCCCTCTGGGTAGTGAGGGCCTGGAAGGCTTTGTGCAGGAAGGAAGGATAGGAGATTCTAGGGAAACTGAAAAGAAAGAGGTACTACAGGAAAAGGAGAGGACTTCAGAGAGAGGCTGGGCAACCACTTGGTGGGATGTGGTCAGGTCCCCAAATGTTCACCAGTTACTTCATATGCCAAGCCCTGGGGACACAGTACTGAATAAATCAGACACAGTCCCTTGCCCTCTGGGGACTACTGTCTATCAAGGGAAACAGGCTATTTCAACAAGAGTGGATGTCCCAGCCAGGGACATACTCCTGACACTCTTACGACACCCAGCATCCATACCTGAGCCTAGAGAAAACAGCAGGTGTTTGTGTTTCCCAGATGACATGGTACTGCCATAAACCAGTAGCATAAAGCCAGTTTTTTTCAATCACTGGGGCTCACCAGCTTAAACATTTTTTTTCTTAATTTTGATGAAACTTGCATTATTTTAAATTATGAGGATATAAAGAGGCTTTATAAATATGTTAATATCACTCTATCTTAAGTTAGCACACTAGAACATATATGTCATCATAAGACATAATCACATCCCTCTTGCTTCTTGCCCACGGCTCTTCCCTTACTGAGAAACTCAGGCTTAGAACCATCAGGTGGGAAACGATCAGGCAGGTGCCAGCCAGGGATGCAGGAGGGGGTGCCACGGTGGCCCAGAAAAGGGAAAAATTAGAAGGAAGCCCATTGTGTTAAGTTGGAATGTGAAGTATTGGTGTGAATCATGGGTTTCAAGTCAGACACACTCGTGCGTGTGCTCTGCAGCAGTGTGCACATACAGAGATACACAGGTGATCCTCATTATTTGTGGATCCCGTATTTGCAAATCCACTTGTTAAAATTTACTTGTGACCCCAAAATCAATACTCCTGGCACGTTTGCAGTCCCTCACGGAGGAGTGCAGAACAGCAAAACATTTGAGCTGCCAGGCTTGCATGTTCCCAGCTGAGGTCAGCCAGCAACACTCTGCTTTCTTGTTTCAGTCTCCGTTTCACAGTTTATTTAGTGCCAAGCTTTTTGCATCTTCTGCCTTTTGTTGATTGTGCTGTTTAAAATGGCCCCTAAACATAGTGCTGAGGTGCTGTCTAGCGTTCCTAAGCAGAAGGAGGATGTGATGTGTCTTACAGAGAAAATGCATGTGCTAAATAAGCTTAGTTCAGGCTGGTGGCCATGAATTCAATGTTAATGAATCAACAATATATATATATATATATATATTTTTTTTTTTTTTTTTTTGAGACAGAGTCTCGCTCTGTCGCCCGGGCTGGAGTGCAGTGGCGCAATCTCGGCTCACTGCAAGCTCCGCCTCCCGGGTTCACGCCATTCTCCTGCCTCAGCCTCCGAGTAGCTGGGACTACAGGCGCCCGCCACCGCGCCCGGCTAATTTTTTGTATTTTTTAGTAGAGACGGGGTTTCACCGTGGCCTCGATCTCCTGACCTCGTGATCCGCCCGCCTCGGCCTCCCAAAGTGCTGGGATTACAAGCGTGAGCCACCGCGCCCGGCCAACAATATATATTAAGTAAGGTATCTTTAAATAGAAACACACATAAAAACAAGGTTATGTATTGACTGGCTGACAAAAATTTTGTGACCAGAGTCCTACAGGAACCCAAGCCTGTATTTCTCCTAGGAGCTATTTGCTAATTCAGTATTTGAAGATTCTTTACAGAATATAACTACTGTAATAAAACAATTACTGTAAATAACAAGAATCAATGGAATTCCTTAGCTCTGTCCACTGAGGTAGTCTAGGATGAGCGACACCCAATAGCAAAGAGCATACTTAGTGCTCAGATCTTGACTTCCGATTATCTTTTTTGCAATAAAAGAAATCAGGGCTCTGTGGGAGAACCCGTGGCACCCCCTCCTAAGGCTGGAGAGCAGGGTAAGTACAAGGTGAGCCTGGTAGGTCTTATTACACCAGAAAGTAAAGAATTGTTCAAAGAATGTTGGAGATGGATTGAAAGCACATAGTTTGAAAGGGCGCCTACTGGCTAAATCCAGAACAATTTGAACGTCAAAATAATGATAGTAACATTATAGCTTGATGAATAAAATATGAAACATGAGTCCACACTGGTATAAATAAATGAATAAATAAAATGAAGTTTTCACGAGGGATGGGATAGCTACATAGTTTCAAAGTACCCCTCCACAAAGAGAATAACCTTTCCAGAGGCAAAAGCTAGCCAAGACCACCTCAGTCAAACCCCCGTCAAGTGACGAGGTGGGCACCATCAGCAACAGGACACATCTAGATTGGGCACCACACGATGAGGTGCAAAAAGAACACGGTATCCCTTCTGTGATATTCCCGCCAATGACACATCAGCTGAATTCAAGAATGTGGAAAGACAAACCTCAACTTAGTGATACTCTACAAAATAACTGGCCTTTCACCTTGAAGAGGGTCAAGGTTATGAAGGTCAAGGAAAGGCTTGTGAACTGTTCCAGCCTGAAGGAGACTAATGGCACGAGACAAGTTAAGCCAACACATGACTCTGAACTTGACCCTTTCATTATAAAGGACATGGCTGGGACATTTGGTAAAACCTGAACGGCATCTGAGAATTAGATGATAGCAATTTTGATGATTGCACTATGGCTGTGTTCAAGAATATCCTTTTGTAGGAAATACGTGCTAACATAAAAGAAATGGTGGGTGATTGTGCATTAGGTCACCAACTTACAATCCAACGGTTCAGAAACCTTTCTTGTGCTGTATTTTCAGCTTCTTTGTAAGTCTGTGATTGTTTCAAAAACTTTTAAAGTATTTTTTTAAGGCTGTGTAACATAGAACAGTCAGTGTGACAAGGGAGGAGGCCCAGGGGGAACGTTCATCTTTGTTTCTTCATCTATCCCTGATGTAACCCCCCACCCCCACCATCGCAAGCCCACAAACTCTCCAGGCTAGTGCCAGGCCTCTATACTCCCCCGCACAGCCTCAATGCCTACGGGAATTCTCTACCCAAACAGACCTCCTATTACCCATCTTATCCCTCCTCTGACTTCTGTCCGGTCTCCACCCCTAACCCCACAGGCTCTCCTTCGTTTAGAAATAATCTCCTCAAGTTCTCTCCTAGTCCCCCCCTCCTCCTGGTCCATCCCATGTATCCTCAGGCCTTGCATTCACCAGCTCTGCACAGAAGCCAGATCTCTCCCTTGCACCCCTTATACAAGTCTACCCCCCACTTCCCCAAGGTCTTTCACAAGCATAGCAAATTCATCTTATTCAAAAATAAACTCATCACCTCTCCCTTGTCCCCATGTCTTCCCAACCTGCTTCCCTCCTGTGTCGCTGATCTCAGTAACTTCACAATCCACCCACCTCCCAACACCAGAAACGGAGTCATCCTTGACACCAGTGTTAACTCCTAAATCACTCTCAAACCTGTGCTTTCCTCCTACTCTATGACACTGCCATCCCATCGTCTCCTGCTCAAATTCCTGCAACAGCTTCCCAGCTAGGATCCTCACATCTCTTCTTACGCTCTTCAGTGTACTCTCCACATCCCAGCCAGTGGACTTCTGAAAATTCAAATCTGACTACAGCTCACCACACTTAAATCCTATAATGGATGCCCACTATTCTTAGGGAGAATTCTAACACCACCCCCAACCCTTATTAGATATTCCAAAATCCATTTATCAACCCTAACTCTCTGGCTTAAACCCTCTGCACCAACTATATAAACACATTTTCCTTTTCCAACAATGCTGCCAACATCCAGCAGACTGCCTGGCACTTTGTAGATGCTCAATAAATGTTTGTTGAATAAATAAATGTCAATTAGAGTCAATAACTCATGTCCTTGGCAAAAGCCAAACAAAAATATCAGAGAGAGTTTGCATTAAATAATTGGCAGCTCAAATTCAAGGTCCTTGAGGTTAGACATTAGCAAAGAAGGGAAACACTTGTTCACAGTCAAGCAGGCAGCAGTTACACCACAGCTGGCTGTTGCATGCCACAGCATGACTCAATTCCACTAATGTGTGGGTGCACTCCCCAAGGTGTGTGGATGGTGAACTCAAAAAGAGAGGTGTATGTGCGTACATACACATACATGGACTTGTGCACACACACACAAAAAAGCAGGGAAGTGGTGAAATCGGGCCTTTTCCACATAGGGGTCAAACAAACCCTAAGGAATGAAGACAAAATCACAGCTAAAAACCACAAGGGCCCCTTCTACAGAAACTCACTTGGTACACGACAGTTTGAAAGGAGGGATCCTTTTGAACCTTTCGTTTATTATTCCTTATATTTTCTCTAAACTCCATTATGATACACCCATTCTGGAGGCTTTGCTAAAGAATAGCGGCCAATATGCTCCCAACTACTGTCATCCACTTTACTTTAGGTATTGCTGGAAATCAAAGGAGAGATGGAGTCAAGAAAGAACAATCCAAAGGCAACAAAATAAAGCTGTTTCAGCTTAAAACCATCAGGAAATGGAATCAGTAATCTAATTAAGAAGGTAGGTGGTGTGGGTGGGCTAGCATCATCCTTTCAAGCCTCAGAGAGGCCTTGTTGTCAGGATGACAAATAGAAAGCAACCATGACTTCTGTGACCCAAGGCTGCTCTGATGCCTATTAAGCATGAAGAGAGATCTTTTCCCCAGGAGAAAGAGAAAGTCTAATAAGAAGCCAAGGGCGCTTGAAGGGCAGGAGCAAGCCCCACAAGCTCAAAAAGGAAGCAAAATCCAAGGGACCCAGGATCACGGGTCAGAAAACTACCGCTGTGAAGAGGCATGAGTGGCCCAGCCATATGGAAAACTCATCAGGAGATGAGGAAGGGGCAGAGGACTCCCGGCAGTGGTAGTGGTGACGGTGAGGAGGAGGATGATGATGATGGTGGCACCGGGGAGGTGGTGATGGGGACCACACAACAACAGTGGCCCACTGTGGAGCACTTGCTCTGTGCCAAGCCTGCACTGAGCATCACCTTACAACAAACACTGTGAGGAGGGAGCTATTCACTTCACTCCACACTACACGGCAGATGACACAGCTATAGAAAGACTGACGCTACAATCTACACAGCTATTACAGTGGTAGGAGTCAGGGCTTCAACCCAAGTCTGCCCAATGTCAAAATCAATGGCCATCTATTTGAAGTACTGTTCCCAGTTACTTGTGAATGACTGTTCTTATCCAGATGAAAAAAGGCAGTGTCTGGTGGTTAGGAAGTCAGCCAGCAATACTGGGGTGAAGGAATGCTGTATCACTGACCTTATACTTGGGTTAGCACAATAAAAGCTTCAGTAATGGATGACCAGGACCATATTCTGACTCATTATCCTCCATGGGGGAAATCAAATACTATTAGGCCTAGCTGGATTCTACCATCACTAAACATTTTTACTGTTAAACCACAGGCATTCCTTTCCTGGTATTATTTACAATAATTTCAACCTAAAAAAAATATCTTTTTAGGCCGGGCGTGGTGGTTCACGCCTGTAATCCCAGCGCTCTGGGAGGCTGAGGTGGGCGGATCGCCTGAGGTGAGGAATTCGAGACCAGCCTGACCAACATGGAGAAACCCTGTCTCTACTAAAAATACAAAAAAAAAAAAAAAAAAAAAAAAATTAGCCAAGCATGGTGGCGGGCGCCTGTAGTCCCAGCTACTTGGGAGGCTGAGGCAGGATAATTGCTTGAACCTGGGAGGCGGAGGTTGCAGTGAGCCAAGATTATGCCACTGCACTCCAGCCTGGGTGACAGAGTGAGGCTCTGTCTCAAAAAAAAAAAAAAAATCTTTTTGAAATGGTAAACACTGTCTTCTTATTAGGTTCTCTCAGTCATCACTAGCACTACTGACTAACACTACTTAACTAGTGACACTGGTGTAACACTACTACCTCTAGACAAGTCTATCAAAACGTAGCACATGAAATGTATCTAAAGAAGGGAAATTCTGGCAGAATGCCCTTCTGCCCCTGATTGTGGTACAAGGCACATCTGAAGAGACATTTTGTGAACATGGGAAGTGTAGTTCGCTTGCAGCTTGGGGAGGCTGCAAGTCTAAACATCATATATTGATTGCCCAGATCTCTTTGCTGCTATGGTGTCCAACGTGACTTAGACACACCAATGACATGGGCTTATGGGTGACTATGGTGTTCAACCGAGTCACAAGGAAGAAAAGCAGAGCACAAGGTTATCCACAAGAAGCAAGATCTCCTCATGGAGGAGGCGTGTGTCTGAGCTGGCAGGTCAAGTACCAGATTCTCAATTCAACAGCCTCTCATAGCAGCAGCCACAGCCTAAATTCCCTGATTCTGGTAGGAAAAGATGGTGCTGAGGATAGGGAGTAGACCGGAAGCTCAGCCCAAATCCTGTTCCTCCCAAACTGCCAAGGATCCTGATTCACTTGCCCATGGATTAAATGGACTCCAGCTTTAATTCCCTAGAGTAGATTCTGTGTCCAATACAGGAAATGTGAATAACAACAAGAAGCTCATTGCTTTTACTAGTTTATTAAATTTGTAAAATATTAGGTATAAAATACTCAGCCACAAAGGATAAGGAAACAAACTCAATTTATTTTAATTATATTTTAGTATAATACCATTTAGGCTAGGATATTTCATATAAACTATAGTATTGCCCAGTTTTATAAACTTAAACCTACACTGTAATTCACCTCATTCATAAACATGAGAAAATTTGACCTACTTTCTAATATATTCAGCTCCTTGTCTGCATTAATCTGCAGTGACATTTTAAAAGTTCCTCTAATAATTTCCATTATATGAAAATGCACTTTTCATTTACATCACCTTTGATTTTCTTCCCACAAACAAAATACTGTTTTTTCAACAGTCAGCCTGCAAATGTAGTAAGAAACAAGACATACAAGACAGCTGATACAAAAAGTTCACCTCTGATGGGGCTCAGTCTTGGGTTTCTTAATGGGGGAAAGGAGGAGGAGAAGGAGGAGGCGGCGGCAGCGGCAAATAATGAGAAAATTTTGCCCTAGGTCCACACGCTACAGGATAGTAGGTTTGGGTCTGGGCATAATCTGTGGAAAATCATAGAACACAGCTTTGAGAGATTAATATAAATCCCTTATCGAATAACATGAGCTCCATGCTTCCCAATAGTTCCGTAATCTCAAATAATTTTTAAAAAAAGGAGAAGAAATCCACTTTCCACTCCCATAGCCTCCTTCCAACTACACAGTGCAACCACCAACACCCTCCTGAACCTGGGCTCCTTCCCTCTTGTGAAGCTCTCTTTAAAACACTGTTGACAATCGACTTCCACCCTTTTTTTTTTTTTTTGAGACAAGGTCTCACTTTGTCACCTAGGCTGGAGTGCAGTGACTCAATCATGGCTCATTGCACCATTGAATCTTCTGCCTCCCAAGTGGCTAGGATGGGAGGTGCATGCCACTACCCACTACCCCCAGCTAATTTGTGTGCGGTATTTTGTTTGTTTGTTTGTTTTTGTTTTTAAGAAATGGGGTTTCACTTTGTTGCCTAGGATGGTCTCGAACTCCTAGGCTCAATCCTCCCACCTCAGCTTCCCACAGTGCTGAATTACAGTTGAGAGCCACCATGCCCCGCCTTGACAACACTTTTGAGCAGCTCCCTCATACGTGCAAGAATTGTCTATGGCTCCCAAATGCCTAGAGCACAGGTTGACAAACTATGGCTCAAAAGCTAAGAATGGTTTTTATAATTTTAAAGGGTTAAAGAAAAAACCCAAATGAATATATTTCATGATACATAGAAATTTTATGAAAATCAGATTTCAGTGTCCATAAATCAAGTTTCACTGGAACACAGCCACTCCCATTTATGACTTGTCTATGCCTGCTTTCTGTGTGCCAACAGCAGAGCTGAACAGCTGCAACATAGGCAGTAGCCTCAAATATTTGTAGTTGAGTCCTTTGCCAGAAAAGATTGCTAACTTCTGGCCTACACTGCAAAATCCATAGCCTTTGGCCTAGCAATACAGGTCATCAAAATATCTAACAGACCTTCCTATAAACCTTATTTACTGCTACTTGAAGACATAATGTAGATTCCACCGAAATGTCCTTCTCTATTTCTCTCAAATGTGACTCCCTTTTCCTTTCCTGCTCCAAAGCTCTGTTCAATCCCAATAGTCTGTAGACATACTGCTTTGTCTTTACAAAAAGAGTCACCTCGTATATATATTTAACTTCCATGAGGTTAAAAAAGAATAATGATTTTAAGAGTATCAAGGCTACTCTCTACAAAGCTATTTGTAATTATTAAAGATGGAAATTACCCAAATATCCATGAATTCAGCACAGGTTGAATAAGGGAGAGCAAATCCACATAATGGAGGGAAGAGGCAGATGCACAAAGGAGTGAGGACTCTCTCTCTCTCTATGCCACTACAGAAGAAGAATTAGGGGAAATTAAATGAAAAAAGCAGAGCAGAGAAACGTGCATAGAGTATGCCTTGCTTAACTAAGAAGGGAAGGAGATACAAATACAAAAGTATAACACATTTGCTTATACACATTAAAAAAAAAAAACACTACAAGGATAAACTGTAATTTTTTCCATTGTTACTTACCTATGGGGTGGGAGAAAATAGGATGGAAAGAGAACTGGGGTAAAACCAAACACCTCGGCAGGGCGCGGTGGCTCACACCTGTAATCCCAGCACTTTGGGAGGCCGAGGCGGGCGGATCACGAAGTCAAGAGATCGAGAGCATCCTAACACGGTGAAACCCCATCTCTACTAAAAATGCAAAAAATTAGCCGGGCGTGGTGGCTGGCGCCTGTAGTCCCAGCTACTTGGGAGGCTGAGGCAGGAGAATGGCGTGAACCCGGGAGGCGGAGTTTGCAGTGAACCAAGATCGCGCCACTGCACTCCAGCCTGGGCGACAGAGCGACACTCAGTCTCAAAAAATAAATAAATAAAAATAAAAATTTAAAAAAAAAAGCAAACACCTCTAGCTACAGACTGAATGTTTCCCCAAAATTCATATGCTGAAACCTTATCCCCAATACTGTGATATTTGGAGGTGGGGCCTTTGGGAAGTGATTAGGTCATAAAGGCTCAGCTCTCGTGGAATTAGTGCCCTTATAAAAGAGGACCCAGAGTTGCCTTTCCCTTTCTGCCATGTAACGATACAACAAGGCGGCTGCATCTGTAAACCAGCACGTGCACCCTCACCAGACACTGAATCGGCCTGTGCCCTGATCCTGGAATTCCCAGCCTCCAGAGCTATGAGAAATAAAATTTCTGTTGTTTATAGGCCACTCCGTTTATAGCAGCCCAAATGGACTAAGAGACTACAGAGTAAGATTTCATAGACGAGACTCTGGAACCCTGACAATACCGTACATAATTATTTAAAATTGAAATTGAAAAAAGGAACCTCTAAAAACATAAAATAAAAACCAATGAACCTAACTATATATCCAGTTGGTGGCGCAATCACAGAGAGAAGGCCTATTCAAAATATCTTTCAAATATACTGTTGTGTATGCAGCACGAGATAAAGCAGATGAAGAAATATGACGGTATCACTGAGAACTGGATTTTTGGCACGGATGAAAGAACAGAGTATATAATTGATGAAACTAAGTAAAAATCCTGCCCATCTGAATTTCACATGGAAGTATCCGTATGAACTAATAATCTACACACACATCCTAGTTCTGTCCACTGTAAGTATCCAGAAACAATGATAAATACAGTAGCAAGAAACATGCCTTGTTTCTATATTGTGCCTTCTAAATACTCAAGGAAACCAGGGCTCCTTGAGGAACTGGCAGATTTCAGTCTGAGGCAAGCAATGGGTAAGACAAATCCTGTAACATTTGATCTCACCAGAAAGTACATAAAAATACAAAAAATTCATGAGTCATGTCTAAAGGACTCGGGAGCCAATTTAGATTCCACTGGCCAAATACGGGACAATCTGAGCATCAACAAGTATATTAAATTGAAACACATCAATTAAATTACACTAAAAAAAGAAATAAAATCTCAGTGATCTCTTTTGGATGCTGCTGCCTTGAAAATAAAAAACATATTTATCCCGACTTTCCAAGATAAATTTCAGTGTGAACAAATAAACAATGAGAGTATAAAGTTATAAAGTTCCTCTTTATATAAGTATTCTAATACATAAACAAGGTAGGAATGATAGAATTAGAATACCACTATTTTGCAATCACTAATGAATTAAGAGATATAGGCAATGATCATCAATTGCTAATAATGTAACAAACAGTGTACAGTTACGATGTGTTTCTCAATGAAAATACATCGCCTGCCTACGTGTATTCTTGCCAAAGAACAAACTAACAAAATAAAAAACATACCCCAAGAGATCTGAGTCTGACCAAACCTTGAGATTCAACTAACAAATCACAGAAAATACAAGGAAGAGAGGAACATTTTAAACAGCACAATGGGAAAGCAACCACCAAAATCCGAACTGTAGAACAAAACTACAGTGGGGTTTCTCAACCTTAGCACAAACGACATTTTGGGTCAGACACATTTTTGTTGTGGGGGTATCCCATGTGTTGTACCATGTTTAACAGCATCTGTGGCCTCTACCCACTCAATGTCAGTAGATTCCCCCAGTTGTGACAACCAAAAATGTCTCCAGTTATTGCTAAATATCCCAAGATTGGAAAGGAGAATTACTCCTGTTTGAGAATCTCTGCCCTAAAAAATAAACAACCCAGTTTCATCAACAAATCACAAGGGTCAGAGAAGGTATGGAGAGATAGAGAAGAAGCCTATAGATGAAAAGATTAGAGACATATTAACTAACTGCAATGAATAAGTCTCATTTGGATCCTGATTTAAAGAAACGTAAAAATTAAGACAATTGAGAAAATTTGAACATTAGCTTGATATTGGATAATATTCAGAAAATATTAATAACTTTTACATTTTTGGCACAATAAGATAATGTAGATAATTTTTAAGTTCTATCTAGTTGACACATATACTGAAATAGTGACGGGAAATAATAAAGAGGTGCTTCAAAATAATGGGTGGGAAGAGGGAAGGGCACAGAAAAAAGACAGGCTCAGAATTAATCATCTTTGGACTTGGGTAATACGTGCACAGTTCTCTATAAAATTCTCTTCACTTTTGAATATGTTTGAAAGTTTCCTTTTTTAAAACTATGAATAAACAAATCTGGCAGGCGGTTCCATTCCCATTCCTCTCAGTGAGCATGTGAGCCCACGTGACCGTGGGAGGGAATATAGGAATTTATAGCGCCCTGGGCTTGTCAGTGCCTCTTGGGATCCTGTCTTGATGCTGAGAATGAGTCCATTGTTGAAAACATGGTCCTTAAACACAGGGGCCAACTGCTTAGCAGCAGGCTGCTCCAACACTTTAGGAAAAGTCCACTTGCTGGACTCACTGAGAGACAGAATACTGGCCTCTAATGTGGCACCTTCCTAAGGGGTATTCATGAGCAATTTTGTCTACAAGGAATTTTTGCCTGATGTGCTGAATTTAGTTCATCCCAAGTAAGGTTTCACTGCATTGCACCAAAATTTTACTCATCCTGGAAAGAGCCCAAGTCGCTGCACAACCTCTGTGAGCTCTCCCATCAGTCCTGAACAGCCCTCCTCAAGACTTCATTCTAGGTGAGAGAAAACTAAACTTCTGTACTGTATAACACACCGTTGTTTTCAGTCGTTTCAACTACAAGCAGCAAAAACTCATATTAACTCAGCGGGAAATCCCACCTCCTCTTGGAAAGCTGCTCTACCCACTCTAGCAATATCCCCTCCTTCCTCTCAACTTTCGTTCTGCTCCTTTGTCATCTACCACAGACCCCTCGGCACTGCAGTGTTTTTGGAAACATGTAAACACAACAGAACAACGCCCAAGTCATTGTATCCTCCACGGTCAATTTTTATTTCCTTCCTAGTTTAGGGTATTGAATCCACCTCCTCTGAATCCAAACTTCTGAGAAGAGTGGCCAACAGGGACAGCAAGTGCTCACTCCCACGTTCACACAGCTCACCCTCTGTGCCGGCAACAACCTCTCCAAAGGGAAGGCAAACGAACCAAGCATCCGGACCACCTAGGTGACCAGAGCCAAAAGTTCTCCTGCAGGAGAGACTGAGTCACTCCTCATCCCTTAGAGATAAGTAAACTGAGGAATATAGAACATATCTGGGAAATATTTAGGATCAGGTAAAAGGGCTTTGTCAACTTCACTGATGATGAACGGCTGGGGTCTGCCTCAGATTTAAATTTTCCAAATAGATTTGTGCCACTAAATCATTTGTATCCAGGTTTCACTGGATTTGTAAAGCTGTGAAGATTACTGATCTTTGTATAATAGAGTAAAAGCTGTCACATACAGATTACAAGTCTATCTGCTCAGCATTCTATCCCGTCCTTACAACCAATCAATATAAAAAATTTCAAGTCAGAGTGAGATCACCGTAAGTTAATGGTAGGGTAACCTTGGACTGCTTGTCACTCTCAAGTTTAAATGTGGGACATCACCCTTGGTCATCACTGCAACCAGTTAAATAGTGACTCTCCTCTATCCCTTAAGACTTGACCTCACTAAAGCCAAATGTCTCCTCCTTAAGTAACTGAGGCCCAGCTCTAAAGATGTTTCCTTTTATTCAATACCTGTTTGGGGGCATAAACATCACTGGCCAAGATGTTTGGAAAAGAAGCATATTTGCACGGAGACAGCACATGTTAATGCCACCACCTTGACCTGACAAAGAGGTGACAAGGAGGAACTCCATCCACAGCCACCCAATCCTCAATGTGCTATTCCAGGGGAAAACAGAGAAGAACTCTTTGGTAACAGGTCTGTGGAAAGACTCTTGGTTCCATGGTCAAGGCTTCATCTAGTTCTGTCTAGTGAGGAGGAGTGGGAAGGGCACCAACACTGTACACGGGTCCCATCGCCCAGGGCACCTGCCATCCATCCGGTCACTACCATAGGAGGTAACTCACAAATACCGGGATACTAAAAGATTTATTCAGACCACCATTCTGAATTTACTTTGAACACTTCTATTTTCTCTCCATTCCTGAGAGAAAATTCCATTTCTCTCAGGAATGGAGAGAAAACTTGATTATCTTTCTAAACTTTCTTCCAAAATAACTACAAAAATATACGAGGCATTACAAAAGTCAAATGTACTTGACTTACACACACACACTTCAGGCTATGAGAAAATACAATAATGGTCATTGATAAAACACCTTTCCCACTTACCAGCGGGGTTGGGTAAGAGGTCCAACTTCTCACATCAAATTCACCAAGGGAACATCAAGCAGAGAACGATGTTCCCCTGTCCACGCACAGCAGAATTCTTTAGAATGAGCTCCTGGCCATAAGGCACACCCACGACAAGGACAAGGCTGGGAACGAGGCAGAGCTGACTCTGCTAGAGCAGCAGTGATTTTCCGGGGTAAAGACAGAGGTCTGTGGAGGAATTCGTGCAAGACGTGACAGAGACAGATAAGTCTTTTCCTACCTATAAAACACAGCCGGCCACCATGCTCTCAGCCTGCCCCAGGATCCAAGAAGCACTTCCCACTACAGGAAAGGCCTCAGAAGTCACCCACCCCGGGTCTAACTTCTTTGTGTGTGAAATGTCAGTGACAACATCTGTTCTACAAGGCTGGTGTGAGAATTTCAAGAGACATCAGGCTTCAAGGATGTAGGTGCCTAAGGCATCAGGTCCTCAATAAATGATGGCAAACTTTATAGATCAGGCCACTGCCCCATCCAAGACACCACAGCCTGGGCTGATTCTCCAATACAGGTTGAGCATTCCTAATCTGAAAATCTGAAATCTGAAATGTTCCAAAATCTGAAACTTTCTGAGTGCTGCCAAGACACCACAAGTGGAAAATTCCACACCTGAACTCATGTGACATGTCACAGTCAACATACAGTCAAAACTTTGTTTCACGCACAAAATTATTTTAAATGACGTATAAAATTACCTTCAGGCTATGTGTATCAGGTATACACAAAACATAAATAAACTTCATGTATAGACTTGGGTCCCATCCCAAAGACATCTCATTATGTATATGTAAATATTCCAAAATATGAAAAAAAAAAAATGAAATCTGAAGCACTTCTGGACCGAAGCAGTCTGGATAAGGAATGCTCAAGCTGTAGTAATCACGAGCTTTCCTTGGCCACTGGCATTTGCTGAGCCCTGTGCAGCGTGCCTAGAAATCAGCCTGCCCTGACCGAGGAGGGCAGGCTGTGAGAGCAAGACCTCCAGAAACAAAGTGGGCTCCTGAGAGAGGCGATGGGTTGACTGAGAACCTAGAAGAACTGGAGGCTAGCTTCAAGACAGCTGCTGCGGTATAAAAGGGGAATCCATTTAAACATACTCCACTGAGGGGCAAAAGGGTGAGGACTTCAGGCTCTGAGGATTAGAATCCCACTTTACAACTAGGTTCCGATGGGAACAGCATCTACTTAATCGTAATAGAGGAAATATCACTTACTGGTTTTTACCATTCAGAATCTAGAGATAAAATCATGGAAGCCTTTACTGAGCGAGACTGAAGAACAGAATATAGGTATTACAAACCCTGAGAATATAAAATTAAAGGTACAGCTGCCTGAAACTGAGGGGTTGGACTGGGAGCATGTTGGTGGGAGACAAGAAATAGTGTGTCCAGGAGACAGAAAAAGAAACAGGCTTGCTGCCTGTGTCATCTGAGGGTGCAGAGGGGGAACAGCAGGACTGAAAGTGAGAATCAGCTTTAGGGAGGCAGGGAGATGGGGATGGTTAGAGTGAACTAACAGCGTGATCTGCGATCCCAACAAGCCACCATGAAACAGCCTTTAAGACTGACCAAGTGAGGAGCTGAGCTGCAAGCACCATGTTTATATGTGTAGAAGCCACCATAAAAGAAGTAAAAACCACCTACAGGAAAAAAAGTAGTTGCTCTAAGAAGTAGAAGTAAGTGAAGGAAGGCAAGATGCTGTTGCTTTTCACTATAAGCTTTTCTGTAATGTTTCCTACTTTTAGCCATTTGCATGCAATACTTTGACTTAAAATTTATAATAATAATTATTATTATTTTTTGAGACAGAGTCTTGCTCTGTTGCCTAGGCTGCTGGAGTGCAGTGGCACAATCTCAGCTCACTGCAACCTCTACCTCCCAAGTTCAAGCCATTCGCGTGCCTCAGCCTCCAGAGTAGCTGGAACTGCAGGCACGCACCATCACGCCTGGCTAGCTTTGGTATTTTCAGTAGAGACGGGGTTTTGCCATGTTGGCCAGGCTGGTCTCGAACTCCTGACCTCAGGTGATCCACCCACCTTGGCCTCCCAAAGTGCTGAGATTACAGGCATGAGCCACTGCACCCGGCTTTATAATTAAACTTTTAAAATATATTAACAAATAAAAATTATAGAACATGCTATAACGTGTCATTTTTAAATATGTATGTCATAGAATGACTAAATCAAGCTAATTAACATATGTATTACCTCACATATTTTTTTGTGATGAGAACACTTAAAATCTACTCTTAGCAATTTTCAAGAATACATTTTTTTTTTTTTTTTTTTTCTTTTTTTGAGACAGAGTCTCGCTCTGTCACCCAGGCTGGAGTGCAGTGGCGCAATCTCGGCTCACTGCAAGCTCCGCCTCCCGGGTTCACGCCATTCTCCTGCCTCAGCCTCCCGAGTAGATGGGACTATAGGCGCCCACCACCGTGCCCGGCTAATTTTTTGTATTTTTTAGTACAGATGGGGTTTCACCATGGTCTCGATCTCCTGACCTCGTGATTCGCCTGCCTCAGCCTCCCAAAGTGCTGGGATTACAGGCGTGAGTCACCGTGCCTGGCCAAGAATACATTATTAACTGTAGTCACCATGCTGTGCAACAGAGCTCTTGAACTTATTCTTTATATCTAACTGAAATTTTGTATCCTTTGAACAACATCTCCCCAGCACTGGTAACCACCTCTCTCTACTTTTCTGAGTTCAACTTTTTTAGATTCCACATGTAACTAAGAACACGGGTATTTGTCTTTCTATGCCTGCCTTATTTCACTTAACGTAATGCTCTCCAGGTTCATCCATGTTGCTACAAATGACAATTTCCTTTAAGGCTGAATAGTATTTCACTGTGTATGTATACCACATTTTCCTTATCTATTCATCCAATGATGGATACTTACGCTGATTCCATATCCCAGCTACTGTGAACAGTGCTGCAATGAACATGGGAGTGCAGACATCTCTTCAACATGTTGGATTACCAGATCACACGGAAGTTCTATTTTTAATTTTTTGAGGAGTCTCTAATCTGTTTTCCATTATGACCATATTAACTTACATTCTTTCCAGTGATGTACAAGCATTCCCTTTTCTCCACATCCTCACCAACACTTGTTATCTTTCATCCTTTTTTTTTTTTTTTTTTTTTGAGATGGAGTCTGCACCCAGGCTGGAGTGCAATGGCGCGATCTCAGCTCACTGCAACCTCTACCTCCCAGGTTCAAGCGATTCTCCTGCCTCAGCCTCCCAAGTAGCTGGGATTACAGGCGCCCACCACCACGCCTGGCTAATTTTTGTATTTTCAGTAGAGACGGGGTTTCACCATGTGGCCAGGCTGGTCTCAAACTCCTGATCTCAAGTGATCCCCCACCTCAGCCTCCCAAAGTGCTGGGATACAGGAGTGAGCCACCGCACCCAGCCCATCTTTCATTGTTTTTATGGTAGCCATCCTAACAAGTGTGAGGTACTATCTCGTTGTGGTTTTAATTTTCATTTCCCTGATGATTAGTGATGTTGAGTATTTTTTCATATACTTGCTGGCTATTTGTGTATCTTCTTTTGAGAAATGTCTATTCAGATTCTTTGCTCATTTTTAATAGGGTTATTTGTTTTCTTACTATTGTTTGAGTTCTTCATATATTTTGCATAGTAACCCCTTATCAGATGCATGATTTACAAAGATTTTCTCCCATTCTGCAAGTTGTCTCCTCACTCTTGTTTCCTAAGCTTTGCAGAAGCTTTAGTTTGATGTAATCCCATTTGTCTATTTCTGTTTTCATTGCCTGCACTTTTGTGTTTATATCCAAAAACATCCTTGCCCAGACCAATGTCACAGAGTTTTTCCCTTATGTTTTCTTTTAAGAGTTTTACTGTTTCAGGTCTTACATAGATGTCTTTCACCCATTTTTAGGTGATTTTTGTATATGATGTGAGATATGGTCTAATTTCATTTTTCTGCATGTGGATATCCAGTTGTCCCAACACTATTTATTGAAGAGACTGCCCTTTCCCCAGTGTGTGTTCTTGGCACCTTTGTCAAAAATCAATTGAGGTGGGCGAGATGGGCATGGTGGCTACATCTGTAATCCCGGCACTTTGAGAGGCTGAGGTGGGAGGATCACTTGAGCCTAGGAGTTTGAAACCAGCCTGGGCAACATAGGGAGACCCTGTCTCTCCAAAAAAATTAAAAATTAGCTGGGCATGGTGGCACATGCCTGTAGTACTAGCTACTCAGGAGGCTAAAGTGAAAGGATCGCTTGTGCCTAGGAGATCAAGGCTGCAGTGAGTCATGATCTCACCACAGCACTCCAGCCTGGGTGTCAGAGAGAGATCCTGTCTCAAAAACAAAACAAACAAATAACAACAATAAAAATCAATTGACCATAACTGTGTGGACTTACTTCTGGGCTGTCTATTCTGTTCCACTGGTCTATGTGTCTGTTTTTATACCAGTACCCATGCTATTTCAATTACTATCACTTTGTACCATATTTTGAGGTAACGTAGTACAATGCCTCCAGCTTTGTTCTTTTTGCTCTAGATTGCTTTGGCTATTCAGGGTCTTTTGTGGTTTCATACAGATGTTTCTTATTTTTAGCCATTTGCATACAATGTTTTGACTTAAATTTTTTAAATAAAAGATCCTCCATAAGACTATTGTTTAGATCACAGCAGCAGGATTTTCCTCAACGTTTATCAGGCTTTATAGTGGTGTGTTGACAGCACTGCAGCTGGCCTTACATGTGTTTATTGTAATCTTAGTAAAGTCATGTTTACACTCTATAAGTAGTACACTAGTTATTTTATGGATTTGGAAAGCTGTCCAACTCTGATTTGTTGTAAAGAGAATAGAATGGCTTTAATGGCCATTTTAGATCTTCACAGTATGGAATTTCGCAGCTAAAAAAGAACAGTGATTGTTTTTAAAGGTTCAAGTTCTATAGAAAAATACTCAATTGCAGATAAATGTATTCTAGAGTCATCGAGTCCATGAAATCCAATCAATTCTTACATAGAAAAGTCTCAAATCTGGAGTTCTCCAGGAGGGCTTCTTAATGTGGAAAGAAATTAACTGATGAACATAATTAGCCAAAAAATGCAAGGAAACAGCATACCCTATTATACCATGGATTAGTAAGTTTAATTATGAAAAATAGCCTGGAAATTGTTACTGTTGTTCTGAAACATTTACTAAGCACAAACAGCAGAGTGAGGAGCGCAGCCTAGGTCCAGGAATCTTGATCGACAGCGCTAAGGAGGACTCTCAGTGACTCAGGGAGCCTGCAGGTGGGAGAGCAAATGATGTCTGCAGTCATCAAGAAGCATAATCCAAAGAATCAGCTAATGGAAGGTGGCAGGAAGACAAAAGTGCATAACAGGTTACATTTTTAATGAAGTAAAGGAAGCATGGAACAACTTCTCTTCACTGATGTCATAGCCCTTAAATGACTGGTACAGAATACAAAGAGCTGCAAAGATCCTCCTTTGAATTTCACAGATTCAACAATTCTCCCTAAACAGCAGTGGGAACTAAAAATTCCCTGAGAGACAAAAACAATATTTTTCATTGAAAATAGATTTTAAAATATTTTTCTTACAAGCCTTCAGGGAACACAGAGATAAGGTCAGAATATTGCATTTAATCTCAAATCCAGAATATATCACAAGTCATTACATAAAATGCTAAACAAATCATTTAGCATTCCCCCACCCCATCTATCAGTCTCTCTTTTCTCACATGCACACACATCCACGAACGCATGTAACTCTTTAAAGCATCATGTTTATTCCTGCAAAGCGTGGCCATCTCAAATTCTCAATTGCTCATCCCTACAAGATCTCATCCAGAATGTCTTAGCCTTATGAAAGGCTCAAGAACATGATTGATTGGTTACATTGTTCATTCATTAACTTTTATTCAGACTTGGATTGGTCCACATCCCTTAAAGCAATTCTCCTTCCTCTGGTTTACGTCAAAACAAAAGCTCCTGCTAGCATTTATTCAGACTTTATATACTTTCAGACATGTTAGGACTTGAGGTAATCTCTCATATTACTATACATTTAAAACAAATGTTTCTGTTGTTATTCAATACAGCTTTTTCCTAAAAAGGGAAAAGAATAAATATTCCCGGGTAGAGGGAACCCATGTGAAGCATACCAATTAGGCAGTAAACCAAGAGTTGACACAACAGAAAACAAATAGGTAAGTCTGTCAAATTTCATTTAGGTTTTCCAGGAAATCAGAATGTTAAGACAAATGAAAGCCAGAAATCACTAAGAGAGAATTCCAAAGGACTGAACCACCATATTCCAATCAACGCAGAGTACACGTAACTTCTCAGGACTCTCAGAAGCAGCTAGGATTGTGCAGGCTTCTTGGAACAGGTATTGCTGCTCTTCCCCACATCATTTTACTGTGCTAAATAATTCAGTCCTTTATTCCCTCTGTCTTCTTCCCACCCTCCTCCTTATACACATCCCCATACCCCAAGGAGAAGTAAACAGAAAGCACAGTTTTCCATTTCCCACAGATGACGGCTTAAGAATCCACCTAGAACACTCCTTTCAGATCTGAAGTCTTGGTAAACGCATAGATCTGATGTGTTTCCTGTCTACTGTGCCCCAGGTCTTTTAGCCAGATCGGACCACTCGGCACCCTCTGGGGGTCCTCAAAGGACAATATCCAACCCTGGATTCTCACATGATCCTCTGGTCAGGCAAGCTCTTCTCCATCCTGAGCACACCTGATCCCACTGCCATCAGCTGGCAACTCTGAGCTGTGCCCACGACCTCCACACCCAGCCTGGAGCTCCTCACACCCAAGGTATGCACTGGTCTCCTTGGAGTCTGGTATTCTACCCGCCTCACCCCTGGCTCTCAGCATCCCCACATGCCAGTCAGATACTTATCTGTCAGATCACACCTGGCCAGAGGCTGCCCCACAATGGTGGGAAGGAAGGAGTCTGTACACTTCCATCAGGTTACTTAAAACTGTCAAGTTTTATCTTTACCTTGACCGTGGTGTGACTCAAAGCTCAACTGGATGTTTGCATAAATGGGCCATTTTTACTTAAGGTTCCCAATAGAATCCCTTCTGTTTGGCCCTCTGACCTCTCTAGTTTGACCATGCCAGCTATCACAGCATTTTCTGGAAACAGGCAATGTACAGGTAAAGTACCTTTCTTTCCTGCTTCAGAGGAATGATACAGTCTTAGAGGCAGAAGAGCCCTCAGCAGTCATGTGCCCCAGTATTTCCCAAACACCAGTTCTCAGACCAATTTTGGTTAGTCTATGGCTGCTAGTCACTGGACTACAGAGAAATGAAGAAGACACAGGAAACACACAGCATTTTCATAATGCTAAATACGTACAATCTAAGGACAAATTCAGGAATAATCCTATTCTTTTAGTATTATTTTCTCTTTGGCAGAATTATATTAGTAGATGGTAGTTATTTTGTGAAAATAAATCTTCGATTATTAAAAATTCCACACACAAAATACAAAGAACAGTATGTAAATATATAGTGAACCCTCATTCACCTATCCAGCTTTAATCATCAACTTTCTTTATATACAGCCAAAAAAAAATAGAAATAGGTCCTGACATTTTTTTTCCTATTCCACAAAATTTTAAAGTAGAGGCATGACCAGGTTAGACCAATCTACATAATTTACAAATGAAGAGAAGGAAACAAAGATTAACTAACCTGTCCCAAGTTCTGCAGCTGGTCAGGAACAGAACTGATACATCTGGGTGTGCCATGATACAGCTACCGAGTAAGAGCATCAACTAAGACCAGCAGAAGAACCCTGTGTCTCTGCCCGGGATACTTCATACACACTACTTGGGATCACACAACCCCCCCCAGGACAACCAAAAATGGAAAACAATAATCTACAACCAAAGTTTACTTTATCTCATGCTAGAACAATTGTTTCCCAACCATGGAGGGCTCCAGGAACCACCAACCAGTTTCAGCTCAAAGACTACTGGAGGCCAGGTGCGGTGGCTCAAGCCTGTAATCCCAGTACTTTGGGAGGCCGAGGCGGGCGGATCACGAGGTCAGGAGATAGAGACCATCCTGGCTAACACGGTGAAACCCTGTCTCTACTAAAAATACAAAAAATTAGCCAGGCGTGTTGGCGGGCACCTGTAGTCCCAGCTACTCGGGAGGCTGAGGCAGGAGAATGGCGTGAACCCGGGAGGCGGAGCTTGCAGTGAGCCTAGATTGTGCCACTGCACTCCAGCCTGGGCGACAGAGCAAGACTCCGTCTCAAAACAAAACAAAACAAAAAAAAAAAAACAAAGACTACTGGAGATATCAATGACAGACTAGATAAAGAAAATGTGGTATATATACACCGTGGGATACGATGCAGCCATAAAAAAGAACAAGATCATGTCCTTTGCAGGAAGATGGATGGGGCTGGAGGTCATTATTCTCAGCAAACTAATACAGGAACAGAAAACCAAATACCACATATTCTCACTTATAAATGTGAGCTAAATGATGAGAACACACGGAAACAATGAGGAAGAGAGGAGAGCAACACACACTGGGGCCTACTGGGCCGTGGAGGTTGGGAAGAGGGAGAGGATCAGGAAAAATAACTAATGGATACTAGACTTAATACCTGGGTGATGAAATAATCTGTACAACGAACTCCCATGACACAAGTTTACCTACGAAACAAACCTGCCCATGTACCCTGAACTTAAAATAAAAATAAAAAAAAAAACCACTAGAAGTTTCTACATTAATTCCTTACCCAGCACTTACCCCCTCACATCACACTAAGAAAAGATTTATGAAGCAAACCAGTGTGAATGAATGAGAATTCACACTATAAGGTCCGATATGATTGAACAAACAACAACAACAACAACAACAAAACCCCAGCTACTCAGCTCCTCCTCTGGGCCCCTTACCATCACCTCACCAAGCTACCAGGAGGAAAAATCAGATAGGAATGGGAATCTTACGACCAGGCACTCTTCACACCTGACTCGCAAAACCACAGTGAAGATGAAATGAGACAGCATAACAGACAGCAGTTTCAACACTTTATAAAACTATACCAATGCAGGGGGTTGGCCAATTGATAAGAATAAAGTATCTTTGTGAAAGGACTTACCTTAAATTCTCAGTTTCTATTAACAGCAGATTTCCCTGAAGATATTCTGAAGCATTTGAGAAGCCTCCTGCAGCATCTAAAATCATAATAAAAATCATCAGAATCAAGTAATGTTTCTGAAAAAGAATCTCAATCTATACATTTGGTCATTTCCCCCACACTGAGCATGAAAGGAAATAACTCAGGAAACAATGAACTTCCGCCACAACACATGGGCTGGGAATTTTCTTTACCCGCAGGGAATTCAGGTCCCAAGACACTTATTTTGAAGACCAAAATTATGTTACTGCTGGCAGAGAGACAAAACACATTTTCTTCTTCCTTATGGTAGGAATGCTTTAATGGCTTTGAATTTAAACAAAAACCAAATACAGACATCCACCTCCCTCAATGACGAAAACAAAAATCTGAGGCACTGCACTCTGCTTCTTTTTAAAATTAGTTTACATGAGGTGCTGTTGTCTTCTTTTTTTCCTATTTAGTTCCTCTAACACATCTGTGAAGTGGTCCCTTCTTGATTTTGCTGTTCCCATGTGGCCCCTGGTTCTCTAAGGCACTGGGAACTTGCTCCGTGGAAACCCAATTTGAAGCAGAGAAGCACTATAATCAATTGTAGATATCAACAAAATGGCCTAGCCACAGTTAAGGAACAGGCGCCTGTGTAAGAACACGCACACGTTATCTACGAAACAGAATAAACATCCAGATACAGAACGAAGGATTCATATGAAACAGTCCCAAGTACGTGCAATCAAATCTGGGTGGGTATGACAGACTAGTTAACAAATGGTGTTGTTTAGCATTTAGGAGAAGAAAACTACATCTCTCTCTCTCCCTACTTATGGAAGAATAAACTCAAAATAAAAGAAAATGAGTACCAGTACTCATTTGCTAGTCTGTTATTTTATTTCTTGACAAAAGTATCATTGTTTTTAAAACTTCTGTTCTATTTTTGCCATTCAAAAATTTTAGATTAAAAAAATTGTTACTAGCTACATGTCTCAGTCCTTTATAGCTGCATATTTTGGTGTCATTCTTAAAAAGGCCTTCATATATATATATATACATATACACACATATATATATATATACATATATATATACACACACACACACACACACATATATATATATATATATATATATATTTTTTTTTTTTAAGATGGAGTCTTACTCTTGTTGCCCAGGCTGGAGTGCAATGGTGCCATCTCGGCTCACTGTAATCTCCGCCTCCCGAGTCCAAGCAATTCTCCTGCTTCAGCCTCCCATGTAGCTAGGGAGGTGCCCATCACCACACCCAGCTAATTTTTGTATTTTTAGTAGAGGCGGGGTTTTACTATGTTGGCCAGGCTGGTCTTGAACTCCTGACCTCAGGTGATCCGTCCACCTGGTTCTCCCAAAGTGCTGGGATTACACGTGTGAGCCGCTGCGCCCTTATTTCTTTATAGTAACAAAAACAGACTAAGATAGTCTTAAAAATAAACAAGAAAATTAATATTCCCTTCAAAATGGATAAAGCGAATTAACAAATTTTTCATGAGTCTTAAAAAATATAACAACAAGAAACATATGAAAAGACAGCAACTACACTAACAATAAAAATATGTAATTTTAGGCCAGGCGCGGTGGCTCACGCCTGTAATCCCAGCACTTTGGAAGGCGAAGGCTGGCGGATCACGAGGTCAGGATATCGAGACCATCCTGGCTAACACGGTGAAACCCTGTCTCTACTAAAAATACAAAAAATTAGCCAGGCGTGGTGGCGGGCGCCTGTAGTCCCAGCTACTTTGGGGGCTGAGGCAGGAGAATAGCGTGAACCAGGGAGGCGGAGCTTGCAGTGAGCCGAGATCACGCCACTGCACTCCAGCCTGGACTGCAGAGCGATACTCCGTCTCAAAAAAAAAAAAAGTAATTTTAGAAAATGGAGACCTTATTTGTACCTATCAGATTGGTAAAGATGACAAAGACTGACAATAAATAACCAATGTTATAGGCACTTTCATGAACGGAATATAAATTGGAAACATCATTCTCGTAGCCACCTGGGAGATTATGTCAGCGTATAAGATGGCATGCCCTTTGATTCAGCAATCCTACTTCTAAGAATTCACTCAAGGTAGATAATTATGGAAGCAGGGAGATGGATACACATGGCATTGTTTATAATTATGAAAGGAGGAGGATGAATGCCCCTAAAGGCCCACAGATATGAGACATGTTGAGTAAACCACATAGACATTGAAAACAATGTTGGAGGTCTATATTTATTGATATGAAAAGATATCCATTATCTACTTCTGAGTGAATAAAATAGGTAAATGACCACATGCAGTATGATTCATTTGTGGGTGTGTATTCTTGGATGTCCAGAGATGTCTAGAAGGATGTTTATCAAAATAGTTATGATTCTGGTTATCAAAATGTTAGATGATTTTTACTTCTTATACTGTTTGAATTTCATAAAATGAGCAATCATTATTTTTCTAAAGAATACAATGGAGCTACTTAACTTTTAAAATCTCGTGTTGAAGTTAAGGAATATATGACATCAATGTCCACTCTCCTCCTCTATCACAATTTTTCCTCCCTGACTTTACTGACATTCGTGCACACATGTGCTCTTAGTGAACACTGAGTAGGGAGTTGCCTTCCTCAAATCAGCTGCCATTCATTTCCGAGGGTCATGTCACCCCTACCTTTGGGTCCCTAAGATATTCTATATCCTTCTTATAAATCTCCCTTTTCACTTATGCTAGCTAGAGTGAGTGTGTTACTGTGACCAACGGAATCCCATCTATCTTTTTCTTTTCCATCTATCTTCTCAATCATCCCATACCATTTGAAAACACAGTAATCCTGTAGTCATAAGAATGAAGATTTACCACACAATTTCAACTAATGTTTATGTACTACAGCTAAAGTAACTGAAGAAGCTCAAAGCTGCTATGAAAATAGGCAAAAAACTATTTCAAGAGACAGGTAGATTCATTCCTGACTAACAAGGGAATTGATGAAGAGATTTTCTGAAGAAGAATAAAAACGAAGGAGACATAATTGTACAGATGGGCCATTCCTTGTGGTTAAAATACTTTCCATTATAATATGTGTAACCACTTCACAGATTTATTTTTATTGGGTTATATTTATAAATGAAATAATTTTTTCTATGGAGATTATAAAATACAGAAATGTATCCCTGTAATGGGCCCATAAAGTTAACTTTATCTCTAGCAAACAAATTTATTCTTCTCATTTTGCTTTATTTGTAAGTTTAGGAGTCCCATGTAATACATGTATCTTCATAACGGCATAATTATAAACTTGGCTAAAAAGTCATAATTCCTTGTAGATGCACAAATCTTTTTATAGGTACGTTGGATATAAAGTACAAATCTAATTAACCCCCTTCATCTGCTGGCAGCTCCTTCTTCCCTACACAAATTCCCTAGAAGTTAGAAAAAGGACAAGAACCACTTTCCAATTTCAGAGATGAGCAATCACGAGACTTAACTTAGATTAAGTATCTGTGACTCCAAAGTACAACACACCCCCTCCCACAACACATGGGCCACCCAATGTGAATTGCTGGCCTCTCTGTTCTGACCCCCTTTAGTGCTAAACAAGTCCACATTTGCGACGGAGATGCATCAGGATTTAAGAGACAAAACATTGCATTTAGGGAAAGCAACAGCACAGCAGTTAAGAGAAAGGTGTCCAATTCTGGTTGGATCATTTACTAGTCATCCGGCTTGGTGTGCCTTAACCTCTGTACCTCAGTTTCCTCTTCTGTAATAATGCCAAGGGCAGCTGTGAGGATTAAAGGAGATAATATATCTAATGCAATCAGCAACGCTCAATAGTCACTGAGCTCCCTTGAGCTCCAGCTCAGGGGGTGCCATGATGGAAACAGCTCATGCTAGAAACTCGTTCATTGCCTGAGCATAACAAGGTCCCTAGAGAACGCTGAGACAGAACACGTCTCCAATGGAAACACACCTACCTGTTTAAAATGCCTATTATGAATATGGATAAGATCCATCCAGGTAAATAGGAGCTTATTTCAAAGGGACCAGGAGTTTGCTATTTAAAGGAAACTTGCTTTAAAGTAGCCTTCTCCAGAGTAACATATGATAAATCATTTAGTTGCTCCCATGATGCGCCTTTTCTGGAGTATTCCGAGAAGCACAGAAAGATGTAACAAAAATCAGCAAAAGCTACTACCTAAAATGCCTGTCACCAACAGCAGGACATTAAGGCAGGCCTTAACTCTGTTCCTGCATCCCCAACCCCTTCCTATTTGCTCAGGGAAGCTTAAATACACCCCCAGAGTCCATGGTTGCTCATCATAAGAGCAGAAATGATCATACTCATACTTAGCTATTTTGACCGTTGTGAGGATGAAATGAGAGAGCATACGTGAAGTTTTTAGCATGGTATCTGCAATCCAATAAGTGTTTGGTAAATGATATACCCAATATTATCATCTCAACAGCATTAAAGAAAAAAGATGCACATTAAGTAATCTGACGGAGACCATACCTGGCAGTTTTTCACTATGAGAGTTTTATAGACTGGTTTTCCTCGTTTTACTTGGCATAATCCCCACAGGCATGTGGGTGGAAGTTGAAGGGGATCTGGAGTGTGCAGGATGTATGCAGCTGAACCCTCACTATGTGCTTTAGATCCCATGCAGCCAAGAACCCATTTGTCGTCAAATTCCATTAAAAGGCAGGGAACAGTGTGACACCACACTCAGGCTTTGCCCTGACATCAACAGCATGTGTGTAAAAATCAGAATATGGGCTCATATGGGCCCCAGCCCAAGTGTTTTGATCTCCAAAGTTAAAAAAAAAAATGTTTTTATAACCTAAGACCAGGTAAAGCAGAGAAAATCCAATAGGTTTAGCTGAGGATGAACTAGCATTACTCTTGGCTTGAAGTGATCACTAATTTTTGACACATTCACTACTAATTATTCAAAATCATAAAATCCAAGAAGCAAACAAATAAACCAAAAGTTCTTTGGCAGCCATACACAGACATGGGAAGAGCTGAGGATAAATTTTGAAAACAAAATTTCCCAATTTCCACCACTTGCCAAAGACTTACTTGTTTTTGCTGAAGTCTTGAGCATGCTATAATTTGAAGTGTAGCCAATGATTAGAGTCCAGCTCTGCTAGGTCAGAAGATATCTGAGACTCCAGGGGGAGATGCCCAATTCTCTGCTCATGGCTTCCTTGCACTGACTTTCCAGCTAGAGGCTGGGGGTTGGGCCAGGGTCAAAGGAAACTCAATGAAGAGCAAGTAGACAGTGTCAACACCCAAGGACCTCAGAGATAACAATATGCTACCTCGCCTTTCTGCAGGACAAAGAGAAAAGAGCCCTAGCAGAAAAGCCCCAGAAATCCTTTTGTATTGCTCTAAAAACAGCATTCCAGCAAACTAGGAGGTAAAAAGTGTTACATGCAAAAAAGATTCTCAGTATAAAGGGAGCAAAAGCTGGTTTAAACAAAATAAAGGAGTTTCTCCGATGCAGAATATTTTGGATGCTTTCACATGCTCATGCTAATTATGAGTAAGTAGCTCTAACCTTAGGTGTGCACAGATTTCCTTTATTTTTGTGGTCTTCGTCTTGGGACTAGTGTCCCATGCAATACTTCACAGAATAATGTTATAATTAGTTCTTTTATGTAAATAATTGTTGAAAGCTCATTTTGTACCAATACATTCACAATTAAATGATTAAGCACAATTCATATAAGTAATCAGGTAACGGTGCCAACAATATCAATGCAAAGTAGTGTAAATATATGCTTACTAGAAGAGCAAGAGATCACATTGCACTGCTTTAATTCACACTGTCTTTATGAGCTTTTCACAACAACAACAACAAAACAGAGATGCCATGAATTCTTTATTGTTCTCTAATTCACCGACCCCCCTCTCTTAAAATTTTAAAAACGGTTATAATAAAAAATCAATTAGTAATAGGTGTAACTAGAATGCAAACTCCATGAGAACAGGAACTCTACTTGGTACAGAGCCATATCCCCAGCCCTTGAACAATTTGACTACATGAATCTAAGAATGAATAAATAAGCTGTTCTTAAACATGCTACTACTACCTCATTTTATGAACTGGCCAAAATACACATTCTACACTTTTATATTTTAAATTGACTTTGAAGTGCTCAGTATAAAATCATTTTTTATTTCTCTTTTCTGAAAGAAGTTTTTTCCCCCATTTTTTTCCCAGCATAGTCTCCCATCTTTTGTAATCCAAAAAAACAAAAGGGCGAGAGGAGAAAAGAGTATTTTTCTTTATGACTTCTGGGTTAGAAGGAACTTTTTGTCTCTAGACCAACTACGAAATTCAGTACATTATTACAGCCAATTGTTTTCAATAGAAGTCTAAGTAACTAACATTCAAATGACCAGGAATTTCAATTAGTCAGACCAACACAGAGGGTCTCCTTTGGGGGAAGGAAAAAAGAACGCATTCATTTTTCAGAAAAAGGCAACTCTACAAAAATAAGCTTTTAACACTGATTTCCTGAAAAAAGCAACTGGCCGTGGAATATGTGTATCAAGAAATATCCTATACTGTTAAATGACACTTAATATTCTGAACATAATGTTTAAAATAACACTGAGATGTTATAACACCTTCAAATGGACAACTACAAACTTAAATGTTTTTGCTAAACTCCATTATAACAAAATCTGGCAATGCATTTTGGAAAAATTTGAAACAATTTTTTTTTTTTTTTTAAGGAGGCAAGGGAGGAAAGAGCAGGGATAAAGTATCTAACTCTTCCTTGGTCGTTCAGCAAATTAAATTAACTAAACCCTTCCCCACCCTCAATTCCTTATACAAAGCAGTTAATGGCCAGGATTTTCCTACTGGCAATCCTCAACTTCTGGTTGGGCTACACTCTGATCTACTGTGGCAGCCTTCCCAGGCCCACCTGCTTGCCAGCTTCCCTCCAACAGGTTAAATCAGGTAACACAGTCACTGGGGTCGGGTCCCCAGTCCCTACAAACTCAATGCCAAGTTCCCGGGCTGCAGATACCCACTTCCTCACCTCCTGCCTGGCCTGCCCTGGGAGTCTGTGCTCTACCACCACTGAGCCAGTGCGCCTTATGTCCCCTGCCCTCTGAGCTGTTTTCCCCTAAGAGGGCTTTGATGCCCACTCTTACATGTCTACAATGCCCTCCCCACACCCCCATTCAATCTAGCTGTCCATCAAGTTCCACCTGCTCAATTTCTGTACTTAAAAAAGTTTGTTGAAATAATCTATTTACATGTCTGTATTTCGCCATAGATGTGAGCTCTTACAGGGCAAGAACTACGGCTTCTCCCACATTTTTATCCTCAGCTCAGAGCACAGTTTCTTATACACATTAAGTGCTCAACGAATGACTGAAAAATAGTGACTCCAAGAAACTGGGGCAGACACGGGGGGCCCCAAGAAACTGGGGTACGGCAGCAAGGTCAGGAATGGGTCAGGCATGAATGTGTGTGTGTGTGTGTGTGTGTGTGTGTGTGTGTGTGTGTGTATACGCATACACATGCACTGAAGTTATGGCTGGCTGATTCTATGATCATTCTCCCTGGGACTTCAAGGTTCCAGCTTAAGCCCTCCTTTTCCTCTCTCAGTCCCAGTGATTAGTCCACCATTCACACTTTTTTCTTTTTTTTTTTTTTTTCCTAGACAGAGTTTCACTCTTGTTGCCCAGGCTGGAGTGCAGTGGCACAATCTTGGCTCACTGCAAACTCCACCTCCCAGGTTCAAACGATCCTCCTGCCTCAGCCTCCCGAGTAGCTGGGACTACAGACTTATACCCACCACGCCCGGCTAATTTTTGTATTTTTAGTAGAGATGGGGTTTTGCCATGTTGACCAGGCTGGTCTCGAACTCCTAATCTCAGGTGATCTGCCTGCCTCAGCCTCCCAAAGTGCTGGGATTACAGGTGTGAGCCACCGCACCCAGCCCACTATTCACTCTTTTGCTACAAACCTGGGGTCTGTGAATAAACTTCTCGCCTCTTTGGTCTGTTGTCGACTAGGGAAATACGCTATTTTATATTTATGCCTTCTTTCCCAGCTCCAAAGCAAAGGCTTTCATGGTATAACAACTGGAGAATGAAACAAAAAGATTCCCCTCTGTATGCTATTCCCTCATCCCTGAACCCTAAGAGCACGTGTCTATTATTCTCTTTCATTCCAACTTGGACCCTTTAAAAGAGCACAAAGCCACACAGAATACCAACAGCAGAACCTGATGAACACCATAGGTAAGCGTTATTCATCAACTACTTGAGTTTTTCTTTTGGGAAAACAGAATGAGAGGTTCCAGTAAAAAGAGCAAGAAGGTACATGTACACAATAGAATACTATTAGGTGCTAAAAAGAAATGCGCTATCAAGCCATGAAAAGACATGGAGGAAATCAAATCCACATTACTAACAGAAGAAGCCAATCTGAAAAGGCTACATAATACACAGTTCCAACTCGAAGGCATTCTGGAAAAGGCAACACTAGAGAGACAGTAAAAAGATCAGTGGTTGGGCCGGGCGCGGTGTCTCACACCTGTAATCCCAGCACTTTAGGCGGCCAAGGCGGGTGGATCACTTGAGGTCAGGTGTTAGGAGACCATCCTGGCCAATATGGTGAAACCCCGTCTCTACTAAACATACAAAAATTAGCCGGGCATGGTAATGGGCGCCTGTAATCCCAGCTACCTGGGAAGCTGAGGCAGGAGAATCACTTCGACCTGGGAGGCGGAAGTTGCAGAGAGCCGAGATACTGTCATTGCACTCCAGCCTAGGCAACGAGACCGAAACTCTGTCTCAAAAACAAAAACAAAAAAAATCAGTGGTTGCCAGGGGTCAGGGGGCAGAGGGGAAGGCAGGAAAGAATAGGCAGCACTGAGGACTTTTTGGGCAGTGAAACTACTTTGCATGATACTATAAAGGTGGATGTGTATCATTCTACATTTTTCCAAACTAAAAGAATGTGCAACACCAAGAATAAACCCTGGCCAGGCGCAGTGGTGCGTGCCTATGATCCCAGCACTTTGGGAGGCGAAGATAGGCAGATCACTTGAACTCAGGTGTTAGAGACTAGCCTGGGCAACATGGCAAAATCCCATCTCTACAAAAAATACAAAAATTAGCTGGGTGTGGTGGTATGCGCCTGTAGTACCAGCTACTCGCAAGGCTGAGGTAGGAGGATCGCCTGAGTCTGGGAGGTCAAGGCTGCACTGTGCCTAGATCTCGCCACTGTACTCCAGCCTGAGCAACAGAGCAAGACCCTGGGAAGGAAGGAAGGAAGGGAGGGAGGGAGGGAGGGAGGGAGGGAGAGAGGGGAGGGAGGGAGGGAGGGGAGAAGAAAAACTCTAAGGTAAACTATGGTCTTTAGGTGACAATGATTTCTCAATATAGGTTCATCAACTATAACAAATGTACCACCCTGGCATGGGATGTTGGTAATGGGGAAGCTATGGGTACAGCAGATATAAAGGCACTCTCTGTACTTCCCACTCAATTTTGTTGTAAACCCAAAACTGCTCTGAAAAAATAAAAACTGTTAAAAAATAAATAAATAAAATATTTTTTAAAATACACAGAGAAAGAGGTGTGGTGCTGCAGATGCCACCCAGGCACTGAAGCCAAGGAACTCCCTATGGGGGATCTCCCCACTGCAGGCCAGGGCCTGGGAGAGGTGTAGAGTGACACATGTTGGCTTGGCCTGGGGAAGCAGCGATGGAGGATCTGGGATCCTCCTGGCCAGGTAGAGATCCTTTGACTGTATCAGAGCACTGGGGTTGAACAGGTGCTGCACACACAAGGCTCCACGCTGCTAGAACTGACCCTGGGAAGGTGCATCCTCCTCCATTTTTATTCTCACTGCCACCCTGACCATTAGCTCGAGGGCTATTCCTACATGCTCATAACCTCAGCAACTGCTTCTACAGTGACACAATCCAGCTGAAGGATGTGCAGAGAGAGAAAGTGACTTCCTCAAGTGGTGAATCTCACCTGATTTTCCTCACCAGCGGAAATTCTGTCATCTGTAATGAAGTATCTCAGGTCTGTAGCTAGGAGAAGGAGGGGCATCCTCTTCAGGGGACACGTTCCTATGAATACTCACACTGGCTCCATCCTCCAGCCCGCAAAGCCTGGCTGCCTGATGCCGTGAGCCAACACACCACAGCATAAATGCAATAGGAAGAAACAATCAAAGTGTACTGTGAGTCTTCTCAACCCCCAGCAACCTAAGATAAGCATCACAAACAAGAGCACGAGGTCGTTTGAGAGGATTCGGCTAATCAAGACCGAATTAGATACTCAGGTATACATAATGTGGAAATCAGGAATACTCACTTTCCATAAATAAAAACCTGTCACCACTTGGCCCTGATTAGCAGTTATTGTAACCCTCAAAATTCATCTTTCCAAAGTGATTTTTCTATGCTGCTCTCTCTCACCATGTGAAGACTGGTTTTCATAACATTGCCACCTGATATATTTCTCCAAAAGCTAAATTCCTCTTCTCTTTCCTCACGTGGCCAGTGATTTTTTGCATATTCGCTAAGGCACCTTTCATTCAAAACCAAAACACCTCCTAACAAACTGTACTTCCTCTTCTCAGTATATTGTGAAAATTAATTCTCCTCAGCCTTGTTTCCCTCCCCCTGGCCCTGAGCTGTCAACCCAAGGCCCCCATTTTCTAAGACGCTCTTTCCCCTGTGGTTCCTCCTATTCTTGCATTTCTCTAAATGTTCATGGGTTTTGTAGGTTTCTCTGCATAAAATAGCAACTCATTCTATCATGTTGTATTCTTTGTAACAACCAATCCACAACATAGAGTGCTAAGACTACACAGAGAAGGAATACTCAAGCACCCAGCACCAAGCCTGGCACCAGGTCACCCAGGGCCAGGGGCATCCTTGCTCCCTGACTAAGTCCTCCATGCCTCGCTCCGCTCCCCTGTAAAAGGCCGATGCCAGGGCCTCCCTCACGAGCTGACGCGAGGGACACATGAGCACAGCACACCTGCAATAAATGTGGACTTTCTCCCCCTCCCCACATGTGGCCTCTCAGCTCTCTACCTGGAATAAAATCTCTGTGAAGCAGGATAGGGATTCACACCTTTCCTGTATTTCTTTAAAGCATTTTCACGAGGTGGAATATGCAGATGGGGGTTATTTGTTTGTTTGTTTTGAGACGGAGTCTTGTTCTGTCACCCAGGCTGGAGTGCAGTGGTGCAATCTCACTCACTGCAACCTCCACCTCCCGGGTTCAAGGATTCTCCTGCCTCAGCCTCCCGAGAAGCTGGGATTACAGTCGTGCACCATCACACCTGGTTAATTTTTGTATTTTTAGTAGAGATGGGGTTTCACCATGTTGGCCAGGCTGGTCTCGAACTCCTGACCTCAGGTGATGTGCCCACCTCAGCCTTCCAAAGTGCTGAGATTACAGGCGTAAGACACCATGCACAATGGTATTAAATAATGTTTTCCAGTTCCTAGTGGTTCTGGTTCTTGTTGGGTGATGAGATTTTGTAACTTATTTACCACGTCATGTACCATGTACATGTTTAAAACTTTCTTTTCAAAAAGTTAAATACATACAATGTTTATTGTGGCACTATTCACAATAGCAAAGACTTGGAACCAACCCAAATGTCCATCAGTGATAGACTGGATTAAGAAAATATGGCACATATATACCACGGAATACTATGCAGCCATAAAAAAGGATGAGTTCATGTCCTTTGTAGGGACATGGATGAAGCTGGAAACCATCATTCTCAGCAAACTATCACAAGGACAGAAAACCAAGCACTGCATGTTCTCACTCATAGGTGGGTGTTGAACAATGAGAACACATGGACACAGGGAGGGGAACATCACACACCGGGGCCTGTCAGGTAGTGGGGGGCTGGGGGAGGGATAGCATTAGAAGAAACACCTAATGTAAATGACGAGTTGATGGGTGCAATAAACCAACATGGCACATGTATACCTATGTAACAAACCTGCACGTTGTGCACATGTACCCCAGAGCTTAAAGTATAATAAAAAAATTTAAAAAGTTAAATATATACAAAACAAAGAAAATATCATCATGAACCCCTATGTACTCATTACTCAGCTTCAACAATTACTAACTCATGGCCAAAATTATTTCATCCTAGACCCCCTTTTAATTCCTTCCCAGAAATCACTGGAGATTATATTGAAGCAAGTATCCTATATCAGATTTAAATATAAGAATTTTATGAAGTAGTTTGTTTGTGTTTTTTGTTTTTGTTTTGTTGTTGTTGTTGTTTTTGAGATGGAGTTTCGCTCTTATTGCCCAGGCTGGAGTGCAATGACATGATCTCTGCACACTGCAACCTCCGCCTCCCAGGTTCAAGTGATTCACCTGCCTCAGCCTCCTGAAGTAGCTGGGATTACAGGTGTGCGCCACCACACCCGGCTAATTTTGTATTTTTAGTACAGATGGTGTTTCTCCATGTTGGTCAGGCTGGTCTCGAATGCCCGACCTCAGGTGATCCACCCGCCTCAGCCTCCCAAAGGGCTGCGATTACAGGCGTGAGCTACCGCGCCTGGCAAAGTAGTATTTTCAATAATAAGAAGCATAACAAAGCTGTTTTCACTAAGAAAACAAATTCTCTACTCACTAAATAAAGTTACAGCCATCTTACTCTATCTGATCCCTGTTGCACACAGTAAGATAAAGGTGACCCAGGAAAGACACAGCAGGCCTTAATTGATTCCTGGTGGCACACAGCTGGCCAGGTGACCATGGGCAGGACGCCTGCCCTCCCAGACCTCACTCCCTGGGGCTGAAACCAGGACATGAGGAATCCTACTCCACTCGCCTACATGAGCCGCTGCTCTCACCGGACAGCAAGGACTTTCTACTTCCTCATTTATGTTCTCAGTGTTTCCCTCGGGTTTCCAGAATCAGCTCCTCTACACAGAGTAACTTAGCTCATACTTGCTCTTTGTCAAAAATAGAATGAATAAATATATATATTCAAACAGCAAAGTCTTCTCCAGGAAAAAATCTCCTCCATATTACTCTTTTATGGGGGGGGGGGGGGGCATCATTCCATTATCTTTTTTTCCCGTCCAATCTCTTAAAATGCAAAAACAAAAAAACAAAACAAAACAGAGCAATGTCTTATTCATGTCTCTCTGTGGGTCTCTGTCCTTATGGGGCAAGTATCAGCAATTCTCATGCTCCCTCCTTGCCCCTTGGATGAGATAGCCAGTCTACCCCATACAACTCACCTGCTAAAACACAACCTATGCAGTTGGCAGGGGCCTTTGGGGAGGGTGCAACTCCTGAGGGTCCACTGCTATCCGCTCAAAGTAGACAGTGCTCCTCTAGAGTTTAATTCCTTTTCACAAATGCATAAACACGTTACATATCATCTCACCATAGATGATATTGTTTGAACACAGCTTTATTTTTATTTTTATTTATTTATTTTTTTGAGACGGGGTCTCACTCTGTCACCCACGCTGGATTGCAATGGTGTGATCTTGAGCACAACTTTAAAACAAAAAAATTAATTCAGACTTCCTTTTTGAATTGTTTTGTATACTTCCTTGAATACTCCCTGCCAATTCTCACTAAGATTTAAATATTTGCATGTTCTAGTAAGACAATCACCACTACCTTAGAGCATAATATATCACATAATCACCCCACAGACCCCTGCAGACCAAGAGTCAAAACATTCTATTGCTATTTTAAAAAGCAGTTTCCAATTCCTATTTTTAACCTCACAAATAAACAGAATAAGACAAAATTACATCTGACTGTTATGACTTGGGATACTGAAATTTCACTCTACGCAGTTGGGAAAATATTCAAATCCATGATTCTACCACATGGCAGGGAGGGCTGGGCATTTTCCATACACATGGAGAACAGCCACTCACTTGCTTTCCACTGGTTTTCAGTGGATGAAGTAACAAACATGGAATTAAACTATAGCTTGATCACTGATAAAGCTAAGTCACACAAACCTTCATGTCTGACCTCTGTAGGGCAGTGGACTTTAGTGTGCTTCCAGGCAGTGTTTTCTGAATGGTCATCAGGGAACAGAAGAAGTTGGACTAATTTTTTTGTGTGTGTATATGTGTGTGTGTGTGTGTGTGTGTGTGTGTGTTTTTAAGTGATTCCATGGAAATTGATGAATTAAGTAAAACCTCCATTATTTAGCTCACGCTACTAAGAGGTGGTCTGCCTTCACCAGTTTGTAACTGGTCCACATTAAGTACAGAAATTGAGAGTAAACACTTAGAAAATTCTATATAGCAACTGGACAAAGTGATTTACACTGATTCTGATTTTTAAAAATGTGCTTGTGTTTTATTTTTTTCAAATATTTCATTTTTATTGAATTTTGCAAAAGTTTATCAGCCTGAAAATAATTTTTTTGTTTGTTTGTTTTTGGAGATAGAGTCTTGCTCTGTCACTCAAGCTGGAGTGCTGTGGCACAATCTTGGCTCATTACAGGCTCAACCTCCAAGGCTCAAGCGATCCTCCCACCTCTCACCTCAGCCTCCCAAGTAGCTGGGACTACTGACATATGCCACCATTCTGGACCAATTTTTAAATTTTTGGTGGAGATGAGGTTTCATCATGGTGCCCAGACTGGTCTTGAACTCCTGGACTCAAGCTATCTGCCCACCTCAGCCTCCCAAAGTGTTAGAATTACAGGCATGAGCCACTGCGCCCAGCCCTGAAACAGATATTAAACTTTCAGATGATTTCAGAAGCACTCATCTAAGTCAACCCACCAGAATCTCTATTTTTTTGGCAATCTCCCTCTGCATTTGTAGGAGGTAGGGAGTGGCAAGATAAACAGAGAAAGTGAGCTGAGACTGTATATTTTTAGACAGAAAAAAGCTAGGATTAGGATCTGTAACACTTATATTTTTATATCTACAACTAAAATGCCAAATTTCTTCAATTATAAAATGTCATGAATTATAAACCACACTGTGACATATAATACAGTGTTGATGGGTCCTGATTTCAGAAATAGAAAAATTTATACAAACTAAAGTTCAAGTCTGGAATGATCGTACCTCAATAAGCAAAAACATCAAGTATTCGTTATACTCATTACACACATGCAAGGAAATAGTCTTTTTTTTTTTTTTTTTTTTTTTTTTGAGACAGGGTCTCACCCCGTTGCCCAGGCTGGAGTTCAGTGGTACGATATAGCTCACTGTAACCTCAAACACCCGGGCTCAAACACTCCTCCCACTTTAGTCTCCTGAGTACCTGGAGCTACAAGCATGTACCACCATGCCTGGCTAATTTTTTCATCCTTATTTTTGAAGAGGCGGTGTCTAGCTATGTTGCTTGGGCTGGTCTTAAACTCCTGGCCACATGTGATCCTCTCACCTCAGCCTCCCAAAGCACTGGAATTACAGGCTGAGCCACCGCGCCTGGCTAATCATGTTTTTTAAAAGCCTTCCAGGTTGAAGTTAAAGGCAAAAGATTTCTAGATGAATAAGAGCCCATTACTAAGCATCAACTATGCACAAAGCATCCTAAGAGACAAAAAAAAAAAAATGAAGTGACAGTCCCTGGAGAATTCATAATTGAGATGGGAAGACAGATGGTACCTAAAATACCAAGGAGTTGAGAGTTAAGCAGCTTAAAGCCTCAAATGACTTGCACAGGCAGTCACTTCATTTGGTCCCAAGGCTCCTTCCTAAACCCTGCACCAAAGATGGGACACCCAGGAAGGGCTGCATGTTTTCCCCACCTTTGACCCAAAGTTGAAGGTATGTGCAGGGAGTCAGGTGGCTGAGCTCCCAACCTGCCTCCAACTTTAATCAGACAGGTGTGAGCTTGGGCAGCTATTTCCCCACTAAGCCACTGTGTCCCCATCCATAGAAAGGAATAATAATGCATCCCTCTCAGTGTTCTGGGGAGGGTTCCTTCTGTTGTTTAAAAAAAAAAAAAAAAGAAAAAGAAAGAAAGAAATTCAGGGATTTGGGCAACTTGTAGACTGAAGGGAAGAAGCAAAAGGGACAGCAGAAACCATGGACTAGGGAGGGAAGGGGATTCCTGGGGAAAGGAGACCCTGGAAGAGAAGGGAAATGGGCAGGTTCTTCCACCCCCAGGCTGGAACATGGCCAGGGAGAGAGGAGGGAAGCTGGGTGCATGGCCCCGCAGGACCCCTGTCATCCATGCAAGAAAGGAGGAGGGTTCTCTATGAAAAGCAGGTGCTGAAGAGGAGGGGTAAAAAGCTGCATTTTTCCTGAAGAACCTGTGGGCTCACTGGGGCCCCTAGAAGGATGAATGTGGGAAGAGGGCTGAGCCAAGGTAGTGGGTCCTCATGTGAGCTGGCACCCATCTCTAATGATGCATCCAAGGGCTGGGCCAGTGGGAGGGCAGAGGGGGCCACAGCACCTGCATTCCCCAGGGCTCAGGTCTCTCAGTGGAGGCAGGTAAAGAAGGAAGTGAAGGCAGGGGTGGCTGCCAGAGTGAGAAGGCAAGGAGGAGTTTCTGCAGGGAGGTTTTGAGGAGGTCAAAGAGCCGGTGAGGGGTGTGATCAAGGTGGATAGAGCATGTCAAGGGGGTAGCATTTCTGGGGAAACCACACCTGGCTCAGGATATGGTTATAAACACCGGATGCTGATTGGAAGGGAAGGCTTTTACAGACAGGTAAGGGTCAGCTTGGGGGCTGAGTTGTTATGGGTTGGCCTGCAGGGGCACTGGAGCCACTAGCTATGAGAAGAGAGGCGTGGGAACTGGGAAGGCCCATGAGCAGGGCACCAGCTCCATGGTGAAGCCAGGCCTTGGCCAGGGGAGGACAGCACAAGGCTGGGAGGAGCCATGGGGGCAAGACAGGAAGAGCGCAGCAGGAGGGGGTGGCGAACAAGCACAGAGGGCAGGATTCCAAAATGCAACAGGGGGTCAGGTGCCCACAGATCCTGCCTCCAGACCTAGGGTCAGTGGGCGTGTGGGAGGAGGCATAGCCTCTCCAGAGAGGCCTGCAGGGGCAACAGCAAGGAAAGGCAGAAGCCACAAAAGTAGCTTGCAAAGAAAGTGTCAGGAAACATCGATCCGGACTCAGTTTAGTCTCTAATGCTTTGAGCATTAGTACATTTTTACATACATCCAGAACTCAGGCTGGTGCCAGATACTGGCATAGAAAAGTTTGGCAGAGAGTAGATCTGGAGAGTAGGCTCCACCTAAGGGGGAAAAAAGGCTGCCCTGTAATCCCAGCACTTTGGGAGGCCAAGGCAGGAGGATAGCTTGAGCCCTGGAGTTCGAGACCAGCCTGGGCAACAGAGTGAGAACCTGTCTTTACAAAAAATAAAAACAAAAAATCAGCTGGGTGTGGTGGCACACAGCGGTAGTCCCAGCTACTCAGGAGGCTGAGGTGGAAGGATCACTTGAGTCCAGGAGGTCGAGGTTACACTGAGTCACGATTGTGCCACTGCACTCCAGCCTGGGCAACAGAGCAAGACCCTGACTTACAAAAAGAAAAAAAAAAAAAAAAGTGACAATGACAGCAGCCCACCCAACGGCAGGCATGGGGGGAGGAACTGTCAAGCAATTCAGGACACCCACCAGCTAAGCATTGCCCTTAAGAAAGTGCTATGCCCAGTGTCAAGCCAGAGAACCTGGAAAGAAGGGCATAACAGGGAATTAGAGGAAAAGCAGGTATCTACGACGTTCCTGCCAGGTGCCCCGCACAAGGCTCTGCACCCTCGCATATCAGCACATCAGACACAAAGGCACAAAAGATGACTTCCAGGTCTGTCCTGCCCTCAAGGATTTTGATTACATGAAGAGGTCTTATAGGGTAGACCACAAGATATATAAGAGATACATCAACCAAATGCAACAAATGTTTAATATCGAGGAATGTTTAGGTGTAATGGTGGCTCCTTTATTTGGGGGGATTATAATTGTGTTTAAGAAAAAGCCCTTCAGAGTTGTATACTGAAATATGTACAGATGAAATGATGTGATGTTGAGGATTTATTTCAAAATAATCGAGTGAATGGAGAAAGGGGACTCTAGATAAAACAAGACGGGTCATGTATTGAAAACTGGAGATAAGCTGGTACATGGGAGCCTACCAGTCCCTCTACGCCTGCAGATGTTTAGAATTCCCAATAACAAGCTACAAACAGGAGGCAACACATGAAGGTAAAGTACCTTGTTTTTAACTTAATTGTGTTAGTATGATATTATTACAACAAGCTCAAAACTCTGAAAGCATGTTTTTTAAAAATGATAAAAATACGTAAGGTTTTAAGGGTAGATGGACAGTTCCGTAGGGATAGAGTCTATTAAGTTTTCTAAAGAAGCGAGACTGGCTGGCTGTAAAAAGTGCAGTCATGCTTGAGAGGGTCCAGGAACTACATTCACCCAAAGAGCACGTCACCTTGACATTACAGTTTGGCACTGTCCCCCCAGATGACACGAAGTAAGTTTGACTGACTCGCAGGAGTGATGGGCAATAGACTCCTGTCATGCTTTGCTGCCTGGCTGAGCAATAACGCAAGCAAAAGGTGCCAAGTGTCAGGCTCATCTCCCGAGCACCCTCAGTGCAACTGGCATCTGCATTTTAAAACCACTGGAGGAATGGCAATAAGCCTGAAAAGGAAGATAGCTAAGACATGCTCTAAAAGTGAACAGCCAATCATGTTGATTGATCATCACCAGCTGCCTTCACTGCTGTGAGACCCACATTATGAACAGGCTGACTACAGCTGGGTTGAAAGTGATCCTTAAGAAGTAAGTGTGAAGGTTAAGGAACCCAACTGCCACTCCTCCCTACACACACACACACACACACACACACACAGACGCCAGTGCATAGAAGCTTCTTCCACTATGCAACGAGTAGTACGCTTACCACCTTGGAGAAGATTGGCTTAGCCAGTGGTTCTCAACCAAGGGCAATTTTCCCATGCAGGAGACATTCAGCGTTGTCTGGGGAAATTTTTGGTATCCACCACTGGGGCCGAGATAGTGGGTGGAGGCCGAGGCAGCTGCTAAACATCCTCTGATGGTCAGAACAGCACCATATGACAAAAAATGATCTGGCCCAAAATGTCAACAGGCTAAACTTGAGAAACACTAGCTTAAGCAACCAAAATTAGGGAAAAGAGAATATTCAGACTTGTTCAGAGAGGGGAGGGAAAGAGAGAGAGTGGAACAAAGAAAGAAAGAGAAAGACAAACAAGAAAGGAGAAAGAGCACTGCCTTCCAAACGTCCTTTATTTATCTATTCTTACCAGTATTTCTTAACCAGATGTGGGATTTGATGCCATGCCTTCTGGCATAGCTCCCTCAGGAACACAAGAGGGTCTAGATATTTGAACGACTACAAGTGCCAAGACAAATATTTGCTTTTTTCCAACGGCCATGTTTACCCAAGATTATTCCCTCTTGTTGAACTAGAAAGCAACAGGCTGTTGACACACTTGGAACCAAGCCAGGGATCCGCCTGGCACCCTCCCCGTGGGTGGGGCAGGGGGAATGTGGTCCAGAAAGGCCAATCCCTAAAAACCTCCTAAACTTTTGGATGGAGCCACTTTGAAACCACTTTGGAAACACATTCACATCAACAGGGCAATCCTGTTAGTATTTTCAACAGCCCTGAAGAGTCTTGAGAAGAGGAAAGGGGAGGACCGCTGGCATAAGGAAAAGCAAAGGGAAAGGAGAGATAGAGAAGAAGGAAGAGAGAGGACAGTTATCACCAAAGAACTGAACACGGCCTTGACCAGAACAAGGCAGAAAGGGAAAACTCACACAAAATTACTGCTTCATCAACTGCAGCTTTAAAGCCAGGGATTAACTTTAGCTTGATTATTAACCCTGAAATATAACCCATATCTGACCTCCACAAAGACCAAATCATAGCTTCTCATTTGAATTAAACTGTCTGCATTCACATATGTGGAGTGTTTATAAAACTACTCTGGTAACTGAAATTCAGCCGTGCCTATCCTGCACGATCACAACATTTCTCTCACGTGCTACCCAACTTCTGTTTTCCACAGCCATTCCCCTTTACCACAAAAATCCAACCACAGCTACAATCACTGCCACTGAGTTCACCTGCTTACACAAGAAGCAAAGAGAGATATCCGACTCTAGATTGCACCGACCTCATGCGTGAGCTAAAAGTGCCATGTTTCCAGAAAGTCTGGGTAGCAGAGTGTGCCTGAGAAGACCATCCTAGCACCCAGGCAATCCTGGGCACCAAATGCCAGGCTAACCCCTGCCTCCCACTGGGAACTTTCTGAATCTCCCAGTTTCTCCTAAGAGGGAAGAGAGACTCTAGAGCCAGGTCAGGCCAAATGTCTGTGACTTGGGTGCCCAGAGGGGACTCTTTGGTCTTCCCATGAGAGCACACCTCTGCCTCTGGCCTGTAGGAGTTGAATGGTGGCCCCCACTAAAGATATACCTACATGTTAATTCCTGGAACCTGTGAATGTGACCTTATTTTGGAAAATGATATTTGCAGATGTAATTAGGGATATTGAGAGGAGAGCATCCTGGATTACACAGGTGGGTCCCAAATCCAATGAGAATCGACCTTAGAAGAGACAGAGAAAAAACACAAAGAACAGGCAGACTGTATGAAGACAGAGGCAGAGTAAGCGTGACACAGACACAAGACGAGGAAGGCATGGAGTCACCAGCAGCTGCAAGAGGCACAGAAGGATTCTCCCCAGAGCCTCTGGAGGGAGCATGGCCCAACAGACACCCTGATTTGGGACTTCTGGCTTCCAGAACTGGGAGAGAATAGATTCCTGTCATTACAAGCCACCAGTTGTGGTCACGTGTTACAGCAGCCCTCAGAAGCTCATACATGCTCTAACACTTGGGTTATCTAGCCTCGAGATTCCGGAAGGACCTGGGCAGGGTGCAGCTGGGCATCCTCCAGGTGCTTCTTCCAGCAGCTGCAGGAGAGCTCAGGAGGACAGGGCTGGGGAATGTGTTCCCAGCCCCAAAAGCCCAGGCCAAGGATGTTTTCCAAAGGACAAGCTCAGGGGCAGGGTCAAGAGAGAAGGTGTTTCCATCTGTCAAGGGGCAGAGACTACCCAAAGAAACACACTATTCCCAGCTGGTCAGTGAGAAAGGTACCCTCAATGAGTGGCTGTCATCATCCATCTCCGTTGCTAACACAGACTGAGCACTCCCCATGGGCCACGCACCGTGCTTCCAGCATTCTGAAGAGGACTACTTGTGAGTCTTCTGAGTTTGATTTCATCACTCCCTGCCTTTTCTTTAAATTGTACCTCTTACCTATAGACCAAAAATAATCGATCAATGCTCCATTTAAAGAGACTGCTGCTGCTGGCACCCTCCTGAGGAAAATGAAGCATAGAGAGAACGCGATGGTTTGCCCCAGATCACTCGGTGGTGAAACCAGAGCCACGATGGAGAGTCAAATCTTCCACCCCTGCCTGCTCAGGCTCCACTCTACCTCGCCCAGGGCAGGGAGGTTTGTCCCCTCCCCTCCTGCCGCTCCCTCCTGCTGCCCAGCCCTGCCAGGCCCAGCCACACTGGGACAAGGACCATGTTCCTTGCCCAAGCCACACTCCATGCCCAGCCCCCTTTCCCTTCACCCCCCCATTTTATAGACCTTAATTAAACAATAATTAGGGACATAAAATTGCTAATATCTGTGGTCGTGGCCTCAGAGAACTCAACTCAGTAGGGGAAAGTGACATTTAAGCAAATGGTTACAAGGTACAGATTACAGAGGAAAAGGGAAGAGGGAATTCTGGAGGTCCTAAACCAAAAGGCATCATCTTTAGCATGCCTGGCCGAAGTTCATGACATGCCACAAGCCTACACATTTCACATTCAAGCAAGGTCCCCTCATTTTTTTTCCCCCAAGACACAGTTTCACTCTGTCACCCACGCTGCAGTACAGTAGCATGATCTTAGCTCACTGCAACCTCCACCTCCCAGGTGCAAGCAATTCTCCTGCCTCAACCCCAACCCCAAGTAGCTGGGATTACAGGTGCGTGCCATCATGCCCGGGTAATTTTTGTAGTTTTAGTAGATATAGGGTTTTGCTATGTGTGTCACATTGGTCTCAAACTCCTGCCCTCAAGTGATCCACCCTCCTCGGCCTCCCGAAGTGCTGGGATTACAAGCATGAGCCACAGCTCCTGGCTGGTCCCCCTCATTCTTTCTCAGCAATGCCATCGCCTTGGGGGAGCTTTGTCTGGCTATTACTCCTACCAGCATCTTGCTGCTCAAATCCACTCTCACCAGGCCTCCAGGTGCCTCATGACACAGACAGCTTTACACTATTTTTCGGGCAGTGCAATCTTTTAGGGAAGGACTCTGACAATGTGTTCCAAACTTCAAACATCTTTGAAAATGTCCAGTGCCTTGAACTAGTAATCACAATGTTGCAGATTTAACGCTAGGAAATAATCTCAGGTGCAGAAATGCTTTCACAAATCAAGATGCTAAACATTCATTCTTTATGCTAATAAGGTCTTGGAAACAACTGAATGATCCGAAAGAAAGAGCTGGTTAAGTCAACCATATTTCATACTCCCGAGTGGACACTACTTAGCCAGTAAAATACTGTTTACAAGAATTTGAGAAAATACTCGCTCTATAATAAGTGGGAAAAAAAACAGATAACTAAATTGTAGTTATGATCATAACTATGTCGACTCAAGAAATAAATTAATGCCATGGGGCAGAACCTGAAAATAAGTTGGTCAAAATACAAATTTTTTCCTGAGAGGTGGAGGCTATGGGTATTTTGCTTTTACTTTCTAATTTTGTATATATTTTCTATAAGAAATAAGTGTTACAATGACAGCAGATAAAAATATGTATATATTAAAAAAAAAAAGTAGGCTGGGCACAGCGGATCATGCCTATAATCCCAGTGCTTTGAAAGGCTGGGGCAGGAAGACTGTTCATGCCCAGGAGTTTGAGACCAGCCTGGGCAACACGGTGAGGACTTGGATTGAGGTGAGAGCATCTCTTGAGTCCAGGAGTTTGGGGCTGCAGTGAGTTGTGCTTGTGCCACTGCGCTCCAGCCTGGGTAACACAGCAAAGCCCTATCTCAAAAAAAAAAAAAAAAAAAAAAAGGAAGGTTTCTGTGGCTACTCAATGCTGCCAGGGGTTTTTTAGAAAGGCTTATCAGGCCTTCCCAAATATGTGCTTACTTCCCTCCTAAGCCTGGTCATCCAGTTCCCCTATACCCCATGCACATCCCTCTACTTTCTGGCCATATTTAATTACTCCACATTCCTAGAACTCGCCTTATACCCCTCACCTCAGTGTTCTTACACACATGGGTGTGCACTTCCCTTCTCTCTCCCACGGGAATGCAGGCTCCAACAGGGTTTTTAATCTGTTCTGAGTCACTCCTATAATCCCAGAGCCTGGTGAAGTCTCTGGCACACCAAAAATGTTCAAAAATGTTTGCCAAATGAACGAACAGAGAAGTACTGATGTCCCGCTCATCTGTAGCCTTCTTTCTCCCCAGCTACTGGCCTCTCTTGCCCACACCCCAAGCCACCACCAGGACTCATCCTGTTCACACCTGTGTGTTCTCAGGGATATAACACATACGTAGTCTAATGGAACATTTGCCATGCTTTATCTCAGTCATTTCTTTACTGCATCAGCAGCAGCCATACCAGATAAACAACAAACATTTATGCTTGAGAGTTTACATGGGTTACCTCGCTTTTCCTCACAATAACTCTAAGATGTATCATGATCCTCATTTTACAGATGCAGAAACTGAGGCTTAAGAGGTTATAAAAAAAAAAAAAACACACACACACACACACACACACACACACAGCTATTAAACAGCAGAGCCATCCAACTCCAAAGCCCAGCCCCTGACAATGCTATGCCAGGGCCAAATGCCAGTTTCTCTGTTTATCCTACACAGTGGACTGCAAACTTCTTGAGGGCGGGAAATACATTTTATTATTTGAAAGCTGACCAATACTGCTGCACATAGCACACATTCAAATATTTGCTGATTTGAAATGTAGGAGGATGGATGTCCTTCATGTAGACCACATTAATCCATAATGTGAGATAACCCTAGACCCACAACTGGAAGTTTAAAGCGTTTGCCTAGCAAAACAAGGGTAGTCAAATAGTTTTAAGTTCATTCAGATGAACACTGGGCTATGTAAGGAATTGAAGGGTCCAACTGTTGCCAGGCAGTGCCCCTTAAGCAATCCAGGAGTACTTAATTATGAAGTGGTATGTTAATTGCTGCTCTTAAATATCCATTAGCACAGATCCCCTAAATCCCTCTATTGGGCAATAATGCCTTAAATTTGTGTCACAGATCATATTTCAGAAACCTCTTTTAGAAACATCATGTCAGTCTAGTGCAATTTATTATGTATATAATTTAATGTTTTTAAATTGTCCCTATATATTCTAAGTTAGATGACTTTCATTATCCCAAACTAATGAAATTTTACTTTACCAAAAGAATACTGTAAATACTTCTCAAAATGGTATTTATGAACTTTATTCACCATAGCAATCAAGACAGGCTACCTCAAGGGAAAGGTTTTTGTCCCCTGAGTGTTGGCTGGGACTTCACCCAGCATGCAGACTCTGGAGTGTTTAACACTTATTAACAGCTTGTCTGGGTTTGCTGCTGGTTGATCTCTAGCAAGCAGACAAGCACAAATTAGCAGCTCCTGCATGCATCTCTCCTCCTCTGGGGGAATCATGCAGGCAATAATGGGATATTTATAAGCATTTCTGAGTATGTGTGTGTCAGTTGGGGGAATGCAGTATTTTTCTTTTTTTTTTTTTTTTTGAGATGGAGTCTTTCTGTTGCCCAGGCAGGAGTGAAGGGGTATGATCTCCGCTCACTGCAACTTCCACATCCCGGGGTTCAAGCGATTCTCCTGCCTCAGCTTCCCCAGTAGCTGGGAGTACAGGCGCCCAACACCATGCCCGGCTAATTTTTGTATTTTTAGTAGAGATGGGGTTTTGCCATGTTAGCCAGGCTGGTCTCGAACTCCTGGCCTCAAGTGATCCACCTGCCTTGACCTCCCAAAGTGCTGGGATTACAGGCATGAGCCACTATGCCTGGCCTGGGAATGCAATATCTTACACAGCATAGGAAAATTAATGTACACAGGAAAAACAACACAAAGGTAAAATCTGTAAGAAAATGTATAAGGTATACAATCCAGGGGTGCGGCTAACCTCAGCACAGCCTTCTGTAGTGCTCACAGAACTTCATCTCTCCTTTCTCATTCTCTGAAATCTTCCCACTTTGCAGATTGAAATGAGTCTTGCCACCAATGTGTGAAAAGGTCAGCTCTATCAGGGAAAATTCTGAAAGCCGTTGCTGTTCCCTGGAGTCCAGTCTACCTCCACTCCACGGGCACACCAGAAATCTCCTGCCAGCATAACATTTTTATGAAGTCTCCAGGACTCTGTCTTGTTTGGGGAGAAGCTCACCAGAGGAAGACTCTGAAGGCCTGAGGCTGAGGCACCATCCTGCCTCCTGCAAGCTGTGTGGCTAAGGATTCTGAGTCTCTATTCCCTCATGTGTAAAACAGAGTTGCACAGTGCAGAGACCCAAACTTTGACTATATTAGGACATGTGCAATCATTCTAAAACTCAAAACACCACCACTAAGTTTTTAAAAACTCATTATTTAAAGAAGAAAATGGCCCTTATCAAATAACTTACTGGATCACCTAGTAGTTAGTGCATGCCTAGCATTCGGCTATATGCTGGGCAATACCAAAAGGAGTAAGGCCAGGTCTCCCTTCCTGATATCCCCGCCCCCTTCCATCCAGTGGGAGGAGAGACCCATAAACAAATGACTACAATAAAACGTGATGCACACTGGGGGCTTTCACCCATAGAGTTCAGGGCAGGGCAGAGGAAGCTGAAGGAATCACAGAAGGCTTCCCAAAGGAGGCCAGCGAATCCAACCCTGGCAGGATGACAGGTCACTGTGCCCAACGGGAAAGAGACAAGGCCCAGCATGTGCAAAGTGCGACAGAAACAGGAATCGGAGACCTTCTAGACATTGGCTTAGGCAAGGATTTCATGACCAAGAACCCAAAAGCAAATGTAATAAAAACAAAGATGAACAGGTGGGACTTAATTAAACTAAAGAGCTTTTGCAGGGCAAAAGGAAGTCAACCTGAGTAAACAGACAACCCACCGAGTGGGAGAAAATCTTCACAATCTATACATCTGACAAAGGACTAATAACCAGAATCTACAACAAACTCAAATCAACAAGAAGAAAACAAACAAGCCCATCAAAAAGTGGGTTAAGAACATGAATAGACAATTTTCAAACGAAGGTATACAAATGGCCAACAAACGTATGAGAAAAATGCTCAACATCATTAATGATCAGGCAAATGCAAATCAAAATCACAACGCAATACAACTTTACTCCTGCAAGAACAGCCATAATCAAAAAATAAAAAACATAATAGATGTCAGTGTGGATGCGGTGAACAGGGAGTGCTTCTACACTGCTGGTGGGAATGTAAACTAGTACAACCACCATGGAAAACAGTGTGGAGATTCCCTAAAGAACTAAAATTAGAACTACAATTTGATCCAGCAATCCCACTACTGGATATCTACTCAGAGGAAAATAAGTCATTATACAAAAAAAATACTTATACACGCATGTTTATAGCAGCAGAATTCGCAACTGCAAAAACATGGAACCAGCCCAAATGCTCATCAATCAACGAGTGGATAAAGAAACTGGGGTGTGTGTGTGTGTGTGTGTGTATGATGGAATACTACTCAGCCATAAAAAGGAATGAATTAATGGCATTTGCAGCAACCTAGATGGAACTGGAGACTATTATTCTAAATGAAGCAACTCAAGAACAGAAAACCAAACATCATATATTCTCACTCGTAAGTGGGAGCTAAGCTACAAAGATGCAAAGGCATAAGAATGATACGATGGACTTTGGGGACTCGAGGGGAAAGGGTGGGAAGTGGGTGAGGGATAAAAGACTACAAATTGGGTTCAGTGTATACTGCTCAGGTGATGGGTGCACGAAAATCTCAGAAATCACCACTAAAGGACTTATTCACGTAACCAAACACCACCTGTTCCCCAAAAACCTATGGAAATAAATACATACATACATACATACATACATACACACACAAATGGAGGAGAGATGTTCAGGAAGGCTAGAAGGGGCAGAACCAAGAGGGAGCAGAGGGAGGCTGCGTCAGACAGGCAAGGAGGAGGCAGGCACCAGCACCTGTATGATTTCATCTGGCACTTCAGATTCTGCAGTAACCCGAACACATCCCCAGTGAAGGATGAGGGCCACAACCTAGGATGCCAGGTGTCAGGCAACTGTCCCGCGATGCCTTGTCGCACAGTTACTGGGCTCCTTGCATCTTAAAGTTAAAACAGAGACAAGGCAGCAAGACATGGGTAAAAACAAACCAAAATGGTATAAAAAATCTTTAATACTACATAGATAGGGCTATAATAGAAATACATCTGCTGTGGGGCATAAATTGACTGTAGTTTAAAAATAAAGTCAGAATATATAATTTGTTTAAGAGACAATATCTCCAAACTATTTGGGTTTATCTATTATGTGCCAGGTATCGCGAATTTGAAGATGGACAGTTCTAGACTTCGAGGAGCTTATAAGTTGAAAAGGAAAAAGAAGCAAAGGTATCATTTAATACTAGGTGAGATAACAGCTCAAAATGTGAATGCAGGGTGCTCCAGGGATCTAACAGAGACTCAGGGACAGTCCAGGAAGGAAAAGGACAGGGAGCTTTCATGAGGAGAGGATGTTAAAATCTGAAGATGGAAAAAAAAAGGAAAGAAAAGGTGGCGTAGGGAGCAGGATACTGCAAGAGGAAGCATCAGGGAGAATTCCTCAGTGGCTCAACTGGCTGGGCCCAGGGAGTCGGAAAGGGAAGGTGAGGAGGAGGCCAGGGTGGGGATCTGAAGACCAAGGACAGCAGCAGGCGATCAGGCACAGTGGCAAGGGATGATACACCTTTTGCGGGAAAAAAAAAAAAAGAGAGACAGACAGACAGACAGACTTTTCATGTAAATGCTTTCCTCAACTCCATAGAAAGCGCTTGGCTCATTAGTGCTTGGAAATGTTGGCAATTGTGACTGGAAGGTCAGGCTCCTGCATTCGCTTTCTGTTCAGTAATGCAAGAGAAGGATGGAGAATTTAGCCACAGGAGTCCCTAAAGGACTTCAGCATAAGGTAAACTCACCTGTAAAATGGCCCCAAGGCAGAGACCCTAAAGAAGGCATCTTAATTATTCCGCATAGGGCCCTCAGCTCCTCTGGCGAAGGCGTTAGCTGTTAAGGAGGGAGCTTGAGGAAATGAAGACACACCCGCTGAGGAGGGGCCTCGGCGGGGTGTGTTACATTCCTTTGAAAACAAGCCCTTTGCTATAATTTGTATAATCAGACCAGAGATTGGACTGTAGAACCCTGCTTCCCATTTATTACAATATCACGCTTCTAGCCAGGAAACCCCACCCAAGCTTTTGTTTGGAATTCTTTTCCTTGATTAGGTGCAAGTCCCATTATTCCTGCCACTCAAAATAACACATGGGTCTAATGAAGTCGCAAAGCACAGCCCAGCCAGAAACCTGACTTCCCTGAATGGGGCTAGTTCTCTTTCTTCCGTCTTGTTTTGGAATAATGATTTCTTTTCCCTTTCCTTCTGTATAGAGGAAGAATGGGACGCAGCGACATTCTGTACAAATGGAAAGGCAAATAATTTTTTCTCTCTGGAAAGAGCCACGCAAGTGGGCACCACTCTTCAGGCTGTCTGCAGCACCCTTGTTGCCTCCTGGCTCCAGCTGCCTCGGTTGCAGTTCTGCACACTCGATGAGTGGGAAGGGGTGACACACTGTCCTCAAGTCTCATCACCTGCAGAGCTGCCCTCCTCTCTGGCAACCTTCATTATGCAATTCAGGCAGAGTCTAACCCCCAAAGAAGGGCTGAGGAGCAGGGCAGGGGCATCGTCCAGACAGGTGAAGACATACTTTAGAATGCCTGGTAATTCTTAACCAAAGACAAGAGGTGTCAGGCCTCTGAGCTCAAGCCAAGCCATTGCATCCCCTGTGACTTGCACGTCCAGATGGCCTGAAGTAACTGAAGATCCACAAAAGAAGTAAAAATAGCCTTAACTGATGACATTCCAACATTGTGATTTGTTTCTGCCCCACCCTAACTGATCAATGTACTTTGTAATTTCCCCCACCCTTAAGAAGGTACTTTGTAATCTCCCCCACCCTTAAGAAGGGTTGTAATTCTCCCTACCCTTGAGAATGTACTTTGCGAGATCCACCCCCTGGCCCCAAAACATTGCTCTTAACTTCACCGCCTATCCCAAAACCTATAAGAACTAATGATAATCCATCTCCCTTCACTGACTCTCTTTTCGGACTCAGCCTGCCTGCACCCAGGTGAAATAAACAGCCATGTTGCTCACACAAAGCCTGTTTGGTGGTCTCTTCACACGGACGCGCATGAAATTTGGTGCCGTGACTCAGATCGGGGGACCTCCCTTGGGAGATCAATCCCCTGTCCTCCTGTTCTTTGCTCCGTGAGAAAGATCCACCTACGACCTCAGGTCCTCAGACCGACCAGCCCAAGGAACATCTCACCAATTTTAAATCCGGTAAGCTAAGCGGCCTCTTGTTACTCTCTTCTCCAACCTCTCTCACTATCCCTCAACCACTTTCTCCTTTCCACTCTTCAATCTCTCCCTTCTCTTAATTTCAATTCCTTTCATTTTCTGGTAGAGACGAAGGAGACACGTTTTATCCGTGGACCCAAAACTCCGGCGCCAGTCACAGACTAGGGAAGGCAGCCTTCCCTTGGTGTTTAATCATTGCAGGGACGCCTCCCTGATTATTCAACCAGGTTTCAGAGGTGTCAGACCACGCAGGGATGCCTGCCGTGGTCCTTCATCCTTAGCGGCAAGTCCCACTTTTCTGGGGGAGGGGCAAGTACCCCTCAACCCCTTCTCCTTCACCCTTAGCAGCAAGTCCTGCTTTTCGGAGGGGCAAGTACCCCTCAACCCCTTCTCCTTCACCCTTAGCAGCAAGTCCTAATTTTCGGAGGGGCAAGTAGCTCTCAACCCCTTCTCCTTCACCCTTAGCAGCAAGTCCTAATTTTCAGAGGGGCAAGTACCCCTCAACCCCTTCTCCTTCACCCTTAGCAACAAGTCCTGCTTTTCTAGGGGAGGGGCTAGTACCCCTCAACCCCTTCTCTCTGTGTCTCTACCCCTTCTCTGGGGAAGGGGCTATCTCTGCGCTCTCTTCTCTCTGGGTTTGCCTCCTTCACTATGGTTCCACCCTCCATTCCTTCTTCTTCTCCCTTAGCCTGTGTTCTTAAGAACTTAAAACCTCTTCAACTCTCACTTAACCTAAAATCTAAGCATCTTATTTTCTTCTGCAATGCCGCTTGACCCCGATATAAACTCACAGTAGTTCCAAATAGCCAGAAAACGGCACTTTGAATTTTTCCATCCTGCAAGATCTAAATAATTCTTGTCATAAAATAGGCAAACGGTCTGAGGTGCCTGATGTCCAGGCATTCTTTTACACATCAGTCCCTTTCTAGTCTCTGTGCCCAATGCAACTCATCCCAAATCTTCCTTCTTTCCCTCCTGCCTGTCCCCTCAGTCCCAACCCCAAGCATCGCCGAGTCTTTCTAATCTTCCTTTTCTACAGACCTATCTGACCCCTCCCCTCCTTGCCAGGCTGAGCTAGGTCCCAATTCTTCTTCAGCCTCTGCTCCTCCACCCCATAATCCTTTTATCGCCTCCCCTCCTCACACCAGGTCCGGCTTACAGTTTCGTTCCATGACTAGCCCTCCCCCACCTGCCCAGCAATTTATTCTTAAAAAGGTGGCTAGAGCTAAAAGCATAATCGAGGTTAATGCTCCTTTTTCTTTATCCCAAATCAGATAGTTTTTAGGCTCTTTTTCACCAAACATAAAAATCCAGCCCAGTTCATGGCTTGTTCAGCAGCAACCCTGAGACGCTTTACAGCCATAGACCGTATAAAGTCAAAAGGCCATCTTATTCTCAATATACATTTTATTACCCAATCTGCTCCCGACATTAAATAAAACTCCAAAAATTAGAATCTGGCCCTCAAACCCCACAACAGGACTTAATTAACCTCATCTTCAAGGTGTACAATAATAGAAAAAGTTTCAATTCCTTGCCTCCACTGTGAGACAAACCCCAGCCACATCTCCAGCACACAAGAACTTCCAAACACCTGAACTGCAGCAGCCAGGTGTTCCTCCAGAACCTCCTCCCCCAGGAGCTTGCTACACGTGCCGGAAATCTGGCCACTGGGCCAATGAATGCCCGCAGTCCGGGATTCCTCCTAAGCCGTGTCCCATCTGTGCGGGACCCCACTGGAAATCGGACTGTTCAAGTCACCTGGCAGCCACTCCCAGAGCCCCTGGAACTCTGGTCCAAGGCTCTCTGACTCCTTCCCAGATCTTCTCGGCTTAGCGGCTGAAGACTGACACTGCCTGATCGCCTCGGAAGCCCCTTAAACCATCACGGACACCGAGCTTCGGGTAACTCTCACAGTGGAAGGTGAGTCCGTCCCCTTCTTAATCAATATGGAGGCTACCCACTCCACATTACCTTCTTTTCAAGGGCCTGTTTCCCTTGCCTCCATAACTGTTGTAGGTATTGACGGCCAGGCTTCCAAACGTCTTAAAACTCCCCAACTCTGGTGCCAACTTAGACAATACTCTTTTAAGCACTCCTTTTTAGTTATCCCCACCTGCCCAGTTCCCTTATTAGGCTGAGACACTTTAACTAAACTATCTGCTTCCCTGACTATTCCTGGATTAGAGCTACATCTCATTGCTGCCCTTTTTCCCAATCCAAAGCCTCCTTTGTGTCCTCCTCTTGTATCGCCCCACCTTAACCCACAAGTATAAGATACCTCTACTCCCTCCTTGGTGACCGATCATGCACCCCTTACCATCTCATTAAAACCTAATCACCCTTACCCCGCTCAATGCCAAGATCCCATCCCACAGCACGCTGTAAAAGGATTAAAGCCTGTTATCACTCGCCTGCTATGGCATGGCCTTTTAAAGCCTATAAACTCTTCTTACCATTCCCCCATTTTACCTGTCCTAAAACCAGACAAGGCTTACAAGTTAGTTCAGAATCTGCGCCTTATCAACCAAATTGTTTTGCCTATCCACCCCATGGTGCCAAACCCATATACTCTCCTATCCTCAATACCTCCCTCCACTACCCATTATTCTGTTCTGGATCTCAAACATGCTTTCTTTACTATTCCTTTGCACCCTTCCTCCCAGCCTCTCTTTGCTTTCACTTAGACTGACCCTGACACCCATTAGGCTCAGCAAATTACCTGGGCTGTACTGCCGCAAGGCTTCACAGACAGCCCCCATTACTTCAGTCAAGCCCAAATTTCATCCTCATCTGTTACCTATCTCGGCATAATTCTCATAAAAACACACGTGCTCTCCCTGCTGATCGTGTCCGATTAATCTCCCAAACCTCAATCCCTTACAAAACAACAACTTTCCTTCCTAGGCATGGTTAGTGCGGTCAGAATTCTTACACAAGAGCCAGGACCGCACCCTGTAGCCTTTCTGTCTAAACAACTTGACCTTACTGTTTTACCCTAGCCCTCATGTCTGCGTGCAGCGGCTGCCACTGCTTTAATACTTTTAGACGCCCTAAAAATCACAAACTACGCTCAACTCACTCTCTACATTTCTCATAACTTCCAAAATCTATTTTCTTCCTTATACCTGAGGCATATACTTTCTGCTCCCTGGCTCCTTCAGCTGTACTCACTCTTTGTTAAGTCCCACAATTACCATTGTTCCTGGCCTGGACCTCAATCTGGCCTCCCACATTATTCCTGATACCACACCTGACCCCCATGACTGTATCTCTCTGATCTATCTGATGTTCACCCGATTTCCCCACATTTCCTTCTTCCCTGTTTCTCACCCTGATCACACTTGGTTTATTGATGGCAGTTCCACCAGGCCTAATCGCCACACACCAGCAAAGGCAGGCTATGCTATAGTACAAGCCACTAGCCCATCTCTTAGAACCTCTCATTTCCTTTCCATCATGGAAATCTATCCTCGAGGAGATCACTTCTCAGTGTTCCATCTGCTATTCTACTACTCCTCAGGAATTATTCAGGCCCCCTCCCTTCCCTACACATCAAGCTTGAAGATTTGCCCCCACCCAGGACTGGCAAATTAGCTTTACTCAACATGCCCCAAGTCAGATAACTAAAATACCTCTTAGTCTAAGTAGACACTTTCACTAGATAGGTAGAGGCCTTTCCTACAGGGTCTGAGAAGGCCATTGCAGTCATTTCTTCCCTTCTGTCAGACATAATTCCTCAGTTTAGCCTTCCCACCTCTATACAGTCTGATAACAGACCAGCCTTTATTAGTCAAATCAGCCAAGCAGTTTTTCAGGCTCTTAGTATTCAGTGAAACCTTTATATCCCTTACAGTCCTCCGTCTTCAGGAAAAGTAGAACGGACTAAAGGTCTTTTAAAAACACACCTCACCAAGCTCAGTCACCAACTTAAAAAGGACTGGACAATACTTTTACCACTTTTGCTTCTCAGAATTCAGGCCTCGGAATGCTACAAGGTACAGCCCATTTGAGCTCCTTTTTATTAGGCCCCAGTCTCATTCCAGACACCGGACCAACTTAGACTGTGCCCCCCAAAAACTTGTCATCCCTACTATCTTCTGTCTAGTCATACTCCTATTCTCCGTTCTCAACTACTCATACATGCCCTGCTCTTGTTTACACTGCCGGTTTACACTGTTTCTCCAAGCCATCACAGCTGATATCTCCTCGTGCTATCCCCAAACTGCCACTCTTAACTCTTGAAGTAAATAAATAATCTTTGCTGGCAGGACTATGCTGAATCTCCTTAGGCACCCTCTAATCAGATGTCCTAGGTCCTCCCAATTCTTAGACCTTTTATACTTGTTTTTTCCTTCTCTTATTCCATTTAGTTTTTTAATTCATACAAAACCGTATCCAGGCCATCACCAATAATTCTACATGACAAATGTTTCCTCTAACAACCCCACAATATTACCCCTTACCACAAAATCTTCCTTCAGCTTAATATCTCCCACTCTAGGTTCCCACGCCACCCCTAATCCCACTTGAAGCAGCCCTGAGAAACATCGCCCATTCTATCTCCATACCAACCCCCAAAAATTTTCGCCACCCCAACACTTCAACACTATTTTATTTTTCTTATTAATATAAGAAGGCAGGAATGTCAGGCCTCTGAGCCCAAGCCAAGCCATTGCATTCCCTGTGACTTGCACATATACATCCAGATGGCCTGAAGTAACTGAAGATCCACAAAAGAAGTAAAAATAGCCTTAACTGATGACATTCCACCATTGTGATTTGTTCCTGCCCCACCCTAACTGATCAATGTACTTTGTAATCTCCCCCACCCTTAAGAAGGTACTTTGTAATCTCCCCCACCCTTAAGAAGGTTCTTTGTAATTCTCCCTACCCTTGAGAATGTACTTTGTGAGATCCACCCCCTGCCCCCAAAACACTGCTCTTAACTTCACTGCCTATCCCAAAACCTATAAGAACTAATGATAATCCATCTCCCTTCACTGACTCTCTTTTCAGACTCAGCCCGCCTGCACCCAGGTGAAATAAACAGCCATGTCGCTCACACAAAGCGTGTTTGGTGGTCTCTTCACACGGACGCGCGTGAAACTAGGCACAGAAAAATTTCACGTCAAAACATGGGGTATTGGACAGGCATGATGGCTCATACCTGTAATCCCAGCACTTTGGGAGACCAAGGCAGGCAGATCACTTGAGGTCAAGAGTTCCAGACCAGCCCGGCCAACATGATGAAACCCTGTCTCTACTAAAAATACAAAAATTAGCTGGGCATGGTGGCGGGTGCCTGTAATCCCGGCTAGGTGGGCCCACTTAGGTGGCTCCATCTACTTCTGGAGAACATGACTTCCATACCCCAAGACTCCACCCCAGCCTGGGTCATTGCCACTTGGGAGGCTGAGGCAGGAGAATCACTTGAACTCGGGAGGCGGAGGTTGCAGTAAGCCGAGACAGCGCCACTGCACTCCAGCCTGGGCGGCAGAGCGTGACTCTGTCTCAAAAAAACAAACAACCAAAAAAGAAACACGGAGTATTAGAATTGGAAAATAAGATGAATCATTTTGTCTAGCAAATACTTAAATAATGTAAGAGATGTGTTTTGTGGTTTGCCCAGCCCAAAGGGGGCTGCCTTTGGTCCCCAGGGACCTGCCTTACCTTCCCACTCCCCCGAAGCCATCTGGGCAGGGGTAGAGCCCTGACCCTATGGCAGTTAATCCATTCCCAGGCCGGGGATCTAATACTGGTGTGGTCTCAATCAAATAGGCCAGTTCTGGCCAGTGGAATTCTTCCTAGTAACTGAGCCATTCTATTTGGTGGAACTCTAGTTCAGTGGTTGGAAGATTACAAAGTCACAAAGATTAGGACAGCCACAGAGGGTTACTGGAAACTGGGAGGTAATGATGACCTTGCAAGTTCATCTAGATAATAAGATAAAGCACAGCCCCCCTCTCCCAAAAGAGGGACCAGGTATGTGGGAGCCCAGGAGAGCACCTTCAGTGCCTCAGTCCCCAGTTCTGGTGATCCCCAAGGCCCTTTGTTTCCAAAAGCATACAGGAAACTTCCTTGTTTACCAAACTGGTATGAATGGGTTTCCACTGCCACCAAAGAGCCTTGCCTAAAATAAGCACTCAGTATATGTCAGGCGCTATGGCAACAGTGCTACCTCAGAGCTAGTGTGGAAGACAAAACCCTCTATTAGATAGTTGCAGAACAGGTGGCACGGGCACAAGAAAGTGCTAGTGATATAATGCACATGGTCTGGCTAAAGAATAAAGAGCACAGCTCACTGTGAGCCAAACAAAGCTGCTTAGAAGAGACAGTTCTCCAATTTGGCCATGAAGAGTAGGAAGGGTGTAGCTGAACATTGGGGACAACACTGATAATCCCACCATGAAACAAGGCTTCCTTACCACAATTCCTCTAGGCTCAGTTCACATCCGCTGGCCTCAGTTACTTAGATTGTAGCCCACGCAGAACCGGGAGAGGTTTTCTTGGCAAGCTCTCCCGCCTCAATTTTCGGTGATCCTAGTAAAATGCAGCAATCCCCAGAAGAGGCTATTTAGAGCTCTCTTAACAACTCGCCTGCACACTGAGAGTCAAGAGGGAAGTCAGGCTGCTGGAGGACTCTTCCCTCTGAATTTCTCCTCTCCTGCCTTCTCAGTGACATCACTAGCTGAAGGGAAAGTGGATGTTCATTCACAGGGGTTTGAAGAGAATCAGGAATGTGGGAGAGCAGAATAGGCCACCCCAACGTATGAAGGATTATTGAGCTGAAGACAATTAAGAAGAAGCAAATGCAGGAAAGCTTCTCTGCTCTCCCTGTATCTGCCTAAAAGCAGGACATGTGTTTACAAAGAAGAAAGGTATCCTGCCCCCTCTTTTATCAGGGAGAACAAAGGTTAACCACCACGGACAGCTTTAGATGCTTCTCACTTCTCTGCCTGGAGATGGTACCAGAGGGAACTACGTGAACAAACTTTGCTAACTAGCCGTTATCTGCAGTTACTTACCTTCCCCCAAGCTGCTGCCCATAGAGACTCAAAATCCTTTTCCCTAGTGTTGTCACTTCTCTAAAAACCTACTGTTCTTTGCTGAAGATGCATGTAAGCTGGAATTCAAAGCCACCTGTCTTGAAAACTACTCATTCCCTGGGTGTCTTCCATGTATACAGGAAATATACATGTCAATAATTTGGTTTTTCTCTTGTTAAATCTGTCTTTTGTTACAGGGGGTCTGTTCCAACTAAGAAGGGGGTCTGTTCCAATTAAGAATCTATGAAGGTTGAAGAAAAAAATGATTTTTCTTCTTCTACAGGAACTACAACCTGAACATATGTGGTAGGTGCTCAGGGGTAATGGTGGCAGCAGGAATGGAAAACAAAATAAATAAGACACAAGCAGGTCCTTAAGAAGCTCACCATTTACTAGAGGAAATAAGACAGGCACACAACTGACCCAAACATATGCCTACACATTTGAAATCCTATAATATCTACATCAGATGGATGACAAAGTCATTTTTAAATCCTTCATGCCAGAAAATTTTCCTTGAGAAATGCAAAATTGAGTTGGGATACAAAATGTCCACAGTTATGTAGACAAGATCAGTCTCACCCATACAAACATGATTTAAATTAGTAAAACGAATTAAAATGATAGTTTTCAAATTTTTTAGCAAAGTCTTTTCTTCAAATATAATTCCACTCAGAAGTCCAGTAAGCAACAGAGATGCATAAAAGCAGAGCTGCTTTGGCTGAAACAGGCGACGAGATCAGGAGCTGCACAACCCTGCAGTCCACTGAGGCGTCTCTGCAGAACACATGGCTCCAAGAACCACTGGCGCAAAACCTTTCATTTAAAGGTACTAGGGCTTGTGGCTTTTAGGCACACATAGTAATTTGAAATTTACCTAATAAAAGTGTTCCCAGCCGGGCACACTGGCTTACGCCTGTAATCCCAGCACTTTGGGAGGCCAAGGTGGGTGGATCACTTGAGGTCAGGAGTTCGAGACCAGCCTGGCCAACATAGTGAAACCCCGTCTCTACTAAAAATAAAAAATCACCCGGGTGTGGTGGTGGGTGCCTGTAATCCCAGCTACTCGGGAGGCCGAAGGAGGAGAATCGCTTGAACCCGGGAGGCGGAGGTTGCAGTGAGCCGAGATCACGCCACTGCAGTGTTCCCAGGTAGTTGAATCTACTAGCAAGAAAGAATGGTTGTGACAAGGTTTGAGGTTACATTCTAAGCCTTTGGCTTTAACTCTGCCAGCCCACTCGTCAGTAACACAGATAAGGACCCCCGCCATGTCAAAGTGCCAGAGTCCTGCAGTATCACATCACACATCTTGTGTGTCATTCTCTTCCTCTTTTATATTTGGTATGTGACATCTCTAAATTCACTGTTTCCATGCGGCCTCCAAAGACCCTCTGGATCTGACAATTAGTCAAGATTTTCTGAATTTCAGCCCTACCAACTGGCTCTTAGGGCCCACTTAGGTGGCTCCATCTACTTCTGGAGAACATGACTTCCATACCCCAAGACTCCACCCCAGCCTGGGTCACTGCCACTGGTGAGAACCCTTGATCCCACTCACATCCTCCTTGAAGAAAAATAAGACCACCTTGCTCAAAGTGTGTTCCTAGGGTTTCTCAGAGGTTCCGTGTGGTGCACTGAGTCTTCAGATGTTTTAACATGCTCCTATACATGGGGAATTCCTCAAAGGAGAGACAAATATGAGAATCTGTTTTTGATCAATCATAAAACCTTTTTTATTTCTTGGCACTTATCACTGCCAAATCCTTTGAAAAAACAAAAAATGACTTAAATATTTTCCCCTGATTACAGTTAATTTGATACTTTCTTATCAAAATGTTTCCTTATAAAGAAAAGTAAGTTCAGAAATGTATGGAAATGAGAAAACAAATGGTGAGTTACACATAGTGCCCCATTAAAATCAGGAAGAAGACAAGGACGCCTGCTATTACTATTCAGTATTTTATTTCACCCTCTAACCAATGCAGACAGAAAAACAAAATAAAGTACTAAAAAGAAGGCAGTAGCAGTAAAACTTTCAATATTTGCAAATGGAATGCCTGTCTGCCTAGAGTCTAGTGGATTACAAATGGTCAGATACAGTAACCATTTAGGAAACGGCATTTTTTTAGCTGGACATGGTGGCTCACACCTGTAATCCCAGCACCGTGGGAGGCTGCGGCAGGAGGATCTCTTGAGACCAGCCTGGACAACATGGCAAAACTCCATCTCTACAAAAAAAAAGTACAAAAAATTAGCCTGGCATGGTGGCGTGCACCTGTAGTCTCAGCTACCCAGGAAGCTGAGGTGCGAGGATCACCCGAGCCCAGAAGGTTGAGGCTGCGGTGAGCCCTGATCGTGCCACTGCACTCCGGCCTGGAGGACAAAGTGAGACCCTGTAAAAGAAAAGAAAAAAAGAGAAGAGAAAAAAAAAGAAAATGGCATTTAAAAAAATTCTACTCATAATAGCAAATAGGAATAGAAAGAAGGGTAGGAGGCTAAAGAAAAAAAATAAAACTCTTAAGAAATAAACCTACCCATATATGTGCCAAACCAATCTTATTTTAAATTTTACTACATGACATTAAAAAAAACAAAAAGATACTAATAATGGAGAGAACTACCATTTCCCAGATGAGAAGACTCAATATTGTAAGACAACAATTCTTCCTCACTTTGTAAAGTCAACGTAAGTCAACGTAAGTCAACAAGCATCTCAACTCAGAAAACTAATCCTAAAGTCCAACTGGAAGAGAAAAACCTTTCGGATGACCAAAAAAAAAAAAGTTTAAAAAATAAGAATAATGAAAGGAAATATCCTCATAAAATCAAATATAGTACAAAGGGAAAGCTACAGTAACAAAAACAGAGTGACAGCATTATGAAAATAGACATATTCTATTATCACTAAAACAGGAGAGTATAGAAAGCAACTACATTGATATTTAGGATACAATAAAGATATTTAAAACTGGCACAAAAAGAGCAAACTGTTTGACGCATTATATTGGGAAAAGTAAAAAATCCACATACAAATTAAGTTGCAGCTCTACTACTATCATACCCAAGAACAAATCCTAGGTAGACTACACAGATAAATATTTCAAAAACTACCGGAAAAAGAGACAAACAATATCAAGTATATTTACAAAACTCAGAAGACATAAAGAAAAGTTCACAGGTGTGGCAAACGCCACAGTTAAAACCTATATTTCATAAACAAAGTTCAAAGACAGCAAGAAAGTGATATTATTTACAAAGGATTTTCTGAGGAGGGACACAACTTGATCTATTACTTTTACTCTAAAGCTTTCTATAATGTTTAAATCTTTCAGAGCAAGCAAGAATTCATTCATGCTATAAATAAAAATCTTTTTCACACAAAAAAAGGTTAATATAAAGGAACACTTCAACTGAGTCTTTTCATAAATACTCACAAATGAAAAACTAGTAAAGTAAAAAGTTTGCTTGCTATTTTTTAGGAATAAAATTAAGAAAGGAACGTGGACAGTTATCTGAAATATTTTCCTTTCAACATTCTACAAAGGGCCTCTCCCATAGATGTTCTGGAAGAAGAGCTTCGCACTTCAAAGGGTGTGCCTGTAGGATTTAGATGATTATCTGAATACCTGCACTAGTAAACAAACAAAAATCACCCCAAGAGTAAACTAAGAATATCACAGGGAAGAAATCTCCTAATTCCTAACCAGTGGGAAGGGTGGTTTTTTTTTCTTTCTAAATAGAATTAATAAACTTCAAAAATTCTGTGAATTTTTCATAGCAAATCAAGTGTACATGAATTTTCTAAAACTACATCTCTGTCAGACCCTTAAGTTTTCTCCACACCTGCAAGGAGAACTCCTGGCATCTTGCTACAGTGCTGAATTTGGGACGGAGGTGCCAAGTTATCATGTAAGTGGTACTCTATCACTGGAAAATAGAATCCTATGGCTCTTAACAATGCTCGAGGCCTGTCTCCTTGTTAGGTGAAACTCAGGTCTGGGTACTGGGTCGCTTATCCCCTTAGCTCAGTCAGTAGCATTATCCAGCTTTTTCCATTTGTTCCAGAAAATAGTTCTTACTGGCCTTGGTAAAAGCATATCTTTTATTTTATTTTTTTCTAAGCAGTAAACAGATAATCCTAAACCTTTACAATTTCTCTGTCCCATCATCCTAGAAAGGATTTATCTGACTTATTTCAAAGTTCTACAGTTCTCCTGAGTTTTTCTGTCAGTCAAAACTTTGAACATTTCAGTATCTCTTTCCCAGTAGCGTTTTTATTGTCTGAGTCATCTTAAGTTAAAACTACAGCTTTCTGGTATAAATAAGGCTTAAAACACAACCAAAATTCTATATCTGGTATCAACAGCTGGTACAAGGTCTCACTCCCTCATACTAGATCAAGGAAATCTTTATCTATGGAAATTCTATTCATACTATTAAATAGTCCCTATATTCCCTGAAATACATGAATGAGCATCAACCAAGCCCTAATATCCTCTTTTCTCCTGCCACAGTGAGGGAGGCAGGGGTTAAAGAATCACTTTAACACTAAAGTGTTTTCCTCACATTGTACTCATTCCACAAAAAACTGTTGTAGTAATTTAGATTAAGCATCTTGGTTGATCCTAGATAATGTTTACCCAATTGCATCTAGTCATTAACTACTTATCTACCTGAAAATTGAGTTCTTGAAATCCTCTGTCAAGTCTAGTGAAAGAAAATAATAAAACTCCAAGACTGAATCTGTGTTACGTTCTGCAGCTCTAGCTACTGGCAAAACAAAAAAGATTAGATTAAAAGATATGCATCCCAAGCTAATTGCACAGCATAAAAAGTAAACCACAGCTATTAAACAGAAGCATCATTATATAATTTCTCTTGACAAGTTAAGCATTTTAATAAGTATTTTATAAATAATAAGGAAGCATTTTTCCACGTAAATTATATGCAATAACAAAGCATAATGCTAAAGGCACATAATAGGCAAAAATTCAGTCCCTTCTATATTAAATTATGGATATTTAATATAGATACATTTATTTTAAAAATTCATTTATTTTTATGTGCATTTTCTGAAAAGGCCTGAAAATGACATGTACCAAATTCTTAACACTCATGAGGAAAAGGTGGGAAAAAGTAAAAAAGGGGAAAGGATTTTAAGTTGTATTTTAAATATATCTGTGTAATTTGAATTTTCTCTAACATGAATCAATTTTGCCATTTTTTTTCTTTGTTTTTGAGACGGAGTCTCACTCTGTCACCTACGCTGGAGTACAATGGCGTGATCTCGGCTCACCACAACCTCCACCTCCTGGGTTCAAGTGATTCTCCTGCCTCAGCCTCCTGAGTAGCTGGGATTACAGGCACCTGCCACTATGCCTAGCTAATTTTTAGCTAATTTTTAGTAGAGATGGTGTTTCACCAGGTTGGCCAGGCTGGTCTTGAACTCCTGACAGATGATCCATCTGCCTCGGCCTCCCAAAGCGCTGGGATTACAGGAGTGAGCCACTGTGCCCAGCCGCCATTATTTTTAAATAATATGAAAAATGCAAAATAATGCCAGCCAGCAAAGATATACTGAAGCTGGCACTGTAAATCAGTTCAACCTTTTTCATAATGTATGTGGGAGCTTTAAAGATACTGACATCCTTTGACTCAGCAATTGTTTATTTTAAAAGTTTTTGTAATGTGGATATATTATTTTTTAGAAAGAAAAGCAATCTTGTTTAATCACATATCACATGAAATCCTTAAAATGCAGGCTTCTGACATACAGGCTAGAAAAATAAACATATAGTCAATTCTCAGTATTTGCAGTAGTTATGTTCTATGAAGTCTCTATGAATACTGAATTAGCAAATACTGAACCTCTGCTCCTAGGGGAAATACAGGGTTATGTTCCTACAAGCCTCTGATCACAAAATTTTTGTTAGCCAATCAATACATAATATTGCTTTATGTGTGTTTCTATTTAAAGAGTCTTCTTTAATATATTGTCAATTCACTACCTTTTAACTCAGGCAACAGCACTGTGACTCATGTATGAATGCAGCTTATCTAACATACATATTCTGTCCCTAAGGCACATCACAGCCTTCTTGAGCTTAGGAACACCAGACAGCTCTTCAGCACTACACCAGGGGCTCATTTTAAACAGCAAAATCACCCAAAAGTATAAAAATGCAAAAACATGGCATTAAATAGACCACAAAAAGGACATTTGTGTACAGCATGAGAGCTAAAACAAGAGGGTAGAGTGTTTTCTTGTGTGATCTCAGCTAGGAATGTGCACATTGGTCAACTCAAATTTTTCATGTTTCATAAGTCAATGAATGACAGCAATGCCTGAAACATGAATTTGTAGGTTACAAATAAATCTCACTAAGTAGGCAAATTGACAAATATGGAATCCGTGAATAATGGGAATCAACTGTATGTATTTAATAGTATAAACAAATTTCTCAAAAGACAGATTAACAACAGAATAAAAATACAGCCCATAAAAGGCTTTCTTGTCTCTGCTAACTCAGTGATTATCAACCAGGGGTTACTTTTTCCCTAGGGTACATTTGATAACGTCTAGAGACATCTGTTGATTGTCAAAACCGGGTCTAGCAGGTAGCAACCAGGATGCTGCAAAACATCCAGCAACGCCCAAGACAGCCCATGACAACAAAGAAGTACCTGACTCAAAAAGCGAACAGTGTCAAGATTAACTGGGCTAACTGATGAATAAAGTCAATGTTTTGTCTTTAAGTGTGCCTTCTTGTACCTTCTATCAACCCACACTCTAAAGCCTAAAACAATAAATAATTTTAATGTCAAGGATGAAGCAGCTGTCATACTTTATTGCTAGGTGGCCCCTTGTTCTCAAACTTAACTGATGAATTCAATGCAATATAAGACACAAAGCAGTTAAAAGCTATACTGAAAAGTGTGACTTTTTGAGTCATTTCCACTGAGCTTGTAATGGTAGCTGGGTAATAATATTGTAAAACACAGAGCCAGTCAGAAATCTAGGTGGTTTTTTTTTTTGAGACGGAGTCTCGCTCTGAAGCTCAGGCTGGAGTGCAATGGCACGGTCTCAGCTCACTGCAACCTCCATCTCCCAGGTTCAAGTGATTCTCCTGCCTTAGCATTCCGAGTAGCTGGAATTACAGGTGCCTGCCACCACATCTGGCTTTTTTTTTTTTTTTTTTTGAATTTTTAGTAGAGATTGGCTTTCACTATGTTGGCCAAGCTGGTCTCAAACTCCTGATCTCATGTTCTGCCTGTCTCGGCCTCCCAACATGCTGAGATTACAGGCGTGAACCACCACGCCCTGCCTGAACTCTAGTTCTTAACACCAGGTAAGTAAAAATCATCCTTGCACAGGAATTAAGAAGTATAGTCTACAGCAGGGGTCCCCAATCCCCAGGCCATGAACCGGTACCAGTGTGTGCCCTGTTAAGAACCAGGCCACACAGTAGGAGGTGAGCAATGGGCAAGCAAGCGAAGCTTCATCTGTATTTACAACTGCTCCCCATCACTCACATTACCACCTGAGATCCGCCTCCTATCAGATAGGCGGCAGCATTAGATTATCATAGGATTGCAAACCCTACTGTGAACCACGCATGTGAGGGACCTAGGCTGTGCACTCCTTACGAGAATCGAATGCCTGATGATGTCACTGTCTCCCATCAACCCCAGATGGGACTGTCTAGTTTCAGGAAAACAAGCTCAGGGCTCCCACTGATTCTACATTATGGTGAGTTGTATAATTATTTCATTATATATTGCAATGTAATAATAATAGAAATAAAGTACACAATAAAGGTAATGTGCTTGAATCATCCTGAAACCATTCCTGCAGCCCCTGGTCCATGAAAAAATTGTCTTCCACAAAACCAAAAAGGTTGGGGACCTCTAGTCTACACTACACCATCCATGAGATGGGGAACTCCAAGCAGTTTGCAGAATAAATCAACAACAGTTTGAGAAGGTTCTTGCGGTTATCTGTCTAAGGGAAGAAATTAAAATGTCCTGCAAAGTCTTAATAATTCTATGAAAAGAGGCCCAATTTAAGTGACCTCCCCAAATATCCTTAACTGCATAAATGCTGCACACCCCCTTTAATGCACCACCCGTGTGGATTCAGTATTATTCTGAATACTGAAAAATACTCAGTATTCTGAATACTTATTCTGTCTCGAATCGATCGTATTTTTAAATAATGAGTCAAGCAATTTGTAGAGTGGCCTCCAAAGTTACTCAAGAGCATTCCAAAATCACTGAGCTAATATAACAAAGATAAATAATTTCCAACTGGGAGGCTGACTTGCAGACTAAGAATTGCACTTGAAGTTTGGAACCTGAATTTTCGGCTGCATGAGTTTAGAGCCAAGTCATTATTTCGAGAGGTTTTTTCCCCCCTGTAAATATGTTTTAGCTCAACTCTGCAAAAATAAACCTAAACTATTATTTCCTGTTGTAAGTATGCTCTGTTGGACATTATATATTCTGCTGGCTGACGCCTTTAACTTCCTACAAGATCCTGCTGACCACTCAGACCTGGAAGCTCTCCTCCATCCTTCCTTAACCACCCTGACCACTCTCTCCAGACTCCTGCTCTTCCCCTACCCCAGCCTACATTTGAAGCCTCATCCCTCAACCCTCCCAGCCCCATACCTGAATTCTTACCCCAGACTGGTACTCCTTGGATCACCATCATCAGAACCAGCTAGAAAGTGTAGATTAAAGTATGCTGCCCAGACCACATTCCCAATCGATTGATCAGAATCTCAGGTGGCAGGCTTGGGAATCTCCATTTCCACTCCACCTTGCAGCTATTTAAGCCTTAGCTATAAAACAACACCTGTGGCTTTCTGGAAATGACATCACTGTGGCCTTGATTCATTTATCATGTTTCCCTCTGCCTAAACATCTGCCCCCTGCCCTACCCAATTCTCTAAGCCCATTTTAAACATCATTTCCACTAAACAATGTTATCAGCTGACACCTGTGGTTGAGAGAAACTGCTCTTCTCTAAACTTCCACAGCACACTACATACAGTATATACCACATAAATTCAAAATTGTAGATTTGTCAAATTCCCCAACCAGACTGGAGCTCTTGAGTAGGAACCATGTGCCATACCTAGATTTCGCCTCTAGTGGCCAGCAGAGTTTTTGGCACATAGCAGGAACTCACTGGACGGATGGATGGATGGATGGATGGATGGATGGATGGATGGATGGACGGACGGACGGACGGACAGACGGACGGATGGATGGATGGCATGCATGGCGGGCCTCTGAGTGGCACTATTAAACTTTAGTGGCCAGGGGCGGTGGCTCACACCTGTAATCCCAACACTTTGGGAGGCTGAGGTGGGAGGACTGCTTGGGTCCAGGTATTAGAAACCAGCCTGGGCATCATAGTGAGACCCTGTCTCAATTAAAATAATAATAAATAAACTTCAGCAATCCCACATGATTTGTGATTAGTGTTAATGTGAACAAATGCAAGACTAAATGGAATAACCAAACAGAAGAATCTTAAGTAACTGGAGTATGGCTCTCAGGGAGCCCTACAGGAAGAAGGAAAGGTCTCCCTCCAAAGCCATTCACGTTTTACACTCCGTAGGGTCTCAATTAAAGGCAGCTAATTGACTGTACATGTACAGTCCTAGTAAACAGCTAAAGCAGATGAGGATAAGAAAGCAAACTAGCTACCAAAGAACTTTTCTGGGCATAAGCAGATATAGTTAAGACCAGTGGCAAACCCTTACACACTCCTATCAAGGACCAAGACAGATACAGTAATAACCCCAAGTGGATCTACCTATAGAATAAAGTTTTGGATTCCTCAAGATTATTTACCCTAGGATTTAAATCCACCCGTAATTTTATCCTTGAGTCAACATTATTTTTGTTGTAAATCCACCCTCCATCCTGCCATTCTGTTCTGCCTGGATAGATTTTCCTTTGGGAAATCACTATGTAGCAGCCACAGGATCTGGCCCCAAACTTAGCTCCAGAGGTTGATGTTTACCAGCATAACCTAATCAGCACAATTTCAACCGTATTCTGATTAGCTGTGGGATGAACAGAAACCCAGTTCTAAGCACACGGCATTTCCCCTGGCCGCCATGTTAGTTGGGCAGAATAAATGTCAGGTCTTTTGTTTGATGGTTATGGGTGTGAATGAACAACCAGGGAACCCTGGCTACTGCTAGCTGCCTTCTGGTGAGCACCAGGAAATCTAGGCCTAGGAAGACACACCTAGAGAACCTTGTGTGCAACTTGAAAAGTAGGTCTTTTTCCAGTTATTGAGCCAATGCATTGTCTTTATTGTTTAAGGCAATTTGGGGTTTCTGTCATCCAGAGCATTATGATGTCTACCCCACTACTACTTTTCCATCCAACTTTACCCGATTCTCTTAGGACATGCATAAACCCACTTTGTAAGACTCTGTAACTGTCCCCAACATACCCCATCCACTCCTAGCTCCTCATTTGTGTGTCATTCCCCTGCCTGAAATGTTCCTCCCTTGCTCTCTCCATTTTTCAAATCCTGTCTGGTCTTCCAGACTCAGGCTGGAGTCCTAATCCCTCCGAAGGCAGACATCCAGGACCATAATTTTCTTGTCTCATTATCGATATTAGTTGTCATCTGTGTCCTATTTTATACTTTTAAGTATCTTTCCACAAGCATAGTCTCGGGCTGGAACAAAGCTCCATATGTTTGCAACCCCTTGCAAATGGCCCCTGGAAGAATATCTTGTGATAAATGGAAAACCAATAACTCCTGTATAGGCAGATGCAAAATGCAATTTAGACCTCCTGATCACTGCCAGTCACTCCTTCTTAATTCACATAGCAATGTGGAGGATAGACAGCAATTTCAGAGGCAACATATTCCAACATCACACAGTTGGCCACGGCCCTGTCACATTTCACAACCAGACTGGCAGTAACAGCTGGATGAGGATCAGAAATTTATCAGGCCACTTTCCATTTGCAAATTGCTGAAGTCCTTCCAAGGAAGATGCAAGACTAACTCCTGTGTTCTAAACCTGTGTTCTAAAAAGTAAACATCCACACCTTTCAAATATCATCCTGGGGGCAACACCAGAATGGAAAACATGAAAAAACAAAGCCCAAGGCATCCACCAAACAATAGGCTCCAGCCATCTTCAAAGTCTTTTATATCCCCTTTCATACCTGTAGCTCCAGATCCCTTTGGAGCACTCTGGGGGTACATCTGTGAGATTTAAATGAGGAACATGAATAAACAGAGGTTGGGATTTACCCCCATCACAGAGACGATCAGGAGATCATAAGTTGAGGGGTCATGCAGGACCCAGTACTATGTCCACTGAAGATGACAAAATGTGTGTGTGCGTTCACATACAAGCCACAAAGATGTCAACGTAGCCACAGGATTGATACCGTCCTAGACAGTCTAATCCTTTTGTATGTGTGGCATGACATGTCCCTTATCTGCACAAGGATTTTGACATCCCAGTTGGGGTCAATATTAACAGTATCTGAACATGTTTTTCAAAAAATTAGAGAAATGAAAGGGCTGACAAAATTTAAAATATCACTGTGAGTTATCTATAGAATAAAGCAGGTATCTTTACAAATACATATTTACCTATAATTATTGGGAGCTTATTAACAGTTAATCCTCCTTTCATAAGGAATAGCAGTTTCTTTGGTAAACGGGCAGATTCAGTGTTTCAATACTGCTTCTTTATCCCCTTTCCTCCCCGATTAATGCTGGTCTTTTCCTGGTTCCTAAATAGGTTCTCAAGAGGTCCACAGACTATCAGCAGGGGCTTGTACACAAACTGCAGTATTACGGACCAAGGGCCTGGCAACGGAAATGCAGCATGCCTCCTCATGGCCTCTGCATCTCACATTACTACCAGGAGATTCATCCTCCTCATTGCTCTAGGCTATAAATGCTTTCAAGGTTGAGCTTTATTGTAAGCCATGTGGCTGCTAGAGATAGATCTCAAAGCTCCCCTGCTCTAAAGGACTCCGCCTTGGCTGTGTGGCCACTGACCAAACTGATTTTGCCTTTCCATCCATACTGGCCATGGTGCCAAGATGGCCTCATAAGCTACTCACACTCTCACTGGCTCTGTGCTAAGAGGGGCTCTCTATCCTGTCCTTGCAACTGGATAGAAAAAACAAACCTTCAGACAACATGCCCCCAGGAAGACTATCTCCTAAGAAGCCAGTCCAGAACACTTCCCAGCTTTCTGGTTCACCTTTCCAGAACATCTTAGTAGTTCACGACTATGGAGCAAGAAATGAAATACCAAAATTAACACAGCACAAGCTGAAGGCTGAATCCAAATAGTTGCTGTTCAATCAGAGAAAAACCAAATAGCAATCACAATATCTCTATCAGCACTTTTCAATCCACTCCAAGAACCCAACACAGATGAAGATTAGACGTGCCCCAGCTCACTTGTCTGGAGGCTTCTTAAAGGAAAATCTCCAGCAAGAATCGATTTCATCAAAGCCAAGTAATTTGCAGCAACTCCTTCTGTCACCAACAGGTCAGGAAAGAGCCCCCGTCAGAGGTAGTGAAGATGGAAATCAGTGCCGACCTCCCTCTCCACACTGTGCCAGGCAGGCCAGCCTCACCGTGTCAAAGCAGAGGACTTGCTCTTCGCCCAAGAATCAGAAACAGCTGCTCCCACTTCATCAAGTTTCCAGGATTCCAGAATGTTCCAGCCCCACCTCATGTCCTGAATTTTTGGCTCTACTGCTTCAGAGAACCAGCAGAGCCCAGAAAGGAAATACAGTCCAAAGACCTGGAACACTGAGACATTGCCAAGTCCTCTTCTGGCGCTCTCTCCCAAGCATGGTGAAAGAACTGACAGCACCAGTCTAGGATACAAACACCCCCAACTTTGGTTTGATATTCCGGATATCCCAAATATTTACTGAGTGCCCAGTCAGAATAAGACCCTGCCACTACACCCCAGCCAGGTTGGGCTCGAGTTCTGAGTTCTGAGATTACCAAATTTCACCAATGCACACAGAGCAATATGGATTTCAGGCTGCTATCCAAGAACAGGGAACAATTGTTCACTATTGATTCACTTGAGCATAAAAAGGATATGCAAATTCGCAGGAGATTTGCAGCTCTGCTATCCCTGGAACCCTGCCACAAAACCCAGGAAAGAACACATTGAGACAAAGTGAGACACACACACACACACACACACACACAGAGAGAGAGAGAGAAAGAAAGAGAGTTGGATTCAAGAGACACTATGCAAATGCAAGTTTAAAAAGATGCTGCCTCACTGGAAATGTTTCCTAGGCTGATAACCCACACCTTTTCCTCCGCCCTTTTCTTCTTTCCCTCTTTCCTCTTCCACAGACGAATGTGGACTTCTTGTGTTGTTTCAGTGCCTTGTTATTGCAACAAGAAATTTTTGGAAGAGTTAAGAAATGTACTCTTCTTCACCCCCCAATTTTTCTGTACACACCAGTCAATAAAAGAAAAAGCATAACAGCCGGGCGCGGTGGCTCACGCCTGTAATCCCAGCACTTTGGGAGGCCGAGGTGGGCAGATCACGAGGTCAGGAGATCGAGACCATCCTGGCTAACACGGTGAAACCCTGTCTCTACTAAAAAATACAAAAATTAGCCAGGTGTGGTGGCGGGCGCCCGTAGTCCCAGCTACTCAGGAGGCTGAGGTGGGAGAACGGCGTAAACGCGGGAGGCGAAGCTTGCAGTGAGCCGAGATCCCGCCACTGCACTCCAGCCTGGGTGAAAGAGCGATACTTTGTCTCAAAAAAAAAAAGAGAAAAGAAAAGAAAATACTAAATGGAATATAACCCCCTCAAACAAGGGGAGACAAATGTATTAAGCATGTGATTTTGAAAAAGTAAAAATGAAGATAACACTTACTTCAAAAGGATTATCTTACAGATCAGCGAGGGACAAGAAAGGGCCCAGCATAATGTCTGGCACTTAACGAGTTCTGAGTAAACACTCTTTGCATCTTATGAAAGGATTCGCCAAGTGTTCCTTTAAATAATCTTTTTATCTAGTATATTAAAATATTTGTTCACAAATAATCCACAATATAGCAAAGCAGCCGGAGTAGCCAAAAATAAATACATAAAAAGGCTGACAGTCACTGATAGTCGAGGGCCCATCCAAAATGAAAACAAACATCTTGAAGTTACAATAAATATCCATGTAATAATGTCTATTGGCTCACAGATTCACATACTTTACTGTTGTATATATACACACCTATATACAAAAATATAATGCAATGAAAATTGAATTGTCACAAAACATTTCAGGAAGCTACCCACTGTATAAAGGGATGGCTCATTCTCTTTCCATCTCAATCCCCTCCTCTCCCCTCCAACGCAAACACACACACACACACACACACACACACACACACACACTCCTGAGCAAACAAGGTTCAATCCAGTGGGGCTGACCCTAGGTAGGCCATACGATTGGGGAGCTGTAAGGGGTGGTTCCCTGGGCAGGAGGGACCAGAGAAGATATACAGGTAGTGTCCTTGGGAGTACGATCCAGGATCAAAACCAGAAAAGCTAAACTGTCCAAAATCCACAAGGCAAATTCCAGACCAGAAACAGAATAGGCCAAGAAAGTCGAGAGCAAGAGATAACGGAATGAGGAAGGAAGGTGAAATTCAGCCAAGACAGTGGCCAATAATAGCAATAGTCAATACAGGATCTTTACTTGTGTTACCTCATTTAATTCTCATGATAATCCGTGACACTATTATTCTTCCTATTTTTAATGTTGTTATGGAACCTTTTAAACATATACAAAAGTAGAGAGAATAGTTCAATGAAACCTCATACCCCTAACACAGGTATAAAAATCATCTACTCGGGGTGACTCTTGATTACCTACCCACTTTTCACCACCGCCCATCATCCCCAGCTCCAAATATAAGTCATCTCAGCAGCCCTGTGCAAAAATTTAAGTCAGTTTCTTATTTTGACTTTAGAAGTTCACAGCCTAGTTCCTAAAGCACATGACTCTCACCTGACCTGGGTAGTCATCTTCTTGATCTGTCATGAGCAGGGACCAGAGCAAACCTCAATGGAGTAACAGAGCTGAGCTGGACTGGGGAAATACCTCCAGATCCCAATGTGCCCCCATGAAGCATTAGGGACATATGAGCATATCTTGGCCCTGTTACTGTCTGAACTCCCTGCTGATCTTTCCCATGAGTATATTAATTCTGCCTTTCCACTTGGATCATGCATCCTGACCCAGTGAATCCCCCGACTAAGGCCTTTTGGGATCAAATCCAAACGCCACCCTAGACAGAAAGGCCCATTGCATTCTGGCACATGCTTATCTCTCAAGTCCCTCACCACTCCTAAAACTCCCACTATGCTGGACTTCTCAGAGTTCCAAAGTCCAGGCCCTGGCTTCTGCAAGCATTTTCTCACCTCCTGCCTTCTTCAACACCACCCATCGCAGTCCCAAAATGGCCAGATTATGGTTAACACTTCTCTCCTCCCCTCCTTCAGAGAAAGGGCCGCTTGTCCATATTCTCATAACGCCCTGCACCTCTCTCTACCTGCATACCTCATTTTATGTAATTGGTTCTTAGGTCACTCCCAGTTTTACAGAGCACTCTTTGAAGGCCAAGATGCTTATTCATGTAAAAAAAAGTTTATTTATCTATTTATTTATTTTAAGATGGTGTCTCACTCCGTCACCCAGGCATGCAGTGGTGCGATCTTGGCTCACTGCAACCTCTGCCTCCCAGGTTCAAGCGATTCTCCTGCCTCAGCCTCCCGAGTAGCTGGGATTACAGGACCCATCACCATGCCCAGCTAATTTTTTGTATTTTTAGTAGAGACGGGGTTTCACCATGTTGGCCAGGCTGGTCTCGAACTCCTGACCTCAGGTGATCCATCCACCTCGGCCTCCCAAAGTGCTGGGATTACACGTGTGAGCCACTGTACCCGGCCTCTTTTATTTTTTATATTTAAAAATAATATAAAATATATATTTTTTAAATATAAAAATATTAAAAAATATTGTGACCCCACTGTGACCCCTGGGACACAGCGATGAGTTCGTTTGAATTTATTTATTGTAGTGTAAGTATTTACATGCATCTGCAAAACGAGCAGTTGGAGGTTTAGTAGTTAAGCCAAAATAGACTTGTAGTCTTTTTTTTTTTTTGGTCTCCTGTAGGCACAGGATGAAAAGGGGCCTGGATGTCATCAGTTAATGGTCTTCTGGCACATGGTATGTCTTCAGTTAATGTTTAATAAATAAAAGAAGCAAACAAAAGGGTAGATGATGGCCAGAGAAACAGCAAGAAGCACTCCTTAAACATTAGAAATTTCTCGCAACGAGCGCTTCATGCCAGGTAGATGCTCAATGTCCGAGCGGTTCACCGGAGATAATGAGCCCCTTGGGTTACCCACCCGGCCCCACCAGGCACTGGAACTACCTTCTTCTAGTTTCCAAGATGCCCACTAATTCCAGTGCTCAGGTATTTGGTAGACAAACTGCACTCCCTCTGCTGACGCCCTTTCAGTGATGCTGACTTTAATCACATCCTCCATCAGGCCCTAGCCTTAGTCTGCCTATAGACCTCTAATCTCTGGAACAGCCCCTCCCAGTGAAGGTGCACTATCACTTCAATCATCTATGCTGTCCTTTTCTGGACATGGGCCCAATGGCTGACAGATTTGTTGAGAATGCCACCATCATCACCATAAGGACTACTCACAGCACAGCGGGCCAAGGTTCCAATCCCACCCACCACTCAATCTTGGCACACACATGATTTACTGTAACAGGACAACCTTCTCCCACTCCCAACATCTTACCTGTATAAAAATGAAAATGCTTCCAAGAAAGCAGCCTCAATTCTATCAGCACTGCCTCAGATTTTCATTGCTTAAGCTCCCTAAAATGTCTGCTTCTAATTTGGCTAAGGGTGGAGAAGGGATGAACAGGGAGAGAAAGTCATCAAATCTTTGCCTGCAGGTAAGCTATGGTTTTTGCTGTGGTTGGCTCTGAAATTTAGACTCCATGGGTATTCTCCCTTTGCAAATCACAACTGAATCTCCTAAGTCCTCTACCAGAAGTAAGCTACTATACTTTAAGATCTTTTACATTTTATGTTTCTCTGAAGAACAGAGATGCTTTATTATGGTAATCAGCAGGTAATAAAGCACTTACCCTCTCTCCAAAGTAGATCAAATGGGATATACTTACCCCTAGATTTTTTTAAAGCATTCCATTTGTTCTTAGAAATTGTTAACTATTTTTCAGAATGACAGCCCTAGGTTTATTGATTCACAAATGGCCTGAGTCTATCAAGTGGATATATACTTCCTTACATAGAAAGAGGTTACAGGGGAGAATTTAACATTCTAATTTACAGGTACAATAACTTCTTTTTGCCTCCTAGAAAGTGCACATTAAATCCTGTAGATTCAGAAATCAAACTAAAACCCCAAATCTAAAACCAAGGAGGAAGGATGTTTGAAAGGGGTCCTAGAGCCTACACAACAGGGACGGAATTTGTGGCTATACATACATGTGTCCCAGAAATAAACTTTCTGCTGTACAACCTGGAAATAATTTATTCATCTGACACAGCTGAGTTCCAATCTAATGCTTTAGGCTCTGAGGGCTTGGGTAATTTTATTGCATTCAGTGCAAAGTATTGATGACAATAGTTTGAAGTGGTCCTGTAAGAATTAGGGCTAATGGGCCAGAAGTGTGGGTGCTTAATATCCAAAGGCCATTACTATATTACTCTTGAGCTCTTGATGGAACAATGGAGAGGATATTAGAATGGTAAAAACAAAGAAAAGGCTGGTGCTTTTTTTTTTTTTTTTTTTTGGTGACAGCGTCTCACTCTGTTGCCCAGGCTCTGAGTGCAGTGGCGCAATCTCAGCTCACTGCAACCTCTGACTCCAGGGTTCAAACAATTCTCCCACCTCAGCCTCTGAGTAGCTGGGGTTACAGGTGCCCGTCACCATGCCCAGCTAATTTTTGTATTTTTAGTAGAGATGGGGTTTCACAACATTGGCCAAGCTGGTCTCGAACTCCTGACCTCAAGCAATCCACCTGCCTCAGCCTCCCAAAGTGCTGCGATTACAGACGTGAGCCACCACGCCCGGCCAAGGCTGGTGCTCTTAACAGTGTGGGAGGTGGAGCACTGTGGCAGAATGAAGGAGTGGGCAAGACACTGAGGAGCCTCCTCAACGCTATCAAAAGTAAAGGATGCCCTGTTTAGATGCCTGAACTGGGCTATTGAGACCAGAAGCTCCCCAGAGTATAGGAGCAGGGAAGTCAATCAGGTTTGAAGTTGCTAGAACTGCAGCTCCCAACCCACCCTTCAAACAATCCTTTAACATTCTCATCCATCATTCCACCTCTCGGATAACCCTAACTTACGCTGGCTGAGCAATCAAGACTGTGGGCAGAGAAAAGTGAAAAGCTCAGCTGAGGGACTAAGCAAGTAAATCACTTCCTTCCTTGAGGCTCAGTGTCTTCATCCATAAAATAGATTTGTTACATAAATATCAAATAAGATCATCTTTTTTACAGTGTTTTAGAAACTTTACGGCATTACTCCACTTTCTAGGAGCTGAGACCTCCAGGTAAGCTGGTTTGTCTTCTGGACTAAGTACTACTGTAGATTAGACCCCAACCCCCAAATATCAAGGAGCTTGTCAGTCCTAGAGGTGAAGGTTTTCCTTGAACACCACCTGTTTAGAAAACACCTTTTAAAAACTACAATGACAGGCCGGGCACGGTGGCTCATGCCTGTAATCCCAGCACTTTGGGAGGCCGAGGTGGGCGGATCACGAGGTCAGGAGATCGAGACCATCCTGGCTAACATGGTGAAACCCCGTCTCTACTAAAAATATAAAAAAATTAGCCTGGCGTGGTGGCGGGCACCTGTAGTCCCAGCTACTCGGGAGGCTGAGGCAGGAGGCAGGGGAATGGCGTGAACCCAGGAGGCGGAGCTTGCAGTGAGCTGAGATCGAGCCACTGCACTCCAGCCTGGGCGACAGAGCAAGACTCCGTTTAAAAAAAAAAAAAAAAAACTACAATGACAGAGTGAGTTCTAGTGTTCAGCAGCACTGTGGGGTGAATGTGGTTAACTAGAACTTATTGTATATTCTCAAGTAGCTAGAAGAGTAGAGTTTGAAAGTTCCCAACACAAAGAAATGATAAATGTTTGAGGTGATGAATATGCTAATTACCCTGACTTGATAATGACACATATCAAAATATGACTCTGTATCCTATAAACATGTACAATTATTCCATGTCTACTAAAACTTTTAAAACAGTTCTTTAAAAATTACCATTAGAGCACCTATTCTTGCGAATGGCTCAGTCAGGAAAGCATCCTGCTGACTTTACAAAGCCCAAGGAGAGGGCATCCATCTCTTCCCTCATGCCCACAGATGATATCACATCGCACAGATGGCACATCTACCATCTACACTATTACAGCGCTGTTCAGACACCCTAGGGAGGACACACAAAACACATGTGCTGTCAAGATCGGCAGGATTCCACTGCAGGTAGGCAAAAATACAAAAATTTATTAACAGCATTTAACCATCTCCAATAATCAATGTGTACTAATTAATCCTTTTCTTGGATTCCTTCTTTTCAAAAATGCACTCAAATTGGTGCCACAGAAGAAAAAACAAGATATCAGAAGCCCCTACGGATGAGAGAAGGGAAGAGGGAATTGACAAGACTTGTGACCTGTGACCTCTAACCTGCAAGTAAGTGCCTTGGGGGAATCCTAGAGAATCCTTCTCAGGCCTGGCTGCCCATTAGCAACACCTGACCAGCTTTAAAAACGCCCAGGCCTGAGCATTTGTTGTAGCTGTAAAAGTTTCCCAGGTGATTCTACTGTGCAGCCAACACTGTAAACCACTAAACCACTGATTATGAGGGTCTCCAAACGACATGGCAAAGAAGGGCTAGGAAACAGTTTTGAAATTTAACCTTATTACTTAAGATACTGGATTTCAGAAGTAACAGCAATAATAGTAACAATAATAATAAATGTCAAAGGAAGGCCGAATGTTTATTCCAAGGAGCAAAACTCCAAAAGTACATTTGTGAAAACTGGATGCTAGAAACGTTGAGAGCAGTAGCAGTCACAAGACTTTGCGCATTTGTCAAAAGTGAGAACGGTTCATACACACACATAAGAATTATTGTATGAAGATTTAAAATAACTTTAAAACATACTGGCCAGGTGCAGTGGCTCACACTGTGAGCCCTTTGGGAGGCTAAGGCGGGCAGATCATGAGGTCAGGAGTTCGAGACCAGCCTGGCCAATGTGGTGAAATTCCCGTCTCTACTAAATTACAAAAATTAGCCGGGCATGGCGGCAGGCACCCGTAATCCCATCTACTCTAGAGGCTGAGGCAGGAGAATTGCTTGAACCTGGGAGGCTGAGGTTGCAGTGAGCTGCAATTGTGCCACTGCACTCTGGCCAGGGCAACAGAATGAGACGCTGTCTCAAAAAAAAAAAAAAAAAAAAACAAAAAGAAACAAAAAAAAGACAAAAAACAAGTTATCTAACCCAATAGTACCCAATCTTGGCTAAATACTAGAATTACCTGGAGACGGGTGGGGGTGTGTGTGTGTGTGTGTGTGCACACGCGTGTGTTTTAAGACACACAGGGTCTCACTATGTTGTCCTGGCTGGTCTCAAATTCCTGGGCTCAAGCAATCCTCCTGCCGCAGCCTCCCAAGTAGCCAGGACCACACCACTGCCATAGATCACCTAAGGAGGTTTTAAAAATCCTGACGCATAGGCTGTACCCCCAAATCAGTTACATCAGAATCTGGGAGTGCTGGGGAGGTTTCTGAGTTTCGGAAGTGCCCCAGCGGCACTTGAGTGCCAGGTGATTCCCATGGGCAGCTATGTCTAATTTCCTGTAGAACAGTAGGAAGAATAACAACTGTGTGTTCTTAACACACAGCTAACACAAAGGAATGTGGCTCCAAAACAGTAAAATCACATCTACCCTATTTTCTACTCACACAGGGAAGTTCACTAAAATCTACCCAAGTTTCCAAAATGATACCATACCTAGCAGCGAATAAGGCAGACAAAGCCTGTGCCCTCACAGAGCTTAGACAGAGCAAAGGCCCAGAGCTGCAGGACTTCCCTGAAGTCGCATGCCACTTAGGGGCAGAGCCAGGATCAGAACTCACATCTCCTAATTCTGTGTAGAGAAGCAGAAAGAACAGAGGCAACTGCCTCACAGTACTGTGAAATATATATTTGGTCATCTTCACAGTTTCCTGATAGCTCCTGAAGCGCTGGGGATCTCCAGATTGGTAAGAGTGCCTTTTGTGTTCTATTAAGATGACTGATGACTAGGGGCCCCTAGACAGCTTCAGGATGGGGGATGGTCACAAAACCCGATGAGAAGGTTGGGACTGATTTCAGGCCCACTCCCAACCTCAGAGGAGGGGAGTGGGGCTGAAGTTTGACTTGATCATCAATGGCAAATGATTTAACCAATCACTCCTACATAATGATGATTCCATAAAAACTCACATGGACTGGGTTCTGGGAGTTTCCAGATAGTTGAACACATGCAGGTTCATGGAGGGTGGTGCATCCACCCGGAGTGGGCATGGACGCTCCAAGCTCCTTCTCCCATACCTTACCCTATGCATATTTTCCATCATGTTTCCCTGAGTTCTGTGAGCTGCTCTAGCAAATTAATTGAATCGGAAAAGGGTGTCATAGGAACCCCCAGCATACAGCCTGTCAGTCAGCAGCTCAGGCCACAATCTGTGCTGGCCACTGACATCTCAAGTGGAGAGTAGTCTTGTGGGACTCAGCCATCAACCTGCGGGACCTGACACTATCTCTAGGTAGTGTCAAAAGAGAATTGAATTAGAGGATACCCAGCTGGTGTCTTCAGGAGAATCAATCCCCTGGAGAATTGCTTGGTGAGTATGTGGGGAGAAATCCCCACACATCCTTGTGACCAGAGTAGTCTGTGTTGAGTGTTAAGAGGCTATTAGGAGAAACTGATTTGTTTTTTTCCTATGTCCTTGCATGCCTCCATCAAAATAACAATTATTATTTCCAAAAAAGAGCTTACCAAAAAACAAGTTAGCTTCTATGTATTGAATTATGAAACCTAGGAATCAGAAATCTCATTCTCATAAAACCTCTACTCTCCAAGCAAACCAGCATTGCTAGATCATATTGGCCTACACAGAGTGTTTGTACAGGTAACTATTTATCAGAGGTCTCAGGACAGGATGAACAATAAACATGTGTTACCAGGAAAAACATCTTGACCACCGGCATTACCTCATACTGAACTCTTTCCTTCGGTACTTTCAAAAATCTATTCAATTGGTAAGCCTCTTGATTTGTTCAAAATTTATTTGCTCTGATATATTTTGGTGACCATCCAATTATTGGTGTTCCTTACTTCTTTCTAATCTTATAAACTATTGTCTGGTTGGAATGCTGACACTTGTCCAGCTAGGTGCTTTATCCCATTTAATTGTACTGTCCCTCTCATACAAAGAAGAAACAGCTTCAGCAAAGTAACGAGTAAACAAAGTCACACAAGGTAGCTCAGCTTGAAACGGCAGAGCCAGGCTTTAAATATAGGTCAATCTGTCTGACTTTTAATCCTTTGCTACTCAAAGTGAGGTCCCTGGATAATAAGGTCCCTACCTGGCAGCCTGTTGGAAATGCAGATCCTCAGGCTCCTACTGGATCTGCTGAATCAAAATCCACAATGTAATCCCTGGTGACTGATATTCACACTAACATTTGGAAGCACTGGAGTAACCCCTATCCCAGAGCCAAGTGACTGCTTCTTGTTAATTAAGACAATGGGCAACCATCTGTGGCTCACACCATAAGCAAACAGCAGCCAATCACCTGAGCCTGAAAGCTACCAGATGGGATGCATGTTACACCACAGACTCACAGTAATCCACGGGGCTTGCTGCATGGGGCCCTTCTACACAGCTGCCCACAGGTTGCTGGACAGAAAGACCAACTTCTCTCCTTTGCCATGCCACAAGCGCCAGGGAAGCCTACAGGCCTGGTCCTAGCATCTGCTAACACCAAGAAAGACATCTAAATACCTGCCATCATAATTCAAACCCTCCTGGCATGTTTTTATGGGGGGTAACTTTCACTTCTTTAAGTAACCCATGAGGTGAGAAAGAAAAGTACAATTACTCTCAGAACAAAAAGCAGCTAATCCTCTTAGTGTCTGTCTGCTTCTCTCTCCTTCTATATAGATGTGCTTATCTATTATTATATATATTTATAATGATCCTTGGAGTCTAAAAACCTGAATTAGGGATCTTACAACTAAACGTAAGCTAGAAACAGATCACTGTTGAGGGAGGGGGTTGCGGATGAGGGAGCCATCATGGAAAACGTCCCCCGACCAGCTTTCCCTGAATCTAACTTAAGGCTGTCAAAGTGTGGAACATGCGCTACCTGCCTTAGAATCACTGAAGATGATCCCATTCCTGGGCCCAAGAATCCTTTTTTTTTTTTTTTTTTTTTTGAGACAGAGTCTCACTCTGTCGCCGAGGCTGGAGTGCAGTGGTACGATCTCGGCTCACTGTAACCTCTGCCTCCCGGGTTCAAGCGATTCTCCTGCTTCAGCCTCCCAAGTAGCTGGAATTACAGGTGCCCACCACCACTCCTGGCTATTTTTTGTATTTTCAGTAAAGACAGGGTTTCTTTTTTTTTTTTTTTTTTTTTTTTTTTTGAGACGGAGTCTCGCTCTGTCACCCAGAATGGAGTGCAGTGGCGCAATCTCGGCTCACTGCAAGCTCTGCCTCCCGGATTCACACCATTCTCCTGCCTCAGCCTCTCCGAGTAGCTGGGACTACAGGCGCCCGCCACCACGCCTGGCTAATTTTTTGTATTTTTAGTAGAGACGGGATTTCACCGTGGTCTCAATCTCCTGACCTTGTGATTCGCCTGCCTCGGCCTCCCAAAGTGCTAGGATTACAAGCGTGAGCCACCGTGCCTGGCTTAGAGACAGGGTTTCACCACTTTGGCCAGGCTGGTCTCAAACTCCTGACCTCAAGTGATGCGCCTGCCTCGGCCTCCCAAAGTGCTGGGATTACAGATGTGAGCCATCGCACCCGGCCTTGAATCCACATGTTTAACAACCCCTTCCCCATGAATTCCTGCACACATAAAAATTGGAAGCTAACTGCCATCTGATCTAGGTACACAGTTACATGAAAATTATCAGACTCACTACTTAATCTTCATAATTGTGGGGCATCTCATTTCCCACTGTTCTGAGGAAGAACTGACTGGGGAAGTGGAATCCTTACCCAAGGTCACACAGCAGGTAAGTGATTGTGGCTAAAACACCATAGTTGAGGCCCTTTCAACAGACCATGGAAGCAAATTCACAAAAACCAAACAAACAGAGAGGCATGGTTTTGTTGCTAAATCACCATTTGCCACGTGAAGCAAGAGCAATGCTTTTCTAAAAAAAGTTAAGGTCTGGCCTCTCTGGCAAGAGTATTGCAGGGACTGTTCTGGGTCCCACTTCCAGGACAGGACTGTGGCTGCCAACAGGGACAGTGGGCAGCGTGTCGTAAAGGGCTCTGGAGAGCAGCTGGCTGCTGGCTGGGTCTGGGAACCAGATACAATCCACTGGCCTGATGAAAGTTCATGGACTTTCAGTAAATTCAAATTATTCCCATTAATGCTGGATGCAGTGGCTCACGCCTGTAATCCTAGCACTTTGGGAGGCCAAGGCGGGCAGATTGCTTGAAGCCATGAGTTCGATACTAGCCTGGGCAACATAGCAAGATATTGTCTCTACTAAAAAAGCAAACAAAAAAAACAAAAAACAAAAAACCCTAAAACAAAAAACAAAAAGCCCCACCACATTAGGCATGGTGGCACGTGTCTGTGGTCCCAGCCACTCAGGGGGCCAAGACGGGAGGATTGCTTGAGCCTAGGAAGTCAAGGCTATAGTGAATCTTGTTTGCCCCTTTGCACCCCACCCTGGGTGACAAAGTGAGTACCTGTCTCACAAAAAAAAAAAAAAGTGACAAAGAAAAAGGTAAAAAAACAAAAAAATAATTATTCCCAGTGAGCAATATTTGAAGCAGTTCAGACTCTTCTTCCCATGATGGATCACACATCACTTGGGGGACACCCACACTTAGGACAAGACAATGATTCCTAAACAGATGGCTTCAGGAGGCTCACCCAAGGCTCTAAAAACAGGCTTCTAGCCCATCCCTCTCAGAGATAATGATTTGGGGATGAACATCAAATCCATAATAGTATTAGGGGGAAAAAAATCTACCATGTTTTCAGGTTCAGTGGGGAAGGCCCGAGTATAATACAAAAACTAGAAGCCACGTAAGACAAGATGGATACATTCGACTGAATTAAACTTAAAATTTTTTATTTTAAATTCTAAATTGACAAATTACAACTATATTTATGGGGTATACATGATGTCATGAACACAATGTGGAATAATTAACTCAGGCTAACATATTTGATACCTCAAATATTTATTGTTATGGTGAGAATATCTGAAATTTACTCTGAGATTTTGAAACATCCAATACATTCTTATTTACTATATTCACTTCACCACACTGTGCAATATACCTAAAGCATATGAAAAAAAGACATTCCTCTAATTGAGCCTTTGTACCCTTTGACCATCAACTCCCCAACCAGCCCAGCCCCTGGTAACCACCATTCTACCTTCTGCTTCTACGAGATCAACTTTTTTAGATTCCACATGTAAGTGAGAACACATGGTACTTGTTTTTCTGTACCTGGTTTATTTCAGTTAACATAATGTTCTCCAATTCTACCCACGTTGTTGCAAATGACAAATTTCTTTATTAAGGCTGAATGGTATTCCATTGTGAATATATACCATATTTTCTTTATTCATCTGTTGATGGGACTTAAGTTGATTCTATAACTTTGCTATTGTGAATAGCGCTGCAATGAGCATGAGAGTTCTCCATAAACTGACTTCAAATCTTTTGGGTAAACACCCAAAAGTGGGAATACTGGGTCTAAATCTAATAAAAAATCTGAATGGCAATACATACTATTAAGACAAATGATATAGGAAAAATTATTCACAACTAAAACAATGGACTGGACAGAGCGAGACTCCATCTTGAATGAATGAATGAATAAATACATCTATATTCCTTTGACCCAAAAATTCTACTTTTAGGAATTTCTCCTAAATATAAATTCACAAATATGCAAAATATTATTTGTTCACCGGTATTAAGAATAACAAAATATTTATTTTTTGAGATAGAGTCTCACTCTGTCACCCAGGCTGGAGTACAGTGGTGCAATCTCAGCTCACTGCAACCTGCGCCTCTCGGGTTCAAGCAATTCTCCTGCCTCAGCCTCCCAAGTAGCTGGGACTACAGGCACAAGCCACCAGGCCCGACTAATTTTTGTATTTTTATTAGAGAAGGGGTTTCACCATATTGGTCAGGCTGGTCTCAAACTCCTGACCTCAGGTGATCCGCCCCCCTCAGCCTCCCAAAGTGCTGGGATTACAGGCATGAGCCATCGGTGCCTGGCCTAAGAATAACAAAATATCAGAGACCAAAGTATGTCCATCAACAGGGAACTGGGCAAATAAGTTACAGTGCATCCATATGATAGAATACTATGCAGCCATTTCTTAAATCCCCTGAACCAGAAGTCCTATATTTACTTATGTGCAAAGATCTCCAAAATATAGAGCAAAATACTGAAAAGTAAATGTGGTATATTATCACTTGTGCTTAAAAATACACACATAAACCATGAGGGAAGGTTCCCTGTGAGGAAGGAAACTGGTACCTGAGAGACAGAGGTAGAAGTCATAATTATTTTCCCTACTTATCTGCCCTCTGTGGATGTACTATCCTATTTTTTTTTTAAGCTTTTAAGTAAGAGAAAAAAAATAAGAAAAAACAAGAGAGGCAAGGGAGGGGCAGGGATTGGAGATGGGATGGGGCAGGAGGGACCACCTGAGTGTAAAGTTGCAGTAAGAGTTCTCCCCTATTTCTCTCTTCAATAGTTACTTTACAGTAGACAATAAAAGCCCGAAAAAGGCTGGGCACAGTGGCTCACACGTAATACCAACACAAGGCCAAGGTGGGAAGATTGCCTGAGCCCAGGAGTTCGAGACCAGCCCTGGCAACACAGACCTGGTCTCCACAAAAATATATTTTTTTAATTAGCCGGGCATGGTGGTGCACACCTGTAGTCCCAGCTACTCAGGATGCTGAGGTGAGAGGGTCAACTGAGCCCGGGAAGTCGAGGCTGCAGGGAGCCATGATCATGCCACCACACTCCAGCCTGGGCAACAGAGCAAAGCTGTCTCAAAAAACAAAACAAAACAAAACAGAAGCCCTGTAAATGTTACTTCAGCCTCAGTAATTCCACTTCTGATAATCCATCCCCAAATACTAATAAAGCTTTATATGAAAAGACTCCATTAAAGTATTACTTATGAGTAAAAAGTTGAAATAACCAGTGCGATGTGTGTTTTAAGGATGTTCAGCTCTGCTGTAGAGAACAAGACAACAAAACCAAATGGCACGGATGAAACGCCTAAGGTGTGGGAAGTACAGAAAGTAAACAAGCACACAGCTGAGAGACATCAGCCATAGATGAAGACAGAAGAGCGTATGCAGTCTGCACACACATTGGAAGGGATAGAAAAACCAAGTGGTGGCTCAGTCTTCATCCATATCCAAGATCAGCCACCCAGTGGTGACATTCTGACCCGACTTGTTTGCCTGAGACATGCCAAAAAAAAAAAAAAAGCAAGCTCTGGACACATTCAAGAAAGGCTGTCAATAAGTGATACCTTTGTCAGACATAGCTCCTGCATTTCTCCAACAGAGGAAGTATGTGGGCTCCTGGCACCTTCTGTCTCTTGAGCCCCCTTGCTCATTCTCAGATCTGGCCCTCGTGACCATGCCACTGGTGTGGAACAGAGTGTGGCAGACACAGAGTCTGGACACGCCCAAGCCAGGATACAAGCAGCGTGGTCCATCTACCCTGATGGACCTAAGTTTGTTGACCTACTCCGTCTCCTTCCTCTTGCTTCTCCTTGTGTGCTTAAATTCACTTCATAAATGGAATGACTCAATCACCTTAATCTGATCTGTAAGCATTTCTGTTAGTGACTTCTGGGATAGTGTCCTTGGAGGCTACCATAGCATTAAGATAATTTCCCACCATGACAAATACAGGAAATGATTACATAAGTTTTGACATACCCATTTAACAAATTATCAATTTAAATTATATTTTGGCTTCAGTAACCTCATAAGCTTTCTCAATATTTGAAAAACATAAAATTGAACCGAATGTAAACGATATAAAAATAAACTAACTTTAATGAACAAAAGTATATGCACATATCCATCCATTTTTAAAACTAAGAAAACACACTAAAATGTTAACAGTGGTTATCTCCAAGGTAAGTCATATATTCATGTGATTTTTTAAAGTCTTTTTTTATATTTTCCACATGGACTTTTATAATCTGGAAAAGTCATAAACTTTTAAATATACACAGAGAAAAGACTAGTAGGAAATCTATCATAATGGTTAGTGGCTATAGGATTCAGAGTAACTACTTTATTCCTCCACTTTTATAGTACTTTCAGTAACGGTCATCTTGTACTTTTATCATCACAAAAGCATTTTTCCCCTTGAGACAAAGAGGCTGGCAGTGGATAAGACCCACCAGCTAAAAGCCCAGCCCTGGAATTGAAAGTTAAAGCCGTACTGTGTACAGACATAATTGTGCATGCATTCCCAGTTGAAGTAAAATCTGTCAAACAGGGTCTACTTGTTTTGCTGCAGGAATGAGATGAAAGACGTTTTCTATAAAATTTCCAAGGCATGTCCATCTTTGAGAACAACTTACCACTATTTCTAAGGCTATGAGGTCATCATTTTTGCCTGTGACATACTGCTGTCAACAACGTGAGAGGCCAGGGACCCTCCTGTCTTGCTCAAACACCTCCACCCAACAGCGGGTGATAAACCAGGTGGGCTTTTCACTAGACAGGATTTGCTTTAGCGTAATACAGCTAATGGTTTCCTGATGCAGAGGCACTGGGAATTTTAACCCCAGCCTCAGCAATACAAAGATAAAGGTCCCAGCTCAACCAGTCAAGAAACCCACAAGGGAACCCAGCATATATCTCATAGAGGCCAAATCTCACTCATCATCATCACCACCTAAAACGATCCCTGAGGAGTCCAAAGAAGACTTCAGATTTTGACACCAAACACCCGACACTGTTTCTCCAATCCCCCTGGCTATGGTGTGCACTCCTCACCTACAATCTCAAAATCCAACCCATCCCTGAGACACTTGTCTCAACAATTTAACCCTTGGAGGCCTTCCCAAGCATCAAAAGGAAGCTCGACGTCGTGTCTCTTTGGTACAACATGTGCCTGTCTACGGGTGCATGTATGTATATTGTAAATATACATCTATACATACGGACTCTAACTATAGACTGTAGATTGGTACACGTGCACACATGCTACAATACCAAAACATACACCTCACTTTTGTGAATGCTAGTGCTTCACTTTCCAAGTATTCATGGCTTGTCTGTAGGCACATAGGATAAGGACCCTGAGAACAGGGGCTGGCATCTATAACCGCTACATTACCTCTCACATAGAAATAAAGAACATTTCCCAACTTTCAAACAGAAATAAAGATCACTTGGGATAGGGTCTAAGGGAGATCCTTTTGGGCCAGCATCTCAAGCTGATAGAGAAAACATGAGATTTAAAATGTTTGCTTCTGTTTGAAAGTAGAGCACCTTTAAGATTTCTGAGGGGTCCTGCCCCGCAGAGAATGTCTCTTGACCTGCTCAGGGAAGGGCCCCTGAGATGACTGTAACTAACCAGGCATTCCAAACCAGGGGCCTGGATTGGCTCACGGTGCTGGCTTCACTGGGGCTCAGAAGGGACCGTGAGGAGACGTGGAAGCGAAGCTCCAGTGACGCATACCATTGAGTCAGAGGGCACAAGAATGATGGCTGTATGTGTTCATACGGTTTCATTCGGAGGAAATGTACCAATGTTTTCATCACCACTGGAAAGGAAATAATGACCAGCCTGGCCAACATGGTGAAACCCCATCTCTACTAAAAACAAAAATTAGCCGGGCGTGGTGGCACATACCTATAATCCCAGCTACTCAGGTGGCTGAGGCAGGAGAATCGCTTGAACCTGGGAGGCAGAGCTTGCAGTGAGCCGAGATTGCGCCACTTCACTCCAGCCTGGGTGACAGAGCGAGCCTCCGTCTCAAATAAAAACGAAATAATTATTTTTCCCTTAAATCTTTGGCTTATTGAGTTTGTTAATTGAGTATGTAACATATAAGAAAAAATAATCAATGTATAATCTACACGACCAACCACATCATTGCCTACTCCAAGCCACCCTTCCTGCCCCACCTGCACCATTAACGCAAAACTCAAGTCTTTAATCTACCCTTCTTCCAGCTTCCCTTGCAGCAGTTTTCACTGGTGGCAGAGTTACAGATCCCACAGCACACTACCAAGAGCTCTGACAGACTGCCAGAATTTCTCAGCAAGATGCATGAGGGGCACACTGACTAAGGAGGCCTGAGCTAGAAGCCGCGGTGCAGTGGGGGTGGGGGCAACAGGTGAGGGCAGCATCCAGCTGGCCTCACCTGTGCAGCTAAGCTACAGCACATGGGGGGATGTCATCTCTCAGGACTCCGTCTCCTGATCCCTTACACTACCTAAAGGGAACTTACACACAGAATGGCCCCCAAGTCTAAGCAAATGTCCTATTTTCTATAAGGTATCCAGAACCCTGTTACTGAAGGAGTAACAAAAGGGAACAAAGTGGAGGAAACCAACATTGACAAGTAAAGGGTGACTGCAGTTATGTTTTCACCGATTTCTGATACCCAAGAAAAAGATCAAACTAAATTGCAACATTACCACAGAAAAGACATTGTACTAACCTCACACATTGTTCTGCCAATGGCCAGAGAAAATATGATTAGAGAAGGTGGGGTATGGTGGTCCCCAGGAGAGGAGTGAATGACCCCATTTCGGAAGTGAACAGCAGGACGTATTCAATAAATTTCAGCAGAACCAAGTTGCATAAATCTGCATGCACAAGTTAATCCCATGCTGGTTTTAAATCATCTCAAAGAGATTGGTATACATTTCAGGGAGATCTGAGAACATTTTATACATCGCTCTCATTTTGTTGAGATGACACCTTGATAAGGACACATGGATGGCCTTAGCAAATTAACTTTAATAAACTGATTAAACACATGTGAGAGACAGTGCACACAGGGCTCTGAGTAGAAGGGTAAGATCTGCAGCTACACAGCTCAGGGAAGGAACCATGTGACCTTGGGCAAGTGCCTTACAGTCACCATGTAAAATTGGACTGCAATAGTGTTCACAAAAGGAGGTTGTGAAATGAATTCAGGTGCAGAGATGCTATCACGATGACTATGAGGATGAGCTCCACCATGTTGCTCTTGTCCTGTTTAGCTAACTGTGACTCAAGGTAAATCATTCTAACTTTATGGACCTTTTTCCCCTTGAGTGCAAAATGAAAGAAGGAAAATCATTTCCAACTTCAAAATCCTTTCAATCAAAGTTCTTCTTCTATTCATTTGCTGGGGAAACTCACCATGGACAAAGGATACCAACTTGAACTTCCAGATCCTACCACAGTTTCTCAAACATCTGTAGGAATGAATAAAAGCAAGCATATAATGCATGTATGAGGCAGCCCAACTGATTCTGAATTCTAAAGCTGTGAATGTGAATGAATGAAGCTGCAGATGACAATCTCAATAGGTATCATTTACTGACGTTTACTATACGCCAAAACAGGGCTGTTTAAAGTTCATGGTGGTTTCATCTACTCCTTCTGAGGCTACTTCAAGGTAGTGAGGTTACTTCAAGGTAGGGATCTAAGTCCTATCTAAGGCTCAGAAAGGAGAAACGACTGGCTTTTGTTCCAGGGGACACAGTCTCGCTTGCTTCTGAGCCCAGCATCTTCTCTCTACAGCACGCTGTCTCAGCACCCCAATGAGGCAGGTCCATGCCTAAATTGCTTCCTACACACACAAGCACACGCCTGCAAGACCCTCTAAGAATGAGAATTGTTAAATTGTTAAGTTAACAGAAAAACTCAGAGTATAAAATCTGCGGTTGACAAAGCTTCTATTCACAGCTTTGTGAAAGCTGATGATTTTAGTTTATGAACCAATAAGACAGTTTTATTTCCCAGCATTGAAAAGGCTATGTTATCAGGGCACAAGAACACTGGAATAGCCCAGAATTCCCACACACAAAGAATTCCAGGTGGTTTTCAGGGCTCTCCTCCTAAAATGGAAGGATTGGGATTTATGTTTACAGAATGCCTAAATGGGAAGCAGAGAGTGGTTTCCACAAATCACCCTTTACCCCAGGTCCCTCAAAAGGAAATAGGAGCAGCATCTAATCCTAGTAACCCTGGATAAATTTGCTTTGCTCAGATTGCTCTGTTCTGGGTTAGTTCCCCAAGACTGAACTCTTCCCAGCTGGGATCGGTATGTTCAATATGGGAAAGGAATAAAGAATATCTCGCATTCATACAGCACTGTGCAATTTAGTTGCCTTTTGTCTTTAATTTCTAATTTAATTGGTTTTGATTTTTTTAAGAGGCCCACACAACACTGCCTCTTTAATATTTATTGAGGTGTGTACACTGTCACTTTTCATAAATGTACATGTTTTAAAAATGTGTACTTTCCAAGTTGTGAAAGCTGTGTTCTATGTGTGTCCACTAGATCAAGCTAGTTATTCTCTATTATTTATTTTTCTGCCCATTTGATATATCAATTACTGGGATAAATTCTCCCACTTATGCCAATGGATTTGTGAACTTTTCCCTCCAAGATTCAGCCAACTTCTTCTCTCTATATATATCCTTATATAAAGTACATATAACATAGCGTAGTGTTCAGCTCTGAAGATGCCAGCTGCTAATAAAATAGTCCTGGACTTGTCTAAGGTCATACAGCTACTCACTAGCATAGAATTAAAGCCCTCTGACCCCCTTCTCTTAATCAGAAAGCAGTATGGGGCGGAAGGGAAGGCAGGTTTGTACAAAGTATTTATTCCAGAAATTTATGGTTAGAGAAGTGCAGGAGAACACTACCATGTCCATACCTCACTGAGAATCTTAAGTCATACGTCAGCTAAACATTTTATCTTCCCCAACTTAATTGCCCAGTTTAACTCATTCTCTCTGGAATTTATCTCCCCTTGTTGCTGGCTTCGGGGCTCTGTAAGAACAGCTGTGCCATGATGCACTTTATATAAACTTCTGGTCCTGAGAAATATTGGCATATTTAAGCATATTTAAGGCAGGCAAGAGTTGTATCTAAACTATAGACAACCTTTGAGGACTTATCCCAGCCCTAGGAGCCATAGAATTGTCGGGGGTGGGAAGAGGGAAGTGAGTGAGTGAGTATGTTTGTGTGTGTGTGTGTCTGTAAGCCACATTCAGGGCAGACCACTCATTTCATTAGCAGCTTCCAAATCCTCTGTAACATTCTCCCACATCCCAGCGGGTGAGTGAATCTTTGTCAAAGTCAAAGTTAATTGCACATGAGAGAGAGAAGATGCAATTTTCTTCTCTGGTTTTTGAACTCTGAAATTGATGCCTGGGAGTCGTTCTGTCCTCAAAATGTCAGCTGCAGGGCAGAAAAAAATACAACAAGAAAAGGCAGAATAAACCAGCAAGAAAACCTGCCAAACAGAAGAATATTCTTAGAAAGCCTCGGGGATTAACAAGTCAGAAATTTGCTTTTTAAAAAAACAACAACAAGGAAATACCCACCTCTATTGAAAAGCAACTTCTGTGACAAGATTTTCAGCTACAAATTCATCAGAAACAGGTAACTGCAAAAAGCTCACAGCGTACTTGGTCTAGCAGGCCAGGATTCAGCACAGACCTATCCATATGCCAGTTGTGCCAATGCTTCAGCAAGCTGACCCGTATTTTATCCATAAGAATGGACCACCACAGCCAAAACTTTATTCAGAAACCAATCCTGGATGAAGTGTAGAAACCAACCAACTGTACAGTTTGTCAAACCACCCCCAATGTTTTTTAAAGGATTTACTGACACAGATTCTCTTTTTTTATTTCTTGGTATCTTCCCTCTAAAATAGAAGAGGGATTATTTCAAGCTGTGGACACATCCTGCTTTCTTTGATCCTTGAGGGTCTCACCACATGTCAAAGAGAGCATCAACCCCTTGAGTCATGCATCCACACTATGAACCAAAAATAAAGCCCTAAGCCCCTCCACCAAATGAACAGTCTTCCTCTTGGCCAAGAGGACGCCAGAGAAACCTGAAAAAACTGAATTTCTGGCCATGATGGGAAGGGAAGTTGGACACGCCTCTTTATACCAGCTCCCTTTTGGAGTTTAGGCAAAACTGACCAGTATTAACATTAAAATAGAGATCAAAGACTGACAAAACAGACTCTTTGCGGCAGTAAGATACCAAATTCCAACCTGACTCTGGTATAGTGTCACACGGCAGAAAGCAGACACTGAGGAAATGGAAATATTTTACCCTAAAATATATTTCCTTGACATATATTGAAATGGCCCTGCAAAGCCATCTTTCATGGGAGAAATTTGCATGGGGAAAAGGTCCATTTGCATGGGGAATCTCCATTAATGCAGCCAGGCCTTTCTAGGATCTAGGAGAGATTAACTGAGTCTGACACCTTTTAAGATCAGAAAAGAGACATTTACCATCTCTCTCTGAAGGCTGCTAACTGGAGGCTTCACCTACATAACAAAACAAGAACCTTGGCCCTCACAACCCCCCTCATCTTAACTCAAGCATTTCTTTCTACTTAAGCCTTTAGACAAAGCTTAACTCTTTCAACCAACTGCCAATTAGAAAATCTTTGAATCCACTTATGACCTGTAACTTGCCCCCCGACTGTCTCCCTAAACTCCACTGCCTCAGGCACACTTTCTCAGGACCTCTTGAGACTGTTTCCCAGGCCATGGTCACTCATATCAGTTCAGAATAAACCTCTTTAAATATTTTACAAGAGTTAGGTTTTTTGGTTAACAACACCCTAGCCCTACTCCAGGGCTTTCCCCAGTACCCCCCACCCTCACCGCCCCCAGCCCCAGCCATTCTCTGCTCTCAACAGCACTGCACAGATGTCAAAAATTCAGCCATAAAGGAGAAAGAGAAGGGTGGGATGTGATCTACAAGTCACCGCAAAACTATTCTTATGATCGTCTTTCCCTTCAAGCTTCAGATTTGCAGTTTAAGCATGTTTGGCCCAGAAGTCAAGGGACCAGACACACTCCCCTGTCGATCTATGGGAGGGACAAAGGAACGACACTGTAAGAAGAAAAAAAGAAAGTGAAAACTTAAAGTAGTATACTCTCCTTACTTCCACCCAAGCCAACAGCAGGCAATGATGGGGAGCTTTTTGCACATCTAATTTAACCATTCACCCTGGCAAGGACTAAGTATGTAAGGAGTTAAACACACACTCCTTTCAAAAATTTAACAAGTACATAAAAATTAAAAGGTCCTTAAAAAACATCTGAGTAAGAACAGATAGCCCTCAGAGATTATTTTTTAAATCGCTCTATCTCCCTTAAGAGATAGAACTTCTAAAACAGATATACACTTTAAAAAAATAAACAACTATTAAGTAAGTAATACCGAACCTCCTAAATCTGCAATATGATGCTACTTTTTCTGCTTAGCAACATATATGCTTATCTTTCCAACCACCTCCTTGGTCTCTATGCTGTAGTTAAGTTTCCTGTTTGGAAGAAATAAGAAAAGGTTGACTTAGTGTCCCATTGCCAACAGAGGGATAGATATAACAAAACCTATTCACAATTCTGTATTCCTCACACGTTCAACATGAAAGCTATCAAGGTTATCTTTTCTAACCCCTTAGAGAAAGGCTGTATGCCTGTGCATATATGTGCACTTCCACACATGTAGACATTACTCAGCTCTGTGCCTTCAACCAACTTCAGGGGTAAACTGCAAGCTCTTCTAAGAAGCAGGGAGATGGACATGTGCCATTTTCCATCAGAAGTGACAATTAATAAACACAACTTTGGGAGGCATCCAACTGTACAACAATGAAGTCTTCAGATCCCCAGAGAGAAATGGCATACATTCTGCAGCTCTTAGTTCAAAACTTGATTTTAGACACTGATATGGTTTGGCTGTGTCCCCAACCAAATCTCATCTTGAATTGTAGCACCCATAACTCCCACATATTGTTGGAGAGACCTGGTGGCAGAAAATTGAATCATGGTGGTGGTTTCCCCAATACTGTTCTCATGGTAGTGAATAAGTCTCACAAGATCTGACGGTTTTATAAGGGGAAACCCCTTTCACTGGTCCTCACTGTCTCTTGTCTGCTGCCATGTAAGACGTGCCTTTCGCCTTCCACCATGATTGTGAGGCCTCTCCAGCCACATGGAACTGTGAGTCCACTAAACCTCTTTTTCTTTGTAAATTACCCAGTCTCAGGTATGTCTTTATCAGCAGCGTGAAAACAGAGTAATACAAACACTAACTAAAAAACTTTTTTAAAGTTTCAGGAATATTTTCCTAGAAATACAGCTTCAATTTCATATGCACGTAACACACTCTTTTCTAGAAAATGTCTTTCACTGAAAACTGTGTAGCCAATTTTATAGTCCTCAACCATCAAACAAAAATTTGCTGCTACACATTGTACTTTTCCTTCTGCATACACCACTGACAAGACCCACTCTCCTGCGTACACCACTGACAAGACCCGGCATACCCTGTATCAGCCTGTAAAAGTAAAAGAACACTGGAGTCTTCAATTTACAGTTCTCTATTCTGCAAAGAGGCCAAACTTCCAAGGTTAAGCTTATTTAATATGCTATCATCATCTCCAGCTAATAATTTACATTGAAAAGGCACAGGAAACAAATTCCCTCAGTGTCTCATTTATGAGCCCCCCAGGGATGCAGCTTAAAATAAAAGTGTGAACACTAACAGAAAAATCAACATGGTCCAGGCCAAGACTTGACTTGGGCTGCCATAAATATTTATGAGGTATTTACCAATGTAAGTGAGAGGTACTTAACTACCCCCACCCAAAGGTACTGAGACAGCCAACTTCAATTGCTGGGGAAATGTCTACCTTTTATATAAAAAGCATACTCAGGAGGAAAGGGTTTGTCTCACCTAAAAGCCCCAGATCTGTGGTCAATACTGTGGACTCCACCTTCATATCGAGTTCATCCAGCTCTGTAACATAGAGGTCTATGACCCTGGGCAAGTTGCTTAACCACTTAAACTTCAGTTTCTTTATCCATAAAATAAGAATAATAGTAGTAGCTACCTCTTAGAATTGTTGTGAAGTTTAAACAAGTTAAAATATTTCTAATCCTGCTTAGAACTGTGTGTGGCACGTGTAAAGTGCTCAATAAATCTTAAATCATTATACCACTAATCCACACTAAAAAAGACATTGCAAGCCGGACGCCGTGGCTCACTCCTATAATCCCTGCACTTTGGGAAGCTGAGGCTGGTGGATCACTTAAGGTCAAGAGTTCGAGACCAGCCTGGCCAACATGGTGAAACTCTGTCTTTACTAAAAACACAAAAAATAGCCGGGTATGGTGGTGGGCACCTGTAATCCCAGCTAGTAGGGAGGCTGAGGTAGGAGAATTGCTTGAAGCCAGGAGGCAGAGGTTGCAGAGAGCCAAGATCGCGCCACTGCACTCCAGCCTGGGTGACAGAACAAAAATTCCATCTCAAAAAAACAAACCAAAAAAACATTGCAGGTCATGGCTCTCCACCGTTCACCATATTTTACATGTTCTAGCCCATTTAGTCCTCAAAACACTGATAAAGCAGACAGAAATTTAATTTTCAGTTGAGAAACCTGAGGCTCAGACAAGTTTAACGTCTTACCAAACTTGCTAGTGAGCTGAAATCTGAACCCATATCTATTTGTCTTCAAAACCTACGCTCCTCCTACTTCTCCAAGCTGTGTGGCTCCTTCCTGCCTCCGACACAAATAACTATAAAGAAATGTGCTGGAGGTGGCTCACGCCTATAATCCCAGCACTTTGGGAGGCCGAGGCAGGCAGATCACAGGGTCAGGAGTTCAAGACCGGCCTGACCAACATGGTGAAACCCCGTCTCTACTAAAAACGCAAAAATTAGCGGGACGTGGCGGCGCATGCCTGTAGTCCCAGCTACTCAGGAGGCTGAGACAGGAGAATCGCTTGAACCCGGGAGGCGGAGGTTGCAGTGAGCCGAGATCACGCCACTGCACTCCAGCCTGGTGACAGAGTGAGACTCCATCTCAAAAAAAAAAAAAAAAAAAAAAATGCTGCTAGCTAATATTTAATGAGCATTTACTGTGTGCTCACTCTGATGTCAGTGCTTTACTCTCGTTCCACACAGCAATCTTATGGCTAAGTAAAATCATTAATCCCATTTTTCTTATGAGAAAACTCAGACTTAAATAGTTCAAGTAATATGTCCAGGGATATTTAAGTAAGTGGCAGAGCTGGGATATGGCTGCAGAGTCTTCCATAATTATTTCATTTAAAAAAAGAAAGAGACAAACAGACTTACCTAACAGGTCTGGGAAACTTTTGTACCATCAAATCAGTATGTTCCTTAGAGTAAACATGTTTGTTTTTCCAAGTGGGTAATGTGGTAAGCCACAAAGCACCAACTCTCTTATAACATTAGCAGTGTATTTGACTTTTAAAAAACAAATTAGAATGTAAGTAGAGTCCTCATTCTCCAGGCCAATGTCATCTTTTTGTTTACAAAAGGGGTACAAAATTAAAATATTAGGGGCGAGGAATAATTATTTAGGTTCATTGCAAAACAGCAATCACCACCTTATTTTTCTCCACTGCTCGGCAAATGCGTTGGGGGTAAATCACCATGGCCCCCAAGCAAACTTAAAAACAAAAGTAGAAACAATTTTGTTTGGGATATCTTTATGTTTGTTTCTATAAGGATTTAACTCAGTTATTTTTCAAGCAAAACCATGAAACATCCCATTTTATTGCAAGTACAACAAATGTTTCAACCTTTACTGTGATTTCCTACTAACAGCAGTTCAGGGTATGAAGGAAAAGGAAGAGGACAAAGGGACAAGGGTGAGCCTAAGGAGTAGTAAGACTGGACAAATAGAGGCTAAAGGATGAAAGGCGCAGGTGCAGAAAGTGGGGACTCCAAGGCACAAAGTGGCAGGAACGGCGAAGGTTTGGTAATCTCTGAATTAGCAGCAACCTCTTGCCATCCTTGGCTTCAGAACGCCCACCAGCCACTGAAATCTTATTAGCTCTTTCATCTGTATCCACCGATCTTCAACGAAATAGTAACAGTGAGGAGGTGCCACATGGTGACGGAGCAACAATATCTTCAGTCTACAGCATCACAGTCAGAACAATCCCATCACTGGATGGTCCCAGTGAAACCCGCGTCTCCCTCTACTCCAGTCAGCCTACACCTTTCCAATAAAACTCAGGACCAAGTTTATCAATACCTAATTCTGCCTCATGCAATTACCTCACCTCCTACCTGAAATCTTAAACAAACAGCTCCAAAAAAACTTTCTGCTCTCAAAATGATACGAGGCAAAGCTACTAAGAATGATTGCACAGGCAAATGAGTCGTGGTATGATTGATCACCCGCCCCCCAGAGCTTCTGTCCAATTAAGCCGGGTGGGCAGAGACTGATGGTACCAAAGGCAGAAGGACACCACCAGGCCTTCAGCCATGGGAAGAAAAGAGACAAGAGGGGGATCAAGGCTGCAACAGCTGTCCAGAAGCATGCATCCAAAGTTGAAATCAAAAGATTTGAGATAATTATAGGTCACTACCAACACCATAGAGTAAATATGTTCCTTCATCTGACAGATACATTTTGTCTTATTTGTAGTGAAAACAAATAGAGTAAAATGTAGAATTCTTCAGGCAGAGCAGCAAAACTCCTAACTGCATAATGTGATTAGGACCAAAATAAACCTATGACCCATATAAAAACACTGAAAACATAATCTAAAGAGGAAAGGTTGCTGCATGTCATTTGCAAAAAGGAGAAGGCAAATTCACAGTTGTTCTGGACCTAATTTAGAAGCTCTTATTGCCAAAAACTATAATAAATTGTGAGCACACTGTCTTCTTTTCATACTGCCTTACCCTCTAACCTATAAATAATAATTTCATATAAGCTGCAACGGGAACGGCAGCAAAAGACATGGTTTCTACTTGCACAAGTCACTTGACCTCTCTAAACCCACGTCTCCACCTGTAAAAAGAGATGGTTGCATTGGATGATCCACGAGGTAGAGTCACACTAATCAAATGTCTTCAGTTTTGAAATTCACACTTGACCTGCTCCTTTTGAGTCCTGGCCACATCATAACAGAGCTGCCCTTCCCCACTCAGGATCTTGTTGCATAGGGGGTTCAGCAGCAGTGAGCCACTGCACAGCGGGACATGCCAGCAACCACAGCTGCTGTGGGGCGAGCCCAGCACACATAAAGGACAGGCAGAGGGGTGCCTACAAGAGGAATGGCAAGTATGTTCTGCTGGATTTATTTATACTTTACGACCTGTCCACTACCAAAAGAATTCACTGGAGTCTGATATAAAAACACACGTCTGAAAAAAAATCACATGCATGAAAAACACCCAACATGTACAGAGGGCACTTAAAATGAAGATCAAATTAAAAACTAGAAACTGTATGCATGTTTTTGTGATCCTTTAGTCACTGGTAGTATGTCTACACGATAAGCCTAAGGATAATTTCTTGTATCTAAGTAAGAAATGCCCTCTCCTTCAGGGAGAACACTCATCACAAAGTTTACTAAACCCAACACATAACAGGATCTGTTATATTTCAAAGAAAAGGAGAAAGAGAAAGTTTTAAATTCCTACACACAGGCATGCCAGAAAACAAGACCACAACTTGCTGGCTCTTTGGAGTAGCCAAAGTCTGGAAACTATGCAAATTTCCACTGACAGTAAAATGGATAAATTATAGTATATTCACACAATGGATTACTATGCAGCAATAAAAATGAACAAACCAGTCATGCAAACAACAACATGGATCAATCTCACCAACACAGTGCTGAGCTAATAGCAAGAGCTAACTGATACGATAAATATACTTTTGGGGGGATTAAAATTATATTGGGAGGATGACTGAAGATAGCCATCTACCACATAGATTTAAATAGAAGATGAAAAAATCAGAGAAACAGAAATAATAAAAATCTTAGCATTAAAATGGGCCTTAGATCTCTAGCTAAGCAGCTTCATTTGACAGAGAAGGAAACAGAGTGTGTAGGGAGTTCCAGGGTTCATGTGCTCTTAATTCCTAGGTCTGTACCTTTGCCTCATACCTGCTCCTCTCCACAAAATGTTCCAGACTTCCATTTCTGCTTTCCTTGGTGTAAATGAGGTATTTTTTTAACGGCATTTTGCATATTTACTCTCTTCCGGGAAAGTTTTCACTTTCCCAGTTTGTTAATTCCACACTCCAACAGGGTAAAGATAGAAACTGATTTAACTCTTCTCATTAGCAATGCCAATTATTTAGGAAGAGAACTGTTGAATACTCACTTAAGGACTACTGAGAGATTAAATGCAATTTACCACTCTCGAAGTCTTTAACACTTCAATTACAATCACAACCTGACACAAAATTAATCTCCATGTTTTGAAATAATACACCAAACTAACTGATACAATTTCCCTTTCTTTCCCTCTGTCAAAAGTCAATGCCCATGAACTGCTAAAATAAAATCTCTTCTTACAGTACGTGAAGGTCAGATTATGTTTACATGCCAATGACTACTCTGAATTAATTACCACTCTTAATCAAACAAGCTCATCTGCCTAATACAGGCTATAAAAGACCTTTGAAAGGGGAAAAAAGTACCGCATTAAAACTTTGTTCCCACCATACCATACGTACTTGTAAAGGGAGACTCAGGATTTTTCTTTAGAGTATTAGACATTTGATCTTTTTGACAGAATTATACTTCATTGCCACAATGAAGAAAGTTTTATGGTTATTTTTTCATAATACTACTGACATAATGAAATCAGGTAAAACCTCATTCATAATGTATTCAAAAGTTTTGTTCTCAAGTAATAAGAGCCTCTAGGAAATTAATTACCGACAAGAACTAAAAAAGCTGGAGGTGTGCGCATACTAGGCTAGTAGCCAACAAGCAACTGGTGACCAGCGTAAAGTAGCTAGGTACAGTGTGTGCTGTGTGCATATATTATGCAAAAAAGTAGAAAGATGTATCTTTCAAGTTATAGCAAAGCTAATGTTGAGGTTTCTGCCAACTCCCTGACAAGAGTTTCTTTTGCTTTGGTTAGTAGAGGGTGGAGGGGTTAACTTGTAAGAGATCTGGAATATTCTCTGCCCTAGAGTAAAGACAGAAATCAGTGAAACAGATCCAGAGTCATAGCTCCAACAGACAAGGCTACAGGCTTTTACACCATTTAATCTGTAGCTGCAAAATGCCAAACAGGTTCTGAAAGGATTTGCAATTCCATTATTTAGCACCAATTTTGTGTAGAACTTCTTCTAGACCCTATCTGGATTGAAACCTAGAGAAGGACCTGGCATTTACTGAGTTGTCCATGTGCCAGACACTCTGCTAGGCCCCTTAGTATCTGTCACACCTCATTTTTCATCATCACAATCAGCCTGCAGGGGAAGAATGATGGGCCATTTCACAAATGGGTAACTGGAGGGTAAGTGACTTGCCCTTAGCAAAAGGTAAAGGTCTACAAGGTTGTGGGATACACTCCCTCCACTGTTCCAGCTGACCCCTGGCTATAAGACATTTCCCTGTCCAAACAGGAAGGAAATCCAACATTTCCAACAGAGCAGGAAGTTCTAACACAAAGCAAAGGACACCGGAACTAGGAAGAGACAACGCGTCACAGGTGCTGAGCAGGAAAGCTATCACTTCCCACCTGGCAGGCAGGTGGTGGGAGGGACCATAAAAGGGATCACTGGAGCTGGCTTTGGGAAACAAGGTGGCCCTCAACATCTAGCAACAGGTAGACAGGCACAGCAAGCAAAGGAAAAGCACAGCGAAGGGCCTGCAAAGCAGTAAGGAGGGGGCTGTGGCTGGACCATGTCGGGAGAGATGGAAGATCTAGGTCATCATTGTGAGAAGGACTCAGCATGACCAGAGGCTCCTGAGGCAGGAAGGGCAGCTGGAGCAAAGTGGAGAACTTGGGAATGCCCACGTAGCAGCTGCAACTTGGATGCATGAAAGGGGGATATTGAGAGAATTGAGGTCGGGGCACCAATCAAAGCTAACTAGAAGAAATTAGAATCCTTGAATCAGGAGGTCAGGAAAGCAGGCTTGAAGCAATTTTGTGACTGAAGAAGTAAGTGCTGGAAGAGGAGGATTTAAGACTAGAGTTCAGTTTTGCAGGCTAGATGAATGGGAAACAGATACTGTTACCAATCCAAACAGGAGAGGGAAGTCTTGAAGATGCCCAAAACATCCTAACCCAAACAAGCAGAGCAGCATGGAGGATTTGTGTAGGATGGTTCTCCTCCCAAGAAACTGGGACACACTCTGGACAAATCACATCTGGACAAATAGCCACTCATTTCATCGACTTACTTCAATGCAAGGGTAACCCATGAATTTTTTTATGGTTGGCTCTATGTCTGTCAAACTAATGTCATTACAGAACCTCAAATACCATCCATGAGAAGAAAGAAAATGTACACTCAGAAAGAGCACATCATGTCTCTTAGCAGTTACCATCTAAATTTTCTAAGTCTACTATAAGTATCTTACAGGGCAAGACAGAGTGGTCTGTTTAGTTATGAGTAGGCTCTACAGCAATTTAAGTTTCTGTGGGACTTTGGGTAACTTCTTAGAGTTACTATGCTACTTAGGATCAATATGTTATCCAGAATGGGGGAAAGGTTAAACAAAGAAAGGAAGGGAAATAATTTTCCACTAAGAGAGAGCAGATTTCTGAACCAAGAGAGGTCCAGAAGTGAGCCTCTTCTGAGGACAGACAACCAGCTCAGTCAGAGGGCCCAAGAAATGATGTAGTAATTTCACCATTAAAAGACTGAAATTCCCCATTTCCGTGGCAGATCCAAACCACACAAAAAGATGCTGAGGGGCTCTAGAGTCTGTCATGTGGCAAAAGTGTAAAAAACATCATCCAAAGTGTACTAAGCTTAGACTTTTCTGCTTCCAGCTGTGACCCAGGACAGCAGCTGGGTGGGCAAAGCAACTTTGTGACTGAAGAAGTAAGTGCTGGAAGAGGAGTATTTAGGACTAGAGTTCAGTTTTGCAGGCCTCTTGAGTGCACTGACCAGGACTAGACACCAGGATACAGCAAGAGAGCATTTCAGGCACAGTCCCCACTGAACAGGTGCAAAATCAACCAGGGTTACTGCTGGGTTTTGAGAGTGGCTTCTCAGAAAAACACCCAGAAGAGATCATCTGAAGGCAAGTTAAACACCTATTTTTGTTTTAACTAATGGCAAGAAATTCAGAAAAATGGGGTCACTCATTCCACTCTGGCTCAAAAGAATGGTTTAAACATAAATGATCTCATCGTGAGTTAGATATACCAATCTCTAGAAATTTCACAATAATTGACTAAGGAAATTGGGGTCAATCCTCAACATTCAGGGGTGAACTCCATGAAGCATGCCACTTACTCCCATAAACAACCCTCTGTCAGTGGCAGAAAGGACTCTGCTTCTCATGCTGGGGGTGGGGTAGGGAGGGAGACTCCCCCAGGGCCTACAGCAGGTAGGGGAGCTGCAAGATGAACATGGCATCTCTTGCAGGCAAGTCAACCCTCCTCTAACATGTGCGAAGAAAAGAAGCATTTTAACATAAAAACAAATAAAATGCACTATGGGATAGAATGTGAAATCCAAGTATTTTTGAGAAAAAAAGGGAGAATTCAAAGAAATTTTCACAAGACTACAGTGGGCAATTTGGAGCTAGACCCAGCTGTTTTGAGGACCGGTGTTGAATTTTCATGGAAAAGTATGGAGTCATTCTTATATTCTCATCAGCTCTTCAACTTAGAAACATTCCTAAACATAAAAAAACACACTAATAGACTCATCAGAAGCCCGTATGTTTTTTACCACGTTCATATGTCATTAATAACAAGTGCTGCTAATAGCTGTTTTGTCATGCCCTGATCATCCTAGTTCAGCCTTATCAAAACAGCTTGAAACAGTACAACCACAGGAGAGGTCAATGTCTGGAGGTCACTCCACAGTGAAGACAGAAAGATGCCTTAGCTGTAAAGCCTAGCATTGGGTGAGATATGAACAGCACAAAATAAATAATCAACCCGCTAATATTGTAAGACGTTCTTGTCAAAATGCTTTCGAATTGTACTTGGGGCCAAAGGACAATCTTTGTGTCTTAACTTTTACACTTCATTCCAAATACACTTCTTTTCCTAGACTTAGGAAGAGCATGTGGTATCACTTTATGCCATGTAACTGGATTCTCTGGGGGTTGTCTTCTTTCACATACATAAAAACACATTCTATTAATTCTCAGAGAGTCATTCCATGGACCTGGAGGCACTGGGGGCAGGCAGGGCAGAGAAAGGGCACTGCTTGGTGCCCAGGCACTCACTGTCTCTCCTGCAAGGACAGCAAACCCTCAGTCACCTGCCACAGCATCGCCCTGGGGCAGGCAAAACATCACCATGCATGAATTAGTGGGGATAAAAGAACAGAGGCTCCATGGGGGCTCCCAAATTACAATACCCATAACTTACAAATTAAATGACATGCTAAGCCATAGGCCCAGCTCAAAGTAGTATGTTTTACTATGTGTTGGGCAAGATTTATATATGATACATATATTATCATCATATACCTATTTCTATGCCATCTCATCATCTAAATTATCTCAACTACTGCATAAGGTAAGCACCATTTTACAGCTTAAGGAACTGAAGGTCAGAAGGATCAAATGATTTGCACAAAGCTACTAAGCAACACCCAAGCCTAGCTGATCCCAAAGCCCAGGCCCCACCCTCTGGTTCACCACCCAAGGACCACCACTTCAGAATCCTTCTCCAGGGCCCCTGAGGAAAATGGCATGCTCCAGTGGGTCCCCAGTGCTGACCCAAAGGGGCTGGCAGCACCTGTCATAAGAAGGCAAGCTGAACACGAGCCATTTGAGGTACTGGGACCACAGCTTACCAGCCCCGGTTTTGCAAGATGCTTTACTAAGGCTGCCAGTAACAAACCCCACAAAGAATGAAGAGAATACAGACTACTGGGAAGATCCCAATAGTCTTAAAAACTTTTCCTATTCGCTAAAAACATTTTTTTTCACATGACTTACAGAAATAAAATGTTTTAAGTACAGGATTAATTTGAAACTAATATCCTTATCCAAACCCCAAGCTAAATATTTCCTTTTCTGACTGGGAAACAACTGTGTGTGGACACAGAATCCAAAGCCACCGGATTCTCTCCACCTCAACGGAGCCCAGGCACTTAGGAGGCAGAGCAGAGGGAGGGAGTTCCAGGCAGGGAAGTGGGAGGTGGCTCAGGCAAGCCCAATAGCCTCCCCTAGCTTCAGTGGTCCTGTCTGTAAAGGAGGCGCACGGATGGCCATGACCTGACAAGCCCCCGAAAGCCCCTCTCCTCCCTGGTTCTGTGTGATCAGTGAGACGTTACAAGGAGGGGACCAGAGGACCAGGCGGGGCCGTTCTCAGCAGCGCATGTGCATTCCAGGCAAGCTATGCCAAGGACAGGAGAGGGGATGACCCTCGCACCCACACTGCTGTGTCAGAAGTTCAATCTCAAGGCTGGGCTGCTATTTGGAATCTAGATTCTGCTAGAAGACACCTTGAAAGTTTGCTAAGTCAAATAGATTTGAGATGCCAGCTGGGTATGTTTTTATTATCACACGATAAACACTTAGAAAGTAACAGAAATAGAGCTCAATCAATGGAATCACTTGTAACAAACGCTGTTAGCCATGACTAAACAAATAGGCTCTACTAGCAAACTAAAGTATTAACATACAAAGGTCATTTCTCAAAAAAACAAAACAAACACAAGACATTTTACAGAAAATAAGCCAATCCATTTTTATGAAGTAGCTACTCCAAGATCCTGAACCACTCCAAAGCCATTACAGTCATAATGTCCAGTACACGCAGACAGGAAGCATAGGGTAATGGGTAAGATCACAGATCCTAGAGCCAGACCGCCTTGGTCCAACTCCTGGCTTATGGGATCCTAAGCACCTTACTTAGGCTTTCTATAGTTTAGTTTATCTGTAAAATGGAGATAAAAACAGGACCTACCTCATAGGAATGTTAGGAAGCTAAATAAGTAAAACACTAAGATTACAAGCTGGCTTATAGTAAATTCATCCACGTAACTCTTACTATCACATGTATATACAAAAATACCAAGAATACTGATTAGGAGTAATTGATTATTATTCTATTCACAAGAGGAAGAGATTAAACAATGGATAGTAGAGACCTCCACTACTCTAAAAGTAATATTACACACACACAAAAAAAATCTAAATAGAAAAACATGAATCCAAATGCTGTACTAAAAATTCAACTCAAAGTTTGGTCCATATTTTCCAGAATAATTTAAGATAGCTACCTAAGTTATGAAAAATTTACCTGATTTTTTCATTCATTCCAAGGTATTACCTTTTTTATTTGATAAATCATATTTCTCTAAATGTCTTTTCAACTTGATAGAAAATTTGGTCATTTTTATTTCACACTGTCCAAATGTTTTTGAAAAGAAAAATTTGTTTCAAAAATCATCTATAGGGTTTTGGCCAGGCGCGGTGGCTCACGCCTGTAATCCCAGCACTTTGGGAGGCCGAGGTGGGTGGATCACAAGGTCAGCACTTCGAGACCAGCCTGGCCAACATGGTGAAACCCCATCTCTACTAAAAATACAAAAATTAGCTGGGCATGGTGGCATGCGCCTGTAGTCCCAGCTATCTGGGAGGCTGAGCAGGAGAATCGCTTGAACCTGGGAGGCGAAGGTTGCAGTGAGTCGAGATCGCACCACTGCACTCCAGCCTGGGCGACAAGAGAGAAACTTTGTCTTAAAATAAATAAATAAATTAATTAATTAATTAATTTAAAAAATCATCTATAGGGCTTAGTCACTCATCCAGAAGGAAGCATCATATATTTAAATTTACCACAGTGATTAAATGGTATCTTCATTCATCTCTACCAAATATATCAATTAAGGCTTATTCAGAGATCTACTGTAGAAAATTCAATATGGAAGCTTCTTGGTGATTCCAGAATACATACAGAAAAGCCCAAAAACCCATAAACAAAAAAAAACCTTGAAATTTCACCAATGGTAACAAGTAAATATTCTATATACCAAAAAGTATGCAAAGTACTACAAAATAAACAGTATCTCACATACAGTTATGAATCTCGTTCTCGGGTATGGAATGTGGGATTTGACTCCTTAGAGTCCCATACATCTTCCTCAGAAGACAAAAGGGCAAAACTGGGCACTGAACAGCTTGTTCAAGACATCTGTGCTTCTCCTGCCCAGTACTGCCTACATCCTTGGGAAGACAACTCAATTGCTTACTAAGCATGCCACATTTTATTATGCTTCAATTACACAGTTCCTCTGATCAATCATGTTAGCATTTACTTACCATGCAATTAACTCACTGCACTAACTCAAGCTCATGGGCATTTCTGCTTTGGCCACAGAAATCACGGAGTTGATATCCAAAGCCCACCCTGCATTTTACCCCCACCCACCTGTGCTCTGCCTCCCAGGCACTTGCCTGGGTTATGATTATGAAATTTCCACAGAATAGCAATTATTCTCCAAACTCAGTCAAAGCTGCCCAAAGAAGGACCAGCCTTAGGGCAAGGGACTCACAGTATAAACATCCCTACTTGATGGGGACTCAGTAGTGGGAGGTGGGCAACTCAAGCATCACACGGGGGTCTCAATGAGATGACCAGTTACCAGATTTTGGTATTCCATAGCAGAATACCCCCACCTTTCCCAAATTGTGCTGACTGATAACTTCATCTTGAGAAACCAACCTCGAACCACGATCTCATTAAAAACAGACATTTCAACACCTAAGAAGTAAAAAGAACAGTATCTTTTAATAAAAAGCAATTATCTGAGCACATTTATCTTAGAAACGTCATCCTTCTTTTTCTCCTTCTGACTTTATACCAATTCCTGGATCAATTCTTTGGGGGAAAAGGAGATTAAATAATCTTAAAATTATTTCTAATCCTTACATCAGCTGACCAAAGTTCAGCAAGTGTTTTTAAGCTAAAAAGAAGTGAACATATTTATCATCTGTCACCAGTAAATACAACAAATATCTTGTCATTCACTTCACATATGCTGAAATGACAGATACACATATGCAAAAATAAAAAATAAAAATAAGAGTGGAGGAAAAGGAAGCACTCTGCTTTCCTGGTAAAATTTCTAGGAAGATAAATATCCTGTTTGAATGCCATGCTGCTCACACGTGATTTTGAAAAGATAGTTTTTTCTCTACAACAAGAGTGGAATCAGCTGTTTTAACTTGGGGCCCTAGAGTGTAACTCTCAAGTTGCTTAGTTATTTATAACTTCAGAGCAATGCCTGCTTCTGCCATATCAAAGTATGCAAGACCCCAGGGAAAGGTCAGAAGACAATGTTGCTTGTTTCAAACACACTGGCAATTTAAAACTCCCCCAACCTCCATGGGAGAGCTTTCATATTGGGAATGCTCCAGAGACAAACTAAAGGATCTCCTGGCAGGAGGGCTCTCATCTTTGCCAGGTTCAGCACACTTCCTAGGAATTCCAAATGTTAATCTGAAGAGCTGGAATCCTGTCTGGTGTTTGTAATACCACCCATGTGACTACCTCATGCAGATATGCATTTGCTCAATAAATATTTGCTGAACATTTCCTGTTTGGGAGGCACCATAGCAGAGTCTCCTCACTCTCTGCCCCTCACCACACCCAAAAAAGGTCTGACCCAGTCCAGTTTCCCAGAGGGTAGCCTAAACCCTCATACCAGCAGCCACTAGATAATGTGCTATAACCACTGCCACACTCTTGGAACCTGCAACACACAAATGATTTCAGAGGACAGAGAGGTCCCTTCTTCCTGGAGATATCACAGTTTCCTGGATTTGTGCTGGGCTTTTAAAGAAAGACACGAGAGAGAAAGTAACAGGAAACTTGTACTCCCAGAATGTAGGCTCCATTCGGGCCAGATCTTTATGAGTCTTATTTAAAATTGTTTTCCCCACGTCTAGAACAATGCCTGCCAAAAAGTAAATGCTCTCTTGATATTAGTTCCATAAATAGAATAAAGGAAAGAATGATCTTAGACCTGGCATTGACTCAGCCATCACGTAACTAGCCTCAAGTTATGGAGGTTCAATGACATTTGGCTAATGTAAGTTCAGGCTGCCCAAAGAGGCAGACACTCCCCTTCCCCTTCCCCCTCCGCCCCCATCATAGAGGCAGACAAGGTCAAAAACTATGTTACAGATTAAGTTTAGGGAGAACTTCCTTCCCCCTTCCTCATGTACCAGTTGTAAATTCCTTAATTTGCTCCCTACAGATGTCACAAATCAATCCTTAACCAAGCACGGGGAAGAGGGAGATTGACTTGAAATTTCACCTAACATATTTGTGCATAAGACAGAGCCAACACTGTAGTTCTGAGAAGTCCAGGAAACACTCCAGCCTGAGGCTATCAGATAAATTACAGAGCTGTGCAAGGATCTACGCCTGCAGACCCCAATTAGAGGGCAGGTGGGCTCCAGTAGGCAGAAACTCAGGACAGGAACTCTGGAAGAACACTGGCTAAATAGAAGGATTCCTTGCTTACTAACATGATGCCAGGATTTCCTAGCACGTTTTAAAATAGGTTTAAATCAATGTAAGCCAGATTTAAGACAACTCTTCATCAGCACAGTGTGTAAGCTAAAGTAAGATTTGCTTGCAAAATAAGAGGAAGAGGAGGGCAAGGTGGGAGAAACAAAAATTATCCTCTGAAGGTACCAGTAAGAAACATGTTTTTGGCCAGGCACAGTGGCTCACGCCTGTAATCCCAGCACTTTGGGAGGCCGGGGTGGGCGGATCACAAGGTCAGGAGTTCGAGAGCAGCCCGGCCAACATGGTGAAACCCTGTCTCTACTAAAAATACAAAAAAATTAGCTGGGCATAGTTGCGGGCACCTATAATCCCAGCTACTCGGGAGGCTGAGGCAGGAGAATCGCTTGAACCTGGGAGGCGGAGGTTGCAGTGAGCTGAGATCGTGCCACTGCACTCCAGCCTGGGGAACAGAGTGAGACTCCGTCTCAAAAAAAAAAAAAAAAAAAGACAACATGTTTTTGTTTTTTACCGTTATTACCCAACAAAAAAGTGAGCAGTGGGACAGAGTTTAGAATGGCCCAGAGTCTCTCTCTCTCTCTCTCTCTCTCTCTCTCTCACACACACACACACACACACACACACACACACACACACACACACACACCACCAACTACTTTCTGTTACCCTTTCTTCCTGTTACCCTCTCAGCACTTAGCACTCTGGCTCCTCCCTCGCACTGGCAACAATAAATAAATAGCCTAATGGAACTACTGGAAGTTTTACTTAAAGTCTACGATCCATTTCAAGATAATTTTTGTATACGGTGTAACCTAAGGATCAAGGTTCATTTTTTTCCATATGGATACCCAACTGTTTTAGCATCACTTGTTGAAAAGCCCATCCATTCTCCATTGAATTACGTTGGCCCCTTTGATGAAAATCTATTGATCATACATGTGTGGGTCTATTTCTGGACTCTATTCTGTTCTATCCATCTAATATGTCTGCTCTTACACGAATACGTCACTGTCTTGCTTTCTACAGCTTTGACGTAAACCTTGAAATCAGATAATGTAAGCCCTCCAACTATGTTCTTTCCCAAAACTAACTTGGCTACTCTGAGCCCTTTGCACTTCCATGTAAATTTTAGAATCAGCTTGTTGATTTATTAAAACAAACACATACACCCCCTTCTGGGATTCTGAATGAGAATGCAATGGACCTATAGATCAATTTGGTGAGATGACATCTTAACAATGTTGTCTTCTAATCTATAAAAACGGTATCTGTTTCCTTTTATTTGAGAGACCTATCAGAGTTCAACAAGAACAACAACAAAATCTAGAGCTACTACCTGTGTGTCAAGAAGGGATGAGGTGCTGGAAAACAGCAAATCTCTGCAAAATAATTTACAATTTTACACAGTTCTTTCATGAACCTTACATGCAACTGATTCCACTGATTTTTTTAAAAGGCTCAAAAAAGCAGAGATGAAGAAACAGGCAGATGTGGCGCCCAAATCTCGGTACTCTTTTTTCTACTTCAGATTCCAGGGTCTTTGATACTGTACAGTTCACTGAAAACTAAGAATCAAAGGGAGGCTGGCAGGAGAGAGAAAACAACTGGGGAAGGGGTGTGAGCCCAGCTCCAGGACCTGCTCCCAGAAGCTAAGTGAGGCTTCCAGGTTCTCGGACAAGCTCACAGAACAGACAGGAATGAGAAGAAACCAATAAAGATGATGAAAAATTCAGAACAGGACAATATCCTTCTAGAAAGGCCATAAGCTGGCAAAGAGCCAAGAGAGGAAATGGGGCAGGCACACTGCAGGAGGTCCACAGAGCACAGCCAAGGGTAGACACATGGCCACCAAGATGCCTGGGAATTTCCAAGAAGAGACAGGTTAAAGAGCAAGACAGGCATTGTTATTTCCTTTTCACACCACAGAAAGAAAATCACTTCCCTAAGAAGCTTTAATAGACTGTGGCAGTGACTGAATCACTAATCACTTAAGAAGTCTCTGTGTGTATAAAGCACATATGGGTTAAGCGGAGAAATCAGTGCTAAAAGTTGAAGTGGAGGATTCGAGCTCAGGGTAGAATAATTACACAGCACGCACAAAGATGTGGAGAAATCCTACTGATCCCAGGTGTCTGCACGTGGTTAGTTCAGATCTTAGTGCTGGTGACACAGGACTGACGGCCACTTTCTAGGAGGGTAGGTTCACTGGTTTCACTGAGTAAGTGACTTTTATTCTCTTTTTATTTTTCTATATTTACAGATTATCTACCATGAGCACATATTACTTTTAGAATAAAGAATAATAGATGTACATATATTTTAATGGCTATAAAGGGAACTTGTTAACACTGTTGTAGCAGAGTCGGAAATCTGGCCACATAAATCCAGGCACTATGACTCAGAGTGGCCAGGCCATAAAGCACAAACCACCTGGCCTTGGAAGAGGGGGTGGCTAATAAAGCAGTATTTGAAAACGCAGCAAACAGAACTGTGAAGTCAATTCTTCCAGGCTTCACAAAGCTGTTTTCCTCCAACCCACCTCTGGGCTCTTTAACAGCCAGAAGGAAAGGACTCATCTCAAAGTTGTCACCAAACAGTACAAGAGCAAGGAAGGGAGACACAGGTGATATGAAAACAGAGAAGCCCAACACCATCTATCACCGGGCCTTTCTATCTCACACTCACTTGCATTTTTGCAAGTGGCAGTTCTCATAACCTGCCTGTGTGTTTTCAAATTCCATCTCCAAATCTGGATGCAGAACCAGATGACGCCCAGTCTCCTCTCCCCTAGCCAGGCCAGAAGCCAAGCACAGATGATACATCATGAGTCTTTATGGATCAATACAGTCATGATTACCAGCTTTGGAATCAAGAGTACAGATGATTTCTGTCTGAAACTCACCATTTAAAGAGACCCCTCATATCACCAGGCCCAGTGCCTCGGCAATAAACCCCATGCCTGTAGCCTAGAGCAACCTGTCCCAGGTCAGGCACCAGGCAGCTGCACAGGCTTGACACCCTGGCTGAACTCCCCTCCCAGTGCTTGTCCTATATGTCACAAAGACATTCTTCCTCCTTAGAAATTTTAAAACTCCAAAACTAAACTAATAGTCTCACAAGAGGAAGTCAGCAATTCAAACCTTTGTTTTCTGGCAACTCCATGTCTTGAAAGCATTTGAGAAAAGCTGTCAAATATAGTAAATTCAAGCTACTGTGCCTTTCTCTAGAAAAAAACAATACATATTTTGTTTTAAAATGAAAACACAAAAGGAGCGGCAGCATGTCAAGGAGAATAAGCCCCACAACTCCGTAAAGCTTCCTTCAGCTAAAGAAAGTTGTGGCAATGCCTTCCAATCATCCATGCATTAGACAGGCATATTCTTAAAGGTAGGGCCACCTGTGACTAGTTCTCCTATAAGGCCCATCACAGGCTTAGGACAAAGAGAGCGAGGAAGGTCACAAAGCCGTATCACATGCAGTGGTATCCAACCCACTGATACCAAGGTGCCCAAACTACATCTTAATTGACTTTCAGCTAGTACCTTGGTATTTGACCCTCCATGGAAATGATGCCCATTCATTAGTTCCCTACCTTAGAAATAATCATCTCAAAAATCAGGCATAAGGCTTATACGATTCTTCAAAATAGATGCTTAAAATTAAATAGGAAACATGAAAATCTCAGTGAGCCTTCATTAGTCATAGCATGCAATTCATCTACCACCTTCAAATCCTGCTGATGTAACTATGTCCAATTAAAGAAAAAACAACATCCAAAGGTTCTGTCACATCCGTGTGGATGGGTCCCTCTAATTGTGACTATTCCTTTCCAAAAAATATTTGTCAGTCACTTCTGAAATCCAGATATTCTGCACCACAGCAGGTGGTCTTACTATTCAAAGTGTGACAGAATCATGAAAAGCCCTAACCAAGAATTAAGGTTTTCCCAGGGCAGTGTGAGTGCAAGCTTCATTTTTTGAGAGCCAACCAAACAACTAAGTGTATCCAGCAACCTCGTGGGAGGGTCGCTCTTTTGGTACAAGTCTATCAAGGATGAAATTGATGGGGGTTCTCAATGGCCAGTCATGAGTGTCCACCCCAGCCCTGCCCTTGGCCTCAGCTGGAGGCTTGAGAAATTCAGGCAAAGAGAGACACATGTGGCCTGCTCAGGAGAAATAGGAACAAAAGGGACTTGCATAGCCCTGATGCCAACAGATGACCCAATCCACTTCTTTTGGCCAAGTAGAAGCAAGAAGTAGATACAAAAGTTCCTCCTTTTCTTAAACAATGAACAGAGGGAGACTTACCTGTCCCAAGCTCCTTCAGCCTTCTGAGAAAGGTCATTTATCTTTTGCTCAATGAGATGGTCTAAAACATGCCCCATGGCGCATTGCACATTTAAGCAGAATATTTCTAAGCTCCGAAACTTGCAGAAGATGCGTTTTTCAGTGGCACTATTTGTGAGGACCAGAAGTGCCCTGGCGGGACTTCAAGCCCCCTTAGGTTACCAAATTCTAAGCAAACAAAACTGGTGCTGCAGGGACTGTGGTGGGGCCTGCACACTCAGAAAAGATGGCCAAGAGCAGCCTGGGAGAATTGTCTTGAAACAATACTATCTTTCTTCTGCATCTTTAACTGCTCAGGAAGAGTATGCATATTAAATAGCAGGAAAAAGTTGCCCAATTGAGGCAAAAATTCCTTTCCCAACAGCGCTCCCTCAAGAAGGAATTTCACATTGTGCCCAACTCCAGTGGGCACTGATATCACTTCAGATTGCCATAGCAGATACTCGGGTCTTTCTCAGCCATTTCTCAGATAATTCTGCTTAATGAAATCTTTCTTCCCTTGCCTCCATTTACATTTGCCTACTATAAGCCTGGCTTTGTCTAGACATCAAGGGTCCAAAGGCCAGTTAGACTCTGCCTGACCCACCTGGAACCTAGTTTAAACATTCTAATCCACTGCAAAGGTGTCTTCTTCTTTTGTGGTATGGAGGCCAGTCACAATGCCTCCCTATGTACTGAGCACATTGGAAACAATGAATATTTGTTCCCTAGCAATCAAAGTTCTGTGGAGCCATTTGGGCCAGAAAAGCCCTGCTGCACTCATTTTATTTATTTATTTATTTAATTTTTATTTATTTATTTATTTATTTTTGAGATGGAGTCTCATTCTTGTCACCCAGGCTGGAGTGCAATGGTGCAATCCCGACTCACTGCAACCTCCACCTCCTGGGTTCAAGCAATTCTCCTGCCTCAGCCTCCTGAGTAGCTGGGACTACAGGCATGCGCCACCACACCCGTCTAATTTTTGTATTTTTTAGTAGAGACGGGGTTTCACCATGTTGGCGAGGCTGGTCGTGAACTCCTGACCTCAGGTGATCTGCCCGCCTCGGCCTCCCAAAGTGCTGGGATTACAGGTTTGAGCCACCACGCCCGGCCTACATCCATTTTAAACAAGAGAAAACCACCAACACCCACCATCTGTTTTGGACCTTCACTCCTCTTCCCTCACCTGAATTGTAATTTTGACTGTTTTTTTTTTTGTTTTTTTTTTTTTTAAAGAAACTTTGCAGCCAGGAGCGGTGGCTTATGCCTGTAATCCCACCACTTTGGGAAGTCGAGGCAGGCAGATCACCTGAGGTCGAGAGTTCGAGACCAGCCTGACCAACATGGAGAAACTCCGTCTCTACTAAAAATACAAAATTAGCTGGGCATGGTGGCACATGCCTGTAATCTCAGCTACTCTCGGGAGGCTGAGGCAGGAGAATTGCTTGAACCCGGGAGGTGGAAGTTGCAGTGAGCCAAGATCATGCCATCGTACTCCAGCCTGGGCAACAAGAGCGAAACTCCATCTCAAAAAAAAAAAAAAAAAAGAAACTTTGCTAATTTAAGGACTGGTAAAGTGTGGCAAACTACATTCATCAGTTGGCATGTTGGCCCTGCCTCCTTTTCCCCCAGTTTTAAAATACATTTGCTTAAAAGAGGCTTGGTTTCAAGCCATATCCAGGAAATTTCTCTATTTATTTTATTTTATTTTTTGGGAGACACTGTGTCACCCAGGCTGAAGTGCAGTGGTGCAATCTCAGCTCACCGCAACCTCTGCCCCCTGGGCTCTAGCGATCCTCCCACTTCAGTCTCCCGAGTAGCTGGGACTACAGGCAAGCACCACTATGCCTGGCTAATTTTCGTATTTTTTTGGTAGACACGGGGTTTTGCCATGTTGCCCAGGCTGATCTTGGACTCCTGAGCTCAAGTGATGTTCCCACCTCAGCCTCCCAAAGTGTTGGGATTATAGGCGTGAGCCCCTCTAGTCAATGTTTTGTAATAAATAAAAATAATGTCCCAGGGAGCAAAAAGAACAGATTGAAAATATAAACATGGCCTAGAAAAGAAAAATTCGTCGTCAAGTTTATTCCTAGAGACTTCCATGAAGTCCACACAGTAAGTCTTTGATTCTGTCATTAAGAAGTACAGTGGCAAAGACCATATCTTCTTGGTCTTTCACTAGTCATTAAGTCAGCAATGACTTTAAACTCTCCACATTCCACTAACTGACCTCTACTCTGTTTAACAAGAACAATAACCCCTGTACAGCTCTCTTTAGAGTGGGTAAATTCCTTTAATAGTTTTGCCAAATTCCTTTTAATAATTTTTCATGCCATTCACAGACTCTCCTGTTCCTAAAATGTAATGAATTGGTGACTGATTAGTATTTATATATGAAAAGAACTATAAGGGAAAAAAAAACCCTCCTAGGAAGCAAATTTTGTGGGAAACATATCCCACCAGATACTGGGGGTCAGTTGATACGTGGATGTACCTCACTTTCCTGTGACAGACACTGGGATATCACCAGACTTACGGTGACCCCAGCTCTCTAGAACACAGCCACCGATACAGAAGCATGTTATTTTAAAATATCCCTTGGCAAATGAAGAGACTGTCCAACAGCCCCCTACTTTCTAGGAAATCCAGATACTTTTGCCTACACTCAGAACTCTGATTACTGTATATGCATAATTCCAACAAACTCCTCAGGAGGCCTTCCAGGCAGATTCCAAGTAGCCACTAAGACAACAACAGGCAAGTCCACCCTCGGGGAACTGATCAGTGACTACTCAAGGATCAAACACTAAAACTATACAAAATGTTTAGGGTCAGCCTTTGCAGGATCTAACCATTCAGAATCATAAAGAGATACTTAGCAAATTCAGGTTAAGTAAGAAGAACCAGGTTATTTACTTCAGAATTAAAAAATGTAATTCTTATTTATATTTTTAATAGGTATAAAATTCCAGACCTTTTTTTCTTTTTTTTTTCTTTTTTTTCTTTTTTTTTTTTTTTGAGGCAGGGTCTCTCACTCTGTCACCCAGGCTGGAGTGCAGTGGCATGATCACGGCTAATTTTTGTACTTTTTGTTCCAAAAGTTTCACCATGTTACCCAGGCTGGTCTTGAACTCCTGAGCTCAAGCGATCTGCCCACCTTGGCCTCCCAAAGTACTGAGATTACAGGTGTGAGCCACCACAGCTGGCCAAATTCCATACTTTAAATCTCTCAAGACAGGAAGCATGGGCCTTTCCTTGGCCTTAAAACAGCAAACACCAAAAACTGTCCATGCTTGGTCAGCAGCATGGGGAAGCCAGAATGCTATATAACACAAAAGCAGCCACAACCCCACCATGGAAAAAAGGAACCAGACGAGCACTGGAAGTCATTCTTCTTTAAAAAATTTCCAGCTATAAATGTATCTTCTCAAATATGTATTGCTTGAAGTTCTACTAAAACCAAATGTAGAATCTCTCAGCATAAAACCATCCTCAGGGAGAAAAAAATCATATTGCAGCTAGGCCTTTGCTATCACTGAGCCATTTGTGGCTAACTCAGTGCTGGGTGGCCACGACTTTAGGAAAGAGCTCTGAGAAACGATTTTCACAATTACCAACAAAAATGCCTGCTGGATTAGGAAACAGAATTCTTCCCACGCAGAGGAAGCAGGCGTCCTGCATCCACTGGAGGGCAAGGAGCAACTGCTGGAGTTCCAGAAGGAGCAGAGGAAAGTACCACTGGGGAAACAAATCACCCAGAGAGGATCTAACTAAGGGTCCATCCACTTAGCCTAACTGCATTTCACCTTCATAGATTTAAACTTCTGGATTCGAGTACTCCAAATTTCCAACAGAAAATGAAGTAACTCTCACATGCTACCCCAGATATTTTGGGGAAGAAGGAATGGAGAAAACACAAATCCATATGTAGGGTATACTGGGAGCTCTCAATCATCAGCCCCACTCATTCATTCATTCCCTCAGTGAACATTTATTGAATCCCTGCTATGTATTAAGTATGCCCTCTTAGACACAGGGGATGCAGCTATGAATAAAAAGGGCCTCATTCCCACGGGTGTCAGAAATGTCAACAAAAAATTCCAACACACAGGGCAAATGCAATCACAGTCACACATGTAAGGGAAAGGCATAATCCAGAGGAGGAAGAAATTACCTCCATCTGATGGGAGGGAGGCACAACCGGAAACTACCTAACACCACCAGGAGCAGAGGTCTGTGTTCTGCCTGTGTACATGCAATAAAGGCAGAACACAAATACTCCTATCTGCCTACAGAACACAGCTCATTTTACAAATTAAGTATATTTAAATGAACCCCATTGTTGTGTGTATAATGGACAATAGAAGACAAAGCAACTTAGCAGTTGGTCGCGATCCGTTAACAGAGATAATTCACATTATAATTTTTAAAAATTGGATCTATGTAGATGTTGGCCCAGTTCTCAGGAGCACAGGCATTGGTAAACCAGAGCCAGTAATGCATAGGGTCAATGTTCCATTTCCAGGAACAATCAGGCACTGATCATACCACATGTCATACTGGAACAGGGCTTCTCCATCCTTTAAGCAGCAGGTTCTGATGCAAGAAGCCTGGTGGAATATGGGTGTCTGCATTCCTGATAAGCTCCCAGAAGATGGGAAGCTCTGCTGGGCCACAGCTCACTCTCTGCAAAGTGTGGGTGAGGAAGGCAGACAGTGTTGAGTCCTGACGCCCATCCTAGTCATGGGTGGGGCTCTTTTACAACACACATTCCAATCCTTATCTGAAAGGGAATCTCTAGAGAAGTGGTTCTGTGTAATTTCTTTTTAAGCTGTACGGGTGATGCTGAGGCACAGCCAGGCTTGTGAACTACATTCAAGGAGGCCTTTTGAGAAGTAAATCTTCTCTGGGCATGCCTCACCCCAGGAAATGAGCTGCTTCTCTTCGTAGACAGGTAAGAACCAGCAGCTTCCAGAGATCCATGGGAACAGTGAGTCAGAAAGAGGAGGCCCAGCAAAGCTGGCCAGACTGGTCACTTCAACCAAGTGAAGCCTTGAGTCACAGCCTCTACAGGCTGACATCTGGCGTAGAATCCATCCTGACCCTTTTCATCCACTATAATTGCTTTCCAAAGCTAGTGCTTAGATCATGATCATCATCTGTTTAGCTTCATAAAAAGCACACAAAGAAGATAAACAGAGGGTTTTTGTTTTGTTTTTTTTTTTTTTTGGCCTAGAACTTACAGATAAGAGGTCATCCATGATTAAAGACTGGAAAGAAGCCAAAAGGCAACATGCAATTAGCCAACCTCCCGCCTACGGGCTCCCATCTTTAAAGGGCTCTGTGGCCGCACCCCACCTTGCTGCAAAGTAAAATTTTGTTAATAAAAGGGATCAAGTGGAATGTGGCCCTTTAGGGCTTTTACACACAAACTGCTTCTGGAAAAAGGAGGAGTAATATAAATCTACCCTCTCCAGGTGGAATAGGCGATAGGCCTGGGTGCATCTGAAATACCAGCATTTCAAATTTTCCTAGATCTACTTTCCATTTAACAAGGCACTTCAAAAAATTCTGTTCCATGTGTTCAGCCTCTTGCTCCCAATTTCTACCCCTGTCATTGAAAGTCATTCTTTCCCTTGCTTATGGCATGTCTAGCTGATAGAGGGCAGGACAACTTTTCAACAGGGAGGTCCCACTTTACCCCAATCTTGGAAATGCCATTCCCATGAGAGGCTTTCCTAAGATTGGTTTCAGAAGTGTCACAGTTGGGGTCGACAGGCAGGGTCATGTTCTGCTCCCTCTCTAGTGGCATTCTCTCTGGGGAGAAAGATCCTAGGCTTTCTCAACCATCAGTGGATCACTCAAAACAAAAACAAAAAGAAGCAGCAACTTATAATTCCTACCACACGTATCGCGTTCATCTCTCTATTCTTAGGTCCTAGGAAGGTCATTATATAAAGAAATGAATGACTAGATAAATGACTGGAAATAATAGGATGAACAACAACCTGTCCTCCAGGAGTTCCATTTTCTAGCCAGGAGACTGAGAAGGCATTGCACAGTGCGATTGCAAGTGCAGTGAAGGAACTCCAGGCTCAGAGGCCCACGGTAGCACAGCTAGGAGGTGGTAAAAGCTGCCTTTGGACCTGGGTCTTCCGGCTCCACATCGTGCATCGTTCTCCTTTACCCAGTATTGCCTTCTCAGTAACAGAAGCAAACAGTGTTCCGGGAACAGAGAAAAAGGAGGGCTGTGTGGGGAGTGGGCAGCATCTGCATCAAGCCTGGAGGAGCCAAGCAGGCTGGCAGTAAGGGACAGTGTCACAGTCCAGCTATAGCAAGCGGGCTGCTTAGAATCCCCTGACCACTTTCCAGCACCGAATGAATGCATGGTGGGAGCAGGGCACACACAACAATGTCTTCTCAAATAAATGTCTTTTTTTCCTCTTCCTTAAAAAAAAAAAATCTTTAGCCTTGACTTATAGAGCTGGAAAGAGACATAAGCCTATGATATGCAAGAAATATGAACAGAGATTTTATTTTTCAACTAAAGCGTGGGGGAGGGAAGAGTTAAAAGTTACGGACAATTTAATCACATCTGGGGAAACACGACTCTTGAAACAAAGAATCACCCAGAAAATCCCCTGTGGGGCCTGAACTTCTGCCATTAATGATTTTTCCTTCTTAAGGGAAAAAAGGTTAACAAAGTGTAGCCATTTTTCTAAACAGGGTCACACAGCCCTTTCCCAAGCAGATATCTGCTTGGAGGAGAATTAACACCACGTACAAATCCCTGACCTGAATGCAAATCTCCCTAATCTACTTCTGGAGAGGTCATGCTTTTGTTTAAAGCCCCCAAGACCCTGCCAGCTGAGGTCCAGCCATAAGCAGAGACGGTAATTAAATTTTGTCAAGGGTCCACTGCCCTCAGCCTAGGGAAAATCATCCTTGAGTGAAGGCTGGAGGGCCCTGGAGCCCCCTTGGCTATGCCCACCCAAATTGAAGCAAACCACAGGCTTGGGGTACTTGAATAATTGAAGACATGAAAAGCATTGAAGATAAAAATTCACATGAAAACTACCACAGCCGGTCTCCTGCACGGCTTCCTCTCAGTTGTCTTCTTGAAAATAAAAGAATCCTAGGATCACCCAGACAAGGGGGGGCTGTATCCATAATTTTGACAGATCTAAAAAAACTCTTCATCAGCAGTGTCCTCCCTTGAGACAAGGAAGATTGTTATTTACTTACCTAAGAGGCAACCTCAGCCGGGCATGGTGGCTCACGCCTGTAATCCCAGCACTTTGGGAAGCCGAGGTGGGTGGATCACCTGAGGTCAGGAGTTTGAGACCAGCCTGGCCCACATGGTGAAACCGTGTCTCTACCAAAAATACAAAAACTAGCTAGGCATGGTTGTGTGTGCCTGTAGTCCCAACTACTCGGGAGGCTAAGGCAGGAGAATCGCTTGAACCCGGGAGGCGGAAGCTACAGTGAGCCAAGATTGTGCCCCTGCACTCCAGCCTGGGTAACAGAGTGAGACTCCATCTCAAAAAAAAAAAATGGCGGGGGGGCAACCTCCATGGTGTTGGGCCAGCTTCCTATGTGGGAGAGCGTGAAGGCTGAGTGGATTTGGGGGACCTTTTGTAACGAAAGCTTAGAACAAACACTCCTGACAATAATCTGCTCAAACCCATCCTATACTCAATTGTAATGATATAACAGCAAGGGGAGGACGGGGCCTTATGAGTGATTATGAGCCAGGCATGTGTGTTGTTTAACACCCACCGCACAACAAACCTACAGGGGTGGGTATATCACCAGTGTTTGACACGTGAGGAAACTGAGGCCCAGAAGCTTCAACATAGCTGGCCTGTAGTCAGTGCCATTAGGTGGGAGAGGCAAGATTTGAACTCAGTTCCTGCAACAAGCACCTGGAGCACGGCTCTGCTGTTTCTGACACAATTTCTGCTCACTCGTACTTGCCCAGTTTCCAGTGCAGCAGCTGGCAGACAGCTGTTGAGGGACCAGACTTCCCAGATCATGATTTACGCCCTTCATCTGTCTCTCCCTGAAGCATGAACATCCGACCCGGCACCCCCAAAGAAGGCCGGAGGGAAAACAAATGCAATTAGTGAGTTCCAGATTTTCAATCCTTCCAATACTTCTACCCCTAACAGGAAGGCCACAGGCCACAACCACTCTCTGAGTCCTCAAAAGTCAGTGACAGCAGGAAGAGTGGCCAGAATGTCCTGGGCTACCCCACTTTTCCAAAGCAGCATTGAAAATCCTCTTTCAAGGACTATTAGAGACACAAGGATTTACCAAGATTTTTCTGCTATGGAATTCTGTGGAACCTGTTATGGTAGAATTCTGTGATTACTCAAATTCTACCATAACAAGAGGCAAATATTTGGAATAAATGAATGGGAAATAAAAACTTACACATTTTAATTTATAAATTTCACAGTTTGGGACATTCTGAATCTATGGGGGGAAATGTTTTGAAAAAAAATCACAAAAGGAAACTGACATAGGGCAAAATTCATTATTTTAAAAACAGACTATCTCTAGACATTGGGATTACCGGAATAGTTTTTTCTTTTTTTCTTTTTTTTTTTTTTTTTTTTTTTTGAGACAGAGTCTCGCTCTGTCGCCCAGGGGCACGATCTGGGCTCACTGCAACTTCTGCCTCCCGGATTCAGGCAATTCTCACCTCAGCCTTGGAGTAGCTGAGATTACAGGCACTCGCCACCACACCCAGCTAATTTTTTTGTATTTTTAGCAGAGATGGGGTTTCACCGTGTTAGCTAGGATGGTCTCGATCTCCTGACCTTGTGATCCACCCACCTTGGCCTCCCAAAGAGCTGGGATTACAGGCATCAGCCACCGCACTCGGCCAGTTTCACCATATTAGCCAGGATGGTCTTGATCTCCTGACCTCGTGATCCACCCCCTCAGCCTCCCAAAGTGCTGGGATTACAGGCGTGAGCCACCGTGTCGGGCCAGTTTTTATTTTATTTTACTGGACTAAATCTTCTAATTTATCTATAATAGCATATATTATTTATATAATAAGTTATAAAATACATCTGAATAACTTAGCTTACTCATAAATTTATTCTGTTAGACATTTAGTAATTATTAAAATACATACATATATACCAGAAATTGAGAGAAAAAGATTCCCCCACTAATACTCCCTGCTCCCTGCCCCAATTCTCAGAGGCCAATTATTTGTCTTTTTTTCCCTTGGTGAGATAAGGCTTCCTCCAGTTTGTAAATTCCTGAACAAGAACACAGAAAACATCATCCACTGAAGGACAGAGATTCCTCACTCCAGCAGGAAGCAAGTAGTGAGGTTCTGCTCTGACCGTTAGGAAACTTCAAGCACTACCACACTGTAAGAGTTGTGAAAGGAAAATGAATCTTGGAACCCCCCCAATCACTAAGTCAAAGGGAAAAGTCAAGCTGGGAGCTGCTTAGGGCAAAACTGCCTCCCATTCTATTCCTAAAAAAAGCCACTAAGAAAAAAAAGCTATCTACTTACCTCCCTCACAAGGAATTTCCTTGTGGACAAAGGACAGACAACTCAAACTCACCCCTCTGCTCACTGAGATAAAAGCATATCTGATTGCTTACTTTGGAAGGGCTAATAAGAAATGCAAAAGAATGCAACCATTTGTCTCTTATCTACCTCTGACCTGGAAGCCCCCACCCACTTCAAGTTGTCCCACCTTTCCAGAAAGAACCAATGTACATCTTATATATATAAATGTGTGTGTGTGTGTGTGTGCGCGTGTGTGTGCGTGTGTGTATGTATATCTATAGATAGATAGATAGATAGATATATTTTTTTTTGAGACAGAGTCTTGCTCTGTCACCCAGACTGGAGTGCAGTGGCACAATTTTGGCTAATCACAAACTCCACCTCCCAGGTTCAAGCAGCATGATTCTCCTGCCTCAGCCTCCCAAGTAACTGGGATTATAGGCATGTGCCACCATGCCCAGCTGATTTTTGTATTTTTAGTAGAGACAGGGTTTCGCCATGTTGGCCAGGCTGGTCTCAACCTCCTGACCTCAGGTGATCCGCCTGCCCTGGCCTCCCACAGTGCTGGGATTACAGGCGTGAGCCACCACGCCCGACCATCTTACATATTTTGAAGTCTCATGTTTCTGTAAAATGTATAAAATCAAGCTGTGTTCCAACTACCTTGGGCCCATGTCATCAGGATCTCCTAAGGCTGTGTCAAGGGTGTGCACCCTTAACTTTGTCCAAAATAAACTTCCTAAATTGACTGAGACCTATCTTAGATTTGGGGGGTTCAGTGTTAAAGGTGGGAATGACCCCAAAGCTATCTTGCTGGAACCTGGAAATTATTTCTGGCATTTCTAGCACTAGCACATTTACCTAGCATATTCTGAGATCAATTAGAAGCCATTTGGCTGATCATTGTATTCTGAAAATAATCAGGCAGTAATATAACATTATAAAAGCTTTCTGTTTATGTTTCATCAGACAGAATTGGAAGACTGGTCTCACCCAAGTTTTGTTTTAACTGGCAATGCTGGGTAGTCATTCAATAATTACTCAGATTCTCCCACAAACACAGAGGACTTGTGTAAAAAAAGTGATGTGTACCTGGCCAAAGCAGCTTCCTCATGCAAAAAATTCCACAGGCAGAACAGCAAGTGACACATAGCTGTGTCTTTAAAAAGTAAGAACACACACAACACTGAGAAGCTCCTGCTAATACCAAGGTACAAGATAAGGAGTTATTAAATAATTAACATCTTTTTGAGGAAGACGGAACGTCTCCAGATGTGTTTTCCTAAGGCTGCCTGTAATTTTTACTCCAATTTAAACACAAGCACAATCTCTAGGAATATATGCCCAAGTGTATTTATGTTTCCAAACAGCTGTCTTTGGGATGTGCTGAAGGCCCTACTGCCACAGCCAATTCCTCTGAGGATAGAGACAAACACGTATCCCAAGTCACATAGAGATAACCCCCATAAGTAAGTTCAAGCATTAACAACTGCCCAGAACAAATAATTTTTTAAAAATTCATAAACAAATGAATCCATAAATCAATTTAATTGTAGTAACAATCCCTTTAAAACAAACACCAGGGGAGGGAAGTGGTTAATATATCTATCGCATGATGTTAGCTATCACTTTAAAAGCCTCAAAACAATGCTTATAATAGTAAAATCCCTGTGGATTATGTCTCAGCGCTAGTGAGTCTCACTACGAATATGCTAAAATCACTGCTGACGATCTAAGGTCTATTAATTATTGTAGGTGCTGCATAACCAATTACCCCCGAATGCAATGCCTTCACATAAACACAATCTCACAGATTTCATGAGTCAGGAATTTGAGAGCGGCGTAACTAGGTGGTTCTTTCACTGAGTTGGACTCAGAATGTGGGCAAGAGCTACAATCATCTGAAGGTTTGCCAGGGCTAAGGACCCATTCCAACATGGGATACTCACATGGCTGTTGACAATGGGTAACATGCAGTTCCCCACTTTGTGGGACTCTCCATCAGCTGCTGAAGCACCTTCACAATATGGCAGCTGACTTCTTTCAGAGGAAGCAATCCGAGAGAGAACAAGAAGACATGGTGCCTTTTGTCACTTGGTCTCTGCGATCACATGCCATCCTTTCCACTTGATTCTATACACTGTGATTCACTTCTAAGGCTAATCCACATCTAAGGGGAAGGGAATCAGGCTCTGTCCCTTGAAGGCAGGAGAACCGAAGATTTGTAGACTTTACTTTGAAACCACCAGGATGAGGTATTTGTGCTTTGAGGGCAGGGTGGAGGGGAGAAGGAGAGTGTTAAAAAATAAGGTCAGGATCCAGGAATTACCAGTTCTCCAATTACTAATGGTTATATGAAAAGTTTCAGGGAAGGTTTCTTAGAAGGGAATGGTTGCACAGTGTTATTTTTAAAAGTACCTCTGAGATAAATTATTTAATTATTTGGGACACATGTGCTTACGCTGTTTGAGAAGTTGCACCTGAGTTTGTTGTGTAACCTGTTTGGTTTTTCACAGATTATGAATCATTGAAGATACCAAAGGACTGTTTTAGAAAAAGTGAAGAAAAGGAGCAAAAGAGGACCCCTGTATATACCTTCATGTCATTCATGGAGTTGTGCGTTCTACATTTATCTTTTTTTTGTTTGCTTTTGAGACGGAGTCTTGCTCTGTCGCCCAGGCTGGAGTGCAGCGGCGCAATCTCAACTCACTGCAACCTCCGCCTGCCAGGTTCAAGTGATTCTCCTGCCTCAGCCTCCCAAGTAGCTGTGACTACAGGCGTGCGCCACCATACCCAGCTAATTTTTGTATTTTTAGTAGAGACGGGGTTTCACCATATTGGCCAGGCTGGTCTTGGACTCCTGACCTCATGATCTGCCCACCTCAGCCTCCCAAAGTGCTGAGATTACAGGTGTCAGACACTGCGCCTGGCCTGTATGTATAAACCATTCACGGCATGTGTATCTTATTAGTCTTAGAATGCTCATATTCTTACTGTCTTCTTTTGGGGATAAATCAGCAACTCAGCAGAACATTATCACACTGCGAGGCTCAGTAAATATTTTGAGATCAATTAGAAGCCATCTGGCTGATCATTGTATTCTGAAAATAATCAGGCAGTAATATTACATTATAAAAGCTTTCCGTTTATGTTTCATCAGACAGAATTGGAAGACTGGTCTCATCAAGTTTTGTTTTAATTGGCAATGCTGGGTAGTCATTCAATAATTACTCAGATTTTCCCACAAACATAAATTCTGACCATTTTGCAGTGATTCTCACAGTGTAGTCCCACTGGATCCTGCTGGTGGTCTGCAAGGATGAACTTTTATTACAAAACATGAATCTATAATCACTGCCTTTATCTTACCAACAATTCCCATCCTCACTCCAGTCTCCAAGGCTCAGCTCAGACCCACTGCTTGGTTAAGCCTTTCCTGACCTCTTCAGCTTAAAAGATGTCCCCAATTCTACTCCCACCAGTATGTGTACTCCTTCGGCAGATCAGGGACCACGTCCTCCTCCTTTACGTGTTTGCCCAGATTTATAACTGTACTATGGAGGATAGTCAAGACACACGGCTGTTCCTAACGTACCTTTATTTTTTTGTATGATCAATTATCCTATTTCATTTTACAAAGTACCATTTTCTCTAGTAATCCTAAAGTGGATTACATGTGACCATGTGTTCGTGGTTTTCTTTTTTTTTTCCCTTTTCTTCTTTTTTGAGACAGTCTGGCTTTCTTGCCCAGGCTGGAGGTGCAGTGGTGCTATCACATCTCACTACAGCCTCTCTCTCCTGGGCTCAAGTGATCCTCCCACTTCAGCCTCCTGAGTAGTTGGGACTACAGGCACGTGCCACCATGCCTGGCAAATTTTCATTTTATTTATTTATTTATTTATTTTTTGAGATGGAGTCTCACTCTGTTTCCCAGGCTGGAGTGCAGTGGCACGATCTTAGCTCACTGCAACCTCCGCCTCCCAGGTTCACGCCATTCTCCTGCCTCAGCCTCCCAAGTAGCTGGGACTACAGGTGCCTGCCACCATGCCCGGCTAATTTTTTGTATTTTTAGTAGTATTTTGATCTCCTGACCCCGTGATCCACCTGCCTCAGCCTCCCAAAGTGTCATTTTTATTTTTTATAGGGTCAGGATCTCCCTACGTTGCCCAGGCTGGTCTTGAACTCCTGGGCTCAAGCGAGCTTCCCACCTTGGCCTCCAAAAGTGCTGGGATTACAGGCATGAGCCACTGCACCGGCAAGTGTTTGCTTCTATAATGACAAGTGGGAACAATAGGTATGCGGGTCAGCAAGGTCAAATGCCTAACAACTGGGCATTTGTAAACAACTCAATTGTAAAATGATTCACAAACTGGAATTAGTTTGAGAAGCACTGACCCAAGATAAAAATGGCAATGATCAAACTAAAAACGTCCAGAGCTCTAAGAAGCACACCTTTCCTACACGGTGGACTCCTGAGTTCTGAGAATCACGTCTACAAGGAATCTCATAATCGGTGAATGAGCAGCCAGGGCAGGTCTGACTAGCCTGGTATGTACACATCACACAAGTTGACCACACCGCCATCAACCCAACAAGTCAATGACAGAAGAGGAGAGATTCACAAGGAAGACAATGCAGTGACAGCAGCCTGGACCATCATCTTCAGCACTGACAGAACTGTCGGATGTGCTAGGAGGAGACTTTTCCATGTCCTAACCTATTTTTTCTACTCCTGGGAACTCCAAGGCAACCAGGATAGTTAGATATAGTCAAAGGGAACCCACTGTGGACACCGCATTTATGCTTCTATCTCTGGGATGGATCTCACAGTTGCTACAAGGGCAGAGATAATGGTGTGTTCAAATCTCAGGCAATTTATTCCTCACTATGAGCTCTCTGTGAACATTAACCCTTCTACCTGTATCGAAGAGCAGACCCTGCAAAGAACAAGGATGCCCACTTTAGGAAAATCCAATATACGAAAAAAACAAAAACAAAAAAAAACTTGCAAACCAGACACAAATTTAGAAGACAATGCCCTCTTTAAACTCCTGATTTTAAATGCTCAACTCCTGTACAACAGATAGATTATGTTATGCAAATTCAACACTACATTAACCAAGAGATTGAAGCTAATGTCTCCAGTAATGAGGCAAAATGACATCATGTGCCTCCTGATGTGATGGACTGAGAAGGATGCAAAACATCATTTATATAGCATGCCTGACAAAAATAGATGTAATTGTGGAAAATCTAATAGTGAGAAAATACCACACAAACCAAAATAGCTACCAAATAGCCAACCTGTATTCTTTAGAAATGTCAATGTCATGAATGGCAAAAAAAAACAAACAAACAACAACAACAAAAAAAACAGAGGAACTGTTCCTGATTAAAAGAGACTAAAGAGACCTGACAACTGAGTACAGAATCTGCGTAATCCTGGATTGAATCCTAGGGCAGGAGAAGAATTACTATTAAGGACATTATTGTGTTAAGTGGCAAAATTTGGATATGAACTGCATACTGGATAACAGTACTACATGCCTTGGTTTCACTAATTGAACAGTGGTTATGAAAGGAATGTCTGCCAGCAAGGACAGGCTAGCAAAAAAGAAAAAGAAGAAAAGGAATGTCCTTGATCTTAGGAAAGACTTTCTAAAGTATTTAGCAGCAAAGGGGCATGATGGTGCAACTTTCAAATGGGTCAGAGAAAACAGTATGTAATACAGAGAATGATAAGTATGGCAAAATGTTTATAATTAACGAATTTAGGTAATGCTACATAGAAATTCTTTTTTTTTACAACTTTTCTGTAAGTTTGAGATCATTTTAAAGTCTTTTAAAACAACACACTCAAAACACTCGATTTGCACCAAGTGTTTCCACAGTAATGTCTGTTAAATAAAGCAAAGCACCCCATATTAAATTCATCTGTCACCATCGTCCAACCCACAGACCCAGGTGATGGTGCCCCTCTCCACTCCCAAGCCACTGGACACCCATCCAAACTCAGCCATACAGATCTAGCTCCTAGGCATTACAGACAGACACACGGATCGAGCCAGGAAGTGATGAGGAGCTCAGAATGGAGGCAAGTTTCAGGCGTGAGGTCTCCCTAAGAAGTGTAGGAAAAGGAGGTTACCTGATTTAACTAAGCAGGAGAGTGGGAGAGGGGAGGGAAGAGAATGTCCCCACCCACTTCATTTAAGCTAGTATGACAATCACCATAGAGGATTCCAGAGCAAGGTCAAGCTCTCAGAGCACAACCACTTACCCCTACCCCGCACTTCTGCCCTTTTCCCATGGGAAGGGATGACTCCTGTTCTCATGTCCACAGCCTCTCATCCAGGAACAAAGTAGCTGCAGTGAAGGATGCGGCCTGAGACAGAGACCACACCGCCAGGCATCAAGCAGCACAGCAAACAGCAGAAAGGAAAGGGCTGAAGCCCTGACTCTTGGACCTGCTTAGGCCACTTATCTCCCTGCAAGCCTGGTAAACCTGACCTTGTGGCAGCCAGAACTATGGTCCCCAGAAATGTCCATGTCCTATTCTCCAGAACCTGTGAATGTGTTCTCTTACATGGCAAAATGGACTTTGCAGATGTGATCAAGTTAAAGACTTTGAGATGGGGAGATTATCCTGGATGATCTAGGTGCCCAAGGTAGGCATGAAGGTCCTGAAAAGCAGAGAACCTTTCCCAGTTGCGGTCCAAGGGAGATGTGAAGACGAAAGGAGGGTCAGAGGGAGATATCACATAGCTGGATTTGAAGATGAAGGCATGGTATCCCCAGCTGAGTGATGCAGGCTGCTGCTAGAAGCTGGAAAAAAAACAAAGAAATGGATTCTCCTTTGGAGCTTCCTGAAGGAACGCAGCCCTCCACTTGATTCCAGCTCAGTGAGAATTGTAAGATGATACATTTGGGTTGTTCCAAGTCACAAGTTTAAGGTCATTTGTTGCAGCAGCAATGAAAAACTAAAGCAGACCCTACTCCATCACCAGAAATGAACGAGTTTTCATCCCTTTTGAGAAGTTAGGTGAGTGGAGCCTGGAGTCTACTCTTGGCCCCACAAAGCCTTTGGGGCACCAGCAGAAAAACCTCGGTCCAGCCGGGCGCGGTGGCTCACGCCTATAATCCCAGCACTTTGGGAGACCGAGGCAGGTGGATCATGAGGTCAGGAGTTCGAGATCAGCCTGGCCAACATGGTGAAACCCTGTTTCTACAAAAGGTACATAAAATTAGCCGGGCGTAGCGGTGGCGCCTGTAATCCCAGCTACTCAGGGAGGCTGAGGCAGGAGAATCACTTGAACCCGGGAGGTGGAGGTTGCAGTGAGCCAAGATCGCGCCATTGCACTCCAGCCTGGGCCACAGGGCAAGACTCCGTCTCGAAAAAAAGAAAAGCAAAACCATAGTCCTTGGACCAGCGGATCTCTAAAGATTATTCACAAAATGAATGACCTCCGTTTCAGTTGAACTTACTTGGTGCCATCTGCTCTTGTTTCATAGGATACTTTGCCACCAGAACGCTATTATTTCTTTTTTTAGTAATAAAATTTGCTCAGTTTTGACGAAGTCATTGGCAGACACCAGCAGCCCAGAGCACTAGCATTCAAGTCTCCAAGTCCAATTCACTTCATCAGTAAACTACCCCCAGCAGCCACACCCACCCTGACCCAGCTTTTGTCCTTCCTCTGATCCTACAAATCACCAGAGCCGCCTTCCAGATCCCAGTCATCCGCAGCACTGCAGGCCCAAGCAGCAGCAGCAGCTGGACAGTAAACCGGGGGCAGCAAGGCCCAAACTTCACCCTGGGAATTCAGCTGCTGCACAAGGGTCACCTCCTCCCTACTTCCACCCCACCACTTTCCCTAACATCTTCTCTAGGCACTGCCCTTTTATCTGCTGGGAGGCATGCAGCTGGCCAAAGACACGCTGCCAAATGTAATCCACGGGTGTGGTGGCTTGCTCCAGCTACACAGCAGGAGCTACTTAACTGATTGCCTCCGCTCTCAGAAGGGAGTTTGAAGGTATTTTTATCATTGAAATGCTTCCATTGAACAAAACATCTGGGGGAGACAGCTACTGTCCCAACTAATAAGACCCATGCCCAGACTCATAGCTTTTATCAAGATGGTTTGTTTTAGAGTGGAGCCTATCTGGAGCTCCTACTTCTTTTTTTTTTTTCTTTATTCATTATGATTATTATTATTATTTATTATTATTATACTTTAGGTTTTAGGGTACATGTGCACAATGTGCAGGTTTGTTACATATGTATCCATGTGCCATGTTGTTTTGCTGCACCCATTAACTCGTCATTTAGCATTAGGTATAGCTCCCTGGAGCTCCTACTGCTTATGTCTACCAACAGCTGGAGAGAATATACCCACCAGGAGAGCGATTCCAGAGGAAGGAGGTCAAGGCGGCCCAAGGTAGACCCAGAAAAAAGAGCAGCAATTGCTTTTGATGATTTGCATTTCACATACTTAAAACAGAGGCTGGCTGTCTGAGAGATCAATCCAGAGATACAGAACATCATTTTTAAAGGAAACAGCACAATTAAACCAAGAACTTGCACTAGAAATGGTTCTGGCCAGAAAGAGATCTGTTCTAAGCACCTTGGTACAGGAATGGGCCAGCCAGGGTGCTGGCTACAACACAGAAGGAAGCAGCCTGTTGTGGGTAGCCAGGTCAGCAGAGCTCACCCTGCAGGGAATCTTATCAGCCTTTTATAATCCTGTCATTGTCCATTCCTGCTAAATGCAAGATCTGCCACAGATGCCTGCAGAATGACAGAGAAGGGCTGTGACTCTGCCATGAAGAAATGTGCTTCCTACAAACATCAGAGTAGTTCTTGGGGCCTAAGAGATCCCAGCTAATGCAGACAGACCAGGATGACCACAGCAAGCCAGCAAAGGAGCTTCCCTCTGAGCAAGAATAGAGGAAGGGAACTGGGCAAGAAAGACAGGCAGGGCTGCTGTAGGCCCAGACTAGGAGCAGTCTCCCACTGATACCCATCTTTGCTCTCATTCACACCTGCACAAGAAGGGGTCGCTCCTGAGCATCTGTCAACACCAAGCACCCTGGATACAACAAGAACAGGAGGGATGCAGAAAGAGGAGCCCTCAGGGAGGGCTGGGGAAGTCCAGGGAAACCCCACAATGAGGCCATGAAGTTTGAACCACAAGACCAGAAATTGCACCCTGGCCACCACTGGGTCTGCAGGTTAGAAGACTTCGAAGCCCTATGAATTCTCAGATCTGAAACAGCCATTTTTTTTAACTCTTTTGTATTTATTTTGCTTCTAAAATGGCAAAAAAAAAAAAGTTTAAAGATTAACAATATTCTGTGCTAATGAGGGCCCTCATGGTTGGAGATGTAAATTCTATCTTTATTTATTTTTTATTTATTTATTTATTTATTTATTTATTTATTTATTTTGAGACGGCATTTTACTCTTGTTGCCCAGGCTGAAGTGCAATGGCACGATCTCGGCTCACCACAACCTCTGCCTCCCCGGTTCAAGCGATTCTCCTGCCTCAGCCTCGTGAGTAGCTGGGATTACAGGCATGCACCACCATGCCCGGCTAATTTTGTATTTCTAGTAGAGACGGGGTTTCTCCATGTTGGTCAGGCTGGTCTCGAACTCTCAACCTCAGGTGATCCACCTGCCTCGGCCTCCCAAAGTGCTGGGATTACAGGCATAAGCCACCGCGCCTGGCCAATTCTATCATCTTTTAAAAGGGACATTTTTAAAGGAGCATATCCTTTGACCTTGAAATTCTATAGAATTGCCCATAAGGGTCTACAGTGTGGCATTACAGACATGTGCAATGCAATACGTTTTTATATATTGCAAGGGGTGGGGGACACCCAGGAACAGAAGAATGAGTGGTTACATAATTTATCTTTTTATATAAAAACAATATGTAACAATTAATATAAAGAAATAGCCAGGTGCAGTGGCTCACTCCTATAATCCCAGAACTTTGGGAGGCTGAGGCGGGCGGACCGCCTGAGGTCAGGAGTTCGAGACCAGCCTGGCCAACATGGTGAAATTCCATCTCTACTAAAAATACAAAAATTAGCCAGGCATGGTGGCAGGTGCCTGTAATCCCAGCTACTCGGGAGGCTGAGGCAGGAGAATCGCCTGAACCCAGGAGGCGGAGGTTGCAGTGAGCTGAGATCACGGCATTGCACTTCAGCCTGGCAACAGAGAGAGACTCCGTCTTAAAAAAAAAAAAAAAAAAAAAGAAAGAAAGAAAAAGAAAAATAATATGTAGTCTTTAAATATGGAATAAATTTGTATTAGAAATAAACATCTATATTAGTTTTTTAAATGCATTATATAGAACAATATTATTTTCGTTTAAAAAAAAGCACTTTTTTGGCTGGGTGTAGAGGCTCACGCCTGTAATCCCAGCACTTTGGGAGACTGAGGTGGGAGGATCATGTGAGCCCAGAGTTCTAGACCAACCTGGGCATCATGGTGTGACCCTGTATCTACAAAAAATAAAAAACTAGCTAGGCATGGTGGCATGTGCCTGTAGTTTCAGCTACTCAAGAAGCTGAGGCAGGACGATCGTTTGTGTCTAAGAGTTCACGACTGCAGTGAGCTGGGTGATGGACTGAAACCTGTCTCAAAAAATAAATAAAAAACATACACATACTTTCTCACACACAGGGGGTCATAAGTGTTTTGTGTAATATACAGTTCTGATACCACCTTGAAAATACTTTTCCTTCTCACAAAAAGCAAATGTGGTTAACATTAATAGTTTGTTGTTTTTAAGCCAGGTGAGACTCTCTCAGCAAGAGAAAAAAAAAAGAAAAAAGAACAACTTGCAACTTCTCAGTTAAATCATTCCTTTCATTAGAAAACTCATGCTTTTTAATGAAGAGAAACATGCCCTTCAGCATCCCAAATGAGGAAGAGAATTGTGATTGGACGTCTCTATGGACTCATAATTTCAGACAAGGTAATAAAACGAAAAAACAGCCTAGTTCGTTGGAATGGGGTTACGTATGGGTACTCAGCCACAGGCTGCAGGTAAAATTCTTGTGTGCCCCTCATCCCAACTGCCCTGTGAATAGTGCTAGCTCTGGGGTGGGGACATTTCAAATGAGGGGAGACTGACAGAATCCCACCTTGAGGCAGAGCCAGGAAGCAAAGAAAGCAATGCAGGAAAGGTCTGAACACTTTAGCACAGTATCAGAAAGGGAAAGGGCTTGTGTCTCTGGCCATCTAAAATTTATATTACATTGTGACTTCTTCAAAAAAAGAAAAAAAAGTACATCCCAGCACAATGAGGGAAGAGAGTCCCAAGCGTGGTAACGCAGGGCATGCAACGCAGGACCAGAAGACTGGAAGCACTGGCAGGTTACCAGAGTGATGAAGACTACTATGGAAAAAGCTGCTGTCCCTTTTATAAATGTTTACTTCTTTGTCTTATTTTTAAACATATCAACAGGCTGTAAATTACTTCTCTAACTTTGTAAAATAAGAAGACACTTTAAAGAAATATAGGCCGGGCACCGTGGCTCACGTCTGTAATCCCAGCACTTTGGGAGGCCGAGGCGGCTGGATCAGTTGAGGCCAGAAGTTCGAGATCAGCCTGGCCAACCATGGCTAACATGGTGAAACTCTGTCTCTAATAAAAATACAAAAATTAGCCAGGCATGGTGGCGGGCGCCTATACTCCCAGCTACCCGGGAAGTTGAGGCTGGAGAATCGCTTGAACCCAGGAGGCAGAGGTTGCAGTGAGCCGAGATCGCGCCACTGCACTCCAGCCTGGGCAACAGAGTGAGACTCTGTCTCAAAATAACAACAATAAATAAATAAGATATATAAACAAAATCTGTTATAGGAAGGAGCAGACACTTCTTAAGACACTCATCCAACATCTTCCACCCACCTGCTCTCCCCCTTTACTCAAATAACTGAAGACCCCAGAGAGACAGTCACTCCTGAAGTCCACAGAAGACAAGGAAACACCTGCTGACTTTTCATTAGGAGGCTTGCAATGACAGGAGACCAACTGGCCCACCATCGCCACTCCTGGGTTTGCTCAAGTATTCACCAGTGGTGCCTATTAGTAACTCTTCAGATAAGCTGGCTTTAGGCAAGCAAATGAAGAAGGGAATTACTTTGTTGAGTTCATTTAACAGATGTTTATCGAGCTCACAGTCCTGTGCTGGGCCCTGGGACACAAGGATGAAGGACAGTCCCCGCCCTCAAGGGGCTCACTGTCTAAAGACAAAGAAGGCCGGGCACGGTGGCTCACACCTGTAATCCCAGCACTTTGGGAGGCCAAGGCAAGCAGATCACTTGGGGTCAGGAATTCAATACCAGCCTGGCCAACATGGTAAAACTCCGTCGCTACTAAAAATACAAAATTAGCCAGGTGTGGTGGTGCATGCCTGTAATCTCAGCTACTTAGGAGGCTGAGGCAGGAGAATTGCTTGAACCTAGGAGGTGGAGGTTGCAGTGGGCCAAAACTGTGCCACTGCACTCCAGCCTGGGTGACAGAGAAAGACTCTGTCTCAGAAAAAAACAAAAATAAAGACAAAGAAGTTTGCTTCGGACAATGGGAAAGTGCTCGATTAGAGGGGATCAGCCAGACGCAAGTGGAAGGGGACACTTCAGACAGTCCTTGAAGGATGCGTAGCCAGGGTAAGTACACACCAGTCTAAGGGCATAGCTCTAAAACAATCCTGCAAAATAAAATCATCTCCTGCCTTTACTGTTGAGGAAATAAGCCCAGAGAATAGAGGGTACCAGTCCTTGGTGCCTATATGAGAAACTGAGGCCCAGGTAAAGCACACAGGCACAAGGTTATCATGTTCCAGAGCTGGGATTTGAATCCAGCTCCCTCAAGCTCCAGAGGCTTGACTAGATGGAAAGACAAGCTCAGCCCCACTAAGTCTAAAGAAGCAAGAAGGAGCTGCTTTTAAGATCTGATTTGATCCTGTCACTAGATGGACATCCCAGCATTCCAGAAAGGAGGTATACGCATGGATTTTGGAACAGACTTTGTAACACAAAAGTTATAGCATGTTTCCCATCTGCCATTGCCTAAAACATAAGAACTGCAACACATACCTGGCCATGGAAGCCAGGCTAAGTAGGTTCAATTTAATTCTGCATTTGGTGGGTGGCTTGGCCCAGCCCAGAACTAAGCACATACATGAAGCCAAAAGTTGAGAAGCCTAATGAAAATTTAAAACACGTAAGACACTAGAACTGCGTATCTAATACAGAATGGACGAAATAACTCTGACCAGAGCGAGGTCACTTGGAAATCGTCTTTGACATAGAAATCCCACTGAGTGGCAAGAAAACAGTCATCAGAACACACTGAATCAACCCCTAACCCACCCCTCACCTCCTACCTCCCAGCCTGAGCCCTCAAGGACTAGGTCTTGGCACTGGCTCTCCAGATTACCACAAACAATCGAGTCCCCCTGGAGAGCTGTTCTGGTTGAGCCTGGCGGAGGTAGGCAGAGGTAGACAAGAAGTCTGCCTCCAAAATGAACACACACTTTCTCTCTTCCCTGTTCATGTCTGTCCCCACACTGTCCAAGTTTCTCCCCCACCTCAAGGAGCCACAGTGCTATAGAAGCAACATTTTAAAGTTGCCATATAGGGGAGGGTCCTATCTGGGTCTATGCTGAGGGTGGGTAAAAAGAAGAAAGTAACAAATAACCTAGGCTGCAAATAATAAGCGACCCCATCTCACCACCAGCCGTAAAATCCCACTTCGAGTCATAATGCAGGGGTTAAAAGCAAGAGAAGGAGCTCCACGTGAGGTCTGACAGTCCAGGCTGGATCCCGACTGCACACTCTCGCTGTGTGACCCACAGGGTGAGTTCCTTCAGTTCCGTCCTCTGTAAATCAGGCGCTGCACCTGCCTCCTGGGCTGCAGGGAGGGTTAAGTTACAAGAAGGTGTGCCACACACTTAGCCCAAGGCCTAGGACACTGGAAGTACTCCGAGAATGCTGTTAGAGCTGTTAACTATTCAGGGTGAGAATCAATTTAGCTGCTTGTGAAAGTAAAGCAACGTTTCTGAGGTCTACTGCAGCAGCTGGACAATGTTGAGCCTGCACCCCCCCTCACCCCCGCCCTGCCAGTATCAGGAGCACAACCCTGGGGCCAAGTTGCTGCTTGGACCCAAGGCTCTCCTTTGACAGCAGCGCCCTGCATCCGACCTGCCCTCAGTCTACCTGCTCGAAGGTTTCTGCCCCAGTCCCCAGCTTCCAGTATGGTCTCCTTTCTCAACATCTCACTGCAAGTGCCCCATGGGCCCAGCAGATACAGTCTGCTCTTAAAAACCAAACACCCTCAGTATTTTCAGAAATGCTGACTTATACAGAACACACCCTGCAGAGAGAGCCCATAGGATTCCACCAAGTGAATGTGAAAAGCATAATATTTAACAGAGGCTTCAATGGACAAACCTACAACCTATGATAACCTTAAGGAGGACAAGCACACAGATGCAGGTGATGGTAACAGGTTCCCCTACTGTTCAATCAGGCTCACGTCTCAGACCACTCAGTCTCCTGCAGCTGGAAGAGACTCCAAGGCCAGACAAAACCCTGAGGGTCTCCAGTAACTTTACCCACATCCACCCAGGGAGTTCAGCAAGAGTCACACTCCAGGACAAGTCTTATTTTCATCAAAAAGCTTACAGCCTTACTTCTCCAAGTGTGGTCTAGAAGGCAGCAGCATTGCCTGTATCTTGTTAGAAATGCAGACTTTCAGGCCCACCCAGACCTACTGAGTTAGGATCTGTGTTTTAACAAGATGCCCAGGATGCCTTAGAGTAATTAGAACAAAGCAATCTGCCCAAATAGCATGACAGTTCACTTAGGCTTTTACTTGATCTCATCTTTCTTCATGGATTGTAAGTTTCTAGACAGCACAGAATGTGCCTATCTCAGCTACTGGTGCACAGTAAATACTCAAGAAATATTTGTTGAATGAATGGATGAATAGGCAGTCTACTAACGACTAAAGAGATCTAACCTGTTGTAAGTGCAAAGACAGACACACAGAAGGATCAGAGAGAGAAAGAGGATGCATACCTGGGGATGGAGGAAGACACTGAAACAAGGTAGTCAGATAAGCATCTCTAAAGGGGGTGGCATTAGGATGAGACATGATGGATGAGAAAGTACATGCCAGGCAAGAGGATGTTGGACAGAGGAAATGGCACCTGCATCTGCCACTATAAAGCGGGTGCTTTCTCGAAGGCCAGTAAAGGCAGGCCAGTGTGGCTGGAGCAAAGTGAAAGACAGGAAAGTGGTCAAAACTCCCCTAACTGCCAAAGAAGAGAATCAGGACTCGTAGGGTTTGGCTCTGGTGATGGAACAAGATCTCCAAGAAGTGTACATTCAGAAGGCCCCAAAACCATTATGACTGCTGGGGGCAACAGAAGGGCCCCGTATGGAGTCCCTGCTGCCATCTTCCAGGCTCTTGGAGTTGGGTGTGAGAGAGGCTGGCCACAGAGGGCAGGAGTCCATCAGCCAGACCTGGCTGGAGATGCCACAGGTCTAGAGCTGCTTATGAAATAGAAATGAAGATTACTCATGGTTTTCAACAAGTTGATCCAGAAACTTCTGGGCAGCTGAGCATCCGAGGGACAAGGAGGCCAGTCCAGATGTCACCCTGCAGCAGCGCACTGGCAGAGAAGACACAAATGACATGTGTCAGTGCAGGTAGCCGTGTCAGCGGGTGAGCAACATCCTCCTGGCACTGAACAACACTGCTGGGGTTCAGGTGACAAAGCAGGAAGAGGGAAAAATGCCACACAGGGTTCACGCTCTTGAGGCTCTGTGCAGCAACACAGCTGGCACCCTCTGCCTCCAGTTTTGGTGCCAGCCCACAGGCAGCAGCTCCAGAGAAGCTTCTCTGCAAATATCCCACCGTGGAGTCCAGTCATATGGCTGCCAAGGGTCCTTGGAAATACTCAGGCCTAAGCCCCTCTTTTCACAGATGAGAAAAGTCAAGACTCAGAAGATAGGCCTTGCCCTAAATCAGCAGTGAGGAATGGCAAGGCCAGGAATAGAATTGCAGAATCAAGTCTATAAAACTTACATTTTACCTGTAAATTACCTCTCTAATAAAACTCCGTTTCTAAACCAAATGTTATTCTTACTCTGTCTGACTCCTAACTGAAGTGACAAAGCAGCCTGCAGTTCCAGATCTTAACCATGCCCCCAGTTCTCTCTCCTTAATCCCCAATGACTTGCACCAGCCAAACTGAAACTCCTGGTTTTCATCAAAAACAAAGTTCAAGAAAGAACTGTTCACATTTGAGCAGGGGAAGAAAATCTAAAAATTGTAGAGGGAAACTGAAAAACTTTTTTTCAAAAATCTGAATTTATGAGATATAAAGAATAAGAACAAGAAGAAAAGCTCTTGTTCCATACATCAGGCTTACCGACCCAAGACCAGAACCCATCCCAGGAAATGCTTGGAGACCACAAAAAATCATGCATTTTAAAGGTTGGTGGGTTATTAATTTAAATATAATCATTCAAATAATTGCCTCTTTCCCCTGCATTCTGGTTTCAGTTAGCCCTGACACATCAACGCAACCTCGAGCAGATCACACCTAACTTTGCAGATCTTCAGTCAACTCATCCATAAAATGAGAAGTGTGACAAAACTCAGGTGTCCTTCAGCTAAAAAATTCAAAAACTCTGTTACACTTTTGGAACGGAACTGAAAATTGTTCCCATTAAGTCGGCTTATACAAAGTTTATTTTCTTAACTTGAAGACATGAAAGTCAGTCATTATAAATTTAAATTACCATATCTCTTAGGAAATAATTACTAAGTTGGTGTCACAGTGGTTGCATTCTGTTTCTAGGGAGTAAGCTTCAGCAATGACAAATCGTTAAATGATTCTTCAGGGAAACAGAGCCAAATACCCCACCCTCACTAAATGGGTATTTGGCTCTATTTCCCCAAAGGTCCATTATTATTTATAAGGCAAAAATTAGGGTTTCTTTTGCATAGCGTAGAACTCAGGCAGTGAGGTCATTTGTTTTGAAACTACAGCAACCAGTCCAACTTTTTTTTTTTCCATTAGCACTCTAGTTACTCTGGGTCAAGAGAGTGAGATGCAGATTTCAGAGAACAGGCAAAGGCTGCAAGGCCACCCACAGCATGGTCAAGGATTCCACCTGGGACAGCCCAGAATCTAACCTACAGCTCATTTTCCTTTCACTCTCAAACGTGAGAAGCCAATGAAGACTCAGACACAAGCAAACCAAACATATTTCAAGGAATCGTCAACAGCCTCAGAGTCCATTTAAAAAACGAAACACTACCATAACCTCCACGTTATTCCTTTTTCTTTTTTGAGACAGGGTCGCACTCTTCCGTCCTGGCTGGAGGACAATGGTGCAATCATAGCTCACTGCGGCCTCAAACTCCTGGCTCAAGTGATCCTCCCATCTCAGCCTCCCGAGTAGCTAGGACTACAGGCATGCACTGCCACACCTGGCTAATTATTTTATTATTTTATTTTTTGTAGAGACAGGGTCTCACTATGTCGGTCTCAAACTCCCAGGCTCAAGCAATCCTCTCACCTCAGCCTCCCAAAGCACTGGGATTATAGGCATGTGCCACCGAGACTGGCCCATATTATCCCTTATTCTTATTGAGTGAAAAAGGGGTGGAGGAGGGGTGACAAATTCCTCTGAGAATGATAGACGCTTTCACTCAAAAAGGAGAACACAGAGACAATTATGCCTTCAGTTTCAAGGGATTCATAAGCCCTCTGAAATTTCTTTTCTGAACCTCAGGTTTAGGACCCCTGCTAAATTAACATGTTAAAAGGAATCCTCTTTTATAAGTCTCTCTGAATGCTGTACAATTCCTTTGTTTGTTCTGTTTTGTTTTGTTTTTAGTACAGAGTTTTGCTCGTTACCCAGGTTGGAGCGCAATGGCGCATGTCTGGGCTCACTGCAACTTCCGCCTCCGGGGTTCAACCGATTTTCCTGCCTCAGCCTCCCAAGTAGCTGGGGTTACAGGTGAACACCACCACACCTGGCTAATTTTTGTATTTTTAGTAAAAACAGGTTTAACCACTTTGGGCAGGCTGGTCTCGAACTCCTGACCTCAGGTGATGCACCTGCCTCCGCCTCCCAAAGTGCTGGGATTACAGGCGTGAGCCACCACGCCTGGCCCCGTACAACTCCTTTGTAAATGCAGTTGTGAATGGCAACCCCAATTACAAAGGGATGCACAGGAAGAGCAGGATCCAGTGAGGAAACCGGCTTCTTGTAGCATTGATGAAAGAGAAGTATGACCTTTGAGCTCACACAACTATTGAAGCCCTCTGCTTCTGCTAGGATTCTTCACTTAGTAGTTTTCAGTAGGAACCTTCCCTTACAAACACAGGTTTGTGCTTTGTACTCAATTTTTGAAAATAAGAACAATAAGCAAAAGCGTACATTGTTTAGGAATGCATACATAGGTAGTGCAACTACGAAAAGCAAAGATCAGTTAAAATTAAAAGTTGAGATGGGAAGGACTTCTAAGGTACTTGTAACCTGGTTGTTGACTCCGCAGATGTTCATGTTACTCTTTAAATTACACCTACATTTTGCATACTCTTCTGTATGTATATGGAAATCGAGCACTTAAAAAAAAAAAAAAAAAGACAGTTTTGTGTTAGTGACAGGGACCTCCAAGCATTATCCTCAGTGTTATTCCCAACCTCATTTTAAGACACACCAATAAAACTGAAGTGAGCCCAGAGCTGTGAAGGGGTGGGGCCTGACAAGGAACAGTTGGAAGTTCTGTTCCCAGGGCCACCATCTATAAATACACTTTCATTTTTAAAAGTCTATGCCCTGGGACAGTCCTGTGCTCAGGGCTAATGCCACGCTGACCTCTGAGGCTGCCTCCTAGTCTGGGAAAAGCCAGTGTCAGGTTTCTGCAAACCCACTGGTCTCTCCTCTTACACACCCTGCAGGCCTATTTCCTGTGGCACATTCTGTGACCAGGAACAGTCTCATTAAGGCACCTTTGACAGCTGAGAAAGGAGCAAAGAACCAGACACTGCCACAGACTTAGGAGGAACCCTGGGCCACCCCCTTCCTCAGCTGCACACAGAGGCCTGGCTTCCTTGCCTCTCCTCCTCCAAGCACCTCACTCACGGTCAGTTTACCTTCCTCAGGGGAATTCTGCTCATTCAAAGAATGCTCAAGTCATCCGTTGGTCCGAGAAATAGGTAAAGGCTATAGGGGCATGATCAGTGTGTCTCAATTCCTAACCCTTCCCACACTCACCACTACTATGTTGACCAAATGAGGAAGGCACACTCCTTTCCTAATCATTTGAACAAGGGTATGTCATCCAAAAAGACTTTTTTTGGTAAATCTCACTAGTTAACAAAGCTGTCATTTTTATGTTTTAGTTACAATAGCCAAAAATTGACACCATGACGTCAAGCAACATTTGAACCCCGTTTTGGATGGCCCACACCCCATACTCAGTGCAGGGCTGAAGCACGGGAGAAGCGCCTATTTGAGTCCTCACTGTTTGCTAAGCTTTGTGCCAGATGCTGTCTAGGGTCCAGAGGCGAAGGGAGCCACATCCCTGCCTATCAGGAATTCACATTAGCGTGGGTGAAAGGCACACAGAAGGAGCCCTCTGGCATGAGGGTTCCCACCACGGGACAAAGATGAGGAAGATACAAGGAGTCATCTCAAAGGCTGGGGCCATGTGATCTGGGTTTGGGGGAAGAAAGAGATCAGATTGGTGGTGTGCGGAGGGGTCCTGGAAAAAATGACTTGGACACAGACCCCAAAGTGGGTGAATACAATGCAGGATGTGGTGGGGTGAGGAGATTCTCAGACATCAGTCCTTGGGACTGACTCATATGGGGGTGGGTGCATGGGAAAGGTGGGAACAGGAGCTGAATCAGGGGAAATAGGATGAGCATCTAAGTCTGACGGGCCTCCTATCCCAAGGTAAGATATTGTAACTTTATTCTGAATGCGGTGGGGAATGTCAAGCGCAGGGGAGAAGGAAGAAAAGAGGCAGGAAATGCACCACTGCATTTCCATCACTGCTGGGCGCAAGAAAGAAGGAATCCCTCTGCCTCTGCCCCCCATCCTCCTGCCATCTGACTGACTGATGAGGGAGGCCGGGCTGTGCACCTGCGTGCAGCCTTTGGGAAGACTGTTGAATTTGTCTTGTGTCTTTATTACAGTCCTGAGTTTTCAAACCCGAATGTGAAATCACTGAATTAAGCTGGCCTCTCAGGGAAGAGGGCCAACCTCACCCTTCCCCAAACCAACTGTTATCTTTCATCTCAGTTACCTCCAGATCCTCCATAGCATAACACTCTTGGGTGCCAGCCCCAGATATGGGCTTGCGGTGTCAGCAGGAAAGGGTAGTTCTGGCCCTCAGGGAACTCTTGTTTGACAGAGACAAGGGAACAGAAAATCCCAGAGCAGTATGAAGGGGCCAGTGGAGGGGACTTCCCTGTAAGGGCCATGCAAAGATGCAGGAGAGGCGCATACAGGGTGCAGCTGGGGTAGCACACTGGAGCCCACCCAAACTTGGGAGGTGACACAGGTTACAGCTTATTTCAAAAACATACTCTTACCTTCATATACGACCTAAAGTTTCTTACAAACAGCACTGCCTCTAAGTATGGCAAAAAATTTGTGTTTTGTTTTGAGGCAGGATCACATTCTGCTGCCCAAGCTGGAGTGCAGTGGCGTGATCTCGACTCACTGCAGCCTCGACCTCGACCTCCTGGGCTCAAGTGATCCTCCCACCTCTCAGTCCCCCGAGTAGCTGGGACTACAGGCACACGCCATCATGCCCAGCTAATTTTTTGTAGAGGCGGGGTTTCACCATGTTGCTCAGGCTCTTCTGGAACTCCTGGGCTCAAGCCATCCTCCTGCCTCAGCCTCCCAAAGTGCTGCGATTACAGGTGTAAGCCACCATGCCCAGACTTGTGTTTGTTTTTACCCCCACCCTAACCCCAGTTTGGAACAAAACAGAGGAGTTTTATCATGTTGTGTCACTTATTCAAGAGATCCTTCATATATATGTCAAGTATTGTCTATAGAACAAATTAGCAATGTCCCAGAATTATATTTTGCTGTTTTTAAAATGTATATAAGGGCTACTATGACTAATGAAATATGAATTCCCTCGATAACCTTTTTGTCTTGATATGTTCTGTCTCCAAGGATACTGAAAGTACAATTACTATTGTCTGCAGGGAGGTGTCGCCAAACTTTTAGGCCTTCAAAGATGCCCTCACCTTTCTCTCCCAGCACAGTGCCTGCACTGGCTCGGTGGGTAACAAAGGCAGTGGCTGGGGACTGTCCCAGAGCTCCTGCATGCGGATCTCACCTGCCACTTGAGAACTGCATACCATTCTCACCTCCCCAGCACCTGCTCCAGGCCACTCTTAGGGCTGCTGGGGGCAGGGGCATCAGGAGGCCTGGAGCCTGTGGCCTCTTCCTGCCCATGTTCTCTGAGGCCTGTGAAGGGCCAGCTAGTGTGAGTCACTAGGAATTCAAGTTTGGCAGCCTGGCGCCCCAGAGATGCAGAGCTGTTATCAAAGGTCCACTGTCAGCCCTGGCCCAGGCCTTTGACTTAAGGGAACTCGCCATTGGATGTAGTGACTAATGCCTGAGCATAAGCCAGGGTCTCGTTACCCTTACTGAAGAGTTTCAGCCCCTCCTTGGCTGAGGAGCCTGGGTAGGTCGACTGTCTGGGTTAAACATCAAAGAGCTACCTCTGGAATCTGTTTCCTGGTTTGGCCATCCTCCCGAATGGGTCCCATGGGTTGGAAACACTGACTGTGTCTATAAGTGAGCCCTCAGAATTTGAGAAGGATCCCACTTGTGTGCAGTCTCAGTGGGAAAGGGGCATGAGATCATTTTGTTCCCATGTTAGTTGCTGAAACCCTTTGTCCTTCTGGAATTGGCAGGCCTTTACTTTTCCTGAGCTCTTAGCAATGGTTTCCCTATAAAGCTATTGTTTTGAGTCAATCACGAAGCATGCTGGACTTACATGTGCATGTGCTCTCTCTCTCTCTCTCTCTCTCTCTCACACACACACCCCCACACAAACACACACCCACACGCAAGAGCCATGCCCATCTTGAGCTCAGGAAAGATGGCAAAATCCACCGGGATGTTTTACTTTGGAAGAAGGTGACATATTGAGGAGTGGGTTCTGTATTCTTAATTTGGCTTTTGCTTTTTTAAACTACAGACTTTAGCTAGAAGAGAGTCAGTAAGAGCAAAGGGATTAAAATATTTCCTTCATTAGGCATCCACTTAGGAATTGCCTGTGTGTTAGTGCTTTAAGGGTGCTTGTGGGTGGCTCTCAAGAGCGCCAACTCCAGAATCAAGCCAAGCACACAAGCAGCCTGAACAAGAGGAGAGTTTTTCTTTGCACACTCCACCAACACAAAGTATTCAGTCACATTGCTCCATCCATTCAGGCCCTATTTCCCAATGGCAGAACAACTAGTCTTCCTCTGCAAACTCCAGCATTCCTCTGGGGCCAATTTAAAAAAGCTTGGGACTTCAAAATGCACGGGCACACTTTTCTTTATAAAGAACAGCTTTTGGGTAAGCAGCATTGTGAAAAGAACCAAATTTATAAATCCACACAAAAGCCATGTATTTCTTTTGAGACAGATCAACTCACACACTTTTTCTTCTGATTCACTGTGTGTGCTATCTGGTCTACAATGTAGACAGTTCCCTAGGTCAGAAAATGCATCTGCTCATGAACAGACAGAAATGGCAATGTTCTTAACACTTGTCTTAGATGAGAAGTCTGCTTACATGCTCACAATAAAATAAGGAAGCAATTTTTGACTCTAGTCCAGAAGCTTCTGGAATCTTTTTTCCAACACAAATGTTTCTCATTTAGTCCAAGCTCTGTTTCAATCACACGCCAAGAAAAGACAAAGAAAAACCCCCCTACCACCTACTCCTGCCTTCATGAAAACATTATAAATTATCTTTATTACATCATATAGAAAAGTCATCTCACATAAGGTAAATTGTGGACAAATGGTTACAGCAGCCGTTTTCTGGACAACTGCTGTATTCATAGGTGTTCTTCTGCTCACCTGCCAGGCCCTGGCCTTATCTCTCTCAAGAAAACAGCATGGAAATGAGCATCCCTGTCTGAAGCCTTTGACATTCATTTCTAAAGAAATGTCATGAACATCAACATCAAAAGACAACTCCTTTGTATATTTATTTATTTATTTATTTATTTTTTTTTTTGAGACGGAGTCTCGCTCTGTAGCCCAGGCTGGAGTGCAGTGGCGCAATCTCGGCTCACTGCAAGCTCCGCCTCCCAGGTTCACACCATTCTCCTGCCTCAGCCTCCAAAGTAGCTGGGACTACAGGCACCTGCCACCACGCCCGGCTAATTTTTTGTATTTTTAGTACAGACGGGGTTTCACCTTGTTGGTCAGGATGGTCTCAATCTCCTGACCCTGTGATCTGCCTGCCTTGGCCTCCCAAAGTGCTGGGATTACAGGCGTGAGCCACCGCACCCTGCCGACAACTCCTTTGTAACGTTAAATAATTTCAGAAATAAAAACTGACTGGCTGGAGTGTCTTAAATTCTTAGCTTTCCCCAGCTTAGTAAATCCCAGCTGTGCGGGGGATGTCAGTAGTTTAACTTTCACATGGACCCCACAGCCAACACCCTTGTCATCATTCTGTTACAGGCATTTCAAAGAAGTTTAAATCAGCATGCTATCCCCCTCTGGCTCATTTCCTAGGTTAGGTCAACTCTTAGGTGGCAATGCTTAAGCTCTGAGGGTCCCACACCAAAATGAGGCCTGCTCTCTTTTCATTTTCGGTTATGGGCTCACTCCAGAATAGAAGGCCACGGTTTTCCAGTTTACACCAAAAGAACGGAAGGAAAACTTAAGTGTCTGGATTATTAAAATCTAGACAACCTTTATTATTGTTGTTTATTCTTACTAAAGCTCTGCCTGGTGATAAGTGTGTGAACTTACCCAAGACTACACCAAGGATGTGTCTTTTCTGCTCCAATCGGAAATTTTAGATGCAGAAGGAACTTTGAAGATCTGGCCCAGCCGGGATTATAAAATAATCTGGCCAAAACTCCACAAAGGACTAAAGGGGTGGGCCACCTGACACTAGGGAAGCCATTCACAGCAAGTCTGAGGTTTCCTTCCTTTATGAAGTTCTGTATTCTAGCTTAAATTCACGTCATGCAAATTTTGCAATTATTCAATATGTGCATGCTTATTTTCACACTAATTTTTTTTTTGAGATAGAGTCTCACTCTGTCACCCATGCTGGAGTGCAATGGCGCGATCTCAGCTCACTGCAACCTCTATCTCTTGGCGATTCTCCTGCCTCAGCCTCTCGAGTAGCTGGGATTACAGGCATGTACCACCATGCCCGGGTAATTTTGTATTTTTAGTAGAGACGAGGTTTTGCCATGTTGGCCAGGCTGGTCTCGAACTCCTGACCTCAGGTGATCCACCCACCTTGACCTCCCAAAGTGCTGGGATTACAGGCGTGAGCCACCACAGCCGGCCTTAAAAATAATCTTTTGTCTTCCATATTACCTGAGTAAAATTAAGGCTCCAATAAGATGTCTTAGGTTTATCCTGTGGTTTCACAAATCCAGGCTCACCACGTAGCACTTCACCCCTATCTGGGAGGCAAAAATTTTGTCTCTCTCCTTCTCGTACTGACAATAACCTACTGCTCAATTATGTTTGGTGACCTGACCAAAAGACTTGGAGGCAGGCTGAGGCACAGAACCCAGGTCTCTGGCCTCCTGGTATAGGGCTCTTTGCCACTTTACATCCATCCAGTTCACAGGCACCCACAGCCATTCTGCAACTCATAAGGCAATGGTCAACTTTAAAATCTGCCCACACATCTCTATATTGAGGGAGGCTTAGGTTGGTGAGTGTCCTTCCCCAAGCTTGAGGCAAGGCTCACAAAACGGAGGGCTAATTCTTCACTGGCTTTCAGAATGCCCAAATCTCATTGGCTTTTGGAATATTTTGCCAACTTCCCCACCCACTGGGCACTTTGTCCCCATTCACAGCCATTTGCAAAAATTTAAAGTACAAGCTGCTTAGTGGAGACAAGTCAGAGCCAGTATCATCAGCATCCCAAATCTGAAAATAAAACCAAAATCAAATCTCCTTAGGGGAAAACTGTCAACCCAAACACAAGGCGGTTTAATTCAGAACTGTGTTGACCACTTTCCTGTTAACAGGCTTTCAGCCAGAGTTACCTACTGGAAGGGCTATAGTAAATACTAAATATCTTAGCTGTGCATTTCATATTCCAAAGCAAAGGGAGAAAAGGGATCATGCTAATATAAAAGCTATGTTTACAAATTCCCAGGGGCATCATAAGTCCTCTAAAGCAATGGTTCTCAACAAGGAGCAATTTTACCCCACAGGGAACATTTGGCAATGTCTGGAGACATTTTTGGCTGTCACACCTGAAAGGGGGTGGGGATGCTAGTGGCACCTACTGGGTAGAGAGGCCAGGGATGCTGCTAAACACCCTACGATGCACAGGCCAGCCCCCACACAACAAAGAATCATCCAGCCCCAGATGGCAACAGTGCTGAGGACTGAGAAAGCCTAAACTGCAGGAAGTAGGAAGAAGACTGGAACAAAGTCACGAGTCCTAGTTCGTTCTCTGATAGGCTCCTCGGTCCGGACATACTACCGGACCTTCCTGGGTCTCTGGTTCATTGTCACTAAACAGAGAGGTTGGCCTGTTTCGGAGGTTTTGCAACCCCTAGACTGAGTTCAACCATTAATTCTCCAGGGCTTAAAGTACGGCTGCTCTCCAGGCTGGCAGCCGCTGCCTCTCATCATACCTCCCCTGATCAGGGGGCATTTCCCACCAGTTCTCTCAAAGCCCCATCACTTTCCTCTGGAAAAGGGAGCAATGCTAAAAGCAACTTCTTTCTCCTTATCACCAGCCACCACGCCAGTCCCTTGCGACCTCCCAGTCCACAGGAATGAGACACAAGGAGTTCCTGGACTCTACAAACTCCTTCCAACCCTAAAACCTATGATTCTATTCAGTTAACGAACTAAGGACAGACATGGAAGCTTCATTTCCAATTCTATGTTCTGCTCTGCAGAAATGCGTAAGCAGAAGAGAAAAAAAATGCTTTACAATAAAATTAAAAGAAAAAAGCACAGCTGCAACTGCGTTCAATGTACATTAAGAATTTTCCATTTTCATAATACTTTGCAACCGTAAAATCAGCTCACTACCCTATCTTAGCGGACAGACTTAGTATTAAAGCCATCGTTTCGTGGATAGAGAAAACGTGCTACCACCTTGCCATTCCCAAAACCTTCTCCACTGCCTCTAGCTGTTTACACAGCTCCATGGAAGACAACAACTTAGCTGAGAGGCTAAACCCCTCCACACACAACCCGGTAGTTTTGAGAACGACAGAACACAGAGACTGTTTTACATGTAAAATTTTCACGTTCAGGAAAAGGAATATAACTGGCCTGACTAGGGGAGAGGATTACGGTTTTAACTGCCTCCATACAATTATCATCACACTCGTTCTCTGAAAGAGTCGGAGACAGAACCACTTCCCCAGCCGCACTGCACAGGAATCCCATTATCTCCATCACACACCAAGCCACGGATTCTCCAGGTGGCAAGCTGGGATAGGGGGGCTAGGCCAACCGGAGAGTAAGTGATAACTCCCAGCAAAGAGAGAGAACCAGAGGAATCTCCCAAGGCTAAAAGAAAACAGCATATACTGCTGCTGCCAAGTAGAAGAGCTAAAGGGCTTAGCATATTTCATTTGCCTTAAAAACAAAAAACAAACAAAAAAACGCGCTCACCACAAGTTTCCCAAGTACATGCATCATCCATTACAGCAAATGAGAGAGGAAATCTAAAGATCATTTAAGGGGGAGAAAAGACTAGCGAAAACTCTGAGTAATCACACATGCATCCCATAGTGCCCATGGGCACAGAGTGCTAACATCCCAGGGCAAAGTTTGCTCTCAGCAAGTACAAATCCGAAATCATCATAAAGATGCTGAGTGATTTAGTCATGAGCCCTCCCCTCAGCCATCAGAAGGAATGGCAAAAATGCAGAGTGAGTGCTAGGAGCCAGAACAATTTCATTTTCCTCCTAATTGCACAAAGAATTTGCATTTAAAATGAGCATTTCAAGAATGCCCGATAGTTGGCTGCTAACATGAACAAGGATAAAAGTGATTCATCACCCGACAACACCAAAATTTTTTGCAATCATTTAATTTCAAAAAAAGTATTTGGGTACCCTAGTACACTGAAGAACACTTCTGGCTAATTACCTCTCACAAGTCAGGTGTCAGATTAACTTTTTTTTTAAATATACTTTAAGTTCTAGGGTACATGTGCACAATGTGCAGGTTTGATACATAGGTATACATGTGTCATGTTGGTTTGCTGCACCCATCAACTCATCATTTACATTAGATATATCTCCTAATGCTATCCCTCCCCACTCCCCCGACCCCACAACAGGCCCGAGTGTGTGATATTCCACTTCCTGTGTCCAAGTGTTCTCATTGTTCAATTCCCACCTATGAGAACATGTAGTGTTTGGTTTTCTGTCCTTGCGATAGTTTGCTGAGAATGATGGTTTCCAGCTTCATCCATGTCCCTGCAAAGGACATGAACTCATCCTTTTTTATGGCTGCATAGTATTCCATGGTGTATATGTGCCACATTTTCTTAATCCAGTATATCACTGATGGACATTTGGGTTGGTTCCAAGTCTTCGCTATTGTGAATAGCGCCACAATAAACATACGTGTGCGTGTGTCTTTATAGTAGCATGATTTATAATCCTTTGCATATACCCAGTGATGGGATTGCTGGGTCAAATGCTATTTCTAGTTCTAGATCCTTGAGGAATTGCCACACTGTCTTCCACAACGGCTGAACTAATTTCATTCCCACCAACAGTGTAAAAGCATTCCTATTTTTCCACATCCTCTCCAGCATCTGTTGTTTCCTGGCTTTTGTTTTTTGTTTCTTTGAGACGGAGTCTCACTCTGTCGCCCAGGCTGCAGTGCAGTGGCGCAATCTCAGCTCACTGCAAGCTCCGCCTCCCAGGTTCACGCCATTGTCCTGCCTCAGCCTCCCGAGTAGCTGGGACTACAGGCACCCGCCACTAGGCCCAGCTAATTTTTTGTGTATTTTTAGTAGAGACGGTGTTTCACCGTGTTAGCCAGGATGGTCTCGATCTCCTGACCTCGTGATCCGCCCGTCTCGGCGTCGCCAAGTGCTGGGATTACAGGCGTGAGGCACTGCGCCAGCCTGTTCCCTGACTTTTTAATGATCGTCATTCTAACTGGCGTGAGATGGTATCTCATTGTCGTTTTCATTTGCATTTCTCCAGATTAACTCTTAAAAATGCACTCACATCGCATTAACAAAAGGTAACAAGGAAACAAGGTACCTTCTTGGTGGCTAGGCTTCCCTAGAATCAAACTTTTATGCTTTCTACATCATTTCAGATTTACAAGCTAAGTGAAATAGAGAAATAAATCAGGAAATAAAGACCTGTCAATTAACAAGAACAGTTCTCACCACTCATATCCAAAACACAGAACTGCTGTTTGACTTTTGCAGGGAGGAAGAGATCCAGAGGGGAACACAGAAGTTGGGGGACGGTCAGAAAGTGGGAAGTCAGTGGGTGGCTGTAGCCTTGCTCTGTAGGAGGGACAATTTCAAGAGCTTCATGAAAGACACAAGAGGCTTTTATCTTCTTTCCTCACTAATAAAATTAGAGGGTGAAAATATACACTAGAAAAACATCCAAAGAAGTTCAACCAGCCAGAGGCGGGGGGGTTGGGGGAAAGGCAAGAGGCGCCCCTACTCTGACTGGGAATAAGTACCCCCATGGCCACGGCCATCAGCCAGCTGCTCAGCAAAGAGGGAGCTCTAGAGAGTCTGGCGCTGTCCTTAGTGTCTCCTTCCACATCCTCCTCCTTATGGGGGTGGCAGCTCTGCGGTGAGGAGAGATTTTCCCCAGAACTAGACAATTTCCAAACAAGGGCATTTTCATTAAAGATGAGACACAAGGCAATGAACGAGAGAAAGAGAAATGGCCAGAGGATGCTGTCCAGCCTGCATGTGGGTCTCATTCCCACCAGAGCCTCATACCACACCGGTTCTGGTTCCAGAAGCGAAGCCCAGACCCCAGCTGGCAAGAGCCATGCCCACAGCGCCAGGCCATTTCCTCCACCTCTGGTCTCTCATTATTCAGCCTACAGCACTACCTGACTTGTCTCCTAAAAACAGGGGTCCCCTCTGGCTAACCAGACTTCCCACCATCCCCAAGACGCTAACATGCCTGGCACACTCTCAGCCTGGGAATCTGGACCCTGAGGGTCCAGGGAAGATGAATCACTAGCTAAAAACAGGAACTCAAGAGTAGTGCTGGTTTCCAAAACAGATGGCCCTAACAACGTGTCCAGCCAGTTCCCTCAAGTGGACAGCCCACGGGCCTTTCAGAAGACCCAGGCAAGGGGCCAACTGTGGACAGCACAAAGCAGAGTACGTTTCCTGGTCCTCTCCTGGGGGCTTCTGGGAAGCAGCCCACACTGGTGCTCCTTCTTCCATCATTTAGTTTATTATTTTTATTTATTATGTTTATTTATGTTTTTGAGACAGAGTCTCGCTTTGTGGCCCAGGCTGCAGCGCAGTGGCGCAATCTCGGTTCACTGCAACCTCCGCCTCCCGGGTTCAAGCAATTCTCCTGCCTCAGCCTCCCAAGTTGCTGGGACTACAGGCACCCGCCACCATGCCCAGCTAATTTTTGTATTTTTAGTAGAGACGGGGTTTCACCATATTGGCCAGGCTGGTCTCGAACTCCTGACCTTGTGAACCACCCACCTCGGCCTCCCAAAGTGCTGGGATTACAGGCATGAGCCACCGCACCCGGCCTAGTTTATTTTTAAAAATACAGACAGATATAGATATAGCCCTTTCTCTTGACTCCAACAATGAAAAGTTAAATGTCCCAGGCCATGACTTCCTCAGCTTGGATAGGGTCTAGCCAACAGCTGGTCACTCTGCGCTGACCAGGCCACTCTTGAGCCAGCAGCAATTTCTGTGAGTGCTCCTGTGCATGCTCTTCCCCTTGCATGGAGTAGGCGCCTTTTACCTGTCAGCCTAGCTCTCATCCTTCAAGCCCTTGCTGAAATGTCGACTCTTTAGAGACCATCCAAAACAACTGCTCCTCTCCGTCTACTACACCTTGCTTGTCTCATTTCTGCTATTACCCCCAAGGCCTGAGCCAGAGCCTGGCCCACAGTGATGCTCAGTAACTATTTACTCAATAAATGAATGCACTAGGAAAAGCAAAGCAAACACATCTAAATACTACGTCTAGGTATAAGCCCATCCGTGTTGAAGACATAAGTAACATTATTCATATTGCTCTATACATCACAGCCAGAGTCTGGAAACTGCCTACATGCCTATGTACAGAAGAACAGGTACATAATATGAACAAAATGAATAAGTACCATACTACGATGAGAATGACAGACCCACAACTCACACGAAGATGGAGGCAAATCTCACAAACATCATGTTGAACAAAACCAGAAACAAGAGGACACACTGGGCAGGTCCATTTACATTAAGTTCAAAAACAGGCAAAACTGGCCAGACGCGGTGGCTCACGCCTGTAATTCCAGCACTTTGGGAGGCTGATGCAGGCGGATCACAAGGGAGTTTGAGACCAGCCTGGCCAATATGGTGAAACCCCGTCTCTACTAAAAAATACAAAAATTAGCAGGGCATGGTATCGTGTGCCTGTAGTCCCTGCTACTTGGGAGGCTGAAGCAGGAGAATCACTGGAACCTGGGAGGCAGAGGTTGCAGTGAGCTGAGATTGCACCATTGCACTCCAGCCTGCTGGGCAACAGAGCGAGACTCTGTCTTAAAAATAAAATAAAATAAAATAAAATAAAATAAAATAAAATAAAATAAAATAAAATAAAATAAAATAAAATAAACACACACACACACACACACACACACACACACACACACAAGCAAAACTAAGTCGAGATTATGACTGTGGGAAGGCGGTGCACCAGCAGGGGTATCAGGGGGCTTCTGAAGTACTGATCAGGTTATTTCCTGAGCTGGATGCAGGTTACACAGGTGAGTTCAGTTTGTGAAAATTCATCAAATCGTCCAGTTATGATTTGTGTTCGTTTCTCTATGCTCTATTTCAACAAAACTTCATTGCAAAGAGAGAAAACATATCTGAAATAAACATGGAATTCTTATTTTTCTTAATAAAGCCAGCTAAAGATTCCTGTCCATCATGAGGACTGGCACCTGACATAGAGCTTCCCTTGGATGAGAGGCACACAACACCTGCCTCTTCATACAAGACCACGTGGCTAGTGTCAGGCATGGTGGCTCACGCCTGTAATCCCAGCACTTTGGGAGGCTGAGGCAGGTGAATCACCTGAGGTTGGGAGTTCGAGACCAGCCTGACCAACATGGAGAAACCCCATCTCTACTAAAAATACAAAGTAGCCGGGCGTGGTGGCACATGCCTGTAATCCCAGCTACTAGGGAGGCTGAGGCAGGAGAATTGCTTGAACCTGGAGGCGGAGGTTGCGGTGAGCCGAGATCGCGCCATTGCACTCCAGCCTGGGCAACAAGAGCAAAACTCCATCTCGAGGGAAAAAAAAAAAAACCACGTAGCTAGTTATTCAGGTGAGGTGTGAACACATCAAATGCACCCCAAAGCTGAAACCTGCTAGGACACATGGCTGGCTGCTGCAATCTTCTTCCACCTTTGCAGTCCTAGAAAGTATGGATCCTGATAAATATCAGTGGCTTTAAATGGAAACAGGTGGTAGGAATGTCACTGCCTGAGGCTGATGCAGCACCTCGGCAGACATCTGAAGCCGCAACTCTGCTTAGAGCCTACAGAGTTGAGGTCCTGGATCACACCAGAGACGGGGAGTAACAATCGTGGGTCACCTGCTGCCTCTTTCTAGTAATTTCTTACTTTTAAATTATTTCATGAAAATTGATCATTCAAGGGGAAAATCCTCTCTGAGCCAGGGGGAAAAAACTACATGAGTAACAAAGCAATCGCTTTGGCTAAGCTTTGGCTCACTCCAAAGCTTAGGACCTCAGACACTAAGTGGCCCCAGGCCAACTGTGACCCAAAGAACAAGCCCCTGGAACAGGATCACACTCAGCAGGGGGAAAGAAAAACAACTAAAGCCTGCCCCAGGACACCTACTAAGACTCAACTCAAAGTTAGCAAGCAAAAGGGCTTACATATTCTTTTGCACTAAAGGGCCCAAACAAGTGTTGGTTGGATGCTGTCAACCTGAAAAATAGAAGTTCAGACTTGACTTGCCTAGCATACCTGCACATGTTCAATTCACACACTCATACACACAGGCATGCACACTTTCCTACTCAAACTCCAGTAAATTTTCCTCTATCATAAATTTTTAACTTACTAGGACGTTCAGGGCTTGAGGAATACTATAAAGGTATCGTTACTGATTTATAAGACACAGCCCCTTTTAAAATAAAGTGCATTCTTATTTTGTCATCCTATTCGTATGTCTGCCCTGTGAGGTAGGGAGGGCGAACTGATCTCCATTTTACTTAGAAAAAAAAAAAAAAAAAAGGCCAGGCGTGGTGGCTCACACTTGTAATCCCAGCACTTTGGGAGGCCAAGGCAGGTGGATCACGAGGTCAAGAGATGGAGACCATCCTGACCAACATGGTGAAACCCTGTCTCTACTAAAAATACAAAAAATTAGCCGGGCTTGGTGGCAGGCACCTGTAGTCCCAGCTACTCGGGAGGCTGAGGCAGGAGAATAACTTGAACCCAGGAGATGGAGGTTGCAGTGAGCCGAGATCGCACCACTGCACTCCAGCCTGGCGACAGAGTGAGACTCCGTCTCCAAAAAAAAAATACAGAGTCTACTGCTTTCCACATAGAGCTAGTGCCACATAAACCAGCAGACCTCTGAAATAGAGGTTTAGCCACTAATAGCCTCCCCTCCTTAGGTCTTCCAGCCACCAGAGAGGAGGGCAGAGGTAGGAGAGGGATGCAAAAAAGAAGAAATGCTGATTAAGTAAGCCAGGACATGCAAAGAGAGTCGCACTCAAGTCCTGCATCATCCTTGAGTTTTTTATTTTTTCTTTTTGAGACAGAGTCTCGTTTTGTTGCCCAGGTTGGAGTGCATCAGTGCCACCATGGCTCACTGTAGCCTTGACCTCCTGGACTCAGGTGACCCTCCCACCTCAGCCTCCGGAGTAGCCGGGACTATAGGTGCGCACCATGACACCCAGCTAATTTTTTTTTTTTTTTTTTTTGTAGAGATGAGGTTTCGCCATGTTCCCCAGGCTGCCCCCTCAAGAAGATACTTCTTAATCAAGTATCTTCAAGAGGAATCTCTCTCCCTCCTAGAGGTTTGTGAGACACTCCAGGAATGGCAAAGAAAAACCATGACCAACCAGCAACATCTCTTTATTAACAAGTAATCAATGTGCCATCTCTCATTAGGCCTAGCTCAGAATCAGAAATTGGAAAGGCACAAGGAGCCAAGTCGCCAATGTGAAAGAGATTCCAAATGTACTATTTCTAACACCCATCTCAAGGAATCAGGGAGAGGCAGCGGGCGGCAGGGGTGGAGGGGTAACCCCACCTGACCCTTGGCATGGAGAGACACTGGAAAAAAGGCCTGGGCACAAGAGTAAGCCTTGTCCCCACTGGTCATTGCCACATAAGCCCTCACTCCCACCAACGAGATGCCCACACCACTGCAGAGGTGGCGCTCTGAGAGCCACCAGCAATAAAGGCTCTATTGTTGACTCACAGAAAAACTTCAGAATCCCAAGAAAGAAATGCCAAGGCCCAACAACTGTGGATGTGGGACCATTGATCAGACCTGACCATCATGTCACTGTCAACTGAAAAACATTTTTTTCCAGTTTTCTGGCAGAGTTGCTTCCAAACCATTCCAAACTTCCAAAACATGGCTAATTATACAAGGTAAATGAGTCATGACAAGCAACACAAAGGAAAAACCGCAGAAATCCATTCTAGGTGCTCACGGCAGGAGGTGACACAGGAGAGGGGACCTGAAGCCAAGCAGTGAAGTGGGCAAAATGGGACTTCATGCTCCCTCCAGCCCCCAGGACTCCCTCGCCTGCCAACCAGCTCCCACGTGCAGCATTTTTGCCTGTGCACCCTCCTGCACTCCTCCCCTTTGTCAAGTCCCTCTGCTGGCTGTGGCTTTAACATCTAGACATGTGGAAAACCCCAACACAAACCAGCCAGCTCCCTGCCTCGCCACCAGAACGCTGTCCCTCTCTCCCAGCAAGAACTCTCCCTGGGTCACTGGAAAAGGCAGTTCTGCCGCTGGAGGTCTGACCCCCAAGGAAGACGGGGCCCAATTCCTCTGCAGTCACCAGCCTCTGCCTTAAAGAATCTGCAGCTCAAAAACCCCCAAGAACCCCTGCTATGAACTCAATCATGTCCCTCCAAACTCCTATGCTGAAGCCCTAACCCCCAGGGGGATTGCGCTAAAGACAGGGCCTTAGGGAGATAATTAGGTTTAGATGAGGTCATGACAGTGGAGCCTTCATGATGGGGTTAGTGCCCTGTTAAGAGGAGATGCCAGAGAGCCTGCCTGTGCATGCACACTTGCATGCTCTCCCTCTCTCGCTCTGTCATGTGAAGACGCAGCCAGAAAGCAGCTGCCTGTAAACCAGGAAGAAGGCCCTCACCAGAACCCATCACGCTAGCACCCTGATCTCAGACTTCCAGCCTCCAGAACCGTGAAAAAATTTCTATTGTTTAAGCCATCCAGTCCACAGCATTTTGTAATAGCAACCTGAGCTAATACCTTCCCCATGGAGATTCCCCTTGACCCCAAGGGTCGACGGGGCCACAGGCAAACTAAACAGGGTATCAAGCATTCACAGGTTGTAAAAAGTAGCTTGTGAGGCATGATGCCCTACTGTCAAATTCTCCCTGATCCTGAATTCCCCCATCCCACAGCTTGGTGGCCTAATGCCAGAATGTCAAGGAGCCCTGAACCCCCCCTTTTCTGCCACGGGGCAGCAGAAGGGGACAGAGCCGGGGAGAACCTGTGCAATGAGACAGTGGATGGAAGAGTAAGCCCCAGGAAACAGAAATGGCCACACAACCTTTGCACATGTAGTCTCAGGGAGATCAGAGCCTCTGAGGGCATACTAACTATGTGACAAGCCCTCATTCCCAACCTCAACACTGGGAATCTAAAATTAGCCAGAGAAAGAGTCTACTCAGCTCTGTGTCTCCTACACAGGCCCTGATAAGTGTCACTACCTCCTTTGGCAATAACTTGTCTTGGGAGTGCTATAAATACTACCTAAGTCTACCCAATGTGAATTATGAATACCAAGAATCATTTCAGGGTTTTCAGGCACTGGCTATGTGACAGGGGTGTCAAATTCAAAGTCGCCTGCACGAGACGCATACCCAGGGAACACATAAATCCCTCAGGTCCAGCCCTGCATTTTAAACGGTGGGGAGGACTCACTCAAGTGCACCTCCACCTTCTGTGCGGCTGAAGCTGCAGCTGCTACTGCTGCAGCTCTGAAGAGCCGATGAAATGCTTTTCACCTTTTGTCAAATTGCTAGGAAGTAGGAGGCTGGGAGAGACGAGAAGCTTCAGATTATAGAAAAGGACAAAAAGAAGTTTGGCCTTCTTGGATATTTAGATCTGACTCAGGGCTTTCCAGTGAAGAGGCCCTTGAAAAACGGAGGCTGGAGAAGCAGCAGGTACTCCCCGGATGATCCAGGGCTGTTACTTGTCACTTGTCCCCTTGGGGGCTTGATCCAGTAAGGTTCTTTTTTTTTTAAGAGTCTTACTCTGTCACCCAGTAGGTTCTTAATAGATGTCTGTGGATTGAACTTCAGTTCTTTGGGTTTCTGGGGTTCACAACTGCAGACTCGTAACCCCCAGGAGCAGGGCCGGCTGCACTGGTCTGCAAAAGCAAAGTGTCAGCAGGACGCCCTGCACCTGGCCAAGAGGTAAAGCTTAGGCACAGGGAACAGGTGGTGGCAGCAGAGGAGGGGTACTGGCTCCGAGGACAGGACGCTGGGGAATGGAGATGTGTGTCAGAATCAAGAGAGATAGCAGAAGGGGACTGGAAAAGGGCCCATCAAGGCATATGGAGTCCCAGAGGCAAAAGGGAGAGAGGGTGTTAGAGGATGATAAGCAGTGACCCGTGACGGGCAGCCCCGAGCAGGGCACCTGGGAACAAACTGTGAGATTTGGCCACCAAAGGGTTGCTGGAGGCCTTCCAGAATGGCGCTCTGGCATAGTGGTAACCGCAAAAGTCGATGAGTAGGAACGAGGTATAAGTTACTCTTTCTAAAACTCAACAAACACCTCACAACCGACACTAGGCCAGTGGTTAAAAAAACAAACAAAAAGATTGCTCCCCATACAGTGCAATGCCCCAGTCTTTAACCAACCCCTGTGCTATCTGACTCCGACTGCGCCGTACCATCTTTTTGTCTTGGTTTATTCAGTATCTCCCATCCCGAACACCCTCTCCCACTGGCTTTTTGACATTCTGCAGATTGCTGAAGGCGCAGCTGAGGTGCACCTCCAGGAACCCCTTCCTGAGTTCCCCATCACATCCTCTCCATCGAGAACCTCTCTCCTGTCCTGGAAACTGCAATATGGCTGACCTACACTCCTGCAGGCAGAGTCGGGGACTCACTGCCTCTGTATCACTCTCAGGAGGCACCACAATCTTTTGCCCACAACAGACCCTCAAAAAAGAGGAGTCCATTGAATACAATGGTTCCCTTTAAAAACAGTTACTTATTTTTCTCCCTCCTTTGCTCAAATTCCTTGTGCTTAGTAACAGACATAACTGCCCACCACAAAACCCCTGCGTTCAGTATTTCACAAGTTTGATTCTGTCAGCCCCCCGGGGGGAGGAAAAGTGAAGAATAAGCTGTGTGGAGGGACCTGGGACTGGGGGGATGATAGTGTCTATCTCTTCTCTCCCCACCTGCCCCGATGTCACAGGGTCGGCAGAAAGGAGGGTCTTGGGAAGAATGCTCTGGAAGCCATCCGAAAGAGTTCAGTCCCTGCTAGGCTACTCTGGGCCACTCCTCTAAAGGGCTGAATGAAAGAAGCCAGTGTTCCAGGGTCTAAGGCAAACTAGGAGCTGGATCTATCTGCTCAAAACTAAACCCTCCCTCTTGCCCATGCCCTTGCCCTCTCCCTCACCCCGTGTCAAGCTGAAGTCCTATGGAGATGAGCCAGAGGGGGACTCACAGAAGGATGGGGCACAGGGGCCTGTGCTGTACCCCACTTCTTGATACACTTGCTCTAAGGCATCTGCCAGACATCCCATCCCTAATGACCAGACCTACAAATAATCCCATACCCCATGAGGGTGCCCCACCTGTCATCCCAAAGTTCTCACAGAGAACCCGGCCAGAGAACCAGCAGCCCTGCAGGAGACGGCCCTCAGGTCCCATTCATCCAAGCCCCAACCAGATCCCTCCAGTGAGTCTGGAAACAAAAGCATTGGGCATTAAAATGTCAGGGCCTGGCCTCCCTGGTGTGTGGGGCAGCAGTTGAAGTCCATTCTTGGGGCCCCGAAGTGCCCCCTTGCCTCTTCCTTCCCTTTCTGCCTCCTGCCCACACAAACATTTGCTGGAGGACTGCTCTATAAACTGACATCAGTGGAAAAGAAACATCCGGAGTACAATCAGAGTTGAGTCATTAAACATCACAGAATCCCTTAGGGGAAGAAAAAGGCCAAAATGAGCCACTAAATGCTAGGGCTTCAAAACCCCAAAATAAAGCATGTCTACCACTGCTCTGAAGGGAGCATCGCGTGTGCCCATCTCCTCTGAGGCACAGGGCCCCCCCTGCAGCAGGCAGCCACTAACACTCCTGCACAGGTGGCCAGGGGTCAGCCACTGGCACCTGGGGGTGGGCCTGGCCTGTGGACAATAGCAGCAAAACTGATTTTATCCACCTACCCACCGGCAGCTGCAGGAAGGGCTCACACTGTTTGCAAACCCTGAGAACTATCATTTTATGTCCTCCAAAACACCGAGGAGAAAGCAAACCAGCCACAGGAACCTAGACCCAAAGGGGAGGAGGTAAGTGAAAAACTGCCACACAGAAAACACAGAGAGAGGGATTCAAGTGCTGGCCTGACTTACTCAGTGCAGATGCCTTGCATCAGTTGCGTTTTTGCTGAATTCTCACACGGCGGGCTGATTCAAAGTACCACCAAAAAATAAATTCGAGGACAGTTGACTGTTCATTCAACAGGAAGGGACGAGAGGGAAACTTAGAATCAAGTTTCAATTACTCACACTACATAAAACCACCTCTCAGCAGCTGGCACAATCAGTCAACAACATAAACCATGGCCAGGGGCAGATAAGCAGCTGGATCTGGGTAACTCTTCAAGAACTGCCCTCCCTCAGTCCCTGCTATCAGTCAGGTAGCCCAGCATCTGCAAAGGAAGAAAGGGCCTTGTATTAGAGCACACTTTTGGCACCTGCCATGTGCAGATCTTCTTCTCATTAGCCAGCACTCGCTGCTTGTTTCTCTGAAGACACAAATGACAGCAGCTACTTTCCAATCCTACTTTTAGGATCCAAGTTAATATTCTACCAAAAAAAAAAAAAATAGGTTGACAATGCCAAATGACCTCTCTCTCTGCACCATCAAATCTGCCCATCTCCCAAAATCTTTCTAGCCAACTGCATGCTCTTTTACCAATGAGCTGCTTTATTGTGTGTTCACCATTGGATCACCCAAATTTAGCAGCAAAAATGCAGCAAATCTAGTTAAACTTGAATTTCAGGTAAACCACAGATAATTCTGCAGTATAAGTATTTCCCATGCAGTCTTTGGAAGATACTTATACTATAAATGATAGACTGTTTATCTGAGATTTAATTCACCTGGGCAGCCTGTATTTTATCTGGCAACCCTGCTTCATCTTCATTCCAGAGAACACACTAAATCCCAAGAACAGCTGGAAGCAAACTTCGAGAGCCCCCAGCTGCCAGCCCATTCTACACGGAGGATTAGGTAAGGCAGTACACTGGCCCCACCACTCTGGACAACAAGGACAGGCAGAAGGGAGCAGGAAGATTGCCTCCAAAGGAGAGGCAAGTCAGGTCCCTTCTCCTCTTAACTTATTGGACTTACTTAAAATATCGACACAGAAAAATGGGAACTTAGAAAACAAATGCTGGACGATTCCACTGACTGAGGTACCTAGAGTAGTGAAAAATCACAAAGACAAAGTAGACTGGTGGTTGCGAAGGGCTGGAGGGAAGGAGGATGAGCAGTAATGGGCAGTTTCAGTTTTACAAGATGAAAGAGTTCTGGAGATGGATGGTGGTGATGCTGCCCAGCAATGTGAATGTACTTCATGCCACTCAACTATACACTTACAAATGGTTAAAGCAGTAAATTTCATGTTATGTTTATTTTTACCACAATGTGTTTTTAAACTGTCGACTTCCTTCTCATTTCCAGTTTAGCCAGGTCTTTCTCTCTCTTGTGTCTAACTCATCTCTAACTTCATGGAATAGGTATCTACTAAGAACCTTACACAGTGCAAAAGGAAATCAAATCAGCAGGATACAAATGAAATGCAAGGAAGGCCAGGGCGGAGGGAGGAGCAGGTTTGCAGCTAGGGCGGACTTTTCGCAAGCCCGCCTGGCTCCTGTCTGTCTAGGCCTCAGGGCTCCCTGCAGAAGCACCCTCACAACCCCACTGTTCTTTCACCCTTGGTGCGTCCCAAGGGCCTTGGCATCACCCCATGCTCAGCTCTAAGAAATGATCCAGGACCAGAACCCCACAGGCAATGAAGCTTGTCTCCACAGGCGACAGGGAAGCCTCGGGGCTGGAGGATGCATGGTCTCTGCAGTTAGAATTACCCTTTGCCCAAGAATATTAACACGTACACACACACACACACCCCTTCTGACTCTGGAGACCCCAAAGCAGGCATCATGTCACGTAAATAAATGATCTAAAACTGCAGGTCATCTGCCCTGGAGGGTGTTTGACACAAAACAAGACTTGGAGCACTCTAGCCATGGCTCGATATGTACCATCAAAAGATAAAACAGAGTCAAAGGCAGAAAGCATTCGTGAAGCCCATGGACCTCTGCAAGAACCAAAAGCTAGTTGAGGACAGCAGCAAAGGCTCCCTCACCACAGTTCTGGTCAATCCCTGGCCAGGCAATCAGGGTTGTGGAGCCGATTCCTCTTTTCTTTTTTTGAGACGGAGTCTCACTCTGTCGCCCAGGCTGGATCGCAACGGCACAATCTCAGCTCACTGCAACCTCCGCCTCCCAGTTTAAGCGATTCTCCTGCCTCCACCTCCTGAGTAACTGGGACTACAGGCACGCACCACCATGCCCAGCTAATTTTTTGTATTTTTAGTAGAGACGGGGTTTCACTCATGTTAGCCAGGATGGTCTCGATCTCCTGACCTCGTGATTCACCCGCCTCGGCCTCCCAAAGTGCTGGGATTACAAGTGTGAGCCACCGTGCCCAGCCCAGTCAACTCCTCTTAAGAATCCAGATTCTCCTCAGCAGCCCTTACTTGCCCACCCAACCCTGACCTGGCCAGACTGCCACAACTAGCCCCTCATACCATGCCCTAGACACATGGGGCAGTCTGCAGACACATGGGGCACATGGGGCTAGCAGTGGGGCTGTGGTGCACACAGCCCTTAGAATCACATCAGTGTGCCTTGGTCCCTCCTGGACTCTGCTCTGGGTCTGCAGTAGTGCCCAGGAATCTTCAAATTTAGCAAGAACCAGGCAGGTCAGGCACAGTGGCTCACACCTATAATCCATTAAAGCACTCTGAGAGGCTAAGGTAGGAGAATCACTTGAGGCCAGGAGTTCAAGACCAGCCTGGGCAACATAGCAAGACCTCATCTCTACCAAAAAAAAAAAAAAAGAAAGAGAGAATTCCAGGCAATTGTAAAGGCATGGATCGTCAGACCGTCAGACCATACACTAAAAGAACAAAAACGGAGAAACAACACTTGAGCTAAATATATATATATATATGGACCAGGCATGGTAGCTCATGCCTATAATCCCAACACTTTAGGAGGCTGAGGTAGAAGGACAGCTTGAGCCCAGGAGTTCGAGACCAGCCTGGGGAATATTGCAAGACCTCAACTCTACAAAATTAGCTAGCTAGGCATAGTAGCACACAGGAGCTAGTACTCAGCTACTCAGGAGGCTAAGGCAGGAGGATCTCTTGAGCCCAAGAGGTGGAAGTTGCAGTGATCAGCGTTCACGCCACCGCACTCCAGCCCAGATGACAAAGTGAGACCCTGTCTCAAACACACACACACACACATCCCTACACGATGGGGGCCGCTTAATGACGTAGGGTGATACTCACAGATGTTAGGTTAAAAAAAGCTGAATCCCCAACTGTATCTCCTACAGGCGACTATCTATGTTGAATACGTATTTACATACAAGTTAAACTCATGTCCGAGTTAACTAAAGGATAAGGTTTCTACAAACACGGTGACTCGGATACACCATCAGCTTCTGGATTTGCCTCCTCGCTCGGCTTCAGGTATCACACTCCAGTGCACAAGCAACAACAATTCCCCGCTCATGCTCCATCCAAGGGTAGGATCTAGTGGTTGGTGGGGAGAAGAGCGTTTCAGGCAAGGAGTATTAGTAAAAGCCACAAGATGAAGACTCCACTGAGACACACACTAAGAGGCCGGCCTGGAAGCTGAGAGAGCCTGGAAGCCAGAGGAGAGATTCTGCAGGAGACAGTAGAAAACATTAGTAATGTAAGTTGGGGTCCAGGTACGGGGGCAACTGAGGGCTACTGAAGGTTTGTGAGCAAGAGAGTGACAGTGACAGAACTCCACCAGGAGCCCAAATTCTTTTACAACCAAGACAAAGAAACAGCAAGAAGGAAGCAAGGGGGGAGTCATGATTTCAGAAAATAAAGACAGAAAATCATGGAACCGTGCGCTTTTCATTGTGAATGCTAAGCCTGGAAATATGGCTACTTGCCAAGTTTCTCTTGTCCTTTCTCTGCATAGCTTTGGCCAAGGTTCTGTTGTTGTTTTCTCAGACAGGGTTTGGCTCTGTCACCCAAACTGGGGTGGAGTGGCTTGATCATAGCTCACTGTAGCCTCAACCTCCTTGGGCTCAAGCAATCCCCCCACTTCGGCCTCCCAAGTTGTTGGGACTACAGGCCATGTCCAGAAATTTTTATTTTTATTTTTTTAACTCCTGGGCTCAAGCAACCCTCCTGCCTCGGCCTCCCAAAGTGCTGGGATTATAAGGTGAGCCACCATACCCAGCCTGTTTTTAAAGGGGTATCTGGCACTCGGAGGACAGTGATTCTTGACACTGGGGCAGTCCTGATGCAAAAGGTGCTGCACAGGAATTTGTAAACTTTCCTGCCCTCTGCCAGCTCATCCACTGGGCTATTAAGCAACTACTGGAGCCCCAAGGATCTTAGCAGAGGAGAGAGGAACAGGAAGAAAGCCCTTCAGCATCAGGACCAAACTCTGACAAAGACCTTCCCCTAGAAACAAAAGATCTGGGTCATGCAGAAGACTCTTCGAGACCTACGCATGGAGGAATTATAGCCCCAGACACCCCTCCCCATACCACTCACCAATCCATTTGGGTCCCCTTCTCTTAAGACTTGCTGCACCGCCAGGGCTTCTGTTGATGAGTTAAGCCACTTCATTTCAGGTTTTGAAAACTAATGCTCTCTGACACGTTATTTCTCCTGCTGCCAAAGAGTTTAAAACCCAGCATTCACTATTTTACATTAAAATCAGTTATCATTTTTACTACACATCAAAGCTCATTTCCCCCTAAAACTGCAAAGCTGAGACACCACTAAGGAGTGCAAAAGGAATAAGAAGCCAGTTGCCTTGCAAAATTATGCAACGAATGCCCTCTCTCTGAGGAAAAAAGAAGCCCCTTAGACAAATAAAGAAGAAGAAACTCGAAGAGCATGCTCTATAGTAGTTTTCTCCTGATGGGATGAGCTGCACTTTTAGCATTTTAAACTAGGTCAGTACATGAGTTCTGATGTTGGGCTTTAAAAGGACTTGCTCGCTTCAGATTTGGGATAGCATATTAGTGAATCTAGAGACTGCTCTGTGAATTACTATTCCTAACAACCAAAGCTCATTTCTAACATTTTGTATCTCAGTTAAAATAAACCCCAGCATTTCTCTCTGTGATTAAAAATAAGCTACACCACAGGATTACAACGTCAATGTCTTTCCCTCCCCCTGCATGTAAAGTGTTCTCGCCCTTAAAAGTAATAAACCTGGCATCTCTCTGTAATAAATAATTCCACACAGGTTTTAGAAAAGCAGCACATGACAAGGAGGGTACTGGAGGAGGAGCAAACACACAACAGAATAAACTGAATCCAGAGGTGAAGCTCATTCAGCCTGCCCAGTGCAAGCGTTACTCTTTCCTCCCTGGATCCTTCTAATATGATCATGCATTTCCATAACTACATTTGCAAATGAGTGACTCACTAACTGCTACCTAATTCTGTAAAGCATTGGGATGTACTTGTTCAAGGGAAGCTATGTGGAATTAGGCCCTTACTGGGAATCCTGTTACTCCTCAGTGCTATGGACTGGAGCCCATAGCACAAAGATCACCCAAGCCTTCCCCAGGACAACTGACAGGATCCAGTGAACTCTAATGTAAGGAGGCACTATGCAGGCTCCCTGGGCCCAATTAGAGCCATGCTGCTTCTGCTCCAAGTTCCTCTCCTAAATCCAAGGCGTTGGGGCCTGTTGGAAATACAGATTCCTGGGCTCCTCCTGGGAGGATTCTGCATCAGTGGCAGCCAGCCCTCGGCCAGCCTTTGGAAGCTCAGTCCTGGCCCACTCACAGAGAGGAATAGCCAAGTTCTATTCTGGTGTCACGAGCACCTCATTGTAGCCCGTCAGACTGAGCAAGTCTAGGAATTGGCTTGTAATGGGACATAGCAGGGAAATGTACAAGAGTAAGTGGGGCGGGGCCCGAGCACCCTTCATAGCCTATGGGGATTTGGAACTCTGGAGAAAAGTTAACTCTGGGCCGGGCACAGTGGCTCACGCCTGTAATCCTAGCACTTTGGGAGGCCAAGGCGGGCGGATCACGGGGTCAGGAGATCGAGACCATCCTGGCTAACTCGGTGAAACCCTGTCTCTACTAAAAATACAAAAAATTAGCCGGGCGTGGTGGCGGGCGCCTGTAGTTCCAGCTACTCGGGAGGCTGAGGCAGGAGAATGGCATGAACCCGGGAGGCGGAGCTTGCAGTGAGTGAGATCGTGCCATTGCCCTCCAGCCTGGGCGAGAGTGAGACTCCGTCTCAAAAAAAAAAAAAAAAAAAAAAAGAAAAGTTAACTCTGTCCAAGGAGCACTTCCAGGAAAAAGGCTGAGCCTCAGAGATTTTGAAGTGCGAAGCATCCACCACTCTATTACATTCATTTGTCTCACAGCTCAGCCACATGCTGTTTCCAAGTGCTCCTCCTAGGCTCTCCCCGCTGTGCAACCCACCCCAACGTTCTGGACCCACCACCTCGTAAAACTTTCCTTGGCCATCCAGCTTGAAACTACCTCTCTCACCTTAAACTCCTAACACACTTAGCGCTAATACCAGCTTCCCAAGTTGCACTTCATTCAAGTAGTGAATAGTTCGTAATTAAAAAATAAAAATAAGGGCTTCTTGAACAAAGTCTGGGAAACCAAAGATTATGCAGCTATACGTTCATTATGGAGATTAATTTATTAAAGGCCTCAAGAAGCCTTTAACAAATAAACTGTTTAATTTTGTTTGACCCAACATTTTCTAAACTCCACTGACCTAAAAACCCATTTGTTCAGGAAGCCCTATTAACTTCTTGCAGAATTGATGATCCACGTTAGAGTTTGGGAAGTGCTGATCTATTCCATTCATCTAACAACTAACTATGCCATGTCTGACTTGAATGGTTATTTAATCTTGTGTTCTTTAGCTCTGTGTGTATTTACATATTATCTTAAGTAGAATATTCATTTGAGCTAGGAGCACAACTTACATGTCTTTGAACACCCTAGAGCCCCCAGTCCAGCCCCTGTAGAGATACTGAATACATTGTTTGATTTGAAAGTATTAGACCCAACGGTAAAAATCACAGATGTGTCAGAATACAAAAAAAAGTTTAAAATCACAGTAATCAAGTAAAGTTCCATTCATTTTTTTATATAAGAAAACTGAAGTCCAGAGATGTAAAATGGATCATCCAAAGTCACAAAAAAGTTAACAGTAGAACCATGACTAGAACCCAAGTCGTCTGACTCACTAGCTAATGTTCCCTTCTATGATTTAAATAAGCCTTACTCTTCTAGACTCCAGTGGTTTTCCAGCAGGTAAAGGAATCTAAGGTATTCTAGTGATCTGAATACCACAGGCAGTAGGACAGAGGCATATCAATTACAAGGAATTAAAATACAAAAAGAAGACCCAAGCTCTGCTAAAATGGGAGTTAAGCACTCTGAAGATTCCAGAATGCTTATTAGGAGTTTAAGACTACAGAGCTTAAGCCCAGCACGGTGGCTCATGCCTGTAATCCCAGCACTTTGGGAGCCCGAGGCGGGCGGACCACGAGGTCAGGAGATCGAGACCATCCTGGCTAACACGGTGAAACCCCATCTCTACTAAAAATACAAAAAATTAGCCAGGCGTGGTGGCAGGCGCCTGTAGTCCCAGCTACTCAGGAGGCTGAGCCAGGAGAATGGCGTGAACCTGGGAGGCGCAGCTTGCAGTGAGCGGAGATCAAGCCACCGCACTCCAGCCTGGGCGACAGCGAGTCTGTGTCTCAAAAAAAAAAGAACAAAAATAAAAATAAATAAATAAATTTATAAAAAAAAAAAGACTACAGAGCTTAGTATCAAGAAGATCAAGGAAAGGCCAGTAGGCGATGGCTCATGCCTGTAATCCCAGCACTTGGGGAGGATCCCTTGAGCCCAGGAGTCCGAGAGACCAGCCTAGGCAACACAGTGAGCCCTCACCTCTACTAAAAATTTAAAAATTAGCTGGGCACGGTGGTATGTGCCTGTAGTTCCAGCGACTTGGGAGGCTGAGGTGAAAGGATTCTTTGAGCCCAGGAAGTCGAGGGTGCAGTGAACTATGATCAGGCCATTGCACTCCATCCTCGGTGATAGAGCAAGACCCTGTCTCCCCCAGCACCTACCCTCAAAAAAAAAAAATCAAATACTGACATTTGTAATTTATAGCTCAGTAAGACACTTGACTGACTTTTTATTGGAACATCACATTAATAGTTTCAGCATTTTACTTCTCAGACAGCTATGTTTACATATACACTATGTAAGGCCTGATTATATTCAAACAAATGCTACTTAACGGTATGTGTGTGCACCAGTGTATTATGCATGTGAGTCACTGTTTGTTCCTAAAGAGTTCCAATGATGAAACTGTGATACCTCTTATTCCTCCACCAGCATAAAAGTATCATGCGATAAACTAACATATATAGCATATACATTAGAGTTGCTTGGGGGCAGGAAGAAAGGGAATTGTTATTTGCTAATACAGATTCAAGACCTCCAAAGGTGGAGGTGGAGGTCGCTGTAAAGCCACAGGTGATTCCCATCCACAGGCAGGGATAAGAACGACTGCTCTGGAGGCCTGGGGTCAGCTGGGTCACACCTGCAGGTGCTGCAGCCTGGGCATTTCAGCAGCTTCAGTTCTATCTTAAAGATCAATTCTGCCAACAAGGCCTCCCTGACCCCTGGTATCCCCAAGCCTGGTATTCTCTCTCTTGTCCAGAACTTGACCTGGATAGCTGACACTGGGCATTTGCCTGGTAACTCCATGGTCATGATACATAATAACTGTAATTTTGTTAAAGCATAGTGGTTCTTTGTACTTTTAGTTCATCAGTAAGGCCCAGTGGCTCTCAACCAACCCCCAAACATACACATGCACCAGCACTGCAGATGACAGGCAATGCTGCACAACCCCACATGCCTTTGTCAGCATCCAACACCATATGCGCCCCAGCAGCAGCTGGCTCTGCTTTTACCCCTCCTGCCGCACTCAGTAAAGCACTTTGGAATACATACATGGGAAAAGCAACAATACAACAGTTGCCTTGCTCCGTTTTTCTAGTAAGTCATCCCAAAAGTTTAGAGCCTTAGCCAGTAATTAGAAGCAAATGACTTCAACACGCCTCACCATTGGTCATGACACAAGAGTGAGTCAGGACCGTGCGGTGAGGAACCACTGACAGCACCAGTTACTAACAGCCTTGTGCTGGTGCCGGAAATGGAGACAAAGGCAAAAGGACTAAGAAATGATGGTTCTTTAGAAAGCAGAAATATGGACCAATTCAAAATCTTCAAAGTCTACATTATTCCATTTTATAGGTTAAGTTATATGCTATGGGAGTATTCACAAATTTGGGAATTCACAAAAGCTCCAAGACAAAGGCCTATGACACTTCATGGAACTTACTTCTTACATAAGATTCAAACCACTCCATCCAGAGAATGAAGTCATCTGAAGATATGGTCCACATGGGATTTGTCACCTCCATGGAGACCAGTGACCTCACATTATCGAAGACCAAGGCCATTTCTCAGATCTCCTCGTCCTGCCCTCTAAGCAGCATCCAGAATTACTAGCCTCACCCTCCTCCTCAATATTTCCCTGGCCTGCCTTCTCCCTCTCTGGCCTCTCAGACTTCTTTATAGGTTCAAACGGCTCCATCCCACCATTAGCTATTAAAATCCCTCCAAGGCTCACATCAGTAGGTGCTCAATAAAGGTTCCTGACTGGATGGTAAGCTGCTAACATCAACGAACTGCTAGAAAACAGATTCTCCCCTTTATTTGTTTTGAGACGGGGTCTTGCTCTGTCACCCAGGCAGGAGCAGAGTGGCACAATCATGGCTTACTGCCATGGGCTCAAGGGATCCTCCCACCTCAATGTCCTAAGTAGCTAGGACTACAGCCACGTATCACCATGCCTGGCTAATTTTTTGTTTTCTGTAGAGACAAGGTTTTGCTGTTACCAAGGTTGATCTCAAATTCATGGGCTCAAGCAATCCTCTGTCCTCTGCCTCCCAAAGTGCTGGGATTACAGGCATGAGCCACTGCATCTGGCTCAGACTCCCATTTCATACACACCCTACAGACTGAATCTCAGATTCTCTAATCAGCAGGTGAGATCAGGGAAAATGAGGGAGGAATGTCCATACCCTACTCTCATCTCATCTCTTTCCAATGCTCCTTTAATCTAAAGTTTGAAGTTTGGAAATTTTAATAGATGTTGATTGGGCCTCCTTTGAGGTAGCTGGGAATACAAATTGATGAAGAGGAAAAGAAATCTTCCCATACAGCTTTAATAAAAAGCTCATTCATAGCCCAAAATACGTTCCTATTGCCCAAGTGTTAGTATTATAACAAAGATGCAGAACTTTTGCCAATTAATGTCACTGTCCAACAGAAATTGTTAATGGTGATAAAACAAATTAAAGTTTTACTTAGAACCAGTTAAGGAAGCAGGAAGGGCACAAAAACCAAACACTGCTATCAGAAGAGATAACAGAAGGCATTTACTAAACTGGATTGCCAAAGAATATAACAAATTTAATATTAAAATTATAACTACAATAGTCTGAACAATGGCCCCCCAACAATGTTCACACCCCAATCCTCAGAACCTGTGAATGGTATCTTACATGGCAAAAGGAAATTTGCAAACATGATTGAGGAGGATCTTGAGATGGGGAGAGTAGTCTGGATTATCCAGGTGCACCTTGTGTAATCACAAAGGTCCTGAAAAGAGGGGAGGTAGGAGGACCCAAGTCAGAAGACAGGAAGTGGGACAGTGGAAGGAGAGGTGAGAGAGAGCCTAGATGATGTGGCACTGCTGGCTTGGAAGACGGAAGATAGGACCACTAGGCCAAGGACTGCAGGCGGCCTCAAGAAGCTGGAAAAAGCAAAGAAAATGGATTCTCCCCTAGAGCCTCCAGAAAAATCACAGACCTGCTGACACCTTGAGTTTAGGACTTCTGAACTCTAGAACCCTAAGTTAATAAATGTGTGTTGCTTTGAGCTACTAAATGTGTAGTAATTTGCTACAGCAGCAAAATGTTTCTGTTTTGATTTTATTTTGAAGGTTGGGTATTAAAATATAGAGAAAGAAAAAACGAATTTTTTTTTCCTATTATCTCACACAGTACACTCAATAGTACACTTCTGCTCACCAAAATGTATGGGGATCTCTCCTCCCACAGCAACCTCACACAGCAACCAAGCAGTTTTCCAGGTGACTCTCCAGCAGACACCAGCTGGGCATCCTCTAATTTTTTTTTTTTTTTTTTTTTTTTTTTGAGACAGAGTCTCACTCTGTCCCCCAGGCTGGAGTGCAACTGCATGATCTCGGCTCACTGCAACCTCCACCTCCCAGGTTCAAGCGATTCTCTTACCTCAGCCTCCCGAGTAGCTGGAATTACAGACATGTGCCACCACACCAGCTAATTTTTGTACTTTTAGTAGAGACGGGGTTTCACCATGTTGGCCAGCCTAGTCTAGAACCCTGACCTCAGGTGATCCACTCACCTCGGCCTCCCAAAGTGCTGGGATTACAGGCATGAGGCAACGCACCAGGCCGCATCCTCTAATTTAACTCAGTTCTGACACTCCACCTGGACATGGTGTCGGAGTGGAGGGCTCAGTTCCACAAGACTATTCCCTACAAGCCCCAGGTTGTGACCTGTGCTTCTGACCAACAGGCTATAAATCGGGGTTCCCATGACCCCATCCTTAGGTTCACTTAATTTGTTAGAGCAACTCACAGCACTCAAGGAAACACTTCACTTACCTTTACCCTTTTATTATTAACAACATTACCAAGCATAAAGATGGACAGCCAGATAGAAGAGATGCTTAGGGCGAGGTATGAGGGAAGGAGTGTGAAGCTTCCATGCCCTCTCGGGGGGCACACCACCCGCCACGAACCTCCACGTGTTTATCCATCTGGAAGCTTGTCTGAACCCAGTCCTTCATGTTTTTAATAGAGGCTTCATTAAATAGGCATGACTGATCACATCATTGGCCATTGGTGATCAATTTAACCTTTGGCCCCTCTCCCTTTCCCAGCAGTGGGGATTGGCATCTGAAGTGGGCAATCTTGTGGGGCTAAACCCTCAACCTATGGGATCTGACCCTATATCTCCAGGTAGATGGTGTAAAAATTGAGTTAAATTAGAGGACATCCAGTTGCTGTCCACTGAAGAATCTGCCAGAGAATTGCTTTGTGTGGGGAACGTGCTCCTGCCCCAACGCACAATGGAGTCAGGAGTGTTGAGTAACTATGAAAGAGAGTAGGAAATAATATCTTGGTTTCTTCTCTCTTTAGTTTACCTCAGTGTTTTCTGTTTACTTGTATTCAGGGGTGGGTTCACATGAAGTCCATACAAGTTAAAAAGCCAGGCATGGTTGCATGTGGCTGTACTCCCAGCTACTCAGGAGGCTGAAGTGCAGACATCACGTGAGCCCAGGAGTTCAAGGCTGCAGTGAGCTATGACTGTGCCACTGCACTCCAGCCTGGGTGACAGAGCAAGACGGTGTCTCAAAAATATTAGATGGGTAAATAACACAAATGAGCACACGGCCTTGGAAGGGATCCCTCTGTGTGAGGGGCCCTAAAGCTAAACTTCATGACCAATCCATCTCTGCTTGTACTGGAACCGTGTTACACTCACCCACACCTGACCCATCACTAGTTCAATGGATTTTCATCAGGAAATGAGCTTCATCAGGAAACGCTGTCCCAGAGCATGAATGTGAAGTGGGCGGAAGATGGATAAAGCACCTGATGAACCAGCTATGTATTATATACCAAGTGACTATATCCAGAACCTGGCTTTGTTTCCACAGGCCGTTTTCCAGGATAGAAATAGCCTGTTTTATAGACTGCTTCCTTCAGAGCAGTATTTGCTGTCATAGTCATTCGTGCTTTCAGTATTTGCTGAGCACCACACGGGGAGGATACAAAAAATGGTTGAAACTGCCTCAAGGAGCTAAACTTTTGAAGGGATAAGAGATGTACACCAGTATCACATGCTGCTTTCCATGACAGCTCTACTTTAGAAGGGAGGTATCAATCCTAAATAAAAGTAGGACGGTCAATAATTCCTGCTGCGGGGATCCAGGAGGCCACAGCCAAGGGCAAGACAGGGATAGGGGTAGAAGAGAACAGCAAGAGAGGTTGCCATGGAAACATTCACCAAAGCAGAGGAGGACAGTGAGGACAGTCAGCACCGTCCTCCCCGGCGCTTGGCACAATCACCACCCCACCCATTAGGTTAGGAGTCCATTACAGAAAAAATGCTCTGCCATTTGGTTGTATTTACCGATCTGCAGACAGGACCATGCTCTTGCCAAGTTCACAATGCTGTTCTCCCAATGAATGAAACCTGTACCATATACTTAAGAAAGGAGAGGGGGAAGATATGTAAGAATTAGGGACAATTTGGTCTCTGTCTCAATCTTAAATGCAAGGAGTTTAAAGAGGCAAGACATACCATAAATCAATGTTTCAACTCAGCATTAATTAAATGCTAACCTTAAGTTACATTCTCCCTCTGAGAGGCAGAAAGAATCAAGTTCGTGAGAGGCCCAAACTGAGACTTGAAAGACAGGAAGACCATGAGATCGAGGAGACAGGTGAGCCAAGGTATAAAATGAACCTGGGATAGACAGCAGTGTCCAGCACATGGCGGGTTCTTCATGAACATCTGTAAAATCAGTAAATACAAACGTGCCTAAACCAAGCAAATGAAGAGACCATCCAGGTTATCCTGCCCTGTCTAAAATCCAGTCACTGCCCTGGGAGTCCTGTCTTGCATGGTATCATCGCCCGTCGCCCCTGTTTCAGCACAGGGAGTTCCTGTCCCTAGAAAAACCCTGACCCTGGTTAACCCAGAGACAGCTGAAATACAGAAACACCAAATATCTTCTTGCCCCTTAATTAATGGCCTCTGACTTCAAGCCAAATCAACTTTTGAAATTGTAAGCTCACTGGAATGAAGGCCAAAAGTCTCAATGTTCACATAGGACAATGCATACCCAAAGGGAAAAAGTCTAACACTAGGCTTTCACAATTAGAGAGTCATTGACTGGCCATTCACCAGAAATAAACATTTATTCTCACTGTGGGGCTTCCAGAGGCTGGTGGCATGCTGACCCAACCCATAAAAACTGGCTAAGATAGGCGCACGGTGGCTCACACCTGTAATCCAAGCACTTTGGGAGGCCAAGGCGGGCAGATCACCTGAAGTCAGGAGCTTGAGACCAGCCTGGCCAACATGGCTAAACCCTGTCTCTACTAAAAATACAAAAATTAGTCAGGCGTGGTGGCGGGTACCTGTAATCCCAGCTACTTGGGAGGCTGAGGCAGGATAATAGCTTGAACCCAGGAGGCGGAGGGTGCAGTAAGCTGAGATCACGCCACTGCACTCCAGCCTGGGCAACAGAGCAAGACTCCGTCTCAAAAAAAAAACAACTGGCTCAGATAGGTCAAATGTTCTGTATCCCAGGATCAATCTATTAACAGGTTTTATCTAGGCTGACAAACAGGTTTTATCACATGTGACAACTCCAATCGATTGGCAGTAGCTGCCTTTCCTAGGGTACATAGTAAAGTGTCATAATCTTCTAGCAATGTCTGCCATGACAGCAAGAGAAAAAGTGATGGCACAGGGGTCAGGCATTTACTATCCTTGATCCTAATTATACTGTATACATATGCATAAACATATAATGCATATATTTACCACATATAATTATCTTTTTCCCTAATTAGCTTTTAAACAATAAAGAAAAGCCCTATTACAGACAGCAACATCTAAATCACAACCATATCGTTAAATCCTAAGTACAAAAGAAACAGGAAATTAAGAGTAGGAAGTATGACTTTAATCCGAGTCCAGCATGTGCTAGCACAGCTGTTGCTAGAAGGATCCGACTGTTGAGTTCTGCTCAGCCAGGGACCCTTCCCTCCCTAGGTCCTTGGGATCACCTGAGCATCTGTCCTGGCCCAGGCATATCATACACAGGGGAACTTGGCAGGGTGAAGAGGACTGACTCTGCAGAGTGCTATTTACTGGACAAGGCATTGTTCCAGGGGATTTATGTGGTCTCAATAGCCTTGTGCTCATCCTTATTCTCAGGCTTGAACCTAAACATGAATGTTGGCCCCACCTACCTCCCTACTTCCCTCTTACACTTGCTATGCTGTAAACAACATGGGCTGACTGATCATGCACCAAACTGTATGGGACAAACAAATGCTGCAAGTGGCCAGAGGTTAGGAGATCACCAACTCCTTAATGTTTAAAGGTTGACATGTTTAGAACAAAATCTCAGCAGATAAAGGTGCACTTCCATCTACAGAGGGGAATGAGGCTGACTGGAATTTGGATAGGAAAGGACCTTTCAGATAGACTAAGCTTTACAGACAAGGCTGTCTTCAACTTAACAAGGATACGGCATATTTCCAAGGGAGAAGTGTAATAGCCCCCACTCCCTTTAAAGATCCTGCCAAATGTGCAAAAAGCATGGATGTGATCTGCCTGCTCCCCAGTGCCCTTGTTTTCCCTTAAATAACCACTACTGGATTAGGCCATGTCGTGGACTTTCTAGAGCAGCAAGTGATGGCTCTTTGCCAGACATCCTGGAAGTAAGTTTGACTACCTGACCAAGGCTGGCTTGTGATGGTTCTCTAAATGCTGTTTGGCCCTGAGCTGATCCCACTACATCCTCTCTAACACTTGCCTTCCCCAGTGAGCTCTTGGGGACCAGGGTGCATCTGCTGCCACCAGAGGCGAGAGTGGGAAACGGGATGGTCCATAGATGTCTGTTGCTCCTCCTACACCCAAAAGTCTGTAAATCAATCTGTTGCATCGCCAGTTGTCGCATAAATGATTCATGACTATGTTAATCAATACATTTTTGCAGATGCTATTAACCCTGATCGTTTCAAGGGGAAAATATAGCTCAGGATGCAGAGGCCATTGCACCAATTGGTAGACACACACACACACACACACACACACACACACACACAACCCCATGGTGTTTTTTGAAAGTACGGTTTTACAGAGGAAAAAAGTAAACCTGACCTAAAACAGAGGCATCAGTATCCTTAGGCAGGGGCTAGGATTAGAAGCTCCTATCAGTAAGGAGAATGGCTCCAGATGACACACAGTACTATGATTATGACTCTTGCCCAAATGTACCTATACCAACACACACCTAGGGGCAGGGTGAAATAGCACCTTTCAGCCAGGTGTGGTGACTCACACCTATAATCTTCAGGAGGCAGAGGAAGATGGACTGCTTGGGGCCCGGAGTTCACGATCAGCCTGGGCAACATTGTGTCTCTACAAAAAAAAAAAAAAAAAAAGTCGGGTGTGGTGGCTCACACTTGTAGTCCCAGCTACTTGGGAGGCTGAGGTGGGACAATCACTCGAGCCTGGGAGTTCAAGGCTGCAGGGAGCTGTTCACACCACTGCACTCAAGCCTGGGTGACAAAGCAAGACCCTTTCTGAAAAAAAAAAAAAAAAGAAAAAAAAAATTTAAAAAATTAAAAAAAAAAAAAAGTCCAATAACAACAAAAAGAAAAACAAAATACTACCTTTATAATTAATGTTCTAGATCACAAACGGCACATAGGAGACAATGTGGCAGTAACTTCCACCTCCACGGTGTGGCAGATATTAATCCATCACCATACTCTTGACCATGGAAGCTGACCTGGCCTCATGATCTCTCTCAGCAGCCACCACCAATCACCAGGAGGTAAAAATATAGATGAAACTTGTATGTGTCCCCCATAACTCCTAATACACTGCTGTTGATGAATGTGCTCCTCAGAAAGGATTCCTAGACCTCTAGCAGGCCTGTACACCAGCAAGGGAGACGCCCTCTTAAGAGCCCTTGATGGTATTTTTCCTTAAGTGGCTCATAATCAATGAGAGATGAAACCTAACTGTGCAAATAACAGAAAGCCAAAGTGATTAAAAAGTCCATTGAACAAATGTGTTGGGAATTCCACTGAAATATTAGAGGATGTATACAAAAGAGAAATCATACAATTGGGCTGGGCACAGTGGCTCACGCCTTTAATCCCAACACTTCGGGAGGCCAAGGCAGGAGAATCACTTGGGGTTGGGAGTTTGAGACCATTCTGGGCAACATAGTTAGTCCCTGTCTCTACAAAACAAAATTAAAAATTAGCAAGCCACGATGGTGCATGCATGCTTATAGTTCCAGCTACTCAGAAGCCAAGGCAGGATGAGCCCTTGAATCCAGAAATTCGAGTCTACAGTGAGCTACGATTGTGCTACTGCACTCCAGGCTGAGTGACAGAGTGAGACCCTGCCTCTAAAAAAAAATAATAATAAAGAGAAATCAAAGAATCATGGAGCAAATGACCAAGCCACACACGATTCCTCAACAATTCAAACAACCCGATTCCTCCAAGTCCCTTGAGACCTCCTCTCATAGGCCTGCTCCAGCCACACTGGCCTTCACTGGTTTCTCAAACACATTGAGCTCCTGTCCACTGCAGGGCTTTCCCTAGGCAGCTTTCTCAATAGGGAAAGCTCTCTTCCTTCTCCTCCACTGACATCCTGCCACCTGCTTACGAAAGGCTGGCAAACTCCCACTCAGGCTATAGGGCTGGACACATTCCCTCAAGGAAGTCTTCCCTGATCGCCCTCTGCCGCACCCCAGACCAGGGTAGAACACCAGGTCCTCCCGCACAGCACTCCCTCCAGTTGCCAAGGACTGTTTGAATTCCATCTAAGTGGAAGCCTGGCTATGCTTTCCATGAGCTTCTGAGCATAGGACAGATGCACACCACTGTATCCTTAACACACAGCACAGTGCCTGGAGCTTAGAGGGAACGTGGAATCAATGAACTAATAGATCAATGGATGACTGAATAAATGATGAGGCTGATAACTGAATTAGAGCTGCAGGTCAAACAGGAGCTTAGCGGGGGACATCTGTGATGCAGAAAACAATGGAAAGTACGGAGAAATGTGTTTGTGACATAAGTTTGAAACAAGTAGGCACAAGAAACATCCTGATAGAGTGGAGAAGGCAGGCAACAGTGATATCATGGAGCATGATACAAAATCCAAAATTCATAAAAATTAATAAATTTGACTACATAAAACAAATTTTCTGCAGTGAAAAAGCTAGTGACAAAGACAAAGTGAGGGAAAGTATTCACAGCATGTGACAGATGCTAATTTCCATAATACATAAAAAGCAAGGCCTGGCGTGGTGTCTCACGCCTGTAATCCCAGCATTTTGGGAGGCCAAGGAGGGTGGATCACCTGAGGTCAGGAGTTCAAGACCAGCCAGGCCAACATGGCAAAACCCCATCTCTACTAAAAATACAAAAATTAGCCAGGCAAGGTGGTAGGCGCCTGTAATCCCAGCTACTTGGGAGGCTAAGGCAAGAGAATTGCTCGAACCCGGGAGGCAGAAGTTGCAGTGAGCCAAGATCGCACCATTGCACTCCAGCCTGGGTGACAAGAGCAAAACTCCATTTCAAAAAAATAAATAAAAATAATTTTAAAAATCAAATACAAATCAATAAGAAAAAGACAACACAATAGACAGACAACAGACACAAAAAGTGAAGAGAGAAATAAAATGACTTAAGCATATAAAAGACAGTCAACTTCTGCAGAGAAAAATGAATGGTTTTACACTGTTGGTGGTAGTGTAAATTAGTTCAACCACCACGGAAGATAGTGTGGCGATTCTGCAGAGATCTGGAGGCAGAAATACCATTTGACCCAGCAATCCCATTATTAAGTATATGCCCAAAGGAATATAAATCATTCTACTATAAAGATACATGCATGCATATGTTCACTGCAGCACTATTCACAATAGCAAAGACACGGAATCAACCCAAATGCCCATCAATGATAGACTGGATAAAGAAAATGTGGAACATATACACCATGGAATACTATGCAGCCATGAAAAAAAAAAACAAGATCTTGGTCGTTTGCAGGGACATGGATGGAGCTGGAAGTCGTTATCCTCAGCAAACTAAGACAGAAACAGAAAACCAAACACTGCATGTTCTCACTGATAAGTGGGAGCTGAATGATGGGAACACATGGACACATAGCGGGAAACAACACACTTTGGGGTCTGGGGGGTGGAAAGGACAGCATCAGGAAAAATAGCTAATGGATGCTGGGCTTAATACCTAGGTGATGGGTTGATCTGTGCAGCAAACCACCATGGCACAGATTTACCTGTGTAACAAACCTGCACATCCTGCACATGTTCCCCTGAACTTAAAAGCTGAAGGAAAAAAAAAAAATGCTCAACCTCACATCACACACAATAAGTGATATGAGATTCCATTTTTCCCTAACGGATTGGCCAATATGGGCAGTGTGACAATACACCGTGTTGGCAAGGTCTCCTGGGAACAGGCACTCTCATACATTGTTGGTTAAATGATTAAAAATGATACAACTTCTTTGGAGGACAATTTAGCAATATTAAATTAAAGATGAATACACTTTCTGACTTAATCGTTTTAGGACTTTATCCCACAGCTGTACGCACACTTGCATGCAAGAGAAAGAGCGCGCGCATGCACAAGAGTGCACACACATCAGCAAAAGATAAAAAAAAGACCCAAATGTCAATAGGGAGCCAGTTAAAAGATGTAATGGAATATACTATAATGGAATATAAAACTGCTGTTAAAAAAGAATGAGGCTATTCTATATAATCTAATAGGAAATAACTTACAATGTTAACTTTTTTTAAGGAAGATGCATAAGTACACACACCTTATATACTATATAGAGTATTCAGAGGGGAAGGGAGTCAGAACATAAAGACACATATACATAAACCACTTTCAGGATAATATACAAATACCACTAACAGTGGTTGCCTTTAGGAAGGGACCTTAGTTTTTAGTGGATGGGTTGGAGCAAACTACTTTTCACTGCATACCTCTTTCTACTTTTTTAAATTTTTACATGTGAAATTTAACTTTTCGAAAATTAAAATTGTATTAAAAAGAAAAGAGGACAGATGAGCCTAAATTAGGGAGACAATCTTTTTTGTGGGTGGGGTTGGGGGGAACAGAATCTTGCTCTGTTACCCAGGCTGGAGTGCAGTGGCGTGATCTCGGCTCACTGCAACCTCTGCCTCCTGGGTTCAAGTGATTCTCCTGCCTCAGCCTCCTGAGTAGCTGGGATTACAGGTACCTGCCATCACTCCTGGCTAATTTTTGTATTTTTAATAGAGGCAGGGTTTCACCACGTTGGCCAGGCTGGTCTTGAACTCCTGATCTCAAGTGATCCACAAGAAGGGAAGTGAATCTGGACAAGAGACTTGATTAATTCAAGCTTCAAATAACTGAGGCAGGTATGATAAGATTAGTATCCCTTACACCAGAACAGGGGCCCTTATGTACAAAGACCATCTGGGGGAAAAAACCAGTGAGTGACAACCTTGACTCAAAAGTAGAAAACACAACTCAGTCTGTGAGCAGACCAGAAGCAAGCAGGTAGCACAATCACAGTCCATAGTCAAGAGGATTCAACAGAGAATTCACACACCTGAGACTGGCTAACACCAAGACTAGAAACAGAGGTGGTATGCCCCAGAGATCTGCCTCGGTGACAGTCAGGTGGTACAGGGATTTGTCTTCTGGTTCTTAGCAGGCCCCATGGAGTTTTAGAACTTTGGAATCAGGCCTCCTGGACCAGGAATCGATTAGTCCAGAGGGATACCACAGCCTTAGAGTTGACTTAATACAGATATAACAAGAAGTTACAAGGCAAAAACCCTCAGGCTTCTGTGTCAGATTGTCCCCTGGGTCCCTGTGGCCAGCAACAGGTATAGGTGAGAGCCTCTGAAACACCCAGGCTGGAGCCCTGTCAGGGCTGCAGTCTTCTTCCCAGAAAATACTATGATTTGTATTTCAGGTTGAAATTCACATCACCAAATAAAGACACCCAGCTCCTCACCCTAGAAGTACACATCTCACATCCTCTGCCCCTCTATTTGGGGACCAATGCCTCTGTCAAGATACCTATCTTAAAATAGAAACCAAGTGGCATATGCTGTGGTCTATTTCAGAAACTATGTCAAACACATCTGGATGAGTACTCCCCATGCCTGCCTGGCAAGGGCTTCTCCTTGGCTCGTAGGAAAATAGGGCACAGACACTTCTCTCTCCCCTGCCAGTTATGTGAGGGATTTTCTGGAGTCAGCATGTTTCACAAGAGGCGTAGAAACTCTATAAATACGCATTCTAGGGCATAAACCAAAGGACCTTAAATTAGTCATGGCCAACTACTAGTTTTAAATACATGTACTCGAAGGAGCAAAACAACTCCTATTAAACTGCCAAGAACACAGTAAAAGCTCCATAAAACACCTCCTGCCGTTTCTTCACCTCTAAGAACCCAAACCTCAAAACATTTAAAAATAAAATTAAATCGAATCACATAACACAATTAGCATGCCTCTGGTTCTTTTCAAAGTGCCTTCACATACATCATCTCAATATGGTACCCTGTGTACCATCCAAAATTCATATGTTAGAAACAATCCCCAATGCAACAGTGTTGAGAGGTGTTTAGGTCAAGAGAGCTCCAACCTCATGAGTGGATTAATGCCACTATAAAAGCACTTGCAGGAGTGGATTTGTTCTTTGGCCCTTCTACCATGTGAGGACACAGCAAGAAGGCCCTCACCAGAAGCTAGCACCTTGATTTTGGACCTCTCAGCCTCCCGAACTCTGAGACAAATAAATGTCTGTCCTTTGAAAATTGCCCAGTCTCAGGTATTTAGTTTTGCATCATGAAACAGACTAAAATGGTCATTTTGTCTTCAAATAGAGGATTACTTTCCCAGAGTGTTTCTTTTCCAGAGGACCTAATAAAAAATTCGATGAAAAATCTAATAAAGATACAGTAATAAAAAGTAAAAAAATTTAATTAAACATACACACTGAGACACTGAAGGAATATAGCCCAACTGCTATTACACCAGGACGAGGCCTGCTATGATTCTGAGTCACAAGTGAATTTGTTGTCTGCATTCAGGAGCTAAAAGAGCAACATGTCCTTTCCAAGGAGCGTTCCATAAGTCCCACTGACCCAGAGCAAGAGATGGGCCTGGGACCATGCCCGGGGCCCAAGGCCTGGAGCTCACCCACTCTACATTTGTATCCCTGATATTTTGTTCAATAGAGATGAAATCCACAAAATATTTACACCAAGTTGAACAGAGGCATAGAACTAAATATACATGGGTTTCTGGTCTTCCATTTTTAGAAATTTCCTTTATTTTATTTATATATTTGAGGAACGCCTGATGCCATTTTCCCTTTCTTCTTTCTGAATGTTTTTCCAAATGGAGAAAGCTAAAGAAAGCTGCACAAGTCCATGTTTGCTGAGCTATAAAGATTCTTTCAGCATCCAAACTTAAACTACCAAATTCAAACAAGCCACTTGTCAATGTTTGGTTTCAAAATTCCAGAGTCTCAGGCTATATGTGATCCTTCCAGGCACAAACCCTGAGAAACCAAACAAGCAGTATGGTCACATTTACCGTTACCTGTTCCGGTGACTTTGGGATATGACACATGTTTAAATTGCCTAATTATGTAAGTATCTCATTTTGTGTTTAACATGTCATCAGTGCATAGTCAAATTATATTCCACAAATATGTAGAGAACATTCGGCCTTAATTAGTTGTTTATCCCTACTGCTGTGCTGCTCTCATCTCAGATTCAAAAATGTTATTGAACTAGGTCTTTTTTAATGTTCACTTTAATGTATATGCACATCCGTAAGTATATTTCCCTTCTCCAAAGGGAAAAGCTTTACGCAGTTTCACATGTCCCAGCAGGCTTGTGACCAAGGACTGGGGACACTATGGTAGGCAGAGTCCTCTGCTTAAACCCTGGGAGCCCTTCAAAGAGATGTTGACCTGTTAAAAGTCGTTTCCCCTCAAGCCTCACTCAGTGGGCCTGGGGCTCAAAAGTCAGCTCAAGGTCATTATTTCTCAAGGAGAATCCAGAGCAAGGTATCAGTCTCTCAGATCCTCCCTTGTGCTTGATCATCCAAATTACTACTATCATCCTAGAAGGAGCTGGATGTTTTTGTGTATTTTTTTTTTTTTTTGGCTTTTCCTGTTTTATCATCTTTCTCACCTCCTCCTGGAAGCCTTTGAGACTGCCAGACCAAATTGATCTCTCCAATGGCTAAAGTGAGTATCACTCAGTAACTGTCCCAAACAATTTACCCTGAATTACTCACACTTCTACATTACCTTGTGATTGTTCCCTCTAACCATCTTACTGTTCAGTCTTACATACCGGGCCATGATTTAGACTTTACTCATGATCCACATGGGGTTTGAGCACAATGCAGGGTACCAGTAAATGCTCAATAAATATTCATTGGTTCATTTGACTAAGTCTCAAACAGAGATGAGATCTGTCCACTATACATCTGAACTCCTGCAGAATTAAAGTATTAAAGTCATCATCCCCAAAAATGTGGTGCAAATCATTAACTCAAACAAGTGCTACCTCTTCCTAACAAAAATTGCTACCTCGCAAATAATCCAGATTAAGGGTAATTGAGAGGACAAACATCTAGCAAACAAAACAGAAGCTAAAGTTCTAATTGAGGCCAAGATCCCTCTAAGTGGGAAGTGTTTGGACAGAAAATAACAGTTGTAATTGTTTTTGATAGTTTCTATGTCTTCAATTTAACCATGAATGGCCCAATAAGACAAATACACTATTTCCAAAGTCATACAAATTTGCTTTCCACTTAAGAGACAAAACAGTTAACTTTCTAGACACTGGTATGTTCTCCAAAGTCAATTAAACTGTAATGGAATTTTCCGCCTTTGAAACATCAATAAATGCTGGCTTACAACAGAAGTCCAATGGTGTTCAGAATATATAAACATAGCCACAAAGACCTAATTTTTTCCTTTTTAAAATCTGTATACTTATATATACATTCCAGAGGACTCAAAGGAGAACTAGAATAAACTAGTTTAGGAATATCACTAAACTGTAATCATAAAATCATAACCTTTTTTCTTATCAGTTGGGGCCAGGTCTCTCAGGAATTCTCTGCATTTATATCGGTTATGTAAAAACCTTAACCAGTGATCTTGGATAAGTCACATACAGGCTGAAAGGACAAGATAGTTCTCAGGAAAATATATTATCTCAATTACATTACTATGGGCCTGAATAATATTTGCCAAGGAAACTACACAGAGATGCGAACACTTCAGCATTAAGTTATGTTTGCCTCTAGAAAGTTTCTGGTATTTCTGATATTGGTGTGCCTGATGTTTTAGGAATTCACAATAAAAATGACCAAACCACCCCAGGCACCCTGACCAGGAGCCATAGCATCTTCCAGTTCCCACCCCCAAAATTAACCCAAACCTGTTGGCGTGTCTAAAGAAAACTTCCAGACTACTTCCTCTCTCTAGCTTCTCCAAAACACACCAGCAATTAAATACACTGGCCAGAGTGAAGTTCCTTGCTAAACTACAAACCCAGCATGCCAAAAATTTAGAGGGGGTAACTAAACCCTGGCCAAGACAGGTTTCAAGTCGGGTGGGGAGACGTCTCACTAGCTACAAACCACAATGCAGAGTTGGCTAGACACGATCTTAACACATGTGCTTTTCATAAACGATAAGTCTTTCGATTTTCAAAGCATCTAAAGGGAAAGGTTCAGGGGGTTTCACCAACCGATGAATCAGTTCATCCTCCTGGCTTCCCAGAACAGCAAACTCAGATATCCCAGGCAGAACCATCCAACCACACAGGCCTCTCCTCAGTTTGCTACCAGGTACCTTCTCCTCCTCCTTCCTGAAACAGTACCATCACAAGATCACTGCACCCCCAGAGTGATTGCTTAGGGCTCACCACTAACCCCCCACCCCCCGCCAACCCCGGTTCCTGCCCAGAGCCACAAGCTCTGGCCTGGTGACCTGTCAAAATTGGCATGCTGCTCCAGGGCCAGTCTCCAGACGGAAGTCAGGCTGATGATATCTGTCTCCCCCGGAGAAGCTTTCAATAGGGCCCCTGGTCCCACTCCAGAAGCTCTGAGTCAGTGAGTCTGGGTGAGATTCTGAAATCTGGATATTCAAAGCCGTCCCAGGTGATTCTTGAAGATCAGTCAGGATCAAGAATTAATGCATACTAAATTCATATTACTAATAACCACACATTATAACATTACCTACTGGAAACTACAGTGGCATTCTCAGAATTCACACTTTAACACACGATGTATGACACCTGGCACATGCATCAGTATACTTTTCCCAGAGGTACCTGCCAGGTTTCACATGCCATCTCTTTAGAGAAATAAGCACAGGTAACTCTCATAAAAAGAGCTTCTCCTCTTCTCAAAAGCATTTCCCACATTCAGCTGTGGGAAAGAATCTAAAGAGATTCACCTGAGAATATGGAAAGCAAAACTTAACCCACTCCAGACACACCGGGCAAGGAGTGAAATTGGCTTTAATAGGCCGGGCGATCAAGGCACGTGGCTTCACATGCTTTCGTCCTTGAACCAAGTTTACAATCCTGCTCCTACTGTTTGTTGTTCTTAAAATAAATTCTAGAGGGACAAACATTACGTCTACGCTAAATGCAAACCACAGGAACCAAGCAAAGAAGGAAATGTCTGTGCATCCACAAAGACAAACAAACAAAATAAGCTTCTAGTTGGAAACCTTTACTGTGTGCATTCACTGGACTCAAGGTGCAGGTCAGCTGTCACCGGTGTTAAGGCCACCATGGCAAAATGCGACTCCATCCCTCTTCCCACTACTCTTCCACCTAATTTCTCAAATTCCCTGTAAGAAATGCAAACCTACCTGGGAAAGGTGACATTTATGAACTATTAAACCTTATTTGTCTTCCAATAAATAAATCAATCTCCTTTCTTGGGACTGTGAAACCCAGGACCAGCAGAATTGGGGGAGGGGGGGTGGCACAATGATGAATGTTCAAGAACAGAAGGCTGAGGGTCTTGATGTCTTCTCCTACTTACGGACCCTAAAGATCCTACCTTCCAAGAAGAGTGAGGAAGATATGTGTCATATACATCACACAAGTCACTCTACAAGGAAGTATTGATGACTTCCACGTATGTGACACTGCCTAGCCCTAGGAACAAGCCTCACAGTTTTCAGGTAAGAAACGGGGTAATTACCACAGAGTTTGGAGGGCAATAGCCGAGATGAACAAAGAGGGAGTCGAGGCTTCCCAAGGAAGAGACCCCAAAGCTGAGGTCCAATTTACATATTTGTTGTCTGCATGGTATGGCCAGGGAGCAGAAACTGACAACTGCCCTAGAGAGACATGGCAGGGTCACCAGGGACTCAGATCCCAAGGGCATCGTCTGGAGGGCAAAGGAGGGTTGCAATCTGGAAGAGATGCTGCTGCGGAAGGGGAGGGGTGGGAGTGCCAGGCTGGTCTCATCCACCCCCCAGCCCAGCAGGGGTAAACATGGCTAAATCCTGCCCAGCTCTCACTCCAACTCCATAGCCCCTCGCCCCCTCCTCCCGTTGCTTTCCTCTTCCTGCCACCTTCAAGTCCCACTTGGGGGGCTCACTCCAAGTCACTCAGCAAGTGGAGGACACCTCAGAATAGGGACTATACCAAGGACAAGGTATTAGAAGCTTAGGCCAAGGATAATAAAAGTAAGTAACCCCAAGTAGACAGAACTTTCTGTGCCCAACCATAGATCTGTGCTGGACCCAAAAACTACCCCCATAGTTCCCAGGAGACACACACTATCCCAGCCCTCCTCTTCAGACCCGTAAATCCTGTTTGTGGATGAAAATATAAAATAAGTTCTAGAGGGATATCATGCAGAGAAAGACCTCAAAATTGGCATGCACACCCTCCCTGCCCATCACTGATACTGGCCACTAAAGCACCCAGGCCAATAACCTTGGGGGTGCTCCTGATACCTCCAATCACTCAAAACACTCTGCTGGCCCTGCCTCCTGAAGAACCTCTGAGCCAGCCCCTTCTGTCACCTTTACCAGAGCAAAGCTTCTCTACCTTTTGCTTAAGCTATAAATGGAGAGGGGCAGTCTGGGTGGCTTGTTATTAATAAAAATGCAGATTTAGTAGCATGAGGTGAGGCAAAAGAATCTGCCATTTTAACAAGCACAGAAAGTAATTCTGACACAGCTGCTCCCAGACCACATTTGGCCCAGGAGACTTTGGAATCTCAGCCCCTGAAGAGCAGCTACTGTGGTCACCTCTGTCCCCAGCACTGGCCACAAGGCAGGGCCTCCCAAAAAAATGTTTGCTGAGGGAATGAAAAAAATACCACGAAGCTTTGGACCAACTAGAAACCACAGTGGAAAGACAGAACTGAATGAACAGCTTGCTCCCAGCACACCCAGGGCCCCCAGTGATCTGACTAGGAGTTAGTTTAGGCAAATTTCCATACTTGAGGCTTAATCCCCATTACCATACAAAGAATTCACCAGCTGGACCAGGCTGAGGTCTGTCTGGGTCTAAAAGGCTCTTGTCCACATTACCTCTTTTCCCCTATCCCAATCCTTGCCAGTTAAAGCCCACAGCAGCTGTCTGTCTCCTCCCAGTCAAGGCCAAGGCACTGAGGTACAGACCTGGCTCCCAGACTAGAGAGCAGCAACGGCTTTGCTCCTCTCTGTCTCCCAAGGTGTCTGGTATAAGGCCTAATAAACGTCTGCTGAAATGGGCATTTAAATGAAACGGGGAGAGGGAAAAAGATGAACCTTTACAGGCTGTACCTACCCTACTTTCAGCCTTGATATAGGCACTTGGCAGCCCCCTCAAAGGATGCAGGGAGCAAGGGAGTGACAGCAGGAGTCACCTCCAGGACACCACCCCATGGCTTCTCCAAGGCCCCCCTCAGGCAGGGTCTCAGAACAAACGCTTCCATGGAAATGTGAGATACGGCTGGGCCATACCTTAGTAGAGGCTTTCCGGGCGTTGGAGAAAAGCAGTTCCCATAACCAACTCCCCATTCCCTCATCCACTAAAGAAGCAGTTAACAGGTCAAGGGGACTTAGAAATTGAAGACACAAACAAAAGAGTGGTGGTTTATCCTGGCAGCTCTAATGCAGTCTGGGCTGAAGGCTCTCAACAAAGAATAATTTATTCTATGTGGGGCAATAAGTAGGTTCTCCCCTCAACCAATGATGGTAAATTAACTGAGCAACTATTACTAAAAGCAACAATGCACACACATGCTGCATACCAACCAAGTCCTGCAGAAGGCAGGCAGGCTGAGACTCCAACCCTAGATTACCAGCATTTGCACGAAGTGAAATTAAACCCAAGGAGGACACATCCTATGTAAACACTTATCATACCACTCATAAAACAGAACACAATTATGACAGTACAAGAGACAAACACCAAAGCAGGAAGACTCACTCCCTTTTAATATTAAAAAGCTGATACAATTCTCCCAGTCCTCTCGGTAAAGGTCTCTGGTAACATCTAACCCTCCTCTATAAAAATCCACAGAGCTCCGTGATGCTAAGAAGCCTTTGTCTTATGACAGGATCCCACTGAAGTCAATACCCCTCACTGCAACTGCTAGGCGAGGTCAAGGGGCCCCATGCAGGAAGGGGAGTTACCGGGCTGTGAGGATGCACATCCCAAGGCAGAGTTCAGAGGACGCAAGAGAATCTGCTGGAGATCAACCGCAGGCAGTATTCCCCAGGGGTGCTCATCCCCTAGCAGCACATTAGAATCACCTGGGAAGCTTTTAAGACAAATAAGGGCTGGGTACAATGGCTCAAACCTGTAATCCCAGCACTTAAGGAGGCGGAGGCAGGCGGATCACTTGAGGCCAGGAGTTCGAGACCAGCCTGGCCAACACAGCATAACCCCGCCTCTTCTAAAAATACAAAAATTAGCCGGGCTTCGTGGCAGGCTCCTGTGGTCCCAACTACTCAGGAGGCTGAGGCAGGAGAATCACTTGAACCGGGGAGGCAGAGGCTGCAGTCAGCCGAGATCAGGCCACTGCACTCCAGCCTGGGTGACAAAGCAAGACTGTCTCAAAAAAAAGAAAAAAAAAAAAAAAAAAGGCCAGGCACGGTGGCTCACGCCTGTAATGCCAACACTGTGGGAGGCCGAGGTGAGTAGATCATTTGAGACCAGGAGTTCAAGACCAGCCTGGCCAACACGGTGAAACCCCACCTCTACTAAAAATACAAAAATTAGCCGGGCATGGTGGCATGCACCTGTGGTCCCTGCTACTCAGGAGGCTGAGGCAGGAGAATTGCTTAAACCAGGGAGGCAGAGATTGCAGTGAGCCAAGATTGGGCCACTAGACTCCAGCCTGGGTGACAGAGAAAGACTCTATCTCAAAAAAAAAAACAAAAAAAAAAGGAAAAAGAAAAATAGGGATGCCTGGACTGCAGTTTCAGGTTCAACCTGTGTGCGATGGGGCTAGGCCCTGGTGTGGTTTAAAAGCTCCCAGGTGAGCCTAATGAGCAGTCAGCAGCAAGACTCTTGGTCTAGTCCCAGGAGAAAGCAAGAGATGCAGGTGGAGGTGCATGTACACACGCACACACACACCAACAGACAAGTACAGTGTTCTTGCTGTTTGCTGAAACCAGAGCCATCCTTCCCTACCCACTGCAGATCTCACTCAAGGAAGACAGGACCAAGCCTGCCTGAGGCCTTCACCACTCAGCGCCTCATTCCTTTCTCCTTTCTTCAGCCACTCACAATGCCAGCTGCCTCCCTTAAGAAAAGCTTCATCCATGGCCCTCAAAGGGAGCGTAGGGTACAGCAAATCATGACACGAGTGGGCTCCCCGCAACCACCCCAATCACTACCATCTTTAGGCTTGAGGCTCCATGCTATGTGCCTCATATGCAACGTCTCAATCCCACCACAACCCACTGAGGTAGTTACTATTATTATCCATATTTACAAATAAAAAACCGAGGCATGGACAGTTAGGAACTTATGCGATGCTTCACAGCAAGTCCATGTCTGAACCAGGATTCAAATCCCTGTGCAGAGCTCTAACGTCTAACCATTTTGCTACCCAGATTACATCTAGCTGCAATTAACGTCAACACTGGTCAGCCTTCGAAAAGAAAGTTACCAAATGAAAGCAGAGTCAATTAAAGCCCTGAATTTGATGTCTTAAAAATCAATTTCAGGCTAGGCACGGTTGCTCACGCCTGTAATCCCAAAACTTTGGGAGGACAAGATGTGTGGATCACTTGAGGTCATGAGTTCGAGACCAGCCCGGCCAACATGGAGAAACCCCGTCTCTACAAAACTTCAAAAATTAGCTGGGTGTGGTGGCAGGCACCTATAATCCCAGCTACTTGGGAGGCTGAGGCACGAGAATTCCTCGAACCCAGGAGACGGAGATTGCAGTGAGCCGAGATCATACCACTGCACTCCAGCTTGGACAACAGAGCAAGACTCCGTCTCAAAAAAAAAAAAAAAAATCAATTTCATCAGTATAGGTGGGGATGGCATGATTTTTACTGGCAGTTCATGTGAAAAAGATCTGTGGTTTCGGGTGACCACATGTTCATGCACATTTGCAGGACACCTACTATAGGTCGGGTACAGGGATAGGTGCTGGTAACATGGAGACACACAGGTCATACCCTTCTCCCCAGTGACTGTTTTTTTTGTTGTTGTTGTTTTGTTTTGTTTTTTAAAAAAGGGTCTCACTCTATCGCCTGGGCTAGAGTACAATGGCACAACCTCGACCTCCCAGGCTCAGGTGATCCTCCTGCCTCAGCCTCCCAAGTAGCTGGGACTACAGGCTCACGCCACCATGCCCAGATAATTTTTTTGTAGAGACGAGGTGTCGCCATGTTGCCCAGGCTGGTTTTGAACCCCTGAGCTCAAGCAATCCACCTGCCTTGGCCTCCCAAAGTGCTGGGATTACAGGCGTGAGCCACCGCACCAGGTCCCAACCACTTTTTAAGAGCTAAATCGTGATCCTAGAGCTAATGTGATCCTGGGCAGCATCAGGATAACCTCTTCCCCCTGGGAGAAGCCAGCTGCAGGCTGCACTACACTGTGCAGACCATGCGGGGGCCTCCGAAGGAAGCTGTCTGTGGGCTTGTCTGAGTGATTGGGTGGTCTCCCAACACCGGTGTTCAAAAACAGCACCCACGCTCTGCTCCAGGCAAGCTAAATCGGCATCTCCAGGAGAGGGGTCCAGGCATCACCAGCTTACGAGTTTCCACAAGTGTTTCTGAGCAGCCAGAACTGAAAACCAGTCTCCAAAGGATGGAATCAAGAAGGTGAAAAATCCAGAAACCACACATAGGAGGAGTTGAAGATGGGTTGATTAAAGATAGCAGAGGGATGGGAGTGGTTCTGGAGCCTTCCTGTGGAAGGCATTTCTGCATTGCTGCTGGAGTGCCAGGAGATGGGATAAGGACCAAGGGTAGACACTCTTAAGAGCAGGTATCCCTGGTACCTTCAATCTGGAGACCTCCGGGGCTCCTCTGAACTCTGTCTTGGTCTGAAAAGCTGCATAGTAAATGGCCTAATGCTCAGATAATTTGGGTAGACAATTACTGTAATACAGTAAAAACTATAATTTTATATTAATAGCAACTAACTGCTTTAATTCTTCTGCACAAGAAACAATCTGAAGTCATGCACCCATCAGTGTGTCCATTTAGGGAATACAGAAGTTTTAAAAATTCACATTCCTGGGCCTTATCTCCATCCACGACATCTGCACTTTAAACAACATCTCAGGTGATTCACCTCTGATGAGGGTTGATGCCTGGACTGCGCTTTGAGAAACACTTTGATAGGCAAGTCTTTTTTTTTTTTTTTTGAGACAGAGTTTTGCTCTTGTTGCCTAGGCTGGAGTGCAATGGCTGATTCTCCTGCCTCAGCCTCCCAACTAGCAGAGATTACAGACATGTGCCACCAGGCCCGGCTAATTGTGTATTTTTAGTACAGACGGGGTTTCACCAGGTTAGTCAGGCTGGTCTCGAACTCCAGACCTCAGGTGATCCACCTGCCTCGGCCTCCCAAAGTGCTGGGATTACAGGTGTGAGCCACTGCACCTGGACCGATAGGCAAGTCTGACACAAAGAATGATCCCCTAAAACCTTATCCAATGCAGTAATAATTCCTCCTAACGCTACTCTCAGGAACACTCACTTTTTTTCTTGCTTAAGTTAGAAGACTTAATATTGCTAAAAAGAAATTTCCCCTGTAATTTTATTTAACTTTTAAGTTCAGGGGTACATGTGTAAATCTGTTATACAGGTAAACCTGTGTCACGGGGGTTTGTTGTACAGATTATTTCATCACCCCAGCATCAAGCCTGGGTTATTTTCTCTGATCCTCTCCCTCCTCCCACCCCCTACCCTCCAATAGGCCCCAGAGTGTGTTTTCCCCTCTATATGTCCATATGTCCTCATCATTTAGTCCCCACTTATAAGTGAGAACATACGGTATTTGGTTTTCTGTTCCTGCATTAGTTTGCTAAGGATAATGGCCTCCAGCTCCACCCATGTTCCTGCAAAGGACATGATCTCATTCTTTTTTATGGCTGTATAGTATTCCATGAACAACACTCATTTTAAGTTCCTTATGCAACCTGAAGTTGTTTTCCTTCATATGTACATAAAGGAACAGCTGTGTTAACCTGCCCCCTAGTAAAATGACATTTTACACCCCTCTCTATGCTTAAAAAACACCAAGTAGGGGCCGCGTGCAGTGGCTCATGCCTGTAATCTCAGCACTTTAAGAGGCCAAGGCAGGCAGATCTCCTGAGGCCAGCAATTCAAGATCAGCCATGGCCAACATGGTGAAACCCCATCGTTGCCAGACCAAACTGAGCGTCGGAATGCTATTTCTCGCAGCCCGGTAACAAGATGCAGATGAACTGGTGAGGAGGAGAGTTTTTATCTCTGTAACTGGTTACAGAAAGAAGGCCTAGAAATTATCGCCAAACCAACTCAAAATTACGAAGTTTTCCAGAGGTTATATACCTTCTAAACTATATGTATGTCTATGTGTAAGTGTGCATTCATCTAATGACATAAGTGATTAACTTATTTTAATCTATAACTAAGGTATTAGTCCTGAAGACCTTTCTCTGGAGCCTCAGTAAATTTACTTAATCTAAATGGGTCCAGGTGCTGGGGTGATTACCCTTATCTTGTCTCCTGCTAAATCACGGAGATTTGAGGAGTTCCTTCGGACCCCCAATAAACTTGTTTGTGGAGGCCTGGGGAGTTTCTTTAGACCCCCAATAAAACTTGTTTAATCCTAAATGGGTCCTGTTAAGAATTCCTTCCTTATTTTGTCATGCTTTAAGGCCCAGGAAAGGCCTAGGTAAAACTCTTGATGGGCTTTTGTTACATCCCAGCCTTTGTATAAAGTCACTGGCTTTTAATATTTAACTTAACCACTCAGTACTGAAACAGTTGTTAGTGAGACCTGGCCTGCCACACAGTCTCTACTAAAAATACAAGAATTAGCCGGGCATGGTGGCGCGCCTGTAGTCCCAGCTGCTCGGGAGGCTGAAGCAGGAGAATTGCTTGAACCCAGGAGGCAGAGGTTGCAGTGAGCCGAGATCACGCCACTGTACTCCAGCCTGGGTGACACAGCGACACTCCATTTCAAAAAAAAAAATACAGCAGGTAAGATATCTACACACAGGGGTGCTCCAAGAATGTTTTCTTAATCACCTATTAACATAATGTCAATTTTTGAAAAATCTGGACTGGTTAATCATTACCATCCAAAATGACATAAAATTCTATTGAAAATATTTAACACAAACTGTCTTATCTTTTAAATTAAGCATTTAAAAATTTTAAATACAATTCCATTAGTTGATGCCAGCCCATCACTCCACTATGAATACATTAAATTCTAGACCACACAGCTTTCAGCAAGTCTGCTATAAAGTAAGTCAGCACTTTTAATTTCCCAGTTTTATAAGGCTGATTGGTGTTATTTTCTTCAGTTGAGGTCCTAACATAAGAAATAAGAACAAAGCAAAGTGGGATCAACAGGGAATCTCAAAGAGCCTTGGCAGAAGCCCATCTTTGAGGAAGTAAACCTGACAGGGATAAGGAGCCCCTTGGGTTGTCAAGAAATAGAGTTCAAGAGGGGCACTGTGGCTCACGCCTGTAATCCCAGCACCTTGGGAGGCCAAGGTGGGAGGATCGCTTGAGCCCAGGAGTTTGAGATCAGTCTGGGCTACATGGTCTACTAAAAATACAAAAATTAGCCAGGTCTGGTGGGGTGCACCTGTAGTCCCAGCTGCTTAGGAGGTTGACGCAGGAGGATAGCTTGAGCCCAGCAGGTCGAGGCTGCAGCGAGCCAATGCACTCCAGCCTAGGTGACAGAGCAAGACTGTCCCCATCAACCCCTCCCCCCACCCCCCCCCCAAAAAAAGACCTCTGCTTCTTCAGAGGTAAAGCAATTTTCTAACCTTTCTTCTTCAAAAGTTCTTCAGTGCAACCTTTCTAGAAAAAGGTGCTCTCTCCAACTTGCTCCCGGAGGTATCGTATTAATGTCAGCAGGGTGCTCCAATAGTTCCTATTTGTAAGTGGCAGCTCTGATAAATAATGTAGGCAGATCACTAAGGAAGACTCCAGAAAACATCACTCTCCAGGAACTTCCAGCACCAACAGCTGTCTTGTGGCCTTTAAGCCAGTTTTAGACAGGCCAAGGCCTAAGGCAGCACTGTCCAATAGAAATATAATGTGAGCTGTGTATGTGATTTTAAATTTTCCAGTAGCCACATTTTAAAACATAAAAAGAAACATGTGAACTTATGACTTTTAATAATATATTTTATTTAACTCAATATATCTAAAATATTATCATTTCAACATGTAACCAATATAAAAATTAGTGGGATAGTTTGCATTCTTTTTTTGTTTGCCAAGCCTTTGAAATCTGGTGTGTATTTTACATTTGCAGCACATATCTCAATCTGAATGCTAAATCTTCATCGGAAGTGCTTGGTCTTTATTTCGATCTCATAACATTTATAGCTGAAAAAGCTGATTCACATACCCAAGTTATTCCAAATGTAATGTGTAAAAGTTTTCTCAGGCCTCTGAGCCCAAGCTAAGCCATCATATCCCCAGTGACCTGCAAGTATACATCCAGATGGCCTGAAGCAACTGAAGATCCACAAAAGAAGTGAAAATAGTCTTAACTGATGACATTCCACCACTGTGATTTGCTTCTGCCCCACCCTAACTGATCAATGTACTTTGTAATCTCCCCCACCCTTAAGAAGGTTCTTTATAATTCTCCCCACCCTTGAGAATGTACTTTGTGAGATCCACCCCCTGCCAGCAAAACATTGCTCCAAACTCCACCGCCTATCCCAAAACCTATAAGAACTAATGATAATCCAACCATCTTTTGCTGACTCTCTTTTTGGATTCATCCTGCCTGCACCCAGGTGAAATAAACAGCCTTGTTGCTCACACAAAGCCTGTTTGGTGATCTTTTCATACAGACACATGAGACATTTTCCAATAACTAGTTTTAAATTTGAATAAAATAAAATCAGAAATTCAGCTCCCCAGTCCTACCAGCCACAATTCAAGTGTTCAATAACCATTCTGGGCAGTGACAACAGAGGTCTAAGGATTTCTCTTTCCAAGTTATTCCACACCAAATGCTTTCCTTTCTTAATTATCAGAAGCTATAAGAGCAACTCAAAGGACAAAATCATGAGGGATTTGTGTTGATTCTAGAATCATCTATCATTGCAATGTTGTGTCTTAAGGATGACTGGGAGTGTACCAGGCACAACTGGGAGAGAGGAGGACTCACCAAGAGAAAGCGGGGGAGGCAGATTCCCAGAGCGCCCACTGTGGGTCAACCACTGCACCCAGCATACAACACCCACTGAACCATTTGGTCTCTACCATCTTGTAGGTGACATATTAAGTGGATTTAACAGATACAGAATCTGAGATGAGTCACAATGGGAACTTGTCCACAGCTATTCCCAGGGAGACCCTTCCTTCCTCACCTTGCCACATCAGGATCCAAGGATAAGGGAGGGAAAAGCAACGTGTGTCCTCTCTACATTAAATACCAGGTAGAACTTAAGACAGGCCAGGGGGCAAGCAACCAGAGGTGGCAAAGCCAAGCACGGAAAACCACGCCCTGGTCTGAATGTGAACGTGGGATGGGAAAAGGGACCAGAGCGGTAAAAGGGAGGGGAAGGCCTGACAAGCCTAGCTTTTACATTTCTGTCCCAATGAATGCATAATTCCTCCAATGGTGCTACTTCAGTGCCCCCAGGTCCACAGGCACTGTTGTGGCTGAGAGTCAAGTAGAGTACGTAATCTCTACCACCAGAGCTTGTAGCCCTGAGAAGCTTTTCTTAGCTCTAAATTCACAAACCTCCTTGCAGACTCGATTCAGTTCTTCCTGAACTCAGACGCAAAGTATGAGGTTCCCACAGGAGGGCTAAATCAGGCAGGGAAAACAATTTTCTGATCCAGTAATTGAAGGGTGAATCAAGTAACTGAAGCAGTATCTGAAAGGGCATTTCTATATGTGAACACTGTCATTTATTTAACTCAAAGTTTCTTGGAAAGTCCTTAATAAGGACACAGTAAAGCAATTTTCTAAGCTGTTTCTGGCCTGAGAGGAAGCATAATACGCTTGGTCTAAAAAGCATGTAAAGCCTTACCACTTCCTCTACAGACAGCCCAGAAATGAAGCTGATGAGGAAACAAAGTTTTTCCCTGATTCTGACTGGAGAGCAAAGAAGGGACAAAGATGCTGAAGGAAGCACGCTGGAGAGGGTGACAGGCAAATTAAATGACTTAAATAAAATTATACAGGCAGAATGAGCCAGATAGGAAGAGCAAGGACTAGACAACAACTATCAGATGCAGAATTGTCCCCAGAGACCTTCACGCCTTGGGGAGGAGGAGGTGACCTTACCAAAGGGTGCCCCAACACCTGATGCCATCTCCATGGCACTCCCCAAAGTCAGCTCCAAAAGCTGCTCTGTAACTCGATGATCTGCAGAATAGATCTGTTAGGCTTCTGAGCCACTGGGCAACTGCTGGCCAGGATGTTCTGGAGATAGGAAGAGGAGAAATGGCAGCTTGGGGAAATGGGGAGGGGAACAGAGCCCCCATGCCATGGCATCACAGCACTCCAGTCCAACTCCTCATTTTTCAGGTGGGAATCCTGAGGCCAGCAAGGGGAGGTAATTATCAAAGGTCAACACCCTTAACGCAGGTAGAGCCCGGTCTTCTAGGAGCCTTCATGAGCTCAGAGCAAGCCTTGAATTCCAAGACACTCAAGCCACCCTCCTCTGGGCAAAGGCGCAGGGCGGCTCCTGTCAGGCCAAATGCTAAATAAGCCTCTCTCACAATGGCTTGAGAGTCATCTCTTTGATATGTAATATCAAGGAAGATAATGCTATATTCTAGGCAGGAAATGAGCCTAACTTCAGCTGTCACCTGACTCCAAATTGCAAAGCCTACCTCCAGCCCCAAAGATAGGACAAATTTAGCAATTTAATCTTGAAAACATAAATATAATGAGTTGTATCTACTTAGCTACACAAAAGAGCAATATTTCTTTCCCTTTTTGCAATTCCTTTGGCAGATTGCCTGTGATACACATCACATTCTGGCTTAAAGCTTAGCCAATAATAAAATTGTGTTCTTTCTCTTCTACCTTTGTGGAGAGGCTTTCTGAACTGAAGAGGGATTTTGTTTTTAATTAATTAATCTACTTATTTATTGTTTGAGATAGAGTCTTGCTCTGTTACCCAGATTGGAACGCAGTGGCCATCACAGCTCAATACAGCCTTGACTTCCCGGGCTTAAGCGATCCTCCTGCCTCAGCTTCCCGAGTAGCTGGGACTACAGGCATGTGCCACCATGCCTGGCTAATTTTTGTATTTTTTGTAGAGACAGGGTCTCCCCATGTTCCCCTGGGTGGTCTCAGACTCCTGAGTTCAAGCGATCCTCCCACTTTGGCCTCCCAAAATGCTGGGATTATAGGCATGAGCCACTGTCCCCAGCCAACTTTGTTTTTAATTTATATTTCCCCAACATTCTTCACAGAATCATCCCAACTTCCACCCAGACCTGACTCCCTTTAAATTAGTTTTGAGCCAATTACATGTTCAACTAAAATAGGGTCCCTTTAAGTTTTATGATGTGATTTACTGCATGGACATGGAGGGCCACCCCCCACAACTCAGAGATTCTAAAACTTGACACGTGGACCTCTGAACATAGCTTAGTGACAATCTCTCAGCCTCACACACTGCAAAGACCACAAATTCCAAACAGAGGAAACAGTCCCAGCAACCGTGAGTCCACTGGCCCAACCCTTGGAACATACTGTTCCCTGTGCCAGGAGCGCCTGGCAGCAGGCCCCTTCCTCTGGGTCACCTCAGCAGAGCGGGACTCTTGTTTTGTTGGGCTGCTGTTTCCCCAGAATGGGGCGAGCAGGAGTTGAATGGGCACTGTTAGCTGTCCTCTTTCCCCTCAAAGTCAAAGTAAATCCTATCTCAACATTTAGTTTGTTTCAGTTGGAATCATTTGTTCCACCAGGAAGTGTTTCTTAAACAGAGAGCTCTGTTTCAACTGTTAACAATGAAAAAGTCCTTTCAGCAGCAGAATGTTCATCAAACATCTTTGCTATCATGCAGCCAGCTGAACACAGGTGAAAAACATCCATATCCATGTCTCAGCCCTGCCACTTGCTACACTTCCTCAGAAGAAACTTGGACGGCTGTCCATCAGTTCGGGCACCTCTCCTACCCTTTCCTCCCAGAAATCTGTCCATCTCTGTCCCTAACAGGAACATGACTATCAAAGGCATCCTTGACACAGTGGCTCACGCCTGTAATCCAGCACTTTGGGAGACTGAGGTGGGCAGATCACCTGAGGTCAGGAGTTTGAGATCAGCCTGGCCAACATGGTGAAACCCCGTCTCTACTAAAAATACAAAAATTAGCAGGGCTTGGTGATGCACGCCTGTAATCCCAGCTACTCGGGGAGCTGAGGCAGAATTGCTTGAACCTGGGAGGCAGAGGTTGCAGTGAGCCGAGATCACGCCATTGTACTCCAGCCTGGGCAGCAAGAGCGAAACTCCATCTCAATAATAAATAAATAAATAAATAAATAAATAATAAATAAATAAATAAATAAATAAAAATTTTAAAAGGCAGCCTTGAGAGGAAAAATTCTTTTATTTACTCCTCCTTGGGTCAAAACCAGAGTCTGCTTTTAGAGCCAAGTTGGAGGCAGACTCGAGGGTTCCGTCCAGCCAAACCTTGGAGCTGTCATGAATTATTACTAAGCACTAGTGGAAATCTAACTTTATTTACCCCCGTCAACTTGGCTTGTGTTACCAGAACAAGGAGGCAACCAAACATGAAATGCTTTGGGAAATGACCCACTAGACTGAACGCCCAAATCACTTTTGCTGTTACATACTGTATGACAGCGGTTCTCAAACCTCTGTGTGCAGGACACCCCTGAGAACTTGTTAAAACAACGGTTCCTGAGCCCCAGCCCAGAGTGTATGGTTCAGTACGTTGGGGGCAAGGTTGGAGAGTTTGCATTTGTAGTAAGTTCCCAGGTGATACTGCTGCTGCCACCGGTCCTGGACTACACTTTGAGGAGCCTGCTGAACACGGCACCTCAGCCGCCACTTGAAGGGCAAATTAGCTTCTTACTGGATTCAGCGGCAAGATTAAGCCCACTGGTTCTCAAACACAATCCCCTTGGAACACTAGTGCTCTACCACTGAAATCAAAGCATAGGCTCACTCTCCTCCCCCACATCCTCAAATCAAATTAAACCTCAAGCACCACTTACTTGCTCCTACTATCATCTAAAAGGATTTAATTTCTCAAATTATATATATATATATATTTTTTTTTTGCTAACACTTCACTGAGTTCAACCAATATGACATATGATTATGAAGTTGTAATGGCCTGGCTGCCACAGCCAAAACCACATGGAAAGACACCAAAATTCAGTGCACTTGGCCTCTAGCTCAAGTTCGACTTCCCAAGGCAATCTCCCTTGACCACTGCAGCCGGATGGCTCCAATCATTTACCATACCCTCAGACTGCCAGATAAATAAAGGGCTTGGTTCCTGCCTTCAAAACTCAATCTAGCGGACAAAAATAAAATAGGCATAAACATTAAACCATTTTTAACCAAGACAATTGTAATCTATTGCTGAACTGTGCAACATAAACGTCAAAGGCTTCGGATTTTCTGCACAAGCAATCTGGTGTTTCATCAGAGAAAATGCCTCTATCCACCCCATGCCTCTGCACTGGAGCCCTTTCAGATCCCCTACTCATGCTACAAGAATCGCTGTAAAGTTTCAGCCTTTCTACAATTTAATTTTAAAAACTTAATGTGCACCTGTCCCTGCAGACCTTGGCAATAGCATATAAATTCACGCCATGACTTTGAACACAAACATCCTGCCACTTACAGTGCAGAGGTTTTCCCTGTTCTGTGTTCCGTAGGTCGCTCCATCTGGTGCGTCAAGCCAAGAGAAACAGCCGGGTATAGCATCCCCAACAATAGGGATATTTACTGGCTTGAGATTTTTCTTTCCTGATCTTTATGCCTTGTACATTTAAGATTGACTAGCAATAAAACCTACTATGTTAGCTTGGGGGTGGGGGCAGGGCCAGCACATCTGGATCCAATCATCGTAATTTTACATTCTTAGCATCTTCCAAGGCAGCAGAGCACAAGGGGCAGTGCATGGACTAAATAACATCCCTGGATCCTGATCAGGCTTTGTATCTAACCCCATGTGTCACCTTGGGCAGGGTACTAACCTCATGAGGGCTCAGTTTTCTAAAGAGTCTTCCAAGGCCAGGATACCAGTGCTAACTAGCAATACGATTCAAGTGTTGATGAACTTATAGTGACTTTCCCTTTTCCACTTGATTTTACCTGCAAAGATTTCAATTCTCCCTGGAGGAGACATTGGCATTGTTCATTTTTCTCAAGGGCACATCACTCCCTTTTCCCCTCCTCCCTATCCTCCACTCTCCCAAGCCTGGCAGTCTCTCCACTTCTCTAGCTCAGCTTCTCCAAACAGGGGCTGTGATGAGAAAGAGCCCCCAGGAGAGTTTCCCAAATTGGCACTGAGTTCTCTCCAACTAATGTCTAGCACAGCAGGCCTTTAGTTCCTCAAATAAGCTTCTGATTGTCTTTTCGGAAATGTGCACGGACACTTATTTCAAGCCATTTGGCAAGTGCCTCGCAGGGTATTTCCTCTGACATTGTGCTTAGAGAAGGATGATTTAAGAGTCTAGGGGAGCATTAGAAAACTGTACTCCATCTGATCCTGCCCTTGGACAAAAATATAACAACTTTTTCAGGGACCCACTGCTGGTATGATGTAAACCTCCACAGGTCTTCAAGAACTCAAAGTTGCTGACTCTTACATTTGAATGTAAGTCTTTACCCAGGGACAGGAAGAAGGTGTCCTGACAGAGTTAGTGGATGCCAAGAATTGTGACACATTTGGGTGGTCCCAGTCGTGCCAAAAAACACACGCTCCTGTCTCCCTGGGCATCATTCTTCCAGGGTCAACATTAACAGAAGGACAGCTAGCACCCTGCCATCAGAGATGATGAAAGACCACAGGGTCAAGAGGATTTGAGTAGAGCACTCAATTTGGAGCCAGAAACTTGAGTTCAAATCCCAGCCCTCCATCTCTTCCAATTCCTCAAAAAGGTTATCATCCCTTGTTACCACCACCTTACTGGTTTCAAATGTTGACAGATGTCCCAGTCCTCTAGGCAAGCCTTTCCCCAAATTTAGTATGCATGCAAGTTCACCTCAGGATCTGATTAACATGAAGATTCTGAGTCCATAGGTCTGGATTAACTTACGATTCTGCATTTCCAACAAGTTTCCAGGTGATGCTGACATTGCTGGTCCACAGACCGATTTTAAATCGCAGGGACAAAGAGACTTATGATCTAACCCAGTGTTTCCCAAATGTCCCTGGTAAGAATTACGTGGGCTAACTGTTAAATACGCCAGAGCACGCCCAGCGAGCTGTGTAAATTTACTTTGAGTTAGTACTCAGATGAATCTTATCATCAGAGAAGTCTGGGAAACCCTGAACTAGTTCATCCACATCCCTCTTCTAAAGTTCCCACACAACCCGTGGGTCCCCTTGTCTCCTTTCCATTGTTCTCTTTAGTTAACTTAAAATCTAATAGCCTAGCCCCTGCTTCTAGGGCCCCCATTTTGAGAGATGAATAATCTCCCAAACTTTTCCAAGTTCTGGCGTACTTGAAAAATTACCATGTCTGTAGGGCCTAAGTCCTGGCAGCCCTAGAGGAATGGAGAGAGGACTAAAGGCATCATTCACTATCTCAGCTCACCTGTTAGCATAATTCAGCTCCCTGACTAGAAAGCTCTGCTCCTACCTCAACCTCAATGGGCAAAACCCCGCAGAGACCTCCAATATATCTCCCCACTGTTAAGATGACCCAAAAGAAAAAAAAAATATATCAAACTTCTATCCTGAGGTTGCCTACAAGGGCCAATGCAGCATGGGAACAAAACACACACACACACACACACACACAATCCATTACTCACACTCTCTAAGGAGGAACAACATCTAATTACCATGTGCCCAGGAGCATGAACTATCTGTTTTACATCCATCATCTACTAAATCCTTGCAATAACTTCATTACTTGGGGATGATGTACACGTTTTACTCACGAGGACACTAAGGCTTACAGTGGTTAAGAGACTTGTCCAAGGTCACACTAAATTATGGCCACTATGTGGTGGGTTCCCACATCAGCATGTTTGTGACCTTTGCAGCACTCATCCCTCTGGTTTGTATTAATGCCTTGGTCCACACATACGCTTCCAGACTGTGCTATCCATGAGGGCAGGGCTCAAGTCTGTTTTGTTTCAGGCTGTATCCACCATGCACATGGTAGACACCCAGAAAAAGATGTGCCAAACTGATGAATGACTCCAAAGCCAGGGCTCTTCTACAAGAATAGGCTGCTTCCACAGCCACAGCAAGCACATGGGTGTACCCTGGTTTAAAAGACTCCCAAACTATAAAACACCAATTTACAAGACACACTATGCATTGGAGAATGCACAGTGGAAGGGCACTGGCCTAGGAGTCAGAAGACCAAAGGACTCTTCTCCCACTTATGCTACCTTATCATCGTACCTGAACAAGCCCCTTTGCTCTCTGCGCCTCGGCTTCTTCACCAATCTGATGGTTTAATTCATCCCCCAAACCTCTGTGAACTCCCACATGTGCCAGATGTGGTTCTAAGAAAGAAATGACTAAGAGTAATGGATAAGAGGCTGCGCCCATCCCTCAGTAGCCCTGCACCAATTCCACTCCACCCAGCCCACTAAGCACTAACGGAGAGAATGCACAAAGAACAGTTTTCAAACAAGTATGAAACAGAGAGGGTCCTTGAGGGAATACATGCTTCACAAAAGGAATCTTTATTTTGCAAACGAATTCACAAAAAGCATGGCTAAAATGACAAGTTCCCCTGATACCTTTTCTTTAAAATCAGGTTTATTAAAGTATAATTATGTAGAGTAAAATTCATCCTTTTTAGGGATACAGTTCTACAAATTTTGACAAACGCATGTAAATCTTGCTGCAGTTTTTAAAGTACTTTATTTATCTCCAACTTTTCAAGAATACATTATATAAAATGATGTGAGTATATATGACCCAAAGACACAAAATTATCTTTAGCTCCCCTTTTTTTCTTTTTGGGATGGAGTCTCGCTCTGTCGCCCAAGCTGGAATGCAATGGCATGATCTTGGCTCACTGCAACCTCCATCTCCCGAGTTCAAGCAATCCTCCTGCCTCAGCCTCCTGAGTAGCTGGGATTACAGGCGCACACCACCATGCCCGGCTAATTTTTGTATTTTTTTTTTTTTGAGACAGAATCTTGCTCTGTCGCCCAGGCCGGACTGCAGTGGCTCTATCTTGGCTCACTACAAGCCCCGCCTCCCGGATCCACGCCATTCTCCTGCCTCAGCCTCCTGAGTAGCTGGGACTACAGGCGCCTGCTACCGCGCCTGGCTAATTTTTTTTTGTATTTTTAGTAGAGACAGGGTTTCACCATGTTAGCCAGGATGGTCTTGATCTCCTGACCTCGTGATCTGCCTGCCTCGGCCTCCCAAAGTGCTGGGATTACAGGCGTGAGCCACCGCGCCCGGCCAATTTTTGTATTTTTAGTAGAGACGGGGTTTTACCATGTTGGTCAGGCTGGTCTTGAACTCCTGACCTTGTGATCCACCCGCCTCGGCCTCCCAAAGTACTGGGATCACAGGCACGAGCCACTGCGCCTGGCCCTAGCTCCCCTTTCTAAAAGTAAAGGTTCCTCATTTTCCCAGACGGAGGAACATAGAACTAAAAATCTTGTCTTTAGGGGGAAAAATTTCATTTGCAGAAACATCTGCAAAGCACGGAACTTAGAATACCAAGATCTATTACACTGGTCAAGACAATTGAATCTCTTCTATTAATAAAGTATCTCTCCCAACCCTCCCCCTCCCATAAGAAAGCATTTACCAATTTTTGAAATATGCACACAGAGTCCAAGAATATACATATATTTCAACCATGGTCATTCCTAACTACCTGTGCAGTTTAAAACCACAAAGCCTCCTTGAATTAACTCCAAAAATCTAAAATATATTTCACATACTATTAATGCTCCAAAAGAATTTACTTCGACAATGAACATAACTTTTTAAAAGGCTATCTTAAAATAAATTGCATGAGCTTTTATAAAAAATGAGAAGGGGAATGGTTATTCAAATAGAAAGCTAACAATCTATTAAGATTACATCTCTGTTGCAGAATGAGACCCTGTAACTGCCAGAAAAAAAAATGGAAACAAATGCCAATATAAACAATCTAACAGTATTTATAACCCTACTGTGTGACTGGCTTCTGGTAAAAACCAGGACTGATTTCCAAACCCTAGTTCAGTGACATTTAAACTTCAGTATACCTAAGGATATTTTGATTATAAAAACTACAGGTCACGGTGGCTCACACCTGTAATCCCAGCACTTTGGGAGGCTGAGACAGGCGGAAGGCTTGAGCTCAGGAGTTAGAGACAGGCCATGGGCAACATGGCCAGTCTCTACAAAAAAATCCCAGTCAGTCATGGTGGCGCCACCTGTGGTCCCAGCTACTTGGGAGGCTGAAGCAGGAGAATCGCTTGAACCTGGAGGGCAGAGGTTATAGTGAGCAGAGATCACACCACTGCATTCCAGCCTGGGAGACAGAGTGAGACCCTGTCCAAAAATAAATAAATAAATAAATAAATAAATAAATAAGTAAAAATAAGGGCCAGGCATGGTGGCTGTCACCTATAATCCCAGCACTTTGGGAGGCCGAGGCAGGAGGATTGTTTGAGCTCAGGAGTTCAAGAACAGCCTGGGCAACAAAGCAAGACCTAGTCTCTACAAATTAAAAAAAAGAAGAAGAAGAAAAGAAAACTACAAGTTCTTGGGCCATACAATTAATTTGGACTACCAAATTAAAATCTCCAGGTATTGGGCAGTTACAATAATTAAACTTAATCACAGGTAACACTGGTAGTGATCCAAAGACTACACTCTAAGAAACACAACCCTAGCGAAGAGACCATGTATTTTACTATATAATCACTACAATAAAGTTAATATGATGAAATAATTCAGATATTGGTCCAGAATATGGGTTAGAATCTACAGGCTAGTGGCCAAAGCTTATAAATAGTTTCATTATTCAGAGAGACGGTCATTGTAATATCAAAAGCTGAACTATACAGTGACAATATTGCATTAATATTGGGCTGCTTGCTCTTAAGTGTGGTCCCCTGACCAGCAGCTCAGAATTCTGGGGGCCCATCTTAGACTTGCTAAAAGAAAATCTCTGGGGCTGGGGCCCAGGCATCCCTGTTTTAAAAAATTTATCCAGGTGTTTCTTCTGCACTGTGCATGCTCCAACACACTTTAGTTAATACAAACACATTTTATAACAATAATAAATACTTAATAATCACAATTTTTTTTCTTGCCTTGTCGTCTTGCTGGTTTTATTTTTGCTTTGATAAGGCATGCAGTGACTTATATAAGACCACACCCTCTCAGTTTATCTCCCACCCGCCACTCCACTGTGGTACAAGGTACATCTGTGTAGCACAGAAAGTTCAAACCAGATTGATTTTCCACTAACTGAGGGACAATTAGCATGGTGTGGGCAGACAAAGAGCTCAGACCTTGTTCACAACTATGGTGGCAGGGGTACTGTACAAGAAGACAATCCCCTTGGGCTCTAAGGTTTGAAATGCCCCCGACTCCAGTGGGCACCTTTCTTTTTCTTTTTCTTTTTTTTTTTTTTTTTTTTTTTTGAGACAGAGTCTCACTCTGTCACTCTGTTGTCCAGGCTGGAGTATTGTGGTGTGATCTCAGCTCACCGCAACCTCTGCCTCCCAGGTTCAAGCGATTCTCATGCCTCAGCCTCTGAAGTAGCTGGGATTACAGGCACCCACCACCACGCCCAGCTAATTTTTGTATTTTTAGTAGAGACAGGGTTTCACTATGTTGGCCAGGCTGGTCTTGAACTCCTGAACTCAAGTGATCCACCCACCTTAGCCTCCCAAAAGTGTTGGGATTACAGGAATGAGCCATTGCGCCCAGCCCAGTAAGCACTTTTCCATGACATCTCCTAGGGATTCCGATGCAAGCCAGCTAACAAAAATCAAATGAAAACTTGGTGGTGATGGTGGTTTTTCTCCTCTAAATTATGTCCGTGACAGGGTACATTTGTTCTCATATCTTTGAATGCATTGAAATATCCGGGGGAAACAATAAAAATACGTATTCTGTGGTTGCAACCTGAGCTTCTGATTCAGATAGGGCCTCCCAAATCTGTATTTTTAACGAGTTGCCTAGGAGATTCTTATGCATATCAAGGTTTGAGACTCACTGGTATTATGGGGAGGAACCTATGATACTGAGGAGATCTGAGCTTCAGTCAAACTTACCTACTATTTAGTATATAAGCCTTGCTACATCTTAGCTTCCTCAAAGTAGTAATAATAATACCTCACAGGATTATGATAGTAATCAATGTGCAAGGCCTTAATAAAAGGTAAAATCAACAAAATCACCAGGTGCAGAATTCCACAATTACGGGAACTGTGGAATTCCGCACCTGCTGGCTTTGTTGACTTTACTTAAGGGAATTCCACAATTAGGGTCCCTTGGCCTGTAAAGCTAACTTCACTGATGAGCATTCCATGTCAGATGCAGATTCTGAGACAGAAGTCAGTCTGACAATTTGTGTTATAGGTTGAATTGTGCCCCCATCCCAAAAAATACACTAAAGTCCAATACTCTAGAACCTCAGAATGGGACCTTATTTGAAGATGGGGTCTTTACAGAATCAAGCTGAAATGAGATCATTAGGGTGTCCCTAATTCAATATGACTGTTGTCCTCATAAAAAGTGGAAATTTGAACACAGAAACAGACACAACAGGATAGAGGTGAGGCAGGAGACGTGGCTTACATATCAGATTGAGGACTCGCTAAGACACAGCCAGGGTGAAAGCAACTTTCAGTTGGACATGCCTACTAATATGCCATGTCAATTGACCATTGCCATGGCAACACCTGGGAGTTACCATCCCTTTCCATGCAATGATCCAATGACCCAAAAGTTACTACCCCTTCCCTAGCAATCTCTGCATAAGTCACTCCTTAATCTGCATTTTATTAAAAGTGGGTATAAATATGACTGCAAAACTGCGCTGAGCTGCTACTGTCAGCACACCGCCTGTGGGGTAGCGCTACTCTGCAGGAGCGGGCACACAGCTGTCGCACTGCCAGAGCTGTAACACTGCTGCTTCAACAAAGCTGTTTTCCTCTACCTCTAGCTGGCCCTTGAATTCTTTCCTGGGCAAAACGAAGAACCCTCACGGACTAAGCCCCACTTTGGGGCTCATCTGCCCTGCATCAGAGGGACGACAATGAAGAGACGGGGAGAAGATGCCCTTCTACAAGAAATGCAGAGAGGCATGGAACAGGCTCCCCCTCACAGTCCTCAGAAGGAATAAACCCTTGCTCTTAGACTTCTAGCTTCCAGAACTGACACAATAAATGTCTATGATCCCAGCCACCCATTGTTACAGCAGCTCTAGAAAACTAATACAATCCGTCAGCTTCCAATTCAAGAGAAAAATGCTCTTCTCCTGTCCCTACGGTTAAGCATACGGCCACCTGATGCTTCTCGGATTCCCCAGGGCTTGCTCTAGGCCCTTCACCAGGCACATTCATAAAGCTCCATCTAAACAACTTCTGAGGTTCATCAAAGAGCCAGCTCGGTGCGACAAGACATTGCTGCAGGCTCCACTGGGCTGTCTCCAGCCTATAGCTACTGTCACAAGATCGGGGCACTCAAACGTGACAAGTTCACCAGCAAAAACCAGCCAACAATTTACCATCCTTTGTTACTGTTAAAATCCATCCCTGCAGAGCCAGCTTGTACCCTTCTGTTCCTTCTGTCAGAGCAGCACTCAGGCCAGCTTCTGGTTCCCCACCAGCTTCTCCAAGAGCTGGTTAAACCCAAGCCCCACCCCAGAGCCAGTCTCAGCCTCACCTAGGGACCCTAATCAAGAGGACTCATAAAAGCCCTCAGAGAGGCGATTTCCTCACACTAAATGCAGCTTTCATTCTCATCTAAGTAGGACAAAACACATTGGGAAAATGCGAGAAAATTAAATTACCCCAAAGAAAATAAAAAGCCCTTTCTGTATGCATTTTAAATGGAGCCCTACAGGGTCTTAGGAACCAGAAGTGGTGCAGGAGTGAGGAGCAAACTGCCGCCCAGTCAGTTGAGATGGCTGTTGTGTCTCGGAAAGGAGTCAGGTCTGTCAAGTGTGCATGGCCAGCAGGCATCTGCCCTGCAGGGTGCCTGTCCCCAGTCCCCTGGCTGCCTTGACCCCCTACAGGCAACCCTCCTAGGATCCTCCCTAGAGCTCCCGATTCAGTTTAGTGAGTCAGGTGGGGTTTAGGAACTAGCAGTTTTAATAAGCTTCCCTAGAGATTCTGAAGCGTACCCAGGGCTGAGAACCGCAACCCTGAATTACAGACAGGTTCCAACAGCACATCCCAAGAAAAAGAGGAAGCAGGGTTCTAGTGCCAGCTTTCTCAAGCGTCACACCCTTCTGAGCCTCAGTTCTTTCCCTGTCAAACAGAGACACCCACATACAACCATTCCAACCACTCTTTCTTTAAAATAAAATAAATACAATAAAAGTAAACTTCCCTCGAGTCACTGAGATGTCCCACACAGACATCTACCCTGTCTTCCTGGGTGTACTAAACGTCCTGTCTTCTTGGGTGTACCAAACCTAACTGCTTTGTGGCTGCGCCTCAGGCTGCCCTTGGCTGATGTCTTACCCATAGGGCAAGCTCCTTTAACTCCATCAGGGACAGCCTAAGAGTGACAGGTGTTGAGTCCAGTAGAGAGCCCTTCAAGGAGAAAATTAAGCCTCTTAAAGTACTCTCCATGTAATCTCCCAAACCCAGGAATAATCCACGCCCCCCTTGGAAGATCCGCCATGCATGACCTCGGGCTACACTTGGGAAATAGCCTCACTTACCTGAAACTAGGACCTAGGTGCGGTGCCAAGTAATTAAATGGACTGTATTGAAGCAATGCAAATGAAGAAAGAAAAGGAGATTTAATTTAAACATAGGACAAGAATGCTTTGGCAATCTTTTACCCTGGGTGTCTGAAAGCAGCGCAGAGAGGGCCCACGGAACTCCCCAATGAGCTCAAATGCTTAGGAGAAGAAGGAGACATCTCCCCCTGTGAAGAAGCGGACTCTGGGGATGAGTGATTCACCAAAACAAGTCACCAGAACATTAAGGTCCATGATAAACACTTCAGACAAGTCCATTTATCATCTTCAACCCAGCGACAAAAGTTGCCAGGTAGACTGCTTAAGTGCCCCCTTCAGAGATAAAGATGAGAACTGCAACCATTTGTCTCCATCCAGCTGTCCTCTGCAGGTGCCTTCTATCACTCAACAAGTATTTAACAAGGATGTGCTTTCTTCATTCAATACTTGAATCCCTAACTCTCAACACATGACCTAAAAATACTGCACCATGAGACACGGCTTTTCCACTTCAACATTATGCTCTTCCTTAGCTCAAGTCTGGAAAAGACTTCCAGTCCCTCATCCAAGGCTAACCTCTAACCAGCAAGTTTCCTTCATCAATCATTCATTAAGAATTTTCTGTCGAGTACCTATCATGTGCCAGGCATTCTTGTAGGCACTTGGGGATACAGTGGCAGAGATGATTTCTCTTCTGGAGCTTATATTCTAATGCAGTGAGATAGACAGTAAGTGAGTCCTGTATGTAATATCAGGGAATAATAAATGATACAAAAATAAGGAAGAAGCTTGAGAATAGGGGCCAGGGGATGCCAGTGTGACCTCGTAAGAGGTGATCCTGGAGCAGATTCCTAATGAAGAGAAAGGTGAGAGAGCGCCCCCAACTTTAAGCCAGGAAGAAACATCCAGTAAGAAGCCTGGAGCTGGAGAAGCCAGGGGGTAGGAGAACCAGGTTGTGACATGGAAACCAGTGGAAGGGTTCCAAAGAGAAAGGAATGACCTGGCCAAAATGCTGAGGAGAGCCTGTAGAAGATGACAGCTAAAGAGTTAGCCACTGGATTGTACCACATGGGTATTGCCACTATCTTAATAAGTGTGGTTCTGGGAGGGGCACAGTGGCTCATGCCTGTAATCCCAACACTTCGGGAGGCCAAGGCAGGCAGATTACTTGAACCCAGGAGTTTGAAACCAGCCTGGGCAACATGGCAAAACAAAAAACAAAAATTGGCAAAAAGCCAGATTGGAGTGAGTTCAAGAAAGAATGAGAGAGCAGGAAATGGTGTCAGCGAGTATGACAGTTCTTTCAAATATTTTTACTACGAAGGGCATGTAGAGGAATGGAAGAACAGCAGACCAGGACACAGGGTCAAGAGGGTTTTCTTCCTGCTTTTTTTTTTCGAGATGGAGTCTCGCTTTGTTGCACGATCTCGGCTCACTGCAACCTCTGTCTCCCGGGTTCAAGCAGTTCTCCTGTCTCAGCCTCCCGAGTAGCTGGGACTACAGGCGCAAGCCACCATGCCCGGCCAATTTTTGTGTTTTTAGTAGAGACGGGGGTTTCACCATGTTGGTCAGGCTGGTCTCGAACTCCTGACCTCGTGATCCGCCCACCTCAGCCTCCCAAAGTGCTGGGATTACGCGTGAGGGACCGCATCCAGCCTGCTGTTTTTTTTTCCTTTAGATGACAGGTACTACTGCAAGTTTCTGATGGGGACTATCCATCAGAGTGGGAAACTGATGATGCAAAAGGGAAAGGAGATGGCTGCATGTATGAAAGCCAAGAGAGGACAGGATCTCATTCACATGTGTGTGCTGGTGGGTTGGTAAGTTTACTATAGGAAGATGATGAAAGTACCTTCTAATTGCTTCTTCTCTCCGTGAAATAAGCCAGGTCATCAGCTGAGAAGTGGGCATAGAAACATACTGGACCTGAAAGTGTCAAGAGTCCCCTTGAGGTTTGTGGCCATAAATTAAAAGCAAGACAATGCAGAGAGATATATGTTTTCTCTAGGCAGGATCATCAGCCTGGAGCTGAAGGAGAGTGAGCAGAGGGTGGGCTTAACCAAAGATGGGGTTTTCTTTCCAAGGACAGTAAGACAAAGTGGGGAAAGGTCAAGGGAGTTGAGGGTATATGCAAGAATCTGAGCTGGGTAAGGAGGACAAGAAAGGGATGATGGACAATGAAAAAGAAAGGGCCACCAGGTCAGAAGCCCTTGTAGGTGAAAGCTAGGTGGAACCAAGTACTAGAGGCAATAAGACAAAAGAGAAAAGGGGACGGTCAGACTGGTGAGTTTGTCAAGATTTTGCTGGAGGTGCAGTTATCAGTAATGATAAGGTCTACAACCATATTTTTCAAATAATGGGGTGCAAGTTTAGTAGGTGGTGAAATCAGTTTAGTGGGTCAGAAACAGCATCTTATTGTTTTAATGAAACAATAAAAAGTATGAAAGTGCATTATACCCAGTAAGAGTAAATACTGTTTTGTGAAACTTCTGTGTGTTTGTATTGGGTCATCACGTAAGACATATTTCTCCTATGGCTTGGGGTTAAAAAAAACTTCAAAGACACTAGAGCAAGGGTTCTTGACCCTGGGACTACTGACATTTTGGATGGCATAATTCTTTGTTGTATGGGGCTGTCTTGTGCATTGCAGGGTGTTCAGCAGCCTCAGTAGAATGTCAATAGCATCTCTTCTTCCTCCAAAGTTGTGCCAAAAAAAGTCTCTAGACATTGCCAAATATCCTCCTTGTCTAGAATCAGTGGTCTAGAGATAACCATATGAGCGATGGCTGAAGCAGGGTAGAGGAAAAGATAACTGAAAGAGAGTTGGTCAAGGGACTGAGAGGTTGAGAATTGGGTGGACAACCTATATAGATGTTCAAGTCACCAAAAATGTTGACGGGAGGAGGGACTGTGGGCCAGATGCTAAAATCTGCAAAGAATGAGGCAAGGTGACCCAGAGGACTGTAGATGAGTGGTCCTCTACCCTGGCTGCACATTAGAATCACATGGAGAACTAACCCACCAATGCCTAGGCCCCATCCCAAACCAACTGCATCAGAATTGCCAGGTGATTCCAATGTGCAGCCAGGTCCAGGAACACTGCAGAAGAAACCCATCCTGCAAAGCCCCACTTAAATATGACCTCCTTCATGACAATTTCCCTTCCAGGTCTCTTTGTTTCCTGCACTCCACTATCACTACCAATTCTGCTTTGCTTAGAGCTGACCTAGGAAATCACTAGAAAAACATTCAAGGCTCTAAAACTAAGTGGCTGGCACTCCATCCTGGGTGATAGAGCGAGACCCTTTCTCTAAAAATAAACAAAACAAATTAAAACTAAGTGGCTGAAAACAGAATAAACGTTCATCTGCTAAAAAATTTTAGAACTAGGAGATCGGCGAGAAGGAAAGCCTTTTAGGGAATACTCTGCTTGAGCTTTGGGTCATCCAAATCTCTCAAGGACATCCAGACAAGCGAGGGTCCCAGAGGACAGCCAAACACTTATGTGTCACTGATAAGCATCATTAGAAACAAAACCCCTTTGGGAGGCCGAGGAAGGCAGATTGTGTGAGCTCAGGAGTTTGAGACCAGCCTGGGCAACACGGTGAAACCCTGCTCTGCTAAAAATAGAAAAATTAGCCGAGCATGGTGGTACACGGCTGTAATCCCAGCTACTTGGGTGGCTAAGGCAGGACAATTGTTTGAACCCAGGAAGCAGAGACTGCAGTGAGCCCAGATTGCACCACTGCCTTCCAGCCTGGGTGACAGAGTGAGACCCTACCTCAAAAAAAAAAAAAAAAAAAAAAACCGGAAACATAACCCCTTTGCTGACACTGAAATAAACGTTTGTTGAAATTAATGGCTACTGCGCTTAATTTCCTCCAAAAAACGCATGAATTATCAGATTATGACACAATTTATGCCACATTTATCATCTGGTCACCATATTATTCTCAATGCCCTTCACATGCAGCCAACTTTTTATTAAAAGAAATCAATGACATAAAATCTTGAATATGCATGTATAACAGGAAAAAAAACAGGAATGAGAACCTCCTCTTTCCCAAGAGAATTCACTATAGACTATTTAAAATGATAGCCATGAATTCTCACTTTCACTGCTGATGAAACATACATCTATCTACAAAACATCATTAAATCCCCAAATATCTATAACAAATTCAGACAAGAATTAAGTAACATGACTCAAATATTAATTCTTCCCAGCTTGGGGACATTGGCAGAATTGCATTAAATGTCCCTTGACTGAGATTCTAACTTTCACCTGTATTAGTCCATTCTCACACTGCTATAAGGACATACCCAAGACTGGGTAATTTATAAAGGAAACAGGTTTAATTGAGTCACAGTTCAGCATGGTGGGGAGGTCTGAGGAAACTTACAATAACGGCAGAAGGGGAAGCAAACATGTCCTTCTTCACATGGCGGCAGGAGAGAGAAGCGCCAGGCAAAGGGGGAAAAGCCCCTCATAAAACCGTGAGATCTCACTCACTATCACAAGAACAGCATGGCGGTAACAGCCCCCATAACTCAATTACCTCCTACTGCTGTGGGGATTATGGGAACTACAAGATGAGATTTTTGTGTGGGGACACAGCCAAACCATATCATTCCACCCCTGCCCCCTCCCAAATCTCATGTCCTCACATTTCAAAACATAATCATGCTTTTCTAACAGTCCCCCTAAGTCTTAGTTCATTGCAGGATGAACCCAAAAGTCCAGGTCCAAAGTCTAATCTGAGACAAGGCAAGTCCCTTCCACCTATGAGCCTGTAAAATCAAAAGCAAGTTAGTTACTTCCTAGATACAAAGGGGGTACAGGAATTGCCTAAATTCACTCGTTCCAAATAGGAGAAATTGGCCAAAATAAAGGGGCTCCAGGCCCCATGCAAGTCCAAAATCCAATAGGGCAGTCATTTAACCTTAAAATTCCAAAATGCTCTCCTTTGACTCCATGTCTCACATCCACATTACACTGATGCAAGAGGTGGGTTCCCATGACCTTGGACAGCTTCACCCCTGTGGCTTTGCAGTGTACACCCTCCCTCTCAGCTGCTTCACAGGCTGGTGTTGAGTGTCTGCAGCTTTTCCAGGTATGTGGTGCAAGCTGTTGGTGGATCTACCATTCTGGGGTGTGGAGGATGGTGGCCCTCTTCTTAGAGCTCCACTAGGCAGTGCCCCAATGGGGACTCTGTGTGGGGGTTCTGACCCCACATTTTCCTTCTGCACTGCCCTAGCAGAGGTTCTCCATGAGGGCTCTGCCCCTGCAGCAAACTTCTCCCTGGACATCCAAGATTTCTTTTTTTTTTTTTTTTTTGTTTGAGACGGAGTCTCTCTCTGTCACCCAGGCTAGAGTGCAGTGGCACATCCAGGCATTTCTATACATCCTCTGAAATCTCGGCAGAGCTTCCCAAACCTCAATTCTTGTCTTCTGCACACCTGCAGGACCAACATCACGTGGAAGCTGCCACAGCTTGGGGCTTGCATCCTATGAAGCAATGGCCTAAGCTGTACTTTGGCCCCTTGTAGCGGCTGCTGGAGTGGCTGGGATGCAGGGCACCAAGTCTCAAGGCTGCACACAGCAGGGGGCCCTGGACCCAGCCCAGAAAACCGTTTTTCCCTTCTAGGCTTCCGGGCCTGAGAAGGGAGGGGCTGCCACAAAGGTCTCTGGTTACTTACGCAAATTTCTGCAGCTGGCTTGAAATTCTCCCCAGAAAATGGGTTTTTCTTTTCTACTGCGTCAGGCTACAAATTTTCTAAACTTTTATGCTCTGTCACCTCCTAAATGCTCTGCTGCTTAGAAATTTCTTCCCCCAGATACCCTAAATCATCTCTCTCAAAGTTCCACCGATCTCTAGGGCATGGGCAAAAAGCCACCTGTCTCTTTGCTAAAGCACAGCAAGAGTCACTTTGGCTCCCGTTCCCAAGAAGTTCCTCATCTCCATCTGAAACCACCTCAGCCTAGAATTCATTGTCCATATCACTATCAGCATTTTGATCAAAACCATTCAACAAGTCTCTGGGAAGTTCCAAACTTTCCCACATCTTCCTGTCTTCTTCTGAGCCCTCCAAACTGTTCCAAAATCACTTCCACATTTTTAGGTATCTTTATAGCAGCACCCCACTCTCTGCGGTACCAATTTACTCTATTACCCATACCCAAGACTGGGTAATTTATAAAGGAAACAGGTTTAATTGAGTCACAGTTCAGCATGGCTGGGGCGGGGCATAGTCGGGGGGCCTCAGGAAACTTACAAACATGGTGGAAGGGAAAGCAAACACATCCTTCTTCACATGACAGCAGGAGAGAGAAGTGCCAAGCAAAGGGGTAAAAGGCCCTTATGAAACCATCAGGTCTCGTGAGATCTCACTCACTATCATGAGAATAGCATGGGTATAGCCATCCCCATGGTTCAATTACTTCCCACCGGGTCCCTCCCATGACACGTGGGGATTATGGCAACTACAGTTGAAGATGAGATTTTGCATGGGTACACAGCCAAACCATATCACATCCATAACACGGCTGGCTGGAAAAGAGCACAAGACCCATGGAAGAGAGGTAGCTAGTTCCTCTAAACCAGTGGTTCTCCATGGAACTCATCAGTTCTATCAAGATTACAAAAATCACATTAAGAGTCTGGGTTGAAAATGGTAGAAGCATAACAGCCAGCTAAGCCAGGGATCGTATGGAAAGAAACCTGGGTTCAAACACCAGCCCAGCCCTCTCTGGGTGATCCACAAGATAAGCCTCTTCTGGAAACTTGCTAATAATGCAAATCAAACCCCACCAAGGACCCACCGAATCTGAAACTCAGGCTCTATAATCTGGGGTTTAACAAGCCCTGCAGGTGATTTCCATGCATTTTAGTTTGGGAACCACTGATGTAATCTCAAGCATGGTTTTCAAATTGTGCAGCACAGCCCTGGCTTCCAGTGGGTTGAGATTCTGGATCTCCCATCAGGATTCACAGAGTCACACACAGTTTGTACTTTTTTCAATGTAGAGCAGGGTGTGGTGGCTCACACCTGTAATCCCAGTGCTTTGGGAGGTCAAGGTGGGAGGATCACTTGAGGTCAGGAGTTTGAGACCACTCTGGGCAACACAGTGAGACCTGGTCTATACAAAAAAATATTAAATACAAATTAGCCAGGTATGGTGGCAAGTTCCTGTAGCCCCAGTTTCACAGGAGGCTGAGGCAGGAGGATCACTTGAGCCTGGGAGTTTGAGGCTGTAGTGAGGTGTGACTGTACAACTGCACTCCAGCCTGGGCATCAGAGAGACCCTGTCTCTAAAAATATTATTCAGATAAAAAATAAAAATAAAATATAAAATGCTTTTGAAAGGTTGGCTTTAGCTGCAACTGGCAAAAACTCACCATTCTATGAAGATTTCAAAAATCACATTAGGAGGCTGGGTTGAAAATGGTAGAGGTGGAACAGCCAGCTAAGCCAGAGATCGTATGGAAAGAGACTTGGATTCAAACACCAACCCAGCCCTCTCTGGGCCTCAATTAGGAAAACCAAGTTTGAGGAGATGCTGCTGCTATCTAGAAAGGCTTCTCAGGCCTGGCACCGTGGCTCATGCCTGTAATTCCAGCATTTTGAGAGGCCGAAGACGGTGGACTGCCTGAGCCCAGGAGTTCCAGACCAGCCTGGCCAACATGGTGAAACCCCATCTCTATTAAAAACACAAAAATTAGCTGGGAGTGGTGGCGCACGCCCTTAATCCCAGCTACTCGGGAGGCTGAGGCATGAGAATCGCTTCAACCCAGGAGGTGGAGGTTGCAGTGAGCCAAGATCATGCCACTGCACTCCAGCTAGACCCTGTCTAAAAATAAAAAAAAAAGAAAGGCTTCTCAATTGGCCAGAAGCTCTCCCTGCAGGGGCCACTGTTGGTCTTCCTTCAGGATGGGATCAGAGAAAGTTAAGATAAAGGAGAGTGCTCGCAAGAGCTTTCCTGAGCTCTTACTTTCACCACCTCCTGGGGCAGAGGGAAACAGCTTTTTCTGAAGCTATCCTTTACACCGAAGGTATACTCTACTAAAAGTTGAGAAATCAAAGATTTTAGAAAATAATTAATTGAAAATTTCCAAAGAGATAAGAGATAACAATAAGAGGCATCAGAGAAAGTAAGCGTGATACTTCCCAGCCTTTTTTTCTAAATGGTTGCTGGTGAGTTTCTTATCCATTAACCAAATATTTTTTAACTTTTTTCATATAGAAAAGCCTGCGTGTTTGAACAAGTGAACCACCTGAAGCGTACATGGAGAAAGTTAATTACCTCTCCCTCCTCACTGCTAATCTTAAACAATATTTAAGTTTTGGGTGTCCTTACACATCTTTCTCCAAGGTCATACACATAGGGCTTCTTTTTTGAAATCAGAAATAAGGCCGGGCACAGTGGCTCATGCCTGTAATCACAGCACTTCGGGAGGCCGAGGAGGGTGGATCACGAGGTCAGGAAATCAAGACCATCCTGGCTAACACAGTGAAACTCCGTCTCTACTAAAAATACAAAAATTTAGCTGGGCATAGTGGCGGGCGCCTGTAGGCCCAGCTACTTGGGAGGCTGAGGCAGGAGAATGGCGTGAACCTGGGAGGCGGAGCTTGCAGTGAGCCGAGATTGCGCCACTGCACTCCAGCCTGGGCGACAGAGCCAGACTCCGTCTCAAAAAAAAAAAAAAATCAGAAATACGGTCATGCAACATACATATGATACTCTGCAACTAGCTTTTATGTATTATTTGTAATATGTTATGCACAACCCTCACAAAATAATCCATACTATGTATGTACCTTATTTTATTCATTTTACTAATGAACATTTGTTGCTTCTAGCTTATTTACTGAAAAAAATCCTACAACAGACACCTTTACACACAGATCCTTATATGTCAATGTTTTTCCTAACGTAAAACAAGGCTGCAAATGTGAGATTGCTGGGTCACATGGCACGTGTGCTCCAAACTTTCACAGAAATGATCTGCTTTTCCCAAAGGTTGTAGCAATTCACACTTATATCAACGGTCTGAGAATTCCCACCCTGCCCCATTGAACAGAGAGTATTACCAACCTTTCAAAAGATGTATCAATTGGATGGACAGGAAATAATATCTGTTTTTAAATTTGCATTTCTCTGTCCACTAGGGAAGGTGAGAAGAGATGCAATAATTTGCATCCCTTCTTCTGGGAATTGCCTGGTCACATCCTTTTCTCATCTTTTTATAATGTTGTATTTCAGTTACTATTTCATCACATTCTCATCTCCCCACGCCCTACCCCACCCCCGCCCTGGCTACTAGATACACAAAGTACAAAAGAGTATCACCTCCTAGGAACACAATGTGTGGGCATTGTGAAGGCAGGGGATATCTTCTCAGCATAAAGTACATGGTAAATCCTCAAAAACATACACTGAATGAGTGAATAACATACGTAGGGAATTATGTTTGTTAAAACTGCAGCTAAAAGAGTAAAAAGAAAATACAAATGTTCATTCCTTGTTCTACATTTTCAGAACAGCATCAGTTTGACTGAAATTAAATTGTTGGTTAAGAGAAAAACAAAACCATGGTCTTGGCACTGTCTCTGAAACTCCACTGTGAAATGGGTGGCAAATGGGCCCAGTCCTAATTCACAGCTCTGGGTGACATATAAAGACTCTCACAATTAAAGCATTTTGTACCCAACCTTGTCCACCAGCTGTTATTCAAATGGCACCTGCCCCGAGCCAAAGATTGTCAGGGTGGTCAACACACAAGAGAGGTCTACCTTAAGCATGTTATCTTCCCCTCCTCCACCCTGACTTCTTTGCCTTTCTCCAGCTTATTGAGGAGGGGGTGTGGGCCCTGCAGGGGAAATTTGACAGAGTTCAGATTCCCTAACTCTTTGAACTTTAGGCAAAACATCTGGTCATACCCACCATTTATCCCTATTATTTGTAATAGTTATGTGTGGCTTATGTTTTAACTAGTCTCCTTATTAGATATAAAAGTAATACGATTAAAAAGTTCTGGGGAAAGCACTGTAATTAAAAAGGCACCAGTGGGTATGTTAAGCTGTAATTCCAGGCCTGCTTATTATGTTTTCCTTCTTGTCTTTAAAATTTTTGTACCTAATAAAAATAACTGAATTATTTAACTCTTTTTGAGTACTTCCTGTACTGGCCAACCACCACTCAAAATCATCAAGAAAACATTATGACTCAAAAGTTCTGGAGCAATAATGTCACAGATCACAAGTTGTAGACACTGTCTCAAGAGTCTGGACATGCCACACACACATCACAACACCACTACGCAGACTGGTAAACAGACAGGCAAATTTCCAAAACACATACTCGTTTTCTAACCTTTTGAAGTTACAAAATCTTAAAAGGAAAAAAATACAAGAATTTTGGTCAAATCATGAAGTTATGATAATAAGAATCAGGTTGGCCAGGTGCAGTGTCTCATGCCTGTAATCCCAGCACTCTGGGAGGCCGAGGCAGGTGGATCACCTGAGGTCAGGAGTTCGAGACCAGCCTGGCCAACGTGGTGAAACCCTGTCTCTACTAAAAATACAAACATTAGCTGGGCGTGGTGGTGCGTGCCTGTAGTCCCAGCTACTTGGAAGGCTGAGGTGACAGAGAAAGACTCCGTCTCAAAAAAAAAAAAAAAAAAAAAATCAGGCAAGAGGCAACAAAGCACAATGTATAACAATTTGTTGAGAGAGGCATTAAAAAACAAAGATAAATATTAAGGTAGTACACTTGGGAATAAAGATTGGAGGGTTTGCAATAAACCTTCTCTTTTTTATTATGTAAGGTTTAACATGTATAAAATATATGTGGCACATATGTAGTTAGAAAGCATAATGCTAAAATGCATAAATACCTATTTAGATGCATAGATTTTTTTTCTGAGCATAGTTGGTAAAAATTTACATTATTCACCACCTGTAATCGTCCTTTACTGCTCTAGAGAACTAATGATGTTCTGGGAGTGAGGGGTGAAGGAGGGGAAATCAGATTAATTTTGAGAGAGAAAAGAAAGATACTGACTAGAAAATAACATACCCACCTCTTCCTAAACCCTAATTTCACTGAAAACTACTCTAGGGAACAGTGTTTGGAAAAACCTGAATGAGTCAGCAGTAGGTGAATTAAAAACTACATATATAGCCTATGCCTGTACAGAATACCCCTAGTAACTCATTCAACAGTGTCAAGTTGTTAAAAGTTCGCTTTCTCTTTGGAGGTAGAAGCCCCACATCAATGCCAAAAAGAGACACCCTCTAATACTCTTTGGAATCTCCCTGATAACTTAAACGGTTACAAAGGCAGAAAGAAACCAGTGGCTTCCCCAATCTGAAGAGACCTGTTTCTGTGATTAAGGTACTCCCTCTAAGACTGGAAACTTAAAACGGATTGAGGCTTTCTGCAACTGATTTCTCTTCTAAATTAGCTATGCTAATTTTGGAAAAATGTATCTTGGGCTCTGGGTGTTTTCCACTATTCTAGTGCTCAATGAAAAAAAAAAAGGCATTCGTGTAGGCATCCCTCTTCTCTCAAGGCCACTTGTCACACACACCTCCATCCTCTGATTTTGCATAGAGGTCCCAAATAAGCAATCAAGGTAGGTAAAATCTTGGCTGACATTCATATCGGAGACACTTTTGCAGGCCCTTCATGAAATGAATCAGGGAAAGAGCTGCCTAACACCTAACATCTCCAGGCACATCTCCCACAGGAGAGCCTCTCCCCTCCCTCTGCACACCTAACCCCCAACCCCAGAGGTTTCTGTAGTCCCTTCTAGCCTCTTCAATGAAGAAGACCCGAAGTGCCGACAAGACATCAATACTATGACATCATTTCGGAAACACTCCAAGGAGAACACGTTCCTGCTATTGGCTGCCTGTAGGTCGGCAAACACGCCCGTGCCTTGTCCCGTCACAAAGCAGAGGTCACAGTCTATTTCAAAAAGTAAAGATTCCCCACTCCCGCTTCCCCCTCACTCCAGAGAGGTCGCTGCCTCCAAGCTTTGGAGAAGGGAGGTCAGCGTGCAACCTTACAATGCCACAACGCAACACACCCAGGTACTATTAAAGGAAAAGTAAGTGGTACTTACAGCACCAGGGCAATTTACGTGTATTTTGGGGTCCACTTCTCCAAGACATCATCCCTACCCAACCGTCTTTAATTATGTCTTTGGCAACGCCAACACTTCAGTTCATTCCTCTCTCATCTTCTGGAAAGAACCAGAAGTTTTCACTATGAGACACAGGAATTCTGGCCTAAGTTGTCCCAGCTCTTCATGGACAGCAAGAATCCAAGTTTCCCCACGCGTCACCTTAAGCCCCAACTTATGGAAACGCCCTCCTTTCCTCGCCTCCACGAGCTGCGAGAGCAGAACACGCAGCCGCGGGCGCTACTGCTGTCGCCGCCAAAGCCAAAGAGGAGACTGGAAGCTCAGGCTGGTCGGCGGCCTCGGGGCGACGACAGGCCAGGCCCTGGTCCCGATCCACGAACCAAGGCGCCTCCTCTCCCCCAGGAAGTGAGCTACCGCGCCCCTCGGAGCAGCAGGCGAGCCTGGGCACCGGGAGAACGCTCTACACTCGGCGCCCAACCCCGGGACGCCGCCAAGCGCACGGCTCCGGCTGAGAGCCGGGGCAGCGGTAGCTGCGTGGAAGAGGGGCGTGTTCCCTGAGCCTCGGAGCCCCAAGCCCGGTCCAGGCGGGACAGAGGAAGGCGGCAAGCCCAGCACGCTGTCCGTGACGGCGGCTCTCGGCCCCAAGCCCCGCCGGCTGGCGTGGCGACGCGCTGTAGTCCGCGCGCCCTTGCGGGGACTCAGCAGTCGTGCGCGCCTTGCGCGGCCGCCTCCGCGCCTGCCTCGGCGCGCAAACTTTCCCGGCGACAACCGATCAGGCCTCTCCGACTGGGGCGCGTGGCCCTCCCCGGGACCCAGAAACTGCTCGCCCCCTCCCCTCCGCAGTCAAGACCCACTGAAAATATGGCGCCCTCGAAAGTCGTTCCTCGGTCCCCTCAGGGATCCCGAAATACTCATCTCCAGGTCCCTCCAGCTTCCATTGGGCGCAAAATTTCAGCCTGTGGGACCGAGGAAGGAGAGGGAGCCGCTGAGTCTGTGTGAGGCCAGCCGCACTGGATGCAAAGCCTGTCCCCGCTCTCGGCCCGGCACTGCCCCTGTCGCTCAGTGGCCAGCAGTTCGCCCGTGGCGAGATTGCCAAGTAAAGGGCAGTCGTGGGATCGGCAGGTCTGAGTGTCCGGCAGTGGAGAAGGAACTCCGCACTGGCGGGCTGTCTTAGCCCAGAGCCTCGGCGGGAGACTTGTTTGCAAAGTGGCGCTGGAGTCCCGGCGGCCAGTGCTGGAATGAAGCCGCTCCGCCAGCGCCAACTCTCCTGGCGCGGGGGCCCGGCTGGGGTCGAGGGGACACTCTATGCAGGCGGGGCCGCTTTTCAAAGCCCAGTTACCGGAAACCCAGCGAGAACCCCGGAGGGGACTGGCTGCCCACCGCCAGGAATCCACTCTCTGGCGCCGGCTGCGAGGCTGTTTGCAAACCGCTGCCCCCGGGTCCAGTGCAGTGAAACATACATGTGCAATAGACAGGTGCATTAATTTCATTTTATTTTTATTTTCCTGCAAGAAGCCCTCCTAGACCATCAAATCTGGGAGCTTTACGGGTTTTTCCTGAATTGGCATCACTCACGAGAAGCAAAAGGGAGGAAAAAAAAAACCCCACATTTTCCTTCTGGAGAGGGGAGGGAAAAGACACGAGAAATTCATGCAACGTGCATGCAGCTGGAGGAAGAGGAAAACCCGAGTGAGCCGTGCGCCTTACCGGGGGATGCATTTACTGTCTCATTGCAGAGCGCCTGCCCGGGAGTGCAGCCCGCGTCCCCCCGCGCGCTGGGCGACCACTCCGCTCCCGCAGCCGCCTCAGCCGCTGCCGCCGCCGCTGGCTCCGGGCGCGGAACAAGAGCCGAGGGCGAGCGCGAGCGCACTGCCCGCGAGCGCTGGGAGGGCAGGAAGCGCGTCATCATTCGGGGACGGCGCGGCGCCGGTCTGGCCGCGGCTCCGCGCGGCACCGGGTTTGGGCCGCTACCGAGGCTCAGGCGCCCCTCCTGGGTTTCTTCCCACGCAGGGTGATGCTGAAAGGGTCTGCGAGGGAAGGTGATGCACCGGCCAAGCCGTCACGGGGAAGGGAGGCTCTGGGTGACCCCGGCTTCCCAGAATTGGGGCTCTGCTGTGTAAAGGGGATGACTGGAGGACACAGCGTCTTGTGGGCTGGGGCCCCTAGGTCCGCATAGTGCCCTCTCGGGACCACTGGCCAGGTCCTGGGGGAAGCGAGGTGTGGCTGACTGGAGGGCCGTGGTGGGCGGTGGGGTCCTGCTGCGAAGCGGAGGGCCGTGACCCCAGGCGAGCCTGCTCCTTTCAGCACAAGGACCCTGAAACCTTGCTGGTCAGGGGTCACTTAGGAATTTAGAGAACGACTATACGGATGAGTGGCGGTAGGGGCGTGCTCTGTTGATAAGAAGAAAATAATTCACTCCTGCTTGCCATGCCCTGAATAAAGTCAGTTATATACCTCTTACATTTACAGTCATTATTAGTAAATACTGTAAATACCATGGAACAATGTGAAGGTTATTCAAGGGGGGTGAGGAGACAAAACACTATGTACCGTATGGTCCCGTTTTTAAAAACTGTGATTTGTGGAGAAATAAAAGACTGGATAGATAAACACCAATAAGTCTCTCAGTGATTGGTGGAATTGTGAGTAATTTTACTTTTTTATTTATCTGTAAGGGACACATTAGTAATTTAAAAAAAAAAAAACAAGAATTAGCCATGACCCCTTTACTCCTAGCACTTTGGGAGGCCAAAGCAGGAAGATCTCAAGCCCAAGGAGTTTAAGATCGGCCTGGGCAATATAGCGAGACCCTATCTCCACAACAAAAAATTTAAAATTAGCCGGGTGTGGGGGCGCATACCGGTAGTCCCAGCTACTGGGGAGAATGGTGGGAGGATCGCTTGAGCCCTGGAGCTCGGGGGCTGCATGAGCGGTGATCCTACCACTGCACTCCAGCCTGGATGACAGAGCGGGACTCTGTCTCAAAAAAAAAAAAAGGCAAAAAAAAAAAAGGGAAGACGACATTATTTCCATCCCAATACAGAATGACCAGGAAGTAGGTAGCAAATCTATCTATTCAGTTACTCAAATGGAACTGCTGGCAACTTTTTAGTGTTTCTCAGAGAAAGAAACTGCTGTCACCATAAACCGGAGAGTGAATTGATTTTGTAAATTGAAATTATTTTGAATAAGTCCATTGGAACATTGGATAAGGCTGGACATTCTGTGAGAACAATACCCTGTCCTTAACCAGGCCGATGAACCGGATCGTATCATAACAGCAAAGATAACCTTAGGGTGCAACTTTGTAACTTATTGCAGAAAATAAACTGTAAAGCTAACAAAGTATACATTATCAATGCACAGTGAGAGAACCAATTACTTGGCAACTTGAGAAAGTCCTAAAAATTGCAGGGCACAATTTCTCATTGTACAGGTAAAGTATTTTTGTTCACCACACCTTTTTAAATATTCACCAGTCTGACAGAATAACTAGTGGTGGCAGCAAGCCACCTCAGGGGTTGATTAAAAAGTACATGTTTATTGATTTCTGTACGAGCCTGGTAATAAGCTCACTAAATTAATGCCACCTAAATTGTTCCTTGGTTTACTAACAAAGAATAACCATATTTTTATGGTCCAAATGCCAGGTTTACATAACAGGCTCATCAAGAAGGAGAGGAAAAAATGGTTGCAACTAAAGTGATTTTCCCCTTCCACTTAGTCCTCCTTTCATAGGGCCCAATAGCTTCCTATCAAGCATCTCAAAATCTTTCTGACATCTGGATTTCAAGATTTTCCATTACTTAATGCATCCTCCTGAAAGTATCCCCACACTTTTCCACTACCCATCAGCGGGATACCATTCAGTATTAGAAGCTACATTCCATGAGAGCAAGAACCTCATCTGTATCTCTGTACCTGAAGGAGCCTGGCACATCGTATTTAATAAGTACTCAATAAAAACCTGCTTTATGAAAATAGCCTTATTTGCTCACTACCTATTTTACTAGTTCCTGAGATATTTGAAAAGTTATCTCTCCTATTAGAGTGTCAGCATAATTCTGGGATGCTGAGATCCTGTAGAGTTATACCCTTGGTTTGGTTCAGTTACTTTTCAAAGTTCTAGCTAAATCCTAAGGCATTCACAAGGGTGAGGTGCAGGTGTCTGAATATTAGTGCATTAATAACCCAAACAGCACTATTGTGTGGCTTTCCAAGGTCAATTAAATTCTTTCCCCCAGTGAGAAAGAACATCAGCCTTAGAACTCAGCTTTAGTTCTAGCTTCAAACCAATTGGCTTTGGACACTTCTTAATTTTACAGCTCCTGGTTTTTCTAACCACTCTTAGGGTTCCAAAAACCATTTACTGTTTTTTTTAGAGAAATCAAATAACCATTCTATGTCCTAGCATTATATTTTTCAAAAATTTCCCCAGTAGAAGTAAAAGCAATTTTACCAGTAACCTTTACTAACTTTTCTGAAATTGAGATGCCTCCCTAGACCTAAAAAGAGTTATTTCTAAATTTAGAGTCAGCTACTAGTAGTCTCTGTCTTTATTCAGAGTGATCATAGTTCATTGTAGACCAGCAAAAAAAAAAAAAAAAATCTAACTTTTTTTTAACAAGATTGCATTTTGGGGCTTCGTCTCCACCCAGCAGAGGAAAACAGGATGGGAGATACAATATTCCATCTAAGCAATTTCTCAAGCCTTTACAGCCTCTTACTTCTGCGCAGCATCTTAAATAACAAAATAAATACACTTTGTATGAATAAAGAGTGGAACATTTGGAGAGGTAAGTCAAAGAGAAAGCTTCCAAGTCACTTGTAATAAATATATCTGGAACGAAAAACCATTTTCTTCACAAGTTAGATTTGTAATTACCAAATTAGACATTGCTTGGTGCTAAAGAGCTGGATGCTGAGAGATTGCCCCTCTCCTCCCATTGCACTGAGCCTTAACCTCCTGAATTCCTGTCGAGCACTTGTAGGTATCTGGGGTCGCTTTGCTCAGCTTTCATAGCTGAGCAAACTCAACTGTGTCCATGTTGAAAAAATAAAAGAAATTCCACCAAATATTTTGTTCTACTTTATTTATAAGAGAATATTTTGTGCCATAATAAAATATTTTAAAGGGCTCCCTTGATACAATACACCAACAGTTCATGATTTCCTCTTTCAAAAATGTTTGTATCCTTTCCTGAGAGCAAGGTAGGTAGGAACCACATTTTCTCAAAATTGTCCGTCATTCAGAACCAGAGATGAAAAGAAGACACTTAGGCTTCTATTGTAATTTGATATCTTTAGGTTTGTAGAAATCTCTCTACCTCTTTTCTGATAAGTTTTAGGAGAGTATACTAACCAAAAATTACAGGAGGAAATATTATCTGAGTTGTAGTACAGCATATAGTTCATAAGTTATTTTTAATTTATTTGAAAAGCAAATATTTGACATTTTGCAAAAATTAATATATTTTAGCTTTTTAGTTATCTCAAAGCATAGGACCTCATTTCATTTCTAACTATTCAGGCTAGCATGACAGATACAGATTTAAATGTCCTATTTAAAAGAGGAAATTGGGCTGGGCATGATGGCTCATGCTTGCAATCCTAGCACTTTGAGAGGCCAAGATGGGAGGATTGCATGAGGCCAGGAGGTTGAGACCAGCCTGGTCAACATAACAAGAACTTACCTCTTTTTTTTTTTTTTTTTTTTTTTTTTAGAAAAAAGGAGGCTGGGCACGGTGGCTCACACCTGTAATCCCAGCACTTTGGGAGGCCAAGGCAGGCAGATCACGTGAGGTCAAGAGTTCAAGACCAGCTTGACCAACGTAGGGAAACCCCATCTCTATTTTTAAAAATGCAAAAATTAGCTGGGTGCGTTGGCACATGCCTGTAATCCCAGCTACTTGGGAGGCTGAGGCAGGAGAATCGCTTAAACCCGGGAGGTAGAAGTTCCTGTGAGCAAGATAGTGCTACTATACTCCAGCCTGGGCGACAGAGCAAGACTCCATCTCAAAAAAAAGAAAAAAATAAAAAGAAAAGAGGAAATTGCTCCGACAGATTCAGGAAATGGTTATCATCGTACCCAATGGAGAACATGCTTGACATTAATTTTTTCTACAGCATATAAAACATACTACAAAGTTTCTTTAAATGTCTCTGAAACAACATACTGTCTAGAAGAATATAATACCAATAATTATTTTCCTAAGTTGAATTGATCCTTAATCCAAATCAAATGGTTAATATAGAGTGAATAGTATAGGAGGCAGAATATTTTTTCTTTTGGCTGCTTGCTTGCTGATTTAAGATGTGTTTGGAGTTATACTGTGATTAAAAAATCTTTAAAAGTATTTTATTGTGTATTATCAGTATGTGTCATTTAAGTCTCTGGTCACTTGGGATTTTTTTTTAAGGTTATGGATAAATATGTTTTCATGAAATTGTTCCATAATATCAAGATACAGTAGAAAGACTTTTAAACAAAAAAGTTTTAAAAATCTGTTATCATAGACCGCTGCACTGCCCCCCCGCCCCCACCGCCGCCACCCGCCGCCTTTCACTAAAATATGTTAGCTAAGATTGGTCTTTGGGGCTCTGGAGATTTTTTATTTATTTATAGGTGCCACAGAACTCTTTTAAAAAAAATTTGTTTAGGGATTAGACCAATTTTAATTTTAAAATAATATATTTATTGTCATCTAGGAAATATATTCTAGGTCTTCCTCAAATGGAATGGATTTGTTCTAAACAAAATAAGATGATTAGATCATGTCTAAATCATTAAATATTTTTCATTAATTAAAAGTGATCAACTGAAATATAGAAAATTTAAGCAGAAATTACTTAGATATGTTTAGTGTAACTTCAGGGAGGTAAGTGGGGACTATGGGTTTACATCAAAGACAAAATAAGTATGTCCGGCACAATTCTTACTTGCCTATTTCCTTAAATCAATTTAACAAATATTTACTGAGTTGATGCCAGGACTTATTATGAGCAAGACACTCTCCATTCCAGCTGTGGCAGATATCTACTGAATAAAATAGTCTCTGCCTTCCCTTTTAAGATTAGAGTGGCCACACCACATATTCAAATTGTTTCTGTTGATAGAAGGTCTTTAAAAGTCTTCTTTCATCTTATCACTTCCCTCAGAGTTACAAGCTCCAGGAGTTTAGAAAACATCAAAAGAAGACATTTTTTGGTAAGACCAGTCCTAGGTACAGAGTAACAGATATGGTCCTTGTTGTCCTGTCTTCTGTTGCCCAGAGCAGTCTAGAATAGCCTGAAACTGTTAAGATTAACTATGTAGCAGGAGCTCTGATGAAATGGCTCATATATTATTTGTCTCACCATTTTGAATGTACTTTTATTTCCTGCCAGACCCATGTCCTAGAGCTCAGGAAGTTTTGATTTTCTGCAATTTGCCTCAAAAGGTGATTCCATTGAGATTTGCAGACTTTCGATGTTTCACATGGTTCTATATTTATTTTTACAAACTCAGAATTTTCAGCATTAGTCAGAATCACCTTTACAAAGACTGTAAAGTTGGCATGCTACAGAACCATATAAAAGGTAAGTTGGAGGGCAGCTGAGAAGGAAAAAGAAGAAAATACCCATTCAGGTGATTTGCCATGCGTGAGTTCTTAACATTATTTGAATATTTCCCCAATGCAGTCTAAAATAATATGAAAACAAAACAAAACAAAAAAAAACAATAACCTCCAGCACCAACTCAATTCGCTTAATTTTTTTCTACCAAAAACTAAAATGTATTCAATATAATCCATAGCTTCACAAAAAAATCAAAAAGTAAAATTAAAACTTAGAAATAATTAGAAAACTTCTTTGAGACAGAGTCTCACTCTGTTACCCCAGCTGGAGTGCAGTAGCACGGTCACTGCTCACTGCAACCTCCACCTCCCAGGTTCAGGCCATTCTCATGCCTCAGCCTCCCGAGTAGCTGGGATTACAGGCACATGCCACCAAGCCCGGCTAATTTTTTGTATTTTTAGTAGAGCCGGAGTTTCACCATGTTGGCCAGGCTGGTCTCGAACTCCTGACTTCAGGTGATCCACCTGCCTCGGCCTCCCAAAGTGCTGGAATTACAGACATGAGCCACCGCTCCCGGCCTGGTAGGTTTTATTTTTAATTGTTTTATGAAAATTTTCAAATATGTAACAAAAGTAAAGAGAATTATGTAATGAACCCCATATACCCCATCACTCAACTTCAACAATCTCAAGATATTGCTACTTGGTCCATCCATCCTTTGTGTGTGCATATTTTAAAGCTAATCTCAGACACCATGTGATTTCACCCCTGCTCACTAAATATACTCCACTGCCTACAACATGTGGACATTTTTCTTACATAGGCACAATGCCATTATCACACCTACTAAAATTAGTAACAATTCCTTGATATTATCTATATTGTGATCACACCCAGTCTGTATTCACAGATTTCCCTAATTGTCTTTAAAACACCAAACAGTAGATTAGTTTCCTGTTTTTCTCAACTCTCTTTTAATCTTGACATCTAGAGTAGCCCATTCGTATTTTTTGTATGGCATTAACTTGAAGAAAACTCCTTAACTGTGCCATAGAATGTTCCATATTCCAGATCTATGTGTTGCTTCCTTGTGAAGTTGTTTAACTTGGTCCACTAACCTCCTATTGTAAACTTGGAGTTGGTTCTATCAGCTTAGTTCAGTTCAGGTTTGACTTTTAGGCAACCATACTTCATAGCTGGTGCTGTGTGTTCCATACTACATCATATCAGGGAGCACAGAATGTCAGCTTGTCCATTTTTCAATGAAGCTGAGATTGACCAATATGTTCAGGAGATGCCAGCTGGATCTCGCTATTGTAAAGTTCCCATCTGCCTTTTATCAAGTGGTTTCACCTACTTATTCCTGTAGGGATTTTTTTTTTTTTTTTAAACAAAATCTTACCCTGTCACCCAGGCTGGAGTGCAGTGGCACCGTCTCAGCTCACTGCAACCTCCACCTCCCAGATTCAAGCAATTCTCCTGCCTCATCCTCCCAAGTAGCTGGGATTACAGGCACCTGCCATCACGCCCAGCTAATTTTCATATTTTTAGTAGACATGGGGTTTCACCATGTCGGCCAGGTTGGTCTTGAACTCCTGACCTCAAGTGATCCGCCCACCTCAGCCTTCCAAAGTGCTGGGATTACAGGTGTGAGCTACCGCACCCTTCCAGGATGTTCTAATTGAGTATTAGCATGGAATATACTTGGTGGCAGGCACCTTCCTTCCCTGAAAGGTCCATGAGATCTTAGAATTAATTGAATTAGAATGTTTATAATAAAGTTAATGGAAATACATGATCACAAGAATTAACACTAAGAAGGCGCCAAATCCCTCTAAATTCCATTCAAATGGAGATTTAAAAAAAATTTAGTTTCAAAAGTTTTGTTTGTTATTTAAGTTGTTAAAAGTCTAGCTCCATTTAGAAGCAGCCGATGTTGTCACTTTGTCAATATGTCATATTGTCACTGATATTGTCACTGTCATATTGTTGGGGAGGGGTTCCACAGTTATACAATATTCTAAATATAATCTATAGGGAAATTTTCCCCATTTGCATAACATAGCTCATCCATATCTGCAAGAAGAAATATTCTCACCCAATCTGAAATTAACTGTAGAATTATTCCCTTTATAGAATGTTAAAAAGTTGGAAACAATCCTCTCTGAGGGGGAAATCTCCAGGGAAATGAATATTCCCAGATTGCAGGTAGGCCACACGGAGAACCACCATGAGACTGAAAGGCTGGAGAAAGGGAGGATTTCTACACATTGGACATTTCTCTAGAAAGAGACTAGATTCAAGAGACTGCTCATTCAAACGCCTAGGCCCTGCTCCAAGAGATGTGGATTTAATAAATCTTTTCCTTTAAAAATCTTTTCTGGATCATGATGCAGCTGATCCAGAGACCACATTTGAGGAAACCTCATCATACTCATAGAATCAGGTAAAATAGAAAACACGCTGTCATTTGGAAGAAGGTGAGCACAACTACAGTTATGGTTTACCAGACAACCCTAGATGCCACCAGTGTGGTCTGGTGTTGACTCTGGTGGTTTCTTGCCCATATATTCTTTGGTGTTTTTTTTCGGGGGAACACCCTAAGAAAACATTTCTCATTTCCACATAATGAGCATGGCTAGAGCTGCCTATTCCTTCAGAAGAGATGGCAGCCTCCCACATTCCCACAGATAGACAAGTGATGAAACATGGAATTATTTATAAGGGGGATCTTTCTACTCCTTTATCTTGACTTTGCCCATTTTTAAGACTAAGACCAAAGATATTGGCTTGAATTTAATTCTGCAATTGAGGACTATTTTGGGGTTTCTGTTTTCTACTTTATCAGGTTATATTCAAGATTATGCAGATCAATCCTGCCAAAAGTAATCACTCCCAATGGGGGCAGTTTACTAAAGAGGAAAATGAAAATTGAAGTGGGAATCAGGAAACCTGGGTTCTACTGGTGGCTCCACGGTAGATATGTGACCTTGGACATGTCCCTTCACTTTTAACATCAGAGTAATTTTATTTGCAAAATGAACAGGTTGTGGTTGGGCTCAGTGGCTCACACCTGTAATCCCAGCACTTTGGGAGGCTGAGGCGGGTGGATCACTTGAGGTCAGGAGTTCGAGACCAGCCTGGTCAACATGGTGAAACCCCGTCTCTACTAAAAAACACAAAAATTAGCCGATGTGGTGACACATGCCTGTTATCCCAGCTACTCAGGAAGCCGAGGTGGGAGAATCGCTTGAACCCCGGAGGCGGAGGTTGCAGTGAGCCGAGATCGCGCCACTACACTCCAGCTTGGGCGGCAGAGAGACTCCATCTCTAAATAAATAAGTAAATAAATAAGGAGTAGGTTGAATCTAATCAGTAATAATTCCACTTCTAGCTTTCCATCATTTCTCTGCACATCTATAAAACGTGTAATTGGTGTCATTCATATGACACTTAAAATGTACTGCTTTGTGCTGTAGCTGGTGTTCTGGTCTTGTTTCCTGGAGCAGCTGAAATGTATTTCATATTGTGTAGTGGATGCTGTGGTGCCTCCACTAAGGCACTCCTCCCCAGCCACTGGGGTGTTGGTGGCTGATGGCTCTTATCTGAGTCCCTGTCCAGCCCTTCCAGGCATGTGGGATGTGGGGTGGAGGGAGGTGACAGCCAGCATCCAGTGATCATGTGATTGGCATTCAAATACAGGGGACCACTTGCTTCCTCCCATATAGGCAGTGGGCAACAAAGACCACGAGGGAAAGATCTAAAGAGTTACTCCAGCATCAGAGCTTCCCTTGCAATGGGCCGAATGGGCCGAGGTGTTTTGTTTTTTGTTTATTTGTTTGTTTTTGACATGGAGTCTTGCTCTGTCGCCCAGGCTGGAGTGCAGTTGCGTGATCTTGGCTTACTGCAACCTCTGCCTCCCAGGTCCAAGGGATTCTCCTGCCTCAGCCTCCCCAGTAGCTAAGACTACAGGCACCCACCGCCATGCCTGGCTAATTTTTGTATTTTTAGTACAGATGGGGTTTCACCATATTGGCCAAGCTGGTCTTGAACTCCTGACCTTGTGATCCACCCGCCTCAGCCTCCCAAAATGCTGGGATTACAGGCGTGAGCCACCGCGCCCGGCAGACCGAGGTCTTTTCATGACTGCATCACAGTCCAATCTTTTCCTCGTGTAGCCTGCTTTCCTTACCCCCTCAATAGTGTGCTCCTGAAAGCATTCCCCAGTCAACCCACTGCATGCAAATATCAGAGTCTCAGAGTCTGTTTTCTGGTGATAGTAATTCTGTTCCTCACCACCTTCCTGTCTCTCCCATGTACCCACACACCTCCTGTGCAAGGTAGGCTGAAATGAACCAACATCAGCAGAGGCTGCGGCAGGGTGAGAGAGCTGCCCATGCTGGGAAAAGCCCTGGTCTTTGTCTCCACAAATGCTGAAACTGACAGTGTTTCTCCCAGAGTCCAAGTCTCCATTAGACAAGCCAAGAGCAGAGGAAGTGTTCTCCACTGGTAAAGCTCACTGTATTTTGTTCCTGCACATCTCTCTGCATGTGTGTATCTAATTCCTGGCAGCAGCTAGAGGCAAGGGACTGGGTCTTACATAACTTGACTAAGACCAACAGAATATTGAAAAGTTGGCCTGTCTTTTTTTCTTCTAAAATTAGAGAAAACCCCTGGTTTTCAAACTGCTTCCTCTTTCAAATGAAAACCAGGATGAAACTGATCACACAGTGATGGTCTGGGATCCATCATCATAGATGGTGTCAAGGTTTCAGGAGGGCTTGCTGTTCCCTTCTATAATAAGGGTAAAAATTGCTTTTAGCCAACCCCTGGCTCCTCACATATTGTAATACACTGACTTTGTTGTTGCTCTTAAGAGAGTGGTATGCAATTTTTAACTAGTTTAATTCAAAATCAACACACAGACACACACACATTTCTTTTTTTTGATAGCGTCTTGCTCTTTCACCCAGGTTGGAGTGCAATGGCACACTCATGGCTCACTGCAGTGGGCTCAAGCGATCCTCCCACCTCAGCCTCCTTCGGAGGCTGGGACTACAGGCATGCACCACCATGCCCTGGCTAATTTTTGTATTTTTTGTAGAGACGAGGTTTCACCATGTTGCCCAGGCTCACACATATCTTTACCTTTAGGGCCAACCGCCTGCATTATGCCCTCTTGTGTTAACATAAACCTTCCAAACAATGGATACTTACTTTCATTATGTAATATCATTTCCTTCTGCTGTATACTTTCCTTCAATAGCCAGGAGTATCTGTGCCTGATTTTTCTTTCAATTTTTTGGTCAGGATCTCAGACGTTTAATATGATTTATAGAAGCACAGTCCTTTGAAATAAGACAATGAACTATAGACTTGGGCACATTTAAATAATTCAAACATTGTCTAATAGTGTGTGGTTCCAGGAGGAAAGAAGAACAGTCGACACCAGAAAATTTCCTGCTGGAATGCTGCCAAAGAATAGCTGGCCGTCCTAGGGGGGTCCATCATTATGGAACTTTGCTGTTTGTAAATTTAATAAACGACTCACATCTGCTTATAATATCATGGAAGTCTATGTGAAAAGTACTTCTTATATAAAGCACATGGCTTATTTTAAAAACCAATGCTTTCTTCTTGTACTATTTGTCAGCTTATACAGGAAAAACACTACACCTGTATTTACACTTAAGAGTCTAGGCCACAGCATTCATGTCCTACTTGTGCTTTGAGTCACAGCATGATATGGCTGAGACCTTAGAAATCATCTAGCCTCTCCCCATCACAGTGCAGCCAAGGCCCAGAAGAGGTAAAGGACTCCAGGGCAGTGCACCTGGAGTTAGTGCCAGTCAGGGCTCAGAGGGTGCCACACTCTGTCCTTCCTTCCTTTCTCTCTCCCTGCCTCCCTCCTTCCCTCCCTTCTTCAATATTTCCTCCTTCCTTCTTTCTGTCCTTCCTTCCTTCTTTCCTTCCTTCCTTTTTCCTTCCTTCCTTCTTTCCCACCTTGCCTCCCTTCTTTCCTTCCTCTATTTTTCTTCCTTCCTTCCTCCCTTCCTTCCTTCCTCTCTCCTTCCCTCCCACCTTGCCTCCCTTTTCTTCCTTCCTCCATTTTTCTTCCTTCCTTCCTTCATTCCTTCCTTCCTTCCTCCCTCCCTTCTTTCCTTCTTTCCTTCCCCGCTTTCTTCCTCCCTTCCTCCCTCCCTCCCTTCCTTCTTTTCTGCCTTTCTTTTTGTGGACTAGGTTACTCGGACTCCTTAGTTTATGGCACATTAGCAGCATCACTTGCTGTCCACTGTCCCTCTCACATTTTATCCCAGTGGACCACTTCCTTCCTCCCATATAGGCACCATTTCTGATGTGTTTAATGTCCATGATTTTAATTTTTACATATTTGAAAAATGTGTCTGTCCCCTCCTCCCCACCTTGCAGTATGCTTGAAGATCTGCCCATATTGTCCCATATTGTCCTGCATGTGAGCATGTAGCCCATTGCTTCCTGCTGCTGCGGTTCTCCAAGACTACAGCTTTTCCTGCCGTATCCCCTGGCCTCCTAGCCAATTCATCCAAGAGTAGTTCCATCACAGCCAGTCTGGGCTCACTTGATCTCTCTCAAGCAAAAATCACATGTTTTCCCTTATTAAACGTATGTAAGGCAGAACAAGTCCAAGGAATATAAGTGATTTAGCAGTGGCTTAAATAACCTTTCACCTCTAGATAAATTACTGGTATGATTTAATATAATACAGACATAAAGTGTTCAAAAACTGTTTTTATTCCGTCAAAATGGGTGGAGTGCTTTTAAAATGTTTTGCCAGCACTACAGTTCCCAAGAGAAAAATATCTTCATTGTTCATTTTTTTTCGTTTTTTTTTTTAAAGGGGAAAAAAAGTTGGCAGGAGGATGGGGGATTGAACCATTTTTCTGAAGGGCAATTTGCCAATATGATTCCAAAGCCTTTGATCTAGTAATTCCATTCTAGGGATTTATCATAAGGCAATAATAAAGAGTAGGTGCAAAGATTCATCAAAGAATGTTCACTGCAGCAATGTTTATAATTGTGAAAAAACTAGAATCAATCTCAATGTGCCACAATAAAGGATGAGTTGAACTATGACATATTCTACTAATTAACTCATTCAGCATATATTCATTGGGTTTCTGCTGTGTACCAGCATGGGGCTAAAGGCTGGAGATATCAAGGGGATCAAAATAAACAGGGTTCCAACCTGGAAAACAGTGGGCCATTAAACCTGCCGCTCTGGGAATACTCATGATACAATCAATGATTAAAGTAGGACACAAAGAAACACATTATTTTGGAGGGTGCTTTTTTTTTTTTTTTTTTTTTTTTTGAGACAGAGTCTTGCTCTGTCACCCAGGCTGGAGTGCAGTGGCGCGATCTCAGCTCACGGCAACCTCTGCCTCCCGGGTTCATGCCATTCTCCTGCCTCAGCCTCCCAAGTAGCTGGGACTACAGGGTGCCCACCACCACACCCGGCTAATTTTTGTATTTTTAGTGGAGATGGGGTTTCACTGTGTTAGCCAGGATGGTCTCAATCTCCTGACCTCAGGTGATCTGCCCACTGCAGCCTCCCAAAGTGCTGGGATTACAGGCATGAGCCACTGCGCCCGGCTTTTTGTTTGTTTTTAGAGACAGAGTCTTGCTATGTTTCCCAGGCTGGAGTGCAGTGGTTATTCACAGGCACTATGATAGCTCACTGCAGCCTTGAACACCTGGCCTCAAGTGATCTCTTGCCTCCGCCTCCCCAGTAATTAGGACTACAGGCCTCTGCCACCACGCCCAGCTAACACATTATTGTTATTATTATTTTTGAGACAGGGTCTCACTCTGTCGCCCAGGCTGGAGGGTAGTAGCGCAATCTTGGTCCACTGCAATCTCCTTTTCCCAGGTTCAAGTGATTCTTTTGCCTCAACCTCCCTAGTAGCTGGGATTTCAGGCATGCACCACCACGCCCAATTAATTTTTGTTTTTTTGGATTTTTTTAGTAGAGATGGGATTTCACCATGTTGGCCAGGCTTGTCTTGAACTCCTGAGCTCAAGTGATCTGCCTGGCTCAGCCTCCCAAAGTGCTGGGATTACAGGCATGAGCCACTGCACCCGGCCCTAATACATTATTATTACAGTGTATAATGTTTTTTGTTTTGTTTTGTTTTTTGAGATGGAGTTTAGCTCTTACTGCCCAGGCTGGAGTGCAATGGCACAATCTCAGCTCACTGCAACCTCTGCCTCCTGAGTTCAAGCGATTCTCCTGCCTCAGCCTCCTAAGTAGCTGGGATTATAGGCATATGCCACCGTGCCCAGCTAATTTTGTATTTTTAGTAGAGACGGGGTTTCACCATATTGGTCAGGCTGGTCTCGAACTCCTGATCTCAGGTGATCCACCCACCTCAGCCTCCCAAAGTGCTGGGATTACAGGCATGAGCCATCGTGCCTGGCCTGTATAATGTTTTATTTTAAAGTTTATAATCATAGAAAGTTTTTCAACAAAGAGCATTTCTTTGAGTTTTTTTTTTTGAGATATATTGCACAGCATGATAACAATAGATGATAATAGTGTATTATATATTTCAAAATTGTTTTGTTTGCTTGTTTTTGAGACAGGGTCTCACTCTGTCACCCAGGCTGGAGTGCAGTTGTGTGATCATGGCTCACTGCAGCCACGACCTCTTGGGCTCAAGTAATCCTCCCACCTCAGCCTTTTAAGTAGCTGGGACTATAGGCATGTACCACCACGCCCAGCTGATTTTTTACTTTTAGTAGAGACAAGGTCTTACCATGTTGCCCAGGTTGGTCTTGAATTCCTGGGCTCAAACAATCCTCCCACCTCGGCCTCCCAAGGTGCTGAGATTACAGTCATGAGCCACCATGCCTGGCCTCAAAATTGTTCAGAGAGTAAACTTCAAATGTCCTCACCACAAAAAGTGATGAGTGAGGTAATGGATCTGTGAATTAGTTTGATTTAATCATTCCACATTGTGTACATATATGGTAAAATCACTTTGTACCCTATAAATATACACAATTACAATTTGTCAATTTCCAATTAAATGTTTCAAAAGATTTTTTAAAGTAAAAAAATTGTTTTAAAGAGCAAACTTTTTCTATAAGTTCAGTACAAAACAACAGATAAATTTTTTAAAAAATCATTACTCGAGACAGCAACCCTTCAGCAGAGCAGTCAGGTGCACCCTCCGAGATAGTGATGACGCCTGGAGGCTGCTGTCTTTGGGGCGAGTTAGCACTGACTTTACCATGCTGAGCCCAGTAATCCTTGGGCCACTGGGCTAATTGCTGAGAGGTCTGAGTTCCAGCTAGGGCAGCATGTAGTCAAAGACAGGCTTCCATATGTTCATGACTCCACTTCATAAAATTAAGGTGCCAGACTTAGGGTCCCCCGTGATTCCCTTCAGTCCTAGAGTTCTTCCTTTTCTCTTGATTATTTCACACGCTGTCATTTTCCTATTTTTGCCTGTGTTGTGACATGTTTGTGCTTTTTAACTGTCTGAGTGACTGAATTGGGTCACTGCTGCACAAATCCAATTGTCATTCTGTCAGCTGTGGAAATGACTGGAAATACTGATGGTCCACGCTGAGAACAGTTAAGTCATGCTGTACCAGTATGTCCTTAGGGTTTGCGTCGGCAAAGTGTATGTTACTAGTCAGTAGTAAGACTGATTCTAACAACCACGCACCACACAGCCAGGATATTTATAGTTCTCTCCTGCATCCTCTTCCTAATAAAAATGTGTATTGAGCTAATTTACCTCCGAAACTGGATTTAAAAATTTCTCATTTTGTTTTAGAATTAGCAAGTCAAATGCTATTTCAAAATAAGAGCATATTATTCCATCGAAACCCATGGAAACATTATTTTAAAATTTGTTATTTAAAATTATAAGACATATAATTTTATAATAAAATTATTTTAAAAGACCTTCTCTGATTGCCACTGTACAGATGATTAGACTTTGAACTATTAAAAAACAAACAGGGCCAACTGTGGTGGCTCACACCTATAATCCCAGCACTTTGGGAGGCCAAGGCAGGAGGATCTCTTGAGTCCAGAAGTTCTTGAACTTCTGGGAAACAGTAGAACCCAAATCTCTGCAAAAAAAAAAAAAAAAGTGATTTTTATGTGCACTAAAATTGAAAAGCCCTTCTCAAGGAAAATTTGATAACTCTTCTCAAATATTTAATCTTCTCACTATTAATCCCACTTTCCATTTGTCTAATACATCATAATTCCCAAGACTGATCTTCCAAATAGTGTCTACAATTAACTTTTCCTCTTGTAAATAGGCTTTTAATGTCTATACATGTGTGTATGTGGGTGTATAATTTTATCCAGGAAGATCCCACAACAGATTCTCATTTTTCACCACTGTTAGTTACTATTTGCACTTTTTGAAGACACTAAGTTCCTTATGAAGACAAAGCTGACGTCATTCTATTGCAGAATCTGAAATTAGAGTGTCTTTTTTTTTTTTTTTTTTTGAGATGGAGTGTTGCTCTGTTGCCCTGGCTGGAGTGCAGTGACACAATCTTGGCTCACTGCAACTTCTACCTCCCTGCAACTTCCACCTCCCAGGTTCAAGCAATTCTTCTGTCTCAGCCTCCTGAATAGCTGGGACTACAGGTGTGCACCACCATTCCCGGTTAATTTTTTTTTTTTTTTTTTTTTTTTTTTAGAGATGGGATTTTACCACGTTGGCCAGGCTGGTCTCAAACTCCTGACTTCAGATGATCCACTTGCTTCAGCTTTCAAAAAATGCTGGGATTGCAGGAGTTAGCCACCACGCCTGGCCTAGAATGTATTTTTTTATATCAAAAGAAAGAAAATGACTCTGTCCTTCATTCACACTCAAATGCTTCTCCAGTGATCTCAGTAGCTCTAAATCCAGGGAGGTGCATGCCCTGGATCAGCCTGCTTAGATCCTGTTTATGAGTGGAGGAGAGAAAAGACAGAAATAATATGTACCTAAAGTTAAAGAATATATTTATGTTCTTTTAAAAGACAAATAATTGTGTCAAATATACTGGTCTCCCCTCTTACCTCAATCTCTCCTCTCCCCACGCTAGGAGCAAGTTCAGCAACTAGAATCCGGCTACTTTTCTGAACAAATCTGTCTTATTATTAGTCACATATTCAGGTTACTTTTTGTATGCATTGCCTATTGCTATACAATAAGTTTTCTCACCTTTAATGGATTAAAAATTAATATTTTCTGTGGGTCAGGAGTCCAGGAGCAGATTTTCTAGGTACTCTGGCTCAAGGTCTCTGCTGAAATTGCAATCAAGATGTCAGTCAGAGCTGCAGCCTTTTTTTTTTTTTTTTTGAGATGGAGTCTCACTCTGTCACCCAGGCTGGAGTGCAGTGGTGTGATCTCAGCTCATGGCAACCTCCTCCTCCTGGGTTCAAGCAATTCTCCTGCCTCAGCCTCCCAAGTAGTTGGGACTACAGGTGCACGCCACCATGCCCAGCTAATTTTTGTATTTTTAGTAGAGACTGGTTTCACCATGCTGGCCAGGCTGGTCTCAAACTCCTGACCTCGTGATCTGCCCGCCTCGGCCTCCCAAAGTGCTGGGATTACGAGCGTGAGCCACCTTGCCCAGCAGAGCTGCAGCCTTCTGAGGGCTCAACTGTGGCTGAAGGATCTGCCTCCAAGGTGGTTTCGTTCACATGCCTGGCAGGCAGTGCTGGTTGTTGGCAAAAGGCCCCAGTTCCTTCCCACGAGGGCCTGTCCCTAGGACTGCTTGAGTGTCCTCACAACACGGCAGCTGGTTTTCCCCGGAGGCAGTGACATGAGAGCAAGGTAGAAGCCGTGGCGCCTTTTTATAACCTGCCTTCTGAGGTCACGCTCCATCGTTTCTGCAATTCCTTATTTAGTGTGGGAAGGGCAGGAATAATAGAAACAAAAGAATCAGAAGAGAAGTCTCCATTGTTGTGTGAAGTTAGTGCTGAGGTCAGGAAACAAGTGGGAGGGGGCCGTTCAGGGAGGGTTGAAGTTTGCATCAGGGAAATGGAGCTGCTTTGGGTTTCCTCTGACTCTTGCTCTTTATTTCTTGGTCTGAGGTCATTTTTGATGTTTTGTTTTTAATCCTTTATCGGCTGCCATACTATAAAGCTGTTGGAAATATCAAAAGAAAGAAAGAAAGAGGAAAATCAAGTCAGAAAAAGTCACCTCTTTTTCTTCCCCCATCTTTTTGCCCCTGTGACAAAAGGCTTATGGCAAAAGGGAAAGTAAAATTTTTGAGATCTCCAGAGAAACATGCATTACATTGTAAAAAGATGAAGTGATATATTTGAGTTTGGATAAATAATCTCCAAGGCTTGCCTAGACGTTTTGAGGTCCCAGATGGATTGGTGTGAGGACACTTTTCCCAGAGTCTTTTTGGAATTGAAGGGATAGGATGTGGGGATTATCATATTAGAAATATATTTTGAAATTGATCAGAACTATTATGGTGTTATGATATATATTGGTTTTCATCCACAGTTCCTGGCTCATAACCCTTGTATTAGTCAGGGGAGTTTATTAAGTATTAACTCACAAGGTCCCACAATAGGCTGTCTACAGGTTGAGGAGCAAGGAGAGACAGTCCAAGTTCCAAAACTGAAGAACTTGGAGTCCAGTGTTTGACCGAAGGAAGAATCCAGCATGGGAGAAAGATGTAGGCTGGGAGGCTAGGCCAGTCTCTCTTCACGTTTTTCTGCCTGCTTATAGTCTAGCCAGGCTGGCAACTGATTATATTGTGCCCACCCAGATTAAGAGTGGGTCTGCCTTTCCCAGCCCACTGACTCAAATGTTAATCTCCTTTGGCAACACCCTCACAGACACATCCAGGATCAATACTTTGCATCCTTCAATCCAATCAAGTTGACACTCAGTATTAACCATCACCACCCCCATAGCCCTTGTTGCAGTCTTTTATTATAATGTTGGGTGTGTGAGGCTGCAGTGGCAGCCTCTGACCTCCTGCCCTCCTTTCGCCTGCTCCAAGGCAGGACTCTAATGTTCACCCACCTTTCTGATTGTGGGTCCTAAGACCCTCCCATGAGAGGGTCCTGCCCTGTGCCCTGGGGGAAGGAATGCTCACATCATGAAGCTTCCCTAAAAACCCAAGGGAGTTCAGTGAGCTTCTGGATAGCTGAACACATGGAGGTTCCTGGAGGGTGGCACCCGGGCAGGGGGGTCATGGAAGCTTCATGCCTCTTCCCCCATTCCTTGCCCTATGCATGTTTTCATCTGTATCCTTTGCAACATCCTTAATAATAAACTGGTAAATCTAAGTGTTTCCCTGAGTTCTGTGAGCCACTTCAGCAAATTAATTCAACCCAAAAGGGAATTATGGGAGCCCCAACTTGAAGCCAGTTGGTCAGAAGTTCCAGAGGCCCGGACATGTGACTGGTATGTGATGAGGGGGACAGTCTTGGAGACTGAGCCCGCAACCTATGGGATCTGACATCATCTCCAGGTAGTGTTGGAAATGAACTAGAGAACACCCAGCTGGTGTCCCCTGCTTGGTGTGGGGAGAAAACCTCCACACATTTGGTCACAGAAGTCTTCTGTGTTGATGATTTTTTGGCATGAGAGTAAAGGAAAAAGAGAGAGTTTTTACACAACCATATTTGTAATTTTCTCCAACACTGAGCATCTAGACTTCTAATAAACTGCTTTTGCTAAGAAAGAACACAGAAGGAAGCAAATCCTTGACCCAGATCTCTGGCAATCTGAGATGGAAACTGATATGGCCTCAACACTACACCTGACACCTGGGGCCTCACTCTTCTATAGGAATACAAGGTTGATTATACTTTTCTTCTTCTATCTTCAGTAAGAGTAATAATATCAAAAGCTTTATTATTATCATTATTATTATTTTTGAGACAGAGTCTCACTCTGTCACCCAGGCTGGAGTGCAGTGGCACGATCTCAGCTTACTGCAACCTCTGCCTCCCGGGTTCAAGCAATTCTCATGCCTCAGCCTCCTGAGTAGCTGGAATTACAGGCACACGCCACCACAACTGGCTTGTTTGTTTGTTTGTTTGTTTGTATTTTTAGTAGAGATGGGGTTTCACCATGTTGGTCAGGTTGGTCTCGAACTCCCCACCTCAGGTGATCCGCCCTCCTTGGCCTCCAAAAGTGCTGGGATTAAAGGCATGAGGTTTCATTATTCCTGAATGGCTTACTCAAAGATTAAAGAATGAGCATATTTAAGGCTCTAGTGGGACTCAGTAGACCAAGAGAGGGAGAAGGAAGGGAGGAAAGTAAGAGAGGGTGATAGAACTGTTCCAGCCACTGGCTGTGTAGAAGCAGCTAACTGTGGGAGGCGAGAATAGGGAAGAGCTGAAGAAGGAAGCTTTTCTTTCCTCAGCATGGCGAGGACCACTCACCAAGAGGGGATAATCAAAAGGAACAATAATGTCCAAGGCAGTTACAACCACTCTGGGAAGCTTGCATCTCTTCATCCATGTTTGTGGTCATTGTTAGGTTTATCACATACTTTTATTAAAAGTTGCTCAGTAAAGTATCCAATGTAGTTTATTTTCTTTCCATAAGAGAATTTAATAAAATTTTAAGAGTATCAAGCAAAGCTCAAGCTTTCATAGGCAGTTATTCCTGGTTCAATCTGTTCCTAGAACAGATTCCTTTTTTTTTTTTTTCCTCTCCTGAGACAGGGTCTGGCTCTGTGGCCCAGGCTGGGGTGCAGAGGTGAGATCCTGGCTCACTGCAACCTCCGCCTCACACCTGTAATCCTAGCACTTTGGGAGGCCAAGGCGGGTGGTTCACTTGAGCTCAGGAGTTGGAGAACAGATTTCTGACATAGAAAAACTATCCTTCATTTGATAGCTATTCCCCTGAGACCTCTGTGTCCACTCCACATTTTGACTCTATTTATCAATGAATTTTTAAAAATCACTAAGCAGTTATGGTCATTTCCTGATAAAAAGTATTGAACTTTTCAGGCATAGTCCCTTTATGTATGTTTGATACGAATCATCAGAGAAATCTAAAGCAACATACACACAGTTCCTGACTTGCCATGGTTCGACTTAAGATTTTTCAACTTTACAGTGATTTGAAGGCAATGTTGAAAAATCTTAAGTTGCATCATTGCAAGTTCAGAAACTGTCTGTATGTTGCTTTAGAACCAAGTCGAAAAAGTACCATAATAACTGTACTTTGAGTACCCATACAACCATTCTGTTTCTTACTTTCAGTATAGTATTCAATATATTACAGGAAATATTAACACTTTCTTATAAAATAAGCTTTTTGTTAGAAGATTTAGCCCAACTGTGGGTAAGGCTAAGCTATGAGTTTCTGTGGGCTAGGTATATTAAATGCATTTTTGATTTATGATATGTTCAACTTTTGATGGGTTTATGGGGACTGCAACCTTAGCAAAAGTTGAGAAGCCCATCTCTGCTTGTGTGAAACTCAGGTGCAATGAAACTGCTCTGGAACTTAGCATCAGGAAACCTCAATTTGAATTCCTTCTCCACCACCTTGAACTAAATCACTTCAGCTTTCTGAGCTATCAACTTGTAATATCTGCTTAACAGGGATGCTGTGAAGATTAAATAAAATGACATGTGGGAAGGTGCTTGTGTTCCCAAATACATGGTTGTTAGATTAATTTATGGTCATTGAATCAGCATCACTACTTTTTTTAGAGCGTTCCCAATAATTTAAAAAAGTCTTAAGCTGGGCTCCATGGCTCACGTCTGTAATCCCAGCACTTTGGGAGGCCAAGGCAAGAGGAATGCTGGAGCCCAGGAGTTCAAGACCAGCCTGGGCAACATAGGAAGACCTCATCTATACAAAAAAAAAAAAAAAAATGTAAACATTTGCTGGGCATGGTGGTGCATGCCTTTGACCCTAGCTATTTGGAAAGCTGAGGCAGGAGGATAGCTTGTGCCCAGTTGGAGGAGATTGCAGTGAGCCGTGATTATACCACTGTACTCTAGCCTGAGCGACAGAGCAAGATCCTATCTCAAAATAATAATAATAATAAGATAAAATAAATAATACATTATTTAAACAAATGGTTATTTAGAACAGACCACGAACCAGGCCTGCACTCCGTGGTGGAGAGAAAAACAGTGAAAAAGATGGTTATAGTTCTTGCTCTCATGGAACTTATAGTCTAGAAAGGAATACTGACTGGTAGGCAGATAGTTACAATGAGGGGCGCCAAGGGATGTGATGTAACGTAACAGTAGCTTTTTTATTCTCATACTGTATTCACCCCAAATCTGCATCTATGTAGCTTTTATAGTCTGTAAAGCCAAGACATAAAAGTGTTCAGCAATCTCAGGGCACAATTGTACCAAATGACAGATCCATTATTGGGCTTGAAGGCAGGTGCCCTGTGTGACTCAACACAGGAATGGTAGAATGGCCACACCTCACCCACCTCAACAGCCACTGCAAGATTTTTTTTCTTATGAGATTTTATTATGCAAGTTTTTTTTGTGCCATCAGCACCACAGGCTAGAGTCAGTCCTTGTTTCATTTTATTTATTTTTTTAAGAAAAATTTAATTTTGGCCTTGTGCAGTGGCTCATGCCTGTAATCCCAGCACTTTGGGATGCTGAGGCAGGTGGGTCCCTTGAGTCCAGGAGTCTGAGACCAGCCTGGGCACCATGGCAAAACCCTATCTCTTTTTTTTTTTTTTTTTTTTTTTTTTTTGAGGCAGAGTCTCAGTCTGTCACCCAGGCTAGCGTACAGTGGCGCAATCTCAGCTCACTACAATCTCTGCCTCGCAAGTTCAAGCGATTCTCCTGCCTCAGCCTCCTTAGTAGCTGGGATTGCAGGCACGCACCACCATGCCTGGCTAATTGCAAAACCCTATCTCTACAAAAAATACAAAAAAATTAGTTGGGCATGGTGGCACATACCTGTGGTCCCAGCTACTTGGGAGGTTGAGGAGGGAGGATGGCTTGAACCTGTGAGTTTGAGGCTACAGTGAGCCATGTTCATGCCACTGCACTCCAGCCTGGGTGACAGGGTGAGACCCTGTCTCAAAAAAAAAAATTAGTTTTATTGAGGTATAAAATTAATTCATTTTAAGTGTACAATCTAATGATTTTTAATAAATTTACAGAGTTGTACACCCATTATTGCAATCTAGTTTTTAGCACGTTTTCCATCACCCATAAAAGAAACCTTAGGTCCCTTTGCAGGCATTCTCTTCTTACTCTCAGCCCCTGGCAATCACTAATCTATTTTCTGTCTCTAATCTATTTTCTGTCTCTGCAGATTTGCCTATTTTGGGCATTTCACATAAATGGAATCAAACAATGTGTAGTCTTTTCTTTCAGTTAGTATCATGTTTTTTCTTTTTTTTTTTTTTTGAGACCGAGTCTCACTCTGTTGCCAAGCTAGAGTGCATTGGCGCGACAGCTCACTGCAACTTCCGACTCCCTGGTTCAAGCGATTCTCTTGCCTCACCCTCCCAAGTAGCTGGGATTACAGGCACACGCCACCACACCTAGCTAATTTTTGTATTTTTAGTAGAGATAGGGCTTTACCATGTTGGCCAGGATGGTCTCGATCTCCTGACCTTGTGATTCACCAGCCTCGGCCTCCCAAAGTGCTGGGATTACAGGCATGAGAGCAGCATGTTTTCGAGGGTCACCCATGTTGTAGCATGGATCAGTATCTATGACTAAATGGTATTCCACCATGTGATAGTCCACATGTGTTATCTATTCATTGGCTGATGGATATTTGGATTGCTCCCACTTTTTGATGATTATTCTTGATTTCACTTTGCCCTTCCACGAATGGGCCAGATTTCTGACAGTTACCTTTGTTTTTGCCCCAAATGCAAAAACACAATGGCATTTTTGCCATCTTCCTGTTTGGTCTCTATTTTTTTTTCTTTTGCCATCTTTCTGCTTTATGTCTGTCTTTCTCCTGCCTTTCCCTGTTGCTTCTCCCTTTCTCTTGCCTCACTATCTGTTAGTAAGCATAAAGCACAATTCACTGGGAAGAGCCTTGAGTAACAAGCGGGAGCACCTGGGTATGAGCCTGGGTTTAAGCCTGCTGTTAACTAGACCCTCTCTGAGCCATAACTACTTCATTTAGGAGAGATCAACTAGAACACAATTTTATTCTTTTAGCAGAATCATTTTCTTAAAATTTTACTTAGAATCCTGAGACATACCAGATTAGATTGCCCCAGGTTTGAAGTGGAGGGTGGATCTTGGGGTCCTGTTGACTCTGTCCTTGAAATAGTCTGTGGACTTCAGAGCTTCAGTACTCAGTTTAAAATTCCCTGGATTAGTACAGTTCTAAAAATCTATAAAAGCGTTTTTAAAACCTCAGATGTCCTAGTCCTTTTCCAACATATCCATATGAAAGGAATCAGGGTTCGTGGCAAAAGCATTAGATATCAGAATCAGAGGACCTCCAGGACTTCTTACCTCTGTAATCTTGGGCAAATTATTTAACCCGAATCTTAGTTTCCTCAAGTGTCAATTGGAAGTGGTAATGTGTACAGTAGTGACACGTCATATACACATTTAATGTGCAGGAATTCAAGGATACAATTAGCACAAAGAGAATTTAGTTACAGTGCTGTACCTACTATCTGTCCTCAGCTCCACTCCTCACCTTTCATCTGCTAAGTCTTGGGCAAGAGGGCTGACCCCTATAGGCTGCATCTGACAGATGCCCTTTCTGCTGGCTTCCAGCTGTGATCCGTCTACAGAAGGCACTAGTTGGCACGTGTGAGATTCCTTGGTTATGGATAGCCTTAATGTGTTGGTTTTCTCAAATGATGGTTGTAGTAGTAATGAAAAGGTTATGTTGACAGACTCAGGACCTCCTGGTTAGCCAGGGTAGTACAGACAATAGTGATAGCTGAGGTCATGCACAGGTTTTCTCCTTCCTGGGTGCAGTGTTATTCTACCTGGAGATGATGTAATGGACTGTGTCAGCTGGCCTCCAGCCAGGAAATGGTGCATGCAAAAGAGCACCAGCTGCAGTAGTAACAGTGGAGTTGTGGAATCTACTGGAGGGCAGGAAGGAAGTCTCGGGTATTTCTCCTCATTCTTCACTTCTTGGGTGGCTTTACTAGTAGTGGCTGCATTTAATTTATGGCTCCAGTTCTTGCTGAACAGGCCTACCTTGTTCCAGCTTAACTTCAGTGATCCCAGCCCCTAGTTCTGGTGTAATTTCCTCCAGCCGAGGGGTGGCAGAGGCTTTCAGAAATCAGGAATGGCTGGGTTGCTTCACTGTCTTTTATTTGGCTTCTGTACTAGTCCGTTCTCACGCTGCTAAGAAAGACATACCCGAAACTCGGTAATTTATAAAGGAAAAGGTTTACTGGACTCACAGTTCCACATAGCTGGGGAGCCTTCACTATCATGGTGACAAGTAAAGGAAAAGCCAAAGCACATCTTATATGGCGGCAGGCGAAAGAGCTTGTGCAGGGGAACTCAGATCTCGTGAGACTTACTACCACGAGAACAGTAGCGAGGGAACTTCTCCCTTAATTCAGTTGCCTCCACCTGGCGCTGCCCTTGACAAGTGGAGATTATTACAATTCAAGGTGAGATTTGGGCGAAGACATAGCCAAACCATATCAGCTTCTTAACTCTCTTCTGGACATTCCTATCCCCTGTGCAACTAATTCCCCGTAATAAAGCCCCTCTGTTTGAATACCTAGAATGGTTTCTGTTTTTCTGATTGGACCCTAATCAATGCAACTAAACCCTTGACAAAAAAGGAAGGAAAGAATAAGAATCTAAATAAGTTGGGCAATACCACCAGCCATTCCTCTCAATGAACCTGTGCCCTGGAGTGAGGGTGAGATAGGAGACATGGAAGCCTCAGTTAGTCTCAGGTCTTAGTGTCCCTCATTGGGTTTTTTTTTGTTTTTGTTTTTGTTTTTTGAGATGGAGTCTCACTCTGTTGCCCAGGCTGGAGTGCAGTGGTGTGATCTCAGCTCACTGCAAACTTCGCCTTCTGGATTCAAGCGATTCTCTTGCCTCAGCCTCCCGAGTAGCTGGGATTATAGGCATGTGCCACCATGCCCACTAATTTTTGTATTTTTTTTGGTAGAGAGGGATTTACCATGTTGGCAAGGCTATTCTCAAACTCCTGTCCTCAAGTGATCCACCTGCCTTGGCCTCTCAAAGTGCTGGGATTACAGGTGTGAGCCACTGTGCCCAGCCCCCTCATTGGGTTTTAAGTTGTGGAGGTTTTGGTATATCCTGGCCTCTAAGGCAAATGAACTTATTTACATAGACACAAAATTATGTGTCCTCTATTTCGTGGTCAGGAGATGTTAAGTGTATGTGATTTCACCTTCCTTGGTGACTACGAAACCCAACCCCTCATGCAAGATGAAGCTCTGCTGATAATCACAGGGCAATATGAGGATCAGATAAAATAGTGTGAGTGAAAGCACATTATAAACTGTAACATCTCAAACAAATACAGGACATTATTATTACTTACATTCCAAATCCCCATCATCCAGGAACAAGGCAATTTAAGTCTTTTTATGGGACTTGAGAAATTACTTTGAAGGTTTATTAGGGTTCTCCACTGTTTTCTGTTTTATTATTTTATTTTGCTTTTTTAGAGATGGGGTCTCACTCTGTCACCCAGGCTGGAGTGCAGTGTGGTGTGATCATAGTTCACTGTCACCTTGAATTCCTAGGCTCAATTGATCCTCCCACCTCAGCCTCCCAAAGTGCTGTAATTACAGGCAAGAGCCACTGTGCCTGGCCTCTCCATTGTTTTCTACAAAAAAAGAGGAAACAAAGTCATGATTCCTAGGGGAGATAAGGAGAGTGCATTTAACCTAATGGTCTCATTCCTTAACTAGAAACACAAGAAACAAAAAGTTATTTGAGCCCAGGAGTTGGAGGCCAGCCTGGGGCAACATAGGCAGAGCCCTGTCTTTACAAAAAGAGTTAAAATTAGCTGGGTGAGGTGGCACATGCCTGTAGTACCAGCTACTTAGGAGCCTGAGGTGGGCAGATTGCTTGAGGTCAGGAGTTCAAGGCTGCAGTGAGCAGTGATTGTGCCACTGCACTCCAGCTGGGGCAATAGAACGAGACCCTGTCTCAAAAAAAAAAAAAAAAGGTAGCATTCTATGTTTTCTCCTGTAAAATGCATTAGAATTTACAGAATTATGAAAAGATTATCCTGCTCTTTGTCTTGGAGATGAAATTGGGATGGGAAAAAGTACAACACTTGGCTTTACTTGCTAGGTGCTCAATGTTAAGTTAATGTTCCCGGCTGGGTGCAGTGGCTCACGCCTGTAATTCCAGCACTTTGGGAGGCCGAGGTGGGCGGATCACTAGGTCAAGAGATCAAGACCATCCTGGCTAACACGGTGAAACCCTGTCTCTACTAAAAATACAAAAAAAAAAAAAAAAAAATTAGCTGGGCGTGGTGGTGTGCACCTGTAATCCCAGCTACTCAGGAGGCTGAGGCAGGAGAATTGCTTGAACCCGGGAGGTGGAGGTTGCAGTGAGCCGAGATCACGCCATTGCACTCCATCCTGGAGACAGAGCAAGACTCCATCTGAGAAAAAAAAAAAAAGTTAACATTTCTTAGTATTTCCCTATATGTTTCTTCTAAAATCAATGCTATATTTAGAAAAGAAAAAGAAGCTTACAATTTCATTATTCTCTTCTCTGAGTCAGAAAGATGATTTTTTTTTTTTTTTTTTTTTTTTTTTGAGACGGAGTCTCCTTCTGTCACCCAGGCTAGAGTGCAGTGGCGCGATCTCGGCTCACTGCAAGCTCCGCCTCCCGGGTTCACGCCTTTCTCCTGCCTCAGCCTCTCCGAGTAGCTGGGACTACAGGCGCCCGCCACCACGCCCGGCTAATTTTTTGTGTTTTTAGTAGAGACGTGGTTTCACCGTGGTCTCGATCTCCTGATCTCGTGATCCGCCCGCCCCGGCCTCCCAAAGTGCTGGGATTACAAGCGTGAGCCACTGCGCCCGGCCAGAAAGATGATTTTTGATGATAAGATTTTCACATTGCTGCAGCAAACCACAAATTATACTGATGTGAACTAGGTCCCCACACATTTTTCCTCCCCAAATATGATCTTGCGGGGATCTATTTTGAATCCATGTCTTTTTTTAAGCCTTTGTTCAAATCTTCCTTCAAATTGCTTTATGAACCCTATCTTTTAGGACCAAGGACTGAACATTCTTTTTTATTCTAAGAGGTAAAGAAGCTAAGGAAGCTAACGGGACACTAATGCAAGCTGACCTGTTCCGTTACTAATTTGCATTTTACAAAATAACAACAGTGACGGTGATGACAGTGATGACGAGTGCCCTAAGATTGTTATCTTGGGTTTCTTAAATTAGAGTTGAGAAACCGTTGCTAGCCAAACCTCCCAAGACTCATTCCCTGGTTGTTGTGTTTGATAAATTTGTCTCTCTGGTGACACATATCCGGCTGGACCAACAGAGTGATGAAATTCTCTCCTTCTTGCCTAATTTTTCTTTTGGACTCTACTCAGCAATACGTCTGAATTTCTGTGTAGGTGTCCAGCTTTTAGATTTTTCCAATTGTTTCCAAAAATGTAATAAAATGGGCATGGTGGCTCAAGCCTACAATCCCAGCACTTTGGGAGGCCAAGGCAGGAGGGTAGCTTGAGCCCAGGAGTTTGAGACCAGCCTGGACAACATGGCAAAACCCCATATCTATAAAAATTAGAAAATTAGGAGGCGGGCTTCCAATCTAGTTCCATCTGGTTCTCCCACCGCCCTCCTGGTGGGTCTCAGCAGCTCGGGAGGCGGGAGGAGTGGCAGCGGCCAGGCAGCCCAGCTTCGCGAAGGCTCTCTGTGCCACGGCCCGCAGGCACCCGGCACGCGCCCTCCCTGCCGCCAGAATGCCCAAGAGGGAGGTCATCTCCACCGAAGGGGCCGCCAAGGAAGAGCCCAAGAAGACATCGGCGAGTTTGTCAGCTAAACCTCCTGCAAAAGTGGAAGCGAAGCCGAAAAAGGCAGCAGCGAAGGATAAATCTTCAGACAAAAAAACGCAAACAAAAGGGAAAAGGGGAGGAAAGGGAAAACAGGCCCAAATGGCTAACCGAGAAACTAAAGAAGATTTATCTGCAGAAAACGATGAAATGAAAACTGAGGAGAGTCTAGCCTCCCTGATGAAGCAGGAGAGAAAGAAGCCAAGTCCAATTAATACCATACACTATGTCTTCTCAGTGGTCCCTGTCTCCCTTCTTGTACAATCCAGAGGAATATTTTTATCAACTATTTTGTAAATGCAAGCTTTTTAGTAGCTCTAGAAACATTTTTAAGAAGGAGAGAATCCCACCTCATCCCATTTTTTAAGTGTAAATGCTTTTTTTTAAGAGGTGAAATCGTTTGCTGGTTGTTAATTTTTTGCTACAACCAGAAAATAGTGTGGGATATTTAATTATGGGAGGCTTTGACTGTCTCGGGTGTCAGCTTAACATTCCATAGATGGGGGATTAGTTTTTATATCCTATAATACAAAGCATATTAAATGACAATATGGAGTCAGTCCTGCATTTAATGTCTTGAACATTTTAAATTACTTCTATTCCCATGTTGTTTTTTGGTAGAATTGTTTCCTAAAGAAAACCACTCTTTGTTCATGGCTCTCCCTGTGAGAATTATGTGCACTCTGTAACCTCTTTGGTTGTGGTAGCCCTATTTTCCTAATAACTTTGTTACTGTGCTGTAAAAGATTAAAAATTTGAATATGTAGTGTACATGCTGTTCCAGTTGTGAATCGGTGGGACATATGTGACAGCTTATCATGTGAAGATACTGGTACCCGATAGCCTCTTAAGGAAAACTTGCTTCCGAATTTCAAGCTGGGAAGTCACTGGAATAACTTTAAAAATGAATTACAAAACATGGCTTTTTAGATTTTTGTTATGTATGTTAAGAATTGTGTACAAATTGAAATGTCTGTACCGATCCTCAACCAATAAAAATCTCAATTATGAAAGAAAAAAAGAAAATTAGCTAGGTTTAGTGGGGTGCACCTGTAATCTCAGCTATTGGGAGGCTGAGGTGGGAGCATCACTTGAGCCCAGGAGGTTGAGGCTGCAGTGAACTATGACTGTGCCACCGCACTCCAGCCTGGGTGACAGAGTGAGACCCTGTCTGAAAAAATAAAATAAAATAAAGAACCCCAAATCAGTGTTTTGAATAGTTTGAAATCAGTCTTATCTGTTGAGACAAGCACTGATGGATGTTGCTAGATTCCTGCCACCCTGTGTGTGTGTGTAAGGGGAAGGGATGCTGGGGGAGGGAAGGATGGAGAGAGACAGGCAGGGCCTGTTCTGTTTTACACAGGGCTGAAATCTTACAACACATGCCATGTAATCAGGCTAAGGACAAATAATCCCTATGAATAAATTTACAGTGAATTGACCTACATTTCACGTTAGATAAAACACACTTAAGTCATTAAATGAATTTCTCTCTCTGGTTCATTAGTTCCCGGTGTGCTCTGATCCTTTGCTCATTTGTCATATGGCTCGTGAAAGCTGAATATGGGAAAAAGAAACTAAATCACTGCATCCGTCCCCTTACCAGGTCAGGATATGTTCCCCAGAGAGGAGTTATTATGATGTTGGAGATTGACTGGTTCTACGGTTGATCTTGGCTAAGAGACTGAGAAGCTACACTCGACATATCGGCCTCGTGGCGTTCTGCCAAGTGCTGTGCACATTAGCAATGATGTGCCCATGCTCACGTTACCCAGGAGTCATCTGATGCTAAGAGCTTAGATTCAGCATTATGAGAGCTCTCGAGAATGGGTCTCATCAGAGTTCTGAGCAGCAGGGTTGATGAGTAAAGAGGCTGGCCTTTAAAAAAAACTCTCACTTGAAGTTCAAACCTTCAAGTTTTCCTTTCGTCTCTGGAGATACTCATTGAGTAAAGGTGTTGTAGAGGGAACAATTGTGGGTTGGCCCCAAATAGTATTTGCTGTGGCATGTAGGTCCAAGTGGACCTATTTTTTAATGGTGATGTCATTCTTGGTGTGGAACTCACGGTGTTTCGTGAAGCTGCTGGTCTGGCTTTGGAGAGTCTGAGAAACAAGTCAACATTATAACATTAGCCATTCTAATGAGCCTCGGAGCAGTTGAGTGTAGCATTTTAATATATAAAGGCCAACATATAGTAATGCTCTGGGGTAGAAACAGGAGCTCTGAAAAACAGAAAGAAGGAGAGTGGCATGAACAGGGCTGACCATGTGCCATCAATGGCTGCCCGCAAAGCTCATGGGGTCTTAGTTGGCATTACTAGAGTTACAGACAATGGAAAGAAGGTGCACTGGGGAGACTGAAGCTATGATATTTGTCCAGCATTTTGGCCAATATTTTAAGAGGCAAAGTGGAATATGTTAAGGGTAAGTAATTTACAAGATGCCATATAAAAAATGATTCATCCAAACAACATATGCTAAGCCAAACCCAGAGCTGAGGACTACAGATAACAGAGATGTAGGTGACGCCTTCTCCAGTCTCAAGGAGGTCACAGTTAGTAATGGCTGAAAGAATGTAAGATTCGTAGTTAGGTAAAAAGGAAATTATATGCTCAAATATTTTAAAAGCAATCATATGAAAGAGGATTAGTCCTGCTCTCTGTGTTACTGAGGTGGAATTAAATCCAGTGAGCAGAAGCCACAAAGACTCAGTTTAGTTCAATATGAGTTGAAATTACCAACAGTGAGAGGAATTTAAAGATGCAGTGGACAGCTCGAGGGAGTTTTGAGATCCTGGTTCTCAGATGTTTAAAAACAGGCCTGACCAGGCACGGTGGTTCATGCCTGAAACCCCAGCACTTTGAGGGGCAGAGGTGGGAGGATCAGTTGAGCCCAGGAGTTTGAGGCTGCAGTGAGCCAAGATCATGCCACTGCACTCCAGCCTGGGTAACAGCGCGAGAGACCCTGTCTCTAAAAAAAGAAAAAGAACAGGCTGGCAGGGTGCAGTGGCTCACACCTTGGAAGGCTGAGGTAGGTAGATCACTTGAGCCCAGGAGTTTGAGACCAGCCTAGGCAACATGGCAAAACCCTGTCTCAACTGAAAATACAAAAATAAGCTGGGCGTGGTGGCGTGTGCCTGTAATCCCAGCTACTTGGGAGGCTGAGGCAGGAGAATTGCTCGAACCCAGGAGGCGGAGGTTGCAGTGAGCTGAGATCACATCGCTGCACTCCAGCCTGGGAGACAGAGCAAGACTCCGTCTCAAAAAACAAACAAACAAACAAACAAACAAACAACAAAAAATAAAAATTAGCCAGTTTCATAACCTGGTCTCAAAATAAATAAATAGATAAAAAAATTTAAATTAATTTTTTAATAATAATAAATAAGAACAGGCCTGATGACCAGTAGTAGAGGTAGTTGCTGGCACATATACTTCCCTATTCATTCAGTATTTACCCTGTTCCATACCAGTGCACCAAGTATATTCCTGTGTTACAAATTTTATGGATATACTGGTGAGTAAAATCAAAGACCCTTCTCTCATGTAGCTTATACCTCATGGCGAGAGACAAACATGAATCGAACAATCATATGAGTACATGTAAAACTGCAACTGGGAAAGTGTTTGATGGAAAGGCCCATTGGGTGTTACAAGAGCAGATAAAAGGGTGTTTGACCTATCGCGCGAGGCCAGGGACATCCTCGAGAAACCCTCAACTAGGCTGAGATCCGCAGGCTGGGTTGGGATACAGAAAGGTGTTCCAGGCAAAAAGGACAGACTACGCAGGGTTCTGTGGTAGGAAGAAAGCTCTTAGATAACAGGGAGAGGATTCTCAATGATGTTTAAGACCTCTTTCTTTTTACCAATTTTTATCTATTTATTGAATAGGTAATAGATAAATTTAACACATTTCAAAGGTATGAAAGGATACAGAGTGAACAGTAAGCCTCCCTTACTGCTCTGACCCAGAAACAATCACTCTTGCCAGGTTTTTCTGATTCTCCTAAAGGTATTAGATGCATCAACTAATATTCCTTTTTCTACCCTCCACAAAATTGTAGTACCCTCTACACCATTTTATATCTTGCTTTATTCTCCTAACAATATATCTGAGGCTCTCTCAGCACATTCAGAGCTACCCTGCAGGCTTTTTAGCAGCCACACAGCAATCCAGTGAAGGAGGCACCATAGCTGAGTTAGCCTCTCCTTTACGAGGCTATGTAGGAGGATTGCAAGCAAAACAACAGTGAATATCCTTGTATGCACACAATTTTGCAAATCTATGATTGTCTGTAATGCAAACTTTGATTTTCTTCTTTATATTATGTCTGATTACAATAGTAATACATGCTTACAGGAAAATATTTGCAGAAATATATGACGCAGAATGTGGAAGTACTCAAGAATCTCACCTTTCATAACCACTATGGCTATTCATTTGTCCAGATATTTCTAATCTAGAATAATTGAAAAAGAAGGGGCACGTGGCACACAGAGCGTAAGGCAGATTCCAGAATCTTTCCCTCTCTATGGTTTGGAGTTCACATAGAGAGAAGCTGTAATTCCTCCCAGAGGGTGCTGATGCATTCCTCTACTATAATAACTGTTTTTAACTTGGATTCCACGGATGACTTTGGGATAGAGATTAATTTGTCAATGAAGGTGTATTTTCCATGTAAGGGATCTAAAGCTTTCATCAGATTCTTTTTTTTTTTTTTTTTTTTTTTTTGAGGCAGAGTTTTGCTTTTGTCCTCCAGGCTGGAGTACAATGGTATGATCTCGACTCATTGCAACTTCTGCTTCCCAGGTTCAAGCGATTCTCCTGCCTCAGCCTCCCAAGCAGCTGGGATTACAGGTGCCTGCCACCACACCTGGCTAATTTTTGTATTTTTAGTAGAGATGGGGTTTCACCATATTGGCCGGGTTGGTCTTGAACCCCTGACCTCAGGTGATCCACCCTCCTCAGTCTCCCAAAGTGCTGGGATTACAGACGTGAGCTGCCATGCCTGGCCTCATCAGATTCTTCAAGGGGTGTATGATCCCCTACCAAAGTTAAGAGTATCTACTACTAGAGACAGCAATCAGATAAGTTTCATTTTTCATTGAAAACTGGTATTAAATCCTGCCAACTACACCAAAAAGAAAAAAGAAAAAAAGAAAAAAGAGTGGTGTTAGTCTTGGCAGAGGGCTTTTCCAAGGGTTCCTAAATTATTGCAGAATTTAAGTAAATTATTTAGCCTCATCTATTAAATAAGGGTTAATAATGGCAACTCATGGGGTCTTTATGAGGATTAAATGTTAATATTTGCAAGCACTTAGAAAATTGCTGTCAAATCATAAGCCCTATTACATACATGTTTGTAAAGTAACACTAGTTCACGTGTTCCCTGCCTGCCCCAACCCCAAGGAGAAAACCAAGGTCCGTAGTAAAGAGCAGAAGACTTTTGACAAGCAGCCAGACCTCCTGAATAATTTCGAATACAGAATCTTCCCTAGGTGGCATGCTATCCCTATCCAGAGATCAAAACGGATCTAGGTCATTTGAGGAAGTAGCCAGGCAGAGGAAGTTGAAGAGCTGCAGTAAAACTGAATGTTAGTTATGCAGCTAGGAAGGACAATTTTTTGTAGTAAAAAAAAAAAAAAGCAAATTATATATAGACTAGATAGATACATACATACAAATGTGCACATGTATGTACATATGTGTGTATATCACATTTATAAGAAATTATTTAATTTTAAATTGAGGATTTTTTTTTCAACAGCAAGAGAAGGAGCTACCTCTAAACTGTAATACCTGAAAATTTACAGTTCAGGATGTGTAACCAGCAGGAACTACAATCACTTTTCTCTTTGCTCATCACCTTCCCTTGCCAAAAACTATGTATGTACAAATAGACATAAATATATCATTTATTACTTATAGAATAATGCAATTGAATTATGTTATCTAAAAGGCACTTTAAGTATTTCAGATGCTTTGAGGACTGTTGAAAAAGTGCATGCGCACGTCGATCCCAGGTCCTATTGTTTTCTCCTTCCATCTCACCCTGCAGTGTCATACAGTCCCAGCCCTGCACTCACTAAGCCTTAGGTGGGGGAATTAATTCAGTTCTGTCTCATTAAGTACTGAGCACAATGGCCAAGCACAGTTGCTCATGCCTGTAATCCTAGTGTGCTTTGGGAGGCCGAGGGGGGCCGATTGCCTGAGCCCAGGAGTTCGAGACCAGTCTGGGCAACATGGTAAAACCCTGTCTCTACTAAGAATACAAAAATTAGCTGGGTGTGGTGACACTTGCCTCTAATCCCAGCTACTTGGGGGGCTAAGGCACAAGAACTGCTTGAACCTGGGAGGTGGAAGTTGCAGTGAGCCCAGATCGCGCCACTGCACTCCAGCCAGAGCGAAACTCTGTCTCCAAAACAACAACAACAACTAGTACTGAGCACAAGTATTGAGCATCTAGTCTGTGCCAGAAGCATGGCATAAAGCAAAAGAAATCAAATGGAGTCTCTAGGCTGTGCCTCTGTCGGCTTGTCTGTAAAATAAGGTGCTTGAATTAGATGATTAATCTGTCTTTTCCTAGCTCTGACATCTATGATATGAAGTAAAACCGAGCAATCGTTTGTATCTAAAAATCTTCAGAATATTTACCAATAGGCTTCATGATCATCAAATTGCCACACAAATCTCATCACCTCTACTGTAGTGCCTCCAGTGCTTGAATCATTAGCAATGCATCATTAATGCTGATAATGCATCATTAATCATGACAGATTATTTGTACAGTGTGCCATAATACCAAGAACTCTTCACAACAACCGTGGGCCAGAGAGCTCTGGCAGTCTCACCCTTGTTTTTACAGACAAGGAAACTGAGACTGAGAAAGGTTGAAGGTGGCAGAATAAGGACTTGAACCCATGTCTAACTTGTGGTCAGGGTTCTTTCTGCCCCTACCACCACTGCACTTATGAAATGCTATTGGGCATTGTCCCCACTGTGTGCCTACATCTTCCCTCCCATCCACATCAGCAGGGGCAGTCCTATACAATTTCTTTATTGCACTCGCAACATTGTGCCCACTGGGCACCTGCTTCACTCTGCACCCAGTGCCGGCCCCATCCCACATTCGCTTGGCAGGGCTGGGAGCTGCTGCGGGGTGAATCAGGGCTCTGTGGCCCAGCCCAAGAGAAACGAAGTTTAATAGAGAGACCTAGGCACAGGCCTCGGCTGCCTGCCCTGGCAGAGGCCCTCCCCAGGGCAAAAGCACAAACCCAGAGTTCTTTGTCCATCTTATCCCGGCATCAGCAGGCCCTGAACTGTTCATTGAAATTCCTTGAAGGAAGCTTGCTGTCAATTAGACTTGTTCTGTTTAAGGTTTTGACCTCAACAAAAATGAGTGGGTCATTTCAGTGCTTCTGTGAGTGACTCTGAGAGACCTGCAGCCAAGGCTGCCGGCCAGCCGGCCTCAGCCGTCCAGAGTGTGCTCCCATATTGCCCCGCCTGAGGCCAGCCCTCATGGGATGTTTCCAATAGTAATGATAAAAAATGTGCTTAAGCTTAGGTGGCATTGGGAATATTTTTCAAAGCACAGTCACATTCAAACAAATGCTGGGGGCAGGCATGACTGACTCCTTACAACCTAGGAAAGAGAGATTAGCTATGGGGAACTGGGTCCATGGAGCTATTAAGTTGCAAAGTTGAGATAGGAATGCAGATCTTCCATACCCAGCCGTATGATCTCTGCATTCTACCAGGCTTCCACCACCCTGTAGAGCTGGTTAGGTTTATCTTGGAGACTCTCTCCTGCTCCAGGTTCCAGGGCTTTTCAAGAGTCAGAGGGCCGGGCGCAGTGGCTCACGCCACCAGCACTTAGGGAGGCTGGGGTGAGCAGATCACCTGAAGTCAGGAGTTCCAGACCAGCCTGGCCAACATGGTGAAACCCCGTCTCTACTAAAAATACAAAAGTTAGCCAACGGGTGCCCATAATCCCAGCTAATTGGGAGGCTGAGGCACGAGAATCACTTGAACCCAGGAGGCGGAAGTTGCAGTGAGCTGAGATGGAGCCACTGCACTTCAGCCTGGGTGACAAGAGTGAAAACTCCATCTCAAAAAAAAAAAAAAAAAAAAAAAAAGGAAAAGAGTCAGAGAACCCCTACCTCATCATGAAGCTGAGTCCTGCCTTCCCCTGGTGAATGGCATGAGTTCTGAAGTTGCCCTCTTCTTCTCCATCCACCTCATGAAACCTCTTACTGTCTTTCTAAACAGATCACGGCTCCAAGGAAAAAGCAATGGGATTACATGTATTTGCACACAGATGTGAATTGATGAATGTTAACATATTTGTCAGGAATACTTGTGGAATCCCAAAACATACAACTCTCTAAGGGTGAAATTTCAAGAGCTATTTGTAAGCACACAAAATGCACTGTAAGGTGTCTGTTTACTCCTTAAATTCTGTTCTAGATCCCCTACACAGCATGGAGGTTTGCTGCAGCTGGGGAGAGGAGATGCTCAGGCCCACAGCATCTTTGCAGTTCTGAGCCCATGAGCAGTGACAGTAAGAAAAGTGGGCAGATAGAATGCAAAAGAGCTGTGCCCCATTCAAGTACAGACAACGGATTACCCCATGTGACACGGTTGCCGAGAACAAAGTCAGGTTCATGACACCACAGACCCATTCCTACCGATGAGCCCAAGGCCCTGCGTGTTCCCAAAGTCATCCTAGAACCACTGAACTGGGTTCCCAGCACTGTGAGGCCACAAAGCTCCAGACCAGCCATTCTTTTGCCACCTTCACTCCTCACCCCTGCTTGTTCTGGAAGCCCAAGTGCACTTCTGCATTCTGCAGGAAGGGAGCACTAAATAATCCACCCCGAGACTCTGGGGCTGTGCCTGGCTGCCGACTTTTCCGCAGGAACCTTGGGGCTCATCGGTTTATAGATCGCCCCAGTCAAAAAACAAAGAATCTCAGCTACCTCTCCTTTCCATCTACCGTTGTTACACATCTCTCTAGACTGTCTCTGAATCTCCTTCTTCCTTCCCTGCTGTGATTAAAGTGGGCACTTTAGAAGCAGGCTCATTTTCTCTCCTGTCTGCTCTGGGCTTTCAGCTTCATGCAGCAGTGCTCCCCCAATGCCCAGCTATTCCCTTTCTCCCTAAGAGTCCCTTCATTAATACCCGATCAGGAACCCTGCTGCTAGCAAGAGGAGTAGGAATGCTAACCTTAGCTGGGCACTAATCACAGCTCAGGCTCTGTGCTAAGTGCTTGCCTTGCATTTTCTCATTTAATCCCAACAAATGAATGATCTAAGTGCTATTTCTGTGTCTCTCTCTGTGTGTGTGTGTGTGTGACAATTTTACAAGTGGGGAAACTGATGCACAGGCAGGGGAAGTAATTTGCCCAAGATCACATGGTTGGATTGTGGAGGAATTGGGGTGTTCTTGCTAATACAAACAAGCTTCAGGGAATAGCCTTGTGCTTTTAACTGTGGAAGCTCTAGAATAAATTCCTTGAAGGGGAATGATGGGATCAAACAGAAACCACAATTAACATTTTAGATAAATCTTTCCAAATTGTCCCCCAAAATGGTTTTATACATTATACTTCCAACAACTATGTATGAGAATGCCTGTTGTATCCTTGCCATTACTGGATATTTTCAATTTTATATCCCATTCTGATAAATAAGGATTTTGTTTTCATTTTCATTCTTTAGTTACTGGTGAGGAGGAGCACATGTTCATGTTTATTGGCCCGTTATACTTTTCTGCCCAGATATAAATGTTAATAATACAAAACAACTGATTTCCTCCCCAGAATCCACATTTCCTTTATTCCTTGTCATGATCACCCACTAGTTACCCAAAACAGAAATCCAGGAACAGACTTTGGGTCTTCCTTCTGCTCTTCTTTCTTTTCTTTTTTCTTTCTTTTTTTTTTTTTTTTTGAGTTGGAGTCTTGCTCTGTCACCCATGCTGGAGTGCAATGGTATGATCTTGGCTCACTGCAACCTCCATCTCCTGAGCTCAAGTGATTCTCTTGCCTCAGCCTCCTGAATAGCTGGGATTATAGGTACGTGTCACCACACCTGGCAAATTTTTGTATTTTTAGTAGATACAGGGTTTCACTATGTTGGCCAGGCTGGTCTCTAACTCCTGACCTCAGGTGATTCACCCACCTCGGCCTCCCAAAGTGCTGGGATTACGGGCATGAGCCACCACCCTGGCCTCTTTCTGCTCTTCTTTCTACAGCTAGTCAATCTTGACTGCCTCTTATATGCTTCTGGGATCAACTCCATACTGTCCCCATGACCCCCTGGATGGTGCAGGCTGTCATCACCATTCTCAGAACAGTCCTTGGGGGATGCTGCTGTGGTAGCTACCACACAGGCCTTGTCTTGTTTTATTCTCAATAACCTTAGAGTGGGTGATGTTATCCCCATTGTCTGCTGCGTTTTCCACTCCTCCACCCCCTTCTCTGCTGCTCCAATGGCTTTCTCTCCTTGTCTTCTTGTCCCCATGTCTAAAGCTTTCACCTTCTGAGGAAGACCACAGGCCTGCTTCCAGCCTGCCTGTCCCCAAGGAAGGCCCTGCCAGGTCAGAGAGCCAATGGACAGGCCACGTGGTTCAGAAGCCGAGACGGTGAACCCTGACTCTGACCAGCTTTCTTGCTTTTTCTAAAGCGGGCTTGCCCTCTTCTCCTTTTCCCGGTATCTGCTCACATCTCCCTTTTCTTTACCCTCACTCCCGTTTCTACTCTTATTTTCTCTGTGCCTCTTACTTAATAGCCTTTCTTCTCCTGTGTTTTCCCATTTGTTTCTCTATCAGCCTTTTCTTTTTTCCAGACGGAGTCTCACTCTGTGGTCCAGGCTGGAGTGAAGTGGTATGATCTCAGCTCACTGAGATCTCTGCCTTCTGAGTTCAAGAGATTCTCCTGCCTCAGCCTCCCAAGTGGCTGGGCTTACAGGCACCCACCACCACGCCCGGCTAATTTTTGTGTTTTTAGTAGAGAAGGGGTTTCACCATGTTGGCTAGACTGGTCTCGAACTCCTGACCTCAGGTGATCTGCCTGCCTTGGCCTCCAAAAGTGCTGGGATTACAGGCCTGAGCCATCGCATCCAGCCTCCCATCAGTCTTTTCTAGGCCCACTCATTTAATTGCCTTTTTGTTTCCTTGCAGGGAGAATAGGATCTCAGGGCCCCACGAAGGAAGCAATAGTTTGGAAAGGCACCGCCTGATCCTCCACTGCAGGCAGAAAACAACTTCTGCTTTCTCTTGCTGCCTCTTGGGGTCAGCGTGCAAACCTAGGTGGGGTCCGACCCCCGCAGACCCTTGCCCACCGGCCCCAAGGCTGGCCATTACCGTCACGTGGGCCCTCTAATCCGCAGGAGTCAGAGTTCTCACTCCGAACTGCCATGATCCTCTCCCTGCTCACGCGATTTCCTTGTGGCCGTTCTTGGCCCCATTCCTGAACTCAGGAAAAGGACCTTTGCCTCTGAGCATCAGAAGGGGAGGAGTCCAGTGGAGCCCAGTGAACCAGCACCATCTGTGCTTTAGAATCTTTGGTGATTCTGACAATTCGAGTTCTCCATGGATGACAATATCTGCGGCCCAGTAAACTGGTTTAGAAAAGCTTCATTAGCTCCCTGCCGCAGGGGAGCAAAGGGCCAGTCTGCACCTCAGGTTCACCCCACTGTGCTGTTGAGGCAGGGGTCCTGGGGCCCTGCCACCTGAGTCCTGCACCCTCGCTCCTCTCCTGAAGATGAGGCTGGGACAGTTGATCTGCAGAGCTTCAGTGTCCCCGCAGCAGGGGATGAGTAACACTCTTTCCCTACCCAGACAGCTGCCCTGCAGCCTCCTTGGCCCCTCTTCTGGCTCAAGAGCCTGCTTAGATCAGGGTCTCATTCTGTTACACCTTTTACTACTCTCAATCAGTTTTGTTGAATTTAACTGGGGTTTGGAAAATTAAAAACAAAGTCAACATTTTTTTTTTTTTTTTTTTTTTTTTGAGACGGAGTCTCGCTCTGTCGCCCAGGCTGGAGTGCAGTGGCACAATCTCGGCTCACTGCAAGCTCCGCCTCCCGGGTTCACGCCATTCTCCTGCCTCAGCCTCTCTGAGTAGCTGGGACTACAGGCGCCTGCCACCACGCCCGGCTAATCTTTTTTGTATTTTTAGTAGAGACGGGGTTTCACCGTGGTCTCGATCCCCTGACCTCGTGATCCGCCCGCCTCGGCCTCCCAAAGTGCTGGGATTACAAGCGTGAGCCACTGCGCCTGGCCAACAAAGTCAACATTTATTTCGTGATTCCCTGGAAGCCTAGTTGCAGTTTAAGCTTCGCAACTGGCTCCTGTTTCCACCAAGGTTATAGGGTCTCCACCACTGTTTCCCTACTGCCATGGTTTTTTTTTTTTTTTTTGAGACCGTGTCTCGCTCCGTCTCCCAGGCTGGCGTGCAGTGGTGCGATCTCGGCTTACTGCAAGCTCCACCTCCCGGGTTCACATCATTCTCCTGCCTCAGCCTCCCGAGTAGCTGGGACTACAGGTGCCTGCCACCACACCCAGCTAATTTTTTTCGTATTTTTAGTAGAGACGGGGTTTCACCATGTTAGCAAGGATGGTCTCGATCTCCTGACCTTGTGATCCGCCCGCCTCGGCCTCCCAAAGTGCTGGGATTACAGGCATGAACCACTGCACCCGGCCCCGCCATGCTTCTGAATTCTGATGGCATGCATCAGAATCACCTGGTGTGTTTGTTAAAATTCATATTCCTGTGAAATCTAGATCTCAAAGAAATAGCTGCACACCTGTGTTGATTGCAGCACATAGCCACAATTGCCAAGACATGAATCAAACTAAGTGTCCATCAATAGATAACAGATAAAGAAAATGTGGTATATATGCATGCTGGAATACTATCCAGCCTTTAAAAAGAAGGAAAGATTGCATTTGCAACAACATGGCTGAGTCTGGAGGATATTATGCTGCTAAGTGAAATAATAAGCCAGCCAGAGATCCTGCATGACCTCTGGAATGTGAACTCTAAGGTAGTCACACACAGTAGCAGAGAGCAGAATGGTGGCTGCCAGGGGCTGTGGGCAGGGGGATTGGGAAGGTGTTGGTCAAAAGGTACACAGTTTCAGTTATGCAAAGTAATTATCTCTGAAGATAAACAACAACAACAACAACAAACAAATGACCAGGACCAGGCAAGGTGGCTTATGCCAGTAATCCCAACGCTTTGAGTGGCCAAGGTGGGCGGATTGCTTGAGCCCAGAAATCTGAGACCAACCTGGGCATCATAGTGGGACCCTGTCTCCACAGAAAACTTAAAAATTGGCCAGGTCTGGTGGTGCACACCTGTAGTCCCAGCTACTCACGGGGAGTTGGAGGCTGAGATGGGAGGATTGCTTGAGCCCAGGAGTTCAAGACTGCAGTGGGCCATGATCACAGCACTGCACTCCAGCGTTGGCAACAGAGGGAGATTGTCTAAAAAAAAGGAGAGAGAGAGGCACTACTTACAGAGTATCAAAGGATGTCCACAGTTACCTGGAAAGGCTACTAAAAATATTTGTCTTAGAAAAGATTAGTGATTGCCAGGAGTTAGGGAGGTGGTGAGGGAGGAAGGGAAATGGCTTCAGAAATACAAGGTAGCACAAGAGATCTGTGTGATGGAACTGCCTATCTTCACTGTGTGGCGATTACATGAATCTGCACATGTGATAAAATCACACAGAACTAAGGACACACACATATGAGCTCATGTTAAAACTGGTAAAATCTGAATAAAGTTGCTGGATTTTATCAATGTTGATTTTCTGGGTGTGATATTGTACTATAGTCATGCAAGGTGTTACCACCAGGGAAAGGTAGGTGAAAGGCCTACAGGATCTTTTTGTATTTTGTTTACAATTGCATGTTAACCTACAATTATCTCCAAATAAAAAGTTTTTTAAAAAAGTTTCAAGATGCATATTCCTGGGACCCTCCCCATACCTGTTGAATAGCAGTCTCTAAGAGGGTGAGGCCCAGCTATCTATATTTGAGAACAAGCTGCCCAGGGATTCTGTTGTGTAATCAATCTCGAAAGCTATTCTTCTCAAGCCCTGATCTGGTTGAGCTGGAGCTCCCAGTATCCTGCCTGCTGTGTTTAAGGGGTTTCATTTCCTGAAAGTGTCTTTGTGATTGTGGCTGAGCAGGGCTGGAGGCAGGAGGTAACGAAATACAGCTTTGCACGTGATCTGTGTGTTTCAAATCTAAGTGTTTCATCTTCCCACAAGCTACGCAGCTCCCCTGGGTGGGGTCTTGTTCTCTCTTCTCCAACCCTCTCCACCCACAGCCCAGTGCATGGTGTGAAAGCCCAAAGCAGCAAGTTCAATTTCCCGGCTTCTTTCCTTCCATCTAGCACAGGCCCAAGAGTTTCTCTTAAAGTATTTGAATACTTCCTGAAGTAGCAATGCCATTCCCAAAGCCTCTTTCTCCTGCCTCCTCACAGTAAGGACACAGCTTGTCCCTCATCCTACAGTAAACTCCTTAGACCTCTATTTGACAATAATGTGACTCTGTGCCAGGTGCCAGCTAAGCACTTCACTCCAAGCAACTCCATGAGGCAAGTAATATCATTATCCTTATTTTTCAGATGAGAGAAATAAGGCTCAGAGAGGTCCTGTGACTTGCTTAAGTCCACACAGCTAATAGATGGTGGAGTGGGGATTTGAACCTGGCTTCTGACGCTAGAGTCTACTCTTTACCACCAAGTTGCTCTGGGCAGGCACCTGCCTCTGTGTCCCCTTGAGCCTTTGTAGGATATTCTCTGCTTGTTCTTTCAATCTTTCCTTCCAGCCTCCCAGTGCAGGTTCCACAGCCTTGTCAGTTTGACACAGTGCTGTGACTTGACACAAACTCTGCATGAGGCTTGATTACTTACTGGCTGCGTGATCTTAGGTAAGTTAATTAGCCTCTCTGGGCCTCAGTTTCCTCATCTATAAAATCAGATGCTATCTATGCATGTGTTATTGGGAGGATTGTGTACAGGACTTAGCTCAGCACCACCACTAGTTGTTTACAATGTCATATATCTAAGACATTTATAATAATTATGCTGTGCCTTCGTCTTTTAGGGCAGGGCTTGGTAAACTACAGCTCATGGGCCAAAACTGAACAGTTTCTACATTTTTATTTTTTATTTATTTATTTTTTTTTGAGGTGGAGTCTCATTTTGTCACTTAGGCTAAAGTGCAGTGGCACGATCTCAGCTCACTGCAACCTCTGCCTGCCAGGTTCAAGCAATTCTCCTGCCTCAGCCTCCTAAGCAGCTGGAATTACAGGCACATGCCACAAACCTGGCTAATTTTTTTTTTTTTTTAAGTTTTAGTAGAGACGGGGTTTCACCATGTTGGCCAGGCTGGTCTTGAACTCCTGATCTCAAATGATCCGCCTGCCTCAGCCTCCCAAAGTGTTGGGATTACAGGTGTGAGCCACTGTGCCTGGGCCACATTTTTAAATAGTTGAAAAATAACCGAAATAATAAAATTTCATGACAAGTGGAAATTATATGTCATTCAAATTTCAATGTCCCCAAATAAAGTTTTATTGGAATATACGACACTCATTTGTTTCCATAGTGTCTATGACTGCTTTCACACTACCATGGCAGAGTTGAGTATGTTGTTGCAACAGAGACTGCATGGGCCACAAAGGCAAAACTATTTTCTATCTGGCTCTTCATAGAAAATGTTTGCCAACCCCCACTCTAGAACATAAACCTTATTCTAAAGGTACCTCCTGCACTTGAGCCCCTAGCAGTAAATATACAGCAGCAGCAGTCCTGTTTATTTGCAAAACACATTGGAAGAAGAGGTTTGTGGAGCACTGGCACAACATAGGCTTTGGACACAGGCAGCAGGTGATGGGCATTAGGGACAGAAAAGGCAAGAAGAACATAAGGTCACTGGCTGGGACCCAAAGAAACCCACCATCCTCTTCCCAACAGATATACTTTATCATGTGGCTTCCAGAATTTCCCAGCCTCCCTTGCATTTAGTGGGGTCAGGTGATTAAGGCCTGGACAATGATGTGTAAGCAGAATTGCTGTTCCAGCTTCTAGAACACTTCCCTAAAATGTGCTAGCATGTGCTTCTCCCCTTCTCTTTGATCTCCCCTTTACCTTGTTGGCTGGAACATAGATGTGATGGCTGGAGTTCTGGCATCCATTTTGGACCATGAAGATAAGAACTACTTTCTAGGGATAGCAGAATAGTCATGGAAATGGGCTGGTTTCCTGAGAACTGGGAGGGACAGAGCCCTGAATTGCTTGCCCCTAGACTTTTACATGAAAAAGAAAAAAAAACCCACAAAAATAAAAGTGATTCTATCTATTGAAGCCATTGTTACTTTGGAATTTTTACTTTGAGATGAACTTACTAATCCTAATTGATGTGGTCCTCAGTGTCTTTTGGTGGTAACTTCCTGTTTTCTTCCCTTTTCAATTGTCCTTTATCTCCATTTAGACAGATGTCCCTGTCTCAAACCGTGGGAGAGCAGTGATGGAGAAGGAGACACACTGTCCCTGGGGATTGAGGAGGTAGTGGAGAGCACAGCATTTTAAGGGGTCTTACGCGAATTTCTGTACCTACCCCCCTCAGCCTGGTAAATGAGGAGGTACAGCGCCTTCCTCTTAGCTTCGCACTGAGCCAGGCACATACGAAGATGTTTCCATTTATTTTATTTTTATTTTTATTTTTTTGAGACAGAGTCTTGCTCTGTCGCCCAGGCTGGAGTGCAGTGGTGCGATCTTGGCTCACTGCAACCTCCACCTCCTGAGTTCAAGCAATTCCCCTGCCTCAGCCTCCTGAGTAGCTGGGATTACAGGTGTGTGCCACCACGCCCAGCTAATTTTTGTATTTTTAGTAGAGACGTGGTTTCACCATGTTAAGTCAGGCTGGTCTTGAACTCCTGACCTCACAATCCACCCGCCTCGGCCTCCCAAAGTGCTGGGATTACAGGCCTGAGCTACTGCGACCGGACCTATTCATTTTTTATTTATTTTTTATGGCTTACTTTTTATGTCTTAAGCTAGCTACTTTATTATCATTATTTACCCTCTGATAGTCACCCAAGTACTGAAGGCAAGCATTGCCTTTATTAAATCGAGAACTGATCACTTCACTGTCTCCTCTAAAACTTTGGAAGCCCAACATCTCACGTTGCTATAAGGAAAAGGCCAAAGTCCTTAGTCCAGCCACAAAAGCCCCTCACAATCTGGCTAAAGCCAACCTCTTCATTTCCTCTCCCACCTCTCCCACTCAGAAAACCTAAAGTGTCAGTAGCCACTGTGAGGAAACCTACCAATGTCAGCCATTCAGTGGCATCTGGTCCCACAGGGTGTTGTACAGGTGGCCACTAGAGGGACTCTTCTCAAAGTTAACAACAGAAGAGTGTGCCTCTGTGTGTGTGTGTGTGTGTGTGTGTGTGTGCGCTTGCGCGCACGCGCGTGCGTCTGTACGTGTGTGTGCGCGCGCGCACGCCTGAGTAGCAGGTGGGCTTGAAGGCTTGATTATCAGCTTCCCCACCTAAAAGCAGGTGATAGAAGATGCTGACCTGGACTGGGACCTTGGCTGTTTACTCAGGCAGGTTGGATCAGGCCCTGGGGAGCAGGGAGGAAAATGGGGGTGGGAATGGAAGGAGGGAAGGAGCCTTGGAAAGTTTGGTATAGACCAGCTTTGCTTTCTTAACCCTCCCCATATGCATTCAGGGACGGAAGACAATGGGATACATTTTTGAGTTAGAGCTTGAATCCCTTGCTTTCCTAACTCAAGAATTCAGGGGCCACATAGAAATGGACAGCACTCTATCTAATCTCACTTCCCCTACTCAGGAATCAAATGGAGTCACAGAGTGAGGAATATTTATACTTTGTATTTTAGGAGAAAAAAATACATTGAGGTATTCAAGATAAACTATTTGCTCTCTAATATCTAATGAATCAGTATTTTATAAAAACCCAATTATTAGTCTTACAGAACTAAAGTTAATTACTTAAGAGTCAGGTTGATTAAAATATTGCATATTTTAGGCTGCTTATATGTGATATTTTATAAAACCAGAATGATGACAACATGGTTTATAATTGTCATTGCTTTCGTGACCACGTTTTGGCTATTTTAGAATGAAGTTCAATTTTCTTAAACTGATGTTCAAGACCCTCAAGCATATGACCTGCATTTCCCTCAGGCAGCTGAGCAATCTTACTGCCGGCTCCCAGGTGCCTGTTCACTTCTCTCTTTTGCTGTCAGAGTTCTTCATATCTAGGAACTTGCCCTGCCCTCTCCTTTGCCTTCCAAATATAATCCCTTTAGAGATAGCTGTTCTGTCATCCTTAGAATCTGCATCACAGACTTCAACACTGTAGAATATATTATACTGTTTCTATTTGTTTCTTCAAGTTGCATGTGCAGAAGCCTCATTCCTAAACAAAACTGTAAGCTACTTAAAGATAAGGACTGTGTCAATTTTTTCTTTTTCTCTTCTTTCCTTTTCTTTTTAAATTCTTAGGGTCAGGCCAGTAGCAGCAGGCTGTCAATAAATGTCTCTGAATTACCTCAAATTTGCCACTTGTTCAAAGGCAGACATTTGACTTGGAAGTGCACTAGGAGCTAAAGGGAACCAGCAATAATAAAACCAGGTGAAATGCAATTTCCTGTTTTGTGTAGCGCTCGAGTCAAATATTTCTGCCGTATCTCCTAGGAAATATAGAACAAATCGAAATTGAAAAAATGTAAGGAAGTCATCCTGAATCGTTGCTAAAGAAACAAAATAAAGCATCAGGTTTTCCTAACCATGGATTCCACAGCCGACAATTTGAACAGTAAGGCCAACCTTGGCCATGTGTGGCCCAGAGCCGGCCCGCACCTGTGCAGATGTGGCTCATATTCCATTCTTTTCTGTTGGTTTTGGTTAATATTTACATCCTCCACTGCAGGTGAGAGGCTGACTGGAGGGTGCTTTCCTGGCAGCCAAGGCAAAGGGCCATGGACCAGATGGCAGTGGCTGTGTGTGGAAGTGCCAGCGGTCCTTCTCCTGTCTTCTGCGGAGTCCTCGGTGTTGCAGGCCTGGGGCGCAGCAGTGGAGGCAAAGGCCAGACTACATTTCCAAGACCCTCCTTCTGCCAGCTGCTTCTGCTGGGGGTCTGCCTGCAAGAGGCACTGATAGAAGGTGAAAGCAGGAAAAAGAAATGAGCCTCTGTGGCCTCCTGACCCTTGAAGGGGCCTCTGGCCATGGCAGCAGCCAGAGGGTGTGGGCTCCTGGTTCCCGATCAGGACCCCGCGCAGCCCCATCAGCACGGTGGCAAGGCCTCCAAAAGGCCAGTGCCGTGCTGGCCGGTCGGGTGCCAGCATCCTGATGTCTGGGCGATCTCCTTCTCCCTTGTGCTCCCCTAGCCCCTTCAGCATCTTCTGCAACCAGTTTTCTGTGTGAAATCCCAGCCTTGGCATGACCTATGTAAAGCTGGGCCCACACCTGGTAGAGGGGCTGCAGTAAGGGGTGTGTTCAGCAGGCCTGAATTTCAGCCATAAATTTGGGGATAAGAGAAATATTGCACTTCCTTTTCTTTTTTTCTTTTTTCTTTTCCTTTCTTTCTTTCTTTTTTTTTTCTTTTTTTTTTTTCTTGAAACAAGATCTCGCTTTCTTGCCCATGTGGGAGTACAGTGGCACAATCATGGCTCACTGTAACTTCAGCCTCCTGGGCTCAAGCAATCCTCCCACCTCAGCTCCCTGAGTAGCTGGGACCACAGCCTTGCACCATCACACTTGGCTCATTTTTGCAGTTTACATGTAGAGACGGAGTCTTACCATGTTGCCCAGGCTGGTCTCTAACTCCTGGGCTCAAGTGATCCTCTCATCTTGGTCTCCCAAAGTGCTAGGATTACAGGTATGAGCCACCGTGCCCGACCATGTTTGCTTTTCTTAAATAAACTTAATTTAACCTTCAAGTCCAGTGACTGCTGAGCAGTCATCGCTAGGGCTGTGCTGATGTTCCAGGGGAGCACAGAGGTTCTGGCCATTCTTGGAGCCAGGCACCGGCGAGGCCCCCAGGTTGCAGTGAGCAGGCCCCCAGGTTGCAGTGAGCAGGCCCCCACTGTCTTAGTCTGTACCGTGCTTCAGGGCTGCCAGCTCTGTTGGGCCTTCTACTTGGAGCACAGAAGCCTTTGTTAAGTTTGGGGCCCAGGCCTAGGATGCAGCCTGCCTCTGGCATCGCACAGTGCTTCCCTCTGATGTCCTGCCACCTCGTGAGCTCTGCCAGGGAATAGGATGCTGGTCCTGTTTCCTAGTGGGAATCACACACTTCTCTCTCCTGTCTCTACCCTGGAGGAATTTCCTTTGGGTCTGAGACAATTCTTTCCCCTCCTCTGCTTCCTTCAAAGTCCCTCCATCTCATCTCAATAAGCCTATGCTTTTGGAAATAAATGCCAGGAAGGGGCCTTGAGGGGACTACCACTTCCTGCCCTGCCTCAAATCTCCCCTGAGGTAAGGAGGCCAGGATCTCCTATCTGCTCAAATGGCAGAAGGGAAGGAGAACTCCAGAGAGAAGAATTTAAACTGATTTCTTCAAAGCTTCTCCTGCCAGAATTGAATATGCCGAGGAGCTATATCACTTCTGTAGCATTCCTGCCAATATGCCCTAATCTGAATCTAACCATGAAGAAACAATCAAATTCGAACTGAATAACAGTCTACAAACTGTCTGCCTGTACTCTTCAAAAATGTCAATGTCCTGAAGGAAAAAGGCCAAGCAAGTCTTCCAGGAGAAAGGAGACTCAGAAAGACATGACAGCTAAGTGCACTGGGGATCTTGAACTGGAAGGAGGATAAGGAAAAAAAATGCTACAAAGGATGTTGTTGAGACAATTGTTAAAATTTGAATACCATCTATCTATCTATCTATCTATCTATCTATCTATCTATCTATCTATCATCTGTCTATATTTTTGAGATGGAGTCTCCGTCTGTCGCCCAGGCTGGAGGGCCGTGGCACGATCTTGGTTCACTGCAAACTTTGCCCCCCGGATTCAAGTGATTCTTCTGCCTCAGCCACCTGAGTAGCTGGGACTACTGGTGCGTGCCACCATGCCTAGGTAATTTTTGTATTTTTAGTAGAGTTGGGGCTTCACCATATTGGCCAGGCTGGTCTCGAACTCCTGACCTCATGATCCATCCACCTCGGCCTCCCAAAGTGTTGGGATTACAGGCATGAGCCATCACACCCGGCCTCATCTATATATTATATAGTGGTATTATTATAGTGTTGAATTTCCTCCGTTCATTGTATTGAGGTTATGTAAGAAAGCATCCTTGTTCTTAAGATCCACACTGAAGTATTTCAAAGAGGCGTGATGTCTTCAATGGACTCTCAAATGGTTCAGCTGCACATATATACATACATACACATATATACATGTATACATACCCATACATATATGCATACACATATAAACATATATGTGTATGTATGTATATATCATACATATGTGTTTAGAGCATATGTACATATAGTCAAAATGTATATATATGTCTATATTAAGCAAGTGAGATAAGATATTAACAATTGATGAATCTAGGCAGACTGTGTGGGAGAGTTGGCTTACTCTCAGAGGGGAAACAGGTCTGTCAGCGATGTGTCTGAACTGGCAGGAATACCACAGCAGACAGAAGCTCCTGTGGACGCCACTTCAAGTTACCAGGATGGGAGGAGAAGCAGGTGATGAGGCCCGTGTTTCTCCCAGGAATGAAAAGTGAAGGCTTTGGTGGAGGATGCAGAGTTGGCCCAGGGAGTGGGTGGTGGTGGTGTGAATTGGATTCAGTTAAGGAAGAGCTACAAGATGGAATGTATCAGAGGGGCTCTGGAGAATTCTCAGGATTCTACTGAGTGGTGTGTGGGTTGAAAGCAGAGGGTTCCTTGATCTAGGGTATGCCGAGGGCTGGCTCTGGATGGGGTCTTTGGGAGGGTAAGGAGAGTAGAGGAAGTGTTCCGGGTTCCTGATCACTTGGCAAGTAGTGGGCACAATGATTTCTAATTATTTAGTGAGAGTTGAACACATTTCAAGTGAGGCAGAGTACAAGGGGGTTGTAAGGGAGAAAACAGGTTTCGGCTTGGACAAAGTGTAGGCAGGAGCCATTGCAGTTGCTGAGCTGACTCATCCCCAGTGGAATCTTCTCCACCATGGTGGTTACCTCAGTTGGACGATGATAAAAGGTAGCTGTCTGCTCTTGAACCTGCGTTGGTATATCAAAAGCAAATCCAAAGAAGCTGTAGTCAGACAGGTGAATTGTTGGCCATGGGCTGAGGCATCAGTAATCCTGAAGATCCGGGCCAAACTCACAGGCTGCTCCAGCCTTCTGCATGGATGTGTATGGGAGAGGCAGGTGACAGCCCCTGGTCTTCTCCTGAAGAAATGCTCTTAGGCATTGTGAGAAATGTAGGTGTACAAGGGACCAGAGGGAAAAGGGTATGAGCCTGCAGGCAACACCACATTCAAATCTTGAGAGGCAGTTTCAGGTGCTCGTCCTGGCCAACCATGTGGGGTACCCACGTGTTAACTCATTAGTGTGTCCAGTGCCCTGAGAGCAGCATCGCACAATGTGGCAAACCCTCACCAGGGATGCTGGTGCGGAGGAGTCCAAGAGGCTAAGAAAAGCCAGCTTCAGGCCGGGCGCAGTGGCTCACGCCTGTAATCCTACCACTTTGGGAGGCCGAGGCGGGCGGACACTTAAGTCAGGAGTTCGAGACTAGCCTGGCTAACATGGTGAAACCTCGTCTCCACTAAAAATACAAAAAATTAGCTAGGCGTGGTGGGTGCCTGTAATCCCACCTACTTGGGAGGCTGAGGCAAGAGAATCACTTGAACCTGGGAGGCGGAGGTTGCAGTGAGCCGAGATCGCGCTGCTGCACTCCAGCCTGGGCGACAGAGTGGAAAAAAAAAAAGAGAAAAGGCAGCTTCCACCTTCCATTAATCATCACCCCAGGAGGGGGAGTCAGGGAATTGGATTAACACAGCTGAAAATTCAGAGCTTTCCCAGAACCCAAGGAGTGGAAGGAGAGGTTAAAAGGGTAACAATGAGGTAGTTATAAGGTACAGTGGAGTTATATCAGGCATGTATTTACTCAGTAAATGCAAATGTCTGTGCTGGAGGCTGCAGTAGAAGGCAGAGGGAGAAAAAGGAGAGAATGAGAGCAAGAGCCAGTGTGAGAGAAAATAAAACAAACCCCCGGGGTGCCTCACCACTCCTTGTTGTCCCTTTGCCTGGGCCCCACCTTCGAAATTAGTCCTTTTACTAAGTGTCATTTAGTCATTGCTAGCTTTGAATATGTCCTCTCCAAAATGCATGTGTTGAAAACTTAATCCCCAATGCAACAGTGCTGTGAGGTGGGGCCTCTGGGAGGTGCTCAGGTCATGAGGGCTCTGCCCTCATCAATGGATCAATGCCATTATCGAAAGGGCTTGCAGGAGTGGGGTTGCCTTCAGCTCTTCTGCCATGTGAAAATGAGTTCTTCTCTTGCCCTTCTACCTTCCACCATGTGAGGGCACAGTAAGGAGGCCCACCCCAGATGCCAGTGCTCTGGTCTTGGATATCCCAGCCTCCAGAACTGTGAGAGGATACATTTTTGTTCTTTATAAATTACCTAGTCTCAGGTATTCTGTTATAGCAGCAAAAGTGGACTAAGATAGTCACCCTCTGTGAGTGCCTATTGCTCCTTGCCAGGGCCTTGTCCTAGACAATGGTAAAGGTTATTTAGACTGTATAGGATACTGGCATTCAATGCATTTAGAGGAAAATGTTATCCTCAAGGCTTTTTACCTGGAAATGGTGCAGTTAAATACACACCTGTATTTTTATCAGTAGAACAGAGAAGCCAAAACCCAGGCCGCACACTGGTGACTGATCACTTAACTCCCAGAGTCCAGGCTGATCCCATTGGGAGCAGAAGGGTTCCACTGTGCCATGTGTGTGTGTGGGCAGGGGTGTGGAGAAAGAGGATAAGGATGCTTCTAGGTTTACGGGTTCCCTGCACAGATCTAGGACTCTTTACACATAGTTCTGGATGATTCATATGTGCTTAATGCATAATAGAAACCCCGTGGTTATAGGTGGAACAAACTCACCCTCCTACAATAATAGCTACAGAGCCCTGAGGTTACAGGTGTATTTGTGTATATATAGAGAAAAGTTTAAGAGTATTTTCCAGTCGGTTAACAGTGGTTACTTCTGGCAGATAGGATTAGAGAGGGCTTTATGTTTCTTCTTTGGGTATTTCCCTCTTAATTAGCACCTTAAAAAACTTTGTTTTTGAGATAAGATTTTGCTCCTTTGCCCAGGCTGGAGTGCAGTGGTGTGATCACAGCTCACTGCAGCCTTGAACTCCTAAGCTGAAGTGATCCTCCCACCTCAGCCTCCCAAGTAGGTGGGACTTACAGGCATGTATCACTGCACACAGCTATTTTCTTGTAGAGATAGGGTCTTGTTTTGCTACCCAGGCTGGTCTCAAACTCCTGACTTCCTGCGATTCTCCTTCCTTCGTCTTCCAAAGTGCTGGAATTACTGGTGTGAGCTGCCGTAATGCCCATTCAGTAATCCCATTTAAAAAAATGGGATTATTGAATGCTACAGAAATTCTTTGAAATTTTTATTTGGGTTGCATTAAATTTCAACAGGAACTTAATAAAGAATTGCATCTTTAGAATAATTTATCTCCTCATCCTATACATGGTATGTTTCATTCAATATTACTTTTATACTTTACAAAACATTTGGTGGTGTGTGTGTGTGTGTATGTGTGTGTGTGTGCATAAGAATAACTATAAAATACATCAAGTGTCTTCTCTGTGTTAGCCATTGTCCATTCATAGGCCTCGCTTTTAAGACTATGAAGTAGGTATTGACAGATGAAATAGGCTCCAGGCTTGGTGAAGTGGGAAGTGGAATAGGGCTCCCATTCTAGATCCAGATGAGATAAAAGCTTCAGCTTTTCTCTACAATGCTTTATTCTACACCATGCTGCACTCAAGGTTTCCCACATTCTAAAGTGCATAAGCTGGAGAAGCTATACAATATCTATCACATAGATCTTTAAGCTATTTCTCCTTTACGCAACTAATTATGATCTGGAGTATACTATAAATACGTGCATTAGTATAAAGTTATGAATTTTCCCTTAAATTATTGAATACTCTGAAATGTAACTTCATTCTAATGACTGTACTGGCCTATAAGAAATATTCTTATTTCAAGAATTCAGGACTTTAATTAGCATTAAAAGTAATCACCCTCAAGCGCTTTTGGAATGTACCATACTTTATCCATTTCACATGCCAGTAGCCATTTTTTCTTTAAGGTTGTTTTTAATTATTGTAAAGATATTTTCATCTTTTGAAACAGGCATTCTAGAGGAAAGCTATTGACAGAGATGTGATGCAGACAGACATGTGTGTCTCTTTTCTCTCAGAGCCTCTAAGCCAGCTACAGAGCAGTTCTCAGGGTAGGAGGTGACAGCTGGAACTCTGAAGTTCAGTGGAGCTAGTTTGAATTCTAATTCTGTCATTTCCTTGTTGCATGTCCTTGAGTAAATTATTTAATTTCTTTATAAGTCAGGAAAATAGAAACCCACTGGCCATTCACTTAACAGATTTTTTTTTTCTTTTTTTTTGAGATGGAGCCTCTCTCGGTCACCCAGGCTGGAGTGCAGTGGTGCAATCTCGGCTCACTGCAACATCTGCCTCCCAGGTTCAAAGGATTCTCTTGCCCCAGCCTCCCAAGTAGCTGGGACTACAGGCGCGAGCCACCATGATCAGCTAATTTTTTTTTTAGACGGAGTCTTGCCTGTTGCCAGGCTGGAGTGCAGTGGCGTGATCTCAGCTCACTGCAACCTCCGACTCCCTGGTTCAGGTGATTCTCCTGCCTCAGCCTCTCGAGTAGCTGGGATTACAGGCACACGCCACCACGCTCAGCTAATTTTTGTATTTTTAGTAGAGACGGGGTTTCACTATGTTGGCCAGACTGGTCTCGAACTCCTGACCTCGTGATCCGCCCTTCTCAGCTTCCCAAAGTGTTGGGATTATAGGCGTGAGCCACCATGCCTGGCCTAATTTTTCTATTTTTAGTAGAGATGGGGTTTTGCCATATTGGCCAGGCTGGTCTCAAACTCCTGACCTCAAATGATCTGCCTGCCTCAACCTTCCAAAGTGCTGGGATTGCAGGTGTGAGGCCCTGCACCCGGCTTCAACAGAGATAATTTAATATAGGGAATTGGTTAAATTGGTGCTGGAGGACTGCAAAAGTGAAAAGGCAATGTTGAGTGAACACAGAAAGCAAAACTGCAGGAAGCAGCTACTGCCTCTAGGGTGAGAGGGACAAACAGAAGAAGCCAGGGTTTCCGGAATCTAGAGTCTCAACAAAATGGGCTCCTGAGGTCCCTAATTCCAGATTTTTGGCTCCTGGGTGGCATTTCTGGACCCATCCTGGGCCAGAGAGAAGCCTGCTGCCCTGCAGGGTGAGTCCCAGGCTTGACATTGTTCACCCACAAGCTGACTGGAGAGCCCTTGGGCCTTGAGTGAGCATCAGCAGTAGCCAGATTGTACTTGCCAAGGGCCTGGGGTGGTGGTGGCCATGGGGAGAGACTCCTTCTATATATAGAAAGGAAAGGAAAAAGTGGGAAAAATCCTTGTCTTGCAGCTTGGGTACCAGCTCAGCCACAGTAGAATAGAGCACCGGGTAGATTCCTAAGGTTCTGACTCCAGGCCCTGGTTTCTGGATGGCATTTCTGGATCCACCCTGGGCCGGTGGGGAGCTCATCACCCTGAAGGGAAGGACACAACCATGTCTGGATTTGCCACCTGCTGACTGAAGAGCGCTCGGGCCTTGAAAACATTGGTGATAGCCAGGCAGCGGTCACCATAGGCCTTAGGCAAGACACAATGCTGGGCTGGCTTCTGGTCTGACCCACTGCGGTCCCAGTGTTGGTGGCCACAAGGGTGCTCGTGTTACATCTCCCCCAGCTCCAGGCAGCATGGCATGAAGAGAGAGACTCTGTTTGTTTGGGGGAAAGTAAAGGAAGATAACAAGAACCTCTACCTGGCAATCCAAGGAATTATCTCAGACCACCGATGTGGTAAGTCTCCAATCTGCAAGAGTCACAGTGTTACTGAGCTTGGGGTGTCCCCTAATCCAGATACAGCTACAGTGACCAAAGATTTAGATCACAATACTCAATTCCTTTTGAATACTTGGAAAGCCTCCCCAAGAAGGACAGGTACAAACAAGTCCAGACTGTGAAGACTGCAGTAAATGTCTAACTCTTTAATGCCCAGGCACAGTCAGACATCTACAAGCATCAAGATCACCCAGAAAAACATGACCTCACCAAATGAACTAAATAAGGCACCAGGGACCAATCTTGGAGAAACAGAGACATGTGACCTTTTAGACAGAGATTTCAAAATAGCTGTTTTGAGAAAGCTAAATTAAATTCACTATAACATAGACAAGGAATTCGGAATCCTGTCAGAGAAATTTAACAAATAGATTGAAAAATGTTAAAAAATCAAGCAGAAATTTTGGAGTTGAAAACTTTAATTGACATACTGAAGAATGCATCAGAATCTCTCAATGGCAGAACTGATCAAGCAGATGAAACAGTGAGCTTGAAGACAGGCTATTTGAAAATACAGGCAAAGCAGACAAATTAAAAAAGAATAAAAAAGAACAAAGCATGCCTCCAAGATGTAAAAAATATCCTCAAATGGGCAAATCTAAGAGCTATTGGTCTTAGAGAGGAGGCAGAGAGAGAGAGATTAGGGTAGAAAGTTTATTCAAAGGAATAATAACAGAGAACTTTACAAACCTAGAGAGAGATATCAATATGCAAGTACAAGAAGGGTATAGAACAGCAAGTAGGTTTAACCCAAAGAAGACCACCTCAAGGCATTTAATAATCAAACTACAAAGGTCAAGGATAAAGAAAGGATCCTAAAAGCAGCAAGAAAAAAGAAGAAAATTACACACAAAAGAGTTTCAATACTTCTGACAGCAGACTTCTCAGTGGAAACTTTACAGTCAAGGAGAGTGGGATGACATATTTAAAGCGCTGAAGGAAATAAACCTTTATCCTAGAATAATTATCTAGCAAAGTTATCCTTGAAACATGAAGAAGAAATAAAGGCTTTTCCAGACAAACAAAAGCTGAGACATTGTTATCAACACCAGACCTGTCCTACAAGAAATGCTAAAGGGAGTTATTCAATCTGAAAGTAAAGGTAATTAATGAATAATAAGAAATCATCTGAAGGTACAAAATAACTGGAATGAGGACTTCTCCAGAACATGGTAGAAAATCATTTACTTAATCTAACATGGAGCTCCATCCACAGCAATATGGGGAACACAAGGGCTTCCCTTTGATTTAGAGTAGAAGAGGCCAACATCTCAGCCACACATTTATTCATTAATGGGGAGTGGGGTGAAAGGCATTGTCTCTCAGAAGAGCCCTGAGGCCCTGATGGAGGCCTCCCTGCAGCGTCCAGATCCTCTCCAGACACATGTCTATGTCTGGTGTAGTACAGAGCAACCCATGGTGGTCCTGATGACCCATAGAGTGGGCTCAGTTGATCATTTTGAAGGCCATTGTATATGGAAATGCTTAGCTAAGTGTCAAGCAATATTTGAATGAAATGTGATTGGCATGCATCGTAAGAATCATTTCAACATTCACCTCAGTCAGGATGGAGTTGTTTTCTTCTCTACTTTACAGATTGGTGTATGGAAAAAACAAAGCGGGGAAAACATGACAAAATATTGTGTATGGTAATATTCAATTTGTGTCGAAAAGTATTTATATGACAGAAAAAACCTGGAAGGGTACATTAAACAACAAAATGCTAATAGCAATTTATGCTAATAGCAAATCTTTCTTTCTTTCTTTTTCTTTTTTTTTTTTTGAATGGCTTCTCGCTCTGTTGCCCAGACTGGAGTGCAATGGCACGATCTCGGCTCACTGCAACCTTTGCCTCCCAGGTTCAAGTGATTCTCCTGCCTCAGCCTCCTGAGTAGCTGGAATTATAGGCAGGCACCACCACGCTCGGCTAATTTTTATATTTTTAGTAGAGACAGGGTTTCACCATGTTGGTCAGGCTGATTTTGAACTCCTGACCTCGTGATCCACCTGCCTTGGCCTCCCAAGTTCTGGGATTATAGGTGTGAGCCACCATGCCTGGCCACTAATAGCAATTATTTCTGAATGTTGAACTTAGGAATAATTTAAAATTTCCTACGTTTTCTAAAATTTCTACCAAATATATGTAATTATCAAATTACAACATAAATGCTATGACAATTTTTTTTTTTTTTGAGATGGAGTCTTGCTGTCACTCAGGCTGGAGTGCAGTGGTGCGATCTTGGCTCACTGTACTTATGCCACCTGGGTTCAAGCAATTGTCCTGCCTCAGCTTCCCAAGTAGCTGGGACTACAGGTGCGTGCCAACACGCTCAGCTAATGTTTTGTATTTTTAGTAGAGACAGGGTTTCACCATGTTGGCCAGGATGGTCTCAATCTCCTGACTTCATGATCCACCTGCCTCGGCCTCCCAAAGTGCTAGGATTACAGGCATGAGCCCGGCCGACAATGTTTCAAAAAGGAAAAGAAAAGTGGTGGAGGAGCAGAGTCCCATGGGCTAGGGACAGGGACACTAGCAAGCCGAGTTCCTGAGCCCAAGGTGTCTGCACAGGCGTAGGGTAAACTTGCACAGACTATCAATATCTATTTGTTGGTTGACTTATTTAAATTTATAAGGAAAAGTTCTGGTGAATCAAAATGAGGAAACATTTGAGGTGCACATAAGGAAGCCATCCTTGAGTCTTGTGTTTTTCATACTAAGTATCTAAAAGGTCTGTGCATGTAGTCTTAGATAGAATACCACTCCGAGGTGTTTATCCAAAGAGAGAGAGAACATTTTTAGATGTAAGTCCTGCAACGAGAAGGCTAATAAAATACAGTATAAGTTAAATATTTGTATCCTGGTAGGAGCCTCTTTTTTCTGAAAGAAAAGAAAGCAAATCAATGCAAAGCTTGTTCACAGTGATGCTCCTACAATGGATTCGCATCTTCATTCCTCCAAAGAGGACATTTCCAGTTTAGTTCTCTCTCCATTACATTTTGCAGGCCTTTGATCTCCTCAAATCCATCCTTTAGGAATAGTCAGCTAATTAATCTTCTCCCAGAAGTAGACGCTTTGGAAAAAATGGTAATTAGGTGAGCAAAAAAGCTTTCATCTCAAATATTTACTAATGAGTAGGAATGTTCAGCTTACCTTAAAGACCTGAGACAGGCCCCAGAAGGCCCCAGAGTTCTGTCCACGCAGTCATCTGTGGCCTGGTTTTGAAAAACTCTTTTTCTTTTTCACCTAACTTTCTCATATAGCATCATGCTTTGGTTAGCACTGGACTTTTGAAGTGACATTTGTTTTGATTCGTGATTTGTAACCCTAATTTTTTTTTTTTTTTTTTTTTTTTTTTTTGAGACGGAGTCTCGCTCTTTCACCCAGGCTGGAGTGTAGTGGCGCGATCTCGGCTCACTGCAAGCTCCGCCCCCCGGGTTCACGCCATTCTCCTGCCTCAGCCTCTCCGAGTAGCTGGGACTACAGGCGTCCGCCACCACGCCCGGCTAATTTTTTGTATTTTTAGTAGAGACGGGGTTTCACCTTGGTCTCGATCTCCTGACCTCGTGATCCGCCCGCCTCGGCCTCCCAAAGTGCTGGGATTACAATCGTGAGCCACCGCGCCCGGCCTGTAACCCTAATTTTAACAATCAAACCAGGCCAGGCCACACTGCCAGATGAGATAATCACATCTTCTACCCTGTCTAATTGGGATGCCACCTGCTACCCAGTCAGGTGGCCACAGGAGGAGACCCTCAAGGGCCAAAGATGGGGAGGAGTTTCACAAGGGTACATAGAAAATGAGGTAAACCTTACTATGCAGGAATTCCCCTTTGAGTGTCCCAAACATTTCCAAAATTAACCAATTATTTTTTGAATAGATTATATATGCATGAAGCACAGAATTCGAAAGATACAGGACGGGCATGGTGGCTCATGCCTGTAATCCCAGCACTTTGGGAAGTCAAGGCGGGTGGATCACTTGAGGTCAGGAGTTCGAGACCAGCCTGGCCAACATGGTGAAACCCCACCTCTACTAAAAATAAAAGAATTAGCCAGGCGTGGTGGCGTTCACCTGCAATCCCAGCTACTCAGGAGGCTGAGGCAGGAGAATCACTTGAACCTGGGAGGCAGAGGTTGCAGTGAGCCGAGATTGCACCACTGCACTCCAGCCTGGGCAACAGAGCGAGACTCCTTCTCCAGAAAAAAAAAAAAAGGAATTCAAAAGATATAAAAGGGTATATGCAGTGGCACTAAGTGTATTTCATGCAGGCACATTGCATATGGCTGGACAGGTAATATACTGCACAATTCCAGGGAGCCCCACACCCATAGTCCAAAATTTTTACACTCTTATTTTTTTTCAAGATAACTTCTTTTTTCTTATTGTATAAATAACATATATTCTTGGGGGAAATGTGGAAAGTAGTGAAAAGTTCAAAGTACATAAAAATAATCTGTAGGCCAGGCATGGTGGCTCACACCTGTAATCCCAGTACTTTGGGAGGCCAAGGTGGGCGGATCACCTGAGGTCAGGAGTTCGAGACCAACCTCAACATGGAGAAACCCCATCTCTACTAAAAATACAAAATTAGCCGGGCATGGGGGTGCATGCCTGCAATCCCAGCTACTTGGGAGGCTGAGGCAGGAGAATTGCTTGAACCGGGGAGGCAGAGGTTGTGGTGAGCCAAGATCGCACCATTGCACCCCAGCCTGGGCAACAAAAGTGAAACTCTGTCTCGAAAAAAAAAATGATAATAATAATAATCTATAATCGGCCGGGCGCGGTGGCTCACGCTTGTAATCCCAGCACTCTGGGAGGCCGAGGCGGGCGGATCACAAGGTCAGGAGATCGAGACCACGGTGAAACCCTGTCTCAACTAAAAATACAAAAAATTAGCCGGGCGTGGTGGCGGGCGCCTGTAGTCCCAGCTACTCGGAGAGGCTGAGGCAGGAGAATGGCGTGAACCCGGGAGGCGGAGCTTGCAGTGAGCCGAGATTGCGCCACTGCACTCCAGCCTGGGCAACAGAGTGAGACTCTGTCTCAAAAAAAAAAAATAATAATAATCTATAATCCCACCCAACTGGCAATAGCATCTGCCTACATATGGATCTGGTTCCTTTCAGTTCTTTTAGAAACATATATTTGCTAAGTGTATTAAATAAAACAATTTAATTGGTTAATATCTGCTAGAGTCTTCAGCTCCCTCCCAAAGCCCAACTACAACCAGGACCTACAGAAAGCATTGTTTTATGCAAATAAAACATATTCGGGCTGTGTGCAGTTGCTCATGCCTATAATCCCAGCACTTTGGGAGGCCAAGGCAGGCAGATCACTTGAGTTCAGGAGTCTGAGACTAGCCTGGGAAACATGGAGAAACCTGTCTCTACAAAAAGTACAAAAATCAGCTGGGTGTAGTGGTGTGCAACTGAAGTTTCAGCTACTCGGGAGGCTGAGGCAGAAGAATCACTTTGATCTGGGAGGCAGAGGTTGCAGTGAGTCAAGACCACGCCATGCACTGCAGCCTGAGTGACAGAGCAAGACTATGTCTTAAAAAAAAAAAAAAAGTCCTGGAGTGTTGGGGGGAAGGGAGATGAAGGTAGAACTTAGATATGATCAGCAAACCTCAGGCCTCAGGACTTTCTGGCAACTTCTAGACAAAATTATCCCCTTACCCTTCTGCCATTTTAAAAAGGAGTGGGTACCAAATACCACAGGCTCATGAAGAGGTTTTCATTTCTTTACATTGAGATTTAAAAAAAAAAAAGCACAATGCAGTATTTTTCAAAGAGTTAAATTCATTCATTCTTATAAAAAGGGTTCCCTTCAATAATATCCTACTTTTTTGATGTTAAAATAGGCTTTTCTTTTAGAAACAATGAAAGTTTCAAAACAATTTTCTCAACAATTGCACACACACAAAAGTTGGCAGCCCTCTATCACTGCCCTAAATTATTTTTGAAATTTTAATGACTTGTGAAATCTGAAAGTCTCAGAATCATTGAACTCCATATGAACCTCTTACTGGATGAAGACTTCCACAGGGAAGGCTCTGTTATTTATTAATTTGCCTGGCTCACCCAAGGCCCTAAATATACGTTCGTCAACCCACCGGATGAGGAGCTGGTGGGAGTGGGGCTTTGGAAGAGGGTGGTTGGGCTAAAGCACCCTGGTACACTGGAACTGGAAAAGGCATTCACATTTGCCACGTGGCCATGATTGCCTAATCCCAGGTAGGTGCTTTAGATTCTCTGTATCTTTGAATTGCTTGTGAGGACAATGTAAGTATCAGTATTCTCATTTTACCACAGATGATATGAAGACTCTTAGAGATGCAATTGCCTGAAACTACATGGCTGGCAAGGCGCAGACTTTAGATTAGAACCCAGGGTAGCTGGACGCTGGACATCTGACGTCTCCCACCACGCCACGGCCAGATCACAGACCACCAGTGAAGGACCCCTGATCTGGGCAAGCTGGGAATGTATATACCTCCCTTCCCCCTAAAAGTGGGCAAAATGTTAAAAGGGAAGAGGCAGGCACTTTCTTAATTCTCAGCACCACTTTGGTTGATGACTCTGAATCCGTTAGACCTGGATCATAATGGCTCCATTTAAAAAATCAAATTGAGGAAAAATAACAAAGAGCTAATCCAATTCTATGCAAATATAGCAGATAAATTATGTCTGTCCATGCTCAGGTTCCCTTGCTGTAGTTTCCCCCTCTCAGATTTACTGGCTTGCACCCAAACCAGCTTCAATTTGATTTACCAGAAGCCCTCAAGCCTGAGTAATTCATATTTATTCACAATTGTATGCACAAAGCACTCAGAATGCAGTTTCCTGTTACCTCTGGGCTTCTCAAACTTTAAGGTCCCGTAAAAATGCAGATTCCGATTCAGTAGGTCTGGGGAGGGGCCTGAGAGTCTGCATTTCTAACAGGCTCCTAATAGATGCTGATGCTGCTGGTCCTTGGATGCTTATTGAGTACTGAGAGCTTAGGTCATATTAATTTGCCTAATTAGGTAGTTTCTGAGCTGGGACCCACGAAAAAATCTTCTCTCAGGGAAGATTGTCTTTCAGGCACTTCATCGTAGCATGATTCCATCCTGATCTCTGGGAAATGAGAGGTTGTGTGTGCTATGAACAGAGCTTAGCGCCTCAGCAAACAGTTGTGCAATGTGTTTGTTTTGTGTAAGGAGACCTTCCTGGGTTTTGAAGTCACAACAGCAGTCACTTGTCAACTTAATTCTATATAAAAGATGGCTCTTTGTGGAACCTCCACTTTCACATTTGCCTCAAATACATACTTTCATTGTGAATTATCCACGTAATTAAGAATGTGCAAATTAGGCCTATCAATCTATGTATAACAGTAGATTGTAGTGTAGATACTTTTATAATCTTATATTTGCCTTAGGACTATTTGTTTATTTAAGGTTACATAATTATAACCTGAAAAGAGCCATAGTGGTCCTCTAGTATTATTTTACAGAGGAAGAATTGTGGTCTACAGAGATTGATTAAGTTGTCCAAGGAGACCCAGCGTTAAGGCTGCTGGAACCCAGAACTTCTCAGTCCAAGGGCTCTGGGACTGGCATGCGGACTGGGTGCCCTGTACCAATTGGTAGAGGCAATCCAAGGCATGTGAGTTCTCCAACTGTCAGCATCCTTAAATATTCCCCCTTAGGAGGCTTTGACATTCCCGCCTACACCTTCTTTGTGTATGTTTAGGAATCCACAGACTACAAGGGATGGCAAGAAGGCCGTGTTTTGTGGTGATGTCAGCAGCTGCCATCGTCGCTGAGGTCTCAGTGGTGGGAAGTTAGAAGAGAGGATAGCATCGGAACCCACCCTGTTGCCTAGGGAAGTATAATAGAAAGCATACTCAAGCCTGGCTTGCTAGCCGCCCCCACGTTTAACCTTGTGAATGTCACAGCCTGAGGGATCAGCCTATGACCCCACGTTTAACCTTGTGAATGTCACAGCCTGAGGGATAAGCCTATGACCCCACGTTTAACCTTGTGAATGTCACAGCCTGAGGGATCAGCCTATGAGCCTCCCCTCCTTATGAATGAGCACTTTCCTGGGGCTGGCAGGGCAGCTCCCTCCAAAACACAGGTGGGTTCCATGGTGAGCACCACTTGTCTGGATATATGGCAATCACTTGTCTGGATATATGGCAATGACTTTTCAAAATTTAAAAAAGAAAGAAAATTTAAGAAAGAAAATTGTCTAGGACAGAAGCAACTTTCAAAGAATTTTTATCTCTCACGCTCTTTTTATCAAGTACACATACATATATTAATACCTGCTTATGCAAGATAATACTCTCTCCCTTTTTTTCTTCTTTCCTTCCCTCCCTCCTCCTCCTTTCTCTCTCTCTCTCTCTCTCTCTTTCTCTCTCTCTAATTTGGAATTCCCTGAAAATACAGGTGTGCTGGGAAGCAAACTTAACCTATACAACATGTGTGGAGCTACAATTTTTAGAGAATTAGAGTTTAACAAAACATACTAAAAAGTGTTTCTCAAAGCCTGTTATATGCAACAGAGATTCCATAGGATGTGCTGGTAAAACCAACCAACCAAAAGAAGAGCTTCTGCCTTTATTTAATTGAACAAATATCCTTTATGTTGCAAGTGGTATCTATCTCTTACAAATTTCCGGTGCCCACTAGCAAATTAAAATATTGGAGAAGTGCGGGGTGCGGTGGCTCCTGCCTGTAATCCCAGCACTTTGGGAGGCCGAGGTGGGCGGATCACGAGGTCAGGAGATCGAGACCATCCTGGCTAACAGGGTGAAACCCCGTCTCTACTAAAAATACAAAAAATTAGCCGGGCGTAGTGGCGTGCTCCTGTAGTCCCAGCTACTTGGAAGGCTGAGACAGGCGAATGGCGTGAACCTGGGAGGCGGAGCTTGCAGTGAGCCGAGATAGTGCCACTGCACTTCAGCCTGGGCGACAGAGCGAGACTCCGTCTCAAAAAAAAAAAAAAAAATCGGAGAAGTACTTTAGTAATGAAATATTTACATTTTGTTTCAATGTAAAGTGTGGTCTGAAAACTTATTCAACCGAATGTTTGAATGGTTTTTGTTGGTCTGTGATAAGTACTGAAATGAACTAGGTAAGCATTTAGAAAGTTTAGAGAAATTAGAATAATTTGATGCCTGTTGATACTACTAATTTAAAAAGCTGGGGTAGTATTTCTTTTTGTTTTTTAATATTTCATTTATTCAATAATTAGTTTTATTGTATTTTGCAAAAAAATTGGTCTGAGACAAATTGAAAATCAAAAAAAAAATTGGTCCTTTACCACAGGGAGTTTGAAAAGCACTGGTTTAAACCATTTTTCCCAGACTTATTAGATCAAAAAAACCCTACTAAATTACTCTGTTAATAGCCTAAGGAACTTGAGTTTTGCAGACTATATTTTGAGAAATGTTATGCAAAAAATTTAACCAGATGCAATTCAATCATTCTTTAATAATTTCAAAAGCAGCTCAGGAATTTGAGGGCTTCAGGCTCATCACTTAGAGCCACAATTTTCACTGTGCTGCAACTGGGTTGTAGTCTTAGTTACTGAGCACGTGTACAGCACAGGCGACCAGGCTGCAGTGTTTGCCATGTGAAGAGCCCAAGGGTGAATATTAATAGCCCTGAGAACCTGAGCAAGGAGTGAAATTTGCAAAAAGCAAAAACATTTTTAAAAAGGGAGTGACATGAGATGATGTACTTAGCACTAATTAAAATTTCATGCTTGGCCAAATCAAGTACTCATATTTTAGAGAAATTTAAGACTATAAGTTATGAAAATTTTATTTCATGTTCTCATTCCTTCAAAACTGAGTTGAAAGAATTTTCTTTTTTAAAAAAGTCCTTGTTTCCCCCAAATTACCTTAGTTCAGTGCTAATTTAGTGTCTTCATTATTAATTCAAATTTGCAAAGTTAAAAGAAACCAGTTTCTCTCTCGATTGTAAGAGGAAAAAGAAATGACTTTATTCTGGCTGGGCGTGGTGGCTCATGCCTATAATCCCGGCACTTTGGGAGGCTGAGGAGGGTGGATCACCTGAGGTCAGGAGTTCGAGACCAACCTGGCCAACACGGTGAAACACTGACTCTACTAAAAATAGAGAAATTAGCTGGGCATGGTGGCAGGTGCCTGTAATCCCAGCTACTTGGGAGACCGAGGCAGAAGAAGCGCTTGAATTTGGGAGGCAGAGGTTGCAGTGAGCCAAGATGGTGCCACTGCACTCCAGCCCGGGCAACAGAGCTAGACTCTGTCTCAAAAAAGAAAAAAAAAAAAAAGAAATGACTTTATTTTAAAATTTACAAATATGATTGCTTTTTAAATATCTTCCTGCCGATGAACTGGTACTTCGTGGGTCCTTAGCTTCTGTTCCTTCCCTTCTGTTCCCTGAGGTGTATTTTAGGAAGCTGGAAATTTCATTTCCCAGACACTCTTGTCAGTTGGCTCTCTGTTAAGTTCTGCCCTGGGAAGCCCTGACACGAGACTGGGAGTCAGGCAGAGCAGAGCCTGCTTCAGGCTTCTGAGGTGCTGCGACAGGGTCTGGGGATTCCTGAGCTCAGCGCGCTGGTGCTCAGGGCTTGCGGCATTTGGCAGTTTCAGCATTAGTCTGTGGCTGCTCCCTGGTGCGCCCAAGACAGCGCAGGACAACCCAGCAGCAGAGTAGAGAGGACATGCCAGGTAACCCTTTCCCCTCCTTTTATTCCACAGCCCCAGGAGTGATAGTATTTCCTCACGTTCCTAATATGTGGGTTGTCTCATCTTCCCCTTTTGTTCTTTCAGCCTTTTCAACACAGTAGTAATGAGTTGCCTGTAGTAAATCCTCTGTGTTTGAGATATCTAGCAAGGTACCCAACAGTAAGCCATTCAGAAGAAAAACTGATATTGGTACCCTGTTTAAATATGGAGATATACATATTTGGGTTATATGTACATATATGTTACATTTCATATCCAAAAAGACTGCAATTGAAAATATATTTTAAAGTCCACTGACAAGACCTTGTTTTGCCAAAATTTGTGCAAAGATTAACTGATCATTTAGTAATGAAATAAACAAATTAGAAGTTAAGGTAGCTGGATGGTGGTAGGTGAATGGGAGTGAGAACCTGTATTTGATGAAGTGTATAGTAACAGAACTTGGTTTTAAAAATGTATATTTGGCTGGGTACAGTGGCTTATGCTTGTAATCCCAGCACTTTGGGAGGCCAAGGTGAGAGGATTGCTTAAACCCAAGAGTTCGACACCAGCCTGGGCAACATGATGAATCCCCGTCTCTAGCAAAAAAAAATTACAAAAATTAGCCAAGCATGGTGCTGTGCACATGTGGTCCCAGCTACTGGTGGGGGCGGGGTGGGGGGGTGCGAGGGCAGCGGTTGAGGTGCAGGATTGCTTGAGCCCTGGAGGCAGAGATTGCAGTGAGATGAGATCGTGCCATTGCACTCCAGCCAGGGTGACAGGGAGAGAGAAAGACTTTGTCTTAAAAAAAAAATACTTAATGTATTTCCTGAATAGTGTGAATAGGAGTTTTCCAAAATACTTTCGTAGAACTCTGGTCTTTACTTAGGGAAGAAAGAGGGATTCTGTGTTCATGTAAGTCTGGGATTTAGAGTGTATTTTACTATTTCTCTTGGCAAGTCACAAGGCTATTAGCATATAAGTGGCTCTGACAGCTTGCAGTAAAGGTACCTGCTTGATTTTGTTTGAATAAAATTTTCCAAAATTTAGTTGATCATGGGATTTTTCTTCCTGTTTATCAATAATAAATTGCCATATTTTAGAACTTATTATTGGCCAGGCATTTTGCAAGAATTATTTTCTTTAATCCACTGCTTAACATACACACATGCACACATAATTTTATCACTATCCCTAAATAGCTATTGCTGTTTTTCGGATGAAAGGAATTGTAAGAATGAATACACATTTCACTGTATGCCATATTTGGCTTGGTATTTTAATTTTATAAACATTGCCTTATGCAATATAAATTGCATAGATAGTGAGTATATGGCTTCTTTAGCCAATGCTGGCAGCACAATATTATTGACAGCATCTCCCCTAGAAACTGCTTTTCCTCACAAAATGTCCAGGGATTAAAACACAGAAAGATGTAGGAGTAAGGATTTTTTTTTTTTTTTTTTTGAGACAGAGTTGCTCTGTCACCCAGGCTGGAGGGCAGTGGTGCCATCTCAGCTTAGTGCAACCTCTTCCTGAATTTAAGGGATCCTTGTGCCTCAGACTCCCAAGTAGCTGGGGTTACAGGCCTGCACCACCATGCCCTGCTAATTTTTGTATTTTTAGTGGAGACGGAGTTTCGCCATGTTGGCCAGGCTGATCTCAAACTTCTGACCTCAAGTGATCTGCCTGCCTTGGCCTCCCAAAGTGCTGGGATTACAGGCATGAGCCACCGCACCCGGTTGGATTAAGGAATCCCTTTTTTTTTTTTTTTTTTTTTTGAGACAGAGTCTTGCTCTGTCGCCCAGGCTGGAGTGCAGTGGTGTGATCTCAGCTCACTGCAACCTCCGCCTCTAGGGTTTAAGCGATTCTTCTGCCTCAGCGTCCTGAGTAGCTGGGACTACCAGTGCACCACCACCATGCCAGGCTAATTTTTGTATTTTTAGTAGAGACCGGGTTTCAACATATTGGCCAGGCTGGTCTCGAACTCCTTATCTTGTGATGCCCTCTCCTCCGCCTCCCAAAGTGCTGGGATTACAGGCGTGAGCTACGGCGCCCAGCCTAATTTTTGTATTTTTAGTGGAGATGGGTTTCACCATGTTGGTCAGGCCAGTCTCGAACTCCTGACCTCATGATCCGCCCGCCTCGGCCTCTCAAAGTGCTGGGATTGCAGGCTTGAGCCAATGTGCCCAGCCAAGGAATTCTTTAATACTTTCCGCATTTATATTTAAATGCAACACTCACCTTAACCTGATAAGTAAAAATAACCAAAGTCCACAAGAAATTTTAAAAAGCGTAGCATATGTCTTTATGCTTTCAGCTGCAGGATAATAACTGGAGTACTATTAAGTTGGTGCAAAATTGAAAGTAATTGCAAAAACCGCAATTACTTTTGCACCAACATGATGCAATGTTCTGTGTGCCAAATGGCCTCCTGAATATGGAGGGGAACCCGAGCCAGCCTCCATGCTCATCCCAGGAACTCTTTATATTTCTAGTGAACGGTATAGAACCATGGCTTACAGAAAATTTGCTTGCTTGCTTTTTTTCTTTTTAATGCTAAAGTTAAATCAGCTGTAAAAGAAAGAGGATCTTTTAAAAAATTTCTGTTTGTTCATGTGTAAACAGGCTTAGCTTACCCTATGGCTCCAGAGATGCAAACATAACTTGGAGTTTGAGTATGGATGATTCTTAATAGGAGCCATGATTCAGATTTGGCTGAAAATTCCCAATCTGTTTTTCCAGGACAGGCTGATGACGGCTGCTGGCCAGCACTCTGACTGGCCTCGCAGAGCCTGCTTTGTCCTCTCCTGTTTCCCTTCCTTTGAATGGGACTTTGAAATGCCCAGCTAACAGCTGCTGAGGGCAGGGCAGAAAGGCCTGGCAGAAACAGGTGGCTTCACCTGTGTCACAGTTGTGCCAACTCCAACAACTGGCCATCCAGCTGGGAGAACGACAGTGGGGCCAGAAACGCAAAAACAGGGAGGAGAGGGGAAAGGGAAGCAAAAATGACGGGGAGTTGGAGGCAGAGGAGAGGCTGAAGGTGAGGAGAGCCTGGATTTTTTGACATCGTTTAGCACCAGTGAATTAAGAGAACTCATAGAGGAGATATTAAGGTGGATGATACTTCTCTGTCTAAAATATGGGCACTTAATTTTCTTAGGTTCTCTGATCCTGCGATTCCAAGCAGAGTTTGAAACCTGATAAACTTTAACCAACTTGACCACACACTTTCCAGGTTTGGAGGTGAATTCTGTCTCAGTCCTCCTGGCAGGAGGGCTGAACAACTCAAGGAGCTTTGGTTTTAGGCATCCAAGCCAAAGGCCTTGAGGGGAAAGCCAGAGAGCAAATCAGGAAGCAGAAACAGGCCGGGCGCGGTGGCTCACGCTTGTAATCCCAGCACTTTGGGAGGCCGAGGCGGGCGGATCACGAGGTCAGGAGATCGAGACCACGGTGAAACCCCGTCTCTACTAAAAATACAAAAAAAAAAATTAGCCGGGCGTGGTGGCGGGCGCCTGTAGTCCCAGCTACTCGGAGAGGCTGAGGCAGGAGAATGGCGTGAACCCGGAAGGCGGAGCTTGCAGTGAGCCGAGATCGCGCCACTGCACTCCAGCCTGGGCGACAGAGCGAGACTCTGTCTCAAAAAAAAAAAAAAAAAAAAAAAAAGAAGCAGAAACAGCATCATAACTTAAGACGGCAGGCTGGCCAGGCACAGGCTTGTCAGGGTCCTGGCTGGTTCGATTGAACCCCAAGCATCTGCACCTGCTCCATCACCTTGAATTCTCGCACCATCTATCCTTTCCAGGTAAAGCCCCTGATGGACAGGTGGGACACCTCTGGGGATCCACGTGATAATGTGCCCCTCCTCAGTCTTGGTGTGCTTTTACTACTGGTATGTGTAACTCTTCTTTGGAGGACTGCTTTGAGTTGCTGGGGCCATTTTATCACATGGACATGGAGAGTCAGAAATGCCTGGGACATTCCACCCCTGCAGCCCTCAGCCAACGACTGAGTGGTGTCTGGGTCTGGATCCTGGTTCCCTTGCCTAAGCTCTGGATAGACTCTGAGGCATAACTCATCCTCTAGAGCTCCTCTGCAAGAACAGATTGAAGCTGTCTCTGTAGGATTTGGCTGAGATCGAAACTTTCCCTGTCCTGCTTTCCAATTCCCTTGCCTGTTTCCCCTGGGAGGTCTTCTTTAATAAATCATTTGCTCCTGAATTCTCCTCTCAGCATCTGCTTCTGGGGAACCCAACTTAAGACAGGCAGTTGTTAAAATCCAGGTATCCCTGAGAGAATAGTGCTTCATGATGGTAACAAGTCAGCTCTGATCTTTTTTTTTTTTTTTTTTTTTTGAGATGGAGCCTCACTCTGTCGTCCAGGCTGGAGTGCAGTGGCGCGATCTCAGCTCACTGCAAGCTCCACCTCCCGGGTTCACGCCATTCTCCTGCCTCAGCCTCCCGAGCAGCTGGGACTACAGGCGCCTGCCACCACGCCCGGCTAATTTTTTTTTTTTTTTTTTTTTTTTTTTTGTATTTTTAGTAGAGACAGGGTTTCACCATGTTGGCCAGGATGGTCTCGATCTCCTGACCTTGTGATCCGCCTGCCTCAGCCTCCCAAAGTGCTGGGATTACAGGCGTGAGCCACCGCGCCCGGCTAGCTCTGATCTTTTAATAATAGTAGTGCCAGCAAAGAGCTGGCCTTGACAAAACTGAACTTAGTATTGATAAGTTTCAGCGTTTTTTCACTCTCTGGAGAAAGTCTCCTTGGTGTGGGGCACTCTCCGGAAACAGCCCAAGGCTCTTAGGCTTTATGGATCAGAGGCTGAGAGGAACATCCTGGAGCTGAGGAAAGCTTTGCCAAGGGCTGCCTTCACCCAGTGCGATGGAGTCCCAAGCACATCCCTGGCACAGAGGAGGGGCTCTGTCAATTATCTGCAGACAACTAGTGGGACCGTCAGGGTCCTAGGCTATGATTTCAAAGCAGAAGAGCTGCCCATATTTCTGGCAAATTTTTACCATTACTCCAATCTGATAAGAATGAAATTGCAAATTAGAAGTTCAAGGCTGAATTATTTTAATAATTTTTGCAATGTTTTCCACTATCTTAGTATCATAGCCTAGAGCAGTAATTTAAAAAATCCTTTTAGTAAAACAAGTGCTTTTAGCAAATGGCCTTTTCCTCTAGGCACACAGGTGTTTTGTTCTTAACTATATGATTATTGCTCCATTATAGATATATGAGACATAAACACCTATGTCAAGCATGTTTACATTTTATACATATATATGTATATATATAACTTTTATATATGCGTATATAACATATATACGTATATAACTTTTATATATACATATTAACATATATACGTACAAAGCTTTTATATATACATATATAACATATATACGTATGTAACTTTTATATATACATATATAACATATATACGTATATAACTTTTATATATACATATATAACATATATACGTATATAACTTTTATATATACATATATAACATATAAATGTATATAACTTTTATATATACATATATAATATATATGTATAAAGTTATGTGTGAACCAGTATCATTTATGGAACATAAAGGGAACATGTTTGATTTGAGCAGGGCAAGAGATGCGAACGATGTACACCTTGAGGCATGAGTGAGAAGTGATTGTAGAAGTTGAAAAGTCTGAATAAGTGGAATCAATTCACATTTATGTTAAACAGTCTGGGACCAAAGCACAAAGAATATAATATTAATTTAAGTTAAATCAGTACTTAGGGTTGATATTACAGAGTTTTGTTTTTAAAATGCAAGGAAATCTAGTTGCAAGTTAAAGTCCTAGATGTATGTGATTACTCATTTTTTTTTTTTTTTGAGATGGAGTCTAGCTCTGTTGCCCAGGCTGGAGTGCAGTGGCAAAATCTTGGCTCACTGCACCCATCCTCTGCTTCCTGGGATCGAGCAATTCTCCTGCTTCAGCCTCCCAAGTAGCTGAGATTACAGGCGCCCGCCACCAAGCCCAACTAATTTTTGTATTTTTAGTAGAGACAGGGTTTCATGGTGTTGGCCAGACTGGTCTTGAACTCCTGACCTCATAATCCGCCCAGCTCAGTATCCCAAAGTGCTGGGATTACAAGCATGAGCCACTGTGCCTGGACGATTATTCATACTTTTTGGCTCAGTGTGAGGTTGAGAAAAGGTAAGAGTGTTGATATTAGGTTGGTGCAAAAGTCATTGCGGTTTTTGCCATTCATTGGAGTTTTTGCCGTTACTTTTAACGGCAAAACCTGTAATTACCTTTGCACCAACTTAATAGTTCATGAATCTTTTTAAAAACAATTTTTCAAAATTGTTGTGAAGTATATTACAACTGAGAACAGAAATGCTGCGTAAAGTTTGAAGAATAAAATTGAAGCACACTCCTGCGTCCTGTGCACTCAGCGTTAGAAATAGGATATTTCTAGTACTTTTGAAGACCCATAGTCTGAATTCCCCCTCCTACCTCCATTACATCCTGTCCTCTCTCTTAAGATGTAACAGATATCCCAGAATTTGTATCAGTTACTCATTTGCTTTTCTTTATTGCCTTACATCTAAGTATGGAGACTACAACAATATATTGTTTAGCTTGGTATGTTGTAGACCTTTATATAAATGGAATCACACTGCATATTTTTCTGTTAACTTTTTTTTGTTTCAACATTACTTTTGAGATGTGTTTGAGATGAATTTGTAGTTCATTTAGTTTCATTGTATTCCATTTCCATTGTGTGATTGTGCCAGCTGGGTTCCAGCCAGCTTAGTGTGAGTGAATCTTGCTAGTGCCTTGCTTCAGACCTGTAGCACTAACCTCTTACCTCCTGCCTTAGGTGCTTAATTCTAAAATGTGAAAGAGTTTGCTCCCTTTGGGGTAAGCCTCTAACTGATGGTACATGAAGGCTATAAATAAATGCTGCCTCTCCTTTTCTCTTCACCATGCACAACCCAGAGACGCATTTTGTACTGCTTCTCAGTGAGGACCCAGGAACCACAGCACCTCTGGCAGCACACAGAACGCACCCTCATGTTGCTCTTACTCATTCTCTGCTTTGTTCCCTTGTTCTTACTTGCTCCCTGGGGTCACTCTCCAATACAATGCTATGCCTTATTTGGCTGTGCTTTCTGGGAATCCCAGGCTAAGACACTTTGATTCCATTATAAACATTTACAGCTATACATTTTCTTTTCAGCAACTTCATTAGCTGTATCTCAATATATTTCGATTTGCAGGTTTTTTTGTTTTTGTGGAACGGGGAGTTCTAAGACTTTCCTAATTTTCACTATTATGTTGTCATTGACCTGTCGATTATTTGTATGTGTTTATATTTTGTAGATTTTGAAAGTTATCTTTTTCGTTATTGATCTCTATCTTAGTTATATTGAGATTAGAGGTTTTTTTCTGTTCAGTACTGATTCTTTGAAATTTATTGAGACTTGCTTTATGACTTACTACATGGCCAATTTTTATAAATGTTCTCTGTGTGCTTGAAAAAGTCTTTTCTTCAGTTTTGTGGGTACAATATTCTATATTATTGTCCTCCCAAATCTTCTATGTACTTGCTGATTGTTTTTCATATGCCTCATCTGTCAATTATAGAGAGAAGGATATTCATATCAGTATGATGGCAGATTTGTCCATTTCTCTTGGGGAGTCAATTTTTGCTGCATATATTTTTGCTTTATATCATCAGCCAAAGTTAGCCAAGGCTCAATAATGGAGTTGAGGTCAAGAAAATGATTGTTTCAACATTTCAAATTATGCTAGGCTGTTTTAAAAAGAAAAAAGTAGGTAAGCCTTAGCTGAACCATTTTCTTTAAAGTAAGTAATGGGTGAACAGGTAAAAAAAAAAAAAAACCCTCATTTGTCTATAGTAAGTTGTTCTATATGAATATATGGATTTTCCACATAACTGAAGTTTAGGCCAATTAAATGTCTAAATCTTTAAAAAAATTAACTGTTTTCTCTCCCCACCATTTTATTTTGAAAAATTTCAAATCTATATAAATGTAAAAGACTAGTGTAATGAAAGCACATGAAACATGAGCACCTTCTTCAAGATTCACCAGTTACTACTGTTTTTGTCATATCTGCATCCCCCTCACCCCATATGTATTTTTTGGGTTGAATCATTGGGAAACAGCTTGCAAGCATCATGACAGTTCACTTCTGTATGTTTCGACATGCATCTCCCATGAACAAAGATATTCTCCTAAGGAACCACAATACCATTATGACATATAAGGATTTAATATTGATTCAACAGAAAATCATCTATTATATACTCATATTCAATTTCCACAATTAAGCCCCAAAATGTCCTTTATAGTTAGTTTTTATTTAAAAATCTGGTATTCAAGTAAATTCCCCACTGCATTAGTTGTAATGCTTTTTAAGATTTAGAACAGGTAACCTCTCCCTTGCCCTGACCCTCAATTTTTTTTTGTCTTGTAAGAAATTGACCCTTAGAGGCCAGGCCAGTTGTGCTGCAGAATGTCTCATTGGCTGGATTGTTTGGTTGTTTCCCCATGGGTAGATTTAGGTTACTTTTTGGCAAGAATACTATAGAGGTGATATTTCCCTTGCATCATATCAGGAAGTACATGATGTCATTTCTCTCCCATTATTGGTGATGCTATTTCTTTGGTCAGGTTTATTAAGGTATAATTTATATATCATATAATCTATCCTTTTTAGTGTATAATTCCATTACCTTTTTTTTTTTTTTTTTTTCGAAATGGAGTTTCACTCTGCTGCCCAGCATGGAGTGCAGTGGCGTGATCTTGGCTCACTGCAACCTCCGCCTCCTAGAGTCAAGTGGTTCTCCTGCCTCTGGAGTAGCTGGGACTACAGGCACCTGCCACTACGCCCAGCTAATTTATTTTTGTTTTTGTTTTCGTTTTTGAGACAAAGTCTCGCTCTGCTGCCCAGGCTGGAGCACAATGGCACCATCTTAGCTGACTGCAACCTCCGCCTACTGGGTTCAAGTGATTCTCCCTGCCTCAGCCTCCCAAGTAGCTGGGATTAAAGGTGCCCACCATCATGCTCAGCTAATTTTTTGTATTTTTAGTAGACACAGGCTGGTCTCAAACTCCTGACCTCAGGCGATCTGCCTGCCTCAGCCTCCCAAAGTGCTGCGATTGCAGGCATGAGTAACCGCGCCCGTCCAATTTTTTGTGTGTTTTTAATAGAGACGGGGCTCCACCATGTTTACTGGGCTGTTCTTGAACTCCTGACCTCAGGTGATCCGCCCACCTCAGCTTCCTAAAGTGCTAGGATTACAGGCGTGAGCCTCTGTGCCAACCTCATGACTTTTAAATAAATGCTTATGGTTGCCTAACTATCACTTCAATCTAGATGGAAAATATTTCTACCATCCCCAAAAGTTCTCATGCCCCTTTGTACTCAATCCACTCTTCACACCCCCAAATCCAGGAAACCACAGAGTCAATTTCTGCCACTATAGTTTTGACTTTTCGTTAATGTAAAATAAATGAAATCATGCACTATGTAACCTTTTGTATCTTGCTTCTTCCATTTAGCATAATAAGTTTGGGATTTACCCATGCTGTTGCATGTATCAATAGTTTGTTCCTTTTTGTTGATTAGCATTACATTGTATGCATATAGCAAAAGATGTTTATTCACCAACAGTTGCTGGACATTTGGGTTGTTTCAAGCTTTTAGTTATGAATCAGGCTTCTGTGGACCTCTGTGTAGAGCTATTTACATTTCTCTTGAATAAATACTCAGGAATGGGACTACTGGGTTGTATAGTAAGTGTGTTCTTAACTTTATAAGCATCTGCTAAACTATTTTTTTCAGTGGCTATACCATTTTGCATTCCCACTAGCAATACATGAAAATTCTAGTTGTACCACATCCTTGCCAGAACTTAGTATTGTCAGTCTTATAAATTTTAACCTTTCTAGTAGATGTGTAATGGAATCTTATGGTAGGGTGATGCTAAATTTAATTATATGGCACAGTGGTGTCCACCAGATCTTTCTATTGTAAATATTCCTTTTTACCTCTGTCATCAATAGATAATATATTTGTGGGCAATACCTTGAGGTCATGTGCATATTCTATTTTATTTCACTCAGTGGCTTTGGCATCTCTGAATAATATTTTCCTGAATTAATTATTACATTGGTGATTGCAAAATAAGGACTTAAGAAAATTCTACTTTTTCTACATTTATGAACTGATATTCTTTTTAAAATAATTGCTTTATTTTTAATTTTTGTGGGCACATAATAGATGTATATATTTATGGGGTGCATGAGATGTTTTGATACAGGCATGCAATGTGAAATAAGCACATCATGAAGAATAGGTTATGCATCTCCTCAAGCATTTATCTGTTGAGCTGCAAACAATCCCATTACACTCTTTAAGTTATTTTAAAATGTAGAGTTATTATTTACTCTAGTCACCCTGTTGTGTTATCAAATAGTAGGGCTTATTCCTTCTATTTTTTATACCCCTTAACAATCCCCACCTCCCCCACAACCCCCAACTACCCTTCCCAGTCTCTGATAACTATCCTACTCTCTGTCCAAGAGTTCAATTGTTTTGATTTTTAGATCCCACAAATAAGTGAGAATATGTGATCACTTAACATAATGATCTCCAGTTCCATCCATGTTGTTGCAAATGACAGGATATCACTCTTTTTTATAGCTGAATAGTATTCCATTGTGTATCTGTAAAACTTTTTTTATTCATTCATCTGTTGATGGACACTTAGGTTGCTTCCAAATTTTAACTACCGTAAATAGTGCTGCAAAAAACATAGGAATGCAGATATCTCTTTAATATACTGATTTTCTTTTCTTTGGGTATATATCCAGCAGTGGGACTGCTGGATCATATGGTAGCTCAATTTTTAGTGTTTTTTTGAGGAACATCTAAACGTTCTCCATAGTGGTTGTACTAACTTACATTCCCACCCACAGTGTACAAGGGTTCCCTTTTCTCCACATCCTTGCCAGCATTTGTTATTGCCTGTCTTTTTGGTATAAGCCATTTTAACTGGAGTGAGATGATATCTCGTTGTTTTGAGTTGCATTTCTTTGATGATCAATGATGTCGAGCACCTTTTCATAAACCTGTTTGCCATTTGTATGTCTTCTTCTGAGAAATGTCTATTGAGATCTTTTGCTCATCTTTTGATTGGATTATTAGATTTTTTCCTGTAGAGTTGTTTGGGTTCCTCATATATTCTGGTTATTAATCCTTTGTCAAATGAGTAGTTTGCAAATATTGTCTCACATTCTGTGGGTTGTCTTGTCACTTTGTTGATCGTTTCCTTTGCTGTGCAGAAGCTTTTTAAGTTGATGTGATCCCATCTGCTCAGAAGCTTTTTAAGTTAATGTGATCCCATCTGCTCATGTTTACTTTGTTTGCCTGTGCTTGTGAGGTATTGCTCAAGAAATTTTTGCCCAGACCAATATCCTAGAGATTTTTCCCCGTGTTTTCTTGTAGTAGTTTTATGGTTTGAAGTCTTAGATTTAAGTCTTTAATCCATTTTGATTTGAGTTTTGTGTAAGGTGAGAGATAGGGGTCTAGTTTCGTTCTTCTATATATGGATATCCAGTTTTTCCAGCACCATTTATTGAAAAGACTGTCTTTTCCCTAGTGCATGTTTTTGGCACCTTTGTTGAAAATGAGTTCACTTTAGGTGTGTGGATTTGTTTCTGGGTTCTCTACTTTGCTGCATTGGTCTATGTCTATTTTTATGCCAGTACCATGCTGTTTTGGTTACAATAGCTCTGTAGTATAATTTGAAGTCAGGTAATGTGATTCCTCCAGTTTTGTTATTTTTGCTCAGGATGGCTTTGGCTATTCTGGGTCTTTTGTGGTTCCATATAAATTTTATGATTTTTTTCTATTTCTGTGAAGAATGTCATTGGTATTTTGCTAGGGATTGCATGGAATCTGTAGATTGCCTTGGGTAGTATGGATATTTTAATAATCGATTCTTCCAATCCATGAATATGGCATATTTTTCCATTTTTTGGTGTCCTTTTCAATTTCTTTCATCAATGTTTTAGAGTTTTCATTGTAGAGATCTTTCACTTCTTCAGTTAAGCAAATTCCCAGCTATTTAATTATATATGTGACTATTGTAAATGGGATTTTTAAAAATTTCTTTTTCCCCTTGTTCACTGTGGGCATATAGAAATACTACTGATTTTTGTATGTTGATTTTGTATCCTGCAATCCACTGAGTTTTCTTATCAGTCCTAATAGTTTTTTTGTGGAGTCTTTACGTTTTTCCAAATATAAGAGCTTATCATCTGCAAACAAGGATAATTTGACTTCTTCCTTTCCAATTTGGATGCCCTTTACTATCATTCTCTTGTCTGGTCACTCTAGCTAGGATTTCCAGTACTATGTTGAATAACAGTAATGACAGTCGGCATCCTTGTTGTGTTCCAGATCTTAGAGGAAAGGCTTTCAGTTTTTTCCTATTCAGTATGATACCAGCTGTAGGTTTGTCATATATGGCTTTGATTATGTTGAGGTATGTTTCTTCTATCCCTAGTTTGTGAGAGTTTGTATCATGAAAGAATGTTGGATTTTATCAAATGCTTTTCCAGCATCAGTTGAGATGATCATATGTTTTCATCCTTAATTCTGTTGATATGATGTATCACCTTGATTGATTTGTGTGTGTTGAACCATCCTTGCATCCCAGGGATAAATCCCACATGGTCATGATGAATGATCTTTCTAATTGTTGAATTTGGTTTGCCAGTATTTTGATGAGGATTTTTGCATCAATATTTATCAGAGATATTGGCCTGTATTTTTCTTTTTTGGCATATCTTTGTCTGGTTTTCATAACAGGTTAATACTGGCCTCTTAGAATGAGTTTGAAAGTATTCCCTCCTCCTCTATTTTTTGGAATAGTTTGAATAGAATTGGTATTAGTTCTTCCTTAAATGTTTGGTAGAATTCAGCAGCGAAGCCATCAGGTCCTAGGCTTTTCTTTACTGGGACTCTTTTTATTACAACTTCAGTTTCATTACTTCTTATTGGTCTGTTCAGGTTTTGGATTTCTTCCTGGTTCAACCGTGATAGGTTGTATGTGTCTAGGAATTTGTCCATTTCTTCTGGATTTCCTAATTTATTGGCATATAGTTGTTCACATCACAGTAGCCACTAATGATTCTGTAAATTTCTTCAGTATCAGTTGTAATGTCTTCTTTTTTATTTCTGATTTTATTTATTTGGATCTTCTCTCTCTTTTTATTAGTCTGGCTAAAGGTTTGTCAATTTTATTTAACTTTTCAAAAAACCAACTTTTTGTTTAATTGATTTTTTTTATTTTTAAATTTCGATTTCATTTTCTTCTGCTCTGATGTTTATTTCTTCCACTCATTTTGAGTTTGGTTTACTCTTGCTTTCCTAGTTCTTTAAGATGAATCATTAGATTGTTTATTTGAAGTATTTCCTCCTTTTTGATGTAGACATTTATAGCTATAAACTTTCCTCTTAGTATTGTTGCATTTGCTGTACTTGCTACATTTTGTTATGTTGTGGTTCCATTATCACTTGTTTTAAGAAATTTTTCAATTTTCTTCACTGACCCACTGGTCATTCAGGAGCATATTGTTTAATTTTCATGTGTTTGTATAGTTTCCAAAATTCCTCTTGTTGTTAACTTCTAGTTTTACTCCATTGTGGCCAGAGAAGATGATTGACAATCTTTTAAGACTTGTTTTGTGACCTAACATATGGTCTATCCTTGAGAATGATCTATGTGCTGAGGAAATTAACTGATATTCTTTAGTAAAAAAGAATCTCTTCTCTTCCCCTTCAGCCCGGTTTTATAGTATCTACACAAATGGATTCTTTTTTATCTAGTCCATTATAATCCTTTACTTCATTATTGATTTTGATGCTCAAACTGCCCTGAAGTTGACCATGGGAGCCTCCTCAAGCTGGCTCTTGTGTCCTTTTGGCATTTCTCCGTCAGTCTTTGAACATATCCTCACCTTCTAGAATTGTAAGACTTTCCAGGCTCATCTTATACTTTCCTGGAATCATCCATTGCTCTAAAGAGCCCTAATTCCTTTTACCGAGGAATCAATATTAAATCCTTATATGTCATAACGATATTGTGGTTCCTTAGGAGAATATCTTTGTTCTTGGCAGATACATGCTGAAACATGCAGAGGTGAAGTGTCATGATGCTTGCAAGTGCCCCAGTTACTGGGATATCACTGTTTTGAAGCCCTTTCAGTGGGTATACCTGGAGTATATGCTATATTTTTTAAAAATATTGATTTTATATTACATCTCCAATTCAAATCCTGTGCTACAGGGTTCTTTTGCATCTATGCTCATTCCAAATTCTCCTACAGTGAGAGGCTTGATATTTTCTTCTTCAAAATATCAATATATTTATTTGTTTTATCCTGCAATTATGTACAAAATAGTTTCAGAATTATACTTGTTGCTTTACTGACAACAAACCTACTACGTGAATTCAAGATTTTTTGCAGTTATTTGTGGCCACAGGATGTTACTCACTTAGATTATATTATTTTCAAAAATTACTTGAATTGATTATACTTTCTCTGGTGTTATATTAGCAATTTGATATACAATTAAATTGGCTTGTGTCTGCATTTAATGTTAGGGTTTGGTCCATTTTGAATGTGGAAGACATTTTCTTTCTTTCTCTTTTTTTCTTTCTATTTTTTTTTTGTTTGTTTTTTTTTGAGACGGAGTCTCGCTGTCGCCTAGGCTGGAGTGCAGTGGCGCGATCTCGGCTCACTGCAGGCTCCGCCCCCGGGGTTCACGCCATTCTCCTGCCTCAGCCTCCTGAGTAGCTGGGACTACAGGCGCCCGCCACCTCGCCCGGCTAATTTTTTGTATTTTTAGTAGAGACAGGGTTTCACTGTGTTAGCCAGGATGGTCTCGATCTCCTGACCTCGTGATCCACCCACCTCGGCCTCCCAAAGTGCTGGGATTACAGGCGTGAGCCACCGCATTTCTTTCTTTGTTTCTTTCTTCTTTCTTTCTTTCTTTCTTTCTTTCTTTCTTTCTTTCTTTCTTTCTTTCTTTCTTCTTTCTTTCTTTTTTTCTTTCTTTCTTTCCTTTCTTTCCTTCCTTCCTAACTTCCTTCCTTCCTTCCTTCCTTCCTTCCTTCCTTCCTCTTTCTTTCTCTTTTTTTTTTTTTTTGATGGAGTCTTGCTCTGTCACCCAGGCTGGAGTGCAATGGTGTGATCTTGGCTCACTGCAAGCTCCGCCTCCTGGGTTCACGCCATTCTCCTGCCTCAGCCTCCCGAGTAGCTGGGACTATAGGCGCGCCCGCCACCACGCCCGGCTAATTTTTGTATTTTTAGTAGAGACGAGGTTTCGCTGTGTTAGCCAGGATGGTCTCGATCTCCTGACCTCGTGATCCACCCGCCTCAGCATCCCAAAGTGCTGGGATTGCAGGCGTGAGCCACCGCGCCCGGCAACATTTTATTTGTTTAATAGTGTAGGCCTAATCTTATTTTCAGCAAGACAACTGATAAATTTCTCATGATAACTTCATATTAAGTTTTATCTGCTAGAAGTACCCCAACTAAACAGTTGTGGTGTGGGTCAAATTTTGGAGAAAGGTTTCCAGTGACAACTATAGGACCCAGTGACATTATAGAAACAATTGTCAATGCCCTCTTACTAGATGGTAGTAAGCTTCTTTGCAACAGACACTGTCTTTGAATCCCCAGAGTCTAAGAAATGATTAATACATAAAAGTTGTTCAATAAATCTTTATTGAATGAATGGAAGGGTGAACAAATAGATAAGTCAGTAGTCGGGAAGAATATCTCAAGAAGCTAAAATGATGGGTTACCACCAATTGAATTAAGTAGGACTGAATGAAGTGTGACATTTATGTTATAAAAAACAATGTACGTACAAACGTAGAGAATGTGGGAATCCTGGCTTAGCAACTATGTAAAAAGATTTTTTTTTTTACTCAGGATATTGGTGCTCAAAAAAGCTCAATACCTTGATAAAATTATAGACTTCATTAAATATTTTCTGTATGTGTATAATATTGGGGTAGTCCCACTGTCCATTGCACTGAAGTGCTGTATCCAATTCCAGATCACACACTTTTTAAGTGGGACACTGAGGCAGAGGAAGCACTTTTAGGAGGGTAACCAGGAGGTTGAAGAGTCTGAAAACCACATCCAGGTACTATTATAGTGATAGAAAATGCTGAGGTAGCTTTCTTTGGAGATGATTTTGAGATGAGATGAAATAACAACTCTTCAAATTCCTGAAAGATTGGCATGAAGGAAAAAGATTAGTCACTCTGTGGAGCTTCAAATAGCAGAACTAAGACCAATTCATGTAAGGCATAGAGGCTGACTTCAGCCCAATATAAGAAATTCCTACAGAGTTCAACAGAGAGGGAATGAGTCACTTCATATTGATGAGCTCCAAACATGGTGAGGTCCGCGGCATTGTCAGCCACTGCCTGTGTGACCATCTTTCAGGAGTGTTGGAAGGGAATGCCCTGCTTGAATTAAATCAAATACACCTGAAGGAACTGTACAGCTGAAAGAATCCACACTTGAGCCTTCCGGGCTAGTGTCATCAAAGAACATTACTGTTTTCTAGTAACTAGATTTCTCTAATATGGAGGAACATTTCCATGTACTGACAGGTGTGATTTTTGTGTAATTCACCATGTGGCTCTAAACAGTGTTTATCAAATTCAGATCACACATACTAATCCGTAAAATACTGCCGAATATACTGCTGTTAGAGATTCACAATCAATGAGAACATCTTAGAGGGTCTGAGAAGGAAGTTGTTTTAACTTTAACTCAAAATTGCTTAAACATAGTTGTCAACAGAACTAATTTTTTTAATGCTACTATCTCTGCTTCCAAGTTTCCTTGGTAATACTGGCTGCTTTCCTCCTTTTTGCGTCTCCTGCCTCTGGGGTCCATTTAATGCTGTTTCTAGTGTTTGAGACCACAGTCTCAAACACAATTTTCTAAAGCAACCACAAGGTGGCTCTGCTAGTCTTACAAAATCAAGCTGCCGGCCTTTCCCGCAACCTCGGTCTCCTAAGGGCCTCGTGCAGGACTGCTCCACAAAGCCTGGGACCACTAGGTTACCAGTGTATATGAGTTAAGCTAGAACGACTGCGCCTGACCCAGATGAGTGACGTGTTCCAAAGAGCGTTATAAGTACTGGTGTTTTCTGGTTGTCTCTTCCAAGTTCCCATTTTGAGGATAAATTTCCTTAGAATTCATAAGTGGAACTCTTTTCTTCCAGGTCAGTGAAGAGCAGAAGGCCCTGAAATCAGGCAAGACCCGTTTCCTGCGAAGCCACTAGGTATTTTCAACTAAGCATATTTCATTTCCTTCCAGGTCTTTGAGCAGAGAGGTGAAGCAGGAAGCTGAGCTATTGGCACCTCCAGCTTAGCCCTCTGTGCTAATGAGTTAATTCTAATTAGCAGCAGCAGGAACAGTTTAATGGTGTTCCGATCCTGATTGCACCATCATCAAAAAAATTGATTTTTGCAGGTGTATGCATTTTAATGAATGGGAAAAACAAGCATTGTCCTCAAAGCTAAGAAAGGGCTATTTCTCACTGAGTCGAAAGAGCTTACACCAGCTGTGCTGCGGGGGGGCAAGAAGGGTTAATGGTTTCCAAGGGCTCTCAGTGTCCTTTGGTTCCCGATTCTAAGAAGATCTATGTGTACATAGACGGTACCTTCAGATATCTTCAGAAAAATCTCTCTGCTTCTTTGTATCAGCTCCTTCTGTGTTGCCCACTGTGTTCTTCCTGTGTAAGTCCTCCCCAAACTTCAGAATTTCATCCATTCATTCATTCACTTATTCAGTCAGTCACTCAGTAGAAATATTTACACCTACTTTGTGTACAGCACATATGCTACATGCTATAGTTATTTATTTATTTATTGAGACGAAGTCTCGCCCTGTCACCCAGGCTGTAGTACAGTGGCACGATCTCGGCTTACTGCAACCTCCTCCTCCCAGGTTCAAGCAATTCTCCTGCCTCAGCCTCCTGAGTAGCTGAGATTACAGGCACGTGCCACCACACCCAGCTAATTTTTGTATTTTTAGTAGAGATGGGATTTCACCATGTTGGCCAGGCTGATCGCTAAATACTGACCTCAGGTGATCTACCCACCTCGGCCTCCCGCTGGGATTACAGGCGTGAGCCACTGCCCCTGGCCCTATAGGCGATTTAAAGATGAATTCCCCTGTCTCATGGATGTTGGTAAGGGGGAAAATATACAAATACATGAAAAGTAACAAGTTATGAGCCAAAGGTTGGACAGGACAAGGAATGTGTGCTGAATGTGGAAATTTCACCTCATGGGTTCTCAACTAGAACGCTGCATTATGAGGTCGGAGAGAACTCTGTAGAATTCCCTCCCAGAGGGTTATCTATGTTCAGTCACCATTTATTCTTTTTAAATTGTTTAAAGTTCCCAAAGAGGTGGGAGGGAAAGGAGGATCAGTGGTCACATCATTGCTTATCCCTGGGGTTCCAGGAAGGATGTTACCGACAAGAAGGTAATAATACCTAGAAGAGGACTTAGAAAATGTTACAGAAGTAGAGGCTAGCATACTGGCTGACCAAAGATATTTTCTTGATATTTCTGTCCAGCAGGATATATTGGCTCTGGAGTTATTTTTTGTCTGTCTTCAAATGAGATTTAAAAAGTTATTCATAAAAATTGTCAACATACAAGAATAGTACAATAAATATGCATATTTCCAACAGGAAGATTCAACAGTTGCTAATATTTTGCCACATTTGCTTTGTCTACCTGTGTGTTCCCAAAATATCTCTTAAAGATGTTTTCCCTCTGAAACTAGCATCCAATTAAAACTCATGCATTGCTTCATTGGTTGCCATGTCTCTTTAGTCTCTTTTAATATAGGAGAGTTTTTGTTTTTGTTTTTGTTTTTTCTAAGACAGAGTCTTGCTCTGTCATCCAGGCTGGAGTGCAGTGGTGCGATCTCAGCTGACTACGACCTCCGCCTCCTGGGTTCAAGCGATTCTCCTGCCTCAGCCTCCCAAGTAGCTGGGATTACAGGCATCTGCCACCACGCCCAGCTAATTTTTGTATTTTTATTAGAGGCAGGGTTTCAGCATCTTGTCCCAGCTGGTCTTGAACTCCTGACTTCGTGATCCACCCGTCTTGGCCTCCCAAAATTCTGGTATTACAGGCGTGAGCCACCACACCTGGCCAAGAGTTCTTTGTAAAAAAAAAAAAAAAAAAAAGATTCTTCAAAGAGACCATGCTTCAATTGTCTTACACATTATGGAATGTCCCTCATTCTGGATTTGTCTGTTGGTTTCCTCTGATGTCTTAAAACTGCCCTACTATCCTTCTGTATTTCCTAGAAACTGTAAACTTAGTCATAAAGATGATCCTGAGTGCACAGTCTTTCTTGAGACTTTCAGCCAGTAATGAAAAAGACAGACAACAAGTGTTAGCAAAGGTGTGGAGAAATGGGAACCCTCATGTATTGCTGGTGGGAATGCAAAATGGTGCAGCCACTCTGGAAAAATGGTGTTTCTATTTCTTTAAAAGTTACAGATAAATTTATCATACAACTCAGAAATTCCACTCGTAAGTGTCTACCCAGGAGACATAAAGACATATGTCCACACAAAGACCTGCACATGAATGTTCATAGCAGCATCGCTTTTAATGGTCAAAAAGTGGTAACAAGTCAAATGTCTATCAACTGATGTGTGAATGAACAAAGTATAGTATATCCACAGAACATTGTTCAGCAATCAAAATTAATGAACTGTTGTGATTCCTCAAAATATTAAAAATAGAACTACCGTGCGATCAAGCAATCTCACTTCTGGGTGTATATCCAAAACAATTGAAAGCAGTGTCTCAAAGAGATGTTTGCACACCCATGTTCATAACAGTATCATTCAAAATAGCCAAGAGATAGAAGCAACCCAGATATTCATTGATGCATGAATGGGTAACCAAAATGTAGTATACATATGCAGTGGAATATTTTTAGCATTAAAAAGGAAGGAAATTCTGTAAATTCTGTAAATGCTACAACATGGATGAAACTTGAAGACGTTAAATGAAATAAGCCAGTCACAAAACGACAATCATTATTTGATTCCTCTTATATGAGGTATCTAAAGTAGTGCTTTATGCCCTTTTTAGTCTGAGTCTGGCCATGGTTCTGCTGGTCACCTCTGGGGGTTTCAAGAGCCCATTCCACATCCGCATTAGTGGTTGTGGCCTCTGGGGTCCTTTCCTAAACTGTTGTAAGCTGAACTGATCTTAGAACTCATGAGTTGATCAGTTCAGCTTACAACAGTTTAGGAAACTTCGCTGGATGCATGGTTAGCTACAATGATAGCCTGACTCAAATGAGCGCTTTTTGTCACAGGTTTAATGTGGCCGAAAGCCCATGTGCCATATTGAAAACTCCTCACAACTGCATCCTAGCTAAACTTCACTTCCATCATCATAATAGCCCAGACACAAGGATAAGCAAGAAGGCATTATTTAGAGGAGAAGTGGGGATGTGACCTTCATCCCCAATTCAGATATGTGTGTTCTTTCATGTTTCATTTGGTTATATTTTCTTTTTGTGGGTGCATGTGATTTGTCACACGCCTGCCTCTATGAGCACTGGAAATGTCTGTGAGGAGACCTGGTAGCTCCTGACACCTTGACATTAGAAATAATTAGGAGTTGTTCCAGAGCCTTACATCAGACGGTAAGCTAAATATTGGAAATATGAAGCCTCTAGCTCTGATAGGGTAAAGGTAACAGAGCCCAGCTCTAACTCTCCAGCTATGCCTTTGATTATGAGGAAGGTATGTGAATATTTATAAGACCTTAAAAAGGAATTTAGATTATCATCAGATGGCTTCGAACACACGTGATGTTAAAATGTTCTAAGAAGAAGACTAAGGGAAGACAAACACTGGCCAAGGCAGGCTTTAGTCCATTTCTCTGCCCCATTAAATTGAGTTGCCTCCGTATAAGTTTCCTATTTCTGTTATTTACTCATGTAATCTAGGGTCAGTCATATAACCAGGGAAAGTATGAAAATATATTCTAATATGCGGCAGGTTCTGACCTATCAGAGGGATGGTCCCCAAGATTCCTGCTGTGCTAGGCATTAACCCTTTACTTGGTGAATTGTAGTGAGGTCTAGGATGTCCTGGGGGAAGGTCTAGGACAGCCAGGGGCAAAGAGAGGCTTTGGGACAAAAGCTTGAATAACTATTAGCAGAATAACTTAGAAGATTTGGGGCAACAGTTATGTATCACCTGGTTTGGAATTGTTTTATTTTTTTTTTAACAATTGGTATGGCTGCACTAGTGCATAATGGCCACGTAAAACCTTTCCGTGGTTCTGTTCGTCATCTGCAGAATGGGGATAATATCCAGGCTGCCTGCCTTGCAGAGTTATTGAACCCTATATATAGATATTCTCTGAGCACAGTAAATCCTGTAAAACAGAAATGCAGAGTAAGAGTTTTTGAGAGTAATTCCTTCCTGTTGGGGGGCAGGAAGCTTTCCCAGCTGGTGAAGGTTCTCTGGGGCTGAGGTTGTTAGAGGGCCGACTCCAATCTGAGATTACACAATATTCCAATAAAACTAAGGACTAAAAATAGACAGTGGGATTGGCTGTCTAGGAGAGCACTTCAGACAGCTACTGGGGCCAGAGTATGAGAGACCAGGACTAAGGCTCCAGGAAGAGGAAAGAATGATCCCTTCCATCCCTGGGGCTGTCTCTGAGTCTGCCCTTTACCTGCTCCCTGTAGGGTGATTTGGTATACGTGAACAAGGGATGGAGGGGAGAAGAAACCCATGTTTCAACTCTGATCCCATCAGGAGGTAACTGTTTTCTGTCAAAGGGAGTATAATTAAAAGAGTCTGACTTGTAACTGGAACTGATTAAATATTTGATAATTAACTCTGTAGTAGTACTAGTAGAACATAGGAGAACACAAGAGAGGACACAGCACTCAGAGACAGGCAGAAAGCAACTAACTATTAAAATGGAAGATAATCCATTGATAGGAATAGGTAATTAATGGCAGGCATGTTTCAGAGCATATTGAAGCCATGCAATGTCTTTATTGTCTCTCGATTCATTTATTTAATACAAAAAATCATGGCATCTTATGGTCTATGAGGATTTACTTATCTTACATGATGCTGCCATCACCCTGTCCTTCTCATATACTTGTCTTAGTCCGTTTTGTGCTGCTAAATCCTGGCCCAGTCACTTACTAGCTGCATCTCTGGACAAGTAACCTATGTGTCAAGGGTTGTCAGACTTAGCAAATAAAAATACAGGATGCCTAATTACATCAGAATTTCTAATTGTCCATGCATATATGCACTCAGATAATAGGAAAATATTACACAGAACATACCTTAACAATTACTTGTTTATTTGAAATAAAATATCCGTATCTAAATTACATACCTCTTTAATTATATTTCTCCAATGATTTGGCTCTCATTAATGGTTCTTTGTTTCGTAGAATGTGATGATAAAATTCCTTACAGTTACAGTCTAAGTTCCATTTACATTGCAACACAGCTTCTACAGTTATCATATCAACTCATTTTATTCTTTTGTCCATTGAATCTTCATTAATGAGAAAACATATGCAACATTAACATGATGAACCAGTATACTGGGCATGTACTGGCATAAAGTTAACAACCCAGAGAGCTTCTCTTCAAATATGATTTGTTGAAGTATATAATACCATCTTTCATGGTATTGCTTTCCTACTCTTCAGGATTACATTGCATCTCTTCATCAACAATTTTAAATAATCCACTGACAAAAAAGAGCATTGATATCAACTTTTATTTTCCTCTTCTTCAATGCTACATATAAAAATTTCACTTGCTCACAGGCCAGAAGTCCATGTAAAAGAATAGAGTTCTCCAAGGGCTGATACCATTTCAAAAGACAGTCATGGCAAGTGCCATAATAATTATCCACTTTAAGTAGGAATTTATTTTCCTGTTCTTAAGTAATATTGTTTTTTTAAGAACAGCCTTGACACTTAAAGGGACAATTTTTGGTCAATATTTTCTTTAATGTACTCAAGAAGTTCTTTTAATCTCTGGAGTACTTCAATAACACTGTTTTCTTTTCTTCAGTTTGCATAATCCTATTGTTAAAAGAGATATTAAAAATTAGGAACAAGAAATTAATAGGCTTCTATGGATTATTTAAAAAGTCAGCTGCATTTGTTCAAGAGAGCTAACAGGGTTTTGAATGAGAGGGAATTGAAAAACTGTATCAGGTCTGCAAGACCATCCTCACTCTCAGAAATGTACTAGAAGATGGATTTAACCATTCTATGATGGAAATGTTCTTCAGAACATACTGTTCTATACAATCAAACATACAATGTTATCTGTCAACTAAAAATAATAAACACTTTTTTTCTGAGACAGGGTCTTGCTCACTTGCCCAGGCTGGATTGCAGTGGCATGATCATGGCTCACTGCAGCCTTGTCCTGGTCTCAAGTGATCCTCCTAGCTCAGCTTCCTGAGTAGCTGCAATTATAGGCACACACCACCATCCCCAGCTAATTTTTATTTTTTTGTTTGACTTTTTGTTTTTAACTTTTATTTTAAGTTCAGGGGTACATATGCAGGTTTGTTATATAGGTAAACTTGTGTCATGGGGGTTTGTTGTACAGATTATTTCATCACTCAGGATTAAGCCTAGTATCTGTTGGTTATTTTTTTCTGTTTTTTTAAAATGAGATTTCATACCTCTATATTGTAACTCACAAGAGGAAATATTTTTCTGTTGCATTCCAGAACACATATACACACAACCCCCAAAGTTTCATAAAACAATACTTATCCTGCAATATGTAATGCATTAAACATTTTTCTTGAAAAAAAATGCTGGTTGCAAAGCATGAATGGTTGCGATCCATGGTTTGAAAAGCACAGCTGTAACACAGGGAACATTTATAAAGCCATACCATAGCCAGACACTATACATTCCCATTTATTACCCTCGTTTAATCCTTCCATCAACTTCATGATTTAGATTATCATCCCCGTTTTACAGATGAGAAAACTGAGGCTTAAGGAAGTTACTGCTCAAGGTCACATTTTGGTAGTAAGGTGTGGTAGTAAGTTGCCAAGCAGGGATTTGAACCAAAGACTGAAGCTAGGAACCAAATGCTTGGTCACCAGACTATATGGCTTTAGCTGCAGAAATTCAGGGCATACTTATGTCCTTGGTAGAGCACTCGCATCCCCCAGAAGAGTTTTGGCAAACATTCCTGTGCAGCGCTTGTCAATCACTCCTTGGATCTGCTTCATTGGCTCCTCCTGTGTGCGCATGTGCGAGGACAGAGCGGGATCCCTGGGGGCCACTCTGCTTCGCTATGGCCATCATGCTGCTCAAGTCAGCAGGGATGTTTTCTTGAGGGAGAGGGTGGGAAAAAGAGGATTTCAGTTTGAGTGTACATTCGTCTGTGGTTTGCTTCTGCTTCACAATGATTCTTTATCTTCCGTGAGGTGATACTAAGTCAGATATGAATTTAAAGGATATAAGAAAAAGCCACATGGGTGTTGAAGCTCACAGATGGAAAGCAAAGATCAGAGCATGTGCACGTATCCAGGGTACTAACATGTCCCTGGCTCTAAACTACTCGCTGACTGCCGCTCCCATCTGGAGGTCCCTTGGTTCTACTCTTTTCTCTTTCCCTTCTGGGCTGGTTCTTCACCTAAAGGGCCCTTGGTCTAGAGATGGGTTCAATTGATGAGATGCACAAGGAGTGGTAGGCAGGCTAATAATTTGGATCCGCTTCATAAAGACTTTTCATTGATGTCTTAGCAATCATTTGTTGGGGAGGCCGCAGATGATGAGGGAAGGAGGTCTCAGTGGCTTCTCAGCGGTGGGAGCATATGCCTGTCTCACAGTCAGCCCACTCGACTGCACGATGCTGAGCTCAGCAGCACACAGGACCCATATCACCAGCAGGCATCAGGGGCCACCTGGAGTGTGACCCCTGCAAGCCCCAAGTGGATTCTCAAACTTGAGAGTTAGTCAGAATCACCTGGAGGCTGTTAAAATATAGACTGCTGGGCCCCACTCTCAGTTTCTGGTTCAGTAGGCCTGGAGTGGGGACTGAGAACATTCATTGCTCTCCTCTCCTCTCCTCTCCCCTCCCCTCCCCTCCCCTCCCCTCCCCTCCCTTCTTTTTTTGAGACAGAGTCTCGCTCTGTTGCCCAGGCTGTAGTGCAGTGGCGCAACTCGGCTCACTGCAACCTCTGCCTCCCTGGTTCAAGCCATTCTTTTGCCTCGATTTCCAGAGTAGCTGGGATTACAGGCTCTTGCCACCATGCCTGGCTCACCATGTTGGCCAGGCTGGTCTTGAACCTGACCTCAAGTGATCCACCTGCCTCAGCCTCCCAAAGCGCTGGGATTACAGATGTGAGCTACCGCGCCCAGCCAAGAATGTGCATTTCTGACAAGTTCTCAGGTGATGCCGATGGATGTTGATGTTGCTGGTCTGGGGACCTCAAGAAGAGCATACTTGAGGAGGATTCTAGCAAAGTCTCTCTTCACATTTCTTTGATATTTATGGGCCCCTTCTAGGTGGGGCCCCTTCTCTCTACTGGCTGGCTCACCCTTTAAGCTGATGCGCTGCAAGTCTTGAAAAGAGAGAAATAAAAATCCCATTAGTCTGGCTGGGAAAGCCCTGCCCGGCCTCGCAGAGAGGAGTTTCTTTGTGATGCCAAACTCACATAGGTGTTTAAAATGTTTGTTAATTTACTTCACCTGAGGTTGCAGTGAGCTGCGATTGTACCACTGCACTCCAGCCTGGGTGACAGAATGAGACTCTGTCTCAAAACAAACAAGCAAACAAACAAACATGCAAATTTATCCCACCTGAAAGGTTTCTGCATTCGGGGATGGTGGATTCTAACTACCTAAGCGGCCTAGCCAGATGAGCAAAAGCTGGTAATATTTTGGGCTCTTTCAAGAGGGGAATTACAGGGCTGGGCACAGTGGCTCATACCTGTAATCCCAGCACTCCGGGAGGCTGAGGCAGGACGATTGCTTGAGACCAGGCATTTGAGACTGGCCTGGGCAACATAGTGAGACCCTGACTACTAAAAAATAAAAAAAATAGCCAGGCATGATGGTACATGCCTGTAGCCCTAGACACAAGGAGGCCAAGGCACAAGGAGCACTTGAGCCCAGGAGTTCAAGGCTGCAAGGAGCTGTGATTGTGCCACTGCACTGCAGCCTGGGAGACACAGTAAGGCCTTGTCTCAAACAAAAAAGAAGTACAGTATGAAAAGGACATTATAGTATGATGAAAAGGAGACTTAGCACATGCACTTCTACCCAAATGTACTTTGTGTACATGATGTCACGAAACCCATTCAAATGTGCATAGATTATAGATTTGCTTGAACCTAAGCCTTTTGCATATTCAGTCTGGTTGCTATGAACACAAACCTGAAGCTGACAGAAGGAAAGAAACCTGGGGATCAACTAAACCAACAAGGCGCATCTTTATTTTTCACTCCCACTCCCCAGAGCCCAGGTTCTGAAAGACTGTGGCTACTACCCATTCATTTCCCATGAATGCACCAATCAGTATTATCAGAACTCCTGCACCCAAGCCAAAAGCTGGGGCTGCCTTTGTGCAGAAAGAGGTCCTCTTTCATTACATCTGGAAATACTGAGGAGAGCTCAGGGGTGCTTTTTCTTCCTGTGTGGGAGCCAACTGGGAACCAATCAATGGGCTGCAAATGAGGGCCACATTCCTCTGTCACTCTGCTCTCAGCAAAATGTTATCAGTCTCAATGAAAATGAAATAGGAAAAATGCTAGGAGCCTTGAGGTATTCCAATCTTCTGAGTGCAGCTGGCTTGAGAGCTGAGGAACATTCATTCTTTCTAGCCAAAGGCCTATAAAACCCAGAGGCAGAATCCTACGGGATGTCTGAAGGAACCCCACTCTATGGGAAAGATAAACATAGTATGCACAAGTTTAAAGATTAGTTTCTACTTTTAGGACTCAGAAATAAAATTCAATGCATCTTCAGCACTATTGACTGCATTCCTTAGAAATGCCAGTGGGAAAAGAACTAACCTGGCTCACTTTAAAGAATGCCCTTGAAGATGGAGTATTATCAATCTCTCTCCCCTAGGGGAGGGCCAGAGCTACAGTGCTGCTCTAGTCATTGAATACAATCACATTTCTTTGATATGCCTAAGTGAACAGTAAATTTAAAAATGTTTTAAAAATGCACATTGAGAACAAATGCTATCAACTTGATCTAAAACAGCATTCTTTTTTTAAATCTTAGCGTCTCAGCCTTGCCTATAGACCATGAAGAGCACTGTAGAGGCGAGTCAAAGTTAACTAACTCAGAAAAGCTCTCAGGAGAGCCCATCAACACAAAAGGAATCGATTCAGGCTGCAGAAAGCAAAGGAGACAGACCTGGTGGGGTAAGCCAATTCAGGAGAGGGACCATAGGCTGGGTGCGGTGGCTCATGCCTGTAATCCCAGCACTTTGGGAGGCCGAGGTGGGTGGATGGCTTGAGGTCAGGAGTTGGAGACCAGCCTGGCCAACATGGCGAAACCCCGTCTCTACTAAAAAATACAATTAGCCGGGCATGGTGGCTATTTGGAAGGCTGAGGCATGAGAATTGGTTGAATTCAAAGGGTGGAGGTGGCAGTGAGCTGAGATCGCACCATTGCACTCCAACCTGTGCAACAGAGCGAGACTCCATCTCAAATTAAAAAAAAAAGGACAGGCACCATAAACTCCTTTAAAACCAAAAGAATAAAATAGCCTCATTCAACAGAAGAAGCAATGAAACAAACACCCCACCACAGAAAACTCCAGTAGACTGTGGACAGTCGGCTGTCCCCTAAGGGTAACACTGCCAGAGAGGAGAGTTAAATCAGAACAGGTTTTGGAAAAATTGTATTGCATTTTGTTTCCATGTGGAAGAACTGACAGAAGTGAAGAGGCAGCATGCTCCGTTTACTTCTGTGAAAAATCACATGGCTCGATTTAAGGGAGGAGACCACCCCTCATATTGTCTTATGCCCAATTTCTGCCTCCAAAGAAAGAAGAAGTAAAAACTAAAAGGCAGAAATGAAATCCACAAGCAGACAGCCCAGCTCCATACTCTGGGCCTGGTAGTTAAAGATCGACCCCTGACCTAGCCGGTTATTTGCATAAAAAAAGCACTGTGAAGATCCCTGTCCTGTTCTGTTCTGTTCTAATTACCTCTGTATGCAGCCCCCAGTCATGTACCCCCTGCTTGCTCAATCCATTATGACCTTCTCACGCTGACCCCCTTAAGAGTTGTGAGCCCTTAAAAGGGACAGGAATTGCTCACTCAGGGAGCTTGGTTGTTGGAGATGTGAGTCTTGCCAAAGCTCTTAGCCAAATAAAGCCCTTTCTTCTTTAACTTGGTGTCTGAGGGGTTTTGTCTGTGGCTTGTCTTGCTACAGATTAACTTTCTCCCTACCCAGGGCAGGATTGAATAAACCTTACCTCCTACCCCCACCCGAAGCAAAAGCTACAAAAGGGGGTTTGTGGCAACAGCTTAAAAAACAAATCAATGTGTGAGAATTCTCAGATGGTCAGTCATTATATTTGTTATTTTTCATTTGGAGGGCACTCCCTACCTCTGTCACCTCTCCCCACCATCACCACCTCCTTCAAACAAGAGTCACACAGAAAATACCTCTCAAATGGAAAATCTATTCTGTCTCAGTGCCACAGGCTTAGGTGTATCTGTGGATTCCAGCTAATGGGATGGCCATATGTCAACTTAGAAAGGGTGGGGGCTGTGATGTGACCCCAGCATCATGGTCAGCTCCATGCCAGTACAACAGTCTTCCAAGGTAAAATGTAGATAAGACACAGATACATGCACATTTATGGAGGTTAAATAACAGAAAGTGAATCCACTTTAGAGGTTTATAAAATGAGATAGGGATGATGGTAGGGCTGCATGTGTTGGGCACTGGTGCCTGTTGCAGTCATAATTAACACTGCTTAACTGATATCTTGCTGAGGAAGAGAGGGTGATGGGGTGGTAAGAGAGAAAGTAAACATAAGAAAGGAAAATGGAGGCAGGGCATGATGGCTCATGCCTGTAATCCCAGCACTTTGGGAGGCTGAGATGGGTGGATCACAAGGTCAGGAGTTCGAAACCAGCCTGACTAACATGGTGAAACCCTGTCTCTACTAAAAATACAAAAATTAGATGGGCTAATAAATGTCTTCTTTTGAGAAGTGTCTGTTCATATCCTTCGCCCACTTGTTGATGGGGTTGTTTCTTTTCTTTTTCTTGTAAATTTGTTTAAGTTTTTTGTAGATTCTGGATATTAGCCCTTTGTCAGATGGATAGATTACAAAAATTTTCTCCTGTTCTGTAGGTTGCCTGTTCACTCTGATGATATTTTCTTTTGCTGTGCAGAAGCTCTTTAGTTTAACTAGATCCCATTTGTCTATTTTGGCGTTTGTTGTCATTGCTTTTGGTGTTTTAGTCATGAAGTCTTTGCCCATGCCTATGTCCTGAATGGTATTGCCTGGGTTTTCTTCTAGGGTTCTTATGGTTTTAGGTCTTACATTTAAGTCTTTAATTCATCTTGAGTTAATTTTTGTATAAGGTGTAAGGAAGGGATCCAGTTTCAGCTTTCTGCCTATGGCTATCCAGTTTTCCCAACACCATTTATTAAATAGGGAATCCTTTCCCCATTGCTTGTTTTGTCAGGTTATAGATGTGTGATGTTATTTCTGAGGCCTCTGTTCTGTTCCATTGGTCTATGTATCTGTTTTAGTACCAGTACTATGCTGTTTTTGTTACTGTAGCCTTGTAGTATAGTTTGAAGTCAGGTAGTGTGATGCCTCCAGCTTTGTTCTTTTTACTTAGGATTGTCTTGGCGATGCAGGCTCTTTTTTTGGTTCCATATGAATTTAAAGTAGTTTTTTCCAATTCCGTGAAGAAAGTCAATGGTAGCTTGATGGGGATAGATAGCATTGAATCTATAAATTACTTTGGACAGTATGGCCATTTTCATGATCTTGATTCTTCCTATGCATGAGCATGGAATGTTTTTCCATTTGTTTGTGTCCTCTCTTATTTCCTTGAGCAGTCATTTGTAGTTCTTCTTGAAGAGGTCCTTCACATCCATTGTAAGTTGTATTCCTAGGTATTTTATTCTCTTTGTAGCAATCGTGAATGGGAGTTCACTCATGATTGGCTCTCTGTCTGTTATTGGTGTACAGGAATACTTGTGATTTTTGCATATTGATTTTGTATCCTGAGACTTTGCCGAAGTTGCTTATCAGCTTAAGGAGATTTTAGACTGAGACTATGGGGTTTTCTAAATATACAATCATATCATCTGCAAACAGAGACAATTTGACTTCCTCTTTTCCTAATTGAATACCCTTTATTTCTTTCTCTTGCCTGATTGCCCTGGCCAGAACTTCCCATACTATGTTGAATAGGAGTGGTGAGAGAGTGCATCCTTGTCTTGTGCCAGTTTTCAAAGGGAATGCTTCTAGTTTTTGCCCATTCAGTATGATGTTGGCTGTGGGTTTGTCATAAATAGCTCTTATTATTTTGAGATACGTTTCATCAATACCTACTCTATTGATAATTTTTAGCATGAAGGGCTGTTGAATTTTGTCAAAAGCCTTTTGTGTATCTATTGAGATAATCATGTGGTTTTTGCCATTGGTTCTGTTTATCAACTGACAGGCAAAATAAACAGCTAGCATCATAATGACAAGATCGGATTCACACATAACAATATTAACCTTAAATGTAAATGGGCTAAATGCCCCAATTAAAATACATAGACTGGCAAGTTGGATAAAAAGTCAAGACCCATTGGTGTGCTATATTCAGGAGAATCAGCTCATGTGCAAAAGCACACATAGGCTCAAAATAAAGGGATGGAGGAATATTTACCAAGCAAATGGAAAGCAAAAAAAGCAGGGGTTGCAATCCTACTCTCTGATAAAACAGACTTTAAACCAACAAAGATCAAAAGAGACAAAGAAGGCCATTACATAATGGTAAAGGGATCAATGCAACAAGAACTAACTATTCTAAATATATATGCACCCAATACAGGAGCACCCAGATTCATAAAGCAAGTTCTTAGAGATCTACAAAGAGACTTCAACTCCCACACAATAATAGTGGGAGACTTTAACACCCCACTATCAATATTAGACAGATCAATGAGACAGAAAGTTAACAAGGATATCCAGGACTTGAACTCAGCTCTGCACCAAGTGAACCTAATAGACATCTACAGAACTCTCCACCCCAAATCTGTAGAATATACATTCTTCTCAGCACCACATCCCATTTATTCTAAAATTGACCACGTAATTGGAAGTAAAACACTCCTCAGCAAATGCAAATGAACGGAAATAGTAACAAAACAGTCTCTCAGACCACAGTGCAATGAAATTAGAACTCAGGATTAAGAAACTCACTCAAAACCGCACAACTACATGGAAACTGAACAACCTGCTCCTGAATGACTGCTGGGTAAATAACAAAATGAAGGCACAAATGATGAAACCAATGAGAACAAAGACACAATGTACCAGAATCTCTGGGACACATTTATAGCACTAAATGCCCACAAGAGAAAGCAGGAATGATCCAAAATCGACACCCCAACATTACAATTAAAAGAACTGGAGAAGCAAGAGCAAACAAATTCAAAACCTAGCAGAAGACAAGAAGTAACTAAGATCAGAGCAGAACTGAAGGAGACGGAGACATGAAAAACCCTTCAAAAAAAAATCAGTGAATCTGACAGCTGTTTTTTTTGGGAGGTACCTTGAAGGGAATATGAAATCTTGGTCAGGAAACTGGAGGATTTGTGACTGCAGGTGGTGTTTTCATTATTTTTTCCTGCTCTAGGTAGAACTTCAGGGAGGGGATGATCTGGGAGGTAAATGGCTGAAATTCCATTGGATTTGTGTTTGTGGCCTATAGCTCCTGACACCAGAAAGAAGGGCCCTTTCTGGGGTTCGACTATTTCTTAAGAGACCTGGGAAGAATGTGATTGCCTTGAGCTAACTGGCCTTATGAAGAGGATCTTAAACTGAATTGCCAAGTTATTAATCTCAGGATTCACAGACTTTGGAGGATAGCAGGTATGACTCAGAAAGATTTATAGGAAGAAGCCAAAACCATATATATTTATGGCCTCTGATGTCCACAGTGACAACTTGAGAGTCATGAATAATAAGCAAAACGGAACCTGAGATAAAGCATAACACAAAGATGGGAGTAGGGGCAGGAAGGAATGGGATCTGGTCAGCAACTGGGTAAATCCAACTTGCTATGCTTTTAAGGAAGTTGTTTTCTGATGTTTCAGGCAACATGTGAATTACTGAATTGAATGCTGTCGTAGTACTTTAAGAAGGGTCTATTTAGATAAATTTAGGTTCATTTAGAGAATAATAGCCAGAATTGGGAAGAGATTCTATTCCATGTCCTAGGATAGCTGGTTAAATTATTGTGGATTCAGAGAGGAAAACATGGGGATTCATGATAGCTGTCTTCAACTACTTGAAGTACTACATATATGGAAGCATTAGTTTTTGTTTGTTTTTGGTGAACACAGGGCATAAAACTAGAACTAATAAGTCAAATTACAAAGAGATGATTTTCAACTCAATATAAGGAAGTAATTTGTAATTATTCAGAGCCATCTGGTGATGTGGTCTTTAAAAAATAGAATGTTCCTCATCCTTAATAACTTAGAAGGCTGAGATGTTAAATGATAAATCATATAATTTCATGAGATCATTGTAGAGCCTAAGAGTCTGTTTCTGAGTTAACATGTACTAGGGTAACTCAAACTTCATTTTAACAGTCACCCTCAACCTTTTTTTTGAGACAAAGTTTTGCTCTTGTCGCCCAGGCTGGAGCGCAGTGGTGCGATCTCAGCCCACTGCAACCACTGCCTCCCGGGTTCAAGCGATTCTCCTACCTCTTGAGTAGCTGGGATTACACCCTCAACCTTTTTTTTTTTCCCTCCTTGAAGAACTCTTTTTACTTCTGTAAAATCTAGATTCCTGAGTTCCAGGGTACAGAGTTTATAGAATAGCATATGGAACCATTGCCATTCCAGAGTTGTGGAAGAGCATCTGGAACCATTGGTTATAAACCATTGTTGTTGTTGATAGGTAGAGTTTTAATTCATATATATACACACACACATACATATATTTACATACACACACATATATATATATATTTTACCATAAAAAACAAATGTTGTTCAAATGTAAATTGTGATAGAGGGTTAAGAGAATGTTATGATTACAGAGGGGTCCCCACATGCCTGTGATCATAATTGATACTTGTAGGAATAATCATAGGAAATCTCATGGACCTATGAAGCTGACTGTCTACTTCTAGAGGTAATAGTTGCAATTTAGTAGACTCAAATGGTAATTGTCATGCAGTTTTACTGAAGTTTGTATTGGTTCTTTTTTGTGATTGGAAGTCTTACAGAAGGAGGGGAAAAGATCACAATTTGTTAGGTTAGTTATGAAATGTTCTGTAGACCCTCAAATTACGAGCAATTTAACGAGAATTTTCAAACACTCAGATGACTAATTCTATTATGTGACATAATCCACATTATGGTGATTAAAATCTAAATATATTCGGTCCTTACTTTGTTCATTTCTGTGGTTGAGATACTAATAGTTGCATTTAGGGTAAAAATATGAGTGACGATGTAAAACTTCAGAACTTTCTCCAGACGTTCTTTGTTTCTATGCTTATTTTTAGTTATATTTGCTTTACATGCTTATATATGTGTTTTGGGGGCTAACATCCTTTTAAGAATCATTTCTGTATAGTCAGAATACATATTAACTGTGATGTTGATACCACAGAATAGTTATCTAGGTGTGATGTTCGTCTGTAAAACTCAGAGAAACAAAAAGTGTTCTTTTTATTAAAAAAACTTAGTATTACATATGGATGTGCTGAGCTTATTTACCATGTGCTGCCACATGATAAAGCAATATTATTTTTCATTTTTATTTATGTGTTTATTGAGACAGGGTCTTGCTCTGTTGCCCAGGCTGGAGTGCACTGGTGCAATCATGGCTCACTACAACCTCTGCCTCCCAAGTCCCAGCCATCCTCCCACCTCAGCCTCCTAAGTAGCTGGAACCACAAGTGCATGCCACCACGCCTGGCTAATTTTTGTATTTTTGGCAGAGACAGGGGTTTCGCCATGTTGCTCATGGTGGTCTCGAACTCCTGGGCTAAAGCAATCCATCCACCTGCTCCTTGCAAAATATTAGGATTACATGTATGAGCCACTGTGCCTAGTCTAATATTGTTTAAAAATTTGATTTACTGATCTTTTGCTTTTGCTTTTTTGTTTTTTTATCTTAAATTTTTTTTCAATATTGTTTTTTAAGAGTTTGCTTACCTGACACCTGCAGCCTAATTTTTGCCGCATCTCCCAAAATGTTCTGTGAATGCTAAATATAGTGGTATGTTAATAGATGTTTGCTTTGCAAGGATTGCAAGGTTTTGGGGAAGCCAGGTTCAAAATATCTTTTACTAAAGCACCTCTTGGAGCCTTAATGCTATTTTCTATTTTTCCCAAATTTGTTTAATAATCTACCCAACAGCATCTCAGAGGATGGTGTCCTCTGGCTTACTCTCTGGGAAGTGCTTTGTTGGAAATCCGGAGTTCTGAGTGACTCCCATGTGTTTTCTGCTGCAGAGCGGGAAAGGCTGATGTGATCCCTTGGTGGGCAGATGTTAGAGCTCTCTTTTGACAGGTTGTTACAAAGTTATCACAAATATACTATTACAGTGAGTGGAAGTCCCAGGTTGGGTGTGTTTATAATTGTGTAAAGTTTCATTTTGTTACCTTTAAAGCTTCCCTAGACTGTTTTTGATTAGGCAGTAAAATTGCTATAAAAGTCCTTCCCTTGTCATAAAAACTCATGATCAGTTTTGGAAGTTGAATGTTAGGCAACCCAGCCACATATTTACATATCCAAAATAAACACAAGACTGAAAAATAGTAAATTTTTAACCTTTGTGTCTCTTGCTCACACCAGCCTTTTACTAGCTACCAAGCCATAGGTCTTACATTTTTCATAGTTTAATGTTAAAATATCTTTTTAATGAAGCCCTTACTGATTGGGGAGAAAAGACATAACTATTGTGCTTTAGTTTTATGTGCTTGTTTATAAAATTGTGTATGTTGACTCAGTATTCCCATAAGCACTGGAAAAGGAAGACAGGTCATTTTTTGTTCAGAACCTTATTTGAGAGAAAAAAAAAGATCAAAGAAAAGATTTGGAAAAAAATCTGCAAATTCAGGATAAATGTCTAAAAACCTTTTTAAATGTGATTATAAAATTGACCAGTATAGCTTTTCAACATTTTGTTGTAAGAATCCCAAGAATTTAAGTTTATGATCTTAGTTTACCACCTGGAATAGAGACAAATACATAAAGTTATGAATAATGCCATTTTCACTTTTAAAATCCATTACAGTTTCTTCATTCTTTTTTTTGCCACAGTGTGTTGTCATTATTCAAATGAATAATTAGAATAAGTTAGCTTGTGATCTACCCAAATAAATCTTCTTATTCCTAATAAAGTGTTTTTCATTATACCAAATGCCAGCTACATCAGAAGGGATTAAAACTACTGAGTACTCCATTGATTATCAAATGCTAAGCATGGACTTAATTTCTCTTTAAAGCAGCAAAAAGTTGCTCTGCCAATAGTGACCTGAAGACTTCATGAAGTAGATGGGATCTCAGCGGGGCAGTGAAATGTGAGTGGGGTTTGGTCAGCTGGTGGAGGTTGAAGGAAATTTGTTTACATAGGTGAAAAGTAAACACATTTGGGTATCTAGGAAAGAGAAAGAGTTATTCAGAGTATACCAGACCAGTTTGAGCTATAACACAAGGAGGGTAGGATTCATGTAGAAGAGTTGTAGGAAATAGTGCTGAAGTAATATCTTGTACTTACACAGTTCTTATACAGCTTCCATTCGTTATTACGGTGGGAATAATAGTTGAGTTAAATAGTGAAACCCTGGAGCACACAGCCCTTAGGCCAGCTAGTAACCTATTTCTATGGTCAGGAAAGACACCTATTTTTCCCTGCTATCCTCAGCCTCCAGTTACTCTCTTACAGAATCCCCTAGTCTGTGATCACATTCAGATAAGAGATCTGTTTTGCTTTTGTTTTTTCCAGAGTAGGAGGAAGTAGTGGTCACCACCTATACTAAGCAGTCTAGTCTTCCGTTTATAAATGAGCAAGAATGGGGAGTCAAATCCGAGAACCTTGAGTAATCCTGAGATTCTCCAAGAGAATCCAAGAGAATCTTGAGATTACTCAAGGTAGTAAAGTGGTCTCATGTTAGTTGTTTTACTGCTCTCATCAGAAGCAGACACAAATACTTTTTGTAGGAAAAGCATCTCTAATTTAAGCCTGTAGGATTCCCAAAGATTAAAAGCAGGCAAGTATGAATTCAGTCAATCATAGCATTCAAGTAGTCAAGCCAATATATTTGAGAATTGTCAGAAATAATGAATAGATATATTTCCCAAAGACTATAGGTTTTGGAATCATCAGATACAGAACACAGACTTCAGATATTAGAATTGTGAGAAAATAGTTATATGCAAAATCTAATATAAAGAAAAAAGAATCATAAAATTGAGCAAGCAGTAAGACCACCAGGAGTGATGAGGAAGACCTGAAAAGAAAATGGATGAAATAGAACTTATAGAAATGAAAATATATAGCTGGGTGTGGTGGCTCACACTTGTAATCCCAGCACTTTGGGAGACTGAGGCAGGGGGATGGCTTGAGCCCAGGAGTCTGAGACCAGCCTGGGGAACATGGTGAGAACTCGTTTCTATAAAAAAAAAAAAAAAATTAACTGGGTATGGGGCACGTGCCTGTGGTCCCAGCTACTGAGGTGGGGGGTGAGGAGGCTGAGATAGGAGGATCGCTGGAGCCCAGGAGACCAAGGCTGCACTGAGGCATGTTCATGCCACTGTAGTCCAGCCTGAGTGACAGAGTGAGACTCTGTCTCAAAATAAAATAAATACAAAATGTAATTGTTGAAATAAGAAACTCAGTAGATGGATTAGACATCAGAAGAGAGAATTAATTGATTAGACAATCATCTCCAAAAAATAAGTCAGAATGTTACACAGAGAGACATGAGGATAAATGATAGGGCAGAAGGTGGTGAGGTGGAGATGGGGAGATAGAGAGCAGAATGAGGTCTAAAATATGTCCTAGTGGAAACCTAGGAGGAGATATTAAAATTATATTAGAAAGTGAGAGAAATAGAAGTTCTAAAGGTTATAGAAGCAAGTCCACATAAATCAGTCACAACAAATGTAAATGGACTAAAGTTACCATTTAGAAAGATTGAATTAGTAAAACAAAATCCAGCTGTTTTAATCTATCATATTTAAAATATGAGGATACAAAAAGATTGAAAATTTTTATAAAGGAGAGAGAGTGATAATGATATGCCGGTATACATTAACCAAAAACAAGTGATGTAGCTTTAGTATCAAACAAAATAGGAATTTGGAACAGAAAGCATTAGTAACAGTGTGATGATAAAAGTCTGTTAATTAGGAGGATGTAGCAATTTTTGTATTTTATGTACCTATCAAAATAGCCTCAAAATACAGAGGAAAAACTGATAAAACCGCAGGGAGAAATTGACAAGTCCGTTATCATATTTAGAGATTTCACCATACCCTGCTTACCATAAATAAGTTAAACAGAATGTCCATATGTAGATTTGAATAACCATTTAATGGGCATGGTATAATGGACAAATATAGACCTCTGTACCCAATAATTAGATATTATATATTCTTCTCAAGCATATATGGACTATGGGAGAAAAATTAATTATATATGAATCCATAAAGCAAGTCAGAAGATTTAAAAACAATTGGTACCATACACACCATATAATTTATAATTTAAATATGAAGCAATAAAGGTTAGAAGGCAATAATGAAGAGATTAACAAAAATCTACATGAATTTAGAAATTAAACATCCTTGTAAATCATGGTTTAAAAAATCAAATGAAATTTTAAAATGCTTAGAATTGAACCATAATTAAAATATTAAACTTCTATCTATTCCTCTCTCTCCCCCTCTTCCTATCTGGAACATTCATGAAGCTAATCTTTTTCAATGAAGAGCACCTCAAATACTGAAAAGTAGAAAAAGGACAGATGTCATTCTCTGATCTTAGTTAAATCTATAAGTTAATAAAAAAAACCAGAAAACAAATATTTGTGGAATTTTAAAACACATGCAAACAGCCCTTAGCTCAAATAGGGATTTGAAATTAAAACTGCAGAATACCTAGAGAATAGCAATAACACAATTATTACTTACTAGAGACTAAAGGAGAGCTCTGAGGAATGTTCATTGCCTTAAAATCCTTATGTCATTAAGAAAAGAATGAAAATGAATAAAGCCTCTTAACTCATTGTCAGAAAGAACAATCAAAAAACCCAAAGGAAAGAAGAAGGGGGAAATTATTAAAGATATACATGCAGAAATCAGCGAGTTAGAAAAATAGAAAGGGCTAAATCCCCATTACAGTAAAGCCTCTGCAGAAACATTCCTTTAACTTGGGCTTTGCGTACCTTGCTACTGATGGTGGAGACTGGGAAAGACCAACATTCTTATTTTCTCCTTGTGTTTTGGGTAATGGGCAGTAGGGTTGGGAAGTGACTGCTTCACAATCATTTCAGCATTTCAGAGTATTTGTACTTTTTATGCACAGTTTGTTTCTGAATCTTTTATGTTTGTCCTTTTTGTGAAAATACAGACTGACTGAAAAAACACTTTTTCATTGATGTTAAGGAAAACGTGTTACTACACATTTTATATCTCAGTTTTTTAGGTGCATTATGGCAGGGCTTTACTGTTTTAAAGAGCTCTTAGAAGTTGAAAAGGACTACCCTGTAGAAAAATGGGAAAAGTGCTTACATAAATGTAATGTCATGTTTTTTTAAAAGAAGGGTGAAAAGGTTCCGGGTGCAGTGGCTCACCCCTGTAATCCCAGCACTTTGGGAGGCCGAGGTGGGTGGATCATGAAGTCAGGAGATCAAGATCATCCTGGCCAATATGGTGAAGCCCTGTCTCTACTAAAAATACAAAATTTAGCTGGGCGTGGTGGTGGGCGCCTGTAGTCCTAGCTACTCAGGAGGCTGAGGCAGGAGAATTGTTTGAATCCCAGGAGGCGGAGGCTGCAGTGAGCTGAGATCGCGCCACTGCACTCCAGCCTGGTGACAGAGAGAGACTTTGCCTCAAAAAAAAAAAAAAAAAAGGGAAAAAGGATATTAAAAGTCTGTTTACAGAAATAGAAATAAATGGCTCATGAACATAATGGAGACATGTTCAGTCTCACTCAATAGTGTAAATACAAATCAAAACTATACAGGGAGTCCATCTTTCATTTAGTATATTGTCAAAAATCACAAAGGTTTGAGGTACTGTGTTGGTGAGGCTGTATCGAGGCACTCTCATAGATGGCTGGTGGGCAAACACAATATACAGTCCTGTAGAGGGCAATTTAGCAATATCTCAAAATTACAAAGGCTTATATATCTTTTGACCCAGCAACTCTACTCTAGGACGTTTTTACCAGTACTCAGCAGATATATGTACAATGTTGCTCACTGCAACATTGTAAAACAGCAAAATACTGACAACAATGTGGCTGTCCACCAATAGGGGACTGATTGAATATTTGAATATCCATATAATACAAGTATTTCAGGGTTTAAAACAGAAAAGTAAAGCTTTCTGTGTACTGATATGGAACATTCTCCAAGATGTGTTAAATGAAAAAAGGGGCAGACTGGTGTCTGTGGCATGCAACTCTTTGTGAGGGAAAGCAGGGGACAGTGCCTAATAACAATGGGCTATGCATGAGTATTCTTGTATAATCTTAAAGAAGAACATACAAGAATAGTGGTTAACTTGTGTGGAGGAAGGAGAATGAATGAGAGGAAACTGGGTGGTTTGGGGACAAGAGTAGAAGGGAGAGTTTTCACTTAGGATGTAGACATTTTTGAGTGTTGTACTGTGTGAATTTATTACACAAAAAATTCTGTGACATAATATAGTAGATAGATGTGTACCGCTACAGAGAATGCTGATGGTATATTAATTGGAAGTTAAGGTACAAGTTAGTTGTACTTACGGTGACAAAACTAACCCTAGATTTAGCTCCTTAAAAAGATTGTATATTTTTAGGGCCAGGCGCAGTGGCTCACGCCTGTAATCCCAGCACTTTGGGAGGCTGAGGCAGGTGGATCACCTGAGGTCAGGAATTTGAGCCCAGCCTGGCCAACATGCTGAAACCCCATCTCTCCTAAAAATACAAGAGTTAAACTCCATCTCAAAAAAAAAAAATTGTATATTTTTACCAAAAGAGGATTCCTTTAGTAATGGCTTGGTGCCAATTATGGGCATTCTTTAGATTTCTTTTTTTTTTTTGAGATGGAGTCTCGCTCTGTCGCCCAGGCTGGAGTGCAGTGGTGCAGTCTCGGCTCACTGCAAGCTCTGCCTCCTGGGTTCACGCCATTCTCCTGCCTCAGCCTCCCGAGTAGCTGGGACTACAGGCGCCCGCCACCACGCCCGGCTAACTTTTTGTATTTTTAGTAGAGACGGGGTTTCACTGTATTAGCCAGGATGGTCTCGATCTCCTGACCTCGTGATCCACCCGCCTCGGCCTCCCAAAGCGCTGGGATTACAGGCATGAGCCACCATGCCCGGCCCATTCTTTAGATTTCTAACTTAAAATGTCATTCATATGTGTAGTCATGGAAGCTTAATATCTTCTTATCTGAAAGCAATATATTGTAGTTTTAATAGAATTTATGAGGAAGGGAGTTTGAGTTTCATTAACATCTGGATAGCATCCTTTAACTTGATTTCTCAATATGGAGATAGACTCTAGAACCAGAAAGCTTTGTAGTTGTCCAGTGGTAGGAAGACTCATAAAAATGAACTGTGACTCACGCTTGTAATCCCAGCACTTTGGGAGGCCGAGGCGGGCGGATCACAAGGTCAGGAGATCGAGACCACGGTGAAACCCCGTCTCTACTAAAAATACAAAAAAATTAGCCGGGCGTGGTGGCGGGCGCCTGTAGTCCCAGCTACTCGGAGAGGCTGAGACAGGAGAATGGCGTGAACCCGGGAGGCGGAGCTTGCAGTGAGCCGAGACTACGCCACTGCACTCCAGCCTGGGTGACAGAGCGAGACTCCGTCTCCAAAAAAAAAAAAAAAAAAAAATGAACTGTGAGATTTGTTAATTTTTATTGGGGTACAATTTTGGTTTTGTTATTCTTATAAAAATGTAGAGAATAATTGAGAAATAAGACTATTAAGTTAAAATTGTTTTTGAAATGGAAATATTCAGTTTCCTGTGTACTTTTAGGCACAGTGGTAATGCATTCATAAATTGTAATAATTTTCACCTAATTAGTTTTGATTTAACATGTGTCTCTTTCAGAATCCATATAATCTAGGAAGAGCCCAACAATCCTATTATTCTATTGTACAGATACATGAGAAAAATAGTATGTTTAATACAATGTGTTTATTGACATTTAGGATGTTTCATATAATGTTCTTGATATAGTTTGGCTGTGTCCCCACTCAAATCTCAGCTTGAATTGTATCTCCCAGAACTCCCACATGTTGTGGGAGGGACCCAGTGGGAGGTAACTGAATCACAGGGTCGGTCTTTCCCATGCTATTTTCGTGATAGTGAATAAGTCTCACGAGATCTGATGGGTTAATCACGGGTTTCTGCTTTTGCTTCTTCCTCATTTTTCTCTTACTGCCTGTGTAAGAAGTGCCTTTTGCCTCCTGCCATGATTCTGAGGCCTCCCCAGCCATGTAGAACTGTAAGTCCAATTAAACCTGTTTTTCTTCCCAGTCTCGGGTATGTCTTTTATCAGCAGCATGAAAACGGACTAATATCATATTGATATTTACTGTTTTAGTTTTCTGTTTTTGCTTTAGTTTCTTAAAAAGTACGGTTACCATAGTGAAAAAATTTAACATGTGCTGCATACAAAATATTTTAACGAATCTTTAACACTTGTGCCTCAGTGAAAATATTTGTGTCCTGTAAACTTAACCTACGTATCTCCGAGTCAGAATCAAGATTTTGTTTTTTTAAGTACATTAGTGAATAACCCACTCTACTTACTCCAAATCAATGGTCTTAAGTTAGGGATTGAGTTAAAGGCAACTCTTTATAGATGGCGTTCTTGTTGTAACTGGGTAAATGCAATCAGAATCATGACCCGCTGTTTCCGAAACATCTTCAGACTATACTTAATGCTTTTGACAATGTTACATATTTATCTATTCAAGTAAGAATAGTTGTAATTTCAGTATATACTTGAGTATTGAGTTGAAAAATTTTTTAAGTTAAATCTCAAATATCTTTCATAAATTTATTGGTCTTTAAATTTTGCTTATACCTTATTCACAGTGCATGTTTTGAGTTTTTGTTTCTAAACGGTGAGATTTAAAAAAAAACTAGACTTGAAATAATTGCATAAACAACAAGAAATAATTTTATAAAGCCTTTTAAAATCATGTAGAACATATTTTTATATGCCATGTTATACTTAGCACTAAAATTGTTTCTCTGTCTCCTTGTTTTACAAGGTTTTCTTTTACTAAGTAAATGAACCCATCAGATTTTCTCCATTATTTGGTGGGGGATCAAGGAAAAAAGGAGGTGGCGGAGATTTTGGCGGGGTGAGGAGAAGTAGGACATGTATATAGAATTTTTAAAAAAGGTTCCAGGTAAATCTCTAATTAGAATGATTTTGTCCCCTGTACTTGCATTTCATTTATTCCCAGAGCAGCTGCATAGACATTAACAGAAAACAAATAAGTAATCACTCTGCTAAGCTTTCCTATATTGACCTCTGTGCACAAATGTTCCTTTAGTTATCTTCCATTTGATGCAAGAACAGTGCTTGCAAATAAAACGTCAATGAGCTTGTTAAGCAAACAGAAAACAGAAATTACCTGTAATTAGAAGTTAACAAGAAGCTTTTGTAAATGTATTAGTTCACAAGGAAGTCAAGAAAAAGAGGAAAATTATTTATGTGATCCCTAATAGTAAAATATATCAAAACAAAGGTAAATTAAAAATAGAGGAATTTTCTAAATTAAACTCAAGGCTGTCAGATTAGAAAGACAATATAAAAGTAATACAATCCCTTTTCCATTAATGCTTAAAACTTGTCCTATACCCACCTGTAAATTTGCCCCACTGATGAAATGGAATCTGAAAATTGGGATAAAGATACTCTGGGAAGAACTTCTCCAGATCAGCTCCAAAAAGATATGTATTATTAACAGGGGAAATATTGTGAACTGCAGTCTTTAATAGGTAACATTAATCAAAAACATTCCTGTGGGTAAATTATATAAAATACGTTTCTCACCAACAAAAGCCTCTATAAATTTCAGACTGATCTGATGACAATTTAACTTATTTTTTAAATGCGTAATTATATCAAGAAATGCCACCATAAAGGCCTGAATACAATCTCTGAACGTAAGATCTTCCCCATCTTTACCTCTGTTTCACATTTGATTATACGTATATTTGAGAGAGCGTCACTCATTATTTGTTTTGGGAGTAGGTCTATAACCTTGCACGTTTATTGAGGGTCAGAATCAAATCTTTTACAGCTTCTAGCATGCCTCTGTGCACCCAGCAGACCCTCAATAAATAATTTGTTACCCTACTTTGTCATAAAATATAGGACATATTTAGCTGTGCAGCACAATGTGATCTGATCACACCCAACCTATGAGTGGATAATAACAGCACTGAATCTGTTTAAAAACAACATTTTCTATTCCCTTTTTGTCTTCATAGTATATTCATTTGGTTTCTATTAATGTTGGTTCTATCCATATGTTTTTAGATAACAATACAAACTATGTTGTGCCTAAGTAAAATTATACCAAAAATGTTTATGGGGAAAAGCTAATGCACTGCTCTTAATTTTAAGATTTTAGACATTTGAAAATATAAATTGAGATATTGGACAGTGAGAGTTTTATTTTGGAGGCTGGAGGAAATTGAAGTATCGGGGTGAGATTGATAGGCTCCTTTGGCTACTTGTATATGGGGTTGGGGAGAGTATACAAGTTTACAAAATCTTGTAAATTCTTGCAGTGCTTAGTTTTGTGACTTTACAAAAACTAATTATTTTTTCCTAGCTCTCAGTGGAGAAATGTAAGCTGTGAGTTTAACATCATGTTTATTGTGCTTTGGCCAGGATTTTGCAAGCTTTTGTGGAAAAAATTATGTTGCTTTCCTTATCCTATTTGTAACATATATATCAATATGCTTCATTGTATTTTACTATAGTAAACTGTATCTTGCATATAGAGGAATAAGTCAGAGTGAATTAAAAGAAATCTTTACTCTGAGGTGGAAGCATTGTCTAATGGACCACATGTTTAAGCCTTGTTAATTAATCACACGAGAGCCCAGCGCAGCGGTGTGCGCCTGTAATCCCAGCCACTTGGAGGACTGAGGCAGGAGGATTGCTTGAACCTAGGATTTCAAAACCAGCCTGGGCAACATAATGAGACCCCATCTCAGTCAATCAACCAATAAATCAATTACACTAAAAAGAGCAAGATCTTAAAACTGTTCTAACAAATGTCTGGGTGTCTAAAACAATGAAAAGAGTTTATGACAGAGTTACAGCAGTCATCAGTGAAAAACTCTGGACAAATTGCAAATGTGTACCAGTTGTGAATTGCTATGACTGCAATTGAAAACCAAAGTTATTTTTGTACAGTCTTTTTGGGCGTATTTGTGTTTAGTAACAACTTGTTTGCAAATTTAGAGGACTCTCGCTATGATTTCTTAGAGACTTTGGACTTGAGGAGCTCACAGTTTAATAGAAGAGAGAACTAGAAACCAAGATTAAATGCAGAGAGTGAGGTTCTGCAGTACAGGGTGTACACAGGGTGCAGAAGCACTATGGCACCATGTTCTGGCCTCATCTTCTACTGCTCTAGACTTTCTGAAGTGCCATTTCCTGAACCTATCTTTTTTTCCCACCACCTGGACCTCTCTCTGTAGGTGCCATTCTCTCTCCTTGCAAGCCTTTTCCACACCTTATGTGCCTGGTAAGTTCTATTTCTTCAAAATCTTCTTGAAGCCTGCCTCTGCCTCATCCAAATAATTGTTTTGTCTACTTCTCTGTTATGTCCTTGTAATTACAGTCAATTCTCGTTATTTGCAGTAGTTATATTCTATAAAGTCGCCTAGAACACTGAATTAAATACTAAACCCTTGTTCCTAGGGAAAATATGCACATATATACATATCTCACATAGGTTATAATCTTAATTCCTAAAAACAACTCATCTTGGTAGATTGAATTTTCTTTATTTACAAAACAATAAAGGAAGTACAGAAGCGTTAAGTGATTTGCTTGAGGCTGCTTCACTAACAGGTGCCATAGTTAAGATTCAGATCTCGTCCAATTAGTCCCAGAGCCAGAGCTTCTTGCACTACGCTGCACTGCCCTCTGCTGTCTCTGTCCTTGGGTAATCTTTGTATGAGAGCTGAAACAAGAAGGCCCAGGGTCACCTTATTTGACCTTAGCTTGGAACGTGTGCAAGAAGTGACAGATTTTTCACTACTATGTGTATGTCCATGAATCACCTTGAAAGCTCCACAAGTATTAATTTGGAGATTACAAACACATTTTAGAAGTAAGCAAATTTGCAAATATAGGATCCACAAATAATGAGGATCAACTGTATTTGTAAGTGACTGCTAGGGTCTGGTTCATGATAACCCCTTCCCCCAACAATGTGGAATGTTTCTTTAGATTCTTTGATAGTTCATTCATTTATTCATTCATATATTTATTAAGCACTTACTATTAAGCCAGACTTTGCTTTAATCTGTGGTGAACAAGCTAGAGATTAAGGTTCTGCCCTGTGGATTTTATATTAGAGTGAGAAAGACAGCTAGCTAAGTCTGGAGCTCGGGGGAATTAGTCACTTGACCAAGGTGAAACCTGGTGTGCCCCTTCCTACTTCATATCCCCAGACATACTTCCAGAACGTTTCTTTTCTATTCTTGTGTATAAACTCTTCCTTTTGAGCCTCTTTCCATTGACACATGTCAACCTCTACTTGTCTTTTGTTGATTTTGAGGCCACTTGCCCATGTAACTGGCAGGATATTGCAGAAGAATCATGCCGACTTGCTCTTTGAATTCTGGTTCTGCTACCTACCAACTGAATTACTTTGGTCAAGCTCTTGGACTTCTGAGCCTATTTCCTAATTTCAGAAGTGGTGATATGATGTGTTAGACCCTGATGGGCTGCAAGGAAGAGGCACACACTTATCATCTTTGGTAATGAGGGCTGAATGTAAACTTGGATGGGAAGTCATCTAAGTAGCCATATTGTTTCTTGGCCCTAGTACTTTCAGAACTTCACAGAACATTAATTTAGCAGTATTTAGGATAGGATTTGAGCTCTGAACACCTGCCCTCTTTTCCTTTGTTCACCCAACATTTGTATTTTCCAAGAGAGAATATCTGATTGGATTAGGATGTCACCTTCTAAAAATGGAAGGCCCCTATTAGAGAGAATTTTGAGCCATGCCATGTCCTTGGTGATTGTCCCTGAAGTTCAACCTATATGTTGTCCTTAGCTGAAACGCTGAGCCTTGGTCCAGTTACTTGTGGCCAAAGAAGTAAGGCTGGTTTTATGCATTATTGGTCACATGGGTATGCTACAGATATGCTTTTTGTGTATGCTACGGTTGCACAATAGTTGTATGACTATAGCATATTCAGAAAGAACCATTAGGAGACAGTTTCTTTAGAAGACAATTGAGAGTATAACAAACTCTAGCAGTCCTAGAGTTTCATGGCCTTCTGTCCAATTCAAATGCTTATCTAATATGATCATAGATAATTGTTAATAAAGCATCTAACAAGGTAATTGACACATGTCAAATATTCAATACATTTCCCTTTTGGTATTGTATTTAATATTACAGTGTGGTTATTTGTTCATATGGCTGTTTTCCATACTAGACCATGAGCTCCATGAGGGCAGGTTCTACAATTTCATCTTTCTATCCTAGACGCTTAGTTCAGTGCCTGATACATAGTAATTGAGGCACAAACATTTCAAGAGTTGAGGAATTCTCAACTCTTACTGAAAGAATGGGAGGATATAAAGGTTTCCCAGAGAAGGTGTTATTTAAGCTGATTCTTTAAAGGTGAGTAGGAATTCTTTCCAGGTGAATAAAACCTTGAGACATCATTCCAAGCAGAGAACAGCAGGTGCAAAGACACAGAGATATAGATATGGTGAAGTTTACCAAACACTCCTAGATTAAAAAATACTGAAAAGCAAACAATCAAAATCAAAAATTAAAATTAAAAATCACCTAAAGAAAAAATTATGAATGGGCTTGGCCAGAGAGCATGTCACAATTGAGTTAACTATGGCTGGAATGGATGGAAGTTTTAGGGAAAGAGCATAACATTCTCAAGTTGTTGGCAGAATATCTAGAACGATTTAGAAATACAGGTATTGAATTCTGAGAATGATGACACTGTAGCGAAATAATTTCCTTCTCTGTGTAGGAAGCATGTATGTGTCACACACTGTTCAAGGTCGCACATTGCTCAAGGAGCCCATGAGCAATCAAGGGAGACAGATGGGTGAGTAACTGATTATCATGTGACAAGTGAGGTAATAGAGATATGAAGAAAATCCTATATAAAAATGAAGAAAGGAATAATTAGTAATATATGGAGTGCTTGGGAAAGGTTTCTCAAATGAAGCTGGCTGGGCGTGATGGCTCACACTTGTAATACCAGCACTTTGGGAGGCAGAGGTGGGAGGATCCAGGAGGATCTAGGAGTTCAAGACCAACTTGGTCGACTGAGAAAGACCCTGCCTGTCTCTATATTTGAAAAAAAAAATATTTTTAAATGGAGTGATATTTGAACACTCTGGAGCACTCACTATACAAATATAGGACAGACTGAAAGAATGTATCCAGCTTAATTTGAGTTAACATTTTTTGAAATTTTATATTGCAAAAATTGTACATATTCACTGTTGTGAAATTAGAATTGATAGACAAGGAGGGGGAATCTACAAAGCACTCCATAGGTCCAGCGTACTGAGACAATGCTTAATGCCTTGACGGATTTATTTTATACTTTCTATGCATATGCATGTATTGTATACATACATATGTATTGTTAAATAGAAATTGTTATACTGGGTGTTCTGTTTATCCATTTATTTTATGAAATAAATCCTCAAAGAGTACATTTGCTTTGCTCAAGGGATTCTTTTGCTACATACTGCTGTACATAATGAAAACTAAAAAAGGGGCTAACTTTTCGGCCTTGTGATCTTGTGGTGATTTAAATAGAAGCTTTATCAAAGGCACATTCAGAAATGAACTTGTTGTGTGTAGGTGGTTATGCTTGGCAATATTGTTTGTGATAGTATGATAAGGATGACTTCAGTGTCTGCCAACAGGGAACTGGTTAAATAAACTGTGGTACATCCAAACGATGGAATACTGTGTAGTTGTAAAGAAGAATGAGAAAGACCTACGTACTCATGTAGAACTCAGATATATCGTGTTATGTTTTTAAAAAAGAACAAGGAATGGTATAGTGTATATGGTCTGCTACTTTCTGTGTTGAGAGAGAAGAGTAGAATAAGAATATACATGTGTATTTGCAAACATAAATTCCAAAATGATACATAAGAAACCAATTAAAAGTGTTTGGCTGTGGAGGGAGAATAGGATACGAACGGGATTTTGCCACATACTTTTATAGTTACATTTTTAAATTTGTCAAACTATGTATTTGTACACATTACCCCTTTAAGAATAAGTGAATGAAGGAATGAAGTGAGATTATGAGAAAGAGATAAGAAAAAAGTGTCTAAGGGGCTGCCCATCTTTTTAGTACCCAGTGAATATTAATACATGGCAATAGCAGCAAAAATTGGAAGAGCAGCCCCAGGAAGGTGGGGAGTCAGCCTTTCCTTTGCCTTTTCCTCTATTTCATATATTTTTAAAAACCACTCTGAGAACAATAAAACAATTTAAAACAAAAATGTTTCCAGACATTTTAAAATAAAAGGAAGATGGGGCAGCTTTGTGTAGTGCACATTCCAAAAATGGACTGATTGACCTCAAGAGGCAGGGATTCTACCTCTCTAGCCTACATGGGATACGTTCATGAGAAAAAGAAAAAGAAATTTAAATATAAGTAAATGAAAATAACGCTTCTTCCTGATTATAAAGGAAATCACATTTTTTCTGTAATAATTTGGATGACAAAATATAAAGAAACATCTTTAATTTTGCCACTCAAAACATTCTGGTTTGTTGCTTTTTATACTTTATGCATATAAACATTGTAAAAAGTAGAATCATAATATATAATCTTTTGTCACTATATTTTGGGCATGCTTCTATGGCAGTAAATATATCCTGGCATCATCATTTTTAATAGCTGGATATATATTAAGTTAATCATTGCCACCCCAGAGGTGAATTTCCTCATATATACATTTTAATAGACTCGAGCAAGCATTTTATGACTGAATTCGTAGTAGAATTTCTGGAGGAAAATAATATAAAACAGTTTTAGGGATTTTAATAGACATTTTCAAATTATTGTGCAGGAAAATTGTTTCAGTTTATCCTCCCACCAACAGGGACAGAGCTCCAGCCTCCCCCTTCCATTTGTCGTCTTTGCTAGTCTTTAGGCAAAAAATCTCATTGTTTTCATTACATTTCTTTGATTTCTAGTGCTTTTGAATCTTTTATATGCTTATTGGCAATTTTTATTCTTGTGAGAAGTGTCTGTTTCTCCATTGCCCATTTTCTGTTGGAAACCATTTGTTTTTCTCTGAGTAATTTTATAAAATTATAAAATAATTTTATCTTTTAAAATCATTTCTCTGAGTAATTTTAAAGATTTCTTTATGGGCTTAGGATATAAACCTTTTATCTGTCACTGAGGTTACAAAAACTTTCTCCTAGTAAGTAATTTGTTGTTTAGCTTTATATTTTCTTTCCTTTTTTAGCCACCCAAGCTCCAAAATCACATTTCACTTAATTTATTTTTATTTTTTTGAGACAGAGTCTGGCTGGAGTGCAGTGGCATGATCTGGGCCCACTGCAACCTCTGCCTCCTAGGTTCAGGTGATTCTCCTGCCTTAGTCTCCTGAGTAGCTGGGATTACAGGCACCCACCACCACCTCTGGCTAATTTTTTATTTGTAGTAGAGACAGTGTTTCATCACGTTGGCCAGTCTGGTCTCAAACTCCTGAACTCGGGTGATCCGCCCGCCTCAGCTTCCCAAAATGCTGGGATTACAGGCGTGAGCCACTGCGCCCGGCCACATTTCACTTAATTTTTTTTTTTTTTTTTGAGATGGAGTTTCGCTCTTGTTGCCCAGGCTGGAGTGCAGTGGCATGATCTTGGCTCACTGAAACCTCCCCCTTCCAGGTTCAAGCGATTCTCCCCACCTCAGCCTCCCGAGTAGCTAGGATTACAGGCATGCGCCACCATGCCTGGCTAATTTTGTGTTTGTATTAGAGATGGGGTTTCTCCATGTTGGTCAGGTTGGTCTCGAACTCCCGACTTCAGGTGATCCACCCACCTCGGCCTCCCAAAGTGCTGGGATTACAGATGTGAGCCACTGCACCTGGCCATGTCACTTAATTTTTATCCTGCTGAATGAAAGCATTTTAACTTACTGATTTTAGTATAAACAGGAGCACGACTGAATGTAATTGTCTAGGTCTCGCTCTGTCACCCAGCCTAGAGTGCAGTGGCATGATCGTAGCTACAGCAGCTTCAAACTCCTGGGCTCAAGCGATTTTCCCACCTCAGACTCCCAAGTAGCTAGGACTATAGGCGTGCTAATTTTTAATTTTTTTTGTAGAGATGTGAATTCACTATGCTGCCCAGGCTGGTCTTGGACTCCTGACTCCAAGTAATCCTCCCACCTTAGCTTGCCAAAGTGCTGGGCTTACAGGTATGAATTACTGCTTCCGGCTGAGAGTTTACTTTTGTTTGCTAGTGGTGTTTTTGGTATCTTTTCATATTTGAGACTTTGGTGCTAGTGCTAAAGTATTACACTCACCATCTGAGGTTTACAGGACTTTTGTTTTAATATTAACAACTGTTTAGTTCTGCATCTTTGCAAGTATACACAATATGCCTACCAGGACTCTGCTTTATATCAATCAAAAGCAAGAAATAATAAAGTAAAACTTTGCTTGGCTAGAGGCTTTGAAAGTATGGAGTATTCTGGTTTAATTCTATTAACTTGGAAGTACGAAGGTGAAAAAAATTCAAAATCTTAATTTCCTGTTGAATGCAATTTGAAAATACAGTCAGTGATTCCACTTTTCTTCTCTAGTAAGTTTGGACATTCAGATCTACTTGGTCTTTTATTATAGCACTCCTAGTGTGCCTTAGACTTATATTGTGAAGGTCCCTTTCTAAAACTTTAGAGGTAGGAGGATGTACATGGTATTGTATAAGATCAGACTGGATGAGAACAGATACCTGTAAACATACGTTTTAGATTAAATCTCTGATTGCCACTTGTTTTCTTATTTAACTTATAAAAATAAAACACATTAGCTGGAGGGTGGTAGTAGGAAGGAGATTTATGTCTTTTAATTGCATGTCTTTGTTTCGTATCAAGACAGAACATACAGTATCCCTGGCTTTGGACCTACAGAAGGAAACACATTTTTCTACCTGCTGTATGCCAGAGGTTCCTGAACACCTGCAGGGTTTATTGCAGCACAGATTGCTAGGCCCTACTCCAGAGTTTCTGATTCATCAGGTCTAAGGTGGGGCCTGAGAATTTGCATTTATAAAAATTTCTCAGGTTATGCTGGTGGTGCTGGTCCAGAGACTACATTTTTGAGGACTATTCTTGTATACTAACTGTAAATTGTAGAACTCTAGAAGAAAGCTTACTTTGGTCTGGGATAAGAAGCACACAGGTTATGGAGCAAATCATGAAAGATTCAGCCCTTGATCCCAGCCTAGTGTGGAATTCAGATAACATGCAATACCCAGTGACATAACACAATTCTTGGTTTTCACAATTGCTGCAAGTCATAGCCTAGTATCGAGTGAGAAATTCAGTTTCATTTGCAAGGTTTGGAGAGGCCAGGTGATTCTAGTCAAATAGGATTCAGTGATTAACCCCATGAGAGTAGGAGTTATCTCTGTCCTTTTGCTCTCCCTCATCACTTAGCATTTAGCCTTACTTTAGAAGGGCCTTGTAATTTTTTTTTAAATGGGTAAAGAGCTTTGAGTGCTTATTAAATTGAAAAATGTGTGTTTTTAAAGATATTAGACATGTTTCTTGTTAAAAAAAATCTTAACAATAATGTAGGAGAATAAAATAACTTTTTCCAAAAAAGATAAATCATTGTGATTATTTTATCTTATTGGAATGTTGGATAATATAGTCTGCTGCATTAATCATCGAGCGTGCTGTGGGTTTTCCATTTTTATAGGATTTGTACCTCAATTGTGGTAATACTGGTAATTCTTGTGCTCCATTCGAAGATGAATAATAAAGGCCAAAATCAAAGACCTGGCATAGAAGCTGTATAATAAAGACAGCTCTGAAAGAACACATATACACACACGTAGACACACACATATATATAAAGTACATGCAGATTTTTTTTTTTTAAGTTTTAAAGTTTTTAAAGTGAAAGCCAGCCCTGCCCCTTTCCTGGAGTGGGCGGGGACAGCAGTTGCCTGTGCAGGTTTCCTTGTGAAACCACAGGTCCCTCTGGCCACACTGCCACCTGGCCATGCCTCCTTTCCCTTTTTTTTTTTCCCTTTCCCTCCTTTCTCGTCAACCAATGGGCTTGGAGCATTGAGGTGATTCCCTTATCCTGCGTTCTAGTGCAGCCCTGGTTACGCCTCCTCTGGCTCAGTCGCACAACTGCGTGGTAGCTGGCTAGAAGTGTTTAGTTTAGCAGTGGTTGCCAGGATTACACTGATGTGGTCCCAACCCCGCCTCCCTCCCTGCCCTGTGGTGTCGGAAGAAACCAACATAGGGAATTGGAAACAGCCGAGAAAAAAATGGTAAAATGCAGCCAATTGGTCAAGGCCAAGAAAAAAAGGTAAAATGCACGGGGTTGTGGCTACCTGTCCCAGCCCTAAGCTCCCTTTGGCAGCAGGACCACTGCCAGGGTCCGTGCCACTCCTGAGGCATACCAGGCTGGGCCTCTGGGCTTCCACAACCAAAGTCTTTTCAGCCAGCCCTGCCCCCTCAGCAGCCCAGTCCCCACCCTCACTGGTCACCCCTGGGTGACTTTGGGCCAACGACTCCCAGGGCTCTCCACTCCAGATTTGGCCCTCACCTCCTGCCACCCCAAGCCAGACCTCCCTGGGCTCTTTGAGCTCACGTCTCCAAGCACCCCCTCCCCCATTCAGAGCAATGTGGCCCCCCCTGCCCAGGGAGGAGTTGTTGGGAGAAAAGCTAAGGGTTGGGAGAGAAGCTGAGGCAGGGCTTGCATGTCTGACATAATGCAAAAGAGTCTTGGAACATGTCCGGGATCCAGAGTATAAAACACCTCATGACCTTTGGAACATCAAACTCCATGCTAAAAGGTGGAAGTCTGCCCTGCCACACCACAATCTAAGCCCAGGGCATAAAACCCCTCATGGCTTGGATGGAATCCAGGGCTCAGGGCATAAAACCTCTTGTGGCCTCTGGATTGTGTCTAGACTTGCTGGCTCCTTGCTTCTAGCAATCCCAGGTTCATAAAACGATTGTATCTTAAACTAGAAGAACACATTTCCCATTATCTCAAGTAGCATAACATGTTCCATATACTTCAAAGAAAATGCTAAACCATCACAGCTGTAGCTCATTCACCTGATGCACTGCTTTCTCTCAACCCTGATATCCTCATTACCTGCTTCTTTGTTGGATTACCAATAAATGGCATGGGCTCCCAGAGCTTGAGGCCTTTGCAGCCTCCATACTAGCGTTGGCCCCCTGGTCCCACTTTATGCCTTAACTTGTCTTTTCTCGTTCCTTTGACTCCACCAGACTTCATAGCCCCCACGGCCTGGTGTTGGGTCTGATCACCCCAACAAGGAGTGGAATGTAGTGTGTCACAGTCCCCCTGAGAACTGTCATTATTGCCACAAGACTGGCCTTTGATCTTAGGACCCAGTGCCCTAAGTGTTCTCACCCCCTTTCTGGTTCCTCTGGTTGCAGCACAAATTTCCAACTGGAAGGGGAATGGGAACTATGGAACCTGGGAGCAAGAGGTTTCAGGTTGCCTTACTCCCTTAATTTCGACACTGACAGTGTGAAAAGCCTACACTCCCTGCCGCGCCCCCACCCCTGCCCCAACCGGTGAGCAAACATTGACAGTTGTCAATGGGAGAATGGGATTGGTTGGTTTCCTTCCAGGCTTCTACTCTTGAGACTTTAGCGTTTTGTTTTCTGAGTTCTCTACCTCATATTTGAGTTTTCCATGGTTCTGAGACCAGAGTGCCCTTCAGTCAGTGGTCTCTGGAGTGAGATCTGCTCATCTTCTGTGGAACAGATCTTGGGAAACTGAACTTGACAGCTTGAATCTTCCTCACCTCATCTCAACCTAGGGTACTTTCTGTGGCACAGGATAAATATGGGGCATCTTTCTGAAGCATCAGTTTCGCTTGATTCTCTTGAACGAGAAAAAATAATATACTTAGGGGTGACAGTCACATAGATTTCTAAGAGTAGACCAGACTTCTCTCTGAAATGAGGCTTGGGTTGTCCTCTTTCTGAAAAATTCCCAGATTTAACAGAAAGGCTGCCTTCTGCCATGAGGATACATTGATGTAAAAGTTTAAGAGGTGCTGGTGCACTTCTTACTCTAACAGACATGAGAGGATGTGTGACTCTGAACCGCACAGAGTACAGTTCCTGCCTATTTCATGTTTACTTTTCTACCTCTGGTTTTGGTCCCTGGCAGCTGCTGATTCTTGGCAAAACCCCAGAGCTTGGATCAGAAGACTGAGTTTAAGTTTCATTATTGCCTTTTTTTTAGCCATCGTATCAATCCCTGTCTGTCACTAAGTGATTGTGACAACACCTTGTACAGTTGTTGGTGGCATTAAATCAGATGGTATGTAAGAGTATTTTGTAAAAACTGTAACGTATGATGTGAATGTAGGGGCTTGTAGTTCTCATTAGTATTACTGCTCTTCTTTTCCAAAGTTGAGAGAATATCAGCAGAGGAACAGCCCTGGTGTTTGGCAGGAGTAAAGAGGAAGAAAAAGAAAAAAAATGGCAGTAGCACTGAGACAATAACTTCTGGTGGTTGCCACTCACCTGGGGATGTGAGTCTTGGCTGGCCAGGCTCCTGAGGGCAGGGGGCCCAAAGGGCAGTAGAGGGTAATTGTTAAGATTGTGGAAGAACTGTTGGGTACTGGTTAAGAATTCTGGGTTCGAATCCTACCTCTCCATCTGCTAGGGATACGATTTAGGGCAAATTGCTTGAGTTCTCTTTGGGCCTCCTTTTTCACATCTGTAAAACAGGGGTGGTATTGTTTTACATATATTTGTGAAGTTTAAATGAAATTTGTTATTGCTGTTGTTTTTATGTTAATCCCTAGTACGGGGCCTGCTGTAAACACCCAGGACACCCAGGAAATGGTAGTTGCTGTTTGATTTTCCTCATCCCCAGTCTCAAGGGGGAAACCAGGCCAATGAGAACAGCCATTTGCCATCAGGCTGTCCCTTTAGGAGTCACTGAAAGGGCCCCAGCATGTGGTGAGGAGAGCCCCAGGCACTAGGATTAGGAGAAGATCTAACTTTGAGTTCATCTTTGCCATCAGCTTGCTGACTGACCACAGAAAAATCACTTCTTCCACTAGGCCTCAGTTTCCTTCTCTGTAAGATGATACTGGATAAGATCAGTGTCTTTCAAATTCGTTTTTTAGCTGGAGCCCCCTTTGTTCAAGTGAACCCTTACTCAGAAGTCTGGTTTTTAAAATAGAGGTGGAGGTCTTCTGGAGCTCTACCAGATTCATCACCCACGTCCTGGGCCTGAGGAGAGGGGTCCAGTGAGCATATTAAGAGCTGCACTGGTCAGGCGACCCCACTTTGTGTGACTGCATCGCTTAGGGGACTTTCCCATCTATTTGTTCCTGCCCCTGGCAAGGCAGCAGGTGGCCATTTGGTGGGAGGAGGTCAAAACCACAGGTTCTTCTTCAGCATTTCGTTTTCCTGAACCTGTATCTTCCTCATTCCCTGGCTATCTTGCCTCTCTCTAAGCGACTCTTTCTCCCCCAACCTTGTTTTTCCCTTTTCGCCTCCTGTAGATTCAGGACTTTGTGAAGGTGCTGCGTTCCCCACATTGGACAAGTGGAAGGTGAGGGAGTGCTGAGACTCCTCCCTGGCTTGCTCTCTCCAGCTGTGCATGCCCTTAGGCTTCTCTGGTTTGGGGGATACTTTGCCTTTGGCTTATTTTATTTTGCTGTCTTAACCTTCAGCCTGTTTATGTCTGCTTATTCACCTGCTTGATTGATTGGGTTTTTTCCTTCCCCCACATCTTTTATCATTTTAGAGAAGGTGTGACATACATTAAAGTTTAAAAACAATTTGAGAATGACCTTCAGAGCAGGCTGTGGGATTTGGGGCTTTTTTTTGTTTGTTTTGAGATGGAGTCTTGCTCTGTCACCCAGGCTGGAGTGCAGTGGCACAATGTCAGCTTGCTGCAATCTCTGCCTCCCGGGTTCAAGCCATTCTCTTGCCTCAGCCTCCTGAGTAGCTGGAATTACAGGCGCCCATCACCATGCCCAGCTAGTTTTTGCACTTTTAGTAGAGACAGGGTTTCACCATGTTGACTAGGCTGGTCTCGAACCCCTAACCTCAGATGATCTGCCCTCCTCGGCCTCCCAAAGTGCTGGGATTACAGGCATGAGCCATCATGCCCAGCCTGACATTTGGGCTTTTGAATGCCCACTATGATACTCTCAGACTAGGAGGGATGGAGAAAAAAACCCAACCAACTTTTAGGTTGTGCCCTAAAGGCAAAGATCATTAGACCACATAGAAATTTGTGATTTTTTCAAATTAATTCACTTTGGTTTAAGAGTAGAGAACATAGGGTTAAGATAAAATGAGTTCACATTACAGTTGGAAGGATTGAAGCTATTTTTTCAGAGGAACTAACTGTAAAAGATATGAGGTTAACCAAACAGATAAATGACCGAAACATTCTGCCCCTAATCTCTTTAAAATCAAATGGACACTTAGTCATATTCATTGGGCTCTTGATAGCAAAGACACTTTGCTAACTAAACAATGGAGAGAATAGATGAACAAGCTAGGCTGCACACTGAGTGAGGCAGACTCCTCTGAAGGAGGCAAGAGAGAATTTTGGAAAATTCCAAGTGCTCAGCTGAAGGGTAGGTTGGTTCCGAATGGACTTGAGGCCAGAGGAAGTGGCATTTGAGGCTGGCTTGTAGATTTAAGGTGGGTAAACATTCATCCATAAGGGGAGTCGGGGAGGCAGAAGGAGCGGTGAGGTTATGGTCATCATTATGAACTCACAGAGCACCTTTCAGGAGCACAGGGAGCCTGGTGGGGGGCAGGGCATGGGGGTACATGGGGCTAGGAGATGACTTCCTCTGGTTGTGATTTGGCATTTCCTTCATATCTAACTTGCCTGGGGGGCTCCTGACAAGCCAGAGGAGCAGGGCACAAATGGCGCCAGATCCTGTTGAAGATGGGCATGGGGAGGGGGAGTAAGACAGAGCACCCTTGCCTGCTGTTAGAGAGTTGTTCAGTCATCACACCTGTTACCCACCCCCCTAGTCAGTCAGGTCTGTCCAGGGGCTGTAACTCACCTTGCCAGCTCAGAGGAGATACTGAGTGGTACTGTGGGGAGCACAGGCCTAAGGACATCCTGCAGCCGTGTATTTGGCTTTCTCTGCCAATGGTCCAGCGGATTAGGGGGTCTGGAGCCTGTTTCCTAATGCTCTGAGATTGTGTGCCCAGCCCAGGTCTCTCTGTTCTGGAAACAAAGGCCCAGATCCACATATTTCCTTCTTGCTGTTTAGTTTTAGTTTTTGTTTTTGAGACAGAGTCTGGCTCTGTCTCCTGGAGTGCAGTGGCGGGATATCGGCTCACTGCAACCTCTGCCTCCTGGGTTCAAGTGATTGTCATGCCTCACGCCTTCCGAGTAGCTAGGATTACAGGCACCCACCACCTTGCCTGGCTAATTTTTTTGTATTTTTAGTAGAGATGGGGTTTTGCTATGTTGCCCAGGCTGGTCTGGAACTCCTGGCCCCAAGTGACCCACCAGCCTCGGCCTCCCAAAGTGCTGGGATTACATGCATGAGCCACTGCACCTGGCTCCTTGCTGCTTTTATACCTTCTCCATATCCATAACTGTTTCCCATGTAAGTTTTTTTTAAATTTCTCATTTTTATTACCATGTAAATTTTCTTTCTTTTTTTTTTTTTTTTTTTTTTTTATTGAGATGGAGTCTCGCTCTGTCACCCAGGCTGGAGTGCAGTGGTGTGATCTTGGCTCACTGCAACCTCTGCCTCCCAGGTTCATGCCATTCTCCTGCCTCAGCCTCCCGAGTAGCTGGGACTACAGGCACCCCCCACCACACGTGGCTAATTTTTTGTATTTTTAGTGGAGACGGGGTTTCACCATGTTAGCCAGGATGGCCTCGATCTCCTGATCTTGTGATCAGCCTGCTTCAGCCTCCCAAAGTGCTGGGATTACAGGCGTGAGCCACCGTGCCCGGCCAACCATGTAAGTTTTCTACTCCAGGAGTATAGGTCTGTGATTGCAGTATCCTGAGTAGAGCTGATAACATTTCCAGAAGTAGGGAATAATGGAGAGAGAAAAAAAATCTTAATGGGATGAGACCATTTGAGGAGAGTAGGCTTTATTTTTTTTAAACTCCATTCTTAGCTATAAGACTTAAAATTATCTTCAGTTCTGCCAGCCTCTACAGCACTTGCTCTAAGGAGGGAAGCAGATTTGGGTTTTCAGAGGCCAGGACCGAAGTTTCCAGTGAGCAGGCAGTCCTTTCCCTGGAGCGAGGTGTAGCCACTTCCTCCAAACCCAGCTTCCCTGTCCAGGTCCTGGCTCCGTGGTGTTTTTCTCTTGTCAAGCTTAGCTGGTCAGCCAGCTTTTTCCACTGTCTGCCCACCTGGCCTGTTGGATATTAGAAGATCTTTAGAGCCAGATGCTTGGGCCAAGAGTAAGGCCAGGGCCTGGAGACAGGCCGGGTGGGGCTCTGGTCAAGCAAGTAGGTCCAGTTTGGGGCAAGGGAGAGGCTCCAAATGACTCCAAGTCCCGAATCCTAGGATGGTCCCCAGCTGCTGTTCCCAGGAAAGAAGCCCCACAATTTCTAATTCGCCAAGAGCCATAGGGCAGATGTCTTATGTCTGTTTTTTTGGGTGGTTTCTTAGTTGGGTAGATGTTTCTGGATATAAAAGGACAGGGTGGGGGTGGTGACCATGGTTTATTCTCTTTTTACCTCCAGAGAGTGGGGAGAGGCTTCTAGTTGGGCAACTTTTTTTCCCTGAAAAGGCCTGAATCAGAAACACAGTTAATAGGCCAGGTGCAGTGGCTTACACCTATAATCCCAACACTTTGAGAGGTCAAGGTGGGAGGATCACTTGAGCCCAGGAGTCTGAGACCAGCCTGGGCAACATGGTGAGAACTTAGAGAGACAGGGTCTTGCTATCTCACAGACAGCTTGTTCTCTAGGACCAAGTGGCCTTCCTGGGAACTGGGCTGGGAGAAGGCTGAGACTGGCCCTTTCCTTGAGGTCTAGGGAGATGCAAGATTGTTGGAATGAGCTTGGGAGCTTGGCTCACGCCACCCTGGGTGATTGTTACCAGAAATTGAATGACCCTCTTGTATGTTTCTTCCCACACAGAAACATGATGCTGACAATGGCCCTAATCTTACAGGTGAAACCAAGTGAGTGTCTCCTATTGGGGCAGCAGTCTCTAGGCCAAGGGAGTCAGGAAGGCCACTGCCCATGACCTTCTTTCCCATCAAGCCACCTGCACCTGTGACCCATGTCTCCACCCCTAGGACTTTCTCATCGACCAAGAGCCTGCAGTAACTCTACCAACAGCTCAATGGTGTTGCCTCTGAGATACCTCAGAAACTGAAGCCCAGAGTGGGGTGCAGGGGCAAGGAAAGTATGATAGAAAGAAACCGAGGCAGGGTTTCACAAGAGAGGGCAGATCCTGGGAGCAGCTGATTTGCTGCTGGGCAATGTTGAGGAAGTCGCCTTTTCCCTGACCCTTCTCCCTTGAAGCTGTTCACATGAAGGAGCTGGACCACATGACTGGTTGCATCACTTTTTGCTGCAGAAGCATCAGATGAGAGCTGCTCTGAAGGGAGGGATGGTGGGAAGATAAGAAGTGTGAGGGAATTTGGTACAAAAGAGTTATGGAATGAAGGGTTCAAGATAGGCAGAAAAGAAAATATTACCAGTTGCTGGGGAAGAAAGGAAGTCAGAGGGCTTAGACACTGAGGGGCAGAACATTTCCACGCGCACTCTCATCTCTTGTAGTCAGCAACAGGTATCCACTAGGAGGGCCCTGCACCATCTTGTTAAGAATAAAAAGTTCCTCTTCAAAGTTTCCCTTTTTAAAAACAGTAAGTGTTAAGAAGAATAATAGTTCCTTCTAAAAACTTCTCTCAAGTTTTCTTTTCTTTTTATGCTAAAAACTAATAAATCTTTTAGTTTACTAATGACATTTTGTTATGCCCTGGGTAGCTGTTAAATATAGTAGAGAAATAAGTGTACTCTATGTTTCTATGTCCTTATATATTAAATGAAGCCTAAGTTGTTTATTCTAGTTTCTAGTCTGCCTAGATATGCTCAGACATGCCCAGGCATGTCCCAGCTTGTAGCCTATGCCTTTTCCTTATTTGGAAATGTTGTTATTATCCTAGTTTCCTGTACATAACCCCCTCCCTTTCTTTGTTCTCCATTGTGCCGTTACCTATTTAGGAAAGTTTTAAGATTTTAGCCAGTCAGAATCAGTTTAGATTGTGAGTTCCAGCTCCAGCCAATGGAGATAGGACACAGCAGTGGGGTCCTGATGCATCAGGGATAAAAACTCCTGCTTTCCTTTGTTTGGTGTGCTCTCATGGCAATCTGGCTTGCAAACAGGATCCTTCTGCAGAAGTAAAATTGCCTTGCTGAGAAATCTTTTGTTTGTGTGTTCGTGTTCCTTATGACTCTGAATTTTCATTTCTAACAATCTGCTACCCTGAAGAATCTGGAGGTAAGAAGGCCTGGGCCAAGGTGCAGTGACCCTCTGGGCTAGCCCTCAAACCTCCTCCCACAGTGGGGGTTGGATGACCCTCTGCCCGCTGAGACAGCCCAATAGCTCCCAGCCCTAATGATTGCCCTTTCTAACTCTGCCTGCAGTCCTCCTCCAGCTCCTCCTCTCTGCATGCGTTTCAGAGCTGATACCAAGAGGTAACGGTACCCTGGACTCCCGCTATCTAACAAACAATCAACTCAACAGAATGATTGAGAAATAGTTAAGAGTCAAGTAGGGTTCCCTGGTTCCACTCTGCCAATCTGGGCTCCAGTTTCCTCTTGGGGCCCTGAAGAAAGGGGCTAGAAGCACCCAGTGCCAAGGGCAAATAGGGAGCTGGGGGGCCCAGGTCTCAGCTGGAGGGACCTCAGAGCATGGAGCATGCATCATGGCTCTTCTGTTGCTGCCCTCTTTGCCTACTGTCTCTTCTCCAGACACGCCTGCTCCAGTCCTTGCCAGACACGCCTTGGGATTGTTGCCTCTTGGGGAAGTGCTAGTCTGACTGGTTGTCAGGAACTCTGTATTTCTGCCCTGACTCAGTCATTAATTTGCTCTTTGATTCTGGACAAGTCACCTCTCCTTCTTGGGCTTGCGTTTCTCCAGGAGGTAGAGAGTACCAAAGTCTCTGCTAGCTCTGAGAGTCCAAGATTTAAAGGTCCACTAGAATGTAAACCTCAGGGCCAAGGGATCCTGTCTGTTCTTTTCCATCCTATATCCCTGCTATGAAGAATTGTACCTGGCCCATATGTGTTTAGTCAATGTTGAATGAATGCACTTTCTAAATCACAAGCTGGCAGAATGGTGGGTTTTTCTCAGACTCCATCTATAGATGTCACTGGTAGAAGGTCGTGACTACAAGTTGTCCAGCTTCTTGGAATTTTGAACAAAGAATTGGACAAAACGCCTAGCAAAGCCAAGAAAGAATGAAGCAACAAAAGAACCAAAGCAGGGATTTATTGAAAACAAAAGTACACTCCACAGTGTGGGAGTGGGCCTGAGCAGCAGCTCAGGGGCCTGGATACAGAATCTTCCTGGGTCCAAATACCCCCCAGAAGTTTCCCATTGGCCACTTCATGCTCACCTCATGTAACTGAAGTGGTAGCTGCAATCAGTCTGATTGGTTGCAGAAAGCAGCCAACCAGAGGCTGAAGTGAAGTTACAAAAGTCACTCTCCTGTGCAAACAATCTGATGGGTTGCATAAAGCAACCAATCAGAGGCTAGGATGAAGTTACAAAGTTATACTTCTTTGCAAATGAAGACTTGACCAGCAATCAGTCTTACTTGTTGCAGACAGCCAATTTCCCATCTGCCTCACAGAAAAGGTCAAAGGTAGTAGCCTCTGTTTCTTTTGTTACTTAGACATGGAAAGTTAGGGTTTTTTCATTTTGGTTCTAGGAAGTCAGCGTGAAACAGCCTTAGGTTCCCTGCCTCCAGACCTTATTTTCCTGCCTCATAGAGGTTTATGTTATTGTCCTTTTGAGAGAATCCAGATTCAGACTTTCAGTTCTGTGGCTGTGGGCCAAAACCAACAACGACCCAAATCCTCTGTCCTTGGGAGCTAGAGGAGAGTTTACCATTTCATGGTCCTAGTGGGTCTGAGAACTTGGCCTTTAAAATCCACTCCTGGCCTCTGCCTACTGCTTCATGGCCTGGGGAATAGAGTGGAGGGGGCCGCCCTTGGTCACCTTCCTTTGACTCTCACAAGGAAACAACACATCCAAGAAATTGTGGATCAACTAGAATCACACTAGTAATGTAATTTCTTTGCTCACTGCATGACTGCTGGGTTTGGGGGGCACTCAGATGTAGAGGTGCCAGTCTCGTCTTGCCGACACCCAGCCTGGGGAAGAAGGCTCACCCGCCAGATTCCACCTCATCCCCACAGGGTCCCTGATAACCTGGTCCCATGGGTGGGCCTGTCCTGGGGCATTGGTGGCATTCTGGGGGCATGTCCTTTGCTGTGCCATCTCTGCCTCCCCCTAGTAAGAGCTCTGTCTTCCTCTTCCTATAGGAAAAGCAAGAAAGCCAGCAAAACCAGGGAACCCTAAAGAGGCAGTTAGAGGTGAGTGGAGGGTGTGAAGTTCCCTCTTGTTGCTTTCCTTCTCTTTCAGCACTTGCTTGGCTTTTCTCCCAAAGGTTCAAATTCAGAGAACCAACATACTGATGTCTGAGAAAAGAAAATTAAATACTGAACTGTATCATATGCAACGTGCTGCCAGGCAGTTTGAAGGTGGGAATCTGGGCACCCATCATCCTTCAACCTGGTGCTTTGATAGGCCTTTAGGGGGAGTCCTTTGGGCTCCATCTCAACCTCTTTCATTTCAGGAGAGTCCATGGATCTGGCCAGCGGCCTGCAGTATTCTCAGCAGTGTGTGGGAGAGTTGGATTGGACTCTTTGCTGTCTCCATGCAGCAGAAGAACACGGACAGTGTGAGTTCTACGACCTGCCCCATCCCTTGGCAGCCCAGCTTCCCAGATGGAGGAGTGAGGGACCTTTAGGTCCCTTCTGCAGGATGGAGTGTCCTGCCCAGAAAGCAGCATGAGCCATTTCTCATTGCTTTTGTGTGTGGTTGCTAGAGGCAGCCTGGGGCTGAGCTGGCTGCTGTGGATGAGTTGGGGGAGCAAGCAGAGCTTGGACGTGGAGCACTGGAAGCAGAGCTTAGAGGCCAAGTGCCTACCCTGCCCTTACTTGGCTGTGGCCTTTGCCAAGTCCTAGGTGTGGGATATGGTACTTCCACTGTGAAAGTACAGAAGAGTATCTTTAGTATGTTACCATTTGTGTAGAGAGAAGGAGCACGTGTGTGTGTGTGTGTGTTGTGTGTAAGTACTATGATAATATACATAAAATGTGCTTGAAAGTGGTCTCAGAGCCAGACTGGGTCTGGCTGCATTTTATTGAGGCTCAAAAATAAGAAGCAAACTAGGAAAGAAGGGAATATATTGCTGTAACCAGATATAGAGAGAAGGCTGGAGATAATTCCACCAGACCAACTCGAAGTGTTACGATATTCTTAGTGTTTATATAGGTTGGGGTTATGTGTCTACGTACAGTATAGCATTCGCCTAAGTCTATTGATAACTAATTTTGTTTCAACTAGAAGGTCAGAGGCAAAAAATGCTTTCTAAGTCTTATTAAGCTGTGAAGTCCCTGGTACCTTCAAGACCTGCCTACTGTGGTACCGGAATGATTATTTCTATCTTATCTCCCTTATAGCTTGGTCCGGAGACTGCCTTAGACTCTCCGATGAACCTATTCAAACAGCTGCCACTGTTTCCTTGACTCGTCTCAGATTCTGTTGACCCGAGACTAGGAATATAAGACTGTCTCTATTATTTTGACTTGCTCCAGGTTAGGGAGAAGCCTATGCAAGGGTCCTACTGACCATATGTTTCATTTTTAGCTTTGATACCTGGGCACGGATTTCCCTAGGTTTAACTATTTGCTCAATGTTAAGGCAGCTCTGTGGAAATTTGTTTGTATAACTGGAGTGCTGTGCAGGGCTGTCTGTGTGACTGTCATGAAGGCCTGTCTGTGTGACTATCAGGGAGAATTGGCCACAAAAGGATTCATACAAAACTCAGGAGAGAGAAACAGGGTGGCTGGGAGATGTTTCCCTTCTGTACCTTCTGAGTTTTGGACTATGTGAATTTATCATCCTTTCAAAAAGTGAACAAAAAATTTCCTCCTTCCTTTCTGTGTCCCAACCCCCAGTGAAAAAAAGGGCTTAGAGAATCAGATATACCTGGGTGTTCAAATCCCAGCTCTGTCTGAGTGATCTTAGGCAAGCAATTAACCTCTAATACTCCATGTTTTTTTATCTACGCAATAGAGGTAATAATAGTAACTGTCTCATATGGTGGTTGTGAGAATTAAATGGGATTGCTAGCATGGTGCCTGGTAAAGCACTCAAAGGTTCAAACAGTGGTAGTAATAATGGTAATAACAATAACAATATTCTCTGATCTCTCTGGGCCTATGGTAGCCAGCTACAAATTTGATCTCTTTCCCTGTCCCTTCCACCCTTATTGAGTTCTTTGAGAAACAAATGAGACTATAGGCTTGGAAATGCCATGAAAACATGTCAGCTGTGATTGAGAGTAAGGAAGTGTTAACTGGGGAATAGTTATTATAGCTATTGTTACTGGCCAGCCAGCTGCTCCTCTGCCTGTTATATCCTGACTTAACATTTCTGTATTTGCAGTATAACAAGGAGGTAACCAAAGACAGCGATGCCCTCAGGCTGGAGTTATACAAGAACAGGTAGGTTGGGGGAGGGTGGGATGGGAGATGTGGGGCCCTTAGCATTGGTGATGTGCTGGGAGGTGGGAGGGGTGCAGGTGAGCATGGTGAGGTTGTCATACAAGTTTGCATGTGTGCACAGGCTAAGCTCTAGTGCGGGCTGTGCACCTGACTCATGGTTTGGCCTCGGGGAATTCATATCTTCTCTCTGGACTGCCACCTGTGACTTTTGATTCCTGAGGTCCCTTCCAATGCCATGGTTCTGTGGTTGTGGGACGAGGTGAGGATAGAGGAGCAGTCCTTTCTGCTCTTCAATGATTTCACAGTAGTCCTTTCTGTTCTTCCTTCATTCCTTTCTCTACTGCCTCTGGCCATAGCCAAAACAATGAGGACCGGAAGCAGAAGAACTCAGAACTAGAAGAGAAGCTTCAAGTCCTAGTGACCGAAGATTTAGACTCAATCTGAAGCAACTGCAAAGGAAGCTGGAGAGGGCTAAGATCCTCTTTCAGGCAAGAGGCTGCAGCCCCAGGGGTGGTGGGAGCCCCATCCAGCTGGGGACATGGTCTAGGGATCATGCAGGTTATGGGGAGGCTCCAGCCAAGAGCTGGAAAATTTGGGTCCTTGTTCTGGTCCTGCTATAGAATCCTCTAGAGACTGCTAAAAATCTACAAACTGGGGCCCTGCCATAGACCTGGGGAATCAGAATCTCAGGGTTAGGGCTTAAATTTGTTTTAAATGCATCATGGATGAAAACAATTATTATATAGATTACACTTATATGGCTAGCTCATGAGTCTGTTTCCTTCTGAGGTTCAAGCCAACGCTTCGACTATTCCACGGTAATAATAGACAGTAGAGTTTTTTTTTGTTTGTTTTTTATTTTGGGATGGGACCTCCCTCTATCACCAGGGCTGGAGTGCAGTGGCATGATCTCGGCTCACTGCAACCTCCACCTCCCAGGCTCAAGAGATCCTCCTGCCTCAGCCTCTCAAGTAGCTGGGACTACAGGTGCATGCCACCATGCCTGGGTAATTTTTGTATTTGTACAGATGGGGCTTTGCCATGTTGCCCAGGCTGGTCTTGAACTCCTGACTTCAAGTAATCCACCCACCTCAGCCTCCCAAAGTGTTATTATAGGCATGAGCTACCATCCTTGGCCTGAGATCTTTTTAAAAATTATTTAATACTTTATTTCTAAAGCAAAGCAACTTCACAATAGAGATATTTATTGACCAAGTTGTACACTGAGCCCAGCTCTAGACCTTTTAAAGGGCACTGTGTGGAATGGCCCAGGATCCCCAGATCTGAACTTCCCACTCTTTACCACTCAGTTTGATTCTAGGAAGTCAGTGCGAAACAGCCTTATGTTCCCTGCCTCCAGACCTTATTTTCCTGCCTCACAGAGCTTTATGTTACTGTCCTTTTGAGAGAATCCAGATTCAGACTTTCAGTTCTGTGGCTGTGGGCCAAAACCAACAAAGACCCAAATCCTCTGTCCTTGGGAGCTTGAGGAGAGTTTACCAGTTCATGGTCCTAGTGGGTCTGAGAACTTGGCCTTTAAAATCCACTCCTGGCCCCTGCCTACCGCTTCATGGCCTGGGGAATAGAGTCAAGGGGGCCACCCTTGGTCACCTTCCTTTGACTTTCCCCAAGAAACAGCACAACCAAAAAATTGTGGATCAACTGGAAGTAGTAACGTGATTTCTTTGCTCACTGCATGACTGCTTGGTTTGGGGGCACTCAGATGTAGAGGTGCCAGTCTCATCTTGCCGATCCCCAGCCTGGGGAAAAAGGCTCACCCCCCAGATTCCACCTCATCCCCACAGGGTCCCTGGTAACCTGGTCCCATGGGTGGGCCTGTCCTGGGGCATTGGTGGCATTCTGGGGGCATGTCCCTTGCTATGCCATCTCTGCTTCCCCTTAGTAAGAGCTCTGTCTTTCTCTTCCTATAGGAAAAGCAAGAAAGCCAGCAAAACCAGGGAGAGCCCTAAAGAGGCAGTTAGAGGTGAGTGGAGGGTGTGAAGTTCCCTCCTGTCCTCTGGAGAATGTTGCTTTCCTTCTCTTTCAGCATTTGCTCGGCTTTTCTCCCAAAAGTTCAAATCAGACAATTGGAATCTTGATGTTTGAGAAAGCAGAATTGAAGACAGCACTGTATCACACTGAACGTGCTGCCAGGCAGTTTGAAGGTGGGAATCTGGGCACCCGTCATCCTTCAACCTGGTGCTTTGACAGGCTTTTGGGCTCCATCTCAACCTCTCTCATTTCAGGGGAGTCCAGAGATCTGGCCAGCTGCCTGCAGTATTCCCAGCAGTTTACGGGAGAATTGGAACGAACTCTCTTTGCTCTCTCCATGCAGCAGAAGAACATGGACAGGGTGAGTCCTACAGCCTGCCTCATCCCCTGGCAGCCCAGCTTCCCAGATGGAGGAGTTGAAGCTGGTTATGAAGCCCTTAATGCTAACCAGCAGTTACAGCAGGCCATGGAGTAGCGGGCACAGCTGGAAGCACACCTGGGGCAGGTGAGGCTTTGCAGAGGGAGGGATGTGGAAGGAAGATGACCCCAGGTGGCCAGGAGCGGGTGAGGACCAGTGACAGCCCTTCCTAACTTCTGTGCCCGTTCTTGCAGGTGATGGAGTCACTGAAACAACTACAGATAGAGAAAGATCAACATGCTGAGAATCTGAAAGGAGAGAGCGCCATGTGGTGGCAGAGGATGCGGGAGATGTCAGAGCAGGTGAGACCTGACCCTTCAGCCCCCACCATAGATAGGTCACTTGATCGTTCCAGGCATCTGTGAAATGGGAGGAGCACAGCCAGAGGTGGTCATGGGTCTGGGCTTTGTGGAGATAGAGACAGAGAGGGAGATGGTAGCCTGTCCAGCCGCCAGCCCCTCTCTCCAGGGCCGTTTCCCCGTGTGCTCTGGGCAGATGCACACGTTGAGGGAGGAGACGGCGCATAGCATGAGTCGAGTACAGGAACTGGAGATGAGCTTGGCTGAACTAAGAACCAGATGGGTAAGCTGGGGCTGGGGTGACCTGGGAGCAGGACTGGCATCAGAGGGCTGTGGGGATGGCTGAGAATGTCAGGGAGGTGGGTGCATGGAAAGGCTTTGAGGCAGAGGGAAAGAGGTCTGTGCCGGGAGGCAGCAAGTCTTGTAATCGTCATGAGCCTCACCTGTCCCCGTCAGCAAAGAGGAAAAAGTGCCTGTTGTCAGCCACCCACAGTTGCCTCTGTCTGATAGTGGCTTGGAAGATTGACTACCATCAGGGTTCAAGGAATCATTAGCAGGGAGGCCAAGTTTTGGGAGCCCGAGGGGAGCAGTGAATCAAGAGGAGGGTTTTTTTTTGAGAACGCAGAGGGTTTTTTTGAGAATCATTAGCAGGGAGGCCAAGTCTGGGGAGCCCAAGAGGAGCTGTGTATCCAGAGGAGAGTTTTTTTGAGAATACAGAGGCCCTTATTGTCTGCTTCTTTCTCAGCTGAATCCCCACCCCTGGAGCCCCCAGCAGGGGGCACAGCCCTCATGTGAATCGGCACTTCTGAGGGGAACTGTGAGCCAGAGCCCTGCTTTGATGGCTGTGGATGAGAGGGGATGATTTTTCTAATCTGCCTCCATCCTTCCCAGTGCCATGGGAGGCAGACACTAAGTTCTGGGGTCTCCAGCTGCAGTAGCAGCTACAAGCAGAGGCTGAGCACCTGTGGAAGGAGCTGGAGAGTCTAGCAGGACAGCTCCAGTGGGCCCACATGCAAGACAATGAGGGCTTGAAACGCCTGAACTGGGAGCAGGAGGAGAGGCTGCTGGAGCTGGGGCGGGTGGCTGAGCTCTGAGGGGAGCAGGCAGAGATACGCAGGCAAACCCTGGGGACCATGCAAAATGACCTCACTCCCATCAGCCCCACACTCTCCCAGAATCCTGAGCTCAAGGAGCAGCTGCAGAGAGCAGCTTTGTAAAACTGGTTCATCCCACCTGGGGAGACTGCCTTCCTCCCTCACCCTCTAGGCCTTTGTTTCCCCACCTGTTAAGTGGGGCAGTGTAGCCCTTATGTGAAGTGGCAATTCCAAAGGGACCTGTGAGCCAGAGCCCTGCTTTGATGGCTGTAGGGGAGAGGGGATCATTTTTCTAATCTGCCTCCATCCTTCCCAGCGCCATGGGAGGCAAACACCAAGTTCTGCGGTCTCCAGCTGCAGTGGGTGGTGTGATTGCTTCTCTGTCCAGAACAATGAGAACATGGAGATCACCAGCGCACTTTAGTCTGAGCAGCATGTCGAGGTGGAGCTGCAGGAGAAGCTGGGCGAGCTGTAGGAGATGGTAGCCCCTGCTGATTATGCCACTGCAAGGGAGAAGGGAAGGGAGAAGAGAGAGGCAGACAGCTACATTGTACATTGCCCAGACTACTACTTCCTCATCACTGTCCTCTGCCCAGGAGGGGCCCAGTTAGAGTCACTCTGTGGCACAGACTGGCCTTCTGGAGGAACAGTGCCTTTCTCCTCCCTCACGTTGGTACACCTTCCTCTAACCTGCTGTGGCTGCCACAGGTCAGAACCTGCTGCTGTCTTTTGCTGAGCTCCGGGGGAGCGAGGTCCTCATGTGTTCATGAAGGAGGCCGTGCAGCCCCTGCTTTGAGCTTTGGCCATTCAAAATGCTGCCTAGCAGCCCAAGGCCTGGGCAAACCATATCCACACCCCCGAGTTGCTCCAAGCATGCGTGACTGTCACTGTCATTGTGCGAGCGTCTGTCATACCTGTTGCACACTTGTGTCCATGGCACTGAGGCACCTTCTCTCCTGCGTGGGCCCCTAACGCCCTGCTTTGTTCTGTGACAGACGCCAAAGACGATGCTGCGTCTGTCTAGCCACCTGCCAATGACACCGTGTTACCTGGTGGTGTCCCTTGCCCTGGTGCCAGTCTTGCTAGCATAGCGGCACCTCAGGTTCATGCCTCCTCCTCCTCCTCTGCCCACTGCCCTTCTGCACCTACTATGGATTCTCTCCTCTTTTCACAAGTAGTTTGTTCCCTAGGGCCAAGTGCCCTTCCTGGGGACTGGGCTGGGGGAAGGCTGAGACTGGGCTTTTCCTTGAGGTTTGGGGAGATAGAATGTTGTTGGAATGAGCTTGGGAACTTGGCTCACCTGTCCTCAGTGATTCTTACAGAAATTGAATGACCATCACATGTTTCTTCCCACACAGAATCATCATGCTAGCCCCAATCTCATGGATGAAAGCAAGTGAGTGTCTCTTATCGGGGCAGCAGTCTCTAGGCTGAGGGAGTCAGGGAGGCCACTGTCTAACACCTTCTTTCCCATTGAGCCACCTGCACCCCTGACGCCTGTGTCTCTGCCCTTAGAACCTTCTCATCAATTGAGAGCCTGCAACAACTCTCCCAACAGCTCAGTGGCGTTGTTTCTGAGGAACTTCAGAAATCAAGGGGAGTGTGGGGGAAATGAAAGTATGATAGGAAGAAATTGAGGCAGGGATCACCAGAGAGAGGAAAGATCCTGGGACTGGCCGATTTACTGGACCATGTTGAGGAAGTTGCCTCTTCCCTAAGGCTTCTTCCTTGAAGCTATTCACATGAAGGAGTTGGACCCCGTGGCTGGTTACATCATTTTGTCCTACTGTAGAAACACCAGATGAGAGCTGCTTGGGAGGGAGGGATGGTGGGGAGATAAAAACCATGAGAGAAGTTGGCACAAAGAGGTTACAGGATGAAGGGTCCAAGTTAGGCAGAAAAGAAAATGTTGCCAGTTGCTGGGGAAGAAAGGAAGTCAGAGGGCTTAGACACTGAGGGGACAGAAGATCTCCATGCGCACTCTCATCTCTTGTAGTCAGCAACAGGTATCCATGCGGAGGGCTCTGCACCATCTGCTACCCTGAAGGATCTGGAGGTAAGAGGCCCTGGGCCATGACCCAGTGACCCTGCAGGCCAGCCCTCCAACCTCCTCCCACAGCAGGGGCTGGATGCCCCTCTGCCAGCTGAGACAGCTCACACATCCCCCAAACCTGATGATTGCTCTCTCTACCTCTCCCCTTAGTCCTCCTCCAACTCCTCCTCTCTTCACGCGCCTCAGAGCAGATACCAAGAGGTAACAGTCACTCTGGACTCGAGTTACGTAACAATCAGTCAACTGAATAAAACCACTGAGTCATCGGTAAGAGTTCAATGTGGTCCCCTGATTCCACGCTGCAAGTCCTGGGCTCCAGTTTCCCCTTAGGGCCCTGAAGAAAGGGCTGGAGGTCCCCGATGCCAAGGGCAAATGGGGAGCAGGGGGGCCGAGGCCTCAGCTGGAGGGACCCCAGAGCACGGAACATGCATCATGGCTCTTCTGTTGCTGCCCTCTTTGCCTACTGTCTCTTCTCCAGACACCCCTGCTCCAGCCCTTGCCACACATGCCCTGGGGTTGTGGCTTCTCAGGGAAGCACTGGCCTGATTGGTTGTCAGGAGCCCTGTATTTCCATTCTGACTCAGGCCCTAATTTGCTCTTTGATTCTGGACAAGCCATCTCTCCTTCTTGGGCTTGTGTTTCCCGAGGAGGTAGAGTTAGAGAGCATCAAATGTCTCTGTTAGCTCTGAGAGTCCATGATTTAAAGGTCCAGTAGAATGTAAACCTCAGGGCCAAGGGATCCTGTCTGTCCTTTTCTGTCCTATATCTCTGCTATGAAGAACCATACTTGGCCTGTATGTGCTCAATCAATGTTTGTTGAGTGAATGCACCTTTCTAAATCACAAGCTGGTAGAAGGGTGAGCTTTTCTCAGACTCCATCTCTAAAGGTTTATGTTACTGTCCTTTCGGGAGAATCCAGATTCAGACTTTCACTTCTGTGGCTGTGGGCCAAAACCAACAAAGACCCAAATCCTCTGTCCTTGGGAGCTTGAGGAGAGTTTACCAGATCATGGTCCTAGTGGGTCTGAGAACTTGGCCTTTAAAATCCGTTTCTGGCCCCTGTCTACCGCTTCCTGGTCTGGGGAATAGAGTCGAGGGGGCCACCCTTGGTCACCTTCCTTTGACTCTCCCCACAGAAACAGCACAACCAAAAACTTGTCGAGTAACTAGAAGAAGTAATGTGATTTGTTTGCTCATGACATGACTGCTGGGTTTGGGGGGCACTCAGATGTAGAGGCCCCAGTCTCTCTTGCCGACACCCAGCCTGGGGAAGAAGATTCACCCCCCAGATTCCACCTCATCCCCACAGGGTCCTTGATAACCTGGTCCCATGGGTGGGCCTGTCCTGGGGCATTGGTGGCATTCTGGGGGCATGTCCCTTGCTGTGCCACCTCTGCCTCCCCCTAGTAAGAGCTCTGTCTTCCTCTTCCTATAGGAAAAGCAAGAAAGCCAGCAAAACTGGGGAGCCCTAAAGAGGCAATTACAGGTGAGTGGAGGGTGTGAAGTTCCCTCCTGTCCTCTGGAGAATGTTGCTTTCCTTCTCTTTCAGCATTTGCTTGGCTTTTCTCCTGAAGGTTCAATTCAGATAATTAGAATCTTGATGTTTGAGAAAGCAGAACTGAAGACAGCACTGTGTCACACTGAATGTGCTGCCAGGCAATTTGAAGGTGGGAATCTGGGCACCCATCATCCTTCAACCTGGTGCTTTGACAGGCCTTTAGGGGTAGTCCTTTGGGCCCCATCTCAACCTCTCTCATTCTAGAAGAGGCCAAGGATCTGGCCAGCCATCTGCTGTATTCCTGGCGGCATGTGGAAGAGTTGGAGCAGGAGCAGAGGAAGGAAGATAGGGTGAGTCCAACCACCTGCCCCATACCCTGGCAGCCCGGCTTTCCAGATGGAGGAGTGAGGGACCTTTAGGTCCCTTCTGCAGGATGGAGTGTCCTGCCCAGAAAGCAGCATGGGCCATTTCTCACTGCTTTTGTGCGTGGTTGTTAGAGTCAGCCTAGGGCTGTGTCGGCTGCTGTGGGTGAGTTGGGGGGTGCTGTGGGGAGCGAGCACTGGATGCAGAGCTCGGAGGCCAAGTGCCTACCCTGCCCTTACCTGGCTGTGGCCTTGGCCAAGTCCTAGGTGGGAGATATGGTACTTGCACTGTGAAGGTACAGAAGAGAATCTTTAGTATGTTACCATTTGTGCAGAGAGAGGGAACACGTGTGTGTGTACTACGATAATATACATGAAACATGTCTGCAAGGATTTGTAAAAAACTCAGGACAGAGGAGCAGGGTGGCTGGGAGATAGTTACCTTCTGTATTTTCTGAGTTTTGGACTATGGGAATGTACCCTTCAAAAATAGAACACAACATTATCCCCCTTTCCATCTGTGCCCCCACCCCCAGCTGTTAAAAGTGGAGGGTGTCCAGCTTCTTGGCGTCTTGAACAAAGAATTGGACAAAATGCACAAACAAAGCGAGGAAGGAATGAAGGGATTTATTGAAACTGAAACACACTCCACAGTGTGGGAGTGCACCCGAGCATAAGGGCTGAAAGGCACTGTTACAGAAATTTTGGGAGTTTACCCCCTAGAGGATTCCATTAGTTACTTGGGGTATGCCCTATGTAAATGGAGAGGATGAAGTAAAGTTACAAAGTCATTTAGCCATAGGCCCCATAGAGAGGATATTTCCTGTTATAGCTGTAGTGTGAACAGGACTTATGTTCCCTGCCTCCAGATCCTATTTTCCTGCCTCACAGCGAAAAAATGGGCTTAGAGAATCAGATATACATGAGTGTTCAAATCCCAGCTCTGTTTGAGTGATCTTAGACAAGCACTTAACCTCTAATACCCCATGTTTTTCAACTACACAATAGAGGTGATAATAGTAACTGTCTCCTATGGTGGTTGTGAAGATTAAACAGGATTGTTAGCGTGGTGCCTGGTGAAGCACTCAATAAAGGTTCCAACAATGGCAGTCATAACGGTAATAACAATAGCAATATTCTCTTTTTTCTCTGGGCCTCTGGTAGCCAGCTATAAATTCGATCTCTTTCCCTGTCCCTTCCACCCTTACTGAGTTCTTTGAGAAACAAATGAGACTGTGGGCTTGGAAATGCCTTGCAAACATGTCAGGCGTGATTGAGAGTGAGGAAGTGTTACTGTGGAATAGTCACTAGCTGTCGTTCCTGGTCTGCCAGCTGCTCCTCTGCCTGCCGTATCCTGACTTCACCTTTCTGTATTTTCAGTACAACAACCAGTTAACCGGAGACAGCGATGCCCTCAGGCTGGAGTTATACAAGAACAGGTAGGACGGGGGAGGGTGGGATGGGAGGTGTGGGGCCCTTAGCATGGGTGATGTGCTGGGAGGTGGGAGGGCTGCAGGTGAGCATGATGAGGTGGTCATACAGGTTTGCATGTGTGCACAGGCTAAGCTTTAGGGCCGGCTGTACCTCTGACTCATGGTATAGCCTTCGGCAACTCATGTCTTCTCTCTGGCCTGCCACCTGTGACTTTTGATTCCTGAGGTCCCTTCCAGTGCCACGGTTCTGTGGTTGTAGGGTGAGGGTAGAGGGTTGATCACCAAAGCAGCCCTTTCTGTTCTTTGTTCATTCCTTTCTCTACTGCCTCTGGCCATAGCAACAGCAATAAGGAGCTGAAGCAGGAGAACTCAGCTTTGGCAGAGCAGCTTCAAGTTGTACTGATTGACAAGGCAGGGATGCAGTGTGACTTGGAGGAGCTGAAAAAGAAACTAGAACTCCCTGACCTCACGCTTCAACAGGCGAGAGGCTGCAGCCCCAGGGGTGGTGGGGTATGGGAAGGCTCCAGCCAAGAGCTGGAAAATTTGAGTCCTTGTTCTGGTCCTGCCATAGAATCCTCTAGAGACTGCTAAAAATCTACATATTGGGGCCCTGCCATAGATCTTGGGAATCAGAATCTCAGGGTTAGGGCTTAAATTTTTTTTTAATGCATCACAGATGAAAATCATTATTTTATAGATTACACTTATACGGCTAGCTCATGAGCCTGTTTATTTACTTCTGAGGTTCAAGCCAACACTTCGACTATTCCATGGTAATAACAGAGAGTAGAGTTCTTGTTTGTTTGTTTGTTTGTTTGTTTGTTTTGGGACAGGGTCTCGCTCTATCACCTGGGCTGGAGTGCAGTGGCATGATCTTGGCTCATTGCAACCTTCACCTTCCATGCTCAAGCGATCCTCCTGCCTCAGCCTCTCAAGTAGCTGGGACGACAGGTGCACGCCACCATGCCTGGGTAATTTTTGTATTTGTAGAGACAAGGCTTTGCCATGTTGCCCAGGTGGGTCTGGAACTCCTGAGCTCAAGCAATCCACCCACCTCAGCCTCCCAAAGTGTTGGGATTACAGGCATGAGCCACCATCCCCGGCCTGAGATCTCTTTAAAATGATCTAATTTTTTGTTTCTAAAGCAAAGCAACTTCACAGTAGAGATCTTTATTGACCAAGTTGTACACTGAACCTAGCTCTAGCCCTTTTAAGGGGCACTGTGTGGAACAGCCCAGGCTCCTCAGATCGAAACTTCTCTTTCTTCATCATTCAGTTGTCTAGCTGGTGTGAAGCCCCTGATGCTAACCAGCAGTTACAGCAGCCCATAGAGGAACAGGCACAGCTGAAAGCACACCTGGGGCAGGTGAGGCTTTGAAGAGGGAGGGATGTGGAAGGAAGGTGACCCCAGGGGGCCAGGAGCGGGTGAGGACCAGTGACAGCCCTTCCTAACTTCTGTGCCCGTTCTTACAGGTGATGGAGTCACTGAAACAACTACAGATGGAGAAAGATCAACATGCTGAGAATCTGAAAGGAGAGAGCGCCATGTGGTGGCAGAGGATGCGGGAGATGTCAGAGCAGGTGAGACCTGACCCTTCAGCCCCCACCATAGATAGGTCACTTGATCGTTCCAGGCATCTGTGAAATGGGAGGAGCACAGCCAGAGGTGGTCATGGGTCTGGGCTTTGTGGAGGTAGGGGCAGAGAGGGAGATGGTAGCCTGTCCAGCCGCCAGCCCCTCTCTCCAGGGCCCTTTCCCCCTGTGCTTTGGGCAGATGCACACGTTGAGGGAGGAGACGGCGCATAGCATGAGTCGAGTACAGGAACTGGAGATGAGCTTGGCTGAACTAAGAACCAGATGGGTAAGCTGGGGCTGGGGTGACCTGGGAGCAGGACTGGCGTCAGAGGGCTGTGGGGATGGCTGAGAATGCCCCAGGGAGGTGGATGCATGGAAAGGCTTTGAGGCAGAGGGAAAGAGGTCTGTGCCAGGAGACGGCAAGTCTTGTCATCTCCACGAGCCTCAATGTCCCCATCAGCAAAGAGGAAAAAGTGCCTGTTGTCAGCCACCCACAGTTGTCTGTACCTGACAGTGGCTTGGAAGATTGGCTACCAGCAGGGCGCGAGGAGTCATTAGCAGGGAGGCCAAGTTTGGGGAACCTGAGAGGAGCTATGCACCAAGAGGAGGGTTTTTTTGAGAATCCAGAGGCCCTTATTGTCGGCTTCCTTTCTAAGCTGAACCCCTGCTCCCAGAGCCTCCAGCAGGGCCCTCCAAAGTGGAGCAGAAGCTACAAGCAGAGGCTGAGCACCTGTGGAAGGAGCTGGAGAATCTGGCAGGACAGCTTTAAGCCCAAGTGGAAGAAAATGAGGGCTTGAGTCGCCTGAACCAAGAGCAGGAAGAGGTTGCTGAGGCTGCTGGAGCAAGAGGAGAGGCTGCTGGAGCAAGAGGAGAGGCTGCTGGAGCTGGAGTGGAAGGCCGAACTCTGGGAGGAGCAGGTGGAGGCGCTCAGGCAAACCGTGCGGAACGACCGTACCACCATCAGCCGCGCGCTCTCCCGGAAACACGAACTGAAGAAGCATCTGGGCAAGCTGAAGGAGATGGTAACCCTCGTCCAATTCAAGAAGGGCAGGGAGGTGGGCACCACCCTCTGGGGAAGGGAGGTGGGAGGCCAGAGGCAGCTCCAGCCTGGGGTACAGGTGACCCCAGCAGCCTCCAGGGCAGTGCCGTGACTGTTTCTTGCTTCCTGCCCTCTGACTTTTAGAGGTGGATAGCCTTGGACTCCTCCCAGTATCCTCTAGCTGGCTATTGTCCCAGCTAGAGACATGGAGCACCCCCAATCACAGGGAAAAGACAGTGGTATAAGAGGCTCCTTAGATTCAAACTGAATTCTGGCCTCAGCTCCACTGCTCACCATTGAACTACTTTCCATCTCTAAGTCTTGGTTTCTTTCACTTAAAAAGGAAATGAGCATTTTCCTCGCAGAGGTGCTCAGGATTAAATGAGATAATACATAGAAAGCATTAGGCATGTAGCACACTTAGCAGATGGTGGTTGGCTCCTTCTGTTTTTCCACCTGTGGCTTACAGGTTAAATGGTGGGAAAAGGGTGTGTGATTTGAGGCTGGGGAAGGAGGCATGGGGCTCTCGGCAAGGGAGGCAATCACTTAGGCCTGGAGCAAGGGGCCAGGGGCCTGGGCAGGCGACAGAGTCCCACAGTACCCTTGCTACCCTATTTGTGGGCCCAGAATCTGGAAGCCAGCCACCACCTGCCCTCACACCCAGGGTCTTCCTGCAGGTGGAGCTGAAGAGCCAAGAGGCTCAGAGCCTGCCGTAGCAGCGAGACCAGTGCCTGAGTATCCTGCAGCAGTACTATCAGCAGCTGATCTCTGAGAAGGAGACACTGCACAGGCAGTTACTTCTGCAGATCCAGCTCGTGGACCAGCTGCAGCACCAGAGAAAAGAGTAGCAGAGATGGCCTGCCAAGAGTTGCAGGAGACCCAGGAAAGGGAGTTGCTGAGGGCAGGTCCCCGAGGGGGATGAGACCCGGCAACCTCCATGCCTTCTCATTCTCTTTCCTGACCCCTTAGGAGCGCCTGGAAGCAGAATCAGTAGCTACAGGCCCAGCTGAGCCTCATGGCTCTCCCTGGGGAAGGTATGGGGGAGACCACTCAGAGGAAGAGGAGAGAGCCCCAGGAAGAGCAGGGGACGGTTAGCAGCATAGGATTGAGGAGTTGGAAGAGACCCTTAGAACAGCTGGTCATTATGCAGATGGGGTGTCTGCACTAAGTTCGGCATCAATATGGTGACCTGGGTGTGGGGGACCACCAGTTTGCGTAAGGATGGGTAAACTGGCCCAGGTCAGAAATGGAGCAGGTCAGAACTCCCAGGTCGATAGGTAGTGGGACTGTGCCTGGGCAACATAGCGGGACCTTGGCTTTTTAAAAAAAGGCAATAAAAATAAAGAACAGATACTCATTCCTCTCTGGGGAGGGGCTGGCCTAGGGTTACACAGTGAGGGTGGGGGCAGAGGTGGGCCCACTGTACCTCCCTTGTTGGGTTGTCTGAGGACCCCTCTGGTCACTGCCCCCCACCCCAATAGGAGATGGACTGGCGAGTGAGGAGGAGGAGGAGGAGCCTTGGTCCATGCTGAGCATCCTGGAGGACCTGGAGAGCTGGGAGACCATGGTGAGCCTGACTCCCCATGCCCCACCTTTGCTGCCTCCCTCTCTGCTCCCTCCCAGACACCCTTACGCTCTTGGTCTTTCTGCCTTCTGATTTCTTTGGACCCTCAACCCTTCCCTGCGAGCCAGTGGTCAGACACCATTTCACCTGAGACCAATAGGTGCACCCTCTGAGGCCCCAAGGGAAGGGCTTCTCTCTACCGCCCTGGCCTGTTCATCCTGTGTATCCCCCTACAAGAATGCGCACCTCCTGCCTGCAGGTGGCATTTTAAAACTTGGCTTTAGCCAGTGCCGAAGAGGAGCAGGCACAGCTACATGGGCAGCTGAAGGAGCAAAGGGTGCACTGCCAGCGCCTGTCTTACCTGGTGGCCTTGGCCGGGAAGGAGCCAGAGGCAGCAGCCTCAGCCCCAGGGACTGGGGGCGATTCTGTGTGGGGAGATCCACCGGGGCTTGCAGGGGGCCATGGGGAAGCTGCAGGTGAGTGAGTCTCTCCTGGCATGGCCAAGAAGGGTGGGGGCGGGGCAGGTTGTTGCGGGGATGTGACCCCATTATTTTGACTCCAGAGCCGCTTTATGGAGCTCATGCAGGAGAAGGAGCGGGTGGAGAAACTGGAATGTCGCTGCATTCAGCTGTCTGGAGAAACAGACACCATCAGTGAGCGAGAGGTCAGGGCATGGCAGGGGGAGCTGCAGGGTGGTCAGAGAGGCCCCAGTTTCTGAGCCCTGTCCTCCTGCAGGAAAGTACATCACATCATACCAGAGCCAGAGGTCAGTGCTGAAGACGTGGCACTGGGAGCATGAGTACATAAGCAGGCTGGCCCAGGACAAGGAGGAGATGAAGGTAGGGCGTGCAACATCTCTGCAGGGTTGGAGGTGGGGGTGCGTGTGGGCACGGGCGTGGCAGCGGAGCACCCCTCCCTCCAGGTGAAGCTGCTGGAGCTGGTGTTGTAGCTTGTGGGCGACTGCAACAAGTGGCATGGCAGATTCCTGGCAGCTGCCCAGAACCCTGCTGATGAGCCCGCTCCAGGGGACCCAGCCCCCGAGGAGATGGGGCTGCCGACAAGCAGGGTGGTGAGTAGAGCCCTTGGGCAGGGTGGGCCGGCAGGATGAGGGGAGGGCTCACATGGTGCTCTGAGCCCTGCCTCCCTGTTTCCAAAGATCTCCCACAGTGTGGAGCCTGAACAAGGAGAGGCTGGGAAGGGTTCTCCCCATGACAGCCCCACAGCACAGCAGATCATGAGGCTGCTTCATGAGATGCAGAACTCCCAAGAGTGCCCAGGATTGGGCAGCAACCCCTGCATCCCCATTTTTTACTGAGCTCAGGAGAACAAGGTGAAACATAACAATCATCTAAAAGCTGGCCACTGTCAGCAAAGCCTGGAGAAATGGGACCAGAGAGTCTGCCCCCACCATGTCCCTGCCATCCCTTCCCAGTTACCCCTTTACCCTTACAGTAGCAAAATAGACCCCTATCTAATGAGGGAGACAGGTGCAGATGAGGTGAAGATCACTGTCATCCAAAAGTGGGAAACTAAATTAAAAAAAAAAGTTATGGGATTTAAAAAAGTTATGGGAAAAAAAGTTGTTATGGGATAAAAAAGTTATGGGATTAAAGAAGTTATGAAAAAAGTTGTAGGAAAAAAGTTACGGAAAAAAGTTATGAAAAAAGTTAGTTATGGAAAAAAGTTAAGGAAAAAAGTTGTGGAAAAGTTATAGAAAAAAGTTATGGGATTAAAAAAATAGTCATGGATAAAAATTAAAAAAATAATAATAAAAACAGGTTGCTGTCAGCAAAGCCTGGAGAAGTGGGGTTGCAGGCTCTGCCCCTACCATGTCTCTACCACCCCTTCCCAGTCACCCTTTTACCCTTAGAGTAGCAAGACAAGCCGCATGTCTAATGGGGTGAGATAAGCAAGTGCAGACCCTTTGCCGCCTTGGCCAGGGCTGAGTCCTTAAATTTCTGGAAGATGATTATTGTTATTTAAGAGCTAGAGGCTCAGAGTTTATTTCTTTCGAGGAAGCCTCATGGCCTGTCTGATGGCGTTAATCCCACCAAAGCAATTTTTCCCTCATGGGGGCTCCCATTTAACTCAGAGAGGCAGCTGAGGCAGGACAATGGAGCTAATGTAGACCAGGCAAGGGCACGAGCTGCTGGAGGTGGGTCCCCTTCCCCAGTGTACGTATTGTATCTGTGTAACATTTTGTATATTCTGGGGGTAGGGCTGCCCCCTGTATCATACATAGCGGAGGTTGGAGTTGGCACATAGGGAGGAGGTTCTAATAATTATTTGTGGCTGGGAAACTTATTTGATAGCAGACCGAGGAAGGAGGCAGGGATGGGGTTGTGGCTCCCTGGTGATGAGACTCCTGTTTATTTTGCTTTTTATTTTGGAATAAATAGCTTTTAGCCATACTGCTCATCCTGGTGTGTTCCTATTTCCTTCACTGGCTCCTGGAGTTTGTGCCACTGAACGGGGAGCCCCAGAGTGTCTGAGCATGTCCAACTGGGCTGATGGGGACCTTCCATGCCTGTTTCCTGTATGCTGCCCGGTGACACCTGGGGGATTCCACGGGGACTGCCGTGGTGCCTGTGGGGCACAGTCCAGCCCTGACAGCCAACAGGCTCAGAATCCTGATCTAGTGGTGGCTGGGAAGGCAGGTACCAGCACCCAAGGGCACTGACTTCCATCCAGCCCAGGCCATCTTCCATTCCATCCTCCTGCCTCCCTTGTCTGTCTGCACCTGGTGGCCTGTTCTGTCTGTCCCTCCAGAGTGTCAGCTGCCCCGCAGGCTTCCTCCAGGCTGAGTTCATGGCCCTGTGCTCTAGTGGCCAGAACCAGCTTCACAGGATGAGCCAGCTAAGCTCCAGGGGCTTTCCAGGAAAAATGTCCTTTGGAAAGGATGTGGCCTTTTCACTGCTCCCAACAGCAGACCCTAGTCATGGCTTGGCCCTTTCCCTCCCCTGAGCTCCACAGAAAACACAGCTAGCAGAGGACACATTTCCCATCATTCAGAATGGGTTTGATTCTCAGCCAAGAGACAGCAGGACTGGTAGAGACTGTCAGGCCACATGGCTGCCTGCACAGTACACCCATGCTTGGCGGGGAACTCAAGGGATGGCGGGGGCTGGCTGTCCACAGGCTGGGCATGACAGGGAGGCTCACTGGAGGTGGCACACTTTGGAGGGGCAACGTTCCTGTTGGCTACTGAACTCTTCCTTTGGTCAGTAAGTTGAATGTCAAAATGAGGAACCATGGGTCATTTTACCTTGGTGTGATGTACCTGGCTCCTTGCCAAAGGATACCTTACTTTTGGTTTTGCTAAGGGAAGAGGAGACAAAACATGAAGGCACTTGTTGACTAAAAGGAAGTCTTAAAAAATGCTTCAGCATTGAAAAGAGAAATGGAAAAACTAGAAAATAAACTGTACTTTGCAGAAGCTCAAGAGAAAAATTCCCCTCTTTCCATATGGCCCACAGATGCCAACAGTGGGAGAGGGTGGCATGTTTAAAAACAGGCAGAATAAGAACCTATTTACAAGCCAGAGATTTGGAAGTGACATCAGCTACCCCTCTCCAGATATAGGGGAAAGTACAGATCCTTGGAAACCCTAGACCTCACTCTATGTTACTGGATTCTCTTTTGAGCAGCAGCTTAGAAAGGCAAAGATGGGGACGATTTTAAATTTCACTTCCTATGAGTTATGCAGCTTCTTGCTAAGCATGGCTGAGAGTTTATTTGGGCAGGAGAGATTATGTGCAAATCAAGGAACCTAAGAGAAGCCTACTCTGAAGAATGCTGACAGCATCAAAAGGCGTGGAGGAGGAGCTGGAATAAAACACCCAAACTTCACAGACTCTAGGGCACATCTTGGGAGAGGTTCCAAATGTGGGCCCTAGTGATGCCATCTGCAGCAGAGAGAGCAAGTTCCAAAGAAGATGTGATGAGGAACCATAATTTGATGGTGAAATATCTTACATCAAATTTTGATAATAGTACATAACTGTGTTAATTCCATTAATACGTATTATTTCAGGAAAAGTGGATAAAATCTAATCATCTTTTCCACAATATGTGCATATAAGTGAGTGAGGATGCCGCAGCTGCCTACCTAGCAATCCTAAATTACCCAACTAGCACTCAAGGGAGCCATAAACTTTAAGGGTCTATATGTTTAGCCACAACTCAGGTCGCTCGGCTCCCTAGCCCAAGTATAGTTTCAGCCAATCTGGCAGCCGTGGACCCAAATTTGGGGTGATCAAAATCAGTATTCCTCTGATATATACACAGAATGCCCCACCCACCCCGGCCTTGCACCCAACTACAGCCCAGCTTACAAGTTAATTATCATGATCCCTGCCCTTTGGAGAGCATCACATAATTCACAAGCAGCGGACTGAAGAGCAGGGAGTTGGTTTCATTCACCTTTTTCCTCTTTATTCTAGCCTAGGGCATGGTATGGTCAGGCTCTGAACACTTATTTATTACAGAATAAAGGAGAAAGGGGAGAAGAGGGAGAGAGTTGGAAGACAGCTAAAATATGCTTGTGTCTAAACAATGAAAAGGAGAGAGAATACTGCAAAATGACTCTTTCCCCTCTTGAAGCACTCTTACTAACCTCATGTCTGTTTCTTTCCTTACTCTTGCCCTTATCCTTCTTCCAGCGACCCATTCTGTCTCCACTTTTGATGTCACTAATCTCTTCCTGTTTGGGGCCTTATTTCTACCCCTATTTGCTTCCCAGACTATCTACCTTTCTTTTTCTCATTCTCTGCATATCTCATCTGTTTCTCTGATTTTTACAAATTTGATCTCTTATTCTGTCATCTGATAACTTTTTTCTTTTAAGTAGGAATGGCAGGGCCTCAGGAGAGCCAACGGGTAAAGGAGTAGCTAAGAGAAAGAGCATCATCTAATGTTTCCCAGAGGGGCAGGGCCCGTTCATCCCTCCTCCCCATGCTTTGTCCCAGTAGGTCAGAAGTGGTCAGTCAAGGGTGTCCTATCTCATCTCTCTCTGGGCTCCTTTGAGTTGTCCTCCTGACCTACTACCTATTGTTACCATCAACATGGAAGCTAACCCTTTCAGGCACTTTCAGTTTCTGTTGTTAACTGATCTACCTCAAAGAGGCAGCCCCAGGCCCTAATTTTGAACAGCAGTGAAGACCTACATTCTACAAAAGCCAAGAGAACTCCATGTTTTTCCCACAGTTCGCTTCCCCAGAAACTGACACCTGAGAACTCCATATACCCAAACCTAGTCTTGGTTCAGAGGTTTCTAGGCAACTTCCTAACACATACACAGAGGCTACCTCTAAGGGGTGAATCCTAGTTTCAGCTCCCAAGTCCAGCTTCACCCTAAGATCAGCTCCACTAACTCTAAAGAACTTTATGGTATAGGAGCTATTTCTCATTCATCTTAGCATCGCAGTGTTGGGGAATGTCTGGCCACCATGGGTTCTCTGTTTGAATAATAAAATAACTTCCCTAAAGGCATTAAAATTTAAGTTTATTTTCTAAAGCATTATAATACATAGAAAAGTTTAGGGAAAAAGCAGTTGCTTCCTGTACAGAATGAATCTATTCGTGTCATATCTAAGAAAAACCATTGTCAAATTGAAAGTCATGAAGATTTACCTCTATGTTTTCTTCTAAAAGTTTTATGGTTTTAGCTCTTATATTTAGATCATTGATCCATTTTGAGTTCATTGTGTATATAGTGTGATGTAAGAGTTCAACTTCATTCTTTTGCATGTGGCTATCTAGTTGTCCAAGCACCATTTGTTGAAAATACTATTCTTTCAAACGGTCTTGGTATCCTTGTTGAAAATCAATTGACCCTGCTTGTATGGCTTTCATCCTGGACTCTCAATTCTATTCCATTGATTTATATGTCAATCTTGTGCTAGTACCACACTGTTTTGATTACTGTGGCTTTGTAGTAAGTTTGAAATCAGGAAGTGTTTGAATTCCGCTTTTATTCCTCTTTTTCAAGGTTTGTTGGCTATTTGAGGCCCCTTTGCAATTCCATATGAATTTTGGGATGAGCTTTTCTATTTCTGCAAAAAAGATCATTGGGGTTTTGGTAGGGATTGCACTGAATTTTATTTGTGGATTCTTTAGGATTTTTAAAATATATATTGGTCATTATTTCTATCTTAAAAGTATTAAGTCTTCCAGTCCATAAATATGGGATGTTTTTCCATTTATTGGTGTCTTTAATTTCTTTTAGCAATGTTTTGTAGTTTTCTGTGTATAAATCTTGCACTGCATTGGTTAAATTTATTCCTAAGTATTTTATTATTTTTTGTAATAACAAATGAAATTCTTTTCTTAATTTTCTTCTTGGGTTGTCCATTGCTAGTGTATAGAAATATAACTGATTTTCTGCCTTGTAACCTAACTCTGCTGAGTTTATTTGTTAGCTCTAATAATTTTATTTGTAGATTCTGTAGGATTTATATATATATATATATGGAATCATGTCATCTGTGCATGGTTTTACTTCTTCCTTTTCAATTTGGATGCACTCTCTTTTTCTTGTCTAATTGCTCTGGCTAGAAGTTCTAGTATGATGTTGAATAGCACTGGTGAAAATGGGCATCTTTGTCTTATTCCTGATCTTAGAAAAATATTTCAGTCTTTTACTACTGAGTATGATGTTAACTGTGGTTTTTAAAAAACAAATACCCTTTTATTATGATGAGGAAGTTCCCTTCTACTAGTCATAGTTTTCTGAGTGTTTTTATCACTAAAGGGTGTTGGAGCTTGTCAAATGCTTTTCCTGCATCATTTGAAATGATCATGTGGGGCTAGGCATGGTGGCTCATGCCTATAATCCCACCATTTTGGGAAGCCAAAGCAGGTGAATTGCCTGAGCTCAGGAGTTTGAGACTGGCCTGGCCAACATGGCAAAACACCATCTCTACTAAAAGTACAAAAATTAGCTGGGCGTGGTGGTGTGCGTCTGTAGTCTTAACTACTTGGGAGGCTGAGGCAGGAGAATTGCTTGAACCCAAGAGGCAGAGGTTGCAGTGAGCCAAGATCACACCACTGCACTCCAGCCTGGGTGACAGAATGAGACCCTGTTTCAAAGAAAAGAAAAAAGATCACATAGGCTTTTTCTCTTCATTCTATTAATGCAGTATATTATATTATTACGTTGATTGATTTTTGTACGTTGAACCACTCTCGAATTCCTGGAATAAATCTCTATATTCTGTTATTATGCTTTACTGCCCCCTCTTTTTTTTTTTTTTTTTTTGAGACGGAGTCTCGCTCTGTCGCCCAGGCTGGAGCGCAGTGGCGCGATCTCGGCTCACTGCAAGCTCCGCCTCCCGGGTTCACGCCATTCTCCTGCCTCAGCCTCTCTGAGTAGCTGGGACTACAGACGCCTGCCACCGCGCCCGGCTAATTTTTTGTATTTTTTTAGTAGAGACGGGGTTTCACCGTGGTCTCGATCTCTTGACCTCGTGATCCACCCGCCTTGGCCTCCCAAAGTGCTGGGATTACAAGCGTGAGCCACCGCGCCCGGCCTACTGCCCCTTCTTTTACATATTTTCTCCTGTCATATTTATTTCCTGCTATATGTGTACCTATTATCTATGCATTTGTCTTTTTCTACACTTGTCACTCTTAGTTACTATTATGTCTCTCTTTTATTGCTTGCATGTTTGGCTGATTTTCCTAAATAAGCACATTATATTTCACTGTCACAGGCAGAATAGAACCAACTCAGTAATGGAGGGCAGAAGGACTCAAGGAAAAGGGTATTTAACCAATTACAGAGGCAGAACACACTAGCTTAAGTCAAGATGAGGTTGCAATGTCTATTTGTCCCATGCCACAATATCTATGAATCAAGAATACTGACCTCCCTGGACTCACATTGTAAGATTCTGCCCTAGAGAATAGGGAAAAGAGCTACCATCCTTAGGGTCTTGATATGAACCATCGAGAGGCTCCTTGACCAATGGGAACATGTCTCTGTGACAGCATTCTGGGAATTTAAGGAGCATCAGGAAAGCCTCACTTTGTTAAAAGAGGTAAGTAAACTAAACCCTGCTAATAATGCATTTGAGTATATCAGCTTCATTTCCTTAGATGAAGAGCCTGGACCTTCTTAAATATTAAACACTCTAGGATATAAATGGTCAGATCTTTTATCTCTACATGAGTAAGTTGTGAGAAGAAGGAGAGACAGAAGAGGAAGGTCAGAGGTACAGGGGAAGAGTTTCTTTAAAAAGGGCAAAACATGCACAAAATGTAGGCCAAGGGAGCTATAAACAAACTTCCCCATTGTACAAATGAGCCCAGGGTGAATTCTGAGAGGGGGATCCAAGCAAACAGTGAATTTGCCTTCTACAATTAGGATGCGAATTCCCCTTAAAAAAGGTGGATGCTCAGACATACCTAGCACAAGTCACAAGACATAGGATTCAGAAAAGACACTAGAAAAATCTCTCTTCCAAATGATGTTTAGTTTTCCGGTTCTGGCTATGCTACACTAAGGCTTTCCCAGTTTCCATCAGCAGGCGAAGGAGTATAGGGCATTTTTGGGAGTCTAAATTCCCGAATGTGCAGCCCCCAGCTCTAAACCTTTCAACATAAACCCATCAAGGAGTGTGTTTCTGGTCCCAATCCTGGATCCCACAGATTTGACTGCTATAAGGTCTCCCTGTCCCTTACTTTTTTCCCTAAAATCTGATTTTGGTCTTACCACAAACTCTTGAATTCTCATAAGATAGATATATCTAGGGAAATTCTAACTCCTAAACCTAAACAAAATAACTGTAAAAAATACCAGAAGAATTGTATTTCAATCAAGTTTTCACATTTTAAATTGCTATAATGTATTTATTTTTTATTTTTTAACTTTGAAGTTCAAGGGTACATGTGCAGGTTTGTTACATAGGTAAACTTGTGTTATGGGGGTTTGTTGTACAGAATTTTTTTTTTTGTCAGCCATGTATTAAGCATAGAACCCATATACCCATATTCCTGATCCTCTCCCTCCTCCCACCCCAACCCTCTGATAGGCTTCAGTATGTGTTATTCTTCTGTATGTGTCCATGCGTTTTCATCATTTAGCTCCCACTTGTGAGAACATGTGGTGTTAGGTTTTCTGCTCCTGTATTAGTTTGCTAAGGCTAATGGCCTCCAGCTCCATCCATGTTCCTGCAGAGGACATGATCTCATTCTTTTTTATGGCTGCATAGTATTCCATGGTGTATATATATGTACCACATTTTCTTGATTTAGTCTATCATTGGTGGGCATTTAGGTTGATTCCATATCTTTGCTATTGTGAATAGTGCTGCAATGAACATACGCGTGCATGTATCTTTATAACAGAACAATTTAGAGTCCTCTGGGTATATACCCAGTGATGGCATTGCTGGATCAAATGGTATATCTGTCTTTAGGTCTTTGAGGAATTGCCACACTGTCTTTCACAATGGTTGAACTAATTTACACTCCCAACAACAGTGTATAAGCATTCTTTTCTCTACAACTTTTCCAGCATCTCTTATTTTTTGACTTTTTTGTAATAGCCATTGAATTGCCTTTAACTCCTAATTTCCAGCCATTCCTTGTCTGATTCTAGGCGACAGAGCTGCTGACAATTAGATCTGCCCCAAGGATGACTCCAGCGATAAATGCCATGATGGCTTCATCTTTGCCCAGCCCTTTTGCCAACCAGGAGAATAAACATTCATCCCTCCAGGGAGACGTAGGGAAACCAATGGGAATCCCACTCCATCAGTGTGATCTTCAGGTAGGAAGCAGAATGGCTGAGTCCCTGCACTGCAGGTGGAAGTTCACCTCCAGAGCTCATCGTGGGGGAACAGCCTAGCCTTAAAAAAACTATTCATACAGTTTTCAAGCTTGTTTAATGTCAGTATGATTCTAGATCCTTCCGGATGATTGATATTGGAGATGCAGTAGAAAGGGATAGCTCTGAGTACCCAAGAGGTGGGAAGAGGGAACTGCAAGAATACAATCCCCCATTTCAGAAGCTGATCTTCTGATTTTTATTGACTGACTGATTGATTGAAATGGGGTCTTTCTCTGTCGCCCAGGCTGGAGTGCAGTGGCACAATCATAGCTCATTGGAATCTCAACCCCCTGGGCTCAAGCAATCCTCCCAAGTCCCCAGACTGCTCTCAAAGTCCTGGGGTGAAGCGGTCCTCCCACCTCAGCCTCCCAAAGTGCTAGGATGACAGGCGTGAGTCACCGAGCCCAGCCCTAACCTACTGAGGACACTGAGAGGAGGCTCCAAGTCATGCAGGGCAGAAGCTACCAACCAGAGGAATCCCACCCTAAGGCAGCCAGGTCCAAGACCTGTTTCTGTCAGGCCATGGAGGGGTTGTGAGTTTAGGAGTAGGGGTGAGGTTGAGGGGTGTCAGGTTTCAGAAGTAACTCTAGGAACTTTCTCCATTTTAAGTCTGCTTGGGAGCATTTCTGTTCATTTTCCTACAGCAAAGCCACTCAGCATCACCTACACTGTTTCAGGTCACTTAAATGGTGCCCAAGGCCAGGGCTGGATTTAAACTTTTTAGCTGGATTAGAAAGGAAGGCTAGTTGGGAGCACATCAGCTAGTACTCACTAGAAGCAACTTGTGCAGAGAAGAGTTAACATAGTAGGCCTGAGACTGCAATCCTTGAAAAGGATACCTTGGTTGGTATCTGGGAACTTGGGTTTAGGGTTCCACACTTTTGGGGGTGGAGCTGAGTGGGAGAGAAGAAGGAGAAAAACAATTTTCTATTATTTGGTCCCAATATATCCTTGTCTCTTTCCATTTCTGCTCCTTTCAGACACATCCCTTAAACTACTTTTCTCATATCTCATTTTTCTTCTCTCAGAATTATACAAAGAGATTTTTTCTAAAGAAGCTCACCAACTATACCAGAGATGCCTATATTGTCTGTTTGAATGACTATATTGGGCTATATTGTCTGTCTGAATGACTATCTTCCAGTTGATAGCAGTGCTCTTCTTGTCTGCTCATTTCTGATACTGTGAATTTTGATTTGTGTCTTCACTGCCTTCTTTTAATCTCTTTTTCAGATTCGTTTCTTCTCTTTCCCTCTGCTATGGTATCAATCTACATTTTTTGTTTGTTCTGAAGCTGTTCTTGAATCTGCTTCTGTATTTGTCTCTGACATAATCTCAGCACTTGAATGTTTGTGTGTCTTCCTTTCACAGCTAAATGCATTCAAAGAAATCTTTTCTAGGGAGGCCTGGAGAAAGAAGCCATCTGAGTACATGAGCAGAACTACTTCAATAATCTATTTGTGATCAAAGAACAACTTGTTGTTGTTGTTTTTGGGCCCCAGTGGGTCAGAAACGGTTAGATAGTACTCATGTTCGTCAAAATCTGTGCCCTGACCTGGCTGCCTGCAGGCTCTCCTAGATTCTAACATCTTTCAACAAAAAACTATCAAGAAGTGGTTTCAATACATATGTGGAGAAAACACAAGTAAAAGAAGACTACAATAACAAAAAAAACCAAAAAATTTTAAAAACTAGAAAAAAATGGTTTCAAGCCCCACAGCTGACCACCACTAAGAGTCAATATTTCCAAAGCCCACTATTTTGATCAAATACTTGGAAGCTCCCTGGCCTCCCTTTTTGACCAGTCTCTTTGGGTCTAGGTAGCTGAGACACAGCCAATGGTATTAAAACAAAGCAACAGTGACCTTCCTGCCCACCTCCTACTCTTGCTACAAAGGCAGAGCCCAGTACCCTAATACACACATGCGACTGACTCAGCCCCAAAGGTTGTGCATCACTCCTGGCAGTGTTTCCAGGGCTTCAGACAGGGCTCTAAGGCTTCCTGGGAGAGTTTCTCCAAGGATTTCAGCAGGGGCTCCAAGAAGAGGTTTTAGATAGTTTATGTTAAGATTTCAAAGAGTCCCTTGCAGGAACTATGGGACTTATCAAATCAAGGTTTCCAAATTTCCACTTATGGGCCCTGGTGGAGGCCATAGATTTATTCTGCGGGCTTTTAGATATTTCGGGCAGCAGCTTCTAGCACTGTCTTCTTCTTCAAGGTCTCAGGGAGTAGCTGATCATTATTAATCAGGGAGGTTTCTAGAGGATCCTCTCAGCATATGCTTTCCTCAGCCACCTCTTTTCATTCAGTCATTCAGCAGACATTTAAAGAGTACTATATTCTAGGCATTGAGCTGGGTAAAACTTATGCCACATAGCATCAGCCTCAAAGAGCTCACAGACATGGCTGTTCCCAGGACTCTCCTGCTGGAGGGGGCTGCCACCATCTGTTGCGGTCTTCAGCTCCCACAAGGCCCCTCATCTATAAGCCTTGCTTCCCTGCCAGGTGGAACAGCTCAGGGTTCATCTTTCAGTTCTGTGGCTGTGCAGCAGTTAGTCTTATAGTCCCCAGTGGCAATTTTGTTCCAAGCTCTTTCAAGAAGTTTATTAACACCCGCTGTGGAGTGGCACTAGGAGAGCAAATCTCTGTCACCCCACCAGTGACAATTCTCAGGCCCTCTGGCTCTTGTTTGGCTACACTCTGAGGCAACAGTAGGGACCCTCAAAGATCAAGAGTCTGAAAAGTTCTTTTAGTCCTAATGCCAATCCCACCCAGCCACACTTTGCTAACAAAGTAGTCACACTTTCCAAGACTTTTCAAATTTATTCCTGGGAATCAAATTCCACAAGCCACAACTAAATAGGAATATCTTCTTTAATGAAACACACCTGGAGTGGGTGTGTCACTCTCTAACAGGTCAGAGAAGCCCTGATGGGGCCTTTGAAAGTATATGACATCACAGTGGGTACCAGGAGAGGCCATGCCTGGAAAAAGGAGCTATAATAATAACAGCTACATTGATAGCTGTCCAACAGATAACTATTGAAGCAGTCTACAAATATGGAATGCTTTTTACCTGCCCAACATCTCTGTGAGGTAGGTACTATTGTTTCATCCTCACTTTACACTTAAGAAACTGAGAAACTGAGATTGTAAGTAACTTGTTCAATGTCACATAGCTGGTATAATAGCAAGACTTGAACCCTGGCAGTCTGGCCAGAGACTCTGAGCTCTAATGCCTGCACCTCTCCAAGGTGACTGGAAATGTCTCTTACAATACTTCCGTTTCCTGTCAGCTTTCTTTTTTTTCTTCCTTTCAAATTTTTCTTCCATGTATTGGTTTAGCTACTGAAGACCACTTTTGGTCCTGGAGAGAGCGGACAGGAGGGCTTATTGTTTCTTCCCTCAATGTTCCTGAAGCAAAATTTTCTCTCTACTTTTCCACCCTTGGCCCATTTAGTCAACCCTTCTAACTGGGCCTTATTCTGTTTCCCCCTCTGAAAACATGAACCCTTGCAGACGTCTTTCTTCCATTCTCTCGAAGCTGACAATGGAGGGAGAGGACTGGTCTGCCAAGAGAGCCAACCCTAAGGTCAGAGAAGAGAGCCCCTGGGTGCTCAGCGGGATCTGAGCCTCAGTGTCTGAATCTGCCTGTGACTCTGGCATCTTGTGGGGCTCTCTGACACCCTCTCCCTTTAGATCCCTTGCCTTTCACTGCTCTTTTCTCTGCTACTGTCTCCTGGCCTGTTTGTCTCCCTACCCATCTGCCCACCATCCACGTCCACCTTTTTGCTGCTGGAGCCGCTTTTTGGGGCCTGGCTTTCCTTCTTTCACCATCTCCTTGTCTCTGGACTCTTCTCAGTTTACTCTTTCTGGCTGTATCTTGCTGAGGGTGTGTCTGTGTCTGATTCTTGCCTATTTTTTTTTTTTTTTAGGAGGCTAAAAGGGGGAAAGGAGCTCATGACCCCGGGATAAAATCTATTCTTTTGTAACATGGTGTAAAGCCCCTTGCATCTGTCTTCACTTCCACTCTTACCACTGCTGCCCCCTAAGGCAGTGCTGCAGCCATAAGGAACTTTATTTTTTCCCTAAATGTGCTCCACCCCTCACAGGTACTGTTCCCTCCGCTGGAAAGACTTTCCACCCCAAACCCACTATTCAGTTAACTCCCACTCATTTTCAAGCCCCAGACACAGCTTCCTCTAGGAAAACAGCCCCCAGCCCAGGTGTGTCTTGCGTGTACTTCTAGCCCATATTGTGAAAGCGATGGTCATGTGCATTGAATTTACCTGTTTACATATTGTGTCTCCCCCATTGGACTTCGCTCTTTGAAGGCAAAGGATGACCTTCCTTCAACAGCATATAGTGAGAAGACTGCTTTTGGCATCATTCCCTACCAACTGGTCTCTCCCCACATCATCCTCTGAGATGTTGGCTCTTTTCTGCCTGATTTGGGGATTCTACAGACCCAAATACTAATGCTTCCTCCTCCAAGTCCCAAGAAACACCCTTGAGGGTATTTCTTCTGAAACTTCTCATGTCAGTCTTTATTTTTTTACATCATGGAAGAAGGTGAGGTTGAGTAGGAGTTTCACGGGGGTCCTTCTGATAACCATCTTGGTGGCTCCAGTTACAGGCAGGAAACCTAGATAAAGCCAGATCACATATCGATAACACTTACCCATGTTCAATATCAACATCAAGCATTTTTCAAAGGGAGGCACAGTATCTCATTCTTATTCACAAAAAATTTGTTGAAATGTTTCTTTCATGTGTTATCTACATATGTGTATATATACATGTGTATGTATGTGTGTATACATGTGTACATATTACTGACCTATAGATAGTGCTCATTAAGGAGGCTTTATTCACATATATGCATAGGATAGGGATACAGAATGAGTCCTCGATGACAGACAGCACCTTGAACCTGGCTTTTCTGGCGGCATCTGAGAAATTGTGAGTTAGGGCCATGGGCTGGGTTCTGAGAGCAACTAGTCAGTTCCAAGCACCTTAAAGTCCAAGCTGGGAAGTTTAAATACTCTTCTAAAGAAAAATGTCTCCTTTAGTAGAGGTAGCCAAAGAAAAACTACATTTTTGCCTGGCAGAAATGATAGCCTATTATCCTACCTGTAGTACCTGCTTGTTTAATGAGTAGTTGAATGTTGCCCAGCCAATTCATATGTCATTGTTTCCTTGCATGTTCCCCAATCCTAGAGAGGGCTTGAGCCTTTGATATGCTTTGGATGTTTGTTCCCCTCAAATCTCATGTTGAAATGTGATCCCCAACACTGGATGTGTGGTCTAGCGGGAGGTGTTTGGGTCATGGGGTTAGCATCCTCATGAATGGCTTGGTGCTGTCCTCGTGGTAATGTGTGAGTTCCCACCCTGAGTTCACGTGAGATCTGGTTGTTAAAAAGAGCCTGGCACGTCCTCCCTCTCTCTTGCTCACACTCTCACCACCATGTGATATGCTGGCTCCTCCTGAACCTTCCAACATGAGTAAAAGCTTCCTGAGGCTCTCACCAGAAGCAGATGCTGGCAGCATGATTCTTGTACAGTCTGCAGAACTGTGAGCCAAACAAACCTCTTTTCTCTACAAATTACCGACTCTCAGGTATTTCTTCATAGCAACAGGAATTGACTAACACAGCCCCGTACTTTTTCATGAACTGACTAACACAGCCCTGTACTTTTTCAAGTTTCTATCGCTGGCTTCACCACCACCAACTAGAGCCTCCAGCAGGGCTCACTCTGCCCTGGTCTCTCTGCTGGCAAAGTCAGCTTCCCATAGCTGATCCTATACCAGTTCTCCTGGCAGTCAAAAGCTCAGAATTACCCTCTCCATTCTGCACACAGCAGTGCCCAGGACAGTCCTGTGCTTTAAGCCCTTCTTCATCCAGTAGCTCTCATGAGGAACGTATGCAACATTGGCGAGATAAGACTCTCACAGTAGTCTCCCTTTCCATGATTTTGTTAGCTATTTTAGACATTTACATTAAAATTCTAAGATTATTTTGTCTTAATTTTGAAACAACAAACAAAACGGATCCTTTAGAAGGTATTTTTAAATCTCCCACTGAATTGCCTGTGTCATATATATATATATATATATATATATATATATAGAGAGAGAGAGAGAGAGAGAGAGAGAGACAGAGAAAGAGGGAGAGAGGGAGAGAGAGAGAGATAGGGTCTTGCTCTGTCACCCAGGCTGGAGTGCAGTGGTGCAATCACAGTTCACTATAACCTTGAACTACTGGGCTCAAGTGATCTGTTCCCCCCCAGCCTCCAAAGTAGCTAATTTTTTTAAGTAAAAAAATTTTTTTTTTTTTGTAGAGACAGGATCTCACTGCATTGCCCAGGCTGGTCTCACACTCCTGGCCTCAAGCGATCTTCCAACCTCGGCTTCCCAAAGTGCTGGGATTACAGGCGTGAGCAACCCTACCTGGCCTGAGTTGTGTTTTTAAAATCAAGGTTCTCTTGCATGTCTAATAGTTTTTGCTTATTAGAACACATAGGTGCTGGATTGTGTAGTGTGTATAATTTTACATAATTTATTCAACCTAGCCTAATAAAATAATACTACTACTATTTCTGTGTGTGTGTGTGTATTTGGATTTGTCAACTACTTTATTTTCATCAACTGCTTTGGAAGCATTTTAAGTATATTTCTTGTTCAACAATATATTAAATAATATATTAGAAAAAACAAAACCCAATAATGTAGTCTCTTTTAATTGAAAAATTCAGCCCACTCACATTTCATAAAATAATTGTTATACTCCCTTTTATTTTTTTATCTTATTTTATGTTTACCATTTATTTAACTATATCCTTTTTTTTGCTTTTCCTTCTTTTCCACTTATTCTCCCCTGTGTCCCCTGTTGATTTAAAAATTCTACTCTATTTTCCCATTCTGCTCATAATTACCTCCCAGTTTGTAACACTCATGATCAGACACGTATTTCTTTACTAGTAAATAAAAAGGCATATTCCTCTACGTGCCCTCCACCACAAACCCACAAATTCCACAGTAGTCCCAGGGAGACACATGTCCCATGCTTATACCCAGCTACTGAGGCACACCTGCTTGGGGGCAAATAAGCATCGTGGGCTCAGACCTGAGAATGAGACTCCAGGGGCCCAAAGTCCCTGTCTCCATTGCTAGGCTGGCTCTGACAATCCCCAGTTACTGATACTCAAAGCCCCACTTTTAAAGCTGGAGCTGTCTCTCTCAGACTTAATGTAGGTCTGTCATCAGACCTCTCAGAAAAGGTCAGATGGGGACAGATTTGGGAATGAGAGGATAAAGGGCTGCCCCAGGGCATGGGGGAGAAGGGTATAAGAAATACTGAAACGTGCCCAGGAGAAGCTGAGGGATGACATTTGACTGTGGGGCCACTCTGCCTGGTAGGAGTGTCCCTCAGCAGGTACAGAAGTTCTCCACCACCAAAGCCTGGTGAGGCGCTGTGTCCTAGACACGCATGGGAGAAGGGAAAAGGCAAGATAGGGAAGAGTGCCCAGAAGGGTCACAGCAGGGGAAGGAGGAGAGGGCAGGGTGAGGGATATGGTGGTCACGGAGGGTGGATGAAGGGCCCCTGCTAGAGAGGCAGGGCTTCAGGCAGAGGTCCCAGACAAACTGGGCTTCCAGACTGCGGCCTTCTTGTTGTGGAGGAGGTGGGATTTGGACTGGGGAGGAGTGGACAGTACCCTGGGGTCTTGCGACTCAAGTATTTCCTCTTAGGGAGTGTAGAAATGTGTGGAGACAGTCAGGTCAGAATGGGATTGGGAATCTGAGGGCCTCTTACATTTGGCCCTCAGCTGGGCACTCCTTAGGAGGTTGGGTCAGAGCCTGAGCAAGACCCTCCATGCCCACTGGGTAAAGGTGGACTCCAGCTCTGGGCAGACTCCTCCAGAGACCTGGGACCTTGGACCCCAGCACACCTGAATGGGCTGTAAGGTTCAGGAGCACCCATCCTTCCTCACAGTCTGCAAAGTGAGCTTTGGAAAGGAAAACAACTTAGCTCCACTCCCTCATACTTGAGTCCAGGAAGCAGATGAGAATAGGACACGTGCTAAAGGGAACTAGAGGCATCCGAGCTGGAGGCTGGTAGAAAAGCAGGAGGAGCATTGCTAGCTCTCGTTAGCTGAGCATTGACCTCGACAGGCGCTGTGATGGATGGTCGTCCCCACAAGTTATGGCATCACTAACGTGGAGTTGAAAAGCCAGAGGCTCTAAGTTTAGATTGCTTTCCCAGCGTCACACACCTAATAGGTGGGAGAGCTTACACAAAACCTGCCTCTTTCTGATTTCAAAGCCGAATGTCTCAACTTCTACCCTCTCCACAATTATTCTGAATACTTAGCAGGCTTCATTTGGAGTCTGGCCTTACACTTATTATTGAATGGGACAGGCGACCAAGGAAAGAACAGAATAGAGGAGAAGACTGATGAGAATAAGGATGCGGGGAGCCCTTTGTGAGTCTGGGCAATTCCTCCCTGTTCACTTCTATACCTGCTTTCCTCACACACACACCAATGTGCAGGGTTGGCTGATCCCTCGGTTGGAGAGGTATTATATAATCAAATAGGTTCCTCTGCCTCCCAAACCATGGCAGAACCCCCATCAGCCCTGTCCACAGCAGTCTCCCTCAGCTTCCCCTAAGCTTCCATGCCTCTCCCACTTTCTGTCAGAACTGCACTGTATGGAAAAGGCCTGGGGGCATTAGGAGGGGCCCCAGAAGGGCCGACAGACTTAATTAGATTGTGTTTCCAAGATCTCTTCATGTCTCTGCCCATCTTAAAATGTAAAATACATTTAAAAATCTGGGCTTGGCGCAGTGGCTCACGCCTGTCATCCCAGCATTTTGGGAGGCCGAGGCTGGCGGATCACTTGAGGTCAGGGGTTCAAGACCAGTCTGGCTAACAGGGCAAAACCCCATCTCTACTAAAAATACGAAAATTAGCCAGGTGTGGTGGTGGGCGCCTGTAATCCTAGCTACTCGGGAGGCCGAGGCCAGAGAATTGCTTGAACCTGGGAGGTGGAGGTTGCAGTGAGCCGAGATCACACCACTGCACTCCAGCCTGGGCGACAGAGCAAGACTTAGTCTCAAAAAAAAAAAAAAAAAAAAAAAACCCACCAAAAAAATAAAACCCTACTATGTGAAAAATACAAATAAAAGGACAATGCAAAACACTCATATCATCTATCACAAATAAATTGTCACCATTTGGTCATATCTCTCCCTCTGCCCTGCTAAAGGATAAGTGTAAGAAACAAAGTTTAATTGTTGCCTTTTTGGGCGAGTATAAAACCAGTGCGCTAGAAGCAAGGCAGCGACAGGTTACCAGACGCCCCAGGCGCTTCAGAACAAGCTGCCTCCTGGGGAGGAGGCAGGAGAGCCAAGTGGGCTCAGCCCCAGATGGCTGAGGTGACACCTAGAGGGTTCCAAGCAGGGGCAGGACAGGCCCCGTAGCAGGGCCTCTGAGTAAGGTCAGGGGGACGGGGAGATGGCTTCACTTCCGAGGAGCGCTGCGCAGGGAGAGACTGGCACCCTGGTGGCCATGGTGACCCGGGAGAGTGACACTGTTCAAAGTCACCGGAAGACATGCGACTGGAAGGGGGACAGGGGAGGAGGGCCCCGCGAACAGCGTGCCTCGCTGGGCCCACGCTCGGGCGAATCTCGGGGAACCCATGCGCCCCGTGTTTATACCCTGCGGCCGTGTGTGGAGCTGGGGGCCACCGCCGAAGCCCATCAGGCAGGGCAGGGGACGGCAGGGCAGGGCGCCCGGGGCTGGGGCTCCTCCCTGCACCCCGCCACAGAGGAGGGGCTTAGGGCTCCCGGCTCCTCTGACCCACCGCCCAAGGCCCGTTAGGCCCAGAAGCCCCTGGCGACGGGCACGGGAGACCCCCCCGCCCCCCCTCCCCCTCCGGCAGCCGTTAAAGGGCGTTGATTTCCCGCCTCGCATCCTCCTTCCGTTAGGGCCAGATGGCTGGGGCTGGTGTTTATTTAGTAGGGGCCCCCATGCAGGAGGACGCCCACTGGAGCTCTGGAGGGTGGGACACGCCCAGACCTAAACTGTTAACTGAGACCTGGAACTGTAGCCGAGTCATATATTCTTCTTCTTTTTTTGAGACGGAGTTTGGTTCTTGTTACCCAGGCTGGAGTGCAGTGGCGCGATCTCGGTTCACTGCAACCCTCGCTTCCCCGGTTCAAGTGATTCACCTGCCTCAGCCTACCGAGTAGCTGGGGTTACAGGCATGCGCCACCACGCCTGGCTAATATTTTTGTATTTTTATTAGAGACAGGGTTTCACCATGTTGGCCAGGCGAGTCGTATATTCTTGTGGTGATAGTGGCCTTAGGAAAAAAAAAACAAACAAAAACGCCTTCTTGGATGACTTAAGGTAGAAGCCGCAGAAGCCTTGTTAAACAGTGCATCTGGCCTGTGGGGCGGCTTTTCGATAAACCCCTAGAAAATGTGAAAATTCTGTCACGGGAAGAAGGGGCTGTACAGTGGATGTTAAGTTGGGTGAAGTTTACGGTTCCACCCATGAATACTGAGGTTTAGCTGCCAACCTCGCAGGCCACTTTTCTTCAGCTCAAAGCTGAGGATTTTTAAGCAGTTTTTCTGACAACGAGAGGGGAGCAGACATGCTTCCTGCTCTTTAAGCGATCTCCCTGGGATCCTAGTCATCCATCTAGTGAAGTCAAGAACCCATTAGGGTTCCACCGACCCAGACTTTTTGTGCCCAAGTAGCAGATTCTGCCAAGTCAGACAAGCCTAGGGGCTTCTACCACACACGACATAACTATTTTCTTTCTGTTCCTTTCTTTTCCCTATCAAAGTCCTCTCAGGCTCTCATAATGATACAAACATGGGTTTTACCATCCTCCATGAGACAGGAAAGACAATTCTTGAAATGACTTTTAAGTCACTTTGATGTCATTAGAGAAGTCATTTAACAAGCGTGTTATTAAGTTTAAAAAATTAAAAGACTATGGCCTTTGGTGACTTCCCTCCCTGGTGGGGCACTATACTTTGCTCTCTAGCTGTTGCAGCCTTTTTCTGGCTTGCAGGTTAAGTTGGGTATGTGAGCTGTGTAAAAGCTCTATGGTTTGTTAATGAAAGCAAACACTGTGGGCCTGACTTGGAACTGCATCTGGATGTGGACTCACCCAAGTTGCTGGGCATTGTGGGACGGGAGGAGAGCGTTTTTCTTGAGACCAGAACTAGGAAAGTGAGAAAGGTTCCTGGTAACAGGGAACCTGAACGAAGGACTACCTTTAAAATTTTGGGGAATTTTTAGAATAGGTTAAACCTATATACAAATAGTAGCATTCATGGTGGCAGTAATTAGACAAGATTCATCACAGTGTTTGGGAACCTAAAGGAAACTAGAGTGGGGATGGGCAAGCCTGGGATTAGAAAAAATATGACCTCTTCCTTTCTCCTGAATTAGTGCCTCATCTCTGTAAGCAGCCCTGGAATTCAGGAACAATGTTACAGAGATAATTAAACAGTAGTTCAGGTATAATTTTCAAGGCAGTTAAGAATTTGGGATTCAGTCTTGCTGATATTGAATCCCAAATTCAGTACCCTTCAGGGATGTGGGTCTGGTGAGTGGTGTCGGAGTAGCAGGAATCTTGGGACTGAGGGGAATAGGTGATATTCATTGTTAGGCAGCTACTCGCTGCAAATGGCCTCTTCAAGGTTAGACCCTTTTCCAAATGTCAGGACGCTAGACATGTAATGTCGATTATACAGGAAAGTCGTGTTTGGTGACTGGCTTCTTCGATCTCTCAGCTCTCCCCTCCATTTTAACATCACCAAAATGCCTGAATTTAGGATGTGCTATTTGTCCCCACACCCTGAAATCCTGTGCTCTGTGCTGCTGGACTAAGTGGTAAAGAGTGTTGGATTCTAGTGGGAACCTGAGGTTGAATTCTCAAGTATCCTATGTGTTGTCCTTTCCTCCAGTTGAGAGAGAATCTGAGGAGACCAACAAACTTTTGACCTCAGATCAGAGGTGGAAAGAGGGAGCTTGCAGAGGTATCAGTTCTGTGGGAGGTTGGATTATGACCAGAAAATGGGATAGTGACATGAGGAGTGTGGCAGTGGTGTTAAGAACTTTTCTCCTTGGGGTGCTAGTTGAGAGCCTTTGCTGTCACTCAATATAGGGCCCGGAGCTGCCCTTTTGGAGTGACATGCTGAAAGATGGAGCCCCACTTGGCCCTGTCCTGGGTGAGGATATACACCCGTGAAAATGTCGGTTCCTAGGTTGATGGTAATTGGAAGAGCTTTTTGAGTGACTCTGAAGAAGGCTGTTGGGCTAAGGGTAAAAGACCAGCTGTCAAGTACGGGCTGAGGGATTCAGGACTCTCTTGAGACTTGTCTTTGGGTGGTAACTGGGATGGTGTTACAGGTGTTGGACAGAAGTCTGAAGTGAGTCAGGGATGGGAGGCTTCCTTTGTGCTCTACGGCACAATCACAGGCACAGTGGGGTGGATAACGTTACCACCCCTCTTCTCACTGAAGTGCCTTGTGTACAGCTGTGGGCTGTCCAACTGCAAGTCACCTGGGGCTTTCTCGGCCCTCATGCTATGTAGAAAAGGGAGAAAATGTCGTTGTGAGAGATTTGGAAAATACATAACACAAAAAAGAAACACTCTTTTTTTTTTTTTTTTTTTTGAGACGGAGTCTTGCTCTGTCACCCAGGCTGGAGTGCAGTGGCGCAATCTCGGCTCACTGCAAGCTCCGCCTCCTGGGTTCACGCCATTCTCCTGCCTCAGCCTCTCCGAGTAGCTGGGACTACAGGCGCCCGCCACCACGCCCGGCTAATTTTTTGTATTTTTAGTAGAGACGGGGTTTCACCATGGTCTCGATCTCCTGACCTCGTGATCCGCCCGCCTCGGCCTCCCAAAGTGCTGGGATTACAAGCGTGAGCCACCGCGCCCGGCCTAAAAAAGAAACACTCTTATCCCCAAATAATGAAAAGAAACTGAAGGAAAAAAATTGTCTAATTTGTGAGTTGCTTTAGTCCAGGAAGCCTGAGGCCCGCAGAATAAATAGCTGTGTAGAGAAGATATCCGTGTTTAGGTGTAGGTCAAGGGTCTTTGTTGAGGCTGGGGATGGGACAGAACACAAAACTTCTAGGTTTTTACCCCTTGACAAGAGAGCCTTTCTGGGGGAAGTGCTATTGTGCAGGTTTTAAAAAAACTGTTGTGCAAAGTACGAAAGAGTTATCAGAATGTGGGCTTCTGAGGGAGTCAGGTTTGTTATATATATATATAGATTTGGGGTTGTAAAGCAGGCATTGAAAAATAGCTGTGAGTTTCCAGAGTTTAAGGGGAACACGGTTGGTAGTTGAGTATTGGGTCTCGGAACCCTTTCATGCATGGTTGAAGGAATTTGCTCTTGTTGATGCTAACTGGAAGAGGGGAGCTTAGGGTTGACTGACCAGAGCCCAAAAGAAACTGGAACTAAAGTACTGGCTGGATAGGCCAGCCATAGACACATTTGTGTTTATCCCATAGATGCAAAGCCAAGTGAAGGATACTGGTTCTATTACTCTCATTCCCCAGACATTTTGAGGAATGTTTGGTGTATGTGGTCTTGTAATGAGGGACAATGCTTTAAGTTGGATAGCTGTCTTTACAAAACAACAGCATTGCCGTATTTTTCTCACTTGCTATTGGCCAATGAAACCTTTCACTTAATTGCCACAGTCCTGGAACAGCATTTAATTTCTACTGATCTAGCCCAGCTCTATGGCCCGAAAAACCATGGCATAATGTCATGGAGCTTCCCCATCTTTCTCTGAGCAGATGGCCAAAGGAAGGGTTTTAGGGTGCCAAGATTATGGCCTGAAACTTTGTGGAGATTCTGAAATCTCTACTTCATGGATTGATTAGGGTTTCTCACCCTGCTTTTCCCTTCTGGAGGTATTTTTTCTGTGGCCATTTTGCAAATTTCCCAGCATCTTACTCTTTTAAAAAGATTGGAAGTTTTCTGGCTCTGATATTTTCCCTTTGGTCTATGTTCTGCTTTTCTTAGGTGTTTTTGGCTTTCTTCCCAACCATTAGGTTGGTGCAAAAGTAATTGTGGGTTCAGACCATGAATTTTAAATCATAACTAGGCTCAAACACATCTTTACTAATCAAAATTGGAACCATTACCATCAACACATTTTCGCCAACAAGACCAAGTTTATTCCTGTAGTGTAAAAATCTGCGGTTACAGATTTGAGGAACTCTCGGAAAGCATTTTCTGCATACTGCTGGTTGTGGAAGTGTTTTCCCTGCAAAATTTGTCGATGCTTGAAGAAGTGGTAGTCAGGTGGGGGGAGGTCAGGTTAATATGGCAGATGAAGCAATGCTTTGTAGCCAAATTCATTCAAACTTTGAAGCATTGGTTGTGTGACATGTGGTCAGGCGTTGTTGTGGAGAAGAATTGGGCCCTTTCTGTTGACGAATGCTGACGGCAGGCGTTGCAGTTTCCTTTGCATCTCATTGATTTGCTGCGCATACTTCTCATATGTAGTGGTTACACCAGGATTCAGAAAGCTGTAGTGGATCAGACCAGCAGCAGACTGCCAGTGACCGTGACCATGACCTTTTTTTTTTTTTTTGGTGCAAGTTTGGCTTTGGGAAGTGCTTTGGAGCTTCTCAGTCCAGCCACTGAGCTGGCTTTACCGGCTGTTGTATAAAATCCACTTTTCATTGCACATCACAATCTGATCAAGAAATAGTCCATTGTTGTTGGGTAGAATAAGAGAAGATGACACTTCAAAATGATGATTTTTTTTTTATTTTCAGTCAGCTCATGAGGCACCCACTTTTATTGAGCTTTCTCACCTTTCCAATTTGCTTCAAATGCTGAACGACCGTAGAATGGCCGACATTGAGTTCTTCGGCAACTTCTCGTTTAGTTGTAAGAGAATCAGCCTCGATGATTGCTCTCAACTGGTCATTGTCAACTTCCGATGGCCAGCCGTTATGCTCCTCATTTTCAAGGCTGTTGTCTCCTTTGCAAAACTTCTTGAACCACCACTGGACTGTACGTTCGTTAGCAGCTCCTGGGCCAAATGCGTTGTTGATGTTGGGAGTTGTCTCTGCTGCTTTATCACCCACTTTGAACTCGAATAAGGAAATTGCTTGAATTTGCTTTTTGTCTAGCATAATTTTTGTAGTCTAAAATAGACATAAAATAAACAAGTAATAAGTCATTAGCAAGAAAACATAGCGAGAAATACCCGTTACAATGATGTATAACATAACCACATTTATTTAAGAATGTATTCCAGTATCAAACAGCAAATTCCAACAATGCAAAAACCGCAATTACTTTTGCACTCACTTTAATAACTTTCAGCTGTTCTTTGGGAAAAGGCCAAACAATTTCACAACTACAGTAAAAACAAAAAAGCAAAAACAAAAGACAAACCTGTGTGTCTTGCCGCTGATAACATCTGGTTTGGGTTTGTTTTCCTTTAAATGGTATTTAGTTTCTGGACCCAAAAGCCTGCAGTAGTAATGACACACTTCCTGGTATTCTTGCTTGGGAATAATTCTTGGAGTGTGCAGCCATAAATAGCATGCATGATATGCTTCAACCCATAGTCTGTCAGAGTCCCCTTGCCACCATTCAGTTGCAAGACAACTACTTGTTGACAGGGCTTGACAATGAGTTTCCTGTAGGTAGCTGCCGTGACTCCAGAACTTTTTGAATATAATTTAGATCTGAAGGCATTTTGAAGGAGAAACGGAGAGCCTATGTTCTAGTCCTGGCACTGCCTTTATTGGCTGTGTGAATTTTGGCAAATCTCCAGATTTCTTTGGGTTGCGGTTTCCTTATGGGTAAAATTGGGATATTAATACCTTACCTTCCTCACGGTGTTGTTTGGGAGGATTAGATGTGCTGTATAGTCTGTCATATCACATAAATGCTTTTAATTTTTGTTATGACTTAAAAGCCAGTTTTAAATATGCCCTGGCCAAGAAGTTGGGGCACACAGAAAAAAAAATCAACAAAAGTTTGTCTGAGATCAACCCCTAGGGAGCTCAGAGCCCAGCAGGAAAAGCAAAAAAAAGGGTTAATGGGAGTGCTTTTCTGCTCCCCTCACCCCTCTGACAATCTATTGACTGTTAAACTGTTGGGGAACCCTCTGCCCCCGAGACATAGGGCAACACCATCGGTGGCTATTAGAGATTTTCCTGGAAATTGGGAACCAGGTGACCAGCTTGCACAGCTGTGCTGCACCCCTGCCAACCACCCAGGCTGGGAGGGCGGTGTCATACCAGTTGTACATCCCCAGCACCAGTGCCCTGCCGGGAGATCTCCACCCTTGAGCCACTGCACCACCAGACCACCCGAAAACAACCTCAAATAATGCTGAGTTTGGCAAGCACAGACCAGAGGGTACCTGAGGAGTTGTGGGTCCCCTGGAGATCCAACCCTCAGCTTCGACTGTACCTTGTGGGGGTGGAGCATGGCCTGCCAAAGCCCACTTGGGACAAAGGAAACGTGGCATGGTGTTGCCAGCAGTTGAAGAGGGCTACCGAAACCCAAGAACAGATGTGGAGAAGCGGGATCATCTCTCGCCCCTGCCCCACTTCGCAGTCCACCGTTCTGGGTGCTCAGCAGCTCTTTTCCTGAGGCCTGATAAGCACATGCTGAAAGAGGGGGCCTTTTCCGCTTCTCCAGCTGGTGCACCCCTGCTGAGGGCTAGTGAGCCCTAAGAGCCTACCTGCCTGCTATTTCTCTCAGGTGTCATCTATCGGACTGCACCCTGAATTACCATTAACAATACATGGCTACAACAGACAGCACCTGAAAAAGACACCGCAACCAAGGAGCCTGTACGAAGCCTTGGCCCTCTGAAAGCACCCATAAATGAAGGCAATTGATCATACACAACATACACTACAGTCAAAACCCCAAGGGAAAAAATGAAAAAAAAAAATCGAAATGCCCCATCTGAATGATAGCAAATTAAAAAAAAAAAAAAAAAGAATCTCCAGCTATTAGCCGGGTACGGTGGTGCATGCCTGCAGTACAAGCTACTCAGGAGGCTGAGACAGGAAGATCGCTTGAGCTCAGGAGGTGGAGGCTGCAGTGAGCCATGATTGCACCATGGCGCTCCAGCCTGGGGGACAGAGCAAGATCCCAGCTCTCCAGGCTTACTCTGGGGGTTCCTTGGCAGAGAGGGGGCCTATTCAGTTTGTTGGAGGCTTCAAATTTTATTTTTATTTCTCTTTGCTGTTTTTTGGGCCAAGATTTTCTAGAAGCAGCATAGATGGCCACACTTTTATTTTGTCCCTCATTGTTGCCAAGGTGGTGTGACTTCCTACCCTGGATCCGTCCTGTCCCTCAGTGGGGTCCCTATGGCCAAGTGACTTAAGAGTCAAAAGACTTAGAGCCTGTTGAACATTCCAGGCCAGCGGGGAATGTGGTGGGCAGGCACTCATCAACTCTTCAAACCTTTTAAGCAATATATGAGCCAGAAATCAAAGCCAAAAAGAAGGTTACAAAATTGGCTTATCTGTAAGTTCTATGCATTGAACTACTGTAATGTTGGTTTTTAGTTAGAATTGCAGCAATTAGCTATATAAAACATAGCGTTTCTAAAACTGTTTAAGCTAAGGAACTTTAGAGACTTTTGTTGTATCACAATGCTTTTTATGGGTCTCTTTAGTAATTTATCCTAAGGTGGCCAATACATTTTTTGTCATATTTTTAGCAGTGGTGAATCTTTATGGTTTGTAGCAACTTGATTCTTGTCCCCTTGAAGGAAAGAATTTGCCTGAGGGACATGAGGCATAGTGAGAGAATGAGGCAAGTTTTTGAGCAGAAGTGAGAGTTTATTAAAAAGTTTTAGAAAAAAAAGTTTTAGAGCTGGAATAAAAGGAAATAAAGTACACTTGGAAGAGGGCCAAGTGGGCTACTTGAGATATCCAGTGCCCTGTTTGACTTTTGGGGTTTTATAAGTTGGCATGCTTCTGGGGTTTTCTTTCTCCCCTCTCTTGATTTTTCCTTGGGGTGGGCTGTCCACATGGGCAGTGGCTTGTCAGCACCTGGGAAGGGCCACATGCGCAGTGTGTTTACTGAAATTGTGCACATGCTCACTTGAGGCATTTTTCCTTTACCAGTTGAGTGTTCCTAGAGGAAGGTCATATACCAGTTAAACTCTGTCATTTTTCCTCTTAGTGAGCATGCTTGAGCCGACTTGCCCAACTTCTGCAATCATATCAGGAAGCTGCGGATCACCAGCTTCAGGTATCTTCTGTCTGTCGGGAGACTGCTTCTCCCTGGCACTGGCTGTGACTAATTATTACTTTAGAGAGACATTGGTCTCTAATAATTTTAGACAATGGTACCCTGACATTCCTGGGTGTGGGGGGCCTTTCCTGCCCTACTCATGTTTGCCTAGCTACCCACTCTAACAATATCTCTATTTGCATAAGCCCCATAACTGGGAACAACTATACCCAGAAGTCTCTTTCATCAGGTATCTTGATATCGCCTCGGTAATTCTCTTTTCATTCTGGTGGAGGCAGGAACTTTTCCATGATGGGGATGGATGGAAAAAGAGACAGATAATGGCCCGGGAGGCAAAGTACTTCAATTTTCTAGCTGTTTAGGCACCTGTGTGACCATCCTTGAGTTGGTTGCTCTGAAATAATTCTACGCCTTGAAAATGACCCTTGTGACCAGGCATGGTGGTTCGCGCCCTGTAATCCCGGCACTTTGGGAGGCTGAGGAGGAGGATCACTTAAACCTAGGAGTTAGAGACCAGCCTGGAAAACATAGCATAGTGAGACTCTGTCTCTACAAAAAAATATTTTTTTTAAAATTAGCTAGGCAAGGTGGCACATGCCTGCAGCCCTAGCTACTCAGAAGGCTGAGGCTCCTAGGAGTATCACTTGAGCCCAGGAGGTTGAGACTGCAGTGAGCCATGATTGTGCCACTGCACTCCAGCCTGAGTGACAGAGTCCAGCCTGGGTGACAGAGACCCTGTCTCATAATAAAAAAAAGTTAAAAAAAGGCCAAGTGGGATGCCAAATGATCCAAAATGAGGGTGATTTGCAGGCTCTGTCAAATCATCTCTAGTCTTCAGAATATCATGATTCTGGCTGTCTTGGAAAGAAGTAAAACAATGAGAGATAACTTTAGTGATTTGACAATCAAAAGAGAATTTTTGTGTCAGAATGAAAAAAACCGAATTTCACTAAGGAACCAACTAAAACATCATGAAGAAAATTACAACCCAGTTCTTCTTTAGAGACATATTGTAGCCAAGAAATAATTCAGGAGTTAGCCCAAATTCTAGTCAAATAATAAAGCTTAAAAACAAAGGTCAGGGCTGGAATTTAGTATAAACAGGTGTGGTACAGTTTTCCTTTGAAACATAACTTTTATATCTCTCTAGTCCCCCTTTTCTACTCAAGAGAAAGTATAGTAAGATTGATCTGTGTGCAAAATTAGTTTTAGCCTTATTGTACTTCACCTGATTATTTGCACAAAGTGCAGCAAGAATTGTTTGGCCATATAGGCTTTGCTGGAACTTTACCTGAAAATTTGTTAGTCTAATCAAAGCCTTGGTAAAATAACCAATGTCTCCAGTTGTGCCCTGTTTAAAAAAAAAACCAGATTCTTATTCATCATATGCAAATATAACTATACTGCCATAAAATAAGAACACTCATGAATAGTTTGTAAATTTTAGAGAACTCAGGTAGAGAGAAAGGTAAATTTGGGTCACAAAAGTATACTTTAGAATCACAGTTGCTGCCTTCCAAACAAGGATGTTTGTTCACTGTTGGGAGAAAAGCTGAGTGTTCGGAGAGAAGCTGAGGCACGGCTTGGGATATGTCCAGGGTCCAGGTAAAACCCCTCGTGGCCTTTGAAATGTGTCCAGACTTGCTGGCTCCTTGCTTCTAGCACTCCCATTATCTCAAGTAGACATATGTTTCAAAGAAAATGCTAAATTGTCATAGCTGTAGCTCATTCACTTGATACACGGCTTCCTTTCAACCCCCACATCCTCGCCACCTGTTTCTTTGTTTGATCACCAATAAATAGCATGGGCTTCCAGAGCTTGGGGCCTTTGCAGCCTCCATACTAGCTTTGGCCCGCTGGTCCCCGTTTTCTCTGTTAATTTGTCTTTTCTCATTTCTTTGACTTCGCCGGACTTCATAGCCCCCGTGGCCTTGTGTTGGGTCCGATCACCCCAACATTAGTGGTGCCCAACGTGGGGCAAAGAAGACCCCGGTGAAGGAACACTACAGCATGTGAAAGTGGAGGACGTATCATCAGAGGACACCCAAGGACGACTGAAAGAAGCTCTGTGGGAAAGCTGTGCGCTCAGAAGAACCAGGGTAACAATGGGACAAAGTGAAAGCAAACATTCTGCTTATTTGTATTTATTTATTTATTTATTTATTTATTTATTTATTTATTTATTTATTTTGGAGACAGAGTCTTGCTCTGTTGCTCAGGCTGGAGTGCAGTGGTGTGATCTCGGCTCACTGCAAGCTCTGCCTCCCGGGTTCACACCATTCTCCTGCCTCAGCCTCCCGAGTAGCTGGGACTACAGGTGCCCGCCAGCACGCCTAGCTAATTTTTTTGTATTTTTAGTAGCGATGGGGTTTCACCATGTTAGCCAGGATGGTCTCGATCTCCTGACCTCATGATCCACCCGCCTCAGCCTCCCAAAGTGCTGGGATTACAGGCATGAGCCACTGCGACCAGCCAGCTTATTCTTAAGGCATTTATCACAAAGAGGGAGAGTGAAAGTTAGTACTCAGAATTTATTACTCTTTAGTACAGTAAAGCAGTTTTGCCCTTGGTTTCCGGAACAGGGGACTGTGGAGTTGGATGAATGGGAGAGAATGGGAAGAGATTTTAAAAAGGCATATAAAGATGGAGTAAAAATTCTAGTTTCTGTTTGGTCAATGTGGGCACTAATAAAGGCAGCTCTTGAGCCATTCAAACAGATAATGAGGCAGATTCAGATAAGGACGAGTGTAAAAAACTAATTTCAGATTCTGAATGTGAGGAACAGCTACTGGAGGAGATTAAAGAAAAGAAAGGAAAGCTAAAGTATGTTTTACTAGCCCATCGGCTCCACTGGCTGAATTAAGTGAATGGCCACCTCCTCTCTCTCCCATTAATGGGTGAGAAAATGAATTAGCTGAAAAACTTACTGCTCCTGTAGTTGCAACATTAAAACCTGGAACAATTGGTGGTGCTATACAAAATTCTATTCAAAAAGCTAGATAGAGCCAAGGGAGACCTTGAAGCATGGCAATTTCCAGTTACTATAACCCAGCAAGAAGGACAGAATATAGCTTAATTGGGCCACCTTTCAAGTTACCAAAGGAATTCAAGCAAGCCATTAGTCAATATGGCCCGAACTCTCCTTTTGTGCAAACTTTGTTTAAAAAATGTGGCTCTTGGTAATAGGTTAATACCATATGATTGGGATACTTTTAACAAAATCTGTTCTCACTCTCTCTCAGTATTTACAGTTTAAAACTTGGTGGGCTGATGAAGCTCAAACTCAGGCAAGGGAAAATACACAAGCACAGCTACCTCTGCCTGTTTCCTTTGAACAGTTAATGGGAGTTGGCCCTAACTGGGGTCGATTAGAGAATCAGGCAGTAATGGAGGATGTTGCCATTTTTCAGCTGCACTCTGTGTGCTTACAGGCATGGGAAAGGATAAATGTTACAGGTGAAAATATACTTCTTTCAGTTCTGTCTGACAAGGACCTAAAGAACCATATATTGATTTTATTGCTTGGCTCCAAGAGGCTGTGTATAAAGCCATAACTGATAAAACAGCTCAGGATGTTGTAATACAGCTTCTTACATACTTGCTAATGCACTTGCTAATGCAGAGTGTCGAACTGCTATTAGACCCCTGAGAGGGAAGGCTCATTTAGCTGAATATATTAAGGCTTGCAATGGCATTGGAGGTAACTTACATAAGGCTACTCTTTTAGCTCAGGCTATGGCTGGATTTAAAGTAGGAAAGAATATGCCCCATTTCTCAGGCTGTTGCTTTGTGGGCAATTTGGATACACAAAAAAGGAATATAGAAAAGGAAATGCTATCTAGTAATGGAAAAGCCTCATTTGCTGTACCTCAACAGCAAGTTTTTCAAACTGACTTTGCTTCTGCTCAAAGGGCTGAAGTTATGGCTGTGATAACAGTGTTAAAAACCTTTAAACAACCAGTAAACATTGTTTCTGATTCAGCCTATGTAGTGCGAGCCACGCGAAGTATTGAATGTGCCTTAATTCGAAATGTGACTGATGAACGACTTAATCTTTTATTGCATTCTTTACAGCAAGCAGTACAACAAAGGCATTCTTCTTTATCACTCATCTGAGAGCACATACTAACCTCCCTGGCCCTTTAACTAAACTTAATGAAAGGGTGGATGCATTGGTGTCTGCGGTCTTTGCTGATGCAAAAATATTCCATTCTTTAACCCATCTTAATCCCGCAGGCCTTAGAAAAACATATGGTCTGTCATGGAAACAAGCTAAAGAAATTGTACAGCAGGGCGCAGTGGCTCACACCTGTAATCCCAGCACTTTGGGAGGCCGAGGCTGGCGGATCACGAGGTCAGATCAAGACCATCCTGGCTAACACGGTGAAACCCCGTCTCTACTAACAAATACAAAAAATTAGCCAGGCGTAGTGGCAGGTGCCTGTAGTCAGTCCCAGCTACTCTGGAGGCTGAGGCAGGAGAATGGCATGAACCTGGGAGGCGGAGCTTGCAGTGAGCCGAGATCACGCCACTGCACTCCAGCCTGGGCAACAGAGCAAGACTCCATCTCAAAAGAAAAAAAAAAATGAAATTGTACAACAGTGTTCTGCCTGCCAAGTTCTGCATCTGCCACCTCAAGGAACAGGAGTTAACCCTAGAGGTTTATCTCCAAATCCCATCTGGCAGATGCATGTAACACATATTCCTGCTTTTGGAAAATTGTCCTTTTTTCATGTTTCGGTAGATAACCTATTCACATTTTATCTGGGCCACATGTCAAACGGGAAGCTACAGCTCATGTTAAAATACATCTTTTATCTTGTTTTTCAGTTATAGGAATCCCAGAAAAAATCAAAACTGATAATGGCCCAGGATACTATAGTAAAGCCATGGCTACATATTTTCAACAGTGAAATATTACCCATACTACAGGTATTCCATATAACTCACAAGGACAGGCAATAGTGGAAAGAGCTAATCGTACTTTAAAAACTCAAATACAAAAGCAAAAAGGAGGGGACCAGAATATAACACACTGCATATGCAATTGCATTTAGCTTTATTAACATTAATTTTTTTTAATTTATAAAAAGATCAACCCTTGGCTGCAGCTGAACAATAGATGATGGACAAAAGGAAAATAAAAAGGCTGGACAAGATACATGGTAGAGGGATGCACATACAAAGAGTTGGGGAAAGGAAAGATAATTATATGAGGAAGAGGATTTGCTTGTGTCTCTCCAGGTGACAATCAGGTATCTGTGTGGGTGCCCACCAAACACCTGAAGATCTATCATGAACCACAGTGTCTAGTGGACCCACCTGTAAATTGAAGGTTTAAGGATTGCTTTTTTGCTATACTGTTGCACAAGAAGGATAAGCCTTGATTTGCTTTCTCTATGCCTTCTGTTAATCAGAAAAAGCCTGCTTCTCATTATCAATGGTAAGTTTTACCCTGTGGTAATTAACCAAAGAGATAGAAGCTGAGTTGCAAATGCTTCAGCAATAATAATAATTTAAAAAAGGCCTTTGCTTCTGTTTTGCTAGATTTGCTAATGTGCAGTGAGGGTATGCTTGTGTTTTTGCAGGACAAGAACACCGTGTAGGTGCCCTCAAGATGTGTACAACCATGGAACAGGAGACTGCGGGGATCCATGGATCCCAACCATGGACGGGGTTCCCCCAGTATGAGCCATGAGCCAGTTGAATCTGAATGTGAAAATGGAACGAGGACTGACTGGAGTCACGCTGACATCAACCCCCATAACACGGGGACAGATCAAGAAAACCACACAGGAAGCTGAGAAACTGCTGAAGCACCAGGGTTTTACCTTTTGCTGGGATTCAGAGGTACAACAGATGCTTAACAGACCAATGCTTTCTGACTGAACTCCTCTCTACCCTGAATACAAGAGACCCTAATAGTTAGGCAGGAATATCATTGCCCCTATTCAGCATGAAGAGGTTACAGAAGATGGACCTTCATCCTTCTGCAACCCTTAGAATTAAGGGTCCTCTTGTAAAAGGGAAGGGGGAAATATGTAAGACGCATTCAAACCGGAGTGACTCCATTTTGAATAAGGGCTAAGAAAAATGAAGCTGGATCACCAGCTGGCAATTAAGGGCTGCACAGCCTGCAATTGCCTTGCTCAATTAATTTAAAAATAAAAAGAGGACCTTTTGGATTCGAAGTTGTGTTATGTTACTCTTAAATGCCATCTGGAGGGCAGAGATGAAAATCTCATCCTCGAGACTGTAAAACTAAAAGAGCAGGTTTTTGAAGCCTCTCAGGCTCACTTAGCCCTGCTCCCTAGAACTGATACTTTGAACAAGACAGCCGATGGGTTGTCTACAATCAATCCTCTTAAATGGATTAAGGCCATTGGAAGCTCTACACTTGCAGATTTTGCTCTAATAATTACGTGCTTGTGCTGTCTTTAGTCTACAGATGCAGAAACCACTGCTGGAGAGAAAGCCGCCATTGAGAACAAGCAATGATAGCTGTGGCGGTTTTACAAAAAAGAAAAGGGGACATGTTGGGAGAAACACTGAGTGTTGGGAGAGAAGCTGAGGCAGGGCTTGGAACATGTCCAGGGTCCAGGGTAAAACCCCTCCTGGCCTTTGGAATGTGTCCAGACTTGCTGGCTTCTTGTTTCTAGCACTCCCATTATCTCAAGCAGCCATGTTTCAAAGAAAAATGCTAAACTGTCACAGCTGTAGCTCATTCACTTGATACACCGCTTCCTTTCAACTCCTACATCCTCACCACCTGTTTCTTTGTTTGATCACCAATAAATAGTGTGGGCTCCCAGAGCTTGGGGCCTTTGCAGCCTCCATGCTAGCGTTGGCCCCTGGTCCCACTTTCTCTGTTAACTTGTCTTTTCTCATTCCTTTGACCCCACCGGACTTCGTAGCCCCCACGGCCTGTTGTTGGGTCTGATCACCCCAACAGTTCACCTTGGTACTGCCATCCACAAATCCAGCAGCTCTTTGTCAGTCAAGTAAGAGCAATTTATTGGGCATTGTAGAATCTGGCAGCCCCTTACACTATTCCAGATTCACTGTTCCTAGGGAAAAAGAGCCTTCCTGCTCCTCCTCACACCCCCAGGTAACATGATCATTTATAAACCATCTTCATTTTATTATGCAAGTCTGGGCATTGCTGTCCCTTTAGAGTGTTTCTTTTGCATCACTCCAGACAACATGGGTATTTCAAGTGTCAAGATAATTTTATACACTTTGGGTATAGGGGTAGCTTCATTTAACATCCCATAACCAGCCAGTAAATGCACCTCAAGCGGAAATTCTGTAGTCCAAGGTCCCAGTAGTTATCACTGGGAGGTACCCATAGGCCTTTGCCATAAGTCCCAATAAACACTCAACAAAAAGCTATCAAGTAGAGAATTTGTCCCTACTAGCACTTGAGTTCCTACTCTACGCTGTGGGTTTGGGCAGTCTTACTGAATATGTCCAGTTCATATTGCTGGAAGGGCAGATTTAGATGCCTTCTGTTTTATAGTATTAGTGTAGCAAGACCAGTCGCAAGCAAAACCTCTCGGACACTGGTTTTAGGAAGGAAGAGGCTTTAATCAGCTTGGGAGCATAGGTAGTCTCACGTCTCAAGATCCGAGCTTCCCAAAGTAAAGATTCATGTCCCTTTTATAAGGGTTTACAACTCTAAGGGGTCCATGTGAAAGGGTCGTGATACATTGCGCAAGAGGGGGCTACGTGATTGAGGGCTACATGCATCAGTGATGGGGGCTAGCAGAACAAAACAAAGTTTCACAAGTCTTCCTCAAACAATGTCTGGAATCTATACATAACAGAAGCAGTTAGGTCAGGAGTTGATCTTTAACTACCAGGCCTGGTTCTTGGTGCTAATCCGTCTGGCTATTGATCTCACTCCTGTTTGTTTTTAACTTGTTGCTGCCTTTTTGAAACAGGAGACAATGGGAGAGGTGGTCTCCTTCCTTACTAGTTAGGGAAAATATTCCTCAGTCAGATACAATACCGATTTTCATAAGACATTTAGGTAAAAGAGACACAAGTACTTTACATAAAGCCTATTTAAACATTCCAGCTTTCATAATCATATCAGCCCTTACATTTTTATGTTCTGGTCCCAGGAAACTTTTTCTTTTCCACTCCCAGACCATTTCACCCTCTCTGGTAAAAAAGGATTTGGGTTCTCAGCAGGGACTTGAGCCAAGGGACCCAGGCTCTTTTGTCAATCTTGACTAATTTGCCTCAACATTTTCCCAGGCAATTGTTAATCAGGTTTCTCATTGTAACCTTTGCCTTCTGACTGAATAAATTTCTCCAATCTGGGGCAAATACAGAAAACTAGTTTGGGGATTTTTAATTTTGAAGGACCAGCAGGTTTTCCCTTTGGTCTACCCAACCTTCAATAGTGTTGTATTAAAACCTGTGTGGTATATATATATATTTCAATAGCTTTTAGGGTACAAGTGGTTTTTGGTCTCTAGGAAGCTCCAAACTTTCCCTCATTTTCCTTTCTTCTTCTAAGCCATCCAAAGTCTTTCAACCTGCCATCCAATTCCAAAGTTTCATATTTTCAGTTATTTTTATAGCAATGCCCCACTCCTTGGTGCCAATTTTCTGTCATAGGCTGTTCTTACATTTCTATAAATACCAAAGGCTGGGGAATTTATAAAGAAAAGGTGTTTAATTGGCTCATGGTTCTGTAGGCTTTATAGGAAGCATGGTGCTGGCATCTGTTGAGCTTCTAGGGAGGCCTCAGGAAGCTTGCAATCATGGTAGAAGCTGAAGGGGGAGCAAATGTCATGTACAGTGATAGTAGGAGCCATAGAGAGAGGGGGAGGAGGTGCCACACCCTTTTTAAGACAGAGTCTTACTATGTTGATCAGGCTGGCCTCAAACTCTTGACCTTAAGCTTTCCTCCTGCCTCAGCCTCCCAAAGTGTTGCAATTACAGGTGCAAGCCACGACACCCAGCCTTTTGCCCATTTAAAAATTAGATTTTTTTTTGGCTATTGAGTTTCCTATATATTCTTATTAATTTCTTTTCAGATGGAGAGTTTGCAAATATTTTCCCCATTCTTTAGGTTGTCTCTTCACTTTGTTGATTGTTTCCTTTATTATGCAGAAGCTTATTAGCTTTATGTAATCCCATTTGTCTATTTTTGCTTTTGTTTCCTGTGCTTTTGAGGTTTTACCCAAAAAGTCTTTACCCAGACCAATTTCCTACAGCATTTTCCCAATGTTTTCTTTTGATGGTTTCATAACTTACATTTAAGCCTTTGATCCATTTCAGTTTTTTCTTTTCTTTTTTATTATTATCATTTTTTAATGTTTTGTAGAGATGAGGCCTCCCACAGAGGCCAAGGCAGGCAGATCACTTGAGGCCAGGAGTTTGAGACCAGCCTGGGCAACACAGGAGACCTCATCTCTACAGGTGTGAGCCACCATGCCTTGCCTCTTTTTATTATTTCAGTTGGCATAAAATAATTGCACATATTTATGGGGTATCTAGTGATGTTTCTATGCATATAATGTACAGTGAACAGATCAGGGTAATTAGCATGTCTATCATCTCAAACATTTATAATTTCTTTGTGTTGGAAACACTTAACTTCCTTCCTCTAGCTATTAGAAACTATATGTTATTGTTCACTATAGTCATTCTACAGTGATATAAAACACTAGAAGTTATTCCTCCTATCTAGCTATCTTTGTATCCTTTAACAAATCTTTCCCTATCCCTTTCTTCCTCCTATCCTACTCAGCCTCTAGTATTTTCTGTTCTACTTTTTATATCTGTGTGAGGAACTTTTTTTAGCTTCCATATATGAATGAGAACAGGTTGTGTTTAACTTTCTTTTCTGGTTTATTTCTTAATATAATGTCCTTCAGTTCCATCCATGTTGCTGTGAATGACAGGATTTCATTCTTTTTTATGACTGGATAGTATGCCATTGTGCATATATACCCCATTTTCTTCATTCATCTTTTGTTAGATACCTAGATTGATTCCAAATATTGGCTATTCCAAATCAGTGCTGCAATGAGCATGGGGATTTGATCTATTTTGAGTTTAGATTTGTATATGGTGAAAGATGGGGGTCTAGTTTCATTCTTCTACATATATATCCAGTTTTCGTGGCACTAGTTATTAAAGAGACTGTCCTTTTCCCAGTGTATGTTCTTGGTGCCCTTGTTGGAAATGAATTGGCTGTAAGTGTGTAGATTTATTTCTGGGTTCTTTATTGGTCTATGAGCCTATTTTTATGTCAGTACCATGCTGTTTTGATTACTGTAGCCTTGTTGTATAATTTGAGATCAGGTAATGTGATGCTTCCAGTTCTTTTGGCTCAGGATTGCTTTACCTATCTGGTGATTTTTGTGATTCCATTTTAGGATTGGAACAGTTTTAAGATTATTTTTTCTAAAATAGAATTACTTTTATAGAAAAGTTATTTTTTTTTTCTATTTTGCTATGGATCAATTGCCTCAATTTTCTGGATCCACTAACCTAGCTCAGCCCAGCTACTGAGGCCAACTACAACTGTTGATTGACTTCCTTAGCAGATAACTAAGGAGAAGTTTCTGTAGTCATCGGAAATGTAGTCTTAGGTATGGGGGTAGAGACAAGGATTGCAGATTTCCCTTGTTTGGGGTAAGGAGTAACCAGTATTATCTTTACATTTCTAGAATCTCTGGCTGATATATATAGTCTGAGTTCTCAACCTGCCTCCTTTGAGACATTCCTCCCTCTGTTAGGGTGGCTGCCTTAGGGCCTGTCAGAAATCTTCCTGAGGATTGCATTCCACTTATTGATGAAATAGGGACATTTACTTTTTCATTTTTATGCCTTTCCTTACAGTGTTGACCTCTACATTCTTGTATTTAGCTCTCCTTTGGGAAGGCCATTAGTTCCTAGCCCAAAAGAAAGAAATTCCAATTGTGGACTTTCTGGCATTATTTCTTGAGGGTAAATCTTGGGACAGTGTGACATTAAAAGGGTAGTTCGTAGGTGTCAAGCTTACAGGAAGGATGATGAAGGAGTGTGATAGAGTGAGGAGGAAGGACAGTGCATCCGAGGAGTTGGCACTAGGGGCTCCGCTGGACCAGAGACGCAACCTCTACCCATACATGAAGTGACTTGCCAGGACTGGCTGCCTCTCATGGGCCAAAGATGTTAGTGGTCTTGCCTACACTCAGAGTTCTGGACCTTCCAGTCGTCTCAGGAGCAAATGCTTCGTATCTTCCTAACCCTGTGGCTTGGCCACTTCAAGAATATACTGTCTTTAAAACACCTCAATATACAAGTAAGTCTAAAGGGACTGTCAGCACAGCAGAGAAAAAGTATGGAGAGAGCTTTCATACCTGTGTTTTTGGGATGGTATTGGCTACTGGAGCATCATCCCTATCTCACACCTGAAGCAACCCAAAACAGATACTCTGTTACATCTAATTTTCATGTACATTGAGCCAGTTCATATTTCTTAGCAGAAAATGACTTATCAACTCTGTTGATTTATTCTTGTATGATGTTATTTATTGCTTTATGCTCTATTTTTAGAGGCCTTTGGAGATAACACTTAATTAGTATCAATTTTCACTTTTTTGGGAAGAAAGCAAGGCAAACAAAAAGGGAATGGGGCAGATAAATTCTGTTAGAAGAAAGGCAGCAATAAATTTGGAATAGTGAACGGTGCTCTGTCTACGGTAGACCATCCCAGCAGGGGTCTTCAGAATGCTGCTAAAAAGGAGGGTGATCATGGGCTTGGAGAGGAGCCTTGACAAGCAGAGAATGGCAAACTTCCTCTTCAGAATCCTGCTGTGTTCCTTGCACACACAGAAGGTATGAAGCGGCTTTTTATTCTCTGTTGCAGACCACAGACTTAAGAAATAATAATACAAAATATACATGAATTTGTCCTTTTGAAAGATTCTGGCAATACAGAGTAAAAGGTTATCCCATTACTACTGGCACACTCATAGCTGTATCTTCAGAAAGGTGAACTCTTCTCAGGCCTTCTATTCATTGAGAAAAAACATAAATGGGATTTTGCTACACAGAAAAAAATATATATATATATACACACATATATAAAGAGAGCTTGTCTTAGTTTTCTGTTGCTTACAACAAAATCCCCGAAACTGGGCAATTTATAAAGAAAAGAATAGATTTCTTACAGTTAAGGAGGCTGAGCGAGGTCCAGGGTCGAGGGTCTGCATCTAGTGAGGGACTTCTTGCTGGTGGGGATTCTCTATAGAGATCCAAGGTGGCACAGGGTATCACATGGCAAGCTTTCTAAGTGTGCTAGCTCAGATCTCTCTTCCTCTCTTTCCACTCCTGTGATAGCCCATTAATCCATGAATGGATCAATCTATTCATGTCAGAACCCTCACAATCCAATCACCTCTTAAAGGCCTAACCTCTCAATACTGCCACACTGGGGATGAAATTTCAACATGAGTTTTGGAAGTGACAAAGAATCAAACCATACCAGAGCTAGAGCAGAAAATCTGCATCTTTTCCCTCTTAACATGTGTTGGAATTGGCTTTTTAAAATTAGTATATGTGACTTCAAATTTTTAAGCAGCTGCAGATTATACTAGAGCATGCATGAACTCTGGTTGTTTGACTATTCTGATAGGGATAGACCCTGAGCTTGTTTTCAACCTTGTATTATTTTAAAAAATACTAAGATATATAGCTTTGTTTAAAATAGATCATTGTATCTCTTTAGTGTTCTAGTTAAAGAAAAAAAACAAGAGCTGGGCAAAATTTTTTTAAATTTTTTTTATTATACTTTAAGTTCTAGGGGACACATGCACAACATGCAGGTTTGTTACATATATATACATGTGCCATGTTGGTTTGCTGGACCCATCAACTCATCATTTACATTAGGTTTTCCTCCTAATGCTGTCCCTCCCCCATCCCCCCCCCCCGCCCGCCGACAGGCCCCAGTTAACTTAGTATATAATTAGAGAGCACAGTTCAGTGTTCCATTTGAATTGAGAACAAGAAAGGAAACACTTTATAATACACATACAAAAGCATTTAAAAAAATAGATATAAGTACTTTAGTATACAGAAGTAAGACTCACCAGGAAGGAGGAAATAGGGAAGAGTGAGAGAGAGAGGAAGAGACAGACAAATCTTTGTTTCTAAAGCTCTAGGGGCAAAGATATAATAATGTCTCTATTAATACTTATTTCTAAGACAAAAATAGTATTTTAGATTTTTATCTTTGTAAAAATGGGTAGACTGCCAAAATCATTTTGAAATTATTTCCTAAAGCGTGAAAGCACGTATATCTCAGGAATCATTGGTTTCTTAAATTTGTGACCAAATAGCTCTGTGGACTGGGAAAAATGGCTTTGTAAGTTATAAAGACAAAAGCCTGGTTTTCATAGAAAAATATCCATATTTTGCAACTGTTCTGGAGCATTTTTATATGGGCCAGATCATATTAAGACAAAGTGTAGATCATAATATAGCAGTAATTTCTACTTTCCTCATCTACAGTATTCCACCCTAAACTTGGAACTTTCTTTAATAATGTGATTATTAAAGTGGTATCCAGTGATCAAGATGCAGCTGAGGAATTGAATTTAAATCTTAATTTGATAATAACTATGCTTTATTTGAGGAATTGAATTTAAATCTTAATTTGATAATAACTATGCTTTATTTCTGAGAGTCCAAAAGATTCAAAAGGCTCATTTTGGTGTAGCATGAACACTTGGTTCTTTGGAAATTCACATAGTGTAGTTTGGGGGCTGGTGTTGCTTCTTTTGGTCCTGCATTTTATATACTTACTTGCTTAACGCCCTTATATAACACTTATTACATCCCAGACACAGTCTTTATGGTTTTGTGCTCTGTGTTTTCTTGTTGTTAAAATGGAGATAATAATAATATCATAAGGCTTTAATAATAATAATAATATGAAATTACGTAACCTTCCTAAAGTTGTAAGAGCTAGAAAGTGGTGAAGCCAGAATTTCACTCTTAGCCACTGACCTAGGCTGCCTCTCCAGCACACCTGGTTCTACCACCTCAGATTCCTTCCTTAAACTGTGAACTTACCCGGTGATGCCAGGATACCAGAAGGACTGATGGAGCTGAGATGTGGCCTAAACATCCTGTTCAAACCCTTTTTACTAGACAACAGATTATATAGTACTTATTTTCAATGAGTTACCCAGCTGGATTTTGTAAATCTGCAAAACAGTTTAATAAATATTTATTTAAATCTTAATTTAAGTTCTCTTTATGAATAAAATATCTTAATGAGTTAGGGAGTTGAGAATGTTTTAGAGTGGAAAAGAGAAATGAGAAGGAAGTAAGAAATGAAGGAAATTTAAAAAAATCATTATGAGCAATCTGAAAGCTTTCCCTTTTCCTCTTGATCTGACAGCAGAATCTAAGATTTAAAGAGTATACCCAGGTTTAGAGTGATTTGTATGAATTTTAAACCAGCTTGTGTTTTTCCAAATAAACATCCCAGGTTGGGGTAACCAGTGATTGCATCTTAATTTTGGACACTGATTTTTACAGTGTCCAAGTATTTAATTGTAAATACTAAATATTTACAATCAAGAAACAAACCAAAGACAAAACAATATATGCCATTATTGTAAATCATTGGAGCACATCAGTCCTTCTTATCAATACCTTCCCAAATCACTGGTTTTCTCTCCTGGGAATGGGTCAGAATCCTTCTGTCAAATGACCCGTTTAACTCAAATCAACATCTAATGTGTAGATGCCATGGGGCACTTTCTGTCCAACACGCTAAGACAGCACCCTCTGGGGGTCTTACCAGAAGAAGATGTCAATGGCCTTCTACAACAACACGGTGTTTCTTTAACTTACCCCCAAGTCGACAGATTTCAATTACGTGGACTGATATCTACACCTATTAGGTAGTGTGGGTTTCATTTTGCCTTCCAGTGGTTGGAGTTCATTTGACATGCTCATTTGACAATAAACTGCCCTGTCCAGTGGTTGTCCTACTAAAGCACCAAGTAAAACAGAAAGGTTGGCAGGTTTCCTGTGAGGCAAATGTTTTTTCATATTGTTTTCCCTTTGGCGGGTATTTCAGAGAACTTACATTTCCTGACAAGTATCTAAATCAGCACAGTACAAAACAAAGATGTGAATCATTTTTAGTATTATATTTTATTTACCCAGTATATACAAAATATTATCTCAAGATGTAATATTAAAAATTATTGAGGATTTTAAAATATTTTTAACACTAAATCTTTGAAATCTTATGTGTTTTTTTTACACTTAAAGCACATCTCAATTTGAACTAGCCATATTTCAAGTGCTCAGTGATCACATGTGGCTAGTGGCCTCTGTCTTGAACAGCATAGGTCTAAACCTTCTCCTTTTATCCAGACTTGTCCTTTCCTAAATCTTCCAGACTCTGAAGCCGCCACTGTTAACACACGAGCTCCACTTAAAGTCTCATTCCTGATTTCTCCAACTAGTGGTCAAGCAATCATTAATTGACTAATGTAGCCACAAACATACTCCTCATAAGACATCTATAATTTTTAGAGGAAAAATAATATTTTCAGTATTTCAAAAGTAACATTTTTTTTGGCTGATCTAGAAAACATATTTAAAGAAAAGGAGAGAGAATAGAATAACCTATAATCCTACCACGCCAGAAATAACTACTGGATTTTAGTGTACATTCTTACAGATTTTTCTTGTATGTATGTTTTTTCCCCAGAAGTGGAATTATATGGTATACATTGTTTTATTATCTTCTTCCCCTTAACAACATCCCAGAAGCTTTTTCTCTTATAATGATTATGTTCTACAACTTCAATTTTAATGATCTACCATATGAGTGTGTCTCAATTCATTTAACCAATCTCCCATTGCCCACAGGCTAGTAGACCTTGAGAATCTGCACCTAGAAGAGGAATCTGCACCTGAACGTACCTGAAGAACAGCCCACAACGTGATATTCAGTTGTCTCCTGCTGGGAAGGGCGTGAATGTATTTGTGATTAAATGAGGGAGAGGTGGATTACATTAAATGGGGACACCTTCAGAATTAGCAATTTCTGCTAATGGAGGAGGGGGTACCAGCATGTGCTAAGCGACCACGGTGTGGGCTGGATGCATTAAGCCCCTCCTGAAGTGTCTGCCCATCTCTTGATGTGTGAACTCCAGAGTGAGAGCATCATTGTGATGAAACTGCCTTAGCTTAAAGGACCCACCAAGAACAAAGTCATGCCTCCTTCCCCAGGGAAGCTCTCATCCAATGATTATCAATAGGGTATTATAATTACTTGCGCCTCTTCTTCCAGTTTGGGACAGTTCTTCAGAGCGATCCCAGTTCTAGAGCTCTTTGGGCACTGGGTTGCAGCTCCTCTTTTCCCTCTGCTTCATCTTGCTTTCTTCTCTTCACTACTCCACATATGTATTCCCAAGAGCATGCTCCTGCAATAACATTCTGACGCGCACATCTCCAACTCATCATCTGCTTCCCAGGGAATCCAATCTGTGACAGACACTAAAATAAACTTTACTGGTCTGACAAGAATTTAAGTGCATGATATGTCTTACAGAGACCGTGCAAGTTAAATAATACTTAGTTCTAAGTTCAATAGTTTTACAGATTTCTCCATAATACTGGTGTTGCTACTAATGTAACATTTTCTTTCTAATTTAAATCAAATCTGGCCTGGAGCTCTCACCTGAAGAAGCCAAGAAGAAGTGCTCTGTATTTGTTATTCTCCATGCTCTTTCCCCACCATTTGGACTGTACCAAGATCCCAGGCCTGTGATCTGAGAAAAAGTGGGTGGGGAGGTGGATAGGCGCTGCCCGGCCTCAGCGGTCTCATAGGTGGGCATTTCTGGCGGTACTCTTCATGCTGTGCCAGCCTGGGACCCTCACTACCACTCTCAGTACTGAAGCACTTGGTCCACAGCCTCTCCATGAAGTCACACGTGTCCTCTTTCTTATGGAGCAGGAAAATGAGTACAACCTATTTCCTCTCTTGAAATTTCAGCCTTATTCAGTAATTTCCTTATTTATGATGAGGGGATTTTATTTCTTAAGCAGCAGCTGTTGGCTGTCAGCCAGTATGGAGCAACCTCAGGAAGGTGACAGCACTAGCTGAGCTGGCTACTCTTCTATTTCCTCAGGGGAGGAAACAATGATAATATTCTTTATTTCAAAAGCAGAGGTAGAGAAGTGCCCTCTGGTTCCTGTGCTGGGGATAGATGGTTCCATTTTTATGAGGGCTCCTATCTTTTTCCCTAGTTTAGGTCCTGAAGTTGCCCCTGTCCACCCTATATTAAGTTGGGTGGGGAAGCCACTACTGAAAGATGGAGCAGAGAAGATGTGATTGAGCCATTGTTATGAGTTGCGTTGTGTCTCCCCAAATGACATGTTGAAGACATAATCCTCAGTGCCAGAAGATGTGATGTTATTTGGAAACAGGGTCTTTGCAGAGGTTATTAGTTAAGACGAGGTCATACTGAAGTAGGGTGGGCCTTTAATCCAATATAACTCATGTCCTTAAAAGAAGAGATCCAGAGATACAGATACAGGAGGGGAGAACATCATGCGACGATGGAGGCAGAGTTTGAAATCCTGCAGCTGTGAGCCAGGAAACGCCAAGGATTGCTAGCAAACCACCAGAAGCTAGAAAGAGGCGAGAAAGGATGCTCCCCTATAGGTTTCAAGGTGGGCATGGCCCTGCCGACACCTTCGTTTTGGACTCCTGGCTCCACAGTGGTGAGAACATAAAGATCTGTTATTGGAAGCTGCTTGGTTTGTGGTATTCTGCTGCGGCAGCCCTAGGAAATGAATACAGCCATTATCACAAACGTTTAACTAGTGAAACCAGAAATAGACTTGGTGTTCTGTCTTCTAGTTCAGAAATTGACCCACGCGCTATTCCCAGGGTAGCCAACTTCTAAATACGTAGGCAGACTGTTTATTTAGATTTTCTTGGTGACAAGCATTATTGTAGCTCTAACAGTTGAGTACTACGAACAAGATTTAGTTGCTGAGAAGTCTGTTTCTAGCTCAGGGAAATTAGTGAAGCTGAAAGAAAAGCTCACGGGGTTCAGGGACCTGGGAAATCTTCATAGGCATGGGTCCAGGAGGGATTTCATTAAGGACCTCTGTGCAGAGAAAGAAGCTCTGGAAAGAAATTTGAAGATTACCAGGTACCATTCAGTGTCTTGTTTCATGTGGAGGAAACCAAGATCTGGGAAGGTTAAGTGGCTTACCAGGCCCAGCTGGTAAATGGTGGGGCCAGGATGGGGGCCCGAAGCATCCTAAGATGCAGGACAATGGGCTTTTGCCAGCTCTGAACTCCCTTGTTGGCCTGGCAAAGAGTTGCGCAAAGTCAGGAAGCCACTCTGAGGAAGTTCTATACTGACTTCTCAAAAATAATGAGGTAAGCAGAATGAGCTTTGAGTAATGGGCCTGGCAACTTGTTTGAACTGCAGTAACATCTGAAAAGCAGTGTTAAGATCATGAACAGTTTAGACTTTTGTGTAAGATAATGGCGTTATATCCCAGCTCTGTGGTTATAGGCCAAATAACTTTAGTAAAACTTAACTTTAGTAAAACTTACTTGTTTGTAAAAGGCTTTGCTTAGAATAGGTGCCCATTAAGGTTAGTTGTCTTTCTTTCCTTAGTTCTTTTTCAAATTCTCATCTGTGTCCTAAAAATTTAATCTGATATAATAATGAGTACAGTTATGACACACTATTTCCTTTGTTAGTACTACTAAAAAATTGATAAGGTTTACTAAGCAAATCCTAGACACTATATCACAATGGCTTTAAATGGGTTACTAATGACCATAAGCCTAGGATACAGTTATAATTATTAATCTCATTCTATAGATGAAAAACCTAGGCTTAAAAAACTAAGGAACTGGCTGGACATGGTGGCTCATACCTGTAATCTCAGCACTTTGGGAGGCCGAGATGGGCAGATCACTGGAGGTCAGGAGTTCAAGACCAGTTTGGACAACATGGTGAAACCCTGTCTCTACTAAAAATACAAAAAACATTAGCCGGGAGTGGTGGCGGGCGCCTGTAATCCTGGCTACTCAGGAGGCTGAGGCAGGCAGAAGAATTGCTTGAGCCTGGGAGGTGGAGGTTGCAATGAGCTGAGATCATGCAGCTGCACTCCAGCCTGGGTGACAAAAGGGAGACTCTATCTCAAAAAAAAAACCACCACCACCACCACCAACAAAAACGAACAAAAAAAAACCCCAAAAAACAAAAAACCCCAAAACTAAGGAACTTGATGAGGCTCACATAGCTAGATAGGTGTGGAGCTGGAACAGGAACCTAGGCAGCCTGTGTTTTCTGTGACAAATATGAAAAATAAAGAAGAGCAACATTTAGTCCCTAGGCTCCACCATGAAATGAGAACAGTCATGTTGCAAGGCAGGAAGCTACAGTTTGTTTAATTCTTCACAATTACCAAAGGTGGCAGTTTGTCAATTTACAACATCATTGGTATGTACATAAACTTAAATGACTTAGAGTTAGTTCTGCCTTTTAAATATGAATCAGCAAGCCAAGTGTAGCCAAGATAGGAAAATTAAGTATTCTGATTAATATTTGAAATATTGGACTATTTTCTAGCAACACCATCTATTGTACTCAAATCCATGACCAAATAGACTAGAGTCTATATATCCATATGGTTTTTGAATTTTTTTATAACATCCCTACCTCATGATTGTCCAGACTACTTGAACACCTCCCAAAATGAGCATACCACCTCTTACAGAAGCTCTTTTCATCTTTAGAGAACACTGAAAATTCTCTCCAGTAGTGGTTTAAAGATCTAAATGTAAAAAAAGCAAAACTTTCAAAATATCAGAATACCAGTGCTCCTCAATTTATGATAGGGTTACATCCCAATAAACCCATCCTAAGTTGAAAATATTGTTAAGTCCAAAATGCATTTAGTAACCTAACCTACCAAACATCATAGCCCAGCCTAGCCTACCTTAAACATGCTCAGAACATTTACATTAGCCTGCAGTTGGGCAAAGTCATCTAACACAAAGCCTATTTTGTAACAATGTGTTGAATATTTCATGTAATTTATTGAATGTTATACTGAAAGTGAAAAACAGGATGGTCATACGGGTACTTGAATTATGGTTTCCATTGGATGCATTTTACTTTTGTACCATCATAAAATCAAAAGATCGTTGAGCAGAACTATCATAAATCAGGAACTTTCTGTATGGAAAAAATACCTTTATTACTTCACAGAAAAAAATCTTTATTATTTTCGGGGAGAAGATTATTTTTTAAGAAAAATTACAAAGGAAAAGATTGAGACATCTGATTACATTAAAATTAAAAACTTTTATTTCTCCAAAGACTTCATGAAAATACAAAAAGCAAGATACGGACAGTTATATGGCCCACCCTAATGATTTCATTTAACCTTAATTACCTCTTTAAAGACCTGATCTCCAAATATGGTCACATCCTGAGGTACTTCAGTTCAGGACTTCAACATATGAATAGGTGGGGGCACAGTTCAACACATAACACTCACCATAGTAGCGATATTTAATAAACATCTGGGCTGGGTGCAGTGGCTCACACCTCTAATCCTAGTACTTTGGGAGGCTGAGGTGGGTGGATTGCTTGAGCTCAGGAGTATGAGACCAGCCTGGGCAACATGGTGAAACCCTGACTCTACAAAAAATACAAAAATTAGCCAGGCCTGGTGGCACGTATCTGTGGTCCTAGCTACTCAGATGGATGGTTTAAACAACAAACATCTATTTCTCACAGTTACGGGGATAGAAAGTACAAGATCAAGGCATTGGCAGATTCAGTGTCTGGTGAGGGCTCCCCTCTAGCTGTGTCCTCACATGGTGGAAAGGTGTGAGGGCTCTCTGAGGACTCTTTTATAAAGGCTCTAATCCCATTCATCAGGGCTCATAACCTAATCACCTCACCCATTTCTTAATACTATCACATTGGGGGTTAGGATTTCAACATAGGAATTTGGTGGGGGAGACATACACATTCAGTCCACAACTCTCTGATAATAATAGTATAGTTGAGGATGTGAAGCCATAGGATATCTTATATATTGATGATGAGGAAACTGATTTTGCATTAAAATTGAAGATGCAAATATCCTATTACCAGCTATTATATTCCTAGAGATGTACTCTAGAGAACTTTTGCATAGATGATTAAGAAGACAGGTACACAAATGATCATACCAGCACTGGAAGAATTAGAAACAATCAAAATATCCATCAGCAAGAAAACAGAGTACATTAAATGATGGAATACTGTAAGTCAGTGAAAGCAAATGAACTAGCGCTATACATGTAACATAAGTGAATCTCATGTACAGAATGCAGACTGTTGCTACAGTCTTCTAGATAATGATTTCCCATGACTGTATTTTGTTCTGTAAAGGGACACGGCCATTCCCACACTGCTAAACATTCAGACTGGTTCTTCCATGGCCTTCCAAGGCTAGTGGACCATGAGGCCCCTTTAGGACTTCTCACCATCCCAAGCCTTCCCACTAGAGACTCTTTAACTGCCTTTACACCCTACCCTTCCCACCCTCGGGGTACAGGTGTTGACATATGTCAATTTGTGACCTCATTCAAGGTTCATCATTCAGTTAATTGCATGTCTTTTCCATTTTCATCATATCAGTTTCCAGCAGCTTATAAATTCCCTGGGTCCTTGTTAGGTAAACAACCCCAATCCTTTTTTTGGAACTATGTATAACATAAACAAAGAGAACGACTATACTTCCTGGGGGGACAAGGATTCTGTCTACAAATGGCACAGCACTACTGTGCATAACGCATGCTTTCCTGCTTATGACAATGTCATGCTTTTAATATATGAGGTACTGGTATAATCAATAAGGTGTATAAGTTTCAACTCAAGGCCTTGGAACAAGGGTCTCTTTCTCTATTATCTAGCTACCTGGAGAGGAGCTGGGTTCAGGAGAAATGGCTTTGAGAGAGGCACTGTAGGGAAGGGGTTATAAGCATACAGGACCATGAGCCAGACCAACTCGATTTGAGTTCCAGCCCTGCTTTTACTGTATGTGAGATTTATGACAAGTTTTATTATTGTTTTTTCCCTTTGTGAGCCTGTTTCTGCATCTCTACCTTCTTTATAGAGTTGATTAGATAAGATAAAGTATATGAAGCATTCAACATGACTTCCACCTACTACATAGTCAGTAAATATTAATGTTATTAAAGAGATCATTTCTTTAAAATAACAATTTCAAGGTTTGAATACAAGATGATAGTGGCCTTTACGTGGTTATGAGGCACTAAACAGTGAAACAACTGGAGCGATCGAAGTTTCCACTGAGGAGCTGTTTTTTATTTTCTCCCAGTGTGATTTAAGAACATGGAAGGAAGCCAGGCCTCCAACTGTGGTTCCAGCCTGTAGCTGTGGTTGAATAAGTGACTATCTGAAGAGTATCCCTGGGTAAGAAATTTAATTTCTCTGTATCTTACTTTCTCTTCTTTTTTTTTTTTTTGAGACAGAGTCTCGCTCTGTCGCCCAGGCTGGAGTGCAGTGGTGCAATCTCGGCTCACTGCAAGCTCCGCCTCCCGGGTTCATGCCATTCTCCTGCCTCAGCCTCCCGAGTAGCTGGGACTACGGGCGCCCGCCACTACGTCCGGCTAATTTTTTGTATTTTTAGTAGAGACAGGGTTTCACCATGGTCTCGATCTCCTGACCTCGTGATCCGCCCGCCTCGGCCTCCCAAAGTGCTGGGATTACAAGCGTGAGCCACCGCGCCCGGCCACTGTCTCTTCTATAGAATATTGATTCATGGGAAGATAACAGTTTTGGAAAACCCTCTAGATAGGGATTGTGTTAATAACCATGTTTGCGTTACTCTGTAAACACGGACGTGCTGGGAGTGCAATCACTCAAATCCCATGTCCTGCTTTCAGCGTCTTTCACCCACCGATATGATCTCTGAGTGTTCACTGTCACCAAGGCCATTTTCACTGAGGTTTCATTTGAAACGAGCTGCATCTACTGCAGGACATAATGCAGGTGTGCTCCGCTTTAGAGAAGACCCTTTGCCCATGAATCTGCACATTGGCCTGATGAATCACAGGGAAATGATCCTGTCAGACACCCCTCGGGATGTTTGTGCCTGAAAATCTGGCTTTAGCAGGAATGGCTACTGCTCCCTGGCCCCAGCGGCTGCATATTGATCGATACTTGCCCCATTAAAAAAGCATACAGGCGTCCCTCAGTGTCTGAGGGGGATTGGTTCCAAGGTCCCTCAAGATACCAACATCCTTAGGTGTTCAAGTTCCTTATATAAAAAGGCATAGTATTTGCATATAACCTATGAATATCCTCTCATATACTTTAAGTCATCTCTAGATTACTTGTAACACCTACTACAATGTAAATGCTATGTGAATAGTTATTTTATTGCTTCATTTCTTTTGTATTATTATTTTTTCCAAATATTTCCCATCCGTGGTTGGTTGAATTGGGGGATGCAGAACCTGTAGGTCAATTAAGCAGTAAAGAATTATTAGCCCAGAGAAACACTTACTCTTCTTACCTTTAAGGATTTAAAAATAATGGGGCTTATTCCAAAGCAAGTATAGTGGAAAATACTACTTAACAGTAGACTGAGATGCTGTAAGAATTAACATTCTGGGTATAAAGGGTGATACAAATCACACAGTAGACTCAGTGCATTATATTGAACTGAGTGAATAGATGGAGGAAGGATGGAAGAAAAGAAGAAAGGAAGAAAGAAGGAATGAATCAGAAGAAATTAGCCAAAAAGCTAGGACTTAGGCTATGTAGGCTGTGAGCATAGCTTGAATGACCCTAGACAAGTCTCTCAGTTTCTCATCTGGGAAACAGAAACAATGTCTTCCTTATTGGTTTTCTGTGAGAAAGAAATCAAATTACGTAGAGAGATATGTGGTTGAAAGCACCTGACAGTCATAAGACCTGCAGATCCGTATCAATTCAATACAATTCATCAAATATTTACAAAGCCCTTACTACTTGCCTGGCATTGTATCCTGGGTGCTAGAATTACGAAGAGACGAATAAACAGCCAGGCTTGTACCCTGGATAAAGCAACTGGGATGGAAGCAGTCCCAGTTCTTGATCTTAGGACTTTTATTTTATTTTTCATATATTCATAATAGACTCCTGAAATGCCCCTCTGGTTGAGCTGCCCCAGTCCTTGCCCACTGAAAACCCATAAGTCTATTAGGGGAGACAAAACTGTAAACCGAAAATTCCAAAGCAGCCTGCGAACTGCAACAATCGTGGCCCCTAGATGTAGGAAGGAAATGAGGAGGGACTGAGGAACTGGAGCAGGGGAGTTGGGTGAAGGCACCTGAAAGGGACGATGCGTGGGCTGAATTACAGAAAATAAACAGGAGTTCCTATATAAAGAAAAAGCAGAGAAAAGGCATTTCAGATCACAGGAAGCATCACATGCAAAGCCAAAGAAACAGGAAATTGCTAGTTCCAGCTTCTGCCATTAACTGGCTCTTTTTAACCTTTCTGGAATTTCCTCAGGTCCCTCTGGGATTTCAGTCTTCTCATCTCAGAAAATGAAGATCGGGGGTGGAAAGAAGGAATCTAGATTTCGGGAAGATGCTTTCTAACTGGATACCTCCGTGCTAGAGCAAAAAGAAAAGGGGTAGCTTTAAAAACGTCAAGTGTTATTTTAGGGCACGAGCCAGAAGCCCTATGTTTTGTGACTATCAAGATGACAGGCAGAGCCTGCAGCCATTCAGAAGCTTTCTCCACTTGATCTTAGCCAAAAGGCCATGAAGCGATCAGAAATTTTCTCAACGATTAATTTACCCACTTCACCAGTACTTAGGGCATGGACTGAGCCAGGGCCTATGCTATTGAAAAGACCACAGTCTAGCAGAGGGAGACAGACAGTAAATAAGTAAATGAACACTTGGAAACCATATTGGTCTGCACACTGAAAGTGCGTGGGGACAGGAAAACAGAAGCTCCCAGGACGCGCAGGTCACGTCCAGGTCACATGCAGGGCGAGTGACGGTTTATCTCCTAGCCAAATTAACTTCCTGTTTCCTCATCCAGCCTCACCTTCTCCAAGAAGCCGAAAACATTTTCAGCCGCCAATTTTTCCTTGGCAGGACGACAGGGTGCCCTCTCTTCACCTGCAATCTTTCCCAGGCCTTGCCTGGGGCTCCACGTACTCACTGCAAATGCAGGTCCCAGAGCTGACCACAAGGTGCCTGCTCCCGCGACAGCTTCGCGCAGACCTGAGCGCCCAGTGCATGCAGAGCTCCCGGCGTCGTGGGAGAGGGTGGCGGGAAGGCGGGCTGTGCAGCACCTCCGGGTTGGGCCGCGGAGGCTGGGCGGGACTCAGCCTACCGTATAAGAGGGGAGCGCCACTGTCCCGGTCGCAGTACTGAAGGTGGCGCCCAGCAGCGGCCTAGAGGCTACCGGCACTGAGCTTGCAACCAGATCCAGAGACACTGAAGAAGAAAGGTCTGAAGCGGGGCTGATTTGTGGGTGCAGGAGAGCAAGGCTGGAACTGGTCTGGGGTCTTAAACACGTCGAGACGTTTACAGGGTCTGGGGGAGGGATCCAGCCGCGTCGCGGGGCTGCAGCAGCTCCAGGCGCCCAAACTCAGCAGCTTCTCTCCCCGGCAGGCGCACCTCTTCTCGCCACTCCTAGCCCCAGCCTCCAAGGATGCGGCTCCTCGAGAAACTCTGCTCCTCGGCCGCAGGCAGCTCCGCGCCGAAGCCCGCCTTCGCCAAAGTGCTCACGCCGAATCGCATCCCCGAATTCTGCATCCCGCCGCGGCTGCCGGCGACTTGCGCGCTCGAGTCTCCAATCCAGGCCGCCGCCGTGCCCCGGCGCTGCGCCGCTGAAAGCGACCTGTGGCCCCGCGCGGCAGACGAGGACGCCGGCCTCACGGACTGGGACCCGCGCTCGCAGGCAGCGCTGTCACTGCCGCACCTGCCCCGTGTGCGCACCGCCTATGGCTTTTGCGCGCTGCTCGAGAGCCCGCACACGCGCCGCAAAGAGTCGCTCCTGCTCGGGGGCCCGCCCGCGTCCCGGCTCCGGGCCCACACCTACGGCGGCGGCGGCGGCGGCGGCCCGGACGCCCCCCTGGGGACCCTGTGCGGCCCGCGAGGTCCAGGCCCAGCCACCCCCGCGGCCCCCGGGGGTCCCCGCCTGCCCCAGGACGCGCTCGCTCCGCGGCGCCGCCGCTGCCGCCTCCTGCGCGTCCCCGACGGGCTGCTGAGCCGCGCGCTGCGGGCCGGGAAGAGTCGCCGCCCGGCCCGTGTCCGCTCCGTCTCCAGCGGGAACGAGGACGAGGAGCGCCGCGCGGGCTCCCAGTCCCCGGCCCGGAGCCCCTCCTCCAGCCCGCCGTCATCCAGGACCCCGCTTCCTGAGCGCCTGGAGGCCGAGGGCACTGTGGCTCTGGGCAGCGCTGGCGACGCCCTGCGCCTGGCCGCTGAGTACTGTCCGGGAACCGGGCGCCTCCGCCTCCGGCTGCTCCGCGCCGAGAGCCTGGCCGGAAGTGCCTCCGGGCCCCGCGCCGTCCGCTGCCGCCTCAGCCTCGTCTTGCGGCCGCCGGGCACCGCGCGTCGGCAATGCAGCGCTGTGGTGGGGCGCAGCCGCAAGGCCTCCTTTGACCAGGACTTTTGCTTCGACGGCCTCTCGGAGGACGAGGTGCGCCGCCTGGCCGTTCGCGTCAAGGCCCGGGATGAGGGTCGCGGCCGGGATCGGGGCCGCCTGCTGGGCCAGGGTGAGCTGTGCCTGGGCGCGCTCCTGCTGCTCTGAGGGCCCAGCCCTCCCCCGGGGCGCTCTGCCCTGGAGACTCCGGACACTGACAGCCGCCGTTGTACAAAATAAACGTTATTTATTTTTTTATTTATGATATTGCTTTATTGACGTTTTACTTCTTCACCGTCCACATTTGTCATCGTTTATTGGTAGAGAAGAAAAAGATAATGACTCCCTGTTCTGTTCACAGGACCTCCATGCCTATTTCCAGACCATTTTTTGCATCCCAAGGAAAAATTGGTTAGCTTGGGACTGGGAGAGAAAGGAAGTACACCCATCTGCATTGTTTTTCATTCTTTCCGGTTTCCTATCAATGTTAAACAGTTTTTTTAAAAATAAAGCAAGTTATTCATTCAGAGTCATGCCCAACGTTACGATTCATATACACAGCTTTACATATTGATGCGGTATAGGTAACATCCTATTCTGTGTGTGCGCACGCGCACACATCAGAGTGAGACACTTCTATTATAAGGATGTATACCCTGGTAGGAAGAAAATTCTTTTGTAGAAAGAACAGGTTTCTTTTGGAAGTGAATTTTTCAAAAATTGCTGAGGAAAACAAGGGAAGTGGAGGACCTTCCAATAGATGGTTATGTAGGGAATAGCTATTCCTGGGATCTCTCTCTTCCTTACCTAGGAAATCTTAGAAAAGAAATCTTTCTTGCCTCTGTAAACAAGGTGATACTTTTTGTGGCATTTTCTCACCTAGCTATGTATCTAATTACACAGTAATTAGCTTTGCGGTAGGATTTCCTAGATGAGTTAAAAAGTAAGTTGTCAGTTTCTTGAACACTGGGTTCTAGAGAGTGTTTTTAAAAATCCAATTGATTTTCATTTGTTAATTCAACAAATAAACCTAAGTCCACTGGAAACTGATTATACCCAAGAGAACTTACCCTGGGCTACAGGAATCCACCATGTAGTGGAAAGCACAATGCAGTGGGAGGCAGATACAGAGTTCAATTTTTTTTTTGCCACTTTTCCGGACTAGGGCAAATCAGTTATTCTCCCTGAGCCTCATTTTCTCCATCAGTGAAAAGGGAGTAATATCTACCTCACAGGGTTTTGTGAAGATATGCCTTAATATCCAAATAACCCTTGAATACATGTGAAATATGATAGCAAACCTGAAATGCTTGCACTGTACTGTTGAATAGTGCTCAATAATGTTGCAGAGAATGAACTCTTTCAGGTCTTCTTTCTTTCCAGTTGTTTCTCCCTGCTCCTGCAGTGGAGCTTGGCAAAGGTAGGGCTACCTGACACTGAGGACTTAGAAAAGCCAGGAGTGGGAATGTAGAACGCTTCAGTATCTCCATGGTAAATTTCCCCATAAGCAACAGTTTGCACTCATTCTATATCAGAAATTCCTTCTGCATTGTTGTTGCAATAATGAAGTCTGGGTACAAATTTGATCAGACTAAATAAAAATCCTGGATTTTAAATATTATTTCAAAGTGAACGAATTAGACTTTAAAAATAATCTCATCAAACTACTTCTGAAATTGAGAAAACATCACAGAGATGACTTGCCCAAAGCTATACAGCTAATGTGCATAGCTGAATTCAAACAAGAACCAAGTGTCCTGACTTCTCCAGAAGACTGACCCACCCTTGTGGGTCAGAGGAGGTGAGGCCAGTGTGTTGGAGGGAAGTATTCCAAGAAGAGGCTGTTCAACCTATGTATTCATTTATTTATTTAGTAGAAATGGAATTAGCTTCGTTCTGTAGACTTCAGAGAACATAATGAAGATGACATATACATAAAGACTTGTCATGCCTTTTCAGAGTGCTCAATTTAACAAAAATGAAACTTCATGTAAAACATTGACTTCTTAAAATAGGTAAAGAATCTGGAATGAACTCGGGAGGCTGAGGCAGGAGAATGGCGTGAACCCCGGGGGCCGGAGCCTGCAGTGAGCCGAGATCGCGCCACTGCACTCCAGCCTGGGCGACAGCGAGACTCTGTCTCAAAAAAAAAAAAAAAAAAAAAAGAATCTGGAATGAGCACTTGATGAAATACAACATTTGCTTGTGACTGATTATATATTTATATAAGTTTATATATTTATATAAATATAAAAATATATATAATGTCAGGATCACCGAAATCTAAAAGTGACATCAGCAAGATGGCTGACTAGAAGTGGCATACAGTATTTCTCCTGTGCTGGGCTTATTTCATTTAACATCATTTTCACTAGGTTCATCCACCTTGTTGCAAATGACAGGATTTCATTTTTTATGGCTGAATAGTAATCCATTGTGTATAAATACTAAATTATTTGATCTATTCATTCCTTGGTAGACACTTAAGTTGATTCCGTATCTTAGCTAGTATGAATAGTGCACCAATTAAGATGAGAGTAAAGATATCTTTTCAACATGCTGATTTCCTTTCCTTTGAATATATACCCACTGGAGCCTATGGTAGTTCTATTTGCAAATTTTTGAAGAATGTTTGTCATCTTCATAATGGGTATATTAATTTACATTCCCACCAACAGTGTTTAAGAGTTCTGCCTTCTCTACATTGTTGCTAGCATTTGTTTTTTGTTTTTGTCTTTTTGATAATAGCCACATTAGCTGAGGTGAGGTGGTACTTTATTGTGATTTCAATTTTCACTTTCCTGATTAGTAATGCTGAGCACTTTTTTATCTACCTGTTGGCTGTTTGTATGTCTTCTTTTGCCCATTTTAAAATCAGATTATTTGGATTTTTAAATTTATTTGTTTGCTATTGAGTTGTCTGAATTTATTATGTATTCTGGATATTAACACTTTGCCTGATGCATAACTTTCAAAATTTTCTCCCACTCTATAGGTTGTCTCTTCATTCTGTTGATTGTTTCCTTTGCTGTGCAGAAGCTTTTTAGTGTGATGTAATTTCATTTGTCTATTTTTTCTTTTGTTGCCTATGTTTTTGAGGTCCTATCTAAATAATTCTTGCCCAGACCAATGTCATGAAGTTTTTCCCTTATGTTTTCTTCTTGTAGTTTCACAGTTTGTGATCTTACGTTTAAGTTTGTAATCCATTTTGAGTTTAATTTTTGTATGTGGTGAAAGATAGGGGTCTAGTTTCATTCTTCTGCATGTTCATATCCAGTTTTCCTATCACCACTTATTAAAGAGACTGTCCTTTCCCAATGTGTCTTTTTGGCACCTTCATTGAAAATCAGTCGTAAATGTTTGGACCTATTTCTCGATTGCCTATTCTGCTCCATTGGTCTATGTGTCTATTTTTATGCCAATACTATGATGTTTCGGTTATGACAACTTTGTAGTATATTTTGAAGTCATGTAGTGTGATGCCTTCAGCTTTATCCTTTTCCTCAAAATTTCTCTGGCTATTCAGGGTCTTCTGTGGTTCTACACAAATATAAGGATTTTTTTTCCATTTCTGTGGAGAATGTCATTGGTATCTTGATAGGGATTGCATTCAATCTGTAGATTGCTTTGGACAATGTGGGCATTTTAACAATATTAATTATTCCAATCCATGAACACAGGATATGTTTTCATTTCTTTGTGTCCTTTTCAATTTCTTTCGTCAATGTTTTATAGTTTTCATTGTGGAGATCTTTTACCTCCTTGGTTGAATTTATTCTGAGGTTTTCAAGCATCATTTAAGTTCTCACTCTTAAGTGGGAGCTAAGCTATGAGGACGCAAAGGCATAAAAATGATACAATGGACTGTGGGGGACTCGGAGCTGGGTGAGGGATAAAAGACTACACATTGGGTACAGTGTATACTGCTCGGGTGATGGGAGCACCAAAATCTTAGAAATCACCACTAAATAACTTATTCATGTAAGGAGACACCACCTGTTCCCCAGAAACCTATTGAAATAAAAATTATTCAGAGTTTTTTAATTTTATATTTTGTAGCTATCATAAAAGGGATTGTTTACTTGTTGTTTATTGATGTGTATATGTTGAACTATCCTTGCGTCTCTGGGATGAATCCCATTTTATCATGAGAAAGGATCTTTTCACTATGCTGTTGAATTCAGTTTACTAGTAATTTGTTGAAGACTTTTGTATTTGTGTTCTTCAGGGATATTGGCCTATAGTTTTCTTTTTTGTTGTATTTTTTTCTAATTTTGATGTCAGGGTAATTCTGGCCTCAAAGAATGAGTTTGGAAGAATTCCCTCCCCTTTCATTTTTTGAGAATAGTTTGAGAAGAAATGGTTAGTTCTTCTTTAAATGTTTGGTAAAATTCAGCAGTGAATCCATTAGGTCCTTAGCTTTTTTTTTGATGGGAGACATTTTATTACTGATTCAATCTTATTACTCATAATTTGTCTGATTAGGTTTTCTATTTCTTCATGATTCAGTCTTAGTAGGTTGCATGTGTCCAGGAGTTAATTCTTTTCTTCTAGGTTTTCCAATTCATTAACATATAGTCATTCATAATAGTCTCTTATGATCCTTTGTGTTTCTGTGGTATGAGTTGTAATGTCTTCTTTTTTATCTCTAATTTTATTTATTTGAGTCATGTATCTTTTTTTTTTTTCATAGTGTCTTAGTCCATTTTTTGTTGCTGTAACAGAAAACCACATGCTGGGTAATTTATTTACAAAAGAAATTTATTTCTGACATTTCTGGAGGCTGAGAAGTTCAAGATCAAGTAGCTCTATCTGACTAGGGTTTTCTTGTTGCATCATAACATGGTGGAGGGTATCACATGGCAAGAGGGCAAGAACATGCTAGCTTATGTTTCTCTTTCTCTTCTTATAGAGCCACTAATCTTAGTATGGGGCCCCACCCTGATGACCTCATCTAATCTTAATTATCTCCCAAATAGCCCATCAAGTATGAATTTAGGGGTTAATTTTCAAACACATGAAATTTGGGGGACACATTCAAACCATAGTAATTAGTCTAGTTACATGTTCATCAATTTTTATCTTTTCAAAAAACCAACTCTTTGTTTTATTGATCTTTTGTGTCGATTTTTTGTCTCTATTTCACTTATTTCTGCCTGATTTTTATTATTTCCGTTATTCTACTAATTTGGGGTTTCGTTTGTTCTCATTTTTCTAGTTCCTTGAGGTGCAATGTTAGAGTAGTTTTTTTTGTTTTGAGATCTTTTCACCTTTTAGACGTAGGTATTTATTGCTATAAACTTGCCTCTTAGAACTGCTTTTGTTGTATGTATAGGTTTTGAAAAGTTGTGTTTTCATTTCCATTTATCAGAATAATTTTAAAAATTTTCTTTTTAATTTCTTCATTGATCCATTAGTCATTCAGGAGCATGTTGTTTAATTTTCATGTATTTGTACAGTTTTCAAAGTTCCTTCTGTTGATTCCAAGTTTTATTCCATTGTGGTCAGAAAAGATACTTAATGTAATTTTAATTTTTAAAAAATTGCCAAGACTTTTTTTGTGGTTTCATATATGATCTATCTTAGATGTTCCATGTGCTGTTGAGAAGAATATGTATTCTGCAGCTGTTGGATGGAATGTTCTGTAACTGCCTGTTAGGTCCATTTTCTCTACAGTGTCATTTAACTGTGATGTTTCTTTGTTGATTTTTTGTCTCAATGGTCTATCAAATGCTACAAATGTGATGTTGAAGTCCCCTATTATTATTGTGTTTCAGCCTATCTCCCCTTTTAGTTCTATTAATTTTTGCTTTATATATTTAGGTGCTCCATTGTTGGATGCATATATATATTTATATTTATAAATTTATTTATTTACAATTGTCATATCCTCTTACAATATTGACTTCTTTATCATTGCATAATGGGCTTCTTTGTCTTTTTTTTTATACTTTTTGGCTTTCTTTTATTTGGTATAACTGTAGCTACTCCTGCTGTTTTTTATTTTCCATTTGCATAGAATATGTTTATGTCTTTCACTTTCAGTCTGTTCTTACAGGTGAAGTGAGTCTCTTATAAGCAGCATATAGTTGGGTCTTGTTTTAAATCCTTTTAGCCATTCTATGCCTTTTATTTGATGATTTAATTTATTTACATTCAAGGTTACTGTTGATAGGTAAGGACTTACTAATGCCATTTTGTTACTTGTTTTCTAGTTGTTTTGTAGATCCCTTCTTTCTTTTTTTCTCTCTTACGGTCTTCCTTTGTGGTGAAATGATTTTTCTCTAGTAGTATATTTCCTGTTTTTCATTTTTAGTATATGTATTATAAGGTTTTGCTTTGTGGCTACCATGAGGTTTACAAAAAACATCCTGTAGTTAAAACAAATTATTTTAAACCGGTAACAACTTAACTTTCATTGCAAAGAAAAGAAACAAATAAAACCGTACACTTTAACTCTTTTCCCTGCCCACATTTAAAATTTTTGATGCCACAATTTAAATTTTTATATTCTCTATCTCTGAATAAATTACTGTAGTTATAATTATCTTTAATGGTTTTTGTCTTTTAATCTTCATACTAAAGATATACGTGGTTTATATACTATGATTACGGTATGAGAGTATTCTGAATTTGTCTGTGTGCTTACTTTTGTCAGTGAGTTTTGTGGCTTCAGATGTTTTCTTGTTACATGTTAGCATCCTTTTCCTTCAGTGTGATGAACTCCCTTCCGCATTCCTTGTGAGACAGGATCATTCTATCCTGAGGCAGGCCACACTTAGAGTCCTAGGATGTTGGCCAGTAACCACCAGGCACTACTCCATAATTTCTCATTAAGGTCCAGGCTGATGAGAAGGCCTTGCTTTTAAAAGCATACCCATAAGACTAAGGAAGAATGTCTGTATGTATTTTAATGGCCAGCTTGGGTTGCAATCCCAATCCTGAATCAATTCCTGCAAGAGGAAGGATTTTAGCTTTAGAATTATCGAGCCTATCTGAGTAGCTGACTGTGAGGTCAGCTCCTGATAAGGCAAATGCTTCTTCCTTTTAGGAAGTAAGAAAGAAGAGTTGAGGTTGCTTATTAGGTAAATGTTTGAGATGATGGCTATGCTAATTAACCTGATATAATCACTATACATTTTATGTATCAAAACATCACCAGGTACCCCATAAATATGTGCAATTATGTGTCATTTTAAAGATAAAATAAAATAAACAAAAAGATACATTAATTGATTGTAATTTATAGACCTTACTTGAACCCCAAATCAAGCAAACTATAAATAAATAAATAAATAAATAAATAAATAAATAAATAAATAATATATAGTTATATTTATCAGACAATTGGAAAATTGCTGAATACAGATTGGATATTAATGAATTATTGATAACTAAATTAGGGTATGGTAATGGCATTAGAAATATGTTTTTAAAAAATGCCTTTGTCCTTTAGATATACATATAGAAATATTTATGGGAAAAAATATTTTAAGTCTGTAGTGGGTACTATGGTATGCCTCCCACATCTACTCACTCCCCTCCCAGGACTGAAGTACTCAATCCTGTAGCTACTGAGAAGTTTGGCTATTGACAGCTCATAGCTCAGATGCTCAGATCCCCTCTGGAAATTGTTCTCTGAGCAATCCTGCTTCTTTCACTTCCCCACAGGTATTGATCCCAAGAGCAACACCCAATAAACGTCCTGCATACAAAAAAGGAAAGAGAGAGAGAGAGAGAAAAGGAAAAGAAAAGAAAGAAAAGAAAGGAAAAGAAAGGAAAGGCCAGAAAGAAAAATCTATACTCTGCATGGCCTTTGAAATGCTTAATTTCTTTGAACTAAGGTTTTGTCTTTTCTAAAATATCGAGTATGAAGATGAGAAGGGTTAAATGAGATTGTTGCATTTATTCATAGCAAATTCATAGTAATAGGTAAACAGCTTTTCATTTTCAAATGTAATTTGAACACCTCCTCTTTAGCTCATGTAAATGATTGTAATTTTGCAGCATGGCTTTATGCACATCTCTAGTTCTGGTCTTCAGTCTGTACAAAGGGTAGTCTACTGGGAACATGTCTGGATGACTGCACTAAATGACAAAAACACAAAAAGTTACATCTTTCCATGCCACTGGTTGTACATTTCAGAGTCCATTTGCCATGTTCCAGAGAGAGAAACAACAGTTCAGCTGATGTGTGCTCCTAAAATCCAGCCATCAGTAGGAGGTTTCATCATTTCGGAATATCAAGGCTTTGTCAAAATATCCTTATGTAACCAGACACTAGTATTTACCTTAATAAGGAAAAATCCATATTTTATTTTATCTGGCAACAGAACAGGATGTATTTTGCAGATTGGTGACCAGTTTCTGATTTACAAAAGAATGGATATCCCCTGTCTCTGTCTGTCTGTCAGGAGATGGTGCCTCATCTGTCAGAACTGTTCATACAGTGCTCCACACCTCCTTCTAGCTACCTGGGTCCGAGCCACCACATCTTCCTCCTTTACTTGTTCTGCTCTGGGCTTCCCTCTTCACCATTATTATGTTGTTGTTTTTTTAAGTTACTATTTTTAAGTAATTCAGGTTTACAGAACAGTTGCTAAAACTGTTACTAGAACTCCCATATACCCTTCAGCCATTTCCAAATATTAACATTTTACCATAATATTTTTCTCATTATCCTTTTCTATCTATAATCTATCCTTTGAAAAATGAATTTAAACTGTACTATCATCAGATTTAATTTCCTAACACTCTGCTTTTATCACAAACAAAATCCTTCTATATCTGACATTGCCCAGAATTCTTAGCGTTAAAATTTAAGATCCATTCTAGTCTCTCTTCAGCCCAACTCCTCCAACCTTATCCTCTGGGATCTCCTGTCTCCAGTATTCCTCTGCTGCAAGGAGAAGGTCCACTTGCTGTGCCATGAATATATCTCTTTACTGTATCCTGAACAAATTTGTGCTGTTTGAATTTTTTAGCATGAGCATAAGATGAAACATTATTGAAAATATATTTACACACCAGCCATTAAACTTATAGAACTGCTAAAAGACACAGCTAATCAACAAATGTATTTGATGCAAAAATGTTATACACAGAGCAGATAGCTAAGAGTAGAGGTGCTCATGTAAGAAGTCTTCTCCTAATTGGAAAAGGCTCATCTAAAGGAAAACACACTAGAAAAGCTTGGAGTTGGTGAAGCTTCTTCTGGGAGTGTCAGTCCACTATTAATCTGCCTCAAAACTCTTGCTCATTCTGCAGGTTCCAGCTCAAACAGCAACCTCCCTGGAAAGGCCCCTCCCACCCAAAGTCTCCGAGGCAGGGACTCTTCCCCTTTGGGCCCATCAGACTGTATGCAACCCTGTTGTACAACTGTCCTATTGTAATTGTCAGTTTGCCTTACTAAACTGTAAGTTCCTTGAGGGCAGGGATCACGCCTTTTGTCTTCTTATTCCCAGCACAGTGCATGATGCATAGTCACTCAATAAATATTTGGCGAAGTTAGTCACTTTCTGCTGCTCAGACCAGGCTGCCATTCTTCCTGCCTGGTGCATCAATTTTGACACAGGTCATTTGGTTGGCCTGCAAACTGTGTCAAAATGTCAACCACTTTTTCAGGTAAGACCGTGTACCTGACGGCAGCTAACCTGAATTGCACGCATCACATCTTGCAGGAAATGTGTCTCTGAAAGGATCATCTTAGAAGATGCAAACTTGTAAAATGACGACAGCCTGAGAGGTGCTGTTTTGACTTGTATATACACCTTCTGTACATATTAATAATAATTTTCTGAATATCACTTCCTACGTGTAAAGTGCTTCCACAAAATGTACCCCTTTTGATCCTAGCAGCAACCCTTTGTCAGGTATAGACACTATTATTATTGTTTGCTCTATTTTACAGAAAATGAATTTTAATGAACTGCTCATGCTAACCCAGGGAGTAAGTGAAGGAGCTGGGAATCAATCCCAGGTTTTCTGGTCCCAGTTGAACTGTAAGCTCCTTGAATCAGGGTGCATTTCTTACACCTCTTTATGTATTCCTGCTAATACCCTCTAACCAAGCTGTATGTATAGGAGGTAGGCCTGCCATGAATATAGATGAAATGCATCAGTGTTGGGCAATTGGTCATCAGATCAAAAATGGACAAAATGGAGAAAGATCGCCTGGAGCTAGCTTCAGGTAGTCGGCGAGAAGTGAGAGGACACTCAGGCCAACCTAGAGTTTTACCATCTCTAACTCCCTTCCCCATTTTTCTTCCACCTTAACCCGTATTCCACAAGAAGATGCTCAAAGGATGTCAGTCCCTACACTGACAGTAGATGGTCACAAATTTCTACCACTCTATGTAAAATTTATTGTAGGAGATCCTTATTTCCAAAACTCTACTAACTAAAAAAAAAAAAAAAAGGCAAATTTGAAAAAACAGACTTAATGTGGTCAATCATATGGGGGAAAAAGAAAAGGACAGGATTGAAGTCCGTATTTCACCTTTGGTTTTGGCTTACTGAATAATTAATAAATATATGACTAGATTATATGTCTACATAATTTTAACAGCTCATAGGAGATAATTTGATATAGTGTAATTTAGGAGGAAATAATGGCACAAAGAGACTCTGATTGCTTCTAAAGGGATGGTTGTTTCCTCTTACTATCTATTCTAGTTTAGTTATATTTTTCTGCTCAGGTTAAATTAGAGTCATTCGGGATCTCTCTCATCATCACTCTAGAATCTCTCGGAGGGATTTTGGGGCCAGCCCTCACTCGAGTGAGCTGTGCTATCAGCTGTCTCCTGCAGGCAGTGAATCTGCAGAAGAGAAGTCAGCCTCTTCAGAGGTGGGGAAATGCCTGGTGAGTAATAGAGAAACGTGAGTCTGACTACTGTGGTAGGATGGTGGGACCCACGGCAAAGCTTTTCTTTATTCATAATATTTTTTTCAAAGCTGAGTTTCCAATTGAAAAAAACAATTAAAACACCGTATTTGATTTTATAGAGATTGTTTTAGAATCAGAAAGAATTATCCTTGGGCGAGGCACTTAATCTTGCTAAATCTTAGCTCTATTTACATCATAGCATTATTTTACAGATCAAAAGAGGACTGTCTTTAATAAAGACTGGAAACTGTGGTGGAGGCAGCCTGGGAATAACTGGGAGCTGTCAGAGGTCTACGCTAGTGGAGGGAAACAGGCAAAGGAAAGGGTGAGGCAGGCGAACTCTGACAAGAATCCATCTGTGGGTATTTGGCACAAGTAATAGTAATGATATGATGTTGTTGGGGTTGATAACATTTATTGCATGTTTACTATTAAGGTATCATGGTGAGGATTTTATATGCACCAATTTATTTATTTATTTCTCACAATCTTCTACCTGGGAGGGAAGTACAAAGAGAAAACCAAAACTCAGAAATAAGCCTAGATTTTCAAGCTAAGCAATTGCAGAGCTGCTTTTTCAACCCAGGTTGTGCAAGGTAGTGGTTGAGAGCATGGATTTTGGAATCCAACTGTTTTTTCTTTACTTATGAGCCATGTGACCTTCAGGGGTTTACTTTTTTTCTCTGTGCCTCTGTTTCCTCATTTTGGAATAGAGATGTAATATCATCTATTTTGGGGAGTTTTTCTAAGAATTATACAAATTATTATGTAAAATACTGGCCTGTTCCAAGCCTTTCAACATATATCAAGCACCCAGTCAAGTTGTTCCATGATACCTGAAGGAACATCTGAAGAATTCAGAATCTGAGTGGGGCCTCATTCTTAGCCAGATGTCTAGAAACCAGGGTCTTCTGGCTGACTTTGCCTGAGGGGGACTATGTCCTGGCTCCTGACCCCCATCCCAGTGTTGACCCCATTCTCTGGCTCAGATAATTCTGAGTTCACCTTGCCTGATCTTGACCTGCTATGAGGTCCTGAGGCTAATTCTGCACATCCTCTCAATGCCCTGGCCTAGGAGTGATGGCCTGTGCCAGGGACTGCAAGTCTCATTTTTGTGAATGTTCCTGCCTCTGGGAGAACAGAATGTGAGGAGAGGGCCTCTGTGTGAGGCCCAGGACCTTTGCATCAGTACGTTGGGCTGCTGGGTGCAGGGAGAAGGTTGTGGAGCAATGCAGGGAAAGGAGAGGTGGTTGCTGGAGGGACCCTAGGAGCCAAGGGGCAGATTCTACTCTATGGAAGGGCGTGATTAACAGATAAGGGACCTTCAGGCCTTCGAGATGTCCTGGGCTGTGCCCCTCCTCAAAGCAAGGGGAGAAGAATTTGTAATGGAGGAACTCATACACTGATATGAGCTAGTTTCTCCCCAGAATCTCAGCAAGGAGGCTTTGGACTCTGTCCCATGTGACAAAGGCCGAAGATTTGTCTCTGGAATTGAGATCCTCTGAAAGAGAGAAAAAGGACAGTGCTGGGGTGTCTCTTGGCTCCACAGCAGAACCACTCTTGGCTTTGCAGGATCAGGCTTACAACTTATGTTACTCCCTCTGCCAGGTGGGAAGCCTATACTGAGGCCCATCAAAACCACTTGGGGCTGAAGGCCTTCTGCGGTAGGCACCTTTTGCGGGCTTCCCAGTAAGCAGGGCAGGGGAGGCCAAGTTGCAGCTGGTGGGTGCAGCCCATATCCACAGCTGCATTGGAGCAAAGACAGGCAAGAGGGCAAGGGAGTCAAGGTCATTGGCAAAGGAGTGGTTGGTGCAGGTGGACAGGCAAGTGAAAAGAGGAGGGGCTGGCTGTCAGAAGAGGTCTATGCCACAGTGTGTCGGTGCAACTGTCAAACAGCATCATAGGAATCAGGGATGAGAACAGAAAGGATAAGAGTGTAACATTATTAATCAGTGCATTCTAAGTGCAAGGCATTGTTCTAAGTGCTTTACATCTGTTAAGACATTTGATCCTCGTGGTAGCCTATTACTATTCCTACTTTGCAGATGAATAAAGTAAGCGACAGAAAGGTCTAGTGTTGCCGAGACCATTCAACAATTAGTGAGAGGTTAGAACTTGGATTTGAACCCGGGCAGGCTGGCCGCAGAGATCAAGCTCTTAACGCTTTTTCTACCCTGTAGAAGACTCCGGGCATGAGAGCTGAGGTACCCGCTGCAGGCAGAGATGGGTGGAGGTGGGGGTTTGAGGAACGGTGGGATGGTAGAGTAGGAAGGATATTAAGAACAAACTTCACTCATCTCACAATTTTTTTCCAGGAATTAGCCTGAAAATGTAAGTTCTGCATGAATCAAACCTTAGAGAAAATGTCCTAATGCAGTTTACTATGAGGTATTAGTGCTATAACTATACCAGGAATCAAATATATCTGCCCATGTTCCAGAAATTTTTTCCAAAGATGGATATTATAAATATTGTTAAAATATTGTTAAAAAATAAAATAGTAAGTACATTTTCCCTTAGACAGGGAATAAATAAAAATAATTTGTAAGACAACTAACTTGAGATAAAAGCAGAGGAAAATTTAAGGGCTGTGAATGGAACATCTGATGTGGCTTTGTTTCCATATAGATCATGTGACAGGAAACTCCAAACAGCCTAATCAGTTCTGTTCTTTGTGTTTCCATTCACCATAATGTGGTCATGGTCATGATATCACTTTTGTTCCAGTGAACAGAAATCCAGAAATGGAAAGGATCAGGTGAGGCTGGTTGGAGGAGAGGAGGGAGGTTTACTGATATTCTGCAGCTGTTTGTCCAGACTGCGTTTTCCTTGTACAATAGGCCACTCTGGGGTGCCTCCTCTTCTCAAGAGGAGAGAATATTAATGGAGTATTAAAGAAGGTTTAGGGAGCACTTACTGTGTAAGGAAGAACTTCAAGGAACTTATAATCTTATGAAAGAGAAAGACATGTCTACAAAGCAGGACAAAGTGAAAGATACCCAACAGAGGCAGATGCAAAGATGAAGCTCTGATTAGATCTAGCTTTCAAGGGCCCCCTTATGGGCGGGGGCGGGGCAGACCCTCCTGTTCTTACCATCTGCTTTCTCTCTCCTGGTTCCCTGGGACCCTCCCTGATGAAGTCTGGCTCGCAGGCAGCTTTCCTTTTGCACACTTCGAGGGCTCCATGAGGGAAGATGGCTCAGGTGGATAATATGATTTTCGTTGAGATAAACCCAGAGGTGTGGGCCTAATGCGTACGTGGTGAAACCTGGACAGATGGAATGGTCCGGGGGTAACGTGCATGTCCCTAGGAGAGTGGGTCCGGGACCAAGATTTAGGATCCAAGAAAAGAGGTTGCAGTCCTGTAGGAAGGCTGGCTAAATGGGGACTGTGGAAGACACATGCAGTGTTGGGCCATGGGGAACAAGGGAAGAAGGCACACAGTGAGGAGAAGGGATGGGGTAAGTATGGTGTTGGATGAGTGTCCACAGCACAGTCGCCCTGGGCCTGCCTTCCTATCTCCTCCCTGCCTCCTCAAGATCTGTTCTCAGAAGCTTAGCTGGAACCAAACATTTGCAAAATGAATTCTGTTTTTACGTCTTCCTAACATTATGCTTTCTGACATGCTTTTTCATTTTCATTGATCCTCAATTGTGAATGTTTTCACAAACTTTAGTGTTCACTAACTTTGTCTATTTCATCCTCCCCTCCCCAAGCCTCATTCCTCCAGCTCACACATATTCACTCTTAAATATAAAGGGCAAAGTTTTTGTTTAAAGGAACACTCCAAAAATTTCTACTTAAATTTTTTAATGGATTTGCCTAATATTTGTGGGAAGGCAGAGTGAAATCAGGCCATCTGTGTTCCATTAAGGCTCATCCACTTCATACCAGGGTGACTTCAAGCAACTTACTTAAATTCATCAGCCTCAGTTTTCCCATTTGCAAAGTAGGGCTGATAATAATGAAACTCACCTTACTTAGAGTTGCACTAGGAATTAGAGATAATATATGCAAAGACCCTGGCCTGGTGCCTGGTAATGGCTCTTGGTCCAGGCACCTCTTCATTGGCAAGAGAAGTGAAAGTACATAGAGGTGGAAATTCTTGAATTGAGTTTAAATTCTGAATTCACTATGTTTCAATATGGAATTACCAAGTTACCTTAGACCCGAAACACATATACACACACAGGAATCCCACCAGACAGAAAGCTTTTATGATACCTAAAATCAAATAATGGATAACTATTCATATTGTCTTAAAAGAGGTCATTTCTGCACTTTTCAAAACTCTGAAAACAACCCACAGCACAGTCCTGGGAATGTGTAACTCTTATATCATGAGAATTGGCTTAGAACTTACACAGCTTGCAAGCCTTTCCTGTTTTGGGGAAAATTTACTATTTCATGGGTTGTTGGAGTGAGAATCAAAATAAGCTTAGTTTTCATTGTGAAATGAGATCCTGTTTTTTGTGTGTCTTAGTGCATTGGAATCTAATTCTCGTGAGCTCAGGATTCTTGTCTTGTGTTGCTTTTTACTGTATCCCCAGTCTCTGGAACAGTACTTGGCACATAGTAGGACTCAATAAATATTTCCAGAGTAAAACATGTATAATCATATCACTTCCAGTAAATTGTTTAAGGAGACAAGTAGACCTATGTTTATATCTATGTTATCTGTATATCCTTTCTTTCTGGATTTCTGACTACATCGGTAATTAAACAAAGTATGAATAGATGAATGTCCCCTCTTGGGGCCTGCATGGAAAGATCACAATGGCTGACGGAGGAGTGCCAGCCTGTGGACTTGGGGGAGGCACACTATGTGTAACGTGCTCCAAGAAGCATGAGAAATTGCCTGAGAACTCCTCCATGGCACCCTGAGAGTGGCTCAGAGGGGACTGAGAATGAGCTGGCCCGTCCAGAAAAGCTTGGCATCAGAACCAGGAAGAAACAGATGGGGGCCCAGTGACCAGAGGCCATGGCAGGATATGAGCATCAACAGTGAGGCCAGTTCACAGGCACAGGGACCAGATGAAGGCCACTAAGCCACTGCTCAGCAGAGCCAGTCACCCCAGGCAATGGCTCTTGGTCCAGCACCTCCTCATTGGAAAGAAGAGTGAAAGTGGATAGAGGTGGAAACTCTTGAATTCACTGAGTTTAAATTCTGAATTCACTATATTTAAATATGGTATTACTGAGTTTATCTTAGACCACCCTCCCCACACGCATGCACACACACACTCATATACTTTACCAGGAAGCTCACCAGACAGAAAGGTTTTATGATATCTAAAATCAAGTGCTTAAAATCATGTGATTTTGAAAATAACATGAGTAACAAAACAAAATCTTAAAACATCTGCTCTCTAAAAATCTTTGTAAATTGGTTTTCTCTGGCAGCTATCAAGATCACAGTTAATTTAATAACTAATTATTTATCAGAAATGTAGCTGCTTGTCAGAATCATGACCAGGTTGAACTTTGGTCTGAGTTGGCAGTTTCTAGAGAAGCAGGTGGCTGAGGTGAAAACCTAGCCAGCGTCTGGCTTTGTTCTCAGCCGGGTGTTACAACTTTGAGGGCAGTGACTTGCAGCTGCTGCAGGTGATACTTCAGGCAGGTTCATGATGCTCACATGGGTGACACTAGGAGACCCTTGGCTCTCAATGGATGTTGTACCTTATCGTTTTGATTGTCCTTGGTTTTCTACAAGCACCATAAGATGGATCGTGCTGGTGTAGGCAGAGATTGTCAACTTGGGATCTGGGTTGAGGGACACTCAGAAGTTCAGGAGGACATGTACGTGGTATGAATAAACGACTGGGAGTGGGGAAAACTTCTAGACCTCAGAGTGGGATGGACAATATGCAAGGAACAAGACCTGAGCCATCAGTAGAGACCTAGTTATCAGACCTTGGACTAACCTCACTGCTAAGCAGACTAGATGCTGAGCCTCACCATGTATGGCTGATTTGTTAAATACTTTTGCATCAGATCAAGATGGGTCCTGAGAACTGGGAGCAAGGGCAACACTGCTGGGGCAGATTCTGGATGCCTTGACCAGAAGCAGCCTGGGTTGGCGAGTCCATACAAGTGTCTGCTGCCTTGAATCGCAATGTAACAATGTGATAAGGGTCCTACATGCCTCTGTATCTTATCACTACAACTAGACTGAAAGGCAGGCCAATGTTGCACGCTTCTTCCCATGAAGCATACCACCTGACCTTTTGTTGATGCTCAATAAATATATGCTATGGATTGATGGGTCTTGGTTCCATCAGTTTTCCAAAAAAGATAAAAAATCACTTTTTAGGTAGCTTGCTATATGAAAAAAAGTTATTGTCCTGGTTCCCTGCATGTGAGAATCAAAATAAGTTCAGGTTTTGTTGTGAAACATGATCCTGTTTTTGCATGTCATGATGCATTAGATCTTAAATGCATTTCCCATGCATTTTCCAGCAAGGAAAATGACAAGAGAAGAATCATGGAGCGGGAAGCACGATCTAGGGGGTCTCACTAGGGAGGGAAGGTATATGGGATCAGGGGTCATGGTCCAGTCAGGAAGCATGAGGAGGAATGTAGAGATGCTCTTGCTCTTCCCTGCCACAGACTTCCATGGGTTTGGATTTCTCTGGAAGATGGATCTGAAGGTAGAGCTGGACTCTGGGCTTTGCACCACTTCTCAGGCCACCAACATTTATGGTCATGCATATGCACACTTTAGGTTTTGCTCACCAAATACTCCATGTCCTCCGTTCCCAGAAACCTTATGCTCAAGGAACCCCTGTCTTCACCTGAATCGGCCTCTTGAACTCCTGAGTCCCACCAGGACTCATGATGCGTAGGACAAGGCCCGGATCTTCTTCTTGGTTGTCCATGGTTGTCACTGTTGGGGAGGGCTGGACTTTGGCTTGGCATGATTCAGAGATAATGGGAGAGAAGTAGAGAATCTTCATTTGTGCCTAGGAAGGCCAAAGGACATGGTGCTGGCCTCCACTCTGAAGCTCTGTGGAGGTCACAGGCAGGAGGTCCTGAGCAGCAGGATGATGTCAAGAAGAGCTGATGGGAATCCAAGTGCTAGAGGCAGAGGGAATCGGAGAAGGGATGTAGATCCTAAGGGGAGCCTGAGGCCAGAACAAAATCAGGGTGAGGGTAGGAAATGAGGGTGGAATTGGCCAGGCGGGTTGGCTCAATTCAAAGGCATAAAGTCCAGAGAGACACCAAAGCTCTGACAAGATCACCGTTCACTTTTGAAGTAGTTATGTCCTTGGAAGGTAGAAAGAGTCTATATGAAAGTTCCAGTGGAGAATCTGAAGAAACAGCTGAGATTCACACCTGCATAGCTCTTTACTCTTTGTAGCCTCCATGTTATTATAGTGACGACACCTGTCTATGCCTAGCGTGGCAACATAGAAAGGCTCCTAGCTAGGATTTGAGGGGCCCCTGGGCTCTACACTGGAAAGACACTTAACTCTCTGAGCCTCAGTATACTTATCTGTAAAGCAGGACAATAACAATGCCCTAAATGTGCTTGTGAGATTGGATGAAATAATGTATTTAAAGATATATTTTTTACAAGCTTAAGAGCCAAAACCACTTGAGAGAATGAGTCATAATTCTTTATTTCTTTAGCTGCAGGAGGGGTTGTTATGCACTGAGAATGTGCAAAAAACACTGATGTCTTAAATTTATTTCACATTTTTTTCGCTGTTGCTTCAAGTAATAGGGGACTCTGAAGCCAAGTTGAGAAAGCTAAAGGAAGACATCAATAAAATGTCTGCCAGGCCAGGTATGGTGACTCACACCTGTAATCCCAGCACTTTGGGAGGCCGAGGTGGGTGGATCACCTGAGATCAGGGGTACAAGACAAGCCTGGGCAACATGGTGAAATCCTGTCTCTCCTAAAAATACAAAAATTACCTTGGCATGGTGGCAGAAGCTTGTAATCCCAGCTACTTGGAAAGCTGAGGCAAGGGAATCGCTTGAACTAGGGAGGCGGGGATTGCAGTGAGCCAAGATTGCACCAGTGCACTTCAGCCTGGGCTACAGAGTGAGATTTCCAGCTCAAAAAAATAAATAAATAAAACGTCTGCTAGACTGTGAGCAGAACCTAGTCTCCCGATAAGATATTTACATTTCCACTTACTGTTGATACTAAGAGTAAACACTGATGTAAGACTGGATATTAAATAGACAGAAAAGGCTTACCAGGTCTTGATAACAGGCTACTTGAACTACATTTCTTAACCAACTGTATTTCTGCTTACCCAGAAAAACAAGATTGCTGTTGCTATTGGTTTTTGCTAAATGCCCTTGATAATCCTATCACAATTCCACTTCTTTTAGTGTTTTGTAAATATAATAATATCTTCACGGGATATTTTGAACTACAAATGTTTAAAAGAATTCTGATGACAGACTTGTACAGCCGTATGAACAGGCTGGCCTTGTTTCCAAGTGGGGTTTTGTGACTGAATAGGGGTTCCAAGGCTTCCTCATAAACTATGAAAATGCTAAAAACAGTGAAAGGAGATGTCTACTAATTAAAACGAAAATAGTTCCTAAAGAGCTGGGTTCACCGGAATGACAAAAGTTTTTAAAGGTGAGACCAGGGGGAGATCTGATAAAAGCAACAGGAGTTCTAGTACTATTTTAAAGAATTAAGATAGCAATCGTGGATATGGTATCTAGTAGAAAAGCTTCAGAATTGGAATTGGAAGTTTCAGGGTCTCCAGATGTCAACAATTTGCCTATATTTGTACCATTTTATCAGAAAAACTTACTGAAATTATTTTAGTATGAAGACTGTGCTAACTTTTTAGAGAGTTAGAAACCCAAAAGGAGAAGCCACAATCCTACCACCTGTTCACAACTGTTAAAATCTTTTCACATATTCTGGCACTTTTTTCTATGCAGGAGACCAGAATAGGCTGCCCCCAAATATGAAGGATTGTTGAGCTGAAGACAATTAAGAAACAGGTGCAGGAAAGCTCTCTTCTCTCTCTCTATTTGCCTAAGAGCAGGACATAGATTTCCAAAGAATGTGTCCCGTCCCATCTTCTACCAAGGAGAACGAAGGTTAACCACTGCAGACAGCTTTAGATGCATCTTTCTTCTCTGCCTGGAGATGGTACCAGAGGAAGCTACATGAACAAGTTTTGCTAAGTACCCTTTATCTGTGTTAAATCAAGTTTAGCCTAATGCTGCCTCCTTACGTATTTTAAGTTCAGCCTACAGGCTGAACTCCAAACTTAGTGAGCCATAACTTAACTGGAAGTGTGAACCTAACTGGATGTAATCTACTCAGGCCAATCACTGAGTTGCAGCCAATGAAAGGCAGCCAACTGTTCAGACCGTATTAAAAAAAAAGCAAACACCAAGCAGTAACCAATTCAGCTGTTTCTGTACCTCATTTCTGTTTTCTGTACATCATTTTCCTTTTTCTGTCGATAAATCTTTTTCTACCATGAGGCAGGCCAGAGTCTCTCTGAACCTGTTTTGGTTTGAGGCTGCCCAATTCACAAATCATTCTTTGCTCAATTAAACTCTGTTCAATTTAATTTGTCTAAGTTTTTCTTTTAACATCTGCCAGCTATTTGCCTTCCTCCAAGTTGCTGCCCATAGAGACTCAAAGTCCTTTTCCTTTGTCTTATCACTTCCCTAAAATTTTATTTTTCTTTGTTGAAGATGCTACATAAGCTGAATTTGAAGCCCATTCTTTCAGAACTACTCATTTCCTGGGTGTCTCTCATGTATTTATGAAACATACATGCTCATAAACTTTGGTTTATTTTTCTCTTGTTAATCTGTCTTTTGTAACAAGGGTCCTTTTCAACTAAGAAACTCTGGGGGTAATTATTTTGCCCTTATATATATTTAGTTACTTTTCAAAGTTACAGCTGTATACTTCGTACAATGTTATGCACTTTCATATTGTTACAGTCTATATAATCAAGTGAGGGAGTTTTTCATTCACTTTTTTTTTTTAAAGAGAGGGTCTTTCTCTGTCCCCCAGGCTAGAGTGCAGTGGTGTGATCATAGCTCACTGCAGCCTTGTACACCTGGCCTCAGGCAATCTTCCTGCCTCAGCTTCCCAAAGCACTGGGGTTACAAGTGTGAGCCATTCTGCCTGGCCATAATCATGGCTTTTAATGCACATATTTGGCTTTCTTGCTTTCTTCACTGGCATCTTCCTCTTGTCCCACAACATATTATTCAGAATTCTTCTTTGTTAAAAAAAAAAAGTCTTTCTTAGCTCTTTATTTTAAATAGAAAGATTTGATCTATATTGCCAAGTGAAAAAAAGCAAGGCTCAGAGGCGAAAAAATATATGTGGAATTCTTGCCCCTTAGCAGTCAGGTATCTTATTTGATTAGAGCAAGTATTGATTTTTGAGACTCCTCTAGTTAGGAAAGGTTGTCATTCTACCAACAGCAAAGCTTTTGTGATCTTTTTAGCAATTCTTTGGCAGCTTTCTCTTTCCCCTGGGAACTCTTGTCTTCTCCATATCTCTTAATTTAATAAAAAATTATTTTCATGTTCTGCCCTAGGAGTCAGCTCTGTGAAGTCATAGCTGACTTTCTAGTTCAACATCTAATAGTTACCCATGTAAAGGACTCAAGGAAGGATTGATACACACCTTAGACCTGAACCTAGAACTCCTCCTTAGTACCATACTTCTATATACTAAATCACTTCCATACTGCAGTTATTGGTCTGCCTGAGTTCCTTTAGCCCTCTGAATTAATCTCAACTATCTGAGGCATGATAATATTCTGCATTTTTATTTCTGCATCGTATTAGCAGACCAATATTTCTTAAACAAAAAGGCAGACATGATTAAAGTATTTTAACTAGGTCCCTCCACCTTTCAGATAAAGGACTGTCAGAACTTGACAGAATCAACCAAGCGGTCGCTTCACTTTTCTAAACCATGTCTTCAACTGTGCCATTCACCCTTTCCTTCCCCCTTTAGGGCAGTCAAAGTTCTTGCTCTCATCTGTCTTCCCTCTTTTTGGCAATGTGTAGCTCAGCACTAGCCTGGTATGTAGTAGGTATTCAATAGATTTATCAAGTGAATGGACGAAAAGAATGAATTCTTACAGAACAAATTATTGAGATGCTATAGAAAGTGTTTCACATCAGACTTCCTTTAAATCCTGTAATGTTGTAAGGTAGGTATTATTATCCCCATTTTACGGAGGAAAAAATGAAGGCTCAGGGAATAAAGTGACTTTTTTCAGGTTTACGTATCCACTTGTGGTAGCCTGTATAATCCCCCCCACCCCGACCCCCACCAATGATATCCACATCCTAATCTCTAGAACCCACAGATATGTTACCTCATGTGGCAAAAGGAGTTTTGCAGATGTGGTAAATTAAGGCTGTTGAGATGGGAAGATTATCCTGGATTATTGGGGTGAGCCCAGTGTAATCATGAGGGTTCTCATAGAAGTGGGGTAGGGGGGTCAGCTGGATAGAGGAAGGCAAGGTGAAGACAAATGCTGGAGGGGAAGGAATGAATGCAGGTGGCCTCCAGAAGCTGGAAAAGGCAAGGATAATGGATTATTCCCCACAGCTGCCAAGCGGAATGCAGTCCCGCCCACATCTTGACTGCAGCCTGTAAAACCCACTTTGGACTTCTGACCTCCAGAATGGTAAGAAAGCAAATCTGTAGCAAATTTATGTTGCTGTAAGCCACTAAATTTGCAGTCATTTGTTACAGCAGCTACAGAGAGAACTAGTATACTCCCATAACTGGTATTTGAAAGGGCAGGACTCATAAGAACAATCTTACAGCAAGTTAATCTTTATTTTACCACTACTTCTTCACTCCTGCTGTGGGGCTCATTCTTCCTGGGCTTTATCTCAGGCAGACCTCATAGCTTCTCCCATGTATAATAATAAAAGTCTCCAGTTGGCCAGGCACGGTGGCTCATACCTATAATCTCAGCACTTTGGGAGGCCAAGGCGGCTGGGTCACCTGAGGTCAGGAGTTCGAGATCATCCTGGCCAACATGGTGAAACCCTGTCTCTACTAAAAATACAAAAATTAGCCGGGCATGGTGGTCGGCACCTGTAGTCCCAGCTACTTGGGAGGCTGAGACAGGAGAATTGCTTGAACCTGGGAGGCAGAGGTAGAAATGAGCCAAGATCACGCCACTGCACTCCAGCCTGGGCGACAGAGCGAGACTCTGTCTGAAAAAAAAAAAAAGTTCCCAATTACTTTCATCCTCAGAATAGTCTCACATCAATAATTAATATGTCAAATGCTATGTAATTTAATTTTTTAAACAAAACCAAAAAATCATAAAGCATCTCCCTTTCCCCAGCCAAGGACCTATAGTGGGAGCAACGCTGCTGTGGTCCACTTTGGCTCAGCAATTTGGCGATTATCTTTCTCTCCTGATTTCTTGGAAGGCCAGATGACAACTCGGTTTCACCTTGGTGGTGTGGCACTTTAGCATGGGTGACCCCATTTTGGTTTTTAGTCTGATCTGTTGGGGCCTAGTGCAAGAGCTTAGTCCGAAACAATGGCCTCCTATAATTTTTATTTAACATGAATAATCTGAACACCATTTTTCACAACCAGGGAGGAAAACAAAATAAAACCAAGTTGCACTGGGAGATAAACCACAAATAATAAACTCACCATTTCTACTTCTGGTGTCCGAAATAAGCAAGCCTTAAGCTTCTCTAGTAAAGCTAGGTCTCTGGCCTCTGTAACTCCTTCCTTTCCTGATGGGGTTGGGGTTGTTATTTGATTCTTACCTGACTCTAACAAAAATCTTTATCCTGGCTTTTGTAGTACTGATATCTGATCACATGTTATGACTTTTGAGGATATGATAATCATATGAGAAAACCCACCAGAACAGGCTGATGTAGACTAGCTAACCTTGCTAACGTTAAGGGATTTTCCCTTTAAATATCTATCGTAGACTTATTTATGTATGTATTTATTTATTTGTAAGCCAAGCTGTCTGAAGTCTAACTCCCTTGAGCTCTTTTGAAAGTAAATTTCTTTTCTTTCCTAAGTGCTTTTGTCTCTGAATCTTCCGTTCTCCAATCCTGCATAGGCAGTCTAGTATTTCACTTCAGTATGTGGGAGTGATGGGCACTTATTGTTTTGGAGTCTTCAGGCAAAACAGGCTGAAATCATTACATCTTCAGTGCTGACTCACAAGTCAGGTGCAGAACTGGGATTCAAAGCCAGGAAGTTTGAAGCAAGTTCCATTTCTACCACAGTGTGGTTCCTTGGTTGGACTGAAGTCAAAAGCCCCCCGAGTTTCTCTTCTCAGTCTAATGGTGTTTAAACTCTCATCTCTTCTGGTGTGATGGAAAGTATTTTCACCAATGCCTTCATTTCCCCTAGGTGACCTCAGGGAAGGAGGCTGGTTGTGGGAGGAGGTTGTCCCGGTGTCTGTATAATCCTGGCATGAGTGTTGACATGGAAGACATTTAATTCTGGAAAGAAAAGTAAGTCATCATTAACCTTGTTTTACAAAAGAGTTTTAGCTCAGTGGTTAACTATGGGATCATTCAATGGTCACGTCCTACCTGGGTTCCAGTCTCTGTAGTTCCTTCTTCTTCCACAGCTGGTGGGTGGGGTGGGGGTGTCACTTGATTCTTATCCAGAGATAAGAATCACCCATCCTAGTGACCTGGTCCAATCTAGGTGGATATAGTTGGTTTTCAATCAGCTTCAGCCCTGCATTCTGGGCATTGAGATTTCTTTGCTGAGAAAGTGCCTTCCCCCTCTGGTACTTTCTGTTCTTATCACTGAAATTTGACCTTGGACCTCTGAACCCCTCTTTTAGTGACCTGCCCAGATTCCTGTTGTCTTCAAGGGGCTCTGACCCAGAACTTGAGGACAGACCTCTTTTGCCTTTCTCAGATTTGGGCCTCCAAATTCCCAGGCTCTGCTTACTGGTTGGGATGCCCTGAGAGTTTCACATGAGCATCCTCACGTCTCCTCCACTGCCAACATTTGCCTGGGCTGTGCCAGGCGAACAGCATGCCTGCTCACTAGACAACGCCTCCCTTCAGTGCTCAGGGGGATGTTCTCACAGGTTATGCCCTGCTGGGTCCTGGGATCTGATAAGACGCCTTTGTCTGAGGTGTTTATTGCAAGTGTCTCTAAGACTTTTTAACTACAGTGACATTAAAAACAAGACAAAACAAATAACAACAACCACCACCACCAAAACCAAGAGCCCAAGAAAAAAGCAATGAGTTTCCTAGTTGCCCAGTAGGCTGGCACTGATTTCTATTCTACTTTGCTCCCTGTTGATTTAAAAAATTTTTTTTTGTTTCCCAGTGACTTGTTGCTGCCACAACTTCAAAGAGGAGATAGGACAGTCCCCAGCACAAAGGGTAACTTAAAGGAATTATCTGCATTGCACATACAGATTTGCTCTTGCAGCTGTGGGCTGGAGGAAGCATGGCACCTTCAAGATGATGCACAGTAAAAAGGGGCAGATAGAACTACCCCTGCCCAGAAGGGGCATGTAGGGGAATTAGTGAACTGGGGCCAACCACCTAGCACGTCCTTTTCCAGGATAGGTGCTGTCACACCGCTGCCTGCTTCACATTGCCCATCTGCTCTGCCAGTTTTTAGTCTGGGCGTTCCTCTTTTCACTCCAAGACATCTCCTGTTTAGCTACCTGTCTCAATACTGGCTTCGCACCTAGCCAAGTTCCCCTGGTCTCCTGTTATACCCAATGCACCTCACTGTGTCTCTGGACCACCTGCTGCATGCACCCTCATCCTGTTGGGCCTGACCTGGGGTATCATGAGCATAATTAATATAAGCATAATATTTGAGCCAGGTGACAGAAGTGGCAGTTTATCTGTCCTCATGATTCTCGTAATTTACAAACACGCAAAAAACGTGTTTAGGATCAGTGGTGCAGTAGGCTCTGTGCAGTCTCCTGAGTAATTCACAGACTGATGAGGGCTCTGAATTTCCTAGGGGAAATGAACCTGACAGCAGTTTGTAAAGAAATGATTGCCATTCAGTGTGATAAGCTGCTGTCAGGTTCACTGATACAAACTGATGTTGATCTTAAGGTGGTCTTGCCCCCAGGTGAGGCAATGTATGATGTCAGGTACTTTGTTAAGTGCTTTGTCTTATTCAATATGAGTTTCTTAAAGTGGAATTGGTACCATGAGTTGTGTGTGTGTGTGTGTGTGTGTGTGCATATGCTCACTAACACCTGTCTCCTGAGACTTCTCGAAACCTTCTATCCTTTCTGTGATGCCAAATGTAAGGCCAAGCCTACAGGGTTTACTCAGAAGTCCGAAATTCAGTTCCAGACTCTGCTAGATAATCTTAGAAAAGCCATTTAAATTATCTGAGCTTGAGTTTCCTCATCTTTGAATTGAAGATAAGATCTGACCTCATGGGGCCAGGTAATGTGTATGAAATAGCTTTGTAAACTCTGAAGCACCGAACACATGTGACTTGCAATGACTCCATCCAGGATCTGAAGTGTTTATTTAGAGTAGGCCATGGGCTCTTTCCCCAGGCCAGCCTTGTAAATGCCTCTGGCTCTTGGAGAACTGGGGGAGCCCTGCTATGCCCCCTCCAGCTTCTCCTCCCGCACATTATGTCCTGCACACTGCTGGGTAGAACCCACCCTGCCCTGCTGATCAAGTTGCAGGGAATGTTGGCTGCTGCTGGGAAACGAAGAGGAGGCAATGAAGAAGAAAGGGCTGCCAGCCAGGAAAAATAGGAAGTTGGTGCATTTGGATGATGATGGGGATTTTTTTCTTTTTTGGCTGGGAGATAAGAGTGTTTTTGTTAGTTTAAGGTGGGTGGGGGCTCATGGCAGTTATCTGGCTAGAAGTTGTTTATAGATGGCTCCAGACTTTGAGACCTGGCAGTGCTGGCACTAGGCAACACTGAAGTGTTTTTAACACAGTGGAAAATCCCCGAAGTCTCCTGATTCTCGCTAGAGTGCTCAAGTTGGCAGAACAAACTCTCAGACCACACTGGGCCCAACCAGAGAGGTCACAGGGAGGCTGCAAAGGTGCTGCCACTTCTGTTTGGCTTCTGCTAAAATAAAACCAAGAGGAGCCCTGGGAGTGTCAGTGTGTGTGGAGGTCTATTCTTCTCTCTGGTCTGGAGTGAACTAGTTGCATTAGTTAATCAGCAGAATAGGAAAGAATTTCCTACGGCCCCAAGGCCTGGAGAGGGAATCCCAACATGCAGACTCTACGCCTCTCTTTCTCACTCCACATGTAACCCTTGAACCTAAAATAAAAGTTAGGAAGAAAAAAATAAATAGTGTTTTAGGAAACACCTGGACATGTGTTGCCTCATTTGATTCTCACTACAATCCAGTGAAATAGGCAGAGATAGTATTAGCACATTTTTCAGTTGATAAACTGAATTTCAGAGAGGTGCATGATTTGCTAAGATTGCATAGATACCAAATAACTAAGCCAGGACTAGAACTCAATAGGTCTTTTCTTTCTTAATCCGTGTACCTTGTATCATGTGTACTACAGTGTGCAGAAGAGTGGAGAACTGAAATCAAGATGGTAGCAATAGAAATAAAAAGAAATGATGGTCAAGAAACTCAGAAGAATAAATGGGTGAGATCAGGACCACAGCTGTGTGGCAGATTGGAAGAAAAAGATGTTTTTGCCTCATGTAAGCAAAACAAACTGAAAAGTTAAGAAAGAAGATTCTAATGGAGACGTAGAATTAAAATTGTGGAAGCATGTGTTAAAAGAGAGCCAACACAATAACCAAAACAGCATGGTACTGGTACCAAAACAGATACATAGACCAATGGAACAGAACAGAGATCTCAGAAATAACACCACACATCTACAACCATCTGATCTTCAACAAACCTGACAAAAATAAGCAATGGGAAAAGGATTCCCTATTCAATAAATGGTGCTGGGAAAACTGGCTAACCATATGCAGAAAACAGAAACTGGACCACTTCCTTACACCTTACACAAAAATGAACTCAAGATAGATTAAAGACTTAAATGTAAAACCCAAAACCATAAAAACCCTAGAAGAAAACCTAGACAATACCATTCAGGACATAGGCATGGGCAAAGACTTCACGACTAAAATGCCAAAAGCAATTTCAACTAAAGCCAAAATTGACAAATGGGATCTAATTAAACTAAACAGCTTCTGCACAGCAAAAGAAACTATCATCAGAGTAAACAGGCAACCTACAGAATGGGAGAAAATTTTTTGCAATCTACCCATCTGAAAAAGGTCTAATATCCAGAATCTATAAGGAACTTAAACAAAATTTCAAGAAAAAAACAAACAACCCCATCAAAACGTGGATGAAGAATATGAGCAGACACTTCTTAAAAGAAGATATTTATGGAGCCAACAAACACATGAAAAAAAGCTCATCATCACTGGTCATTAGAGAAATGCAAATCAAAACCACAATGAGACACCATCTCACACCAGTCAGAATGGCGATCATTAAAAAGTCAGGAAACAACAGGTGCTGGTGAGGCTGTGGAGAAAAAGGAACACTTTTACACTGTTAGTGGGAATGTAACTTAGTTCAACCATTGTGGAAGGCAGTGTGGCGATTCCTCAAGGATCTAGACCCAGAAATACCATTTGACCCAGCAATCACATTACTGGGTATATACCCAAAGGATTATAAAAATCATTCTACTATAAAGACACATGCACACATATGTTTATTGCAGCACTATTTACAATAGCAAAAACTTGGAACCAACCCAAATGCCCATCAGTGATAGACTGGATAAAGAAAATGTGACACATATACACCGTGGAATACTATGCAGCCATAAAAACAATGAGTTCCTTTCCTTTGCAGGGACATGGATGAAGCTGAAAGCCATCATTCTCAGCAAACTAACACAACAACAGAAAACCAGACACCGCATGTTCTCACTCATAAGTGGGAGGTGAACAATGAGAACACATGGACACAGGGAGGGGAACATCACACACCGGGGCCTGTTGGGGGGTGGGGAGCAAGGAGAGGGAGAGCATTAGGACAAATACCTAATGCATGTGGGGCTTAAAACTTAGATGACGGATTGATAGGTGCAGCAAACCACCATGGTACATGTATACCTATGCAACAAACTTGCACGTTCTGCACATGTATCCCAGAACTTAAAGTAACATTACATAAAATAAAAAATAAAAAAAAAATCATGTGAGAGAGAAAAAAACAAAAGAGAGACAGCCAGTCAGATTTTAATGCTCATCTATGTACTTATATCCAGCAGTGGGCATACAGAAATACTGATTATGCAAATATGCTACAAAATCAGGTAGGATAAACCAGACAAGTAATCTTTGGGGCCCAAGACTAGTTTTTCTGAGGTTGCATAGTTGTTGTACAGGAAGGAAAGACTGTTAAGAGCAGAGAAGCAAAATCAGCAAAGCCATAAGCAACAATATGTATTACATTGTGTGGGTTTTTTTTCCCTAAACTCTGCAAAGTGAGGCTACGTCTTCCTGGCTAAGGAGAAACCATAGTGCTGCAAATTACCAGGACAAATCAATCATAGCAGGAGACTAAAACAACTTTACCCTTTTGTAAGCCCCTCTCTCTTAATTCTCATTGGAGGTTATGGCGGAGCACAGCTGTGGCATAACGACTGGGTGGGAAGGGAGGAAAAGGTTTCCTGGACAGGGAAAATTATGGGAAAGGGTATCACTGGAGTTAAGTAATAGGGTCATTGGGCTGGAGGAACTCCTAGAACCCGAAGCACAGCTGTGATTCATTTGGGCACATCATTGGGATTCTTGGGAGAGAGGAAGAGGTCATTAATGAAGGGCTGGCAGTTGAAAATATGGCATCTAAAGGGACTTGGCAAATCCAGGATTGATTCCAGCTGTGGTTAGTATCTAAGGGGCATCAAGTCTGTGGACCACTAATACAGCGTCTGGCAAACTACAGCTCACAGACCAAATCTGACCTGCTTCCTGTTTTCATATGGCCTGTAAGCTAAGGATAATTTTTACATTTTTAAATGGTTGAAAAAAAATCAAAATAATAACAATATTTCATGACATGAAATCTACATTTCGGTGACCACAGATAGTTTCATAGGAACACAGCCACACTTACTCCTTTCCACGCTGTCTAAGGCTGATTTTGTACTACAGCATCAGAGCTGAGTAGCTATGATGGAGATATTTGGCCCTCAGAGCCTAAACTATTCGCTATCTGACCCTTTACAGAAAAAGTTTGCTGATCCAAGGGATAAAGTCTGGGAATTGATCCATTTCACAGTCATGGGTCAACCATATGACTGATCATAAAATCTAGATTTTTTTTTGTATTATTATACAGATCAAGTGTAGCTTTTGCAGCTTCCCATCTTTTCAGTCTTAGGGAACACATGACCAACTAGCCACCACCAAAGTTCCTGCAGGTCAACCATCCTGATTTCCACTCCCTCCCTGCTGCCCAGTCTGGTGACCATGCAGAGCTTGCCTCTGCCACTCTGAGATCCCATCATTCCCACTGAGCCCACTGAAATCAGGAGGTCCATATCAAGAAAGCATTGCTTACTCTAATCCCCCCAGGTGTGGATTACAGTGACCATAGGTCCTTTAATGGATGCCAGACACTCCTCACCAATGAATGGCTGTGCTGATGACAGTGCCCTCTGGGACCTCCTGAGGTCATAACGAGGGAGTTGCTGAGCAGATCCCCCATAGTAAATTCATTTTTACTTTACTTTTCCCCTAAGCCTTTGGATTCTTTCTTCTGTATTTTATAAAGAAAGTGTTGGCAACTCAACTCGATTTAATAAAGGCCACAAGTGAGTCCAGTTTCAGTCAACCAGCAAGGAAAGCTGCCGGAGCCAGTCCCCACTGTTCAAATTAAAACTTGAAATCTAGACTGTCTGGTACATTCACCCATATTGGGGTGTTCTGTCAATAAGAATCAGATCAAGTTGGTTGATAGTGTTTTTCAGATAACCTACATTCTTGCTGATTTTCTGTCTAGTTTTCTATCCATTACTGAATGTTCAACTAGAATTACAGATTTGTGTATTCATATCCGCAGATCTTTCAGTGTTTGGCTCATGTAAAGTACTTTTGTTATGTGTATATTATGTCTTTTTGGATAATCGACCCCTTAATAATCTTATAATATTATCTTGATAATATTCCTTGTTCTGAAGCCTACTTGATCTGAAATTAACATAGCAACTCCAGCTTTCTCTTGGTTAGTGTTCATATGGTATATTGCTGTCCATCCTTTTATTAACCTGTATCCTTATATTTAAAGCAGATTTCTTGCAACTGGAATATAGTTAGCTCTTGCTTTTTAAATCTACTCTGACAATCTCTTATCAGAGATTAACATGTGTGTTTAAATTATTCATATCTCAAGTGATTATTGATGTGACTGGGTTAAAAATTACTATCTTGCTAGCTATTTTCAATTTGTTTCATTTGCTTATTTTTCCCCCAATTTTTTTTTTGCCTTCTCTGGGTTTAACTGAACATTTTAAAATTCCATTTTTATCTCCTCTGTTGACTTATTTATATCTCTTTTAAAAACTTCTTTGGTGGTTCACCTAAGTTTTACAATATACATTTTAAAATAATGAGTCTACTTTCAAATAATACCATACCAGTTCCAATGCAGTGAGGATCTCATAACTATTCCCAGTTCCCGCCTCCTATCCCTTGTGCCACTGTCATCATACATTTCACTTTTACATATTCTCCTTTCTCCTAACAAACTACATTGTTATTGTTAGTGCTTTAAATGGTCAAATTTTTAGAGCAATTAAAGATAAGGAAAATATTTTATTTTACCTTCATTTACTACATTTTTGATGTTCTACATTTCTTTGTGTAGCTCCAAGGTTTTTGTTGTTGTTGTTGTTGTTTTTGAGACGGAGTCTCGCTCTGTCACTCACGCTGGAGTGCAGTGGCGTGATCTCAGCTCACTGCAACCTCCGCCTCCCGGGTTCAAGCGATTCTCCTGCCTCAGTCTCCCGAGTAGCTGGGATTAACAGGTGTGCACCACCACACCAGGCTAATTTTTGTATTTTTAGTAGAGACAGGGTTTCACCATGTTGGCCAGGCTGATCTCGAACTCCTGACCTCAGGTGATCTGCCCGTCTCAGCCTCCCAAAGTGCTGGGATTACAGGCGTGAGTCATTGAGGCTGGCCGAGCACTCAAGTTTTTAACTGTATCACATTCTTCCTCCTTGAAGAATTTCCTTTGATATTTTTTGTAGTGTAGGTCTGCTAAAAACGAATTCTCTCAGTTGTTGTTTATCTGAGAAAGTTTATTTTTCTTTCATGCTGAAGGATAGTTTCACTGCATAAAGAATTTGAGGTTAACAGATTTTTTTTCTTCAGCATTTTAAAGACGTCATCTCATTGTCTTTTTGTTTGCATGGTCTAATAAGATGTCTGCTCCATTTTTTTCTTTGTTTCTCTATCCTGTATCTTTTTCTCAGGAGGTGTTAATTTTTTTCTCTTTTTCTTTGGTTTTCAGCAGTTTGGGTATGATATTCTTAGGTGTGAGTTGTGTGTGTCTTTTAAAAAAAATCTTGCTCAATGTTTTCTGAGCTTTTTGGATCTGCGTTTTGCTGTCTGTTATTAAATTTGGAAAATTCGTAGCTATTATTATTCCAAATATTTGTTTTGCCACATTCACTATTTTTTCTTCTAGAGTTTTTATGTGCATGTCCGACCGCTTTATGTTGTCCAGAACTCTTGCGTACTCTATTCTTTTTGTTCACTCTTTTTTTCTCTTTGTATTTCAGTTTGCATAATTTTTTGACATGTTTTCAAATGGATAGGGTTTTTTTCTTGGTTGTGTTGAGTCTAATAATGAACCCATCAAAAGTGTTCTTCAATTTAATCCCTGTGTTTGTGATTTCTAACATTTTCATGTGATTCCTTCTTACAGTTTCTGTCTCTCCTGAAATTACCTATCTGATCTTGCATGCTATCTACCTTTTAAGTTAGCATCTTTAACATATTAATCATAGTTAATTTAAAATTTTCTGTGTCATATTGGAGCCTGGTTCTGATGATTGCTTTGTCTCTTCAGATTCTTTTTTCTTGCCTTTTTGTATGCTCATATATTTTTGTTGAAATCCAGACATGTTGAATAGAACATTAGGCGCTGATGTAAATAACTTTTATGCTTGGAGATAAGTATACTTTTCCTTCTGCTTAGCCGTTAGTGTGGAGCCTTGTGTTACTCTAGTAAGGAATTGGGCTGGATTTAAAAACTATTGTGGCTTGGGTTACCTCTGTGCCTCAGCGGCTTCAAATTCCTCTAGTGATACCTTATTTTAGTCTCTTTGCTTGTCTTTGAGTCTTTCTTCTACACCATTCCCTAGTTAAGTGTGTGCTGCTGCAGCTCTCCCATCTGCAATCTTCTGTTATTTTTACTTGATGCTTGTTGGTGTGGAGGTAAGGGGCAGGGAAGAAGGTATTCTCCGATGATCTGATTAAGCCTAGTCTGTGAAGCTGAGACTAAATCTGTGAACCACAGGTTCTGTGAACCACAGGTACTGTGAACCACAGGTACTGTGAACAGGAAACCTGTGGGTTTCCAAACTGTGGCTTTCACAGGTGTTCCTGCCTCTCCTCCAGACATAAAGCTGGGCCTGTCTTGTATTCCTGTTCTATCCTTACTCCCATGCTTGCCTTCCTCTGCTGAAGTGGGTCTCCACCAGTGCCCTCAGATACAGGTTTTGCTGACCTTCCCCACATAGACTGAGACTTTTCTTCTTTTGCAAAAGCAGGGAAGATAGTCTAGGTGGAGCTTCTGCAGTGGCTGCTGTTGCCCTCCAACCCTAGAAGATGGACTTTCTCAGGCTTCTCCCTGTGTCCTCTGTGAGAGCCTAGTGGAGTTCCTGGAAGAGAGACCTGCAAAAAGTTGGAATACCACTCCCCATCTTTGTCTCCAATGGCTTCACACTCATACCGGCCCACAATTTGTTAAAAATTTCTAGTTGAATGTCCTCTGTTTTATACGACATTTGACAGCATATGTTCCAGATAACAAATGCTTAAGTCTTGTTTCTCCCTACGGGTAATTGTCTCTCTAGTTTTTAGGTTAATTATTTGCCCTGCAATTTTAATTCTCTGCCGGGTCAAGAAAAGTCATTAGTTTGCAGCATGTCCATCTTTTTCCTCGTTAGTAAAAGGGAGAACACCCTTTTATTTTTTATTTTTTTAGCTCTGTATATCTCTAAGCTGAAACTGAAGGTCTCAGTGTTGTCAGAATTGAAACCACCTACTCCTCACCCACCCCCCCCCATATAGTGTGGACACTGACGACTGAAACTACTTATCCTCCACACAACCTATTGTCTGCATGACATGGCTTTATATTTTATTGCCTTTATTAGCATAACTTTATTATTCCAAAATACTCTTGCCCAGACAAATAACTTGATTTTTCATTATGGGAACTTCCGGAAAGTTCCATCAACTCTTCAATAGAAAGCATCGAAAGACAGTTGATGCCCTAAGATTCTGAATCCCTCACCTTAAAATCCTCACCTTGTGGTTTCCACTAAGTATGTCATGATCCTAAAGTGTATATCAGGATCCTCCCCCAATTTTAATCAAGTCTTTCCCCAACCCTACTTTGAAAGACCTACTGGAATCCAACTTTCCTATTCTTTTTTTTTTTTTTTTTTTTTTGAGATGGAGTCTTGCTCTGCTGCCCAGGCTGGAGTGCAGTAGTGCGATCTCGGCTCACTGCAAGCTCCGCCTTCCAGGTTCACGCAATTCTTCTTCCTCAGCCTCCGAAGTAGCTGGGACTACGGGCGCCAGCCACTATGCCCAGCTAATTTTTTGTATTTTTGGTAGAGACAAGGTTTCACCGTATTAGCCAGGATGGTCTTGATCTGCTGACCTCGTGATCCGCCTGCCTCGGCCTCCCAAAGTGCTGGAATTACAGGCGTGAGCCACCATGCCCGGCCCCAACTTTCCTATTCTTAATAAAATCTTACATTACTTTTACCTCCAAGATGCTATGAAAGCTCTGTTGAAGTGATATTCTCCCTTACGAATGAAAGCAAGAAACTTGGCTTTGTATTATCAGTTGGTGATATTTTGGGAGCAGATTTGAAAAAAACTTTAAGTTACATTTCTCTTATTATTTTGCTTTTATCTCTTGCCTATTTTTCTGTAAGGTTATTGATTATTTTTAGAAACTCTTTGTATATTAAGGGTATCAACTCTTTACCTATGATACAAGTTGCTAATATTTTTTCCAGTTGTCATGTGTCTACTTTGTCATTTGTTGGAGTTTTTTACCATTAATTTTTTTTAATGTGGTCAGCTTTATCAATCTTCCTTACCTTGTCTGGATATTGAGTCATAGAAAGATTTTCCACATTCACAGCTTATAGAGGAATTCACTCACATTTTCTTTAAGTATTTTTGTTGTTTTATTTTTGCATTAGTATCTTGTCCATGTTGAAAGTATCTTGACAAATTGTGACAATAATAAATATGATTTTATCTTTTTTCCATGTAGTTATCTGGTTATCTCCAATACTGGAATATTATAAAGTCCAGCTCATTCTCAATGATTTGATATGCCCCTATACCAATTCAAAAATAATATTTAATGGAAAATAACAAGCTGATTCTAAAGTTCACATGGAAGACCAAGTGTGTAGACTAGATCCCCCTCCAAAATATTTTTGCCAAAAATAACAATAAAAGGGCACTTACCCTACCAAATATCAAAATATAATGAAAAACTGCAGCAATTAGAACAGCATGGTACTGACATTGGACTAGAATTAAAGATCAAAGAACCATTAAAAAAAGAAAGAAAACAGAGCCCTGTATAGTTAAAAATGAAGTTTATGGTGATATGGTTTGGCTGTGTCCCCATCTAAATCTCATCTTGAATTCCCATGTGTTGTGGGAGGACCCCGGTGAAAGGTAATTGAATCATGGGGGCAGGTCTCTCCCATGCTGTTCTCGTGATAGAGAGTGAGTCTCATGAGATCTGACAGTATTATAAGGGGGAGCTTCCCTGCACAAGCTCTCTCTTTGCCTGCTGCCATCCACATAACACATGACTTGCTCCTCCTTGCCTTCTGCCATGATTGTGAGGCCTCCCCAGCCATGTGGAACTGGAAGTCCAATAAACCTTTCTTTTGTTAATTGCCCAGTCTCAGATATGTCTTTATCAGCAGCATGAAAATGGACTAATCCATATGGTAAAAGCGGTTTTAAATCTTTGGGGAAAGAATGGATACTACTTATTAAATTTTATCAAGACAATTAGCTGTCCTTTTATGAAGAGAACTTATTTCTGGTTTGTTTGTGTACATATGGAATGTTATAGTCAGAGGAAATTTTGGGCCTTCCCTTTTGATCCATGGATTTACTAGCTTAATACCTCATGTATTGAGACTCTTTTTGGAGTGTCACCAGAAAAAATTAGAAGGATCTTAGGCTTAAAAGTATAAACAAATTTATTATGATGATATGTGATGATATGAGAGTAAACATATGACAGTAAACATATGAGTATGATTGGTTGACAGGGATGAAGTAGAGAAGTGAGCTGGGTGCTTCTGGTAATAATTACTTACACCCAGATAAGCTTTTGTGAAAGGAAGTGCTTAACTTAGCAATAACCTGCTCTCCAGCTGTGCCAAGTACTTAACAGAGTGCTGGGAATTCCAGGATGCAAATACTGCCCTATAACTGGAAGAAGCAGCCTTTTACCATTAGGGGGCCCTCAGTCTGTCTGTCTGAGAATATACCAGATGGGTCTAATTGTGCACTGCCTTCTGGCTTCCCCATCCCTACTCCCAGCTCTCTGGGCCAAGGGGTAGCAGAAGGCAGCAATTAAGTAAACTTGTGTTTTGTTTTTGTTTTTGTTTTTTTTTTGCTCTTGATAGAAATTTATGTTCATTATCATTAGGTCTAACCCAATGTAAACAGAAAGAAGATACATTGTAGTGAAACTGCATAAACGGAAAGATGCAGAGAAAACCTTAAAAGAAGTGACCAGGAGGAGAGGAGGAAAAGAGATGGCAGCTAGAAGAAGATTTAGGAAAAAGGGAGGGTTTTTTGGTTTTGTTTGTTCTGTTTCTGAAAGTAAAAGTGATTTGAGGCAACTTATGCTGAGGAGGAGGACACTACTTTTTTTTTTTTTAAAGTTTAATACAGAGGAGAAAATTCTGTCCACAACATCATAATGACCAATGGTAAGCTTCAGTTACCATTTAAGCTGCTAGTCTTAGACCTCTCCTTCAAGATCTGTATTTTTAACTATCTGTGGGACTTTAGCCTTATCTGTAATGTCTGAATTTCTTAAAAGGGGAATCCATTAGTGTATTTAATGAGTAACTGGAAATTAATTTAAACCCAATGTAGGAAAGAAGAAAGTTATAAATGATGAGGTCAGAGCCTAGATGACATAAGGAATAGTCTTGAATAGAGAGGAGTGAGTAGGGAAATGAGAGTAAAGACACAAGAAAATGCATGTACAAAATGCAGCAAAATGTAGCACCCTTCTCTGAGAAGTAGTATGCACATTCTCTCACCCTCTGGGCATCCATGTAAATGGCCTTTTCTAACGTTGAGGGTTGGAAGTGCTTCTGAGGTTTTAGTGAAAGGAAGTGTGGCCAGGTCTCATGCTCCACCTATTGGTAAATTAAATTTGTTTAGCCATTTCTGGCTGTGTGTAGCCATTTCTAGGAAGCTGTCATGCTACAATCTGTGAATTAGAGCACCTCTTCTAATCCGAACCTAGAAAAGCTTTTGCAGGGTGGCTTGCCATGACGACCTTGCAGGGTGTAATGGATGACTCTACTTGGCCTAAAAGACTAGGAACTGAGTGGAAAAATGAGAGAGGAGCTCATCTGTTGAGTGTCAGGGAAGTCAGGGATTGTGGAGCTGAGAGGGGGCTGAGGATGATATGTGATAGGAAAAGTTGCTGACCATCTAAAAGAATATCTGTTAGCATCAAGGCCTCAAAGGATGTTCTTAACATCTTAATTTCCTGTTTTATTTTACATAAAATATCTTAACTTCATGAGCTCTATAGTACTACTGAAAAATGACTATGTGTCTGAATTTTCCCAGGAACTTGTATTTCAGACAACTTGCTTACAGTATCAGTGATTCAGGAACAGTCAATATTTGTACTGCCCTTTGTTACTTAACGTTGCAAATCATTGTCTATCAGAGTGAAATACAAGCAATTTCCTGTCAACCTGAATATGCTTCTTTTTTCTATTCCAGGCATTATCTTAGGGTTTTGTTTTGTTCAGAAGGAAGCCAAAGTAGACTATCTAACCCAACATAACGATTAAGAACATAGTTCCGGGAGAAAGGTGCTCAGGATGTAAGTCTCGATTTCACTGTTAATAGCCGTGTGAACTTGCAAGCCATTCAACTTCTCTGGATTCAGTTTCCTCATCCTGTATGATTTGAATAATAATAATGTGGGCCTCTTAGCGCGCTGTGAGGAGGAAATGAGACAACTCATGCAAAGTACTTTGTATAGTGCCAGGAATTAGTAAATACTGAATATATCCTGGCCATATATATGTGTATGTGATAAATGTTAAAAATATTCTGGGTAATCTGTGAATTAATAAAAGACAAATCAGGATTTTAGAGCTTGAAGGGGACAGGTGAGATAATTTATACCAGGATAGTTAATATCTGGCTTATTTTCCATCATTCTTTCCCACCATATTCATTATAGACCTCACTAATTGATTCCAGCATTCTTTCCCACTGATGTCAATAGGATTTTAGAATCCTCAATACAATATTTTATCTGGTCACTACTAATTGACTGGAGTTGATCCTTGAGATGAAACTCATCTGCCACCTCTAGCTGTTCTCAACAGATAAGGAAGTGACTTTCCTAATGTGACACAGTTGATTATTGTTAGAGCCTGAACAAAAATCCAGTCTCTTGTTACATAGTGGATTATACTCATCTTTGTGCAGGATTTACAGCTTTACATTACATAAACTCTTAAAAGAAATAAAAAATCCTTAAAATACAATATCCTTTTTTGAAGGAAAGGGATAGTTGGAAGAAAACTCTATGGAATGAAGAAAATGGAAAATGAGAAATTAATCTTGTCCATATTTTAATTCTTCAATCTTGCTTATTGGTCATGATTTGGCTAATGAAAGAAATTAAGTTGACTGCAGAAACCATACATTTTGCACTATTCTAAGAGATTTCATCCATTTACTTATTCAACAGATATATATTTGATGTCAGCTTTGTACCAGGTACTATACTAAGCACTGAGAAGATATGGATGATCAAAATATGACCTTGATCCTTAATAACATCAAGAGACAATATGGACAGACATGAACATAACTGGAAGCATCAGCAACGTGCACTTCAATAAAGGCATGTAGAGGGGACTGTGGGAACAAAGTGGTCCATTCTACCCAGAGCGATAGAAAGCAGTGAAGGCTGCTTGAGCTTGAAACATTCAATGAAAATTAACCTTACGATCCAGAGATTCTACAAAATGTTAGTTACCATTACTGACAAGTCAGGAATTGTATTTTTGAATGATAAAATATTTATGGACTTGAATTTACTTCACTAAAAATTGGTCTTAGTAGGCCATATGGTTTTGTCAATGGCAGGGCATAGAAAGTGTTGCTGCCTGCTCTAAGACTAACAAAATAAAGTAATATTTACCATAACCACATTTTTGGGAGCAGATTATTTTGTATATCTGCGTGAGGGACAAATATACTTCCTGGTCTAACAGGCTCTCCTTGTGTGTCTGTAGGACTGATGTCAGGGAGTTCATGGTCTGAACCTGGGCAGACCTCATATGGCCCAAACCTGCGTGAAACTACCTGCAAACCGAGACTGACCCTTTACCCCATTTGACGTCATGGCCTTAAAGTCAAATTTGCTTACCCTTATTCTTTCATGGTTAAACACACTCTGGTTATTGTACTCTGCTTAGGGAGGAAGATAAAAAGCCTCTATCCTGAAAACCTGGGTTATAAACAAACCCACAGTGGCTGCAGAGCAGCCATCCAGATGCCCTTGGGCAACTGGTAGTCACTGAAACCCAGAGCCAAGTAGCTTACCCAATATCTTAAGGCTAAAGGTGGTAGACTGACTTTTAAAAGGGTTTTTCCACTCTCTTTGGCAAGAATGAGGGGGAAGTGCCTTCATTTACAGGCCAAGATAATCAACCTTGCCTCAAGTTCCATGTATAATGAAAGGTTCTACCACAATGTAGGTCATGACAAAATGTCACTGGCCTAGATTCTCTGCTGAATCAACAACATTAAGAGATGCTGACCCAGTTTCCACATGCCCTTCTCTTCCTCTTTTTGAATTTGGATTGCTAGGTTACTGCAGAAGTTAAGAGACAAGGGTTCCATTGGGTAAAAGACTTGGTGTGAATTGTCTTGAAGCTCCATTAGGAAACCATTGAAATTTAGAAGTGAGTCTGGGATGATCTTGGATAGCATTGAACATAGATTGGATTCTTTTTATTTTGATGAAATTTGGCTAAAACAATTGTCATTTTAACCCAATGGTAGCTCTTATTGCCTAGTGGTGGTGGCTGAGACCACAATGGGGTGGGGGCAAGGTTGGAAGGTAAAATGGATTGGTAGGAATGGTAAATTGTGGGTTACAGCATGGGGTTGAGGGGAGTGGGCTGACATGCATGGGCACCCCAGGCAGGATAATAGTTAGGAGCCCCTTCAAAGAAATGCAGAACACTTATTTAGAGGAGCACCTGCCTGGGGGAAGAGCAATGCAACAGGCATGTCACCACTAAGGGCCTGTCCTCTCTCTGGTCTGGGCAATTCAGCTGTGGATCCAAATATGTACACTCCACTCAGCAAAGTGAAACTCCAAAGACAACCAAGGTATTTATTACCTGTGGTTACCAGAGCACATCCCTTGGCATTTTACACCCCAAGTCAAGCAGCTTATAATTGTCAAGGGTGTTCGAACCAGAGTGACTCCATCTTGAATAGGTGAGATAGAAATCTGCAGGATTGGTTTTGCAAACTACAGGTCACGAAGACCCTGCTGATAAAATGAGATGTGGTAAAAAAAAAAAAAAAAAAAAAAAAACAGCCAAACCCCACCAAAACCAAGATGGTGACCTCTGCTCATCCTCACTGCTCATTATACGCTAATTACAATATATTAGCATGCTGAAAGACACTCCCAAGACATTTTGTACCATGACATTTTGCAAATGCCATGGCAACTTCCTATATGGTCTAAAATGGGAGGAACCCTCAGTTCCGAGAAATCCCCCCCTCTTTCCTGGAAAACTTGTGAATAATCCATCCCTTGTTTGACATATGATCAAGAAATAACCATAAACGTAGTCAACTGGCAGCCCTCGGGGCTGCTCTGCCTATGGAGTAGCCATTCTTTTGTTTCTTTACTTCTCTAATAAACTCACTTTCACTTCATTCTGTGGACTCGCCCCCAATTCTTTTTTGCTTGAGATCCAAGAACCGTCTCTTGGGGTCTAGGTCGGGACCGCTTTTTGGTAACATGACTACATGCAGCTCTGAGAGGTGTTGCCTTAAGTAGGATGTTCTCCACATCACTGCATTTCTAGTGGGGCTTCAGGGATATGCTGAGAAGAGAGGCAGTCGTGCCGGAGAAGGAAAACTAGCAGCCTGCTCCGAGTATGCCTCAGCCACCGAGCCGGGATTCCAGCTGAGTATGGGCAGACAGGGCTGAAAATTGAGGGCTGAGAACAGAAGAGTGGCCAGGAAGTTGTAGTAGCGAATTCTAGCTGTGGGCCTGTGCTTGCCAAATGATGAGCCTGTTTTCCTAAGTGCCTGTGAAACACACAATTTTTAAATATGATAAAACCTAATTTTTAAAGAAATGCGAGCCTCAACATTCAGAGGTTTTCACATTAGTGACGGACAGACTGGCGTGTTCAGGTTTGACTGCCGACTTCATGCCACTTTTGCACTTTATGACCCTCTTCTTCATTCATGTTTCCAGAACATCTACTCTGTGTCAGGTGCAGTTGTAGGCACTGGAGGTGCAGCAGTGGAAAGGATAAACCAACTGTCTGTCTTTCTGGGACACTATGTTCTAGTGGAGGATCAGACAATAATTAAGACAAAACTACATGTTACACAAAGTGGTGCTAAGTCTCCCTCCCTTGGGAAGGAGGGAATGAGGGGCCAGAGAGGGGTGTCCCTTGTAGACGTCACTTTTGGGGTTCAGAGAACGAAGTCTCTCTTCTTCCTGAAAACTTAGGGTGAGGAATATGTATTCCCTTCAACGGGCGTGATGCAAGAGACGGGAAGTATGTGGGTGATTTCAGAGCACGCTGCAGTGTTCCCAATCCATCAGTCTGATATTGTGTATCCTGGAGGGCCCATTTCTCAAGCATGGTTGGGCCCCAGAGACTATGCGAGGAGGGAGGGGCAGCTTTGCCTCCCTCTCTGACTGCATATATACCCTTTCACTCTCTCTATCAGTTACAGCAAGATCACGGGATTCCTTCATTGTCAGAGACAGCATTATGTAGGGCGGCAGAGCCATCAGTTTATGGTCAGTGAAATGGCAATGACCCTGGCCCTGTGCTCAGCCAGAGGGACTTCATCTCTGGTGACCAGGCTGGTGACAGCTGGAGGATTCCAGGGAGAGGAGAGAGAAGGATGAGGAGGAGCAAACAGTCTAGTTGATGTTGGCACACAGTAAAGGGGCATGGGAGGGACTGCTCATGGGGACAGTGACTCTTTTGGGGGGTGATGTAAACATTCTGAAATTAGAGTTATAGTTGTACAACTTTGTGAATATACTAAAAACCATTGAATGGTACCCTTTACAAGGGGGAGTTTTGTAGTATGAAAATTATGTCTCAATTAACAAAAACAACTCTAAATTCAGCAGAAAAAAGGAAACAGGGAATTGTTCTTCTGACTTCGGCTCTTAGATTATTTTCGTCACACTCCAGCCACCTTAGTTATATTATTTATGTTAATCTTATCTTCCATCAAGGGAAAACACCATAAAATCAAAACCGTGTGACTAATTCTGCCCCAGAGTTTCTGGGAATTTCTGGTTCTACTTTTACTTTAGGCTCTGTCGTCTAATCCCAGTGCAGTTAAAAATAAGAATGATGCAATAACAGGAAGTCAGGACCAATGCCTGCATCCAACAGCATGAATGTGAGTTACCCTGAGAACAACAAGCTTCTGAATCATGGCATGATGAGTAAGTGAAAAGAAGGCAAGTCGGGTTACATACGGTATTGCTGAAGCTGAGAGCTGAATTGAGCTGCCCTAACCGCTGTCTTTTGAAAAGGCCTGAGAGGGACTGCAATTAAAAGCAGTAGCCCCATATTCTAAACACATGTTGGCAGCACCAGCTTGATAGGAGAGGGAAGGGAAGCACACTGTGTGGGAAGTGAAACTTTAGTTGAGCAGGGTGAAAGGGTTTTCCCACTACTTCCTATGACTGTAGTAATACCTAGAATCCAATGGGAGCCTCACGCGGTTTACCTCCGGAATTACTGGGAAATTCAGCAAAGGAATCTCCTGGCTACATCACTTATAAGATCTAAGGAGAGTCACATCCCTTTCCTAACCCTCTGTTTTTTCATCTGTATAGTGAGAATATTAATAGTTCATTCCGGGTAAAGACATTATGAGGATTAAATGAGAGGCTGCATATGCACACTGCCTGGTTCACAGTAAGATGTCGAAATACAGTAGCTCTTCTCGGCTATCAGGCAGCTAGGGGAGGTATTATGTCCTGATTTAACAGAAAAATAGCGGCCAGAAAAAATATTTCACAGCGTCTTAGGGGAAGAACTGAATTAATCCCTGTTTTATCACTTGGCTAATAGACTGCTTGTCTTAAGGATAATACACAAAAGAGGCACATAAAACCAAAGCACAGTATGGAAGCTCCCAGAGCTGCTCTCTAGGGAGACCTTGTTGAGACCTGTCTCCTGCCTTGTCTGAAAATCACAGGCTGGCTTATGACACACCACCCTGCTCACAAATTGTAGTAGTTCCCCTTTCCTTTCACGAGAATCCCAGGCTCCATGATGTAATGGATGAGGCCCTTCGGAGATTGGCTTGACCACGGCTGGCCTCCCCTCCCGCTGCTCCTTCCCTTGGTCAGCTCCTGGCCCTCTGCCCAGATGGCCCTGTCCTCTAACCTGTCATTGCCCACTCATCCTCAAAAGTCTATTTCGAAAGCTGCTGCCCCAGAAGCTTCTGCACGCAGCCAGCCCTGCTCCATGGCTCCTCTACTTTAACACATCACTGACTCCTTCTTAAGCTCTGAAACCCCTGGGAGGGGAGAATTTTGCAGTTAAATAACTTAAAGCCTTATGAGAAACACAGAATTGGAGACTCTGAGGTCACAGATTTACAAAATACCCTTATTTTTACTTTTAAACTTTCTTTTTGTGAGTATTAAGTCAGTGTAGTCCCTTAGAAATGTTTCAGAGTCTGCCTCCACTGCAATTTCAATGATAGGCTTGTATATGCATTTATTTTATTGCTGGTTAGAGATATGCCAAGATATTCTGCTTGCTTGTCAATTTTATGACTTGAAGCTGGTGACTCTTATCTGCCACTTGCACCTTGTCCCAAAAACCCACTTAAATGCATGCCTTAATTCTTTGCCTTATCACCAATAGAGGAATGCAGTTTTAATGCCAGGGTTTTCTGTTCTTTGTTCTTTCTCTCCTGCAGCATGCACTGTAAATACATTTACTCCTGTCCTGACATACGGGCTACCAGCTACCATCCTTTTTTCCCCCAGCTACCTTTTTTTTTTTCTAATTAAAGTCATGTGTTGCTTCATTGGACGATTTCATCAGTCTAGGTGTGTAGTATAGCCTACTATACACTGAGGCTACCTGTTAATAGTATAGCCTATTGCCTAGGAGCTATATATATGCACACGTAGTGTGTATTTACATAAGCCTAGATGGTATAGCCTACTACACACCCAGGCTGTAGGGTATAGCCTATTGTTCCTAGGCTACAAACCTGTACAACATGTTACTGTACTGAATATTGCAGGCAATTGTAACACAGTAGTAAGTATTTATGTATCTAAGCATATCTAAACATAGAAAAGGTACAGTGAAATTACATATTACAATATTATGAGACCACTGTTGCATATGCGGTCCATTGTTGACCGAAACATTGTCATTCAACCCATGACTGTATATTCAAAGAAGTGACATGTGATGCTCTGCTTGCTGAGAAGGTGTGTGGAAGCAAATATACAAACACTAGCATTTAGCGAAAAGAGAATACGTGACTAGGATGCAATTGCATTATCTTAATTGAGGACAAGATGGAGAAATGCTGATTGAATTATGAGGAGGTTGAATATAAGAATCTATTTCCCTAGGCTGGGCACGGTGGCTCACGCCTGTAATCCCAGCACTTTGAGAGGCCGAGGCGGGCAGATCACCTGAGGTCGGGAGCTCAAGATCAGCCTGACCAACATGGAGAAACCCCATCTCTACTAAAAATACAAAATTAGCTGGGCATGGTGGAGCATGCCTGTAATCCCAGCTACTCGGGAAGCTGAGGCAGGAGAATCGCTTGTACCTGGGAGACGGAGGTTGCAGTGAGCCGAGATCGTGTCATTGCACTCCATCCTGAGCAACAAGAGCAAAATTCTGTCTCAAAAAACAAAAAACAAAAAAACAATCTATTTCCCTACCCATGAGGTGTTTGCTCTTTGAGAATAGGGCTATAATTAATCCAGCTCCGTATCTCCAGTGTAGTCATTACAGATTCTCTAATAAAAGTTTGCCCAGGGCCGGGTGCAGTGGCTCACGCCTATAATCCCAGCGCTTTGGGAGGCCGAGGCAAGCAGATCGCCTGAGGTCAGGAGTTTGAGACCAGCCTGACCAACATGGTGAAACCCCGTCTCTACTAAAAATACAAAATTAGCCGGGCATGGTGGCACATGCCTGTAATCCCAGCTACTTGGGTGGCTGAGGCAGGAGAATTGCTTGAACCCCGTAGGTGGAGGTTGCAGTGAGCCGAGATTGCGCCACTGCACTTTAGCCTGGGCAACAAGAGTGAAACTCCATCTCAAAAAAAAAAAAAAAATTGCCCAAGGGATGAATGAGCAGGTAAAGATGGAGTCAGGATGGCTAAAGTCCAGGATGAACTTCGACTTAAAGACAATTGTAAGAACTGTAGTAAGGCCAGGCACAGTGGCTTATGCCTTTAATCCCAGCACTTTGGGAGGCCGAGGCAGGTGGATCACCTGAGGTCAGGAGTTCAAGACCAGCCTGGCAAACACGGTGAAACTCTGTCTCTACTAAAAATACAAAAATTAGCCAGTTGTGGTGGCGGGTGCCTGTAATCCCAGCTACCCGAGAGGCTGAGGCAGGAGAATCTCTTAAACCCTGGGAGGAAGAGGTTGCAGTGAGCTGAGATCACACCATTGCACTCCAGCCTGGGCAATAAGAGCAAAACTGTGTCTCAAAAAAATAAAAATAAAGAACTGTAGTAAGAACCATTTTTATCTGGTTCAGAGCAGGAGGAACTGCAAAGGTGCAAGCCTATTGTTTAGGGTAGGTGGTGTAATTAATATTTATGGGGGACAAAGAGAAAACACAACTGTTTTTTAACTTCACTCACCTATCAAGGTTAATGATTTACAGAAAGACAAAAAACGTGGAGACCAGGAAATTGAACCTCAAGATAGCAGAAAGGAATGGCAAAACAACACCACCACCTGATTGTTTTGAACAGCTTCATATCCTGGTTCAGGCAAATTGCATGTAAATGAGATGGGCATGCCTGTCAGTCATCTGAGGAATTATGGAAAACAGGAAAGAACTAAAAGATTGGAGAGAGGAAAACACTGCCCCAATTGTCAAAAAAGGACAGAAGCTGGAGTCTAGAAACTCTACAACTAATTGTTAAATGAAAGTTTTGTGAACTGTCAGTCTAGTGAGTAGAAATTCACCAGAAGCCAAGAACAGTTCACTGTAAATCATGCCCTTTACTTCTCTCTCTTTTTTTTTCCTGTTGGTCAAGCTGGAGTGCAATGGCGCGATCTCGGCTCACCGCAACCTCCACCTCCAGGCTTAAGCAGTTCTCCTGCCTCAGCCTCCCGAGTATCTGGGATTACAGGCATGGGCCACCATGCCTGGCTAATTTTGTATTTTTAGTAGAGATGGGGTTTCACCATGTTGGTCAGGCTGGTCTCGAACTCCCGACCTCAGGTGATCTGCCCGCCTCGGCCTCCCAAAGGGCTGGGATTACAGGCGTGAGCCACCGCGCCCAGCCTATTTCTCTTTTAAATAGGAGTATTTGCAGGTCAGGTCAGAAGCAGAAGTGTACAATGAACATAGTGTATCTGAATTGCAAGAAGATATTAGACTCTTTCATGATAGTATGGAGACAAGTTGGAGAAATGCTGATTGAATTACTAGAGAGTTAATCTGTAATCTTTTAAAAGATGGAACCTAAAACATTATTGATTAATGATTCAAAGATGATTTCTAGATGCATACGGTTGCATACTGTAGGTTTTTAATCTTGAATGGTCATGTTCAATGTTTATATCAATGACTTGGCTGCAGAGATTTATTAAGAAATGTATGATAGTGAGTTTGATGTCAGAATTAGGACATAAAATGATTTCAGCAAGGTGAATAGTGAACTGATTTTGGCAAGGTAGAGTGTCATGGATATATAAAGTTTTGCATTTAGGCTTTAAACATGAACTGTCCAGTAGAGAGAGAGAGACATGAAGCCCAACAGCAGTCAACAGACAAGCGACCTAGGAGTTTAATTGACAAGTAGCTCTGTGAGAGCCAACAGTATGTTCTGGCTACCAGAAAACTAAATTTAAACCTCAGATCGTTGTTGGAAGATTTAGTATCCCATAGCCAGAAAGCAATTAATGATAGTTTAAAAAGTAGGAGTATGGTGACTGGATGGTGAAACATTCCACCCTGCTTTTTACAGAGCAGACAGCATGTAGGGCACTGGATGAGATTTAGGTGCTGCAAGGGTACCAAAGGGACTTTGATGCACTGGAGTGTATCATAAACACAGACACTAGGATGGCCTGGAGCGCTGAAAACACCCTCTGAGGAATTATGGAAGGCCCTGGGAATGTTTAGCCTTAAAATGAGAAAACCTACGGGAAAGTGAGAGACATTTTCATAAATCTGAGTAAATCGGTAAGAACCAGAGGTGAGACGGCTGGCTGCCATGACTCATGCCTGTAATCCCAGCACTTTGGGAGACCAACGTGTGCGAATCTTTTGAATCTAGGAGTTCAAGACCAGCCTGGGCAACATAGGGAGACCCTGCCTCCATAAAAAAAGACAAAAATTAGCCAAATGTGATGGGATGCACCTGTAGTCTCAGCTACTAGGGGAGCTGAGGTGGGAGGATCACCTGAGCCCGCGGAGGTCGAGGCTGCTATGGGCCATGATTGCGCCACTGCACTCCAGCCTTGGTGACAGAGCAAGACCCTGTCTCAAAAAATAAAAATAATGTAAAAAATAACTAGAAGTAAGTGAGAACTGCACAAGAAAAGAAGAACTTTCTGACGGTCAGAGCTATCTGAAAATGAAAAGAGGTCTGCAGTAAGCTCCCTGGCACTGGAACTATCAGATGAACAAGGCTGGATCACCCCTTACAGAGGATTAGGCAAAGTGATTTCATAGACAGGGTAAGTGTTGTGCTTGGTGGCTTCTAAGGGCCTCCCCAGTGCCAGGTTGTGTGGACACAGGGTTCTGTCCTGCCCTGAGAGCAGGTGGAGGGGGCTTCTGCCATGGGGAGGAGAGCAGATCATGTGGCTTCCTTGCTGTCCCCTCGCTGCGGGCTCTCCTCCAGCCTGCCATGGGGTTGCCCTTAGTTCCCACGGATTTCTGGAGGGGCTGACTGCTTTGCTCACTGTGCATGTCTCGTCCCTACAGCTGTCTTCCTTGGCCATCTGTAGGAACACTGGGCCTCCTTGGCTCCCCTGGCCTTTGTTACTGCTTGTCTACCTGTTCTTGGACCCATCGATCTCTGAACCTGAGAGAAGAGTGGGTGTCAGGGCAGTGAGGACTTGCTTGAGATGCCAGGAGTCTCTAGCTGAGCAGCATTGCTCCTCCCAGGGCAGGGAGCTGGCCAGGCAACCATGACAGTCAGGTTCCATGGCAGCAGAGGGACAAAGACCAGAGGCATGGACCAAGCTGAAGTCTGGAGAAGAAACTGGCTCTGAGCTCCAGGACTTCAGAAAAAATACCACATCTGGAGGGGTTTGCTGGTGAGAGGCTGTGGGGCAGGCTGCAGAGCCAAGAGTTGGGAGTCTAGTACCGATGGGACCAGAGCAAGAAGAGTGGGAGCTGACAGGATCATAGGAACGTCCTGGGCCACCTTTATGGGCTGAATGGGTAGGACACATGGATGGGGTGGGGGGTTAGACTAAAGGGCCAGTAGGTGCACAGACTTCTGCAGGGAGATAGTGCTGCTGACCAAGGGACAGCAGGGCCTTGGTTTGCGTTAATGTGTGTGAGTGACGGTAACGGAAGGGGGTTGAACTTTAATTACTCCTCGACAGTCAGACAAGTGAAATGAGATCATCCCAGGGAGTACAAGCAGTGCCTGTGCACACAAGCCTAGAAGTCAGAGTGACTCAGGTTTAAATCCTGGCTCTCACACTCATCAACCACTTGTCCTCGGGCATTTAACTCCTGGAGTCTCTGTGTCCTCTCCAGTCTAAAGGGGACAATAATACAAACTCTCATATGGCAGGCAGAAGTGGCTCTCGGGTGCCCCAAAGGCAAAGGAAGTTAGAACGGGCTATTTTCCTTTCCTTTGCTTTCATGTTTTCCTTTCTTCTTTTTCTCTTATTTTTTTCAACTGTGATATGCTGGCAGAAGCTGGAGCCATGCCCTGCTTCTAAGCAGGGTCGAGGCAAACACTCCTGTAGAAAAACCTGACAAAGAGGGAGAGACTGGAGTCAGTAGCTCCATGGCAGGCAAGTCAATGCCACTAGCATTGTCCTTCCAGGGCCATCCCCTTCCAGGGCCATCTCCTTCTGGGATTGAATATCCCCTTGTCCAAGGATGGAATGCAGTCTCCAGCAACATGGTGGTTGTAGCTAATAACTCTTCTGTCTCTCAAGAAAAACCACCTGTAGCTCCAGGGGAGTTAGTTTCAATGGGATTTTTCTGTCTTTTCTATTCCCATGCCAATGCATCTTCAGACTCTCACTTCCTCCTGATAGCAACTATGCAGGCCAGTTTCCCTGTCTTTCCTTTCCCCTCTTCCCTTTCTTCTCAGTCTATTCCCATATCCCTTGCTCAGTAGACAGGCAGTGGTCTGCCCTGCCCTCCTCCATTCACAAACGTCCAGGGTTTATATTTTTAGGAAGGTGCTGCAAAAATACACACCCCTTTTCAAAATAAATACTCCTTTTAAATGATGAAGAAACAAAATTTTAAATCAAAAGTACACTTGGGGGTTGTCACCTTGCCAGCATGAGGGAACACATTATCACAGCACAGGTATGTATTGCGTTAATGATGGAAAGCTTCCTTCTCATCTTACACAAGCTTCAGGTCTTCCATTTGGAGGGCAATGTAGAGCAGAGATTACTTGCACATGAGGACATAAAATTGCCCCCACCCCAAATGATCAGGACTTGAAAAGATATTTAGAAAAGAAAAGAGAGAATTGATTGCATTTCAGGCAGTTTGGGGGTTCCTGGAGCCAACAGCATAGCCATGGTCTAACTGTGGGGAGCCCCCACAAATCAGTGAGCCTCACACTCATTGTCTGTGGATGAGCTTGGGCTGGGTCAAGGGTGAGACCTGAATTGCTAGTTGATGGGTGTATATACATTGTGTGTGCCGCTGTTGGACCACCTTCTCTACAAGTCACGGGGTTGACCTTTGGTGTATCAATTATGGCTAGACGCATCCACCCCGTATCACACTTCTTCCTCTGACTTTACAACGCAGGGGGCATAACTTTCTTACCAACGTGCCTCCTTAAATTGTTGAAAATGCACTTGTCGGCTGGGCGCGGTTGCTCATGCCTGTAATCCCAGCACTTTAGGATGCCGAGGGAAGATTGCTTGAGCCCAGCAGTTTGAGACCAGCCTAGGCAACATAGGGAGGCCCCTTCTCTACAAATGAACAAAAAAATTAGCCGGGCATGGTGGTGTGTGCCCATAGTCCCAGCTACTTTGGGGGCTAAGGCAGGAGGATCACTTGAGCCCAGGAGGTAGAGGCTGCAGTGAGCCATGATCACACCACTGCACTCTGGCATCAGTGACAGAGCAAGACCTTGTGTCAAAAAAAGAAAAAAGAAAAAGAAGAAAGAAAATTAACCTCTTTAGAGAAGGAGCCCAAGGGGTGTGACCACCTGCTCTGCTCCCACAGGTATGCCCCATCTCCTCGTGGGCTCAGCCCCACTTTCTGCCCTACCTTGATTACTCTGAGATACACCTGTTTCCTTTCAACACAGTCCCTGTGATTTGTTGAGCTAGTTTGAAGGGTTTCTGTTCTTTTCTGCCTGAAAAAGACCCTCACATTACACAGGGATAAAATGACAGCATTTGTCTGCAGGAAGGAGGGAGTCCGAGCAAAGAGGAAGGTGTAGCATTGCTTCCTGAGCCCTAGACAGAAGGTAAGTGCGTATGGGTAGAAAGGGGAAATTGACTTCACTGAGGCAACGCTAGAAAGGCATTTTAAGTAGGGATTTAAGTAGGCATTAGGATAGGAGGAGGAGTCGTTTGATAATTCAAAGTTGGATAATTGTTCTTTCGTTCCATGATCAGAAAATGTGGTTTTACCCTTTCAAAACAGGACTTCACCAACATTGAAAATGCCTTTTATTATCATGTTTACTATGTCTTTGCTTGGCAGAAAGAAAGCACAGCCCACTGGTGACATTAATATTAACATGTACGAAGGGAAACATGAATAGTATTTGGCTCTAGCAAGGAAGAACACACAATGATGATGAGAGAAATGTGAGTGAATTATTCTGCCAGTGACTCAGAAATTCTGCTGCCCTAAATGAATCATTTGTAGAGGCCAAACAAGTATTAATATAGGAGACATCACACCAAACAGAGAGACAAATCTGACACTCTATAATAGCTCTTTTTGTCATTTATGGTCCAAAACAGATGAGCTCTGGAACATGTAATTTTATTGCTGAAATCAATAAAGTCTGGCCTCAGGCCAGTGCTTAGAATAGCTGTTGCAATTGTCTGGCAGATGGAGAGATTGCTGTTGCAGGCCTCCTGGACTCATCCTTCTTCTCTTGGCCCAGATTCAAACCCAGCCCCCCAACCCACCCCTTTCCACCCTAGTCCATGGCAGGCATCCCTCCCCTCCCCAGGTTTACTGAGAGGCTTCCCCAGTGCACACCCAGCACCTCTACACTTAAGTGTGATGTACCTTGGCTTCTCTCTTTCTCAAAAACCAAACCAAACCTAACAAAACATTATTTTTCCAAGCTCTTCAGCACAGGCTGAGTCATAAATGTCACTGGTCATTTCGGGACTTTTCTCTCCCACGTGGGAAAAGGATTTCATGCTAGGCTACCAACTGATATCTGTCATGCCCCATACTGTGGGGCCCAGGAGTCTCCCAGACTTTGGGGCATTGGTCAGAGCACTGACCTGGGAGGCTGAAGTTTAAGGTTCTTGTTGTGGTTCTGTCACTAATGGGTTATGTGAGCCGGAACAAGACCCCGTAATTCTCTAGACCTGGTTTCTCCATCTGTATTGGACTAGAATTCAGTGGGAATCAGGGGCTTTCAAATTGTTCTGCAGAGATGCTTCAGGGGATCTGCAAACTCTTGGGTCAAATTTTATTGAAAAAGTAAAGCATATTTAAATCGTGATAAAAGACAGAATAATCAAATAGACAGTATTTCAATTTTAACTGTTAGAATACATGAGCACATTTATTGTGAGTTTATTCTGTGATCTTGGAAAAAAATTATCTGGATATCTCTTGTCCATATATTTAAATATTTTATACATGTATGTTGACCTGGAAGGTTGCCACTGGTCTTGTCTTAAAATCAGGGCTGTGCGTATGCATTAGCATAGCTCCTGTGGGTCACACCAGATTAAAGGCCATGCCAAGCTCAGATGCATCTGCTTGGCACACACCCTCATTACAGACCAGTTCTCACTTGTGCGATAACGAATAAATGCCAAACATATTGCAATGTGAAAATATCTTGTTATAGATCATTTAAGCAATTATTGTGTTTTTTCTGGGTGATTTGTTACGAGATATTTACACGCATACACACATAAGTGTTTATACACAAATATGTAATCTTTGTGTGTGTGTGTATATATATATATATGCATATAATATAATCTCTCAAGTTTAAATGACAGTTTTATCAATATGTCCCATGAGGTTGACAGAGACCTGTTAAAAATCTGGGAACCATTAAGAATTACTTATCTGTGTGGTAAGGTTTTCCTGACACTGAGTAGGCAAAACAATAAAACAACAACAACATAATATGTTACTAAAGATGATAAAAAATTTAACTGTCATCTAATGTCAACATTTCTTTTTTATTTCTAATTGATAAATTATAACTGTATATATTTCTGGGGTATAATGTGATGTTTTGATATATGTTTACAGTGTAGAATGGTTAAACCAGGCTAAGTAACAATTCCATCATCTCCTATACTTTTTAACTAGTAAAGTTTCATTTTTTTTTAAATTTTATTATTATTATACTTTAAGTTTTAGGGTACATGTGCACAATGTGCAGGTTTGTTACATATGTATACATGTGCCATGTTAGCGTGCTGCACCCATTAACTCGTCATTTAGCATTAGGTATATCTCCTAATGCTATCCCTCCCCCCTCCCTCCATCCCACAACAGTCCCCAGAGTGTGATGTTTCCCTTCCTGTGTCCATGAGTTCTCATTGTTCAATTCCCACCTATAAGTGAGAACATGCGGTGTTTGGTTTTTTGTCCTTGCGATAGTTTACTGAGAATGATGTTTTCCAGTTTCATCCATGTCCCTACAAAGGACATGAACTCATCATTTTTTTTTTTTTTTTTTTTTTTTGAGACGGAGTCTTGCTCTTTCACCCAGGCTGGAGTGCAGTGGCGCAATCTCGGCTCACTGCAAGCTCCGCGTCCTGGGTTCACGCCATTCTCCTGCCTCAGCCTCTCCGAGTAGCTGGGACTACAGGCGCCCGCCACCACGCCCGGCTAATTTTTTGTATTTTTTAGTAGAGACGGGGTTTCACCGTGGTCTCGATCTCCTGACCTTGTGATCCGCCCGCCTCGTCCTCCCAAAGTGCTGGGATTACAAGCGTGAGGCACCGCGCCCAGCCGAACTCATCATTTTTTATGGCTGCATAGTATTCCAGTTGGTTCCAAGTCTTTGCTATTATGAATAGTGCCACAATAAACATACGTGTGCATGTGTCTTTATAGCAGCATGATTTATAATCCTTTGGATATATACCCAGTAATGGGATGGCTGGGTCAAATGGTATTTCTAGTTCTAGATCCCTGAGGAATCGCCACACTGACTTCCACAATGGTTGAACTAGTTTACAGTCCCACCAACAGTGTAAAAGTGTTCCTATTTCTCCACATCCTCTCCAGCACCTGTTGTTTCCTGACTTTCTAATGATGGCCATTCTAACTGGTGTGAGATGGTATCTCATTGTGGATTTGATTTGCATTTCTCTGATGGCCAGTGATGATGAGCATTTTTTCATGTGTTTTTTGGTTGCATAAATATCTTCTTTTGAGAAGTGTCTGTTCATATCCTTCACCCACTTTTTGATGGGGTTGTTTGTTTTTTTCTTGTAAATTTGTTTGAGTTCATTGTAGATTCTGGGTATTAGCCCTTTGTCAGATGGATAGATTACAAAAATTTTCTCCCATTCTGTAGGTTGCCTGTTCACTCTGATGGTAGTTTCTTTGCTGTGCAGAAGCTCTTTAGTTTAATTAGATCCCATTTATCAATTTTGGCTTTTGTTGCTATTGCTTTTTGTGTTTTAGACATGAAGTCCTTGCCCGTGCCTGTGTCCTGAATGGTAATGCCTAGGTTTTCTTCTAGGGTTTTTATGGTTTTAGGTCTAACATGTAAGTCTTTAATCCATCTTGAATTAATTTTTGTATAAGGTGTAAGGAAGGGATCCAGTTTCAGCTTTCTACATATGGCTAGCCAGTTTTCCCAGCACCATTTATTAAATAGGGAATCCTTTCCCCATTTCTTGTTTTTGTCAGGTTTGTCAAAGATCAGATGGTTGTAGATATGCGGCGTTATTTCTGAGGGCTCAGTTCTGTTCCATTGATCTATATCTCTGTTTTGGTACCAGTACCATGCTGTTTTGGTTACTGTAGCCTTGTAGTATAGTTTGAAGTCAGGTAGCGTGATGCCTCTGGCTTTGTTCTTTTGGCTTAGGATTGACTTGGCAATGCGGGCTCTTTTTTGGTTCCATATGAACTTTAAAGTAGTTTTTTCCAATTCTATGAAGAAAGTCCTTGATAGCTTGATGGGGATGGCATTGAATCTATAAATTACCTTGGGCAGTATGTCTCGGCCTAAGAATCTTATGTGTCAATCTTTCTTATGTTAAGAGGAGGCCATTTCTGGAACCCATCTTCATCTCCCAAACCCAGTTTTTTCATGTTTGACAGGAAAGCTGTAACACATAGCAACTCCTAGCCCTGGGGGATAAAACTCTATACAGAAGGAACCATGTGGCTGGACTGTATGCACAGCTGATTAAATATTTGAGTAACTCACTTTATAATGTGATTTCACTAAGTGCCTACCTATTGCACCAAACCCATTGGCAATTAGATGGCTCAGAAATAGCCTCAGAATGCAAAGGCACATCCTTCACGGCTTAAAATAGAAAAATCACTAATGCTTTCCTGGATGTCGTCAGTAGAGAAGTTGGGACATATGCCACTTTTAATGACTCAGTTGGAGACAAGTCTGTGTCAGTGAGACTCCTCAGAGGTTTCCGAGATGTTACCACATGGCAAGAAGTTGTAAAGGGTGATTTAGAACGTGTGTACTGGTGGTAAAACCCCATAAATGTAGCTAAGGTTGGGGTTTACATTCATCTTAAGCTCCTGGAGAGCAATCACTTCTTTTTGAGCTGTCCATGGCTGCCTGACTTCCTCTGACGTCAATGAATTAGGCAGACTTTCTTCTAAACACATTTTACAAAAGAATCTAATGAGTTAGAATTTTCCACTCATATGGAGCATGTTGGATCATGACCAGAATTTTTTTTAAGTAAAAGGGAGCATAATGGCATAGAAAAAATATATGTCTATCTTATCCAGTAAGGGTAAGGGATGTTTTTAGTAACTTTTGTTTTAGTCTCACATATGAAATGTATTGTGATGTAATACTTACTGTGGATTACAGTAAGAAAAAAATAAAAAGCTACTGAGTTTGAGGACTCCTCTGTTTTTAAGATGGTTTTGCTATATGTTTGTCTTCATCAATTGTCATAAATATTTCAGTGAAAATTAAATACAGTCCATGTCTCATTTTCGTAATAATGCTTACTATTTGGTGGATACTTATTTCATCCCTGATGGGGTGGAAGATGCTTCACACAGTTTGTTTCCAGGTAAGCTTTAATATCCCTATTTTAGCCTTGAGGAATCTAAGGTTTAAAACTGTTCATCGGTATGTTCATCATCATACCAAATATGATGCAAATATCTAACTCTAGACCTAACTATATTTTCCTTATGCCAAACATTTCACTAACAAAGTAAAAGCACAGCATTTTAACAAAGAATAGTTAGGGTACTCTTAAAAATCTGTTGATTTAGGTTTGCAAGAAATTTGAGCCTTTTGGACGTGGTTGTTTGGAAATTTGTCCTACACACACAAAGATCTGGATCTTTTGGAGAAAAACTAGGAAAGATAGATATAAAACAATAGATGTGCCACTGCCCATGCTGCCCAGAAACGAACTCCAATGATCTGAAGAAGACAAAAATAGCAGACAATCTGCACCAGCTCTGAAACCAGAGAAAGGTGTCCTCTATTTTGCAGGCTTGGAGGAAATTCCCTCAAATATAGTCACTAAGGGCCAATCCATAGCTCTGTTTTCTGAGAAAGTAACACCAAGTCATAGAAAATCTAAGCCAAATACCCCTCCCTTTCCATAATTTAAAGAGTTGGTAAACTGCTGAGTGCAGTGGCTCGCACCTGTAGTCCCAGCTACTCAGGAGGCTGAGGTGGGAGGATTGCTGAAGGCCAGGCGTTCAAGGCCAGCCTGGGCAACTTAGCAAGACCATGCACATCTCTAAAAAATTAAGAAAATTAAAGGGTTGATAACTTGCCATCTCCAACTGTTGTCTCCTCTCTTCCTCCTCCCAGAATTCCTTCCCCCAGTGGTTATCAGCAAATGCAACAGGATAGCAGGGTGGGTTTACCCCTCCTGGGCTTGCTGGTCCTCTTTTTCTTCGCAGCTCTCTATCAGGGAGAAGAGGTGTAGGGATCAGCACAGGGGGACAGGGATGGGAAGGTGATCCTACAGGACGTGTTTCCCAGGCTTCCATGTCTGCTGGTTGCTACCAATGGGTTAGTGGGCATCTCCAGCAGCAGCTATATTTTTTCTGCGGCTCCAGCTCCTGTGGCACAGGCCCCCACAGTTCCAATTTCTCCCGTTTGTCCATGGTCTAGGGGGAATAATGGTTGTCTGCTGTTGCTAATCTCTGAATTGCCTCCTCACACCTGATTGGCTCCTTGCTTTCCTAACACCTAAGTAATTTGTTCCCTGTAGTAAGTTCTCTTGGTTTTAAATACTCAGAGTCATTTCTATTTTCCTGGCTAGACCCTGGTTAATACAGTGGGGTGGTAGGACACCAGCCCAGAGCCATTCTCTGAATCCCAGTTAGGTGCAGCTGAACACCTTCCTACGTGTTTACCTGAAGACAGATACCTATGGCAGAGTGCAAGGGAAACAATCAATAAAGGGAGAAGCCACTGACAGGCAGGTGTGATATAGAATAAAGGCTCTGGATCTTGAGTGATCTGTGTCTACAGCAGCATCAAGACTCCTTTTCAGGTCTGACTCTGTGCAGTGAACTCAGGCTCTGCCTAGAGGACAGGGCTAGCTTGCCTTTCTACAATGGGGAAGGAAGAAAACCCTCTACCACCACTCACACTTCTCCCATATCCAAAAATTTCTGCCCAGTGACTGGAGGCCAAATAAAGAGCCTTGTCTTCTTGTGACTGTCAGAAGGACAAGGACAAGGACCCAGGACAGCCAGGAGTTTCCAGTCAAAGTGTATCTTTCACCTGGCCTTTGGCAGTTTGTCTTGATTTTATAGCAAGTGAAACATATCCTGAAAGAAAATTCATAGATAATCGTCTGGGTGTGGTGGCTCACGCCTGTAATCCCAGCACTTTGGGAGGCTGAGGCGGGCAGATCACAAGTCAAGAGATTGAGACCATCCTGGCCAACATGGTGAAATCCAGTCTTTACTAAAAATACAAAAATTAACTGGGCATGGTGGTGCGTGCCTGTAGTCCCAGCTACTCAGGAGGCTGAGGCAGAAGAATTGCTTGAACCCAAGAGGCAGAGGTTGCAGTGAGCCGAGATCGTGCCACTGCACTCCAGCCTGGTGACAGAGCGAGACTCCTTCTAAAAAAAAAAAAAAAAAAAAATTCAGAGATAAGCCTATATGCACATATAACTTTAAAAATCAATATAATACCACAGCTATAATGTAATGGAGAAATAAGATAAAGATAATAATGATAAAGTTTAACCCAAGATTTAAATGATAAAGTATGATTTCACTAGAAGACATAATGAATTGGTCAGATGGTTGCAGCTGTGCATAATAAATAAGTTGGGCTTTAAGCAAAAAATAAAATAAAAATAAAAATGATGAGGGCCGGACGCGATGGTTCAGGCCTGTAATCCCAGCACTTTAGGAGGCCGAGGTGGGCGGACCACGAGGTCAGGAGATTGAGACCATCCTGGCTAACACAGTGAAACCCCGTCTCTACTAAAAATACAAAAAATATTAGCTGGGCGTGGTGGCAGGCGCCTGTAGTCCTAGCTACTCATGAGGCTGAGGCAGGAGAGTGGTGTGAACCCAGGAGATGGAGCTTGCAGTGAGCTGAGATTGCGCCACTGTACTCCAGCCTGGGCGACAGAGCAAGAGTCTGTGTCAAAAAAAAAAAAAAAAAAAAAATGAGAAAGATGAAACATCAATGGTACCCACGGAGGACATGAAAATAGAAACTAGTGTTAGGATGAGTGATAACTAGTTATTTTATGCATCATAAGAGAAAGTGGGAAGTACCTAACTGAAGGAGGGATAACATACCAAGATAAACTACATACTGATATAGTGGAGAAAATGAGAAAGCATGACATATTCTCACTAATGAGCTGGGACTGATTTATAAGTGCAGTGTCCATTGTTGCCTTTGTTATGACATGTACTAAGGAGCAACAAAATTTTACGGAAACACATTTCTTATGTTGAAACACACATACATATATATTTCAATACATTATGCAGAATTAGGGATGGGCTAGGAAAGAACAATCACTCATAAGGGCATGGAGTAGACATCAAACATCATTAGTAGAATAAGATGGAAAAACGACAGGCAATCCTTAAATAAATGTATGATTTCAATGCTAAATTTCTTATCATTGTTCTAAAAATTAGAAAAAAGTGATAGCAAAATTTTAGATATAAAAAGCTTTTATTTTTTTGAGACAGAGCAAGACTGCTCAGGCTGGAGGGCAGTGGCACGATCTCAGCTCACTGCAACCTCTGCCTCCCGGGCTCAAGTGATTCTCATGCCTCAGCCCCAGAGTAGCTGGGATTACAGGCATGCACTACCACGCCTGGCTAATTTTTGTATTTTTAGTAGAGATGGTGTTTCGCCATGTTGGCCAGGCTGGTTTCAAACTCCTAGCCTCATGTGATCCACCTGCCTCGGCCTCCCAAAGTGCTGGGATTACAGGCCTGAGCCACTGAGCCCAGCCAAAAAAGCTTTTATCAATGAAATGCAATAAGATTCTTACACTTAATGTACATCTGTATTTTAATAATAGCTGGATCTAAATCTGCTAAAGAATTTGCTAAAAGGTGTCTCAAACATTTGCTACATTTTTATATGGGACAGCTACACGTACAAACTAACACAGGTGTGTGCAGCCCAAAACACATGGCATGATTCTTGGCTATGATGAACAACTCTTCATACATTTTCAAACAAAGAACAAACTTCCCTAGATTGGCATAGTAGTTACATTCTTGGAAAATCAGCATATATATTAAAACAATGCAAAAACTACTTCATGTGATACATAAAACAGAGTTCAATTCTAGCCTCAAAAATAATTATAAAAAAGGTTTTTCCACCATGTGAATACCTGCTGGAACATTCAAAGTCATGCCAGACTTGAGAAAATCCTTTGCTGTACAGAACCGTCCTGCCCACCGCAGGTTGCTCAGCATCCTTGGTCTACACACCAAATGTGCGCAGTGTTCCTATAATCATTGTGCTGAACAAAAACTCCCCCTCAAATTACCAAGAGGCCCTCTGAGATAGGATATCAGTCCATTGAGAACCATTGCTTTAAGCCACAACATTATCTAATCAGCTGTTCCATACAGAGTCCGTCTCTCCTCCATTCTCTCATGCCATGTACAACCCCAGGGTCTGAGCTGATGGCTGTTGCCCTGGGCCTTGCTGATATGGCTTTCCTGGGACGTGACTCTGCTGCTGTGGTTCTGCACATCCTTAACAGCCCATTTAATCACCTGCCCCCTCCCTCTAGTAGCAAGTAGCACGGAGTTCACTGACAAGAACATGAGCCAGAGAGAATCAGAAGCAGAGGTTTTTGTTTCGTTTTTGTCATGTATCCCATTGAGCTGATGTAACATGTTAACTCCTAAACCTTTCATCACAGGTATACAAGTTTATTAAAGCAGGAATTTTCTTGCTGCCCTGCCCCCCTGCCAGTAATTTAAGGGCTCAAGATCTCTTTAAGATTCAGTGCCTGTCCATCAATTCCTTTATCCAGGTGCTACCCAGGCTTCTGTCAGCGCGTATGTGGTGACAGTGCCTTCATGTGAATTACTAAAAGGTATTCCATCCTAGACACTTCTGCAGGGAAATACCATAATACACTGATATTGTCATAAGAAATCGACAGATTTATCCTGCCTGTACTGTGAGTATCCTTGCCCCACTCCTCTTCCCCCACTGCACAATCTGCCCAACCATAAAGGCAGCCCTGACCATGTCTGTTCGTATGATATAATTCAGGCCAATGCTATATCCTGATCATTGATGACTAATCATTTTGACTCTAAATTAAATTAATAAGTACTCGTTGATCACCTATTACATGTAGGGCTCGATATTCCCCACTGAGAGGAAAATATAAAAGGATTGAGAAATGACCACTTGAGAAACTCATAATTTAAGTTACCCTGACTTCTGCTTTTGCATCAAGAACTTAAGGTTAGATAATTTGCCTAACCTTAATGCAGATGGTTTTACAATAGGGATTGAACTGTTCTTCTACCAATATCACAGTAATTGTATGAGATATGAGGATTTGAAGAAAGATACAGGCAACTTAGACATTTAAAAAATACGGCTTTGCATTATTTCCTTCTACATAACATAATGGCTTTGGAATTTGCATCTTGCAGGGATGTTGTAACCTCTTGCATTTAAGAGACTCAATTTTATCTGGAGGCCAGTTGGAAGATACATTACTTTTTAGAGTGTCTACTGAGCATTGTCTCCAAGTAATTTCCTGGTGAGCTCTTTTTATTTTTCAGCTGATAGTGCACATAGGATGTGCCCTTCTTAGGGGAAGACTATGAGCTTGTAATAAGAAAAAATTTGATAGCTTTAATTAGTCCTTTAACATAAATGCAATAATCATATTTTTCTCTAGGAGCTCTTCAACACTAGTCTCATGATTAAAGTACACTAATAAAGTTGTCCCCATCACAGAAAGATGAGCAAAACATGCAGAAGCCCTTAGGAGGGTTGGTGTGGGATCTTTCACTGTACTAGTCAAGGTTCTTGATTGTAAGCAATTGAAACTGATTCTAGTCATTTAAGCAGAAAATAAATTTATTGACAAGATTTTAGTTTCTTATGGGATCTCTAAGAAGGCTGGAGGACCAGGCTTGGAAAATGGGGGAAACAACGGGAGTCTATGTAGTTGGAACGAGAGCACATTTAGCAGTCAGCCAGCCCCATGGATGGTTGACTGCTGAATGGAGGATGCTGATGGATGCAGCTAACATTAAGCACGAAGTCTCATACCACTGCCACTGCCCCTACTTCTCTGAGTTTATATCTGTGGACATTTGATTGGCTAAGCTAGGTCCTGGCCTCCTGCACTAGTAACAGGGAAATGAATTTGGCCTTTTCAGCTTCTGTGAGGAGAGCTGAGCTTTGAGTCCTACTAAATCTCAGACTCAAAGAAATTCTGGAGCATAGAAATACAGTTTGGATGCCAGGTGGTTACAGACAGGCAAACATTCATTTCTTACATGGAATGACTAAGGGAGACAAACAAAACATATATTTTATCTTACTTAACCAGTATCTCACTTTTAAAATCTTCATCCTCTTTTTTCAAAAAAATGAAAAACAAAATCCAAGTAGCATTTCACTATGCCAAATACAAGGGCTTGCATTTGGAAACAAATATCTTTTTTCCCTTGCTTAAGAAGCCAAGATTACTTGAGACAAAGGGTTTCTTATTGACATTCTATGTCTTTCATAATTTTATTCACCCTGGTCAAGAACTTAAAGTGACCTCTATTGCCACCAACGGTGAGTCTCAGCTCCTCCCATCTCTTTGCAATGAGCACCCAGTCCCAACAGGCCAGTCTGCCCCAAATGCATGGAAACTTGCCAGTCTGTCAGTGACTCTTGCCCCATTAAACCAGTCTTCAGATGCTGAAGAGGTGACTTCTTCAGGGAACTCTACAGTAGCTTTCCTCTGCATATCCCCAAAAGAAAGCTGGCCACAGAAGTGACTTGAAGCTAGTGTAGCCAACATTTAGGCTTCGGCCTGTGGGCTGAGAAAGGTGATCTGGACATTTCAATTGTATAAATCACAACCACTGAATAGGTTATTGCATTTTGGGGTGAGTATGGTATTCATTATATTAGTTCAGAAACAAAATCGTACTTGAATAGATAACAACTTAAGTTAGATTTTCTTTAATATCTGGTATAGCATCATGGCCCTATTAAACACATTTTGACTTGGCTTTATTCTTTTATGACAATGAAGTGGGGGAAATACCATAAATGTGAAAGGTCATCTATGCTCTACTCCAATGGCCTACAGGAAATAAATCATCCAGTCAGTTGCGTGGTAACCTAAGTCCTTCCTCCCTAATTCCTAAACGGCTGAGCAGTTGTAAGATCAAATTATACACCACTAATTAAAAAGTTAATACGGACATGGGTCACTGTATTACTTCATATAATTCATATTTCTTCTACTTCTGCCAAAAGCTGTTCCTCTTTTATTAATTACTTCTCAGGTTATTGGAATAGAATATAGCCCATTTGGGTAATTATAATGCTCAAAGAGATCATACATCAGTTTTACCAGTAAGTCCGGAGCATCTATGAAAGTGCTTTGATCAGTCTGGGGCAGTGGCTCACGCCTGTAATCCCAGCACTTTGGGAGGCTGAGGCGGGCAGATCACCTGAGGTCAGGAGTTTGAGACCAGCCTGGCCAAAATGGTGAAACCCCGTCTCTACTGAAAATACAAAAATTAGCCAGGGATGGTGGCGATTGCTTGTAATCCCAGCTACTCAGGAGGCTGAGGCAGGAGAATTACTTGAACCCAGGGGGCGGAGGTTGCCGTGAGCCGAGATCGCGCCATTGCACTCCAGCCTGGGTGACAGAATGAAACTTCATCTCAAAAAAAAAAGCTTTGGTCATTGTCAGTCTTTTCAGCAGAGGCCTCAGAAGCTTTTGTCACAATCAGCAAAGATAAAGACCTGTCATAATAACTGATAGTCCTTTCACATCTGTCTTCTTTTTAGTCAAGAGGATGGGAAGGTCTTTGTCGGAATTATATAAGTCTACGAGGCTGTTCTAAGGTCAAATGAAAGTTTATTTTTCAAACGTTTCCTACAACAGAAAATTTTCTCCTATGTACCAGACTCAATATTTTAAAACCCCTTTTACTGTAAAATACAATATGCATAGGGAAAAGGGCAAGAGGACAAAAAGGTACAGCTCAATGACTAGTCACAAGGCAAACTTACATGTCTACCCACTACCCCGCTCAAGAAATGGAACATGTTTTCACAAAAACTAATACATGCTTACTTATAGTAGCTCTTGGTGATCACCAATGTTCTTCAACTAGTGCAGGAATAAACAAGCTGTGGTATGCCCATACCATGGAAAACCGCTCTGTGATAAAACAGAACAAACTGTTAATATTGGAAGAATCTTAAAGTGATTATGGGAGGTGAAAGAAGCCTGTCTCAAAAGGTCACACAACGTAGGATTCCATTTACGTGATGTTCTTGAAAAGACAAAACTCTAGTGGTGGAGAAAAGATGAGTAATTGCTAGGGGTTAAGGGATAGGAGAGGGTGTGTTGTAAAGGCCAGCAGGAGGGAATTTTTTTGGCTGATGGAACCCAAAACCCCTGTGTGTGGGTGATGATTATACAAATATATATATGTATTAGTCCATTCTCACACTGCTGTAAAGAAATACCTGAGACTGGGTAATGTAGAAAGAAAATAGGTTTAATTGGCTCATTGTTTTGTAGGCCATACGGGAAGTATAGTGGCTTCTGCTTCTGGGGAGGCCTCAGGAAGCTTCCAATCATGACGGAAGGCAAAGGGGGAGTGAGGCACTTCACATGGCTGGAGCAGGAAGAAGAAAGAGAAAGCAGGGAGGTGCTACACACTTTTAGACAACCGGATCTTATGGGAACTCACTATCACGAGAACAGCACCAAGAGGGATGGTGCTAGTGAGAAACCATCCCTATGTTCGTGAGAAACCACCCCTATGACCTAGTCACCTCCCACCAAGCCCCACCTCCAACACTGGGGATTACAATTTGATATGAGATTTCAGCGGGGACACAGATCCAGACCATAGCAATACATGTGTTGAAATTCATAGAACTGTAAGGAAAGTAAGGAGAAAAGAAAGAAAAAAAGTCAGTTTGACTGTAAGATAATTTTTAAAATTAAATTAAAAGAAAAGAAATAGGACATGGCCAGCACCCCAAAGCCTTGCTGTTCCCCTTCCCAGATACTGCCTCTCCTCTGCCTGAAGAGGTCATCATTTATTCATTGACAGTTTAAATGTCTTACTTCACCTGTTTGGCTTTTTGGCTTAAATCCAGTCTGATTGCCATCAGGTATCTGGAATCAAGTTTTAAGTCAGGAGACCACCCAACGAGTCATCAGAGTTCCAGGACTGGGAACAGTGCGGATTGTTTGTACTTCGTACTCCAACAGCTTTCATTCAGATTGGTAAAAATAACATAGTAGAACCTCAAGAAATATTTAGGGAATCAACTAATAAATATTTGACAGAGGGTACAAGAAATATTCTCAAGTTGCCTGGATTATATGACCACCTTACCCCAACTCGTCAAAAAGATAAATTAAATTATTTGCAAATTTGCTATGAAAGCATTATATACCAATAAATGAGTTTTTGGAAGCATACTCTTTACAAATTTTGTTTCTGTCAACTTGCATCCCGTATCTGTAGCGGAATGTTTTCTCCCTTCCCACATAAAAGCAAAACAGCTTGAGGAACTCCATAGGACAAGAAAATTTAACATGACCACAACTTAGAATAAAAGCCTATGAAACTGAAAAAATGAAGTTATAAAATTAACAATGATCTGATTAACATTTTAAAATATAATTTGTTTTATACCTATTGGCAGAATATATATATATGTATGATATATATGGCATATATATATGTATGATACATATGGCATATATATATATGTATGATATATATGGCATATATATATGCTTTTTTGTGGCTTTTGGTTTTAAGCTTCCAAGTTGGTTTATATAACAATTTTTTTTAATCACAAAGAATGTTATTTGGTTATTAATAAAGTGATGTACTCATGTGTGGCCAAAGCAGCTTATTTTTATGTACTGAGGGTGAGTGTTGGCGGACCAACATCTGTTGTTTTTGTCTTGGCAGCATACCTGTCCTCTCTCTTCCAGGACAGCATTCCCATCCCCTGAAGAGCTCCCCTCCACTGCCCAGTGAGGTTTTGTTCAACAGCCAACAGAAGTACCCTCTTCCCTTTGCCACTGTAATTGGCCCTGGGAAGGTCCCATGATCAAGCTGGGCCAGTCGAGGCTTCCCTAGAGATTCTGTTGCTTTTCTTTCCTCTGAGGCCACTTAGGCTAGTTTGATATAAGTTGGAAATGTTTGCAGCATGGCCTCTGCCTAATAGTCCCTCCACTTCACAGAAGATGTCTGATGAGAGTAGACTGGAGAGAGAGAGAGAGAGAGAGAGAGAACCAGGGACTTGCTATGGCCAAGCACACTTTAAAGATCCAACTTCTTGCCCTGCTTGACAATACCCTTGTGCACCACTCTTGCAAGTGTGAAGGTGACAGTTGTCCATATCCTATACCCAAATGTAAACAATAAGAGTAATAATAATAACAGCAACTACTTACTGAGCTTATACAATATAATACTAAGCTATGCTAAACCTTTTATCCCCAGTGTCATATTTTGTTTTTACAACCACTCCAGGATTTTTGTAGGCTCTATTACAATACCCGGTTTACCGTTGAGGAAACTGAAGTACAGAGAGGTTAAAGAAATATGTCCAAGGTCACAAAGCTAGCAAGAGGTAAAGCTGGGATTCAAGCTGAGGAAGTCTGATCCCAGAACCTCAGTCAGGTTTCCAAACTTTCAATGAGAGAGAGATGCAAACACAAGAATTCGTGCCTCCTCCATAGCGCCCTCCTTCATTACAAAGGCCATATTGATCTCCCTGTGTGCACAATAAGTACTGTGGGTTAAAAACTTGTGGGTGAAACCTGTCAGTGTCTCCTCTTGCGAGCTTTACAAATGATGCATCAGGCAACAATGCTTATTTGAAATTTTGCTTCTTACACCCTAAATTCATCATATGCATGCCAGTGGAAACCAGCAACTAAATATTCCTTCCCTATAAAGATCAGAAATGCAGATCTAAAAATTTGATACATTTTCTGGGGAACTTTCCACTCCTGACTCAGCATTTGGAAACCTGATGTTTTTCCCAGCAACCACTCTGACAGGAGGTGGCTTGGGGAGCAACAGGGAAGGGAGGAGGCTGGAGAGGAAATGTGAGCTCTGAGAAAACAGTCATTTCTTTCAAAATATCACTGGCAGTATGAGGCACGTCACATCGAGCTGACATTTCTATTTTATTGAAGAGATGCAAACAAACGATTGGGTAAGGGCTTTGGCCTTTATTGAATCAGTGTTAATTGCCCTTGGGGCTTTACTTACTGAAATCACAAAGATCACCAGGCTTAGGCTAGCTACTAGAGTCGTCTTTGAGATGAACAGCTTCATCATTTGTCAGCTGGTGACAACCCTTTGCTGGTAATCTCCCCTTTACAGGAGGCTGTGCTTGAGCTCAGAGATCCCATTGCAAATGTTTAAAAGAGGAGAAGAGCCAGGTGTTGAAGGTGGCCAGAACTGGATTCAGAACCTCTGTCTGCCACCTGTAGCAGTGTGACATCCCAGTTCTTTCTCTGGAAAAATGGACATAAATCATACCTACTTGCAGGGTTGTGGTGAGAATTTGAGATATTATATAGAAAGCACCTAATTGTGCCTTGCAAATAGTGGGTGCTCAAAAATAACTTGTATGATGACAAAAAGCAACAGACAAAACAACTGGGTTGAATGTTACCAGATTTGCATATAACAATTCCTAACAATGTTATCAGATTTGCATATAACAATTCCTAACAAAGCAGATTTGGGCCAGGCTACCTCCAATTAAAGATTCAGGTACATACTTAAGAAATAGAGTTTACTCTTTGAGATATACAGAACATGTGAATGGATATTCAACTTGCTTCATTACTGGAACTCTTCCTGTTCATGTTTATATTTTAACTGGCACCTTCTGAATACAGGGACTTTTAACATAAAATAAAAGCTTAAAATAGGAATAAAATGTATAACAATATTTTCTCACCCTGTGGCCATAGCAGACATTACCAATCAAATACAGTTCTTTTTTGTTATGTTGATTTTGGATGTGGCTTTTCCATCCTCAACACATTGTTCCAGACAGACTTTACTAATTGATCACATTCGGTATTTGAGATAAATCCTGTTCAGCATCCTGGCCTAAATTTGGATGATTCCAGAAATAGAAGACTGTGGGAGGAGATAATTTAGGTAGGTGGGCCCTCTGTGCCCCTCAGATCATATCACAGGCAGCTGCCTATAAGGTTTGGCTAAAGCGAATAGAAACATACATCCACCTTGCAACTCTTTGCAATTTTGCTGTTTATAATATTGTTTTTATGTGGAGTTATTGTCATAGATTTGAATCAACACTACCTATTTCCTTTGAGAACCCACTGTATGTAAAATCCTAAGTTATGAATATCACAGTGCAGACAGCACAGAGGTCATCTTGTGGAGGGATTTGGGTCTTGGGGTCCCAAGTGGACTCTCGTCTCTTTCTGTCATCCAGAGAAGAGAGTTGAACATGGGCATAAGGAAACGACTGCACATTTGAGGCCTTCACTGGACTTCTTGCCTGCAGCCAAAACTTTAGGCCAGAACAGCTGGTGTGAAAATGGGCTTGGGCTAGAAACTGATGATGATTTATCAGCCAAAATATTTATCATTATTCAAAATGTAAATGTTTTGGCCGGAAAAAAAAAAAAATTAGGCCCAGCAGATCACGCCATCCCTCATGTAGCTCCTTGAACATTAGTGCTCTGGCTCCCCTGGAGCTGGAGTCCAGAACCAGAAGGGAGACTTGCAGGTCATCAGACCCATGGATTTGCAAACTGTGCTCCTGGAAGTCTCAGGGATTCCAGGAGGCCCCCAGAAGCAGCTATGGGAATGAGGAAGAGGCTGAGGGGTGGGCCTGGAAACTATCCAGACCCTGGACACATTTCTCTCACTGCCTGTTACTGCTACTACCCTGGTCTGAGCAACCTCATTTCTGGCCTGAATCAGACACTAGCCTCCTAACTGGCCTCTTTGCTTCTATTCTCATAACTATCTAGTCTATTCTCAATACAGCAGCAAAAGTGAGCCTGTTAAAACAGAAGTCACATCAGGTCTCTCCCCTGCTCAGAACTATGCGGTGTTCTCCATGTCACTGAACATAAAAGCCAAATTCCTGACAAGACTCAGCAAGGCCTTGCATCATCCAGCCCCCGGTTCCCCTCTACTCATCTCCCATGACTGACTTCCTGGTTCACTGCACTCCCGCCATCCTGACTTCCTTGCTGTTCCTCCAGTGCACAGATATGTTCACGTGGAGAGCCTTTGCTCCAGCTGCATCCTCTGCCTGGGACACTTGTCTCCCAGATATGTGCTTGGTAGTTCCCTCACCCACTTTTCAGGTCTTTGCTCAAACCTCACTTTCTCCCTGAAGCCTTCCCTGATTCCTTTCTCTATAGCATTTACCTCCACATCAACTGGACACTGTGGACTTCCCTTCCCTTATTTTCTTTATTCTGTTATATATATCGCCTTCTAACATATCATAGAACTTGTTGACTTACTATGTTTATTTATCATCTGCCCTCCCACCATGTTTCCCAGGCAGTAAAAATACTAAAAAAAATTTCAAAAAAAAATTTGCTGTCTTGGCGTATCTGTGAATGAGTAAATAGGTTTCTGGGTCTGCCACCCCATCATTAATCAGAGCAACTTCATCTTTAAGATTATTGTGTGGTGCAGTGACACTCATGTGTAATCCCAGCTACTCAGGAGACCTGAGGCAGGAAGGTTGCTTGAACTCAGGAAGTTCGAGGCTGCAGTGAGCTATGATCAGGCCAGTGAACAGATAATGCACTCTAGCCTGGACAATATTGCAAGACACCACCTTTAAAAAAATAAAATTACCTTTGATGTAGGGTTTCTGTATAAGATACCACTTAAAGAAAAGATTCAGCAACAAATTGAAAATCACTATAAACCACCACTCTGGTCCAATCCTCCTGTTGTGGAAGTCAGGGACCCGGAACGGAGGGACTGGCTGAAGACATGTCAGAAGAACATAAATTGTGAAGATTTCATAGACATTTGTTAGTTCCCCAAATTAATACTTTTATAATTTCTTATGCCTGTCTTTACTGCAATCTCTAAACATAAATTGTGAAGATTTCATAGACCCTTATCGCTTCCCCAATCAATACCCTTGTGATTTCCTATGCCTGTCTTTACTTTAATCTCTTAATCCCATCAACTTCGTAAGCTGGGTAGGATGTATGTCGCCTCAGGACCCTGTGATGATTGCGTTAACTGCACAAATTGTAGAGCATGTGTGTTTGAACAATATGAAATCTGGGCATCTTGAAAAAAGAACAGGATAACAGCAATGTTCAGGGAACAAGAGAGATAACCTTAAACTCTGACTGCCAGTGAGCCGGGCAGAACAGAGTCATATTTTTCTTCTTTCAAAAGCAAATGGGAGAAATATCGCTGAATTCTTTTTCTCAGTAAGGAACATCCCTGAGAAAGAGAATGTGTCCCTGAGGGTAGGCCTCTGAAATGGCCCCTTTGGGGGCGGCTGTCTTTTATGGTTACAGCTGTAGGGATGAAATAAGCCCCAGTCTCCCGTAGCACTCCCGGGCTTATTAGGACGAGGAAATTCCCACCTAATAAATTTTGGTCAGACTGGTTGTCTGCTCTAAAACCCTGTCTCCTGATAAGATGTTATCAATGACAATGCATGCCCGTAACTTCATTAGCAATTTTAATTTCACCCCGGTCCTGTCGTCCTGTGATCTTGCCCTGCCTCCATTTACCTTGTGATATCTTATTACCTTGTGAAGCATGTGATCTCTGTGGCCCACACCCTGTTCGTACACTCCCTCCCCTTTTGAAAATCGCTAATAAAAACTTGCTGATTTTATGGCTCAGAGGGCATCACGGAACCTGCCGACATGTGATGTCTCCCCCAGACACCCGGCTTTAAAATTTCTCTCTTTTGTACTCTGTCCCTTTATTTCTCAGACCGGCTGACAGGTAAAGTAGAAAAGAACCTACATGAAATATCGGGGGTGAATTTTGCCCGATACCTCCCTTTCCACAGATGGAGAGAGTCTGGGCCCAGAGGATTCACACATCTGGTTAAAGCAGAACTGAAAGATAACCTATCTCGCCTGATTATGCTCAGCCTTCTTCAGTCTGTTTCACACTCACCCTCCCTACTTAAATGTCTTTCTCTTTTCCTGCCATAAAGCTTTACATCTGCTTTTAAAGAAGCAGTATTTCACAATTAGCCTAAACAAGACCATCACTGCTAAGAACTAATAACAGGACAGTACCCTGAAAAGCCCCTCTTCCTTTTTAAGCTCTGATTACCACAAGTGACAGGCTTGTAAGAATGTGATAAGCTGGGTTTTCTATTTCCAGCTCAACCACCCCAGGTGTGATTAGGTTTATTGATGCTGTTATTACTAGTAATTAGCTTTTATGTGTTTTTTTCCTTCTGGCAACACCCAGTTCCTAGAAGTTTCGCAAGCATTTCTCACATATGCAAAGGTGAATGAAGGGGTAAACATCACCATCTGTTCTGTATTTTACTCCCCAGCAGGTATTTTTTTCCCCTTTTCTTTTCCCCTTTATGGTATATTATGGGGGAAACAGTTGGCCAATCTTCCAGCCAGAGTCACAGATACACTTTATGGACTTTGTCCAGTTTCCAGATTTAAATAAGAAAGAAAAAGAAACCGGTGTGATTCCATCCTGTGCAGCTGTTCTCTGGACCAGTAATCCTTTATCACCACCCACCTCCTCTCCCATCTAAGTGTGTGCCACCACCCTATGGAAGATTTGATGGCCATGTACTTAAGCCTCCTAAGGCCCAGAACTATCTTTTCAGTTGTGAACTAAAGGTGACAAAGGTTGTCACTTTAAGGTGGATAATGATACAAATGAGCGCCAGTTATCTTTAAGAACCACCAGTTTAGGGGCTGCTGCAAAGGATGAATTGGACGTTGTTGAAGCAGAGATAATGAATAATGAAGGCAGTCCAATGAAGGTAACACTGGCAACTTTGAAAACATCTGTATAGCCAACAGTTTCCCTTGGGGGCTTTGAAATAACACCACCCATGGTCTTACCATTGAAATATGTTTCAGGGCCAGTGCATATGAGTGGACAACACCTAGTAGCTGTGCAGGAAGCTGCAGAGTCAGAAGGCAAAGAGGATGAGGATGGGAAACTCTTAAGTATATCTGGAAATCGATCTGCCCCTGCAGGTGGTAGCAAGCTTCCACAGAGAAAAGTAAAACGTGCTGCTGACAAAGGATGATGATGATGAAGAAGGTGATAATGAGGATGATTTTGCTGAAGAGGAAACTGAAGAAAAATCTTCAATGAAGAAATCTACAGGAGGTATTTCAACCCAAAATGCAAAACAACAAAACCAGAATGGAAAAGACTCAAAACCATCAACACAAGATTAAAAGGTCAAGAATCCTTCAAAGCATGAGAAAAAACTTTTAAAACACCAAAAGGACCTAGCTCTGTAGAAGACATTAAAGCAAAAATGCAAGCAAGAATAGATAAAGGTGGTTTTCATCCCAAAGTGGAGGCCAACTTCATCAATTTTGTGAAGAATTGCTTCCGGGTGACTGATTAGGAGGCTATTCGAGATCTCTGGCAGTGGAGGAAGCCTCTTTAAGAATAGTTTAAACACGTTGTTAAAATTTTTCATCTTACTTCATTTGTGTAACAGTTGATATCTGGCTGTCCTTTTTATAATGCAGAGTGAGAACTTTCTCTACCATGTTTGAGAAATGTCTGGACTCCATTGCCAAGAATGTGTTGTCTGAAATGCCTGTTTAGTATTTAAAGATAGAACTCTGCCCTTTGCTTGGCTTTAAGTATGTGTGAAATGTCACTATGGGACATAGTAGTAGCGATGGTCAGACACGGAAATGGTGAGAAGACAAAATAACATGTGGAATAAACCCAGTATTTGAAGAAAAAAGAAAAGATGTAGCTAATGTTTATTTCAGTGAGATTGGTGTTTAGGAAGGAACAGTTTGACACAGAAGGACTGGTGACAGGGAAGAGCACAAAACCTTTTCTGGTACCAGTGGTCAGGGTATTCATAGCAACAGTTTCCTCTGCCCAGATGCTCTGGCCCCAGGCCTGGCAGGGTGGCCCTGAGCTGCCTAGCATAAGCTCCATTTGCTGAGACAGGCCTTGCCTGATCCCCAGTCTCCATCATCTTACTCTCTTGTATTATCGTCATGTGACTGCATGTGAATTTACCTTGTTCGTCTAATGTTTTAGACCGTTCATCTTTTTTTTTTTTTTTTTTTTTTGAGATACAGTTTCACTCTTGTCACCCAGGCTGGAGTGCAACCGCACGATCTTGGCTCACTGCAACCTCTGCCTCCCAGATTCAAGGATTCTATTGCCTCAGCCGCCTGAGTAGCTGGGATTACAGGCATGCGCCACCGTGCCCAGCAAATTTTTGTATTTTTAGTAGAGATGGGGTTTCACCATGTTGGCCAGGCTGGTCTCAAACTCCTGACTTCAGGTGATCCGCCTGCTTTGGCCTCCCACAGTGCTGGGATTACAGGCGTGAGTCACCATGCCTGGTCTAGACTGTCTATCTTTAACCCCACCTAGAATGTGGACCCCGTGAGAGCCAGGACCTCATTTATCTTGTTCCTTGTTGTATAGCAGTGCCTGGAAGAAGGCTTGTCATGAGTTGAGTAGACATTTTCATTTCACCAATAGTTTATAAGCTTTTTGCTCACCTAGAGCTATTAATCTCTGGGTTACCTCACTGTCCCTTTTGTGCTGTCACAGTCCTTCCAACCCAGTGTAAGCAATTCATTCTATTAACTTTGTTTGAAATACCCAGAGTGGTTTCTGTTTTCATGACTCGACCTTGTCAAAGGGTGATGAGACCAACACTCAATATCTGGGGTGAGTGGGAAGTAAATTTATTGCTTATTATTGAAAGGGAGAGCTTTGTTAGGCACATTCTCTCTGAGCAGAACTTTCTGTTAGTATTATTAAATAAGGCTCTGGGGAAGCATGGGTTTCAGGGATAGGAGGACATTTAGAGACATAAGTGTGTTAATATCTGTAGAAGCACTCTCTGAGACTTGTTGATTGGCACTCAGAGGCATGTTTATTGAAATGAGTCCATCCTGCCTGGTTGACTTGTAGAAGTGAGGATTGACACTGACTGGTTGGCTTGCAAAAGCAGTCACTGAGACAAGTTGTTGATCAATAGAACAGGTTTAAAATCAGTTTTGGTGACTTCTTGTTACCATGGTTATATAACAATCAGTCTTTCTAGATTACTGAACACTTACTTTGTTTTTGTGTTCAACCCTGACTGATAGACCTACCTTAGTCTAGGTTTGGACACTAGATCTTTTTCAAACTATGCCCCTTATTAACTTTGTGACATTTCTTGAATAAATCACTTAACTTTACTAAACTCCTCATTCATCAGATAGGGCTAATGCTGCCTACCTCTCAGATTATTCTGAGATTAAATATTATAATGATTGTGAACACTGTAAATTATAAAACATTCTGAAAGCGTAAAACACATTTGAAATCCTCTTAAAATTTGACAATATGCCAAAATGGTGTGTAAACTCTAAAGCACTATATAATTATGAATATTTATATTATCTTTTTAGTATTTAGTATTGTTTTAGTGCTTATATTATTATCATGCCCTGGTCTTTAATTCTCAGCTGAAGTGTTTTTTTCCTCCAAGAAAGTATCCTTAACTACTCAAGTCTTTATTGATCTTCTTTTTTTCTGGGTTTTGATATTTATCATATTTACTGAAAAAATTAGCCCTTACACTATTCTATCTTGATTATTCACTGTAATTTGTGGTTGTTGATCTTATCTCCCAACCCAGATTTTAGCTTACTTTAGGCAAGAATTTTGTCTTTGTTAACATCAATAAATATCAGAGCTGCAGAGCTCATGAGACCAAGGTCAATAAGTAATAGCACACGTACTCCTGCTCCATTGTGAACCTAAAGAGACGTAGCTATGTTATTGAAGAGTGTTGTCTTCCTAAGTCCACACATTGCCTTAGGATTATTTCCATCATAGCACTCCAGGCAGCCACTATAAGTTCAGTGGTATTATACCTGAGATAAAACCTACCGGCTATGGTGGATCTATGCTAGTCTTCTCATTTTCCGAAAGAGGAAATTAAGACCCAAAGAGGAAGTGATTTACTCATGGAGCACAAAGTCAGAATGAGAACTCATGTCTCCTATTCCTTGTCATCACTCTTTCTTCAACATCATGCCACATGCTGCTTGTCAATATCCCCAAGGTGCCTGACACAGTGGCTGAGGTCATACTGAGTGCTCAAACACCTGTGGCTGTCTTAGGGCTGAGTTTACTCAGGTATTTGGAAAGCAGAGCATTTCCACAATACTGTTGACATTGTAATTTAATATTGTTGGGTCTGCCTCGGTGGCAGCTTAATTCATGATTGTGAATTATACATTAATCACATTCATAATGAAAATTCAATGTAAAAAGCATAAGTCTAAAATATATTTGCATGAAATTAGTTTATTCTCCTCTCAGTAATTTAAGACTGAGTTTGATGCATCTGAGTGAAATTTTCCTCTCAGTTCTCTCTCCTGGCACTTAACTGGGCACCTAACAAACCAATTATTAAAGGCAGTATGTTTCTTAAACCCCAATACCAATAGCATTTTTGCTGTTTTGAGGTGGTTGTTGTGAACTAAATCTCAATGTCTCGAGAAAGGGAGTCTGCTCAGTAAAAGTCCAGACCACGAAATTCCTTCAGATAGAGTCCCTAATATGCATTAGTCCATGGCAATAATAGCTGTTACTTACCACTGTAACCAAGCCATCCTCACTCTCTTTGACTTCCTACATTAACTCTGGGAAAATAGTGGGTATTGTGACTTCTACAGACAGGTTCAGGCCTGTGAAATTTAGAATTGTACCCCTTACTCCCACAAGTCCTTTCTTACCCCATTTCATTTCGTAAAAGAAAATGTGACCAATCAGGAAAGTCAATTTATGAATAACTCTAATAGTAATGTTCATAGGGGCCGTAGTAATGTTTATAGGGTTTGAGGCTGACATTTCATCTCCTAGAATTTATTCTAAGAAAAAATTCAGGCCGGGCACAGTGGCTGACACCTGTAATCCTAGCACTTTGGGAAGCTGAGGTGGGCGGATCTTCTGAGCTCAGGAGTTCAAGACCAGCCTGGGCAACATGGTGAAACCCTGTCTCTACTGAAAATACAAAAAATTAGCCAGGCATTGTGGTGCATGCCTGTAATCCCAGCTACTCGGGAGGCTGAGGCATGAAAATCACTTGAATCCGGGAGGCAGAGGTTGCAATGAGCCGAGATCATGCCATTGCACTTCAACCTGGGCTACAGAGTGAGACTCTGTCTCAAAAAAAAAAAAAAAAAAAAAAAGAAAAGAAAAGAAAAGAAAAGAAAAAACTCAAAAAAATGAAAAAAAAATTGGGAAAGTGACAAAACATTCAACAATAGGAAAATAATTAATCATTATATGTCTACCTCAAGGGCTGTGATACCAGACTAATAGCAGCATAAACAGCTCTTACATTACAATCATAAATAAAAAATAGAAAAAATAGTATATATATATGTATATGATTATTCGAACCATATAAATATAGATACGAGCGAAGACTGAAAGGTAGTTAACAAAGACAAAAATAATTTACATCAGAGTGGCAGGAGAATGGTGCCGTTTTGGTGGTGATCATTTTTAAACTGTTCTTTAGTAATGCAAAAAATTAGTAGTATACCAGTAGAGTTAGTATTATGGTATATGAAAGCAGAAAGAACAATAGTTTGGGAGTCAGAAAATGCTACTAACTGGTAATGTAAACCTGGAAAGTTATTTTGCTCTCTGATCTCATGTTTTTCATCTATAAAATGAGCAAGTTAGGCTGGGTGTGGTGGCTCACGCCTGTAATCCCAGCACTTTGGGAGGCCAAGGCAGGCAGATTATGAGGTCAGGAGACTGAGACCATCCTGGCCAACATGGTGAAACCCCATCTCTACTAAAATACAAAAAAAAGTAGCTAGGCATGGTGGTGCGCACCTGTAATCCCAGCTACTCGGAAGGCTGAGGCAGGGGAATTGCTTGAATCCGAGAGGTGGAGATTGCAGTGAGCCGAGATCATGCCAGTTCACTCCAGCCTGGGTGACAGGGCAAGACTCCATCTCAAAAAAAAAAAAAAAAAAAAAAAAAAAAGGAGCAAGTTATTTCTAAGTTATGTAGTTTTAACTCATATCATCTTTCATGGATTTACTTACTTCTTTAAGTTGTTGTTTGAAAGTGTTTGAAAATGTTTAAGGATGGCAAATATTTGTTAAATTTCAGGGTCTTGGTCCCAGTAAAGAAATTCGTGGTTTTCAGTTTTAAGCTTAGCGGAATGGGTTACATAAAACAAAAAGTAATACATCTGTCTTGTCTCAAAACCGGTCATTTTTTTTTAGCTTAAGAATTTACCCACTTTTCAGAAAAGCTCATACTTTTAACCTGCTACCAATTACATAATTAACCAGGCAGAAAAATGTCTTTGGAAGATGGAGAAATAGTATTATTCAAGGGCAATCTGATAGTATGAGTGAATAAATGGAAGTTTGACTGCCTTCTTCTAATTGTTGCAAGACACAGTGATATGTATATTTTTGTTTTATGTGCTAACAAGTCAGCAAATACAGATCCCCAGTAGTGGCAGTATGTTCATCAACAGAACCTTCCCTAAAGGTGCTGCTAGGAAGCTGTTGGGGACCTAAGAATCAGTTTCCAGAACACATTTTACTTAGCTTGGCTCCAAAACTTAGTTCCTTTTCTAAGGCTGTCCTTCTCCCTTTCCTCTGCAGATGCAAGTCAAACCCACCTTTTGGGTATCTAAGGCCTAGAAGAGGCTTTGTGGTCACATCGACATGGGTCTAAATCATTGCCTTCCCCCTCACCAGCTGTGTGACCATGCTCTTCTCTGAGGATCATGATCTACCTATCAAGCCCTTCCTCACATAGCTGTGGCACAGAGATCTAATACTTAATGTCCTGGTATAGTGTCTGGAATTTGGTGAGTATTAAATAAATGTCGAGGCCAGGCGTGGTGGCTCATGCCTGTAATCCCAGCACTTTGGGAGGCTGAGGCGGGCAGATCGCCTGAAGTCAGGAGTTTGAGACCAGCCTGGCCAACATGGTGAAACCCCATCTCCACTAAAAATACAAAAATTAGCCAGGTGTGGTGGTGGGCGCCTGTAATCCCAGGTGCTCGGGAGGCTGAGGCAGTAGAATCGCTTGAACCTGGGATGCCGAGGTTGCAGTGGGCTGAGATCGCACCACTGCACTCCAGCCTGGGTGACAGAGCGAGACTCCATCTCAAAAATAAATAAATAAATAAATAAATAAATAAATAAAAATAAATGTTGAGACATTTCTCATTTTCTGATTCCCTCTTTTAAGACTCCTTGTCTATAGTACTATTTGTAACACTTACTTTGGCACCACATATATTTCTCAAATGACTCATATAACTAGTCTACTAACTCTCTTTGCTATAAGATTCTGGCTTTAAGATCAGCATCCATTGTATATGCTAGAAGCTTGGAGAGAAATCTAGTAACATCATCTATTATGAAGCAAAAAGTAGAGCTAATATTTATTGAGTGGTTCTAAATATTAGCCACTGTGCTGAGGACTTCTAATGTATTATCTCCTTAAATCTTTACAAAAATTTCACGTGGTAGGTAATATTTATTACTCTTCTTTACTAATGAAGAAATGGCATTTAGAAAGGCTAATTCATATGACCAAGAGACACAGTTAATAAATGACAGCTGAGATCTGTAACCCACATTCCTCTGATTTTGAATTTAAACTCTGCTTAAGAAATGAATTTGTTATTGACAATGATGCTTGTAGAGTTGCTACAGAGTGCCCAGGGCCCACAATCCAATGCCAGATTTGTAGGTGGAGTGGTGCCTTTGACTCATGACTGTTAGAAACTGGCTCTGCAGCCGTATTCTAGCTCTGATGTCACTACATGGCTCATATTTCCGCTCCACCAACTGCAGGATAATAAAGAAAGGAAAGGAGGGATTCTCGGCTCCTTGACAAAAGTGAACTTTATCAATCTACCTAAAAGAAAAGCAAGAGAGTGTCTAAGCCCCATCTCTAGTCAGACTTTTCTCAGATTATGTAATTGTCATCTCCTTTAATTGACTCTCACAAAATTTGATCCTGATGTATGATAGATCTCTTTTGTCTGTATTGGTTTTTTTTTTGTTTGTTTTTCTTTTCTTTTTTTTTTTTTTGGCAGAGTCTCGCTCTGTCACACAGGCTGGAGTGCAGTGGTGTGATCTTGGCTCACTGCTACCTCCGCCTCCTGGGTTCAAGTGATTTTCCTGCCTCAGCCTCCTGAGTAGCTGGGACTGCAGACGCACGCACGCCACAATGCCCGGGAAATTTTTGTGTTTTTAGTAGAGACAGGGTTTCACCATGTTGGCCAGACTGGTCTCAATCTCCTGACCTCGTGATCCATCTGCCTTGGCCTCCCAAAGTGCTGGGATTACAGATGTGAGGCACCACTCCTGGCCTATCTGTATTGGTTTTAAATGGCTAAATTAATGACTTTTGGAAAGAAACACAGTAACTCTTACTGAACACTAAAGCTATGGAATCATCGCTGAATATTTAAAAATCTTGATGTTCCAGGTTTCTTTAATGGACCCGCATATTTTCTGAATATCTTATACCAAGATAATGATGATTACATTACATCGAAATTCGAATGTACAGTTTCTATTGAATGCAGACCGCTTGCTTACCATTGTGAAGTGAAAAAATAGTTAAGTAGAAAAATTTTAAGTTGGGGACCATCTGTATATATTTCCTTCAAAAGTTCCTTATTGTGCAAGTGTTGGTGAGGGTGTTGAGCAACCAGAACTCTTACACCTTGTTTGTAAGAAAGTAAAATGATACAACCACTTTGGAAAAGAGTGTGTCAGTTTCTTAGAAAGTTAAATATACAGCCACCATATAATGATCCAGCTGTTCCACTGTAGGTATTTACCCAAGAGAAATGAAATCATACATCCATGCAAAGTCTTGTACATGAATTTTTGTAGCAGTTTTATTCATAAAAGCTTGAAATTGGACTTAATCTAAATATCTATTAGGAAAATGGGTACTGATTCTGGAAGTCTAACTTCCCGAATGGGGTCAGCCTCCCTTTAAGCTTATCTTATAATGAACTCCACCATATAAAGAGCTTGAAAGTTGTCATTCCCATTCTTACAATAGGAAAAAAAAGAATGAGCAAACTAAAAATTCATAATTTTTCTTAGACCCATCAGAGATTTGATGTAGCAAGGCAAACCACCACCCTGAAGTCTGGAGCAACAGGCTGACATGGAGAGTCAAGCCAAGATCAGCTTACCTGGAGCAGAAGCTACTGGAGCCATAAACTGATGGGAATACTAAATGGTTATTTTGACAAGTTCCTGGAGGCTGAGTATGGACTAATGTGAGCCTGAGATACTCCTGGGATCCACAGTCTTGGGGCTGGGGGAAGGGTGCTGTAGGTGGCACACTTTCATGGATTATTCCCAGAAGCCCCACCAGGTTCTCATGGTGAAGAGCTAAGAGAAAACTTAGCAGTAATCATTTTGAAATATGCTCAAAGCATTTTTCCATAACAAAAATCTACTCTTCTTGAGAAAAGGACTTTACCAGAGTCTTATGAGCTTAGGAGAGGGGCAATTCCTCAACTTGAGCCCTGCTATCCTTCCCATCTCACCTGGAGAAAAAAGGCTAAGAAACATTTGTGACGGTCTCAACCAAGGGACAATGGTCCACTAGTAGACTGAGATTTAATCATAGAGTTATAGACTGCTTTCCCTTCCCAACATTTACCACCATATCAACAGGGGTCAGGACATCAGTGGATAACAGCTGAAAGAGTTTCAAGGCAGATACTTTATGTAAGAAGGTGCTCTTAGGGATACTCAAGATAGCAGAGGAGATAAAAACATGGACATTAAGGGAAACTGGCCGCAGATACTTACAGCTATAGCAAAGAGCAACCACAGCATAACTCCTCCAGATAAACATAAAGCCTCACACTATTTACCTCGGTTCCTAGTATCTGATTATTCATGTCCAGCTTTCAATAAGGCACACTAGGAGACAAGATAAAAACAATCTGAAGAGACAAAGCAAGAGAACCAGACTCAGATATGACACAGGTTTTAGAACTGTCAGACCAGGAATTTAAAATAACTATAATTAATACGTTGAGGGCTAGAATGGGAAAAGCAGACAACATGCAAGAACATGTGGGCAATGTAAACAGAGAGAGGAAAACCTTAAAAACGAATCAAAAGGACATGTTGAAAATTTAAAATGCCTTCATTAATAGATTGGGCATGGCCAAGGAAATAACCAATGAACTTGCAGACATGTCCATAGAAATTTCCCAAACTACAATGCAAAGAGAAAAAAAAAAAGAGCAGAATATCCAAGACTGTGTGATGATTCCAAAAGATGTAACATATGAGTGATTGAGAGGAAAAGAAAGAGAGAATGAAGCAAATGAAGTAAAAATGGATGAAAGTTTTTCCAAATGAATGACAGACACCAAAGAACAGGTAAATTAAATAAATTACAATGTGTTAAGGAAAAGGGAGGGAGGAATTGGGAATACCCTATTATAATATAGCTACCTGCCCATGAAGCAGTATAGTGCAGGGGTACCCAATCTTTTGACATGGGCCATATTAGAAGAAAAATTGTCTTGGGTCCCACATAAAATATACTAACAATAGCTGATGAGCTAAAAAAATAAGCAAAAAAAAAATCTTATAATGTTTTAAGAAAGTTTACAGATTTGTGTTGGGCCGTATTCAAAGCCATCCTGGGCCGCATGCCATCCACGGACTGCAGATTGGACAAGCTTGGTATAGCGTTAGTTGAAAGGGATTTAGATTACTTGCAAATGCATAATGCGAACACTAGGGCAACCACTAAAGAAATTTTAAAAAGAACTATGATTGATATGCTAAGAAAGAAGATAAAGTAAAATCCTATGAAATGTTCAATTAAAACCAGAGAAATCAGAAGAAGAGGAGAAGGGAAAAAAAGAAACAAATAATGAGTGCAAGGAAAACAGTTACAAATAAAGGGATAAAATAATTGGGGTTTAGACATTCGACAGCCATCCATTCAGCAATATAAAGAATGAACTATTGATATAGGCAACAACATGGATATATCTCAATAATGCTGAGTGAAAGGAGCCAGATTCCCCCAAAAAGAATATATACTTAATTTTTCCATGTATATAAAATTCTAAAAAATTTGAACTAATCTACAGTAATAGAAAGCAGAATCAGTAGGGCCATGGAGAATTCTTAGCTAAGAATTCTATTATGGGCCTATAACGTCTATGACATTAATTTGATGGGATTTTGCTACGTGCATTTACAGAATAGTAAAACTTGGGTTTCAAAACACCATGGGCTGTCATGCATCTGTTTTATCTGTGAACTCAAAAGCCTGGAGGCAGAACAGTTTCTTGCATGCCATGGTTAAACTAAGTGCTGGGGATGGCTATGGGGAGAACGTGAATTGTTGAGGTGTGTATAAAAGAAAATCAGATTCAAAGAAATTATCATCTGGGAATATTTGATCCAAACTGAAGCTAGTATTTTAGGTTAGAATACATTATCTTTGTAAAACCAGCTGACAATGCAGTGTTAAAATTTTGACTTAACTGGTGCTATTTAAACTGGTATATTCTGTTTATTGTGTAGGGCTTTTCTTTGAATATGTTCAAAGAAAAGATATTTAAACCACAAAGAGGCAAGATCATGCCATATCATTTATGGAGAAGATGTGAGTACTAAAGCTTGATGAGAAGAAACATGAGAAATATTAAAAGCAGTTTTCTGTAACCAACATGTTGTTGCCACACACTCCCAACTTCATTATTACTGGAAAAAGTTTTCCTCTATTTAAATCTAAAATATTTTTAGCACCTTGTGCTCTCAGATAGGTGTATTAAATTACTTTGCAATGTGAATCTTCACTACAATATAATATTAGCAAAGGTCTTCAAGAAAATAGGGTCCTGGCATTAGATTGACCTTTAGTTGAAATGGTCTAATATCTAATAATAGGGGTAGAGTCAATTGACAAAACACTTGAGGGATCCACTAGAGGGCAGTAAAGTCTAAATGAAATTTAAATTTGCCCCGGAAAGGCTAATGTTATCCCAAACATTTGTATTGCAAATAAGATTTCTTGAATGCAAACATTAGATTAGATTAGTGATGTACAGTGTTTCTCTTTTCCTGGAATTAGTAGTCAAAGGGCCATTAGATTGAAGAGCAAAATGAAAATCAAATTGGTTCTAGTCTCAGCCCTGTGTGATTTGGGGCAACCTAAAATTTGCTTCTCTGGTCCACTCCTATGATATAGATTTCCACAAAATGATTATTTTTAAATATTTACTTATTTACTTGTTTATTTATTTATTTTTTGAGACACTTTCGCTTTGTTGTCCAGGCTGGGGTGCAGTGGCATGATCTTGGCTCACTGCAACCTCCACCTCCTGGGTTCAAGCAATTCTCCTGCTTCAGCCTCCCGAGTAGCTGGGATTACAGGTGTGCACCACCACGTCTGAGTAATTGTTTTGCATTTTTAATAGAGATGGGGTTTCACTATGTTGGTCAGGCTGGTCTCAAACTCCTGACCTTGTGATCTGCCTGCCTTGGCCTCCCAAAGTGCTGGGATTACAGGCATGAGCCACTGCACCCAGCACAAAATGATTATTAAAGTTCTTTTCAACTCTAAAATTTTATGATTTTATCATTTATGATTCTATCTCAGCCCCTTTAAAACCTTTTTGATTAGACTCTTGGATTATTTGATCAACCATAACTTGCCATTAATGGAGATTCTGTTTGGAAATCACCACCACTATTTCATAAAAAATTTAGATCCCTCAAATGCACTGATTTACTTTCACGAAAAAAATCTACTTAATAAAATGACATGTATATACTCTAGTAACAATAGTTATTGCAACATCTTCTGGAATAAAAACTTGGGCTATTTAAACTATCAATGCCATTTTTTATTTTAAAAACAGAAAAATTAAAACCCACAATTATACGTAGCCAATTTGTTTTCACTCTCCATTTATTTTCCTTTTAAAATGCTACATTTGTGAACTCATTAGTAGTTACCCTACCAAAATTTCAAAATAATGAAGAAAGTTATACATAAAAAATGAAAGTTGGCTTGAGGGCCAAGGAAATATTGACTGATTAGATAGAAGAGCACATGATAGATCTGAATTACTGTATGTTGTCATTCATTTGGTCAACAACTGCAAGCTTCTGGATGTGGCTGATTTTGATAGAGTCATAGAATTCACAGTATTCTTCACATTTGTTCATGGGTCATCATAAATACACATCACAATAACCCTAATTTGTGACTGAAACAGAAACTCTTTTCTTTTTTTCTTCGAATTTTGTATAATACTTATTTTATCAAACTCTTTTCTAAATAGCATTTTTAATGAACATGAATGGATAAAACTGTGAACAATTTTAATAAAAGTAGAAACTGGTCGGGCATGGTGGCTCACTCCTATAATTCCAGCACTTTGAGAAGCCAAGGTGGGATGATAGCTTGCGTCAGGAGGTAGAGGCTGCAGTGAGCTGTGATCGCACCACTGCACTCCAGCCTGGGTGACAGAGTGAGGCCTTGTTTCTAAAAGATAAAATGAAATAAAGCAGAAACCATTTCTGAATCCAGATTGATAATGGAGTCATATTTAACACCATCCTATATATTTAAATATTTTCAATTTTTTAACCCTCATTTAGGATGCATTTTCCTATTTGCATAAAAAAAAGAAAAAAAATGCCCTGCTGGCAGTGAATTCAAGGGATGAGGGAAAATCGTCCTCTAAAACAGGATTGTTAAATCTGGAATTATTATCAGAAACCAGAGGTAAAACCATGCTATGTGTACACTCTCCACCGCCTGTTACAACAAGGCTGGCACCCATTTCTATGATTCTGAGGCCAATTAGCTTCCTCCTCAGAGCTTTAGACCCATCAGCTCATCTCAATGCCTGAAGTTATTAGCATGAGATAATAAATTATTCATTTCAACCAATTTGCTTTTTCACCAAAAGCAGGATGAGGAATACAAGTAGACATGAACTTCAGAGTCAACAGTTTCAGAGAGAAATTGCACAATTCTCGCAACTTTAATAGCGGGCCCTTTAGACACTGTGGTATTACCTACATAAGAGTAATGAGTGAAATACTGATTGTCTAGGTTCAAATTCTGACTCTGCTCTTTATTCTGTGCCTCAATATCCTCATCTGCAAAATGGGCATAGCAGTGCCTCCTTTTGGGGATTAAAACATAAACAAATTAACACTTGTAAAACTATTTATTATTATTATTATTATTATTATTATTATTATTATTATTTGCAGACAGGGTGTCACTCCGGTTGCCCAGGTTGGAGTGCAGTGGCACGATCTCGGCTCACTGCAGCCTTGACCTCCCAGGCTCAGGTGATCTTGCGCCTCAGCCCCAGAGTAGCTGGAACTACAGGTGCGTGCCACCACGTCCGGCTAAATTTTGTATTTTTTATGGAGACGCGGTCTTGCCATGTTGCCCAGCCTGGTCTCAAAGTCCTGGGCTCAAGCGATCTGCCTGCCTCGGCCTCCCAAAGTGCCAGGATTACAGGCGTGAGCCGCCACACCTAGCCTATTATAACTATTATTTAAGCTTAGAACATTAAAATGGTTTCATTTTCTCCAATGCTTTTCCAGTAAGATATAGCTAGGAGTACAGACTGGAGTTGCAACTAATAACTCACTATTGATCTTGGAAAAGTCACTTCAGCCTCTATTGCCCTCATTTTCTTATCCGGGGTCTTAAACAAAATGCTTCAAAAGTAAATGCTCCAAGATGGTCTCGATGCATGTTGTGGAAAGCACCAATTTTAAAACGAGGTGATTGGAGCAAATAGATCGCCAAGACACTTTCTAGTTCTAACACTTCATGTGATTCATTATTTCCCAGGCGTGTGTGGTACATATGGTATGCAAATGGCTGTCTATATTGGGAAACACTGTAGAACTATTCCATTTGCTGAAAAGAATTCTGGAGGTATCTATGGAAAATATCATATCTTTTACTGGGATAGTTAATCTAGAATATCTCTGCCAGTGTTGGACTGAAACAGGCCTGATAACAACCAATACACGTTTATTTTGTACCACGCGGCTGTCAGTGTCCGGAGTCCCCCGGGCAGAGCGCCGCGGGGAGGGCTGGGCCCTCAGACCAGCAGGAGGGCGCCCAGGGACAGCTCACCCTGGCCCAGCAGGCGGCCCCGCTCCCGGCCGCGGCCCTCGTCCCGGGCCTTGACTCGAACGGCCAGGCGGCGCACCTCGTCCTCCGAGAGGCCGTCGAAGCAGAAGTCCTGGTCAAAGGAGGCCTTGCGGCTGCGCCCCACCACAGCGCTGCATTGCCGACGCGCGGTGCCCGGCGGCCGCAGGACGAGGCTGAGGCGACAGCTGACGGCTCGGGGCCCGGGGGCGCCTCCGGCCGGGCTCTCGGCGCGGAGCAGCCGGAGGCGGAGGCGCCCGGTTCCCGGACAGTACTCGGCGGCCAGGCGCAGGGCGTCGCCGGCGCGGCCCAGAGCCACGGTGCCCTCGGCCTCCAGGCGCTCGGGAAACGGGACCCGGGACGACGGCGGGCTCGAGGAGGGGGCCCGGGCCGGGGACTGGGAGCCCACGCGGCGCTCCTCGTCCTCGTTCCCGCTGGAGACGGAGCGGACGCGGGCCAGGCGGCGACTCCTCCCGGCCCGCAGGGCGCGGCTCAGCAGCCCGTCGGGGACACGCAGGAGGCGGCAGCCGCGAGGCCGCCGGGCGAGCGCGTCCTGGGGCGGGCGGGGACAGCCGGGGGCCGCGGGGGTGGCCGGGCCGGGAGCTCGCGGGACGCGCAGGGTCCCCAGGAGGGCGTCCGGGCCGCCGCCACCGCCGTAGGTGTGGGCCCGGGGCCGGGGCGCGGGCGGGCCACCGAGCAGGAGCGACTCCTTGCGGCGCGTGTGCGGGCTCTCGAGCAGCGCGCAGAAGCCATAGGCGGTGCGCACACGGGGCAGGTGCGGCAGTGACAGCGCGGCCTGCGAGCGCGGGTCCCAGTCCGTGCGGCCGGCGCCCTCGTCCGTCCCTGCTTCTTCGACCCAAGAATTCCGGAGTGCAGCCAAGGCCAGGCGGGGCATGAGCCGCGGCGGGATGCAGAACTCGGGGATGCGGTCCGGAGTGAGCACATTTGCGCACGCGGCGGTGGTGCGAGACTTGGCTCCACGGGCCCGACCCGGGAGAAGCCAGTCTCCGCTCCGCCGAAGGCACTCAGGACCCAAGCGGAGTCTCTCCAGGCACCACATCTGGCCACCCTCTGCTGGAGCTTGTCTACCTGCAACGCAGAAAGGCACAAGGATCGTCAGAGCGAGCCCCGCAAGGTGCAGTAATTCCTGTCCCTTTTCTCTTATTAATACTTTTGGGGTGTTTCTTCCTGCCTTTCCCGAAACAAGGCAAACTGCTCTTGCTTGCCGCTATTGCAAACTATTTTTCATGAGCGAAAAACAATTGTTTTTCTCTTGTTCTATCTCAACTCTGTTGTAATACACACTTCGGAGCTTTTTTAAATCCCTCTCCGCCCTCGCTGGCCTAAGGCAGAGACTCACAAAATGCTGGATTGTAGCTTCAGTCGCTCTGTTCTTTGTGCCAACGATTGCCTTGCAATCGTTTCCTGACTCTTTGGACTATAGCAGTCTAGTCCTCAGCTAGAATCAAAATAATTGTTATTCCTTCCAGGGAACTGTGGCTTGTTCTCCCTTTGCAGAGGCAAAGAGCCTCAGACGAATCCCCCAGGGAATTAAACAAGCCGTTGGGTCCCTCCCAAAATACCTGGAGTCCTGCGTCAGATGGGTCTCTGCACCCTTCTGCCTGGGACACCGACCAGGAGAGGCGCTTAGCCGCTGGGAAATTCAAAGCGCGCGCGGCGGGGTTCAGCACCAGTGTTCAAGGACTGCCAGCCTGAGCTTTTATACCTGCCGCTGGGAGCGCTTGCCAGTGGGCCGAGCAGAGGGGCGCTGCCTGGTAACCTGACGCCAGGCCCTTCCCTTTCCCTCTGCCACGTGGCTGGATTTGCCGAGCAAGGTCTGGAGACCCAGTTCTTTCTGTCTCCGGCTTCGGGTGGAGGTGTTTTCCTCGGAAACCCCGAACAAGTTTCTGTTTCCTCACATGCAAAATGGTATTAAGTCTCTACTATACCGCAGAGTCATTGTGAGGATCAATGGCCCTAAAGAATGTGAGCACGTAGAAGTACTCTACATTCACCATTAAAATGAAGACAAGTCCGGTTTGTCTTATTTTTTCCTAATACCCTTCCCCAAATCCAGCTTCCCAGTTGCCCAGCTTTCGAAGTTCTTTATTTGCTTTCCGGTTTTCAGTTCTGATTTTAGATGTTCTTTTCTGATTATAAACCCCTCTGGGTTAGGGGGAACATTTCATGTCTTGATCAGGGTGGAGTTACAGAGGTGTATCCATATGTAAAAAAAATCAACTAGTGTACACTTAAGATTAGAGTACTTTATTGTATGTTATACATCAATTTAAAAAATCACAATCTACTTCTTAAGCCATGTGTGCTGATTTTTTATCGGGAAATGTACACTTGCATGCATCTGGAGAGTTGGAATCATCCTTTGGAGGCGCCCTGACTACATCTGGCCTTTCTAGGCTGTGCCCACCAGAGAGACCCTTTTCCTTCCTTTTGAAAACTAACCTGTGTTCATTTTGTAAGAGAGTTGCTTCCAGTTAGCTCAGGCTGAAAGAGATCTGAGGCATTTTGTTCAGCGTTCAGGCAGACATTTCTGCCTAAGATACTGCCTTGCAAATTATTCACTTATTTAAATAATGTTTAATGAATTAAATTGAATTCATGCAAAAATGATTTCAGGATAGGGCATGTGCATTTTGTTTCCAGGACACACAGGCACTGTGCTAGATGACTTACATAGTCTGTAGAACTGTCACAGAAACTCTGCATATTCAGATCATCCTTATTTTATAGATGAAAACTGAGTTTCAGAGGTCAAGTATCTTATCCAAGTCACATAATGATGGGAAATGGAGGAAATCATACCTACTAATGGGTATAAATGAGCTGTTTGGGGAAATAATAATGTAAAATATTTTGCACCATGTAATGTGGTGCTAAATACATAGAACTGATATTAATAAAGATAGGAGGAAAGTTGTAAAGTATAGTGGTTAAGAAAATTGGGTCTGAAATCGGATCTACTGTTAATGCCAGAATGGTGGCTATGTGACCTTGAGCAAGTTACTTAACCTTTCTAAGCCACAGTATCAAATTTAAAATTCATAATAGTGTCAACCTATAGGGTTATCATGAGTATAAAGTAAGATAATGAATATGAAGAGTTTAGCATAGGGCCTGACATACACAATGGCAGATATAATATTATTATTACAGAAGAGAGCAAATGCTCATTAGTTCATTCATTCAAAGCAATATGTACTAAATGTTTTTTAGGTTCCAGCCACCATGCTAGGCAAGTGGATACAGGTTGGCTGTACAAGATCATATCAGCTATGTAAATCCATAAATGATGGAATAAAATGATGAGGATAAGCTATTTGAATTCCATCTGGGTGAGGCAGGCGTGAGAAGAGACTACCGAACATTATTTATTTATTTATTTTTAAGACAGGGTCTCACTCTCTTGCCCAGGCTGGAGTGCAGTGGTACAATCTTGGCTCACTGCAACTTCTGCTTTCCAGGCTCAAGCAAATCCTCCAACCTCGGCCTCCCAAGTAGCTGAGACTACAGGCCTGAGCCACCAGGCCCGACTAACTTTTTTTTGTTTTTGGAGAGATGGAGTTTCAACATGTTGACCAGGCTGGTCTTGAACTCCTGGGCTCAAAGTGATCCGCCCACCTCAGCCTCCCAAAGTGCTAGGACTATAGGTGTGAGCCACTGTACCTGGCCTGAACATTACTTATATGTTTCTAGTAGGGGGCAGGATTGGTGGGTCTCTGGATTTACTGTGTCCTTGACTAGCTACGTCTTTTTTTTTTTTTTTTTTTTTTTGAGACAGGGGCTCACTCTGATGCCCAGGCTGGAGTGCAGTGGTGCAATCATGGGCACTTCAACCTCAACTTCCCAGGCTCAGGTGATTTTCCCATGTCACCCTCCTAGGTAGCTTGGACTACAGGCATGCACCACCACCTGGCTAATTTTTATATTTTTTATAGACATGGGATTTTGCCATGTTGCCCAGGCTGGTCTCAAACTCCTGGGCTCAAGAGATCCCCCAGCCTCGGCTTCCCAAAGTGTTGGGATTACAGGTGTGAGCCACTAAGCCCAGCCTACTTCTTTGTCTTTAAATCACCTCTACTCTTTGCCAAAATCTTGGGCCAGGGCTAAATCTATGGGAAAAGTTTTATCAAATTATATACTTGAGGGCCATGTGCATGTGTTCTGACTCAGCTTTTCCTGGGAGACAAGAATGTTGTTAGCCCTGTTGAGAGCTCTTGGTTAAAGTGATTAGGAGCACAGATCAGAGTTTACAGCCTGAGAAGTTGGCTGAAAAGTTGTTAAGCAAGTTAATGAACTTGTCTGAGCTCAAGTTATAAAATGAGGGTAATAATACCGACCACATAAGATTGTTGTGGGGGTTAAAAAGATACGCATGAAAATGCTTGGTTGGCAGTTAAACACTGGCTAACAGTTATTATTATTACTATCATTATTTTATTATGAATGTTTGCTTGGGCAGGGATTAGCTGATTCATACATGGATTCCTTTAAAAATATTTTTCTCCTCAGGCAAGCAAAGCAGATCAACTTTGTTTTTTTTAATGATTCACCTTCTTTAGTAACACCTTAATAGCATTTCCTGTACATAATTTCTTGAAAATAGCAGAGATTTGCCATTGCGTGGCTGGTCCCTGTGACCCTGTTAAGCCTTATGTTTTACTTAACTTGGAAGCATGAACCAACCACCCAGTACTTGGGAGGATGGTGTAACAGGGTGCCCAGAACACACAAATCTACTCACAGGAAGACAGTGGCTATTCCAAGCTCCCAGCTGTAGCTGTGGGAACATCCAGTATTGGAGCTGGAAAACAATTCTGTAAAGTGAGCATAAATAGACCACATACCATCAAGGCCAGAGGTGCTCTAAGAGTGAAAGGAAATTAAACATTTTAAAGCATACTTACAAAAATATAGGAGGTTGAGTGTCAAGGAAAGCAAGAAGAGAGATTACAACCAATAAAACTGGTCAGTGTTCTGACTTATGCATCTTGTTCAACACAACAAGAGTATGGAGTACTGGAAAGAATACAGAGCAGGGAGTCAGGACACTTGGGTTTGGGTTTTTGCTCTGACAGTCACTAACTTGTGGAACTTTGGGCAAACCCTTAATTCTCCCTGGCACTCAGCGTCTCCATCTGCCAATTGAGGGGGCTGGATTAACAGGATGATCCTCCCTCTGGCACTAACATTCTGCAATCCACTCCTGTGCTTTCTCCTAGTTAACCTCCCTAACTTTTCCTGCAGTCCATGGTGTCATGGCTTATACTCCAGCTTTCTCCTCCATTTCCTTTCCCCCAAATTCCTTCTGCTTTTCTCCAAAAACTCTAGGGTTGGGGAATAGGGTATGGGTGGCGGTAAGTGTGAAGTTTTTTTTTTTTAGACATTTTTGAGTTAATTTTTAAGCATCCCTAACTTATACTTTTGTTTTTAACAGAAATAATATTTTGCTCATCTGTTTTTATTGTTTAGTCCCTCATTGAACTTTAGTTTTGTAATTTCCCTTGTTGTCATTCTCATTGTTCTTAAGCCAGAATGAAGGCAAGAACTGTAATTAATTAGAACGCTCATTTTCTTTAACCTCTGTATCCAAATTATTTCTGATATAATGCCATACATAAGGGTGCTAATGGTGTTTCTTGACATTAGTTATAGTTTGTTTTAAATTGGGACTGTATATTTCTGACTTGTTAAATAATGGAAGATTTGGGGCACTACTGAATGCACATAATCAATCCCTTAAAACATGCTGAAAATGGAAAATAGTAAAATTTAAAGCTTTTTATACTACATGGTAATAGAATTTTTTTGTACCAAAAATTTAGAGCCAAATTTTCCACTCTGAGATTTATTTTTTCTGTCATGAACCTTTCAAAGTAAGATCTCTGAAAATGACTAATAGCCCAGTGTTGATTAAATTGTATAATTACTGGAAGAGAAAAGGGTGGCAGTGCTCAGGGAATCAAAGGAAATTAATATCTGCTGTGTGATTTTGGGTAAGTCACTTAACATTCCCGAGCTTAATTTTTCTATAAAACGAGGATCATACTACTACCTGCATTAGTTACCTCACAGCTCTTTTGTGAGGATTACACAAAAATGCCTACCTTCGCATAATAATGACATGACGCCTTACGAAGTATAACTGAAACATAATAAAATTGAATGATGCATATGAAAGCACATTTACACATTATTCTTTCAAAATTACAAAGTTATACCATAGAACTGTAAGGAATTACTTTATTAGACAAAGCATTAGTGTTACTCACTTCTCCCAAAAGATTGTGCCTATTGCTCCACCTGCTTGACCAAGCTATGTTGCCTGTGCCATCTTTCCTATCATATTATACTGTTATTCATACATCCTTGGATTGGTTTCTTTCTTAACTTTTTATGGTACATGCCTTATCTCAACCAGAACATATATTGCTTCTTTACATTCCTCTTGGAGCATAGTCAGTGTGAATGTAAAAAGGAAGCGGGATTGTGAGGGTGTATGACTAGAAAGAATGTGAAGAAAGTTTGAAGAGAGTGTTCTAAACACTGGGAAGTTATTGGATGTTTTTGAGCAGGTGACTAACTTAAGCTCACCTGTGCTTTGGGAAAACAAGTCCGGTGTTCATGAGAATAGATTGGAGGAAGGAATAACTGGAGGCTAGGAAGTGAATTTCAAGGAGATGGATGGCATGGTCCAGAAGAAAAACACGGAGAATTTAGGAAAGATGGCAAAAGCAAAATAGACAGGTTGGGCTGTTATTTGGTTGTGGATGGTGAAGAAATCCAAAGTACTTACTGGTATTTTGTCTGTGTGACCAGCTAGGAAAAACAGATGGTTAAGGATTTATCTTCTTAAAGAAGAGTGGAGTGTGCAGGAGAGGGAGAGGAATGTGATCTTGACAGTACTAGTTAGCACTGACTGGGTCTTTCTTTGTACCTTCAATTTTATTTAATACACAACACCAATTGTGGCCATTTTGATTTTCTTTCTTCTCCAGCGGACCTTGAATTTAAGATTTTTCTTTGTGAACCTGTGCAAGCCTAGGTTGTTTAAGAAAAATACACAAATAGTTTCTCAGACGCTTCCTTGTAGCAAAGCACTTAATGCTTGTGACTACAAATAATCAGCATTTCTTAGGTTTATTTCTGTTTACTGTATCTCAACAACTTTTTGAAATATATTTTAGGAAAAAATTTCTAGTTCTCTAAAGAGGTGAATGTCAATGGGTGGTTAAATTTCACAAGGGTTGAAAGACCTTGTGGTATAAAAGCTCTGCTTTTAAGGTCGTGCTACATCAAAGACAGTTCAGCGATAGCATGGAAGAAAGTGATATATAAATAACAAGTAACTCATACTTAAAAAGGCACTACTACGTTTTGTTTTTTGTATCTGTAATGAGATAGGTAACTAGCTAGTGGCCGGTGAATTAAAAGCGAATCTTAGAGAAAGGGGAAAAGAATGCGTTTCCCACAAAACACGTATATTCAGTTCTCATTCTATGATATCTGCCATTTGATGTGGTTCTGTTCCCCTCCTCCCACGTTTAAATTATTTGTCGCGCGCCAGTGGTCCCAGCTACTCGGGAGGCTGACACAGGAGGATCTCTTGAGTCCAGGATGTCAAGTCTGTAGTGAGCTATGATCCCAACACTGCATTCCACCCTTGGCAACAGAGGGAGACCCTGTCTCGAAAAAAACAAAACAAAACAAAAACAAAATAAAAAACCAGTGTGTTTTCAAGAAGCAGAAGAGACCAAGCCCCAGGCGGAGTCGAACTCTAGCAGGACAAGAACGCGGTCGGTCCTTTCCCCCCCACCCTGATCCACAGGTGCAGGGGTGGTTGCCTAGGTGACGCTCAGCGCATACTCCAGGCCAGGCCGCTCCGGACACCGCGATGCGGCCGGAGGTCAACAGCAGGTGACGGCGGGAAAGCAGAGCGGCCACAGAGATGTCCCTGTACTCGGTAACTCTTGCCCTCCCTTGTTCTTCTCGAAGGTCCTTTTTTTCTCGTGCACGGCTGCCGAGACAGGCTCAAGCTGACTTCCCCTGCACCCCTCCGTCGGCCCCTACAGGGCCGGTGCTGCGACGCCTACAAAGCCTCGGGATCACCGCTGGGCCTCCTTAGCTACCGGCCGGGCGACGGCGCGCCTGCGCACAGGCGGGGTCACGCGCGCGGCGCGGGGGTGGGCGGGCGCCTGAGGCGCTGTCAGTCGCAGCGCTGGTCGCCGCCCTCAGCTGCGCCGGGCGGTTCCGGCTTCTCCCTCTCCTGGTGCGTCAGGCCTCACCATGGTGCTGGAGTCGGTGGTTGCGGACTTGCTGAACCGCTTCCTGGGGGACTATGTGGAGAACCTGAACAAGTCCCAGCTGAAGCTGGGCATCTGGGGCGGTAAGCGAGAGGGGCGCGGCCAGCGGGCTGCGGGCGCTGAGGGCCCAGGCGAGGGCTGCTCCGTCCGGGATTCTGCCCGGGCCCTGCTCCCTCCGCCGCCCGAGACTCCCCATCCCGGTGCAGCAGGTGCTGGATGCGGGAGCCTCTGCCGCCCGCGGACTCTCGGGGTCCCAGTCCCGACCCCGGCTGGGGAGATGCGGCGGGATCCCGCCCGCGCTGCCAAAGTTCCCACCTTTCTAGTCCCCCGAGGCCAAGCCCTGGCCCTGCTGTCCCCGCCCTGCCCGTCTCTGTGGTCCTCTCGCTGCACTCAGGGTGGCCTCTTTACGGCATAAAAGCAGCCCTTTCTAGTTCGGTACCGCGTCGAGTGAGCATGGTTGTCTGGTCATATACGCTCGAAGTGGCACTAAGAAAAAAGAAGGAGGAAATTGCATTTCGCAGTTATCTTCTATCATTTTACAGGGAGCAAGAACTGGGTTCCTTCTCTTTAGGATTACCGGGTTTGGAGAGGAATAGGCAGGAGATCTTTAAGAAAGGCGTGTGCTTAGGGATTCTTACTCTTAATGCTTTCAGCTCCTGTGAAAATGATTTCTTCCTTTAATATTTACTTTTCCGTCAATACGAAGAGGATTTTGAATTTTGTTTTGGAGCAGTAGAAATTCAAGCCTCGACCAGCATCGTCATTAATTAAGTGCCTGCTTGGTTGCATGCTCAGGAATTTATGCCAACGTTTTTATCCTGGAGATTAAGTGTATAGAAGTATTCAGTAAATAGTGTACTTAAACATACACTGTTCAACAAGCTTAATCGTTTGCATGAATTACGTGTTAAGCTTTGAGGACTTTGGGACTTCCTCACTCCACAAAAGGTTTGGGAACTTTGTCAGCTTTGGAGGAAAATTCAAATAACGACTCAGATGTATGGATCTGCTTTTAATTCAAGCAACAACAAATAGCTATAGACTTCCCCTGTGCACTAGGGTAACCACTAGCCACTGTAGCTGTGGAGCACTTGATATGAGGTTAGTGCTAATTGAGACGTGCTGTATGAATTAAAACATCGTTTTGAATAAGTATTACTCCTAATGAAGTAGGAGAAAAAATATAATACCGCAATAATTTTTATGTTGCTTATGTGTTGGAATAATATTTGAATATATTGGGTTAAATATAATATTAAAATGTATTTCCTGTGTTTTTTAGTTTTACTTTTTTTCTTTTTAAACCTGGTTTCTAAAATTTATAATTACGTATATGGAACATATGTTGGGCAATGCTGTTTATACCCTGAATTACGGAATTGCCTGGTGTTTTTTTGTTTTTTTTTGGCTTGCCTTTTTGAGACAGGGTCTTGCTCTGTTGCCAAGGCTGGAGCGCAGTGGCAAGATAGTAGCTCACTGCAGCCTCCAACTCCTGGGCTGAAGTGATCCTCCTGCCTCAGCCTCCCAAAGTGCTGGGATTACAGGTGTGAGCTATAGTGCCTGGCCAAAAGCCTGTTTTTAATAGGTGGCTGATCATTTGATTGGTTCACTGTGGTTTGCCCAACAATACAATAGTCCCTTGGTATCTATGGGAGATTGGTTTGAGTACCCCGACCATAACAAAATTGGAGGTTGCTCAAGTCCCTTAAATAAAATGGCCTAGTATTTGTATGTACCCTGTGCACATCCTTCTGTATACTTTAGGTCATCTCTGGATTACTTATAATACCTGATAAGTAAATGCTATGTAAATAGTTGTTCTGTTGTTTTTTAATTTGCATTTTTATTGCTGAATTGATATTTTTTATTTTTTCCTCCAAATATTTTTGGTCTGCAGTTAGTTCAATCCGTGGATATGGAGGGCCTACTGTACACACTTTATTTACATCCCCCCCACCACACTCAATACAATGTAAAAGAAAGGGAAGTAAAGAAAGACACATTTAAGGAATTAAATGACCAGCATTTTCTGCAGAAATCAAGTGTTTCTTCAGAATACTGGCAATATTATTTCCAGTGATTCCTTATAGTTTGTAAACATTAGAAATTTGAAAATGCGTTGGAGTAGCAAATCTGAAATCTGAATAGGCCTAGTGAATGGTGTGCTGTGTTGGACAAGCCACTTACCTTATTGGGCCTTAGTTTCTTCATCTTAATTTAAACTTTATAGAGAAAATATTCTTAAATTCTGTAAAGTTTAAATCATACTAGATAACATAATATTTTCATGTAATTACTCATATTTTAATGTTATAATATGCCATATTTACTTCAGACATTTTCTTTTTAAAAAGATAAAACGTACGGATATAGTCAAAGATTCCATTGCCATCAAATGTTACTCTCTTTTATCTTTAAAATTGGAGGTTGGACTAGGTAACATCTAAGGTGATGTCAATATTCTGTTCTTCTAATAATGGTTTTACCATGACATTGAGGAGTATACTGCTTGAAGATTTTGAAGGTTTTCACAACTGAAATTAAAAATGTCGTAATTTTATGTTATTTCCCCTTTTGTCTTTTTTTGGTGAAATCTAGAAAAGGAGACTTTCTTTCGTCTCATTTTTTAATTTTTAGAATAAGGTATTCTGCCAGTGGCCAACATTAACTTTATAATAGGCCTGAGCAAATAAACCCATTTCTTTCACATATTGTGTCCAGTGAACATCCAATCAGGGATTCTCCTAGCTTTATCAGCTCACAACTCTGCCTCTGTAAAGTTTTGCTGCCTCTTATTTTTGTGTTTGCTATAAAGAAAGCTAGAAGTCATGAGCTTTTATCGTTACTGCACAATCTGTTGTTGATGACCCTAATTTCTCAATAAAATTGGAAGGCAAGATATCTGAGTTGATTTTTCCTGTTCTTTCAAAATATTGCTAAAGAAATTTGTCTTAAACTTTTTTGGGTAAACAAATGGGAATATTAATTTAATAAAATGGCTGATATTTTATGATATCCATGATGTTGACAAGTTTTACAAAAAATTGAAAATTCTGTATAATCTTGTTTGACAACTATTTGCTTTAGCAGATAAGGTTTACAGTTCACAGGGTTTTTTGTTGTTGTTGTTGAATTTTCAAGTCTTGAGAAAGGGAAGAATTCATCTTGTAAATATTTCACATACCTGATCTTACTGTTCTTTGTAATCAATTGGTAAACTATTTTGATACATCTTAACTGGAATGTCTAGCCTAAAGCAGTGATTTTCAATGGGAGGTGACTTTGTACCCAGGGGATATTTGACAGTGTCTGAGACTTTTTTGGTTGTCACACTGAGGGAAGAGGTGTGCTATTGGCATGTAGCAGATAGACCCTGGAGTACTAAACATTCTACAACGCAGAGGACAACTTCTGCAATGAATTGTCCAGCTCAAAATGTTAGTTGAGAAGCCCTAGTCTAAGGAGAAGACTGAGATTATCTTCTGCATTTGCAAGGGATCTGCTAGGTGCTGAAAAAATTGTAGTAAGGTGTTAAAAAGGACACGGAAGAAGTAGATTACTCTTATGAAATCTGTAATTCGAGAGATAAATTGGTATCTTAAGTGACTGAAAGGTATCATGTCAATAAAAATGCATAATCTTTGCTTGGGTGATCTTTGGAAGTAGTTTTAAGAATCGAAATACTGTGTTAACATGATTTGGAAAAGATCATACTGTGCATATATTCATATATGTATATATAGGCATTCATAATGAAATTTACAATTAAAAAAGGTTGAGAGGCCAGGCACCGTGGCTCACGCCTGTAATCCCAGCACTTTGGGAGGCTGAGGCGGGCAGATCACGAGGTCAGGAGATCCAGACCTTCCTGGCTAACACGGTGAAACCCCGTCTCCACTAAAAAAAAAAAAAAAAAAAAAAAAAAAAAAAAAAAAAATTAGCCGGGCATGGGGGCGGGCGCCTGTAGTCCCAGTTACTCAGGAGGCTGAGGCAGGAGAATGGCGTGAACCTGGGCAGTGGAGGTTGCAGTGAACAGAGATTGTGCCGCTGCACTCCAGCCTGGGCAACAGAGTGAGACTCTGTCTCAAAAAAAAAAAAGGTTGAGAAGGTTGGGGAAAATTACTGGAATGTCCAGAATCAGGAAGTATACTTTAGATGTTGCCTTTAAATTTGAGAAGCAAAGCAAACACAGCCTACCATTGTCTTTCTGTTTCTATTCTTTAAATATTTTATTTAATGCCAAGCAATTCTTATGTATTTTTAAAAGTAGTTTAAGCAGAATTTCCTTTTAAAAATCTTTGCCACTATAGATAATTGAGACCTTGATTATTTATTAGCTGTGGGACCCTGGGCAAAACATTTCAATTCTCAGTCTCCTAATCTGTAAAGTGGATATATAACACTCAGTGTATTGGTGAGATAGATTATGTCAAAATCCTTTGTCATTGTTGATAATATTGATAATAATAATGATTAACAAACCTGGCTGGGTGATGGAAAACAGTCTTTGTTTTATTTTCATAAGGATATTTCTTCTAACTTCAGAGTTTTAGAGGTATTAATATTCTTCGTCTTTTTTTTTTTTTTTTTTTTTTTTACTTTAAGTTCTGGGATACATGTGCAGAATGTGCAGGTTTGTTACATAGGTACACATGTGCCATGGTGGTTTGCTGCACCTATCAACCCGTCATCTAGGTTTTAAGCCCTGCATGCATTATGTATTTGTCCTAATACTCTCTCTCCCCTTGCCTCCCACCTCCTGACAGGCCCTGATGTGTGATGTTCCCTTCCCTGTGTCCATGTGTTCTCATTGTTCAAATCCCACTTATGAGTGAGAACATGTGGTGTTTGGTTTTCTTAGAGGTATCAATCTTCTATTGAGTGATAATTTTGTATAGAGCTATCATTACATATCTAAACATTTCTTATTTTCCAAACAAATTTCTTAAAAAAAAAAAACCCTATTTGCCATTGAAATTATGCTTATGCTTTTACAGTGTTACCTGCCAGCTAGTTTGTAAGTCAGGCTTTCAGAGGTTCAGAAAAGTGCCTAGTGGGTACATACTGCCTATGTAAGTAGGAAGTTTATCTAGATTTTTGTTCCCCACAAACTGGTATCAATAGATAAATTTCACAGCCCTTAGCTATTGAGATGTGTCCAGGATATAATTGTTTTATGAGTAACATATATTTGAAAAGGTATGTTGAAATGCCACATGTTTTGCAATATGATTTGAGTAGTATTATTGCAATGTAGAGCCTTTGTCAATTTGATTTTTCAAAATGATTTACCGTGGAGAGTCAGCAGGAAAATCCTCCAGAACTCAGAGCTCTGTTGTTCTCAATTCCATTGGACAGGTGGAATCAACATAGGAGCCGTGATGTGTTAGATACAAGGGTGACTCTGGTGACCAGGAATAGAAGCCAAGTGCAATGCCCTCAGAATCTGTGGCCCTGCAAACCAGACTGAACCTGTGCTGTTTATCTCACTGCTGACACTTTATCCCACTCCTGACACTTCCCCTTGAGCTGCCAGATATTGTTGGAGCAGCGCAGCATAAGAAAGGAGAATGAACGCTGGACTGGGAATGAGCAAACCTCTTTAATCTTATTCCATCTCTGATTCTGTCTAGTGTGGCTTTTGGCATGTCTCTGACAAGTGACCATTGGTTGCTTATCTGTAAGTGAAAAGGTTAGACAAGGTCATCTCTTCTGTCTTTAAATTTCTGTGATTTGAGCAAGGCAAGAACAATGTGATATCCTTCATTGGATGAGTGGTACTGCCACTTCCTCTGCATTCATAGTGAGAGAAGGTAGTTAAATAATGTATCTTTATCTTTCCTTTTTGCTCTTCACCCGATATTGGTGAGTAAAGAGCAACAGTCAATGACAGTGACAAGATAAATGAAGTTCCAGACTCATGCTGATATTTGTGGGTCCAAGTCTAATATACTGTAATATATTGTCTTAACAGGTACCTGTAGGGCAGCTTGAGAATGAAAGAAAAATCTCTTTTTGCTTTTTTTGGCTTTGACACATAAAAAATGGCAGTATCTAGGTATTTCTAAACCTGTAGAGGGATTTTCTTTAGTCTTTTCCTCCCAGCCAACACTTGGTGTAGTGGAGTCCGCATTTCTCATTAGCTTGTCCTATAGCATATAAAAATAAACAATAATGAAAAGGTCATTAGTGTAATATATATTTAGGCTCAGTTACTACCAAGTAAAGCAGTGCTTAAAAATTTAAATTTAAGCACCTTTTCACATATTTAAGTAGCATTACTAATTAAAAACTCCTTTTCTAGAACTAAAACTGAGAATTGGTACTTTGGTAACCATTCTGCTAGGAAGCTCTACCACATTGCTCAATATTATGGGATCCCTGAAGTGAATTGAAAGGGAGAAAGTTCAGTGGTGATGTTGCAGCTTTCTACCTTTCTTTCCCAAAACTTCCTGTTTCAGTAGGGAAATGGGAAGAGTGAGAGAGTTGTTTCCTTTCTCTTTCCTGTCTTCCTCTCTGAAGACAAAGTCACTGTGAACTCATTAAAAGGAGTCTACATTGGTTAATTTGGGTTGACTAGCTAGATTCATTTGAAATTAATAGCTATAATATTTTCTTTGGTTTTTTTTTTTTTTTTTTTTTTTGAGACAGAGTCTTGCCTTGTCACCCAGGCTGGAGTGCAGTGGCACAATCTCAGCTCACTGCAAGCTCCACCTCCTGGGTTCACACCATTCCCCTGCCTCAGCCTCCACAGTAGTTAGGACTACAGGTGCCCGCCACCATGCCTGGCTAATTTTTTTGTATTTTTTAGTAGAGACGGGGTTTCACCGTGTTAGCCAGGATAGTCTCGATCTCCTGACCTCGTGATCCACCCGCCTCGGCCTTCCAAAGTGCTGGGATTACAGGCGTGAGCCACTGCACCAGCCCTTGTATTCTTTACTAAACATAAGTCATTAAAATAATTTGATTCATGCTTTGCTTTCAAAAACTGTTCAGTCATCTACTTTAGCTCACCTCCCTGGAAAATGAATTGTGTCGGAACATTCGGATATGCTTTCAAATAAATAATGTTTATGTTATAGATACATAAAATCTTAAAAAATAAGTACAAAGCATTCTTTATTTCACTATTCTTTATATGCAAAGCTAGTTTCATGGATTATGGCACGGTATTTTGTTTGTTGGATGGTTTTTGTGTTTAATCACAGTTTTGGATTAACCTCTATGTTTTATATTAAGAATGTTGACCTAGGAGTCGGGAGACATACATTCTATTCTTAGTACTGCCACAGAAAAATTGTGTAACCTTGGATAAACTACCAGATCTCTTTAGACTTTAATTTCTTCGTGTATAAAGTGAGAGGGGCTTAGATTTGAAAATCTTTATGGTCCCAAATAGTTCTAAATCATAACTTGTGAATTTCTGTCTTTTGAGAAAAAAAATAGATTTTTAAAAAGTACCAAAATGACCATTTTGTAATACTATCTCCTGCATCTGTTTTCCCCTGTGGCACTACCTTTTCTTCTGGTTATGCTCTGAACATAACCCCCTTGACTCTATCCTACCTTTCTGCCTGTGCCCTTGTTATACTAATTTTAGTTATCCTTTTTGTTTTGGATTTTTTTACATCTCTTTGAAAATACAGAGACCAAAACTGGAACCAACAACCACACTGGCCTGTGAATGCTGAATCTGATTCTTTTATGGCATTTTTGTTGTCCAGGGAGGTCGAATTACCTTCTGAATTAAAATCCTATACCCTTTATGCTCTGCTATTCGGGAGAACAGTGTTATTCTGAACATAGCATTGAGTGTTATAAGATTTGAGCCTTGAGACTACCACTTACTATTAGGTTGCCATAGGATTCTTGGGCTAGTCATTTAACCTCTCTAAGCCTCAGCTTCTGTTGCTTAATGTATACAACCTGTTTCTTGCCCAGGAGGCTGTGAGGATTGAGTAATGTTATATATTTGAAAGTGTTTTCTAAAATAGAAAGATTTATGATCTTATTGTAGTTGTTTCCACCCCAGTACAATATGCATTCTAAGTCAATATTTATTGAATACCTACTCTGAGGAGAATCAGTAAGAAGTTTATAATCAGACTGGGGATTTATATAAAGTTAAGTGTTAAGCACCATAAGACAGGTATAGCCTAAATTTCTGCAAAAGTTTAGAAAGATTATTTCTGGTTGGAGGTGCTTAACAATAGGACTATATTTCTTACATTTATTTTGTAGGCCATTATGTATTTAAAAAGCCATTCTTGGACTTAGGCAGGCTTTTCCATATTGTGCCAGTACTATTTGATTTTTATTTATAAATATACTAGCTTGGTTGTTTTCTATAACTTAGCAACTATTTCTACTTTTTTTTTTTTGCGATGACTCCAACTCTTCATGTCATTTGCTAATTTACTTCCATTTTCATCTTCTGGTTCACTGATGAAGAATACTAAATTTTGATATCCAGGATTTATCCTTTTTTTTTTTTTTTGAGACTGGGTCTTGCTCTGGCTGTCGCTGAGGCTGGAGTGCAGTGGCATGATCCTGGCTCACTGCAACCTCTGCCTTCCTGGTTCGAGTGATTCTTCTGCCTCAGCCTCCTGAGTATCTGAGATTACAGGCACCTGCCACCATGCCCGGCTAATTTTTTTGTATTTTTTGGTAGAGACAGGGTTTTGCCATGTTGGCAAGGCTGGTCTCCAACTGCTGGGCTCAAGTGATCTAATCTCCTTGGTCTCCCAAAGTGTTGAGATTACAGGCATGAGCCACTGCACCTGGCCCTTTTAGTGTATTTCTTAAAATATCTTTCAAGATTGGCTTTGAAACTATGGTGACTTTCTAGCAGTGTATGCACATCCAAAATATTTGTAGTTTATTAATGAGAATCATATGGGGTCTCTTCTGAAGCACAGACTACTTACTGTGCATATTGTCTACCCTCCTCTCGTGGGCCTGTCAGTCCAGCATAAGGGAGATCGCTTCACAGAATTTCCTTGTCTATCACCTTAGTCTGTTTAGATTTGGTAAGATTAGAGCCACTTGATTGTGGGATTGGCTTTAGAGCTTTCCTTGCTGGCAGAGTTAAGTTTATTAGTCACGATATCCCTGTTTGTTTTTTGTTTTTAAAGATTAGACACAAATATTTACCCTTCCTTCAGTTTTTTTGAGAACTTTCTTTTTTTTTTTTTCAGAATTAGAGGGTAATTTAATAAATTAATATTTTGACTGCTTACAAGATGCTTTTGGCTCACTTTTTTATTATTATTATACTTTAGGTTTTAGGGTACATGTGCACAATGTGCAGGTTTGTTACATATGTATCCATGTGCTGTGTTGGTTTGCTGCACCCATTAACTCGTCATTTAGCATTAGGTATATCTCCTAATGCTGTCCCTCCCCCCTCCCCCCAACCCACAACAGTCCCCAGAGTGTGATGTTCCCCTTCCTGTGTCCATGAGTTGAGAACTTTCTATGACTTCTATGTGTTTTTAGTCCTGGTGATCTGGCTATAGCACTAAAGTTATTTACATTGTATAGAATTATTATGTTGTTTTAAGGTAGAAAAGGAAAATGAAATCTTTTTTATCGGTGTTCAGTTAAATATAAAATGGTTGATTTTTAGAGGAGATCTGGTTTAATCTTGGTCTTATAAATTCTTTTTCTTTAAACAGGATTTCTGGAATTCATAGGATATGTAATGACACTGCTGCATATTTATCAGTCAGAATAGCATGCAGTTTAGTGGAGAGTACTTGTTAGTCCAGTGCCTTACCAAGATAAGTACTCATCTACTGTTTGAATGAATGAATGCACTTTTACCTCTTTACACTGGTGCCAGTGTTAATCTGAATTATACTGCTTAGTCCTTCCCTATTCTTTGTATTAGAACTAGAGCTCCTCCTTCTGTGCAAATAACTTGGAGAATGTATTATTCTTATTTCACTGTTACAGTTACTGTTTGTTAGATAACATTCACATTTTCAAAGAGGAAGTATGCATTTGTCAGACTGGGTGGCAGAAATAGATACTGCTTTTTTGGTTTTTTTTTGAGATGGAGTCTTGCCGTCGCCCAGGTTGGAGTGCAGTGGCACGATCTCAGCTCACTGCAACCTCTGCCTCCCGGGTTCAAGCAATTCTCCCGCCTGAGCCTCCTGAGTAGGTGGGATTACAAGGTCATGCCACCATGCCCATGCCCGGCTAATTTTTGATTTTTTTTTTTAGTAGAGACGGAGTTTCACCATGTTGGCCAGGCTGGTTGCAAACTCCTGACCTTGTGATCCACCTGCCTTGGCCTCTCAAAGTGCTGGGATTACAGGTGTGAGCCACTGCACACCGACCAATATTTCTTTGTTATTCTTACATGTCTGGGGGTGAGGTAACACTAGATATAGAAAAAATTTATATAAAAAATATTATTAAATCGTATTGACATGTGAATTTACTTTTGTTTTATTTCCCCATTTTCCTTCTTATAATTTCCATAATAATTTCACTTAAAAATAATATCTAATTATTATAAAAACTAGAAAATACTGAAAAACATCAATAAAAAAGCTATCTTTAATTCTACCACCCAGCAATAATAAGTACAATCTCTTTTTGTCTGACAGTCTGTCTAAATATACTTGTCTAACTCTGTTAGCCATATTGGTAGTTTTCAACATTTCACATCTTAACTACCACCTGCCATCCTACTACTTGATCAAACAAGTAAAGTGTCACTGCAGTAGAAACAACCCACTTTTTATAAGTATATTTATATTTTTACAAACATTATGGTAGTGCCTTAACAATTGTTGTAAAGACTTCATCTCTAACGCAGATGATTTCTGATCACTCCTGGTGACTCCTGGCCCACCAATTGAGAATGACTAGGTAGAACAGTCAAAATTTATGAGCGGGGCTGAAAGTCTGCATGTGGGCCTTAGATCTTATTAAACTAGTTTGGATGGCTTCAGATAGGCACTAGCATCTGTGCAGATTACCCTGTGGGCTAGAATAGACTTCCCAATTGTAATTTTGTGTAATTCATCATGTGACAGATTTGAATCTAGGAATATTTGTCTTTATGTAATTTTAGTGCATATATAATACGTAAGGACTTTCTTCCCCCTGTTGCTGAACACGCTAGTCTTCCATGACTACTTTATTACTCCTACATCTGGACAGTGATGATATCCTGTCAATTCTGCCTCCAAAATAACTCTTTACTGTGACTCTACCTCTTTCATCTTGAAGTTACTGCCTTATTTTCCGTTTTACTTTCTTTTCAGTGTATTATAGCAGTTTCCTGACTGCCTGTATTCTTTCATTTCCCTCCTACTATATACTATAGTATTTTCTTACCATTTGTGAAGTTTCTTTCCTCCTTTTCTTCCTTCATTATAGTTTTCGACAATTTATTTTAGAAAATTTGAGAACTGTATGTACACAGAAAAAGAACTTTATTACATAGAAATAACCACTGTGAGCATTATGGCATCTTACAGTTTTCTATTTTTTTCTATGTATGGGTGGAATGCACACACACTTGTGCATATATAGATACTTTTAAAATTAGATCAATCTGGGCATTCTTTTACTTTTTAAAAAACTCAATATTCTATGAAGATTTTCCCATGTCTTTCTACTTTTTTTTTGTTTATAATATAGATGTATTGTGAGTTATGCCTTCTTGCTGGACATATAGATCTTTAGGTCCTTGTTTCCTTCCTTTCCTACCCCCTTCTGTCCTTCCTTCTTTCCCTCCCAATACTACAATATCCTTGTAGCTAAACTGTTTGGACAGATCAATAGTTATTCCTTAGGACAGTTGAGTAATGATTCTAAAATAACATAATCTCTGTTATATATATTTTGTCTGTTTGTTTTGGTGGGTCTGGAATTTTTTATCCTGAAAGCTCTTCATTAGTCTGGCCCTTGCCTACCTTTCTGACCTTATTTTGTATCCTTTTTTTATACCCTCCAGTTACACCAAACCATATGTGCTTTCTAAAATGTGCCTTACTCAGACTTATCTATTTGCTCTCTTTTTTTATCCACCCAGTAAATACTACTTAAACCTTCCAGCCTAAACCTATGTGTGTTCTTGATTTCCCTAGGCAGTTAGGTGGTCCTCCTTTTCATCTTGTGTACGCTTCTATTGGAATATTTCTAAAATTTTAGAAAATTATTAGGTTGGTGCAAAAGTAGTTGCATTTTTGCCATTAAAAGTAATGGCAAAAACCGCAGTTACTTTTGCACAGTCCCCTCTACTAAGCTGTGAGTGCCTTAATGAATATTGTTCTTGTAATCTTTCTCTTTCCAGCACCTAACATATAATGGGTGCTTAACAAATGTTTAATAATTTTGAGATCTGGGAAAAGCAGATCTCTAAGATGATGTAAACAAATTAAGTATACTTTTAAATTCACTCCAAAATACCCGGAAGAAAAAGTTACTTGATTGAAAAATATTAATGGGGAGTATAGCTACTATAGTTTTAAAAAAATAAATGTGTCATAAATGATTAAGAAAATATGTAACAGTAATTTATGCCTGCATTTAATGTTGAAACTATAGTTTTATTAGCCTTAACATAATTTAAGTGAAATGAAAACTTTTTCCTTAAGTTTTTATGTGAGCATGAATATTTAACTATTGTATATCAATAAATACAGGGATAGTGTTTAAAATTTGAGTCATGTAGTAGTATTTTTATAACAGCATATGAATATAATACAAGTTGGACTGATTAAAGAATATTAGAAGCACATACAGTAATCATTGGGAAGGTAGAATGTTTGGAGACATGAAAGACCAACACCATGTTTCTGAAGAAAATGTTAATTGATACCATAATTAAAGAACCCAGGATGATTGATCTGACCTTGTAATCATCTCTTTATATCTTGAGATTTTGGCTTAATCATTCAAAATGATGGCTACTTTCTTTGGTCTTAAAGTTCTTCTGTCCAAAAAGCTCCAACTTCTTTCCCATTGTTTGTTTAAATGTTAGCTAGTTTAATATTTTATAATTTCTTTTACACTGGGTTAACCTATAGTATGCTACAGTTAATAACTCTTGAGCATATGTAGCAACTATTTTGTGCCAGTAGCCTCTTAAGTCAGCTTTGTTTATCATTGTATTCTCAGCACTTGGCATAGTTTCTTAGTGCTTGGTACTACATTATGATAGGTTTACTAATTGGTATGTTATTGTAATATTTTTCTTTGTTTTCTTTTTTTAAAGGAAATGTGGCTTTAGATAATCTACAGATAAAAGAAAATGCCCTGGTAAGTTTTTTTTAAACTATGCTAATAACTCACTTAATTTGGTAAGTTCTTAGAAACCTTTGCCTACTAGGCATCTGATACCAGGTACTAGATAAAGTGATGGAATCACTCAAGGGATTACTTGTTTAACTATTTGCTGTTGGAAAATCTGAGATTAAAGATTTAGAAATTTTTTCCCCTAATAATCAAAATAGTATCTCTTGGAAACAGAGTGTTTTTCCTTGATCTAATTTGACTGTATAGTTTTGTAGTTGACTTTTTCCTTATAGAAGTATTTTTCTTCAGTAGTGTCTTTACATATTTTTGAGATAAATGAGGGCTTGATTTTAAATAACATACCTAATTTTGGAAATATATTGATGGTCTAGCCTTATTATAGTAATATTAAGAGGTAAAATAGGATTTTCTGGACTCTAGCTCCAGAAAGTAATTTGTGTCATTTATTGTTGAGTCGAAAACAAACAAAACAATGCCCTCCACCCCCCAGTTAGGTTTCTGTTTAGCTTATTGGGCTAAATGTGAGTTTATGAAGTCACTTAATGAGTTTATTAATTAATTTTTTCAGGTTTCTAACCTCTTATTTTTATTTTTATTTCTTTTTGAGACAGAGTCTCACTCTGTTGCCTAGGCTGGAGTACAGTGGCATGATCTCGGCTCACTGCAACTTCTGCCTCCCAGGTTCAAGCAATTCTTCTGCCTCAACCTCCCTAGTAGCTGGGATTACAGGTGTGTGCCACCACGCCTGGGTAATTTTTGTATTTTTGTGGAGATTGGGTTTTGCCATGTTGGCCAGGCTGGTCTCCAACTCCTGACCTCAGGTGATCTGCCTGCCCTGGCCTCCCAAAGTGTTGGGATTACAGGCATGAGCCACTTCGGCCAGCCTAACTTCTTAATTTCTTTGATCTCTAAGCATGAGTTTAACCATCTATAAAGTGGAGTTAATTATAAAACAACATAATATCTCTGTGTCTTTGTGGCTTGAATAAGATGAGAAGTACAGCCTGGCACATAGTAGGTACTCAAAAATTTAAATATTTTTCTCTTTTTTATATAGGATGCTACAACTTTTTAGATTTTAAACAAAAATTTAGACCTTCAGATTCTGTTGTTATAGATTGGAAAAGAGGTTTTTTTTCTCTATTTATGACAATGTAAATAGAATTGTAGTGACAGGATATATATCTAACATACTAAGGAGACAAATTATTTGAACTCTGTTTTAGCCTAATTCAAGTTTTGGTTATAATTATATATAATAAACTATTTTGTAATTTATATATATATATTTTTTATTATACTTTAAGTTCTGGGGTGCATGTGCACAATGTGCAGGTTTATTACCTATGTATACATGTGCCATGTTGGTGTGCTGCACCCATTAACTCGTCATTTACATTAGGTATATCTCCTAATGCTATCCCTTGCCCCTGTAATTTACATTTTTTATTCAAAGTAGCTCCTTTCCCCAGTTAAACCAAATTTATGAATTTTTACTTTGATATGGGTTATTTACATTTATTTTGTGTGGAAATTATTTCAGGAGGATTAAAATGAGCATGACACCACCTTTTTGTAGTTTGAATACTGTATAACGTGAATTCCCTTGAATTTATCTTTCCTGTCCTCCAGGAGGACAGAGCTGCTCTTACTGGCAGCAAAGATTTTTTTTTTTTGGTCTAAAAGAGACTTTTTATCTAAAGCTATTATAATAGTATTCTGTTCAATTCCTGTTTATGTAGCATTGACACGTAATCAGATGATCAGGTAAATTGATTATTTCAGTTAATTATTACCTATATTTTGGTGGTCAGATTTTTATAGTGTTAGTATATATTAAGTCACACCTAACAGAAAGGCTGTACTGACTGGTTTAATTTTTAATAATTCTAAAGACTTAGGTGATCATTATGGATATCAGTTATTTAGTATTCTGTGAATAAAAAAGTTATTTGAACTTTCTAGTTGTTTGGAATATAGGTAAGTGAAAGTTTATTATTATTTGTTGGTACCTCTCTGTAAGTTATCTAAACGAAATACTAATTTAGTAAATAATATATTGGGAATCTAGCTTTTCTTTTAAAGATTTTTAAATTTATTCGTTTACTAAATATTTGAGAGAGAAATGTTCAGTATTGTTTTCAACTAATTTATGCAAAAAGACTCTATTCTTTTTTCTGTTCTAGTATTTCAGATAAACATTGTCTATGTGTTTAAATTGATTTGATTTGATTTGAATTTCCGTTTGATTTGGTTTACTTAAAACAAGTAACCAGTTTACCTGGTTATTTACAAACTTTTTCTATTTTTACTATTTATCATTTTGTTTCTCTTGTGAATTCTTTCTTTAAAGTCAAAATTTAAGTTATAATTTTTTTTTTTTTTGAGACAGAATTTCATCTTGTCACCCAGGCTGGAGTGCAGTGGCACGATCCCTGCTTACTGCAACCTCTGCCTCCTGGGTTCAAGCGATTCTCCTGCCTCAGCCTCCTGATTAGCTAGGATTACAGGCACCTGCCACCACGCCAGGCTAATTTTTTTGTATTTTTAGTAGAGATGGGATTTCACCATGTTGGCCAGGCTGGTCGGGAACTCCTGACCTCAGGTGATCCACCCGCCTTGGCCTCCCAAAGTGCTGGGATTACAGGTGTGAGCCACCGCACCAGGCCTATAAAATGGTTTTTGGCTATAAAACATGTCCTTTATGAGTTATTCAAATATAGAAAATTTGGTTTTTGTTTTTCTTTAGAGATGTGTATTTAAATGATCACACAAAACTGATTTTTGGGTTGGCTTAATAATTTAAGATGTCCTTTACATTTTCTTTTTCTTCTGAAGAGTGAATTGGATGTTCCTTTTAAAGTCAAGGCTGGCCAAATTGGTAAGTACTTTAGTCTTCATTTGAATTATTCTTAGTCCTATCGTTTTCTATTTTGCTTGTGTTATTTAACCTAAAAAAATCTTTGATTAAAAGTGTGAGAGATTTTTTTTTTTTGCTTACATTAATTAGAACTTGTAGAGTTCTGAACCTAATGTATATTATATGTAAAACGTACATACTTCTTATGTTTTTATGACAAAAGGTAGAAAATGGAAGGCTATTTGAACTACGATTGCATTCTTCAGGCTTTGGTTCCACCACACAAAATATACCTTCATTTTCAAATTAGATTTCCAAATTTTATGTGCTTTTTCTTTAAACGTGAAAGTAGTATAATTTGCAAACTGTACTAAACTGTAAATGTAGCTTATTTCCTTCATGTTTTGTTCAGCCATTTTCACTTGATATATTATGCAGCAATGTGGTATGGAGGATATGTTTTGGTAAGTACAAAGTCTCTCTGTCTGCAGTTAAACTCCTACAGTAAGACCACCTATAAGTAAATATACATCTTTGTTGAATAAATTTTTTCAATAGGAAATTTAATCTACAAAGTCTTCCCATCTAGTCCATGCTATCTGGTTTTTATTTTTATTTATTTATTTATTTAATTTATACATTTTTAAATTTTGGATTTAGGTGGTCCATGTGTATGTTTGTTACATGGATATATTGAGTAATGGTGGGGATTGCATTTCTAGTGTATCTGTCACTCACATATTGAACTTTGTATCCAATAGGTAATCTTTGAACCTTCACCCCACTCCTTCAATCCCTACTCCTTTTTGGAGTCCCCAGTGTCTATTATTTCCATTAAAGTTTTTTATTTTTAATTTTTGTGGTTACATAGTAGGTATATATATTTATGGGGTACATGAGATATTTTGATACAGGCATGCAGTGTGTAATAATCACCTCAGTGTAAATGAGGTTTCTATCACCTCAAAGTATCCTTTCTTTGTGTTACAAATAATCTAATTAATACTCTTAGTTATTTTTAAATGTGCAATCAATTATTGTTGACTGTAGTCACCCTGTTGTGCCATCAAATACTAGGTCTTACTCATTTTATCTAACTATGTTTTTGTATTCATTAACCATTCTCCCCTGTTACCCTTCCTAGCCTCTGGTAACCATTGTTCTACTCTCTGTCTCCAGGAGTTCAATTGTTTTAATTTTTAGTTCCCACAAGTAAGTGAGAACATGTGAAGCTTGTGTATTTGTGCCTGGCTTATTTCACTTAACATAATGACCTCCAGTTCCATCCATGTTGTTGCAAATGGCAGGATCTCATTCTTTTTTATGGCTGAATAGTACTCCATTGTGTATATTTACCACATTTTCTTTAACCATTCATCTGTTGATAGACACTTAGGTTGCTTCCAAATCTGGGCTATTGTGAATAGTGCTGCGTTAAACATAAGAGTATAGGTATCTCTTCAATATACTGTTTTCCTTTCTTTTGGGTATATACCTAGCAGTGGGATTGGGGGATCTATTTTTAGTTTTTTGAGGAACCCCCAAATTGTTCTCCATAGTGGCCATAATAATTTACATTCCCACCAATAGTGTACAAGGTCTTCCTTTTCTCCACATTCTTGCTAACATTTGTTATTGCCTATCTTTTGCATAAAAGCCATTTTTACTGAGGTGAGATGGTATATCATTGTAGTTTTGATTTGCATTTCTCTGATGATGTGATGTTGAGCAACTTTTCATATACCTGTTTGCCCTTTGTATGTCTTCTTTTGAGAAATGTCTATTCAGATCTTTTGCCCATTTTTAAATCAGATTATTGAATTTTTTCCTGTAGAGTTGTTTGAGTTCCTTATATATTCTGGTTATTAATTCCTTATCTCTTGTCCTGGCAATGTCTCTGTGGAGCTGTGTACTGCAAAGGCTATTATGCATATTTATGTCTATGTGTACCCATTGTTTAGCTCCTACTTGTAAGTGAGAACATACAATATTAGATTTTCCACCTTTGAGTTGATTTACTTAAGATAATGGCCTCTAGCTTCATCCCTCTTGCTGTAGGGGACATGATTTCATTCTTTTTTATGGCTGCATACTATTCCATGGTATATGTGTATTACATTTTCTTTATCCAGTCAGCTGTTGATGGACACTTAGGTTGGTTGCGTGACTTTGCTATTGTGGTTAGTGCTGTGATAAACATGAGTGCAGGTGTCTTTTTATATAATGATTTATTTTCTTTTAGGTATTCAGTAGTGGGATTGCTGTTTCTGTTTTTAGTTCCTTGAGATATCTCCGAACTGTTTTCCATAGAGGTTAAACCAGTCTACATTTTCACCAACAGTACTCAAGTGGCCCCTTTCCTCTGTATCCATGCCATTATCTGTTATTTTTTGACTTTTTAATAATAGCCGTTCTAGCTGGTGTAAGATGGTATCTCCGTGTGGTTTAAATTTGTATTTCTCTGATAATTAGTTATGTTGAACATTTTTTTATGTGTCTGTTGGCTTCTTGTATTTCTTCTTCTGAGAAATGTTTGTTTATGTACTTTTGCTGTTTTTAATGGGGTTGTTTTTTTCTTGTTCAGTTTGAGTTCCTTGTAGATTCTGGATATTTGTCCTTTGTTGGAGGCATAATTTGCAAATATTTTCTACCTTTCTGTAGGTTGTCTGTTTACTGTGTTGATTATTTCTTTTGCTGTGCAGATTTTTATTTTTACTTTTTAAAAATTAATTAATTAATTAATTTAGAGACAAAGTCTTGCTCTGTTGCCCAGCCTGGAATGCAGTGGCACAGTCATGGCTTACTGCAGCCTCAACTTCGTGGGCTCAAGGGATCCTCCCACCTCTGCCTTCCAAGTTTCTGAAACGACGGGTGTGTCACCATGATTGGCTCATATTTGTATTTTTTGTAGAGATAGAGTTTCATCATGTTGCCCATGCCGTTCTTGAACTCCTGGGCTCAAGTGATCTACCTGCCTTGGCCTCCCAAAATGCTGGGATTACAGGTGTGAGTCACCACGCTTGGCCTAGAAGCTTCTTAGTTAAGTCCTACTTGTTTAATTTGTTTTTCTTCCATTTGCTTTTAGGATCTTTGTCATAAATTCTTTGCCTAGGCTGATGTCCAGATGAGTTTTTCCTGTTTTCTTCTAGGAATTTTATAGCCTCAGGTTTTATGTTTAGGATTTACTTGAAAAAATAAGTAAATTACAACCCAAGATGGCTTACTCTTACAATTTTACTTATGCTACATCCTTTCTCCCAACTTTATCACCCTGCTATTACACTATATCACTTTTATTCTTTATTCAATATTCTGTATTATAGGAAGGCTTTGTCCTTCACTACTCTAGCATCTCTTGGCAATTATTTGGATACTTTCATTTGGGTCATTTTATATGACATATATGTTTCCTTTTAATATGTAAGGATATTTTTATGTTTTTGTCTCTTGAAACAGGATAAATTTTCTTAGATTGAAAGCATCTTTAGGCATGTGTCATCTTTTTTGTTTGTTAGATAGCGCTGAATGTGGTGGTTATGTGTAGCAGTGCTCTAGAAGTATTGTGGCCCTATATGCTTAACTGAAATCCTAGAATATAGAAGTTGTAGCCATTCATTTGTTCTTTTACTTTTGAAATATTTATGCACATATTATGTACAAGACTACTACGCAAGTGCTATGGGAGATGCAAGGATGAAGGTGATATCTTTGTCTTCAAGGAAGTTATAGACGTCTAAAATTAGAACATAGATTGAAATTGTATTTCCAGTGTCTTAGATCAATTATAGCTGACTAAAGAAATTTTGCATTATTTATTATATTCCTGCAACTAGATTTATATTTTGGAGGAGGTTTTCTAATGGTTCAGAATTTGTTCTTTTTGCTTTTAAAATACAGAAAGATTTAATGGCTTCCTTCAGTGTTACCCATTGAGTTATGAGAGACCCTTTACAAATAAGTATGCAAAGTATATTGTCTTTATCTATCTTTTTTTTTGGTTTACAGAGCATTTATATTAGTTGTTAAATTTCTCCTTAGGTTAAAATATTATACCTAACCTGTAGGGTCAGTGTGGCTAGTTAAGCTCAGGTGTGATTTGGTTTTCTAAGAGCTAGACATATTTGTGGGTGCCCTTGAGTTGCCCTTTTTCTTAAAAATTAAAAAAATTTCCTAATCTGTAAAAGGTGGGAGTAATATATAAAAAAACTCAATTCTAGGACCTTTATGAGAGATCGGGGGATAATTAGTATAAATGTAGAGAAGAAAAGGTTTAGGGAACAGACAGTCCCTTTCTGGTATGCTAGTTAAAGGGACATTTCCCACTTTTTCTATCTTATGCTCACCAAGAAGACAATCAAATAAATTTTGTTAGGAGATTTTGAGATAATTACAAATGTAACAGTACCCATTGTAAATATAAAATCATTGGACTTAGAAATGACCCAGAACGTTGTAGACTTCTCTTGACATGCAAACCATTTAAGAAATTCAGCAGGTTTACAAGCTGAAGAGAAGTGAAAATCTAAATGGAGAAATAATTTGATATTTTAACCTTTGGAATAGATACCAGGTAAAACTGGCTTTCCTACATATCCATCTAGGTGACCCCAAATATTCTGTCTTACATTGCGTTATTTTATTTTCTGTTTAGTTTGTTATATTGTTTTTCAGTTCTTTGAACTTTGAGCATTTCATTTAAAAATGATTTTAAATGAAAAACCACCAGTGATTCTGGTGGTGTAAGCGACGTAATTATTCACATACAAGCATGACTTAGTTGAATCAAATTCTTTTCTCCTGAAAATCTTGATTAGTAGCTCTGAGAGACCTGTAGATTTTAAATATAATTTTAAAAATTATAGATGAAGGAAGGTATTTTATTTTGGAACATGTAAAACTTTATGTGTAGGGAAGGTTTGGATAGAATTGCTGTAGTAAGGCAGATTGGGGACATTTTGCTGCCTGGAGACCTGGAAAGAGGGGATACTAGAGATTAGGGAAAGAAACATGGAAAGATTTTGACAGATTTTGCCTATTTCAAAATTTAGCTGAGAGCATGCCCTTTTGGTCTTTTCTTGTCTGCCCTGCACAGGCTTTTCCCCCATAAAACCCCAAACTTGGGACAGTAATATTAGGGCCATAGTTCGTCTGTGTCATGAGTGAAAGTTTTTGTGGGCTCACCTCAGGAGGACTTGACATTAATACCAATGTTTCCAAGAGAGAACATATGTTCTGTCTTCCAAGTGATTTATAAGTAGATATTTGGAATATAACTGGTCTGAGTTGCCTGTGACTCATAATACTATTCGTAATACAGTATGCCTTGCTTTTAGAGCTAGCCTCTCCTGTTGTGACAATTTGGTATGCTGTCAAAATTCCATTTGCACAAAGTTCCTTTGCATCTCTTCTCTGTGTTGCTGCTTCAATTCCTGGTAGGTTGTGCAGATATTATTTTACTGTTGATCTGTAAAGATTTATTTGTTGATGTGGATGGAAGAGCATGTGCAATATTAAAACTATCAACTGTTGTGCACCGAATCTGGTTCAGCATCCTTACTAATAATCTGGTCACTGCTTAACTCGCTAGATAGACTTAAGCAATTAATTTAACTTCTCTAGGGCTGAGTTTCCATTTTTTCAGGATTGAAGTAATAGCTGACTTATTCATTTTACAGTTTCTGAATATTAAATGGTAATGATTATCAAAATGTTTTATATTGAAAAATAAAAATTACAATGTGAATATTCACTTAATAGTAATTTTATGTGGAAAAGACCTTTGTAAACTTTAGTGTTGGAGTTTTTTCATTTTTTTCTGAGTGATATACATACCATGAAGAGTTTTTTATGCTTTTTCTCTTAATGGAAAGTGAGAAATTTATGTGTTCTTGAGCAGTCAAATAATAATTTAAGGTTGAAATTATGTTTCCTTAGATAAATTAACTTTGAAGATTCCTTGGAAAAACCTTTATGGAGAAGCAGTTGTTGCGACCCTAGAAGGATTATACCTGCTTGTTGTCCCTGGAGCAAGTATGTTATTTTAGGTTATAACCGTTCAGTAACATCACATTGAAATTAAATTGTTATCTGAGTTAAGTATTTTAATACATTTATTTATTAAGATAGAAGGTAATTTAAATAAATGAATCATACATAGATGCACTTATATGCATACTTTTATGTATGTATGCACATATATATTACCACATTTGTGTATAAAGTATTTTTGTTTTTGAAAATTTAATTCATTTTTGCAATTTATTCTATTTTCTATGAGTACTTGTTTTGCAACTAAGGCTTCCTGTTGAGCTGCATTAGGCAGATTTACTGATAATAAATGCAGTGAAATAAATCTTTAAAAATATCCTGATGTGTTAATCTCCAGATTTCAAGATTGAAAAATTTATTTTTTTTCCTATTTTGTTGCTTCTGATTTTGAGTGAATGTTCTTTCAAAAATGTGTAAAACTGGTAATTTTTTCCTTCAAATGATAGTATTTTAATTTTTAATGTTTTAAAGTAGTGATGTTTAAGTAATATCTTTATTATTATTTTTTCATTTATAAGAACAATATAATGTTAAGAAAAGTTTGGATGTTTTAGGGAAAAATTACTTACAATTTCTCAACCATTGTACAAATAAAATTTTTATTTTTACATTTTGCTCTTCAGTCTTTAGTTTATGCATACCTGATTTTCAGTAGCTGTTACCACATTATATATACAACATTGACTTGGCCTTTTATTATATACGTTTTTGATATGTTTCACAGTTTTCACGGTGACAGTGACAGTTTTGAAAGGCTGTATGGTATTCTATTGTGGGCTACCTACTATTTTTTGCTTTATAGTCAATACTGTAAATACTAGTCAATACTATAGTCAATACTATAAATACGTCATTGTAGTCAATACTATAAATAAGTCATTATAGATCTTTTTTATTCTTTTGTGTTATTTCCTTAGATTGCATTATCAGAAATGACATTACTAGATAAAAAGGGCTTATATATTTTATGATTGTTGATATGTATTCTGAATTACTCTCTGAAAGTTTAAAAAATCAATCTACATTGATCCCAGGTAGTATTTGGATATTAAATTATTCCAAATTTACCACTGATAGAGCAATATTCTGGTGTACTTTCTGTCTTCCTTCTGTTTCTACTTCTTATCTTTGTTCTCACCCTCCTCCTGTCTCCCTTTTTCCTACCTGCCTTTCTACCTGTAATTTCTTTTCCTCCCTCCTTTTTGTATTTAAGTTTTTTGTAAGTGAATAGGAATAATTTATGTTTAAACATTTCGTAAAACTAAAAATGTGAAAGTATTTTTGTATTGCAGAAAGATTACACACTTACACAATCATAATGAGGCTGAACTTTTTCCATTTGTTTATTTATGAATTCCATTTATTTTTGTGTGAATTGACTATATATTTTTAGGTATTAAGTATGATGCTGAAAAAGAAGAAAAATCCTTGCAGGATGTGAAACAGAAAGAGCTATCCCGAATTGAAGAAGCCCTTCAAAAAGCAGCAGAAAAAGGTAAAAAGTTTGTTTGAGATAAACTTAGACATACCTATATTTTAGATATAATTAATATCCTTTAAAGAGGATGCTTTCATAAGCCTTCATAAAGTTGAAGTTCTAAAGACATAATTTTTTTAAAATCTCAAAATATTGCTTGTATTTTCATGACTCACTTTTAGGAAAAAGTAATTGCCTTTTTTCTGTGAGTGTTTTATCATGTTGCCAATTTGGTTTTTCCACTTTTCTTAATTAGTCATTTTTATTGTGCTAGTTTGGGAGACTTTCCAAATTTTCAGTATTTGCAGGCCTGTTTATTTTGGGCAAATGGTAACAGTTTCTTTGTGTGCATGTTTACCCGTGTTCTTGCTGGATAATGAGGTTAAGCATAATGCTATAGTGAAATGATGTTTAGAGGAAATGCTGCTGTAATTCTAGTCCTAGCTATTTCCCTTCGTGTTGTACAGGATATTAAAAAAACCCAAAAACTTGATTCTTCAGGTTTTAACATTTTAACATCTTGCCTTAACGTTTACATTTTTGTTTTTATCTGAAAATAAATCGGATGACTTTGATTTGGTTTGTAGAGCAAGAACAAGAATATGATGAAAAAGAGTAGTCTATAGAGTGATGAGTTGAAGGACTTTTCCAGACATCTAATGTTTATCTCAATCAACAATTGCTGATTAGAGTATATGAGTTATTAACATTTTATATAATTTTGTGTCATTTGGTGGCATGTGTATATATTTTTATGATGAAGATAGTCTCTCTCAAAAGATAAAGCAAATATTGAGTTAGAAATGATGTTAATTATATCTAGATATGATAAGATTTCTTTTCCTAGCTTAAGCTGTTGTCATTTAATTGAATCAATTAGAAATCTTTTTTAAAAATAGCTTGTTCCTTAAAGTTTTAAATCAAAGTTTTAAATTCTTGCTCCAAGTATTTTTTCTTATGCAGAAATATTGATTCTTTTATTAAAAGTTACTAAACTATTTAAAAATACAGAGGTTACTATAATGGAAGAAATTTTCTAAAAACTTCAACATTTTTTCCCTTATTTTCACACAAGCATATTTTGTCTTCCTGCTGAAGCTTAAGTATCTGTATTTCTAGGAAAACAGTTTTCTTTATTTGTATGACTTTTGCGTGGCCAAAAAGCAAGCCAAGAATGGTTTTGTTTCATGAAAATTAAGTGTGATTTTTTTCTTTATATTCAATTTTGGCTAATTAATATATTTAAAAGTAGTACTATAAAAATGAAGACTAAGAATTGGAGAGCACTAGAATTTCATTTTTTTCTTGAAACTATTCAGATTAGGATATTAACGTGTGTATATTCATCATTAGGTATATTGATGTATACGTAGATATATTGATATAACATGTAATTACACATTTATCATTTACAATTACATAGTAAGTTACATATATTATTTAGAAACAAATCTTAAACTCCTCCTTTTTAAAAAATGGAGCATGACTTGTATTTGCCTAAAGAATATTTTAGTGTTTTCAGTCACCTGTAAGAAAAGACGTGGTGTATAGTCTCATTTGTTTTCGTGGTTGACAGTTTAATTGGTAATATGATTATTACACATTTTGTACTCAGACTTAGGAAATTTTGACTCCTGAGTCTTCAATGCTGAGAAAACAGACATTTGGGTCTGACAAAGAGGCTATTATGAATGGTTTGATATAAAGGATGTACATCTGTAGTATTAATTTTGTGTAAATAGAACTGTTCGGCCTATGCTGTATATGGTAATGACATTGTAGCTTCTTGAATGATAAAATTTAAGTTTTTTTCATATAGAATTAAAATTCAAAAAGTGAAACTGTTTTAACACTCAGTTTTAACATATTATATTTGTCAAAAAAGTTTTGAGACTAAAAGATGAATTCAGGAATTGGGAAGTATATTTAGATTATTTTTTCCTTAACTGTTAACAAACACATTTAAGAATGTTGCAGTATTCTTTTCTCATTTCTGTGGATGTGAGTCACATCTTCAAATAATATTATTCATGTGAATGATAGAGGACAACCCTGACCTTTATATATTTCACATTTTACCATTATTAATAGTTATTAATTATACTTTATTTTTCTACTTGTTTATTGATATTAAAAGCACAAAAGCACTGTTGCACATGTATAGGGACTCAGAGAGGGAAGGAGAGGAGATGATTCAACTCTAAACAGCAGATGATAAAAATGAAAACAAAATTATCATGCTGATCTGTTCATAAAAAGGATTTTGACTTAGCTTGTTTTATGTGGTAAAAATATACCGTTTCCCACTATCATATAGGAATAAAGTAAAATTGAAATAAAACTATGCGTTCATTTCTAGAAAATTTGCTTAACTGTAAAAATAAACTGACATTTTTCTCCTTTTATTTCATTGGAGTGAGTTTATTTTTCTGGAAGGCTATCATAAAGAGAAACATTAAATTCCTAGTAAGGCCAAAAGATTCGCAAATGCTAGATTCTGTACTTAAGATGCTGGATTATATCAAAGTAATATGTACACACACTTGAAAATCAATAGTTTTGCCAAAACGACATGATAAAAAATGGCAGTCCCTTGTTTCATCCTTTGCTACTCTCCAGACCAACTTCTTTGAGTTAGTAATATTTTTTATCAATGTTAACATTCTGTCATTAATCTAGTTCATTAATATAAGGCATTATCTAGGACTTCCTGTTATGGTAGTCAAGGAGTTTACTTCTCTTACTATCTCCTTGCACCCTGAATTCTCCTTCCCATTTTCTCATAATATGGATATATCATAATTTTTGGCCAATTACTAGTCACTACTTAGATTACTATGACAATGCGATTATTGTTCACTGCGCAGGTCACATGATGTGTGTGTTAGGCAGTTTTTGCGTTGCTATAAAGGAATACCTGAGACTGGATAATTTATGAAGAAAAGAGTTTTAACTGGCTCACAGTTCTGTCAGCTGTATAGGAAGCATGATGCCGGCATTTGCTCCTGGTGAGGGCCTCAGGAAGCTTTCAGTCACGGCAGAAGATGAAGTGGAAGCAGGCATGTCACCATTTATGAGGGACCCACCCCAATGATCCAGTCACTTCACATCAGGCCCCACCTCCAACACTGGGAATCACATTTGAACATGAGATTTGGAGGGGACCAATATCGAAATCATAATGTACTACGACTGTATTTTCTTTCTTATACAACCTTTTGTTTTTCTTGAATTTGTAAATGCTGCTTTCTTATTTGCTTAGTCTTCTATGTAAATTTATCTTTAATTCTTTTTTACATGCTACATGAAATTTGTCTGCCATATGAGTATTGATGGTATTTTCCAATCGTGTAAACCCATCTGTTGGTATTCTCCACCACCCTGTTGTCTCTTGGAGTTCCCCCTCTGAACTGATTGTTTTTTAGACCAGCTGCACAGCTGTCATCTTAGGACTGGTCTTAATTGCTCGTCTGTGTTTAATTCTGTGTTTCCTGGTTCCTTTGCCTTTTTTGCTTCCTTAACTTATTTGTTTTCCTAGAACACATCTAGAAGCTTTTAAGAATGGATGCACCGGATATAATTTCGAAAGTTCTTTTAAGGCTGAATATCTTTGTGTTTTACTTCTACACTTGTTTGATTTGTCTGGGGATAGAATGCTAGGTTAAAAATTAGAATTTTGAAGGCAGCAATGTTTTCTAGCTTCCAGGCTCCTTTGAAAAAAGTCTGATGCCAGTCTACACATTGTTGAAATCAGAAAAATTAGAGAGTCCTTGGACCCTCCTGTCAAAGACCTTACATTTTAATTGGACAAATAAGAAATTTGCATAATAATAAGCAAGAGAAAGTGTTGAGTCCCATCAAAGAGGTACAGACAGTTTTACTGGAGTTCAGAACGAACACAGTCGGCCAAAGAGATCAGGGTAGACATTGTGAAGGTATATATTTCAACTGGATTTAAAAGATGGATCTGCAGAAAGAAGGCATAGGTAGAGGAGACAGTGAAGGTGGGAAAGTATAGAGCATCTGTGGGATCAGCTAACATTTTGGGAGTCTGATAGAGAGTAGTTGGATGTAGGGTTGGAAAGCTAAGTTTAGGTCAATTTTGAGAGATTTGCATGCTCTGATGATGTTAATGGTGATGACAGTGAAAGTAGTTGACATTCATTGAGGATTTACTATTCAGCAGTCACTCTTCAAAATACTTTATATGAATTAACCCATTAATAGTCACATTTGATAATAGGTGCTATTTTTGTTGCCATCTTACAGCTGAGGAAAGTGAAAGTTAAATAATTTGTTCTAGGTCACACAATTAGAAAATAGTAGAGCTAGAATTTGAACCCGGTCTGGCTCTAGATCTCATAATCTTAACCCTGTACAATGTGAACTTTCATCTGTAGCCAGCGGGGGAGTAAGTTTTCCTTTTTCTTTAAGAGTCCAAGGAATGACATGATCAGAGGTATGATTTAAGGAAAAACTTGCAGTGTTATCTAGGATAGACTGGATTTGGGGAGCGAAGTGGAAGATGCTATCTAGCCATCATTAACGAGAACGGATATAAAGCATTCAGATAGTGTATCTAAAGGGACCATATCACACTAAAGTAAGATGAGGTCATTTCAGCCGACTCTAAAATTAGTGTCAAATATTACAGTAATATTTTATTCTGAAAATGGGCAAAATGGCATGCAAAAAGAGAACCAAAATAGTGGATTTTTGCACTGTTTGAAAACTTGTCAAAAATTTTGTGAGCCATTAGCCGTAATTGATATTTACCTGCCTCACATAATTTGAAGTGATTATTATAATTTTAATTGTTAAGAAGTTTGTGTGTTGAAAGAACGAAAATGGTGTCACAGTGAATATTTCCTTAGAAATAAAATAGTTTTGGTGTCAGCCAAATTTTAATTACCCTGTTACATGATTTCTAATTATTTGAAATTAAATTTAGGTATATTTTACATGTGAAATTAAAGGTGTCTTTACATTGCTTTGCATTTTGGTTATTGCTGCCATGTGGGATGCAGGCACACATTCAGGGGAGTTCATATATGGCTTGGAGAACTTTGTTTACAAGGACATCAAGCCTGGTGGGTATGCACGGTTAATTGTATTCAACTATATAAACATATTCTTGTGTATGCTTGTGCTTTTGGTGGAGTCCATTTGATGGCATGCCATCCTTTTAGAAAATATGGAAATGTAATTTGTGTTTTTCCCCTTTACCATCATTTCCTTTTCCTCACCTGTAGTCATTTATTCATTCACTAAATATTTGAGTGTCTTCTTGTGGCAATCACTGTGCTGGATGATGCTGGATGTTTGTGGGGTAAATAAACATGATTCACTGTTCTTACAAAGCTTAGAATATGATCTACAAATAACTTTCAGATTTGGGCTACCCTTTTGACTTTAGTTCTAGAGTTCAGTAGTTTCTGAATTAAGCAGTTCCTCTCTGATAGAAGTGGTTTTAGAACGTAAAAAGCAATAAAGTGGATTTTTTCTTTTGAATTCAGAACCTTGACAGGAGGTGTTCCTCTGAGCTTTGTTTCACCTCTGTTGTAGCTCTGGAGATACCTCTAGACTACTGTCCTGTACAGCATATTGAAATTTCAAGCCTCGTAAAAGGCAAATTAAAGGCTTACTGTTTGTATTAGGATTTATAATATGATTCTTTTATATACTAGGAAATCTACCAAATACATTAAAATAATACTTTTTAGTATTTTACATAATCTTATTTGTTAAACTTTATGTTTTATATCATACTTCAAGAGCTTGTTATATTAACTCAATCACATTTAAATTTGTTTTGATTAAATGGCAAGTGGGTCTGTATCTTGAAATTTGTAAACAATAAGCATCATATTAGAATTATTTCTGTAGCTAGGAACTTTAATAGGTTGATTCATGTGACAGATGGAAGAGGAATTTTCATGACAGGCTTTACAGCATTAGGTGAAATTACCCTGAAAGCAGTTTCCATTCTAATAAACCTACTCCTTCCGTAAGTGTGCCTGTGTTAATTTGTCTTATAGTTACTTTGTTTAATATCAAAGATAGCATGGAGATACTCATGGCTCACTGTCCGGTTTTGTAGGTTATAATCAAACCAGCTTACTGTAGTCTGGGTAGCATTGTTAAAAACAGCAGACTGTAACAGCTGTCACCATAAAAGAAAACATCATTGATTCAGTTTTTTTTAAAGGTATATTAGCATAGATAAAAAAAATGAGGTCCAGAATGTTGGTGCTTCTGAAATGAGAATAGTTTATTTTGTTGATAATATCTTCATTCAGCTGGCTAGGACTGAATGTGTGTTTCATGATCATTTCCTCTTTTCAGTTTCTGAGTGCATATTATTTCCTCATTTGATGTTACTTTTGTTTTTTTTTTTATTCTAAAGCAGTGGTTCTCAAAAAGTCAAAATAATTTTCATAATAATACTAAGCATTATTTGATTTTTCCTTTTGTTGACATTTACATTGCTGGTGCAAAAGCAATAGTGTGTAAAAATTGCTAGCTGCCTTAGCATGATTCAAGGCAGTGGCACCAGACTATAGTAGTAGTCACTGTATTCTTCACTACCATGTACTCACAGTAAGCAAAATGAAACAAAAAAATTGCCAGTTTTTACTTAAGAATTCCCTTGATGAAGTAGGAAGTTTTAAATTTTAATAAACTTCAACCCTTGAGCATGTCTCTTTAATATTTTGTGCAACAGCAGAGAAAGTATGCCTGAAGCATTTCTGCATACTGAAGTAGGATGATTGTTTCAAGGAAAATTACTTGTGCAGATGTTTGAGTTGTGAGCTGAGCTAGGTGCTTTTTTTCTGGAAAGCCATTTTTAGTGGAAAGAATCACAGACTATCATTATTCAGATTTGGTTGTTTGGTAGACACTTCAACAAAACCACTTCAAGGAAAAGCAACTGGCAATATTTGTTGCCAATGATAAAATTTGAGCTCTTGAGTAGAATTTTGGAAAACTTGTATTTGCCACTTTGAGATCGACAGCTTCCCAGTAGTACTTTAAGACTTTTCTGATGAGATTGGTGGTAATATTAACAGATGTGACTTTTGATATTAAATAATGAAATGACTTGACATTTTGAAGATTTGCATAATTCAATAAAGCAATATTTCCAATGGATGATAAAAAACATACATGTGTAAAGGGGTTCATTTAAAGTGCAAGATGGACTAATTGATTTTAATTTGTATGAAAAATTCATTGATAGGGTTTCAGATTCCATGATGCAACTACCTTTAAGAAACTCCCACTCGTTAAGTTTGATATGAAAAGGCAATGAAAATGCTCCCCCCTTTTCTAATTATATATCTATAGTGAGATCAGATTTTCATCATGTACTTCAATTAAAACAACATATCTCAACAGGTTGAAGGCAGAAGCAGATATACTAATCCAACTGTCTTCTACTAAGTGAGACATTAAAGAGATTTGTAAGAATGTAAAACCATGTGACTTTTCTCACAATTTCCTGTTTAAAAAATATAGCTATTTTTATAACTATATGTTATTATGTAATGGCTTATTTTTAAATGAATTCGCATTTTTTGAGTTTTTATTTATAATATGGTAAATATCAATAGTTATAACCCACATAAATAAAAAATTCTGTAGAGTCCTCAAGTTATAAATGCTAAATGGTTGTGAAACCAAAGTCTTTGAGAACTGCTTTGGTTTGTGATTAAGAACCATACATTTATTATTTATCGGATTAATTAGAAACTTTCTCTAAAGAGCTGTATTAGCTCTAAGATTAGATTTAAACTGTTTAGAGAGGTTTAAACATGGTGTATCTGCCATTGAGATGAAAGACAGAACATGGGGCTAGAACAAATATGAAACCAGAAAGATAATTGGTCAGGTAAGAGGAGAATTTAACATGAGGCAGCTGAGTCTATGTCTTTGAAAGCTGTTCTAGCCAAGTGGAATGGTTTTCATGGCTAGTCTGGCTTTCTTACTTGTTTCTTTTCAAATGGTATTTCTTTGAGAACTCATTCTTTTTATGTATGTTTGATTTATGAATAGAACAGAGTCAGTGACTTTCACAGTGGCAAGAATTACTGGAATAGTACTATCCTGATTGTGTTACATTACTTATTAAGTGTTTACTTCTTGAAACTGAAGGTTTTATTTTTGTAGTCCAGGATTTGTTTCTTAATTTTTGTAGTGGCAGAACAATTTGCTTTTAAAAATCAAGGAAGGGCAAATTAAAAATTTCAAGCTCAATTTCACATATATTCTCTAAAATATATATGACATGAATTTAGTTGGATCTGAATTTTTTTTTATTCATTTGAACAGATGAGTATTGTATGCTTTGTGCCCAGGTATAGGATTATCTCTGACCTAATGAAGTCTCCTGCCTGATGGCAAGACAATTGAGCAAACACTTCAAATATGGTATAATCACTGTTTAATGCAATTCTGTGTAAGGTACAGGCCCTGGGGATACTTGGAGTAGTTTAAGAAGGCTTCACACAGGCAGTAGTGCTGGACCTGAGATTTAAAAGCTGCCTAGGAGTTCGCCTGGTGAAGAACTTCAGGGAGGGCATCACAAGTTCACAGAATGACATGTGTAGAGGCATTAGGCATTAGAAAGTATGGCTTGTTTGGGAAAGTATAAATATTATTTCTGTAGTATCCAGTGCAAGGATGCATGGCAAGAGATAGAACAGGACAGGGACGTAGGGTCACATTATAAAAGGACTTTATTGTGTAAACACATTTTAATTATGTCTGGGAGGTTGCAGAAAGTCTTTAAATAATTTTGGTCAAGAGATTAACAGGCTGTAATTAGTATTTTAAAAGACATCAATCTGGTAACGGTAGAAGGACCTTTAGTAGGAGCTGAGGCTGGAGACTAGAGATCAGTAGATAATACAGAGACTGCCTCAAGAGTTCAGGCTGGAGGTGATGCCTGATAGGAAGTTGAGTATGAAGATTTGTAAGTTGAGTAAGACCGGTATTGGTAAATGCCAGAATGCAGTGAGGCAGTGTTGAAAGAGAATGAGGTTTTAAAGGAATTCCTGATCGAATTCAGTGTACAGTCCAATGTACGTGTTATGCCCACTTAATGTTCTTTATATCCTTGAGTCATTAAATAATTTGCTTGTGAAGTGTATCATCCAGAGGAAGTCATCTGTGGGCAACTTACCCTTTCATTTCATTTGTATGCCTCTGTTCCTACCATATGTTTATCAAAACCTTCTTCTGAAAGTTCTGTATTCTGTCATTGTTACATTTCCAGTATTTTGGTAATATTGAAATTAAAGTGTAACTTTGTAAAGTCATTAATATTATAAATGGCATTGGGAATGGAGATATTATCCAATTTTAGTATAATTACACCTGCCAATTTATTTTCTAGATTAAATAAGGTTATTCTTTACAGTAGAATGTTATTCTAGACTAAAGAAAGTTTGTAAATTTGTCTTTATATTGAAGTAACAGGTCAGTTTAGAGTAAGGTAAGGTGAGTTGTGCCAAAATTTGGGGTTAGGAAGAATTCTCTTGTTTTCTTTTCTGTCCTGTAGTCTGCTAACTTGAATCTTATCCTTTTCTCACTAAAATGCTTCCACTGAGAAGGACGTAAACGTAAAAAGCACAAAAAGCATTTTAAGAAACCTTTTAAAGGTCTTGATCGTTCAAAAGGTAGGTAAAAGTAGTTTTATGCCATGGTGTTGTTTATACACATTGCCACTTTATTTCTGATTTGGAATGTGAAATGAATGTGAGCTAACAGTATAAATTCAAAAACAAGTTTTAAGTTGGAAATGCATATTAAAATATAAAGACACTATTGGCTGTAATTTCCATTGAGTAATACCTTAGCTATCCTTTGGTTATTAATTTTGAGGTATATGAGAATTTCAACTCTTGAGCTTGTATTTTTCTATTTTTTAATAGATAAGCCAAAAGAAGCCAAAAAGGATACATTTGTGGAAAAATTGGCAACTCAAGTAATAAAAAATGTACAAGTAAAAATCACAGATATTCACATTAAATATGAAGATGATGTAAGTAATTTTTATTTACTCAATTAAATATGTATTTTATAATATTCTTGAGTTCTCTATATATGGATTATCTGTACCCATTTTTAAATCCAAGATTAATTTTTTTCTTGTGAGTACACTACCATATCTTCTTGTGTTAGGCTAGTTTTATTGGGCATTTATGTACATAAATATACTATAAAATTACCATGTGTTCCTTTCTGAAGCTGACATAAGAGGTTTTTGGATTGTCTTCTGTTTTTTTTTGAATTTTATTTTATGTGTTAAGACATAATATTATAATTTTAAGGAACTAATTTTTGCTTTATGCTGACAAAAGAGTTAATTCTAAAAGGTGATGAATAACTAATGCTAATGTTAATTGGCCAAAAAGTGACTAAAATCTGGTCACTTGACTATAGTCTCTTTCTCTTTACATTCCACTGAATTGGATTGAACACCCAAAACTATTCACACACATATGCAACAGTAGTTGCACAGAAGAAACCAAACTTCACTCATAACCAAAAGTGTAACATCAGCTGATTAAGAACTGTTTAACTGGCTAATTTTAATTAAAATACAACATGTATTTTGAACAATATGCATTGCTTTGTTTAAAAGTTTGAAACATGTAAGAACTTGAATTTTTTCATTTATCTAGGAACCTGGAAATGTTCATTGCTTCTAAAAATGAGTTTGCATTCTTTTTGTTTTTAATTTGAATTGAATTAAAGCAATACTAACATTTCTAGAATTTGTTTTTCTTTTCTTGATAAGTTCCCTATGTAACTTGATACAGTCAGCAGGACACATTTATAGATTGTCAAAAAATACCACCTCTGTCTTATACTGACTTTATTTATGGAGTCATTAAAATGAATTGTGTTAACAAATAAATGTCTTAAAAAAACCTCACTCACAAATGCCTTTGTTAAACAAACTTAAGAAAATAAAGTATACCCAACACATCACGAAAGTGGAAGAATTATCCTTAAAATCCTATGTTGAGAAAAGTGAACCTGGGTACACTGTTGGTAGGAATGTAAATTACTACAGCCATTTTGAAAAACAGTGTGGAGTTTCCTCAGAATCTAAAAATCAAATTACTGTATGATCTAGCAATCTCATTTCTAATTTGTAAAATTAAACTTTATCATAGGTATGTATATATAGGAAAAAAACCTAGTATATTTAGGGTTTGGTACTATTTGTGTTTGCAGACATCCACTAGGGGGCTTGGAACCTATCTCCAGAGGATAAGGGGGAATTGCTGTATATATCCAAAGGAATTGAAGTCAGTATGTCAAAGAGACGTCAGCATTCCCTTGTTCATTTCAGCACTATTCTCTATAGAGAAGATTGCCCAGCAGTGGATGAATGGATAAATAAAATGTGTATATACACAATGGAATACTATTCAGCCTTTAAAATGAAGGAAATTCTTTCATTTGCAAAATTATGTATTAAGAAATGGGTGTAGAGAAAATATAATAATTTATCATAAAGATGCTCACTGGATAATAGCTGTGGTTTGTAGATAGTACATTAGCAGCTGAGGGTTGTCTTTAACAAAACAAATGAGTTTCTTCAGAAAGAGCTGCAGGTTATTTTGAGCTAGTTATCTCTAAGTATAAAAAGATGAGTGTGGGAATAAAGGAAAATATTTTGCCACAAATCATCATATATCTGATGTTAATTAAAATGACTTATAAAGCTGTTCATACTTCTCAACTGTACCACATGGATTTTTTCCATTTAGAAAGTTGTATGTGACTAAACTCTGGAGTCCCAGTTGGATGATTTAGAACATTATCCATTTCCCTTCTCCTTATTTCCCTTAGTTTCTGCCATGACCAAACAATTCTGTAAGACTTTTCTTTAAGATGTCTAAAACAGTGATACTGTGCACATTGTGGTATAGTTTAAGCACCATGGATTGCAGCTTAGATATTGAAGAACAGAAATAGAACAAAAACTTAATGTTGACAGATTTTGGATATAGAGACTAAAGAAATTAAATATTAAGGATCTAGAGATTTTCCTAGAAGCATTCTGAAGTGTTAAGAACATTAAAGGCTTAAAGAGATAGTTCATATTTCCAAGTATGAAAGCCTTTTTTTTAAATGTGTGAATTTAAGGAGTACAAGTGCAGCCTTGTTACATGATATACTGCGTAGTGGTGAAGTCTGAACTTTTAGTGTCTCCATCACCTGTAATATACGTTGTACCCATTAATAAATTTCTTATCATTTACACCTACTTCTCACCCACCCTACCCTTTCAAGTCTCCAATGTGTATTATTCCACACACTGACCACGTGTATTCATTATTTAGCTGCCACTTATAAGTGAGAACATGCAGTTTGTTTTTCTGCTTCTGGGTTGTTTCACTTAAGATAATGGCCTCCAGTTCCATCCATGTTGCTGCAAAAAACCCAAACAAACATGTTTTCCTTTTTCTATGGCTGAATAGTATTCCACTGTGTACCCTAAGTGTTATTAAAATGATTTAGTGGCAGTGTTATCTGTAACACCTTTTAAAATTTATCTGTGAAAAAATCTTTGATGATACACATAAAAAGATTATTCCTTTTTAACTGTCCAGAGAAAAGTCTTGTTAGTCATAGTGAGTCATCTTCTAGTATGAAAAGAGTTCCACTGGGAAAGGATCTTATTGGTAGCATAGAAATGGTATGTCTACAAAATATGGATAATCCCAGCCATGTTATTACCTTCTTCCCGTGTTTTCCACAAATCCAATTGGGTTGTATGACTTAACCTGTAAACACATTTCCCTCTGCTGCCTATTGTAAAGGACATGGATTTGCCTTCACCATCAGCATATTTTACTGTTATCTTTTCTTCTTTGGTAGGTCACTGATCCAAAGCGGCCTCTTTCATTTGGTGTCACACTGGGAGAGCTTAGTCTACTGGTAATGTTTGCTTTATTTAAAACTTCTGTGGAACCTGTAAAGTATTATTCTGAAGTCACAGGGTAAATTGTCTAAAATCAACTATGCGACAAAGAACTATGATTTTTTAAATATATTATCATACTAAACAACTTTTCTAGAAGTTTAACATTTTTAGTGATGCTATTATTACATTTTAAAATTCTTTTTGTCTTTCTTTGTAACAGGTATCAAAATATCATTATCAAATAATTTGAAAGAAATAAAAGGTGTATCTTAAACGTGGGGAAAGTAGGGGAAGATGAATTCTGTAGAGTCATGTGTTCATCTTTGGTATAGGTAGATGGAATTTCTAAATAGCTTATAGATATGCATATGTTTATGTATGTGTATGTGTGTGTGTGCACACTCATCTCATTGGGCAATATGTAAATTAATTTATTTTGATTATAATGAGTTTTTGTTTTAATGGTCTTTAAGGGTAGACAGTGTGTGTGTGTATATATATATATATACACACATACATATATATGCTGGACATTTTTATTTCTATTACAGGCAACTAAGTGGTAGGAAACATGTTTTGGGGCATGTATGGAGAGGAAGATGTGGTTCACTTAGATACTTTTAAAGTTAAGGACGGTACAGGAATTGAATTCAGCTCTGCACCAAGCGGACCTAATAGACATCTACAGAACTGCCCACCCCAAATCAGCAGAATATACATTCTTCTCAGAACCACACCTCACCTTTTCCAAACTTGATCACATAGTTGGAAGTAAAGCACTCCTCAGCAAATGTAAAAGAACAGAAATTATAACAAACAGTCTGTCAGACCACAATGCAATCAAACTACAACTCAGGATTAAGAAACTCACTCAAAACCAGTCAACTACATGGAAACTGAACAACCTGCTCCTGAATGACTACTGGGTACATAATGAAATGAAGGCAGAAATAAAGATGTTCTTTGAAACCAAGGAGAACAAAGACACAACATACCAGAATCTCTGGGACACATTTAAAGCAGTGTGTAGAGGGAAATTTTTAGCACTAAATGCCCGCAAGAGAAAGCAGGAAAGATCTAAAATTGACACCCTAACATCACAATTAAAAGAACTAGAGAAGCAAGAGCAAACACATTCAAAAGCTAGCAGAAGCCAAGAAATAACTAAGATCAGAGCAGAACTGAAGGAGATAGAGACACAAAAAACCCTTCAAAAAATCAATGAATCCAGGAGCTTTTTTTTTGAAAAGATCAACAAAATTGTTAGACCGCTAGCAAGACAAAGAAGAAAAGAGAGAAGAATCAAATAGATGCAATAAAAAATGATAAAGGAGATATCACCACCGATCCCACAGAAATATAAACTACCATCAGAGAATACTATAAACACCTCTACGCAAATAAACTAGAAAATCTAGAAGAAATGGATAAATTCCTGGACACATACACCCTCCCAAGACTAAACCAGGAAGAAGTTGAATCTCTGAATAGATCAATAACAGGCTCTGAAATTGAGGCAATAATTAATAGCTTACCAACCAAAAAAAGTCCAGGACCAGACAGATTCACAGCCGAATTCTACCAGAGGTAGAAGGAGGAGCTGGTACCATTCCTTCTGAAACTATTCCAATCAGTAGAAAAAGAGGGAATCATCCGTAACTCATTTTATGAGGCCAGCATCATCCTGATCCCAAAGCCTGGCAGAGACACAACAAAAAAAGAGAATTTTAGACCAATATCCTTGATGAACATGGATGCAAAAATCCTCAATAAAATACTGGCAAACCGAATCCAGCAGCACATCAAAATCTTATCCACCATGATCAAGTAGGCTTCATCCCTGGGATGCAAGGCTGGTTCAACATACACAAATCAATAAACGTAATCCAGCATATAAACAGAACCAAAGACAAAAACCACATGATTATCTCAATAGATGCAGAAAAGGCCTTTGACAAAATTCAACAGCCCTTCATGCTAAAAACTCTTAATAAATTAGGTATTGATGGGACGTATCTCAAAATAATAAGAGCTATTTATGACAAACCCACAGCCAATATCATACTGAATGGGCAAAAACTGGAAGCATTCCCTTTGAAAACTGGCACAAGACAGGGATGCCCTCTCTCACCACTCCTATTCAACATAGTGTTGGAAGTTCTGGCCAGGGCAGTCAGGCAGGAGAAAGAAATAAAGGGTATTCAATTAGGAAAAGAGGAAGTCAAATTGTCCCTGTTTGCAGATGACATGATTGTATATCTAGAAAACCCCATTGTCTCAGCCCAAAATCTCCTTAAGCTGATAGGCAACTTCAGCAAAGTCTCAAGATACAAAATCAATGTGCAAAAATCACAAGCATTCTTATACACCAATAACAGACAAACAGCCAAATCATGAGTGAACTCCCATTCACAATTGCTTCAAAGAGAATAAAATAGCTAGGAATCCAACTTACAAGGGATGTGAAGGACCTCTTCAAGGAGAACTACAAATCACTGCTCAATGAAATAAAAGAGGACACAAACAAATGGAAGAACATTCCAGGCTCATGGGTAGGAAGAATCAATATTGTGAAAATGGCCAAACTGCCCAAGGTAATTTATAGATTCAATGCCATCCCCATCAAGCTACCAATGACTTTCTTCACAGAATTGGAAAAAAGTACTTTAAAGTTCATATGGAACCAAAAAAGAGCCTGCATCGCCAAGTCAATCCTAAGCCAAAAGAACAAAGCTGGAGGCATCATGCTACCTGACTTCAAACTATACTACAAGGCTATGGTAACCAAAACAGCATGGTACTGGTACCAAAACAGAGATACAGACCAATGGAACAGAACAGAGCCCTCAGAAATAATACCACACATCTACAACTATCTGATCTTTGACAAACCTGATGAAAACAAGCAATGGGGAAAGGATTCCCTATTTAACAAATGGTGCTGGGAAAACTGGCTAGCCATATGTAGAAAGCTGAAACTGGATCCCTTCCTTATACCTTATACAAAAATTAATTCAAGATGGACTAAAGACTTACATGTTAGACCTAAAACCATAAAAACCCTAGAAGAAAACCTAGGCAATACCATTCAGGACATAGTCATGGGCAAGGACTTCAGTCTAAAACACCAAAAGCAATGGCAACAAAAGCCAAAATTGATAAATGGGATCTAATTAAAGAGCTTCTGCACAGCAAAAGAAACTACCATCAGAGTGAACAGGCAACCTACAGAATGGGAGAAAATTTTTGCAATCTACTCATCTGACAAAGGGCTAATATCCAGAATCTACAATGAACTCAAACAAATTTAGAAGAAAAAAACAACCCCATCAAAAAGTGGGTGAAGGATATGAACAGACACTTCTCAAAAGAAGACATTTATGCAGCCAACAGACACATGAAAAAATGCTCATCATCACTGGCCATCAGAGAAATGCAAATCAAAACCACAATGAGATATCATCTCACACCAGTTAGAATGGCGATCATTGAAAAGTCAGGAAAACAACAGGTACTGGAGAGGATGTGGAGAAATAGAAACACTTTTACACTGTTGGTGGGACTGTAAACTAGTTCAACCATTGTGGAAGACTGTGTGGCAATTCCTCAGGGATCTAGAACTAGAAATACCATTTGACCCAGCCATCTCATTACTGGGTATATACTCAAAGGACTATAAATCATGCTGCTATAAAGACACATGCACACGTGTGTTTATTGCGGCACTACTCACAATAGTAAAGACTTGGAACCAACCCAAATGTCCAACAATGATAGACTGGATTAAGAAAATATGGCACATATACACCATGGAATACTATGCAGCCATAAAAAGTGATGAGTTCATGTCCTTTGTAGGGACATGGATGAAGCTGGAAGCCATCATTCTCAGCAAACTATCACAAGGACAAAAAACCAAACACTGCATGTTCTCACTCATAGGTGGGAATTGAACAATGAGAACACATGGACACAGGAAGGGGAACATCACACATGGGGGCCTGTTGTGGGGTTGGGGGAGGGGAGAGGGATAGCATTAAGAGATATACCTAATGTAAATGATGAGTTAATGGGTGCAGCACACCAACATGGCACATGTATACATATGTAACAAACCTGCACGTTGTGCACATGTACCCTAGAACTTAAAGTATAATAAAATATGTTTATATATAAAATAAAGTTAAGGACAGTGAACCATAAATCATACCAGGCAAGTTTGCCTTATGACTACTTATATGGAGAGGGCCTCAATAAGGAAAGAAGAGGAAGAAGAATGGTAGGGTGGTAGACCGGCAGAGAAACAGACAAAGAAGGACATGGTTATGTGGAAGGCTTAACAATGTTGTGGGCATATAGAGAAGTAGAGATACACATCGAGTTGAAGAACAGAGGGGAAACAATAAAGAAAAAGAGAGAGCTGAAGAAACAAAGGAAAGGGAGTGAAGGAAACTAGTTTATCCTTTGCCTGTTTCCAAAATGAATTTGAAGTAGCTTTTGACAAAAAGAAGAATACAGTAACACCTTTAAAGAGGATAGAATCTGTGTTCTAAAGGATAGAGAGAGAATTGTTCCAGAAAACTGTAACTAATGATAGTGGTCATAAGGGAGCAGAGTAACTTTGAGCTTCTAGCAAACAATGCAAAAAGTACAAAATAGTCATATACCTCCTATTGTCTGATAACAGGTATACTATTGCCTAAGAGTATGTAGTTTCCTTAATGTTTGCTGCTGTTTGTCCCTTTGTATCTTTGCTCAGACTCTTCATTCTGCTTTAGTTGTCTGTATTACTTTCTTCTCTTTGTCTTCCTGGTGATTCTACTCAAGTTTTAATACTTACGTGATATATGACCTTTCTTTCTCATTCTTTTTCACTTCCTTCTTAGAATTTACCGTTCCCTCTTTTATGCTTCCTATTGTATTTTATCAAAGACCTGTAAAATATTATTGTACTGGTTATCATGTTAATCTCCTTCTGTCAAAACCACATTCATTCACTGAAGTAGTACCTATCTTTTAGTGTTTTTGTGATGATTAAATGAGATAGTTTATGTAAAACATTTGGCCCATTGTCTGGCTCAATTATTTCCTGCTTCAACTATTATAGTGGCTATTATAACAACAGCAATAGCAAACCTACCTCCTTTGTATCCATACCATTTATTTTTCTTTGCAATTACAATCTAACTTATAAATCTAAAGTTGTCTTCCCACCTCTGATCTGGATCTCATTTTACCTATCTGCCCACTGTACTCCCACTCTACTACTCCACTGAAACAGTTCTTAACAAGTTTCTCAATAACGCCCTTGCTGCTAAATAAGTTTAGTATTTGGTGTTGCTGAACATGCTGTCCTTGTAGAAACAGGGTCATGCTGTAATTTCCATACTCTCCTGGTTTTCTTCCTATTACAAAACAATTACTTGTTTTTTTAAAAAGAATGTGTACCATATTCAATAGTGTATAGGCTGGTTCTCTATTTTCATTCATACCCGATTCTTTCCACTGTTCAAATACATATTAACCCAGTAATTATTTTCTGAATGAATGAACTCAAATTAGAATCATGTCAATTCTCTTTTCATTGTTTCTATGATTTTGTCTTATAAATATATGTAAAGAAATAGATAGCTAATACTATTTAATGTTAAATTATTTTGTTACATTTTATAAGTATTAGAGCACTATTAATGACATCCATACCACATTTCAGAGGTATTCTCTTTTTTCTTTTAGACTGCAAATGAACACTGGACTCCATGCATATTAAATGAAGCAGACAAAATTATATACAAGGTATTATGTTGAAATAAAAGTTTTTGTTAGTTTCCTAGATGCACTTAATTTGTTTTCTTGAAGGAACATTGATGGAGCAGAATGTGCCATTGGAGTGTGAGTTAAAAGTCTAGGGTCTAGTTTTGGCCCTGGTACTTACTATGTGACCCTCTGTAATCACTTACCAATTCTGAGGTATAGGTTCTTTACCTATCAAGTGGAAATACAGGATACAGTTAATAGTTCCCAAATGGTGCTTTACTAGATGTTGAGATATTTTTAGATGTGGTAGGGAAAGTATTCTCTGATCAAGTAAGATTATTGATTAAAGTACTAAGCTATACATAATTAAACAGATACGTTTCATTTTATTTTAAACTATAGAGCTTTAGATATGTTAACAAACACTGTGAATCTCCAAGAGGGATATTTAGTATGTAGCTTTCCCACCTTATTGACCGTAGACTCCTCTGCTGCCACCTGTTTTCAGGAAACAGCTATTCATATCTGCTGGAGGGATCATGTCTTTTTTTTTTTCAGCACAATATTTACAGGGTCCGTTAAATACTAAATTCTGAATAAATATTTGATAATTGAATGACTGAGTTCCTTGGAAATAGTGTTCTTGAAAGTGCAATTTAGCAAATGCTAGACTTAATAAAGTCTGAATAACATGAATATATTTTCCCCTCATTTTTATATTATTTTCTTGAATTTACATTATTTTCTTTGAATTTAAAAATTCAAAATGGCATTTGAGTAATTTTGGAGTGGTGAGCATGAGAATAATCTTTTAATATTGATTCATAATTTCAGTGTGTTGATTGCTTGATCTCTTTCATTTTTCTCTTACAGCTTATACGACTTGATAGTCTTAGCGCCTACTGGAATGTAAATTGCAGCATGTCTTACCAGAGATCAAGGGAACAGATTTTGGTAATATTAATGTATACTTGGAAGAGCTAACTTCACTCCCACTCCCTAAATTTGTTTAATGTAAGAGGGCCTTCATGAGGACAGGATATCAGCCATTTGTTTAACTTGTATTTCACTAAATCAGAAATATTAAAACATCCTTTCAAATCCACTATGTGTCTTCAGAAAAGCAGTTTTGTTTTTGAAGGTGTTTGTGAAATCATTCACTGGGCAGTGACATCAGAGCCCATGGTATTAAATTAAAACTGTATTTATGCTTTTTTACCTTCTCATTTTGATGATATTCTTGCCACATTCTGATATTTCATATTAGAATGATTAAGAGTATTATAAAGATAATATTTCTCAGATATAAAGCATGTATCTTTGACAAAGGTTTTAGACATTTGTGATGATGATTTTCTGAATAGTAGAAGATTAATTCAAAACTTCAGTGTGCTAAACCAGTCTTAGCCATGTTTATTTACTTAGAGGATAAAGAACAATTCAATTTTTAGAACTGGATAAATTTCAATCTTCTATCTCTGATTTCTCAGAAAGATACTGTAACATATGATTTGCCTTTGACTAGAATGTGTCTGAAATCCCCGTGTATAGATATACATATAAGTACATTTTTTCGGAGTCAGAGTGGACATACTACAAGGTTGTTTGTAGACATACAGAATTCTTAAAATTTTCTGCTTCCGTATCTTTATACTTGTAAATAATGCTCAGTGTTTTTTTCTTATTGACTACTGGTAACAGAGAAACAAAGATATTGATGTAAGAACCAAGCTTTGTGTGTGTGTGTGTGTGTGTGTGTGTGTGTGTGTCTGAATATGTGTGCGTTTTCTTTTTCATTCTCATTCAAATTTTTTGTTTAGGATCAGCTGAAAAATGAAATTCTTACAAGTGGAAATATACCCCCAAATTATCAATACAGTAAGTAATAGTAAAGGTTTATTTCATGTTACAGGAAGAAACATAGAATTAAATACATTATTTTAACGTACTTTTCTGATAAACTTACTTAGTCAAAGTATATTAATTTTATACCTTACTATTATGATACAGCATGTTTGGGTTATAACTTATTATTTAGGAATAGATCGTAACACACACCACTGGAGAATGAGAGAGAAGGGCACTATAGCTGTAGTTCATTCCCTACTGCCAACCTTCTTTGAATTCCATGTATTCTTCTTAGCTTGCTATTGTATTTTTTGTTTTAGGGTTTAGGTTTTCTTTCTTTTTTCAAAAAGTAACTAAATCTCTCAGATTCTGGTATTCAGGTCACCCTTATGTTACTATTGCAGTGTTAACATAATCCTGCCACTCTAGAGAATTTTTTTGTGAGCTTTTCTATTTCTTGGCAGCCTCACCTTTATTTTACAACTGGATCTCTAACAAAGCTTCCTGCTTATTTATTTATTTTTTCCATCTGTTTTCTTTATTTCAGTTTCATGCTAATGAAGCTGTTGGTTTTTTATTAGTATACCCCTTTATGATTGTTCTCAGCTTTCATTCTCATGTTGTTCCGTATTACTCTGGTTCACTGTTGTTTTCTTCATGTTCTTTTATAACTAATTGACGCTGGATAATAGTTGGCATTTATGTTACATAGATCCCTACATTTTTTGATGATAAAACTTTCAAGTGCTGCTAGTTTGTGAAATCATTTAGGTTCATTGATGGTAAGAAATAGTTAAGGAAAATCTACAATTTCATTCTTAGGCATTTTCCATTTATAACTAGCCTTTAAAGCAGTTGAAAAGTTTGTACAATCTTATGCAAATTGTAATTACCATAAGATATCACAGTTTTTATAGTTTGATACTATTCATGGTTAAAATTTACCACCTTGCATTCCCCTATCATCTTCCCTAATACACCTTTTTATATTACTTCTCAACCTGAAGATTATTTTCTTTAGTTGATTCTAAGGTTATATACGTAATGATCATTTTGAAAATAATAAGTGGTGAGCAGTTTCTTTTTTTGGAATGAATTTTATTCATGATTTTGTTACTAAATTCTCCTAGTGATTAAATAAGACAAATTTATCAGATCTTATTTCCTTTTTTGTATTAGTATTTTTAATGAATAATACAATCATTAAATGTCTTGCAACAAGGAAGAGAAGTCTAATTTTATGCAGACTGTGAATAACCAAGAGTAGATTGTCTGTCTCTTTTATACATTTCTTACCTCGAAGCATAGGACTCCAATTTCCTCCTTGGAGATTTCACTTTAACGATTGAGCTTATTATTATACATATAAGTAGAAGCTTAAATTTCTTAAATATTTTTTGGTAGTGATTTTGTTACACACATTTTTAATCATTTTTCTTTACTTCTAGAGTAACAGTGTTCTCATAATTATTTACACTTGTTTATATGTAAAAGCATATAAACATATCTTATGTCTTCCCATGTGATAAAAGTTTTCCAGCCAATATCAGCCTCTGCAAAACTCTACATGAATCCTTATGCAGAATCAGAGCTCAAAACGCCCAAACTGGATTGCAACATAGAAATACAAAATATTGCCATTGAACTGACCAAACCTCAGGTATGATTCATGTGGATATTTCCAGCTTTGATTAGCCTGAATCTTGACTGCTTTTATTTGTGATTATTACTTCTCTAATGGTTGGTGGTTTTTTGGGGTTCGTTATGTTGAGATTTGACTGTTTAAAAATTTTTGTTGTAAATAAAATGAATTTCAAATTTAAGTAGTTTTTTAAAATTTTATTTCATCTTTTCCTAAAGTGTGGAGAATCATATCAAACTGTAGGGAATGACATTATTTCCATTTGACTCACAATTGTTGATGGAAGATTTTTTCATTTTTGAGATGGAGTCTCACTCTGTCGCCCAGGCTGGAGTGCAGTGGTGTGATCTCAGCTCACTGCAAGCTCCGCCTCCCGGGTTCATGCCATTCTCCTACCTCAGCCTTTAGAGCAGCTGGGACTACAGGCGCCTGCCACCACTCCTGGCTAATTTTTTTGTATTTTTTAGTAGAGACCGCGTTTCACTGCGTTAGCCAGGATGGTCTCGATCTCCTGACCTAGTGATCTGCCCACTTCGGCCTCCCAGAGTGCTGGGATTACAGGCGTGAGCTACCGCACCTGGCCTGTTGATGGAAGATTTTAATGTGTTTTTCCCTCCTCAGTTTTTAATGGAAGACACTTATTAAATGTTGTTTCTTTAATTTATAGAACAGCTATGTTGGCAGCTTTTTCCTCTATTTGTTTCCCAAGCATGGTTGTATGCCCAGAGAGTTGGGGTGACAGGCTTGGTGAACTGGAAGTGAAAGGAGGACAGGAGATTTAGCTAATTTAGCTTTTTTGTATGATTCTGTTCAATAAAAATGTAATGCAAGTTGTAATTTTAGATTTTCTAGTAGCTGTGTTAACAATGTGAAAAGAAAAAGGTGAAATTAACTTTAATAGTGCATTTTATTTAACTTAATATTTCCAAAATATTAATCATATCAACATATAATAACTGTAAAAAGTTGTAATGAGACATTTCACATCACTTAAAATACATTTAAGTTCAGACTAGACACATTTCAAGTGATGAACAGCCGCATGGTAGGTAACCTTTAATTAGAACTGCATTGTGAAAAATTAGAGAGGAGGAAGCTAGACTTGCCCCCCCGCCCCCGCCTTTTTTTTTTTTATTTTCTCTGCTTTCATGTTACCTCTGGGTGTATGTTTCCCTCCATTTGAACTGTTTGTCAGATCTACACAGAGTTGCTGTGTTGATGGTAACATGGGTGCTTAAATAGCTTTATCTTGCTTTGGTTATGCAATAATTTTTTGCAGTAATTTCAAAATCAGCTCATAGATGGCTACTGCTGAAACGATGGTCCAGAGGAAAAATATATAGTCTTCGAAACAGGCATAGTTTATATCATAATTTACAGATAGCATATTTCATTGTTTCTAAGATGTTCATTTAGTTTACATTTTAACATATCTGAAAATAGGATGTATATATTGGTGATAAGACAATTTAATTAACAGCAGTTTTCTTTTGTAGTAGAACCTAACATTATATTACAACTTAAAATTGATAGTCTTAAATTTGATGAACTGTAGTATACTTGCAATTGATAGCATCTTAAATTTGATGAAATATAGTATATTATTGGGCTACCAGGCAACATTGTTCAGGGAATTTAGAGTCTTACTAGTCTAAAAAATAGATTGAAATTTAGTCTTTTTTTATATGTACAGTGTAATAAATATAACTTTATTTTTGTTTTAACAGTACTTAAGTATGATTGACCTTTTGGAGTCAGTGGATTATATGGTTAGGAATGCGCCTTATAGGAAATACAAGCCTTATTTACCACTTCATACCAATGGTCGACGATGGTAAGTTAGAATTTGTTTTTTGTTTTGTGAGGAACATATAATCATATATTTAGTTACTCTCAGAGTTAAACAACCTTTAAAAGCCAAGTAATTCAACCACTTTAAAAAAAGAGACAAGAGTATTAAAAGACAAATAGCAAATATATTGATTACTTATAAAAACAGCTTTCACTTCTTTTGTATGTCCATATTACTTTTTTCATATGAACATCCACTTGTATTTCTGCTCCTAGGTTCCCGAATTCTGTTTTTTTTTTTTGGTTGAGATAGAGTCTTGCTCTGTCCCCATGCTGAAGTGCAGTGACGTGATCTTGGCTCACTGCAACTTGTGCCTCCCCGGTTCAAGCGATTCTCCTGCCTCAGCCTCCCAAGAAGATGGGGGTACAGGGTGTGCCACCACACCCAGCTAATTTTTGTATTTTTATTTTTTTGAGACAGAGTCTTGCTCCGTCGCCCAGGCTGGGGTGCGGTGACGCGATCTTGGCTCATTGCATCCTCCGCCTCCCGGGTTCAAGCAACTCCCTGCCCCAGCCTCCCAAGTAGCTAAGATTACAGGCACCCACCACCATGCCTGGCTAATTTTTGTATTTTTAGTAGAGACAGGCTTTCAGCATCTTGACATCTTGAACTCCTGACCTTGTGATCTACTCTCCTCGGCCTCCCAAAGTGCTGGGATTACAGGCGTGAGCCACGTGCCTGGCCTAATTTTTGTATTTTTAGTAGAGATGGGGTTTCACCACGTTGGCCAGGATGGTCTCAAACTCTTGACCTCGTGATCTGCCTGCCTTGGCCTCTCAAAGTGCTGGGATTACAGATGTGAGCCGCTGCACCCTGCCGGTTCCCAAATTCTTAACTTAACATTCAATACATTCATTCAACATTTTTATAAAAGTTTTATCGCTTATCAGTCATCCACATAGATTCAGTGTTATAACCATACTGGAATACTATTTCCCACATGTCATTTTGTGCCTTTTGGATTTTGGTTTGGCAAACTCTGTTCCTTAAGGGTTTTCTTATATCTAAGTCTATTTAAGTCAGACAATTTTACTGGGAATTGTTGAGCTCTTATAGGAAGACAGTTAAGAAGAACAAAAAATTTGACAGCATAAGATCTAAAAAGTCAAGACTTTTCCTGTTTTCTCTTAAACCTTTATATTAACATTTACGTTAACAAAATTTGATTTTCAGGTGGAAATATGCAATTGATTCTGTTCTTGAAGTTCATGTAAGAAGGTATACACAGATGTGGTCATGGAGTAACATAAAAAAGCACAGGCAGTTACTCAGGAGTTATAAAATTGCCTACAAAAACAAGTTAACGCAGTCTAAAGTCTCAGAAGAAATACAGAAAGAAATTCAGGTATATCTTGCATATATTAGTGAGAGCTATTATTTGTCTAACCATCCTTTAATATTCTTTTGCATGTAATTTGAATCAAAAAATAATTTTAGGAAGAACAGAATTCACCTCTTTTTGAGAGAGAATTATGTGGGAAAATGCAGAATTTTTTTTCCCAGTTTTTCTTCTTTAAAAAAAACTTTTTTTCCCCCTGCAAATATCAGATAAAATAAGGTTACTGTAAACAATTTGGGGAAAGGTGTCTGGTTTTTATAATAATGTTTAGAAAGTCAGTATCAGAGCTGTTTAAATATGTGTTTATTAGATAGTTATATCTTACTTGTTTTGTTAGTAAACATCCTGTATTTATACGGTAGTGGCTTTTCAAAATACTTCAAAATATTATTTATAAAAAACAGCTTTTACTTCTCAGGAAAGAAGAGGTTTTATCTACCCCCTTTTAAAAGGTAGAAACACAGCCGGGCATGGTGGCTCACGCCTGTAATCCCAGCACTTTGGGAGGCTGAGGTGGGTGGATCACCTGAGGTCAGGAATTCGAGACTAGCCTGGCCAACATGGTGAAACCCCGTCTCTACTAAAAATACCAAAAATTAGCTGGGCGTGGTGGCGGGCGCCTGTAATCCCAGCTACTTGGGAGGCTGAGGCAGGAGAATTGCTTGAACCTGGGAGGTGGAGGTTGCAGTGAGCCGAGATCCTGCCATTGCATTCCAGTCTGGCAACAAGAGCGAAACTCCCTCTCAAGAAAAAAATAAAATAAAATAAAATAAAATAAAAAAAAAGGTAGAAACACACTGGATACATAATTTGCTTAATGTCTTCTGATTTCACTTATAGAACTGTTTCTGGCAATGATTCATAATGTGAAAAATGAGTTGAATTCCTATTTTTCTGAAGTATATCACAATCACCAGTATGAAATATTAAAAAAAGCGTAGGTATTGGAGTCAGATGGATTTGGGTTCAAGTACTGACTTGGATATTTACCAAATGTCCTTCTGATTATGGACACAAGTTTCTCAAATTCTGAGGTCTAGTGTTCTCATATATAAAATGGTAACAATATCTGTCTTACAGAGTGGTGAGAATTGTATGAGACAGCACATAAAGCACTTGGAACACAGGTCACCTGGTTAATGTTAGATTCCCCCACGTACTTTTATATAAATGCCTCAAATCAGTTTCTACTTTAGCCTACTTATTGATTTGCAGAATTTTACATTCTTAAATATTATGTGTTTTGTAATGGCACCTTTAGTACAATGGCTATATAATAAGAATAGGGGGGAGTTACAAGTAAGAATCATAAGGATGATATGTAAAACAAGTCCCCTTCCTAAATATTCTTGTTTTCATGTGCATTTATGTCTATTTGTTAATTATAATGGTCTCACAGAAAAATTATTTTCATACTGTATTTAATGAGGATTTATTTTCTTGGAAAACTTATTTTCTTTTACTGTAAAAAGTTAAAAAATTTAAAAGTCTAGAATGCATTCAAATTTATACTAATACTTTCAACTTTCATTAGGTCACAGGTACTGATAATGGACTAGATATGCCTAGAAATCATAAAAGAAAAATTTCTTTTATCTAATGATTAAATTTCTTGTTTACAAGTGCCTCTGTTTTTTACAGGACTTGGAGAAGACTCTAGATGTTTTTAACATAATTTTAGCAAGGCAACAAGCACAAGTTGAGGTAATTATTTTTATTAGCTGATTTTATGTTTTAAACATGTTAATGCCCGCTTTTAAACCTAGGATCAAGAAATTGAAGTTTCACGAGTTGAGGTTTTATTGCTTAATTTAGTCTCAGGAGAAAAGAAACTGGAGTACTGAAAAAAAGCCACTAACATGAAGGGGGAAAAAAACCTTATTTTTATTATTATTTTTTTTTTTGAGATGGAGTCTTGCTCTGTCTCCCGGGCTGGGATGCAGTGGCATAATCTCGGCTCACTGCAGCCTCTGCCTCCCGGGTCCAAGTGATTCTGCTACCTCAGCCTCCTGAGTAGCTGGGATCATAGGCACACGCCACCACGCCCGGCTAATTTTTTTTGTATTTTTAGTAGAGATGGGTTGTCACCATGTTAGCCAGCCTGGTCTTGAACTCCTGACCTCAGGTGATCCACTCACCTCGGCCTCAAAGCGCTGGGATTACAGGCATGAGCCACCACGCCTGGCCACTTAGAAAGTTTTGTAATGAAAAATCTGAAAAACTCCAAGAAGAAAGTAAATAAAAGCCATCTATAATCCTGACAACTTAGAATACTACTGTGATCATTTTGGCTATCAGTTTTTCTCCCATGCTTATATACCTGCGTATTTATGCTTTTTAATCTCCTTTTTTTTTTTTTTACTTTTTCTTTGTTTCCTCTTCCTTCCCTTCCTTCTTCCTTCTCTCCCTCTCTTCTTTCTTTTCTCCTTTCCTTCCTTCCTCTTTCCTTCACTTTCTTCCTTATTTCCTTTCTTTCTGAAATTGGAAATGATCTGCTGATAATGTTTTATAACTGCTTATTTATTGATGCCTTGTGCACTGCACAGTGTTCCATGTTGTTTCTAAGATTCTGTAACATGACTTTTTGGTAATTAAAAAAAAATTATAAATGCAGTATAACTCATCGTAGAAAAGTTAGAAAATATAGATAAATAAAACAAAAATAAAAACACTCAGAAACTAAAAGTAACTACTGTTAATACCTTTCTGTATATCCTTTTAGTCCTTTTTATAGTTATAGATGTCCATGTACTTACTCATACTTTTAAATGAGATTAAGGCATATACAGTTGACCCTTGAACAACCTGAAGGTTAGGGATGCCAAGCCCCCACACAATTAAAAATTTGTGTATAACTACTTTCTCTCTCTCTCTCTCTTTTTTTTTTTGAGATAGAGTCTTGCTCTGTCGCCCAGGCTGGAGTGCAGTGGTGCAATCTTGGGTCACTGCAACCTCTACCTCCCAGGTTTCAAGTGATTCTCCTGTCTCAGCCTCCTGAGTAGCTGGGACTATAGGCATGTGCCACCATGCCCTGCTAATTTTTGTATTTTTAGTAGACACAGGGTTTCACCACATTGGCCAGGCTGGTCTCGAACTCCTGACCTCAGGTGATCCACCCGCCTCGGCCTCCCAAAGTGCTGGAATTACAGGCATGAGCCACCGTGCCCGGCCCGTGTATAACTTTAGATTCTTCAAAAACTTAACTACTGATAGCCTACTGTTAACCGAAAGCCTTATTGATAACATAGTTGATTAACACATATTTTTAAATGTTATATGTATTATACACTGTATTCTTACAATAAAGTAAGCCAGAGGAAAGAAAATGTTATTAAGAAAATTATAAGAAAGTGAAAATATATTTACTATTCAGTAAGTAGAAGTCGATCGCCATAAAGATCTTCACATAGAGTAAGCTGAGGGGTGGGAGGAGGAAGAGGAGGATTGTCTCAGGGGTAGCAGAGGCAGAAGAAAATCCTTGTATATGTATACTCATGCCGTTCAAACCCATGTTGTTCAAGGGTCAACTTTACACTTGTTCATTTATTTAGCAAGTACTCACTGAGTGTCTGTTACGCTTGCATTATGGCTAAAAGTATAGACTTGGGAGTCAGATGGTCTGGATTCTGATCCCAGCTTTGCCATCTACTAATTATATGATTTTGGGCCATTTGACCCCTCTGTGCCTTAGTTTCCTGATTTGTGAGATGAGATTAATTAGTAGTACCTACGTCTTAGGGTTATTGTTAGGAGTACCTGATAATTCATATAAAACACTTAAATTATTATGTGCCTGGCATAATATTTTACTAAATACGTGATTTTTTTCATTGTCATTATCATATGCATTAGCCTACGTAAATGAACAAAACAGACAAAAATCTTTTATTTATATTGTAGTAGGGGATAAGGTTAATAAGTACTTCAATTAGAATAAAGTAGGAAAGTATATAAGGAGCGCCGAAGCTAGGCAGTGATAATGATTTGCAGTTTTAAACAGGGTTGTCAGGAAAAGCCTCACTAACAAGGAAACATTTGAGCAAAGACCTGAAGAACATGGGGCCATCAGCCAGAAAGATATCTAAGGGAAAGGTATAACCAGGCAGAAATAATAAAATGTAACTGCTTAAAGGTTTTGGGGTTGGAACATACCTGGCTCATTCAGGAAACTAACTGGAGTCCTGAGAGAGGGAAGAGTGGTGGTTGATGAGTTCAGAGAAGTAAGGTAGCAGAGAAATGGGAGGGCTGCTCGTGGGAGTTGAGATTGCCAGATTGTGTAGCATCTTACAAGCCATTGTGTGGATTTTGGCTCTTACTCTGAATTGGGAAACTAATAGTAGGTTTTGAAACAGGAGGATACGATCTGGCGTAAGTTTTAAAATTCACCGTGGCTACTTTGAAAGCAGACTGTAGGAAGGAAGGCAAGAGTGAAGACAGGGGGAGCAGTTAGGAAGCTATTGAAATAGTTGAGATGAGTGGTGATAGCATTGCTGAGAATGGTTGCAAATAAAGGTGATGAGAAAGGGTCGGGTTCTAGATATACTTTGGGGGTACAGCCAGTATTTCCTGACTGACTAGATGTGAGTTGTAGGAGAGAGTAAAAAATGCCTTTAAATATCTTGACCTGGAGCAGTTGGAAGGATGGATTTGCTATCAAATAAGAGCGGGAAGATGGGAGAGAACAAGCTTGAGTGAGATGAGAGAAGACCAGGAGTTCAGTTTGTGACCTATTAAGTTTTAGCTATCTCTTAGACCTCAGAGGGACAGTGGAGTAGGCAATTATGTGGAGTTCAGAAGAGGAGTCTGTGCTGGATATAGAAATGTAGGAAGGGTCAGCACATGGATTTCTTTAAAGCCATGAGATTGCATGAGATCACCTCAGGAATTAGAATAGCTAGAGAAGAGGAGAGTTGCAAAGATCCAAAGCATCTATTGTTACAATCAGAGGGATGGGAAAGAACCAGCAAAGGTGACCATAAAGGGATTGCCAGAGTTGTAATAGGGAAGCTGTATGAATGTAACACCTTCAAATTCAAGCGGAGAAAGAATTTCAAGGAAGAGAAAGTGATCAACTGTGACAGATGCACCTGATTTTTTAACTAAGATAGGACAGAATTGAACATTAAACCTACTAAATATGGGATATTTTTGGCCGTGACGTTTTTCAAGTAATTTTTTGGCACCAATTTCTTTTTATTCTCTTCTTTTGCACTCTTAATTATTTGGACTCTTAATTTTATATTCTATGCATATATATATATATATATATAAATATGTAAAATATATAGGCAAGGATGAAAACACCCATATGTATAAGATATATGTATTCATATATAAGATATATGTGTATATGTATATATACATATACACATTTATATATATGTGTGTGTATATATATATATGTATTTAGACCTTTTGGTGCTCTGTTCATTTTTTTTTTCCTGCAATCTTTTTCTCTGTCTCTAAGGCTAGATAATTTCTGTTGATCTATCTTCAAGTTCTGTCCTTCTTCTGTCATCTTCATTTTGAACCCATCCTGGGAGTTTTTAATTTCAGATATTATATTTTTCAGGTCTAAAATTACTATTGAGTTTTTTTTATAGTTTGCATTTCTCTATTGAAGATTCCAATCTTTTTAGTAATTTCCAATGTGTTTGCCTTTATGTCGTGTACTATAGTTACAGTGGCTCTCTAATAGTTCCAGCTATCAGACGTCGAAGTTATCTGATTATTGGCATCTGATGATTATCTTTCCCTTGAGAATTGGTTACATTTTCAGTTTTACTTGTTTTTGTATGTCAAGTAATTTTGGATTGTATTTTTGACATTATGATTATTATATAATCTCTGGATCTTGTTGTAATCCTCTGGAAAATGTTGACATTTTGTGTTAGTGTACAACCTAGTTAAGTTCTGAATCTAAGTTGTGTTTGTCTTTGTGGATGGTGGTTCAGATTTCAGTTCAGCTCTGTAAACCTTTTTTGGTATGTAAGTTCGAGTTTGTTTTACACATGAATATTACCGGAGTTAGTTTGAGACTTGTGCAGGTGGTTCATATTAGTTCAGGTGGCTAAGAGCTTTGCTGCTTTGGTTTGGGTTAGTTTCACATATGTGAAGCTCGTATTAGACTGAGATTTGGACAGGTTCATATACAGAATTAAGAGATATCCCCTTCTCTGGCTCTTTCCCTGCCAGGGTTTTCTCACATACATTCTGGCCTTCATGAACTCCATTTACTGGTTCCTTGGCCAGAAATACGGAGTTTTTCTCAGGGTTTTAGCTGCCTGTGCAACTGTGCTCCATGTTCCTCTGCTCTGCTCTATGGTGAGGCCCTTGCTCAGGGCAGAGCCATGTATAGTAGTTTTCTATGTCTATATAACAAACTTAGTGGCTTGAAACAACACATAGCTATTACCTCTGAGTTTCTCTGGGTCTGGAGTCTAGGTATGGGTTAGCTGAGTCCTCTGCTTAAGGTTTTAAAATATTGCAAGATGTTGGTTTGGGACTATGGTATCTGAAACGTGACTGATGGAGGATCCACTTTCCTTGGCAGAATTTAGCTCTTTGTGGCTGTGGGATGGAAGGCTTCAGCTTTTTGTTGATTTCTGGCTAGAGCTGCCCTCAGCTTATAAGTATCATCTTCAGTTCCTTGCCTAATGGGCTTCCCATCATAGACAACCATAACATGGCAGCTTTCTTCTTCAAAAGAAGAGAGAAACTCTAGCAAGATGGTCGCTAAAGTCTTATGTATATAACATACACATTGTACACAGAATCAAGTATATTTTATTACCTTTGCCATATTTTATTGTTTGGAAACTAGTTGCAAGTCATGCCCATGCTCAAGGGCAAGAATATTAGAAATGGGAGATTATGGTGGTGGGGTGGAATGGGGTGGGCACAACATATGAGAAAAACAAACGTCATGGAAAACTCACTCTTCTGCAGGTCACTTCTCCAAATTGTGACCCCTTCTACTGTTTGCCTCCTTTGCTTACTTTTCAAAATCTTAGGTAGATCTTTTTTATATTTTGTTCAGAAGTTTTAGTTGGGTTGAAGAGGGCTTATGCCACCATGGAACTAAAACTTTCACTGAAATTAGTAATAAAGAAGTCACTTAAGAGCAATTTTTATAGAATAATATGGCAGAAACTTGATAGGAATGAGAGAGCGTGAACGACTAGGAGTGGGAGACAGTGAGTAGGAACAGTATGATTCTTTGCTGTAAGCAGAGCAGATAAATGGAGCAGTAAGTGGTGGACAATGTGGAGTCAAGAGGTTTTGTAACTTGCTTTTCTTTCTTTAAAAAAATTGTAGTATCTATTTTCAATGTGAGCAGAATCATTTATCTGACATCATTTAAGATAGCTGAATAGAGGCCGGATGTGGTGGTCCACTCCTGTAATCCCAGCACTTTGGGAAGCTCAGATGGGCAGATCACGAGGTCAAGAGTTTGAGACCAGCCTGGCCAACATAGTGAAACCCTGTCTCTACTAAAAATACAAAAATTAGCCGGGTGTGCTGGCATATGCCTGTAATCTCAGCTACTTGGGAAGCTGAGGCAGGAGAATCGCTTGAACCCGGGAGGTGGAGGTTGCCGTGAGCCGAGACCACGCCATTGCACTCCAGCCTGGGTGACAGAGTGAGACTCCGTCTCAAAAAAAAAAAAAAAAAGATAGCTGAATAGTATTCCGTTCTGTGCAGATACCGGAATTTGCTTCACTATTTCTCACTGGCTATATTGAATTGTAAGTGACTCTACAATGAATAGCCTTATTTCTGCATTTTCTGAAACATCCCTTATTTTCTCACAGGCAAATTCCCCAAGGTACAAGTTGTTAGGTCAGAAAGTATGAATATTTTAAAAGGTATTTGCCACTGCTGGGGATTGTTCCTATGAAAGAGAGGAATGAATCACTGGAGGAAACAATTTCAATCCTCCACAACTTAAATTGCTTTAGCTTAAATGTGTATTCTTAGTACCAGCTACAGTTGCTTAAAAAGTGAAGAACGAGAACTAATATTGGGATGCAGTAGACCAAGAAGGATGGATGTAGAAGAGAAGGCAATTTGATCTATCTAACATTGATTTTTTTCATTGTAATGGAAAGTACATAGGGCCTGAGTTTAAAATGTAGGCAGAGGATTGGCTGAAGTTATTTACCATGGGCACTTAGTTGGACAGAGAAGGAAGTGAAGGCAGCAAGGGGGTAATTGAGGAAAAGGGAAAGGGCTCTGCATCCATCTTCATCTTAGGTCTCATTTGTATATTTTTATTTATTTTTGGTCTCATATATATATATATATATATATATATATATATGCTTTGAAATAGCTATAGGTTTACAATAAGTTGCAAAGATAGTTCACAGAGGTTCTGTGTACCCTTCACCCAGTTTCTCCCAGTGCTTACATCTACATAATTATAGTATAGTACCAAAACCAAGAATTTGACATTGGTATGATGTGTGTGTATAGTTCTGTGACAGCTCTCATATTTTTAAATGTTAATTCTTATTTATTTTTAAATGGTAATTGACAAACATATAGGAAAACTTTTTTTCACTGTTCTTTGTTACTTCATTTTATTCATAGCCTTTCTTATTGTTTGAAATTAGTATTTTTGATTGTGTGCTTTCCTACTGATTCATCTCTTTTTCTCTTTATTATGTCTATAAAATTTTCAGTTTATTTTTAAATTCCTTGAAATTTGTAGCATGCTGATCAAACCTTTAAGATTTCAATGCTAATGCTAATAATGGCTTTATCTTTCTTTTAAAGGTTTTCAGATATTTAAGTAGAGATTTGGGAGAAAGTTGAATGTTGGGGTTTGTCACCATACTATCTTGATGTCTCTTAGGATATTTTAAAAAGGTTAATTTCAATTAATTTTTTTTCCAAAATAAAAAGGCTTTTTTACTCCAAAGTGTAAAAAAATGTATTATCTATTTTTATAAAGAATAATTTTTATGGTAGCTAAGAATATGATAACAATGAAAAAATACAATTTAGTGCCTGCCCTTTAAAAACTTAAAGCTATCAGTTTGGTTAAAAGAGATGTAATAAAATATCCAAATGCTTTTTAGCTTTTTCTGCATTTAGATTTATAAAAACTATTCATGAATTCATCTATTTATTAAGTCTCAGTATCTAAGAGAGGTTCAAACTTGAAGTTTCTGGTTGCATTTTCCCTAAAAGAATTCATAGAAGATTCTTAAAAGCAGAAAAAGATGATGTACATTTAATTGGGTGTCATTTCCAAAAAAGCTCAGTTTTATCTACCTGGGAAACTGTTGAAGCAGTTAATTCCCTTTATCATGATCTCTGCTGTTTAAGGAAACTAGTTTGTTGTCATTCATCTCAGTGGTTCTGAACCTTGGCTGTATGTTAGAATCACCAGGGGAATTAAAAAAAAAATGCTTCTCACTTGAGAGAACCCACTCTCTCAAGATTTGATTTAATTGTTGTGTGGTGGGGCTTTGGCTTTGGCATTTTTTCTCATAAAGCTTCTAGATGATTCTTTTGTGCAGCAAGGATTGAATACCACTGAGCTGTGGTATCCACAGTAGCTGATTTGTCATTCACTTTCATCTTGCAGTTTCAAACAGGGCTTGAAAATGTATATACTCATCCCTAGCTTGTGACAAAAGTTTAACATTTTGCCCATCCTTAGTCTTTACATTCACCAATCAAACCTATTCTCTTTACTATAGAATTCAACTCTTTACTTTTATCTTCTCTTTTGTATTATTCCACTTTGTATTACACACAGAGGCTTACAATATGTTATCAATTCACTACCAATTTAAAATACTTTAAGTGGAAAAATTATTGAAATTTACTTATTCAGGGAATGAGAACATATAATCTAAATTACTTATCCCCTTTATTTTGTTTATCCCTGTATTCTGCCTTTTGGTTATTCATCTATATTTCTCTGAAAAGTGGGCAAAGAGAAGGAGCGATAGAAAATCAAGTCAGGATTTGTTGAGAAAAGAGGGTGAAATGAGATTCAAGGACTATTTTAATTTATATCCCTCCTTCTGCCACTGTCCTAGTTAGCAAACCAGCATTGTATATGAATTCTGAAATATAATTGTTTTAAATTAATACTTTTTTGGGTGTGTTCCCTTTCAAGGAACTTTTCATTTTATAAACATGCAGTTCTAGTGGCTCCTTAACTTAAAAATTTGGAAGAATTTGGAAGTCACATTGCTTAGAAATATTTTACTTGAAACCTTAACTGTATTGCTCATAACATGCAGCCTTATCAAAATGCTATCAGTTGGTGTAGGAAGTATTAATAAACTAATGGGGGACTGCATTTAACTAAATTGTGTTGTGAGCATCATTTAAGATCTTGACTGGTGCAATCTTACCTAGCGTTAAAAAAAAAAAAAATGAACCATTGCTTTTTTCCCAGGCTACAACTGAAAATGAAGAGGGGAACATTCTTAAAGTAAATTTTTTAATTTTTATTTTTTAGGTGATTCGGTCTGGGCAAAAATTAAGGAAAAAGTCTGCTGACACAGGCGAGAAACGTGGAGGCTGGTTTAGTGGGTTTTGGGGTAAGAAAGAGTCTAAGAAAAAGGACGAAGAATCGTTGATTCCTGAAAGTAAGTTCCAAGTCAAATAATTTATTGCACAGTGTTAAGTTAAAAAAAACTATGTAAATTATATCTTCCCTGTTGAATTTTATTTTGAAATACATTTGAAATAAATTAGCTCAGTATAGTAAATATATAAGCAAATACATCAGGCTGGAATATTCCTATGTTTATCTGAAATAAAACTTAGACTAAAATAAAACTTTGATTTTTTGTTTGTGAAATAATATTTATGTCAAATTTAAAATGTTTAAATTTAAAGATCTCAACATTTTGCATTTTTTGTTACCTTTTGCATAGATATTCAATTACAAGTTTCACTTAAGTTTTAAAATACTTAGGGAATTATAAAACCCATATGTTAGAACTGAATTTCCTTAATGATGTCTCTTTGCCTTTTCTTGACCTTAGCAACCAAATAGAATATATTTGGTCAAAGTTGTAGTATATTAGAGGATATTACCTGGCTAATTTTGCTTTAGCATTTGTGTCTGTTGATTATAGGATACTTGTTAGTTTGGTTAGTCTTTTTAGTTATATCTGTAAAATGGAAGCAATTAATTTCTTAAAATGTTGCTTTTTCATAGCTATTGATGACCTTATGACTCCAGAAGAAAAAGATAAACTCTTCACTGCCATTGGTTATAGTGAGAGTACACACAACCTAACTTTACCTAAGCAGGTAATTATTTAAGTGGTTTAAAGGAATTTTGTCTCATTGTACTATATTAGATTGAATTGGATTAGAGTTACTGATTTTTTTAAGTAATAAAAATGTTATTAATTCCACTCTGCTACTTAATGGTTGAATTTTCAGTCAGGTTTTACCAATTAAAATTCTCTCTCCAACTGTATTTTGATTTTTTTAGATGGAGTCTCGCTCTTGTCACCCAGGCTGGAGTGCAGTGGCGTGATCTTGGCTCACTGCAACCTCTGCCTCCTGGGTTCAAACGATTCTCCTGCCTCAGCCTCCCGAGTAGCTGGGATTACAGGCACCTGCCACCCTGCCTGGCTAATTTTTGTATTTTTAGCGGAGATGAGGTTTTGCCATGTTGACCAGGCTGGTCTCAAATTCCTGACCTCAGGTGACCTACC